>NC_134235.1:162728883-165128883 GCF_965152275.1 Natator depressus | reverse complement strand
ACCAGAGACACTCTCCAGTTTGTTTTATTAAAGTTTTATTCCTTCTCATTCACTAATTTGTTATTTAATGAACCCAAAATGGTTACATGGTGTCAGAAGTGTTGAATCAGAAGGAAACTGCCATCATTTTGAAGTAAACTCATGTGTTTGCAACTGAAAGCAGAGACAAATGGGAGGCACCAGAGAAGCACATGGAGCACCAGGCATAGAGGCTTTTGCATGTATTTGGTGAGCACAATAGTAGCTTGACTAGCTTAAGAAGGGTAAAAAAGCCAAAAATGGATGTGTTACAACTTCCATCCAGTCTGCAATTGTCAGGCAATATTGCATAGAACTGGAAAAAATCATATATTTGAATTATATTTAGCAGCCATAGAGGCAGAGGAGAAAAATGATGAAGTGAAATCATCAATTTTTTGCATGTTGTTGGGGAGGAAGAATTGGATATTTATAATAACATTAAGATTGAAGAAGGTGAAAGCATGAAGTTAAGTAAAACACTGACTAAATTTGAGGAACATTGCATGCCAAAAAGGAATGCAACCTTTGAGAGACAATTTTTTTTACATGCATGCAAAAATGTATGTCACCATAGAGCAATGTGTCACAAAATTAGGGAAACTCAATAAAATCTGTGTCTTTGGTGACCTGACAGAGTCTCTAGTCAGAGATAGAATCATTAGTGGCATTAAAGGCAATGTGTTAACAGAGAAACTGCTCCATGAAGGAGACTTAACTTTAGAAGAAGCTCTCCAAAAATGCAGCACAGCAGAAATTGTGAAAGCACAAGCCAAAGAACTGAATTCACTAGAAGTACAAAATAATATAGCCAAAATAGGTCAAATCAAAGACTGGAACCACTTGTTATGAGAACTACTGCTAGGGGGAAGACTGGGTTATGGACAGTCATGTGAAAAGTGTGTATCACAGCATGGCCCCAAACAGAATGTTGCATTTCGGAAAGTATCATAAATGTGGGGAAAATAATCATTTTGCAAAATGCTGCCGATCCCAAATGCAGAAAAGTCAAGTTCATTTAGTTAAAGACAATCTGGTTGAAGAGTTTTTCAAAGACCTACTGGGATCTAGAAAGCCTGATGAGAGGGACTGGATACTGCCTATGACAGTGAATGGAGCAATTATTCCATTGAAACTGGACACAGGAGCTCAGGAGGTGATTTGCTAGCATCAACCATAAAAACACCATGTACAGACTCCCATTCACTGTAGTGCCAAAAAAGTTGACACCAATTTTAGGCCTGGCTGCATGTGAGAAACTCAAATAGGTAAAAGGGGTGCTCTCACTATAAGATCATACTGAACCTGGCTATGAGGCATTCTTTCAAGAATATCATGACTTGTTTCAAGGGTTGGGTTGCTTTCAGGGTGAACATACAATTTAGATAAACAAGCAGGTGCCTCCAGTTATCCATCCATGTAAAAAGGTGCCATTTGCACTCTGGGAAAAACTCAAGGCTGAGCTTGCAAGGATGGAAGCAATGCAAGTCATACAAGAAAATGGGGAGCCAACAGAATGGTTGAGATCCCTAGTCATTGTGGAGAAAAGTAACAGCTAGCTACACATATGTTTAGGTCCCAGAGGTCTCAACAAGGCCTCTCTCAACAAGAGAACATTTCAAACTATCAACCGGAGAAGAGATTATGTCTTAATTTGAAAATGTTCAATTTTTCAGTAAATTGGATGTATCCCCGGGTTTTTGGCAGTTAAAGTTAAGTGAAAAAAAGCTCAAAATGATGTACAGTTAATAACCCATTTGGAAGATACAGATTCTTATGCCTATCCTTTGGCATATCTTCAGCACCAGAAGTGTACTACTAAACCATACATATGATCTGTGAACATATTAATGGTGTTGACAACTCAATGGATGACATCATCATCATCTGCGGCTCAACAAAAGAGGAGCATGATCGTAGACTTTGGGTAGCCCTTGATGCCACTAGAGCTACAATCCTCAAACTAAACAGGGAGAAATGTGTTTTAAGGGTTATAGAACTGGCTTTTGCTGGGGACATTATTTCCAGCGAAGGTGTAAAACCTGATAAGAGGAAGATTTCAGCCATTGAAATGACGTCAGGTCCCCAGTCAAAGAAAGATGTCCAACAGTTCCTGGGAATGGTTAATTATCTTGGAAAATTCATACCCAATCTATCTACCAAAGCAGCAACTTTGAGAAAACTCCTAGAGAATGCAAATGAATGGTTTTGAGGTGCAGAACAGGAGAAAACAACAACTGATACAAGAACCAGTGTTGCAGTTTTATGCACTATTAAAATCTCAGCAGATGGGTTAGGTGCAGTGATTTTACAGAAGCATGAGGATTGTTGGCAATCAGTGGCATATGCAGCCAAATCACTGACTGAGGCAGAAACCAAACACAGACAGATCAAAAAGGAGCTTTAGGAATATTGTTTGCTTGTGTGAGATTAAATCAATATATTTTTGGACAGGCAGTGGAAGCTGAAACAGATCACAAGCCCCTGGTAGCAGTATTTAACAAACCTCTAAATGACTGTATCTTAAGGATTCAAAGAATGATGATAAAGCTGCAAATGTATGATTTGATTGTGACCTAGAAGCGTGGTAAATTCATGTTCACTGCAGATGCACTTTCCAGAGCAGTGGCTCCCACAAAACCAGAGAAGATTTTAGAGATAGAGATGCAAGGCTATGTAGATCTGATTGTAAAGTCAATTCCCATAACTAACAGGAAACTGAAACAAATAAAAGAGGAAATGGAGAAAGATGAATCCTTGGGAATCCTTAAAGAAGTAATAATTAAAGGGTGCCCTAAAGAAATAAGCTGTTGCTGTCTGAATATAAGACATTATTGGAACTAGACATGAACTTACTGTAATAGATGGGGTAATTTTCAAGGACAGTAAGATTGTAATTCCAATGAGCCGCTGAAAAGAAATGCTACAAAAGATCCATGAGGGTCATTTAGGAATTAAGAAGTACAAACAACAAGCACGAGAAGTGCTGTATTGGCCATGGATCAATCATGACATCGCTAATGTGGCAGGAAACTTCTTTTCATGCTTGAAATACAAGCCATGCCAATAGGCAGAGCCACTGAGACCTCATCCTTTTCCACAAAGGCAATATGTGAAAGTAGGCACTGATTTAGGCACCTGGCAATCAAAGGATTATTCAATAGTCACAGATTATTATTCGCTGTATCCAGACATTTGCACGCTGAGCAGTATTAATAGTAAATCGGTGATAGCCGGCACAAAAGGTATCTTCTCCAGACATGGAATTCCAGATGAAGTCTTTAGTGATAATGGGCTCCAATTTTCCAATGCAGATTTTAGGCAGTTTGCCAGAGATTGGGATTTTCATCACAAAGCATCAAATCCAAATTATCTCCAATCAAATGAATTTGTG
The DNA here is from genome assembly GCF_965152275.1 of Natator depressus. Classification (NCBI taxonomy): domain Eukaryota; kingdom Metazoa; phylum Chordata; order Testudines; family Cheloniidae; genus Natator; species Natator depressus. The sequence continues at coordinate 165,125,471 of NC_134235.1, read as the reverse complement.
GAAAGTTCTATACAGATAGTAGAGACCCTTATGAAAAAGACTTTTCTGGGCGGCGGGTGGGGTGGGGGTGGCAGAGGGATTTCTGTAAAGCTTTATTGGTTTACTGAAGTACACCTCTGGAGAAAGACTTTTCTCCAGATCAGTTGTTAATGGGAAGAAGGATCAAATCTAATTGGACAATTACTGATAAACTGATGAAATCTCATAACAATCAAATCATATGGAAGATGAAAGAAAATATTATTTTGACAAAAAGGCCTGTGATCTCCCATCTTTTAACCGAGAGGCTAGCGTGTGCCTGAGGAATCACACCTCTAATACTTGGGGCCAAAGAGGTACTATTAAAGAACAGCTGCATGCAAGGTCTTATGTAGTCCAGACATACCAGGGGGACACATCGTCACATAATCAAAGGGATCTACGGGTAATCCCAGGAAGTTCCAACACACTGACATCTGAGGTGGATTCTGGCATTTCCCATCTTACTGACCCTTTATCATCATTACACAAATGAGAAACTGTCAAGGAACAAGAGAACAACTGGTTTCAGAGTAGCAGCTGTGTTAGTCTGTATCCGTAAAAAGAACAGGAGGACTTGTGGCACCTTAGAGACTAACAAATTTATTAGAGCATAAGCTTTCGTGAGCTACAGCATCCGATGAAGTGAGCTGTCGCTCACGGAAGCTTATGCTCTAATAAATTTGTTAGTCTCTAAGGTGCTACAAGTACTCCTGTTCTTTTTAGGAGAACAACTGATACTGATACTGAGAAGATCAGAGCGGGAGATTAAATGCCTTGAAAGACTCAGAGATTTACTAATTTGCCTGGAGAAGGGGTATTTAAGGAAAGTTTTTGGTAAAGACTCACTCGAGAGTAATGGGCTGGTAACCTCTCCTCTCTAGGTAGTCGACACATTGGGTTTATGGATATGTACTAGATGGGTCGAGAATTTAATGTATGTATTATTAGATAGTTTACATATATGTATGCAAGAGTTACTTTGTTTTTTCTTTAAGAGGGAAGATATAGAGATATGTTTATGAAAGACTGTGATTTGGAGATGCTCCCTCATAAGGGATTGTGAGTGTGGGAATTTGGAGATGTGCCCTGGAGATGGGGGTTAGGAACACCACAGGGCTGTGTGCAGCAGTTCACCAGAGATGCTCTCCAGTTTATTTTATTCAAGTTTTATTCCTTTCTCATTCACTAGTTTGTTCTTTAATTAACCCCAATGTTGTTACAGTAGTGTCATGTTTTGGTAGGGTTTTTAGTTGTTGTTAGGTGGGGGCTGGTTGATTGTGTTGGTTCTTCAATGGAAATGATTTCTTAAAGAGGTACAGTTATGATTTGAGAAGTTGTTGAAGTTAGGCTGTAGGTCTAAGAGTGCCAAAATCTTGCAAAACTGTATCCCCAAAATGTAGAAATTGAGAGATCACAAAATCTTTGACATCTTGAATAGTGAAAACCTCAGAAATGTACCTGTTCTTGTGAGATTTCTGCCATCCCAATTGTAAAATAGGCCACTTCCAGTTTTAGATTCAACGTGGAATCAAAATCCTAGTGGCAAATGCAGGTCCAGGAACTGAAAAACAACACCCCAGAAACTGAAAGGCATTTGAATCATTGGTTCCATTTTTTTGCCCAACCATATCCACATGCAACTAACAACAAACCCCTACGGACGAGCACCAGAGAGCGGACGAAAATCCACTGAAGGAGCAGACACCAAGGTTGAAAAGCATCAAGAAATTATAATGTCATGGAAACCCAAGAAAAAGAAAGCCACAAAATGAAATGGATGATTGGTCAGGTCAAAGAAGCATGAAAATCAAAAAGAAATTTAGGATTGGTGTAAAGAGGACATGATTAATGACTTTTTCAGGGAAGTTTTATTACATATATGTAACTCTTCTGTTAAGTGTTTTTGGCAGCAACACGATCTGGGTTCAAATATCTAGGTGTTCCTGTTAAAACTAACAAAAGCCACTGGGTCAGAAATCTGAGAAAAACTAAACACCTTCCTTGGGTGCCCTTAACAGGAAATACTTCCCCACTTGCAGGCATATGAAACAAGGAAAGAGTCTGCATATGAAACAAGGAAAGACTTTGACACAGCATTAACTTGGTAAAATACAACAACAAAATATATAAATGAATAATAAATAAAACACTCACCCTCAACTTAGGCAGCAGTTCCCCACTTGCCAGTGTCTGCTAAGCCAATGTCCCTTGACCACGTCACTTCCCCCTTCCCCATCTGCTAAACCCCATTCTCAGTTTGGTGTCAGTAGGTAGCATAGTCCAAAGTGCTCAGGTGTACTAAGGCAGGCTTGTATCCAGTCCTTTCAAAGTGCTACTTGAGCCTGTCCTGAGACTCCACCAACTCACCCAGCTACAGTGATTTCAGCTTTATTGACGCTGGGTAGAAGTGGAGGGTCTCACCAGAGTTCACTCAGCATTACTGCTCTGCTACTTCTTGCTGCAAAGCTACTTGTGCAGTGTCAATTTGAAAAATCTTCAGTGGAAGGGGATCGATAGCATACAGGACACTTCAGCAGAGTTCTTGCCATCAGGGATGTACTTGTTACCACAAGGTAGGAACACCTCTCTCAGTTCAGTCCCACTACCCAACCAATTCAGAATTGGTGTATAGTTCTATTAAGTCCCAAAAGTGTCACTGCAGGAGTTCTGGGTAGAAAGTGTATGCAAATGAACTTTCTCTGTAGACATATTTTCTCCTGTCCACCAATAGGCAGTAAACAGCTCCTTCCCTATGGAGCTTCTGTCCACTTTTCCCCTGTTCACCAATAGATGGTAACAGCAAGCTCCCTGCTCACTGTAGCTTCAAGCCACTAGGCTTGCATATATTCGGTAGAGTGCTCTGATGTGTGTGATGCTGTATGGAATATGTGGAACACTTTTTTATATTTCTGACACCAATATTATAAAATTGCAATGAATCTGAACAGATATGCCGTGTAAAGTGTCAGTGAAAATGTTATAATTTGCCAAGTATGATGATCTTGTTTATATGTTTGTATCACCTTTGTATTGTGAGTTATAGATATGTATGGTATATCTGAATTTCAAAGCTTGTGCTGTGTTTCTGGGTGACACCCCCAGACAGACTGGCATCAGGACTGCCTAGTTTGTTCAGTGGCCCATCAAGGGTCATTAACTGTACAAAGAACCCATTGAAAGGAGTCAGCAAGGCATGTGGGGCAGGCCAGTGGATAGGGAACTCTAAGGCTTTTCCATGACATGTGCTGGGAAGCTTATGTTTGGGACACAGGAAGTACAAGTCACATAGCAAAAGGAATATAAAACATAGCTGCATCATTTCTATTTTATTTTCATTCCTGCTTCTTACCTTTGGAGTAACTTATCTACAAATAAAGCTCTGAATAAAGGACTGAATGTTCTATCCTAGCTGTGGATGTGTTCCAGAGGGACTTTAAAGCCAGCAAACTCATCAATACTGCTAAGAACCTGATAGATGGACTTCGAAGTCTCTGTATGTATCTGGTTTCAGAGTAACAGCCGTGTTAGTCTGTATTCGCAAAAAGAAAAGGAGTACTTGTGGCACCTTAGAGACTAACCAATTTATTTGAGCATAAGCTTTCGTGTGCTACACCTCACTTCATCGGCTGCATACTGTGGAAACTGCAGAAGACATTATATACACAGAGACCATGAAACAATACCTCCTCCCACCCCACTCTCCTGCTGGTAATAGCTTATCTAAAGTGATCACTCTCCTTACAATGTGTATGATAATCAAGTTGGGCCATTTCCAGCACAAATCCAGGTTTTCTCACCCTCCGCCCCCGCCCACACAAACTCACTCTCCTGCTGGTAATAACCCAGCCAAAGTGACCACTCTCTTTACAATGTGTATGATAATCAAGGTGGGCCATTTCCAGCACAAATCCAGGTTTTCTCACCCCTCCCCCCCCAAAACACACACACACACACACACACAAACTCACTCTCCTGCTGGAATTCATTTGCAAATTGGATACTATTAATTTAGGCTTAAATAGAGACTGGGAGTGGCTAAGTCATTATGCAAGGTAGCCTATTTCCCCTTGTTTTTTCCTACCGCCCACCCCAAGACGTTCTGGTTAAACTTGGATTTATGCTGGAAATGGCCCACCTTGATTTTCATACACATTGTAAGGAGAGTGGTCACTTTGGATAAGCTATTACCAGCAGGAGAGTGGGGTGGGAGGAGGTATTGTTTCATGGTCTCTGTGTATATAATGTCTTCTGCAGTTTCCACAGTATGCATCTGATGAAGTGAGGTGTAGCTCACGAAAGCTTATGCTCAAATAAATTGGTTAGTCTCTAAGGTGCCACAAGTACTCCTTTTCTTTTTGTATGTATCTGATTGCTTTACAATTTAACAACTCTCTTATTATTCTTTCTTTTTACTTCATAATATTCCTTTAGTTTTAGACACTAAAAATTGGCAAGCAATGTTGTATTTTGGATAAGATCCAAACTAATATAGACCTGGTAATGTGGCTGGCTATTTGGGGTCACAAGAACATTTTGCATAGTGAGCAGAGTTTTTTAAATAACTACTGAACCTATGTGCTGATTGGGAGTCAGAGAAATTGAATGCATTAAAAGGGGCTGTGTGGTTTCTTTTTTAGCTTCTTGATAACCAGCATGGGGATCAGAAGCACAGTTTGTGACTGGCTGAAGAGTTTAACTTCAGTGTTAAACCACTAGTCTTTGGGAGAATCTGCTGTCCATTTTGCAGCCTGCCTTGACCTTGGCATTTTCAGTGAGGGCTGCCCCGGCTCCCTGGGTCACAGCGTGCTTCAGGAATTAAGATGCACTGGTATAACCAGTAGAGTTGGTTTTGGAATTTTTTGATAAGATTTGTTTTGTTTTTTTAAATCAGAAGATGCCGGTACATCAAAGCAGAAACTTTTTGTGGAAACATATTGATTTTGACAAAACTGTCTTTGAGAAACTTTCTCAACTTCAGAATTAGTGACCTAGCTACCAAGCTATAGAGTTCTCTCTGCCCCCACCCCCGCCCCCTCTCATACACACACACACACACACACACACACATACAGAGCCTCTCCGGTTGGAGCTGTTCCATTTCATATGAATACAATTATTTACTAGGCCAGAATAAGAGTGAGACTAACTCTACAGTCTGGGGGTTAAGACCCTCAACTGGAATGTGGGAGACCTTGGTTCAAGTGCCTGCTCTAAATCAGACAAAGTCTCCCATGTCCCAGGTGAGTATCCTAACCAGTTGGCTATTCTGTGGTGGTGGTGGTGGTGTCTCCCCTTCCTGTTTTTCATGGAAAATTTGATTTTGAAAGGAGTTGGGGTTCCCCCTCCCCCTTATACAAATACAAATGTCAAAACCTTGAAATTTTTTTACAAAATTTAATTCTTGTTTCCTGGCCAGCCCTAGCAAACCAGTACAGTACAATTCTCATTAACCGAAATGCTTGGTTATGGTCCCCAGGTTTGTACTGTCCACTACTCTGTACTCCAGATTCCCTCAGCTCTGGAGCACACTGAAGGTCTTCTGGATGATATACATAAGGAAGTCAGCTGCAGAAAAGAGAGCCATCTTCTTCTATCTAGTTTTATTCATAACAGACAAGTAGTGGAGAAAGGTGACATGTGTGCTGGCCTGATTAATAAACTGCCTGATTATGCAAAAAATATGGGTGTTGGTCAGATAATAAAGATATATACACAACATACAAAGTAAGATATCTTTGATATTCAGGCAGATATAACATACACGTATGTGTATTTAATCAACGTGTGGGATCACAAAGTAAATCTTCATTCAGTTTGTGAACTTAGCAGCTATAACAAGCATGTTGCCTTGAGCTTGGCAAATGTAATAGCGATGAAATCAACAAAACGAACTTCTGTCAAGCAATCCAAAGAACATTTTGTTTTCATTCAACTTGCTTTTGTCTCATTCCCTCTTGTCAAAAAGACTATCATGTGGACATGTGTTTTTGGATGTTCCCAGACTTCATTTTGCTAATGGGATGGGTGTGTGGTTTCTAGAAAAAGGAAGCTAAGATGCTTTTCAGATGTTGCTCTGGCAATGCTAAAAAAAAAAAAAAGTTAAGGATCATGTGTTTCGCTCTTGCTTCCCTTTTTTTCTTTGTAAAATATCAATTTATGCAGGGGTGCTGGAACAACTTTTATAGTATGGGTGCTGAGAGCCAGGAAACCAAACTGTGAACCCTGTATATAATGGAAACCACTTCAAGTCAGGGGGTGCTGCAGGACCCCCTGCATCCCTAGTTCCAGCACCTATGAATGTATGCACTGCAGCAAATTGTTCCTCAGATTAGAATTTATTTTTCTTAATGCTATATTTAATTCATACTAGGATATTCATCTTATCATTTTGTATCAAATGGGCACATTTAGCCAAAGACAAAATAAGAGATACATAGAACAGGTCATAATGAACAATAGAAAGAAAAAACTTGTTGAGCCTTTTTCAGTCTATACTTATTATACTAAAAACACTCCCCACAAACTTCCAACAAGCGGACTAATATACATTTTAGTAGAAGTACTGCCTCACATTTGTACCTGTCTACAAAAGGGAATATTAGTCAACAGCATGGCATTTCCAGCACATATAATAGATCAATTGATAGAGTATGGGGCAATGACAAAGGCAAAGGACGAAATTCTGTTTTTAATTACACCTTTGTAAATCCAGAGTAAATCTATTGACTTCAGTGAAGTTAGCCTGGATTTACAACTATATACCCAGCACATAACAGAGTAAATCTCATGCCATCCAAAAGACCACAATCCTACTTTTATGAAGTCAAAACAGAATGAGCTGAAATGATTTGGGGGAGGCATATACTTTCATCTCTGAAATAACGGTGATGACTTTTCCTGTGTTACTACAGAAATATTTCTGACTTGTCCCGACATCTTTCTGAAACTAGCTTCTCATCAAAACAAGTAGTAGCTGAGCAATTGACAAGGTTACAATACAAAATGTTCCCATTGTTTTCAATGTCTTGTTAGGGACATTTGTATCCTATCAGTACAATGTCTGCAAAAGATAAAGCATTAAATGTATTAAATACTTTCCCATGTTTATATATTTCTCAGCTTTAATTACCACAATGACCTCCTGTCTGATAAAAGTATCAACACAGAAGAATAGATGATTCCCAGCTGAGAATACAGCTGAGGTTCGTGTCTGGCTTGTACTGAAGGCCACTAAAGCCTTAGTACCATTCTTTTTTTTTTCTTGTGTGCCAGAGTTTCACGTAAAGTCTGTAAAGTCTGGAGCCAGATTCTGCCACAAAAGTATAAGGCCACAAGTATTTGCTCCAATCACACCTTTTTGTTTCTGTTTTTCATTAACATGAAACTGATCAAGTTTCACTTGCATAAAGGCTCACCTAGCAAATATTAAGCTTGCATGCTCAAGTACTTACATAGGAAATTGACACAACCAGTGCAGAAGGTTCACGAGTCTTGTGATAGCAGGTGTTTTTCTAAATGCCCCTGCTCCTGGAGTCATGATTAGTGAGAATCCAGCTGTAATTTTTTAAAAAAAGTTTCTTGCCCTTCTGGCTGCAGAGAAGAACTTCAAAGCATGAAGTCCAAATCCTCCAAACCTAAAAGGCAAATAAAAAGAACTCACAAAATATCATATTTTAAAACTGTCACAGTTTTAAAGTCAATGTCATGATCTTTTGGGACCCAACTCATGATTTTTGAATGGCTGGGGTTGGCAACATTATGAATATGAGAGAAAATTAAATTTAAATTCTGTACCCAGCCAATAAATCTTACAAAAGCCTATTTTTTCCTAGGAATGATGTTTTGAGCAAAACCTAAGTGATACCGAGAGGAAAATGTCTTAACACTATCTTAAATATCCCCCAGTCTTGCTTATTTGATCCTTCTCCCTATGCTGCTACCTCACGATAAGAGATTCATACACTAATGACTTCTTCAAACCCTCTGCCTGATCATAAGAGTTATTCATATCCAATCAGGGAACCTATACTAAACCACATGACTTATCACAGCTAACCAACACAGCTAAAATTTTAAGTGTTCAATACTTGTTGCAAATTTTTTCAGAATCTATAAGTTTTTCACAATCTATACAGTAATAGAAAACTCACAAATGTGTGTCAAGTACATTGGAACTAATACATTTATAGTAATCACAATTGTTCTGAAGCTATTTAGCAAATAAATTGATGGCTTAAAATACAACTTGCAACCTGTTGGAGGATATTCCACAATGAACTATCAGATCGAAAAGATTCAGCAAAATCTGAGAACTTCAATTAATAGCAAAGTTGCTTTGCAATGACCTTCCCAATAATCTCTTTCAAAAATGAAATCTAGAAACCCGGTTATAATTGACAAGATTGTTAGAACAAAGTGATGATTTCTTGAGCACAAGTCTAACAAACGCTTGTTTGGGAGAAGAGGGAATGATGTACATCATTTTTAGCGTACCCAGTGTCCCCTTTCAAATTTTTCCCAGCCATGAGATGCAGAGGTCCATACTGTAGGTCAATATCAAAAGTTCCACAAGCAGTGTTAGAACCTCAACAAACAAGAGCAGACAAAACTCATTCAGGAAGGACTACTGTTCCCCACCCCTTGACACAGATCTGTTTGAGCATGTTTGTAGAGTAATAAATGTCCCCTGCCCCCACAACGCTCTCGATACAGATTCTTCCTCCTACTTTGCTTTCTTCCTTAAATGTCAGTCTTAAGGAAATTGGTTGCCAAATGGCCATCTCTGGCTTTGACTTTTGCTTGCTGTTCTTGCATATTATTCTCCCTCCAACTGACCAGCTCAAATTTATCAACTTAAGCACAGCTTCTCTCTGCATCATTCACATAATGCTGCAAATGAAATCAGCTAGTCGTCCCTCATAGTATACTGTGACAGGTCACGCCAGATGGCTACAGGAGAGTGATCCTACTGGGATCCAGGAAGTGCTAAAGGACCCCCCCCCAGCCTAAGAGGGGGATCCACAGGACCTGGAAACCAAATGAGTACGGGGCACACTAATGAAATAACGGACAGGAGCGTGGTCAGAGGGTCAAACGAAGGGAACCAGATGGGGATACCAAGCAGAGAACCTGGACAGTGCCCACTGCTCCTCAAAGGCGTCAACGGAAACAGTGGACGCTGCCCAGAGGAACTCTGCCCGGATACGTGAATGGACGGAGGATCAGAAATAGGCCCCACAGTCACAGGAGACTCCATCGGCCAACCTCCTCACCCTGGTTTTATAGATGGCCATTTTAGCTAGGGCCAGGAGGAGGCTGACCAGGAGGTCCCATGACTTTGTGGGGCCATGGATAGGGAGTGCATAAATAAGAAGGTGAGGGGAAAAGTGCAACCAAAACCTTAACAAAATGTCTAAGAGGAGCCGGAACAGGGGCTGCAACCTGGCACACTCTAAGTAAATGTGTGATAGGGTTTCCCTCACGCCTCAAAAGGGGCAGGTGTCTGGGATAGGGGGAACCACGCCAAGTACATGCCTGTGCTCATGGCCCTGTGAAGGAGCCACCAACTGATATCCCCGGTGGGCCTCGGGACCAGGGTAGAGTATAGGTGGCCGTCAGCGGGGTGCCATCTGCAGCTGGGTTGGTGGAAGAGTCCAGGGGCTCCTTGGAGGCAGGAGCAGAAGCAACTGTCAAGGGGAGGGAGCATAGGGAAAGGGCGGCCAGGGTGAGGTCGCTTAGATTGAGGCCCGCTGGCAGAGGGTCGTCCTCCCCTTGGATAACCGGGGTCAGACCCGGGGCCTTGATCTCCTCATAAATGGAGGGAAGATCACCTTCCGTACATTTTGGAGGCCGCCACAATGGCCGTGGGCCCCACCACCCTCGCCAACGCCCGCACGCAGGACTCCACATGGGGCGAGGTGGGCACCAGGAGGCAACGGATGCCGTGCTTCCTGGTCAAGGTGGGGAAGGGGCCCCGGCCGCTATAGATGGTAGCAGAGGCGGTGGCTGGGAGAGATGACGTAGCGGCAGGCGGGGGGGGATGCTGCCACCTGGGCGTCCACCCTGGGGGCCGGGGGAGGGGCACCCGCAGACCTGGTGGAGGGAAGAGCGGGGAGGGACCCCATGGCCTGTGGTGGGGCCGTGGCAGTGGGGGCAGCCTCTGCCATGGAGGGCTAGGTCCTTTTAGCGGGACCCTTACCCTTCTTTTTACTCTGGCCCTTCCCACCGGCTGGGGGGGCTTCCCCAGAGTTGGAAGGGACGAGGGACATGGCAGCAGCGGAGGTCATCCTGGTGTTCACCGCTGCTGGTACCCCAGCGGGTGCAGTAGAAGATGGTTCGGCTGTGGCAGAGGAGGTAGAGGCTTGGGGGGGCAATGAGGAAGCAGGTGGGGGGGGGCGGCGGGGTCTTCTGGAGGGGTCCCAGCCGCCTTGTCCCCCGCCATAATGAGCAGGGAGGGAGGGGGAGACACCAGAAAGAGGAGGGGAAAGGGGAAGCAGGTCGACCACTCCTCCCTGCTAGGCTGCAGTCAGGGGAGGAGGGTGCCAAAAGGGGTGGGCTGGACAGGGGGCAATCAAGGGCTGGGGTCAGTCACCGACATGGGTTGAAAGTCCGGCTCCTCTAGCTGCACTAGGGGAGGGAGGAATACAACAACAGATGGATCGGGGGGCAGGCTCCACGCCTCACCCCCCCGTGTCCCCACAAATACAGTCAAAACCCCACCACATGAGCACAGTTCGAAAGTTACTCAGTCCTGCATGGCCCCCTCTATAGCGTTGTGCAGAGTCTCTGCGCACTTCCCCAACAGCAGAAGGTCCTCTTAGTCTTCCTCCTCTACGGTCCGGTAGCTCCCAGGCCCCAAAGGCAGCAACAGCTCCAGCAACTCCAGATGGCAGTCCAGTGGCTAGGCAGGCAGAAAGGACTCCTCACAGGTGGTGGTGGTGGTGGTGTCCACAGCAGCAACGGCTGGGGCTGGGGTCCCTCACTTCCCCCTCTGGGGAGCAGGCCAGCAGCCCCCCCCACCACGCCAGGGGCTGTAGTTGGAGCAGTAGCAGCACCCTAGGGTCGGGGGGACCAGCAGCTGGTCAGCAACCAGGTAGCAGAGAAGGGGAGGGTGATGTCTGGCCCAGCCAGGGGAGTAGCTGGAGCAGCAAGAGCAGTAGCAGCAGGGAGAGTCCAGGGCCTAGCAGCAGCCCCAGCAGCAGCAGGAGCAGCAGCCCTCTCCCTCCTTCTCCCTCCAGGCCAGAGGGCTACAGGAGAGTGATCCTATTGGGATCCAGGAAATGCTAAAGGATCTCCCCCAGCTAAAGGATCCTCCCCTAGCCTAAGAGGGGGATCCACAGAACCTGGAAACCGAATGAGTACGGGGGACAACTAATGAAATAACAGGGACAGGAGTGTGGTCAAAGGGTCAAACGAAGGGAACCGGGTGGGGACACCGAGCAGAGAACCCCGGACAGTGCCCACTGCTCTTCAAAGGCATCAAGGGAGTCAGTGGATGCCACCCAGAGGAACTCTGCCAGGATACGTGAATGGATGGAGGATCGGAAATAGGCCCCACAGTCACAGGAGACTCCATTGGCCAACCTCCTCACCCTGGTTTTATAGATGGCCATTTTAGCTACGGCCAGGAGGAGTTGACCAAGACGTCCCGCGACTTTGTGGGGCCATGGATAGGGAGTGCATAAATAAGAAGGTGAGGGGAAAAGTGCAACCAAAAGCATAACAAAATATCCGCGAGGAGCCAGAATAGGGACTGCAACCTGCACACTCCAAGTAAATGTGCGCCAGGGTTTCCACCACACCGCAAAAGGAGCAGGTGTCTGGGATAGGGGTGAACCACGCCAAGTACACACTCGTGCTCACAGCCCCGTGAAGGAGCTGCCAATTTATATCCCCAGTGGGCCTCGGGTCTATGGGAGAGTGATAGAAGGCAGATATATTAGCCCCAGGTTAAGAAGGTCCCTTTCCCTGGGTAAGATAACAAGGAAGGTTCCAGAACAATCAGGAACTTTCTGGAAACAATTAAGGCAGACAGGCTGATTAGAACACCTGCAGCCAATCAAGAAGCTGCCAGAATCTATTAAGACAGGCAGGCTAATCAGGGCACCTGGGTTTAAAAAGGAGCTCACTTCAGTTTGCGGTGTGCGTGTGAGGAGCTGGGAGCAAGAGGCACAGGAGGCTGAGAGTGAGAAGGTGTACTACTGGAAGACTGAGGTGTACAAGCATTATCAGACATCAGGAGGGAGGTCCTGTGGTGAGAATAAAGAAGGTGTTGGGAGGAGGCCATGGGGAAGTAGCCCAGGACATTGTAGCTCCCTACTTGATACCAGAGGAGTTGACCTGGACTATGGGTTCCACCAGAGGGGAAGGTCTCTGGCCTGTTCCCGGATCCACTAGGCAGATCAGCAGAGACTGCGGGGATTGTTCTTCTTCCTTTTCCCCATGCTGGCCAGTGATGAGGTTAACTGAATGAATGGCAGATTTGAGCCACGGAAGTGTCCGAACTGAGGGCTGCTGTGAACCTCTGAGGTGAGCAAATCTGCCAATAAGCGCAGGACTCACCAAGGCAGAGGAGGAACTTTGTCACAACACATACAGTATAGCTGCATCCCTCATTACCTCAGCAGTTTGCGAGAGTTAAATGAAAAAGAATATAATCCAGTCTATAAAACCATCTCATTTTAATATTTAAAAAAAACTGTTATACTTTTTAGGCAGATATTTCCTAATTTAAAGATGACATATGCTAGGGTTGCCAATTTCTATTGTTTTTGGTTGTCTTAGCAACACAGTTAAGACATAAGACAAGATCCAACTAGAGCAGATATGGATGACAGATGCACTAGGACAAACAAAAACACTTGGTCTGCTTCCCTTTTCACTTACACCAATTTCATACTGGTATAACTGCACTGATTTCAATAAGGCTACTCTTGATTTTCAGCAGTATAACCTTGGAATCAGACCCTAAAACTATGTGCAGATTTGTTTTAACTTATGTGTGTGTGAACATATCTGCTAGATGCAGCCATTGCCCCAGTTAAAGATCTCGTAAGACATTCAATTTGGATAAAAGGAGCTGGGAAGCATAGGATCTAATGGTATCAGCTTTAATTGTCTCTACATATTATGGAGCCATGGTTTCTTTAACTAGATAAGATAGAAATGCTGAGAGGATGCGCTATAGGCCCAATTTTTAAAATAAAAGCACACAGCTGCTCTTAAATAAACCGAGCAGTAAGTATCTATCAAACTTGCAATAATTTTTTCTGAATGAAGTTTCTGTGAATCGTTAGACCTGTCCAGATTCAGTTTGTTGAATTATATGTGACACAATATAATTTCTATCAGTCATTATGTCCTGACGTGAGCAGAAGTATTACCCCTCAGGACAGAACTGGAGTCAATCGGCATGATGTTGCTCTGCCTTGCACCATATAGTCATTTACTACTATGGAAAGTGGGCACAGGTGGGTGTAAAATACTAACATTCTATGGAACCTTTTATCCTCACTTTGAACAGGTGTAAATAACTGCACAAAACAGGGTCAGACTCACAGTTGCCAACTTTCACGTGGTAAATAAGCACCCTGACTTTCACAATAAGGCCAAAACAAGCCAATCCCTAAGAACCCCAACACTCTGTGTGACTAGATCCCCCCAGCATGCAGTCTGGGACTATGGTGGGCCCGCTGTGCACCCCTGACTTTCTCCCCCACTTACCCCTGCTTGCCCCTTGCCCCTGCTTGTTGGGACCTCTCAAAAAAAAGAAGCAACAAGCTGCAAACAAGCTACAACCAACCAAGCAACAAGCCAAAAACTAGCCAACAAGCAACTCACAAGCCAATTTGCCAAAAACAAGCCCAATTTCTGTGGTTTTTTTTTTTTTTTTGCAGGTTTGGCATGTCTGGTCAGACTGTTCTCTAAGGTGGTGTGATGACCTTTAGGATGACCCATGAGAAAAATATTGTTACATATGTGAAGGCACCGAGATATCATGGTGATGGGAATGAATATAAGAGCCTAGATAGGTAGTGATGAACTTGAATTAGCTAATATTCACATAAAATTATTCATATCTATACTAATGTAACAGTTTCCAAAACAACCCTGGTAGTTTGTTTGCAAGTTCTTAGAGTAAATTGTTAGGTGTACAGTGCCATTACTTAAGTCAAACTACTCTTCAGTACATAGTGTAGAAAGACAAGGGTGGCTACTTCTACATTTACAGTTCCATCTGCATTTCTACTCTGTCTAGTGAACCTCCATTGCTTCTACAGCATGCATCCCTCTGATTATTATGACTGAGTGGGCTCTGATGCTTGCTGGTTATTGTATTCCCTCCTGAGTATACTGCATTTACAATCAACGTTTGGCTGCTTTATTGTATTGTGGTTACTAAGTAATACATTCATGTTAGAAATTAGTTTTTGTTAATGGGTAGTTATTCCTTTGAAACTCGTAAGAGATTTAGCAGCATTATAATAGAAATTCTAGTATTTTTGCTGAGAGAAACATCATAGAAAGCAGGCAAAAGGGAATATGTTGTGGTATAGGGCCTTGGTACTGCAACTGGATAAACATGGGTGGACTCCTGTGCTCATGTGGAAGATAATAGGGCTCTGTATGGGCACAGAAGTCCACTCACACACAGTCCATTGCAGAACCTGTGCCCAAGTTAGCTAAAGTAATCCCACCCTAACTTCAAGGGAGATAGGCTTCCCTTCCTGGCTGTCAGTCTCATCTCTGCAGAATTAAAGTAAGAAGAGCAATACATGACTTTAGAATAAAGAACAAGTAGGCAGGACATGTGATCAGTTGGCCAGACTGAAATTTTGGATTTACCATTAACACATACATAAACACAATCATACAAAACCAGTCCATTCCATCAGTTCCTCCATCTGTTTACACAGTACACCCTATCTGGAAAAAATCCATGTAAGCAAAATAAGATCAAGGCTTTGTGTCCAACAAGTCCAAGCACACAAAATTAGGGGCAGCATAAGGTATTGTCTAGCACATGCCTTCGCAACAGTTCACTTTAGCTGCTTGGGGTGGCTGATCTCCACATAATCCCCATCCCTCCATACGTAAATGGTAGTAGTTCCAACACTTTAGTGATCATTCTTCAATTCCTCCCTTCCCTCCTGCTCTGAAATCAGAAAACCAACCAGAAATATTTTTAAAGCTATTTTCTCTCAGAGATGGCTCTATGTAATTCAGTCAAATAAAATGGCTGCCCTAGGTGCAGGCATAGAATATTAGGGTTGGAAGGGACCTCAGGAGGTCATCTAGTCCAACCCCCTGCTCAAAGCAGGACCAATCCCCAAGTGGTCCTCTCTAGGATTGAGCTCACAACCCTGGCTTTAACAGGCCAATGCTCAAACCACCGAGCTATCCCTCTGCTGCATTGCCATCATTTTAATGGCATATGGACCCTCCATAAAATTCAAAGACCACATTTAACGATGACCCTTTAAAAAATAAAACCCTCCTCTTGCTCTAACTTGGTGCAGGGGAATATTTGCACAGAGGCTGCAGCAGGATCGAGGGAGTACAAAGCCTCCTTTGCACACAGTCACCCACTGACTTGGCCCATAGCTAAGGATCTGGCCTGTAGTTCCCAAAAAAGATCCATCAAGATCAAGCCACAATTTCTTGACTTCATACAAAGCAAAATGAATTTTCTTAAGGGAACACCATTCAGTTTGTAACTGCAATTGGTATAATATTGTAATGTAATCTAGGGGCTCAATCCTAGTGCATGGTAGCTGAGCATTCCCCCTGAGACAGGAGAGTCTTTGGATGGCACAAAGCCAAAATATCCACTTTTCCCTCTTCACTGCTTCATATGGGGGCATGCCAAAGGCAGCAGGCATGGCACTTAGCCAGATATTTGGTTGGCATAGTGACCGACTACAGTTAGCCTAATTTAGCCTGTCAGATGCTCTATTATATGTTGGGGGTCATTTTGGTCTCCAAACAGAACAGATTCAGGGAGGCAAAAAGGCAACAACCAATTTTTCTCACTCAGTACAGATGACGATTGTCCCTAGAAGCATAGTTTGTACTGGCTGGTATGTTCTTCTAACTCATAACTTGAGAGTAAACAAAAGATAAATGGAATATTACTATAAGTGAAATTTTATTTTTAAAGGATTATTTCTAGCCAAGCTTTATTGCTGAAATTGGGGTTTGTTTCACTTATTGTTAAAGGGAAATTCAGTGAGCATGAACCCATGTGGCTGCAATAAAAACAAATGCTCACACCAACCTCTGCAAAGTGAAACTATAACGGTGAGTACGGATCTGCCAACAGCTTTTGTGACTTAAAGATACTACCTTGGTTCCACTCTATTAAACACAACGATTCTGGCTGTTGCCCCCTCGTGGCCTTAGGTTCTGATGCAGTATTTTCAAAACCAACATGTAAGAAAGTGGTGGTAGGCAGAGTCCAAGAAGCCTTTAGGATTAGCTATGAAAGAGGGCCTGAAATACATAAGTACAGAAGAAAGAAAAGGAAAAAGAACAGCATGATTTATAGCATCATAATCAAAGGAACATCCTTCAAGGAATACTCAAAAAGAGAAAAAGAAAAAAGGCTGGTTTAAGTTTTGCCTTCAAAACACATAGAAGGCCACATAACCAAAATATCTCCCTATCAAACATTCATTTTTTTAAAAAGTTTGTAAGCAGACTTGGGAGCTATGCAACCCACTAACATTATTGCAGTAATCTCTTCTGCAGCCCAGATTTGGTCCACATGTTAACCAAAGAGATGCAGATACACATTAAGGACAAAAAGGTTTAAATTCAGGACATGAGCTCATTATAAACATTTCAGATGTTCAACACGCTTCCCATGGAATTCAGTGTTTGTCAAGACACCTTGCACAATTTGCTCCTGTTTTAGAATAACACACACATACATTACAATAAAATATTTGGTGAAATCCCAGTACAGTAAAGCACGGAATACAGGCTGAGCTTTTTCCCCATTCTCACCAGCGCTAGGAGATAAGTAAGTACCAGCACAGCCATTTTACAGCTGAGTAAACCAAAGTACAGAGAAGTTTACTACCCAATTTTCAGAAGAGCTGAATGTGCATGACTTCCACTGAAGACCATGGAAGACAATTGTTTCCAAGATTTCACAATAAATCAGTGGCAGGCCTGGAAAGAGACTACAAAAGTTTAGACTCAAAGTTCCCTGTTCTAACTGTTAAATAACAATACCAATGTGATCCATAACAATGGTTTGCATGACAATTCTATGATTAGCATACCCTAGCGAGAAACATGATACTCAGTGTGCTTCAGATAGTTGAGGTGTAACGGAAGCCAGTATTTTGCTGTGTTAACTGGAGAGGAAGGAAAAATTCAATACAAAAGGGCAGCCACAGAATATGAAAGCAACCTGTGGGCTGGAGACAGGAGATTGACAAGTGAATATCACATGTTGAAATGTGAACAACAAATATTACTGGAACAAACTGTACAACAGGCCATCTGGTGTCAGTTACAAAGATGATGTTATACCCAAGGCAAAGTCAGCATGGAAAAATAAATCTGCTTTCTCCTGCAAAAGTGTCTGGCAAGAGGGCATGCACAGCCCAATACCCAGTGCGCCAGTGCAGGAACCGAGCACAATGTTAATCTAAGTCTGTCTTGAGCACTAGGTACTAGCTTATTTAATGTCCCTAGGAGTACTCTCTGATCACAAGGTCAGGTCTCTGCTCTCTTCTGGCTCTAAAGGCATGTGAACCTTTCCGCCGAAGCAATAAGAATTGCTGTTCCCTGAACTCCTTAATCATTCTGCCCTGGCTGGAAGAACAGTTCAGAGAATTGCTGCTAGAAACCCATGATCTCTTCAGATATTGCCATTTGGGGAGGAATGGAAAACTAGTGGGATTATTAGTTGGACCTTTTACCACTAATAAGGTATTTCACATCTGGACCAGGATGGAATGACCAGAAGTAATTTACCGTAGGAAATATACGTGGTGATCTGTGTGAAATGGGTCCAGTTCCCAATGGACAAATATTTATGTCATTAAAAACACCATTATAATTGACACTTTTGTTGGTAGTCTTCTCTGAGAGATCAACTACTGAATGAGCATACAGAATAAAATTACTCTCTGACACCTAGAGGCATTCCCATCAGGTTAGGGTTGACATACCTTATTTGTACAGTTGTCAGTTGTGCTGTACCTGTTCTCTGGATAAACCAAATGCTCCAGTATCCTGGCCTGCCAAAATGGACAATATCCAACAAGGTTTCTTGTTCTCCTTTTTTCCTACCTCTTTTCAATCTTAATTCTACCACCTCCTCATTCATTTCTGGTTTCAAAACTACTCTCTGAGCCTGATTCTTGTCTCATTTACACTGGTTTTACCTCCTGATTTACACTGGTGTAAGAAAAAGGAAAATCAAGATTTCTGTCTCTAATGCTTCAACCTGTGCCCTCGACCCAATTCCTTCTGATCTCCTGTCATCCTTGGCTCCCTCTCCGATTCCCTTTTTAATCCCTTTTCTTTAAACTATGCTTTTTCCTCTGGCTCCTTTCTCTCTTCCTTCAAGCAAAATTATGTTTCCTCTCTTTGATACAGTTTTCCTCTCTGGCTACCATCTTATTTCCCCCTTTTCTTCAAAATCCTGGAGCGTGCTATATACTCTCACTGCTTTGATTTCTGCTGCTGGAGCTCTGACCTGAAGCCCATCAAACATACCTTCCAACCTCCACACTTCAACAATGACAATCCCCTCTCTCCACTTTGCCTTTTCCTATATGTCCTTGATGATCATTCCTTCTATATTTCAAGTGGTTCCTCATTGTCTCCTCACTCTCTTGTCTTGTTGATATTCCTCAGGGTTCTGTTCTTGATCCTTTCTTCTTCACTCTCTCTCAGTGACCTGTCGTTCTTCCCTGACTTTACCTAACACTTCTGATTCCCAAATCTATCTCAATACCTACATTTAGTCTTGCATCTCAAACTGCTCATCAGATATCTCTTCTTCTGGACTTTTCAGTTTCCTTCTTAATCCATTCTCCTCCTTCCTTCTTTATCTCCCCTATCCTTCCCAGTCTCCCGGGCCTGTCATTTTTTTCTCCTTTTACCTACAGTCCCACACTAAGTGCTGTCACTTCTTTCTCTTAATGTCTTCGTAGCTTACTATTTCCTCACTGTCTTCCCTGCCCTGGTATCTCTCTTGCATTGATCACTGTAACCTTCTCCTATCTGACCTCCCTTCGTCTCAATGTTCCCATCAAGTCTATCTACAATGCCTCTGCTAAAATCATCTTCCCCTTCCAAATTTCTAACCATACTGCCTCCTCCTTGGATCTTTCCATGATCCTTCCATCTCTTATCTTATCATCACATAGAAGGCCCCTTCTATATCTGTTTTTTAATTTCCCCTTACACATCCACCACTTCAAGCACTTCCCAATCCTCATCTCATTTCCTCCCTTTCTCATGTTAATCTATCATGTCTCCTATACCTGCAAAAGTCCCTCTCTGCTTGTTTGCCAAGTAAAACGCACCTTTGCAGAAAATCTTCCTTCCTGTTTCACCGAGAACGGTGCTGTAAGAAGTGGGTAAATTTGTAGCACTATATATTTTTGTATATGTATTGTGATGTATAATACTGAATATTTATTAAAACAAACTATAAACTTTTTAAACCATTTGTTTCTCAACACAGTTTTCTTCTGGCAGAAGACAAATTATAATCTGATGTTCATGCTAAGAAAAACCCACATATCCTGATGGTTGTGTCTCATATAATTAAAGTTAAATGAAATAAACTGAACTTTGCACTCTTAAAAGCTAAGAAAATGTGCATTTTGATATGCAGATGTTTATTGTTTTCTATTTTTTTGCTACGCAGCTCTTTAAAAAAAAGATGGGTTTTTTTAAGCTCACAAAAATTACACACAGTACCTTTTTATGTAAATAAACTCTTTGGAACACTTAAAAGGGCAACTTGTGCCAGATTCATAAATTAATAAGAAAAGTAAAAAGTTATTTTTTATTAATAATCTCCTTTGCCTTTTTTAAATGTAAATCCAACTAAGTAATTTATTACCACTGCTGAGCAACCCTTCTGGGTGAAGTCTGGATTTCTGGGTCAAATAAGCACTCAGACTATTAGCTGTTTATTTGAACTATCAGAATCTATTTTGGAAAATTAGGTTGGAAATCTTGCAAGGACAGGAAGTCATGTCAAATTTTTGGTACTTCCTGTTTCCAGACAGGCTGCAAATAGCACAAGAACAGAATTTTATCACTAGATTTTGGTAATTTCCTTTCCAGTCAGGCCAGAACTAGGAAATGTTGAATCATGAAAACCAAAACATAGCTTTTTTCCATACCAGGTCTGTTCATTAGCCCATCAACTTCTCTCTAGAATTAGCTTCTGCTCAATGCTACAGCAATGGAAGAAAAATCCCAATAATGAATCTGGGCAACTGTTTATATATATAAACTCTCTTTAGAAGAGGGGATTTCTACTACAGCATTTCTAACAAAAATATTTATTGAGGATGAAGCTGCCTAGATCAATGAACATTTTATTAATGAATGAAATAGGCAGTAGGGAAATGGTCTACTCTGGCCAAAGGGAAAGAGAGACTCATTAGACCAATGTGGATGTTAATTGTCAAACCAGTATGAACCAGACAACTGAAAATGTCCCTGAGAAAGGAAGACCCCTCTAAAAGATATAATTTGCAAGAGGAAATATAGTCCAGACTTTGCTAATCTTTTGCATGCTTGCTGATGGGCAAGGAAGGAAGTAAATGGATTATAATCTGGTTTTGGTTCAGAAAAAAAAATCATAAAGGTCAGTGCATTGGTTAAAGGCAGTTTAGTTTGTTTCCAAAAAGAGAAAAGTAGTGTCATCAGTATTTATTAATGTGATTATGAAGACTAATACGAGCTTAAGGAGATCCTGTTTGAAATCAAACTGAGCTGTCAATTTAGAGAAACTCCATTTGATGAATTTAGCGTCATTTTCTTCTCATGAATTGCCTACAAGTGGTCTATGATTTTCTTCGATTTATTATTCCTTATTTGAGGTCACTATTTGTGGGTGTCTATCATTTCTACTCAGACTCATGAAATCAGCCCAATATCAAGAAAGTTCCACCGGCCCGGGCTGATGCTGTTCACCCTGATGATTCTCCTCGTGAGAAACTTAACTCCTATATTTCCTGGCTTCGCTGGATCTTAATGTGTAACTTTAATGTTGCATTTACCATAGTTGTTCACATTTTGTTTTCCTTTTTTCATTTTTTAAAAGAAATAGAGAGAAAGAAATTGACTCTAAGCTAGCATTTAAAATTGCCCCGATAAGCACTAAAGTTCACACCTCATTTAAAATGAGCAGAGCTCTAGAGGCTGGCCTTCTCACTTCACTGAGGTAAAGGCAGTGCGGAAGAGGATAGCTATACATCACTAAAAGTAAACAGTCGAGATCTTGGGAAAGATATGTGTATTTAAATAAAACATTTACAATCTCCATCCTGCAGCTTGTCCCAGCAACAGCTTTTGGTATGTCAGGTCAACTAGGGAAATGTAACTGTGATGTTATCACAAGGGGTTAGGGGCCACTAGGCATTGCTAAAATCCTAGGTGATGGTTTAGCAAATCACTTAAGCCCATGCTTAAGTCCCATTGACTCCAACAGTCCTTCACTGTACTTTTAAGTCCATCCTTTTTCAGCAAAGCAAGTGCTTCTGCTGAATAGGGATGGATTTAACAATGTGCTAAAGATGATTTTCAGTAGAGCTGATCACCCACAGCTCCAAATGAACTCAGTGTGAGCTGCAAGCACTCAACACCTCTATAACTCAGGCTTTTCACCTCAGCTGAGCATGCTCAAAAAACCTTGTATCTCTCACACACACCCCTCCCCCAAGACCAGAAAAGGGCCAATCCCCCCAAAAAACGGTACATGCAGCACTTGGAGTTTTCCTCTTCTACTGTTTCTGATGGCTGTTCTTGTCAAGGCAAATATCTTGCAAATATATGCAAAAGTTGCCTCAATAGGTTGGACAGCATTGCGCCAGACATTTGATTACTCCGGCAATTTTCCCAATATTACAAAGTGTCTAGAATATGGAACAAGAGGATTAGAAGAATGTCTGTTAATGCCAAGGAAACATTATTCTGGGGAAGCAGATGGAAGGATGGGGGGGAAATTCCTTAGGGAGACGGGAGCAGCCAGGGAAAAATGTCGGAGGGATGAGGCGCAGCTGGAAGGACCAGGTTTACTGCTGAGAGGGCCAACAAAATGTCTGACAGAACTGGGAAACACACCTCCTGTAAGTGTCTAACAGGAGTAAGCAAGAGGCCATTTTTGATGCATATTTGTTCAGAAATATCTATTTCAAAACTAAGTTTCATAAAGACAGCAGAAAAAATAATATCTTTAATCAAAAAGTGTAATATGAAGTGACAGTGTCGCAAGGCTGTTTCTAAAAGTGCTAATAGAAAGGACTTTTTGTGCTAAATACAGTATTTAATTTTAAATATAAAATAATGCACTAAGCCCTCTATTAAATTTTAATATTCCAGAGGTGAAATTCTGCTCCCATTTTTGCTAGTGCAAGCCCATTATTGGAACAGAGAAGAATTTGTCTAAGAAATTTGAATATATGCTAAACGGTGCGAAAACAAAAATCTTGATTTATGAAAATACGAGACATAATGCTGCAAATTCAGTGAAGCAGTGGTGCAAGAAGAGAGAAAGATTAGACACCATCTTGAAAAACTTATTTTCTTTTTTATATTTTTTCTAGGAATATAACTGTAGTTCATATTTTAGTGTCTGGCAGTACTGTAGCTACAATCTAACACTAAAATGTTTTTTTCCATTCTCTTTTATGTACACCATGTGGCATTGTTTAGATGCTATGGGCCAGACTCCATGCTTATTTCCAAACAAATACTTTTATTATTTCCCTTTACACGTTTCTGAAATAATTGGGTGTGTGAGGACAGGGGGTGAGAATTAAAATCAGAAAATCAATCAGCCAAAATGTTATTGAGATGGGCCCATGAAAGTATATTTTATATCTGGATTCAAACTTTTCTGGAGTTTAAGGTATTAAGATATCAGCTTTTGATTTATATCCATTTCCAGTTATCATCTATCTGCAATTTTTGTTATACAATGTCATTCACTAGTAGCTAATGGTATAGTTAAGGTTTAAAATGCTTTCCATTATAACTCTTGTATTTTCATATGCTATTACTTTCAGAAAAATATGCTTTTGGGGTTGAAATTTTTCATGTTTGGCCAAAGGTGAACATTTTTAGAAAGCCTGATGGAAATCCAATTGACTAATTTTGAAGTATGTGAGGATTACACACATTCACACACACATAAATGTGGGGCTCTCTTCAGCCATCCACTTTCCTTCCTTGCTGCCACTGTGGCCCCTAATGTAGCTGGCTGCGGGAGCAGTTCACAAATAAAAGGATGCCAGCTGATCCAGAGTCCACCAGATCAACCTCCTCTTTACTTATCCCATGGCTCTTAGCTTAGCTTTGGGTCTGCCCTGCTCTCAGTGGCCTTCCACTGAACGGAGGAAAGGAGGGCAATGGGGCTGTAGCTATGAGACAGGAAGAGGAGAAGGCTCTGCAAAAGGCATGTAAAAGAGCAAAAATGAATGAGGAAAAATACTCAGAAAGGGAAACAAGAGGGGGTGGGGAGAAAAGAGACAGAAAATGGAGGGGGGATGTAGTGGAATCAGTATGAATGTGGTTGTACTGCTATAGTTAACTCCTTTTCCTGCAAATACCAGTGGACACAGTTATACCTCTTTAAGCACCATTATACCAGTATAAGCCACACTCAGGGGAGGGGAGACTGCACTGATTAAATTATATTTGTATAGTTCATGTGATGCACCTTTTTTGTGTTGGGAAGGCCATGTTGTCCAA
Organism: Natator depressus; assembly: GCF_965152275.1. Classification (NCBI taxonomy): domain Eukaryota; kingdom Metazoa; phylum Chordata; order Testudines; family Cheloniidae; genus Natator; species Natator depressus. The sequence goes on along the minus strand of NC_134235.1, from coordinate 165,101,492 downwards.
TACTGCAACCATAATTCACATGAGTAATCCTGTATGCAGTGTTCTTGTAGCCATGTTGATCCGAGGATATTAGAGACACAAGATGAGTGAGGTAATATCTGTTATTGGACCAACTTCTGTTGGTGAGAGAGACAAGCTTTTGAGCTACACAGAGCTCTTCTGACCTGACCTTGTCTCTTTCACAACAGAAGTTAGTCCAATAAAAGATACTACCTCACCCATCTTGTGTCATGAGTAATCCTGACTCATGGCAAGTAGTTCCACAAATAATCCCATAGTCCAGGCTCTGGGTCCTACTGATCTTTTTACACTGATCTAAATGGGGAACAGTTCCTTGAAGTGAATGGAGCATGACAATAAATGTGATCAGATTCAAGCCCTCCATTTGGACTGTGGACAAAAAATAAAGGTTGCGGTATCGGACTCTTACAGTAGGTTACAGTCTTCATGTTACAAACAAACAAAAAAGCCTCTTGATCATGGGACTAAACATGATTCAACTAAAGTCAGTAGCAAAATTTCCATTTACTTCAATAGGAGCTGCCTCAGATATAAAATGAAATAATATATTGCCTTATATTTTCCTCAGTAGAGGCAGTACCGGGTTTACCATGGGGCCGGGCCCACAATCAGAAGGGTTGGCTGAGCCGGCCAGGAAAGCTGCCCCGCCCCTGCTCCGCCTGCACTCCACCTCTTCCCCAAAGCTCCCACCCCTGCTCCATCCACACCCTGCCTCTTCCCAGCCCTGCCCCCACTCCACCCCTTCCCCCCCGCCCAACCCCCTCCTCTGATCTACGCATCCCAGGGGACTGCAGCATGGGCAGTAGGAAGTGGAACAACCTGGCCCCAGCCCGCTCCACGCCACAGGTGAGTGCTTGGGGGCAGTTCCCTCCTCCCCCAAAGTCCGGGAGGCAGGAAAGCAGAGCGGAGTGGGCTGGGGCCGGGTCACTCCACTTCCTGCCACCCTGTGAGTGCGGGGTCGGGCCCACCCTGCAATCACCAGGCAGCAGTAAGTGGAGTGACCCGGCCACAACCCGCTCAGCCGTGAGTGCTGGGGGGTGGTATCCCCTCTACCCCCCAAGCCTGGGGAGGAGATGGAGTGGTGGGAAAGGAGCATGAGATGGGGAAGAGAAAGGGGCGGGGGAAAGAGGCAATGGGGACGAAGGGGGTGGGGTGGGGAGGAGATGGGGCAGTGGGGAAGGGGCACGGGATGGGGAAGAGAAGGGGATGGAGGAAACAGGGGCAGGGGGTAAGCTGGAGCCCAGCATGCAGCATCCCCTTGGTAGAAGCTGGGGCTCCCCTGTTAAGCAGGCCCATCGACCCCTTACCTTGACAAGCCCCATCTCCCCTGCATCTGTACCACCCTGATGAGCCCCCTCACCAGACACCCTCCCACTGAGCCTCAACCACCTGCACCTGGACCCCCACCCAATGAACCCCTGCTTCCCTGCACCTAGAGCCCCCCCTACTGAGCCCCAAACACCTTCACCTGGATCCCCTGCAGAGTCCGATTGCCCCTGCACCTGGAACACCCCAATGAGTTTCTGTGCATCCAGATCTCCCACTGAGCTGCCTGCACCCAGATTGCCCCACAGAGAACTCTCTTACCCCCACCTGGATCCCTCTGTACTTGGATCCTGCTGCCGGGCTGAGCCTGCTCACCCACACCTGGTACACCTGGCACAGGGGGAAGGGCCCCAGGGTGTTTCTGGCCCTTGCACAGTGTCAGCGTTGGGTGCGGCCTCACTGCCAAGTCCCTGTCCTGGGGTGGGGTGGGGTGAGGTGAAGCTGAAGGGTAACTTCCCATCTCCATGCTACCAGTGGCCTGTGCTCCCCACTGCCATGTTGGAGCCTCCACATGTATTTATTGACAAATAAAATTTGCAGAATTTTAAAATATTGTGCACAGAATTTTTAATTTTTTGGTGCAGAATCCCCTCAGGAATATGGGCTGCTGTGCAGCTGTGATGTTGGGACTGTGAGGAAGGTGGTGGGCAATGGGGAGGACTATGGGCTGGGGGTGCTGGGCAAGTGGTGTGGTGTGCAGGGTGCTGTGCAGCTGTGGTGGGAGGCCAGTGGGGGAAGTCTCTGGGAGGGGCGGGAGCTGGGCATAGAAATCTGTGGTGGAGATCTCTGGGTGAAGGTGTGCTGGACATAAGGGTGGGACACTGGGCAGGGGGGCAGTGTGGTGCGGGCTCACCCTCAAGGGGAAGGAGCAGGCTGGCAGCACAGGGCTGGGCAGGCCACTGTGCATCTGGCAGCTGCAGGTTTATAAACAGTGCCTTCCTGCTGGGCTGCACAGAGTGGGGCTGCTCCTGCCACGCTGTGCGTCATTGCCCCCAGCCTGCCCTTCAGTCTGGAGACTGACCATCCCGCCCCCCTGCACCTTGTCCCAGGGGGGCCCAGAAATATGTTTGGTGCCGGGCCCACAAAAAGTTAATCTGGCCCTGTTAGGATCATCATGTATCTTAAAAAGCACGGTTATTCCAAACATATGGGAAAGGATTAAAAGGATGCCTAGGAAATTCTGGAACATGTGATTATTCATTTTACTACTTCACAAAAAAGTGCGGTAGCTGAGAATGTTCTTAATGTATGTCTTCATGTGAAATATTCTGATGCTCCTAGTCAAATTATATAATAGCTCACATTTTTCTTTCTCTGACAATCAAAGACTCACTCTTAAATGTGAGCCAGGGAAAGAAATGTCTGCATTGACTCTACGAGCAGTCCAAACTTTTCTGTCAAAAATATTAATTAATTTGGTGCTGTAATGTAAGATGATGTATATAAAAATAAGGTAGTTTCAGAGAACAGATTTAGTGCAGCCAAACATGATTTATATGATCATTTTCCAAGAGAACATTATGTTAAAAAGTGTTTATGGGGACAAAAATAAGTAGGTCGGTTTGTAATTTAAATGCATTTTTCTTTTTATATTTTTCCTGTCCCAACTCTCTAAGCACAATACAACAAATATGCTACAAAGGCAATTGCAGTAACTAACCTTCCCTTTCTCACACAAACCTTTAAAGAGAGAGTGAAGGAGAAATGGAAAAATCTTCCCCACTCAAACTGCCTTCTTCAGAAATGTTTGGATAAACAGATAAGACCAGGAGCATGCCGTAGATGCCAGCAACCTTGTGCTGTGTCCAACTAAGGGGAAGCCATTTCCCTCCAGTGAAATTGCTCTACATCCTGCCCCCTTGCATATAAATCTGGAGTGTCTCAACCAATCATGAACATTGAGGTAAAACACAGCAAGAGGAGCTATCTTTTAGCCCCAGTCTCTTCATATAGGGCCCAAAACAGAAAGGTTCTTGCTGTATTTTACCTCAGTGTTCCCTCTTCCCCTTAGCTGCCTGGTGGCCCATCGGCCTACCACTTCTTAGACTCTGAGGCCTGGTCTACACTGCCGCTTAAGTCGATGTAAGTTATGTCACTCAGAGGTGTGAAAAAATCACACACACTCACCCCAAGTGACGTAGCTTACATCAACCTAACATGGTGTCTACACCACGCTATATCAATGGGAGATGCTCTCTCTCCAATTTACCTTCTGCCTCTTGAGGAAATGGAGCACTGAAGTTGATGGGAGAGCAGTCTGCTGTCGACTTACTGCGTCTTCACCAGACCTGCTAATTCGACTCCACTGCATTGATCGATTTAGCGATGTCTATTTAGCGTGCCAGTATAGACAATCCCTCAATCCCATAGCTGTTCCAGCCATGCTACTCTTGCCTCTAAACCAAAGAGGGAATACCTATATTCAGACACCATCATCTCTCCTAATGGCCTTGAGTCTATATTTGCTTTCCTAAACTGATCATCCCCAGTCACGCTATTGCTTTGACTCTCTTCAATTTAAGATACCTCTAAGCCAGGGTGGGCAAACTTTTTGGCCCAAGGGCCACATCGGAGTTGCAAAACTATATGGAGGGATGGGTAGGGAAGGCTGTGCCTTCCCAAACAGCCTGGCACCTGCCCCCTATCTGCCCCCTCCCACTTCCCACCCCCTGACTGCCCCCCTCAGAATCCCCAAGCCATCCAACCCCCCATGTTCCTTGTCCCCTGACCGCCCCCTCCCGGGACTCCCCCACCCCTAACCACCACCCCTGGGACCCCACCACCTATCCAACCCTCCCTGCTCCCGGTCCTCTGACTGCTCCAACCCCTATCCATACCCCCTCTCACTGACAGGCTGCCCGGGACTCCCACACCTATCCAACTGCCCCCGGCTCCCTGTCCCCTGACCGCCACCCCCCAGAACCTCCGCCCCATCCAACCGCTCCCTGTCCCCTGACTGCCCCCCGGTACCCTCCGCCCCCTTACCATGCTGGACCAAGCCACGCTGTCACGCTTCCCAGCAGGAGCGGTGAGCCAGAGTGCTGGCGGTACAGTGAGCTGAGGCTACGGGGAAGGGGGGACAGCAGAGGAGGGGCCAGGGGCTAGCCTCCCTGGCCAGGAGCTCAAGGGTCAGGCAGCACGGTCCCGTGGGCTGGATGTGGCCCATGGGCTGTAGTTTGCCCACCTCTGCTTTAAATGCATTATCCCTGGGACTTCACCCTTCTTGGTCCTAGTGTTTTATCAGTCTCTTCAATGGACATCAGAGTCTCTGACAGTAGGCACCCTTTATGACGTGGACCGCTCCAGGTGCCTCAGCATTTTGCACCAGCCAGTGATCTCCCTTGTTTGAGTTACTCCAGGGGCAAACCCAACTTGCATGCACCTCTTGTGCACAATACCTGCACACCCTTGGCGGGGCTATCTGATTCCTTTTCCTTTGAAGTCTGTGATGGCTGGGTCTATGTGGATGGTGTTGTGGCTGCCAGTCTCCCTGCCAAGCCTGAGTGCTCCTGGAGTCATCACTGGTGCCCCATCTGCAGATCCAGGATATGAGATATTTCATACTTACAGACATAAGCATTTCTCCATTTCATCATCTCTCCTCGACAGGAAGGGACTTCAAACCGCACTTCTGATGCCGTATTGTGGTGGGTTGCACTCACCCTTTAAGCATCCCCTTGCTCTCCAGGCACAATGCTGCCGTTCTCTTCAGCTACCAGTGCCCCCTGCACGCCCTCTGCCTTCCTCAGTCTTCGGCAGCTCAGCCCTTCAGCCTGGGCACACGTCCAAAATCCCTTCCAGGGTACAACGAATTCAGAAGAGAAGTAATTTTTTGCCCTTCAGAGCTAATTATAAACAAAATCATCTCTCACCTTTTGGGGCTAAATTCCATCTCTGGAGTTAAATCAGCAGAGTTCCTTTTGGGGTCCTGCCACTGAGTGTGGCCAGCAGTGGAACCTGGCCTCGTATTGTTCCTCTACCTCTAGTCTAGGGATCATCCCTCCTTACTCCTCTGGCTCAGGAAGTGACTTGCTGACAGCAGGCAGCTTCTTTTATTTTGGCCTGCTGGGCCTTGATTGGCTGTTGCCAGTCCCTAGCCCTTCTAGTTTCTGAAGGACCAGATCTCAATGGTTCCAAAAATGGCTGCTCCTGGGATGCCTCTCTAAGAAAGCCTGGAGGTCCAACACCTGCTACTCTTTTCCTCTCAAAAAGCTGCTTCCTGGGGTGGGGTGCAGCAGAGCAGTGGGGCCTCCAGCAGGGGGCTACAGAGGCCTGGCACACACCATCACAAGGCTCAAATATGGTGGCAGAACCTATACCTGAAACAACTGGGGGGGGGGTGGGAAACAGTTTTATAAAAATTACAGCCTATATGCAGATATTTCACAAACAGAAAAAAGTGCTCGATCTGTTGGCTAAATCAATAGTTTGACCAACTTTGCTTGAACTCCTTGCAAATAGAGAGCGAGAATGCTGTAATAAAAACTCTGACTGTGGAGAGGGAATTGATATTATGCTTTAGGTCATCCTGCAGGCATTATTATTTATGTAATAAATGCCTAAGTGTCTCATATTTTGTCACATTTTTCAAGGCATTGTGGTACACTGGATAGAACATTTGACTAGAAATCAGGATCCCACATTAATTTCCTTCCATGATTCAATGACCTACTGTACAAGCTGTGGCATGTCATTTCGCATCTCGTGCCTCAGTTTTCCCCTCTGTAAAATGGGAATAATGCTACTTTGACTCTTCTTTGTAAAGTGTTTTGAAATCTATTGCTACAGAGCACCTATGGGAACTTTAACTTCTTCACATTCACCTATCAGTTAGAACTGGGCAACACTTTCTGCTGGAAATTCCAACATTTCTTTTAGCTCCAAATCAGAATGAGAAGTTGAAATTTCAAATTTTCTACAAATCAATTTTTTTTTACAGAAACATCAAAATAACCTCACAAAGTGCTTCATTCTGACTTCATCCTTTGACTTTTATATTATGTTATAATTTATGATGTAATGACATTAATATAATATAAAAGCCAAGTCAATACATTCAAAGCAAAGCTCTTCAACTTTATCAACAGACAACGCTCCAATAACTTTTCATTGAAAATTTTGACAGAATCTATAACATTCCCACACAATGTTTCAGTTTCACCAAATCAGCATTTTCCAATGGAAAACTATTCTATCAGAAAATTTTCGACCAGCTGTACTATCAATACATATAAAAGGGAAAATATGATTATCTAGAACTCTGAGAAAAGAAAAAAGAAGAGGAGTACTTGTGGCACCTTAGAGACTAACCAGTTTATTTGAGCATGAGCTTTCGTGAGCTACAGCTCACTTCATCGGATGCATAGCATATTGTGGATGAAGTGAGCTGTAGCTCACGAAAGCTCATGCTCAAATAAACTGGTTAGTCTCTAAGGTGCCACAAGTACTCCTTTTCTTTTTTCTTTTTACGAATACAGACTAACACGGCTGTTACTCTCGAACTCTGAGGTGTTCATGAAGTCAGCTGGCATATGGTGGCTGAGCCAGACTCCACAGCTATGAATCATAAAAATATAGGGCTGGAAGGGACCTCAAGAGGTTATCTAGTCCAGCCTCCCATGCTAATATAGGACCAAGTATACCTGAAGCACGACTGCAATTGTTCAGAGGCAGCAGCTCCCCAAAGTGCTATCACACAGCTGCTACATTACATCCAGAGACACCCCATGGGCCTTTGAGGATGATGTAAACAAAACCTGCCTACAGATATGCTGGCCACACATCCAGAAAGCCACATCACATCTCCTGGCTTTCTGGATGTGTGAACCGAGGTGGTGGTGTGGAACCGATGTGGAATTTGCTGTGGTTGACTATCAGCTGAAGAGATTATTAAAGGGCAAAATGGCAAATGACAAAATGGAGTTGTCAGGATAAAAATCTCCTACTCATCTAGGCAATAAGCGGTAGGGGAAAAAGCACATCACATGCCAAGCCCCTCCCCTTATCTCTGCACTTCCCAGTCCCCAGCTCTTCTTTTCTCCCAGTCTGTGGGGTGGAGAGGAAATGGTAGGTTATGTGGAAGCCCAATTAAGGGGCCTGAGAGCTTATTTCCATCCATTCCTCTCCCCCTTTCTGCAATTCCACAGACTACATTCCTGGAATTAATATAGAAGAGCACCATGCCCTCTTGCATACCTTACTCACTGTTCTGATGATCTGTCAATGCCAATGGGGAAACTTAAGAGTAAGGAATAAGGGACTTCACTATCCCCTAGGCCTGTGTAATTCAGGCTGAAGATTTGGCACATAATGAAAAAAGTGATGGCAATCACTTTACAGGATAACTGCAAGAATTTTCTCTACACAGAGAACAAAACTGTAACTATATCCAATAAAAAACCCTTTCCAATTGACTCATATAAGCTCTGGATAATCACAATATATGACAATCTCTACTGGAACAAGCTAAAGTTGTGGCCAAATTCTTTTCGGTATCCAGTCAGATTTCTAAGTTTATGACAAATATAATTACTCAAAATCTTACGATCATGAAACTTGGGCATTGAAGAGATTGATAGATCTGATAAAAACAAGTGTAGCAATTTTAGATATAGAAATCATGTACCCCTAAATGTGTGTGTCCCAGAGCAAAACTGTTTATAATTTACACAGAATATAGCAGTTTCACTTATACATGTGAAAAGCTTGAGTATAATTTTCTCCTCCTCTGCTAAATTGTTGTGTAACATGTTCAGAAAGCTGTGTGTGTAAATAAATAATTAGGAATCAAAATATCCCTTTATGCTTGCAGTCTCAATAGTTATTCAGTGAAAGATAGAAAAGATACAATTGTGCTCCTAACTTGCGCTTCATATTTTTAACTGAAGCTATTAATAGCAATGATAAGCTCTGTCCATTTTACTAAATGTTTCCACAAAATTACAAGAGAAAATGGGCATGAAATTGTAGGCTTTATTATTAGAAAAAAAACTGGAAAAATTATGTGAAAATTTTCAAAATTACTTCAGTGTTATATAACCCTGGAAGTATGAATTGAAGAAATATTTCAGTACTTAGACATATATCCACCCCGGACAGAAGTTTTCAACCTCTGTATCATGAGCCACCTTCAATATTTGTTTGTGAGTACATAGTTAGAACAGGTGGTTGACTTGGACAGTAAAAAAATAGCACCAGTAAAAAAAGTTTAGTGACTTCTTTTTGTGTGGCTGGCTGCACATTGTGTGGGATGCAGCTTTAATTGTTTGTCTGATTAAGTAAAGGCAATGAAAGAACAATAAGGTATTAGATTAAACTGGTGATAGTCTGTGGCTCACAAACTGCAAGTGGTCACATAAACACCACCCTATACCTGAAACCTACTGACCGCTATGCCTACCTACATGCCTCCAGCTTTCATCGAGACCACACCATACGATCCATTGTCTACAGCCAAGCTCTATGATACAACTGCATTTGCTCCAACCCCTCAGACAGAGACAAACACCTACAAGATCTCTATCAAGCATTCTTACAACTACAGTACCCACCTGCTGAAGTGAAGAAACAGATTGACAGAGCCAGACGAGTACCCAGAAGTTACCTACTACAGGACAGGCCGAACAAAGAAAATAACAGAATGCCACTAGCCATCACCTTCAGCCCCCAACTAAAACCTCTCCAACGCATCATCAAAGATCTACAACCTATCCTGAAGGACGACCCATCACTCTCACAGATCTTGGGAGACAGGCCAGTCCTTGCTTACAGAGAGCCCTCCAACCTGAAGCAAATACTCACCAGCAACCACACACCACACAACAGAACCACTAACCTAGGAATCTATCCTTGCAACAAAACCCGTTGCCAACTGTGTCCACATATCTATTTGGGGACACCATCATAGGGCCTACTCACATCAGCCACACTATCAGAGGCTCATTCACCTGCACATCTACCAATGTGATATATGCCATCATGTGCCAGCAATGCCCTCTGCCATTTACATTGGTCAAACTGGACAGTCTCTACGTAAAAGAATAAATGGATACAAATCAGTCGTCAAGAATTATAACATTCAAAAACCAGTCGGAGAACACTTCAATCTCTTTGGTCACTCGATTACAGACCTAAAAGGGGCAATTCTTTAATAAAAAAAACTTCAAAAACAGACTCCAACGAGAGACTGCTGAATTGGAATTAATTTGCAAACTGGATACAATTAACTTAGGCTTGAATAAAGATTGGGAGTGGATGGGTCATTACACAAAGTAAAACTATTTCCCCATGTTTATTCCCCCCTCCTCCCCCCGCTGTTCCTCAGACGTTCTTGTCAACTGCTGGAAATGGCCCATCTTGATTATCACTACAACAGGTCCCCCCCTGCCCCTCCTTCGGCTTTCCTGCTGGTAATAGCTCACCTTTCCTCATCACTCTCCTTACAGTGTGTATGATAACACCCATTGTTTCATGTTCTCTGAGTATATAAATCTCCCCACTGTATTTTCCACTGAATGCATCTGATAAAGTGAGCTGTAGCTCACGAAAGCTTATGCTCAAATACATTTGTTAGTCTCTAAGGTGCCACAAGTCCTCCTTTTCTTTTTGCGGATACAGACTAACATGGCTACTACCCTGAAAAGTGGCTCAATGTGTCTCCTGTGACTCTTTGCAGCACATCATATTAAAACACTGTGTGATGTAATTATATACCAATCTAAGTTATTAGCAGTCAATATGCTTTTACTATATTATTAACCAATTAAGTTATCAACTTACACTAAGTTACTAACTTATTTGCTGTGAGAATAATTTTATATATAAAAACAAAATATTTCCCATCATACTCTTTAAATAGGAATAGTACTCTAGTAAATGAAACAATGCATTCACACTACTGTAGCTTTTCGATAAAGTTGATCGCTAATTTGGCTCCTGAACCACTGAGGTCTGAGTATCACTGGGTTAACTTATTAGGCCCTAAAAGGCTGAGATGGGTTACCTAATACTGTATGTATTATTAAACACTTCACAGTCATGCTGGATACTGACCAGGCTGGTATGTTTGGATACCACACATATACTCTTAAGCCTCCCTTCCAGCACTGTCTCTCTTTTTTGGCCTCTCTGACATGCTTTAGTGATCTATTACTTAGCGACCAGCTGATCTGGGCAGATTGGTTTTTGTGGCCTGGTCACTTCCTTTGCCCAAGGGTGCTTCCGTTTGAATACAAGACTACCAAGGTTTAACAGTCCTCCATTGTTGGCCTTGTGTCTGAGTTTCATATTCATTTGGCCAGAGAGAGAAACAGATTCTGTTTCCCAGTAGTTAGGCCTCTCGCCTGGAATGTAGGAGACCTAGGTTCAAGTCCCTACTCCAATGAACATTTAATTATTTATATAAAGTGGAACATCTCCAACAAGATATATTGAGACCCACCCCAGAATAGCCAATAGCCTGGTGATTAAGGCACTCATCCGGGATGCGGACAAGTATCAAAACTGAGTACCCTAACCACTGGACTAATGGCTAACCTGGTGTCGCTCTTACCACAGATTCTATTCTGGATCTGAGAAACAGTCCCCAACAAAAAATTCACTGAAACTGGTTTGTTTCCCCAAAAAGATTTGCTTTCAACAAATTGCATTTTCCAATGAAAAACTGTTATATCAAAAAATTCCTGACCAGCTCTACTACTATCCCATAATATCCTAAAAATACCTCAGGGCAGGATGATCCTTTTACAGAGCAATGTCTACTGTGGAATCAACTAAGCCCAATCCAATAATTGCTTGGTAGACAGAAGGCTAAAGTTCCCATGCTAGAGAATAAATTTGCAACCTAAGTGGACAAAGTTTAAACAAGTACAGTGTGCCTGTGAGAAAACCAAAGAGAAGTACATGCACCGTTATGAGAAGCGTAACTCATTGAGAAACTTCTCTGAACCCCAGCATGGAGACAGAGCAGATATCAAATTGCACTTGGAGAAAAGAGAGGTGCATTCAGCAATGCCAAGAACCTCTCTAGTAGAAATAGAAAAAGAAACTGAAAGGAGAAATTAAAAATCACTTGTGGATAATTCTTCAGGGAAATGTAAAGAGCTAGTTGCCAATGCAAGAGAGGAAGCTTTGGTTTGGACAGACAGGCTGATAACAAACCTATACACAAAAAAAGTACTAGTTTGTCTTTCCAAGAGCCACACCTACTGCAACCAAAGCTCACAATGATATATGCAGTATGGTGTTCACAAACTGACCACTCTATAACTGATCTCTGAGTCCTCATTCTCAAAGGAAATCTGCACAACATTTTTAAAACAGAAGCCTGGGAACTTAATTTCATAACTGGTAGAGTGAATAGAGACACTGAATGTATGTCTTATTACAACAACCTATCACCCACCAACAATGCCCCCCTCACCCACTTTCCTTTCCTCCCTGTGACTGGAGGGGTATAAACAGGCCACTTCGTCTCGGATGGTCCATTGAAATATGTGTTAGCTACTTATGCTAAACAATCTGTTCTTAAATCGTGAGTACAAAGCAGTAACGTTTGTTTTTAAAGTTCATCAAGAGAACACTCTGGCTCAAGCTACTAAAAATTATGTAAATAATCAATCAGTAAATCCCCAAAGACAAAATAAAAACAAAATTAGAAACTCAAAAGTCTTTAAATCTATGCTCTAGAATCAACAACTCAAATTCTAATAGAGAAAGAAGTAGATTTTTATCTTGTGTGGAAATCAGTATATCAAACTGATTAGGCGGAAAATTCAGATTATCAAGTAACAGACATCAAAGGACACTTCCAACTAAAACAGTAAAATAAAAAAATTACATTTCCATCTGAAAATTCACTGCTATTGTTATAAGTAACAGCAATGATTACTATAAATGAGAAACCAATGCAAAAATTCTTTATTTTTCCAGTTTATTTACGTTGTGAAGTCACTTTCATTGTTTCCCTTTCAGTTTCCACTGCATGTGTGGGCCTCATGCATCACAACAGGGGAGGGAAAAAAACATTTTGGGAGCTATGCTGATTTACACCACCTGAGAATCTGGTCCCTAGCTCTAAGAGAACTCTTCCAAGGAGTTTAAATAAAAAGCTATCCAATACTTCCAAGGGAAAAATCTTCAACTGGCATCAATTGTTAAAGCTCCATTAATGTTAATAGAGCTATGACAGCTGACACCAGCGGTCAGCCCGACACCGCTGATGTTCTTTGGTATTTAAAGTTGGCTGAATCCTGGTAATCTCACTGAGACTGTTACAGGACGATAATGGAGGTGAAGCAGGAGTAAGGAAGATGGGAAGGAGACAGAAAACTGGGAAATAGTGGAAGGCTAGAGAGGGAGTAGATGTGGGATGGAGAACATAAAGAAAAAAGGAAAAGAAAGAAGAAATGAGGATGGGAGAAAAAGGATGTTGAAATTAATGAAGGGACTATTCAAAAGAAAAAGTTTAGAGAGACTTTTGGAACAGGGAAAAAGACAGGGAAAAGGTGTGGAAAGGTGAAGTGGATTTGAGATAAATAAAAGTGGGAGAAAGGAAATAAGTAAAGAAATAAGAGAAATGAGAAAAGAAGTAAGTTCCAAGTAAATATATGATGTAAATTAATCAAATTTGTATGTTTATTGCATTTCTTTTGCAGCAGAAGGGGACTCAAAGAAAGGTATAATGAGTCATCGGCAACTATCCATGTGCTTAGTAAACTGATACCAGAAGAACACTTCAAACTCCCCTTTGCTGAAAACTTACAAACTGAATGCACTGTGGTAACCTCACTCGTGCAAATTAGTAGCAAGGAAACCTTTCCTACAGGACTATATTACAGCCTCTTTATTTTGAGAGAGAGCTCTCCATTCTAAACCACAGATGTGCTTAATACAGTATACGCTAAAATTACATGAATCCAATATGATTTCAATGTTATTATTTCAAGAATGACCTGTTACATTTTTTGGGATGTTTAACAGTTTGCTTTGAACTCATTTCCATGACACTTGTATCTGCAGGACATGATTGTTTTCTCTCTTCTGTGGCTCCTGTTTCCTGAGGTCTAAGGCTGTCTTTAGGCTTTCCATCCAGCTCTAGATCATCTTCTCTAGTCAGTTGTGATGTCCCTATGGATCCTGAAATGAGCTGTTTTCACCATCACTTTGGTTCAGAAAAGTGATCTAATTTTTCTGAAGCTCCTGTGTAGGATCAAGGTGTCCACTTGTTTCAGAGTAACAGCCGTGTTAGTCTGTATTCGCAAAAAGAAAAGGAGGACTTGTGGCACCTTAGAGACTAACCAATTTATTTGAGCATGAGCTTTCGTGAGCTACAGCTCACTTCATCGGATGCATACTGTGGAAATTGCAGAAGACATTATATACACAGACACCATGAAACAATACCTCCTCCCACCCCACTCTCCCGCTGGTAATAGCTTTTCTAAAGTGATCATCAAGTTGGGCCATTTCCAGCACAAATCCAGGTTTTCTCACCCTCCGCCCCCCCACAGACAAACTCACTCTCTTCCACTTGATCAGTCCTGTAGCTCGTCAATTCCACGATTCATATTCTGGATCAAGCTCTCACTATCCTGTGGCTTTAAAGGTGAGAGCTGATTCATTGTAGAATCAGGACCATGCTTTAAATATTGTTCAGCACCAAGAAACTCCCACTGAAAGCACTTTTGAAAATCTGGCCTCTTCATTTAGGTGCGTAAATAGGACTGAGCCCTTGAAATGTGGCTCCAATTAAGTTATTTTTCCTTCTGTTTTGCAGCACATACAGATTTTAAAGCAAATTTTGCCCTCGGGAATAGTTCTACGGGTGAGTGTCCACAGCCTAACGGTGCTAAAAGAGAAAAAAGCTCTAAGCTAAGAGAGCAAGAGAGGTATTTTTCCCTTTATCAGCTGCATTTTCTAAGAACCTGCTTGCAATTTAAACTCCCAGCGTTGCTTTCCCATTTTCCAAAGGAAATTATGGGTCAATCTCACATGCTGGAATTCTATAAATGGTTTGATATCCTCTTGAAAACTGGTCCACGGAGAAAGATTCTCATCTCTGGTATGCCATACCTGGCACAAATTTCATGTGGATCAGTTTGGCATTTTATATATTCATTGTGAGAAATGTAATCTCTGGGAAGTCTGAATACTAGCTTGTCAGCAGCAAATAGTCTTGACCATTGCAATGGAACAGATCAGTCCCTGTTTTTTCTCTCAGGGAGCATCTGACATTTCTCCAGTCATTAATGATTCCTCCTGCTGTCTTGCTTGATACTTGATGCATGTGACACACTTCATGATCATTCTGGTTATATGTCCAGTGATTGCTGCCAGTACATGTTTTCTCTGGATAGTCTTCTTTCATTTTTCTTTTTGTGCACAGCTGTCTCGCTGCAATATCACCTCTTCGTGTTGTTGGTAATTCTACTCCCCTTTAGAAGCATTCCTTTTGCCAGTGCTAAGGCCTCTTGAAATACACTGTACTGTAGATGGGCTTGCTTTGGCCATCCATTTTGCAGCCTTCAGCCCTTCCATTTAATCTGCAGCTCCTGGTCCTTGTTGTTACCTGCTCTTGCAGTGTCTGTGACACTGACATTTGTTGCCTTAACTGTATGCCCTTGCGTCTTCACAACTGATAGCTCCTGTAGGATATTTCTTGCCTATTTTCCCTTAAGACAAATCACCAGACTTCACAAATACTTGCCTTGCTTATACACTGAATAGTTCTTTCATGAAGCAGTAGGTTCATATGTTATATGATGATATGTTATATGATATATGTTGATATATCACTGAAAAGCTTTGTTTCAACATTGCTGTAGCAGTTTATACTTACTCTCTCTCTATACATATAGTATAGACACACAGTATGTTAAAAGGACATTATTAAGGTTGTTGCAAAGTCAATCTCTCAAAACTTAGAAAATGCCAGAATTAAGGTTGCTTGTGCAAACTTGATTTAGCTCCTTTGCACACATATATTATGATATAGTCTTTAATTACATGATCACGTACTATTTTTTCCATTTACCTCATTGAGTGCACAGGATGGACCTGCTATGTGGTTGATTAAGGGTTGGCCACAAACCTATACCCAAAAAAGTGGTTCAGTGTGTCTTTCCAATAGCCACACCTGGTGTAACCTGCCTGTAATTGTGGTAGCCCCAACACGAGATCATTCTTGCTCTGCAGTACAAGAGTCCCACCCAACCACACTGTAGTAAATTCCATGGGCAACAGCATACATTCTTCCCAGTCCCTCCCTCTATCTCTTCCACATGTATCTTCACAGGAATGAAGAGAGCAATACCTTCAAAGCACTTTTTTTTCTTCCTGCCTCTGGATGGGTGGGGAACACTGCAGCAAATCCACTGTCTCTTTAGTCCTTGTGGAACTTAAAAACACAGCCCTTTTTTCTTTACTGCACCATTAGGCCCATTGAAAAATTGCTGCTTGTCTTGCACATATTTTGAAAACAAAACAAAACAAAGCAGCCATAGTCTATCATGTTATTTTGTCAAAATATTTAACAGATAGAACAAGCAGGGAGCTGGTAAAGCGGGCTCCAGTAAACAAAGCCACACTCAAATAAGGAACCATAGATGTTCTTTTAACTATCATGAAATTCACATGATTTGTGACTTGCTATTTATTTATTTTTAGTGTAACTGAACTATTTGTCTTTTCTTGAATTTATTCCAAAACTATACAGTGCTGTAGACGTGTGGATTTGCAGTTGCAAGCCAACTTTAGTGAGTGAAAGGGAGAACCACAAGCTGCCTCATGAGATTTCTAGTACTTTTTGCTTCCCATTGTGCCAGAAATGCCAGAAAACCTACATTAACATAGTATTTTGGCTCCTTCATATCTAGTCCCAGTTGGAACCTGAAAGTGCAGAGATGCACACAATGAAAAACAATGGGGCTGAAAAGTTCTGTTCATATTTTTGATGAAAGCTTGAGACAGGATTATATTTTTGTGAATCTATTCATCTTCCTGTACTAACCCCCCGCCCCCCATACACACACCATTTTATACATTTCCCACTGCCTTTTGATAGATCTCATAGAATCATAGAATCATAGAATATCAGGGTTGGAAGGGACCCCAGAAGGTCATCTAGTCCAACCCCCTGCTCGAAGCAGGACCAATTCCCAGTTAAATCATCCCAGCCAGGGCTTTGTCAAGCCTGACCTTAAAAACCTCTAAGGAAGGAGATTCTACCACCTCCCTAGGTAACGCATTCCAGTGTTTCACCACCCTCTTAGTGAAAAAGTTTTTCCTAATATCCAATCTAAACCTCCCCCATTGCAACTTGAGACCATTACTCCTCGTTCTGTCATCTGCTACCATTGAGAACAGTCTAGAGCCATCCTCTTTGGAACCCCCTTTCAGGTAGTTGAAAGCAGCTATCAAATCCCCCCTCATTCTTCTCTTCTGCAGACTAAACAATCCCAGCTCCCTCAGCCTCTCCTCATAAGTCATGTGCTCTAGACCCCTAATCATTTTTGTTGCCCTTCGCTGGACTCTCTCCAATTTATCCACATCCTTCTTGTAGTGTGGGGCCCAAAACTGGACACAGTACTCCAGATGAGGCCTCACCAGTGTCGAATAGAGGGGAACGATCACATCCCTCGATCTGCTCGCTATGCCCCTACTTATACATCCCAAAATGCCATTGGCCTTCTTGGCAACAAGGGCACACTGTTGACTCATATCCAGCTTCTCGTCCACTGTCACCCCTAGGTCCTTTTCCGCAGAACTGCTGCCTAGCCATTCGGTCCCTAGTCTGTAGCGGTGCATTGGATTCTTCCATCCTAAGTGCAGGACCCTGCACTTATCCTTATTGAACCTCATCAGATTTCTTTTGGCCCAATCCTCCAATTTGTCTAGGTCCTTCTGTATCCTATCCCTCCCCTCCAGCATATCTACCACTCCTCCCAGTTTAGTATCATCTGCAAATTTGCTGAGAGTGCAATCCACACCATCCTCCAGATCATTTATGAAGATATTGAACAAAACCGGCCCCAGGACCGACCCCTGGGGCACTCCACTTGACACCGGCTGCCAACTAGACATGGAGCCATTTATCACTACCCGTTGAGCCCGACAATCTAGCCAGCTTTCTACCCACCTTACAGTGCATTCATCTAGCCCATACTTCCTTAACTTGCTGACAAGAATACTGTGGGAGACCGTGTCAAAAGCTTTGCTAAAGTCAAGAAACAATACATCCACTGCTTTCCCTTCATCCACAGAACCAGTAATCTCATCATAAAAGGCGATTAGATTAGTCAGGCATGACCTTCCCTTGGTGAATCCATGCTGACTGTTCCTGATCACTTTCCTCTCATGTAAGTGCTTCAGGATTGATTCTTTGAGGACCTGCTCCATGATTTTTCCAGGGACTGAGGTGAGGCTGACTGGCCTGTAGTTCCCAGGATCCTCCTTCTTCCCTTTCTTAAAGATTGGCACTACATTAGCCTTTTTCCAGTCATCCGGGACTTCCCCCGTTCGCCACGAGTTTTCAAAGATAATGGCCAAGGGCTCTGCAATCACAGCCGCCAATTCCTTCAGCACTCTCGGATGTAACTCGTCCGGCCCCATGGACTTGTGCACGTCCAGCTTTTCTAAATAGTCCCTAACCACCTCTATCTCCACAGAGGGCTGGCCATCTCTTCCCCATTCTGTGATGCCCAGCGCAGCAGTCTGGGAGCTGACCTTGTTAGTGAAACAGAGGCAAAAAAAGCATTGAGTACATTAGCTTTTTCCACATCCTCTGTCACTAGGTTGCCTCCCTCATTCAGTAAGGGGCCCACACTTTCCTTGGCTTTCTTCTTGTTGCCAACATACCTGAAGAAACCCTTCTTGTTACTCTTGACATCTCTTGCTAGCTGCAGCTCCAGGTGCGATTTGGCCCTCCTTATATCTTTCCTACATGCCCGAGCAATATTTTTATACTCTTCCCTGGTCATATGTCCAACCTTCCACTTCTTGTAAGCTTCTTTTTTATGTTTAAGATCCGCTAGGATTTCACCATTAAGCCAAGCTGGTCGCTTGCCATGTTTACTATTCTTTCGACTCATCGGGATGGTTTGTCCCTGTAACCTCAACAGGGATTCCTTGAAATACAGCCAGCTCTCCTGGACTCCCTTCCCCTTCATGATAGTCCCCCAGGGGATCCTACCCATCCGTTCCCTGAGGGAGTCGAAGTCTGCTTTCCTGAAGTCCAGGGTCCGTATCCTGCTGCTTACCTTTCTTCCCTGCGTCAGGATCCTGAACTCAACCAACTCATGGTCACTGCCTCCCAGATTCCCATCCACTTTTGCTTCCCCCACTAATTCTACCCGGTTTGTGAGCAGCAGGTCAAGAAAAGCGCCCCCCCTAGTTGGCTCCCTTAGCACTTGCGCCAGAAAATTGTCCCCTACGCTTTCCAAAAACTTCCTGGATTGTCTATGCACCGCTGTATTGCTCTCCCAGCAGATATCAGGAAAATTAAAGTCACCCATGAGAATCAGGGCATGCGATCTAGTAGCTTCCGTGAGTTGCCGGAAGAAAGCCTCATCCACCTCATCCCCCTGGTCCGGTGGTCTATAGCAGACTCCCACCACTACATCACTCTTGTTGCACACACTTCTAAACTTAATCCAGAGACACTCAGGTTTTTCCACAGTTTCGTACCGGAGCTCTGAGCAGTCATACTGCTCCCTTACATACAGTGCTACTCCCCCACCTTTTCTGCCCTGCCTGTCCTTCCTGAACAGTTTATAACCATCCATGACTGTACTCCAGTCATGTGAGTTATCCCACCAAGTCTCTGTTATTCCAATCACGTCATAGTTCCTTGACATCACCAGGACCTCCAGTTCTCCCTGCTTGTTTCCAAGGCTTTGTGCATTTGTATATAAGCACTTGAGATAACCTGTTGATCGCCCCTCATTCCCAGTATGAGGCAGGAGCCCTCCCCTCACAGACATTCCTGCCTGTGCTTCCTCCCGGTATCCCGCTTTCCCACTTACCTCAGGGCTTTGGTCTCCTTCCCCCGGTGAAAATTACAGGTTTTTTTGAAAATTTGAAAATGACCTGTAATAAATGATAAGTTAATTTTTCCATAGTAGGTTAAAAATATAATATAACGCACTTTCTGCATTACCAAAACATTATTATATAGAGGGAAATAATATGTTTTTACACCATGGGCCAAATTCTTTCCACTTCACTACGGTGAGAAAAAGACAAGCAAGATTCACCTCATAACCTCATATGTACGTTTAATTAAACAAAGGCAATGATGTGCTTATATTTGACATATATTGATATATATTTTAAAAATATATTATGTGTTTATGCCAAAATGTTATAATTTTCCTTTAGACTGAGAACATTTCTTCCTTAATTGTCTTTTAACAATAAATGAAGAAAAATCAGTTGTTTATGTTTTATTGCTTTTATTGTTTTATTGCTTTTACTTCTAAGAACCCTGTCACACTGGTGCTAGCTGTTAAAGGGTGCTGTTTCATGAAGCTGTTTTGTTCCAGTCTGTTGGCTGAAATTGTACACTGTATTGATTCACTAACAAGTTACAATATGCACTTGGAATATTTCAAATATACTTTATTTTCTTTTTATGTGAATTTAGTGTTTATGGAAGTTGATGGACTGACAGCCTTGAGAATCAAAGTATTTTCTTTGGCCTCAATCCTAAGCCCACTGAAGTCAAAGGAAGTCCTTCCACTTAAGTTTCCCCATTGCCATCAATGGATGTTCGATCACACCCTTTATGAAAAGGGCTGGTAGAGCATGGGCAGCAGCCGTAAAGGTTTCCTCCTACTATGCTGCTACCATGCATTAATCCTGACATGAAAGCATTACTGTGTGAGGCTCTCTCAGTCTCCAAAGCCAATTCAGTTAGTGGGCATTTCTACTAAATCTGTCACTGAGGTAGTCAAGTAGGAACAGTTGCAGTGATTATGTGTAATTTGAACTCTTGACTCAGACGCATTACCACTAGGCTCCCTCTTTTCTCAGAAACAGCCAAAGAACCATCCAGATGGTAACAACTTTCAGCCACTTGGGCTTGAGTAGAACTATTGACATGGAAATAAAGGGGCTAAATCCTGAAGAGCCAGTAAGTTTTGAATCAGTTGGAGTTTCACATGAGTAAAGCCCGACCAAAGACTATGCTATGGTCCAATACCCAAGAAGAAAGCAATAAATAAATCGATTTTTAAGATCAGAAGCAGCCATTATGATAATCCAGTCTGAACTCCAGCGTAACACAGACCATAGAACCTCACTCATTAATGGCCGCATCGTTCTCATTACTTCTGTTTGAACTGTTTTAGAAAGAGCCTCCCATCTTCATTTAAAGATGGAGAATCCACCATATTGTAGAGTTTTGAAAATTTTTTATAGAATACTGTCAAATGATGCAAAACACTAAACAACACAGGGTTAGCAAAGAAGCCATGTTGGAAATGTAATAGGTTTGCAAGGCTGGCAGTTAGAAAGATCACCCTTTGAATTGCATATTGGCAAATATAATATAGAAATTATTGAAAGAATCAGTATAGAAACACACAATGACATTCTTATATAGCAAGTTTTCTGAGGGAGTTTAAGAGGCAGATCTTCAACTTGGTGTGTTAAAGATTTTCATTTTCCTTGATCTTAGTCCTGTAACCCAGGCAAAGAGGAATGAAGTAAAGGGTTCTCCAGAATAAGAGTCAAAGCAGCTGTTTTGTTCCTGACTAAGATACGGGTCAGCTTTAGTAAAAGTAATTAAATAAATACATAAATAAACAAACAAGAAAAGAAAGTCATCTTCTTGGACTTCAAATCAGCCTTCTGATTAGGGTGAAAAGGATAATGCTGGTTTTAATTCCACATGGTAACTAACAGTTGTTCATAACACTGACTTGAACTTATTTCCCCTTAAATCTCTTGTTGACTACTGCTGTCTTCCCTCAAGTGTTTGCTGACTGTCTGACATAAGCATACAGGGATAATATAATCCATATCGATAATATTATCAATGTCTGGTTGAAATGTGTCTATTTTATTGCCACATTATCTATATAGCACCGAACCACCAACATTAACAATGTGGGTAATCCAGTTTTAGTTGGGAAACTGATCCAAACATAGTCCTAAACTTGACACTAGGGGAGAACTGGACCATCTTCCCTCAATTAGCTAAAAAGAAATGAACCAAGACTTTAGTCATTACCATGTTTGTGTGCTCATTTTAAGAGTGATTTTGTGCTTATGAAAGGTGGCGGATTGAAAGTGCAAACCTTCCCTTTCTTTGCTAATATACTTCAATTCTGACTTTGAGGAACTACTTCCAAAGGTGAAAGAGTAATTCATTCTACATGCCCATAGCCTTCTGTCTGCCAACAAAGGGTGCACATTGTGATGGTGCTTTTTGTGACTGGAATCTGTTCACTTGGACATGGACTGAGACCAGACTCCCATTTCATTTTGGCTTCAAACAGCCATCTAGCTGTATTGACTTGGCTCCGCTACTGAGATTGGTTCAAAATCGAGCCTATGCCCTAGAAGCAAAAGGTGCTATCCCCTCAATGTTTCTATTTATAAATTAGGACTAACTGCTGCTCAATTCTTCGACAGTTATTACTCTATAAGGTTTCTCTCCTGCATTTGAAAGCATGAACAATTTAACATGTAACATAACCCATTAACCCTTTGAAAATATCACCACTGTCAAGATGTTTTATTAACAAAACAAAAACCAACCACCAGTTGTGTTTTAAATGTTGTTGGTCAAATTCAAACCTACCGTAAATGAGTGCAACTCCAGAGAAGTGGATGGGAGTTCAGACCACCGATATTGGGGGGAATATGACATTGTATGTTTCAAAAAGGTTGTAATAAGCTGTACTATAGCTTGGTGAATTAGTATTAAGAACCAAGTATAATCTCAAAAAAAGGTCAAGGTTCTCCCATTTCACCATCACTGGTATGTAGATTCATCAGCTACTGTCTAAATCAGTAACACCAGCAATATGGAAAGACATGCATACGTAACAGAATATCAGAAAGAGAGATGAGCAAATAATTCCCTACAAATAATATATTATTCAAAATTAGTTTTCAAATAATATATGGAAATAATTCTTTGTTCATAGATTGCATATTAAAAGCTTCCTGTCAGTATTTGATATCTGAGCTGTAACAATTTTTTAATTCTATACAAAGAAGAATTGGTAGGCCTATCATCAGACCGGATCCAGAGAAAAAGAATAGTGTTTTCTTTGCCAGGAGCAAGGATGAGAAATGTGGACATGATGTTGAAAAGTATCCTGGTGGGAGCAGGGAAAAATCCATTGATTGTGCTGCATACTGGGACAAATGATATTGCTAGATTCCCACTGGAATGGATTAAGGATGATTACACACCAGACTAGGTAAAATGCTTAAAGGAATAGAAGCTCAGGTAATCTTCAGTGGAATATTGGTGAATCTTCAGTGGACTATTCCGTAGAGCAGGGATTGGTGCTCTACGGAAGGATTTGTAATGATCAACCATGGGACACATTTATGGAAAAAAAGACTCTTTCTCAACTGATGGACTCCACTTGAGTACCTGGGGTATTAACTTTCTGGAATCAAGGCTGACATGATTGATAAGAAGGGATTTAAACAAGGAGATGAGAAGAGTAAATTGAGAGAGACTCATGAAATCTCCAGTCCTTCAGTACACAGGGAGAGCAAAGTTTCAGAGTAGCAGAGGAGCAAAATCATCCAAATGAATATATAGTAAGGGATAAAAAAGCATCAGTAGGTAAGAGTATGGACAATAAGGAGAAAGATAGTACAAATATTGATCAGTGTAGTAATCAGGTAGGTGCTACAGTTAGTGAAAGGACTATATCCACTCTGGCTAGAAAACTGGGTGAAGTCTGAGAGAAACAACTGAAATGTTTGTTCATGAATGCAAAGAGTCTAGTATTAAATGGAGGAACTGGAACTACTGGTGCAGGGAGTCAAACCAAATGTTACAGAAACATGGTGGAATAGTACTCATGCCTGGAATACAGATATTGCAGTAAGAAAAGGAGTACTTGTGGCACCTTAGAGACTAACCAATTTATTTGAGCATAAGCTTTCGTGAGCTACAGCTCACTTCATCGGATGCATACTGTGGAAAGTACAGAAGACGTTTTTATACACACAAACCATGAAAAAATGGGTGATTATCACTACAAAAGGTTTTCTCTCCCCCCACCCACTCTCCTGCTGGTAATAGCTTATGTAATTTACCAGCTATAAGCTATTACCAGCAGGAGAGTGGGGTGGGCGGAGAGAAAACCTTTTGTAGTGATAATCACCCATTTTTTCATGGTTTGTGTGTATAAAAACATCTTCTGTACTTTCCACAGTATGCATCCGATGAAGTGAGCTGTAGCTCACGAAAGCTTATGCTCAAATAAATTGGTTAGTCTCTAAGGTGCCACAAGTACTCCTTTTCTTTTTGCAAATACAGACTAACACAGCTCTTACTCTGAAACCAGATATTTCAGTGTATATGCTCTTTAGAAGACATGGTTAAAGGAGGTTGGATAGTGTTGTATATCAATGATATGGTAAACTGTAAAGAAATAAGAAGGCATAGTATGGACTAAACAGATCTGTTTGGGTCAAAATCACTTTTGGAAAGGATTGTAAAAGAGTTTCTGTTGGGATAGTGCTAGAGGTCTGCTATAGATCCTCAGAGTCAGATCTGGATATGGATAGAAATCTCTGTAATATTACTAGAGAGATAAGTACTACTGGGAATTGTGTCATAATCAAAGTCTTTAACTTCCCAGATATAGATTGGAGAATAAATGCTATTAATACTGGCAGGGCCCAGTTATTCCTGGATGTGATAGACAACAGGTTTCTTCATCAAATCATCACTGAACAAACAAGAGGAGATAGAGACTTGGTTTTATTAAGTAGTGAGATTATCATAGAAGAATTGATGTTTGGAAATAACCTTGGATTGAGTGATCATAAATTGATTCAGTTTATATTAAATGGAAGGAAAATCAAAACCCAGGTAACAAACAATATATTTTATTTCAAAAGGCAGACTCTAGGAAACTAATTGAATTAGTTAAAGAAATCAACTGGATTGAAAAGTTCATGGTGAAATGTGGAGAAGGCTTGGAATTTCTTTAAATCAACCATACAAAAACCATCTGCAATTTCCATATCAAACAAGGGGAAAAAAGCTTGTAGAGAAAGGCTCCCAGACCCAGCTGAATGAATAACCACCACAAAAAGATGATTAGAAGTAAGCAGAGAGCCTATAAGGAATGGGAAAAGTAATTGATAAGCAAACAAAGCTATATCCTGGAGCTTAAGAAATGTAGGAATAAAGTGAGACTTGCTAAAAATCTGAATTAGCCAAAGAAATTAAAATACATAAGAATTTTTTTAGTTGTATAAATAAAAAGAGTATAAGTAAGGATGAGGTTGGGCAGCTATGCAGCATGGTTGGAGAGGAGATTAAAGTTAATTTAGGTATGGCACAAAAATGAAATGAATACTTTGCTTCAGTTTTCTTTAAAGATGATAATGTGGAACATGGGCTTGGAGGCTGCTTGCTGATGGTAATGAGCATATAGAAATGGAAATTGCCATATCTGAAGTTGGAAAGAACCTCTCAAAGAGCGTGATTTGCTCAAATCAGGGGGACTGAATAATTTCCATCTCGGAATACTGAAAGAACTAGTAAAAGAGATTGCTAATCCAGTGGCAATGTTATTTCAATAAATCTATCTATTCAGGGGTAGTACTATATGATTGGAGAATAGCTAGATTTAAGAAAGGGACAAAAAGTGAACCCTAACAAGTACGGACCTGTTAGTTTAACCTCAGTAGTATGCAAGACTGAAACAAATTGTGAAAGAAAGAATAATTAAATTAATGGAGGTAAATGGAAAAGAGGATGTAAAGCTGTCACGTTCCTTCCCCACTCTGAACTCTAGGGTACAGATGTGGGGACCTGCATGAAAACCCACTAAGCTTATTTTTACCAGCTTAGGTTAAAACTTCCACAAGGTACAAACTATTTTCCTTTTTCCCTTGGACTTTATTGCTGCCACCACCAAGCGTCTAACAGATATATAACTGGGAAAGAGCCCACTTGGAAACGTTTTTCCCCCCCAAACCCTCCCCAAACCCTACACCCCCTTTCCTGGGGAAGGCTTGATAAAAATCCTCACCAATTTGCATAGGTGAACACAGACGCAAACCCTTGGATCTTAAGAACAATGCAAAAGCAATCAGGTTCTTAAAAGAAGAATTTTAATAGAAGAAAAAGTAAAAGAATCACCTCTGTAAAATCAGGATGGTAAATACCTTACAGGGTAATCAGATTCAAAACACAGAGAATCCCTCTAGGCAAAACCTTAAGTTACAAAAAGACACAAAAACAGGAATCTACATTCCACTCAGCACAGCTTATCTTATCAGCCATTTAAACAAAACAGAATCTAACACATACCTAGCTAGATTACTTACTAAGTTCTAAGACTCCATTCCTTTCTGTTCCCGGCAAAAGCATCACACAGACAGAGAGAGACTTTGTTTCCCCCCCCCCCCAGCTTTGAAAATATCTTGTCTCCTCATTGGTCATTTTGGTCAGGTGCCAGCGAGGTTATCCTAGCTTCTTAACCCTTTACAGGTGAAAGGGTTTTTCCTCTGGCCAGGAGGGATTTTAAAGGTGTTTACCCTTCCCTTTATATTTATGACAAAAGCAATATGGATTTACCAAAGGTAGATTATGCCAGACTTGCCTGTTTTCCTTTTTTGGGAAAATACCTGATTTTTTAGGTAATGAAAATGTGGTATATCTAATATTCTTGGACTTCAGTGATGCATTTGACACAGTACCACATGGGACATTATTAGTTATATTAGAGAAGATGGGGATTAGTAGAAAACATGTATGATGGATAAGGACCTGGCTAAAAGAGGAGAAAGCAGGTTGTGCTCAAGGGTGAGCTTTTAGATGTAGGGAGGTTATAAATGGAATTCTTCAAGGACCGGTCTTAGGAACAACTTTATTCAATATTTTAATTAATTATCTTGGCACAAAACGTAGAAGTTTGCTAATGAAGTTTGCTGATGATATTAAGTTGGGAGGTATCAGCAATACAGAGGAGGATTGGAACATTATACAAGACCTGGATGACCTCAAAGACTGGAGTAAAATGTGCAGAAATTCAATAGTACACAATCTAAGTAAGGTCGAATAATAAGAATTTCTGCTGCAAGCAGAGAGCTCATCTGTTGATGACTGGGGAATAGATGGCCTATTTTATGAGAGGAGACTGGAAAAGTTTGGCCTTTTTGGCCTAGAAAAAAAGGCAGCTGAGAAGGAATATGAATACGCTACATAAATACATGAGGATGTGAATACCAGGGAGGATGAAGAGTTATTTAAGCTAAAGGACAATGTTGGCACAAGAACAAATGGGTATAAAATGGCCAAGGACAAATTCAGGCTGGAAATTAGAAGTTTTCTAACCATCAGAAGAATGATGTTCTGGAACAGCTACCCAAGAGGACTTGTAGAGGCAAACACATTTAGTTTAAGAAAGATCTGGACAATTTTTTGAGAGGGATTGCATGGCAGGGTGGCTGGTGATGGCGGGGGCAGGGAGGGGGTGGGGTGGAAGGCAGGGCTCAGCAGTCCTGGGAGTCCCTTGCAGTTTATGTCTCATGTTTCTAAAGCTCATGCTTTGGGAATTCAGCCAGACACCTGCAGTGGTCAGAATGGGACATTTCCCCCCAATTGTATTCTGTGTTTTGTTTTGTCTCCTTTGTCTGAAGCATCAGGGAAGGCCACAGCTGGAGTTGGCATAGTGGACGAGGCAGGCCAGGGCTCTGAGGTGGCACCGAGCATTCTCTCTCTCAAGTGCTTGGCTGGCTGGCTGGTTCTTGCTATACATTCAGGGTCTAACTAATCACAATATGTGGCATTGGGAAGGAATTTTCACCCAGATCAGATTGGCAGTGACCTTGGGTTTTTTCCCCTTCCTCTGCAGCATGGAGTGCAGGTCACTTGGTGGGATTATGTGGGTATATCTCACTTAATCAATTCCCTCCCATTGCAGGTTCCTCAGGGACTGATTCACCTTGGTCCCTCCTATTCTTGACCTGCGGCACATAATGGTTTAGTCTCCTGGGAGCAGTTATATTTTGGCCTAAGTTTGGTTGTTGGGTTTAGTGTGCAGTTGCTGGATGGTGTTGTGATATACAGGAGAACAGACTAGATGATCTGGTGGTCCTTCTGGCCTTAAACTTTATGACATGGTATGGTTTTTGTTTCCTGATTAGAAGAGTTTGATTCTTGGATTAAAATTTCTTATGTGAAGTTTTAGGATTACAAATTCAAAATTTTCCTTTAATTCACTGTGCCCTTGTATCCTTTGTGCAAATGTGCAAAAACGGTGATTACAATTAAATGTGCAAAAATAGGAACTGCCAAAAAAAAAAAAAGACAAATGACAAGAGAAAAAGTTATCTTGCCATTAGTCACAAAGCTCAGCACTGCAAAAAAGTCAAATTCTGTCACAAAGTAGTATCCTGATTTATATCAATATCATTTTAAGAATCAAAGTCTGAAAGTAAATTACAAATATAAAAATCAAATCCTTTAATATAAATGTATCTTCATGGTGATCAGATAAGATTTCTTTTTAATTAAGGAGTATCTAAAATAATTTAAAGAAAAAACATTTAAAAATATTTCATACTTTGATTCTTAAAGTTAAATATATAGACATAAAATAGAATCTTACTACTGACAATATTTTTTTGCATCTAACACACTGTCATGCCCTATCTCAAACATGAGTTTACTCCTTGCCCTGAAGATCAACAAACTCAGCCTTTGTCAGACTAACAGAGGAAGTGTGTTTCTCAGTTCAGTTTGAGTTCACCACTGAACCCAGTAGTGAGGGTCAAATCCAGTGACAGCTAATAACATT
This sequence comes from Natator depressus, assembly GCF_965152275.1. Taxonomy (NCBI): domain Eukaryota; kingdom Metazoa; phylum Chordata; order Testudines; family Cheloniidae; genus Natator; species Natator depressus. The sequence continues at coordinate 165,073,134 of NC_134235.1, read as the reverse complement.
GTTGAATAAACACAGTCCTGTTAATTTCAGCCTGTATTTCAGACATACGGTGTGATTAATAATTGCCAAATGGAAAAGGACAAAAGGCTTGATCATGTACCATACATGGCACCCTCATCTCCCAATGACTTTAATGAGAATTGAAGGAGTTCAACTCCTTGTAAGGTTGGGCCCCAAATCAGTGAGACAACTATTTTCAAGGGCAGTTTTTTGAGAAGGCAATTTTCCTTTAATGCCTTCTCAAGAAAAGATTCAGTAAATCCCCCTCTGCCTCTCTGCCCCCAAATAAAACTTACTCATGATTTTTCTGGTAAAGGGTTGAAAATGTCATCTTTGCGATGAGTCCCAAGATAGCTGAATTGAAATTTACTTGTATTTCAGAATTCTAATGGAAGGAGGTCAGGATGACATCCACCTTACACATAATGTGTTTGCCAAGATTATTATTTACAGCATTTTGCTGTTGCAAGAGTCATTCGGCCACAGAATAAAGAGAAGTTCCAACAAGTTGGAGGCTCTCGCTTCAGGTGGCAAGCTGTCTTCCAACCTAGAATTTTTCTAGCCTAACAAAACTTTCCAATGACATTTTCCAACATATTTTCAATGTTCCAGTTATCACAATGAAACGTACATTATGAACAAGTTTCAGCAGCATGCTATTCAGAATTATAATTTCACAACCAGTTTTAATCCACTGTCTGATACAATTAACGTGGGTGAGGTTTTTTGCTTTTTAATCACTGTATGCCATATGTTTCTTGAAGAGAAGTGGGTGATTTTTTTTAAGAATATTTGCTCAAATGTAAAACTTAGTATGCTTATTTTCCCTTTTTCTGTCTTTATTTCCCCATTATTTTCTATTCTATTATTGACTGGAATGTTTGTAGAAAGAGTGGGCCAGATGATTAGTTTATGTAAATTAGCACAAATCTGTTGATTTCAAGTCAATGGAGCTTTGTCAGTTTATGCCAGCTGAGGATCTGGCCCAGTGAATTTAGAAAACTATTAGTAAAAAGCAAACTGTGAATTTCTAATCCTAATTCCATTTTGTTTTAAATTTGGTAGGTCAAATTCAGACTTGCTGTAAATGAACGTAACTCAAGTGAAGTAAATGGAGACCAGCCACATATTCTAATAGGAAACTTGATAGGGCTGGTGCTAAAACAAGAATTCTGTTTCACAAAACATTCTGAGGTTTCAAAATTTGTTGTTTTTTTTCCCTTCATCCAAATAAAAGCAAGACCTTTCTAGATTTTACTTGGGAAAAAAAAACAAACCATAAGACAGGGAGCCTCCACCCCCCCTCACCCCCCCACCACCAACAGAACAGTGAATAGCCCAGTGGTTAGAGCACTCATCTTGGATGGCAGAGACCCAAGATCAGTCCCTGCTCTGGATCAGACCCCAGTCAAGTGCCCTGATCACTGGAGTACCTCTCTCTTGTGAAATTTCATCCCAGACCTGAGAAACTTTTAAAAAAATTCCAGACCAGATCTAAAATGTGACCTTGCATGTTTAGAAATGGTAGTAATAAGCTTTAAGATGGCCTGGTAAATTTACATTGGGGAGCAAGGTTTTAAAGCATGTGTCTAACTCAAGCACGTAAGTCATTCCGCTGCAATCAATGGTATTACTCACATGCTTAAAGTTGTGCAGGTGTTTAAACTATATTACTGAATCAGGGTCAGCGAGAATTTCACTTAAACTGGACTATTCATGTGCTCAAATTTTTCTGGGATCAGGACCTACGACCCCTCACACTAAGATATTCTGGGGTCAGTACTGAAGATTACTCTTTTTGCTTTCTGTCTATTCTATCCTCCTCATCCCTCCTCCTATTCTATCCACACAACACATTCTAGGATTTTTAAACCTTGACATAATCTGCTTTAAAATTTTATACAATTTATTATTATTAACACTTGAAGAATTTTTTAAAAATTGACATACCTACTTTTGGTTTTTTTTGTTTGAAGGCTTCGTGGAAACACATATTCAAAACTATGGAATGAATGCCAGCGTACAATAAATCATAGTAAGTACTTAAATCATGTCTGGCATGAAGTATTTAATGTAAAATTTTCAGAAGATTAATTTCTATCACTGAGGATATAAATTAATTCAAATAGCAGGCATGGCACATATTCAGTAGATGTGCTTTTATCCCTCCAGAATTTATCACCTTGCCCAAACATAAGGCATACACTTTGAAGTAGCTTGCTCTGGCATCCCTGTAGATGACCAGCTGTGCTGGAAAAAAACAAATGAAATACATGGTATTTAGGGATTCAAAAGGCATATTTTGGTCATTCATGTGTGTAACACTGGGTTGCTTGCCAGCTTCAAGGAGTTAAAGCAAATAGGAACTGGTGACATAAAAGAATATCCACAACTGTCAAAGAGAATAATCAAAGACCTGCTACTTTTATAAAAAAAAAAGAAACAAGATGTATGAAAATTCTCTCACTGGCAATGCAAATATTGTATAAGCAACAAATGCACACTTTGGACCCAATCCACTACATGGATTTCTTTCGCTTGCACCAGTCGAAGTCAGACTCTGAAGGAAATGGGGTCTGGAACACCCACTCCACTCTAGAGCTCAGAGCTGGCTGGTACAGCTCCAAAACAAGGTGTGGCTAACCTGGGAAGGAGAGAGGGCCACCCAGCTATCCTCCTCTTCTCCCCAGACACCCCAACTTCCTACCCAAGTGTTCAATCCTCCCCAGAAACCTCCCCCCTCCCCAGCTCCCACAAAGCCCCTCTCCCCAGCAAGCCCCATCTTCTCTCAGCCCTCACACCCAGTTTCCACACAGACAAGCCAACAAAGCTAGCTGACCCAGTTTCCCACAACCCAAAACTCTGAAAAACCTTCAGTGTCCACCTATGGGGAACAGTACCTTTAAGAAGCTCATGTTATGTAACTCAGAGGGCAGCTCCATGTTCTACTCCCATCACTGTTTGGGACGGACTGTATCAACCTTAAGCAGATGTTTATACCAATATAAAAATGATCTGCAACTATGCACATTATTCAGTGAACTTATTTGCACATTTTAAAATACAGTAATTTTCACAAAATGACAGAGTTGCACAAAATGACAAATACATGCACTTCCTGATTACATTTAAGTGAGACTGGTCCATATAACTGAACTAATCAAATACTGCAGTCCCTGTGCAATTTTTTAAGTTTCTAGAACATCATGTTGGATGCCTATACAGTCTCTTACTTTCCCTCACCCTCTGCTGTTATTTATTATATTTACTATATATATTTATATATTATTTATATCTCAGGAGAATTGGAAGATAGTGTTTGGGAAGCCTTTTGAGATCCATAGATGAAAGAAACCACATACAAGAACAGTAATAATAATTGCTCTGTAATTATATATAACTTTGTAACGCTTTTTAAGAAACATTTTGTGTATAAATGAGGAGTCCTTGTGGCACCTTAGAGATTAACAAATTTATTTGGGCATAAGCTTTCATGGGCTAGAACCCACTTCATCAGATGCATGGAGTGGAAAATACAGGAGCAGGTATAAATACATGAAAAGATGGGAGTTGCCTTACCAAGTGTGAGGTCAGTCTAACAAGACAATTCAATTAACAGTAGGATACCAAGGGAGGAAATATAACTTTTGAAGTAGTAATGAGAGTGGCCCATTTGAAACAGTTGGTGTGAGTAATGGTAGGGGGAAATTAGGTTTAGGTTTTGTAATGACCCAACCACTCCCAGTCTTTATTCAGGCCTAATTTGATGCTGTCAATTTAGTTTGCAAATTAATTCCAGTTCTGCAGTTTCATGTTGGAGTCTGTTTTTGAAGTTTTTTGGTTGAAGAATTGCCACTTTTAGGTCTGTTATTGAGTGACCAGGGAGATTGAAGTGTTCTCCTACTGGTTTTTGAATGTTCTAATTCCTGATGTCAGATTTGTGTCCATTTATTCTTGTGCATAGAGACTGTCCAGTTTGGCCAATGTACATGGCAGAGGGGCATTGCTGGCACATGATGGCATATATCACATTGGTAGACGTGCAGGTGAACGAGCCCCTGATGGTGTAGCTGATGTGGTTAGCTCCTATGATGGTGTCCCTTGAATAGATATGTGGACAGAGTTGGCATCAGGGTTTGTTTCCTGGGTTGGTGTTTTTGTTGTGAGCTGTGAGTGTTTACTCCAGGTTGTGGGGCTGTCTGTAAGCGAGGACCGGCTTGTCTCCCAAGGTCTGTGAGAGTAGGGATCGTCCTTCAGGATAGATTGTAGATCCTTGATGGTGTGCTGGAGAGGTTTTAGTTGGGGGCTGTAAGTGATGACTAGTGGCGTTCTGTCACTTTGTTTGTTGGACCTGTCTTGTAGCAGGTGACCTCTGGGTACCCTTCTGGCTCTGTCAATCTGTTTCTTCACTTCACAAGGTGGGTATTGTAGTTTTAAGAATGCTTGATAGAGATCCTGTAGGTGTTTGTCTCTGTCTGAGAGACCGGAGCAAATGCAGTTGTATCTTAGAGCTTGGCTGTAGACAATGGATTGTGTGATGTGGTCTGGATGAAAGATGGAGGCAGGTAGGTAAGTATAGCGGTCAGTAGGTTTCCAGTACAGAGTGGTGTTTATGTGACCATCGCTTATTAGCACTGTAGTGTCTAGGAAGTGGACCTCTTGTGTGGTCCAGGCTGAGGATGATGGTGGGGTGGAAACTGTTGAAATTCTGGTGGAATTCCTCAAGGGCCACCTTCCCATGGGTCCAGATGATGAAGAAGTCATCAATGTAGCACAAGTAGAGTGGGGGCGTTAGGGAACGATAGCTGTATAGTGTATTTCATGCAAATTCAGTCCCTCATCCTGCAATCAGATCCACAAGGAAAGACCCACATGCCCATCTGCAGTCCTGCTGACTTCAGTGGGACTTTGCACAGACATAAGGATGAACAAGCATGGGTTCACTTGCAGGATGAGTGCCTGGTGTAATATTCATGTCCTTGGAAAGACTTGAATTTTCTGTGAAAAGATTCCTGTCTCTTTTCCTCTGCCATGCCACCCCACCAATATTCCTGACTTTAAAATAACCAAAGCACAGATAGCTCTGAGATTTTAGTTAGAGCCAGGTAGCCTTTCTGTCAAAAATGATGTATTTTAATAATGATGACAGCTCTTCACATCTTATACTTACTGTTATTGTATTAATTCCAGGCTACAAGAATTCAAACATACAATAGGAAAGAAAAATGACAGTGAATCACTCTAAATCATGATGCAATGCTTAGGCCATTTGGCAAAAACAAACAGTGAAACATACCCATTTCTAGTGTATATATTACACTACAAAAGCTGTTCAACTAAAATGCTGCACTAAAGCACCACAAATGTAGAATAAAGTCTGAGAACTGCTGATTTATATAGAGATTCTCCAGGTCTCACCAAGCAGAACCTTTTCATGAGGCATGTCCCATCAGAAACCAATGACACAGAGGAAAAAAGACCCACTAACTTAGGATCATGCAAGTACCGCATGAGCTTTGATGAAAAAAGACTACCTTACATTTACTCATATCTTTCCAGCAGCTGCAGTTTTGCCAGGACACTATGAATGAAGAGTGCATTTGTTAATAACAGCTATTTCACTATTTATTAACATTCACACTTTTGAACACGACGTAACGAAAGCTGTGCACTTCTTTGCTAAAATGTAACCAGTATGCACCAGCTCAGAAGACAGGGGCCCTTAGCTACTACATGACACTGCAACTCTGTCAGATGCATCAATATGCTTTGTACAAACTATAATACACTGTGGTTACAGCACTTCTTTTTAATACACAGAACACTTAATGTTCATAGTGGGTATGGCTTTTGAAAACCGACATGCTCTGAATTCAGTTAAACCAATTATTTATTCTACTTCTCAATGTGTCCAGCGCTAGAATTCTGATTCCCCTGCTCATGAACACACGCTCTCACTAGCTCTCATTGAGCGAGTGTGAGTATAAATAGCAGTGTAGCCATAACAACAGAACGGAGGCATGGCTGCGCTATCCTGAGTACAAACCAGCCCGAAACCGGTGAGCATATTCTCAGCATCGCTCAGCTGTGCCTCCGTTGCCGTTATCTGTGCTACCGCAGCTAAACGGATATTGTTACTTGTGCTAGCTTGGTGAGATCTAGCGCAAGCATGTGTACGTGAGCAGAGGAATTACACTGCCAGCACACACTGCAGACATAGCCTTTGCTAGAGGGGAACTGGAAAGGGTGATCCAGAAAATAGTCAGCTAATAAAAAGTATTCCACTAATTCTTGAGGGATAGAAAAAAGTTTAAATATGAGCTCAAATTATTGCTCAACACAGACATTTGTTTTGTTTTGTTACATAGCAACAGTTTTCACATTGATAGCACCTTCCTTCAGAAAATTTCAATATGGTCAATCTCAAGTATTCAAAAATCATGAGTCAGGCTCAAACAATCATAATTTTTTTAATTTGTGTATTCTGCTTTCTGGTGTTTAAGCCATTAAGTATTCATGTTTTGAAGCTTTTCTCTGTGAACATGAGGATTAGAAATGTACTTTTTAAAAAAGAGCTGAGGTTTTAAGAAGAACACAAAATATTATGGGACTCATGATAAAACTACAAGAGTTGGCAACCATGGGATTTCTAAGTTATTTAGGCCATTAGTGAGATAGAGGAAGTGTTATTCCCTTTTTACTAATAGGGAAAATGAGGCATCAAGAGGTCAAATGTGACTCTGGGCAAGTCAAAGTTAATATCTGAAAAACAAACAAACAAACAAACAAACAGGAATTAGACGCCTTGTCTCTTCACTTCAACTCCTTTGCTTTAGCTACAAGATCATCATGATGCTTTGTTGTATGCCACTCAAAGTAATTTTATATGTACTGTGGCTAGCAAATAATTATGTGAGTCAAACTTGTAAATAAAGACTTTATTTGCCCCTCATCAAGTGATTTTTTTTTATAATCCCAATAAGACAAGTAAAATAGATAGCCACCATCAGTATTGCAAAGTACTGTACATCAGCTAAGCATCTGGTAATATAATATACTTTAACAGTCAACAGTTAATTGTTATCTACCAATGAACTTTTCCATGAACCACCATACACTTGAGATAAAATTCAGTTTGTGGGTTTAAGAGAAGCTTGTTCAGTTTGGCTTCCTCTCTAGTCTGTGAATATAGGATGCAGGAAAATATGGTGGGGGGGGGGGGGCAGGGAGAGACAGTGTATGTGCAGAGTCGGATTTGAACTCTGTGTGTGTTGATTCGGGAGAACGGTGGTACTCAAAAGTCAGACAACCATAGATGCTGGAACTATAGGTGCTGAGTGCTCTGCCGTACCCCCTGGCTTCAAGTAGATTCCATTATATACAGGGTTTATAACTTGGTTCAATGGCTCTCAGCACCCCGACTATAAAAATTGTTTCAGCACCCCTACAGACAACACAAGGTGAGGATCCTATGACTAGAAGGCAGAGGAATTAGGAATTAATTTTTCCTTCTTATGGCTGCTTTATGTGACTCTGCTCTGGTTGGGATCCTAAACCAGAAAGAGCTTGTTTTTTAGATTTGGTTGAATTTGTTCAAGAACAGCCGCTTTTCCTCTTGATCTCACGCCACAATCCTGGAGCATATTTTCATTAGAAAAACTTGTGAGAATTTGGCACAGGTGAATTCAAACCCAAACACGAGCCTTGATTAGACCTTAAACCTAAACTCTACTTGAAATCTAATGTAATGTGCCTGGAGATCCAACCACTGCTTTTGTCAGCCAATCTATGATAAAGACTGGCTTGATTTGTAAATCCTGTTTTATCTACTTTAATGGTAAACTTATAAAGCTTAATCCTTTAAGATCTTCATTTGGGTATTTTATTATGAAGATGAATAGATATTGTCACAAAAAGTTATTTCCATGATGCTGTGATTAAATTCCATATGCTTGGGCTTTACTGTAGAACTATAAGATGGATGACCATGGACTATAGTAGAGAGCTGGAAGTGTAAGTTATTGCATGCAGCTTTTTCTTTAAAAACAAAGGTAGCTCTGTTCACCAGTATCCCTTCAACTCAATTTCTACACGTGTTAAAAAACCAGCACTACTTCCAAAGTTACCATTATAAAACCATTTCCAATGGCACAGAGGCCTCACAGACTTTCTTTGAGCCCTGTTGGTCAATGAAAATGAAACTTTACTATGTCGAAAGAGTTGAGTTTACCAGCTGAACAACACCTTGCTATTGTCTCTCTTCTTCCCACAAAACACATGCAAAATGACTTTAAAAATGTAACCACAACATAATTTCTTAACACACCTTCCATAGCATTAACATCATGTTTCAATGGCCAAGGATGGTGGGGAAAAAAAGTTGTATAAATGATGACAAAGTTTCTCCCGAAAAAGCCAAAATGATACAACATTGTTGAAAGCTGGCTGACAGAAAACCTTTTTTCCTCCCAAATATGTAACTACTTTCAAATTGCTGTAGGGCACACTTATTAAAGTGCCTGTTTCTTATGTACTTTTCTATAATAACAGAATAGAAAAGTTCAGACTAAAACAGAAAAATGTCACTGCTCTGGCAAGATCTTCACAATTTCTATACTATTCAGGAACAAGAAGAAATATTTTCCAGCTTTTGTGGTGCAGAAGCACACCTGAGGTTGAGGAAGGTGTAAAAATGGGCTCTACTCCTGGCTTCTGAGTCAGCAAGAAATAGATATGCCCTTATGGAAGTCTTTCTTCTCCTTCTCACGTGGCTGAATGTAATGCTAAGATGCAAAAAGTTATGGACTAGGCTAGCAGATAGAGAGACTGTGCTAACGAGCTTTCCTTCTGCCCCACACCTCATGCATCTAGATATTTAATTATCCTTTCAGATTCATGCTATTCATTATTTCTGAGCCTAACATGAGGATTAGGAGAGGGACTCTGGGAATGCAGTCAGCTCCTGTTATTTTGCTGTTTCCAGAATTATGCAAGCCTCAGCATTCCTATTGATTCAAGTTAATATTTAAAGTCTGTTTCTGTCCCTCAAGAATTAATTTAATACACTTTATTATTTGAATGGGATTTTGGGAGGGATCATCCTTTCCCGTTCCAGTCTATCAAAGGTTATATTTACACGACAAGCTAGGTCTATGATTTCCCTGTTCATTGAGCTAGCATGACCATAAATAGCAGTGTAGCCACTGTAGCATGGGTTGCAGCAGTGGGGGCATGGCTGAGCTGTGCCAAATACAGATTCACTGGTTCTGGGCAGGTTTTTACTCAGCACAGCTCAGCCATGCCTCCGCTACTGCTAACCATGCTCTTTGAGGATGAAATGCAGCCCTGTGCACAGAGCCAGCATAAGACCTATGCCCCACATAAATTCCACTTAAGCCCCATTTTGATGCCTTAAGTATGATTTAAGTAGTACATAGGCTTTGTGCTATAGGCCTTAATGCATTTCTTGTCCCTTTCAGATAATCGTACGTTATAACACATACATCACGTTTCAATTTTATTTCTCAAAAGTGAATGGATACACTGGGTCAAGACCCCATCAGAATGAGTGAATATTGTAATAAACCCAGGGTTGTTCCCCTTTGCTACCTCGCCTTTCTTTACACCCTTCCCCCACCCCTTCCTTCCAGCTGTTCTAATTTTAACTTTGTTGGTCACAGTTCACTTGTGCTTACTTCCAGGTCACCTACTCTACACTGAGTCTGTGCAAACTCAAGCTTTGTGCAACTCCATGTGTAATTTTTTTTTAAATTACTTTAATTATTCAAATACAAAGGGCAGAGTTAAATTTACAAAAAGAAAAGGAGTACTTGTGGCACCTTAGAGACTAACCAATTTATCTGAGCATAAGCTTTCGTGAGCTACAGCTCACTTCATCGGATGCATACTGTGGAAAATATAGCAGATGTTTGTTTTTATACACACAAATCATGAAAAAATGGGTGTTTATCACTACAAAAGGTTTTCTCTCCCCCCACCCCACTCTCCTGCTGGTAATAGCTTATGTAAAGTGATCACTCTTCTTACAATGTGTATGACAATCAAGGTGGGCCATTTCCAGCAGAAATCCAGGTTCCCCCCCCACAAACCCACTCTCCTGTTGGTAATAGCTTATCTAAAATGATCACGCTCCTTACAATGTGTATGATAATCAAGGTGGGCCATTTCCAGCACAAATCCAGGGTTTAACAAGAACATCTGAGGAGGGGGGTGGGGGGGGTTAGGAAAACAAGGGGAAATAGCTTACCTTGCATAATGACTTAGCCACTCCCAGTCTCTATTCAAGCCTAAGTTATTTGTATCCAATTTGCAAATGAATTCCAATTCAGCATTCTCTCACTGAAGTCTGGATTGAGAGTTTTTCTGTTGTAATATCGCAACTTTCATATCTGTAATCGCGTGACCAGAGAGATTGAAGTGTTCTCCGAATGGTTTATGAATGTTATAATTCTTGACATCTGATTTGTGTCCATTATTCTTTTACGTAGAGACTGTCCAGTTTGACCAATGTACATGGCAGAGGGGCTTTGCTGGCACATGATGGCATATATCACATTGGTAGATGTGCAGGTGAACGAGCCTCTGATAGTGTGGCTGATGTTATTAGGCCCTGTGATGGTGTCCCCTGAATAGATATGTGGGCACAGATGGCAATGGGCTTTCTTGCAAGGATAGGTTCCTGGGTTAGTGGTTCTGTTGTGTGGTATGTGGCTGCTGGTGAGTATTCGATTCAGGTTGGGGGGCTGTCTGTCGGCAAGGACTGGCCTGTCTCCCAAGATTTGTGAGAGTGTTGGGTCATCCTTCAGGATAGGTTGTAGATCCTTGATAATGCGTTGGAGGGGTTTTAGTTGGGGGCTGAAGGTGATGGCTAGTGGCGTTCTGTTATTTTCTTTGTTAGGCCTGTCCTGTAGTAGGTGACTTCTGGGAACTCTTCTGGCTCTATCAATCTGTTTCTTCACTTCCGCAGGTGGGTATTGTAGTTGTAAGAATGCTTTCAACCTTAACATTGTTTCTCTACTTTTCAGTGCTTGACTTAACCCCCACACTTCATCAACACTAATTTATCTCATGAAATATATCAGTTATTGAATGGTAACTGATTCAGTGTGTGATCTGGGGCAAATCACAGTCTTTCTGTGCCTGTTTCTCATCTGTAAAATTGGGAAAATAATAAATACCTAGGGCTGTCTTGTACAAATTGCACAACCCCCCATGTAGCATCTCATAGGGATGTTGTTAGGGTTAGTTACAGCCAAAATTCTGCTCTCAATTACACGGACACAACTTCCACTAGCACAGTGGTTCTCAAACTATGGGTCGGGACCCCAAAGTGGGTCACAGCCCCATTTTAGTGGGGTCACAAAGGACTGGTGTTAGACTTGGTGGGGCCTGGGGCTGAAGCCAAAGCCTGGGGGCTTCAGCTGTAGGTGGTGGGGATCAGGTTATAGGCCCCCCTGCCTGGGATGGCAGGGTTCATGCTCCCCCCCATCACCACCAAGGGTGGCAGGGCTAAGGTGGCCTCAGACTTCGGTCCTCCCTCCTAAGGTCATGTAGTAATTTTTGTTGTAAGAAGGGGTCTTGGTGCAATGAAGTTTGAGAACCCCTGCACTAGCAGGTATGTACAAGATAACAGCAGAAATTAAAACTGGAAAATGGACTTTGATAAGAAGAAGAAATTAGCATGGGGTTTGTGGCATAGTGTAAAAAGACTCCTGTATAGCTCAGCTATATTTAAAGGTAATTATTATTACCTTAACCAAAAGACATTTGTCATGGTATATCAACCTCAGTCAAACAATGTAGATTTAGCAATGCTCTGAAAGTATATAAGTGCTCACAAAGTTCAGCTATAATCTCAACAAGACAACAAGCCTGGACGGATTATCAATTTAGTTCCGTAAAACCGCTGAAATACGCCATGCCTCTGCTATGCAAAGTTGTCACGTTGGTGCTATTGAATAGGTCTTCTCCTGACCAGTTTATGTTATGTAATCTCAGCATTATGTCACGATGGGAGTAAGAGCAACAAGGTGGGTGAGGTAATATCTTTTACTGGACAAACTCCATTGTTGAGAGCCCCAAGCTTTTGAGTTTACACAGAGCTCTTCTTCAGATCTGACCTGGAGAAACAGACCTGAAGAAGAGCTGGGTGTAAGCTCAGAAGCTTGTCTTTCTCACCAACTGAAGTTGGTCCAATAAAAGATATTACCTCACCCACCTTGTATCTCTAATATTCTCGGACTGACACAGCTACAAAAAACACAGCATATAACTATGGGAGTAAGTCACCTAATGAGTGTTCAAACTATAGCCAATACTTTTCAATCATAGATAAAAAAAATATTAGCCACGTTAGCAGCAAACAGACATGGAATGAATGTATACGCCCTAATTAAAGTGACTGAATAAGGCCAGGTGGATAATGTTTGTTATGAACTAAATGTAGTTACTTCACATGGCATAGGTGCGGGTAACTCCATCATGACTCTGTCATTAGATATTAAAAAGGCCTTTGAGTGCAACAAATGGGCATTCTTATTTGAGACTATGTGGAGTATGAGATCCAAAGAATGATCATGAACAGGAAACGGATTTTTTGTAATCATCCACATGTATCCAATTGTATAAACAGAGAGATTTAATACATCCTCTACCACTCCCAATGTTGATCCTACTCTGATAGACTCACTAGACTGAAATTTATAGTTAAAACACATCCTTTTGTGTCTTCTGGACAGCAGATATGGACAACAAAAATTAAAAAGCACATATAGTTCTCACATTCTCTCTATTAGATTGTCATGAATGGCACCAAATTGCAATCAATGTGCTTAAACTCTGTTTAGTTACTTTAAAACAAATCTCTTCTGTTAAAGGGCCCAGTTATTTACAGAAAAGCAATTCTGGAATATTGAACTTCTCCATTAGCTTAAGAAAAATCAGCTCTCCATTTTCCAAAACACAAAACATTTAGTGTGCAATCCAATAAATAAATACGTTTAATTTTAATTAGTATTGCTTGCTTTATTGAGGCGGTAGCTCTAACATCCAGCATTCAGAAGGGATACTCAAAAAACAAACACGGAATAGCACATGACAGGCAAATGGATCTGATCATCTGTCCTGGAGTCTTTAAATATGTCATCACCGATGCTTGTTTAAATAAAATATAATACCTATAGTTTGTTTTCTACAAGGCAGAGGTAGACGTGTCTATGTCAAGAATAGATTAAAGTTACTTATTTCAAAACTACACTGAAAACTGTATTTATACAAAATACTACAGATTATGTAGAACAACAGAGCACAAGTTTGCTTATGTGCATACAGGCTAATTAGGCTTTGGTCCAAGCCATTTTGTAAGCTTTGGTTTGAGTCATGCCATATCTCCTGATTTACACTTTAAAAAACAGTTACATCAGTGTTGTCGCATGACCGTTCAGGTACATTTACTTTATTGTACAGTGCCTCACAGGAAAAAGCAGATGTACCACAATTCATTGAAAGAGGAAAAACAGGCAAGGCCAAAGAGCAAGTGGTGATGGAAACTGGGGCACAGTTACCGTAAAAGGGGGTCAGGATGCCTTAAGGCTGTATTTTCATAGAGCAAAGTATCAAATTAATCTAGAGTGTGCTAGTCTAAAATTCTAGTATGGTTTTATTTTCTTAAGTTACTGATATGAGCTTACCATTTAACTCCAGCCAAGCAAAGGGTCTCCCACCCACACGCACCCTGCAGCCGCTTTTGGTCTGGAAATGTAATCAGAATGGTTTGTACAGAAAAAGACACATTCTTTGGCCAACAGAGCCTGTTATAAAATCTAAAGCGTGGTGGTTTTTATTAATAGTTCAAAGCAAAATAAGCTTGTTGCACCTGCTAACATTATTTAATGCTTTTTCAGTCAGATCTATTTGCAGGAAACCAAAGACCCAGAGCCAACCTGGCAGCAGAATGTGTTATAAAACTTCAAACTCACAGTGTGTCTTTAAGCAGAAGATTAAATATAAGAGGAAATCCATTTTTTTCAGAGGTCAAAACTTGCCTTTGGCCAGTACTTGGCACAGAAGAGCAATGTCTATATACGTAGGTCCAGTAACTTTTCCTCTTCTATCTTGTACTGTCTCCATGCACAATCTCAGACTCTGATCTCCCTGGGTACCAAAAAAAAAAAAAAGAAAAAAAAAGCAGCTAGCTTCCATTTTCTGAAGAAAGCCAAAAGATGGCAAAATAGAATCAGAAAAATATCTTTTTTAAATGTTTGTCTAAAATTCATGTACAGAAAATGTTTGCCTTTAAACACCTTTCCAAAAATGACTTAAAGTATGCTTAGGCATCAGCCAGCTGACTTGATTAGCTCCACTGTTTCTCTGACATAAATAAAACTTGTGTGCAACATCCATTCTTACTCTTAAGCAATCACCTCAAACCCCATCCCTGTTTGGCCCGTAGACCCGTCTTTGATTGGGCACTGAGGTTCAGCCCTGAAGAAGGGTCATGTCACTATCTCAACTGCTGCAGGAGAAGCCCAGGAGGCATTGTGACATGGAGATACCTCCTCTGAAGCACAATTACTCTAGAAAGCCTGTCTCCCACTAGGAAGTTGGAGGCAGGATATGTTTTTACAGAGCACAGTTCATCCCCTCACAACCTCCTTTGGGCCTAGTCAGCTCCACTGGCTGATGCACATAGGGAGGGAAATGGAGCCATGCCTCTACCGCGTTCTACTCCCTCCCTGAAAACTTACTCAATAAGGGTGGAGGTGAAAATACTGGGCAAGCAAGACCCTGCTCTTCCCCACAGTCCCAACATTCAAAATCTATGTGGTTCTGCTTCACAAGTGGGCAGGATGCAGGGACCTCCTTCTCAGCTGGGATGCAAGGTATTATGGCAGATGATCAATAGATCCATAACTATGCAGCTCCACCAGCTAATTCCCACAAGACTGCACAGCTGCTGAAGAAGAGCTTTGTGGCCAGAAGAGATTCCAGCCCACACACAATTTCTTTGTGTACATCCACTGTATTCATTTCATGCATAGAAACCAGAATTTGGAAAGATTTCAGCCGCATGACTCAAGTTCTGATGAGTTATACTGTTATAACTCAGTGTATAGTTGATAGTGACACTACTTAATTAACATGAAATATTTCAGCTCTTCCCATCTTCCATATTCAGGGCAAGTCTACACTACAAAATTAAGTCAATCTAAGTCATGTTGATGTACAGCCACCACAGTAATTAATTTGCTTTCGCATGTCCACACTACACACCTTGTGTCGGCTCAAATGAAAGAAACAAGCAACAAAAACAGAACATTATTTTTAAAATATCAAGGCCACCACAAAGAAAAACATCTGTCGTGCAATTCTTTAGAAAGTTTCTTCTTTTATGATTTCTTTCTAGGAAATGCATAACCCAAACAATGTTTTATTATGTGGGAATAATTGGTTTCACATTACAGTGAAGTGAGAAAATGGTCTAGAACTGTTTGGTTCAGTAAAAAAGTGATCTTTCCAATGTGGGAAATACACTGCTTAAAAAAACGTCAAACCCAGTTAAGTCAACATGTAGTGACTTGTTTTTGGAAAATGGTTAACGTATAAGGATATCGCCATCACTGTAACTCAGGTTGCTTCTATCTTCCCTCCTGTGCCTTAAACACACACATTATATCAAATGTAAATGTTTAGGACCACATTTTACCACCCTTACTCAAGCTGGGTAGTATCTTAATCTTCAAGTAGTCCCATTGAAATGAAATATTGTTATCCTTTTTTGACCCAAGCAGTAAGCCAGTTTTCAGGGTCTAGTGGGTTGTTTCCATTAACACAAGAAATACAAGACAGTCAGGTATTTTTGATGCACAGAAATGTACGAAGTCCTGCAAACAGCACGAATCAGACAATAGGAGATAGCTTCTTTGCTCACAGTGCCAATCCTCTTTCAAATCAACACTTTACTCCAAAGTTCTCTCTCTCTCTCTCAGGTTTTTTTCTTCAGAGTCACGCCACCAGGACTTCTCTGGCTGTTTCTGGGGCTTCTTTGCTCCTCTGTTTGTTTCTGCTGCTACTCTCCCACACATAGCACCACCAATCAACACCCCAGCCCCTGCATTTGCTATGTCAGTCTCATGAGGGCCACATCATTCAGCTTCTCCTCATGCCATGTCATATGCCTGTAGTTTGGTCCTTCCTACAGTTGCAGATATCTGGTTAAATGTTTCTTATATTTATCCTAAATGAAGGGCAGCAATTATGTCCACCACCTTCAATGAGGTTTCCCCCAGCATAACATTATTTATATTAGAGTAGTGCCTAGAGGCCCCACTTAAGATCTAGGCCCCAGTGTGCTGGGCATTGTATAAAAACATAGTAAGAGACAGTCCCTGCTCTGAAAAAACTTATAGTCAAATTACACAAGACAGTGTGCGAAGGGATAGCAGAGACTTGGAAAGATGAGGAGACTTGCCCAAGGTCATACAACAGTTCAGTGGCAGAGCCAGGAAAAGAACTAGACCTCCTGATTCTTAGGCTATGTCTGCCCTGGCACTCATACTCAAGTACTGGACCATGTACTTGCTCCCACACGTTCTCTGTACTAACACTAAGTGTCCATGTTATGCTGTGCTGGACATGTGTTCCTGCATCCACCCTGCCGCTGTTGTTAAATGACATTAGCACTATCATTTCAGAGGTGGTATCCCTGGGTTCTGTTTGTCCCAGAGAGACTCTATATACCACTTTGCTGTGTTTTGCTTCCTTCACACATTTGTTGATGGCATTTCCTGATCATGTCTCCCACCTAACTGTTATTCCCTGCAAAAGTAGGTGGAAGACATATAACAATGGGATGATGATCTGGTTCTGGATCTGCTTCTGCTCCTTATTGTGGGACAAATGGTCATGTAGTGGAGTAAGGGAGATGTTGGATGGAATTTGGGCACAATTTTCTGATACACTGAAGGTGGCTGACCTTGAGACTCAAAGACAATTCATTCAGCTCCCATGATACAGATATGGTGAATGCCAGTATTGCCATGGTATGTCCTTGTGTGGACCACTGCTTCCGGCGCAGGATACCCAGCACAGCATGGTGAGATCACATCATTTTGGAAACCTGGGATGACCGGCAGTGGCTTCAGAACTTCTGAATGAGGAAACAGGCCTTCATGGAGCTGTGTGAGGAGTCTGCAACAAACCTTCCGTGTCAGAGCACTCGATTCAGGGAAGTCATAAGTGGTGCATAAGTGGGTTGTTTGTCAGAGCTCCTTCTCTGCCTCTGTGGGTTCCGCGCTTCCTCCTAGTGGCGTGTTGGGGGGGATTCCTCTCTCCCTGAGAATTTCCCCAAAGCCCTGGGTTTACTGTCCCCACATTGTCGGAGCAAGGGTTCCTCCCAGCCTCCCTGACAGGAGAGGGGGAGGGGAGCCTCTTAGTCTCTGGTAACTCCTCCGGGCATAGTGGCGGCAGGCCAGACACCCAGTTCAGTCTCTCCCTTCTGGCAGGGTCTCTTCTCCCAAACCTCTGGGTCCAGGAAGGGCTGTATGGCCTGTTGGGCAGGGCTTCCCCTGCTCTTCACCTCTAGCATCTGGGTGATCCCTCCTGGCATTTGTCAATGTCTGCCCTGTCCAGCTCTCCAGTAGTATGGCTGCTCCCCACAGCTCCTATTGCGCACCTATCTGAGTGGAGAAGAGGCTTTTAACAGGTTCTGGCAGGCCCTTGATTAGCCACAGGTGTCCTAATTAACCTGGAGTAACCCCTTTTCAATTCCCAGGGGGGAAGGGACCTGCTTATCCTGAAGCTAATATACCTGCCTTCTGTCACTCTCCTACAGGCATCTGGCCTGACCCAATCACAGTTGCTAGTGCCCTGTGGAAGCTGGCAACACCAGACTGCTAGACATCCATTGCAAACACCTTTGGAGTTGAAAAGGTCACTGTCAGGGTCGAGGTTGTGCAGGTCTGCAAGGCAATAAACACTGTAATTTACCCACAGGTGGTTGCCATAAGAAAAGTTGCAGAATAATAGCTGGATTTGATGGGGTTTCTGAACTGTGCCGGGGTCATCAATGGTATCCATGTCCCAATACTTTGCCCACCACAAGGGGCAGGTGAGTATGTGAACAGAAAAGCTTCCTATTCACTCATTCTGAGAGGCTCAGCCACTGAGGTAGATTCATGAATCCAAACGTGTGGCCAGCCATGTGCATCTAGACATTTGTGTAGGTTATATAGCTAAGATATAAGTATTAAGGCTGTAAAGCACAAGTGAAAGAACCAGCATGCCTGAGACCTGTAAAAAAGTTACCGTAGCCAAAATAGCTGAGGCCTAAGGTTTAGGTTGACAGGAGTAGCTAACCTTTAAGTAACCTTAAATTACAAGATAAAGTGCTGTAGTAAGACAATGTGCTGAAACCTGAAGGAGGTGAAGTAAGAAACCGCAAAGCTCAAAATGGTGATATTTTGAGAGGTTCCTAAAAATTATTTGTTGAAATGCAGATGTTCAACTGCAGAAATATTATAGCAATCAACTGACTAACGAGAGTGATGCCAATGGTTATTTAGCCTATGGCATTTGGGGACCCTACATTAGTAAGGTGTGGAAGTATAGACAAGGAAAATAAGGCTGAACTCAGTATGAATAGGCATGAGGCAGCGCAGGTGGGAGCAAGGCACCCTATAAAGGTGGTTGCCTGATGTAAGTACAGCGGGATGCACTGGAGCATGCTACCCTGAAGACTACCTGTTGAACATCTCACCTACTTTGGGTTTCCCCCTGAGAGAGGAGTAAATAATTCAAGTACTGGACACATTGTGTTATGTATCCCTCCTTTGTTATATTGCAGGGTTGGCCGGTTGGTTTGCTTTATTCACAAGATTATTATTGAAACTAAAAGTAATCAGCATGAGTTGTTTCTCATGAAAGCTCTCATTGATACTGGGGCTGCTCTGGAGGCTGAACCTTCTCAGACCACTGCATGCTGATTAGTGACTCAAAAGTTAATACTTACCTGCAGAACAGGCTACAAATGTGGGAAACACTGGAAAGGTTAATGACGCCAGGGTGTTGAGGCGATGAGGACTGCACTTGGATAGGGAAGAAGGACTTTATTCCCCGGAAACAATACTGTTTTGTATGGTGTGCCTGTTCCAACTGTTATTTTGGGGGACCCTGCATACCTGCCATTGCCTTGGCTGATGAAACAGTACCCTGGCATCACTTAACCCAGGAAAAAGGACTTCGGTTACAAATTGAGTAAGTGCAGAATGGCCATGGTGTGTGTATGGGCAAGCTGAAATCTTGTTGGCACCATTCTACGGGGCTCTGTTTGTGAGGGGATGGTAAGATAAAGGGGTAGGAGAAGAACTGAACCTGTGTTGTCTTCCAAGGGACAAAAAAGATAGCTGTTACTAACTTTAGACAAACAACTAAAAGTTTTCTACAACTGTCCCATCCACAACTGGGACCTTTCTAACCCTTTACTTTCCTTCTTCATCTGCACCAACTTGGGACCGTCACTACAGCCTGACTGTTGGCTGAGAAATGCACAGGCATGGAGGCCCAGTGATTTTGCCTTAAAAATCTCCTTTTAAGAAATAGGTTTAGAAACTATTTTCTAGAGCACGAGTGCATATTGGTGGAGAGGGTACAAGTCCATTGTAACTTACCAGCCTCAAATTCTGGTTCCTGCCATGGCTCAGGATCATCCTCAGGTTCATCTGGGGGTTTCCTCAACCAGCTTCTTCAGGTACTGGTACAGAATCACACACTCTTCATACTCCTGGTCTTTTGTGGCATCCCTCCATGGTCCCTGCTGCCTTCTTGCTCTGGCCCACATCAGTATCCCATCAGACAATGAAGCTGACAGGGTTGAGCTGGGGATTGTGAACCACTTCAGGGTCTGTACTGGGAGCCCTTGACAGCACCTGATTAAGCTCCGCGTAAAAGGGCCATGTATGACAAGCCCACCCAGAGCAACTGTTTGAGTCTTTGGCTTTCCTGTACAGGAACCTCTGGTGCTTTATGCACTGCCAGCACTGGGCCAGAGTCTGCTGAATTCCCACCTGCTCCAGCCTCCATGAAATTCCTGGAAAAGGTGAAAGATCCTCCTGTTCTGGGAGAAGTTGTGGAGGATAACACCCACACTGATTAGCACCCGGGTGTGGCTGGCAGACCAAACAGCTGCTCTCAGAACAGGACCCATGCTCACTTGTTCTGATGTGATCAGCGCAGCATGCTACTGCTGATGAAAACGGGAGGACCTGTATAGATTAGTGTCAGGAAGAAAAGGGCTCGATGCATTGTGGGGATGAGGGTGGAGGCCTATTGAAACTCAAGACCTGGTAAATGCTCCTTACCACTGCCACATTGCAAACTTGTACGGGGCCATGCCACAGCCCAAGGTACTTACCCATACTCCGACGGCGTGCCAGCTTATTCACCCTCACCTCGCCTTCAGACCTGTGTTTCTGGGGTTTAGATGTGGAGAACAGGGGGGGTTATGGCACATGTACACATGAATGTACACAGGACCAGTCACCAGTGTATACATATCTGTAGATGTACCTTCAGTCCTTTGCTATTTCCACTGCACTATGCTGCTTGGTAATGGAAAATAGGCTCTTGGGAGATTAAAATACAAAATATTGAACTAGTGTATCTTAAATACTTTTATTTTTTCACTGGTCTGCCAAGCTATTGTCTACTCATTTATACCCATTTTAAAAAAACTCACTTCTAAGATACCCAGACGTTAATTAATAGTAACTGTCATGAGCTTTGATCTTTAATGATGTTGTTTTATATATTAAAAAAACAAGTTCCAGAGACCCAAAAATACTTTCCTAGAATGAGTAACCACAAGATCTTATTGCTGGTCCTCCTTGCCACAAACTCTCCCATCATTTTGAAAGTTGGATAATAAATTTAACTGGGGAAGAGAATGTTTCTCTCTCTGTCTTCTGTGCAGCAACTATCACACTCTTCCTTCTCCTGTTAATACATCAAGTCCTTTATATCTGAACATTTATAAGGGGAGGAATCCTTTCTGAATTTGTTGCACTATGCATCCAGAAATTACAAGTGATGCGTGGACTAAGGAATTTTTAAAAAATATGGTGTATATATTCATAAGAAAACCAATTTTATTTCCGCAAGTTAATCATGCAAGTAGTCAGATTTATAAAACAGAATAGGCCTAATGTTTTGATGTATTTAAGTTTTGGGTTCTTGGGGTCTTTTTCTTAAATTATCCTGGAAATACAAACTTTACAAACACGTCTTTATAAAAATTTAAAGAAAATCGATTGCTGGAACTTTTAGGGTCTGGTAAGATGGACTCTTTAGTCCTCCAATATATCTTTTCAGTGTTCAGCCTTTAAATGGCAAAAACCAAGATCTCTTCCTTTGCAAATCGTTGAAACTGCACTTTGTACCATGCAGGAAGAATTGCGGACAGGCACTGAGATCCGCTTATATGGCTCTCAGTGAATGAACAGGGCCCTAGTACGTGTTTGTCCAGAGACAAAATGAACAACAAAAATAAATACCTGCATGCTTCAGAAAGGCAGAATGTCAAGACACATGACACAATCTTCATACAGCTCAAATAAGACCTGTAAATATAAGACCTTTAGGCACAGCATGACCACATCATGCACAGGGCATCACAAGCTTCACACAAATATATTGTATGATGTGTCGGTGTAGAAAGGAAGAACTTATATAAAGTAAATAAGGCCTATATATTCATTGCAAAGAAAAGATAAAGTTTTTTTTTTCTTGCCCTTTTTTTTGTTTTGTTTTCTTTTCTCTTTCTATGCAGCATGATGCATGGGCCACTTCTCACAGTGGGAGATATGGTCCAATGATCTTATTCATTATGACAAATCTGTATTCAAAAACTGTCCAATAATAAACAAATGCCAGATATTGTAGTTTGATTTTTATTTCAGAAAGCTCAGATTTATGGTAATTAGAACTTATTCAAATAATACTATGCTTCTATAGGATTAAGAATTTTAATGTCTGCTTTATATAAATGTTTCTATTTTGGATCATTCAAATCAAGTCCTATAATTACTGCACATTCCGGCCTTTGCTTTCAAACCATGACCCTTTTGTTTTTGTTTTTTTTTAAGGCTAACAAAGGTGTTTGGTGTCTGACTTTCTTGTGACTCCATTTTTATTGCCCCCTTATTTACTTCTCACTTCATCACTGTAATTTTCTTTCCTCAGCTGAATACCTACCATACTTCTTGTCTTTCCTAAAACCATACAGAAGAGAAGAAAACCATGTCTCTATATTCTCAGAATACACTGTGGGTTTTCCCTATAAACATCTACTGTCAGGAATGTGCAATATATATAACTTGCACGTGGAACAGTAAAGATGGTTAAAGCTTTGCTGGAGAGGCATGAAAAGCTCTATAAATGTAATTCAATGCTTAAATGATTGTTCTTGTAATTTGCTCCTAACTGGGGGGTGGGGGGGACAAATAATGGCTGCCCTAATGAGGGAATTTCATACTAGACTCATAGATTTATATTTTTAAGGCCAAACAGGACCATTAGATCATCTACTCTGACCTTCTGTATGTTACAGTCTATAGAATTGCACCCATTTACCCCTATACTGAGCCTAATAACATGTGTTTGACAAAATCATATCTTCGAGAAAGGCACCCAGTTGATTAGAAGACATCAAGGGAGGGATAATCCACCACTTGCCTTGGTAGTTTGTTCCTTATTGCTCAAAATGTGTGCCTTATTTCTAATTTGAATTTGCATAGTTTTAATTTCAAGCCACTGGTTCTTTCTCCGCTAGTTAAAGAGTCATTTAATAACCAGTACATTCTCCCCAAGAAGATATCTATATACCATAATCAAGTCACCTCTCAGTCCTATTTTATATAAGCTAAACAAGATTGAACTCTTTAAATCTCTCATTATAAGGCATTTTCCTCTAGCCCTTGAATCATTTTTGCAGTTTTTTTCTGCACCCTCTCCACTTTTTCATCAACTTTCTAAAATTGCGGACACCAGAACTGGATGCTGTATTCTGGTCTCACCAAATGTCATATATAGAAGTAAATCACCTCCCTACTCCTACTTTCATGTTTAAACCAAGAATTACATTAGCCACAGCATCGTACTGGGAGCTCATGCTGAGATCCTTGTCCCCTATGGCACCTAAATCCTTTTCAGAATCACTGCTGTCCAGAATACAATCTCCCATTCTCCCAGGCACTGCTGGAAGACAAGACACCACCAGGATTGTGGGTTAACTAGGCCACAACACATCTGGGATTTATCCACCAATAACTTGTAGCGTGCAGGTTGTGCTTACTTCTTTAATTGTTTCCATGTGGTAGAGGACTGCCATCAGCCAATCATACTGGTCCCAGTACCATTCCTGGGACTCCATCACTTTTTCCTCATATGATGGTAAAGGGGGGAGGGAAAAGAGGTTGTTTCCTCTCTGTACCAGACATTAGGAACCCCAGACCCATTTCCCACCTTCTTTGGGAGATGCCTTCTCCTAATTCATTTACAGTTACAGTTTATCAGGGAGCCAGTACCCTCAAAGTAGAAGTGAATTAAACTAAACTAAATTGAGGCCACTTGAATTCTAAATAACAGCATCCACAAAGGGATTTAATGAGGTTTAACCAATCCATTTCAAATTCACGTTTAGTTAATTCAGATGAATTTTTCTGGATGTCCCTGTGAAGACAAGCCTTTATCATGAATCCCACAGCAAGTCCCAGAAACCTAGGCCTACTCAAATCTCAAAGGGGAGGAGGGTACAACTTTTCTTCTGAGCTTTGAAATAGCACAAAGGAAGTGGTTACAAAGCCCTCTCCTTGTGTGTGCAGGAGCGAAAAGGCTTATGCTTCGTCCTTCTGTGCAACCAGTAAGCCAGAGAGTCCTTCCCACCTCAGGACCCATGAAGAATGGAAGGGTGTTTGTGTGTGAAATCCTTAAGGGGGCCAAGGGTTTTATTTATTCTACTGACCCAGCCAAATCCCCCAAATCATTTTTTTTTGGGGGGGGGAGGGGGCATTCTGTAGGTATGACCTGCATTCTTTGTTCCTAGATATATAACCTCACAGTTGGTCGCATTAAAATATTTTTCATTTTAATTGTCCCAACTTACCAAGTGATCCATATCATTCTGTATGACTGCTCTGGCCTGTCCTCAACATCATTTTAAAAAGGGAAGACAGGGATCCGGGGAACTACAGCCCAGTCAGCCTCACCTCAGTCCCTGCAAAAATCATGGAGCAGGTCCTCAAGGAATCAATTCTGAAGCACTTAGAGAAGAGAAGAGTGATCAGAAACAGTCAGCATGGATTCACCAAGGGCAAGTCATACCTGACTAACCTAATTGCCTTCTATGATGAGATAACTGGCTCTTTGCATGAGGGGAAAGCAGTGGATGTGTTATTCCTTGGCTTTAGCAAAGCTTTTGATATGGTCTACCACAGTATTTTTGGCTCAAGTTAAAGAATTACAGGCTAGATGAATGGACTATAAGGTGGATAGAAAGCTGGATAGATTGTCAGGCTTAACGGGTAGTGATCAATGGCTCCATGTCTAGTTGGCAGCCGGTATCAAGTGGAGTGCCCCAAGGGTCGGTCCTGGGGGCAGTTTTGTTCAATATCTTCATTAACGAACTGGAGGATGGCGTGGATTGACCCTCACCAAGTTTGCAGATGACTAAACTGGGAGGAGTGGTAGATACGCTGGAGGGTAGGGATAGGATACAGAGGGACCTAGACAAATTAGAGGATTGGGCCAAAAGAAATCTGATGAGGTTCAACAAGGACAAGTGCAGAGTCCTGCACTTAGGATGGAAGAAGCCCATGCACTGCTACAGACTAGGGACCGAGTGGCTATGCAGCAGTTCTGCAGAAAAGGACCTAGGGGTTACAGTGGATGAGAAGCTGGATATGAGTCAACGGTGTCCCCTTGTTGCCAAGAAGGCTAATGGCATTTTGGGCTGTATACGTAGGAGCATTGTCAGCAGATCAAGGGATGTGATCATTCCCCTCTATTTGGCATTGGTGAGGCCTCATCTGGAGTACTGTGTCCAGTTTTGGGCCCCACACTACAAGAAGGATGTGGAAAAATTGGAAAGAGTCCAGCGGAGGGCAACAAAAATGATTAGTTTCAGAGTAGCAGCCGTGTTAGTCTGCATCCGCAAAAAGAAAAGGAGTACTTGTGGCACCTTAGAGACTGACAAATTCATTTGAGCATAAGCTTTCGTGAGCTACAGCTCACTTCATCGGATGGATCCGATGAAGTGAGCTGTCGCTCAAAAAATGATTAGGGGGCTGGACCACATGATTTATGAGGAGAGGCTGAGGGGGCTGGGATTATTTAGTCTGCAGAAGAGAAGAATGAGGGGGGATTTGATAGCTACTTTCAACTACCTGAAAGGGGGTTCCAAAGAGGATGGAGCTAGACTGTTCTCAGTGGTAGCAGATGACATAACGAGGAGTAATGGTCTCAAGTTGCAGTGGGGGAGGTTTAGGTTGGATGTTAGGAAAAACTTTTTCACTAGCAGGGTGGTGAAGCACTGGAATGGGTTACCTAGGGCGGTGGTAGAAACTCCTTCCTTGGAGGTTTTAAAGGTCAGGCTTGACAAAGCCCTTGCTGGGATGATTTAGTTGGCATTGGTCCTGCTTTGAGCAGGGGGTTGGACTAGATGACCTCCTGCAGTCCCTTCCAACACTGATATTCTATGATTCTATGATTATTACTCCACCGATCTTTGTGTCATATACAATTTTTACCAGCAAAGACTTTATATCTACTTCCTGATCAGTAATAAAAACATTAAACAATATTGGGCCTCATACCAATGCCTGCAGAACCCCACTAGAAACATCCCCTTCATTGGCAATTCCTCATTGATAACTCTTTTGTCACATCAGTTACCCAGTTCTCAATCCATTAGACATGTTCTTTATTGATACTGTAGAGTGCTAATTTCTAAATCAGAATGTCATGCGGCACTAACTCAAATGCCTTACAAAAGTCTAAATATATTACATCTATGCAGCTACCTTTATCAAGCAAACTTGTAACCTCGCCATAATACTAAATCAGGTTTGACAAGACATCCAAGTATTAACTGGGATTAATTATATTCCCGTATTTTAATTCTTTATTAATTGAATCTCATATCACCTTTACTATTATTTTCTCCAAGATTGATGTCTGGCTACTGTGGTTGAAATACTAACTATATCAGAGTAAATGTGTAAATCCACCTTCCTTTTACCATTCCTACCCCCCCCCCCTTTCTACTTGGTATTTGAGCTATTGGAACCAAATTCATGCCTACTCCACCAGTAACTGAACTGCCTTCCATAGAGTTGCAGCAGCATTCAATATGACCCTGTGGAGAATGAGGGAGTTTTCTGTATTTCTTTATCATATGCAGCTGTTTATATGCTTGATATTATCCTGCTTGACTGCAAAGAAATCAGATAAGGCTGTTGGGGGAAACAAATGGGAAACAAAGTAATGACAAAGATAAAATGCCACCCGAGAGAATACCAAGGGTCTTTGAGGAAATAAATCTAAAAATAAACAAAGAGGAAGCTATTAATTTGGGAATGCCCACCTGCCTAGCTCCAACTGGATTAGCACAGTGGCAGGGCAGAGTGCAGTTTACATAAAACTTACATAAACTTTATTCTTTCCTTGCAAGACCCAGGCATATAAACTTTTTGTTGTTTTATCCCTTTTCTCTGCTAGCTGTATTCTCTTGGGCTAATAAACAGCACTTTGCTTTGAAGATGCTGTTTTGGAGTCACTTTAGTCAGCTGCTGATCACATGCTCCTGGAGGAAAAGGGCAAACACAGTTGAGCCTGTCTTGTTAATACAGTTATGAAATATCGGGGCTACCACCCAGAGATTCACATGGGTTGAACCACAAGATGCCACACTTGAGAGAGGTTCAGGAACCCAGGTCAGTCACCTGAGGGCTGCACTCAACAGGGACTCAAAGCAACCTAAAGCGTAGCTCATCCTGTAATGATGACAAACCCATGCAAGATCTCCTTTGCCCACCATCCAGTTTCTCTTCCTTTACCTGAGCCTGCATCGAAGTCAAAGGGTCTGAATCTTCTTGAAGTCCAGAGTTACTCACACCAGTGTCAAACTAATCAGAGAGTGGAGTTAGGCCTTTAATGTTCAAATGTAGCCACATAATAATTTCTCTGTCAGCTGACTCTGATTGACACAACTGTGAAAACATTAAATGATCAAAGTGAGAAGCTGTTGTAGCTCTGAGGAAGAAAGGGTCTCGTATTAAAAACAAAAACAACAAACAAACAAAGAACAAGACAGAGCCCAGATAACCAAAGAGCTATACTTCTTTTTGCATAAGTCCCCTCTTTTCAAAGCTGTGTTAGCATAGAAATCTATAGGCTGGTCAGATTGAAGTCAATTGGGAACACTCATAGACTAACATGCTATTCAAAATGGGAAAATCTGGCTCAAATAAATAATTTTCCGAGGTATGGAGCTGCAGAGAATTGTACCATGTAAAAAGTTTCCACCTAGAAATGATCTTGTAGCTACTTTTTAAACGTAACCCTTTCAGATGAAGTAGGGCCCTAAAAGCTAGTATAATTAGGGCCCTACCAATTTCATGACCATGAAAAATGCCTCATGGGCCATGAAATAAGCCCTCCCCATGAAATATGATGTCTCCTTCTTCCTAGGAGTGCCCCAGAAAATGGGGCTCCTAGCTCTGGCTGGGCTGGGGAGGGACAGGACTTGTCCATCCCCTGCACAGCCACTCTGAGGAGAGGAGGCCAGACCCACCTCCAGGAGCCTCCCCATGCTGCAGGATGTGCTGGGACTTGGTAGCAGCCCCAGAGATTGCTGCAGCTGGAGGAGACTTGTGGAGTTGGGTCAGATCTTCCCTGTGCTGCTGGGAGTGCCCCAGCAAACGGGGCTCCTAACTCTGGCTGGGCTGGGGGGGGGGGATAGGACTTGTCCATCCCCTGCATAGCCGCTCTTTGTTGGGGGCAGAGATCAGACCCACCTCTACCTCCAAGAACCTCCTGCAGCTGCAAGAAACTGCAGTTGCTGCCTTTACAGTCCAACTCTGAAAGCAGCACAGGAGTTAGGGTGGCAATCCCAAGCCCCCTCTCCCCCCCAACAGGTTTGCAACCCCCTCACAATCCCCTTTTGGGTCGGGACCCACACAGTTACAACACCATGACATTTCAGATTTAAACATCTGAAAACAAGAAATTTACCAATTTTCAAATCCAACGGCCATGAAATTGACCATAATGGACCCTGAATTTGGTAGGGCCCTAAGTATAAAACACACACTTTTCAGTGCTCATTGTGTAAGACTAAGATTTCAAAATGAATCTCTATGAAGTGAGACTCCAGGGAAACATAAATGTTGTGTAACATATATAAATATTTATTCCCACACATAATGTGTGTGCTCTCAATGCTGATCTAACATGGTCCTTCAAAATGTATTCATATTATAGGCCAAATTATATTTTCTGCTTCATGAGCGCGTTCGTGAGGGCAAAGAGAACCTTTCCTCACCAAGCAATGCCTGTGAAGGAGGAAGGAATAATCTGCTAGCAGATGTGGGCAGGGCCAAAACTAAGCAGGGTGTGAAGGGAAGGACAACGAGCTAGAATGCGCGGTGAAAAAGCTCAAGAAGCCCTTGGTAGCATTGATAGATGGGGATGATGTGGTCAGAGCAAGAGGCGAGGAAGATGACTTTGACAGTATCCTAAAACGTGCTGATTTTTTAAATTATGTTTAGTGGTGGGAAGGTCTTCAGATTAAATAATCCACAGAAAATAAGGGGACATTTATAGCTTTAAACATAATCTATTATTTTTGAAAGAAAATGAAGATTTATGTTCTGGGATCTTAAAATATGCAATTGAATGAAGCAGCACAGTAATAAAATGCACTGAACGCTTGTAACCCATAAATCAGCAGAAATAATGCTTCGAGCTGCCATTGTTTTTCATATCTGTCTAACAAGGACCAACTGTTTCACTTACTAACATATATATAAACAGCTTGTGGCAGCACAATTACCTTTTAACAGGCTTATTTTTTAATAGTGATGAACCACACTGGAAATAGTGAGCATCCACTTTTACCTGTAGGAAGAAAATAAGCATCTATTTCTCCACAGTCCCCAGTTACCTCAAAAATGTAGGTCACATATAAGTTATCATTACCAAAACGCTCCGGCACCAACAAAACGACTGTAGTAAAGAGGGATCCGGTAGACCCTGATTCCAGCACATACTGTGGATTCTGATTTTTATTTAAACTGGTTTTACAGCTGTAACCGAAGTCCCAGGGGAGCCAACTGAGGTCACTCAATTAGGGTAACCTGCAAATGGTGGGGCAGACAATCCCCCAAACTGGTGGATATTCCAATACTTAGATTTACCAAGCCAGCACAAAACAGCTTCTACAATACCTTACTGGCTACCCAGAAGCCATCAACATAGTTCACTTAAAGTAACCCAGCCTCAGGCCTCCCCCAGATACCCAAGTCAAATATGATGAGGATTACTGAAAATCTTATTCATCGTATAAGAAAGTTCTACCAATCCCAGAGGATCAGACACCTTACCTCCCAGGTTAATGAATATTCCAGATCTTACCCAAATACACGCTTACAGCCAATTCTTATTAACTAAACTAAAATTTATTAAAAAAGAAAAGGGAGAGAGAATTGATTAAAAGATCAGTATACATACAAACATACAATCTTGAGATTCAGATTCATAGCAGAGATGGTGAGCTTTGTGGATGCAAAGCATTCTATCAGAAAAGTCCATAGGTTATAGTCCAATGTTTGTATTGAGGGTGGTCCAGTCAGAACTGGGATCTCATTCCTGATGGCTTAGGCTTTCCCTGCATGAAGCCTCAAGCAGATCCGAGATGACAGGCTCAGTACCCAAGCCATTTTTTATACAGTTTCAGGCCTTCTTTGACAGCAAGGAGTCCCTCGGTGAACAATAGGCACTCATGGGGATTTTGAAGTGGACCTATTTCCAAAGCATCTCTGGTAAATATCCACACAGATTAATATAAGGCAATTGCCTGTTTTTCCATCATTCGCAGATGATTTGCTCTACACTTCAAAGAGAGATGAATACAGCCACATCCTATGTTCACAGTTCATTTAAATGTTAAGATGTTCTTTTGATCTCTGAATTAACAGAATACACCATAGACAGGGACTGTTTGATTACATTGTTGACCTCTACCAATATATATGTAAACACACAAAAACACCATTATCTCCCCCTATGTCTTTAAGGGTTGAATTTGAGTCATTTATCCTGCAGGATGCTTAACCCTTTCTGGCCATGTGTCACAACACCCATGAAAACCATTCATTTACCTGGATTTACTCCTCATTTACCATGGTGTAAGAGGAGAATCAAGCCCTGAGACTTCATTAACAGAAGCATTTAACATATATTCTGTAATTCTTACCGCCCTTAGGCATAACAAGGATTCGTTTTCTTTGTCTGGCCTTGCTGTCTTGAAAAGAAAGTATATGTTTCTGTCTAGTAATAGTAATTTGACTGAAAGGACCAATTACACTCTATAATACACTAAGTGCACTGTAGTTGCAATTATAGGCCCTGATTCAGGAAAGCTTTCCTATTCAGGAATGGCATTCAAGCACCTACGTAAATGCTTTTCTGAATCAAGTAACCAGATTGCAATAGTTAATTAATTAACAGATTTTATTCCATTCAGCCAAACATTAATGAAAATAACCCAACATGAGGAGAGATGTAGGCAACGCTCCTCTGTTCCCTGGTCAGAGCTTCACCCAGAGGTTATTATGCAGATTTTCAAACTGGGACTGAACGCAGAGCACAGTTACTAGGTAACAACAAACAGAGTAAACAAGGATGCATGGTAGATGGTGACCAGTAAACTTAAAGACATGATCAGGGTGTATTATATATGGAATATTATTAGATGTGCAATTCTGTCTAAAAAAACAATGCAACACCATAGAATAATATTCCTCTCCAAACTGTGACTACACCTCTCTCAACCAAGATTGCATATATACTCCCATGCTGCAATACTAATTTGTTTCTGACAATACACAGTATGAACAGATGACTAATAGTAGTAGATGACAAAAAATTATAGACCTATAAATTCTGTAATTGTTCTTGATTAGTCTAGGTAATATTGTTGTACAATGCTTACTAACTCAACAAGCAAAGACTATTCTCAAAAGCATAGGTGAGAATCCCTAGAACTAATCAAGTTAAACAAGATGGTTAAGGCTATATGACTCCATGGCTAGGATTGCACAAAATCCCTGGCCAGATCCCTGGCACAAAGACAATTAAATAAAGCAGACAAAGATCTGGGCTTACCCTTTGCAGCTTGGACCGTGAGTGTACATGCCATGCTGAATTACTATGTGCAGATATAGGAGAAAGTTAATTTTAAATCTAGCATCTGAAAGATGTGAAGGACAAGTTATTTGATCACACCCGCCTCAACTCCTTCTTTATTGTAGTTACAGTCATCCAGTCAGGGAACAGAAAATATACCACATATAATAATAGAATATCAGGGTTAGAAGGGACCTCAGGAGGTCATCTAGTTCAACCCCGGCTCAAAGCAGGACCAACACCAACTAAATCATCCCAGGCAGGACTTTGTCAAGACTGACCTTTAAAACCTCTAAGGAAGGAGATTCGACAGCCTCCTTAGATAACCCATTCCAGTGCTTCGCCACCCTCCTAGTGAAAAAGTTTTTCCTAATATCCAACCTAAACCTCCCCCACTGCAACTTGAGACCATTACTCCTTGTTCTGTCATCTGGTACCACTGAGAATAGTGTAGATCCATCCTCTTTGGAACCCCCCTTCAGGTAGTGGAAAGCAGCTATCAAATCCCCCCTCATTCTTCTCTTCTGCAGACTAAACAATCCCAGTCCCCTCAGCCTCTCCTCATAAATCGTGTGCTCCAGTCCCCTAATAATTTTTGTTGCCCTCCGCTGGACACTTTCCAATTTTTCCACATCCTTTTTGTAGTGTGGGGCCCAAAACTGGACACAGTACTCCAGATGAGGCCTCACCAATGTTGACTAGAGGGGAATGATCATGTCCCTCGATCTGCTGGCAATGCCCTTACTTATACAGCCCAAAATGCTGTTAGCCTTCTTAAATAAGAAATAAGAAAATACATAAATAAATAAATAACCCTACATAAATAAGAAAGCACTTGAGCAATTATATGTTCAAATATTTTAAATTAAACATTCATTGATTAATTTAAGTAGTGGAAAATGCATAAAAATTCAATGTTCACAAACTATTTGACACTAGTAAAAAAGATGAAATTCACTAAATACCTTGCTCACTGTGAATAGTTCACCCAGCTCTTAATCGATTCTTATTGTTAGGGTTGGTTAATGTTCATTGTTTAAGATCTTTTTGATTATGTTGTGTATTCATTTCTGGTTTTCTTATCTGTTTAATGTAATGAGAACTTAATCAGGCAACTGTCAACTTAAGCTATTTATTTTTAAAGCTAAGGAACATTTCTCAATTAACGTGGAAATATTTCATAATCCTAAAATAATCACTGTCCTTTTCACAATAACTAAATCTAGAGACCTTCATAAAATATAACCAGGAAAATTACTAGACTCCAGAACTAGATTATTTTCGGTTAATGACCTGTTTACCAATAACTACTAATAATTTAATTTGGAAATTTAAAACATGAATTGGATGAGAGCCAGACTAACTGTAAACACAAGGAATACAATGGATTTCTCAGGATCGCTTACTGACTAACAACTCATGGACAAACCTGATCTCCTACATTACTAGTGGGACAAATGGGGATATCAGCTTGGACACCAGCTTCCCCCTAAACTTAACAAATTGAATTCCTGATCAAATAACAGAAATAACCTTGATGGCTATTTTTGAATGAAGAGTTTTATTGACTTCTTGCATATTTCAGTCAAAATACAAATAGTTTTTTCTCTACTTTCATTTCCCAACTCGTCCGATCCTTTTCTGTACCAATGTCTCTCTCACATCTACTGCTTTCTCCTCTGCCTTTTTACAATTTTCTCTCTTCCTTCTTTGCAAAGCATAATTTCTTTCCTTCTCATTCTCTCTTTCCTCTTTGCCTCATTCTCCCTCATTCAACCCATTCCTCTGACCCAGTCTGCAAAGTCCCTCCCTCTTGCTCCTTTTCTTTTGTTGCCTCATTGCTCTGCACTCCGTCACCTCTACAGTTCACTCAATCCCTCCACATTTTCCATGGGGTCACTGCTTCTCTTGCCTCCACCAACCCAGAATCACACACCTTCTCCCTCTTTTTTTTCTCACTCCTGTGAGCACACAGACACATGCCTTCTTTCTCCATTGCTCTTCAAGGAGGTTTCCTCCATCACTAGCCTCCCAGACAAGTCTTCTGCGGTCAGCCAGCTAAATACTGCCTCCTCTCTCCTTCCTAAATACCTCGGCAGCTGCTGATACAACTGAAGGCTAAGTAGATGCTGGTACCCTTTTGCTCTGCCTGTTGTCAGTAGCCAGTTTCTTCCCTGATCTGTCTTCACTGTTTGTAGCTGGAAGCCACACTGAAGCTTGAAGAACATCTTCCTTATATTGTAAGCCCTATGAGAATGTCCACACTTTGAGCTGGTAGTTTAAATTCCAGCTTGAGGAGACATACCCGCTAGTGCACTAGAAATAGAGTGTAGTCACCAGGCTGCAAGTGGCAGGAGAGGTCAGCCACTCTGAATGTATACCCATCTGAGACACTAGACACATACACGAGGTGACTAAATCATCCCACCTCCATAACTACACTCTATTTTTAGCACACTATCTCAATCAGAGCTAGAGTGGGTATGTGTCCTCAAGCTGGAAATTACACCTCTAGCTTCAAGTGCAGACATACCCGTGGTGGTGGCAGCAATAAGGTCCAGGGACAAAAGGTAAAATAGTTTGTACCTTGGGGAAGTTTTAACCTAAGCTGGTAAAAATAAGCTTAGGGGTTTTTTCATGCAGGTCCCCACATCTGTACCCTAGAGTTCAGAGGGGGGAAGGAACCTTGACACGTGTTCACAACACAGTGCTTACCTAGCACAATGGGTGCCTGGCCTCTAGGCACTACCATAACAACAACGAGGAGGAGGAGGAACTGGTTCAGCTACAGGCATCTAGCCAGCCTTGAGATAACGCTGAGAAACCCTGGCACCATCAGTGAAGCAAAGGCATCTCTTACAATCATCACTTAGGATTTTCTCACATGTAAGATCGTATCTAAAAACAGGAGTTAGCAGACATGGGCTTCATGGACTGCCTCTGGACAAGTGTTGAGGACAGTGAATAATTAATTATTTTTAGTGAAGACACTTTCAACCCGAAGGAGACTGGTTTACATTTTGAAGTTTAATCTTTTTTCAAAATAGGGATTACAGATTTTTTAAAATGAAAGCTGAGATAAACGCTGGGACCTGAAAATTTCTGCAACAGCAATGTCTGCATTTTTACGGGTCTGTCTTTTCTCTGCTGCATCCCAGTGTTCATGGTGCATCTTCACACTCCATCTAATTGACATCGAAATGACCTTTTATTAAAAGACTGCCAAAACACAAGCAAGGTCCAACAGCCCTGAAAAGGGGTTACAGGATATGAAGTAAATTCAGCCAACCTTGAAGAACAGTTTATTCTGGATTGTGACATGTGAGAATGCCAGACTGACAAAATGATATACAAAGTTCTTGGTTACGTGCCAATGTTATAAAAGGTTAAGAACTCAGGACACTGTTTATAAATAAAGTGAGGGCAGGGGGTGGGAGTTTTGAGTGTTGTGTGTTTTGGTCGCATATTTTGTGGACAAATCAGAATGAATAATACAGAAACAAACTGTAAGGGGATAAAATGGATTACGCATAATGCATTCATGTTAGAACCTGGATGGGTTTTATGCATGCAGACT
The DNA here is from genome assembly GCF_965152275.1 of Natator depressus. Taxonomy (NCBI): domain Eukaryota; kingdom Metazoa; phylum Chordata; order Testudines; family Cheloniidae; genus Natator; species Natator depressus. Next base: position 165,038,081 of record NC_134235.1, on the reverse strand, counting down.
TTTTATGTGCAATTAGATAGGCAAAACTTGTATTTCACCATTTGGGACAGATAGAATTTGGTAATTAATAACTGGAAGTCCATATTTATTAAGATAGTTAGAGATGGAGATGATCCAGGTGTGTGAAATGCATGAAAAGTTAAGCAATAACAGTTTATATTTTTGGACATGTAATCCTAGCAAACCAAAGTTATACCGAAATTACATGGATTAATATTTTCTGTTTCTAACATTTTGTTGTCTCTCACTAGCAGGCATAGTCATATATATAGTTGGTTGAACAGTAAAAAAAAAAAACTGATTCATGAATACTTTTGAAAATGAAATCACTTATCTTGGTTTGCATTGTTCAGAGGGTCACCTTATTATTTGCCAGTATTTTGATTACTATCTGATTAGAACACTTTCATAATCCCACAGGATCCACAAAGGATTATTTAAACCATAATTTATTGTGAAAGCTTGATATTTGTTTAAAATAGTTTTTAAACCCACTTTGCGTTGGTGCAAATGACTACACTTGGTGCAAGCTAATGTATATGAGGCTACACACACACACACACACACAGTGTAGGTTTGAAAATGCATACACACAGTAAAATAAGATGGTCATATCTGGAAAAAGTATTAGTCAAATAATATTCCATACATTTTGCAACTATTCCTCAAATAAATCATATCACTAATATCTGACCACATGAGCAATAGCATGAATTTAGCAAAGTTCTAATAACTGCAGTATCCATTCCTAATGACCAAGCTTTGTGAATTAGCAAGAAAGTTAACTTGCATAACAAAAAGACTGGGAAAATACATTGTGAACACAATAAAGTAATTGATTTTGACAACTGTAGATCAAACTTTTCTTTTGTAAGCTATCTGATACAGAAGCCATCGCTTACCGTATATCTGTACAGGTGGTAGAAGAACAGGGCCATGATCTAGATGAGGCATCAAGGTGCAATCCTAATACAAATGCTAAATAAGAACAATTTTAATTATTTGTAATACTGTGTGGTATTAAGTATGCAATATGTTTTGTTCAAAAATAAAGGAATAGAAATAAGGGACCTCACTACATTTCTATAGTGTTAAATCTTTCTGAAAGTTGGGATCAGACTTCCAGAGGTGGTGGGTGTTTTTTTTCATATTACCATATGAGGTGTCTGTATAAAGTTATATACACATAGCTCCACACAAACATACATCTATGTGCTTGTGCACACAAAACCAGTGGGGGTATTTGCACTGAAAGTGGTATGTTTCATTGGATGGGCCATAGCAAAGAGACACCCTTCCCAAACCCATCTCTCTCAGCATGCCAACGTCCAAATGTGGGGCACAATAGTTTATTCATGCAGACAACTTAAAATGATGTAGAATTCCTTCCTTTCCTATAAATGACTCTATAACTTCAGTTTCATGATTCTCTATTTCTGAGATAAGTAACTTGTGATAATAAAAAAGTGAGGGACACCAGATTTGTTGGAAACATGGCGACTAAAACGAGTGACATCCATCAAAAGGGGGAAATTGATGAGGTATACAAAAAAGTCCTCAATACAGTTATGGGAACAGATACAACTAAACTATCCATACGAGGACCCGACCAGACCCTTCACAATTAGTACAGTGCATTCTCTTATGTTTATGTGACTATGGCAAGAAAATTTGATTTAAAACTCTGTAACGAGAATAATTTTACTTAAATTGTCTTGCCTGTTTTGATGGGATGTGTACCACATACAGGCCCTGACTAATTAAGGTGGGCCTGCAAGGCCAGTTGTGTTACCTGGCTGCACCAGAAAGGACAGTATGGAGCCCCGTTCAGCAAGAACAGGATGGTTGATATAAAGAGAGGAAGTTTGTAACAGAATAGGACTGCAGGGAGAGAGTCTACAGCTGCTATCTGGGCACTAGAAGGTGGAGATATCTGGAAAGCACAGGATTGGAGCAAGCTCCTGTGGCAGACCTGACAAAAGGGCAGGAACCCAACCTCTGGGGAGAGCCCAGGGAGTCGTATGGCACAGACCTTGGCTGCTGGCTGCAGGTCCCCTGGATTGGTACCCAGGTCACAGGGAGGGCCTGGGTTTCCCTACCAGCCACTGAGAAGGTAGCATAAAGACCCCTAACATTAGGGGATAAGGATAATTCAGAGCCTGTAGGGATGCGATGACCACTGGGCCCAGAGTCAGGGCTGGAGACCTGACAAAAGGTCTGGGAATTATTTGTTGGACTTTGTTGAACTTTGTTACCCTGAAACGGGAGGACATAAATATTGTGACCTGGCCGGAGGGCCACTTACAGCAAGAGACCCCACAGCAGTGGCAGAGGCAGGGAGTACCAGACTGAACGACTGCTGCTACACCACATTTGGACAGAAGGTGGATTCTAGGGTGAGTGAACCTCCTTCACACCTACTTTTGCCACTTGAGCAGGGCTGGGTCGCTTGGAAAGAGAAAGCAAGGCTTAACATTTTCTAAACATGCGTAATTTCTACCGGTTTGAAATCAAAGCCCCAATGGTTTTGTTAAGTCCACATCCTGATTAAAAGAGTTACACTTGTCCCATAAGTGACCAAAATCAATATCATGAGACCCCATGGACATTCATAATGAACCAACGCTGCTGAAATATCAGGCAGCAAATACTACTAGCAAACGTTTGAGATAAATTCACAGAGAAAAAAAAAAGAGAAAAAAACCCAAACCTAGTGATAAAATTAAGAATAAATTTGAATGGCGAATAAATCTGAGGAAATTGCAAGCTGCTCGTACACATACGTCACTGATAACTATGTCCCACTCTCTTTCAGTCTATCCTGGAAAAAGCAGGCAAAATACCAACTGAAGTCAATAGGTGTTTTACCAGCATGAGGAGTTTAAGTTTGGGCTGTCAGTCCCTTGGCACTCAAGCCTTGGCACATGCATCAATGCAGACTCACTCTCTGTCCCCACACACATACTTCAAAACATAAATGATTAAGAACATTACCCTGATGCTGTGATTTTCATCAGCTTATAATTTTCGCACATGTCCCGACAACCATGCAAACTTTTCACCAGGAGGCTTCTAGACAAATGGCAGCCAGCTGGGAGGGGTTTTGCTGCCAACATTTAATTCTCTAGTTTACTGATCATAGCCTGATACTGTACTATTTAAGCACACTCATCATAGAACTCCCATTTGTTCTAGCAGAGTTCCACATATGGGAGGACTGAAGAATGTGATGTCCAAATTAATTAGTGTCCAAGTAGTGCAAAGAGCATTGACGATACAGATTATACATATTCTTTCAGTGAAGTGGGATATGGCTAATTACACATTGCATCTGATTTACAATTAAGAAAAATAGAACCATATTGCTACAAAAAGGCACATGTACCGTAGATTGCAAAACAGATACTCAATTTAGAAAAATGCAAGTAAGTGGTAAAGAGAGAGTTTTCTGAGAAATATTAGTTAGTTTTCAGAAGTTACCATGGAGGAATTTGCTAGGAAATCCTATCCAATATGAGAGGCATTAAATTCATGAAAAGCACAGTAGCTGCTAATTTGAATTTATGCAAGCTATTTATGAGATACTGTGAATAAACTGTTTACAAAAAAAAAATAAGGAGAATGCTGATCAATATTTCAACTAAATTTAAAGCATTCCTGGATGCCCCAAGAGATTCTTATATGCCAGAAACATTTTACTGCTAGTCTCTGAATTCTTATGCCCACTAAATTGTCTTTTCCAGTATTTTTTTTCTGCAGTTGAAGAACAGAGTTGATCTAAGAGAGGACACTGATTTTTGTGGCACTGTCCTCTGAGGCAAGAGTAGAATAGACAGCACCATAAGTTTACTTGGACCAATCAATAAATGTTATTCTAAAAGAGAAAATAAAAGTGAAAGGAACACTCAAACCTCGATCAGAACCATTGAGACAATTAATAAAATATAGAAGCCAGATCCCTTTCTGTGCAGAAGGGGATGGGGAAGAGATGCTATCTACAAACTACTTGGCCTGGTGATAGGGATGCTATCTGCAAACTACTTGGCCTAGTAATGTGTGGAAACAACAAGAAGAATGAGCAGAATCTAAAACCTCGTTTGCTCAGCAAACAAAGACGTTTTCTTGGTAACACTTGGGTTACGATTGCCAGCTTGGTAACATTTAAAAACCGGGCACTCCACAGGAGGGCCAGAACGTCCCTTGACCCACCTCTCCCCTCCTGAGACCCCACCCATGCCCCACCTCTACCCCTCAAAGCCCTGCTCCTGCCCCACCTTCTTCCCTCGAATGTCAAACCCACCTCCTCCTCTCAGGCCCCATTCCATCCACTCCTCTTCCTCCCTCCCCTCCGTCACTCACTGCTTTCCCACTCGCAGCCCCTGCTGCCTGGGTCAGGAGGGACTTACCTGCAGAGCTGGGGCTGGGAGCTGACACAGGTAGGAGGTGGCCCCGGATGAGTAGGGGCTGGAGTGGGGCTGGAGTGATGACACAGCTACTTCCTGCCTGCCCTGCCCACAGTAAACGGACTTTGGGTGTCCTGTCAGTTGATATGACCAGACCCTGTCAGGTCCCCTTTTCACCCAGAGTTTCCTGTCAAAAACCAGGCACCTGGCCACCCTAACATGGGTAGATAGGAATTAAATTGGCAGATAAAACAACAAAAGCAAAGGGATTAACATGACAGCTTGCAGAGAAAAAGAAACTGAAGAGACAGTGATTAAAGAGATGGAAAGATGCAGGTATGAAAGGATGGAGTGTAAGTGATGCAGGGCCTGAGCCAAACACTGTTAAAATCAACAGAATTCATTCCACTGACTTCAGAGGGGTTTGGATCAGGTCCTTAAAGAGACAACAAAAATAGCACCTCCAAACCTTCATTAAATTTCTGCAAAATTCTCAGCTAGCAACTGTGCATCAGGATAATCGAGTGGCCCAATGTGTGTCCAATCTCCTTTTCTCAACTGAAGTTCTGTGAAAGGCAACTTTGCTTTTTCAAACATAGTTGACTAAATTCTTCCTGCAGATGACTGCTTGCAGCTGCTATGGACTTCTGTGAGAGCCATACACAGAATTGCAAGTGCAGAATATAGCCTAAATTGTCTTCAAATTAAAAAAAAAACACCATAAAACAATTAACCATGGTGTGATGCTCATGTCACTCACACCGGTTATAATAAGGAGTAATTCCAGTAGAGTTTTTGGAATGATATTGGTGTAAAAACAGTATGAGAGAAGAATCAGTGCCATGTGCACAAAAGTGGCATTATACAAATAGCTAATAGATAGACAGGCTGAGCAAAGGTTTTGAAGGACCAAGCTCCTCATGGCCTAATTTTCTTTGGGTTTAAAATGTGTTTGCTCTTTGTTCTATTGACAATGGAAAGACATGTTCAGTTCACAGCTGCTGTTGTTTTCTTAGCAAGGCAAAAAGAGACAAATACAGACTTGCTGAAAGCTCAAATTAAAATGAGAGAGAGAGAGAGAGAGAGAGAGAGATCTACTTTTAGATAAAACTATTTTGGCGTATTTACTTACCTACTAAAGGAAAAGTTCACTGTAAATTATTTGGAAGTAAATGTTTTTAAATATTTGGTGGTTTTTTTCCCCTGTATTGCCTCTTTAACAAGTTGTTAGACAAAATGTAAACAGATAAATTAGGTAGATAATTCCACAAGTAAAGAAAATACCAAGATAATGACATAATATGAATGAGTGACTCCTGGAGTGGGGCAGGGTTGCTGGCTGGGTTCCCCCCAAACCAGTCATGAGTGGGTGGCCCCCTGGAAAGGCAGAGAGACTGGCTAGGGTCCCCACCTCACTCCCCACCACAGAGCAAAAGATTGTGAGGTGAGGGGCGGGAGGTGGGGGATGGTCCAGAGGTGGTAGCAGTAGCAAGAAGAATGTGGCCAGCGAAAAACCAAACCAAACAACAACCCACAATCAAGAGTTGGCAAGATGAGCCCTTGTATAGCAAGAGAGTACGGAGACTGGGATTTGCCCAATCAAAGCAGCACAGACATGCCTAGTGTCGAGGCACTGGACACAGAGAGGCCTTGACACTAAGTTGGCCTGGCAAGAGGGGCATGCTCTGGGACCAGCTGATGCTTCTCTTGCATTCTTTGGTGTCCAGGAAGCAGCCACCTGAAATGATTATTGTACAGGTGGATAGAAACTAATTGGGATTTCGTAAGGGGGTTAAAAAGAGAGTTATAGGACAAATCCAGGACCTTTTTCTGGGAGTTATTCTCAAATGCTAAAGTGGAGGGTATGGTGAGAAGGCACCAGGCGTCCACGGGTTGACAAGGCCATAAGATATGTGAATCACTGGAAATGGGGAAGATTGGTAGTTACTCACAAAATGTAACATATTTGAGTTATTCAGAGATGGTGGGGTACAACTCCCTGATTATGGAGAAGATATATTTTAGCCAGTGTTAGGATGGGAATTGTTAAATATGTGGGAACCCAGCTGAGGGGTGGGAGTGGGGGCAGCCAACGTAGTTACTGGTGCCTCCTGGTGGCAGGCGTCCAGTGCAGTACTCATTCCATAGGAGGAGTAGTTTCCTGATAAATCAGAATTGGAAATGGACTTAGGGAAGAGCATCCTCTAAAGAAGCTAGGGAAAGGGCTGGGACCTCATCACCCTCTCCTCATATGAGAGCTAAGGGGCCAGAGGAAGGGACATTATGAGCCCCAAGCCCTTTCCTTAGGTTTTTTAATGGACTGTGTGGAGGAGTGAGGAAAGGATTAAGGAAGGAATCATATCCTGCACTGTATGAGTTATTGCCAGATGCTTCCCAGATAATTTCATAAAGTTGCATCCTAATTAAGCCACATCCCTTGCATCTTGTATTTCTTCCCATGTATCTGGGACAACAGATAATGGGAGAGAGTGAATATTCAACTGCTGGATAGAAATGGGTAAAACAGTTTTGAAAATTTATCAATTCCCCCCAAAAATGTAGACTATTTTTAGAACTGAATTCAAATCCAGGAAAGAAAAAAAATCAGTTATTTGCATAGCTCTACTCTAGAGCGTTCATCTTATCATCTACAAGTTCCCATCCCTTCTGACAATGTTGACATATCCTACAATATGCTGCTTGTGAGGACACTGGAGGGAGATGGTAGACATCAGACCAGAGACAAAGAGGACAGGACAGTGGGACTGCTAGAGTATGCTTTCTACATAAGCAGCTGGATCTCTGGCCCCACTCAGGAAGAACAGAACTGTGAAAGGATCTGGATAACAACCGACTAAAATTTAAAGTAATCTCCATAGCCTCACTTTTAGTTAGAGATTCAATGGTTCCTGAAAGAGCCCCACCTTGTTGTTCCTTTACCCAGACACTCTTACCCCCTCTCTGGACTCCGTTACCTTTGGCAACAAGTCCCTCTGTCCACAAGCTAGCCAACATTTGTTTTTAGAAACAGAATATTTAGTAGCCTTGTGGCACTCAATCTGCAAGGAAGCTAGGTCCCTTTGGGATATACCTTGATGATGCTGAAGATGATAATTCAGTAGTCTTAGCTAATACGTGATATATGTTGGAAATTAGTCTTTGTGCAAGGGGATGCATGCAGTGGGGTGCTTAGTGTGTGTGGGGGGAGGGATTTCCAAGTTGACTGTATAAAGGGAAGACTCTGCAGAAATTATTTTGAGATTTCAATATCTAAAACAGAATATACACATAAATAACTTGCTACATTTTCAAGTCTCTCTTTCTCTCCTTGTGGATATTTTCCAGCAACTCACAATTTCCTTGGAATTATTAGAATATATTAAAAGACTATATGCTATAGTTTTTTTATGCCTTGAATTGCTCATAAATATTGGAAATTCAAGCTATACTGACAACTTTTGATTGATCAGATAAATCACAAGAGTTGGACAAAATATTTTTGACAGTTTTCCAATGGAAAATGAAGTTTCATCGAAGTACAAATGTTTTACAGGAACATGTTGATTTCAAAAACATTTTGGATGGGAAAGAGTTGTAACAAATTGGTTTGACTTTCTCATTTCATTTCATTTACACTTTTCTATTATATTAAAATATTAATGTTAATGCCATATTATACTTATATTAAATAGCAAATAATTTTATTACTATATAATTTTATATTACTATATAATATTACCATAATAATTTATTATATTGTGTAAAACATTATCCAAATGAAACAATTGGAGAGTCTCAAATAGAAAAAAATTAATTCTGCAGGAAACATTGACTTTTCACTCTGATTTGGAATGAAGAAAAGTTTGAAGTGTTGGAATTTCAAAGGGAATGGAAATCACCTCTTTTTTTCTGTTTTCTGAATAGATACACATGTAAAGCACTTCCAGTGCAAATACACATATACATTTAACATTTGTTTTCAATAATATTGAGGTATGTGACATCGAAATTTACTGTCTATTGGCATTTTTGCCAGTAAAGAAGTTTTCTCCAATATTCATATTCACAGAATATTCAAAAGGGGAGCAAGCATGGCTGGATGTAAATTCATTTTAAGAACATTAAATAGTTACTCAACAACTTCTGTTCTAAACTGGATTCTTTTTCAGGTTCATTGATAAGACTAGGCCCTGGTCTACATTAGGAGTTGAGGTCGAATTTAGCAGCATTAAATCAATTTAACCCAGCACGACAAAGCCCTTTTTTTCGACTTAAAGGGCTCTTAAAATCTATTTCCTTACTCCACCCCCGACAAGGGGATTAGCGCTGAAATAGGCTTTGCCGGGTTGAATTTGGGGTACTGTGGACACAATTAGACGGTATTGGCCTCCGGGAGCTATCCCAGAGTGCTCCATTGTGACTGCTCTGGACAGCACTCTCAACTCAGATGCACTGGCCAGGTAGACAGGAAAAGCCCTGCAAACTTTTGAATTTCATTTCCTGTTTAGCCAGCGTGGCAAGCTGATAGGCACAGGTGACCGTGCAGATCTCATCAGCAGAGGTGACCATGGAGTCCCAGAATTGCAAAAGAGCTCCAGCATGGACCGAACTGGAGGTACTGGATCTGATCGCTGTATGGGTAGAAGAATCCGTGCTATCAGAACTCTGTTCCAAAAGACAAAATGCCAAAATATTTGAAAAAATCTCCAAGGGCATGAAGGACAGAGGCTATAACAGGGACCCGCAGCAGTACCACATGAAACTTAAGGAGCTCAGGCAAGCCTACCAAAAAACCAAAGAGGCAAACGCCTGCTCGGGGTCAGATCCGCAGACATGCCACTTCTATGATGAGCTGCATGCAATTCTAGGGGATGCCCCTACAACTACCCCACACCTGTACGTGGACTCCTGCAAGGGAGCCTCACGCAACAGGGATGAGGATTTTGGGGCTGAGGAAGATGATGAGGAGGAGGAGGTTGAAGATAGTGCACACCAGGCAAGTGGAGAAACCGTTCTCCCAGACAGCCAGGAACTTTGATCACTCTGGAGACAGTACCCTCCCAACCTGGGCTCCTGGACCTTGAAGGCGGAGAAGGCACCTCTGCTGAGTGTACCTTTGTAAATATAATACACGGTTTAAAAGCAAGCGTGTTTAAATGATTAATTTGCCCTGAAGACTTGGGATGCATTTGTGGCCAGTACAGCTAGTGGAAAAGTCTGTTAACGTGTCTGGGGATGGAGCAGAAATCCTCCAGGGACATCTCAATGAACCTCTCCTGGAGGTACTCCCAAAGACTTTGCAAAAGGTTTCTGGGGAGGGCAGCCTTTTTGCATCCTCCATGGTAGGACACTTTACCACGCCAGGCCAGTAGCACGTAGTCTGGAATCATTGTATAAGACAGCATGGCAGCGTATGGTCCTGGTGTTTGCTGGCATTCAAGTAACATCCGTTCTTTATCTCTCTGTGTTATCCTCAGAAGAGTGATATCATTCATGGTCACCTGGTTGAAATAGGGGAATTCTATTAAGGGGACATTCAGAGGTGGCAGTGGATTGTTTGCCTGTGGTTGAACAGAAATCATTCCCACTGTTACCCACGTGGTGGGGGGAGGGGTCAAGCAATCATCCCAGAGAATTGGGTGCGTGTGGGGGGGTTAGTTGGGTTTGTGTTGCACGTGAACCCAAAAACATCAGCCCCTCCTTGTAAATGGCCAGTGTGTCCTTTTAAATACTACTCTCCCTTTTTTTCCTCCCGCAGCTGCAAATGTTTCAATGCTGCCACTAGCATCTCCATCCCAGAGGCTAGCACAGATAAGAAGGCGGAAAAAATGCACTCGCGATGAAATGTTCTCTGAGCTCATGCAGTCCTCCCGCATTGAAAGAGCCCAGCAGAATGCATGGAGGCAGACAATGTCAGAGTCCAGGAAAGCACAAAATGAACGCAAGGACAGGAGGGATGAGCGAGAGGAGATGTGGTGACAGCATGATGAGAGGAGGCAGGATGCAATGCTAAGGCTACTGGAGGATCAAACTGATATGCTCCAGTGTATGGTTGAGGTGCAGAAAAGGTATAGACTTCCACTGCAGCCCCTGTGTAACCAACCATCCTCCTCCCCAAGTTCCATAGCCTCCTCACCCAGATGCCCAAGAACCCATGGGGTGGGGGGGGGGCCTCTGGGCACCCAACCACTCCACCCCAGAGGACTGCCCAAGCAACAGAAGGCTAGCATTCAATAAGTTTTGAAGTGCAGTGTGGCCTTGTCCTTCCCTCCTCCCCTCCTCCCCCACCCCACCCTGTGCTTCCCTCCTCCCCCACCCCTGCCGGGCTACCTTGGCAGTTATCCCCCCATTTGTGTGACAAATTAATAAAGAATGCATGAATTTGAAACAACAATGACTTTATTGCCTCTTGAAGCGGTGATCAAAGGGGGGAGAGGAGGGTGGTTGGCTTAGAGGGAAGTAGAGTGAACCAAAGGGGCAGGTCTTCATCAAGGAGAAACAAACAGAACTGTCACACCGTAGCCTGGCCAGCCATGAAACTGGTTTTCAAAGCTTCTCTGATGCGCAGAGCGCCCTGATGCGCTCTTCTAACCGCCCTGGTGTCTGGCTGCGCGTAATCAGCAACCAGGCGATTTGCCTCATCCACCCACCCCACCATAAACATCTCCCCCTTACTCTCACAGATACTGTGGAGCACACAGCAAGCAGTAATAACAATGGGAATATTGGTTTTGCTGAGGTCTAACCAAGTCAGTTTGGTCTGGAAAGTAAGTCCCTTGCTGCAGCGCTTCAGACAGACCAGAGTTCCTGAAGATGCGAGCATCAGGTACCTTTCCCAGCCTCCCCATGTTGATGTTGGTGAAATGTCCCTTGTGATCCACCAGTGCTTGCACCACCATCGAAAAGTACCCCTTGCGGTTTATGTACTGGCTGCCTTGGTGGTCTGGTCCCAAGATAGGGATATGGGTTCCGTCTATCACCCCACCACCATTAGGGAATCCCAATGCAGCAAAGCCATCCACTATGACCTGCACGTTTCCCAGAGTCACTACCCTTGATAGCAGCAGCTCAGTGATTGTGTTAGCTACTTGGATCACAGTAGCCCCCGCAGTAGATTTACCCACTCCAAATTAATTCCCGACTGACTGGTAGCTGTCTGGCATTGCAAGCTTCCAGAGGGCTATTGCCACTCACTTCTGAACTGCGAGGACTGCTCTCATCTTGGTATTCTTGCGCTTCAGGGAAAGGGGAAAGCAAGTCATGAAGTTCCATGAAAGTGCCCTTACACATGCGAAAGTTTCGCAGCCACTGTGAATCATCCCATACCTGCAACACTATGCTGTCCCACCAGTCTGTGCTTGTTTCCCAGGCCCAGAATCGGCATTCCACAGCATGAACCTGCCCCATTACCACCACGATGTCCAAACTGCCAGGGCCCGTGCTTTGAGAGAAGTCTATGTCCATGTCCTCATCACTCTCGTCACGGCACTGCTGTCACCTCCTTGGCTGTTTTTGCAGGTTCTGGTTCTGCATATACTGCATGATAATGTGCGAGGTGTTTACAATGCTCATAACTGCTGTGGTGATCTGAGCGGGCTCCATGCTTGCCATGGTATGGCGTCTGCAGGAGAGCAGAGTTGCAGGGGAAGCGGTGGTTGGATGACCAGTTTTGCAGACCTACTGCACTATCTGCTGCCAGGACACAACAGCTGAGTGGGCTACACACTTGCCGTAGTATGGCGAGACAAGAGCAGGAGAGCAGAGTTGCAGTGGAAGCAGCAGATGACGACAGTAATATAGAGGACCTGCAAGACCACCAGGAGAGCAGGAGAGCAGAGTGACAGCGGAAGCGGTGGTCGGAAGACCAGTTTTTCTGACCTACTGCACTGTCTGCTGCCAGAGCAGGAGAGCAGAGTGGCAGCGGAAGTGGTCGTTCGATTACGATGGTTAGCAGTCCTACTACACCGTCTGCTGAAAGCAGTATGGTGCCCGCACGGAAAAAAGGCGCAAAACGATTGTCTGCCGTTGCTTTCATGGAGGGAGGGGTGACTGACGACATGTACCCAAAACCACCCACTACAATGTTTTTGCCTCATCAGGCATTGGGAGCTCAACCCAGAATTCCAATGGGCGGCGGAGACTGCGGGAACTGTGGGATAGCTACCCACAATGCAATGCTCCGAAAGTTGATGCTAGCCTCAGTACTGTGGATGCACTCCGCCGCCTTAATGCGCTTAGTGGGGACACACACAATCAACTGTATAAAACTGCTTTCTAAAAAATCGACTTCTATAAATTCAACCTAATTTCGTAGTGTAGACATACCCTAGAAGATGGAAAGGGGAATTACTTAGTCCCACCCAAGTTCATGACTCCAAACTACAGCCTCAGACCTCCCCTCTCTCTGATGAATAAAGATATAATGATTGAAAAATGCCTTCCATTCCATACCTTTTGAATACACAAATGCTTTTATTTGAAAATAAAATCTTTATAGGGAAAACAGTGACACATCATGCTAGGTAATTGTAAAATGCAACATTATTCCTCAGTCATCGTATTATCAGACATAATAGCCATATTATTTGGAAAATACCATATAAAACAAGGTATCCTACAGATAATGGAGATGGTTGAGAAAATTTTAATCCAATCTCAATCTTAAAGACAACTATCTCTATAATTTATCAGCATGTTACTTATTTTCTAGCCTTCAGTCACTCCGTTTAATATCCATAAATCTGTCATTCCATTTCCCAGCATGGCTTCTGCCAAAACCTGCCATTTCTCCCTAACCATTTACTTTAAATTGTGTCATTTATTGCATAGGAAATGAGCTGTGCTGCAACAGGGTAGGAGACAGAAGAGTAGGTGGAACAAAATCTTCCCTTCATTGAAGATCCTCCCTATGCTGAATTTTCTGTCTGTTGCCAATTTCATAGCGTTTACTATCCGCATTCCTTTCATTTTTACTGACTCCATAAGTTAGCCATTTTCAAATTCTATGAAAGTAATTTCCTGGATGTAAATAACTCCAGTGAAGATATTTCTTTGTAAATTAATATCACACAGACACACACCACTGCCAATTTATTAATATGTATTCCATCCAAAAACCTGTATAATAATATTAGTGCATGATTAACAAGTCTAGAGCTCAGGGAATTATTTTAAGATTGTAGGATCCCTTATATAATGAGTAATGGTTGAGTTTTGAATCATATGATCACACGCTGTATGTCAAATACATTACCAACAGTTCTTCTATAGTCTTAGGGCCCTGTTTGATCAGTACCTTACTTTACATGTAGTCCCACTGGACTCAATATAAGGGTTGTAAAATCATGTTCTTAGATGCACATTTGGCCTTCTTTAGTGTTGTGACAGAAGTTACATATTTTACAGAAAAACATATTTTATAATTTTAGGCCCAGATCCTGCTAAGATATGCACCCGAGTAACTATATAGATGTGAATTGCCCTGCTGAACTCAATAGCATAAGTTGTATGAAAATTGCTCAGGTACATTTCATAAGTGTTTCCAGGATAGTGGCTTTTACCAGCAGACATGAATGAAAATGTAGTAGCATATATAGTGTAGGCTAAGTCTGCAGCTATATGAGCTTCATAGTTAACTTCCCAGAATTGAACCTTCAGGATTGGCTTCTGCTTGAAAATAACCTATACTGTATTACCCATTATTATACTTACTCTGTAGTATATTGTATAAGAATATGTATACTGTATATGCAAGTGACTTTAATGAACTTTCTAGCATATACAGGGTAAGTAGTACATAGCACAAGATACTACACATACGAATCTAAGAATGTGAAAGAACTGTATATTTTGTGAAGTATATTATTTGAGAAACAGTAGGTGGCCCTGTGATTGAATACTCCATTATAATGCATATGCACAAGGGCAAAATTAAGGTTGCCCTTGTCACCCGAATGTGTGATTTCCTGAAAATTTTGAGTGCTTTACCCACAATTTTAAAGTTCTCTTTATGTTTTTTTAACGTTATTCCCTAGGTATAGGTTTAGAAGAGATTGAGGGGTTTGGGGGTGGGGGGGAGTGCTTGAGTCAGTGGAGGAAGCGATGGAATTTCCTACAATAGATTTTATTATGTGAAAAAAAATCCATTGTGTGAACCTATTTGGGTGCACACTGCTGGAATCCTGTCTCCCACACAACTTACCATTCCTATAGGACCAAGGGTCCCTTTAGTACAGTGGATCTCAACCTTTCCAGATGACTGTACCCCTTTCAGGAGTCTGATTTGTCTTGAGTACCTCCAGTTTCACATCACTTAAAAACTAGCTGCTTACAAAATCAGACATAAAAATGCAGAAGTGTCACAGAACACTGTTACTGAAAAACTGCTTGCTTTCTCATTTTTACCATATAATTATAAAACAAATAAATTGGAATATAAGTATTGTACTTCTGTTTCACTGTGATACTAAGCCTTATATAAGTTTTTCACTTGTGAGCCTTGTCTGAAGCTCAAGCCCTACCACCAAGGGCTGAAACATGTAACTTAGCTTTGTGGGGGGGCCCTATGGCATGGGACCCCAGGCAGTTACCCTGCTTTCCCCTCTTAACGCCAGCCCTGCATTTGCGACCCCTCCCCCCGCAAATCCATCCCATTACCACCCTCGGGGCTGGAAGCCCCAGACTGAGAAACACTGATCTAGATGAGTTGAGTACCCTCTGGAAGACCTCTGAGTACCCCCAGGGGTACACGTACCCCTGTTTGACAACCAATGCTCTAGTGTAACTTAGGAAGTATGTTGCAAACCTTAGGCAGCTTTTAGGTTACAAGGTATGCAATAAGTGCAGTCCTGACTTACTCACTGCTCAATTTTTTTAACGATGTGGTCAAGATAGCCATATACATACACATTTACATTGTACTTACTTGCATTTCTAATTATGCTAAAAAAGTAATTAAAAATAATTTCAATGACCTATTCATACATGAAGTGTGATTTTCAAGCATTGAAAAGTCAAATCAAAACCAATCTCTCTGGAGCACGCAAAGGCATTTCTCCTAAATGAGATCTATTTCCATGACACATTTCATCTTCTACTCTACCTTGTTTTGAGGCTAGAACTCTTTTTAAAAGATCACAATCTTCTAATAAACTGCAAAGTTGTACAGTATTTTTTTCACTTTTCACATATTCCAGAATGTCTATATTATGTTTGATGAAACATAAATAGAGAAAAAAATCATTTTCAGGCAGTGAACAAGCCAAGAAGATCATTATCTTATCAGTGAAAGTTATAAGGGTTAAATTGGGAATGTTTATGCAGCTTTAAGAATAGCAAAAGCAGCAACATTGATTCTGTAGGAGAGTCTGAAGTACATTGTTTGAAGAAGCTTTGCTGAGCAAATGAATATTTAACTAGTAATGTTTTCTCAGGCTCTTTACTCTTGAAGTGATGATGTATACTGATCCAGCCTGTGTGTGTTCAGGAACATGGTAAGAATGTATTTGAGTAACTAAAGGAAAGCAGTAGCTGTGTACTGCTTATTGAACAAGCAGCAGTTGAAAAAGAGTAATGATAAGCATTTAAATTTAAAAAAATACAAAGAATTGTATTTCTTCAACTATTTAAATTATCCTCCGAGTTGTCATCTGTATGAATTATACTTAGCTCTTTGGGGCTAGAGGGCGCCTATGTGTTATATAACGCACATGACTAATAACAGTAATTATACTATATTTTACTGTTAGAATTAGGTTTAGCCCATTTCAAATTTTAATATTTTAATTGTTCACCCATTGTGTCAATTTAGGGTTTTTTATGTTACCTTAGGCTCTACCCAAAACTGTGGCCCAGTTTAAAAAAAACAGAGGTGAAGAAATATTCCTTCTGCTCTACAATATACCTCATTTCAAATAGGCATGAAAAGTGTCTTTAGTGTCTCAGGCCCTGTCTATACGTACACCACTGTTCCACTGCAGTGCGTGTGGTATGCTCTCCCGACAGGAGAGAGCTCTCCCATCAGCATAAAAATCCCACATCCGCGAGTGGCATAAGCTATGTTGGCAGGAGAACCTCTCCCATCGACATAGCGTAATGCACATGAATGCTAATGTTGGTATAACTTATGTTGCTCACGAGGGTGAAATATTCACACCGCTGAGCGACTTACATTTTTCCTAACATAGGCTATAGTGTAGACACAGCCTCGGGGAAGGTCATAGTGAGTTGTAAGGCTTTCTCAAAAAGGGCTCAAAGAAGCTATCAGACTAAGGAGATGTGAGAGTAGCACCAAGAAAATCAAGGCCAGATTTTCAGAACTTTGGTTATAGGTAGGCATTAAAATCAGTGGCAAAAACCTCGGTGATGTCCAAAGGTCTGATTTCCTGTGGAGCCTTGCCCGAGGAAATACACAAGACCAGACTCAAAGAAGAGAAAAATACAAAAAAGAACATACCTAAAAGCAAAGGCAGAAAGAAAACAAACGACAGAAACAAAATGCAGTTGCACAGTAGATGCACTGTCGCCGAAAGTTGCTCTCCTTGTTCCTGAATTGAAGTTACATGCCAGATTATAAGGCGCAACTGTATTAAAATGCAGCAACCTTTTTCTCACAGCGCAAATAGTACCTGACATTGCACTGAAATCAAAAGTGTCCCGAGTTCCCTCTTAATGCAAAAAAAAAAAATCACAGTTTGTGCCTCTGGCCATATTTTCCCCTTGAAATGGAGGAATAAAGGCTACATACCTGACCACTGATGCTCATTTTATTGAGATTTTATTGACTTTACTTTCCCCGGAACAATAGGGTGATATACTTATAGGTTTGTTTAATGCCTATGCTGCAAAAATAAAAGCTTATTCCTTGAACATGCCAACACCTTTCTTTAGGCTTTGCTAAGACTTCAGAGAAGCAAACATGAAGTACAGTGAAAAGACTCAGTCGAGAATGAAGTGTCCTGGAAGGAGTGCCAATTCAAATTTATTTATCCCAGAAAATTATAGTAATTTTAAAATCATAAGTTTACTTGACGTGTCTGTTTTCTGTTCTTTATGTAAGTCTGATAATACCTTTGAAGATAACCTGTCTGTGCCATTAACTACTAGGTATCAACATGCACCACCAGTTAACTCATTTAAGAAATATTTGTGAATAGGGATTATACACGGCACTGTCAGAGACAGGATACTGAGTTAGATGGATCATTCCTGTGTTCTTATGTACTTTGTGTTAAATAGAACTGCATAAATCATTTGTACCAGGTAGAGTCATGCAAGTATCAGGTCCCCAGGGAGCACAGGTGAAAAAGAAATGGGTTTCATAGGGTGCTCATATTTCCCTATGCTGAATACGACGCCTGGTAATCAATCATACAAACGTTCAAATTAAACATCAAATTGACTGAGCCCGTTAAAAAGAAATTCTGTGTAGTTAGATTCTTTTTATTTACCTTCTTATCTTTAAGGCTTTAGTGTTCACATGGGGAGGGGTGACACATACACAGTCCCATACACCTCTCTCACAAAAAGGGGGTGGCTGACTGACCCCACCCTCCCTGCCCAGAGCTTTCGGCCCTCCATGCCTGTCTGGGCCCCCGGGATGGACCCACCTCTCCTGGTTCCTGACACTGCATCTTTCTGAGACAACATATGGGGGGCATGCAGGGTTCCATGCCCCCCCCCAATTTGTGCCTGGGTTCACACCAGAATGTGGCCAGCAGCAGCCTTTCAGGACTGTGCAGTAGGGAAGGAACAGGAGCTGCTTCCAGCTGCAAGGGAGGAAGCGCAGGAGAGATGACCTGGCCTGTGTATTTGCAGAGCTCATCTCTTTCCCCCTCATCCCCATCACCTCTCCCGTGTGGCTGGAAGCAGCTTGTCAAAAGGCAGCTAACACCTCCAGGCTGCTGCTGGCCACCAAAATAACCCAGCCACCTTCTGTCTCCTGGCTATATCATGGACAGGAAGGGGTTAAGCATTGTGCATTGTGGATGCATAGTGCACCAGGGCCCAGGGAACCTGACTGCAGGGGCTTCAGCGAACTCCACCAGAGAAGTGGCTCAGCAGAGAGGGTGCCTAGAGGACACAGCACTCCCTCGTGGCAGTACCCAGGACGGGAGGCGGGTGGAGAGGGTGCTAAGTCCTTACCCAGGGGGTGCTGCGAAGCCTCCGGGGTGAAGCACGAACAGGCTGGAAATTGCTTTCCCCGCCCTGCCGCTCCAGAGCTTAGCTGAGAGGCAGAGAGGTTTCCCCATGCCAGCACTGTGTGAGGCTTTGGCACACGCAGGGCTCGGCTCTTCCTGGCCAGTGCCCCGGGCCTGAGCGTCTTGGCTTTCCCAGTGTGCCAGCCCAGCCAGCGGCAGTGCGGGAAAGAAGGAGCCTGCCGGCCAGGCAGCTGAGCACTCTGACCAGGGGCTGGTTCTCCACACAGCACTGGGAGTGGGACGCGCACCCCGGCAGAAGGGATATGGAGGAGCAGTGGGACTTGGGGGGTGGGGGGAAGGGGCAAAGCAGGGAGAGGACAATGAGAGGGAAGCATGTAAATAACTGATGGGTGGGCAGCAGAGGTGACATGTAACCGGCCTCTGCCTGGCACCTGCCTGAACTCACCAGCTACCGCAGTTTACAGCCAGTGCCAACTGGGAAAGTGATGGGGGCAGGGCCCTGCTGGCCGAGAGCCGGCACGCAATGGGGGCTATGCTGATGGACCAGCAGGGGGAGCAGCCCGGCTCCACATGCTGCAACTTCACCCTGCCACCAGTCTTATACACCCACCCCCATTGCCGGCTCCCACACTCGCCTCTGGTGGATGGGCAGCTGGCGAGCAAGGATCTAGCCAACAGCAGGACCCGCTGGTAGTGAAGGGAGGAAGACAGAAAATACGAGGCAATTTGCCTGTTTTTAAGAAAAAGTGAGGACACCTGCAGGAGGACTTAAATGCAGGACTGTCCCTTTAAAAACGGGACATCTGGTCATCCTAGGGTTTCATCAAGTTTTAAATTATGATGGCCTAAGCAAAGTGCACAGCTTGGTTCCTTATCATCATCATGTTCCCATTACACCTTTGGCGTTCAGGGCAGTGACAAAGCTTCTCCACTCCTGTGTGTTCCTGGCAAGTCTTTGAATGGTTCCCCAGCTGTGCCCCAGGTATTTCAGCTCGGTTTCCACAGCTCTTCATTGTTTTTGGGTGGCCTCGTTTTCGTTTGCTTTCAGGTTTCCATCTTACCGCTAGTCTGGTGATAGAATCAGTTTCCATCCGAAGCACATGGCCAATCCATCTCCAATGCCTGCTGGCAATGATGGTGCTCATATCCTCTTGGCTGCACTGTGTCAATAGATCTTGGTTTGAGATTGTTCTGGGCCAAAAAATACAGAGGAATTTTTTAAAGGAGGTTGTATGGAATGAAGACAGTTTGCACATGTCATACTTTCTCATTCCCCAGCATTCATCACTATAAAGTAATGTTGAAAGTACGCAGCTCTGATAAATCTTGGTTTTGGTTTTGGTGTTGTATTTTGATGATTTCCAGACTGTATTGCGCTCCTGAAGGTGTTCCTGGCTTTATTGATTTTGTTTCGGATGTCCTGGCTTGTTCCACTGTCCTGGCTGATGGTGTTGCCCAAGTATGTGAATGTTTCTACGCTGGTGAGAACATAATCCTCTATCTGTACTGATGATGGTGAGGCAATATTTAAGGTCATGATATCTGTCTTATTGCGGTTGATTTTCGGACCAATTTGATGGCTGAATGCATTGAGTCAAGTTGTTTTTTCTTGTATATGGTGTTGGGTATGTGATAGGAGAGCGAGATCATCTGCGAAGTCCAGGTCTTCAAGGGATGAGGCATTTAATGCCTCTTGCCATGTCTTCTGTT
The DNA here is from genome assembly GCF_965152275.1 of Natator depressus. NCBI lineage: Eukaryota > Metazoa > Chordata > Testudines > Cheloniidae > Natator > Natator depressus. The sequence continues at coordinate 165,017,809 of NC_134235.1, read as the reverse complement.
TTACACTGCATTACCCAGTCAATGGCAATGTTGAAGAGTATTGTAGACATGATACACCCCTGATGTACTCCTGTTTTGACTTCAAAACTGAGCTCACTGTGATCAATACTGCATGTAAAGTTGAAATAAAAGCTTTTGATGATGTTGATTATACAAAGAAGGATTCCATATGCCGCAGAATGTGCCGTAGGCTGGCCCTGTGAATGCTATCAAAAGCCTTCTCAAAGTATGAAGTTTATGTAGAGTTGCTGTTGCCATTCTAAACGCTGTTCTATTATATTTTGTAGAGTGACGATCTGGTCTGTGCATCCATGTCCTTTCCAAAAACCAGCTTGTGCTTTTCTGAGAATGCTATCAACTGCCTCTGATATACGCTGGACTATGATCTTACACAATATTTTGCTTGGCACAGATAAAAGTGGGATACCACACCAGTTATTACAATCACAGAGGTCCTTTCTTTGGTATCTTCACTATAACCCCATTGGACCACTCATTTGGCACTTTTTTCCTTTCCCAGACTGATGTAAATAGAGGGGCCAGGATAGATGCTGATAATTCAGGATTTAGCTTGAACAATTCTGAACTCAAGTTATCCTTTCCCATTTTTAAGGATTTGATTGCTTGAATGATCTCTCTGTGTTGATATCAAGATTTTCTCCTGCCTCTTGAATGTTTGCTTCCTCTTTAGCTGGCTCTCTGTTCAGCAATTATTTGTTCTTTTTCTGTTGTTAGTATGTGGCCTTGTTTGTCCCTGATGAGAGTCTTTGTTGGTGTCTGCCGCCGTTTTGTAGACGGTTCCTTGTTCACCATGAGCAGCTGCATCCTCTGCTTGTGTTGCCAGATTATCAATATAATGTAATTTGTCCGCTCTCAAAAGGCGTTTGACCTCCCGGTGTGCCTTGCTATACTGCTCACGATATTTGTCTTCTGGGATTTTGTGTCTAAAACTTTTTTCTTCAGGGCTCATCTGGTTTCTATGGTGTTCCATGTGCTGGGTGTAATCCACTCCTTCCTTCTTCTCTCCCAGATCCTTAGCCTAGATAGGCTTCACTGCTCTGTTTATAAATTGCTGTTACTTTGTCCCACTTGTTGTTGAGCTCCTCATCTGCATTCTCCTCATCTTGATCACGGTCTGCAAGTGACTGAAACCTGTTCTTTAACTGGTTCTTTAGTACAAAGGCTTTCTGTATTTCAGGGGACTTTAGCTTGTCAATGTTATAACGTCTATGTCCCTTGTTTGGTGGACCCACACTTCTCAGTTTTAGCTGGATGGAGGCTGTTACAAGGTGGTGATCACTGCCAACATCTGCACCCCTTCTGACTTTTGCATCTGTCAGTGAGTGTTGCCATTTGCCATTGATCATGATATGGTCAATCTGGTTCTTATCTCTACCACTGGGAGAACACCATGTCAACTTGTGAATTTCATGATGTTGAAATTCCGCCGATGACTAGGTCATTCATATTACAGAAATCAACAAGCCTCTCTCTGTTTTCATTCATAGTGCCACACCCAGTCTTCCCACTGCTCTGTCGTTGCTTGTGTTGTCTTTATTGACCTTGGCATGCAGGTCTCCCATGACGATAGGTCGTGGTATGGCACTCTCGCTAATTCCGCCTGTAACGTAAGGTAGAATTTGTCCTTTACTTCTTCACCACTGTCATTTGTAGGAGCATAGCACTGGATCAGGGTGATAGTATTATGTTTCCCTTTCAGTCTGGCTCTCATAAGTCTGCTGCTGATAGACTTCCATTCAAGCAGGGAATGCTCCACTCCCTTCTTCAAAAGGATTGCAGCACCCTCATGGTGTTGTCCATCATCCAATCCAGAATACAGCACAGTTTCTCCCAACGCTGTTGTTAATCTTCCTGATCCCGTCCATCTGCTCTCGCTGACACCCAGGATGTGAATAGGTATGGTCCCTTAGGTAACTGTAAAAGTACAAAGAAAGAGGGTTGAAAAGGAACAGAGTCACTGGGGTGAGCTTTTTACTGGCCTCTGCTCCCCTGGCACTGACTGCCTTCTTGTCTCAAGACCTATTGTTAGAGGACACAGAGAGACTGAGTTATCATTCCAGCCTACAGTTTGAAATAAAGGCCGCAGGGGGCTGAACTGCAGATCATCCACTGCAGTCCAGAGGTTGGAGAGTGTGTCAAGGTCATTGTCTCATCCCCACACAGTCTCTGATTCAGCAGTCCATACTTATTCAGCAAAGCGGTTAAGCGAGTGCTCAAAGTCACAGTACTTTGCTGAACAGAAATGGACATAAGTCCACACTTAAATACTTCGCTGAATTGGGGCCTTAGCATAAAGCTGATTACATTGATATCGGTTCCTCCCCTGAAAAATTCCTATCTAAATGAATAGGATAGTGAGAATATGAGTAAGGGAATGAGCATACTGCAGACAGCACATTAACATAAATATAGAAAAAAATACAAATTATAATATTCAGGGTAAAGAGTAAAACACTGATTATGGATCAAAATATCAGTAACAGAATCAGTGCAAAGGATAAAACAACAGTGATCTCCAACCTGTATTCCCAAACCTCTCAGTGAAGTCAATTCAAATGTTGAGTGTTCAAGGATAACTAAGATCAGACCTCTTAGAGTTAGTCATTTATACCCAGTGTAAGGGAAAGGAGAATCAGGCCTCATTTCTCCATTCACCACGCTCATGTTTTCAGATGAATTTCATATTGGTTGTATAGATGTGGTTTTTTAAACATACAGCTATTGTGATTTTTTTTAATTGATCTGTCTGGTCAGAGGGGAAAGGGGGCAGTGATGGACACACAGATATCCCAGCATGGTGACAAAGCAATAAGAAGGCATAGTAACATATAGGAAAACAATGCAATTAAATCACTGATACCATGAGAACTTAGAAGTATGTTTATTACTCTCCAAATAACAAATTATTTCAACACTCAATTACAGGCTTGGAAAGGTTCTTATTAACATCTTAATTGATGAAATATACAAATAACTCGTTGTAACTACATCTTATTACAGAGTGCATGACAGATATGTACAGAAGCAAAGTATAACATACATATTTATAACTCATTTATGTAGGAATTTGTAATAGTGTTATAAAACTGTCAGCCAAAAGCCAAACATGGCAAAAAAGTATTAGCGTGGCAGACTTACAATTGACAGTAAATATTCCAAGTGATCTTTAGATGAGAATGAAAGCTCTTCCAGGAAGGCATGTCACAAGCTATGGTCAGGTACCCAAAGCAAAGGCAGATGCTGAAAAATTACCTGCTTGAAATACCCAAAATTTTCAAGGGTATCTACCTGCACCCCCCCTCCCCCTTACATTTATACAGTATATTAACAGGTTTGCAGAAGTAGGCCTGTACTCATGAGATTAGTTGCATGAGTAAAGCTTGCAGGATAAGACCCTACATCCTGATATTGCACAAACGTTGCCAACTTTGTTGTAACAGAGTTTGCATTCTTTCCATAATTGGTTTTTTGACTCCATGTGGAATTTCTTTGCCCGATGGCTTGAAACATTATAACCAAGTTCTGGAGTTTGCTAGTCAAAAGGTCACATATAGATGAAGAGTATAGGAGCTTGCCAATGACCTAATGTGGTGTTCCTCTCCTAGCTCAGCATTGTTTTTGAAAGGTCTTTCTGAATAATTAATGTCACTTGCTCACCACCCAACCTGATCTTCTGCCTCAAAATAATAGAGGGAAGAAACAAGATGCAATATTGTGTTCTCTCTCTTGCCAGGCAGTGGAGTCTCTCCAATAACATGCTCAGCTCACTTTCATTTTTATTACTGAAATAATAAACAGAGATATCTGAAAATTACACGCCACTCTCCCAGTTGGAAAAAAAAACACAGGATATTTTGCTGAGTCTTAAGAAACTTAAAAGCAGAAAAGGAGCAGGTTTGGCAGGGCACACAAACTTTAAAGGGTTGAAGTTTATTTCTAAATTGCTTTAAAAAAACCCAACTGATAAATGTTGCATTCACCAACCACAACATTTTTTTTAAAAAATGTCATCCCGCTGTCAGGGTGTGAACCTGATAGGTAGTAGCCTTAAAAAGAGCGTAGGGATTGTGTAACTGCTGACTGGTTCATATTTATTTTATTACAACAAGCAGTATTAAAACTCACTAAAAACTTCTGGGTGGTAGAGCAGAGATACATCCTGCAAGATTCATAGCTTTGCTTCTTAAATTCATACCACTAGACAATAAATAAACTACAAGCCTAATCCAGCCTAATTGCCAAACTATGAAAACTGCCCAATGACTCAGAAATAATCTACATACTATACCTTGCCCCTGACAGCTATCCACTAACATGTAGCTGTGAATGATAAACACTTTGGGTATGTCTACACTACAAAGTTAAGTCAATTTTATGCAAGTTGACATCGAGCCTCCAATATCAGCAAGTCGATCTTGCGTGTCCCCACTATGATCATTGTGTCGTCGGAGAGCATCCTCACTAGCAGGGCTTGCATTGACTCACGGAGTGCTGTACTGTGGGTAGCTATCCCACAGTGCATGAAGCCAAGTGGAATGTTGGGTTGGGCTTGCAATGCCTCATGGGACCAAAACATTTGTGCGGGTCGTTATGGGAACAAGGTATTAGACTCCCACGATGCACTTACCTCCCTCCCTCCCTGAAATCCACGGCAAAGAAACCAAGCCTTTTTCACGCCTTTTTTCCTAAGTCTGGGTTACCCCTGCAGATGCTATAGCACAGCAAACATGGACCCTGCTCAGCTGTACATTGTTGTTGTGAGCATTACAAACACCTCACACCTTATCTTGCAATATTTGCTCAGCCGAAGCAGGAGCCGCCACGTGGAACAATGTGATGCCACACAAGCAGCCCTGCTGGAAGCCATGGAGCGGAGCAATTCACAGTTGCTGGCGACAGTCGTGCATTACCTTGACATGGTGGAGCGCCACTTCTGGGCCCAGGAAACAAGCACTGACTGGTTGGACCACATCGTTATGCAGCTATGGGGTGACAAGCCTGGGATGCAGAACTTTCAGATGCGTAGGGCCACTTTCATGGGACAGTGCGAAGAGCTTTCCCCAGCCCTGAAGTGCAGCAGTACTAAAGTGAGAGCTGCTCTGACAGCTGAGACGCAAGTGGTGATAGCTCTGTGGAAGCTTGCAGTGCCAGACTGCTACCGATCAGTGAGGAATGAATTTGGAGTGGGTAAATCTACCGTGGGGTCGGTCGTGATCCAAGTTGCCAGGGCAATCAATAGATGTCTGCTAAGAAGGGTTGTGACTCTGGGAAATGTGCAGGACATAGGAGATGGTTTTTCCACAATGGGGTTCCCTAACTGTGGTGGGGTGATAGATGGTATGCATATTCCCATCTTGGCACCAGGCCACCTTGCCAAAGAATACATAAACCAACAGGGGTACTTCTCAATGGGGTTGCAAGCGCTGGTGAATCACAGGGGCCATTTCACCAACATCAATGCGGGATGGTCGGGAAAGGGGCATGACACGTGCATTGTTAGGAACTCCGGTCTGTTCAGAAAGCTGAAAGCAGGGACTTTCTTTCCAGACTGAAAAATAACCATTGGTGATGCTGAAATGCCAATCATGATCTTGGGAGACCCAGCCTATCCCTTGCTCCCATGGCTCATGAAACCGTACACAGGCAGCCTGGACAGCAGTAAGGACTAGTTCAACATAGGCTGAGCAAGTGCAGAATGGTGGTGGAATGTGCCTTTGGATGTTTAAAACCCTGCTGGCATAGTTTGCTTACTAGGTTAGACCTCAGTGAAAGCAATATCCCCATTGTTGCTGCAGGCTGTGTGCTCCATAATATCTGTGAAACAAAGGGAGAAAAGTTTCTGGCTGGGTGGATGGTTGACCCAGATTGCCTGGCAGCCAATTCTGAGCAGCCAGACACCAGGGCAATAAGAAGAGCACATTGAGGGGCACTGCGTCTCCGTGAGGCTTCGAAAACTTGTTTAATCAATGATCCACAGTAATGTGACACTTTTGTGTGTTGTTCCTTACCAAGCTATCCCCTCATTGCATGTACTCCCCTGTAAACTACACACCTGCTAACCACAGTGTGCTGAATGAATAAAGAGCCTTTTCTCCTCAATCCATTAAGTTTTATTATGCTCACAAACACTGAGAGATAGCAAAGAAAAGTAAGATAACCTGTGCGGTCCTTGTGCAGGCTGTAGGACAGTGCAATCCTACATGCGCTGAGCTCCATCTTGTCACTCTCAAAGGCACGCATTAACTCACTGAACACGTCCTCATGAGTCTTCTTTTTCCACCTTCTAATCTGGGAATGTCTCTGTCCCGATGTGGAGGATGCACCGACAGACAAGGTTTCAGCTGCAAATAACACAAAGCACAAGGGTAGCATTGACAGTGCATACATTGTTTCTTGTGCAAGGTTAATTCTTTTTATAAAACAAACACCCCTAAATGCACTTCCTTGCAAGACACATTGTAATCAGAACCACTGGCTACTGCAAGAGTCGGTTTGCTGCTCCAGCCATGGTGAGTAAGGCCAGGAGACATCGGCGAGCGGTCTTGTGCTGCAGATTTTGTGAAGACATCTTTGGGGTCAATGGTTCCAACCTCAGAAAAAGACTCTTTCCCCTAGCAACCTGGATGATGCTTGAGGACAGGAACCAGCGAAAAGCCCCACAAATAGTTTGATTGTTACAAAAGTGGTACTGGGTTGGGTGGAAGGGAGACAAACAGGAAGCATCATCACCACCATCCCCCTTTCTAAAATGCTGTTGCGATACGTGGTGATCCCTTCCAACCACAACCAGGGCATGCTTGGGAAAGCGCGGTTGTGTGACCCAGAATTCACCATACAGGGGTGGATCACTTGTTGAATTGCTTGCAGTTTAAGGGCTAGCATTTAAAACTCCCCCCTTCCCCCCCCCCCCCCCGTTTCTCCCAGGTGACCATATGTGATATCATTCTCCCAGAGTAACAGAGGCAGAAAGGGAGCAGATGCTGCAAGCATCTGGGTACAGACCTGGTCCTTATGCTGCAATGCTGTGTGCCACAATGATGCCAGAAGAGTTAATACTGCAGTGGCTTGGGAAAGTGTCCTACCGTAGTGGACAAAATAAGGCAGCCCTTCCCAGAAATCTTCTGCAAAGGATTGCAGAGTACCTCCATGAAAGCTTCCTAGAGATCTCCATGGAGGATTCCAGGACCATCCCCGTGCACATAAACAGTCTGCGTAGCTGGAGTGGCCACCGCTAACCACTATAACAATTTTTTAATTTAGATTCAATATTAAAAATAATAGTATGTATCCCCTAGAGTGTGATTGAAATGTGTATTCACCAGAGGTCCCTTCCCTGGCATCATGCTCCTCTGACAATTGGTCCTGTGAAGGGATGGGCTCCAGAGTTGAAAAAAGTTCTTGGCTGTTGGGGAGAATGGATTCTCTGCTTGCCTGCCTCGTATTCTTCTCCTCCTCCTCCTCCTCCTTCTTCTTGTTGCCCGAGGTTGCTGGGAGATATCCATGGAGCGTTTTGGGGTAATGGTGGGATCGCCGCCGAGAATCGCATGCAGCTCCTCATAGAAGTGGCATGTCTGTGGCTCAGAAACAGAGTGACTGTTCACCTTCCTTGTCTTCTGGTACGCTCACCGAAGCTCCTTTATTTTCACGCGGCACTGCTGCATGTCCCTGGTGTAGCCTTTCTCCCCCATGACCTGCATGATTTTGGCACAGATGTTAGTGTTTCTTCTGCTGTATCGGTGCTCTGCCTGCACAAACTCTTCTCCCCACACAGCAATAAGATCCACCACCTCCTGTGTACTCCATGCTGGAGCAAGTTTGTAGCCTTGCGCATCCATGGTGAGCTGTGCTGATCAAACGGGAAATGAAAATTCAAAAGTTCCCAGGGCTTTAACAGAGAGGCAGCTGTTTCCTGTGTACCTGGCTGAAGTGCAGTGGAATTGAAAGCGCTCTCCAGAACAGTCACAGCGGAGCACTGTGGGACACCTCCTGGAGGCCAATTTATTTGAATTACACAGCACAGTGTCTGCACTATCCCCATGTCGACACGTGGATGTTGACTGAAGCGCTATGCCTCTCGCAGAGGTGGAATACAGAAGTCAATTTTACAAGCCCTTTAGGTCATCAGAAGGGACTCAGTAGTGTAGACACATACATTGTTAACTCAACCTAATGCGGCATATGTCAACCTAACTTTATAGTGTAGACCAGGCCTTACAGTACAGGGCTTTTTCTGTCACTCCACTAGATCAAGGTTGCAAGCACATTTTGTGTCTGTATTATATTATTAATGAAGGCTGCTAGAAATGATTTGTGTGGTACACTAGTGTCATCCCTTGATTGAAGTGGGTGAGTAAATGATTAAGTGAATCTGAGTCATTCTGGTATTTATACAACAAATGAAATGACCCCCTGCCCACAAAACATTGATACCATATGACAAGTTTGTTAAAAGCCATTCCAATTATTTTCGGTTAGGAAGGTAAGGGTGTGTGTGTGTGTGAGAGAGAGAGAGACAGAGAGAGAGAGATGAATGTGTGTGAGAAAAAGAGAGCACGCGCCTATAAAAACTAGCTAGTTATCATTTGTCACTTTGGTGCCTGAAGCTTTTTGAGAAATGTACTTTAGTAACTTGATGGCCATTTTGTTGTAGGCATTATTTCTGATTAGCTACATTACAAAATGTGGTTTTATTACATATATATATATATATATATATATATATATATATATATATATATATAAAGGGTGGTTAGGTACCTAGTCTAATTGCAGCATATATGAGTTAATTTGGGGAAAAGAGGTTGGGAGTTAAATATAACAATAGATAAATTATTTTGGGGATTCCCATGTTAAAAAATATGACAACATTCCACAGCAATGGTACAAAGCAATGCCTTTTTCTAATACTGATACTGCAATGCTTTGGAACATTATTGTAGAATACTGTAGTATATTACAGGGGTTATGTGTAATCTCTTTCCATAAAGAGGGTTTATATAGTCAAGGGCTCTTCTAGGAGAGCATACAGACTGTCAGATAGAACATAAAAGCACGCAGAAAACTGTATCTAACAGCAAGGGACAAAGATCACAGAGTAAGTAAGAGAAAAGGGAAGTCTAAAGCAAAAAAAAAAATCTAAAGGGAAAATACTTTAAAAATATGTCCTTTGCAGCATCTCTCCCCCCTCTTCTTGTGTAGTTAGATTGTAGGTCTTCAGGTCAAAGACATTTCTTCATTAGCCTCTAAAACCCGCTACCCCATTTTAGGGCAGTGCATACATATGTGCTAGGTCAGGAGTTGCAACATTCAAGAGCACTGTAAAATTAGCAGATGTAATTCCCTAAACTGTGTAATATTTATTTATATTTGGACTTTGGTTATTTTTATTTCCTTTCCATTTTTAAAGCTAAACAACATTTAAATCTAATTTTTCCTTCATTGCAAACCTGCTACAGCTTTATCAAATTTTTGCTTTGGGGAGGGCGATGGAAAGGGAAGGTGGAGAAAAGAGAGGGAGAACTGAACAACCAAACAGTAATCTTCAACATTTGAAGAGCTGTACAAAGAAATGCTCTTCTCCAGATAAGAGAGAGATTCAGGTCCATGAGGAATCTTGCTTTAAGACTGACTGATGAGAATGTAATGAATGATTTACAATATTTACTTATCCAAACATACCCAAAAAAGAGATGTTAGGCACGAACAATTTGTAATAAATTAGGTAAGTTCTCTTGCTTAGCCAAGTGATCAAAATGTCAACTGTACTATTCCACCTATGGCTAAAGAAGGCCTGGACATTTAAATGGACATAATTTCAGTACTGTGCATACAATCATAATATACCGTTACCATAGGTTTAATGTGAAATTGCTAAACTTCCTAACTTCAACTCATCTTAGAAGTAATAAATACTGGTCATTCAACCCTAATATTCCCTTATGAAAAACATATCTGCAGGGGAAGGAATTTGATTTAGTTTCTCTAAAAATTACATTTCAGATTCTTTTTTTACGTTCTGATATTTGAATCTTTCAGGAGTACTTCAGTCACATTTCCAAGCTTTTCTTTGCAACCTTGAGGGGTAAAAACTTTTTCATTTAAAAAAAAATGTAAACAGATTCTCCCATATTCCCGTGACTCCAGAAGCTATTGCTTTCAGACAAATACCAACTATTGAGAGACTCATGATAAAAATGTGAAAATTGGCCACACTGCACAAGATCAGAGTCTAAAAGTACAAATTAGGACATGGAGGGACAGATCATTGGCCTTGCTCTCTGCTTTTTGCTGCTCAACTAGCACAAAGAAAATCATCATGCCTGCTAAACAAGCTGGAGGAGGATTTCCTCCAGCATGGAGGGATCCCTGGATGATGTAGGGATGATGAAACAATAAGTGGGGAAAAATTATTAGTGGTAATAAAATTCGAAAAAAAAGGGGGTTAGAACCTTTGCTTTGCTTCTCTCTTTTATCCTTCTGTTATTGACTTCAGTGGGGCCAGGATTGCAACCTCAGTCTTTGGATCTGGTGCTTCTCAGTACAGCCAAGATGTGTACAAATAGCCTGCTAATGCAAACACTGCTTGTGGCACATTCCTGCATTATTTCAATCAGGAGAGGGTGAAAAAGGATGGAGAAGGATTTTGTGTCATGAGGATGGTGGTGAGCACACACATCTGTGCTTGTTATTTAGGCTCTACTTAGTTGTGTGCCGAGGAGGCTGGGACAGGAATAAACATTATTTAAAATTGTTAAGAAGGGTTTGGTGTTGAAATAGACAGGTAATGGTGGTGCTGCCTTAGGCTCTTTGTTTTGGCTCACAGAAGGTGTTTGCTGTAGCGTACTTTCTGCACAAACTCAGCTTCCGGCAGGCAAAACACAAACATTGTACTCACATACATACAAAGGAATTTTTTTAAAATAAGGGGCCTGATTTTCAAAGCAGGGAGCATGCAGCTGGGACCAGCTGGACAAGAAGAATTCTGTTTTGTGAACAATGTCAAGGTTTTGATATTTGTTTTCATACTGCATTGGAACAAAACCAGGAGCTTTCCAAAAATTTCACATAATAAGAGAGACCCACCCCAGAAGGTCCAATAGCCCAGGGCCTGATTCAGAGCAGGACCTTGAATCTGGGTCTCCCACATCCCAGGTGAGTGTCCTAGTCACCAGTCACTTGATTATTCTGGGGACAATCTCTCTCTCTTTCTCTTTCTCAAAATTCCATCCTGGCCTTGAGAAAATGTTATTGAAAATTATATACTTCCACAAAAAGTTTTGGTTCTCACAAATCAGCATTTTCCAATGGAAAAAAAACAAACATTTTTGCTAAAAAAAATTCCTGACCAGCTCTGTCCACAACAGGTCCCATGGAAATCAACCTTCCTTTAGATATCTAAATCTGGATTTGGTCACCTAACTTTGGGAACCCAGTTTCTAAAAATATTGATTGAAAGAACCTAATAGAGACTTGATTTTAGTTCTTTGTAGTTCTATAGATTTGACTTTGCCTTATATGCCAATTACAGTCTTTACAACGGCAATGACATACATATACATAGTAAAACCATGATTACATCAGTGACTCAGCTCTTCAACCTTTCAAGATATATCAATTGCATTTCGTGCAGTTTCCTCTTTGTGTATCTTTCAGGATAAAAAAGTAAGGTTTTGTTTGTCTCTGCAACCATTTGAAAATCCTACTAGGGATAGATCAATTAAATTTATCTGAATGAACCCCAAAACTAAAACACTCAAAACCACCACAGCTGGTTCTAATGCAAACTCATAGATTTGGTCTGCTTGAAACGTGGCCCAGGTTCACTGAAACAACTGGAAACCACAGCAAACTTCTCAGTGAAGCTGGGCTGCCCTTTCAGTTTATAACAAAACTTGGTGAGATCCACATTACTTTGTATCATAATGAAAGTTCTGTAACCATAGCAAAAGAAAAAATATCCAAGAATATATGTATTTCTGAAGAACTTAAACCTGAAAATGGTTCTGTATGCCTACATCAGTATATAATATAGCATTCACTCCAGATAAATTAATTACATCATGTAGCAAAGTAGCACATTACTTTCTTTGCAACCTTCAGAAGAGCAAAGCAGTACAACTGGTTTAGTCAGCTCATCTGTTTTAAATAACTGGAACGAGTCTTGGGGTGAATTTTACACCACCACTCAAGGCTCAAGTAACAGGCATTGTGCACAGTACTACTTAGAGGTAGGGGGAGAAATGATTATCACTTTCCAATGCAGGGCAAACTTGGGACAGCAGGACAATCCCTCTGTGGCTGCTACTCCAATCCACAGGCTGGAATAATGGTCAGAGCTGATCTGAACCATGAGGATTTAAGACCACTGGATCCAACTGTGGTTTCTTCAGCCTGCTTCAAACCTCTCAAATTAAAAAAAATCGTAAAGGGTCAAACAAAACCTCCTGTTCAACCTGAAACTAAGTTTTGTTTTGATTTTGAGTGTTTAATGCTTTTGAAGATATTTTGAATAAGATTGAAAGAAATTTTGAAACAAAGTCATTTTGAAAAGAAAAATCAAAACACTGGTTTGAAAGTGTCAGAACAAAATGTTTTCACTTTTTCTGTGTGTGTGTTTTTTTTAGGGTTTTTTTTTTTTTTAAGGGGAGGGGTATGGACACAATTCAGCAAAACTGACATGAATTCACAACACACTTTGGTACTGTCAAACCTGCATTTTTCTCTGAAAAAAGGTCTGAATGAAAAATTTCATCTAGCTCTAGATATAGTCTGAGAACCCCACTACTACAATCTCAGAGGAAATCCAATTACAAGAAACACTCCACCTGACAAGGAAATTACCTCTAGCCAATAGTGATGCACTTTCCTTCTCTGTACAGGCTTTCGAAACTCTCTCCTCTACGGCTACAGAGCTAAAGAGCAAGGAAAATCAACAAGTCTAAGAGCAGTTAGAATAAATGCAGAAGCCCCAAATTCAACATAGTTGCTCTGCAGTCTTAGCCCAATGTTGTAAACACATACTTTTAAAAAGAAGGTACTCTTTTAGTGTAGTGTCAGACTGCACTGAAATTGCCTGAAGATTTGCCCACAGAAACCATCTCTGTAGCAAAGCTGACCAACAAATGGTAAAACTTGCAAGATCTGTGACAATCAAACACTGATAATTGTTACCATGCATGAGTAAGAGAAAACCCAGTTTGGTTTTCAGATCTCACATGGAGTAAGCAAGAGAGGCAGTTAAACAAAAATATCGTTTCAGTTACAACCTCAGAACATGCATTTTCTGAATCACTGAAACATATTACACAAGACTCCCACAATACTGTTTTAACAATCACTTTTCAGAGCAAAACCGCACTTAACGAACAAGAAGCCAGTCGGTATTGTCCGTGGACTAGTCCACCGACACATTTCTTTTTAACCAGAAGTTGAAATGACCACTTACCCAGCATAAGTTATACTTCTGTTAGGTTGAAGTTAGGCACTCCCACAAACACTAGTCATTGCTCTTCGTGTTGCATGTTGTCCCCTGCTATTAATATTTGGTGAAATTCACTCCAGCACACTGGTCCCCCACAAGAACATGTACACCACTTGAAGCACTACTTAAGCCTTTAATTTGTGGTTTAAAGGGGTCTGTGGGTCCCATGCACTACGATGACTTTCATCCTTAGAAATAAGATAAACAAATTTTTGAAACAGTGAGCATCTGTTTCACTGTAGACTAGTGACAGGCTTCCTATTGACTTGTATGGGTAAGTGACATATGGGAACCATTATGAAAAGTGTGTATATTTGCAAAAATAAAGAAATAATTTCAAAAACACACAATGGCTGGTACATACTAATAGCATCTACCATCAATTAAAATGATGCCAAAAATGAATTGATAGATGTTTAACTGTTCCTGAAGCTAACTTTGTACCTCTGTGCCTCATTTCCTCATCTGTAAGATGGAACTAATAGTACTCCCCTATCTCATGGCCACGTTGTGATGATAAAGAAAGATTGCAAGGTGGTCAGATACTACGTTGATAGGGGTCATATTAGTAACTAAGATCAATATATAGTTAGGGCTAGATTCAGCTGGGCATGGCGATGCTGAGTGTCACCATGCCTAACGTTTATGCACCTAGAAAACCACTGGGATTCTAAAGGCTCCCTATATAATGAATGGGGAGAGATGGGCACCTCAGAATGAGATTCGTAAAACCCAGCATGCTAGGTGGCTCCTCACCTAGGCCAGCCATTCGGAGTGTGATCTAGAAGCTTCTTAGTGCCAACTGGCAAGGGACAGAGAAAGGGTACATAGGGGTACAGCGATCACCTGGATCTGGTAAAAAAAGGTCATGTGAGATTTCTAACAAAAGCCTGTGCCACACTGGTCATCAATATCATAGTGAAATGCATATATGGATGTTGTGTAATGAGTTATGTATACACACTGAAAATTACATTCTTAAGGTATGCATCTAGCGCCTGGAAACCAGGAAAGGAAAGGTGGAAAACAGACTTTCTGTGAGGCAAGAAATGTTTATCTATTGGTAAATTAAGTATTGTATTGTTCACAATGGGCCTCCAGTCACCAGTCTGAACTGAGTGCTAATGAAGGATTATGCAAACTTCAAAGAGAGAAAAATAACAGGAAGAAATAAACAGTGGAGTGGTGGGGGGAGTAGGCCTATCTTGAGGTGTGCATCAAAGGTTTGTTTTCTAATATATGTGGAACAAAGAAAATACCTTGTCATCCTTCACTAGGAAGTAAACAGACAGCACATTTGCTTATGAAAGAGGGATCTCAGCCAGGCTTGGTGGAGAACATAGGGCCAGATAAGCTTCTTTGGACAGGAGGAAAACTTGTTAGTTAAGTTTAGTCTCTAGAAAATATGTTATAATTTTGTTTTATATGTAACCATTTCTTTCCAATATTCTTACTCACTATGACTGGAATCTCTGTTCTTTAATAATAAACTTATTGTAGTTTTCACTATAAATAAATCTAAGTGCTGTGTGTTTAGCAGAACTGTGTTCTAAGGTGTATCTAAAAAGCTGTGTTGAACTGTTCCTTTCAAAGCAGAAGAACTGGTAATTCTGTGTGCGTTCAGTGAAAAAGGGCTGGACACTACAGGAATGTTCAGAAGTCTCGGGTGTTGGTGTGTGCCTATCACTACGTGTACAGACAGAAAAGCTCGCAAAGGCCTGGAAGGCAGCACTTGTGTTGCTAGAGCCTGGTGGTCTCAGAGAGCTGATCCACAGCAGGCACAGACAAGACTTCCTCACACTAAAGGCAGGTGGTGATGAGGTGTCTCACAACCCAGGGTATCCACAGGGAGCATCACTGGGACATGACAAGGACAGAAGTATAGCCGAAGTCCCACTACTATCACAGAGTTTGGCACATAAATCCAGGCTCCCTCTCTTGGGGTTAGGAGCCTATATTGTTTTGCAAGAAGCCAGGGGTAGGGAGGTGGCGAGAAGAAGGTGCTCCCTTTTAACTTTTAGCACCGTGGTGAGGGTACTCACCTAGGATGTGAGAGACCCTCACTTCAAGTCCCACCATCTCTCACGTGAGTGTCCTAACCAATGAGCTATGGGATATTCTGATGTCAAGCTTCCTCAATCCTGTTGAAGTTGTTCCACTGTG
Source organism: Natator depressus (assembly GCF_965152275.1). NCBI lineage: Eukaryota > Metazoa > Chordata > Testudines > Cheloniidae > Natator > Natator depressus. Next base: position 165,002,145 of record NC_134235.1, on the reverse strand, counting down.
GATAAATAACAAAACACCCACTTGGCAGAGAAAGAGTAAGCATGAGAATGACCATGTAGCCTGGTGGTTACAGCAGTCATCTGGGAGACCCAGGGTCCAGGTTCTCTGCTTCGATGACTCTTTAATTATTTAGTCACAGTGGAACAGCTTCAACAGGAGAGAGAGAACATCAGAACATCCCATAGTTCAGTGATTAGAGCAGTGGTTCTCAACCCCCTGGAGTATGCAAAGGTTTTCCAGAGGGCACATCCACTCATTGAGATATTTGCCTAGTTTTACAACAGGCTATATAAAAAGCACGAGCAAAGTCAGTACAAACTAAAATTTCATACAGACAATGGCTTGTTTATACTGCTCTATATACTATACAGTGGAATGTAAGTACAATATTTATATTCCAATAAATTTATTTTATGATTATTTATTAAATAATATAAATAATTATTAATAACTATAACACATTATTATTTTAATTATATGGTAAATTGAGAAAGTAAGCAATTTTTCAGTAGCAGTGTGCTCTGACACTTTTGTATTCTTATTTCTGATTTTGTAAGCCAATAGTTTTTTTTTAAGTGAGGTAAAACTTGGGGGTACGCAAGACAAATCAGACTCCTGAAAGGAGTACAGTAATTTGTAAAGGTTGAGAGCCACTGGATTAGAGCACTCTCCTGAGAGGTTTGGGAAGATCCCTGTTCACATCTTTTGTCCCCCTCTGCCGAAGGAGGGATTGAATGTGGGGTCTTCCACATTCCAGGCTACAGGTATAAGGTGGGCAGCATCACCACTGCCACCTCCCCTGGATTTTGAATGGGACCTGATCCAGTAGGCAGCCTCTGAGTATGTGTACTGGAACAGGCCCTGCACATGAGACAGATAAGAGAACACTTCTTTCCCTGGTTTGTAGATCACTCTGGAGCTTAGTGGGAGATAGGTGTCCGGATACCTAGAAGGATGCCCAGAAGCAGAAATATAGAAGCTGAGCAACTTTTACCCTGAAAACTTATGCATCAAGTGAGTTTAGGCACCTACAGATTTTGGCAGGAGTTTTGTAGATCTCAGTGGAGCCTAAAACAGGGACTTAGGCATGTAAGTACCCTTGTTGGTCAGGACAAAAGAGCCTTCCTCTTTAAAGGCCAGGTAGAATTGCAGACCCTGAATTTGAAGGAATGCTGGAAATGGTCTTTCCCTAATGCCTTTGGGTCGCATGGCACCAGCACTAGTCATTAAAGAATTTCCACAGTTATGAAGAAAACCACAGTAGTTCTTGAGAACCAGGATTTCAAAAGTAACTGTTTCATATTCCGTTTAGTATTTGTACTAACATCAGACTACTTCACAAACATAACTATTGAATTTGGGGACTACCAAACACGGAAGTTTCCCAAAGTTTCACAGCAACCAAAACTCCTAGACTAAATCATTTTGATTCATCATGGGAAAATTAGATGTTTTAGCACTGAGATTTTCATTTTCTAATTTTGAAGAAATTTCCCCATACATGAGATATTATTCTTACACTATAGTTACCAAGAAGTACAAGGCCTACAAGGCAAGATCTTTTTTGTTTTGCTAATAAAAATGAGCGATTTTTAGTGCATCGATCTGTGGGTGCCCAATTTGAGCATCTAAAACGGACCTGGTTTTTGGAGGGGATGTGTTCAGAAATCTTGAAGATCAGGTTCCTTTAAAGTGTCTCAATTTGGACACCCAGAAAAACAAACACCCACCCACCCTTAGAAATCTTTACCATAGCTTTTATATACAGAGATGTAAGTTTATATCACCAATATTTAATTTTACAGGTGGGCCCCGAGCTGTTAAAATCAGTTCCAGAACTGGATTTCTCCATCACTCAAACGTGGATCCAGGATTTTAATCTGGCCCATTATAAACACACAGTAGGACCCAGCCAAAAAATTCAAAGTGGATTCAGTTTCCAATCCCTCATCATGAAGCTTGGGGTGTTTGAATCATCTCTGCCTATTTCCCCTTCGAGTTATCAGAACATTGTGAAACCACTAAAGACCAAATGCAAATGGTTATTAATCTTTTTTAAGCCAGTTTATACAGTGTTCAGGGAGCTAATATCTCAGAATGTAGAGACAGATCACATCCCTGCAGGACTGTAACATTAATAAGAGACATTAAAATAAAACTAAGCCAGATGTGCAAAATAGGGCAAACCTAGGCTAAGAAAAAATACAACTTGCTTAGATAGACAAAAGAACAATACATAAGAGAAAATTCAAACCAGCCCAGTAGTAGGGATAAGCAAACCAGCTGAGATGAAATAAGAATTAGTCTATGCTCTTGACTTTTTTCTCAAGGCTTTCAAGAAGCCATTTTGAGGTTCAGGAATGTGTGAACACTTAGGACTAGGACTTAGGAGCCTAACTGCCTCTTTAGACACCTAACTCCAACACTGAGCCACCACTGACACCATAAACTCACATGGACTCATAAACCACCACACAGCTGTTGCCTAACCTTTTTGGAGCCTAAATTACCAAAGCACCTAAGATTCTGCCAGTGGGAATGTGCAAAACCACCTGAGTCCTGACACCACTCAGCTGTTTGATACCCTAGCTCATGCCTAAGCCCCAGTAGGATTCACAAACTAGGTATTCACCTAGATGGACTGCAATTGTGCCAGGCTGCTATGCATGACTGCAAGATCAAGGTCCACTAATCCTAACAGAATCTGAATTTATGCTAATGTAGCTGAGGGACAAGAGAAGAGAGAAAATAAGGCAATCTTCCTGTTACCTGCTTTTCCATCGCCTGCCTCTCCTCTTCTCTTCTACATATAAGCTAGACCCTTTTAGTGTTGCTAAGACTCAGCAGACCAAATTCATAGGTGATGTGCAAAATAATGTAAGTTACATACTGGTAAAAGTTTAAGGGGATCTGAAACGGACTAATTCTAAAGGGACTGAGTGAATCTAAGTTGGTGCAACTGAGGGCTTGTCTTCATTACTGCGCTACATCAGCGCAGCTGTGCTAATGTAGCATGTCTGGTAAAGACGCAATATGTCGACTGGAGAGTGCTCTCCTGTTGACGTAATTACTGCACCTCAATGAGAGGCAGAAGCTATGTCAGTGGGAGAATGTCTCCCTCCGACATAGCGCAGTGTAGATGCCGCTTTATGTCAAAGTAACTTACATTGCTCAGAGGAGTGATTTTTTCACACCCTAGAGCGATGTAAGTTACATTGATTTAAGCAGTAGTTTAGACAAGGCCTCAGTTGCACCAACTTAGATTCACTCAGTTCCTTTAGAATTAGTCAGTCATTACATACTGAAGGGAATGGAGGAAACTTCTGAATTTGTGCCAGTCTGTCTTGGAAAGCCACCTAAGTAGGATACACATAATGTTTGCTTTTTAAAAGAACACACAACAAGGATGTTTGTTAGTTTAATAGGATTTAGTTACTGAAATTATATGAAAAGAAAATTGATATTTACAGTTAACATTTTTCAAATTAATCAAATGTTACATTCCTCTTCACCTCCTCTCTCTCTCTCTCTCTCTCTCATAATTTAGTAGTTTATTTGTTTCCAGTGAGTTACTTTTCTTTACCTTTATCGTGTGTAACACAAAAGAATATTGCAGGTATTGGCTTGCAGGTGGCTGGATGACATAGTGCGTTGATAATGGGATATGAACGCCATACATAGGTCTCATTAGTTCAGCCAAGGTCCAGAGAGATCAAGAGTTGTTATTCTTGAATAGCTGCTGTTCAATGATCCACATGAAATATGTTGGTAGTCTCAGTTCAGTTTCTAGGTGACACATCTCAAATACCATCATCATTGCCTTGTTAGCGCTCAGTAGAGAAGACAAGAACTGAATGGCTGTGAAGACTGAATAACTTTCTCATGCTTGAAGGTGTTCCCTTGAGAACAAGAATGAATCATACAAATGGGGCACTCTGGGAAGGTTTCCATTGCTGCTATATACTGTGGGCCAAATTCTCTGCTGATGTAAATGGGCAAGAATCCATTGAATTACATGTTGCTCTGCCCATTTTTATCAAGAGTTTGGCCCACTCTCACCAGAATTGTCAGTCTAGTAACCTTTGCAATCACCATTTTTTTTGTTTGTTTAAGACATTTGCATTCATTTTCAGGCACTTTCAAGATTAGCTGCATAAACAGTAACTCTTTGACCTGACCGGAAGGCATCAGCCAAGCATTTTGGAAACTATCTGCTCTGCTTCCAAGTTCATAAACTATGTTTTGCCCGAACCTGTTATTTTTAAAAAAAAAAAAAATTGGCATATCATTCATTCAAACTTTGTCACACCGTATCTGTCCAGAAATATGAGCGGACTAATAAAAATATTTCTTAGAAAAAGATTTTTGGAAATTAGTCAGTCATCCTTCATATTTTTGGCTGGCCCTCTGACCTCCCAGTAAGTAACATTATAGAGGGTCTTCCAGCAGAAGGGACAGCTGGCAGCCTTGTCACTTTTTTTGCAAACCTTCAGCATAAAAATAATGCCTCAACTTTTGGTTGGGGGAGTGGAAGGAGAGGTACAACTAGATGCGCTGAAGATTATAGTAATCAGTTGCTTGGCAAAGTGAAAAGTGCTAACAAAAATAATCTCCCCAAGCAGGCTGTTTGTAAAATGAAAAAGAAAATCAATTCAATTACTTGAGTGGAGAGAGAGAGAGAGAGAAAATGAGAGAGAGTCACAGGGCACACTGAGCTTTAGGCTCCTTATAGACCCTCTCAAGTGCACTGTCAACTTACAGGCCTGTGTATCACTCTGGGTGGAACCCATGGTCCAACCACTCACACTGGATCTGCAGCCTGCAAATTCTTCCCCCTCCTCCCATGTTAACTCAACAGGCCCAACTTGGTTTGGCACCCATGAGCATGTTCACTCTGGGGACCTGTGACCCATGAATTGACTCAAGGATAGTCTTCAAATCAAAGGTTTTTAAATTAATTCCTCCAAAAGGTACAAAGCACAGAATAAAGGATAAAAACAACAACAGGCCTATAAACCTGGGTCTTACTTCTCCCTTAATCTTGCCTTGTCACTTTGTAAATTCCCCTCAGCCCAGCTCACCACCATCTCTGGCTGGGAGAAACAGACTGTCCTGCTGAGAGCAGGCTCTCTGTCTCCATGTGTCCGTTTACCACCCTGTCAGCTTTCATTGACACTCTCTGGGCAGTCTCTGGCCACTTACTGAACCCTCACCTATTGCTAGGCCTGGGGTCCTCTAATGTTTGGTATCCTCCTTGATCCTAGAGTAAGGCCAGGTCTACCCTAAGAATTCACGTTGGTATAGCAATATCTGCCAGGGGGTTGAAAAATCCACACTCCTGAGAAATGCAGCTGTATCAGCCTAGCCCATGGTGAAGAATACTCCCGTTGTTCTTGTGCTGTCTACAATCGACTTACCAAGTGCCCCTTTGGGAGGTGGATTACCTACAGCAATGGGAGAATCCCTCCCATCAGTAGTTTCTCCACTGAAGTGCTACTCCAGTACAACTGTGCCGCTGTAGCGTTTTAAGTGTAGACATCCTCAGCCATGGGAAGAGTAAACTGTTGGCAGCCAGCCTGGAGCCAGATAAGGGTTCTTCCCTCAATACATAGTTTTAACATGGTTTCCTTCAGGACTCTGTGTTACTGTTTTATCTTTTCTGCTTGGTTCCTTTAATAACCCCTTTTGATTTAATACCACTGTCAGTAATCCATCATACACACACACACAAACACACAGAGAGAGGGGCATGCATCATATTCATAAAAATACAGACATTTCCCAGGTTGTTACTGTGTGTGTGTGTGTGTGTGTGTGTGTGTGTGTGTGTGTATAAACCAACAATTTGGCTCTGTGCCCTTCCTCGTGTTAATCTTATTCTGCCACCAGAATAAAGAGATTTGAATGAAAGTATAATAGATTAATTGCTTATATATTCTACACAGGAAGTGCATGTATATGAGTCACCATTTCTCTTGATCAGTGTAAAATATCACTAACAACAGACATTTTATAACAACATCTGTCTGAAGATCATAGAATCATAGAATCATAGAATATCAGGGTTGGAAGGGAGCTCAGGAGGTCATCTAGCCCAACCCCCTGCTCAAAGCAGGACCAATCCCCAACTAAATCATCCCAGCCAGGGCTCTGTCAAGCCTGACCTTAAAAACTTCTAAGGAAGAAGATTCTACCACCTCCCTAGGTAACGCATTCCAGTGTTTCACCACCCTTCTAGTGAAATGAAAAAGTTTTTCCTAATATCCAACCTAAACCTCCCCCACTGCAACTTGAGACCATTACTCCTTGTCCTGTCCTCTTCTACCACTGAGAATAGTCTAGAACCATCCTCTTTGGAACCACCTCTCAGGTAGTTGAAAGCAGCTATTAAATCCCCCCTCATTCTTCTCTTCTGTAGACTAAACAATCCCAGTTCCCTCAGCCTCTCCTCATAAGTCATGTGTTCCAGACCCCTAATCATTTTTGTTGCCCTTCGCTGGACTCTCTCCAATTTATCCACATCCTTCTTGTAGTGCGGGGCCCAAAACTGGACACAGTACTCCAGATGAGGCCTCACCAATGTCGAATAGAGGGGAACGATCACGTCCCTCGATCTGCTGGCTATGCCCCTACTTATACATCCCAAAATGCCATTGGCCTTCTTGGCAACAAGGGCACACTGTTGACTCATATCCAGCTTCTCGTCCACTGTCACCCCTAGGTCCTTTTCCGCAGAACTACTGCCTAGCCATTCGGTCCCTAGTCTGTAGCGATGCATTGGGTTCTTCCGTCCTAAGTGCAGGACCCTGCACTTATCCTTGTTGAACCTCATCAGATTTCTTTTGGCCCAATCCTCCAATTTGTCTAGGTCCCTCTGTATCCTATCCCCGCCCTCCAGCGTATCTACCACTCCTCCTAGTTTAGTATCATCCGCAAATTTGCTGAGAGTGCAATCCACACCATCCTCCAGATCATTTATGAAGATATTGAACAAAACCGGCCCCAGGACCGACCCTTGGGGCACTCCACTTGATACCGGCTGCCAACTAGACATGGAGCCATTGATCACTACCCGTTGAGCCCGACAATCTAGCAAACTTTCTACCCACCTTATAGTGCATTCACCCAGCCCATACTTCTTTAACTTGCTGACAAGAATACTGTGGGAGACCGTGTCAAAAGCTTTGCTAAAGTCAAGAAACAATACATCCACTGCTTTCCCTTCATCCACAGAACCAGTAATCTCATCATAGAAGGCGATTAGATTAGTCAGGCATGACCTTCCCTTGGTGAATCCATGCTGACTGTTCCTGATCACTTTCCTCTCGTGTAAGTGCTTCAGGATTGATTCCTTGAGGACCTGCTCCATGATTTTTTCGGGGACTGAGGTGAGACTGATTGGCCTGTAGTTCCCAGGATCCTCCTTCTTCCCTTTTTTAAATATTGGCACTACATTAGCCTTTTTCCAATCATCCGGGACTTCCCTCGTTTGCCATGAGTTTTCAAAGATAATGGCTAATGGCTCTGCAATCACATCCGCCAATTCCTTTAGCACTCTCGGATGCAACGCGTCCGGCCCCATGGACTTGTGCACGTCCAGCTTTTCTAAATAGTCCCTAACCACTTCTTTCTCCACAGAGGGCTGGCCACCTACTCCCCATGCTGTGATGCCCAGCGCAGCAGTCTGGGAGCTGACCTTGTCATGAAGACAGAGGCAAAAAAAGCATTGAGTACATTAGCTTTTTCCACATCCTCTGTCACTAGGTTGCCTCCCTCATTCAGTAAGGGGCCCACACTTTCCTTGGCTTTCTTCTTGTTGCCAACATACCTGAAGAAACCCTTCTTGTTACTCTTAACATCTCTTGCTAGCTGCAGCTCCAGGTGTGATTTGGCCCTCCTGATTTCATTCCTACATGCCCGAGCAATATTTTTATACTCTTCCCTGGTCATTTGTCCAATCTTCCACTTCTTGTAAGCTTCTTTTTTATGTTTAAGATCCGCAAGGATTTCACCGTTAAGCCAAGCTGGTCGCCTGCCATATTTACTATTCTTTCGACACATCGGGATGGTTTGTCCCTGTAACCTCAATAGGGATTCCTTGAAATACAGACAGCTCTCCTGGACTCCTTTCCCTTTCATGTTATTCCCCCAGGGGATCCTACCCATCAGTTCCCTGAGGGAGTCGAAGTCTGCTTTCCTGAAGTCCAGGGTCTGTATTCTGCTGCTTACCTTTCTTCCCTGTGTCAGGATCCTGAACTCAACCAACTCATGGTCACTGCCTCCCAGATTCCCATCCACTTTTGCTTCCCCCACTAATTCTTCCCAGTTTGTGAGCAGCAGGTCAAGAAAAGCTCCCCCCCCAGTTGGCTCCTCTAGCACTTGCACCAGGAAATTGTCCCCTACATTTTCCAAAAACTTCCTGGATTGTCTATGCACCGCTGTAGTGCTCTCCCAGCAGATATCAGGAAGATTAAAAGAAAAGAAGTACTTGTGGCACCTTAGAGACTAACCAATTTATTTGAGCATAAGCTTTCGTGAGCTACAGCTCACTTCATCGGATGTAGCTCACGAAAGCTTATGCTCAAATAAATTGGTTAGTCTCTAAGGTGCCACAAGTACTTCTTTTCTTTTTGCGAATACAGACTAACACGGCTGTTACTCTGAAACCTGTCAGGAAGATTAAAGTCGCCCATGAGAACCAGGGCGTGTGATCTAGTAGCTTCTGCGAGTTGCCGGAAGAAAGCCTCATCCACCTCATCCCCCTGGTCCGGTGGTCTATAGCAGACTCCCACCACTACATCACCCTTGTTGCTCACGCTTCTAAACTTAATCCAGAGACACTCAGGCAAAGCACTTTGCAAACATCCTAATTTTGCAGATGGGGAAACACGTCCAGAGAGGCACTGAATGACAAATGTGGGGTCCTCGACTTTGGCAGCTAATGACGTGATCTAGTTTTCCAAAGGGGCTCCCCTTGTGAGATCATTCAGGGTCCTTAAGCATCAGGCCACTTATTTAGGTGCTCAGTATAAGCATTCATGTTTAAATACTTTGGCCTCAGTGGCTTCCTAAAGGCCACACAGCAAATCTGTGGGAGAGCCAACAACATAGGTCTCCGCTTTCCCTGTCATGTGTCTTTACCACAATACTAGCCTTCCTCTAAGCCCAAAAGAACCTATGACCACTCTCAGCTTTAATATACATCAAATATATACAGTTACTCAGTAAAGGTGAAATTCACTCTAGTGAAGAGGACCATAGAGTCCAAGAGTCATTGAGTTTAAGGCCAGATGGGACCACTAGATCATCTAGTCTGACCTCCTCTTTAGCACAGGCCGCCAACACCACCCAGAACCTGTGTATTAAACCTACCAACTGAGAAGAAACCAAAGTGTTACAACCCAGAGGAAACTAGATTATGTGCCATAGGCAGAGAATAGGCAGAAACAAGGTGCACAAGTACTCAAGGCCCCTGCAATGGCAGAGAAATGACTAAGTGAGAGATACACTGATAATCCTGGCAAATGACCCACACCCACATGCTTCAGGGGAAGACAAAAACCCTCTAAGGTCACCGCCAATCTGATCTGGAGAAAATTCCTTCCCATTCTCACATATGGTGATCAGTTAGACCCTGAGCATGTGAGCAAGGACCAGACAGCCAAGCTCCTGAGCCCTGGTCTACACTAGGAGTTGAGGTCGAATTTAGCAGCGTTAAATCAATTTAACCCTGCACCTGTCCACACGACAAAGCCCTTTTTTTCAACTTAAAGGGCTCTTAAAATCGATTTCCTTAATCCACCTCTGACAAGTGGATTAGCGCTGAAATCGGCCTTGCCGGGTCGAATTTGGGGTACTGTGAACGCAATTAGACGGTATTCGCCTCTGGGAGCTATCCCAGAGTGCTCCATTGTGACTGCTCTGGGCAGCACTCTCAACTCAGATGCACTGGCCACGTAGACAGGAAAAGGCCCACGAACTTTTGAATTTCAATTTCCTGTTTGGCCAGCATGGCAAGCTGCAGGTGAGTGCAGAGCTCATCAGCAGAGGTGACCATGCAGAGCTCATCAGCAGAGGTGACCATGATGGAGTCCCAGAATCGCAAAAGAGCTCCAGCACGGACCGAACGGGAGGTACAGGATCTGATCGCTGTATGGGGAAAGGAATCCGTGCTATCAGAACTCCGTTCCAGTTTTTGAAATGCCAAAACATTTGTCAAAATCTCCTAGGGCATGAAGGACAGAGGCCATAACAGGGACCCGAAGCAGTGCCACATGAAACTTAAGGAGCTGAGGCAAGCCTACCAGAAAACCAGAGAGGCAAACGGCCTTTCCGGGTCAGAGCCCCAAACATGCCGCTTCTATGATGAGCTGCCATTTTAGGGGGTTCGGCCACCACTACCCCAGCCGTGTTGTTTGACTCCTTCAATGGAGATGGAGGCAACACAGAAGCAGGTTTTGGGGACAAGGAAGATGATGATGAAGTTGTAGATAGCTCACAGCAAGCAAGCGGAGAAACCGGTTTTCCCGACAGCCAGGAACTGTTTCTCACCCTGGACCTGGAGCCAGTACCCCCCAAACCCACCCAAGGCTGCCTCCCGGACCTGCCAGGCGGAGAAGGGACCTCTGGAGAGTGTACCTTTTAAAATAGTATACATGGTTTAAAAGCAAGCAGGTTTAATGATTAATTTGCCCTGGCATTTGCGGCTCTCCTGGATGTACTCCCAAAGTCTTTGCAAAAGGTTTCTGGGGAGGGCAACCTTATTCCGTCCACCATGGTAGGACACTTTACCACTCCAGGCCAGTACCACGTAGTCGGGAATCATTGTAGAAGAAAGCATTGCAGTGTATGTTTGCTGGCATTCAAACAACATCCGTTCTTTATCTCTCTGTGTTATCCTCAGGAGAGTGATATCATTCATGGTCACCTGGTTGACATAGGGTGCTTTTCTTAAGGGGACATTCAGAGGTGCCCGTTCCTGCTGTGGCTGAACAGAAATGTTCCCCGCTGTTAGCCATGGGGAGGGGGGAGGGTTGAGGGGGTAGCCACGTGGTGGAGGGAGGCAAAATGCGACCTTGTAACGAAAGCACATGTGCTATGTATGTAATGTTAACAGCAAGGTTTACCATGAAAGAGTGTACCTATTGTTCTATAAAATGTGTCTTTTTAAATACCACTGTCCCTTTTTTTTCTCCACCAGCTGCATGTGTTTCAAGGATCACAGGATATTCTCCTTCCCAGAGGCTAGTGAAGATTAGAAGGTGAAAAAAATGCACTCGCGATGAAATGTTCTCTGAGCTCATGCTGTCCTCCCACACTGACAGAGCACAGACAAATGCATGGAGGCAGACAATGTCAGAGTGCAGAAAAGCACAAAATGACCGGGAGGAGAGGTGGCGGGCTGAAGAGAGGGCTGAAGCTGAAAGGTGGCGGCAGCATGATGAGAGGAGGCAGGATTCAATGCTGAGGCTGCTGGAGGATCAAACTAATATACTCCAGCATATGGTTGAACTGCAGGAAACGCAGCAGGAGCACAGACCGCCGCTACAGCCCCTGTGTAACCAACCACCCTTCTCCCCAAGTTCCATAGCCTCCTCACCCAGACGCCCAAGAATTAGCCACTCCACTGCACAGAAAAAAGGCACGGAATGATTGTCTGCTGTTGTTCTGATGGAGGGAGGGGTGACTGACGACATGGCTTACAGGGTTAGCTTACAGGGTATTAAAATCAACAAAGGGGGTGGCTTTACGTCAAGGAGAAACAAAAACAACTGTCACAGAGAATGGCCCCCTCAAGGATTGAACTCAAAACCCTGGATTTAGCAGGCCAATGCTCAACCCACTAAGCTATCCCTCCCTCTGGTATTTCAAGCAGGACTGAATCTCCATTAAAGTTTTCAAGGTGTCCCTGACAGACCTCACCAAAATGATTGTTGGCTGTTGATTTCACAGAGGGAGGGAGGGAGCGGGGAGCAAATGAATACAAAACAAATCTGGTCTATTTCTTGTTTTGATCCACTCCATCTATCTTTTACATCTTTGGCTGGCAGCAGACGGTGCAGTAGGACTGCTAGACATCCTCATCTCCTGCCTGCTCACCATAAGATGGTACAATAGGACTGCCTGCAGGACTAAAGAGAATGACCTGGTCAAGTCACTCCTAATTTAGTCCCTGCACCCATGTCTGCCCAGGCGCTCCTGACCGACCTTACCAAGGTGGCCAGGAGTACCTCAGACACGATGAGGATGGTTTTCAGGCCTATTGCACCATCTGCTGCCACAAGGCAATGGGTTGCTGCTGCTGGGTAGCAATGTAGTACCGCGTCTGCCAGCACCCAGGAGACATACAGTGACAGTGAGCTGAGCAGGCTCCATGCTTGCCGTGGTATGGCATCTGCACAGATAACTCAGGAAAAAAGGTGCAAAATGATTGTCTGCCGTTGCTTTCACAGAGGGAGGGCCTGATGACATGTACCCAGAACCACCCGCGACAATGTTTTTTGCCCCATCAGGCATTGGGATCTCAACCCAGAATTCCAATGGGCAGCGGAGACTGCAGGAACTGTGGGATACCTACCCACAGTGCAACACTCTGGAAGTCAATGCTAGCCTCGGTACTGTGGAAGCACTCCGCCGAGTTAATGCACTTAATACACTTAGAGCATTTGTGTGGGGACACGCAATCGACTATACAAAAATGACTTCTAAAAAACCGACTTCTATAAATTCGACCTAATTTCATAGTGTAGACATACTCTGAGACATAGAATGCTCGGTGCCATCTCAGATCCCTAGCCCATTCCCCCAGGGTCCCATCTCCAGCCGTGGTCATTGCCTGATGCTTCAGAGGAAGGAGACAAAATACCCCCTCCAAAATATATTGGAGATGCGGGTTTCTTTCCTGACTCCTGACAGTGGCCAGCTGAAACTGTGAAACATGAGTTTTAGGAATATAGGACGAAAACCAGAAGGGAGCCCCAGGGCTGTGGAGCCCTGCCCAACCATCATAAACAAGCCTATCATACAATTGCAATAAAATTTGTCCGGCTGTCACTCTCAAAACTAATTAAGTTGCTCGCCCCCACTACTCCTGTTGGAAGGTTGTGCAAGAATCTCACTCCTCCAATAGTTAGAAACCTTCTTCTAATTTCCAGGCTGAATTTGTTCCTGGCCAGTTTATAGCTATTTGTTCTTGTACCAAAAGTGGTCTCTAGCTTAGATAGTTCTTGACCCTCCCTAGTATCAACCCCCCTAATGTATTTACAAAGAGCACTCTTATCCTCCTTCCGCCTTCTTTTTGCTAAACTAAATATGCAAAATGCTTCCAGTCACCTCTCATAAGACAGATCCTCCATTCCCCTGATCCGTAGCTCATCTGTGCACCTGTTTCAGTTTAAATTAATCTTTCTGGGTGACCAGAATTGGACACAGTATTCTAGATGAGGTCTTACCAGTGCTTTGTACAATCTCTACAGGAAATGCCTTGCCTAATACATCCTAGGATTGCATTTGCCTTTTTCACAGATGAATCACACTGATAGCTCATAATCACCTGTGATCAACCCACACAACCTGGTCTCTCTCCTCCTCTATTGCTTCCAACTGATAAGGCCCCAGCTTGCAGCAGAAATTCTTATTACAAGACTTTCCTTAAGTGCATGACCTTGCACTTTTTACTATTGAATTTCATCCCATTTCTGTCACTCCCGTCTTCAAGGCCATCCAGATCTTCCCAAGTAATGTTCACATTCTCCTTTGTATTGATGATGCCTCCCAGCTTAATATCATCAGGAAATTTCATTAGCACACTCCTACTTTTTTGCCAAGGCCGTTAATAAAAATATTGACTAAGATTGGTCCAAAGACTGATCCTTGAGGATCTCCACTAGTAACTTCCCTCCAGTTCGATAATTCACCTTTCAGCACATACGGGGGGGGGGGGGGAGGTGGCATGGGGGCGGGGCCTTGGGGGAAGTGCCACAGTTTGGGTTCCGGTGCTCCCCCTCCCCACTTTTAGGAAGCTTCTGCCGCTCCTGAGCATAACCCATTGATTTCTGCCCTATAGTCAATTCCTTATCCACCTTACAATGCTTCTCCTAATCCCCATCTTCCCTAATTTATCTAGTAATTTCCAATGTGGTACCATGTCAAATGCTTTACCAAAGTCCAAGTATATTAGATCTACTGCTCTTCCCTTATCTAAAGAATCAGTTATTTTCTCAAAGAAGGAAATCAGGTTAGTTTGGCATGATCTACCTTTGGTAAACCCATGTTGCATTGCATTCCCTCTACCATTTACCTTTATGAATTTCAATATTCTTTCCTTCACAGTTTAAACTGTGTTTGTTTATATACATACATATAGTTTATATTTATATAAATATAAAAGGTTCCAGTTATAAAATGTTCCAGTTACAGATTTTTGGCCGAAAATGTATTGCGTTACATTCAGCTCAATTGCATTTCTTTCTGTCTGTGTAATGTGATATGGTTTTTAAAAGTTATCTGTTTAATTCCAAAATTTCAGGGAATGTTTTGGGTATCAATGGGCAGAAGACTTTTGATTTCAGGAATAATCAGAAAACTAGAAGGGGCAAATGTGGACACAGGGACCCCTTGCATCTTGGTCATTGTCTATAGATCAAAAAACCAACTGATGGTAGCCATTAAGACTTTCCAGCATAACAATACTTATTACAATACTTATAACAATATGTTGGTCCAAGGAAATATATTACCTCACCCACCTTCTTTCTAATATAATACCTCTCACAGCAGTTATACAGTTTAAAAATATTGACACCCTGGCAGAAAGAAAATAAGAATAGGAGAAAGGGGAAATGGAGGAGCACACAGAAACACTAGTCTAGATGAAAGTGGGGGAATAGGTAGGGAGGGGTAATGAGGGGACAAACATAGCCCATGGCACAGGAAGAAAATGGGGGACAATGGTATGGGGAGAGGACAACACAGGAGATGGGAGAGTGACACACCTGGGGCTTGGGGTGGGAGTGGCAATAGAGGGATACAAAAAGCCCCTGGTGTGTGTAATGAGCTTGATCCACAGAAACAAAGTGTGTGACCCTCTCATATTGTTCAATAATAATTTTCTCACCTGTCGAAGTTTGAACCACAAAGATGTCTTAAGTAGCCTTAGCTACTGTAAAATGTCTCTGTTCTTTTTAAAAATGATATTCATAACTTACTACACCAATACCCTTGCAACATAACCATAACAGATATCCCTTTGCCTCCTAAAGCAATGGTGAACTCAGAAGACTAATCTTCATTTTTCTTCCACTAATGGAAGAATGCTATTGTCACAAAACTACGCTAAGCAGAAGTGGCTGATACCCAAAATTATGTACTTCCCCACATACCCACTTTGCCCTGACCCCCTTTTAAAAAAATGTTATTTGGGACAACACAATTTCTAATCTCCTAAACTAAAACAATTTGAGGCTCTTCCCCCTCTCCAAGTTCTTTTGCTGTAACTCCCACATCCCATCCCTGCTCCTCCTGAAAATGAATAGGAGTCCTTCCTCCATTATGCTTCCTACCTCTCCGCCACACCTCGCCAGGCCACAGACTCCCTCTGCTCTGCCTTTCAATCCCCACTCCCCAAATCACAACTCTTCCTTTGACAGACTCCAGCAGCACAGGCTCCTACTCACCTTGCAATCACTGGCTCTTCAGCTCCTGATTGCTGCAGCTCTCTGGCTCAACCCTGCCACACCTCCACCAACACCCTTCTTGCTGCTTCTGAGGTGGGGGAGCAGCTCTGCACTGAGGGTGGCTGTTCACATTCTATGGGGCTGTTCTGATTTTGCCCTAAAGAGGACTTGGAAAGTCCACCTCTGAGCACGTGCAGTTCTCGAGCCTATATTTTCAATGGACAGATAATCTCTCCCAGGTTACATCTACACTTGGAGCTAAGGGTGTGATTCCCAGATCAAGCAGACATACTCTTGTCAGCTCCCATCGAGCTAATGCTCTAAAAAGAATAGTGTAGCCACAGTAGAATGGGCAGCAGCATGGGCTATCCCCACCAAGTTCCAATCTGCCCAGACCACCTGGGTATATGCTTAGGGTGATGCCACTTGCCACTGCCAATGCTACCACAGCTACACAACTATTTTTAGTTCCAGCTTGATCGGAGGTAGTGTAAGTTTGTCTACTGAAGCTGGGAATCACACCCCTAGCTCCAAATGTACACAGACCCTAAAGGGCTAGACCTTCACCAACCCCGTCTGTTCTCTCTCCCCTGGTTCCACTCAGTGGTGCTGCACTGAAGGGCTACAATCTCAGACTCCTGACAGTCCTAGGTTTTGTGGGATGGTCCTGCTTTAACACACACACACACACACACACACACACCCTCTCTCCTGGTTGCAATGGCTCCCTCTCTGCAGAGGTGGCTAGGCTTCGCTCTCTGCTCCAGGTGTTGCGACCTAGCCCCTAACACATGAGGTCACAGCACCACTCATTCAAATTTGGCCCAGCCGCCTCCCTCTCCCCCCACCCTCCATCATGGAAGCCAGGCCAAACCTGAATGCTGTTGCAACTTTGTGCTTCAGAAGCTGGATTGCAATGCCTGAAGCAGAGACCTCAGCCAGCCCCATGGGAAAGGAGCTGCAGGAGTTGTCACTGTGGAAGTGTGGGATGGCCTTGCTCTGCAATGCCTTCCTGGGCCTCCCACACCTTGGGGGCAGCACCCAACCCCCCAGGATGTGTCCTGATTTAGCCTCTTCAAATGTTGGGAGGTATGTAATCTGCCAGCCTGTCCTCCCCTCCCTGACTCCCTCATTGTTGCTATCTATTGAGCTGCTGGAAGAAAGACAGAAAATGGATCTATTAGTTGGGGTTTAGCCCATTTGCCCTTCATTACCAGTTATGATGGTTGCTGAGCCCAAAAAGTAGTTGGAAAGCAGTCAGTGTTGCCAGCACTCATAATTTTATTGCTAGTCTCATGGTGCTGTTTTTCTTAAAGCCCTAGCTCCTGGAGTCATATTACATGAGAATGTAAGGGTTTTGTTTTGTTTTGTTTTGTTTTGTTTTTTAAAGCATCTCTAGTCTCTGTGGTTGTGGAGAAAGGCTTGAATTTTGTAACCCTGAATTCTCAAAAAAGAGAAGGCAAATAAAAAGAACCTCAAATTTATTATTTTTTTAAAGTGTCATATTTTTAAGTTCATCTTGTTATTTTTTGTAGCCTGGCTCAATTTTTGAATGCTTGAAGTTCAGTAACACTAGAAGCTCAACATCTGCTTTTGAGCTTCTAAATAGGCCATTGGTATAATCCACTATGGTTGAATTATTCCAGTTCAGATTTAATTGTGAGTCACCTTTAATGGACTCCACTTCTTCCTCTCTGAAAATAACGGGACTGACCCTGCAACTCTCTGTCAACACTTCTTACTCATGCAGGGAGTCCTGTGGACTTCACTCATGAGAGTAATGGCTTCAGGATTTCTCCCAGGACCCCAGTCAAATGTTACAAAGAGACTGGTATGTAACAGTATTTCTGTCAAATTATGAGCACAATGTTGAATTATATTCATACGACCAGTTGAGTCCACATTTCTGTGCTGAATTATGCTTCGTTAACTTGGTAGGTTAACTATTTCACTACTTCTTCTAAATGAAATAAAAATGTTGAGCAGATGTGCACTTCCTGTGCTCTGGAAGTATTGACTAGTTCCACTAGTTTTAACTAGAGTGGCCGATGATAGCACAGAAGTACTGTTTACAAAATGGGTACTAGGATCACTAAAAACATGTACCACATTATAATTGTACAATAAAACCATTAGTTTTCTCCTGAATACAAAATTAATCTCTTGGAGATAAATGCCCTGAAAGTATGTCCGATCATTGTGTGTGGACATGGCGATCTCCTTATTAATTAACACACCTGTTTATCAAAACTCAATCTCTTCTCAGCTATCAACCTTCCACTCATAGACCCTATTTCATATAAATGCTTTATCACGTGCTTAAATCCCATTGAGTTCAATGGAGCTTAAGGGCTCTTCCTGAATAAGCATGCTTTCCTGAATTGTGGCCTTCATCATTTCCTTGAATAGTAATAGAAAACAAATCAAAGTTGAAACACACACTACCTCCCTAAAACAACTGTCCTAACACTCTGAACTATGGGAAGTCTCCAGGCCCAATTCCACCCTCACATAAAAGGGATGCAACTGCAAGGGAAAACAAGGCAATTTGTATCTATGAAAGGAAGGGCAGAATTAGGTCCTCCATATTTAGACATCTTCAGGTAACTGAACTTATCAGTACTGTGATTTCATTTTAAGGAAGGTATTTCAAGGAATGCTAGAGTGCAAAATGGGATTATGATCTTTTGGCAGCAAGCCTGACATTGACACATATGCAAGTTATCCCACAGATGTCCACACATGCTACAGAATGCCAACTATACATACAAAATGATGGGGTCTAAATTAGTTGTTACCACTCAAGAAAGATCTTGGAGTCATCATGGATAGTTCTCTGAAAACATCTGCTCAATGTACAGTGGCAATCAAAAAAGCAATGAGTGTGTTAGGAACCATTAGGAAAGGGATAGATGATAAGTCAGAAAATATCATAATACCTCTAATAGATCCATGGTACAGCCACACCTTGAATACTGTGTGCAGTTCTGGTCACGCTATCTCAAAGAAGATATATAAGAATTGGAAAAAGTACAGCGAAGGGCAACAAATATTATTAAGTGTATGGAACAGCTTTGATATGAGGAGAGATTAAAAAGACTAGAACTGCTCGGCTTAGAAGAGACACAACTATGGGGGGATATGATAGAGGTCTATAAAATCATGAATGTGGAGAAAGGCAATAAGGAAGTGTTATTTACCCTTTCTCATAACACAAGAACCAGGGGTCAACCCAATGAAATCAATAAGCAGTAGGTTAAAAACAAACGTAAGGAAGTTCTTCACACAATGCTCAATCCGTGGAACTCATCGTCAGGGATGTTGAGAAGGCCAAAAGTAAACTGAGTTCAAAAAAGAATTAGATAATTCATGGAGGATAGTTCCATCGATGGCTATTAGCCAAAATAGTCAGGGACACAACCCCATGATCTGAATTCCCCTAAACTTCTGACTGCCAGAAGCTGGGACTGGATGACAGAGGATGAATCACTTGATAATTGTGCTGTTCTGTTCATTCCCTCTGAAGTATCTGGCACAGGTTGCTGTCAGAAGACAGGATACTGAGCTAGATGGACCATTGGTCTGACTCAGTATGGCCATCATTATGTTCTTATAAAGATTTTGACACATTAGCACGTAAGCTGTTTGTGCCAGGAATTCTTTCATACAATGTGTTTATTATATATTATCCAGCATCAATTGATTTGGGACTATTGGCACTACTACAATGCAAATATTAAAGAAGCAGTGGATCCAAACATGCTCATCTGGTTTCTAGATCTATACTCTCAAGTTTAGAAAGGGTTTCTTTGTTTCACAATATGCAGTGATTTATATTGAGTGGCTATGTGTGGAGTGGTCATGCAGTTCATTGTAAACAGTAGAAAGCAGAAAAAGAATTACTTCAGAATATGCAAATATTGATTTTTGTGAGGTGACTGTTCAGACTGAATGAACACTGCTTTGGAGAGGTGCTCCCAAACACAGCCAAGTTCAAATAGTATGGGGATATTTCTACATTTATATAGTTTTATTTCTTGGCGCTCTCCCAGAATATTATTTATTTTATTCTATACTCTGGTCAATGAAACCTCACACAGATCTTAAATTTTAAAAGCCATGTTAGTGAGCAAAAGAAGTTTTCATCAAATCACAAATGATCTTTTATAACATGTCATGACAATTATTTAAGGAAGCTACACAAGGTTTTGTTTTGTTGTTGTTGTTGTTATTTTATTATTGGGGAGCTTTCAGAAGTCATAGCTTTCTAGTATGAGGAGCTTTAAATGGATACCATGGATTTTACTTGGCAATAAAATGGTGAGATGAATCAAACGTCTAATTTGCAGCTAAACTGAGAATAGCACAGCAATGTTTCTCTTTTATTAGCATTTAAAAGATCTGTACTTTTATGAGGCTAGATGGTGCTTTTAGCATGCAGCTCATAATAAGGAGCAGTGCAAAGATACTCCACATCAAGTGGAAGTTATCAGTCATGCAGGGAAGAGAAAGTAGTTTATAACATCTGTTTAAAGGCTGTAGCATGTTGCCCCTCCCCAGCCAGCCAGTGCTGCTAACCAGTGCATGGTGGTGGTAGGGTGGGGGGAGGAAGTGCAGAAATGGCTCAGCTTACTCCCTGCCTTTCCACTCACTATCTCCCCAGTTACTCACAAGTGGAAGTATCTGGGGCACATCCCATGTGCTCCCAAGCATCAGAACTGGAAATATGTCTGGCCTCTGAACAGTGCACAAGGGTGTGGGGCGGAGTCTACTCCTTTCTACACACCTGCATGGCTGTGTATGAATAGGGCACATTCTAACCCTATTAATCAGATATTTAATCTGCTTCTAATACATAGTATGGTATAGCAATATTCTTCCTCCTCTTTTTCAACTGTATAGAGTAGAATCAAATACATGGTTTGACCATAAAAACATCAATACTGAACGTTAGGTGTTGGAAGAGTCATAAAGAGGCAATTATACACAATATTTCAAGAATTTTGATGGAACTGTAAATTAAATGTGATTTACAGTGTTCCTGCATGTTCCATTTGAAGACCAGCATATGCTTCATGTAATCTTAGATCAAAAGAATTATCTGAAAGCCATTAGTGTTGTTATATGTTCACTGTTAAAATGTATATATTCCCCATCCTGTCTTATCTAGGTTCACCAGGAAAAGGGGAAGGGAAAGAAGACAACTAACTTACTTCCCACCTTGCCACTTACTTTTTGACTATGCATGTCATCATTATGGACTGATCCTGCTACCATTCAAGTGAATGGCAAAACTTGCACTGACTTCAAACAGAGACGAACTGGGTCCAAAAAAGCACAGATTTCAATGATTTTCCGTAAAATTCTAGTGTATAAAATCCAGCTACCAAGACAATACCCCTTGTCTCCAATCAAGTTGAGTCTTGCACAAATGTGTACTGTCACATTCCTTTTCTCACTCATCCTTAAGTCATTACCATGACCCTTTAGTTCATTGTATTGATTGTCTGTCTCCTTGACATATTACACTTCATGCCTTTCTTAAAGGTGAAAGGCAAATATCAAAAATAGCAACAGCTATGTAATCAAAGTACTACATTCCAAAGTGGGCTTGCTGAAATAAATAGTTTGAAATAATATACCGTGTGGTTTTAGAATCACTGTTATGATAACAAGAAGTCTCAAAACAAAACCAAATGCTTTCTGGTTAGTTTGATAGCCAGATATAGTTACCCTATGCAAGTGTCTTAACTTGTTACCTTATCTTCTTTCTTTGTCAGATGTAAAAATAAAGTGACTGGTATTATACACAGAAACAGACCTGGCATTATAAAAATGGTCACGTCATGCACAAGCATGAATAAATATGTATTCACTGTGCAAAATGTGACCTAAATATTCCCTTCTTCAAGCACATTTACTGCAATAGAGTGGATACTCCTCCTGCTGTTTCCTTGATAAAGCCACCTGTGTACATATTACTATAAAAGTACAAATTATTGATTGTTATTTTGGGGACAGGGGAACTGCACAAATTGGACCTGATCCTGAGAAGTGTTGCATGACAATATAACCCATAGGAACTGCATGTCTTCATCACCTCTCAGAATCAGTATAAGAACTTTTGAGTGGCTGTCATAAAGGTCACAGAGGTTCCAGAGAACATTTCAGTAATTAATACAACCAGTTTTTCTTCCAGGCACCTTAATTTCCTCACTTTCAATATGACTTTTCCTAAAAAAAAAAAACCTCTATTTATTATATGGGCATCCTAGGATTTGATGAGGGGTAACAGTTTTATATATATATAAACTAACTATTTGTGATGTCAGATGAACTAATTCAGATAAATAACCACCGACCTTAATTTTTTCTCAAAACTTAGACACAAATCTTTTGATATTCAAACATATTTTATCACGGTTGTTATTTTTTTTATTTACAATCACATCTTTGACTTTTTAATTCCAGCTGTGGCAATTCTGAAATAATGAGAAAGGATCTTTTTTACAGTACGTTCCTACCAACCAAACTGCAACCAGGAAATACTTCAGATCTCACAAAAAGAAACCTGATCTTGCAAGATTTTTAGTCTGATTTTCAGTCATGTGAATATGACTTACATTAAGCATTGAAAAGTTTCAGAAAATCTGAATGCTTGTCAATCCTCCAAACCTTTTCTCGTTTTGCCCATCATTAATTACTTGCTACACTCTACATAGTTTTATCTCTTGAACTCTCTTTAAAAGAGCCTAGATTTTTCAGTATTGTCCCTAATGCTGTGTGGCATCAGAGAGGTAAGAATAGAAATTAAGGACAGCAAGTACTGAGTGGTACAAAAAACATGCTATTTGGACCCTGTGTATCGTTCAGGCAAAATCTGGGTGACGTATGAGCTAGATTTTTTTACGTCTATATTTCCAAACATTTATATCTACCCTTCGTTAGCTTGTAAACTCCCAGTGAGCGTGGTTCGCCGTTTCCAGCCAATGAGAGCTCCGGGAAGCAGTAAGTGGACTTCTGTACCATTGGTGATGGCTGACTCCCCATACTTACAGTCTCATTGTCTTTCCAGAAGACATCATCAAAACTACAGACAATATACTCTTTTATTTCTGCTGATTTTCATGCCATTTTTTTTCAAGCATGCACTTCCATCTAAGTCTTCCTCCACTTAATCTTTGCTCTCTTCCACCAGCACTACGTCATCTGCAAAAGCAGCAGGCCACTCTCTGGATGTTTTCTGTAAGTGCATCAAGCACCAACATGAACAAAAAGGGAGCTCGTGATGAGCTTTGATGTACTCCTACTCTTATAAGAAACTGTTTAGTTTCTCCACGTGGCCTTCAACCTGTGGTAACAGCACCTCATACATATACTGGACAAGTCTGATAAAATCTTCAGGTATCTCTCTCATTCTCTTACTCCACCAGATGACTTCTCTTGGAACAATTTACCTAAGATTGTGGTGATTCTCCATCACTGACATCACAATTTTCAAATAAAGATTAGATGTTTTTCTAAAAGTATAATCTAGGAATTATTTTGGGAAAGAAGTTCTATGGCCTGTGTCACACAGGAGGTCAGACTAGATGATTACAATGGTCTGTTCTGGTCTTGGAAGTTATGAATATATGGACTGTGGTCGAAAGCCTTCTCAAGATTGATGAATACTATGTGTAGGGTTTTCCTCTTTTCGCTATATTTTTTCACAAGCAATCTTAATGTAAATATAGCATCCATTATTCATTTACCTGGCACAAATCCAATCTAATTGTCACTGACTTTCACTTCTCTTCATGGTTTCTTATCAACAGCTTTCTCCCCAATCTTCCTCATGTGATTCATGAATATAATGCCATGGTAGTCACCAGTCTCGTAGATCTCCTTTTTTCTTAAATATCAATGCTAATGTGCTCTGTCTCAGGGAATCAGGCTTCTTTTCAGTCTCCATGATGCAATTAAACAGTTGTGTCAATATGTTCATGCCTACTTGCCTCAGGCACTTCCATACTTCTGCTGGTATGCCATTGGGGGCTGACAGCTTTCTTATTTTTCATATTGTTCAGTGCATCTGCAACTACTTCTTCTAGTACTGGTGCCACCAGTCCTGGTGTGGTTTTATCATATGGCATGGTTCTCTTAGATTCTCTTCATTCTGAAGCCCATCAAAGTAATTTCTCCACCATTCCTTAATCAGCTTCTCATTAACATATTTCCACTTTCATGTTTAGTGGCTGATCTCACCCAATGTCTTTAGTTCTCCCATCCGGGGCCTTTGCCAGTCCATATATTTCTCTCACTCTCTTTTGTTTTAAGGTGGGCGTATAATCTTCCATGGCTTTAGCCTGAGCAGCTTCCACCTCTTTTTTCGCTATCTTTTTGGCTTTTTATACTTCTGAAAATCCTACTGCTAGAGTATCACCTGCCAAAGTTTAAAACACTTTTTCATATCCTTCATGGCCTCTCGAACTTTCTCATTCCATGACCAGATGTCATCAGGAAAAAAATGTTTTTTTTTCACCAAGCATTCTCTTTGCGCATTCTTGAATTTTGCTTGTAATATGATTCTACCATCAATTCATATTTTCTCTTAAACCTTCTAAAGAGATCTTCTTCAACACTTGTTTTAAACTCCTTTCTAGTTTCCTCAAACCGCCATCACTTGGTTTTCTATACTGTTGTGGACCATTTTTCTCTCATGTATGACATGTATGCATAGTCAAGAACCAGCATTTTATGTTGAGTTGCTATGTTTTCCCCTTGGTTTGACAGGAAGTAATCTGAGCCCATATTCTACCACTTTTATAGGTAATAAAATGTTCTTAGTGAACAATGTATTACTGACTACCAAATCGTATCTGGGCCTACTGTAAAATAGTCTCCCCTTCCGGTTTCTATGTCCAAATCCCTAGATGCCATGGTGCCTTTTGAAGCATTTACCGTCTCTCCCACCTGACCATTAAACTTGGCTCCCATGATGACTCTTTCATCCTTTATCACTTTCTGTACAGCAGTATTCAATTTCCCTAGAAACTTCTTATTATTATTCTTCACATCGCTTCTGGGGTGCACATATAACATTTAAAGGGCCATTTTCAAAAGATAATGTAGCCAAAATTATCCTCTCATATATCTTATCCACAGCCACTGCACATCCCTGCATTACTTGGTCTACAACTATACCATCTCCATTTTTTTTTAATTTAATGTGACATAGCCTTCCACCATAGCGCTTGCCTTTGCTCCCTTCCAATCTGTACTTTCCTTTTCATCAATGTCTGAGCCAGCTCTGCACTTTTTCCAGTTAATGTCCCTATATTCCAAGATACCAATCTTATCTTCTGGACTATCTTATATACTAATTATATCTCTTAAATAGTATTTATATTTAATAACTGATATAAATAGTTCAAGAGAAAAGGAATATAAATATGGCTATGGAAAGAGACTTACCCATCTGTAACAATTAGTGAAAACATTCAGCCTCTACAAAAGCACTGAACTGCAGAGGCTGGTACACAAGATTAATTGTTGAAAGAGAGATTTGAAGGATGACTCACTTTAGCTACACAGAGCTAAACAGATTTCAAAATCTCCTTCTGTTAATAAAGCCAGCACTCACAGAAAAGTGCTCCAACATGTTTGCTAACGTGGGTATATTTCCATCTAAGTTCATGTCTATTATGCTTTTGGTTTGGATCAGTGCCCATGTCCCTTTTTCATCCTGTCTTATCTAGGTTCACCAGGGAGAAAGTCAGGAAGTTGTTAAAGTTCATTTTGTGGCTATAATTGGACTATTTAAACAGAAAGGAGCAAGTCTGGGTGGTTTTTGCTTCTTTGGTACAAACCTTGAAAATTATTTTCCCAAGTTGAAAAGTGATCAAATGACAAATTACATTTTTCCCCCAAATGTTATTGTAGAAGGAGCAGGCACTTTTTCAAAACAAAATTCAAAAACAAAATCTTTTACTTTTTGTAGGAGCTACAGTAATTGTGGTTCTTTGCATTTTCCAACTGCAATTTGTAAGAATTAGCCATGCCACATTATTTACTTTATTATTATTTCATGCATTTAAAAAGGCACTGCTGTAGTATCTGGCTTCAGGTTACATCATTTCGATTAAAAGAAAATAACACTCCCCAAATATCATCATCATTACTAACTAAATCTGGCCTAAGTATTGGTCACGAAAGCAAAGCTTCAGTAAAATAAATATATTCAGAATGCAACCTCCAATTAGGACCCATAAAGTCATTTCTGTAGGGCATGGAGAAAAATAGCAAATGTGGCCCATTTTCCTCATATGTGATATGTAGTTCAGTGGATTCAGTTTAGGCTTTATTTAATTTTTACTAAAATGAATGGGAGTCTTTGCATTGACTTTAATGGGATGTTGTTCAGGCCCTAAGGTAACAGTTTTAAAAGAGACTTAGGCACTTAGGAGCCTCTGCATCATTCAAAGTCAGCAGGATTGAGTCTGCCTTATGCTCAAATAAATTGGTTAGTCTCTAAGGTGCCACAAGTACTCCTTTTCTTTTTGCGAATACAGAGTAACACGGCTGCTACTCTGAAACCTAGCTCACTTTTGACATTTTTACCCCTAAGGACTGATCTTCTATTTGTGTCTTTGTACAGGGCCAAAAGATTTCGGTGTAAAAGCTGAGTCATGTGAGCATTTTAACCTTTGGGCAATCCGATGTCCTAGCTCACAGAGGCCTTGATCCAACTACCATTGAAGGACTCCCATTGACTTGAATCAGGGCAATCTGTTAATCAACTAACAAAGTAAAAGTAGCCTAAGCACTTCATTAAACTCAGTGGGTATTATGGTTATGCTCAAAAGGATCTGTCAGCTGGATTCTTAAGACTTGATTTGCAGGAACAGACTGGAAGAGAAAGAGGTCTTTAAACATCTACATGCTTTCAGCAAGAATGTCAGTAGCAATCCCTTTTTAATTTTAAAATCAAAACATTTTAAAAAGTGTTAGTGAAAACTATGGCACACAAAATTTGATCCCAATAACCAACAGACTAAATTGGAATCCTCTTACAATTCAATGTAAATTGTACAAAAGTATTTTCCTGTTACTACACCATTTTTACTCCCACCATTTTAGCAAGCAGAGCCAAAATAAAGTCCCATCAGGAAGCAGAGAAGAAAACAAAACCTGAGAGCTTGATTCTACTTTCAACCTACATTACTCACTGTCTTTCGTCAGCTATTTATTTAATTTACTAACAGTGTGTCTCTGTTTTCTTTTCCTAATAATATATTAAATATGGGAGACGTTTTGTGGCAGTTCTACAGATTCATTGCTTTTCAAACTAAACATTGTGGACATGAGCTTAGTTGCAGACTGGCAGTGTAAATCTGCAAATTTGGAACAACTGAAGCATTGCAAGCAGACTGCAGGCAGTCACCAGGCTAACTGATAATCTGCTCAGATCCTCTCTTAACTGGCCTCAGCAGGGGCCTTAAGGTTTTCTGCTTTTGGGGTTTTTTTACGACTGCTAGAGGTAAAAGAGACATCCATCTATCAGACACTAATTTTACTCTCACACTTGGCTCACAGAAAGGTATCATTCTTGCCAAATACAAATTTATCATGACCTGAGCTGGTTGGACAGAAAACAGTTCCACCAATTTTTTTTCAAAGTGCTGTTTCATCAAAATCTCAATGTTTAATGGGAATGTGTAGACTGACAAAAATTTCAACCAAGAAGCATAGAAGTGAATCATTTTGACTTTCTTTTTTAGATTATTTTCATTTAGACTGTTATAATATTCAGTTCAGTATGTTTTATTGATATTACATATTTTATTTACTTTATGTTTCAACATTATTAAATGAAACAACCATTTCTGTGAAAAATGTCACTATTGCAATTTTTCATTCTAATTTCAGAATTTCGTGCAGGATGGAAATTCTGTTCTCTGATCAGCTGCACTCACCACCAATCACTAGCGGGAACTATGGGCTAGAGTCACAAAAGGATTTGAGCTCCTAACTGCCACTTTAGATGCCTTAATCCCAGAATAAGGCCCCACTGGGAATCAAAAAAACCCTACTTAGCTGTTGCCAAACCTTGTAGGTGCCTTAACTCTCTCTCAGCACCTATGTTTTTGCAGTCAGAGTTTCCTAGGTGCTTATATTTCTGCCTCTGTGCATCAGCACTACAGCCTTACTTTAAACATCCAGACACCTAAGCCCCAGAGCAATGCACAAACTGGGGAGAATAGACACTCCTCTGCCTAATTCACTTGCGGGGTCCTAAGTTTGCTCAGAGCTCACCTACTGGATTGAGCCCCCATAGACAAACTCACACAAAATGGCAGCAGCAGCAGTTGGAGCAGAATCTTTCTCATAACTTTTAGCCCAGGGGTTAGGGTACTCACCTGGGATGTGGGAGACCCCCAGTACAAGTCTCCCCTCTGCCTGAGGCAAATGCCTGAACCACAGAGCTATGGGATAGTCTGATGTGGGGATCTCTCAGTCTCATCTGTTGAAGCTGTTCCAATGTGGATAAATGATTAAAGAGTCATTGGAGAAAGGGGACTGGATCCAGGGTCTCCCACCTCCCCAGTGAGTGCTCTAATCACCAGCCTACAGAGTCATAGATCCTGGAACTAAGGGTGTTGGAGGTGCTGTTGCACCCCCTGGCTTGAAGAGGTTTCCATTATATGCAGTGTTTACAGTTTGTTTCAATGGTTCTCAGCACCCCCACTATAAAAATTATTTCAGCACCCCTGTATAGAGTCATTCTCATGTTTGCTTTCTTTGGCCCAATGACTCTTTCCTTATTTATTCACAGTGGAACATCTTCAAAAGAAAAACTGAGGAAAGCCCATGTCAGAATATCCCATAGCCCAGTGACTAGGACACTCACACAAAAGATGGCAGATCCCACTTCAAATTCCTTTTCCCTTTCAGACAATGGTCTCCCACATCCAAGGTGAGTGCTGTAACCACTCAGCTAAAAGTTATGAGGAGGTCCTCCCTGAACCTGTTCTCCCCAGCTTCTTTCAAAAATGGCATAAGCACTTAACCCCAAAAGAAAGTTTTGCAGTTAAAAATGGATGTGCCTCCCTGAAGCACAGATTTAGACCCTAACTTCCTGAGAGGGGGAGTCCAGGTCAGCTGACTCAGGTTTTCAGAGCTCATGCTGTGGGGATAAATAGCTGAGCCCAAATGTCTCCACTGTAATTGTATCGCCCCAGAGCATGAGCCCTAGTCAGCTGACCTAGGCCAGCAACCACTTTGCCATGGTCTTTTATCACAGTGTAGATGTATCCTTAGGTACTAATATGGCCCCTATCACCATAGTATCTAAATACCTCATAATCTTTAATGGATTTATCCTCACAACACCACCATCATATAGGGTAGTACTAATAGTCGCATTTTAGAGATGGGGAACTGAGGCACGGAGAGAGAAACTGATCATTACAACTTCTGTCCTGAAAATTAAAAAAAAAGTGTAATGAGAACCAGGAAACATCCAAAAATAGGGCATGTTTTGACCAAGTGTATTCAAACTGAGTCAAACACATACGCTAATGATATGCTATTATCTGAAAGAGTCATATTTGGAGCTGATATAGTGAGTGTAAATTCTAGCTGGTCTGCTGCAGAATTGTTTGCATTTGTGAATCCATCTATCTCTGTAGCCAGTAGGGAGTTCTATGGATGGAGTTTTTGGCAAAATCTTGACCCTACTTATTCGGTCATGGGTGACTAGATTTCAATGAGACTGAAATTTGCCACCACCAGCTTTTCTCATCTCTCCATGACATTGCTGGAAATCATATCAGCTAATGGCACCAAATACTATAATGCTGACCCTCAGTGATTGGAAACTTGCCTTTCACCATTATTATATCATATGCAGAAGAGGCCAAATCATCAGTCCTCCCTAGGAAATGAGTATCAGAACCAACTTAAAACAGATTTAAATAATGTAATTTTCAGTTTATGAACTGGACTAATGTGAAAAAACTGCAAGGGTTCTCATCTGGGATCTAATCCTCCTCCCATTAGAAGTACTAATGTTGCAGGATGAGATTGCTAGGAACTAGAAGACAAGACAAGACCTGGCCCTACAAGCTACTGAAGATGCTCATATCATGCTGTATTACAGTCCCAGTGACTCTCCCTGTTAAGTAGCACAGAACTGATTCATAAGGAAATTTACCAGTCCTCTAAATGCAGGAGCTCTTTACACATTGCTGACGCGGATCACACAATCCTGCTCTTTTTCCACTTTGCAGCCTTCTCCAACTTGCAGAAGACTGAATTGCAGTATAATCTCAAATTGAAGTGAAGGCTAGACACCTACATCAGGCCTGTGGGATTGTGTTTAAACATCATTTTTTCCAACAATGGTGACTACATCCAGAGTCCTGTGTATTCCAGGATACAGCAGCTACAGAATTCACAGTGGAATCCACCCCTCGCCAGAAATTGTGCTTTAGAATATAATATTTCATTTTCATCAAAATGGTTGTGAATGTAACCTTGAGAGTACGAACCAAATGTAGACCAGTATAGTGTTGTCTTCCTGAATCTGTAGACAGCCTGAAAAATATAGCTCTGAGAGGCATGAACTGTTCAATGAGCTGTTAACTCTGAATCCCTAGGATCACAATGTAAAAACATCAACATTAACAATTTCATTTCAACTATTTTAGGACAAATGCCTAGCTAATGTATTTATCCTACAATCCCAGCCGCCCCTCTCCCCAGTTGCCAAGAG
This sequence comes from Natator depressus, assembly GCF_965152275.1. Lineage (NCBI taxonomy): Eukaryota > Metazoa > Chordata > Testudines > Cheloniidae > Natator > Natator depressus. The sequence continues at coordinate 164,971,713 of NC_134235.1, read as the reverse complement.
CCCCAGCTGCCACCTTATTACCTATCAAACCTCCAGCTTCCACCTCTGACAACTAAGACAATGCAGTTATATGTGTCAGTATAAATATCTGTGGAACACTGAAAACTGAAAATGTGGTGACAGCACAAAGGAAATGAAATGCAACATAAAAAATAAACACAGTAGTAGTAGTTACACATTTTCATAATCAACTCATTTTAAAATTTCCTTTTTTAAAATAGCTGTTGCAGAATTTCCAGTCTACCACATGACTCCAGAAACAAGTGCTCCAGAAACCAGGGTTCTTGCTACAGTATTTCAGACCAGTTTGCACTAGATATACACGGCTTTGATCACATCTTCAAAAAAGGTGTCTTTCCCCACAACAGACACATGCACACTTAAAAATAATAAATAGCAAATCCTATGCCTTTACAGTCCAGCAATACCTGGGTACCATATCTTCATAAATTGTGTTCCCTCACACTGTGGAAGAATGGACTCACCACTAGAGAGACCCCTTGTGGCTGTTACAGGTTGTCATCCTCTAATATTGCCCTGCAGACAGCTGCTCTGGTTCTGCAGTGGTCTGGCTCTTCTCATACTTGGCCCTCCAATCAGGTCACGTTTTAGTTCTACCCCTTCTGGGATATCAGTGTCATAAGTGGAGAGTGTTCTACTGTCCCACATGACATTGGTCATTGTTATGACACCTTCTACCTCTCCAAGGCTTTTCTTCCATTCCCCTCTTCTGACAGAGTAGTGGCCCTGGGGCTTCTCCATGGAGTCTTTTAACCAACTTAAAAGCGAAACAAAAACACAACAAAAGTAACATCAGTCCCCTCCCTGACATTCAAAGAGTTACCTCCCTGGAGGCTTGTCTCTAGCTTGTATCCTCCATTCCTATTTATTCCCAAGGCCATCTCTCGATTGGTCTTCTCTCAGGCCCACCGCTAGAATGTGTCGCACCCTGATGGCTTCTCAGTATTTCTCCAGGTTCCACTCTCTACTACTCAGAGAGTGACTGCAGAGTTCCTTTTCCTCTCTCCCTGCAAACTCCTTCTAATCTGTGCTTCCTTTCTTTATGGTCATCACCTAGTTTTTCTTCAGCTGGACTTCATCTTTAATTAAGCCTGACCCACCCTCCAGGCACAGTCAGGTAGCATAACTGGCCTCTCAGGATGACCTTAACTCTTTCCTTGCCTGTGGTTTCCCCCACCACCACCACCACCACACACACACACTCATGTCTTTGCAGTCCAGCAATACACTTCTCCCTATATCTACTTTGGACTTAGTATAGGCAGAGTGGAGGAAGCAAAATGAAAGGAGAGGCAAATGCAATATTTAACACGACAGCCCTATTTGTTTTTAAATTACTTAGGATTCAGTCAAACGTGCAGTACACAATACATAGCACATTTACAATGATCTGCTGGAAGGTTAAAATTCTGCCTCCAAACTGAAAGAAGTGTTGCGGCAATGGAGTCTCTCCCTCTCTGGATTCTGTGAAATCATCCTGTCCAGAGATTTACTGCCTGTGCTTCATGAAAATATTTCTGAAGGGCGTTTTTATTTTTATTTTTAAAAGGGTCAGGGTAGGCTAAATTGCAGCTATTAAAAAAAAATTCTTAGGGAGGATACTCCCCACCCTGGCCTTCTGAAGAGGACTCAAGCTTAACTGTGCTCTCTTATCAACACTCTCCATATATTTTTCAGGAATAAAGTATCAACACCTCTAGCAAAGTACAGATTAACAAATACCATTTTGCTGTGTGGTGCCTCCTTCCTCCATAACCATGGGCATGTCAGATTTTTTGGTTTGAGTGGAAATACAAATTCATGTATTCCTGAGTCCTTCTCTGCTCTTCTCTGTGAACACCCCAGTGTCATGGGATTTATCACAGACCAAAAGAGGGAGAATATTTGATGGTCAGTTTTTTTAAAAAATTAGCAGCAAGTCACTAAATCACCATTTAAAGGAATCATATGACCATTCCAGAGGGAATGGTGCCTCGATCCAATCAGTACAGGTGGAAGCATATTGGGAATTTTTAAAGGATTAGAGGTGGGGTCAACTACCTTCTAGGCATCTGAAGGGGATGAGATGGTTCTGTTTTTGTTGAATGTGCGGATAAAGAATTTATCTGAAAAAAATGGGGCAGAAAATGAACATACATGGGTCAGATGTTCAGCTGGTCCAAGTGGACGTCTGTCATAAACATACAGCTAAGGGTAGCATAAAAATCCCTCCTTTACACGTAAAGGGTTAAGAAGCTCAGATAACCTGGTTGGCACCTGACCAAAAGGACTAATAAGGGGAGAAGATACTTTCAAATCTGTGGGGGGAAGGTTTTTTCTTTGTCTCTTTGTGTGGGTTCTCTTGGAGACAAAGAGAGAGACCAAGCAAGTAATCTAGCTCCTTCTGAATGATACATCTAACTTACAGAAATAGTAAGTAATAGAAAGGAAATGCGTTAGAGTATCTTTTGTTTTAGCTTGTGAATTTTCCCTGTGCTAAGAAGGAGGTTTATCCCTGTTTTTTGTAACTTTAAAGTTTTGCCGAGAGGGGAATCCTCTGTGTTTTGAATCTTATTACCCTGTAAAATTACCTTCCATCCTGATTTTACAGAGGTGTTTCTTCTACTTTTTTTTTCTTTACAATAAAGTTCTGGTTTTTAAGAATCTGATTGGTTTTTAGTGTCCTAAAAACCAAGGGTCTGGTCTGTGCTCACCTGGTTTACCTATTTGGTTGGTAGATTATTCTCAAGCCTCCCCAGGAAAGGGAGTGAAGGGGCTTGGGGGGATATTTTAGGGAAACAGGAACTCCAAGTGGTCCTTCTCGTGAATCTTTGTCTAACTCACTTGGTGGTGGCAGCAGTACCCGTCCAAGGGCAAGGAAGGATTTGTACCTTGGGGAAGTTTTTAACCTAAGCTGGTAGAAATAAGCTTAGGGGGTCTTCACGTGGGTCCCCACATCTGTACCCTAGAGTTCAGAGTGGGGAGGGAACCTTGACAGCATCAATCCACCGACTTTGAGGGAGCTATGCCAATTTACACTGAGGATCTGGCACAAAGTCAGCTTATTTATTTATGTATTTATTTTCAAGTTCCTCAGCTCCTGATGAGTGTTGGATTCTTAGACCGCCAAATCGTGTATATGTTTGTAGTTATGGATTATAGTCTTTATTTTGCATTATTCACAGAAATGTATTGGGATATGTTTGTCACTGATCTTTGACAGTGCATTGTCAGTAGTTTCCTAGTGTCTAGCAGTGATAGAGACAGAAGATGAAAGCCATTTGGATGAAGATTCGTAGAGACAGGATGGGGTGATACTGGAAGGCTGGCTGGGGAAAGCATCCAAAGAATACGGTGATGTTGGTGTCTGCTTGCAAGGCTGCTGGGATTACCCACACCTTGCCAATTAACTTCACCATGTAGGAGTTCTCCCAGCTCCTCAACTACTCTTAAATCTGTTTTACAGATTTGTAAGCCTTGATGGTTACAATTTAATAACTGTTGGATTTGATTATAAAGATACTGAAGGCATAGGCTGTGAAACTGAGTTTGCATCTAGATATGGATCCAAAATTGGGGAGCAGTCATATCAAGGCAGTGAATCATTAGGGCATAATCTGTCTCCAGTTAGTTAATGCAACTTCAGATGTTTGTTCAAGATGAAACACATGCAAGGACTGATTGTATTTATTCCCACAAGACGCCCTTATTCACGCATGTAGTCCCATGAAAGGACTAAACACATGAGTAAGGCTTGCAAGGCCAGGCCCATATGGCATGTGCAAGCTTTACATGATTTATTCTCAGAGTATGTGTGAGTATAACATCTTCCATCACATCCAGAACCATTATTTGACTGCTATCATAACAGTAGGTCCTGGAGGAGAGAACACAGATATTTTTGGAGCAGCGATAAGCATAGGTGCTCACTCTGTGTGTGCTCCGGGACTGGAGCACCCACAGAAAAAAAAATAGTGGGTGCTCACCCCCCCCAGCCACAGTTGTTTGGTGCCCCCCCCCAATCAACTGTTTGGCAGCACCCCCCATTAGCTGATCAGGACACTGCTAAATGTCTGATTAGAGGCGCCGCCAAACAGCTGATTGGCAGCTGGGGGAGGAGCTTTGGGGAGGGTGGAGAGCAGTGAGTGGGTGCACAGGATTTTGGCCTAATTCATATGAAATGCACGTCCTTTCTACCAGACCAGAGAGTGAGTATTTAGGGACCCTTTGTATCGTATGTTGTCTTAAAGGCAACTCCGGAGAGTGAAGCTCTAAGTGAAGCTTCCCAGCTAGCACATTCTAGTTTCATGGCACTATTTACAAATATGGTTATCTTCACAAAAACGTTCAGAACTAATGGCCAGGTTGATTGAGATGCTATAAAAGACAAGCTTCAGCGACATGGCATCTGATTCATGCACTGAAAAGTCTGTGAGCCAGACACAATGCTCCCATTGAAACCAATTGTTTTTTCAGCAACCCAAAAGGGAAGCGAGATCAGGCCATAACTCTGGGATGTACTCTCACAGTGGTGTTAAAACATGGCAGGAAATGGCAGGAAATACCATGAGAAAGGCTTTACTTGTAGTGTTTTTAGGTTATTGGGTTATTTCTGGCTCATGATAAGCACTGGCATGTTTCACCAAACTGTGGAGGCGCAGCTGGTAATGTGCTTTTTCCAACATTTCTCCTATTGCCATCTAAAAATGAACAGCAAGGGGAAAAAAAGCATCTCTGCAGTAAGTATCACAAGTGCCAATTACAACTGAAGTGATGGTCTTAAGCTTTTCAATTCCTACCAAAGGTTTATCAAAACAGTTATAAAAAAGTAATGAGAGCTATAGACACACACTCACTGGTCTGAAATGTGTTTATTTCAGCCTACCTTAGATGGCATCTCATTTAAGCCTGAAGGTTATTTTTTAAGGCATTTTTTAGACAACATTCACGAATGACAGCTGGCTGCCTCTCGCAGTGGTGTTGTAACTGGGTTAGTCCCAGGACATGCCTTCAGATGTGGCTACCACTACCATTAGATAGTGCAGGCTAATCCCCAGTATAAGAATAATGGCCTCTAAAAAGCATTAAGCATCCTCTAGCTTCTCAGATTTTTCCTTTCTGATTTTGTATGTGACATCTCTGGTTTCTACGCTATAATCATTTTAATATCTGTGTACATTTTGATCAATAATCCTTTGACAAACGAGCATACACTATGAATGAGAGTTGCTTCAGGTTTTTCATTTTGGGTATCTTTTAATCTGAACTGAAATTTCATTATTCACTCAGCTCATTTGTAGAACTCAGGATTGGCTGCCTATCATACAATCTTGGAGGATCCAGTTGCTGAACTGAAGCTTTGCTTTGTATGCATTCAGTATGCATTCACAAGCAGAAAAATGAACTAAACTCACAACTATTCATTGAACGTGCTCTAACAACCAACACCGACAGACAGAAAGCTTAAGAAATAAGTCTTCAAGGTAGTTTTAATATTTGTATCATTTATATAATTCATCTGAACATGAATGTTTATATCCAATATCTGGAAGATACTACACTTAATTTGGCTCACTCCTAAGTATCTTACTATCCCAGAACAGCACCATGGATAATCTAATAATTGAATTCTGCTCCCATTGAAGTTAATGAAAAAACTATCTTTTGAGTTCAGTGGGAGCAGGATTAGGTCTAACACCTTGCTTTGCGTTACTTAATTTCTCCATTCTACAATCAGAAAAAACAAGAGGGCTTCATTTCAGAGAGAGAACTTTGAAATGTAGTTGTTTTCTGCTGTATTCCTTTCCTCCATATTAGTAGCAGATTACAATACCACATTTACTAAGCATATTTATATATTACATTTGTGTAATTCAGGATAATTACAGAGTTAAATGGTTAAGAGTTAACCATTACAGTTCTCTTTACAGATGGATTTATCTAACATAAGGACCATCTGTAATTAGATTGGGGAGGGGTGTTCTCAAAGACAAGTGTGTGTGTTTGTGCATGCGTGTATGTAGAAAAGGAAGCCTCTGGAAGAATACAGCTGAGATCTGAGTTGGGAAGCGGGCTAGAATGCTGATTTACAATCAGTAAAATGATCATGTTCTATTTTTAAGATTTGAAATTCCAAGTTTGGTCCAAGATTTCAGTAGTGCTACATTGTATAGCAAGTTAGTGGAGTCAGCTCCTAGTACGCCCCATCACAAAAAAACACCGTCATAACTGGCTCCTATGATGACAGTACCAGCAAAAAGAAGAAGGACTGGATGGTCATGGATACTAAACAATCATCTTCAGTATTGATATATAGCACCATAAGTATACAGTATACAAAACACAAATCTACACCAAACAAGTTAACTGTTTCTTGCTCTGAAGATCTTACTGTCTGAAGGCACCTCTCGCCCAAAGGATGGTCCCTCTGGATCAGGTGGAAGAACATTGTCAGGACAGAGTGGGAAAGCTTGCAGTACTTCTAGCAGTGTCATAGATGTTTTGTAGATAGAAAATGAAGCCATGTCTAGGACTGTTTGTGTGGCATATTTCATGAGCATTCCACTCATTTGAAAAAAATAAATAAAACCCACCATGAATTTGTTATCCTCATACTAGATCTGGTCTAGTTATTCATCACAAATACATTTTGATGAATTTTGGCCTTTTGTGTGGCTGTGAATAGTGTTATAGCAGGAGTCACTGGACATGCTGATATACATAAGTTCTTCTTCTCATTGTGTGAGTAGTATACAGCTATTGAAGAAATTGTAATGTTAGTGTTTGTAATACAGGTTCTTTTGGAGGAGATGTGGCAAACAGCGGAAGAGTTTGCTCTCTGCCTTTATCACTCTAACTAGAGCCAATTCTTGGGGTAGAGTAACTCTCGGAGAAGCCGGCACTGATGTTAGGGCTAAGATTGCTGGAAGACAGCTTTGCCTTCATGATTTGTGACCGCGTTTAAAGATTGATATATTTAATGAGAATAAAACAAATCACACTAAGAAAATACCAACTCCCCAACAGTGATTTCTTCTCCAACAGAAAAATCAACCTGAAAGGCTTTGAGATCTACTACTGCTCTAAAGAGCAGCAACAAAAAGTTTGCAAAATGATCCTGAGTTCTAGTCGTTATTCATATTTGTTGAAAAGTTCGAACAAACAAATCTCAGCCTACTGGTTGTTTGCCATCTGTTTTCTTGAACTATTTGGTATTGTTTCTACATCCTGGCAACTGAAACTTTATAAACAACAAATTTGCAAATGGTTAATGGTTCACAGCATAGAACATAATAATGATTACTAAATTTTGTGCAAGAAAACCCTGCTTTGTAAATGAGTATTGAGCATTCCTACAAAGAAAAGTCAAACATTTATACTAAGAAAACCAAATTTACAGGAAATTTCATGAAATAAGAATAAAAGAGGGCATTTACACTGAAACCAGCATCCAGATTACCTGGAATATGAATGTTTGCAAAATATTTTTGTACGATACAATAAAAGTTTCACAAAATGCTTTCATCAAGTAACAGTATTGTAATGTTTGAAGTTTTACTAGAGACTGGAGTTCCTTACTATCTTTATCTTTGGAAAGCAGGATCATTTCTCTTCCTCAAAGACATTCGCAGCCAGTGGTGGTACTGCAGGTTCTGCCTAAGGCAGGGAGAAATAAAGCCAATTGTGCGTTTTGGAGACCATAGTATGGAACTCTCATTTCTAATTGTGCAATGAAGCAGAAACCAGAAACAAGTCCCCCTTTTAAATTAAAGTCTGACTGGAAAGAATATCTCACAATTTGGCCCGAAATGAACTCAGTAACCTTTCTAAATAGCATTCGTAAGCATCTACAATTCAGGGTTCTCTTAGCCGAAAATGAAGATGAAAGAAAAAAAATAGATAAAAATAAAATTGGTCTAACAAAGTTTTAGACATTTTTTCCGACGATAATGCTACAGTTATTTTTAAACATTGCAGACTATACAGTAAATGTTTGACCAATAACAAGATTACTAATTTGTTGAACTAAAGGGGATGTTTAGAGAACATTTTAATAATATTAAAGTATGTGACCTTTGTCTTGTTTACTGACCACTTATCCTGACAAATGGGACACAAAATAATATGACATAGCAGAACAGAATGTTAAACAAAATGAGATTTGGTTGGATTTTTAAAGGCAGATTTAAAGTTATTCTCTTATGTCTTCTCTTTGGCATAACTCTTGTATTTTTTCTGATTCACTGATAGTGTCTTTTGCCACAAAAGGTTGACTTTGGCATTCATCTGAATGATACACTTCCTTTTAACTGTTTTCAGGTTGATGCCATGACACATGTTGGGTGTTTAAGTATCTTAAAACTATACAAATAAATTTAAATGTGTTGGTCCTATGCAAACAACCAAAAAATCAACTTTATAATTAGGCGTAGGCGAGGCTTGAGAAATCAGAGGTGTTGCAGACTTATTGGGTGAGGGAGGTCAGGAGTTCACAAGCTTTGCAAAAATAGTTCAGGATGGGAAGCCATTTTTTCAAGTATTTTAAACCCGGGTTTTATTTCCAAAAGTGATTCAGTTACAAAAATAAACAGTGTTTAGTTTGGTTTGGTTTGGTTTCATTCAAGGGAGTCTCTGCTATGTACCAGCAACAGAAGAACACCTCTTAAAAACTAGGCTAGCACAAGAAGGCAACTTATATTAGAATGGGAGCAGCAGCAGCTATAGTTGTGACATCATAAACTTTTCCATTCTAATCTCATATTTCATCTACTCATAATGAAGGCCCCGATTCTGCAGTGGTCGTCAGCATGGGAAAAGGAGTCGACACTAGAAGATTCCACTTAAGGCCTGGCTTTTAGTTTATCACTGAATGGTGGACATGAAATTTGAGATGAATTTGCTTAGGTATTTCCACTTAAAGAGCTGCTTTTCTTGAGATCAGTCAAACTCCTTTATCACTGAGTGTGTCCCTTGCATAACTAATCTCATTCAGCCCACTCTAGCATTTGTTCCTCTTCAAATTAAGGGCCTTTACCCTCTCCCTTGGCATGCTGCAGAACACCATATAGTCTCTCATTGTGTTGTAACTCATCACCCCAGATCAGCAGATCAACAATTATTACCACCCTATCTGGATCTCTAAACATCTGGGACACTGCCAAGACCCAAAGAGTCTCTGGCCAGTGCTGCCCAGAGGATTCAGGGGCCTGGGGCAAAGCAAATTCGGGGGCCCCTTCCATAAAAAAAAGTTAGTTTTGCCACCCCAAGCGGCAAAGAAAAAAAAAAGAAAAACCCAAGTCATTCCACTGAAGAAAGAAGAGGACAGGAGGACCCACCACCGAATTGCCGCAAAAGACTGAAGCGGAGAGATTGAGCTGCCGCCAAAGTGCCGCCGCCGAGGAAGAGAGGGACTGAAAGACCCGCCACCGAATTCCAGCCGCCCTGTCTGTGGGGCCCAGGACAAATTGCACCCCTCCCCCCGTCTCTGGCTACAGTGCCCCTATTATTAATTGGCTGAAGCTATATATTAACATGTCTTGGTAACAGTAGGACAAGGCTCCACCGCTGCCAGAGAAGGCCACTCAAAGTATTTCCACCTCCTAGACAGAGAGGGCAGATATTCAAGGCAATATTCAAGGCCATGACACAGACTTTGCCTCACACTTTTACCAAACTCTACCAGGTGGATGTGGATGGCAGCAGCAAACTTAGCTTGTAAAATTGTCCAGGCCACCTATTGAGTAAGCCTGACTCTTCAGTCACCTCACCCCATCAGCTGATTGTGTGAACTCTTCCACAGGTTGGGAGTTCCTCCACTTCTCTGAAGACTATCTAGGTTGGGTATGTCCCACCTTTAGCACTAACTGAAACGATGGTGGAGCATGCCCTTAGATATTCTTTGCCTTGCACTAACCTTTGCCTCCTGGTAGATGGTGTCATTATGGTGATTTGTCTGGACTCTTCCACAGTGGTGACAAACCGAATTAAAGCTCAGCAATTTTATCTCATATATAAATATATGAATCCTTTATCTGCAGTGTATATTATATATTTTAGATAATACAAAATTGGTCAATTTTATAATATGCCAAATATATCTTAAAATTCCTCACATATAATGGAGATTTATATTAAACATATATTTCTTCTGTATAGGAAAACCTGCTATTTTACAAAGGAAACATTGTGTGCTACATTAGCATGGGAAAACAGAGGGAGCTGATGGCTGTTCTAGTTTATGCGGGCTGTTTATGGTAATCTTACCCAGACACTGGCACCAAGAATCTAGCGAGTGTATTATTTATACAGCTACATCCCTTTCTGCCCTGAACACATCCACTTTCCCACTTGCCCTCCATATCAGCACAACTCCACTTGTATAGGGCTTAGAGAGATGGAAAATCTCTTCACAAGTATGTCATGGACGTGGACTGATTAGTGGCTTTACAGCCACTTTGTACTCTCTTTCCACAAGTGTAAATGACCGCACTAGGGCCTATATTTCTCCTAAATAAAATGATGGGCCTGATTCTGATCTCACTCACACAGAGTAAGGCACAAGAAACTCAGATGGAAAATCTATAAAATTATAACTGTATGAGACCTGTATGTTTGAGAAGAGAAGAATCAGACTCATTGTGTTTGGCTGGAGTCCCACAGAAAATTGTTGCTATAGATCAGGACTTTACAAATGACACTTGTACATTATAAATGAGGTCCCTTATTCTTTGTATATCCAAAATTCCCAGGGGAGTTTTCGGTGAGTTAGGAATTCAGAATTATGGTCCATATTGAACATTTCATGTGTAATTTGCTTTTGCATTTCACTTACGATTTTACTTGAAATTTGCGTAACTCAAATTTGGGTAAGAACAAGAAGGCACTATAGTGCAAACAAATTCAGTATGAATTAAAAAAATAATCATGAACATTAAAGCTATCATTTATTTGGGAGAAAAAACAATTAGAAACTGTTTTTACAAAATCTGAAAGATGAGTTACAACAGACCTATAAAGTAAGTGCTAGGGGCATCAACTGTTCCTTTTCCACCTCATCCATCTCACATACAGTATAATTAGACGTGGCTGTTACAAAATAACTTAGCTCAATCATATGCAATAAAGACAAGGCATGATATGAGAAGAGTAAAGCAGTCTAATTATGTTTAATCCATTTTAATCACACTGTAAGACAATTACTAACCACCTCTCAGTTCTGAGGCTTTGGAAATCTAGAAAATGGGCATGAATGTTTAATTCTGATTCAGTGAGGCTACCCAGGCAAGTGTTTGCAGTTTGGTGCCCCATATTTGTCACATATGTAAAGTATAGGACTATAACAGTAATCCCATACTATTGAAATAGTATTTCAAATAGCACTTATACGAGTAAACTTACTCATGCATTTAAGTATTTGCAACTTTGGGGCCTTTTTTTTTTTTTGTAACTCCAATAGAGTACAAACTATAATTTCAGCCTATAATAATGAATAGTAATTGAAAGCTGCTGAAGGAGTTAAAATGTTGCTGTAAATGACAAAGCAGCAAAAGCGGAGATTCCTTCCCTTATGGTAATTATCGTACTGGAAATTGATTCTACATCCCAAGAGAATGCACATGTTTTAAAGCACTGTTTTACAGCATGTGCTACTGGATGTTGGCATCCTTTTTTTAATATATAAACCCACCGTAAATAGAGTTGTGGATCAGCCACAAAACAAAATAATAATCGCTCCCGCTCTCAAAATATAACAAAGCTCTCTTACCAAACAAACATTTATGTTCATTCCAAATATCCTGAAGTAGTTGGAAGTTGATCAAACTTCTTTCGGGTTGCTAAACAGATGAAGGCCCCAACCTAGCAAGCTGTTCTACAGAGTGGACTCCAAAGCCAGCGTGGACCAACTTGTAGAATCAGGAGCCTATAGTAATATGACAGGTTTGTTAAATGAGAACTACAAAGCTTGTGGCATGCTTATTACCTTATTTTTCTTTTAGGGTATGTCCACACTGCAATTAAAAACCATACCCATAATGGCCAACATTTTGTGTGTCAATTTTTTCCCCAATCCATAACACACTGTAACACACTGTCTGTCTCATATACATCCTCAGAGAGTGCAGTTGGTGACTTGCCAGGACAGGTAGAATGTTGCTGAAACTGATACATTGTTACTGATACCTATACGCTGAGCAAGACTACTGTTTTGGGAATAAGTTGGCACCTGATATATTGGTTATTAGTTCTCTCCTATTACAGGCTGTAGGTACCTTTGCCATTTCTTCACAAGCACCAGTTGTAATGTAAAGACTGGACCAGCAATGAACCCCACGATACCAAGAGATAGTCACATAAACCCTTACAAACCCCCCCCCCCCAAATATCCCACCCTTCTCCAAGGAGTGATCATCAGACATCACCTTGTTACACAAAAGCCCAGTAGGAGGATAGACACTGAAGCATGAATCAGCAATTTCAGGTGAATTCATTCATATCAAAGGGGAGCAAGATCCAAAGCTGCAAGGACTTCAGGGACAAAAGCCTCCTTGAAGCCTTCCTTCCATTTTGAAACTGAGGATCTCTAACTTGAGTGTCTCCACTGATCTCGGATGAGATGAGCCCTCACACAGTCAGTAGCCAGAACATTTGGGGCCAAAACCAATACCTTAAACTCTACTTGAATCCCCCCAGGCAGTCACAGCAGACCAAAAAGCACCAGTGCAATGTGTTTAAGATGTGACACCCCCCTTAACAATAAGGAAGCGGAATAGACTTAAGATTCAGCCATAAAAAGAGTGCCCGGCCGTCATTCAATCTCAATGTGAAATAGGCTAAATCTAAAAGAGGAAGTCCCAGCTGCCCAGCCACACTAAAAGAAACATACTCTCCCAGGTACTGCTATTGCAACCTGGTCATCCAACAACAACTGAGAGTCTAATAAGGCTCCAATACTGAGAACTCGAGCTACATGTAGGGAATAAACCCCTCAGCTCGAGGGGCAAATTGGTTTTCCACCAAATCTACCAGCTGGTTTGCCAAACCACCACCATCACCGCTGTTTCTTCTGAATCGAACCTCCACTAGCCACATGGTAATTATTTTCCAACAACTTCATTCTGTCACTTGCTGTTCATTGCTTATTAGTTCAATTGGTTGGCATAGTTTCTCAAAGCTATGCTTGACGCTCTACAACGTCAAGTAGTGCTTGGGAGTAAAAAGAAAAATAATTATTTTGTACAGCTTAGTCCAAATTCCGCTCTCAGGAAAACCAACAATCTTCACTGGAGTTATATTAGTATGACTGAGAGTGAAATTTGGCCCTTTGTGTCTGTTTTGGATCAGCCAGCTTGCCAGAGATGCGTTGCTTTAGTATAAGGTTCTTATCCACTCAAACTGCATGAATAGTCGATGTAAATGATTCCTTTATTAGCATTGGATCAGTCTGCTGGTGAGCTTAGTGTGCACAAGTCTATAGCTGATGGACAGTTTCTCTTATTCATATCCTTAAGTGCCTGGAGATTGGAGACATGAGCATAATTCACAATTAATAATGTATTCTATTAATGTAGTTATTTGCAGAACATATGCATGCAGATTTCAATGTCCCCAAATTTATTTTTAATTCAGATTATGCATGACTGGTATGCTAGGGTCATTTTACCTTGTTGCAGTATCAGGTGGCCCCACCTCGGTTTCCCTTTCCCTCAGTGTCTTAGTTCACCTCTGCAGGTCCACAGTCCCCCAGTAACTGGGCAGGAGATTTGGGATTTAGCATCCAGCCAAACTAATGAGAGACACATTCTTTCCGCCTCTTGCTGACTCACAGGGCCTGTCTGTCTTCTGCCCTCTCTGGGGAGTAACAACACTTTACCCTCACGAGGCCACAGCTTCTTGTCCAACTCCTTTTCCTTGGTTGCAGGTGTTTTCCAATCAGCAACATGTGTGGTACCATAGGAGAGCTGGGACCTCCATCTACTCTACGCTTTGGCTCCAAGACCCTAATACCCTGCTAGGCACCTGTCCACCTTGTTCTTGGCTTCCCACCACAGACATCTTCAACAGTGCCTTGCTTGACAGCCTCCCAGACCTTCTCCCCAACTTTTCTGCCACTGTCACCACTCCTTTCCCAGGTCTCTTTCCTAGTCCACCACAGAGAAACTTTCAGGCACTCCTTACATCTCGCATTCTCCTGAAACACAGGCAGCTCTTTTATGTCCACACTCCCTTCCCCCGGCAGGCCTCTCCTCCAGTCTGCAAACATGTGACCTTCAAAGGACTATAGTTTCCAGAAGATGTGTTTTTAAAGGGCCAGTAAGTGGAATGTGGATGAATTGGATCTAGGCTTGTGCTTAAAGAGTCAGCACACTCTTGACAACTGGCCAGATAAACCACTGGTATTGTTTCTGTTCTCTGATTGCATGAGCAAGCAAGCACTTCTGTTGTGACTGCTTGCATATGCAAAGTTAAAATTAATGATTTTTTTCTTTTCTATCGCTATTGTATTAGCAAGTTCTGGGCTTTAACCAGTCTACAGAGTCACAACTATCATGTGTGGTGGAGTCCTAGCAACAGGAGATATAATACAATTTGAAGCCAGGTGTGGAACTGGTCAAATCTTTTCTGTAAAGATCTTTTAAACACAACTCTCATTTTTAAGACAAAGGACACAAGGTGTTAGGATGCATCAAGGATAGGAAAGAAAATACTTATAATAACATGATACTGTTATAATACCACTGTATACACCAGTTGTATTCTCATACCTTAAATATTGTATTCTTTTCTGGTTTCCCTTCCTCAGAAAATATATAGCAAAAGTGCAATAGGTCCAGAGATGGAACAAATATTTAGAGGCAATATTTAAAGACCTCTCTATGGAGAGAACTAAAAATATTAGGACTGTTTAGTTCACAGGGGAGACTAAAGGGAAAATGGCACACATATGTAAATTAATAAATAATGTAGAAAGTGTAAATCAGGTACTCCTATTTATCCTTTCTCATAATTCAAATAAAGGCAACAAACTTGCCATTGCTAAAGGAAATACAACACCATTATCCCATGGAACTCACTGTCATAAGACATCTCTGAGGCCAAGAGTTTTGTAGGGCTAAAAGAGGATTAGGCACTTATGCAAATGAGAATATCCATGATTACATAAAGTAGGATTAAAATATAGGGATATAAACCTTCACACTTCAGGGTAAAAGTCGAACTGATGGGGTTATGAAAAAACTTCCCTTAAGGACAGACTTTTTAATAATTTTCTATTATAAGGTATCATGAATCATCCTCTGAAGCATCTGGCCACTGTCCGAGATGGAATATTGCCATGTGGATCAGAACAGTGGTCTGTACACACCAATTCCCATGAGGTGCTTTCAGAAGAGCATCTATGAATGTGAAATCTGCTTTTTCTTCTGATACGTCAGAACCCAGGCTTTGCTACCTTTGGGTACAATGCAAGGAGTATCATTAAAGTCATGCTTTTGCCTGAGTATTCACACTACAGCCAAGTGGTTAGGGGATAGAATTTTCTACTTTGTCAAGTACGGGTAGCGTACGCGTGTGTTTGTTATATTTTTGTAAGGCATCACTTTGTTATGGTGATGAGAAAAATAAATCTCTAAACCTTTTTTTTTTTTTTTAACTGGCACCAGAAATACAGAGATGGGAAGAAAAATCCATCATTATGGGTATGTCTGTGTCACAATGGGGAAGCACGAATGCAGCATGTATGGGCATATCCGAGCTAACGTTGACCAAGCCAGTTCATTAAAAATATCATTGTGCCTGCAGCATCACAGGCTAGTCACCTGAATAGTATCCCACCCGGGACTTTGGGTGAATACTTAGGCAACTACCCAGTGCCCTCAACTCTGATGCTGCAGCTACACTGCTAATTTTAGCAAGCTGGCTGAATCAATGCTAGCTTCGGGATGCCTACCCGTGCTGTCCCGCTTGCAGTATAGACAGACCATACATGAAATCAGGGGCATCTCGTCAGCTCAGGCAAATGAGGCACAGCCTAAGCAAGACTCCCCAAAAGCTACACAACATATGTTGCATATTTTTTGTTTAACTGAGAAATACATACAGATTTAAGGACACATTATGATTTGGTTTAAGTATCACAATTTACTCTCTCCAGTAGCAAAACACAATGCTAGAAAGTTCAAAGAATGTAGTGAGGCACAATGCTCAAATCCTGCTATAGCTAGTAGCGCCTCAGGAAGCTGCCTTGTTACCATGTCAATTTACCATACCCAGGAGCCATGTTATAAGGGTGTTGCTGAGGTAACCACTGCTTGGTGAAGCCGCAGTGGGATTGTAGCAATTAAGCCCGGGCTGCAGGGAGTTTGCAGGGGGCAGGGATGGGACCTGCACCCTGTGCCTTGGTGGTCCTCTCCCCTACATGGCAGGCCCTGTGCAGGCTCACAGGGAGCCAATGGTGGCAGCTCCAGCCCCCAGGTCTGCATGCTGCTTCTTCACTATAAATAAGGTAAGCTTTTAATAGCTATTAAGTTATACATTGGGTAGTGCCTGGAGAGGAAAGAACTTTTGTGTGATTTGTGCCTTATCTGTCAAAAAAGTCACCATCTGCCACTGCATGAAATGCTGAGGTCTGACTGAATTCCCCTCTCGTATTCTACTTCCTCCTCTCCCACTGGGCATCTCTCCATCTACCTGCAAGCCAACTTCACATTTTCATGTTAAGCTTGATTGTTGGGAAATTGAGCCTTGAGTGTCTGTTCCTCAGTACAATTTCAGCAGTAGCTGCCAAATCTTTTAGCAGCTTACTTGGGTGGGTTTCTACCTGCATGCTTGTAGCAAGGTTCATCTATCCTGTCACACCTACACAGACCAACATCTGATGGATGGTTTATCCTGGAGGGAATGTGGAGTTTGTGACATCACCCAAAGTGAACATGCCCCAAAGGCCAGAATTAATTTCTGTAGGCAGAAATACCCACAGAATTGTTCACCTCCTCTCTATTCATGGAATACTACGTTTGGCCACATAATGTTATCCACTCTTATGCACAACTCCTCATTGAAATCAATGGGGAAACCTGCTATAAAAATATCGCTGACATGATATGGCCTACTTCCTAGTACATAGAGGCATACTAGAGGTGAAACTAATTTATTTCGATTAGTTTATGACATGATTAAGTTCCTATCCTTAAAAGCTAGACTCTGATCTTAGTTCGTGTAAATTTGGAGAAATTCAACTGTGTTCATAATGAGAGTCTTGCCTTTACTTAACATCTATTTAACATCCCTTGTTACAAACTGCATGGATGTAAAGGACAGAGAATCTGAGAAAACAGTCATCAAGCTAATCTGCTCTGGCAAAATGTAGATGCACAGTGAATGCATCCGATGAAGTGAGCTGTAGCTCACGAAAGCTTATGCTCAAATAAATTTGTTAGTCTCTAAGGTGCCACAAGTACTTCCTTTTCTTTTTGCGGATACAGACTAACACGGCTGCTACTCTGAAACCAGTACTTCTGATGTATGTTTAAACACTGCACCTGAATGTTATTGCTCTTAAATCGCTCTTTGAGGTTGCAGCTTCCATAAGTATGAAGTAAGGTTTTCAATTAAATATTGCTGTGTAATCTAGAAGCCAGTAGAGAAGTCCATCTGTGCGATTTTTCTCCCTCAAACTGACTGTCTGCTTCCTGCAGCAGTTTTTTAAGCGACATTAATTCTTTCCAAAACCACTTTATCTGGTTGTCTTATTAAAGAAGTAAAGAAAAGCCTAAGCAAAAAGCTTGCATAAAAGAGGATATTTAGCTGGGAAGGGTATTAAGAGTGATATACAATGGCAAAACATATGCTTCGGTTTCTTAGCTATTTTCTTTCTGTAACTGAAAACTTGCGTGACCTTGCATCCCCTATACACTATTATGTAAGGTAGGTTCAATTGTAGGAATTGCATTCAGCAACAGGGATTTATTTTCTCCAAGTTCTTCCTCTGAAACGTGAAAGAATCAAAGCTCTCCAGCTTGTTTTTAATCAGTAGTCCTCCTTCCCAAACGGGCAGTTATTTTCTAGATAATTTTAGGCTGTGAAATCATAATTTACAGTTGTATCCTTTTATTAATGTAGTAGTTATGTAAAATGCCAAAATGAAGGCAAATTCGGTAGTTTTTGTTTTGTGTTTGCATCTTAACCATGAAATTCATTCCATACAAATATAATTGGAATTCCAGACACACTGCAATTTTAAACAGAAGTAAGTTTCACAATAATCCAAGTACAATTTGATTGAAGACATTAATAAAAGTTTGTACAGTGTATATCTATTTTGGGGGGACAGGGAGGAAGGTTTCCAAGGACACAGTACAATGTGTTTCATTTCAGCATGAAATGATGGATTAAAGTTCAAGTTGGCTCTCCACTTGGAGCTATGTTTTTAAAAACACATACTTTTTCCAGCATCTAAGTAATAAGCAGTTTTAGAGCAGTACAAAATTTCTAAAGCAACTCTTTCCAAAAGGTGAATAATTTGGATAATTTCCGACCTTTTCAAATCAACCAATTATTCTATAATGCACCATTAGGGAAAGTTTTAAAAGCCCCTTTAAGAGGGAGATTTCCAAAGGAACACTGGAGAGCTAGGCATTCACCCCACATTGACTTCTTAAGGGAGCCTTTATATCATAATATTGTTGTGGTACTGTTACATATAAGTTTTTTTTCTTTGGGCATGTCTGTACGAGAGAGAATGCACAGCATGCTGGGGTGTAAACCTACAGTGCTCTAGCATGCAACATACTAACTGCTAGCAGGCACTAAAAGTTCCCTAGTGAACTCTAACGTACTAAAACACCGCATTGAATTTTTTTGTACACAGTAGCGGGGTCCACACAGCCAGTTATTTTGTGGCACACTAGAGTATTGTAGATTTACACCACAGTACACTTTGTGCTGTGCACTAAGCTGTATACACAAGCCCTTAATGTCTGAGTGGTACACAGTTTGAACAAATGCTGTGTTGGTTTTGTGATGTAATTTCTGGCTAAGGGACCTGTGGCAATCAGCAGTAGAATTTGCTATCTGCCTTCATTTCTCTCACTAGAATCAGTCTTGGGGCAGAATTGCTCCCTAGGAACCAGGCACTGGCACTGAGACTCCTGAAAAAAAGGGATGGCCTTCATGCTGTTTGTCTCCACCTCTGTTCCAGGACTGGTACATATAATGTGAAACAAACAAGTTAGAATAAGTATGTTTCTAGAGTTTGCATCACTGATTTCTCCTCCAATGAGGAACATGTCTGCAAGGCCCCCACAGTTGCTATTGCTCTACAGAAAGATAATAATAATTAGAGCAAAACATGAGTAATCACTACAGTAGTGAAAGGGACATAAAAAAACCTCCCTGGTGTACAGTGTAATCACTCAGTGTAATTCTTACATTGATGAGTACTTGCCCACAGTAGTTGTCCCATTGAAAGCAGTTGGACTACTTGAGTGCTCTCCAAAATATTCAATGGTTGCACAATCTAGCCCTAAGCTATAAAGGCCGCTGGAGGCAGAATGTGACTATGTTGGGAATAAGGGGATGCAAAGGTAAAAAATAACTGTTAGTGATGGGCAAATCTCAAATAGTTCAAAGTTTGGTTTAAGTTTGGGTAAACACACTACAGAGCAGTTATTCAATGCAAAACCATCGTTTTTATTCACCACTTTTAGGTCTACAGCAGTTGGGCCCAATCCCATTGGATGATTTTTGCCATTGACTTCAATGGGAGCAGGATAGGGCCCTTTGTCAGGTGAGAGCTGGTTTTCTCATGAGAATTCCAGCAGCAATTTCTGCTTCTAGCTAGGTCACAGATATTCTGTGGACCGCAATCTGATAAGCAGTGCATTGGTAGTTCTGTTTCCTATATTGGCCTGGAAAAAGAACGGAAGAGGCATCCAAAATATAAACATAATGGGAAAAGGTAACAATACATCTGAACCTCATGAAAAGTACAATATCAGTTTTATGCAAATTTTCAGGGAAGTTCTTATTTTGGCTAAACCAATCTGCCAATTCCCAATATAAACACTGTATTTTTAAGCAGGAATGTTATCTACTATGTCGTGAAGAGTAGGAGGGTGATGTTAAGATACACATGTTAATGAAACTGTGTGCTTACTCAGCATTTCCATACACAATACAACAATGCCTATATATTTGTGCAGTCTCTAGGAGCAGAAAAGAGACCTTCCCATTTATATTTTTCAAGGTAGCAAGATTAACCATGGATTATATTCTAACAGAAACACTATTCTATAATTGGACCATGACAGAGCATACATTGGTTTCATACCATATACGTATGTCAACTTACTACCTTTGCTAGTGATTTATGACTTATGATTCATAACATATATGAAATAGCAAAGCTATAATTGAAACAAAATACACTTTAGAAGAGAGAAGAGCTTGACAAAAATCATTCTGACAGCTTCAAACTGTTACCTTTGCAAACCATGAACTTTTAGCATTTATGAGCATCCTCACAAGCATTCCAGGAAGCAATTTGCGCTCTTCCAAAAGCTTTTGTAGTTAGAGATATAGGGTGCCAATTATTTACATTATGTAATTACTAGACAATCTAATAATTATGGTAATGTGAATAATGATTGCTCAGTCAATAATGAATGTCTTTTGGCACACTGGGGTGTCAATAGAGGAATTTTTGGAACAAGGTCACTAGGACCAGATGGTATTCACCCAAGAAGAAACTCAAATAATGAATTGCAAAACTACTAACTGTTGTATGTAACCTATCATTTAAATCAGCCTCTGTACCAGATGACTGCAGGATAGCTAATGTAAAACAAGTTTTTTAAAAAAGGCTACAGAGGTGATCCTGACAATTACAGACTGGTAAACCTAACTTCAGTACCATGCAAGTTGGTTGAAGTGATAGTAAAGAATAGAATTATCTGACACATAGATGAACATGATATGTTGGGGAAGAGTCAACACAGCTTTTGTAAAGGCAAATCATGCCTCACCTATCTATTAGAATTCTTTGAGGGGGTCAACTAACATGTGGGCAAGGTTGGTCCAGTGGATAGAGTGAACTTAGACTTTCAAAATGCCTTTGACAAAGTCCCATACCAAAGGCTCTCAAGCACAGTAAGTAGTCATGGGATCAGAGGGAAGGTCCTCTCATGGATCAGTAGCTAGTTAAAAGTTAAGAAATGGGATAGAAATAAAAGGCTAGTTTACTGGAGCCAGGTAAATAGTGGGTGCTCACAATGATCTGTACTGGGGCCGGTGCTGTTCAACATATTCATAAATGATCTGGAAAAGATGTAAACAATGAGGTGGCAAAATTTGCAGACAATACACAATTACTCAAGACGACTAAATCCAAAGCAGACTGTGAAGAGTTACAAAGGGATCTCACTAAACTGGGTGACTGGGCAACAAAATGACAGATGAAATTCAGTGTTGATAAGTGCAAATTGGAAAGCATAATCCCAACTCTGCATACAAAATGATGGAGTCTAAATTAGCTGTTAGCATTCAAAAAAGAACCTTGGAGTCATTGTGGATAGTTCTCCGAAAACATCCGCTCCATGTGCAGAGGATGTCAAAAACACTAATAGAATGTGAGGAAGCATTAGAAATGGACAGAGAAGGCAGAAAATATCATAATGCCACTATATAAATACCTGATATGTCCGCACCCTGGATACTGCATGCAGTTGTGGTCACCCCATCTCAAAAAAAAAAAAAAAAGACGATTGAAAAAAGTACAGAAAAGGGCAACAAAAATAATTAGGGATATGACACGGCTTCCATATGAGGAGAGTTTAAACAGACTGGGAATGTTCAGCTTAGAGAAGAGACGACTAAGAGGGGATAGGACAGAGGTCTATAAAATTAAGAATAGTGTGGAGAAAATGCATAAGGAAGTGTTATTTACCTCTTTACATAATAAACTAACCAGTGGTTACCCAATGAAATTTATAAGCAGCAGGTTTAAAACAAACATAAGTATTTCTTCATACAGCACACAGTCAATCTGTGGAACTCATTGCCATGGGGATGTTATGAAGGCCAAAAGTATAACTGGGTTCTAAAAAGAATTAGATAAAGATTGATTATTAGAATTAGATGGAAGATAGGTCCATCAATGGCTATTAGCCAAGATCGTCAAGGATACAACTCCATATTCTGGGTGTCCCTAAACCTCTGACTGCTAGAAGCTGGGACTAGACAACAAGGGGTGGATCACTCAATAATTGTCCTGTTCTGGTCATTCCTTCTGAAACATCTAGGACCGGCTACTGTCAGAAGACAGGATACTGGGCTAGGTGGGCCATTGGTCTGACCCACTTCTTATCTGAAGAAGTAAGCTAGGATCCTGCAAATCCCTCATGGGAAGTTACTGCAGAATTGAAGAAGGAGGGTACCATACTGCTGAGGCAGCACCTTCCTTTCTCTCCAACATCCACAGGCGCAGGCTCCCCTCTACATAAGAAATGAGTGGTGGAAGCTTTTAGTACATCTCCTTTTCTGCACCCTTTCAGTACCTCTCTGATCATTGACTGAAACTATCAATGATTGTTTAGATTAAAATAGCACCTTTCAACCCAAGGAACTTACACTGCTGTGGCATGCAACATAATTACAGGTCTGGGGAGGAGAGCAGCAGCCAATTAGCACACCGAAAACTGTAAAATAACTGGGAAGGAGGACATGTTAGCCAAGAACATCAGAGCAACCCTGAGCAGAAAATATTTAGATTGTACCTCTAAAACCTGACAGGGCCCAAATGTGGATTTCAGCATGTAGCAAAGATCCAGAATGAAGGACACAAAAATTATTTACATGGGAAAAAACTGGGATTCCTTCTTTTAGAATAGCACTTGACAAATTATCGTACATAACTCTTTCTGTCACCTCAGTTTCATGATTCTTTATTCTATTCCTGAAACTAATTACATCAAAATAGTTAGGAGACACCAAATTTGTGTTGAACCTGGGTAACTTTGGAATTGAAATGAGTGACATCCCGGAAAATGTAGGAAAATTTGGGAGGAGATGCTTTTAGATATAGAAATTGTGTAATGAAAATAACGCGTTAAAAATCCTCCCACAAGCCATAAATCAGAATTTTTGTGTGGTGATTAACTATTCAGTCCTTTATGCTGGATTAAAAGAGTATATTTATTATCTGCACTATCCAAAAGGGATGATGACCTTTACTATTCATTTACTTGCTCTTCAGTGATTGTAAACGATGTGATTATAATTTAGTAACCTAAGTGGTGTTTTAAACAACACTTTTTGTTCTTGGAAGCTGTTTAGGTTCTACATTCCACAGTTCCCAGAGATAGCGCCTTGCTGCTCTAACTTCCACCATTACTGTACAGTCCTTGTGCAGGAGGAATTCTCCTCTGGCCATCTTTGGTCATTTTAAGGCCAGTTTGCATTACCAAAGGGGTCTTAACAGACCAGAGAATCTCACCCACTTATCTTTGTGTTGGTACTTGACAGCTTCTCACTCCCCCTACACTCTGAAAGGGGCCATTGGTTTCCTTGGCCCTTTCCTAAGATGCAACAGCCCCTTTACAAAACCCAGTTCCCTCTGAATGCATTTAACAGTGGCATTTCCAGCTGCTCTGCCAGTTTTATCCACTGGAGGGAAAGTCCCCAAGCCTAGTGTCTGAAACAGTTTCACACCTGAACTCTTTTCCAGTTTTTCTGCTGACTTCTACACTCAGACACCTGACTCCATCCTCCCTTTGCTTGTCCTTTTACCACTGGGTAGAGTGGAACTGCAGGGTTGTCAGGCAGGAGTTTCGCTGAAGGAGATTCTGCCAACAGGGCAGTTTTACACTATGCTGACATTTTTACATTTGCATCTAAAGAAACCACTCACTGGAACTTAATTTAGCATAGCATGATATATGCAATGCAGGCTGTTGGTGGAATAGTTCTCTCCATAAGCACTATTGTTGAGTATGACTTCCCCTCTTGTGGGTTCCTGCTCAAGCCTGTGCAAGCACTACAAGCTTATGGTGGGTCACAAGTCACAGGTAGTACTCCCTGTTCCAAGGGATTGCATGTCTCTGGTAGCAGTTGCACAATTCTGGGCCAGGCAACTGCCACCACATATGGCTGCTTCTTACCTGGGCCAGAATATGCTACCCCAGCTAATTGCCATAGGCAGCAATTGGGATGATGGGAATGATGTTGGGGATGACTCCTGAGCTTCTGACATTAAGCTCTTCCCTGGCTGACAATCAATCACAAGAGTTGTAGTTACATAAAGTGCTTTCATGCCTAATGTCACTCACTGAGCTCCAAAAATCAGAGGTGAAGAAGATGACCAGATGTGGTATGATCACCCCTCCTTGAAAAAAATAAGGATTTTAATATACCCTCAAATTGAATATTTTCTGCCCCTTCCCTTACCAAACTTCTTGATATTGCAAAGTTTCAAAGGTGGAATTTATTACAAAGAGCACTTGCAGCACAATGGTATTAGTATACAATTTTGTATGGTTTCCATGGAAAAGCTGAATGTAACTCTCAGGGATTGCTGTGGTCTCATGTGTTAAATGTCAGGTATGTCTTTGTTCATTTGCATGGAAAACATGCAAAATTTGTGTCTTTACATGGAATTCCTTCCTGTTCCATGAAGTCCTTTATTTTTCTCACCTAATACCAGGAAACAAACTCAGTGTTAATTCTGGGTACCATGAAACATCTGGTAGGCTTAAATGCTTTTGTTGCAAATTATTTCATAAGTGAATCACAGTAATCGTGTACCCCCAAAAAATGTGACTTGTATAAATATGCTGTCCATAAAAACCTCCACTGTCAGCACTGAGATTCGGGATTTACATCTACTCAATGTAAATGGTTTCTTGGATGATAGACACCCCATGCCCTCCAGAACACCTAAGTGACGCAAGACATGGTGTTCATAATTCAGAAGGATCTTTACTCTGAGTTCACCCTGAACTAGTGTCCCAGCATAATATTCTGGAGCTCAGTGCTTGTGAAAGCGCCATGTTTAAGAGAACATCCCATGCTGCTTTTCACAACAGCAAGAGGGTTCACACTGCTGTATTCTGACCAAATTCCAACTGAAGTAATTATGGCTCAGATTCAGGAAAGCAGATTTAACTTTAAGCACATGCTAATTCCCATTGACTTCAGAGGAAGTACTTTGCTAAACAGAGATGAAATTACTTACATGCTTAAAGTTAAACATGCTTACATTCTTTGGTGAATCAGAACCTGAATTCTAACTGTAGTTTAAACTGACTCTGCATTATTATTATTAATTTCTTGCCCACAGTGTGAATTGTTGCTGTGAAAACTGCATTTCAATGTGAGGTGAAGTGAGCCATAGCTCTCCTAAACCTACCTCACAGAACTGTGGTAAGGATTCATTACTAATACATTTGGGGATCCTGTGATGTAAATGTTAAGTGTTGTTGTTGTTGTTACAATCACAAATTACTTGGATTTTGAAATGCTCTTCTCCCAGTTATCTCCCCTTTTTGACTAACTGCACATCTTCTAGCAATCGTGGAAGAACTCAGCTAGGCCAATAGTTGTGGAAAACTCTCTAGCTATCCAAACAGCATGGTGTTTTCAAAAAGCCAAAATGAGTCGTCATTGAGGTTTCCAAGTTTTAATTTACCATTTTTATAACATTTTTTTTAATGTCATGTTAACTCACTTCCTGGCAGTTCACTGCAGGGTAGTAAAGTGTCAAAGATGGGATAATGCTCTATGCAAGATCATAAAAATTCTGGAAAAGAAAAAAAATATATATATTCTGTTGCAGTTCAGACTCAGGTTCAGATGATACTGGGATAACAATTTTTTAAATGAGATAAAATATTTCATTTCTAGATTTGACATTCAAATAGAGAAGCAATTCTATGCCTTATGATGCAGTCTTAAAAGGAGAAGAATGTTTGATTTGTCTTCTCTGAAATCTCTTACTACTGCTTTCAGACTTTTACATAATGAAGCCAGAGATCTGATCCCGATACACTGTCCATGCTCACAAGAGGAACTGTGTGAAATGCACTGTTTCAGTGAACAGTCTGACAGATTCAGTCAGTTCCCAGAACACTGACTGAATAGATTTTCAGGTTACCCAACTTTGCAAACCATTATCTTTGTCCCCACAGGAAACTCTCCCACGCTTACCTTCAGGGTATGTCTACACTAGCAACTATAAACATGTCCATGCACATAGTTGTGCTACAATCCCCTTATTATCCACACCTAAACCCCAAAAGCACGTCTGAATGTGAGTAGAGGGCAAGTCATCAAGCACGCCTGAGGGGTGTGAGTAAATATATGCCCCAGGCTATGGCCCTTTGCCAGTCTGCAATGCAGGTGTATAACCAGGTCTTGAATTTCAGTAGTCCCCCACTCGCATTCCCCAAATGCTCTGTTCTTCCTGATCCCTATCCAGTCTGTGAAGGTCCCTGCCTGGATCATTTTCACTAGTAGTAGCATGCCACACTGACCACATCAGAACAGCTTTCGGCTGCACTCTTTGTTGATCAATACAGGTGAAAATGAATCAAGTCCAAGAGCTTGACTCGCCATCCATAGCCAGGTGCTGATCAATGTGTATCAGAGTATACTGCCCCCCACGACTTCTCCTGGAACAGCAGGAACATTCACCTGTACTGGGAAATTTCATAGAGGCTGGAGCAGGTGCACATCGAATGGACTCCGGCCCAGTGCCAGGAACACATCAAGCACTTGAACAGTCACCACAGGAGGGCTCATCCGACATGCCCCTTCTACAAGGAGCTTGAGCAGGTGCTGTCAAGTGCTCTCAGTACGGAGCTGAAATGGCCCATGAGCCCCTCCTCAACCCTGCTGCCCTCATTGTCCAAACGGGATGCTGATGAGGGCCAGGGCAAGGAAGCAGCAGGGAGCATGAAGGATGCCCCAAAAGACTAAGAGGATGAGGGGCACATGATTCTGCACCTGTACCCAGAGGAGCTGACTGAGGAAGCCCCCCCCCCCCCCCCCGCATCAATGAATGTGAGAAGGACTTTGAGCCATGGCAGGAACCAGAACCTGAGCCGGGTAAGTTACAATGGATCCCCCACCCTCCCCACCAATATCCACTCTTGGTCTGGTTCTAAATCCTACTTTTAATAGCATTTGAAATACTGTGTACTGACTTTTCGTTCCTAGGTAATATGCCTCGCATTGTCTCTGAGTTTGGACTGCAATGCTGAAGCCACGGCATTGTCACATCCCATTTGCTCAAACTCCTCCAACTTCCCTCCTCCATCCAGCCCCTTTTCTGCTCCATCCCTGAATAAGGAACAGTAATGAATTAATTATTTTGCTGATTTCTGATTAACCACTATTATACATTTGGCCAAAGCTATGTCTTGAAAAGAGATTATTAATAAAAAATAAAAATCACCATGCCCCTGGATGTGTGCATTTCTCAGCCAGTATGCAGGCAGCAATGGTCCCAGGGCCATGTGGACCAAGAGAAGGGAGGAGATGGATTAGAAAGGTCCCTGGTGTGGATGGGACAGTTATAGAAAGCTTATAGTTGTTTGTCTAAAGTTAGTTACAGACGTCTTTTGTCCCTTGGACATCTACATAAATAGGTTCAGTGCTTCTTCCACCCCACTCTTATTCTCTTATTGTCCCCTTACGAACGGAACAGGAAGTACAGAGATGGGATGTAAAGGGGGGTTAGGTCAAGGAAGATGAAGAAAATAAAAGTCAAAGTTAGTCACAGCAGCCCTTTCCCCCATGGAAGATTACAGATTTTGACCATCTCTGTCGTTGGGGTCTGGCATCTCCTCACACTGAGCCAGGCTGCACAAGCCATGGGAAACAGGAGTTGGAGAAGAATCCTGACTGGCAGTTATATAAACACAGTGCAGCGTCCCTCTGCAATGGAGATGCGTGGGCCTTGTGGTGCTGATCTGAAACTTCAGGGAACCACATAAAGTTGTGGTGTCTCTCTTTCTCCACCCATTTCATCGTTGTTAGGCAGGCATAGGGGCTGGATTTGGCAGGCACAGGGGCAGGATTTTCTGGTGATGCTGAGGAAATTGAGGGTGGGCAGTTGTCAAGGTCCCTTCCCCACTCTGAACTCTAGGGTACAGATGTGGGGACCTGCATGAAAAAACCCCTAAGATTATTTTTACCAGTGTGACAAAGTTCCTGTGCTACCTTGGTGGGTCTTGCGCTTATTGGCGGCTTTGCTCGCTTTGGAGCTTCACGGCAGCTCTTAGCTTGGCCATTTTTCTGAATTCACAGTCCAGGTCGACTCCTCCTGTGTCTGACCCAGAGTTGGGAGGATTTGGGGGGAACCCGGGCCTGCCCTCTACTCCAGGTTCCAGCCCAGGACCCTGTGGAATGCAGCTGCCTAGAGTGCCTCCTGGAACAGCTGTGCGACAGCTACAACTCCCTGGGCTCCTTCCCCAGGGCCTCCTCCCAACACCTTCTTTATCCTCACCATAGGACCTTCCTCCTGGTGTCTGATAATGCTTGTACACCTCAGTCCTCCAACAGTCTGCATTCTCACTCTCAACTCCTAGTGCCTCTTGCTCCCAGCTCCTCACACGCACACCACAAACTGAAGTGAGCTCCTTTTTAAAACCCAGGTGCCCTGATTAGCCTGCCTTAATTGATTCTAGCACCTTCTTGCTTGGCTGCAGGTGTTCTAATCAGCCTGTCTTAATTGTCTCCAGAAGGTTCCTGATTGTTCTGGAACTTTCCCTGTTACCTTACTCAGGGAAACGGGACCTTCTTAGCCTCGGGCTAATATATCTACCTTCTATTACTCTCCTATAGCCATCTGGCCCAACCCTGTCACACCAGTTTAGGTTAAAACTTCGCCAAGGTACAAACTATTTTACCTTTTTGTCCCTGGACTTTATTGCTGCCATCACCAAGCATCTAACAAAATATAACCGGGAAAGAGCCCGCTTGGAAACGTCTTTTCCCCCCAAAATCCCCCCAAGCCCTACACCCCCTTTCCTGGGAATGCTTGATAAAAATCCTCACCAATTTGCATAGGTGAACACAGACCCAAACCCTTGGATTTTAAAAACAAGGAAAAAGCAATCAGGTTCTTAAAAGAAGAATTTTAAGTAAAGTATAAGAATCACCTCTGCAAAATCATGATGGTAAATACCTTACAGGGTAATCAGATTCAAAACATAGAGAATCCCTCTAGGCAAAACCTTAAGTTACAAAAAGACACAAAAACAGGAATATACATTCCATTCAGCACAACTTATTTTATCAGCCATTTAAACAAAACAGAATCTAACGCATATCTAACGAGATTGCTTTTTAACACTTTACAGGAGTTCTGACCTGCATTCCTGCTCTGGTCCCGGCAAAAGCGACACAGACTGAGAGAACCCTTTGTCCCCCCCCCCCCCAGCTTTGAAAATATCTTGTCTCCTCATTGGTCATTTTGGTCAGGTGCCAGCGAGGTTGTCTTAGCTTCTTAACGCTTTACAGGTGAAAGGGTTTTTCCTCTGGCCAGGAGGGATTTAAAGGTGGTTAGCCTTCCCTTTATATTTATGACAGCAGTGTTCATGGTTTTCATCTCCTTTTGCACGGAAACTCTGTATGCTAGCTGGGAATATAGTCATTTTTCAGTCAAATTGCCTTGTAGTCCTATAAGCATATTTCAGCAAACTTCTGGTGTAGCAGAAACACCAGCTGGGTTTGAGGTTCAAAAGCAGTGCAAATCTTCTTGGTCCACCTTCACAGAGCATTGAACCCCTCCCAGTCAGCAATATGTGGAGAGGTGACCCTTAGCAGAACCTGACATAGATTGCCGCCTGGAATGCCTTTTCCTTCTGTTACCATGAAAACCACAATGTTCTCCAAATGCTGGCCATCCTTCAGTAAAGAAATTGCAAGCTGGTAACATAGCCCCTGGAAGGAACTGCAACTCCCACATCCCTTGCACCTTGAAACACTATAAGAATTTTAAATAATAATAAAAAAACATTAATACATTTTTCTTACCATTAGTAGCCTCTACTCCTTCCTCGTGGGCTGCAAACATTGCCTGACAACCAAGGATCATCTAATAGTGGCATTCCTGGAATGCTAAATTATCAGTATTGTGGCCATAAATGGCAAAATTATGCCATGTGGGGGGATTTATCTGCTTCTTCTAAAAGGCAAAATATAAAGCTGCCCTTCTCTTTGAAGTGGCAGGACCTTCGGTTCCTGAGACGGAAACCATTCCACTGAAAGGGCAGTAGCAGCACCCCAGAGACAGAAGAGGGGATGGAGAAGGACCCTGAAAGAGCTGCTCATAAAGATGGACAGGAGGAACCAGGTGCTTTGAATTAATCAAGGCACAGGAGCATCAACTTCTCAGCAGGAGGAGACACTGATGAACCAGTTCAGGAGCAGGAGGCATGCCATAGGGGGCATTCCCTAATGGAGAGGCTCACAGAACTGGTGGCTGAATGAGTTTGGGGTCAGCCTGCTGCTGAGGCCACAGAACCACTCAGTCATCAACCACCACCACTTCCTCTTACTGCTGCCTCCCAGAGTGCTGCTGAGTCAAAGAAGCCTGTTTCAAGGCTTCCCGCCCCCAAGTAACTAGGAGGAGTACATGGAGCCTGAATGGCTCCCAGGATCTCACAGTTCACCAGTATCTAATACCCTTGCAGATGGACCCCCACCACCACCACCAAGCCTGTGGGAGTCTCAGAACCCCATCAAGTGTCTGCTCCCCAAACCCTTCACAGGAGACATTCTTGGTTTCTCCCCAGAGTCATTTTGTCATTTTCCCCCATCCTTCCCCCCACTCCTCCACCAGTCCAGAGGAGGGCAAGATGACAGATGCAGAGATATTAACATTTGGGCAGTGTTCCTGGTTGCAGTCACTTATTTATTTGTTTTTAAGATTTGTGGTTGACATTTCTTTTTATAAAACTATTTCTGTACACGTTCCACCTAATATTTTTAATAAACGTTATACTTTTCTTGACTTGTATGTGTCCCTTCCTTCCTCAGTGTGAGGAACTGAAGATGTTTCCCTGTTTGGGGTAAGGGCCCTATGAGTCACAGAACATGAAAATGAATGTTGTACAAAGGTCTGGTACCTTGATATTGCAAACACTTTTCTGTGTGTTCTTCCCTTCCCCGCCCAGGTTCAAAAATCTCCAAACTTCAAAGGACACACAGGAGGGGTGGGGGTATTATGTGCTTACAGAAACCACTACTCGTTTTTCCTGCAGTAGACATCTAAAACACAGAAAAGGGGTAGAGGAATGTATTTATCACTTAGTTCACATGCAGAAGAACGAAACAATTCCAGTAACAATACAGGCAATGACAGCATCTGCATCAGCCACTATCCTGTAAATAAACAGCCCCTCCTTCCCCTCACCCACTCAAAACCTTAACCAGTTTCAACCATAGCAAGGAATAGTGCTCTATAATAGCAGTTAGCACCACTTACAATGAATGGTACAAAAAGAGGATGGCTGCATACCCTCCCCCCAACAAATCTTCATGAGGTCATTAAGAGAGATTGAATGCTCCAGATAACAGGTCTGTAAACAAGTGTGAATAGTGAAGACAAAAAAACATTGCACAATGACTGCATTACAAATCAGTCATCATGCTTCAGAGCACAAACCCAACCCTAAGGTGATAACTCAGTGGAGATGCCCTGTAATAATTGTCTTTAATGTGTTCAGTGTCACAGGAACAATCGGCTAACGACCTTTGGTTACCCTGGGAACAAAACCCTCACAAAACTATGTAGTCCCACAATGTTCCCTCATGTACATTTCCAGCAGCTGGCAGGCTCTGAAGGTGTCATTTGGCAGAAGCAGACAACATCTCCTCTGTTGTGTCAAGATGCATGCACATATAGCATCCCTTGCCCACTGGGAACCAGGACCAGTGTGCACACAGGTAGGATCCAACTGCCTGTAGGGAGTTAGTAAGCAGACTTGTCCTGAGCCCAGTCAGAATAGAAGCACTCGCCTTTACCTTCCCAAACGTTATGGAGCGTGATGAATATACGATGGTGTTTGCCACATTGGCATCCAGATGGGTATATAGATAGTGTCAATGAGCTTTCTGGCTACCAAAAGTGCACTCTATGACCATTCTGTGGCTACTGCGCTTGTAACTGAATTTCCTTTTTCCAGGGTCAGTGATGTCAGGGGATGCATTCATGAGGAAGTTAGGAGTGAGTATGCAGGGTCCCCCAAAATAACAGTTGGCTCAGACACATTGTACAGAACAATATCATTTCTGGGGAATAAAGTCCTTTCTTCTGCCCTTCAAGTATGAGCCTGATATCCTCACTCTGGCGTCATGAACTCTTCCAGTGTTTGCCACATTTGAATTAATTAATCTGGCTCTGTGGTCCATTAAGCCTTGTAGTATGAGCAAATAATAACCTTTTTGGTTTACATACTCACTTGTCCCTTGTAGTAGGCAAAGAATTGAGATATGGGACTCATTGATGGCCCCTGCACAGTTCAGAAACTGACTAGTTCAAATCCAGTTATTATTTCTGGAACTTTTTCTATGGAAAACATCCATGGGTAGATCACAGCATTAACAGCCTTTCAAACCTGCACAACCACAAAAGCAGTAGTGGACTATCCAAAACCCAGAGTGCTTTGCAGTATGCACCAATAGCTGTCTGGTGTTGCCAGCTGCCACAGGGCAATCGTAACCCACTTCTGAACCAACATGGCATGGTTTCCCCAAATCTAGTGTTCTGGTGTGGTAGGTTTGGTGCAATCCTCTCACACAGCTCCATGAATGTCTGTTTCCTCAGCTGGAAATTCTGAAGCCACCGCTGGTTATCCCAGGTTTTCAAAATGATACCATGCTGTTTCTCCCGCCCTACCAGCGACAGTCCACCCACGGGCATGCCATGACAATACTGGCATTCACCATATCTGCACAACGGGAGCTGAATGATCATTGACTCTCAAGGTCAGCTGTCTTCAGCGTGTCAGAAAATGCTGTCCAAATTCCACCCAGCATCTTGTTGATCACCTACTCCTCTGCATAATCATTTGTCCTGCGAGAAGGAGTGAAAGCAAAACCTGATCATTATCCCATTGCTCCATGTCTTCCACCCACTTTTGCAGGGAATAACAGTGAGTGAAAGTGATCAGGAACTGACATTCACAAATGTGTGAAGACAGCACACTGTAAAGCAATTCCTAGAGTGTCTCCCTGTGATGCACAGAACTCTGGGATACTGCCTCTGAAATGATAGCACTAACATTGTGTAACAACAGTGGCTACGTGGACGCAGGTATATGCATTTACACAGTGGTATACCAGTGTCCAGCACAGCACAGTGTGGACTCTCAGTTTGAGCATAGGGAGCACGCATGAGTATGTACACAGTCCGTACTCAAATACGCACACCAGTGTAGATTTTGCCTTAGTTGTCTTCTACCAACCTCATTCTTGGCAGTCTGTCTGACTTTCCCCTCCCCACATCTTCATGGTATTGGGAAAATAAGCCCACTCCTACTTCAAAGACTCCACCTTGTTACCTTCTTGGCAAAGATATGTGTCCCTGTCTTCTTTCCTGTAGCAGTAGATCCAGGAAATGATTTTCTGGTCTTACCGCTGCTTACCATTAGCTCACTATAATATCTCAGAGCATGCCATGCTAACAAGACATACCTCAGGGATTCCCTTTTTTAACAAGGTACAAGTTCCATAGTAACACAATGCACTCTGAAGCATTTCAGCCATGAAGGGAGAGAAAGAGCAGCAGCCTCGAAAAACATTTCCAAGTCACGCTACTGCAGATAGGGAGCAGGCTTTCCACACCCAAATGACACTAGAAATATCAGAGGAAAAAGCCATACCAGACACCAAAAAGGTCATGGAAAGAGCAGGCAAGCCATAAGCCCCTAAAGACACCAGAGCTGGAAAAGAGGGGTCAGACAGCATTAGATAAGGGGAAAAACAGCATTGAGAAGGAAGTTGTAGAGAAAGGGGGTAATAAAGGGCTCCTTTTGGGCTAGCCTGAGTTGTTTTTTAGAAGAATTCATCCGCAAAACATGAAGCCAAATGAGTTTCTCCTGATTTTGATTTTACAGTCCAAAGGTTCAGAGTTCTAACAACAGCTACTGTCCCTATTACCGTTAGGCTCTATTTCCTGTTCTGACATTCACTTGTTCTGTCTAAGCTGCCTACCTATCCCATGCACACCACCAGCTGAGTACCTTCAATATTCCATGTGAACATCTTTTTCCCCTTCCTCTGTGATAGGACTTTTTGCTTGTTTCTTTACTATTGTGGGAAAGCTGAGATGAAGTAGCGAGTTTTGCATTTTGCTCTGAAGTTTGCAGTAATCCTAATCTCCAGCAGATGTGAGTTCCACAGCTGCCAAGAAAACCCTGCCCCCATTGATAGCTCTTTTGTTCCAGAGGAATCATAGAATATACTGTGGTTATCAGGGAATGTCACACTCTCAGGGAAGGTGGGGGGCGGTGAAAAACACTCATGTAGGACTCCCATTGAAGGTCGTGAACAACAGGATCTAAACTATGCATTTGATATGTGCAGTCAGAGGAGAGGCAGTGCAGACAGCAGAGTTAATGGTAATCTACTCTTCATGGCCTGTGTTGGACTGCTGCATTCTCAACCCCCTGGAACTTTCCAGGGTCAGCTGCTCCATTCCTGGGCATAATGAATTGCAGTACTCAGACCCTGGTCAATAATCATTTATTTGTTACATAGCCTTGGGAATGTCACTTAGCCACTAGACGTGTGCATGTACCTTGGAATTTACTTAATCCAGGAGTCTTGCAAGCTGAATCCTGAAGTTTGATTTGCGACTGAGCACTATATATGCGACATTGCAAAGCTCAGCTGTTTTTGAGTAAGACAATGAATATTTTCTATTGCATGTATTTCTACTGTATGTATTTGTTTCTGAATCATATAACTCAGAAATGGCAGCCAGGGTGTTTGTTTTTATTTTCCTGAACCAGTGAACTCCACACATTGATTATACTCCATGTAAGCGAATTTCTCTCTTAATTTGTTCAAATGTCTTCATCCAGAGACCCCTTATTCTAGAATTATGGGGTTGCTAAATAGAAGGGATTATGCATAAAACCATGATCCATCATTAGACTGATCTTACTGGCATCTATTAGGGATACTGCTCTTTTTAATGATTAGTATAGGATAGTCTCTGTTTTGCAATAATGAAAATAAAAACAGGGTCACAATTCCACATACTTGTTAAGCTCAGTGAAACAATCAATTCCAAAGAATTATTGGTTTTACAGTAGATTTTCTTTTAAGGACCACTGAACATGTGTTTATGTCTGTATCTCTATATAACGCAGCACTGGTCATACAACCATAGTTAACATGTCAGTGATTTTATTGAATCTATATAATTGCACTAGGTGCTGTATATACAGCATATGACAATCCCTGCCCAAAAGAGTTTACCAATTTATATTGTAATACAAAGTGCAACCAGTGACTTTAATTAGTACTCCCGCCTATTAGAAGGTGATCTTATACCAGAGTAATGGGCATGTTGTAAGAACCTGAACAGAATAAAGGATACAAGAGCTACCTAGTAAACAACTTGATAACCATGAGCATAGACAACTGGGCACTGGGGGGCTTTACCTCAACCCCAAACATAATTTGGGGATTGCATTAATAAATATAAGAAACAGTGATTTTGGAACAGAAACTTGTTTATCTCACTTTATTAAATGTGGACAAATTTAATTATGGTACAAAACTACTTGTAATATGGACACTCGCTTGCAGGATTGTCAGCAGCAGGGATCAAACAAGGGACCTCTTAAGCTTAACACCTGAGCCTCTACTGCCTGAGCTAAAAGACATCTGTCTTAGCAGAGGCTGTAGCAAACTCACCAATATCTAGGTGGCCTGGACACCACTAGAGGGAGACAGTGCCACACCGAGCAGACAGTGGTTATATACTCCTGTCTATGTCAATTTATGGAATATGATAATTTAAGAATTTCTTTTTGAATAATCTGTGGCCCCAATTCTTCAAAGCACTTAGAAACGTGTTTATTTTTAGTTACATCAATGGGATGTGTTATGCTGAATTAGAACATATATGAATCAAGTGACAGCAGTCTGGACAGTGTTTTTAGTTAAATTGGAAAACAGGTCCTTTCATGCTAAAGAACGAAGAACAAATAAAACCCTCTCATGCCACCCTGTGGTTCATGACCACATTTTACAGGAAACAGCTAGCAACATGAATCCAAATTCAAAGAACCTGAAAAGCAGAGCAAAAACACAACAACGGTAATTGAAAAGGCTGTTTGCTGAATCCGGGAAGTCATGGCTTTGACCATCTGTATGCCTGACACAGCACTTCCAAGCAGTAAAGAGGCACCTGTAGACTAATGAAAATTGCCTGCTGCCAATATCTACAGGCAGGCCGGCCTGTTTAAAAGGGCAATGATCTGGATAAGGGAAAATTTACAGTCATTGATGCGTCACTCATCATGCTTTCTTTTTATTGGAAATGTTAATAATCTGCTTTTAATTTCATTCAATTAAAAGCGTAAAGCAAACGTCCAGCACTCCAAGGTCTCATTGACTCGGTATACTATACCACATGAAATGCTTCATTTCTGTAGGAAGAATTTTGGTCTGACATTTTGAAGCTGCAGTTATCCATATTGCTCAGCCGCACCAAGTGCTGGCAGAAAATCTAACAAGTGACAAAGGCCCAGAAAGAACAGGGCTGTCTCTGGGAGACATTGGTAGCTAAATGCAAAAGCGTGAAAGAGAAAGAGGGAAAAAACTACACACAAACAACTAGGAAGTCAGGGGGCGACTACATTATAGTTTATAAAATTGTTTACCTTCCTCAATCACTTTTTCCATGAGATTGTGACATGAAACAGAGATGCAATATCTACTTCAAAGAAACTGAAGAAAAGTGAACCAGGGGAAATTTCTCAGTCATCAGTGTCACATAGAACAGTTTATTTCCATGCTTCAATAATGGAGGGGGGGGTCGATTGATACATACTTTTGCTGCTATTTTGTATTGTATTTTCAATATTCCATCTATCAAACAAGTACTTCGTATGACAAGTTTAAACTGTGCATGGATCATACCCAGAGCCAATCCCAGTAGCCATACTTTATGGGAACTTCCACTCCATAAAATGTTGCTCTCCCATCGGCATAACCCCACCCCCCACCCCCACCTCCACTAGCAGCATAAGCTATGTTGTTGGGGGAAGCTCTGCTGCCAACACAGTTCTGTGTAAACAAATGCTTATGTGATTCAGGAGGCTGGAATATTCACATCCTGAAGAGACCACAAATTCTGCCAACATAGGCTGTAGTGTAGACCTAGCCAAAGAGAGTCTCCATTAGTGTAAAGAAATCTAAGTTACCCTATTTTCCAAATCACCTATTTGGCACACTAGCTGCGAACCGTTGTATATTAAAGGTCTGATTCGGCTACTCTCACACTTGCTGAGCTACTCAAGTCAAATACTATCTCAGTGTGAAGTCGTTTCACTGATTTCAAAAGACTACTTGCACCATTTGGTACTATACAACATGAGTATTGGTGGCAGAACTGGAGCCTAAATTAATTCAGTTTAAAACAAAATACAAAAAGGAAATGACAAAATATGTACATAACTTTAAGAATATCTCATGATCTTTCATGGTTGTCCTTCGATATCTCCTCCCCCCTCCCCCATCATTTGTTTATTGTCATCTCTTGCTGTGTTATGTAATTTAGGCTTTAATCCTACTCTCGCTGAATTTAGTGTGAGTTTTGCCATTGAATTTGGGCCAACATTTTCAAATGTAGGTGTGTAAAGTTAAGCACCTATAAATGTAATCTGGTTCCCAGAGGTCAATGGGAACTTAGGGGGCACAGAACCTCTGAAAGTCAGGCCACCCATTTTGGCACCTAAATATAGATTTAGGTGCCAATTTACAATATCCACATTTGAAAAATATTGACCTTCCACCTTAGAATGTATTGTTCTTGAATAATGACCTGCCATTTATTTCTCTGTAAAGCACCAAACAAACCTATAGAGGTTAATAGTAAAATTAAATGAAATATTATTTTGAGTAATATTGGAGGAGAACAGCTAATGTCAGCTTATATAAGTTTGTTTTATTCAAATTAGTTGTAGAATGGCTCTTGATCTTGTCACTACTTTTTTTTTTAAGGAAAAGAAGAAAGACGAAATAAAAGATAATGGACTTCACCGCATACCACTGTTCACGTTTCTTTCCTAGACTTCAAGGATATATTTTGTCTATTCTAGCCTTGTATACCCCAAACTAGCACTTTTCTCCATAAACTTTCACTGAAATTTGTTTAGGCGTGTCTTCTGACATACTTCCATAGGTTTATAAGACTGTCACCAGAATTCCTTCCTTAAGGCCTCCAGACTCCCACTCCAGTTCCAGTCCTAAGAGACTCAGCCTCTGGCTAGGCCTGCATAGTTTGCTCCTTCCAAGGATGTCAATGAACAGAACAAAAGGGGAATTAACACAATGAATCATCCCTAAACTGGGTTAAAGCTCTCTTCCTCTGGGAGCCTTGTCAGGCTGTGGCCCTAAATTGAGTTGGCAAGTAACAAAGAGGAATAGTCTCCCATCAAGATGCGTCAACATCAGGCCATCTCTTCCTTTGGGGTGGGGCCATCAGGCAGTGGACATCTGAGGACCTCCTGCCGTCAGCTAGCTTTCTCTCCAGGAGCTGAGGCTAAAGGTCTGCCCTCCTCCCCGGTCTGCCCTTAGCTGAACTGAAGCCCTTTTAAGCTCCTCCCTCCAAGTCTGACATCTCTCTCAGGTATGACAGGGCAAGGCTACATCATCCCACCCAATATTGGGCTTGTATATTCCATTACAAAGACATGAAAAGATGTTGTACATTTAATCCCAAATTGTCAGAAGTGGCCTTTAATTATAGATGCCTCAGTATTTGGTAGCCTAGGAAACCTAGGCCTCAATTTTCCAAGTTGCAGAGCACCCACAACTCCAATTGAAGGTCGCTCAGCAATTTTGAAAATCAGGCCTCAAGTGTCTCAAGTTGGATTACCGAAAACTGGGACACTTACAATTAGCTAACACTTTTGACTATTTGGATCTATAAACCACAATACTAATATATGGATTATACGCAGAGAATTATAGAAACTTTCTAATAGAAGGCCCAGTCCTGAAAACTTTACCTATGCAAAACTTCCATTGAATTGAATCAGATTTTGAGTAAGTGACTTGCTTAATCTGCTCTAAAAATAGTCCACAGACTACGTAAAGCAAAATGCATCCATTTCCAGGGATTTGGCTTTAATAACAAAGAAAAAAATAGTAAGATGAATATCAGCACAAACCTTCCCAGGCTTGGCTGCTTCTAAAGTTCCTCCCTCAGGACTTCAGTGTCCACACCCTTGTTCTTCTCTTCAGAGAGCCACTCATACCTTATGGTTTTCTTTGATCTCACTGCATGACCTTGCCATTTTGCTGAATTAAAGCACATGAGTAAAGTTTGCAGGATCAGGCATAGAGTTTATATCTGTTCCATCAGTTCAGAGAATTGATGTTTGAAGTAGCTCATTAAATTCGTAATACGAGGCCAGGAGCTAAAGCATTTCTATTTTTATGATGTGATACAAATGTTAATTCTCACTGTTGTTGAGAAAGAAAAGTACAAAGTGTACCTATTAAGTTATTAAGAAATCTCCTGTCTTTCATTGCTTCTGCTTTCTCTTCATCAGTTCTCGTAATACACACACACACACCCTCACCCTTAAATTGAGCTTGCTAAAACCAGGAAAAAAAGAAAGCCCCCCTCCCCCATTGTGCTAACTAAAGGTTTTATCTGGCAGCAGAGATATTAAGGCTGGAAGAGATATGCTGCTAGAGTGATGGCTGTGGATTAGTGACATTAAACACAATGTGACTGAGAAGGGTGATGCAGAGAAGGAGGGCAGCATTGCAGTTAAAGCAGTGGACTGGGACCCAGGAAATCTAAATTCTATTCCAGGCTCTACCTCAGACTTCCTATGGAGCCTTTGGCGAGTCACGTAATCACTCAGTTACCCATCTAGAAAATGGGAGTAATAATCCTTCCTTTCTCCCACCCTTTGTCTAATTACAATGTAAAATCTCCTGGGAAAGAACAGTCTCTTAGGCCTCATCTACACTACGGGCTTAGGTCAAATTTAGCCGCGTTAGGTCGCTAACCCCATTCCGTCAACTTAAAGGACTCTTAAAATCGACTTCTGTACTCCTCCCCGGAGAGGGGAGTAGCGCTAAAATCGACTTTGCTGGGTCGACTTTGGGGTAGTGCAGATGCAAATCGACAGTATTGGCCTCCTGGAGCTCCATTGTGACCGCTCTGGAAAGCGCTTTGAACTCCGATGCACTAGCCAGGTACACAGGAAAAGCCCTGGGAACTTTTGAATTTCATTTCCTGTTTGGTCAGCATGGCGAACGCAGCAGCAAAGTGACCACACAGTCCCCCCAGAATCTCAAACAAGCTCCAGCATGGACCGAAAGGGAGACACTGGATCTGGATGGGGAGAAGCATCTGTGCAGGCAGAACTCCGAACAAAAAGAAGAAATGCAAATCTATTTGTGAAAATCTCACAGGGCATGTTGGAGAGAGGCTACAACAGGGACACACAGCAGTGTCATGTGAAAGTTAAGGAGCTCAGGCAAGCCTACCAAAAGACAAAGGAGGCAAATGGTCACTCCGGGTCAGAGCCCCATAGTGCCACTTCTATGATCAGCTGCATAGCATTCTAGGAGGGGACCCTATCACTACCCCACCACTGTCCGTGGATACCTGCCAGGGGGGAGTCTCACGCAACAGGGAGGAGGATGAGGATGAGGATGAGAATGCGCAGCAGGCAAGTGGTGAATCCGTTCTCCCCGGCAGCCAGGACCTTTTCATCACCCTGGAGCCAATACCCTCCAAAGGCAGGATCCCCGACCCTGAAGCTGGAGAAGGCTCCTCTGGTGAGTGCACATTTGTAACGACAATACAGGGTTTAAAAGCAACAGTGTTTAATGTTTGATTTGCCCTGAAGAATTGGGATGCATTCATGGCCAATACAGCTACTGGAAAAGTCTGTTCACATGTCTGGGGATGGAGCGGGAATCCTCCAGGGACATGTCCATGAAACTCTCCTGGAGGTACTCTGAAAGTATTCTGGAATCTTTGCAGCACAAAGCATGGCAGCAAATGGTCCTGGGTTTTGGTCGCATTCAAGCAACATTCGGTCTATATCTTTCTGTGTTAGCCTCAGGAGAGTGATATGCTTCATGGTCACCTGGTTGAAATAGGGGAATTTTTGTAAGGGAACAGTAAAAGGACCCTGTTCATGCTGGGCTGTTTGCGCTTGGCTAAAAGGGATCATCCCGGAGAATAGCCATGCTGTGGGATGGGGGGAGATGTGTGCTGCACATCCACCCAAAAACCGCAGCTTCTCCTTTTAAATGTGAAACCCAATCCATTGCTTGCTATGGGAAAGGATGGCACTGCAGTTTGAAACCATTCCCAAATGTTATACGTAAGAAGCCAACCCTGCATACCCTTTGCCTTACCATGGGTGCATGGAAACTGAATTCTGTTGCCCAGCCGTGTATGATGTGTCACCATACTGGCAGGCACTCAATATAAAAGGCAAAATGTGACCTTGTACCTAAAGCACATGTGCTGTCTGCTGTGAATTGCTTGATTCACTGTGAAAGAGTCTCCCTTTTGTTCTCAGAAATGTATCATTTTAAATTTTATTCTCCCTTTTTGTCTTCGCCCAAGTGCAAATGTTTCTCGGCTCCCGCTATCATCTCCATCTCTGAGGTTATCGCAGATTAGAAGGCGAAAAAAACACACTCATGATGACATGTTTTCTGAGCTCATGCAGTCCTCCTGCACTGATAGGGCACAGCTGAATGCATGGAGGCATTCAGTGTTAGAGGCTAGGAAAGCATTAAGTGAGCGCGAAAAGCAGAGGCAAGAGTGCGAAGAACGGGGGCAGGAGGTAATGCTAAGGCTAATGGGGGAGCAAACGGACATGATGAAGCTACTGGTGCAGCTGCAGGAAAGCCAACAAGAGCACAGACCTTTGCTGCATCCATTGTACAAGCGCCTGACCTCCTCCCCAAGTTCCATATCCTCCTCACCCAGACGCCCAAGAACGCGGGGGGAGGGGGAGAGGCTCTGGGCACCTAGCCACTCCACTCCAGAGGATGGCCGAGGCAACAGAAGGCTGTCATTCAAACAGTTTGATTTTTAGTGTGGCTACAATAAGCAATGTGGCCTTGTCCTTCCCTCCTCCCCCACCCCACCCAGGCTACCTTGTCAGTTATCACCTTTTTTTTAATTAATAAAGAAAGAATGCATGGTTTCAAAACAATAGTTACTTTATTTTGAAGGGGGAGGGTGGTTGCTTACAGGGAATTAAAATCAACAAAGGCGGTGGGTTTGCATCAAGGAGAAATACCCACAACTGTCACACCGAAGCCTGGCCAGTCATGAAACTGGTTTTCAAAGTCTCTCTGATGTGCAGCGCGCCTTGATGTGCTCTTCTAATCACCCTGGTGTCTGGCTGCTCAAAATCGGATGCTAGGAGATTTGCCTCAACCTCCCATCCCATCATAAACATCTCCCCCTTACTCTCACAGATATTATGGAGCACACAGTAAGCAGCAATAACAATGGGAATGTTGGTTGCGCTGAGGTCTGACCTAGTCAGCAAACAGCGCCAGCGAGCTTTTAAACATCCAAAGGCACATTCTACCACCATTTTGCACTTGCTCAGCCTACAGTTGAACTGCTCCTTACTACTGTCCAGGCTGCCTGTGTATGGCTTCATGAGCCATGGGAGTAAGGGGTAGGCTGGGTCCCCAAGGATAACTATTGGCATTTCAACATCCCCAACAGTAATTTTCTGGTCTGGGAAGTAAGTCCCTTCTTGCAGCTGCTCGAACAGCTCGGAGTTCCTAAAGATGCGAGTGCCATGCACCTTCCCCGGCCATCCCACATTGATGTCAGTGAAACGTCCTTTGTGATCCACCAGTGCTTGCAGCACCATTGAGAAGTAACCCTTACGGTTTACGTATTGGTTGGCAAGGTGGTCCGGTGCCAAGATAGGGATATACGTTCCATCTATTGCCCTCCACAGTTAGGGAAACCCATTGCAGCAAAGCCATCCACTATATCCTGCACATTTCCCAGAGTCACTACCCTTGGTAACAGAACTTCAATGATTGCATTGGCTACTTGGATCACAACAGCCCCCACAGTAGATTTGCCCATTCCAAATTGATTCCCGACTGACTGGTAGCTGTCTGGCGTTGCAAGCTTCCACAGGGCTATTGCCACTCACTTCTCAACTGTCAGGGCAGCTCTCATCTTGGTATTCCTGAGCTTCAGGGAGGGGGACAGCAACTCACAGAGTTCCAGGAAAGTGGCCTTACGCATGCAAAAGTTTTGCAGCCACAGTGAATAATCCCATACCTGCAACACTATGTGGTCCCACCAGTCTGTGCTTGTTTGCCAGGCCCAGAATCGGCGTTCCACTGTATCAACCAGCCCCACTGCCACTATGATGTCCCAACTGCCACAGCCCATGCTTTCAGGAACGTCTGTGTCCATTTCCTCATCAACATCATCCTCATGCTGGCGTCTCTTAGCCCAGTTCTGCATATACTCCAGGATAATGTGCGAGGTGTTTACAATGCTCACAACAGCAGCAGTGAGCTGAGCGGGCTCCATGCTTGCCGTGGTACGGCATCTGCAGGAGAGCAGAGTTGCAGCAGAAGCGGTGGATGACAACAGATGCCATGAGAACAGATATTTATACAGAACGACAAGAGGACCTG
This sequence comes from Natator depressus, assembly GCF_965152275.1. Taxonomy (NCBI): domain Eukaryota; kingdom Metazoa; phylum Chordata; order Testudines; family Cheloniidae; genus Natator; species Natator depressus. Next base: position 164,927,805 of record NC_134235.1, on the reverse strand, counting down.
CAAGGTGGATTCATGGCACCAGGAGAGCAGGGGAGCAGAGTTTCAGTGGAAGCGGTGGGTGATAACGGTTAGCAGTCGTACTGCACCATCTGCTGACAGCAGCACCCAGGACACAATAGCAGCAGTGACGGTGAGCTGAGCTGAGTGGGCTCCATGCTTGCCATGGTGTGGCATCTGCATGGAAAAAAGGCGTGAAACGATTGTCTGCCATTGCTTTCACGGAGGGAGAGGCAACTGACAGCATGTACCCCAAACCACCCACGACAATGTTTTTGCCCTATCAGGCATTGGGAGCTTAACGCAGAATTCCAATGTGTGGTAGACACTGCGGGAACTGTATGATAGCCACCCACAGTGCACCGCTCTGTAAGTTGATGCTAGCCACGATAGTGAGGACGCACTCTGCCGACTTAATGCACTTAGTGTGGACATACACAATCAACTGTATAAAATTGATTTCTAAAAATCGACTTCTATAAAATCGACCTAATTTCGTAGTGTAGACATACCCTTACTGTGCTTATTTCCAGGCTCTAGTACAATCCCTATATTAGCCACTAGGCCTAACATGATACAAATAAATAATAATAAAAGTAAAAGTAAAAAGTAAATTACAAGAATTATCTGTATGGATACTGTTCATTCTAAGTCATTAACAGAGTAAATTACAAATATGTATTTAAAATTGCACACCAGATTTTTCATAAAGTAATAATGAACATTTTTAATGCAATTTTCAGGAATGAGGAAATACCAAGCAGCAGCCATTGATTAAAACATGGCTCTAAAACTGGTTATTACTAATTTGTACCATACCCAATGAAGATATGGGGGCAGAAAATAACTAAGGTTATGTCGACACTTAAAATATATTGTAGCATCACCGCTGCAGCAGTGCAGTTGTGCCACTGTAGCTCTTCAAAGTAGACACCCATTGTAGGGATGGGAGGGGTTCTCCCATCACTGTAGTTAATCCACCTCTCCAAGAGGCAGTAGCCAGGTTGACGGAAGGATTGTCTACCACCAGGGGGTTAGGTCAACATAGCTACGTCTCTCAGAGGTGTGGATTTTTCATCCCCTTGAGAGATGTGGGTATGGCAATATAAGTTTTCAGTTTAGACCAGCCCTAACATTTATTATTCTGCTCTTTGCCTTTAATTGTTTACAAGTTAAGAGATTTGCCAATAAGCAATATATTGCTGGATTTGTTTATTTAAACATCAGATACTCTATGTAATCTATCCTGGGCTAGATTGTGATACCTGCTTCATGCTGAATGATAATTCATTCCATTATTGACGACATTGGGACCACTTGTGGAGTCACGTAACCCACATTTCTATAGATCTGATCCTGTACCTACTGAAGCCAAAGTTCCCATTGACTTAAATGGTGCAGAATTAGGGCCATACAATAGGGCTCACTGTCCTCCTCTAGTGGTGAACCAGAAAGTTCCATGAAGATACTACTGTCAGTGAACAAAAAGCCTGTTGTCATTTAGCTCCACAAGGGACACTCATATTTTTGTTTCCCAAGAACTCAAGTTTAATCCTTGCTGCTGCTGACCTAGTCAAGGGTCTTGCATTATAAGCTGGCACCCCCCTGTATAAGCATGTGACACAGACACTATTTACCGAGAATAAGGGATCAAATCTGGCCCTAAATGCTCTTTGCGGTTCCTCAAGTCATAACCCTCTCCCCATCCATAACTCTCCAGAGACTCCCTCCCTCCCTCCCTGATACACACAAGTCAATAACAGAATAAAAATAAGTCCATATTTTTAAACAATTGAGGGGAGGGGCATATAAAACAACTGACAGAAAAAAATTAAAATGAAGTCATTGCACCTGCACCACTCATGAAATGACATAATGGACAAATCCACCCCAACATGAAACAGTCCAACTCCCATTGATACTATTGGGAGACATGCCCACCTACAGCAGGAGTAAACTTTGTCCTCACATCTTAACACAGACACGCATTTGCAGATAATTAACTAGTAAACTATGGTAATAAAAAGTTGGTACTTGGGAAAGGAGAGAAGAAAACATACCTATGTTTTCTATTTTCACACTTAAAAATTTTTTTAAATTATTTGTCTTATATTGTAGCATTCTTATAATGAAGGAATTACCTCCCCCCCCCCCACCGCCATTGAAATATTTTACTGTCAGAAGTGGGTCAGTATCACAAAACTTGCCATTTGCACTGCATGGCACCAAATCAGTTATGGACTTTCACCCTACTTCACTTCAAAGGGAACTTCACTATATCCAATTTTATTTTGGACCTGATCAAGACCGCTCTGAAATCAAATAGGAAAACTCCTTTAACTGCAGTGGGAGCCGGACCAGGTGCTAAATGTGGTTCTATTGTATATAATGTGAGTATTGTGAATGTATAGTCTGACTTAAGCCCTTTCTAGGTTATTTGGAATTGAAGTTCCATCGATAGAGCTCTGTGAATAGCTCATTGGGGCGGGGGGAGAGTGTTCACTGGCAGTTCTGAAATGCTAAAAAAAAATCAGTGCAGATTTAACAGAAACCAACATTTTTTTAAATGTTCAGCAAACAGAAAAGTTGAAAATTTTTCATTTTGGGTTAAACAAAATGTATTTTAAAAATCTTTTTTTGCTTTTATTTAAAATAAACGAAGGGTTAGATTCACAAAAATGGAGAAGAGGGATGTGCTCTCCCCCTAATACCCAAGGACTCAGTGATTAAGCACTCACCTGGGATGTTGGATACCCAGGTTTGAATCCCCCACTCTGGGTCAGGAACTGGAACCTGGATGTCCCCTCTCCCAAGTGAATGTCCTAACCACCAGGTTATATAGTCATTTCCACTCATTCTCTGGCCCAGTGACTATTCAAGTATTTTATACAATGTGAAGAAGCTTCAACAAGAAAGACTGAGACAAACCTACTTCAGAGTACCCCAAAGCCAGGGGGAAGGGACTCACCTGGGAGGGGAGAAACCTAGCTTGAAATTCCTTCTACAAAGTAAGAATTTGAATCTAGGTCTCCCACATCCCTAATGCTCTAATCATTAGGCTGTTGGATATATATGGGGATTACCCTCACCACCACTGCTTCTGAGAATGACTAAATCCCCTTGTGAATTTAGTCTGAAAAATTTACATGGTTCATTTAAATATTTTCCCCCATTTCAAACAAAACAGCTGAAATCAACACGAATTCACAAAATGTTTTGGTCAATCCAAATATGCATGTTTTTTTTTAAAAAAATAATTCATTAAAAAATGTCACCTAGCTCCTTTCATCTACATGTACTTTTATGGCCCTATAAGCCTAGTATCTGAACATGTAAGAAAAGTTACCCTCACTCCATAAAATAGGGAAGTATCATCATCCCCATTTTACAGATGCAGGAGCTGAAACATAGAAAGATCAAGTGATTTGCCCAACATCACTCAAGAAGTCTATGGCGAATCATAGAATCATAGAATATCAGGGTTGGAAGGGACCTCAGGAGGTCATCTAGTCCAACCCCTTGCTCAAAGCAGGACCAATCCCCAACTAAATCATCCCAGTGAGGGCTTTGTTAAGCCGACCTTAAAAACCTCAAAGGAAGGAGATTCCACCATCTCCCTAGGTAATGCAATCCAGTGCTTCACCACCCTCCCAGTGAAAAAGTTTTTCCTAATATCCAACCTAAACCTCCCCCACTGCAACTTGAGACCATTACTCCTTGTTCTGTCATCTGCTACCACTGACCACAGACTAGTTCCATCCTCTTTGGAACCCCCTTTCAGGTAGTTGAAAGCAGCGATCAAATCCCCCCTGATTCTTCTCTTCTGCAGACTAAATAATCCCAGTTCCCTCAGCCTCTCCTCATAAGTCATGTGTAACAGTCCCCTAATTATTTTTGTTGCCCTCCGCTGGACGCGTTCCAATTTTTCAAAGATAATGGCCAATGGCTCTGCAATCACATCCGCCAACTCCTTTAGCACTCTCGGATGCAGTGCATCCGGCCCCAGGGACTTGTGCTTATCCAGCTTTTCTAAATAGTCCTGAACCACTTCTTTCTCCACAGAGCGCTGGTCCCCTCCTCCCCATGCTGTGCTGCCTAGTGCCGTAGTCTGGGAGCTGACCTTGTTCCTGAAGACAGAGGCAAAAAAAGCATTGAATACATTAGCTTTTTCCACATCCTCTGTCACTAGGTTGCCTCCCTCATTCAGTAAGGGGCCCAAACTTTCCTTGACTTTCTTCTTGTTGCTAACATACCTGAAGAAACTCTTCTTGTTACTCTTAACATCTCTTGCTAGCTGCAACTCCAAGTGTGATTTGGCCTTCCTGATTTCACTCCTGCATCCCCGAGCAATATTTTTATACTCCTCCCTGGTCATTTGTCCAATCTTCCACTTCTTGTAAGCCTCTTTTTTGTGTTTAAGATCTGCAAGGATTTCACTGTTAAGCCAAGCTGGTCGCCTGCCATATTTACTATTCTTTCTACACATCAGGATGGTTTGTTCCTGTAACCTCAGTGAGGATTCTTTAAAATACAGCCCAGCTCTCCTGGACTCCTTTCCCCCTCAAGTTATTCTCCCAGGGTGTCCTGCCCATCAGTTCCCTGAAGGAGTCAAAGTCTGCTTTTCTGAAGTCCAGGGTCCGTATTCTGCTGCTCTCCTTTCTTCCTTGTGTCAGGATCCTGAACTCGACCATCTCATGATCACTGCCTCCCAGGGATCATGCCTGTTCCCATCCACTTTTGCTTCCCCTACTAATTCTTCCTGGTTTGTGAGCAACAGGTCAAGAAGAGCTCTGCCCCTAGTTGGTTCCTCCAGCACTTGCACCAGGAAATTGTCCCCTACACTTTCCAAAAACTTCTTGGATTGTCTGTGCACCGCTGTATTGCTCTCCCAGCAGATATCAGGGTGATTGAAGTCTCCCATGAGAACCAGGGCCTGTGAGCTAGTAACTTCCATTAGTTGCCAGAAGAAAACCTCATCCTCCTCATCCCCCTGGTTTGGTGGTGTATAGCAGACTCCCACCATGACATCACCCTTGTTGCTCACACTTCTAAGCTTAATCCAGAGACTTTCAGGTTTTTCTGCAGTTTCATACCGGAGCTCTGAGCAGTCATACTGCTCCCTTACATACAATGCAACTCCCCCACCTTTTCTGCCCTGACTGTTCTTCCTGAACAGTTTATATCCACCCATGACAGTACTCCAGTCATGTGAGTTATCCCACCAAGTCTCTGTTATTCCAATCACATCATAATTCCTTGACTGTGCCAGGACTTCCTGTTCTCCCTGCTTGCTTCCCAGGCTTCTTGCATTTGTGTATAGGCACTTAAGATAACTCGCTGATCATCCCACTTTCTCAGTATGAGGCAGGAGCCCTCCCCTCTTGCGCTCTCCTGCTCATGCTTCCTCCCGGTATCCCACTTGGCCACTTACCTCAGGGCTTTGGTCTCCTTCCCCCAGTGAACCTAGTTTAAAGCCCTCCTCACTAAGTTATAGCCAGCCTTGTACCCTGGGGAATGTCACAGTTCCACAGGGCAATCAATGCTGCTCCTTAAAACAATATTTTTACATTATTTAAATTCTATGCAACCTAATCTTCAACGGACATAAGTATATAAGAAAATTAAGTGCAAATAATTATTTCAGATGGCTTTCAAGGTCAGGTTGTGTCACATAGCTCTAGAAAGTGTTATCCCACTTTTAAAAAGTTACTTCCTAGACTCTTTCATCTAAACCTGAACTATCCTTTCAAATTCAAAAGGAACATCTTTGGAATAAGTACACATTCACATATAGAAAACAAGAGAACATGAAAAACATAGTTATTGAAGAAATGTCAGCTTTATCCAGATACTATTAAAGACAGCACATAAATTTACAGCTCACTTGTTATAAAAATTTGATTTCTTGTAAACCACTTTGAGTTTTGCATAATTCACTACCAGAATTAATAGGAATTATTTAACCTCAAAAAGTAAAACAAATGGAAATTGAATTGTCTTTTATTTTTGACCCAAGTGCTAATGCAACCTTAATGCTGGCATTTCCTGACCTTTGAATGTTAAAACGTTAAAAGTTGTAGCTCCATTATTGTACTTATATTTTAATGGAATTTCCTAGTTTTTTTATTTTTCTTTAACATACACACACACCTAATCTGAAACTGTTTGCCTAAAAGTCATTGGAATCTCCTGACTCTTGCAAGAGGCACAGTCAATGAAGCTCAGGCACCTACGGAGCTGTGCCGCATTCACTGTCTACTTGACAGAGTGTGTGGAGTACTTGACTCACCGAATGCTCATCAAATGTGAGATTCTGTCACCCTCACTGGGTACTTTACCCACAAAGTAGATTACAGTACACTTCAGCCAGCAGAAACCGATTTATACCCACTATCTTCAATATGTCTACTTATGTAATAATAATTTACTTTTCAATGTAAGTAAGCATGGCACAATCTAACCCAGCCTAAGGAATCTGTAGAACCCTGCCTGACTGAGTGAGCACACCACTGAAAAATTGTCACTCAGGCTCTGAAGCTCAGGCTCTGAAGCTCACCCCTCTCTCCTCCAAGAGAGGACGTCTATACAACTATTTTTAGTGTGAGCCCAAGTCTGTTGACCCAAGCTTGGAGGCTCACTGCTGCAGGCTGTCTAGACGCACCCTTTCCATTTTTCAGTATTGTTAAAAACTTTCCACAGTAAAAATATAGTTGTTAGCTGTCCAAGCCAACGCATCTTGCCTGAATAAGGTCTCTGCAGGCTCTGCACTCCTTTTCTGTACTCTGGCCATCTGTTACAACAGAAAAATGTTGCCAGACACCTACCATGTAGTCACAAATAAAGGGAGGAGGATTGTGACCCTCAGGTTGAGAACCCATACCTTAGAAGACTTCATTTGGCCCAGTCACTATCAATATGGACTTTACTGGACGGAGAACAAGGCAGGAACATAAAAGCCCTATACTACAATAAATGAGACAGGGCTTTTTATTCAGTGCACATCTTAAATGATGGGCACATTCCCATACAGTTAAGGGATCCTGAAACAGGCTACCTTCACCGCAAGAGCACCTCCTCCTGGCCAGGAGTGGCATAGTAGCTTTCTTCCCAGCTAGCGCCACCTACCGATGGTCACTCCATCACGTCAGATTATGCCCATCACATCAGTTTATGCCCAAATAAATCTGTTAGTCTTTAAGGTGCCACCGGATTCCTCATTGTTTTTGTGGATACAGACTACCATGGTTACCCCTCTGATTCCATCACTTCAGTGCTCTCTCTTCGAGACTCAGCCCCCTAACTAGGTCACAATATAGCCCTCCAGGGGTATCAAAGTCTGACCAGACCAGCTGTCCAGATTGCACTTCCAACAGTCCTGAGCCACTTCCCAGTGGCTGATAAGGGAACACTATATACAATGGGTTCGAGCCCAGGGACCCTATAACCAGAAGCCAAGGCTACACTGTCTCCCTCTCCTTGCTGCTGTTTCCCTGGGTTTCTTCCTATGCTGCCATCTAAGGCTTTCTTTCCCCATGACTCCTCTGGGTTTGACCCTTCTTTCAGGGCTCAGATCCCAGGCCTTATTCTCCCCCTCCCAGATTTCCTCCTCCCCATCTCAGCTCCTAGACTGCAGAGTCTCTCCCTGAAGCCTCTACTACTACAAACTTCCCCTCTTTATAATCCTTTCACAGTTTTTCCCCCAGCTGGGCTCCAGCAGCAATCTGTATTTAAAAATTCCCGGGTCTCTCATCAGGTACAACTGTGAACGTCAGTTGGCCTCTTTGGGGCCAACCCTTCAGGACTGATATGGGGTGAACCCTATCCCAGATCCCCGCACATTTGTCAGTGAAACATATCACCTTCCAAACATTGGGAGGTAAATGGTATTTCTAGCAACTATCATTACTAAAAATTAACTTCACTTGCAATGTGTGGTTTTAAGGCCTCAAAATTTGACTAAGCCTCAGCCAATTTTCACCAAAATACTCACTGAGTCAGATTCTCACCTGTTGTAAACTGGTACAGCTTCACTGAAGTCCTACTCCAATTTAGACCAGCTGAGGATCTAGCCCAAAGACATTTCTATTCAATCAAGTCTTTGTCCCTGCCAAGTTCCACCTTTCAACCCCAGCAGTTGCCACTGCAAAGTGGTTCAAATAAAGGTTACAAGATTTTTTTATTATAATAATGGGGATATTGTGGTTTTTTTCCACTCTCTTCACACTCTAAAATGGTTGAACCATTTTTAACCAAAGTTTCCAAAAATCCTCTCTTTCTGGCAGAAACAAGGCAAAGTAGTTTGAGAGCCTTATAGAGGAATATTTCATAATGTTATGAGTACTGAAACAAATAGGCTGTGATGCAAATACTTCATCAAACTTAACGATCACAGATGGTATATATATGTAACTCTAATACCCATAAGATAAGCACCTATATATGCACTGCATAGGAAAGTAAACTTTTAAATATTATCTGTTAATTCCCAGTTCTTTCTGGCCACTGAAATTCATAAAATTTTATGCATGATAGCCCTTGTAGTCAACAGCATAAATTGTAACAGTCCACATTAAGTATTTTTACAGCAATTTCTTCACTCCAAATTTATGTTTGAAGTCAGAGGTAAAGATGTTTTATTTTCTTTCCCAGTAAGAAGAAAAATAGACACTAAAAATAAAACTCAAGGTTGCTAATCTTGAAGAAAACTCTGAGGCAAGAACTTTTCAGTCTTGCAGGGGACACATTGGGATGTTGCAAGCTTTCCTCTCCTCCGTCAAATTAATTCACAGAGAGTCTAAATATAAAATTGGCCTCAGAGATAACAGTCAACATATTGTTCCTTCCATACTGAATTATTTTGGAAAACACATGCAAAAACAAAAAACCCCAAAACACACCCCTCATCCTGTTTTATAGCTGTTAGAACATTTTTCAAGTTTAACGAAGATGTGAGAGACGATTAAACCTGAAAATGGTCTGATTGCCTGAAGGAAACTGAGTGACCTTGAATGAATGTTCTTTAAACCAGAGCTGTACAAGCTTTGAACTATCCAAACTTGAACTTAACACCCTTTCAAAAAATGTTTGTCAAGCATGTAGCTCATTTCTGAATCCTAACTTTGACTGGATAAGGACTCTATTATAGCCTCTTGGCAACACTGCAAACCAATAAAGCACTATTTTTCTTTCCTGAGAATCCTCTTAGCAGTATCCTCAAGCCAAATCCAGTTTTACCTGTGAGAGCATTAACCACTCCATAATCAATGCGCTGCATCAAATCAACCCTTTTTGATAAAAAAAAAAGTAGAAAAAAACAAATTGTATATGGTATGCTCTAGCCAGTTAAAGTACCTTAGTGTTGTCTCCCTACAATAACAGACCAACTTCTCTTTTGCATTTTTACTATTATTCTTTTGCAGCTGACATTTCGGCTGAAACATACTTAATGTAAATAAGGAGGTCGGTTACAAAGAGAGATCTAACCCACCTTTGTATTCTCCCTGTCAAGTGGGGGCAGGCAAAACTTAGAGCAGCCTCAGAGGTGTTTTGAATTATATCCAGCTGGCACACCCCAAAAATCCGTTTCAGCCTCTATGGATTGCCAGGGAACAGGAATATTCTGGCCACGCCCCCTTTCCCCTGAGAAGTGTCCCCTACCTTGCAGAACTACAGCAACACAGATGGCAGCGTGGCCCAGTGGATGGAGCACTGTTCAGTGATTTGGGCGATATAGAGCCTATTTCTGACTAGGTCACTGTCCTGGCTGGGTGAGCTGGGACAAGTCATTTCACATCTTTGTGCCTCAGTTTTCCCACCTGTAAAATAGGGACAATGATACTTCTTACCTCTTTTGTAAAGTACTTTGAGATCTACTGATGAAAGGTACTATTTAAAAGCTAGGTATTATTATTACTCCAGCCCCAAACCATTTGAGGATTCCCCTTTTTATGGGGGAATCTTAAAGGACCCAAATAAGCTGGCTTTCTAAAGGGTCTGTGTCACCTAACGATTACAGAGCTACTAGACTGTATCCCAGAATCCCTCTGTGTGTAAGAAGCCAAAATTCCTTTAGGCAACTTGTCAACCACACCTTGCTCTTTGCAGTTATGACTCAAACATATTGCCATGGCACAATCTGGTCCTAAGATAAGCACTGTGTCACGCCAGCTTGAAGCAATAGCCATTGTCTCTTCATGACGAAAAGGGCCAAAGTCCCGAGTAAACAGTAAAATATTACAAATGTCCTAGGTTGCATTAATTTCATTACAATCTTTTTATTTTGCAATTAAAATTGTTAGAACTCATCCATGGAAACTAATAACACTGGTACATCTTGTAAACCATATAAAGTAAATAAAAATAATTAAAAATACAAGCAAAAGTATTTTCCCATCGTCATTTGTGAACATTTTTTTAAAACATTGAGTACCTTTAAATGAGCAGGCCGTAAACATAATAGGTTGCAGAGAAGGGGGCTGTTGAAGCTATATCTCAGAGTTTAAACATCTAACATTAACAATACATGCAACCATACAATTCCCACATACCTTAACTCAAGTGTTAAGTGTATATCTACATGGATATTCTCATGGGCTTCCACAGAACTACTTATCCATCTATCTAAGATTGTTATAGGGCCTCCATTACCCTAATATCTGCGCACCTCACAATTCTTAATGTACTGATCCTCACAACTCCTATGAGATTGGGAAGTACCATTATCCCCATTTTCCAGATGGGGAATGGAGGGTATGTTTACACTGTAATTTGGAAAAACAAACAAACAAACAAACAAACAAAAAAGCCATGGCCCTGAGACTCAAAGCCTAGGGGAGCTGACTTGGGGTCAAAAGGCTATAAAATTGAAATGTAGATGTTGCGGCTTGGGCTACAGCTTGGGCTCCTGGACCCTCCCACCTTGCAAGGTCTCAGAGCCTGGGCTTCAGCCCAACCCTCACTGTCTACAATGCTATTTTATAGCCCCTCAGGCTGAGCCTTGCGAGTCAACCCAGGCCAGCCTTGGCCGTGCCATGGGTCTTTTATTGCAGGGCAGACATACCATGAGACAGAAAGACTAGTCCGCAGGCCTTTTCCAAAGTCAGGAATTCTGTGGCAGAGCAGGGAATTGAAAGCAGCTCTCCTGACTACCATTGGATCATCTCACAGGAACAAAGGTTTGCAAATTGGTTCTTAAGCTACTTCCCATCTGAAAAGCTGTTTTTTATTTGTTTTGTTTAACACTAGCATATAGCCATAACCCTTACCCTACAGCTAGAAGTTATTTGTGACATATAAAATAACCCACACTTAGTATTTTGAAATGCTTTGAAACAGTACCAGGACCTTTCTTTAAAAAAAAAAATCAAATTGATTCTCTCTCATAATCCTGTTAGAAATGCTAGCTTTAATAATGATAATAATAGTTACTAAGCTGCAATGTCAGATAACATCACTGAAAACCTACATGTGAGTTTGGTGCTACTGCTAAACAAATGACACAAGTAATGTAAAAGCATCAGAGTATCATGCATGAGAATCTGTACAGCTAGATTCAGCCGCAAAGTAGCTTCCTCTTGAGGCCCTGATTCAGTTAGTTACTTAGGCAAATGCCTAATTTTAAGCTCTCCTGAAGTCAGTAATTCAGTCTGTAATAATTATGAAATTCACTCTGGCCAGCCTGCTCCTAAGTAAGTCACATGCATGATTTTTTACAAATTTTCCTCCATCTCAGCCTGATCTAAATGACATAGATGTTAATGGACAGACAGACTTCCGTTGACTCGAATGGAAGTTCATGTTAAATGTCACCAGTATAATTTTTTCTTTACATTTATGTTTCCTCAAAGGTCAACTCATATTTCACTTTCTAAGTAGCAAAGAGTACAGGAAGCCAGCTATACAGGATGAGCATGTACAAATGTTTTCCCTACTACTAACATGAAAGTCTTCAGAATGGTTCCTTTCCTGGCCTTGCCAAACTTCTACTTTTATTACCTAGCTCTTCAAGTGGAATTCATAATGCCTTGTTTCTCTGACACGGACAAGCCACTGCCAGCAAGATTGAGCAAGAATGTCTGAAACATATCCCCAAAGGATATGGAGGCAAAAGAAAGAAAATTTAGGAGGCAACATTTACCACACAGTGGGCCAAACCCACCCCCGGTGCAACTCCACTGAACTATGCGTCTGTGGGTTAAATATCTTTATTCATCAGGCTCTGAGTGCTAATAAAATTGGCTTATTGGTATGGCTGAATCCTGAGGACCTCTGGACTTAAAGATAGCGGTGTTCTCAGGGCTGATTTGAAATGGCTCCATTGATAAATTTATTTGCCCATCAAGATGCTAAAGCTATTGAGATTAATGAAGTACCCAATATAAGTTTAGGTTGTTAAAATGTGACTATGGTGTAAACTAGTTAGAGCAGCAGACTGAGGGTTCTACGGCATGAATGTGATTGTGGCATGGACAGACATACCCGTGCTAGATTTAACATAGCTAGTAAAGATGTGGCAGCACAGACTTCAGTGCAGGCTAGCAACCCAAGTACATACAGAGTCTCTGATGGGCTAATCCATTCTTAGGGCTACTCCATCATGTCTTCACTACTGTCCCATACTAGCTAAATTAAAGGTAGTGGAGGTATGCCTACCACATTATAATTACAACTTAATTTGCAGTGTAGACACACTGTGAGTGTCAGGAAACACAGATTCTGTTTCTTGGTGTGTCCCTGACTCACTGTGGAGCCAATACTATTCATGTTCAAGTCAATGTCCAACTTCTTCAGATGAAAGGAATTAGTAAAATGGAAAGTTGTATTATTTTTTATCTGTTATGCCAATCTGGGCTATATATTTTACATCAACAAGTAAGCAATTTCTGAACTATAATTCAGGGGTTAGGTATTGGAAGGACAGGTATGTCTCATACTTGGCTGGGTAGTGGTACGTAATGGATGGAGGAAAAAACATCAAAAACTACATGCCTGTGTTAACGACACAGCACACAACACCAGACACCGATACACTTAGAGTCTCAGATCCTCAGATGGGAGTAAATCTAAACCCCACTTCAACAGATTTACAGCAGCTGAGGATCTGGCCCACTATTCATTTATTTATTTGTATACAGAGTTTAACCCAGCATAGGTTAAACGTGATTTGTTCAATTAAAGAAACAAAACTCCACCACCATTATGGAAGCCTCTATCCCATCTAAAAGTTACACTGCTTTTTAAACAAAAAACAAAACTACCCTCCAACTCAGAACCCCTCCTGTTTAATAAACTTTCTCATGCCCTTTGTCTCTTATTAAATTGTAGGCTGATTGTTGCAGCCACTGTGGTGTTACTATATGTCTGTACAGAATTTAGCTCCATGGGGCCTTTATGTAACAACAATAATGTTTCCAAATTGACCTCTCTCTAATTTGTTAAAGATGTACAGTGCAAAAAATTAACATTCTTCATATGTTCAGGTCCTGCTTGTGCCTATATCGCTGTTGTGACAAGATTTGCTGTATTCTGTTTAAAACAACACACAAGATCCCTCTGTCCCACTGCAAAAGTCGAATAAAAATATGAGATAAAAATATGGACTAGAGCACAGGAAAAGCCAAGTAAAATTCTTCAGGATCTTGCTAAGGTGCAATCAAAGCAACACACCTTTTGGAGATCTATCAGAAAAGACTTCTATAAAAAAAAAACAAACGAACCTTTGCCCGTGGAAACTTGATATAGGAAAATGCTAGAATGTTTTAGCTACCATTCAACTTGCAGTAATATGTGCTGCTCAATTAAGGAAGGAGAATAATGGACAAAGAGCCGTTAGAGAAGTGCCATTAGAGAACTGCAAAGAGTTTCTCTAACTTAAACCCTAACTCTCCCTTTTTTTGTTTTGCAAAAGGGGAAAAATGAGTGTATTTACTCTTTTCACATTCCTGAAGTGCTAGCAAATCTACAAAAGACTGAGAAATAGAAAACACACTAAGCTATGAAACAGCTGGGGAAACTGAGTTTACAGCATCTGACAGGCAGGAAGTTGATGAAAAGAGGGTCAAACAAGGTGAAGTCCTGGTTGAAGCTAACATGCTTCCTGCAGGGTCAAAGTTTCCAGTACACGGCTCCCTTCCTAACATAGGCTGATGCATGTCTCACATTATGTTTCTAATTTAAAGACATTTTAAAAAATGTAATCACCAAAGACTAATGGGAAAGAATAATGTTATTTCATAATTTAGAGGGGGAAAAAACAAGGGCACACATCTGGAATTAACTTTGAATGGTAAAGATACTGACATCAGTGCACTACATGAACAAATATGCAAAAACCCACACAAAACACTTCCCATTTTGAATTTTCCAGGGTAAGTCTGAATGCCTTTAACCAGCAAAATGTAGGAAAACAAAATCCAAAAACAGACATTTATATGGATTTTTAGGAGACAAACTCAGCCCCATTCTCCTTGAATAAGCTCGCTGCACAGCAGTACAAACAGGCCAGTAGCTGGCAAGACCCACAGCTACACAGCTCCTCCTGTCTTCCCAGCATGAAGGCTACCCAAAAGTCTATGGAATACACTCCAGTAGTACTGGGTCAGAGACTAAGTCTAATGTGTATTCACAGAGAAGTACTTTATTCTTTGAAAAGTCTTACTGATTTCATGGAGACCACTCAAAGAATAAGGTACTACTCTATGTGAGATGAGGATATCAGAATCTGGGCTGTAGTAACTAGTCTGAGAAAGGGAATGAACAATGAAATGGCAAAATTTATGGATAATTCAACATTATTTAGCCAAATTCAGATGAAAGAACACCAGGAGGATCTTCTGAGGGGGCTGACAAAACTAAAAGAATGGACAACATGACAGCAGACGAAAGTCTGCACTGACAGTGTTTTTCTGTGTGAACAGAACATGAGTATATTTAATTGAATTTAAAGGCAACAAATTTAAAACTGATAAAAATACATACTCTTTTGCACATCTCATAATTAATCTGTGGAACTCACTGTCACAAGGTTATCGTACTGACACCAAGAGCTTAGTAGAATTCAAAAAAAAAAGATGATACCTTTACATATGTGTAAGGGGACTGTTGTTCCCTTACTAAAACTCAGTGGGGTTTTTTTGGTTGGCTAGCTCCCAGTACCAAAAGAGAGGGGAAGGGTCAATGGGAAATCAGGACCCTGAGGCTGACAGGAACAATGGAGAGAGGCCAATGCTCCAGGTCAGCCTGATTGACAGGGCGGGCAGGCTAATCAGAGCATCCGGAGGCCAGGGGGGTCCCCTCCTCCATGTGAGCCGGAATTGCATGGGTCAGACAGAGTGGGGCCGAGCTAAGGAGAAAGCAGGGGCCCAAGCTGAGCTGGGGAGCAGAACCATCCCAGCCACAGGAGCCAGAGAAGCAGCCCAGGAAGCAGGTCAGTGCTGGGAACAGAGTCACAGAGGCAGCCCACAGAGCAGACCTGCCCTGGGAGCAGAGCTGCAGCAACCAGAGCCAGAGGGGCCAGAGAAGCAGCCCAGGGAGCTGGAGGCAGAGGAGCAGCAGCAGCTGTGCTGAGGCAGAGTGGTGGAGCTGGAGCAGTCCGGAGCTGGGTGCGGTGAGCAGTTGGGGAGAGTGAGGGGGACCCTGGGCAGCAGGCCCAGTGCAGGGAAATGCCCCCAGCCAAGACACCTTGCAGGCCAGACTTGGAGGGGGATCGTAACCCCGACAGGGCGGGGGCGATACTGGGAAGAAGGGTCCTGCCACCTAGAGCCTGATAGCATGTGGCCACCGCCAGAGCAAGTGTCCAACCCGCTGCATCCCTGCAGCACAGCCAAGGCCTGAGAAGGAGGCCTGGGACTTTTGAGGAACAGACTGAATTTCCCTTACATTCCAGAGATGCTGGTTGTGACATCGCCGTGCCACAGAGCGGGGTGACATGTTTTCCTTTAACCTTTCCCATTTTTTCCCTTATTTTTAAAAATTGATTGCTGTTTAATAAAGTGTATTTGCTTTGAACTGTATGTAAGTAATGGTCAGTGGGTCAGGGAAACATCCAGTGCAGAGAGAGTACCCCGGAGTGGGGACACCCTAGCCCCTGTCCTAGGTGACCACAGCAGGGTTGGGGGTCGAGCCCCTCAGGAATCCTGGGCCCAGCCTTGTTGGGGTTACAAGGACTGTGCCACACAGGCGAGTGGAAGAGGAGCCCTTGAGGTCAGGCAGGCCTCTGGGTAAAGGAAGTGGGAGTGAGGACTCAGATCCTTTCGCTAGCCCACTTCACCGGGGTAGTGTATAAGCCAGGAAAGTTCCCCACAATAGCGGGATCATCCCCTGCTTACCTTTACATATGGATTGAGAACATCCACAGTTACACTAAATATGATACAGGTTTTTATTTTCGAATGGATGTAAACCCCCATTCTGCAGGACATAAGCCAAGCACCAACTCAGGGAGGTTAAGAAAATATTTCCTATTTGGAGAGGTTATTCCTTTAAGGGGATTTCTTTCACATCCCTCTGAAACATCTGGTACTGGCCACAGAGGCACAGACTTCTATACCACGTGGTCTGATTCACAGTATGGCAGTGGGTATATCTACACTGGAGACCTTACAGCGTCACAGCTGTACTGATGCAGCTGCATTGCTGTAAGGTCTCCCGTGTAGTCATTCTATGCCGACCGGAGAGAACTTTCCCGTTGGAATGATTAAACCATCCCCAATGAGCAGTGGTCGCTATGTCGGTGGAAAAGTGTCTCCCACCAACATAGCGCTGTCCACATCAACATTTCTGTCGGTGTAAATTGTGTCAGTCGGGGTGTGTTTTTTCACACCCCTGAGCGACAAAAGTTTTACTGACAAAAGTACTACTGTAGACATAGCTTGTGTGTCTGGAAACTGACTTCCACCGAGTATACCCACAATCCCTCTGTATCATTTGGGCCAAGATTCTTTCCAGCTCTTTCAATACGTGTGCCAAGTCCTCAGCAGAGCAACTCAGACCCAGTGCTGGGATCAAGATTTTCTCCAGTGGCAAAGTTACTATTTCTCAAAGGCCTCACATTTCATTCTTTCTCTGAGGCCCAGCTCCAGCAAAGCATATAGACACTGCTGAATGTGGACCAGAACACTGCATTCTTGATACCTCTCTCTTCTTCCCTTCTTTCCTCTCCCTGTAATTCATGTTTTAATTTTTTTCAATTCTTTCTTCTCAGCTTTTTCTTCCTGTTCATTGGCACATTTCCCAATGATAGGTCATAGCCCACAAAAATGAAAGTAGAACAATACACAGGTACTGTATTTTTAGCATTTGCATTTAATACACCTGCTGAATGGGTAACCTGGATTTGGAAGTTACTGGGTGAGAGCTGTATTCTGTTTTTGTGAACTTGTAAATTGGCAGAGGATTGAAACTGATAAAACATCCTGCTCTTCAAGAACATTAGTCTGTGACTAATTCTTTGAAATAGTGGTATGATTTCATTCAATTACAGTGCGGTTCTCTAAAAAATGATTCAGTAAAAATGGCAGCATGGGGTCTCTCTTTTATTGACTGGCAATGACGTCCATACCAAACTTGCTCAATTTACAAATAAGTGTGTTTGCTTTACAAGCTAGTGTGCAAATTCAAAAAATGGAACTTCAAGTCAAGTCAGGGGTTGGGTTGGTTTGTTTGTTTTTTTGATCATACCCCAGCATGAGGGATACAAATTCTGCAGGACAAATTCTACATTGTGCAGCCCCATCAAAGACAGTAGGGTAGCATGGCTTTATCAGAGGGTGTAATGTGGTCATGAAACTGGAACTTAGTTAACAACGGTGCTGAGGATACTCAAGACAGAAGAATTCTGCTCACTCTCCCATAGCACTGCAAAACCACTCTAACTAACAGTAATAAAATTAGATTTTTTTTCACAGAAGTCAACATATAGGACAATGACAATCTAACCTGTTGCTCAAGGAGTCAATTTCACACAGTTACTTTTCAGCGTACAGCCAAACTTCGGGAATCACGTATAGTTTCCATCCAGATACTATGGTGATGAGTGCAATAAGAAAACCTTCACACGTAGCTGTATAGTACATATAGTTAATTTATCTCAAAGAGAATTCAATAAGGGAAAGCCATGCAAAGGGCAGGAATTTTTTCAATTTCAATCCAGTTAGCTCAGAAGTACAAAAAAAGACTGGTGGCATGTCTCCAACATCTGCTGTGCTGTTCCTTCCAAAAGCGGAACTGGTTTATTATGACTGTTACAGCCCCACATTTTAGAAGTATGAGCAATTTCTTTTTTCCCCTTGGAGGACATTTGAAAAGACAGAATTACTATTTTGTTGATAGGCCGAGTAAAATTCCCAAGGGGATGAGCAAAAAGATGAACCATGAAAAGATCTCTCTGACAAAGTGGTCCAAATCATGACACAGCTGAAGCAGCATTGCTCTGAAATGGACACATTTTTGTGTTGTTCCCACTCAGAACACACCTCTAAAAGGCAGAGGTTCTTGGAATAATGTCAGAGTGTTTTCACTAAAATCCCATTAGTGTTGTTGAATGCTGTGGGGAATGACATATTCTTGGAAGCAAAGCAAGCAGTAGAATTTAATGCTGTCAAAGGTTATTTATATTAAGGTGTCAGAAAGAGTTATAAATCAGAGTATAAATATGGACAAAATCATGAGAACTCCATTTAATCTCAACAGACATACAGTGGAAAACCTTTCTGTGCAGAAGTAAAGCATTTGTATGAATACCCTTAATTCATCCTACCCTGCAACAGATCTTTCCACTGTTTAACCCCGGTAACTCTCGGCATATTCTCTAACCACGACAGACCTCTAAGCGATGACATATATGACCACAAACCCAGACTAATTGGTAAATTTATAGAGGCATGTTATCACTCAAGTTAAAGGACCAGAGGAAAGCTTGCAGCTGAATTTTTGTCACAGACACCAGGGAAAAGAATTCATGTGGCAATTGTGTCATGACAAACAAATTTATGATTGAGGTGGAAAGCCACAGAAACAAAAAGAAGCCTATATATCATTTCATTTGTGTTTCCTTTATGAAAGGGGCAGGATATGAAGATCAAAAGAACAAGGTCAAAACAAGATATACAGTAACTGGAGAAGACAGGATGTGGTTTTACTCAAAAAATGGCTCAATTTCTATGATTAAGCAGTTTGATTGCATCCTCAAAACTTTTAAAATCCTTGAAAATTGGAGAAACAGATAGCTCAGAAGATCAGTCATGTTGCACAGACCCTTTCACTTCTAGGTCACCAGTTCAAATCAAACGAGATCAATAGTGACCACAAATTGTTACCTCCTGGTGACTGCTTTCTGACCTTTGTGAAATGAGTTTGCAATTTCAATCCAATTCACAGTGTCTAAGTAACCACATCATAGTTGGCATTCATGTTGACCATCACAGAAGGACTGAAATGGGCATGAAGACCAAACTTTTCTTACAGGTCATCCCTGTAAGTCGCATTACAGGGTCGAATGCTTTAGAGCAGGGGTGGGGAACCTTTTTTCTATCATGGGTGATTGACCCACAGAAAAAAATCAATTGCGGGCCACACACTGTAAAAAGCAACTTAATTTTGTTTGTTTTTTTATTAGAGAGAGAAATATAAAATGTTCAACTTATTCGCCTGGGGGCTCGCAGAGGCTCAGGGCTTCCCCCCCGCAGTGAGGAGAGCCGGCGCTCACAGCTCCTGTCCCACAAGGGGGTGCCAAGGCTTGGGGCCTTCCCGCCTGCGGTTGGGCGAGCCAGCGCTCGTGGCCCCAGCCTTGCAGAGGGGGCGACGAGACTCAGGGCTTTCCCCCCACAGTGGGTGAGCTGGTGCTCGTGGCTCCAGCACCATGGGGGGCATCAAGACTTGATGCAGGCTGGATGAAATTAAGCAATGGGCCAGATCCGGCCCGTGGGCCATTTTCCCCACCCCTGCTTTAGAGGGTAGAGGGAAGAAGCATTTTTGCTTTGAGGGGAGCAATAGCTCAGTGGTTTGAGCATTGGCCTGCTAAACCCAGGGTTATGAGTTCAATCCTTGAGGGGGCCATTTAGGGATCTGGGGCAAAAATTGGGGATTGGTCCTGCTTTGAGCAGGGGGTTGGACTAGATGACCTCTCCAGGAGTATTTGCACCAATTGTGAAACGGTTTCTTAAAGGCAGCAACAATCGATGTAAGCAATGCAGTGACTATACTGACACTGCATTGACCTTAAGCTCTACCCCTCTCACGGAGGTGGAGTTATTAAGTCGGAGCAGTAGGCGAGCTACATCAATAGGAGCTAAATTTTGGTGTAGATGCTTACAGAGTTAGGTCGACATAAACTGCCTTATGTTGACCTAACTATGTATTGTAGACCAGGATTCAGTCTTCCTTCAACATTTTCACAACAATCACTGATCAATGCTATGAAATGCATGATTCTTTGTAAAGATCAAAAAGAATTACACATATAACACACTCACTGCAGGCCATTTTGAAAATATACACGTAGGGCCTGAGTTTAAAGAGGATCTCAGCTTAGTCTCCGTTCTTGTGCCTGCTACTTATTTGATGCCTAAATACATGATTGTGGCCAAAAATCAGGTAAAGACCTGAAGAAGAGGTCAAAAGCATGGCTCTTTCACCAACAGAAGTTGGTCCAATAAAATACATTACTTTACCCACCTTGTCACACTAATATCCTGGGACCAATATGGCTACAACAACACTGCAAACAGATAAAGTATATCGGTAAGTCATTTGTCAACTGTTACCACAGGAATTTTGCAGCAAAGGGAAAACAGTAATATGTAGTACCACTGTATAGATTTTCCATGTAGAGACATCCACATGACATGAATTGTTCTCTCATACAACTCTGATTACAAAAATAGTGGATGGGTTTCCAGCATATAGTATCAATAGTCTAAAAAACAGTTCACATTTCTGTTAAAGGTGTGACATGAATTGCTTTCCCTACATAGCTCCCACGCCCTACAAATTAGAAAACCAGAATTTCCTTGGTGGGAGGTGGCCAACACTGAGGAACCTATGCTGCATCTCTTGCACCTAGCCCTTTGTATCCAGGTATATCCCCTTGAAAATGGTACTCCTTTTGGAGAAATACCTTTTTCTTTGACCTCTGCTCTTCTTACTCCTCCTGACTCCCTTTGCTTTGTACATCTCATGTCACAAGAGAAAGGAAGGGAACTTTGCTTTTCTCAGGCACTGTGTTTCTCTTTTAAATTGGCATATTGTTAAGACTTGTGTGAGCTTCCTTCAGAATTTTACATACTGGAAAAGGAAATTAGTGTGTATTGCTTCTTAGCTGAAAATCAACAGGATTCAATTAAATCCTTAGTCTGTTTTGAAAATCTCAACCATAGTTATCAGAGACCCATTCTGCAATTTGCTAACATGCACCTAATGTTTAGAAATACATGTTTAGTGTTCAGGAAATAGTCTCGTATTTTGTTAGCTCAAAATATCTCATTGGGTTTAAAGCTCTCAACTTTCTTAATAGCAATTTTATTTTTAACTGATGTTTATTGATCTTCTTAACAGAACATACCACTACATGAATCATAATAGTGATGCTAACAGATTAGATTCTAGTACTCATAATTCATTGGCATAAATGCTGCATTCTAAAAAACACTACAACACTATCTCACAATTCAAATAAAAAATTACTCACTGTGCAACAAGGTCACTTTAGATAAGATAACTAGGATAAGTTACAAATTCAGAGCCTTAGTACCCATTTAATGACAGAGATAATATAACAGGAATATCCAGCCTAACTCACAGTGTGACTATCTAGAGAGTAGCGAGGGCTTTTTATAAAAGCCCGCATGTTTCTCTGCACAATGAATCTCTCTTCTGCTTATCACATAACTAAAATGGGCTTGATTATTTCCTTGTGATAGGGTAAAGAACACAGACATCGGAATTATTTGTAAAAATCGTCCCAAAGATTTTCAAAACTGAACAGTTAGGAGCCTAAGTCCATAATTAGGCACCTATACAAGAAGCCTGATTTTCACAAGTACTGAGCACCCAGCAACGCTTGCTGACTTCAAGGGTTTAATGGAAACAGGGTGCTCAGTGCTTTTTGAAAAAAAAGGCTACTTATTTAGTTGGGGTCTGAGACAGGATTTTCAAAACTGACCAGTCATTTTGGGTGCAGAATTTGAAAGACCTGATTTCCAGAGATCAAGTGCTCAGGATATTCTGAAAATCAGATCTCTTTACGGTGTCTTGTGTTTGGTGCCCAAAAATTGAAGTGCCCCAAATCGTGGCCTATATTTCAATCAAATATATGGTTCAATTGAAGAAAGGGGGTTTTGCCCACTCTATGTGGATGTTTTACTTTTTTTTTTTTTGGTAGAGGTTAAAAGGTTTAAAAACAGCTGATCTGTACATACCTGCCCTCACCTTATTTTTTTTTAATTATTTAGAAAGTGGTTTTGTTGCCAGGAAATCTTAAATTTTATAATGAAGCAGCAACAATTTAATATTTGGCTGGATTACAAAACCAACACAACACCCAACTAGAAATTCTCAGGAGAGAAACTGGCTAAATTCTGTGGATACATGCTAATTCCAAACTCCCTATAAAAGAGGTGAGGAATAATAAATAACTGTAATTTAATAGTATGATTTACCACCTAAACAGCACAGGCTCTGGCTTTGCAGCACTAGCAGATCTCTGAGGCAAAGATCAACCTATTATTAGCAGGACAGCCCTAAGCAAAAGGAAAAATAGTTATAACATGTCGGGATAAGGGCCCTATTAATACTTAGTTTAACAATGTTAATTGCATTTTAAATGGTTACAAAGACGTTTATACACTGCAGCACTAAAAATCAAGATTAGATGACAGTCACCTCAAAAAGTGAAGATTAGTGATTCCAAAAGTGGTGAGACAAAAGTGATGTGTGCATGTGCGTGCGCACATACGCACGTGCCAACAACCAGTTGCTACTTCTCACCAGCAAGAATGACTCAGACATTTGTCCTCTGTTTAAAACAGGATAGACAGAACCTAGCCTGCCTAGCCTGAAGGGTATCCAGTGGCTGAATGTTAAGAAGAGATGTGCTTAATTAGAGAGTTTTCTAGTGGGTAGAAACAAAGATAGCCAAGCCATTTGGACACACATAGATAATGGCCCCTCCCTATATCTGACTAACAGATGGGTGTGTCTGATGTTTCCACCTCTGAACGGTGGAACTTCTACCATACACATTAATGATTTATATATAAAAATTCCTCATAGTTTGTAGTCCCAGGTTTAAAGTAAAACACACATTTTTAAATGCAATATACAACAAAAGATACACTGAACTAAGAAACAACCAATTACATTTCTATTCTCTGCGTATAAAGATGTATTGTTTCCACCAGGGAGTTTTCAACATCATTTATGGTATTCTCTTATTGAGGAAACTACATATGTAAACTTTCACATGCCTGCATCCTTTGTTAAGAACTCCCGACAGGCTTCTAAAAAATAGAAGCCTCCTGCATTTTCACATGAAATGATGGAAACACTGAAAAATAACAGAAACCAGAAGTGATGTTTCTAAATTAAATGAAGCAGTGGAAGTCCTGAAAAAAATTAGGTTTCTGAATGAAGTGCTGAATTAATGTTGCAAATTGGTGTGCGTGTGATTTGTTTTTGATTTTTTAAGACACTCGGTGGAATTATGTTTACTTTTCACACAATATGGGTTTAACGTGGGAGACTGGCCCCTCAAAACTGCGAATATTGCTAAAATAAAAAGCAGATATAAAGCAATTTTGGTCCCCAATGAATGTGTTTTCTGTTACTATGATGATGATGATGATGACATATTGTGGAGTTTGAAAGTTTATTATCCGAGGAAGACACTTGAAATCCTGGCCCCACTGAAGTCAATGGCTAAACTTCCATTGGTTCCAATGGAGCTAGAATTTCACACTTAGAATTATGTGGCAGCTCTATTCTTTCACATCTATCCACTTAAATGTGAAAGAGAACTAGGAGGACTAATTGCAAGTGTAAACATTAAAATTGCAAATACTTTAAAGTTGGGGGAAAGAATAACTATAGAATGCTTTTGGTTTTTTTAACTGACAATAAATCAAATTATCTAAAAGGATGTAGTGCCATATAATTCCTGGTAAAATAAAGATGTCAAAGTAAAAAAATCAAAATAAAAAGTCAATGTAAGGAAAGGAGAATGGCAAGCAAACAGTAGCCTTAAGAATAATTGTTTTGCATTAGTAGATACAGATGTGGGTACCTCCCTAAGAGCTACAGGCTGGTGTTAAGATAGCACCCGGATCTGAAAAGTGACCCTAAAACTGTGATTGTGGCGATCCAAGTTTATTGCATCACAATGACCCTAGATCCAATTTGCTTAGTTTTAAAGAAAGACTGACTTTTCTATCTGGCTTGCAAACTCGCCTTGAGATCAGAAAGTCAAGCTGGGTTCCTTCCTTCTCACACATAACTAGTAACAGAGATCCTGGAAGCCAGATTTTGCTCTGATTTACACGAGGGCAAAATTTGGTCCTACAATTGGAACTTAGTTAATAATTCTATTACTGACATTTGAGAAGGCAGGGAATCTAACTCACTCACTCATCTCTGCATTAGCTCAGTTGAGCTAACAGGTGCAGAAAGTGATACAAACATATTTTTGCCACTAAAGTAAGCAGGCAAGCGTTAGCATATATGTAGGAAGCTGATTTTCTGTCTTAGAAGATCTTGTTTTTATATGGTCATTTTTGCAGAATACTTCTCACAGTACATACAAACTATTATGAGTCTGCATTTTACACTCATTATTGTTGGGGGAGTGAAGGGGGTGGAAATTGATTCCTGTAAAGCTTCTCAGCATAACTGACTTCCTACCATCAGCATTTCCTGTCAGAATCCTGGCATCTCCACAACAGTGAATTGCAGTCCGAGTCTGAAAAAAAAAATCCAAGAAACTGTGTCACAAAACACTACTCAACCCAAGTAATAATGCAGAACATGACCAAACTGAAGAAAACATGCCAGAAATCAGCAATGAGACACTATAGAACCATAGAATATCAGGGTTGGAAGGGACCTCAGGAGGTCATCTAGTCCAACCCCCTGCTCAAAGCAGGACCAATCCCCAACTAAATCATCCCAGCCAGGGCTTTGTCAAGCCTGACCTTAAAAACTTCTAAGGAAGGAGATTCCACCACCTCCCAAGGTAATGCATTCCAGTGCTTCACCACGCTGCTAGTGAAAAAGTTTTTCCTAATATCCAACCTAAACCTCCCCCACTGCAACTTGAGACCATTACTCCTTGTTCTGTCATCTGCTACCTCTGAGAACAGTCTAGCTCCATCCTCTTTGGAACCCCCTTTCAGGTAGTTGAAAGCAGCTATCAAATCCCCCCTCATTCTTCTCTTCTGCAGACTAAATAATCCCAGTCCCCTCAGTCTCTCCTCATAAATCATGTGCTCCAGCCCCCTAATCATTTTTGTTGCCCTCTGCTGGATTCTTTCCAATTTTTCTACATTCTTCTTGTAGTTTGGGGCCCAAAACTGGACACTGTACTCCAGATGAGGCCTCACCAATGCCAAATAGAGGGGAGCGATCATGTCCCTCAATCTGCTGGCAATGCTCCTACATATACAGCCCAAAATGCCATTGGCCTCCCTGGCAACAAGGGCACATTGTTGACTCATATCCAGCTTCTTGTCCAACGTAACCCCTAGGTCCTTTTCTGCAGAACTGCTGCCTAGCCACTCGGTCCCTAGTAGGTAGCAGTGCATGGGATTCTTCCATCCTAAGTGCAGGACTCTGCACATGTCCTTGTTGAACCTCAACAGATATATTTTGGCCCAATCCTGTAATTTGTCTAGGTCCCTCTGTATCCTACACGTATCCTCCAGCGTATCTACCTCTCCTCCCAGTTTAGTGTCATCTGCAAACTTGCTGAGGGTGCAATCCATGCCATCTTCCAGCTCATTAATGAAGATATTGAACAAAACCGGCCCCAGCACCGACCCTTGGGGCACTCCACTTGATACCGGCTGCCAACTAGACATGGAGCCATTTATCACTACTCATTGAGCCCGACAATCTAGCCATCTTTCTATCCACCTTATAGTCCATTCATCCAGCCCATACTTCTTTAACTTGCTGGCAAGAATACTGTGATAGGTGCCTAAGAAACACCATAAAATTAGACCAAATGAAATTAGATTAAGAAAAATGCAACGCATGTGGGATACTTTTCCCATATTTCTTAGCAAAACACACCGGGCAAAGAACATTGTGACCCCTCACACAAACCATAAACCATGATATAGGAAATGATCAAAGCAAAAGGATTACTGAATTCATAAATCATTGCTCAATCTCAAGAAACAGGTATGGGGATTTTACATTGTCCATAAATGCCATAAACTGCAAAATCTGGATCCAGACCTGGAATTTAAACTTCCCAAAGTTTGGGAATGTTTGGTTCAGGTCAGTTGCTAATTTTAATGTGCTATTTCACAGATTAAGTACCAAATTTGAATTCT
Organism: Natator depressus; assembly: GCF_965152275.1. NCBI lineage: Eukaryota > Metazoa > Chordata > Testudines > Cheloniidae > Natator > Natator depressus. Next base: position 164,901,265 of record NC_134235.1, on the reverse strand, counting down.
CAGAAATATTAAAGGTACAGGAAAAAACATTTCCTAATCAGCTCTGCCATAGATCAAAATACCACGGATGTTACACAACCCATCTTTTCATATTTGTCTTATACCACGAGCCTGGAAATGTCAGAAGATATCCTTGTGAATCTGCATATTAAGACATGATTCCAAAAAAAAAAAAAAATGGGGGTGGGAAGGGAATTGCATTCCAGAAGGGCTTAAAACCTAAACCTATAATGATACTATGGAACACTGCTTCATAAAATGGAATAAATCAAGCTACACTACTTAAAAATACATTAAAATCTAAAAAGTACAATGAGAATGTGTAGATGAACTTAGGTGGTTATTTTAAGGCAATAGGGCTCCGGACCGAGACACTCATGCTAAGTCTCAGGGTGCCCAGTTTCAACATGCTTATGATGCATGGCTAAGGTAGTAACCTGACATGACAGTGCATGGAAAGAATATAGACTTGCTCACTTTGGGCAGAATTTTACTTATCTTACAGACAATTCTCAATTAAGTCAAAAAGAGTTTTGCCCCAATAAGAAAAGGCCAATCAGGCCCTTTTTAGTAATCAGTTATAACATCAAAACCTGCTGTTTGGCTGCTTTTCAGCACTGAAAAAACAACTATGGAAATTGACTGGTAGCATGTGATACATCATCATAACATTACTGTATTATCACCTGAGGACCACTGAGGTCCAGATCCTCAGCCAGAAGATCTTTTCTCTCCCTTTGCCCACACAAATAACTTAGACAATTAAACAAGCATAGACAATATCTAAAAGGACTATGCTAAATACATGCCAATGTATACAAAAACAGGAGCTCTTAGAAGCTGTTTAACACCATCACTGTGGCCACTCACTCTCCCAAGGAAACAGAGATGTGCTGTCAATGTATTTCAGAGTTCTTTTTACAGTAATTTCTGGGATGGTTGTCATATCCCCTCTGAAATTGCATGTGTCCACTGCTTGTTGCGGTTAAAAGCAAAAAATGATCACCCCATGTTTTCATCTCATGTGTTCCACAGAAGGTGCCACTATGAAAATGCAAGTGTTACTGAACTGCAGTTCAGATGCAGGGACTTGTGCAGACCATAGGGACAAATTAGTTTAGATTAGTTGAAATAAATCTTCATTTTATTTGTAGATGTTCTTAATCAAAACCACATGTAAAGTACAGTTGATCTGCAAAGAAGGTCAGTTGTAACCAAGTACTGAAACCACTTTTTTTTAAGTGGTATTTTATTATTTTTCCATAAGTCAACACAACAAAAAGAATGTCTGGAGATAACCACAAATCTGTTCAAAAAGAATAGAATTGTTGTTCCCACAGTTTTGACTATAGCTTTATTACAATACACAATTTCCTTCCCTGTAACTAGCGGGTTCAGAGAAGGGAGGGAATGAGTTGCAGATACTACAGATTAAACAGGATAAAAGAAAAAGGATAAACAAGAAAAAGAGGAATTCTGGGGGAAAATTGACACTTGTAGAGAAAGTAATACAGAATGAAAGAATCATCACTGGAACGAATTCTAATGGTGATGTGGGGTGAGATGGTAAATGATTCAAAAGGTACCACGGCAGCCATGGATACAGGAACAAGGAATAGGAAACTATCTTAAAGTATGGTCGCCCCATCTCAAAAAAAAATATTGGAATTGGAAAAGGTTCAGAAAAAGTCAACAAAAATTATTAGGGATATGGAATGGCTTCCATATGAGGAGAGATTAATAAGACTGGGACTTTTCAGCTTGGAAAAGAGATGGCTAAGGGGAGATATGACTGAGGTCTATAAAATCATGACTGGTGTAGAGAAAGTAGATAAGGAAGTGTTGTTTACGACTTCTCATAACACAAGCACTAGGGGTTCACCAAATGAAATTAATAGGCAGCAAGTTTAAAACAAATAAAAGGAAGTATTTCTTCATACAACGCACAGTCAACCTGTGGAACTCCTTGCCAGAGGATGTTGTGAAGGCCAAGACCATAACAGGGTTCAAAAAGAACTAGATAAATTCATGGAGGATAGGTCCATCAGTAGCTATGAGCCAGGATGGGCAGGAATGGTGTCCCTAGCCTCTGTTTGCCAGAAGCTGGGGATGAGCGACAGGGGATGGATCACTTGACGATTACCTGTTCTGTTCATTCCTTCTGGGGTACCTGGCACTGGCCACTGTCGGAAGACAGGATAGTGGGCTAGATGAACCTTTGGTCTGACCCAGTAGAGCCGTTCTTATGTTCTATGCCCAGACATGATTTGGTAGTCATTAATATATTTTTTCACTAAAAAGAAAGAACTTTTGGTTACCTATCAGAGTGGCAGTATCAAGGTTCTGATAGATTACTTCCTGATAAATCAAGCTAAGCTGAAGAACATCAGAAACTGTAAGGTAAACCAGGTGAAAGTACTGCAACTCAACACAGAATGCTGGGCCTTGACTGTGAATACGTATCATACATGAGAAGAAAATGGATCAATACAGTACACAAAACCAAGTGGTGGAAACTTAAAGTTAGAAAGAAGTCTAAAACAAAAGTGTTGAAGAAGATCTTTTTAGAAGGGTTAATAGAAAATACAAATCTGTTACAAGCAAAATTAAGGAATGCAAAGAGCCTGCTTGGTGAAACAAAAGCCTCAATGAGAAAGTTTGAGAGGTGGTGAAGGAAAAGAAAAAGTGTTTTAAACTTTGGCAAGTGATGTTTCAACAGCAAGATTTTCTGGAGCATAAAAAAGACAAAAAGATAGCAAAGTAAGAAATGGCAGCCACTAAGGTTAAGCCCATGGAGGGCTTATGTGTCTGTCTTGAAACAAAGGAGGGTCAGAAAAAAATATACAGACTGGCAAAGACCTGTAATAAGAGAACTAAAGACACTGGTGAGATCAAAGTTATTACAGATGAAAGTGGAAATATGTTAATCAATGAGAATCAGATTAAGAAATAGCAAAGAAATTACTTTAAATGTCTTATGAATGAAGATAATCCAAGAAAACCACACCATATGATAAAACCAAACCAGGTTCTGGTGGCCCCAGTCCTAGAAGAAGTAGTTGCAGAAGCATTGAACAACATGAAAAATAAGACAGCTCTTGGTCCTGATGGCAAAGCAGCAGAAGAATGGAAGTGCTTGTGGCAAACAGGTATCAATATATTGAGAACTGTTTAATTACATCAGGTGGACTGAGAAAATGCCTGATGCCTCGAGAAAGAGAACATTAGCACTGAAATTTAAGAGAAAAGGAGATATACAAGACTATGGCAACACTTGTGGCACTAAACTCATGAGCCGCATGATGTAGATCTTGGAGAAAGTTACTGATATGAAACAACAAAGAGAAGTACAGGTCAGTGACAATTAGTTTGGGTTCATGCCAAGCAAGTCATCTTGCATCAATGGATGCCATCTTTGCATTAAGATTGCGTGTGGAAAATATAGAGAAAAAAGAGGAGAACCCTGCACATAGTATTCATTGATCTTGAGAAGGCTTATGAACTTGTTCCAAGAAAGTCATCTGATGGCATGTGAGAATGAGACAGATACCTGAAGACTGTATCAGACCCATCCAGGAAACATATGAGGATGGTATCACCACAGTGAGAAGGCCATGTGGAGAAACTGAACAGTTTTTAGTAAGAGTCAGGGTATACCAAGGCTCAGCACTAAGCTCCTTTTTGTTCATGTTGTGCTTGATGCACTTACAGAAAATGTTCTGAGAATGGCAGACTGGTGCATGCTAATAATTCAGATAATGCAGTGCTCATGGGGGAGAGCAAAGGGGAAGTGGAAGAAGATTTAGAGAGATGGAGATTTGTAGTTGAAAGAAACAGCATGAAAATCAGCAGAAATAAAACAGGGCATATTATCCATCGATTTGATGTTACCTTGCAGGAAGACAACGAGACCATAAGTTTGGGAGGCCAGTAACTACCAAAAGTACAGAAGTTCAAGTACCTAGCTTTGATAGAACAGGACAATGGCAAACTCAACAATAAGTAGGGAAGGCATAGACTTAATGGACAGAAGTGATTGGAGTGATCTGCGATAGGAAGATGCCTACCAAATTGAAAAGTGAGATCTACAAGTTGGTAATTAGGCCTGCACTTTTGTATGACTCCAAATGCTGGGGACTGAGGAAGAGACAAGAGACTATCTTGAATACAATTTAAATGAAAATATTAAGATAGATGCTTGGCATTACAATGAGGAACCGTGTTCAAGTAAACAAACTAGGGACAGCATGAAGGGAAACCAATCATAGAAAATCTGAGGGAATCCAGGCTTAGATGGTTTGATCACACGAAAAGGGGACTGGAAGAATATATCAGAAACAGGATTTTAAGCTTAGAAGTGAAAAGTAAGAGAAGGGTTGGAAGTCTCAAAACTGGATGGATGGGTGTCATGCTAAAGGATTGATTAGCCGCAGAATTTCTGAGGAACTGCTTCAGGAAAGACTCAAATGGAGCAGGACTTGAAGAGCTGACCCCCATATAGACGGAACTAAAGCTAGAAGAAGAGGAGACAGGATAAAGGATGATTTATCATCCTTTCCTATCACATAGAGCAGATAGAGACCCAAGGTGATGAGAAAAGAGAAAGGGATACCAGCTTCCCAAGAGTTATAAAAAGTAAGCCTTGTGCAGTCTGAGGTTCCAAGAGTAGTCTGTTCAAAGACCTCCCTCTTCCCTTCCTGACTGCATTTCTAAAGTCATTTCAGTAAACTGCTAAGTGTTAACTGCTACATAACAATCTTAAATAAACACATAAGGCTGTCTATATATCAGGCTGTGATGGGGTGCCTACCGCACCGAAGGCCTTGAGGGGTTAAAGTGGCTATGCAGGCCAATTAACTACCCAGGTTACACCAGAAGGAGGAGACAGGGAGCAGGCCACCAACTGGAAATGGGCTTAGCTGGGCAGGAACAGGATGGGCCCATATAAAGACCACGGGCTGCAAGGAAGTAGTCTACAGTCACTCCCTGAGAGGAGGCAGCTTGGGCTGGCAAACCAAGAGCAGGGGGAAGCCAGAGAGGTAGGAAGAAGCCCAGGAAAACAGCTGCAAGGGTAGGTCTGTACAGACCTTGGTTGATTGTAATAGAGTCCCTGGGCTGGAATCCAAGGTAGAGGGTGGGCCTGGGCTCCCCTATCAGTTACTGGGAAATAGCACAGGATGTTGAAGACGCCATCTGGACAGCTGGTCCAGAAGGACTTTGACTTCCCTGGAAGGGGAGGACCTTAGTGACCTGGCTGGAGGGCCAAGTCATGAAGAGGAAGCTGCAGTTCCGGGAGTGAGAGGGGTCACAGGATGAAAGAGATGACGGGCAGAAACACCCAGTGCTGGTGCTAGCCCACTGGGGGTCCTAAGCAGGAATATTTCCCCCAACCCAACACATACTAATAATTAATAGGGGGCCCCTTGTGCTACATGGGGCCCTTAGCAATTGCTCAGTCTGCTTATGCCTATCGGCAGCTCTGGAAACACCTCCAGAGGAGGGCAGTACCTGGCAAGAGCTAATCCCCAGAGCTGCCAGGAGGAAACACCATGTGACATGAGTGAACTCTGTGACACAGGTATGCTGATACGTATGCAGATGTAAACCTTCACACACTAGACAATGGAAGCCCTTGCATAGAAAAATATGCATAAAGGTAATTATTTACTTAGATTGCTCACTTGGGTAATTACCAATCCAAAAGCTCTGGAGAACAGAGGATAGTTAAAGATGATGTGACTGATTTATTCAAAATTATTTTAAAAAAAAGTTTAGTGAACAGTAGTCTGTTAATCCCTTTTTCCTGCCTTACAATACAAGAACAAGGGGACCCCTTAATAAAATAAAATAAAAAGGTATAATAAGCAAAAGGAACTACTTTTTTTATTCTAAGTATAGTTACCCTGTGGAATTCTCTATTGCAGGAGTGTAGCTGAATTTTTAAAAGGGTTAGATAATTTTATGACCACTGACAACATTTCTAAGTTAAAATAGGGTGATTAAACATCATGCTTCAGACCTTAAACAAGACATCTCCAGGAGTAAGGAAATAAATTTCCCTCTTCATGTATAGCAGTGCACAACTGAGTTGGTACATTATTGGAGGATTTTGCATCTTCCACTGAAGCAACTCATGCTAGCAATAGGTGGGAACAGAACATAAAACTAGATGGTTCAATTTCTCTATTTCAGATTCTTCCAATTTCTTAAGTATCTACTATCATCATTTTCTTTTTTTATACGTCAGGCAAACAAAATAGTCTCAAAATAAAGTAAAAACCAAGCATTACTGGAAAGATCTGAATTCAACCATTGTAATCTCACATTTACAAAAACAGATATATCATATTAATAAGTAATATCTTATTCTCGATGATTGGCATCCTGGAGGTTACTGGGTTGGCAGGGAGAGCTGTAACTTCAGCATGTAGACCTCGTACTGTGGATTTTACTCATAGGAATAATTCACATTGCCTTGGACTACTGATGTGACTAAAGGCTGCAGGATCAGACTTCCATAAATTGTCATATTGCATGTTCAGAACATGTTCTCTGAAGTCTTCTTCATTAATTTGTTTCAGATTCAAATCTAGGAAATCGCCACCATTTTAACAGTCAGATCCTGAATTTTCATTCAGGCAAATCTCTCATGGAAACCCCTGGGAAATTCGTCTGGTTAGATACTGCAAGTCTGTCTTGAACTTTCTCCACATGTGGACCACTTATTGCCCCAGAAGCTGCTATGTCTTCTGACAAGCAGTCAATATATTTTCTATTTGAGAGTAAACAGACCATTTTCAGCATTTCAGTTCAGCTTATAAAACACACATACATATAGACTTCTGCCTTTTCATTTGTTTTGCAAAACCTGAAAAAGTGAGCAATGTACTGCTGCCTTGAGATCCACATTTGGCTCTTATTTGATAGCTGTACAGACGAAAGGCCAGAAACTCATCTGGTGTAAACTGGTATTAGTTCCATTTGAAGTCAATTTACACTAGCTTTGGGTCTGGCCCTGTATCTGTATATTCTTATCAAGAAAACAACTTGTTGGAACCTCAGACTCCACTATCATTGATAGTTTAATTTGCCTTTGTTGCATAAGGCTCTACGTGTGAATTTTAACATGTCCTATTAGTACTTACTTTACATTCATTAGGTAAGGCCAATAGCTGAGTAAACACAGAAAGGATAAAAGACTTAATGCCTTCTCTGTTCAAGCACCTGGAGAGACCTAAAATAAACAGGTCATGGTTTCTCTAACTACACTCCGGAGACTCATTTTTTACAAAAAGAAAAGGAGTACTTGTGGCACCTTAGAGACTAACCAATTTATTTGAGCATAAGCTTTCGTGAGCTACAGCTCTACAGCTGTAGACTAACATGATTAACATGGCTGCTACTCTGAAACCTGTCATTTTTTACACTGAGAGAAAAATTATCCTTTGCTGTTGTATTAGCAATATTCTCCACTGCACAGTATTTATTCTGCTTGCAGTGTAATTAATAGATTTTTCAAGTTCAAGTTAGTGTCCTTGCTCATCATCAAATGCCCTAGGTTACTAATTTTACTTTTCTAGATTCACTTTTTTTTTTTTTTAAAGCGCATAAATGTTCATCTGCTCCTAGGACTGCATAGCACAAGACCGTCTCTATAAGCAAACTGGCAGTCATCGTGAGATTAATTTAAAACAAGTTGCTAAATTCTTTCCTAAAGTGATGAATTAGCTTGATCAAAGTAAGTGAAGGATACTATAATGACAAGAAGCACTCAGTAATGGGGACCATTAATCAATAAAAGAGGACCACATAAAGGAAAAAACGCAATCTTTAATGTAACATTCACAATGAGATTTTACTATAAAAGAACCACAGCAACTCAAGTACATACATAATATTTTCTATTATTGTACAGTATATTATTAACTTTAGACCTTAGTATATATGCGCAGTGTTACTTTAATGTAAGAGTCACACATATATTTCTCAGTAAGTGTACTTGGAGCAAATCATACCCTTTCATACCATGGATTTGTTATTTTGCTTGGTTTTGTTACTCAGCTACCTGATCTTCCATCAACAACAATGGATGTTGTATCAGGTTCCTAATGAATGATTTGTGATGGGTTAGTGAACTAGATGGTGGTTTTAAAATAATGACCCTCTAAAACTAGAAGAGAATGACTTTGAGAAAAGATAGATTATTTATAATTGAGAACACAAGCTGTTTTAAAGTCAAAAGATATGGGTGAGAGCTGCCAAAGATGTAATTTAGGAGGATTTTTTATGACAAGAATTGTTTCATAATTGTCTTGTGAATTCAGAGAAAAAACCGTGAGTCTGGTTGTGAATTTTGCTATCTCTCTAAAACAAGGAAACCCTCTCTCCAGAAATTTGCACATGGACTTTTCTAACAGTATGTAAACCCATGTAGTAAGATCTGTGAGCACTCTGGGGAATATTTGGAATGAGAACCCCATCACTCTGTTGATAAGGGCCTCAGTATCTTAAAGCCTTTCTGAACTAGCCTTTTTTGAAACCAAGCCTTTATAGGTACGAACTCAGGCTATTGTTTATACTGCACACCTTACACCCCTGAGCAACAAAAGTTTTAATGACGAAAGTGTCAGTGTAGACAAAGCCTAAATCTCTCCTTCCCATCTGTGTCTGAAAACATGACGGCATACTCATAAGGAAAAAACAGATTTTGTTTTTGCACATTTCCTCATGTCAGTCTAGATCTGTTGTCACTGACCACGTCCCTTTTAGAACTAAGGGCTTGTCTACACTTAAAACACAGCCACTCCACTGCAGCTGCACCACTGTAGCGCTTCAGCCAAGGTGCTACCTACGCCAACAGGAGGGATTCAACCATTGGTGTAGGTAACCCATCTCCCTGAAAGGCAGTAGCTAGGTCAACAGAAGAATTCTACACTGGGAATCAGGTTGGTTTAACTGCATTGATCAGGGGTGTGAATTTTTCACAGTGAATTTTCTAGTGTAGACCAGGCCTAAGAAACCTTTGTAAACAGTTGAAGGAAGAACATCAAGGCAAGCAGTAGCCACTTGATGGTGAAACTCTTGCCTCAGAACCTTGAATTAATGTTCCTGCTCTGTCTTTTCCTCATATATATGAGACTAAGGGTATGTGTACATTGCAGCTGTACCTCTGTGGCACTGTAGTGTAGGTGCTTCCTACATCACGGGAAGGCATTTTTCCACCACTGTGGGTAATCTACCTCTCCGAGAGGGAGTGGCTAGGTTGACAGAAGATTTCTTCATTTTTGCATCTACAGTAGGGGTTAAGTCAACCTAACTACATTGGACAGGGTGCAAAATTTTTCATAGCCCTAAGTGACATAGGTAGGTCACGCTACATTTTAGGTGTAGACCAGGTCTAAGTATTGAAGCACGCATAATATGCAAAATCACCCTGTGCTTGGCAGCCTGTAAATTCTGAGACATAATGCAGTGAGTTAAGGGTGATATGGTCACTTTAAATCAGACATTTCGTATTTCCACTTAGATTTTATTTCCTACATGTCTAACAAAAAGTGGAGCAAAGATGGTAGTGTCAGACCACCTGGGGAGATTTTTCTTCCCTCTGATGTATAAACTGATCGTGAATACTTATTTAATTGAGAGTTACTAATATACACACAACACACGCAGCAGTGTGGATTTCCATTAGAGTAACAACATTAAGTGTGCTGGCTGTCTCAGTGCTATACAGAGCATTAGCTTGGTATTGTATAGAAAGGGACTCTGGGAATTAAGATAGCCTCTGGCAGAATTGTCAAACTCATGGGTACTCTGTGTTAGAGATTGGTACTTACCTACAACACCAGCTACTAAAAGCGATGCTTTAAGCACTCTCTTTTTTGAGTAGGGAATCATCTTAGAATAGTCTAGTTATAACTTCATTAGCCCTCCTCTTCTCTATTCAAAAAAGTGTACTGCTGGCTCAGGAGCCACCATATGATCATGTTGAGTAATGAAAATCATAAGCTGTGATTGGTTGCACACACCATAGGAAGCTGTAGAAGTAGCCTAGAAGCTTTACTCGGTGTCAGAAAAGGCTGTGATTGGCACTGGACACTTGGACTATCAATAAAGCTGCGCATGCAGGCCTGTACTGTATATATTACACAGGTATTAAACCTCGCATGCATTAAAGGGGTGCATCTGCCCTCTTTCCTATTAGATTAATTTGAAAGGGAAGATGCAGCATTCTGGACCAATGAGACACACCAGGAACGTACCTGCAAAGGTTGCATGGCACTGAATCTTACAGCACACACTCAAAATGTAGGAAGTAAAATGATTCGCTGCAAGCTCAGCACGTCTAGGATAATTTCAGAATATCATTTTTTTTAGGTGAAACAACTTTGTGTTGAAGCTTTATTGAAACAAATTGAAAGGGCAGAGTCCACTTTGTGCATGTAGATGAGAGGATGACTCTATTCACACGACAGTACTTGACTGCCTCACACAGGGCCTTGCTGTGGAAGAAGTTTTAAAGAGTGTATGGACTGAGAACATGTAGGTAGGGAAGGAAGAGTCAGACAGCACAATGAAGCAAACTGCATGGTCTGTGGCAGCACTACTGGGCTGTGCCAGCTACTGGCAATGACAATGTTACTTGAGATTTTGTTCACTGAGTATATACCAATTGAAGTGGAAGAAGCTTGCTTTGGCCCCAAACCTGATAAGAATCTTGCTTAACTTTATAAACAATGAGTAGTACTACTGAAATCCATGGGACTAGCTTCAGCAAGTAAAGCTAAACACATTCACAGGATCAGGGCCTTGGTCTGCTAATATATATATTAACAGCTAGCTCTAAGGTCCATGAACTATCAAAACCCTACAACTAAAGCTCAATAGGAGGATGCACTGAATCAGCCCATTCCATTGTCTCATTGGCCTTTGTCAATGTCATGGTCATGGGGCTGCTTGCCCCCAAACCCCCATTTTGGTCTCTTTGAGCGTGCTCCCTTTGGTGTTAGGTCTATCTGGAGTGGAATTTTGTAGTTCTCCCACTTGTAGACTAGGATCTGAGTTCAACACCTTGTCTATGCCTACTGAATACATATGACTGAACACCTCTTGTTTCTTCCTTTGGGTTCTTGTGACCAGTGCTATACAGTGACAAACTGCTGACTTAGAACAGTAGGTATATTTAGCAAATCGAACAAAGTATTAGCTTTTAAGTGTATACCAAGGCCTCAGTTTGCGTACCAGAGTTTGTGTGTTCCCCAGTTTGTTTTCCTGCTTTCAGAGAAAATCCCTTTTCACAAAGCCCCACTCTCCTTGTGCAAGCCTAAACCTAACTTCCATGTTGCTCAAAGGCCTTTGTTGCAGGTCCTAGGATGAAGTCTACCATTTTCCATTGACCAGTTTTTCCCCAGTTGACCAGCCAGGCCATCCAAGATTTTGTTACATTGTTCGGCAGTTAGACCCATTCAGCCTTAATAGCTTACAATCACACCCTTGTGACTGCTGGGCAGTGTGCTAAAACTGTCTGCTCCCCCTGACGTTCCAACTCAGAAATCTTACCCAGAAATCCTACACAAAGACCACATTTTGGGGTACAGATTGATGTTCGACACCAAGCATTCCCACAATCATCACAATCAGCATGTACCACTTTGAGGGCAGCTTTGAAACCCTAATTCTCTAGTACAACGGACAAAAACAGTTGCAGCCACTTTGTGCCACCATAACTTTTCCCTTAATGGACTTCTTGAACTGGGATCCCGTAGTAGGGTTAATGTTATCTTAGGAGAAACTCCTAAGCTGTGCACAAATTTCATTCTAAAACAAACAAAATGCATCTCAGCATTTGGATACCTGACAAAGGCAGCAGATCTTCTTAATTGTCATAAGGTTTTACTATTTTTTTTAAATAATTTAGCAATGACTTAATAAAATATAAATTGCTACAATGCTGCTAATAAGGCAAATTGTATCATTTGTAATGAGTGAAGAAAAAGTCATCCTGGACATGATCCATGGTATTGCTGGGAGTAGAGCAATGTGAAGCTCAATAAAGCTACTAAACCACTGCTAGGCTACTCTTCTGCTATTACTAAGTATATGTTTCTATGATAACTCTGAAAAGCACTCCTAAGCTAATTAGCCTTAAACTCCAGTTGATATGGCCCACATCTTTCATGACTGGGCATATGATTTTGAATATTTGTCTTTATTGTTATAAAAGTTCCCTGAGAGGTTTTGCCTGAAGCATGCTAGATAGTTGCACATGACTTAATATTTATGCTCCCACAGTACTATAATAGTGTTACAGTAATTTAGTTGCATTTCTCAATAGAAAAAAAATCAAAAGTAAAAAGATATGGTTCCTGGGAAAGAACTGTTACTTTGATTTGTCCCATGATGATTGGCAAATGGAAGCTGTGAGACAACCACTTATTTTCAATTGTCGGTAAACATGTAACAAGAACTGGTTGGGAATTTTCTAACAAAATGTTTTTTCACTGGAAAATTTTGATTTGCTGAAACCAAATCTTTTAAAAGGAACATATTGGTTTTGATTAAACTTTTGTAGGGGAAGGTTTCTTGGGTCTAGGATGGAATTTCTGATCAAAACCAGAGAGAGGGACAGGCAGACAAAAACCCAAGAATGGGCAATAATTTGGTGGTGAGGGCACTTATCGGCAATGTGGGAAACCCACGTTCAAGCCCCTGCTCTGAATCAGTCTCCTACATCTCATATGAGTACCCTAAAAACTGGGTTACTGGCTAGTCTTTTCTCTCTTTCTATTTTTTTTCCCCACCAACACCCCCCCCCGCACACACACACACACACAGAGTTTGAAAGGTTTCAGTACTATCCCAAGCAGAAGAGGAAGATTTTTGAAATCATGCAATTTTTCATGGTACAGGAAAACCATTTCCCAGCTAACTGTGTGTCACCTCATGTAACATATTTTGTCTTATGCACCCTAGGTTGTGTCATTTTAAAGGCATGTAAGTCTTTGGTAATATTTTTGCAAACTAGATGGATTGTGGTGTTAAAATGTGTTTTGGTTTGTTTTTTTTTAAAAAAGCTTTTATTCAAGTTCATAGCTATCTAATCAGATCACATAACATGCTGAAATGCTGTAGCCAGAGGATTTTTACTATACAAATATCAGTTCCAATGCATGTCTTTTAAAGACATTTCAAGTTACCAGTCATTTTACTCCCCTTACATTTTAAAAATCGGTGAGTAAACTTAATACATATAAATGCAAGCAACTAATAACACTGGCCAGAGACAGTTACTCCAAGGAAACAACAAGAGGCAAATCTAGTCCTTGCTAATCACAAAGTGTGCTCTGGGGCCGTTTGGCTGGAGGATGTACCAAGTAGCACATCACACACAATTGTAAACTTCTAGGAGTAGGGGTTGTGTCTTCTGTTTAATTGCCTGTACACTGCCTAACACTGGGGCCCACACTGGGGCCTTTACACATTCTTTTAATTCAAATAATCATCAGTGTCTGAAATCACTGCAGCCAATAGGAGAGCCAATGGCCGGGGACTATTGAAGGCAGCGCAGCTAGTTGGAATTAAAACATTAATTGGAAATAAAACACATGAAGGTGGTGACTGGGCAGTGTGGCTTCACAACTGTATTTGTGGTGACAGCACAATAAAGCCATCAAGATCTGCTGTACTGTCATAGCAGCATCTGGGTCAGAAAGAAATTGGACTCTGGTGGTGTAGGACAGAATAAAGACTGTTTCAAGCATCAAAATAGAGTGAAGAGAAAAAAAATCTTCATTCAGAAGTGCACATACTTGGGGACAAAATGATTGTACATCATATTTTGTCTGCCAAACATGCACTCTTTGATATATTTTGATAGAGGTAGTTTACTCAATGTTGTCTGGCAGTGAGGCAATTCTAAACTTAACAATTATATCATAATGAAAGCATTTTGTGGTAAAACACCTGAAGATAAAGAGCTGAAAGAAAAACAATGCAAAACCTTAACAACTCAGACAAATTCTCCAGTTAACATAAGGGACAGCATTCTTCTCACTTTGACTCTGTTCAAGAAGACTGAACTACAGGTAATAATATATAGTATGAATACATGTCTTCATATAATTAAGACCAGGACTGGGCCTTGGGTCTATGATTGTAAGGTTTTGATGCCAGCACTGAGAACTATACACTTTACAATTTTTATTTGAGAAGAGACCAAAATACTGCTACAATTACCCCCCACCCCCACCCCGCCATCCCCCAAATCTGCACAGGAGCATTCTCTATAAGCACCCAAAACCACATTCCTATTGTCCAAGAGAACTTCTACTCTCAACTCCTCCTCCTGGACTTACAAATGGCCAACTTGACCAATGCTAGGAAGAGGTTAGCACAGAGGTCTCCTAAGTCTTAAGAGTATGTCATTACATATATTCACAAGGCAACTGATCTAAGGTTGCCATGGGAGTCATTTAACACAATTGCTTGCCTCAAATTCCTTGTTTCTCTCTCTCCCCCCAAGTGAAAGAGAATATATAGGGAAAGTGGGGGGTGGCAGCTGGATCAGAAGATGACAAGTTTGAGGACTTTCTAATAATATGATGCCAGTATATATGCTATACAATATTAATCTAGCAAATACATTGCACATGTTCAATGTGCTGCATAAACATTAGCTAATTAATCTTCATGACATCTCTGTAAGGTACATGAGTATTACAATTTGATTTGAAAGATGGAGAAACTGAGCAAGAGAGATTAAATGATTTGGCCAGGATCAAACAACAAGTATTTGGCAAATGTAAGTTTTTCCCTCTTCTCTCTTATATTTAAAGCAATAAACATTATTCAAGAAGCTTAGCAATAGAATCCAATTTTTTGTTCTAAACTTGGTTTCCATAACTGCAGATACAAGCTATCATGTGATGAATATTGGCTAGTACACTTTGTATAATGCTCCTATTGACCTTTGGTACTAAAACAGAAAACAAATTTCATATTTTTCAAACTTCTTGCCAAAGTGATTTGGTCAAGAAAATACCATTGTAATGAGCTAATTTTCTTTAAATTCAGTTAGCTAGTGATCCAGTTTGGCTATTAAATGAAACAGCTAAATAAATTCACTGTAGAAAGAAAACTACCCACTTTTAAATTGTATCGTTATGCAATTAATTATGCAATATGTTACAAAACTTCACTCATTGTATTACTTTAGTTATTAGTCATCTTTGATAATTAAGAGGCTGATCCTGCAACCTCTCTGCATATAGATTTTTGTATTATTATTTATTTACTTCTGCATGTGGAGTGCTTTTAGGTTTGAATCCTAATGATATCAGTGCACCTATCCTACTAAAAAGTTCAAAGGTAGACCAAAAACCAGCATGATTTATTTCTTTTAACCTCATGCTTCTTTGGATCTGACTCATAGTTTTTGAATGCATGTGGGGCTGCTACCACTGGAGCTTTCTTCAGCCTGATCTCTCTCTCTATCTATATATCTCCAGCAAGCAACAGATAGATTATTTGTTCCCAGCCGAAGTAACTTTAAGCTAGCAGTGTTCAGCTCACTGAGTCTTTAAGCAGTATAATCCTCCAAGTTTCCTCTTGCTTCCTGACTGTGAGGCATAGGCGGGCTGGGCAACCTTTCCTCTTCCTTTTCCCTCCGGATTCATGTCTAGGAGTCAACTAACTGCTTTTTATAACCCAGCTTTACTGAGTCCCAAGTGAACTCCTTCCTTGCTTACCTTTGTATGGGGTAACAAAAAATCATTTGTTATGCATCTTTGTAATTTGCTCTCTAATCCTTCCAAAAATACTAACAGGTGCTTCTGAGCCAGGAGAGACAAACAGTTTCACAATAAAATTGGCAATAACTTAGCTTTGCCCCTTCTTAATTTGTATTAATGCATGTTAAGCATAGATCGATACACTAGGAAAAAATTTCCTTATCAAGGGGTCTGCTTTCAAAGTACTGTAACATACAGTCAGCTTTTAATTAAAACAATACAGAATGTTAATTAGTGGTTAGCATGCTCTATAATACAGCACCCTCCATAACCCCAGAGATTGTAATGTTTTCCCCTTTTTTAAATTTAAAAAAAAAGTCATGTCACTCAATTAACATCATCTCACAGTATCAGCAAACATATGCTAATGCAGGACTAAATTAGTTTTTAATCCTTATTTTTTGTTTTATTGACTACAACAAGGGGATGCAGCATAGGTTAGTGTAAACTGCATGAGATTACAAAAAATATGGTAGAAATAGAAGAGTGAAGCACCTTAACTGTCCTTTTTGGGGGTGTTTTGAACTAGAATTATTTTATTATTATTATTATACACTTTTGGTGTGTTAGGTCGACTCCATTGATAAACACTTGAAGCCTTAGCAATTTCCTAACACACTTTGTCGCCTATATAAAATTCTACATTTGGATTCCCAATCAGAGATAGACACCAGACTGGCCTTTCAGCATTGCTGTTTTCACAATTTCTGTTAGTTAACTGTTTTCAAATCATGCCAGTAGTTTTATCAGCCCGAGCGACCAAATCTACTCCCAGTCAAAAACCCACATTATCATCTCTACCAACTTCTCAACTATTATATCATTCAGCTCTGGGACAGAGGTCATTTATTTCTAATCTACATTTTGTTCTTCATTGACCTTCTTTTATTTTCTCCCAATTCCCTGAGTTATGTAGTTATTTCTAGATGTTAGTCATCAGCATTTGGTTTGAAATATTACACCTGCAGAAACTTGTGACCCCAGGCACTAATGTTCACCACAATTGATATATTCTTCTGTCACCACTAACCTTGGTTCAACTCACTCCTTTCATTGAATAGTCAGTCATTTCCCTCCGTCTCTGAAGTTGTTAACAATAAAGAGTAGATTGGCCAGTCATAATTTCTTTTGCTCTCAGTGTGTATCAAGACTGATATAATGTAATAATAGCCCTCCACAATCCTTTCCACGTTATCCGAGTCTCCTGTGTTGTGTGCTGACAGGTTCAAGAAGTCATTTGGCTTGGCCAAAATTATACTCAAATATGCAGGGAGGAGGTCTGTAAACTTGTCATTTTCTAGTCAGCAAAGGAAGCAATCTTCATGTGTGATGACACTGATGCAAAAATAATCTGGGGTGGTCTCATTTGCTGTGCCAGATATATGAAAAGCACAGTATGTACAATTATGCAAGCTCAGTGGCGCATTGCCTCTTTGCATGTTTCTATTAGGTATTTAAAAGATTTTCAGTCTTCAAAAATGGCATCTACTCTTTCTAACTTAACAAGGACTCTTGAATCGTTTTATACCTTTGCCCACTGGCCCCTATCCACTTAAACCCGGTGCTAGGGTGCTTTGCAACTTTCCCAGATATTATGCCATCTCCCCATCTACACACACACACTTTATTTTCTTGCTGGCCACAACAACCCCTTGTTCAGAAACTCTTTCATGTTGATGGAAAATGTCCCTGATGTAGTAGAAAGAAAGTGCCCTAGGAATGATTTTAAAAAATCATCTCCTACGTATAAATCATTGAGAGTTTACTGAGTACAGTACATTTTTGAAAACTTGTCACCTTGTGGTTCTAATATGCTTTAGCAATGATTACTGGAAAAGCAGGTCTGCTTTAAATGCAGTCTCTTGCAAGCACGATACCTAGCAGGGACTTGAGAGAACCTTATTTCTCAGAAGTGTCACACTCAGATCAGACAAGGGACATCTCTTTATACACATGTTTATACAGAAACAACACTGACAGCCATCTCCATCTAGTTTCCCATCAAAACATAATCTCTGCATTTGGTTGTATTAAGGTGGTGGTATTTTGTTTGGGATTTTTGAAAGAGAAAGAGGTTGTTACACAATAAAGGCAGGAGCTACCAGTAACTTGTGTTATTCTTATCCTACATGCAGATTAACACGGGCTCTTGACAATGGCCTCATTTTCCTTGTGTACGTATGTACCTGTGTGCTGACAAGTCTGGGCTATTGAAAAGCAAGGAAGGAACTGCATGCACAATAAAATAGGCGATATTCTAGCCCCTCCCATCCAAAAAAATACTAAATGAATTATGTGTTGTCAGTGTGTAAACTACGTGACTGGCAAACTTTCTTCAACTCTTGTTTGGTGTTTTGTTGGGGTGGTGGTTTTTGCTGTTGCTGTTGTTTCTGCCATTGCCTCCAGACAGCTATTTTGAAAGTTGTTAGGTTAATAAGTACCTTTATTCAGAAAGCCTATTCAAAGAACATGAACAAAGGAGTCTTATTCATGGCATTACAAAGCAAACATTACAAGCACTGCTGGCCTTCACCATATGCATGGTAATAATAGTATTCAACAAAGCTGGAAGCTTAGGTAAAACAAAATGACATCACTGAGACAGAAAGCAATGAGGGATAAGTAAAACACACACGTTCTCAAAGAGCGATTAGCCATTAAAAGGGCTTGAGGAAATATATGGCTAGGAAGAAGTGCTGAGCAGTAAGGTTGATGCATTCAGCTTCTTTTCATCAGTTTTTCAACAGAGGAGAAAAAAACAGAATTGCTGGGGGAGGGGGGCAGAGTGCATTCAACTTCAACCTAATTAAAAGTCATGAGGCAACTGTTGACTAAGACTTAATCATGGCAGAAGATCTATGGAACAGAATACTGGTGTTGTCATAGGAGATCCTAAACTCATATTAGATTTAGATTCTTCTGAGGAGGAATGAGGAACAGTGGAAACCTTCTGTAAGGCATATTTACACTGTTTAGGATTCTGTCTTCCCACATACTGTTCCACCCAGCAGGGGCTTATTAGAGGCTTTAAATGTACTCTCACTTTCCAGAAATTGGCAGACAAGAGAGGTTGAGAATCCTTTGTAAAGAGTCTGTTGCAATATTTAACCCACAATATGCCAAATCATTAAGAACTGGTTTCTTTAATGGCTTTGAATTCTCCCCCCTTCTTTCTATTGTTGCAACAGTGCAATACTGAATTGGGAGAACAGGAATAAAAAGACTAAGGCCCTGGTCTCACAGTCTTTTTATTTCTCATCTGAGTAGGGGCTATAATACTGTGTCCTGTCCCTTCTAAAAAACTTGTCAGAGACAACTTTCACACATACCAAAAGTACAGCTTTCTGTGAGGTTACTGTGATCAGTGTGCATCCAAATTCAGAAATAAGGCAACAAAGTTTAACAGTGAGGGTGATTAAATACTGGCACAAACTACCAAGGGAAATGGTGGATTCTCTATCTCTTGAAGTCTTCAAATCAAGACTGGACACCTTCCTGGAAGATATGCTTTACTCAGACAAGTTATAGAGCTCAATACAGAGCTAACTGGATGAAATTCTGTGTCCTGTATTAGATAGGAGGTCAAACTAGATGATCTAATGATAGGGTGGCCAGATAGCTGGTTTTCGACCAGAAAGTCTGCTCAAAAAGGGATCTGACAGGGTTCAGTCAGATCTACTGACCAGCCACCAAAAATCTGGTTACTGCAGGCAGGGGAGACAGGGAGACGCTGGGTCACCACCCCCACCAGCCCCTACTCAGAGCCACCTCCTACCTGCATCGGGTGGCTGCAGCGCCCAGTCCCAGCTCCACAGGTAAGTGCCTCCTGACCCAGGAGGATGGGGGCGGGGGAAGGGAGAGGAAGAGGGGAAGAGCAGTGAGAAATGGGGGGAGGTTGGACCTTGGAGGCGGGGGGGAAGAGGCAGAGGCAGGCTGCAGTGTCCAGATTTAAATATTATGAAGTTGACACCCCTATCTAATGGTCCCTTCTGGTCTTAAAAATCTACAGCACAGTTATCAAACAAAGAGCAAATGAGAGCTGTACAGTATGCATCCAAAGTTGCAGAGTGAGCAAAGGATACTGTGCAGACACTCTCAGATAGGGAATAAAAGAGGATCATGCTACATGATTATGTAGCATGATTCTACCTTGTGGAAGTCCAGTTTATGAATGACAGACACATCATATTCCTAGCATTCCCTTATAGTCTTAGCATTAGTTGGAACAAAAAGTTTGGATAAGCTATTGCTGAGGATTCAGAATAAAATTAATGAGATTTTGGAACATCGTTGGATTTTCTCCAGGAAAAAGTATGTATATGGAAGATACCTTGTAAAGGCCTCCAATATTAGGTCAACATCTGCAGACAAGAAATTCTGAGAGGAAACACAATGTTATGTGATTTCTAGTCCAGGGAATACCAGTGACAGGAAAAGATGACAACAACTACTAAGAAATAAACAAGATGATGATAAATAGAGAGACAGATTTTGAAATACTGCATAAAAGATTGGCTAGACAGAGTCTGTTCTCAACATTAAAACACTACAGACAAGCACAATATGCAGTTATAACAAGACAACAGAGATTTGTATTCCAAAGCAGCAGATCATCTAGAGACTCTGTTATAAAAAATGAAGGGATATTTGATAAGGGTAAGAAGCACAGTAAGAGAACCAAAAAAGTGCCACTGTGGCTAAACAACAAAGTAAAAGAACCAGTGAGAGGCAAAAGGGCATCCTTTAAAAAGTGGAAGTTAAATCCTAGTGAGGAAAATAGAACTCTGGCAAGTGACATGTAAAAATATAATTAGGAAGGCCAAAGAACTGCTAGCCAAAGACTCAAAAAGTAAAAGCAAAAAATATTTTAAGCAGGAAGCCTGCTAAACAACCAGTGGGGTAACTGGATGACAGAGATGCTAAAGGACCAGTCAAGGATGATAAAGGCCATTGCGGAGAAACTAAATGAATTCTTTGCATCAATTTTCATGGCTGAGGATGTGAGGGAGATTCCCAAACCTGAGCCACTCTTCTTAGGTGACAAATCTGAGGAACTGTCCTGGAGGCACACTGTATTTTTCATAGAAATCAAAGAAGCGGCTGAACCCCTGTTTTAAGTGCAAAAGAGAACTCAACCTCAAATATGGAGTTGTGACCCGGGCCTCCAAAATACACAGTAAGTCTCTGACTGGAAATAAGTAGGCTTAGAAGAATTAGATTTATATCAGTAAATGTTGGTTTCACTACACACACAAAAAAAACACAGACATGAAAAAATATTTCCATTGATAATAATCAAACGTATCGATAGTCAAAGTCAGAAAAATGATGCTTGAGAATTTATTAATTTGATTTAAGAATATTTATTTTGTCCACCGTGCATGACAAATATATAATTTGTGATTTAACAGTTATAAAGCTTAAACTTTTTGAATCTCGCCATCTACTGTCATTAAATTTTTGTCTGAGTCCCCGTTTCCTGCCCTCCCAATTCTGCACACTTGTGAACATTTAAAAGCAAGATAAATAAAAGTGCTTACAAATAAGCATTGATATTATCCATCAAAATAAAAATTGAACTGTGCCAAATCTAGAAGTAAAACCAATATTTAAAAAAATAGGTCTTAGCTATGAGATATGAAACTAAATTGCACACACCAGTTCTCTAAGCATTAACTGCACCTGTTCCAATCCAAGAGTACTCAACAATCTTTTCCATTTCATAGGTGTATGGCGGTGTGATGGCCCAGTCAGAATGGTGATGGTGAGGAAAAGGAATCTAAATAGAAGATGTTGAGCTGAAAAGTATTTTAAATGCAGTGTTGATATAGCCTGACAAAAGTGTCTTACATAAAATCAGTTGGTGGCTTCAAGCCAGTCACTGAATGAACAAATCTCCACAATGCTAAAACATTGTCATAAATGATACTAGGTAGCCTTATCAGAGAAGGAAAAGACTGAATGGATAGGAGAAATATACTCTCTTCTCATCTGCAATAATTAGGCACCTTAGCAAGAGCTAACAGGAAACCTGTGCAATTGCTCCAACATGGCATTACCGTTCAGGAGATAACAGCTGACTTGAGTCTCCAATACTGTCAAACTAGCATCTTTCACGAACACTAAAAAGCATTTAATCTTTCCCATTATCTCTTTGTTCTTGCCCCTTTGTGCCCTAAAAACTATTGAAGAAATATTTTATATTCCTCCCACCACACACACACGCACACACGCACACACACACACACACACACCTTGAACTGTATTGTATGTGGGAAAACAAACTTTAATCCTAGTACTTGTTTTAAAATAGGGATGCTCAGAATATGCTTCCATTTGGTAAAATCATTATCCTAACTCCCAAGATTATCTTTTGAAAAGAAAAAAATGCAAAAAAACAGGGACCCTGAAGTTATTCCTTCACAAGATGGATTTATTTTATGAATGATCCACTGAGGAACCAAATCCAATGTAGCAACAAGCTATATTTTCTTCTGGGAATGAGAGTAAAATGAAGGAGAAACCATAACTGGCTTTGAAAATTGGTATTTTCCTAGACATTTTCCAGGTTATCTAATAAAAAAGGATCCAACCAGCACTGACATAAAGTCTCCCATGATGACAATGGGCTAACGTTTTATACAGAGCACCAATAAAACTTTGAACCAATACCACCAATATTCAGATACTGGAGAAATCGACAATATGGGGGTGTATATAATTCTAACATTTGTCTGCTGCTCCATGTAATCGTAGAAATTACATCTAAATGTAGTGTTATAAAATGGAAGAGGCATACCAAAACCTTAAAATTACACATTTTTTAGCATCTTTGGAGAAAAGCATGTTTTAGCTACTATGGAATTAGAAACCTGTTGTTAAGGGTACTTTTGCATTTGGAATATACTTTTAGAATATGTTAGGCATCTAACAATGTACAAAATTACTTAAAACTAATTACTCCAATACAACAAGTTAATATGAAGGATAACATAGTAAGATATAGGAAAACTTTCATCAAGGTATTTCATTTCTCCAAAGGCCACTAAACAAAGGTCCTATTCACAGAGTTTGCTGAGTACAAAGACTCTCTGTGAGGTGAAATATTATTCACCAAATTCTCTTTTTTTCTATTAGTAAAACATTTAAAATCACTCCGTTCACAACAGTCAAACTCTCTGTTTGACCACAAGTGGTGCTTCCATTCAAAATGTCATGCAAGCATCACTAAACCACCCCATCAATACATTTACCATCTGATTTTGAGGGACCCGGGCATGAGAACAATTATGTTCCACATCCACTCAGCCCTTAACCTCTCCTCCAGGATTTACAGCAAGGCAGCCAAATCTGATGACAGTTTTTGCTTTATGGAGAGCTGTACACTAGGAACTAGACTGACACATTTCCCCAAAGGCAAAATTACCAGCTATATGTCTGGGACCTAGGCCACTGCTGACATTGGATATATTGCCTAGCAGTGAAAAGTTATATAACTCTTTACCCATCCCGTTAGCCATCCAGTGGTCTAAGAGTGTGCTATTTACTGTGTATTATATCATTTTAACATTAGTTTTAAGAAAATTAGCTGTCATTCAGTCTCATCTGCTTGAGTGCGGGGAGAGGGGGGGATTCCAGTAATTAGGACAAACTAATATTCATGATCTCTGCTTCTGGCTGGTTTGTTCTGAACAACAGCTAGTGCTCACTGTTCACATTAACATTTTGATGCATAAGTCAGAGAACAATGCTGTAACGTCAAATGTGATATCTCATTACATGGATCACTAATGAGTTATAGTGAAAGCTTTTGTTTGCATTGCTTATAAACCACAAACAATCCCGTGTGGCAGATTTAGCTTGGAATAAAAAAAAAAAAAAAACCATGTGTGCGCACATGCACAGGTGGTGGTGTGCCTGTATGAGAGGTTGGTCGGTTCAGTTGTGTTACTTTGTGAGTTGTCTGTTCACATCACCTGCTCCCAAACATATTAATCCTCTTCATGAGGGTTATAATAAAACTCTTTGTATTAGCTGACTGCAGAAAACACAGCCAGTAATGTATGCTGAAGAACTTTAATTTCTCTGTTTTGTTACAATAAATGTTATGGGCATTTAGATATTGTAACAGTGTTAGAAGGAAATGTTCAAAAATGCAAGATATTAGGCAAATCAAGTGAATGAAAAATTGATCACAGCATTATTGGAGAACCAAAGATAGACCAGACTGATGAAAGAGAACCACTGTGGTAATAACATGAGTCCTGGTTATGGTGTATTCAGGTCACAATATCTATTAAAGGTTTCTTGTGAGTGGCTCAGTTCTACTTCCATTGAGATCAATGATAAATCTCTAATTGACTTCAGCTGGGAACAAGATTGGGCCCTTTGTGAAAACATTCACTTAGTCTTAGGGGGAAATACAAATGAGCTGAAAAATCTGTTTCCACAGACTATCTCCAACCAGAGAAGTCCTTTCCTCTTAACAGATGTGGACCCCCTCCCCCACCCTTTAAAAAAGACAAATGAAAGAAATGATAATGTCAAATGAACTTTCTAAATTTAGAACCAAAGGACAAAAGAGAAAAGGAAGCACATATACACTTATTTTTCTTGTTATGTGGACTGGGGCTCTAAAAAAAGCAAGTTTCCTGACGCATTCTTTGCATGGACTTTCTGTACTCTTTTTCGTTTCACAGAATTTTGTGATCTGCAGCTGCAATGTTAGGGAAGAGGCCACAAGAAATGTCAGACAGACACACAGACACACACTCTTGGAAGTATCATTTACTTAAAACAGCTGTTTTATAAACAATAACAAAAGTTATTTCCCATAAAACTCACTTTAAAACAACAACAACAACAACAAAAGAACTTGGTTATTATTTTGGAGAAACAATCCATGTAAACACATCATGCCCTTTGCTTCTTCCCAAATACTTCAGTGCTACAGCCCATACTGCCGCTAACCAAATGCATTCTGCTAAATGTCAGGCTCTTGAAAGATATGCATTGTGTCTCGAAGGGTTTTCTTTTCTCTTTCTTTTCTTTTTCATTTACAACAAAAAATGCATCTTATGAATCACGTGCCTATAATCGGTGCAAATGTAAGTATTTAGCATGTTGGAATTAGATGCACATCTGAAACACATTGTCTGGATGTGAATATTTCCAGCGCTCAGTGAGGTGTTAGAATCCAGGGCTTTGTTTGGCCTGTCCTGCAGAAAATGGCCAGACACAATCAGGAGATGAATTTTATCATAGTTAAGATGTGATTACATCCAGGATTTTATTTTACTGGAACACAAGAATTGTCAGAGTATTTTAGAACTGGGCCAATTACAGTCCATCTAGTCTCTGTCTCTATGAATGGTTAATATCAGATGCTACTAAGGGATATGACTGGCTATAGTGGAGAAATTTAGCATAATTTGACGATGTGGGAAGTATCTTCAAACTCACATTAGCAAATGGCTGAGTTATGTTCTGAAACATGAGATAATATCCCTTTAAAAATCCTAGGGATATTCTCATTATGTATTTGGCATTTATATCTTTTTGGAATCCTACTAAGGGTATGTCTATGTAGCATTCTCAAGGTGTGATTGAATCTCGCACTGCCACAGCTTTGGGACTTCAGCTAGCTAGATTAAAGTTAGTTTAGATATGTCCACTCAAGCCGCAATCACCCCCAGGTAGTCTGGACATACTCTAAGCTGTAGTATAAATGGAAGGTGCTCAGCAATGGGTGTTTAAAATGATAAGTAGCTTGAGAAGACTTCCATATGAAAAAAAATGAAAAGATAGGAACAATTTAGGAGACATGATAGAGATATGCACAAAAATGAAAACTTGGTACTCCTGTTTGCTCCCTTTCATAATATAAGTTCTAGGGGAAATTCAATTAAAACGAAGGGCAACATAATTTTAATCTAATTAAAGAAATATTTTTAACCTAATGCATCATTAACCTGCAGAAATCATTGCCACAAGCTGGCTGAAATCAGGACAATTCCCCAGTGTGAATAAGGCCTTGTTGACTCCACTATAGTTACATTTTCAACCAACTTCTGTGTTGAAGGACTCAGGATTTGGGGTTGAATCCAACTCTTCCACTGAAATTTCAGCAGGTAGAAAGTGGCATGGTACTTGAATGTCACACTACAATGCTGATGGATTTCTTACAAATGAAAACACGCACACAACCTCATAGTGAGTGGCAGACAGGTGGGATGGGTTTAAATTGCAGGCTGAAACTTTATTAGTTATACATCAGGCGGGGGTGCTACATTGCCCGCCTCTTGCTCTGACATGCCAGACATTTAATTGGTTCCAGAGTGGGTTACAGGGTTGTAATCACAAACCACACAATAACTGGGGTAGACTCTCCCAGGTGTACCCCATGGACTCAACTCGGTTGTGAAACCTCTCCTCCTCTCCTTCTCCCTCATAAAGGGAGTGGAATGACAGAAGCCACATGACCACCAGTCTGCAAAGATTTCAAGCTCCTCCCCGCTTATGAGCACAAGGTCCAACTACTCAAACCAGGTCTCATTTTACCTCTGGGAGCTAATCAGAGAGTAAGAGGCTTTTGAAAAGGCTGGGATTAATTTAAATAGGCAAGAGTGGGGAGAGGGGCACAGCAGCCAATCAGGCAAAGCCCATTTGCCCAGACAATGGCCAAGCATAGAACCAAAAGGAGGGAGGGTTGGAAGGCAGCCCCGTCTCCGTGCCATGCATGCATTTGGGCCTTCTCTCATTCGCTGCTCTCCAGTTGTAACAGGGTGAGGGTGGCTTGCCCTTGGGCTGGAGAGCCTGGGGCTAAGCCAGCCCTGGTTACATGATGAGCCCCACCTTAGGGGAATCAAGTTCTCCCAGGTTAAAAGGCAACAGGAAGCTGCAGGAGGTAGGGGGTTGAGAGAGTAATTGTGACTACAAGAAGCAGGAGAGCTTCTCTAGGTAGCAATATTTGGGAGAGACCCTGCCCAAGAAGTAGGGGAGACACTGACAGTAGACCCTCAGGGAGGAGGGGGCTGTGCCCAGATGAAACGAGTGAAAACTGTATAAGTGTGTGTGTGTTTTGATTTGAAAGATGTTGTGCTGGACTACTGGGAGAGAGACACCGAACAAGGGTTAGGGGGCCTAGCTGCACCTGACCACTAAATAAATGGGATCCCTTCTTGGATTTGTTTGAATAACTTGGCGAACTGTGAGTTCTTAACAGACCACTGAAGAGACAGGATGACCACAGATGTGGGGTGCCGTAGACTGACCTCTGCCTCTCAAGCACCCTCTTGTGGGCAATAAGCGGTCATACTGCAGCACCCGTCAAAGTACCTCCCTTGCTAAGGACCTGGATCCCGAGTGCTTGCTGATCTGAGTCAGACTGATGTGTGGGTGGATGGAAGGGGGACTTGGGCTCAAACCTCAGTCAGAGCCTGGGCTTAGTGTGCAGTATAGACCACTGAGATGAATAGTGGCTCTTACTTAGATATTGATTCAGATGTCTGCAGACTCAGGCAGGCATTACCACATCTGTCACTCTGGTCACATTTTCAAGTTTTCCTTTGCAACTACGAGGGCTAAAAATGTACAGTGTATTAAATTCAAAACTGAGATTCTGATGTAATCACATGACACCACAAGCCAGTGCTTTAGGTACTGGCCCAAGCACCTATAGCCACTACTTATCAGATTGGGGCCAAAATTCTCATGTTCTTGTTTTTCACTTACAGATCTGCACACTTTGTATTTTAAATAATGGGTCTTTTTTTATTTCAGGAATAATATGCACATCAAGAGTCTATGGTTTTTGTTCCATTTCATAAAGCCTTCATGGGATTTTTTGTTTCTTTTAAATATTCCCTCATTTCTTTTAAATATTCCCTCATTTTTTATTTCTTTTAAATATTCACCTGCAAGTTGGGGAAAATCACAAGAAACCTGCTTGTAACTAACTGCACAAACAGTGGCTGTGGTCCTGCAAAGATTTATGTACATGCTCCACTTCACGCACATGAGTAGTTTAATTGATTTCAGTGGGACTGGACTACTCATGTGTGCCAAGTTAGGTACCTGTGTACCTTACAGGATCAGGGATTAAGGAAGACCCTTCTGCCTGAGTGGAGTCAAAATGACACAAACAGGTGTATCTGCATGCTTGTATCTCAGTGCAGAAGCAGGACCTAAGCAAAGGTGAGCAAAAGTAGCCAGGTAAACATCTAACTAGCATCATACACATTGACCTGTTTGTACACACATTTACAGTAAGTGTGCATAAAAATCAGACATCTATTTTTTGCATGTGTACTTCAATCCTTCATTTTTTGAAATGTGTCCTCCTGTCATTCATACAGGAGGAATCAATAGTGACAAGAACCTTGGCACTTTTGTACATTATTATATTATGTGCAAATATAAGTAAAATTAGTTAGAACACAGAAAACATTTGTGAAATATATTTAACATTTCTTTGAAATTTTGTTTTGATGGAAATTTTCTTATTGGGTCTCATATTAGTAGCTCTGATGTATTGCATTTGTGGTTTATTAATGGTATATTATTCACAAAAATGAATGGAAAGATGGTCTCCTGGTTACGACTCCAGAATTGGACCAAACAGACCTAAATTCTAATCACAGCTCTCTCATAGGTTTCTGGTATGACTTGTGATAAATCACAATAGCTCAGAGCTTTACTTCCCCATCTGTAAAACCAGACCCCTGACCCACTGCCTCAGAAGGCTGGGAACCATTGGAATCCATAAGAGATTACTAGGATTCTACTGCTTCCACTACACAGAAAAATGTCCTGCTGTAATAATTTGCTGAGCAAGAAAGGTTAGAAATTGTTTTAAATTATTTTAACAAAAGAGAGAGTTTTTCTCCAGACCTGGGAAGCACCCCAAATTGAAAAGATACCATGCGTCACACATTGACTGAACTTGCCCATAAATAGGGATCTGCATGATGAAAGGAACATTGAAAATAGTTTATTTGTGGAAACAAATCTTCATTTGACAATAATCACTCTAGAGGCAGACTATGTAATTTGTACCTCAAGCACATGGCTTGGCTGTAGTTTAGTTTAGTTTAGTTTTGAAGCTGCTCAGGCATCCAGTCCTAATTGTAATAAAAGGAAGTTGCGCACAGTAACTTCTAACGTCATTTAAAAACAAAATTAATTTAACTTCCTTACACTCTCTGGCAATTTCTCTCCCTTCCTCCACGCTACAATAGCTGTTGTGAAGCAGTCTGCAAGAGCACAAATGCAAAAAAATAAAAGAGGTTAAATTAAGGCAATTAGAGTCAATGGGAGTTTAGGGAACTTTGTACCACACAGGATTGGACTCCACATTCCTAGTAAACAGCATAAATGGCTTGATTTCATTCATATGTACATCAGTGCATACTTCCTACCCATATCACATTATGGGATTTGTCCAGATACTTGACACTAAAACTGGTTGGGAATTTTTCAATGAATTGTTTTTCAAAAAATGCCGATTTTTTAAAACTGAAACTGATTGTGAAACAGGATCAGGTTCAACGAACGTCCAGACTTGAAAAAAATGTCAAGAAAAAAGTTATAAAATTGTTGAAATGTTTCATTTCAATATTTTCTAAATGAAAAATTCTGGTTTTCCAGTTCAAAACAATGACCTTTTCTTTAGAAATATAAGCTATTTAGACTGAAAAAAAGTTTTAAGGTAAAAATCAAAAGGAAATGTTATAAATTACCTAACCAATTTATTTTGATTAACCCAAAATGGAAAGAAAAAAAAGGCTTTTAGTTCATGAAGATTTTTGACTTTATGTCCCAACTGAATTTGGGGAAAAATGTAACTATCAAAAATAGTTGCAGGATGGGGGGAGGGGGAGCATTTCCTGCACAGGTCTACTTGACAATTGTCATCTGTGTACATAAAAGAAGTTATGCCCAGGAATTCATTTATTAATATGAGAAACAAGCAGACCTTGTCTGGAGTTATGAAAGCTCCAGCAGAAACTACAGTATCTGAAGGTAAAAGCATTTCATTTTACATACATAAGAAAAAGATCAGATTAAGCAGCTCTTCCCACCTCAGCTTTGTAAAAAAACAAAATGTTCTGATTTCCAACACATTTCACAATTTTTCTACGAAATTACCAATTTATTAAGAAAAAAATGATTGTTCTCTTTCTTAGAAATTACACACATTATCCCCTGGGCACAGCCAGAATTTGAAGCTTTTAAAGCAGCATGGACCTCCCAAAATGATGATACATTTATAACTTTCTTTGTGTCAATTAAAAATAACTAAAAAAACCCACACAGGCTATTTCTGAGACTTAGGTCTGCACACACTAATCCATAATCCTCAGCCTATAAATCAAACCACTTCAGACAACTCAATAAAGCCAGTTCTAGACCTGTAAATTAATTTTACTAAGGAGCAAAACCTCTGTGCACGTGAACTAATCCGCTTAAATAATACGCTAATCCGAAATGCTCTCTGCTGTCTGACCGAAAAGCTCATTATTATTGTCATTCATTGCCTTCCTTCTCTCTGAGAAAATAATCTGTGGTGCCCATACACTATCAGCTGAATGGGTCAAGACCTGTAGCAACATCCAGCAGTCAAGGGAAAGTGCTATGGTGGCACAAACATAAATCTTCATACATTTGTTCTCAGTTCCTGATGAATTCTCACTTACCCTAAGCCTAACAGTCCTATGCTTTGCTTATGTTTCTCTGCTTACCTGGGGCAATGTCTGCAATACATTCTTATTAGAGGTCACTGAATGGTATTTACTGATCCAGAGAATCTCAGTTTTGAAAAATATTTGCAACTCAGTCCTGTAATGACACATCTATTCTGTATTTGAAAATATTCCACAACTAAATGTTTGGCAGGCTCTGCATTGTTCACAGGTAGCATTTATGATGTGAACTGCAAAATTAGTCATGAGAGTCACTTGTGAGTCCAAAACTCTGATTTGTTATTGAATACATGCATTCAACCACACTATACAGATAATTTTTGAAACACTGCAAGTTAGTGGATAATAAAGTGTTCTAATGAGATCAAATTGAGCTGAAGGCCTTAGTACTCATGAAACAGTCGATCCTGAATAATATGTGCAGTTTGCAAGCACCACGTGTGGAAGCTTCCTCAGGACCACACTGTCTGATTCTAGTCAGGTTTATTAGCACATTGTTTTCATAAACAATAAATCACCTAGAAATAAATATTTAATGATTTGGATTCCCCATCTTCTGTTTCTGTTATTATTCATCTTAAGACTCATAATAACCATTTTCTTTTAAAGATATTTTATTAAGCTCTTTTTTGTTCATATTTCTCCTGCCCTGAAATAATTAAAGCCTGGTTGAGAATATTTGGTGGGATCTAAGTATCTATTTAAATCTTCTTGACTCCCATTATTTCAAACTGCCAGGTCTCACATCAAGCTCTTACCTCTTTGGTTTAACACCATCAGGCAAACATACACTCCTTGTTCACCCTATCTTGTTCACCCTACTCCAGCTAACCTGACTTCAGTGGAAGTTGTTCTTGAATGAGGAGTGCAAGATCAAGCCCATTTTATGACATACTAGTGTATTTCTCCTTCCTGTATCACAATCAGTGGAGTCAGAGGGCCTATGTTCCCCAGAGGAACTATTGTTGAAGAGACACCAGGAAAAAACAGGAAATATGGTAAATTAGGCTGAAAGCAATGCATCCACATGGACAGAGTAGGGTTGCCAGGCATCCGGTTTTCCACTGGAACCCCTGATTGAAAAGGGACCCTGGCAGTGCCGACCAAGCTGTTAAAAGTCCAGTCAGTGGTGCAGCGGGGGCCCGAGGCTAAGGCAGGCTCCCTGCCTGCCCTAGCTCCCTGCAGCTCCCGGAAGCGGACACCGGGTACTTGTGGACCCTAGGAGCATGGGCGGCCAGGGCGGTTCTGCATGCTGCCCCCACCCCAAATTGTCCATTGGCCAGGAACCATGGTAAGCACCACCTTGACTCTGCACCTTGAACCCCAACCCCGTGCCCCAGCCTGGAGTCCCCTCCTGCACCCAAACTCCCACACAGAGCCCACAGAACACCCCAACCCCCTGCCTCAGCCCAGAGCCCCCTCCTGCACCCCAATCCTCTTTTCCCTGGCTCCACCCCTGAGCCTGTACTCCCAGCCGGAGCCCTCACCCCCCTCTTGCACCCCAACCCCTTCCCCAGCCCAGTGAAAGAGTGAGCAACGGGTGGGGGGGGATGGAGTGAGTAGGGGCGGGGCCTTGGAGAAAGGGCAGGGGTGGAGCTTTGGGGAAGGGGCAGGGCAGGGGTGTTCGGTTTTGTGCCATTAGGTAGCTGGTAACCCTAGGACAGAGCAGGGCATAGGGTTTCATAAAGTTCCACTTGTTCAACTTAACCTACATTCAGCTTCATCCTTGGAAATGAAACACTTCCTTTACTCCTCTCTGTTTACAACAGAGTGTATGAAGTAGCTGAATCTTATACCCTTTTCTTCCTCCCAATACACATTTACTAAGGCTCAAATGCAGGCCTGTATGCATAGTTGGGTTAGAAGGGGCTTGGGTCACAGAAATGCTGTGGTGTTTGGTGCGGTAGGATTTTTTTTTCCTTAGGCTGTCCCCCCCTCTGTGATTGCAGGTGTCCCGATTTACTGTTAGGCCTTGTCTACACTACGAAACTACGAAATTAGGTTGAATTTATAGAAGTCGGTTTTGTAGAAAGCGTTTTTGTACAGTCGATTGTGTGTGTTCCCACACAAATGCTCTAAGTGCATATAGTCGGCGGAGTGTGTCCACAGTACCGAGGCAACCGTCGACATCCAGAGCATTGCACTGTGGGTAGCTATCCCACAGTTCCCGCAGTCTCCGCCGCCCATTTGAATTCTGGGTAGAAATCCCAATGCCTGATGGACTAAAACATTGTCGCGGGTGGTTCTGGGTACATATCGTCAGGACCCCCTTCCCTCCCTCCGTGAAAGCAAGGGCAGACAATTGTTTTGCGCCTTTTTTCTTGAGTTACCTGTGCAGACACCATACCACTCCAAACATGGAGCCCGCTCAGCTAACCGTCACCATATGCCTCCTGGGTGCTGGCAGATGCAGTACTGCATTGCTACACAGCAGCAGTTTATTGCCTTTTGGCAGCAGACAGTGCAGTATGACTGGTAGCCGTCGTCGACATAGTCCAGGGTGCTCTTTTAACCGACTTCGATGAGGTCAAGGGCCCTTGGTCAAACATGGGAGTGACTCAGCCAGGTCATTTCCCTTTTAAGTTTCGTCATATGGCGATTCAGTCCTACCGGCAATGCACTCTCTTTTAATCAGCAGCCAGCAGAAGACGATGGCCAGCAGTCATACTGCACCGTCTTCTGCCGAGCACCCAGGAGATGACGATGGCTAGCGGTTGTACTACACAGTCTGCTGCCAGCAAGATGTATGAAGATAGATGAAGTGGATCAAAACAAGAAATAGACCAGATTTGTTTTGTATTCATTTTCTCTTCCCTTCCTCTGTGAAAGCAACGGCCTGCTAAACCCAGTTTTCAGTTCTATCCTTGAGGTTTTGCGTTCTATCCTTGGGGGAGCCATTCTGTTTCTCACAAAGCCACCCCCTTTGTTGATTTTAATTCCCTGTAAGCTAACCCTGTAAGCCATGTTGTCAGTTGCCCCTCCCGCCGCTAGAGCAATGGCAAACAATCGTTCACGCCCTTTTCCCTGGATTGCCCGAGCAGGAATAGATGCTATAGCACAGCAAGCATGGAGCCTGTTCAGCTCACCACAGCAGTTATGACCATTGTAAACACCTTGCACATTATCGTGCAGTGTATGCAGAACCAGCACCTGAAAAACAAGGCGAGGAGGCGTTGGCAGCGCGGTGATGAGGACATGAACACACTTTTCTCTAAAACCGCGTTCCCGCACAATTTGGAGATCATGGTGTTACTGGGGCAGGCTCATGCCGTGGAACACCGATTCTGGGCACAGGAAACAAGCACAGAGTGGTGGGACCGCATAGTGTTGCAGGTCTGGGATGATTCTCAGTGGCTCCAAAACTTTTGCATGCGTAGGGGCACTTTCATGGAACTTTGTGACTTGCTTTCCCCTGCCCTGAAGCACAAGAGTACCAAGATGAGAGCAGCCCTCACAGTTCACAAGCGAGTGGCAATAGCCCTCTGGAAGCTTGCAACACCAGACAGCTACCGGTCAGTCGGGAAGCATTTTGGAGTGGGCAAATCTACTGTGGGGGTTGCTGTGATGCAAGTAGCCAACGCAATCATTGAGCTGCTGCTATCAAAGGTAGTGACCCTGGGAAATGAGCAGGTCATAGTGGATGGCTTTGCTGCAATGGGATTCCCTAACTGTGGTGGGGCTACAGACGGCTATATCCCTATCTTGAGACCGGACCACCAGGGCAGCCAGTACATAAACTGCAAGGGGTACTTTCCAATGGTGCTGCAAACTCTGGTGGATCACAAAGGATGTTTCACCAACATCAACGTTGGATGACCAGGAAAGGTTCATGATGCTCACGTCTTCAGGAACTCTGGTCTGTTTAAACAGCTGCAGGAAGGGATTTACTTTCCAGACCAGAAAATAACTGTTGGGGATGTTGAAATGCATATTGTTATCCTTGGGGATCCAGCCTATCCCTTAATGCCCTGGCTCATGAAGCCATACACAGGCACCCTGGACAGTAGTCAGGAGCTGTTCAACTGTAGGCTGAGCAAGTGCAGAACGGTGGTAGAGTGTGCAATTGGACGTTTAAAGGGTCGCTGGCGCAGTTTACGGACTCGCTCAGACCTCAGTGAAACCAATATTCCCATTGTTACTGCTGCTTGCTGTGTGCTCTACAATCTCTGTGAGAGTAAGGGGGAGACGTTTATGGTGGGGTGGGAGGTTGAGGCAAATCACCTGGCCACTGAATACATACAGCCAGACACCAGGGCGGTTAGAAGAGCACAGCAGGAAGCGCTGCGCATCAGAGAAGCTTTGAAAACCAGTTTCATGACTGGCCAGGGTACTGTGTGACACTTCTGTTTGTTTCTCCTTGATGAAAACCCGCCCCCTTGGTTGCTTCTAAATTCCCTGTAATCCACCCGCCCTCGCCCCTTCGATCACAGCTTGCTTGCAAAGGAAATAAAGTCACTATTGTTTAAAAAACATGTATTCTTTATTAATTGATTATAAAAATAGGGAGATAACTCACAAGATAGCCCGGGTGTGGTATGGGAGGAGGGTAGGAGGGAAGGAAAATGCCATTTTAAATCTTGTTGAATGTCAGCCTTCTGTTGCTTGGGCTGTCCACTGGGGTGGAGTGGTTGGGTGCCCGGAGCCTCCCACCCCGCGTTCTTGGGCGTCTGGGTGAGGAGGCTATGGAACTTGGGGAGGAAGGAGGGCAGTTAAACAGGGGCTGCAGCGGCAGTCTGTGATCCTGCTGCCGTTCATGAACCTCCACCAGACGCTGGAGCATGTCTGTTTGATCCCGCAGTAGCCCCAGCATTTCCTCATGCCTCCTCTGATCTTCCTGCCGCCACCTCTCCTCATGTTCATTGGCCACCGTCCTGTACTCTGCTATTGTGTCCCTCCACACAGCTCTGTCAGTGATCCAATTACTTTTCTAGGACTACTCATGTCAATACATTCTTACCTATGACAGCATGGAGTCCATAATCTGGCCCTTAATTATGTAAATAATTAAAAGTTTGTTAATTCACTGGATATATATTTTTAATCATTTCATTTCATCTTTAAGACAGCAAGTTTTATTGAAACATTGATATAGCAAATGAAGCTTTCAAGAAAAACACTTTTTTATTCACTGGCAAATTGTATTTTTTTTATTACAACGATACCCATTAGAAGCAAAGCAATAGTGGGGCTGGCCAACTAATCTCAGAACCCTCATGGTGGACAGTACTGAATTTTTCCATGAGGAGTTCCAGACTCCTCTAGGAAAAATATTTTTGTATTTGTGCAATGGCCAGTTCTAAGCTTCTTCTAAGCTCTAAGTTCTTGCGGTTCATTCCACTGTAGTTTCTGCAACATTAACATTAAAATGCTTAAGAGACACAGAGTCACTTTTAAAAAAATAACTTAATCGCTATCAATCCTGAGAATGCAAAAGCACAAGACAGAGGCAGAAACAGGTATTTTCCATGTATGTTTCCAAAACCTGTACCTTCTTTTGTATTCATTTATCTTACTTGACTTTTATCCATAAAATTATTTGCCTTGTGAAAAAGGAATTCTGTTTGCACATTGCATGCCTCTACATACATGGATGTTTGTGTGTATGTGTGAGAGAGAGAGCCAGAAAGAAAAACAACATTACTGATGAGTCTAATCCACAAAACTAAATCTGAAAATGCCCCCCAAATTTGGGTATATAAAATCTGAGTCTAAACATTACAGAAGTGACTCCATCTCTTTATACTGCATTTGTAGCTCAAGCCCATTGGAGAGATAAGTACAGATATTGTGCCTAGCATGACATGCTTATGGGGGAGAATTTAAAGATTAATTCCACACACAACATGAGATCTCCAGTAGGGCAGTGGCTCCAGACCATTCAGCCTCATTTGCATCCCAGCTAATAACTGGCCAAACCACAGCAGTTTTGCTTCCCAAGCGTTCACTAAAATGTTATTCCTCTTCTAATGTGCAGCAGGTTGCATGTACAACGTCAGATGATGTTTGCTTTGAATGAACCTCAGAACTCAAAAAGGACCCCAGGAGAATCCACCAATTTCCACCTGTGTGATGAATTCTGTGCTGTATACAATAGATTATGGAGTTCAGCATGATCAACATTTTTCAAAGGCAAGATGGCTTCTTGCTGTGGGAGAGCTGGTCTCTATCAGAATCAGCCACAACCAGTCAGTAGTCGGGTATCAATGCTGTTCACCAGCCAGAAGCATAGGAGATTGTACTATTACTCAGATCATCATAAGAGGGAAAATCTGGTTTCTCAGCTAAAAACCAAGGGAATTTTAGAGGATGTGCAATCAGTTTGAGACACCTACATAAATGCCTAGTGATAAACCACTTCCAGGTGTGATATCTTCCAAGGCCTGCTTGCTTGGCAGGTAACAAGAGGCCAAAAATCCTCTTCATACCTCACACAGACTAACAAAGCTGGTTTCATGCTGAAGCCACACATTGTTGCATAGTAGTGACATGAAATCATAAATCAACAAAGCCTTGCTTATGCAAGGGAAGGCTCACACACTTAAGCAAAACTTCTTAACTGAATTATAAGCTTGTAACGCAAACCAAAGCAAAACAACACTTACCTGGTTTTGGCTTTCATTATAAAAAAGTTTTGCATTGCTCTAGTTTTAAAAGTTTTAGTAGTAGTAAAAAAATCAGAGCATTTTCTGGTTTTCCTCCCTCTCTGACATTATGTCCATGACGCTGACAATAAGAGCAACATACAGTTGCTGAGAGATCCCATGAACGAATGAGCAGCATCTGAGGCATGGGAAGCCTTCACATAAATTAATCTGTAGAAGGGATCACGTTTGCTTGAACAGCTTCTAGCACCATGGGCCACAACTCTGACTGAAGCCTCAAGGTGTTAATATACAAATATTAAATAATAATTAAGAATAATATCCCAGTCTACATAACACATAGATCTTACATTTGGATACATGGACTGGACATCCTCTTATCTACAGATAATTAAAACTTTCCAAACTGATTTGCCCTAACTCTGTGCCACACTAAGTCATTTTTAAAACCACAATATGTTATTACTCTGCCAGCAGGTGTCAATCAGATTAAATAATTTAATGGTGATGAATGAAGAAAAGACAACTAAAGCTGAATGGATGCGAAAGGAACAGGATGTAGAAGAGAAAATTATGAATGCTGAGCCAATGTGCAAGTAACACAAATGACTGGAGGAAACATCAATGAATGCTGAGGGAACACGCAGAATGAAGGCAGACAAAGAAGCAATTCTAGAAGGGCATGCTGTGAGCAAAAATGAATGAAGAAAGATGACATATGGCAAGCAGACACGTGGCAAACAATGACGAATGAAGGGAGGCTATGATTGTCATGCTGTCAGAAAATGAGCCAAAAAATAGTAAATTAAGAACTGAGCAGATTTGTCAAGAATGAAGACAAATAATGGAATGTGCTGAAAGCTCAGCCAACATGCAGTGAATTGGGACAATGAAAGAAAGATGATCCTGCGCGTATTTCAAAGAAATCGGTTCCCAGTAAAAGGAAGAAACAGAGCTGTATAAACTGTACATGCCTTCTTGTCATTATGGAGTGTTTAACATACATAGATTGTATAGACCATGTGTATCTATCCTACCTAAAATTTCAATAAAAAGAATATGAGGCAATGTAAAAAAAAAAAAAATCAAACAGATCAAGCTTTCCCTGACTTCCAGGCTCTTGCAACCGTTACCTGCGCTGAGAGAGAAAGATCTTGTCATTCTGATAATAATACCCAGCTCTTATAGAGCTTTGCATCAGTAGATCTCAAAGCATTTTTTAAAAAAGAGGTCAGTATTATTACTCCCATTTTACAGATAGGGATGCCGAAGCACAGAGACTTCTGCAAGGTCACCCAGGAGGCTAGAAGCAAATCCAGGAATGGAACCCAAGACTCCTGAGTCCCAGCTCAGTACGCGCTCTCCCTAGACCACACTGTCTCACATAGAGAGTAATAGTGTTATAACATGTGTCCAATACATTGTGGGACAAACTCTGCTTTCACGACTCAAAGAGCCCATCCTATTGATTTCCAGAGGTTGCACATATAGGTGATAAGCTCAGGACTTGGCCCTATATGTTCTAAGTCCCTGTTGTATTGTCCCTATATATAGTGTAAGGTAGGGCAAGGTCTTTCTTTTATTGTAGGTTTGTATGAGAACCTGATCTTGACAGGTGCCTCAGGGCCCAGCTATGATAGCAACAAAATATTCAGTGGAATATAAATTGTGGAAGCACCAATTGTGACTCCATACTTAAGGTTAATTTGATTTTTGTGCTTAATGCAGGTATTCAATCATTTTCTTGTGTTCGAAAAATACAGCATATCCTCATTTACTCTTTGAGCATAGTATGAATTTTCTGAAAATTTACAAGTTAAGTCATTAAGTATTCTAGGAGTTAAAACTTATTTTAAAATGGGTGCTTTAAGAAATTTAGCATCCTGCAGCAAACCACTTTCTTTATCCTGAATTATTTTAACAACAGAATAATACACTCTTCAGATTTCCCAGTTAAAAGTCAATGATGTTTGGTGCAAGACTGCATTTTGAATAATTTCTTTTGGCATTAAGGAACCATTTTTTGCCCTTATTCTTCACAAACGAAAGTTTCTTTCTTCAGAAGAAAGTGGCATGTGATTTTCTATTTCAGAGAATGTCACAAAGGTCTTCCAAACGCCTGCCATTTTCTTCCATTCTCAATGGATTGAGACCACATGCTACCCTTAAAGACAGATTTCATTGTCATTCACCAACTCCTCACAACTTTCCTCTTCACTTCCTGACAACATAAAAGATCACCAACTTCCCTGAAGGCAACTTCAGTTCACTCCCTCAGGAACAGGGGCAG
This sequence comes from Natator depressus, assembly GCF_965152275.1. Taxonomy (NCBI): domain Eukaryota; kingdom Metazoa; phylum Chordata; order Testudines; family Cheloniidae; genus Natator; species Natator depressus. The sequence goes on along the minus strand of NC_134235.1, from coordinate 164,861,883 downwards.
TACTTAACTGAAGGCATCCCGTGGCCCCAGTTCTGTTGAGAGCAATGAAAATTGATGGCCATTTTGAAAGAGGGCAATTTTTATGCATTCTCTCTGAAGGAGAATATTAATTTAAGGAGAATTAATATTAATATTAAGGAGAATATCCTTTAGCCTAAACTTTCATTATACACAGTAACAACAATAATTATTAAGGTTTCAGAGTAACAGCCGTGTTAGTCTGTATTCGTAAAAAGAAAAAAGAAAAGGAGTACTTGTGGCACCTTAGAGACTAACCAGTTTATTTGAGCATGAGCTTTCGTGAGCTACAGCTCACTTCATCGGATGCATAGCATATCGTGGAAACTGCAGAAGACATTATATACACACAGAGACCATGAAACAAAACTTCCTCCCACCCCACTGTCCTGCTGCTAACAGCTTATCTAAAGTGATCATCAAGTGATCATCAAGGAAGGCCATTTCCAGCACAAATCAAGGTTTTCTCACTCTTTCCCCCCCACACACACACAGACACACATACAAACTCACTCTCCTGCTGGTAATAGCCCATCCCTCTTTGAAACCTCTCTTTATAATGCGCATGATAATCAAGGTGGGTCATTTCCAGCACTAATCCAGGTTTTCTCACTACCCCCCCCCCCACACACACACACACACCCTCCAAAAACCACACACACAAACTCACTCTCCTGCTGGCAATAGCTCATCTTACAATGTGCACAGCAATAATCCAAGTTTAACCAGAACGTCTTGGGGGGGGGGGGTTTGTAGGAAAAAAACAAGGGGAGATAGGCTACCTTGCATAATGACTTAGCCACTCCCAGTCTCTATTCAAGCCCAAATTAATAGTATCCAATTTGCAAATGAATTCCAATTCAGCAGTTTCTCGCTGGAGTCTGGATTTGAAGTTTTTTTGCTTTAAGATAGCGACCCTCATGTCTGTGATTGCGTGACCAGAGAGATTGAAGTGTTCTCCGACTGGTTTATGAATGTTATAATTCTTAACATCTGATTTGTGTCCATTTATTCTTTTACGTAGAGACTGTCCAGTTTGACCAATGTACATGGCAGAGGGGCATTGCTGGCACATGATGGCATATATCACATTGGTGGATGTGCAGGTGAACGAGCCTCTGATAGTGTGGCTGATGTTGTTAGGCCCTGTGATGGTGTTCCCTGAATAGATATGTGGGCACAGTTGGCAACGGGCTTTGTTGCAAGGATAGGTTCCTGGGTTAGTGGTTCTGTTGTGTGGTATGTGGTTGTTGGTGAGTATTCGCTTCAGGTTGGGGGGCTGTCTGTAGGCAAGGACTGGCCTTTCTCCCAAGATTTGTGAGAGTGTTGGGTCATCCTTCAGGATAGGTTGTAGATCCTTAATAATGCGTTGGAGGGGTTTTAGTTGGGGGCTGAAGGTGACGGCTAGTGGCGTTCTGTTATTTTCTTTGTTAGGCCTGTCCTGTAGTAGGTGACTTCTGGGAACTCTTCTGGCTCTATCAATCTGTTTCTTCACTTCCGCAGGTGGGTATTGTAGTTGTAAGAATGCTTGATAGAGATCTTGTAGGTGTTTGTCTCTGTCTGAGGGGTTGGAGCAAATGCGGTTGTATCGCAGAGCTTGGCTGTAGACGATGGATCGTGTGGTGTGGTCAGGGTGAAAGCTGGAGGCATGTAGGTAGGAATAGCGGTCAGTAGGTTTCCGGTATAGGGTGGTGTTGATGTGACTATCGTTTATTAGCACTGTAGTGTCCAGGAAGTGGATCTCATGTGTGGACTGGACCAGGCTGAGGTTGATGGTGGGATGGAAATTGTTGAAATCATGGTGGAATTCCTCAAGGGCTTCTTTTCCATGGGTCCAGATGATGAAGATGTCATCAATATAGCGCAAGTAAAGTAGGGGCGTTAGGGGACGAGAGCTGAGGAAGCGTTGTTCTAAATCAGCCATAAAAATGTTGGCATACTGTGGGGCCATGCGGGTACCCATAGCAGTGCCGCTGATCTGAAGGTATACATTGTCCCCAAATGTAAAATAGTTATGGGTAAGGACAAAGTCACAAAGTTCAGCCACCAGGTTAGCCGTGACATTATCGGGGATAACCTATCCTGAAGGATGACCCAACACTCTCACAAATCTTGGGAGAAAGGCCAGTCCTTGCCTACAGACAGCCCCCCAACCTGAAGCGAATACTCACCAACAACCACATACCACACAACAGAACCACTAACCCAGGAACCTATCCTTGCAACAAAGCCCGTTGCCAACTGTGCCCACATATCTATTCAGGGAACACCATCACAGGGCCTAACAACATCAGCCACACTATCAGAGGCTCGTTCACCTGCACATCCACCAATGTGATATATGCCATCATGTGCCAGCAATGCCCCTCTGCCATGTACATTGGTCAAACTGGACAGTCTCTACGTAAAAGAATAAATGGACACAAATCAGATGTTAAGAATTATAACATTCATAAACCAGTCGGAGAACACTTCAATCTCTCTGGTCACGCAATCACAGACATGAGGGTCGCTATCTTAAAGCAAAAAAACTTCAAATCCAGACTCCAGCGAGAAACTGCTGAATTGGAATTCATTTGCAAATTGGATACTATTAATTTGGGCTTGAATAGAGACTGGGAGTGGCTAAGTCATTATGCAAGGTAGCCTATCTTCCCTTGTTTTTTTCCTACAAACCCCCCCCCCCCAAGACGTTCTGGTTAAACTTGGATTATTGCTGTGCACATTGTAAGATGAGCTATTGCCAGCAGGAGAGTGAGTTTGTGTGTGTGGTTTTTGGAGGGGGTGTGTGTGTGTGGGGGGGGGTGGTGGTGAGAAAACCTGGATTAGTGCTGGAAATGACCCACCTTGATTATCATGCGCATTATAAAGAGAGGTTTCAAAGAGGGATGGGCTATTACCAGCAGGAGAGTGAGTTTGTATGTGTGTCTGTGTGTGTGTGTGTGGGGGGGGGGGAAGAGTGAGAAAACCTTGATTTGTGCTGGAAATGGCCTTCCTTGATGATCACTTGATGATCACTTTAGATAAGCTGTTAGCAGCAGGACAGTGGGGTGGGAGGAAGTTTTGTTTCATGGTCTCTGTGTGTATATAATGTCTTCTGCAGTTTCCACGATATGCTATGCATCCGATGAAGTGAGCTGTAGCTCACGAAAGCTCATGCTCAAATAAACTGGTTAGTCTCTAAGGTGCCACAAGTACTCCTTTTCTTTTTTCTTTTTAATAATTATTAATAATCCAAAATATTTATTTTCAAAAATTACCCACTGCACCAGATCTACCCCACAGGAAGGGAAGAAGAAAGAGGGAAACCTGGGTGTGCAAGCACACACAGGGAAATGCAGGGGCAGGTTTGAACTCATTTATGTATATACATAATATTTTATCCTATGAATGCCTTTTCATTAAATTCAAAAAATATGAATTAAACAAAACAATGGTTTTTTACCATATTTTTTCCTCATTACCGTCTACTAAGACCAATACCATCCATCATCATTATACCACCCCTGAAAAGCAGCCAAATTGGAAAAGTTAAAAATCAAAAGCTAAAATGCATTATTATTATTATTTTAAGAAAATAGCCCTTAGGGCAGAGGTGGGCAAACTACGGCCCATGGGCCACATCCAGCCCGTGGGACCCTCCTGCCCAGCCCCTGAGCCCCTGGCCCCTTCCCTGCAGCCTCAGCTCACTGCTCTGGGCGGCTGGGTTGCAGAGCCACAGCTGCCTCTCCTGGTGCTCTGGGCGGTGCGGCTGTAGCGCCGCCAGCCACCAGTGCTCCAGGCAGCGTGGTAAGGGGGCAGGGAGCAGGGGGTTGGATAGAGGGCAGGGGAGTTTGGGGAGGGTGGTCAGGGAGCAGGGGTGTGGATAGGGGTTGGGGCGGTCAGAGGGGAGGTTGAATGTGGGCAGGGGTTGGGGGGGCAGTCAGAAGGGGGGGTTGATGGGGCAGCAGAGGACAGTCAGGCACAGGGGTTCCAGGGGTGGTCAGGGGACAGGGAGCGGGGTGGGGGGATGGGGCTGGAGTACTGGGGGGGGCGGTCAGGGAACAGGGGGGTTGGATGGGGCAGGAGTCCTGTGGGAGCTGTCAGGGGGCAAGAAGCAGGGGAAGGGGGGGCGGGGAGCCGAGGCCGGGCCACGTCTTGCTGTTTGTGGAGGCTCAGCCTCCCCTCACCGGCCCTCCGTACAATTTCAGAAACCCGATGCGGCCCTCAGGCCAAAAAGTTTGCCCGCCCCTGCCTTAGGGCCTTATCATATAGCCTTCACCTCTTGGACTAATTTTTGTTTGATCAATAACAAGTTACTACATTGGTCTTTATTGCTATCGTAACATGTTCTGCAGAAGGGAAAGAGTTCAAAAATGTGGCCAGTGTCCTCTGAATGCATGAGAAGGAAAATAAGCCCTGGTCTACACTAGGACTTTAGGTCGAATTTAGCAGCATTAAATCGATGTAAACCTGCACCCGTCCACATGATGAAGCCCTTCATTTCGACTTAAAGGGCTCTTAAAATCGATTTCCTTACTCCATCCCTGACAAGTGGATTAGCGCTTAAATCGGTCTCGCCGGGTCGAATTTGGGGTACTGTGGACACAATTCGACGGTATTGGCCTCCGGGAGCTATCCCAGAGTGCTCCATTGTGACCGCTCTGGACAGCGCTCTCAACTCAGATGCACAGGCCAGGTAGACAGGAAAAGAACCGCGAAATTTTGAATCTCATTTCCTGTTTGGCCAGCCTGGCAAGCTGCAGATGACCATGCAGAGCTCATCAGCAGAGGTGACCATGCAGAGCTCATCAGCAGAGGTGACCATGATGGAGTCCCAGAATCACAAAAGAGCTCCAGCATGGACCGAACGGGAGGTACGGGATCTGATCGCTGTATGGGGAGAGGAATCCGTGCTATCAGAACTCCGTTCCAGTTTTCGAAATGCCAAAACATTTTTCAAAATCTCCCAGGGCATGAAGGACAGAGGCCATAACAGGGACCCGAAGCAGTGCCACGTGAAACTTAAGGAGCTGAGGCAAGCCTACCAGAAGACCAGAGAGGCAAACAGCCGCTCCGGGTCAGAGCCCCAAACATGCCACTTCTATGATGAGCTGCATGCCATTTTAGGGGGTTCAGCCACCACTACCCCAGCCATGTTGTTTGACTCCTTCAGTGGAGATGGAGGCAACACAGAAGCAAGTTTTGGGGACGAGGAAGATGATGATGATGAAGTTGTAGATAGCTCACAGCAAGCAAGCGGAGAAACCAGTTTTCCTGACAGCCAGGAACTGTTTCTCACCCTGGACCTGGAGCCAGTACCCCCCGAACCCACCCAAGGCTGCCTCCTGGACCCGGCAGCCGGAGAAGGGACCTCCGGTGAGTGTACCTTTTAAAATACTATACATGGTTTAAAAGCAAGCATGTGAAAGGATTACTTTGCCCTGGCATTCGCGGCTCTCCTGGATGTACTCCCAAAGCCTTTGCAAAAAGGTTTCTGGGGAGGGCAGCCTTATTGCGTCCTCCGTGGTAGGACACTTTACCACTCCAGGCCAGTAACACGTACTCGGGAATCATTGTACAACAAAGCATTGCAGTGTATGTTTGCTGGCGTTCAAACAACATCCGTTCTTTATCTCTCTGTGTTATCCTCAGGAGAGTGAGATATCATTCATGGTCACCTGGTTGAAATAGGGTGTTTTCCTTCAGGGGACACTCAGAGGTGCCCGTTCCTGCTGGGCTGTTCGTCTGTGGCTGAACAGAAATGTTCCCCGCTGTTAGCCACGGGGAGGGGACAGGGTTGAGGGGGTAGCCACGCAGTGGGGGGAGGCAAAATGCGACCTTGTAACGAAAGCACATGTGCTATGTATGTAATGTTAACAGCAAGGTTTACCCTGAAAGAGTGTAGCCACTGTTTTATAAAATGTGTCTTTTTAAATACCACTGTCTCCTTTTTTTTTCTCCACCAGCTGCATGTGTTTCAATGATCACAGGATCTTCTCCTTCCCAGAGACTAGTGAAGATTAGAAAGAAAAAAAAAACGCACTCGTGATGAAATGTTCTCTGAGCTCATGCTGTCCTCCCACACTGACAGAGCACAGACGAATGCGTGGAGGCAAATAATGTCAGAGTGCAGGAAAGCACAAAATGACTGGGAGGAGAGGTGGCGGGCTGAAGAGAGTAAGTGGCGGGCTGAAGACAGGGCTGAAGCTCAAATGTGCTGGCAGCATGATGAGAGGAGGCAGGATTCAATGCTGAGGCTGCTGGAGGATCAAATCAGTATGCTCCAGTGTATGGTTGAGCTGCAGCAAAGGCAGCTGGAGCACAGACTGCCACTACAGCCCCTGTGTAACCAACCGCCCTCCTCCTCAAGTTCCATAACCTCCACACCCAGACGCCCAAGAACGCGGTGGGGGGGCCACCGGCCAACCAGCCACTCCACCACAGAGGATTGCCCAAAAAACAGAAGGCTGGCATTCAATAAATTTTAAAATTGTAAACTTTTAAAGTGCTGTGTGGCATTTTCCTTCCCTCCTCCACCACCCCTCCTGGGCTACCTTGGTAGTCATCCCCCTATTTGTGTGATGAATGAATAAAGAATGCATAAATGTGAAGCAACAATGACTTTATTGCCTCTGCAAGCGGTGATCGAAGGGAGGAGGGGAGGGTGGTTAGCTTACAGGGAAGTAGAGTGAACCAAGGGGCGGGGGGTTTCATCAAGGAGAAGCAAAGAGAACTTTCACACCGTAGCCTGGCCAGTCATGAAACTGGTTTTCAAAGCTTCTCTGATGCGTACCGCGCCCTCCTGTGCTCTTCTAACCGCCCTGGTGTCTGGCTGCGCGTAACCAGCAACCAGGCGATTTGACTCAACCTCTCACCCCGCCATAAACGTCTCCCCCTTACTCTCACAGATATTGTGGAGTGCACAGCAAGCAGTAATAACAGTGGGAATATTGGTTTCGCTGAGGTCTAAGCAAGTCAGTAAACTGCGCCAGCGCGCCTTTAAACGTCCAAATGCACATTCTACCACCATTCTGCACTTGCTCAGCCTGTAGTTGAAGAGCTCCTGACTACTGTCCAGGCTGCCTGTGTATGGTTTCATGAGCCATGGCATTAAGGGGTAGGCTGGGTCCCCAAGGATAACTATAGGCATTTCAACATCCCCAACAGTTATTTTCTGGTCTGGGAATAAAGTCCCTTCCTGCAGCCATTTAAACAGACCAGAGTTCCTGAAGATGCGAGCGTCATGTACCTTTCCCGGCCATCCCACATTGATGTTGGTGAAACGTCCCTTGTGATCCACCAGAGTTTGCAGCACTATTGAAAAGTACCCCTTGCGGTTTATGTACTCACCGGCTTGGTCCTCCGGTGCCAAGATAGGGATATGGGTTCTGTCTATGGCCCCACCACAGTTAGGGAATCCCATTGCAGCAAAGCCGTCCACTATGACCTGCACATTTCCCAGGGTCACTACCCTTGATAGCAGCAGATCTTTGATTGCGTGGGCTACTTGCATCACAGCAGCCCCAACAGTAGATTTGCCCACTCCAAATTGATTCCCAACTGACCGGTAGCTGTCTGGCGTTGCAAGCTTCCACAGGGCTATCGCCACTCGCTTCTCAACTGTGAGGGCTGCTCTCATCTTGGTATTCATGCGCTTCAGGGCAGGGGAAAGCAAGTCACAAAGTTCCATGAAAGTGCCCTTACACATGCGAAAGTTTCGCAACCACTGGGAATCGTCCCAGACCTACAACACTATGTGGTCCCACCAGTCTGTGCTTGTTTCCCGAGCCCAGAATCGGCGTTCCACAGCATGAACCTGCCCCATTAGCACCATGATGCATGCATTGGCAGGGCCCATGCTTTCAGAGAAATCTGTGTCCATGTCCTGATCACTCACGTGACCGCGCTGACGTTGCCTCCTCGCCCGGTATCGCTCTGCCAGGTTCTGGTGCTGCATATACTGCTGGATAATGCATGTGGTGTTTAATGTGCTCCTAATTGCCAAAGTGAGCTGAGTGGCCTCCATGCTTGCCTTGGTATGGCGTCCGCACAGAAAAAAGGCGCGGAACAATTGTCTGCCATTGCTCTGATGGAGGGAGGGGCGACTGATGACATGGCTTACAGGGTTGGCTTACAGGGAATTAAAATCAACAAAGGGGGTGGCTTTACATCAATGAGTATTTCAGGCAGGACTTCACAGAGGGTTCCAATAAGAAATGGTACACCTAAGTAATTGTTCTTATTGGAACAAGCAGGTTGATCTGGCCTCTGATTGATACATGGCTAGATTTACCTCGCTGCACCATCTCTGTGAGTGACTGCAGTGTGACCTAGAGGAATGAGTTCCCTAGACGGGGGAGGGGGGGAAGCAAATGAGTACAAAACAAATCTGGTCTATTTCTTGTTTTGATCCACTCTGTCTATCTTTTACATCTTTGGCTGGCAGCAGACGGTGCAGAAGGACTGCAAGCCATCCACATCTCATGGCTGCTCAGCAGAAGATGGTACAATAGGACTGCTAGCAATCCGTATCGCCTGCCTGCTCACCATAAGATGGTTCAATAGGACTGACTGCAGGACTAAAGAGAATGACCTGGTCAAGTACTTCTAATGTAGTCCCTGCGCCCATGTCTGCCCAGGCGCTCTTGGCCGACGTGGCCAGGAGCACCTTGGACATGACGATGCGGCTACCAGTTCTATTGTACCGTCTGCTGCCACCAGGCAATGGGTTGCTGCTGCTGTGTAGCAATGCAGTACCACGTCTGCCAGCACCAAGGAGACATACGGTGACGGTTACCTGAGCGGGCTCCATGCTTGCCGTGGTATGGCGTCTGCACAGGTAACTCAAGAAAAAAGGCGCGAAATGATTGTCTGCTGCTGCTTTCATGGAGGGAGGAGGGAACGGGGCCTGACGATATGTACCCCGAACCACCCGCGACAATGTTTTAGCCCCATCAGGCATTGGGATCTCAACCCAGAATTCCAATGGGCAGCGGAGACTGCGGGAACTGTGGGATAGCTACCCACAGTGCAACACTCCAGAAGTCGACTCTAGCCTCGGTACTGTGGAAACACTCCGCCAAGTTAATGCACTTAATGCAGTTAGAGCATTTTCTGTGGGGACACACACACTTGAATATATAAAAACGATTTCTAAAAAAACGACTTCTATAAATTCGACCTAATTTCGTAGTGTAGACATACCCTAAGTCTATGACCTTGCAATCATCAAAATTTTTAACTATTCTCACAGGGACATTCTCACATGAGGCATGTGCCTAAGTGTCTTCAGAATCAGGTCCTAAAAACACAGCAACATATTCATAATACACATGCTGCCATCCTCAACTGTCCACTCCAGCTCCTCAACAATCATCTCTGTGACTTCTTCCTTATGCGAGCTAAGCTTATTCACAAGACTCGCACCTTCTCAACATTCAAGTCACTCCTGAAGACCTATCTCTGTGCCTATAAGGAACTTACTACCTGATATTGTGCTTGATGAGTACCTTATGTTTATTTTGCATGCCCTATTTATTTTTATTTGTTATCTTGTCTATAGAGTGGTACAATTTAAAGAGTTCATTCTGGTTTTAACAGTATCATAAGTTACAGATATATGTCCCATACTTAAGATGGGAAACACCCAAAGAAGTGTTAATATTTCTAGAACCAAAATGAACTTTTCATTGTGCCTACTATATATGTATTCCTCCCCTTAATTTCACCCAATAGCTTTCTGCTTATTTATGTGCCTTTAGATTGTCAGTAAGGGATTGGGCTTTCTTCTCTGTGTGTAAAGCATCTAACACACTGTAGGCGCTTCTGGAAATTATCATTAATAACAATAAAATAAATAATAATAATAATAGGGATAAGTCAATAAAAATACAGAGCAGAGAAATATAACACTTCAAGGATCAGAAAGACAATGCCACAAATATTTACTCAGATATTCATGACCTTTAATTTAGAAAAATTAATATTCCATTTATTGAACTATTTCTAAAAAAGACAGCTGTATGTGAATGCAACACGATGGTGCAGATTACATTTTTATCCATATTCAAACATGAAATATATATTTAAGCAGTTACTTTTGAAAGGCTACCACAGTCTTAGCGAACTACTTTGCAAGCCCATTTATACCTCCCATCACTGAATTGTTCTGGGGTGGTTGTTATTGGTATTTTTGTTTTTTGAGAAATCCACGGTCTTGTGTTCCTGCATTTCTCACTTTCAACTAAGAAAGGAAATGACAGAAATGTTGACTTCTTGTACTCTCAGTATTTCTGGTCTAGGCTTTGTCTGTACTAGAAAAGATTTCCCCTGGTAGCTGTGTGAATTTTCACCATCACCACAACATTTGTCATGGTAAAAAAGTGGCAAAATTCTACCCTGGAAGAAATCTCAAATCTCCCAACACATTTCACTAAGGCAGAGGATGGTCACTTTCACAACCGGTTTTGCAGTAAATATGTTTTTAACCTGAAAGAGTCACCTTTTGCTGGAAAACAGGGACAGATTTGAGATGAAGTTGTAAGATATGTTCCTTTTCTCAAGACTGGTAGAAATTAGATTTTTCAGTGTAGGTCTTTTCCTGCAGTTCTTTTTTATAGTCTTTTGCAGAACAGCCAAAACTTTAACATTCAGGAGCTAACACATGGCAGGCCTCTTTTAAATTCAACAAAATATGGAAACAAGAAACTGCGTCAAAGATGATACTACGAGGAGTAGTAGGTTGAGTAACATCGTGTATGTTGGAAATACATATTTGTTGTATTAAAGGGATCCAGTGAAATACATGGAACTGCGCCACAGGTGGGGAGCTGGCAAACACACAAAGAAAAAAGTGATGCTCAAAAAGTATGTTAGCCAAGTTATCCTGAACCTAATTACACTAAGCCAATAATCCTTTTATAGCATTCATACTAAAAGTTTACTAGCATGAACTTCACAATGATGTGCTATGTTGTTGGGTTGTTCTTTTTTTATTACTCCTCAATCTATAACATCATAAACTATAACACTTGTTTCAGATTAATATGACTCACACAACTCAAACTAGAACTTTACCTCCAGTTAAGGATTGTCTTGCTGCTTAGCAGACATTGCCCTCAATTCAGAGCAGTTTGCACACACTGTAGTTCTTCTGTTTTGTCATCAAGGCTGAATTGCTAAGGGCTTCCATTGTCTTCAGATCAACAGGTGCAGAATGTCTCTTGGATTTGAATGCTGCAGTTATCGGTCGAGCAATCAATGGTCTTATGTTATAGCATTCATATTAAAATGCTAATTGCCATTAATGCTTCCCACTAATGTATTCAATTCAAATGTGTTCTTTTATTCGTGTAAATGTGATATGAGAGACTGGTCCATTAATTTCAATAGAACACAGAGCTATACCATCCAGAGCAGTGCTTAAGCAGTAAAACAAAGCCTTACAATCTGATTAGATTTTGCTTGCAGTGATAGCTCTCTCCATTTATGAAATTACATTGGACACTAAATACTGTATTCTGTCTGACTGCTGCTATATATCAACAGATTTAATCTATTTCTAACCCTACAGTATTTTATAGCCACAGAGGCTATAAAATACTTTATAGCACCCTTTATTCATGTTTGCTCTCAGGCTACACAATGTCAAAGCACAATGCAGCGTATTACACATGTGGTAGAGAGTGGAAATATTTATATTGACTAGAAACGGCCCCAGCTGCTGTGTAGTCCAGATCTACATCCAAACTTTCCCACACTCTGAAGTCTGACAGTAGAAAGAGGGGCCAAATGTCAATGTTCAGATCTAGAGCCAAAATTTTACAAAGACTGGGTTGGTGCCTGGCTCTGGAGTTTATTTCAAATCCATCGCCATCAATTATCCCTCATGCACACCTCCCCACACTCTTCCATGTGCACCCTTAATGTAACTGGAATGATTGCTATATTTTAGCAATAGGCCTGGTTTTACTTCGGAAGTGCTTCTCTTCTTAAAGTGATCTCACTGGTCTATGGACCTATACCCACTGACAACTCCATTGTTCCACTGTAATGTGTCTCTTTCTTCCTTGAGGTCTTGTCTAGCTACTTTCTCTCAAGTCCCAACAACCTTGCTCACACCCAAACAGTTGCTGATAGCAAAGGGTCTCAAAGCAGGTTTGATGTCCTAGCCAGGCAGCTGCAGTCTTCAAATCTCATGTCCTCTTATGGCTTCCTCTGGACACAGACACTCCAGACTGCACTGCAAGCCTGTGGCAGGCCCTGGATTGTGAAAGATTTGGAGGCATCTGTCAGTCCAGCACAGAATTGCTAAGACCCCAAAGCAAATTCTGTGGGATATCAGCAAGGTTGTGGAAGATGGTGCAGTTTGGGAATTTAACAGGAATTTACCTTCATTGAGCTGAAAGATGTAAAGAGTTTGATTTCAGCACTAAGTCCCATTATTGCTTAGACTCTGATGCCTCATCTTGGACAGATTTTTAGAAGTACTGGTGCTACTTGAATCATGACTTTCACCCACAATAAACCTCAAAGCCGCACCCAAGTAGAGATCCCTAATAAAAATGTGACTGCTAAATCTACTTCAGAGTAGGAGCTAGACCAAGCTGGATATTGTCTAGCCTGATAAACTGGAACTTCTATTAGCTCAGGATCAGTACACTAATATTTCACATCTATACAGCAAAAATTCCCAAGGATCCCCTAACACAGCATGCTTAAATCCCCTGCATCTGCACTGTGCGTGTACAATCAAGTGATAGAACTTACATAAGCAAAACCCACTTGCATTTGATTTCTACTTTGTACTTTAAATTCCATCACAAATACACACATGCACAAATGATAAAACAGAAAATGTCAGACATTTTCAGACTTGGGTACCCAAAGTTTAGGCATCTAAATCCATATTTAGACACAAAAGAGTGGTCTGATTTTCAAAGATACAACCAACGTGAGCTTCAAGGCTCAGCACCTCCGGAAATCAGGTCACTTACTTAGGTGACTGCATGTAGATCTAGGTGCCTAAATGTAGGTACTGCCATTTGAAAATGTGGGACTTTTTGCACAACTGAAGGGGACCATATTAGTAAAAATTTGGCCATCTACAGCAGCTCATCTCAAAGGATTCCAAATCAGTTTACAAAACTATATGCATAAAGCACTACTAAGATGGTATCCAAGACACAACACAGTTCACTCCAGCAAATGCACTGATGAGTAACAACTGTTTACTCGCCTTAGCTAGAGACAGGGAATGAAAAACAGGAGAACTCTTGCCAAGAATGCCATTGCAAATGTTTGTTTTAGTCCCTGCCTGAATCAAATCTTCTTCTGTTTTTAAAAAGGATACATCTTTCCTCGTTAACATTGCTATGACTGAAAGTGGAAATATATATTTTTCATGGAAAAAACACGACTGTATCCTGGGGCACCTGGATATCAAGAATGGGCTACTGTTCCCTTCACTTGACCTGTCCTGATTTTTTTTGAGAGGGTGGAGGGGGATGGTGGCGGACGCAACCAAATTATGACACTGTACAATTGTGTTGCATTTGTGGGTATCAGAGACTAGGGGAGGACCAGTACAAAAGAGTCCCCCTGTAGTTTCTTCTGATGCAACAAAAAGTAATGGTTATAAAAAGATGTATATGTATGCTGGTTACCGATATTTACAGTTAACTAAAGTAATAGTCACCGAATCTGTGACACCCATGAGCAAGAAATGCAAGAACTCATGCTTTCCCTCTGGATCATCACAGAGCTTCTCAAACAGATTTCCTTGCCCTCCATCAGTCACAGTAAACAAGGGGGCTGTGTTCTTCCAGTGGGGGGAAATGCGCATACTGAAATCCCAATGAAGTCAGGAGCCAAAATCTGAATTTGTCTCCTGCTCACTAAGGGCCAGACTTTACTCAAGAAAGATTCCTATCAACTTCCATAGGAAATGAGGATGCAGGAAGCACTCATACTTCACAGTATCCGGTCCTCAAGAGTGCAAACTAAGGCTCCGATCCTACAATGTATAGCACTCAAGCAGACTGCTGCACACTTGTGGAATCCCACTGACAATACTATACGCAGCAGTCTACCCCATTGTAGGACTGAAGCCTATGGGCCTGATCCTTCTAATACTGAAGCCAGTGTCAAAATTCCCACTTGACTTCAATTGGACCATGAGCAGGCCTTAAAAACACTGTTCTGAACTCTATACTCATGCAACCCTCCCATTCTTCTTCTTCTTAACTAATACTGATATCATGACATTGTTCTGCAGCCCCAGTCACTGAAGGCACTTATATTGCACTAGATGGTACACATGAGGACAGCCCCTACCTGGAACAGCTGCATAGGACTCTTTATTGAGCATAAAGTAGTTTTTAATTCTGAAAGTTATTTCTCAGCTTTACTTATGCCTCAGATCCCTCCTTCACAATGCTCTGCAGCTAGAGACATTTTAAAAAAAATACATCCACTGCTTTCATTTCAGTTTAGCTTATAGACTACAATGCAAATGTTCTTATTTTCCCCCAAAATATTAAAATCCCTCTTCCCCATATAATCCAAATTGTGCTTTCTGTCAGTAAAAGGTTTAATCAGAGAATTCTCTTTCCATTTCACAATATACACAAAAATTAAACCAGACTTTGTTCTCAGAAATGCCAGCGAGGAGATAACCCTCATTGCCAGACTAATCTGAAAGTTAAGTAAAATGTGAGGAGTGTCTCCATCTCAACCCCCGCCCTTCTCTCCTCCCCGACAATCTTCTTCCCATTCTACACTGCTTCAATGGCAACAATTAACTAAAATGTCTTGAGAGAGCCCAGAATAATAGGCTGTTCTGTTAATCTGTATTCATAGGTCTCACTTAATGGGTTTTTTTTTTTGCTTAGTCAAAAAATTGAAAACTCACGCTGCACTATGGCCATCTGTGGGGCTCTTTGTTTGAGGATTTGAGAAGAGGCCAAAAAGTCATGTCAGTGAGAATCAAACCCCTGAGGTATCTGAGAAGTTTAGCCAGGGACCAGACGAACATAAAGTCACTTTTCACAAGAAACCCATCTCTGTCTAAAACCAACATAATATAGGCTGTTTAGCCCACAGGCATGATTCCCTAAAACAAGCCAGATAACCTCCTGTATGCATGAATCAGCTCTGGCAAGTTACTGAACACAATCAGTTAAAGATGTTCAGATTTTTATCTGTCAAGCATTTTGAAAGTCTGGCTCTGGGACCCTAAGTTAAAATGTCTGTGAGAGCAATGATGTCATCCTTGTGACAGGCTTTAACTGAAGCAATGAAAGGGGCTGTTATGTTTCTCCTAGCTCAGCAGGTGTGAAGGCAACACAAAGGACATTCACAGAGGAATTCCCTTACATGAAACTTAATCAGACCTCATTCTGGATGTTGCACATCACTGCTTCCACTGCCTGAGAAATGAATGGTGAACAAATGCTGATTCATTATATTTTGCTAAGACTCCTGAGGGAAAAATACATAATTTAGAAAAGTCATCAATTTTTACTCTTGTTTTTCTTTCGTCTCAATTTCATTTTCACTTTTCTTTCTCTGTCTGTGTTGTTTTCTACTTCGTTTGCTCTCTCTTCAGTAAGGCCCTTTACTCCAATTTGTTTAAAGTTTGTTTATTAAGTCTGGCTACCAGTTGTGTATTTTTTTTCCTTTCAGTTTCCTCCAACTGATTTTAATGGAGCAAAGCTCTGATTAGAAGTAGATATGGGTACAAAGCCACAAAGTTTGTATTTGGATCCAAGCTCTCTCAAAGTTTGTGAATGTTTTGATCTGGGATATAAGATTAGTCTGATCTCTAATTAAAAGCTACTATTGAGCACAAAATGGATGCTAGTTTCTAACTCTCCTTGCTTTGCTAAATTAATCTAGAACATTAGAGTTTTGGAGGTAAAAATGCATCCATGGAAAGTCATTTTTAATGGAACAAGATCCAGTTACATGACATTTTATTCAGCATTATAAATTTGTCACTTGCTGAGGTGGTACTCAAAAAGGAAAAACCCTTAGCACTGAAAATAAATGTTAGGATGCTTATTTTTTATTCACACTGTAACTTGAACAGCTGAACATTCCAGTTTTAGATTTCCAGGACAACCATTATTCAGCATAGAAACTGACTTGATATATCTTCAAAGCAAATCGCTTACAGTTGTCAGTGAATCTGAAAATGTGTCACTTTGGAAAATTTAGCTGCTCTTATAAAAGTGCAGTCAGATGGTCATCTGGGAGTCACAGCACAAAGCACTGAAATTAAAAAAAGACGATAGCATTCATATTAATGAAAGCCATAGTTAAGGTTACAACAGGACTTTAATTATAATCGCCTGTTCTCACATGATCAAAACTTTGTAAACTTCTCCTTGCCACATGAAATTTTATCATGCTTTGTAGTTTCAGGCCAGAGAAGATTTGTTTTTTCTTTTTATAGTTTGAGCAAAATCCTTTAGTTCTTCAAATTGCTTTAAAAAAAGTGCCTATGAAAAGGTTAAAACACGAAACAAAAACTTTTCCTCCTGAAAGTAATTGTTAATGTGTACCCCCTGATAGTGTGTTTTACAGGCCCCTCTCTCAGCGGATCCACAAAGGATATGAATTGTTATAGCCCCAATTACAGGGTTTTGGCTCTTTAACTCAGGCTGCAGCAGCTCATGATTTTAGCTCTGGAGGTCACCACTCCAATCCCTGATCTCGGGGGCAGGACGGCAGCCCTCATAAAGGCACTTTTTCCAGTCACGCACACTCGAAATCAAAAACCAGCTGGACTTTCCAGTTTGAATCTTCCTGGGAAGCCACTGCCAGACAGACCTTTTCATTGTTTGCAATACAAACTGAAAGGGAGATATAAGCATTTAAAATCTTGGCACCTGTATAAATGAGAGTACCTTGTGACAACTTTGATCCAAACCCCGAATATTCTTATGGTCAGGGATGAATTAAGATTATCTGGGGCCCTAGGAACAGTGGTTTGTTTTGCTTTTGTTCTCCTGTTTTTGTTAATATTTCTGTCCCATCTCCAACCTCTGTCCACTGGATAAAGGAAGAACTTAGCCTGATGACTCTGACTTATATTTTTGCAGCTGCACGAATTTTGAGTGCTATGGGAGCTATTCACCATTTTCCAGCAGCCCATGTAGTCACGTGTATCAAAGCAGAGTCAGTGTAAAACACTACCAGATTGGACTGGCAATGTTTTACACCCACATTGGACCAGTCTAAATGACTATGAAAACTGCAGGCAATGGTGAATCAGGCCCTCAGTGTTTAATTTTTATCTGTGATCCATGCAAAGCAGGTGGCTGTCTGTGTAGAATTCCAACTGCAGTCAATGAATGTATATGTCAGAACACAAGTGTGGCCTTGCAATCACAATGGAGAACCAGAGCTTTATTTTGTAGAGGAAAATCCAGCTGCAGTTTTCTGGTGTTAGTGTTGAAAAACCAGACACCACTCACCTTCTTGAATATCCTACCATCCAGAAAGGCATGCTCCCAGTTCATCCCACAAGTATAGTGGGCTCTATTAAAATCTTCAGGTTTAATTCAGGGCACTGTTTATCTTTATTACAGTCTTTATAGCACTTCTGCTTTTTCCAGTGGAAAACAGCAAATTCCAAAATGAATGCAACTAATATGAACAGTAAATGTCATACACGTACTCTATGGTAAGTATTTATTCTGACACACAAAGAGTAACAGCTGGGTGTTTTCAACCACTAAAAAGGTGCAAAACCAGAACTAAAAGGTACACACGTCTGTACCAAAAGTAACCAGCACAGGTGAAGGGAAGTTAATAGGCATGCACTGAAACTATTGGTAAACTAGCATTTGAAATCTAGGGTAATAATGGCACGTGTATATGGCAACTTTTTATTTCTGAAGGATCCTCAAGTGCTTTTAAAAAATGACCAGGTAATGAGATGTGTGTTTACACACACACACACACACACACACAGATGGCAAGCAACGTTTAGTATTCGATTGGAATTTACATATAGAGATATATGTATACACATTATACATTCTCCAAAAGAGAATACAAAGAGAATAAAGTTTGGCAAAATGCAATCAATGTAGAGTGTAATTTAGTCATAATACTGAAGTGAAACATTGTTAATTCTCACAATGAGAGTGCTGCTCCAGCTGATATCAGTAGTTAAGAACTTGCTTTTAAATCTCTTCTGAAAGGCAGCACCTCCAGCAGCACTCTGCCCCATACACGGGCTCAGCAGTGATTCAGAGGGAAGGGTGCCATCCATGGAATCACCAGACTCACTTCCTGTACAAGGTCGATTCTAACTGGTGGTCTCCCATGCAACCACTAACCTTGCTGAGCTTGTGAGACGTGACATGTTCACAGTCCTCCATTGAATGGACACAGATGATTCACAATTCATCATTCATGCAGTCTGTCCCTACCCAGGCTATGATGTCAGTATCTATATCTGTTTATTGTTCTTAGCAGGGCAAGAAATCCAAGATACGTTTCCTGTAAGTCTCAACTGAAAAGGAAGTGTTTCCCCCCTCTAATAAAGTATGTATAAAAGATACCTACACCACCAAAACCAGAAATAAAGACTAGAAAAAATCATCAATCAAATAAGCTTTAAACTGCTTTGTTTTTCAACACTCATTAGAGTAACTGAGCCTTTTCACAGTTCTTGGAAATGCTGTAACAATTCAGAGGGGAAAACCCCACATAAGTGGCACTGATACAATTAGCAACAGTCACAAGAAAGAATACCAGGAAAAGCAGTGAACGTGATTCCTTTGGCAGATAGCAGAAGTGGCAGCAGTAGAGAAGCAAAGTTGCCTTACCATATCTCATGAAATTTCACTTAGACAGGTATTTAATCCATATATTCCCAGCTGGAAGACATCTCACAGTAGCCACCCTCTGACACTTCAGTGAGGAGGAATGGTAATGGGACAAAATAATTACATTATTCTTTGAACCCTCCTTATAACTTTATCTTGCTGACAATTTGCCACTCCAAACCAGTACAGAAAACAGTGGAAGAACATAAAAGTTCTGACTGAGGTTCAAAGTTTAGCTGCCAAGTTAGCCAAACCTGAAGCAATTACACTGTGCATGCATTGTGCCACACTGCAAAGACCATCATGTAATGAAATGACCAACTGGATAAAGAAAGAAGAGGAAAACCCACATGTGAAGCAGGAAGGAAGCAGAGGAAGCAGAACACTATGGGATCTTCCAGTCTTTATACCTATATAGGCTTTGATGATTGACATTATTTGCGTGTGTATATAAAATATATAATTATGGAATACATGATAGTGAGAATATAAAGATGTTATTGGCATGCATTTTGGAGGTCAGGATTATTGATGAAAGGTAAAGCACAAATGAGTTATACAAAGTATCCCACACAAATGTCAGGTGTTCTCTATATACATTAAATATTACAGAATAATTTAGAAATATTAGACTTTTTTATTATTTGAATTGTAATGTTATGGGCTGAATCCCTATGCCTGTAGAACCAGGTGGTTTAATTACCAAGAGTTCAACTGTACAAGGCTCTGGCTCTCCTGACTTTAAAGTCAATTTTCCCAGGGCCTTCCAAATTAAGAAACAAGTGCATAAACTAAAGGAAAGATGGGACTTCCCCCTTCCCAATGGGAGAAAATCTTCCTCCTTTCTAGATCAGTGGGGCCATGAAATAAGAGATTTTAAAGTAATGATTTTTTTTCATAGTGAGAAATGCTGTCAATAGCACTGGATTGAATCTTACCCCTTGGAGGCCTTGGGCAGGTGTCATTTTTTTCATCAAAGGAGAATTCCATATTTGAGGAAGAAAGAACAGGTTTCTGGGGCAGTGCTTTTTTTTTTTTTTTAATTAGTGTATGTTTAAAGGTATTCAAGAGCTAAGAATGTTAGTTAGTGATGTGGACAAAGATACTGATAGTGGAACAGGTGAAATCTGGATCAAAAAGGGAGAGATAGGAGACTTTTTTGATTATATGTTTTAATAATTTTTATTATTATTTTGAAAGGAACAAACTTGTAGGACTAAAGCTTTCTGTCATGACAAAGATATAATTTTTGGGAAATCAACAGGATGTCAAGATTATTGCCTTAAAGTTTAAACCAAGTTTTGGAAAGTACTTAAAGTTAGTGTTTGGCTTACCTCTGATTTCTTTTCCTTATGATTCATTATTTATTCCAATGGTTACAAATGTGACAAGGCAATGGATAAAAGCATTTATTCACATCTCTCTCTTTCTGTGTCAGATCAGAAACACTGATGCCCTGGAGAATACAGTATGGAAAAATCAGTGCGTAAAGAACAGTGAAATCAATCACAGAAGTCACTCACTGTGGTTTAAAGATTAAAATATTTACAACATAATAATGGCAACAAAGTGCAAGTGCCAGCAGTTACAAGGAGGAAACATCTTGTGTCACTAAATTAGAGTATCAGTAAGCTTCCCTTAAGCTTACAACAGCAGTTTCATCTAACAGAGTTAGAGGCCCCCAAAGCCAGCATTTCTACTAGACCGGGCCAGCTCTACAATCTAACGGGCAGATTACCATACCTTATTAAATTGCACTCAAATACATGTGTAATCCATAAATTCTGATTCTCATAGTAGCCATGCTCATAATGATGAGGAATGGTAGTAAGACAAAAGAATTACAAGTAGAGTTGAGAGAATAATTTGCAGGAGACTGTTCAACTCAGTTTGCCCATTTCCAAACTCAAGTTGTCCCAAACTCTGATGGTTCTTCACCATCCCAAAACTAGGACACCTCAAACTGAGCACTACAAACTTAAATTATATGTATAAGAAATTCTAGATTTTGTACTCTCTAGTACAGCTGGAGCACACAATGACAGCTTTAGCTAAGAAAGCCTAAATATTACCCTTATAAAGCAGCTTTTTATTTGCTTTTAACTCTGCCAAACTTTCACTGTTCAAGCAGACATTTTCCAGGCCAGATCTCTGTTTGAGGGTGAATGTTTGCACGTGCAAGACTAGATGTGGGGAGGCCATAAAGGAAGTGGTTACACACACAGTAGTCAAGCTGAAATATGACCAAGGCAGGGAACAAGTTTTTTTGGTGGAATTGATTGGAAGAAAAATATTTTTGAAGTACTGTAAAGGAAGTACAGTGATGGCCTGGGTGTGGGGAGAATGGAAGTTGAGATGTTGAACACAAACAAGCAGTGGGTGTTAGGATAATGAAGAAAGAAGGGAGAAGAGACGGTTTGGGAGGGTAAATGACAATTGTCAGTTTTCACCAAGTTTGAAGTGATGATGGACCATCCATGGGAAAGAAAAATTAACTCAAAAGGAAATTGATTGATTTTATTTTCCTGGAGAGGGCCTGGTCTTTCAGAAGTTTGAGGAACACTGCAATAGAATTAGGTTACAAGAGCAGCCATGAAATTGCTGTGTTACCAAGGTTGGTGGAAACTGCTTCCTCTATACCTCCCCAGGGAAATCCACACATAATAAGAATGGCTACTTGAGCTCAGTATTGCGTGTCATTTTAGTCATGATGAGAGTGGTATTTTTTAATTAGTACATGGATCTCTTGATTTTAGATTCAGACCTGTAAATGCTGTTCCATGATTCGTGAAAGAATCACCAGTGAATCCAATGCAAATATATTTCACTAGGCACCATCATCAACCACAAGGTCCCAATTAGAAAGGGTCATTAGCTCTGAGGTTTGTTTGAAGTGCCGCTTGAGAAGGATTAGCCACAAAGTAAGAGTGATTCATTATTTCTGACTGTTTTCACAGACGTGTGTGAATAAAGCTCAGATTATTTGAACTAAAACTTTCTTTTACTATGACATGCATCATTACAACAGACAATTTTGCTAGCTGGGTGAACAATGATATAGACTCTGAACTTTTAAAAATAGATATATTTTATTAATTAAAATACAATTATGGGTTATAGTAAAATTAACAGGTTCATACTTACAAGTGAAGTATAAAATTATATAAAACATGAAAGACCCCCTCACCAAAAGCAAACAAAACTTATAGAAAACAACAAAATGAAATTAAATTTCCAATCATTTCACGTTGTATTTTATAACATTATGTTCCAACAACACCATATATACAAAGTCATGAGGTCAGATAAAACTCTAAGGCCAAAATATGAAGTGATTCAGCTCCATTATAGGCTTACAGAGTGCTAAAATTCAACCATATTTTGTAAGCAGGCTCAGATTTCAAGGATTTGGGATGAAGAATACAAATATATTTGGTTAACAAATATATTCATGTCAATATATTTATATTCTTATGAAGATTATATGGAGAGATAAAATGCATGTTATCTCTATATAGAGCTAGATATTTTAATTACACTACAAAGAAGCTAGTCAGCATTAAGGTTGACTACAACACTAAGGTTGCTCAATTAAATGGCCAAAAGTCAGGAACTGGGAAAGTTAAGGTTGAATGTGCATCCATCGTGCTCCACTGTGCATATGCACCATGAGACACTTTACCTGTTTAAATACGATACTATATAGGAGCAAATATTTCATTTAAATCTACAGCCACAGAGGGTTCCTCTTGGCACTGGAAGTAGTGTGGTTCAGCTGTGCAAATGGGTGTAAGGCACAATTTGGATGCATAACTCAGGAAGTACATACCGGGGGCCTAATCAATTCAAGTTAATATTATCTTTCCATTGTTTTCAATGGACTTAGGATCTGGCCGCTGGTCCATGGCATGCGTTTAGAGAAAAGATCTCTGACTTTCAATTTTAAGAACCCGGAACTGCATGAATGATCTTAGGTCCTCCACCTCCATTCCTTTGGGTGTTATAAAGAAATTCCAGTGTATTTAAAGGGGTTTGAGCACTTGAAAATCATATGTAAAAAAACACCTGATATCCCTGATGATACTATGGCAGCATTACAGCACTTGTGATTTATTTCTTGGAGCTCAGGAGCCCCTTTTCACCAGACATCAGCATTTTTGTTGTGAAACCTATGGCTTTATAACATAAATTCATAGCAGCAGCTAGTGTTATGGATAATTATCTAATTATCTTTTGGATCCAATGCACATGGTTTCATTTAAAAATCTTCCTTCTCTGTGCTTGCTGTGTGGCTTTTGGCAGGCTTGTAAAAGATATGACTCAACTGCTTGTCAGCACAGCTTTTATGAGCTAAGAATAATTGAGTAGGAAGCAAGCTTGTCTCAAAAGTAAAATTGTAATTGATTACTAATTACTGAAATATTGTGTCTGATGTGGGGTTAGCAGGAGACAGTACTGTAAGTCTCCTGATAATTAGAAAGCATGTCTGTGAGTCCTTTGGGGTTGCCTAAAGGCACATAGACACATGCCAACAATTACAACTGATTGTAATCCCTCCCTTCCCTTGTGGTAAGATTCCACAATGCTGTGCTATGGAAAATCCATGCTAACCTGTTTCAGGATGGCAGTTTACCATTATTTAATGTTTATAGGACTGTAGGGTCCATAAACTGCCATCCTGGGGCCCCACTGTGCTAGGTGCACAGATAAGCTATGTCTACACAACAGCTAGGAAGCGTGCTTACCAGCTCAGGTAGATACACGAGCACTGATTGAGATCATGCCTAAAAATAGCAGTGTGGCCACAGTGGTACAGGCAGCAGAGCAGACTAGTCACCTGGGTACATACTTGGGCAGCTAGCCCAATCCCACGTCTGAAATGCCACAGCCATATGGCAGGTTTCAGAGTAACAGCCGTGTTAGTCTGTATACGCAAAAAGAACAGGAGGACTTGTGGCACCTTAGAGACTAACCAATTTATTTGAGCATAAGCTTTCGTGAGCTACAGCTCACTTCATCGGATGCATACTGTGGAAAGTGTAGAAGATCTTTTTATACACACAAAGCATGAAAAAATACCTCCCCCCACCCCACTCTCCTGTTGGTAATAGCTTATCTAAAGTGACCACTCTCCTTACAATGTGTATGATAATCAAGGTGGGCCATTGTAAGGAGAGTGGTCACTTTAGATAAGCTATTACCAACAGGAGAATGGGTTTGTGTGTGTGGGGGGGAGAAAACCTGGATTTATGCTGGAAATGGCCCAACTTGATTATCATACTCATTGTGAGGAGAGTGATCACTTTAGATAAGCTATTACCAGCAGGAGAGTGGGGTGGGGGGAGGTATTTTTTCATGCTTTGTGTGTATAAAAAGATCTTCTACACTTTCCACAGTATGCATCCGATGAAGTGAGCTGTAGCTCACGAAAGCTTATGCTCAAATAAATTGGTTAGTCTCTAAGGTGCCACAAGTCCTCCTGTTCTTACAGCCATGTGGCTACTTTTAGATACTAGCTCAAGCAGAGCTAGCACATGTACATCCATCTGAGCTACGAATTACACCTCCCAGCTGCTGCATAGACTTATCCTGAGACGTAGCCCCAGTCGCAAACAGTTTCCAAGCTCAAGCTCAAATCCTGCAAATAGTTACTCATAAACATTAAGCACATGCCTGTCCGTTTGAAGCATCAGGGAATAATAACACCCAGCTCTTATTTGGCACTTTTCATCAGTAGATCTCAAAGTGCTTTGAAAAGGAAGCCAGTATCATCTATGACACACACACAGAGGGGAGAGGGATGCAATCAGATAACTACTGTTTTTATACACCCATAGATTTGTAGTTGTTTAAAACTATTATAAATGGATAAAGTGCCAGCTAAGTATATCTTCCCCGCAAGCAATCATTACTAGCCTGACTTCTTAGACACTGTGGAGGAGAAGGGGCTTGAGGAGATATCAGTGGGCTTGCAGATAAGTTTAGGTAGAGTGTTTCATTAAGTATAGTAGTTTGAATAGAAATTTCAGTTGGAGAAGACATTGGAAGAGACCTTACCCATGCTTTTTTGCCAAAGCAGGATTATTCTGTACTGCATAATCTCCTGTGTTTTGTCTGAAGAAAAGTGTCAAAATCATCAAATAAATGATTCTCAGTAAATAATATGATCAACTCTGGTCTGAAGTCATCACGTCCCTTGGGACACTGTTCTGTTGTTTAATAGGTATTACACTATGAAAGAATTTCTTGGTTTTTCTCCGCTCAGATTCATCTTAGTAGCTGGATTTATACTCCTGGAATCACACTAAACAATTCCTATCTGTCGTTAGTGTTACTTCTTCTTGACCAATTTGCTATACACTTTTTTTTTTTTACACCATGGGGCCAAACCACTGTGTACCTTATCTTTTCTCTTTAGTCATTCCTAAACATTTCTATTGTTCATCTCAGAATAGCTTCCAGTTTGTCTGCTGATTTTCTGGCTCTGAGGAGACTAGGAGAACTGCTTGAATAATGGAAAAAATATGTACAGATAATTATTAAAAGAAAAAAAGTTCCAAATATTGGAATCAACAGTTGTGTCTCAGCTCCAACTTTTTCAGCTGTCCAGCTGTAGGTAGACTCTCAGCCCTACTGACTCATTCTTACATTTCTCTTCCAGTCAATGATCTAGAATCAAATCCCCAAGAGATGCTAAAACAACATCCTGCTAGTATCTTTTCAGAACTTATGTCCACACTTTTAGCGTCCCAGGTGACAGAATCCAATTCTACCAAAAACTGAAGACAGTCCGTGGCTCATATATGCCTCCATCATCATATAATTTGCTGTATTGAAGAAAAAAATGTATGTCGTATACAGCTTTATGGGATTTGTTTTATCTTTTTTGGCAACAGATATTTGTAAATAATATTACTTCCAAAATTTCACACAGATTCCTACCTGTCTCTGTAACATGTGCAGCATCTTGTAAAATCAAATACGTGCACACAGCTCTTTTTTAAGAAACGTCTAGCAGTAAGCTCTCCATGCTTCTACAGGTGGGAGAAACTCATAAAATATATAGTAAATAAATATATTATAGAAAAGGGAAAGTACTAAAACTGGACTGAGGCATCCAGCACATAATATAGCAATGCTGAAGTATTTTTAATATTATATGTAATACCAATTAGTAAACAAAAGCATGCACAATTTTCATCAGAGACGTGCAACATTTAGATATGTACAATTTTAAAGTTATAATAAAATTTGTTATCATATCTTTTCTGTTTTTCTTCTTTTGCTCATTTTTAAACACACCCAGAGAAATGGAACACTATTGTTTTTGGTTCCCTCCCCCCAGTATTACTAGGACTGTATTTTGTAACTGGGACAAACCTATTAACAGACACAAAAGCTAAGCAAACATATTACACAATGAAAAACATGCAGCACCAGTCTAAACAAGACAAGAATTCTACTCCCCATACACCAAACATTTCCATCCACCTCTCTCTGCTATATTTCATTCTAATCTGGAATGTTTGCAGTCCAGCCTTGAGAAAAATGTAACAAAAGGGATGTTTGTAATCATATTACCCACTGTTCTTCATGCACATAAGGAAAACATAACGATAATTATTCTAGTCCAAGTTAATCTTCTGTGATTAAATAAAATGTATTTTTAATTAATGACCTTTTTTATGCTGGTGCAATCATCCTATCATCACATGATGGGGAGTATATTCATCCTCTTGTCTCTGCATGCTCAAAATCATTCCTGGAACCTGTAAGCCTCCTGTCATTAGCTATTCTGATTTACTAACCTTATTACTAAGAATCAAGCCACTCCGTCATGCTGGTTAAACATACCCAGAAGTAATGCAAAGTAAGAAGCTTGTGAACGAGTTCATGAAAGAGACAACCAACCCTGACATAAAAACTTGTAAAAGGGGAAAATGCTAACCTAGTCATAATTAAATTGGAAGGTTACACTCCATTACAAAATTAATTTTATACCCCCCCAACTGAATCTGACCTCTCCAAAACCAAGCTGATTCACCTGACATTTCTCAGTCATGATAGCATGCCAGTGTAGAATTATACCGGAAAGTGTGGAGCAAATTGCACAAGTGGGTTTCAGAGCTGTAAGGATTCACAGTCTATGAATTTTTTTCACCTCATAATTCTAAAATGATTTGGACCAGAAACTTAAAATGTAATTTAACCTCTTGATTATTGTGATTATTTTGGCTAGTTTACAGAGAGTTACAAGAAGTAATTATTTGAGGGCATATTTCAGAACCTTTACCCACATTAAGTTTTACATATTGCTTTTTCCATGAGTAGCCCATTGAATTGAATAAGGTATTATTAATTGAATAAGGTACATGAATAAAGTTATCAAAATCTTGCCCTTAGTTGTGAGAACTAGTTTCTTACATCTGAATGAAAAATAGGTTTCCTTCCTCTCCCCAACCCCACACAAAGAATTGACTTTTTGGTGAAAATTAAAAAATCATTAGGCCAAAACTCAATTTATTTAATCCCTACCTAAGGAGGTGGATGTTCTCAAATACTTTTTTAATTCATAGCTCTCGTCCCACATTTCTCTTGTTTCAGTGAATTCCACAAGTTAAGTATGTGCAGTGATTGGTTTAATATAACCATGTATCCAAGAACACATGATGGGGTTAAAACAGGCATTATAAAGTTCCCCAGCTGAAGCAGATCAATGCTGTCCCCAGAAGGCAGAGAGCAACAATTGACCCTCAGTTTTTGTCCCATTTGGCTCCTTTTCTACTTATAATTATGCAGAAGAGAGTCTGAATCTGGCCCTTGGTTTTGAAAATGTTCCGACCACTGCTCAGTTTAGCATAATTTAAAATGTCCAAACTCCTGGTGATGCAAAAAGCAGTGAAGCTCACTCTTCAAGTACAAACGTCCAACTAATTCTTTGCAGGGGACAGCATCATTAACACTGAAAGACCACCAATGGTTTATTTCATTTACTAGAGACAGACTTCTCTAGTCCTTCCTTAGTCGCAACTGCCTCTGAGCCAAATTCAGTCCTCTGGTAACTCCACTGACTTATGCTCTTCTTCACTCAAAACACTTATTTAAGGCAATTGGCCAAACTCATCCCAGGTGTAACCTTATTTTCTGTGCTCACTCTAGTGGAGTTATACTGGGGATTGATTTGGTCCATTGACATAAATCAGAGTTTGGCATGAGTAAGAATGGCAGGATTTGTAACAAGATAGTTTCCACTGTTACAAACCCTCCCAAATAAGAATCAAATTGAAACTTCCAAGGAACAGTGTAAGGGCTACTGTTTAAGATGTATCTGTGCAGAGACAAACATATTCTGAAAACATATGTTGTATTGTATTAAAAACATATGTTAAGCTATTAACAACAATATTGTAGTCCTAGAATTATCCTTACTATTATATTGCCCCTATTAAGAGCTGCAGCCACAAAATTTGTTCAGACTGGTTTGCTGCTACCTTTACAGAGAACTACAGAATGATGCTGGCAGTGTATAGATACACTTTGTCTTGACAAGTAATAAATAGTTGCTTTATAATTAATATATGTTGTGTCCCTGAAATACACAGAAAACTAGCTCATGCTTAATTCTCATTTTTACTTTATGTTTTTCATAGCCTAACTTGCTAATGCACAGCTGGTTACCATTCAGAGAGTTTTGCATGTCTCTTAAGATAGAATCATTAAAACACAGATTTTCAGAAGAGCTCAGTTTCTATTTAGGAACCTAAATGAAGTGACCAGACTTTTTTTTTTTTTTAAGAGCACCCAGAAGCTCCCAATTAGAGCTGATCAGAACTCAATGATGCTCAGTGGCAGTCATCTCACTCATAGGGTGAGACCGCAATGCAACATGGGAAATATAACCCAGCCAGAAGCAGGGCCCACAGTAGAGACAGAGGCATAAGGCACCCAGAGGTACAACTCCAATGAAGCACAGATGTTGCTCAGGCAAATGCAGAGATTAATGTTAACCCAAAACAAAATGTTTCATTTCAAATTTTCCTCATGGAAAATTCTACCAGAATCATCTTTCCTCATGGAAAAATTCAAATTAGACAAGTTTTCTGACTGGAAACGGTTTTATTTGATTTTTTTTGGACCAGCCTTTTACCCCAGGTTTGGGAAAACCTCTTTAGAATATCTGGACATGACCTTATAGTTTAGCATGCATGTTTATCATAATCCAGAAAAAAAAAACCTGGCTTTTGGAGTTTTCATCATTGCATCCGAGTTTTGTGGATGACCAAGCTTCTGCCATGCTATCCTCATAGACATTTGATTCTGTCCATCCATCTTCATTTTCAAAAAAACCCCAAAACCATATATAGTTCAAGAAGGTTTTTTAAACAATTGAATGTTGACTCCCAATGTAGTTTTTTTCCCATTCCCCATATTTCATGATGTAATGTTTGGATTTCAGTACCTAGTGTGGGTTTTAGAGTGTATGCACAGTGTTTATATACAATTGCTCTTTCAATTTTCATTGCTGTGCAGTGCTCCAAAGCAAGTGAAAGAGGGAACTCTTTATAACAGAAGCATCTTACATGATTATAGAATTATTTAATGGGAGCTGCAGTCATTCATTACTTGAGATCTGTAAAATGGGGATAATGATATTGACGTCTTTTGTAAAGCACTGAGATCTATAGACAAAAAAAGCACAATGTAAGAGCTGGGTATAAATTTTTATTTATAATCTATGGATGAAAAGCCCTAGACAAAGGGCTAAATATTATTACATTAGCAAATTAATCATGCTCAGTACTATTGCTATGGCCCTCATCTTTCTCATGTTTTCACCAGCCAAACTCTTTTATTTTCTGAGGACCTTGAAGCTTATATTTTACCCACCTTGCTCACAGTACCACCTAGTCAGCCAAATGTTTTGCTTTCTGACTTATGGGCCTGATCCAAAACCCACTGAAATTATGAGACCCTTTTTATTGACTTTGATAGGCTTTGGATCAGGTTCTATGTGTATATGTAGATGATGAAAGATGATGATGAAAGAAACATCTCAGCAGTGGCTATTGTAATGGGGGAAAACATGACTGAACAAAAAATTGTAATGTCAGGGCAGAGATGGGCATTTTAATCTGTGATGGAAAAAATGTTTCATTCAGCCATCGTACCTTGATGTTTTAAGTTAGGGTGGGATATACAAACTATGAATATTAGGACCCTTGTAAAAAAAAAGTTATGTAAACAACATCTGGGCTGGTCTCTTTGTAGTGTAACAAAAACAGGGTTTCCAATGCCAAATATAAATATCAAACAAGATTTGATCCAAGATCACCTCACATATATTCTTTCCCAAAACAAATAGACAACGTTCCTGTAAAATAACTGAACTTCTCAAAAAAATATTCTATCTTATGAAAATATGCAAATATGATTTTAATTATAAAAGTTAGCTTTCATACTGCAAAGTTATGTAGCTTTTAGATAGTGATATACTGCAAAATGTTTTAAATGTGTCCTACACATACATATATATATATATATATATATATATATATATATATACACATACACACATACACACAGAGCTTTTTTGTTTTTACTTTTGAGTAATCAGGAGTAATAATGATATCCTCCCTAATTCCAAACCCTTAGTGAACCCAAACCAGTTACAAAGTCTGTAACCAGAAAAGGAGTTATATAATAAGCTGAAAACTGTTTTGAAAGTCCATAAGGCAATAAAATGCCATGTAACAGTAAATAGACTAAGTCGTCTATTCTCTTCTTTCAAATTCATAATTCCTATTGGCTCATTTCCTTTCTAAAGGGAATTATATTTTTTTTACGCTACAAGTTTCAAGTACAGGCAAAATGTATCATACAAAATGTCTCTTGTAAGCCAAGCAATGATTTAATGCTGCATAAAACCAGATTCCATTTGATTAAAGAGCTTGACAGATGCCAGTTGGTTAATATATTTTACATACCACAGAAACAGCAGAGAGAACTCAATTTTTCCCTTTTTCCTAGAGGACATTATCTGAGTTGGCAATAAAGAAATCCTGACATGTTATGTATGAAGTTTTACTGCAGCTCCAATGTTTTCTTCTGACTTTGGTCACAGTTTTTATCTGATTATTAAAAGACCAGACTTTTTCTCAGAATTTATAACTAAGACAGCAGCTTGACTGGTATAGGGAAATCTGACAGTACATTTTATGGGAACTGCACTCAGAAATAGCCTCAGAACTCCCGTTTCTTTAAGTAGCTAAATCTAAATCCCTCATGGGGTAATGTTATTGTCATTGTCTGGCAGTAGGCCCAATTCAGGCACTTTCCTAAAGGTGAGGGCAGATGCTTGCTGCAAAGATAAATACAGAGAGAATGAGGCATTAGTGCTTATCAGTAATACCGGAAGACAGTGGAAGTGCAAACTCCATAAATCATAATACAAGATTTAATGTTTGATTTGTGAAGTGCTATCAGAGCACAAAATGCTTTAAAGGTGCATACAAAGAAAATTTATACCAGCAGAATTCTAGACAGATTCCTCAACAGATCATGTATGCATGTGTGGGAGGGGGAAGGGAAGGATAGTCAAGGAGACAATCAGGTGAGAGAATCAGAACAAGGAATAATATCTTTAAAATACAGTGGCCCAATTGGAAAGAGAAAGGGAAGGTTTGTGGGTAGATGATGGTTATGCCATGGGAGAAGGGAGAAAAAAAGATAGATGGCAATGCAGCTTGTATTAGGAGTGAAAGAAGACAACCAATGCCACTAACAACAGGTTTTGCGGTAGGCAGCATGGGAGAAAGTGAGAAACAAGACTGAAAGAAAAGAAGAGAAACAAAAGAATGGTATGGAGGGAGGGTCAGGCTAAGATGATGTTACTAGGCATAAGGTGGACAAGTATGTGGTCAATGAAGTGGTGGAGGTAACATGAAGATTTGAGAGTATAAGATGAATTCTAGGATGAGATCCAGCTATGGAATCATAGGAGGAGGGAACGAAAGAAGAAGAGGGGAGAAAATGTAGCAGAGAGAACAGAAAGCAAAAATTGTGAATACAGTGAAGCCAAGTGGGTTGTAAAGGTGGCAGAGCAGGCAAGTAGGGAGGCGTGGAGGTGATAGAGAGCTGGAAGGGAGTTGGATGTTTTAGCACAAGATAGTGCCAAACAGATACAGTTAGGGAAATGGAAACAAACAATTTCTTATGCAATTGAAACAAAACTGGAGAGATCCACCAAATATGCATTGGATGATGAACAAGATAAACGAGTCAATTATGCACATAGCGTAATACAGGATAAATGAGTCAATTGATTATTAAATCAAATAAAACAAAATCAGTGTGAGTCACTGTAGGAAAAAGGAAATTACATCACCAGGAGCAGCAGTATGAAGGGACTTTGGATTCCCAGCAGAGGCTGCAACCAGCAGAAAAATATTGCTGTGAGAACTTTACCTCAGAAGTTGGAGGCAGCTAGGCTTGTGTGAGGCTGAGGCCTGGTTGCTGAAGTGGCTAATGGAAGACTGTGGTGGGGGGTCACAGTTCTTTCAAAGTTAAAACGGGAAGAGAGGAGGTTTCTCTGGGTAGCCACCAGGGAACTCTGAGGCCAAGTAGAGACAGGAAAATAGGAATCTTTTTTACAAGTGTGCCAGACTGTCTTGAAATTTGTATACAATAACTAATGCACACTCAGAACACTCCCTTTATAAGTCAGCTGCCATTTGTTAAATCTTATCAGCCCCAAGAAGCAAAAAATAAATAGCAGCCAATTTAAAGTTTATTAGCAGTTATCCATGAATAGACTAGATCTGGGCCTGAACCAAAACCCAGATCAAGGAAATATAACCCCAACTTTGGGTCATTCAAACTCTGGAACTGAACTGGAAATGAATTTTGCATTTTAAGACCATCAGTGAAACTGATTAATAGAGCCACATACAAGTTCCAGCTGGTATGTTTCTGTATCATTGTTATTACAATAAGGGGAAAAGAACATCTTTAACTATTTTTAAACAAACATTTTCCCTTTCTAATGCTCAGCACGGCTACATCTCTCTGCTGATGGCCATGATCAGACTTTCAGAGAGCTATCCTGAGAGCCACAACTAGTAAGGGGTTAGACAGTTTGATTGCTCCAGTGACCTCTAAGAACTGGGTGTTTGGCTTTTCACATTTCATGGAATTTTGTAGCATTATATAGGCTGACACGTATAGATAGGCAGCCAGATTTTCAAAAGGAGCTCAAGTGCTGGGGGTTAATGCACTGGTTTCCCAGCCCACAAAATAGAACAGGCAGCTTTCAATCTGTTGTGGTCCATTCTTCCCAGCCCACCTATATGAGACCTTATAAAGAGTCTAACCAGAAGAAACAAGCAGTAAGAAAACAAAGAGAGCAGCCATAAGCAACCATTTCTCCATACAGACCTGTGGGTGAGGCTCCAGCTCACTCCCAGCTGTCCCTCCGCCCCTCCCTCTTCTTCCTTGCTGCCCCTCAGACAGCCTTTATATTTCCCCTGCTCCCTCTAAGAGGTCAAAGTTAACTGACCGCTGTATTAACCCTTTAGGGCCTGGGCTAGGGAGTACCCTTGTACCCCATCCCAGGTGCTGAGAAGGATTTACAAAAGCATCTAAGGCAGCTATGGATCTAATGCCCACTGACTTCATCTAACTTATTGGGTTTATCTTTGTAAATCTGGCCCTGGATTTCTGAACATTACTATTTCAGCCACAGGCCTTATTTCAAGCTGGTGAAAGAAACAGAAGGAACAAATTCCCTACACTGGTCACTACAGCTTAAAGACCTGTCTCTTGAATTATTCAAACTTCAGCTGTAGGTCAGAGCATATTTGCTTTCGATATTCCAACAAAGAACTCTGTAGTCTGTACATCCTTGTCACCACTGAGTAGTCAAAGAGACAGCAACATAATTTAACATTAACAGGGGAGGTATTTGCACCTCTTCATATGAATGATCATTTTTCTAAAGTATCACTTGAAAGCGTTCCTATATGTTATATATCTTAACAATTACACTCTAACAGATGTGAAGAAACAAGTACCTTTTCCCACCCCTCATATGCCCATTTACAATGCAATTCAGCAAGGTACTTAAACACATGCCTAATTTTAAGCATGTGAGTAGTTCCATTGAATTGCGAACGGGACTACTCACACATGCGTTAAGTACCAAATGAATCGGAAGTTTAATTTCAAAACCCATGAGTTGCACCCATGCATCACAGGGCAGAAAATGGGCTTATTTTATCCACTTCACGCCCTGCAGGAAGAGCTGGATGCCAATATCAGTGAGAGCAAACTACTAGAAGAGGTGCATTACAGCAGAAGTGACACCAATACAAAAGAATTTTCTACTGATCACCTTTTCATAATCGATAAGCAAGCAAAGTAAACTAAAATGGTAATAAAGTATTACCTTAAGAAAAGACCCAAAAGCTAAAATTTCACTGCCAACCAGGAAACTCCCTCACCTTGTTCTGACACTTTTAAGAATGCTTCTAGATGTAGCATTCTTGAGATTAGGTAATTAGGTCAACTCACTGCCTTGTTTTGACAACAGTCTTTAAGATCCATTTCAATAAAGTTATAGCCCATGCACGTTGTTGCTGCACACTCATTTTAGGGTTTTTTTATTATTAATCATTATTATTATTAAATAAATGGTATAAGCCACAGTTTCTTAATACAGCCTATTTTGCAGCAGGAGTTTAATGCTGTGGAAATTAACTTTGCAAGAGGAAAAAAGAGCTCTAACATTGCACAATAAATAACTTCGGGTCTCAGATCTGGTCTTCTTATAAAGGAAAACCCATCAACAATCCTGAGTTTTCCAGCAGTTTATTTTTGTCAATCACTAGTGTCAATGTAGATAATTCCACAAAAGTTTGTGGTTAATATTATCTCAATTACCTTTAAAACGATCCTACACATGTGGAAAAAAGTTTCAGTGTGCCCGAGTTGAATATCTGGCTCAATACTCTTTCTTCCAACCAAGCAGAAAAATGTTGATGGGTTTTAAAAGAGGATGAACTGGCAATTGTTCCAAAAATGATAATGTCTTCCTGATTAACTCGAGACTACCTGTAGCTAGCAATGGTAATTAATGTGATGAACTTCTAATTTTTCCATGTTGAGCTATTTTTAATACAAATTGTGCTATTTAAATAATTTATCCCAATGAAGAGATTACCTTATTTATGTTAGATTAATTTTGTCTCTATTGGCTTGATATATTTAAATACTAAAAGAAAACTCAACGGAACCTTAGATTTCACAGAAAACAGAACGTAGCAATATTTGAAGTCCCTAAAAATGACAGGATTCAGAGATGGTTTTTTGTCTATAATTTTTTCCTGTACATAGTTATAGCATGTTGGAAAGCAAACTATTCCCTCCAAAGCAAATTGTTCTGCTCCAACTTTGCTGTGCCTCTTATTTATGATAGCTTATTTTTCATAGAGTTTAAGGCCAGATTGGACCATCAGATCATTTAGTCTGACCTCTTACTTTTGATCAAAGAAATCCTTCTTGCCTAATAGCATGCCAAGTTGTACATTATGGGTTTGTTTACATGGTAACTGGAATGGAAATAACTAAAAGGGCTGTAAAATTCACATCTTTGGTTATTTCAGTTGAAGTCTGCAAGGGGATTTATTTCAGAAAAAGCATGCCCTACTTTGATACAACTTAAGTCAGTAAAAAAAAAAAAGATGAAGTTATGTCAAAACTGGACTGTTATTCCGAAATAAGAATATCCACACACTGATTTGCACTGTAATAACTAAAGATGTGAATTACAACTATTTTAATTATTTCAGTTCTGGTTACAGTGTTGACAAAACCTAATCACCCCCATAGCCGCTGCTTATCTTTCTCTACCACCATCCTGGGTTAGTTCAGAGCCTAAAACACAAAGGTAGTACTTTATTTCTATCATTGTCTCTGAACCTGGCAGCAGTACCTGTGGCTCCTCCCCCATTAAAAGCAGCCAATGGAAGCAGCATTTTCCAGAAAATGACTTTACTCTAAGTTGCCCATTTTCATCAAACACGGGGTTACTGGGGAAATTAAAAGCCAATGGGAATTTATGCTTCATTTTCAGATAAGCCTGTGTGACATCCTTTTTTGTTTCAAATAACTGAAACAAAATAACAAAAGCACTAGGCCTTCTTAGGTCACTCGCACTGGTGCTGAGTCACCCATTATCATGACCAGATCATGCAGAGTTTCCTTGATAGCAAATGACAGTTGACAGGCATGCATGGAATAGTGCTCAAGTTTTCCAACAGCCTTTAACCATTCGACCAAAGCATTCTGAGACTTTTGCACAAATACAGCATAGTTAGAAACCTGCCAGGGAAACCCAACATATTAGAACCAGATCCTCAAATGAACTGTGAAACTGAAGTCAACGGATTACACCAATTTACAACAGAAATTTTCTGACCTATGTAATCTAGATGTAATTCTGCCTATGTCTCTGAACATCTTCTTCACCAGAAAGTAACAAATCTTTGACTATCTCCTATACAGTGGAACATGGGGGGGTGGGGGGGGAAAGAAGCATTATATTGGGGGAAAAAATCTCAGATTCTGCAACCTCTCACAATTGCCACCAGAGAAGACTATCCTGAAAAACAAATTCATACTCAGGTCACAGTTATCCCATGAATCTTTTGAGGACCACACAGTGATGTTCCCCTCTGGATCAGTGATCTCCTAGGTCACTCCAATCCTTGACTCTGGGAGCCAGCCTTACCCTGCTCTGCTTTGAGAACCCCCACTCCTGAGCTGCTCATGCACAGCCTCTGGCATGTAAGCTGCTCCCAGCTACTTGCAACTGAATGACACTAGCCAATATCTCTGGTCCCAGACACAACCCTAGGAACCTCCATCTTGCAGTGTCCAGTTATGCCCGCGGGACACGGAAAGCTTATATGAGTTCATCAATTTAACAAAGAAATTGATATGTACCTGGGTTGTTATCCCAAGGGGAGCCTCTGACACACTTCAAACCAAACACACTGCTTCAGGTAGAATAAACAAATTTATTAACCATAAAGACAGATTTTAAGTGATTTTAAGTCAAAATATAACAAGTCAGATGTGGTCAAATGAAATAAAAGCAAAACACATTCTAAGCTGATCTTAACACTTTCAGTGCCCTTACAAACTTAGATGCTTCTCACCACCGGCTGGCTGGTTGCTCTTCAGCCAGGCTCTCCCCTTTAATCAGCGCTTGGTCGTGGTGGTGTCTGTAGATGTAGGTGTCTGTAGGTGGCAGAGAGAGGAAGAGCATGGCAAATGTCTCTCCCTTTTATCATGTCCTTTCTTCCCTCTTGGCTTTGCCCCTGCCTTTCAGAGTCAGGTGAGCATTACCTCATCACAGTTCCAAACTGACCAAAGGAAGGGGGGTGACTCACTTGAGAGTCTAGCAGACCCTTTTGTTGTTGCCTAGGCTAGCGTCCTTTGTTCCTGTGAGGCTGGGCTGGGTTTGTTCCATACATACCCAGATGAGGTGTGAACTACCTCTCTGTTCTTGGAGAGTTTGTGCCTGGGCTTTAAGCTATGAGGATACATTTTCAGCCTCATAACTATATACATGAAATTATAACCTATAACATTACTGTAACAATTACTATAACATGACTATAACAACCATGCTCAGTGCATCATGAGCCTTCCAAAGACACCCAACATGACAAACTTTGCATTGGATACCACACAATCATTTTATAAAGATGAACATGGGCGTGTAGGATGTTCCCCCAAGGTACAGAGATACATACACTGCTAATAGAAAGTTCATTATTTTAAATATGAGCCTGGATGTATTTTTATTTGGCTTTATATGATACAAAGTAAAGTAGTTATTGAAAGATTGAGCAAATGAGATGGTGTTTGCAGTGTATGCTGAAGTCCACAAGATTGGAGTCATTTCAGAGCAAGAAGAAGAGTGAAAGCCCCTCATGGAGAACATCCTGCCAACATAGTTCTATGAATTTCTTTGGTCACTGTAAGTACTATCTGCTGTAGCACCCCCTAGGTATCAGGTCTTGGCACTTCGCCTCTAGCATCCCTGCTGATTAGCCCTATGATGGTCTGATTCTGTCTGTGACTCAGCCCAAGTCTCATCTAATCTGGACCCATTCTGGGAAAACAAAAGTACTAAAAAGTCCCAAAAAATCCCAACACAAGAGATCCTTCTGCCTCCTCTGGAACTATTCTTTGACCTGTCCTTTAAGCTCAGTCTTCAGCCCCACCATGGGCTCAGAAGTCCTTATGTTGGGCTTGGACACCCCTTCCTCAGTCTAGTAACAGAATCCAGGCCCACCTTCCATCTGGGTTCCAGCCCTGGGATCCTATATGAAGCAGCTAGGTGTGTTCCATCAGATGTGTCACCATTTCCCTGGACCACTTTCTACCAGACTTGTTTGTGCTGCTTCCCTGCAGCCTGTGCTTAACATAACCTCTCCTCTGATCCCCAGGCTGCTGGCTTCTCCCTAGGTCCTTCTTCTTTCTCTACTGAAACCCACTCTCTTAGGACTGCCTTTTTATGCTTTGCCCCCTTTCCAGGGCACACCATAGGAACTAGCCCCATCCTTTGGCCTTCTCTAGTCTGCCTTCCGCAGGCCCTTTCCAGAAAGAGGGAACTCTCTACCTTCCTCTCTCCTGGGTCTTTTCTAACTAGGTTATCCTCCCCCTTTAGGTAGTCTTTCCCAACCCTTTCACATGTAGAGTCACTTATTATAATTAAGTGTCCATATCATGACTAGCTGCTAGGCCATGGGCAAGGCTGATCCTGACTCCCCTTAAAGGGGCATCTTGCCTGTGCCAGTCATCAAGAATCTCTGCTCCTAACAATAAGCAAATTCATCTGCAAGCATTAAATTTTGTGTAATACGTAGCATTTTAAATAGGTCTCAAAGGATTATACATTTGACAAAATTTGAGCGTCTGGAGTTTCAATTACATACAAAATGGTAAAGTCATAGATTTGAGGTCTTATATACACCACGTGCTCTTTCCTTCTGTCCTGTTATAAACAGAAAACATCACCGTGTGTGTTAGAAAATCAAATAAAAGATTGGTTTTGCATGTGAGTGCAGTTGGTGTTTTCTGTGTCTGGTAAGGGGTAGAAGAGTTTACTAGGACCAGGAGCCCCAGTACAACCCATGTGGATTAAACTAAGGCTTTCTTCAGCCCCTTCATTCCTGCCAATAGGATACTTGCATTAGTGGATAACCATTAGTGAATTAGTGTGTTTGGAGGAGAAAGAAGAATGCAAGCACTATGGCATCGTTAGGGTGACCATATTTCCCTATGCTGAATATGGGACACCTGGTAAAATTACTCATATTCAAGAGAGTTCAACAGCAATCAATCAGAACTATGCAGTACAAACATTAAAATTAACATCAAGTTGACTGAGCCTCTGCTAAAAAGAAATACTGAGTAGTTGGATTCTTTTTATTTACCTTCTTATCTTTAAGGCTTTAGGGTTCACACACACACACACACACACACTCCCGTAGACCTCTCTCACACAGGGGAGGTGACCGACCTGATTCTGCAGGAGCTGCAGGTGAACTGCTGGCTGGGGGTGGCTACCTCCGCCCTGCCCCTTCCACCCAGGAGGGAGAGCGTGTGGTGGCAGTGCTGTAGCCTTCCCAGTCCTGGGAAGGTGGGAGGTGTGGCCCCCTCCCCATGGAGCACAACGCCGCCACTGAAGTGGAGCCCTGGTGGGGTGGAGTTTGGGCGGGGCCATGCTTGGCTGTTTGGGGAGCCACCACCTCCCCCAGCCTCCCCTAGGCGCGGTCAGTCCTGGAAATGACGTCACTTCTGCCCTGGGCCCCTCACCCTCCTAGGAACGGCCCTGGTCTTGGACTTTCCTGGGGCATCGGCCCAGCCAGAGGGAGTGGGAGAAGTAAGGAAGCCAGGCTGTTAGTGAGCTGAGCGCTTCGACCAGGGGCTGGTTCTCCACACACTGCTGGGAGAAGGATGCGCCCCATTGGGGGGGATATGGAGGAGCAGCAGGGCTGGGGGTGGGTGCAGGGACAAAGGAGGGAGAGGATTGCGAGAAGGGGAGTATATAAAGGGCTGATGGGTGGGCAGCAGAGGTGACACGTAACCGGCCGCCGCCTGGCACCTACCCGCACTCACCAGCCACCGCAGCTCACAGCCAATGCCGGCCAGAAACGGGACAAGAGTGGAGCCCTCTTGGCAGCAGGGTATGCTGCGCTGATGGACCAGCATGGGGAGTGGCCAGCCCCGCCCGCTGCAGCTTTGCCCTGCCACCAGCCTTGCACACCCACCCCGATAGTCAGTCACTGGATCCTGCCACTCACTGCTGGTGGACGGGCAGCTGGCGAGCAGGGATCCGGCCTGCA
Source organism: Natator depressus (assembly GCF_965152275.1). Lineage (NCBI taxonomy): Eukaryota > Metazoa > Chordata > Testudines > Cheloniidae > Natator > Natator depressus. The sequence continues at coordinate 164,821,625 of NC_134235.1, read as the reverse complement.
GCAGGACCCACCACTACTGATGGGGAGGGGAGACAGAAAATACAGTTTTCTTTTTTTAAAGAAAAAGTCAGGACACCTGCAGGAGAGCTTAAATATGGGACTGTGCCTTTAAAAACAGAATGTCTGATCATCCTATGCATCATCCTTTACTCTATCACCATGAGGAATCTTCAGGGAGCTTTGGATGCAACTCCATAGGGTTTTGGGGAATCGGAAGGGAAGGAATTGTTGTCCATGGTACTTTCCCCTCTGTTGGTGGTGCATATCTGTGATGACATCCACATCTAAGGTAATCTGTTTAAATGCAACTTCTGCCTTGCTTCGATCAAGATGTCTTTTCATGTGATAACTGGATACAACTTCTGTTTTTCCTATGCAAGATGTGTCACTCTGGAGGTCAATGTTCTTTTAAACGGTTTTTAAAAGCACATAACTTATATCTTCATAGAACAGCTCATAAAAAATGATCGGTAAGTGAAATCCCATGTTCACACGATCCACATTTCCTGGAGTAGGAGGCACTTATGATGCTTTATCGTTCAGATAAACAGATTGTATTTGAAGATGAAAGGTTAATTCTTCTGTTAAGCTAGTGGGAGCCTAGTATTTGCACCCATGTGTATGTTTGTGTAACCTTTAAAAGAGGTGATATTGCAAACTTAGTGACCATAGCTCCAAGTCTGCATCAGCTACTTCCTCTGACTCACTTTCAAAAATTCAAAGCCAAAAAACATTAAGAAGAAAGGAAGATGCAAATAAAAGTTTTCCTCACTGCCAGTTTGCTGATGGATGACCTGTCTTACAAAAAGTATTAATCTACACAAAGAAATAGCCTAACTGCTACATCTTGGCCATCACGCCATATCCCGTGATTAAACCCCATCTTAAAAAAAACCTTCCTTCCTGATGGTGCAAGCACATCCTGCTATAATAAAGTCCAAATAAAGAAACAGCCTGTTGAGATAGTATAACCATTTCCACATCAGGAAAAGTGGAATTCTCTCCCCGTCAAAGGAGCCATGCCACTGATCAAATGTTTATCAAAAACACTTCCTCACAATCTTGCTTCTGTAGTATACCTAGTAAAGAAGCAAGAAGCACTGCAATCTCCAAGTGTCAAAGTTAAGTTTATATTTACTTTTTAAGAAACATTTTCCAAGAATAATCACAAAGGAAAGATCAATTTCCAAGAAAATATCCAGAAACCAATTTTAGCTCAATGGATAATACACATAAAATGTACGTTAATCAAAATTAGTGAGAACCAACATCAGTTCAATCTTTGTAAACCGTAAATGCTAATAACAGTAACTTTTTATGAATTATAGCAGGTTGCAACTACTCCATCCCACGGGAAAGTATTTCAAGTTCAAAGTGACCTGTGTACTATCCAAACCATGCCTCCTGTAAATAGGGCTTCATTCAACTGGTTGTTCCATCCAATTCAGAAATTTTCTATAAACAATTATTTAAAATCACCAAAGTAAGTACTAAAAGAGCTCTTAACAGTAAATGCCACAACATAGAAGTCAGCATGAATGGTACAAGAACCCCGAGTCCCCTAAACGAGAGATACAAATTAATACCTAGAGGTAGGCCCATGCTGCTAAGGTGATATCTGAATCTAGATTCAAACTTCCCCAAAGCGCCGTGGTGTTCAAATCTGGCATTTAGCACCAAACACAGAGCAAAAGGGACAGTTCTGATATTTAGTTCTGAACCCAATGAAGTGTTGAAGAATCTGGGAGTACAATTTACTGACTACAACCAATACTTAGGTGAATTATGAGAGACGAGACCGTGAAGTTCAGCCGGTTCACTCTGCATGCATGTGTGTAGATCCGGGGGAATAACTGGCAATTCCAAAAAATCCAAACAAAATTTGGTCCGAGTCAAACCCAATATGAAAATTCTGAAAAGCTTTTGCAACTCTAAACAGTCCATTTGGTATCAAACAAAAGGTTTCATTCCCCCTGAAACATTTTGTTTTGGGGTGTTTTTAAAGGGTTCAGTTCACAAAATGGCCAGACAAAGAAGAAGAGGTGGTAGAAGTAGCCCTACCTCCCCCTTATAAGTTTTAGCCCTGTAGTAAGGACACTCACCTGGAAGGTGGGAGATACAGGTTCAATTCCCGTCTCTGCCTGATGTGGAGAAAGGATCTCCCACATCACAGGGGAGTGTCCCAGCCACTGAGATATAGGCTATGCTGATGTAAGTCTCTCTCTCCAGGCTACAATCATTTTCTCTCTGGCCCAATACTTAATTGTGTATACAAAAAAAGAGAGTACCACCTCAGACTATCCTATATCCCAGAGGTTAAGGCACTCTCCTGCAAGCTGGGAGATGCAAGCTCATATCCCTGGTCCAGTGAGTATTTAGTTAGTTATCCAACAGGCAACATCTTCAACAGGAGAGACTGAGAAAGCCCCAAATCATAATATGCCATAGCCCAGTGGTTAGGACGTTCTCCTGCAATGGCACAGACCCAAGTTCAAATTCTTTCACCACATCATGCAGAGAAGGGTACTGAACCCAGGTCTCCTATATTCCAGTACCTTAACCACTGGAAGAAAAGTTATAAGGAAGGCACACAACCCTCCCCGCATTTTATAAGTGATGCCTCAGCCCCTTTTCCCCCACCGCCACCCCCAAATGTGGCCAAAACTATGTACCCTGCAAAGATCTCTATATGTCCAAGCACTGCTTCCCCCATCTACACTGCTATTTTTAGCACTGTGTAGTGTCCCATTCCCTCCCTAGTACTGGAGTGTCTCTCTGCTGTAGGGAAGATTCCAGCAGCAGGGAAAGGTTCCAGCAGCTCCATGCAGTGGGGTTGGAGACTTTCCCTGCTACAGGAAAAGGTTCTGGCAAGGAGCAGCAGTGAGGGAAAGGCTACTTCAGGAGCCTTTTCCTATTGCCTCCCTCCTGTCAGAGCCTTTGACTGCCCCATGAAGCTAAACACTGCAGTGTGGATACAATCTACTTTTCAGTGTGGCATGTATCCTACATGTCGCCACCAGTAGTGTGCAGGGTAGACATACCTACTGTTTTGGTTCATTGAAAAATGCATTTTTTTGGCAAATGTACTATTTGTCAAACATAAATAAATAGAATTACTTAGCTCTAAGCGTGTGCACCTGTTTGGTTGAAACATCTTGAAATACCAAACTCTACACAAAAACATTCCACATAAACAACAGCTCCCAGCATCATTGTGTCTTATTCGACATATTTATGTTCTTTTGTCTTGTTTCTGTTACTTTGGTGAATACATTTTATGGAATAAATAAATAAATAAAAATTATCCAGAACATATATGGGATATGTAGTGGCCTGGTTACTCAGTTAGCAACTGCTTTTAGACCTAGTTTTATTCTATTTGCAGTTCCAACTAGAAGTGCTCTTTTGGTTTTGTGGAGGGGGATTGTTTTTGTTTTTAAGAGCTTGTCCATGGTAGGTCAGGAAAAGCAATTAATGGTGTTACGTATAAATTTACATATAAAGGGGTTTCAAAATTCACCCTGAATTATTTTTCTCTATGACACAACACAAAGTAGCAAGCAGTCACAAAGAGCTTTAATCAACACATGAGAAAGGCATATTAGCTAACCATCCTGTTTATTTAGAACTCATCTTGACTGAAGCAGGGAAGTAAACATATTGAGCCAATTGCAGATCTGGTGTAAGCAGAAAACTCATTTGGCTTCCAAGGAACTGTGTGATAAGTATCTTAATTTGACCCTTTAATATTTTAAATGACAAGATGTTTACCATGTTGTATACCATAACGCCTTACAATTACTTCACAGCTATATTTGACTTTCTCTTTTAATGTTACAGAGCATTCCTTCAAGATGCAAGTGAAAGAGCTACATTAAAAGGAGGACCATGCTCAGGTAAATGCCACAATCTGGGGTTCAGTGTCCATCCAGTGGGAAGATATTGTGTGAAAGTTGAAGACAAAGTTTTCTAATATTTTCAATTAGACATCATGGGAATCCGCCATTCCTATGACAGCTCCACACAGAGACCCAGCCACACTGGAGGAGGGTGGGAAGAAGCAAGACAGAAGATAGAAATAAAGAAAGAGAGAAAAAATGAGCAGACTACACAGAAAGAGGGGAACTATAGTAAGGTGAACATAAGTCACTCAAAAGATGAATTTCTATCAAATGCAACATGGTAGACCTGAACACCTCCACAGTACAGTCAGGTAAGGGTGTTGACAGGTCATGAATAAAGAAGAGACAGGAGTCAAATTCTGATCTCATGTACACCAGAATTCCATTAATTTCACCAGAGCAGAATTTAGCATAAGGGTTCTTAAAATTCCAGCTTAGAAAGAAGAGATAAATTTAAAGATCAGGATATGCAACTCTGGTGTATTGAACACTGTTAAAATTCAAAGCTATCACTTCAAGTTTGTAAGGGGTTTCTTGTTCCTGCTTGCAGGGTAGGGGGCTTTGTAAGGAAGCTTGGGATCTGGACCCAGTGCAGTCAGTCTGCAGAGAGCCAGCATACAGCAAGGTGGGTTTAGTTGTCTGTGTGTCTGTTTTAGGGAGAAGCCTGCTTCGTCTTTTTCTGTTTGGGGGTTGTTGTGTGTTGGGGTTCTGAATTCTAAGAGTTGCAACCCTTTAGAAAGAAGGGATTATGTTTTTTCTCTCATTTCTCTGTGCATGTGCCATGGATATAAAAGAGGCATGTATCTACAATCACATACGAACATCAACAGTTTCCTCATCAGATCCTGAAACTTTTTTTACAGATAAGCAAATTCAGATTAAGTAATTTGCTGAAGTTCAGATAGAATCCAGGAACCCTGATGCCAAGTCACCCATGCTAAAACACTAGGCCACACAAGAATTTGAAGAAGGTGGATAACTCCAACCAAAAGATAATCTTTTCCTGAGTTGCACATTCAGAGTTAATAAAAAGAAGTACTATAGCTCCAGCTAAGGAATTAATTCTTCTCTCATTGAAATCAGTGACAACTGCCCATTGACTTCTGTGGGTACAAGATGAGGCCCTAAAGTTGTAAATCTAACAGGTAAATTAACTAGTGAGTCAATCTCTCTGAAGTAATTTGGGTGATTTTTATAACTGTAGCATCACTGTGTATGTGACATCTCTAAGCATAATTGCTTCAAAGTAAGTTGGGAGGAAGTTGGCAGGAAGACACACAGCTGAGTATTGTTTTTCTTCCCAGGGACGTATCAAGACTATAATTTAAAAAAATATATATATTTAACATGCTCCTGTGCTGGGACTTTATTCATGCTCTTCCATCTTTCTTCTTCCTCTCAGGCAATGTAAAACAGCAATGAAGAAAAAATTAGACAAATCTGAACTGACTTCAGTTCTAGATTTTTAACATCCAAAATTTAGGGATGTTGGAATACTGGACTTGGTTTTGGGCTCATCTCTAAAATAGACCAAAATGCTGATAATCAGGTTTGATCTACACTCTCCTTTCTTTCCTCTGTTACTTCCTGACAATCATCATCCTTCTGGCCCTACGCTTGCAAATCACACACAAGAAAGAAAAACAAAAATCTCCTGCAAAAAGACGACTATACTGTAATTGTTCTGATTATTATCTCATATATCAGCAAGTTCATGGATGACACTAAGCTGGGGGGAAGGGTAGATATGCTGGAAGGTAGGGATAGGGCCAAGAGTGACCTAGACAAATTGGAGGATTGGGCCAAAAGAAATCTGATGAGGTTCAACAAGGACAAGTGCAGAGTCCTGCACTTAGGACAGAAGAATTGCATGCACTGCTACAGGCTGGGGACCAACTGGCTAAGCAGCAGTTCTGCAGAAAAGGACCTGGGGAGTACAGTGGACAAGAAACTGGATATGAGTCAGTGTGCCCTTGTTGCCAAGAAGGCTAATGGCACATTGGGCTGCATTAGTAGGAGCATTGCCAGCAGATTGAGGGAAGTGATTATTCCCCTCTATTCCACACTGCTGAGGCCACATCTGGAGTACTGCATCCAGTTTTGGGGCCCCCAGTACAGAAAGGATGTGGAAAAATTGGAGAGAGTCCAGCGGAGGGCAACAAAAATGATTAGGAGGCTGGGGCACATGACTTATGAGGAGAGGCTGAGGGAAGTGGGCCTATTTAGTCTGCAGAAGAGAAGAGTGAGGGGGGATTTGAAAGCAGCCTTCAACTACCTAAAGGGGGGCTCCAAAGAGGATGGGTAGGCTGTTCTCAGTGGAGGCAGATAACAGAACAAGAAGCAATGGTCTCAAGTTGCAGTGGGGCAGGTCTAGGTTGGATATTAGGAAAACTATTTCACTAGGAGGGTGGTGAAGCACTGGAATGGGTTACCTAGGGAGATGGTAGAATCTCCGACCTTAGAGGTTTTTAAGGCCCGGCTTGACAAAGCCTTGGCTGGGATGATTTAGTTGGGGTTGATCCTGCTTTGAGCAGGGGGTTGGACTAGATGACCTCCTGAAGTCTCTTCCAACCCTAATCTTCTATGATTCTATATTCCTGCAGCTTCAATGGCTTCTTCATCTGTATTGTTTCTTGCCAGTCAGAGCTTAAGTGGGGGACTTCTGATGGCTTTCATTCAGGGCAACCCTACAAAACCTATAGTCATCATCTGAATGGGACAGTCCTCTTGGAATCTATTCCAACTCTGTCATTGGCTTAATGTGGGAAGTTTGGCAAGTCACCAAAAGCTTCTCGACCCATTGTTTACTCCTCTGTAAAAATGGGAAAATTCTTCTTATGTCATAAGATGCTCTGAGATTCATGTAATGATTACAAAGCTCTGCGATCTCTGTCTGACACAATCTATACGATATTGGGAAGAAGCATTATGTACAACAATGATTATCTTCTCTTATAAATAAAATTATATTGCTTTTGCTTTGTTGTATTTTTTTCTGGAAATACCCTCTCAATATTTTTCTTTTAGCTGGCATTTTGAGAGAGTCCTTTGTTGGATCCATGAAGGGGGAAGGGAGTGAGGGAGTCTGGCTGATATGCTAAACATCTGCTTGAGTTTCAATCATTAGATAATCATCTTTTTAGAGTTGCTAAAATTGCTTTTATCTGGACTTTAGTAAAGTTTCACCTATAAAATGTTGCCTTGGTAGATTAATGCTAACTCATCTTTTATAAATTAAACCTGAAGTGCTTATTTACCTAGGAATGCACTGACTTCTAAGAAATGGATGAAATACCAAACATATTCTCTGTATAACCCCAGAAAAACAAACACACAAAATCCCTCCCCCTTCCCAAAAATCTACCTTAAAAAGAGGAGCAAGTTATTTTTGGCTGGTTATCCAGACCAACAAAATCTCATATTTTAAACACTCAACAGTATGCACCAATGTTAGGATTTTGAAAGCTGCCTGAGAGAGTTAAAATCCCACATAAAGTCATATAGAAGAGAACTTTGAAGTTATCTTAGTAGACCAAAAATGGTAGATTTGAAATTAAAGTAGAACATCACAACCAGATTGAACTGAATTTTCCTCCATGTATTTGAGAGGAAAATGCAAGAAGAAACCCAATCACCCAGTGCAAACATAATCAGATGCCTTTCTTAGTTTAAACATCCTTATTCTACAGTAATTGGGCATGTGCACAGTGTAGCATGATGTATCAAACTGGAAAAAGATAGCCTGGTTTCCAGAGAGACTGCGTTTGACTTGATACCAGGGGTTTATGGGTGCAAATTGGTACATGCTATTAACAGACAAACAGAGGCCTCTCAGAATATAACACTGTCCTCTATGCATGCTCAGTCAAGATCTCTTTCCTACAAATCTGCCTGTTTCCTGCCTTATTGCTAATGAAACACACAAGATGATATTACCAATTCTTCTGCAGAGAATGCTTAGCCAGATTCCCTGTATTCCCTTATAATGTTTGAGTGAGGAGTGAGAGTGCTAGAAAGCATGATGATGGGCAGGGTGTGCTGTACTTTTTAAGGGGTTAAACAGTTGCCACTATTGCACAGATATCGCGGGCACCCAAATGTACATTATGCCCATGTGCTCTTAAGGCAGCATCCTTCCATCTATTGCCATTGGGGCAGTGTCTCAATGTACCTCCAACTGCAACACTTCACTGGGTTCTAAAGCCACATTACAGGCTTTTAAGTCAAGTGGACATGACTAAATTAAGTAGGAGGCATATTTGGGGGGGGGCGGGGGGGAGCTTGTGTGGAGAGATGGCTCCCCCCAGCTCTCTCTCCCTGCAGCGGCACCTGCGCTGTGGGGGAGGAGTGCCTCTCCCTGCCACTGCAGCTCCAGGGCAGGGGCCACAGGAGAGGTGCCTCTCCCATGGCTGCTGCAGGTCCAGGCCGGGACTGGGTTGGGGGTGGGGGAGGGGCACCTTTCCCACGGCCACAGCAGGTCCAGGCCGGTGCTGGGTTGGGGGTGGGGGAGGGGCAGCTTTCCCATGGCCACAGCAGGTCCAGGCCGGTGCTGGGTTGGGGCCAGGGCTGGGGGAGAGGAGTCTCTCCCTGCTGCAGCCTTGGGCGCCTGTGCGGCATTTAATAGGCTGCTGCATGACCGTGCAAATTAGCGGGAACTTAGGGTAGGATCCCAGGCTACCAGTGTCAGCAATGGTAATACAGCACAATTACCTATGGTCAGTGCTGTTTAAAAACAATTGGGTAAATTCTATAGTTCTTACATAAAGCAAATGTACTACTGAATTTGGTGGAAACATAGCTTGATTAACGACCGCAGAATTTGACTCAACATTTGTATCTATAAGGGGAAATTTGGCCCTGGTGTAAATCAACAGAGAGGGTGGGAACATTGAATTGAGCAGCTTGTGCACTCTTTTCCACACTGTCATTGCCTAGGCATGCTTGCTCTTTCTGGGGCACAGTACTCTAAACCATAGTTATTCTCCTCCAAACAACCTTAACTTTGACCGTATTTCAACGCCCATCATCTACCTGCCCATGAATAGTCCTTTTACTTCCACATTTGTTCTTGAATATACTTCAATAGTTAGGCCCTGAGAGCAAGGTACTTAACTTTAAGCAAATGAGTATATGAGAATGTGTGTAATTTGAAGCATAGGAGTAGTCATGCTTAAAGTTACTCACCTGGTTAATTACTTGCTGAATGATGTCAAACTCACTACTCCAAGTAGTGCTGACTCTTTGATGTCTCTTTGGGGTAATTAATAATAAAGCTCTAACCTGCCTTCCCTAACCTGTGTTGTTATTTTAAGTGAGGAGAAAGGCATAGCCATTTCTCTCTCTCCAGCACAGATATTTTTTGAATAATGTATCCTGTACATGGAGACATAGGTCAAATGTGCCTTACTTGCCTTATTTACCTTTGAGATTGTAAGAATCCAACTCTGGAAGACTTAGTAAATATTCCTAATCATAATCAGTAATTGTCTTGAATGCTGACAAATAGTGCAAGGGCAGCAAAAATTGAGTAACAAAAATCACAAGTTTAATCTGCAGAAACATGTTAAGTACAGTACTTGCAACAACATATTACATTAGGTGTGAGGGAATGTTTTCCCCCTGACATAAGGAATACATTTCAGTTAAATGAATGGATGTGAACAAATAAACTGTTATTCCATGCTCTTACAAAGGCCTCAGGACCTACTGGTGGATAATCCAAAACACTATTGTCCTTAAATTTAACCCATGATTTTTGGTGACCCACGAGTAAACTGCTGATCCCTTACTGGAAATCTTCTAGTTTCATGGGTTAAATCCCCCAAAGTCTAAACTTTTTCCTGGCATGCTTTCTTGGAAATTTGGGCAGCACTCTGACCTTAAAAGGATTAACAAAAAGCACGATTTTCTAGACACAAATGCAATACTCTATGAGAAGGGAAGTGTCTTTATAATCCCTCTGAACTGGAAAAGAAGATCTTGCACATTTTAAATCTAAGAAATATAGTAAAAATGTCCTGATCCACCACAAAACAACGTGGCAAGTTGCTACACCCATCGTTGATTGTTTGCAAATGCAGACATGCTCATGTTCATGGGTCTGGCATCTGATGTAATTCTGAATAGCTCCCACAGATAAACAGTATTTCTCAGAGGGTTGCTAATGAACATGAAGTTATTGTCATTACTACCGACCACATTCACTTCAGATAGACACTGCTCCAAACTTTAAAGATATCAATGAAGTAGGAGTGCACTGGTTGTCTAGGAAATACTATAAATTGACTTGTAACTCATAAAATCTTACAATCAGGTTACCTTGGGACTCAGTTCTGCAAGGTGCCCGTGTTGTAGTTTCCATTCAACAAAACCACTCAGCATCATGTAGTATCAGTTCCTTCATTAAGGATATCAGAAGGATATTTTAGTATTATTACCACAAAAATATGTTTGCTACAGAGGCATTGCACAACATACTGTATACACATATTAAACACAATACACACATTATTCAATAAATAAATATGGAACTCCTTGTTATAATCAAATTCTATTCCTCAAATATGATAATATTATAAAATATACTTTTCCTTACAACTTTTAAGTACAAGTTTTTGGTTTAATTCTATTTTACCATAGAATAGACAGAATACTGTCAAACAAGGGTAACCCTGAATTTGGTTTCACTAAATCTTGTGATCAGGTTTTAGATTTGAAATCTAAAACAAGAAACAATTTGAATCTAGGTTTCAGAGTAACAGCCGTGTTAGTCTGTATTCGCAAAAAGAAAAGGAGTACTTGTGGCACCTTAGAGACTAACCAATGTATTTGAGCATAAGCTTTCGTGAGCTACAGCTCACTTCATCGGATGCATACTGTGGAAAGTGTAGAAGATCTTTTTATACACACAAAGCATGAAAAAATACCTCCCCCTACCCCACTCTCCTGCTGGTAATAGCTTATCTAAAGTGATCACTCTCCTTACAATGTGCATGATAATCAAGGTGGGCCATTTCCAGCAGAAATCCAGGGTTTAACAAGAACGTCTGGGGGGGGGGGAGTGGGGTAGGAAAAAACAAGAGGAAATAGGTTACCTTGCATAATGACTTAGCCACTCCCAGTCTCTATTCAAGCCTAAGTTAAATTGTATCCAATTTGCAAATGAATTCCAATTCAGCAGTTTCTCGCTGGAGTCTGGATTTGAAGTTTTTTTGTTGTAATATCGCAACTTTCATGTCTGTAATCGTGTGGCCAGAGAGATTGAAGTGTTCTCCGACTGGTTTATGAATGTTATAATTCTTGACATCTGATTTGTGTCCATTTATTCTTTTACGTAGAGACTGTCCAGTTTGACCAATGTACATGGCAGAGGGGCATTGCTGGCACATGATGGCATATATCACATTGGTGGATGTGCAGGTGAACGAGCCTCTGATAGTGTGGCTGATGTTATTAGGTCCTGTGATGGTGTCCCCTGAATAGATATGTGGGCACAGTTGGCAACAGGCTTTGTTGCAAGGATAGGTTCCTGGGTTAGTGGTTCTGTTGTGTGGTATGTGGTTGTTGGTGAGTATTTGCTTCAGGTTGGGGGGTTGTCTGTAGGCAAGGACTGGCCTGTCTCCCAAGATTTGTGAGAGTGTTGGGTCATCTTTCAGGATAGGTTGTAGATCCTTAATAATGCGTTGGAGGGGTTTTAGTTGGGGGCTGAAGGTGACGGCTAGTGGCGTTCTGTTATTTTCTTTGTTAGGCCTGTCCTGTAGTAGGTGACTTCTGGGAACTCTTCTGGCTCTATCAATCTGTTTCTTCACTTCCGCAGGTGGGTATTGTAGTTGTAAGAATGCTTGATAGATGTCTGTAGGTGTTTGTCTCTGTCTGAGGGGTTGGAGCAAATGAGGTTGTATCGCAGAGCTTGGCTGTAGACAATGGATCGTGTGGTGTGGTCAGGGTGAAAGCTGGAGGCATGTAGGTAGGAATAGAGGTCAGTAGGTTTCCATTTTATCTGAACTGCCAGAGTTCAGGGATATGAATAAGAGAGATTCCAGTTTGGGTTTATTTCCAATAAAAAATTACTTCTGTTGACCTGGTCGATTATGGGACCAATCCAACTCCCCAAAAAGTCTATGAAAACACTCCCATTGGTTTCAGGCTGGTCCTTATGCTACTTTTCTCAGTAGCTTACAACATCCCCATATTGTGATGTGAGTTGGATCTTGAAGAAATGCATCCTCTCAAGAGAGCAATGGAACAGAGAAGGAAGTCAGAAAAATGAGAAACACTCCCTTATAGAAAAGCCTTATAGAAATGGAAAGATGTTCTAGAAATGCAAATTACTACTAATCCTTTATCAATTATATCGGGGAAAGCTTCGGATTTATATCCAGGTATGTTATACAAGGCAAATATAGGCAAATCAAGTAAGCCACCAAATGTTTTTGAATTCCACCCAGTAAATACTTAAAATGTGAAGCAATGTTGTGACCTTGGGGTAATTTTCTATTTGTTTCTTCTGAAATGAAGTATTGTCCAAAGAACATGCCTTTTAAGTTGCAGGCAGGTGCGGCCACCCAGCAATCTTGGCGAAAAGGTAGAAGGGGCTCTGGAGGGAACATCGCTGGCATCTAGGTCCTGCTTTGCTTGTGGGCCCTCCTGCTGGAACCCATGGCAGCTCGCCTCAGCACACAGGAAACCATGGCAAGTAGGGAGAGGAAGGGGAGGAAGGCAGGGGCCAGAGGTGCCGTTTAGGTAAGATGGAGAGGGAAGCTGTTCATGATCGTGTCCTGGGGGCACATTGAGCCAGCTGCAGAGAGGCTGGTTCCTGCTGCTGAGAGCAGCCTCCAAGGGCTGGTGGTGCTGAAATCAGCAGCTAGCAGCTCAGCCCAGCAGGGAGATGTGGCACAGTGGGAGGGGAAGCATGTGCCACTGCTACTGATGAGGCAGGAGTCCCTGGTTCATGCACTCCTACCCACAGTGGCAATGCCCTCCTGGGTACCCTGGGCAGCGTAGGGCTGGCTGTGGGGCAGAAAGGGGAAGACCCCCAAATCCCTTCCTCCAAAGAAGCCTTGAGCCAGCAGGGAGAGGTAAGAAGCAGAGGGAGGGAAGCATGGACTCCTGGGAGAGGACAGTAAGGGCTCTCTCAAGAGTCAAAGCTCATGGGAAATGGTTGGTGTAGGGGCTCATGGGAGTAAAGGCAGGGACTCCTAATTTCCTGGGTTTCTAACTTTATGTGGTTTTTAACTCAAACTCTTGAGAGTCAATTGGTACTCAATAAATTATGGACTGAAAACTGTGTTAAAGTGTAAGCTATCACTTTCAGCGTGTTCACTCGTCCTGCTTGCAGCTTAGGAGGCTCTGTAGATAAGTATATGAGAGCTGGACCTAGCAGAAGTCAGTCTGAAAAGCCTCCAGCAAGGTGCAGTGAGTTGTATGTCTGTATCTTAAGGAGCAGCCTGCTTTGTCTCCCCTTTTTTGGTTAGTGAGTTTTTGTTCTGAATTTTAAGAAACAGTGTTATGTTGCAATCTTCCATCAAGAGTATTTCATGTTTTTTATCTAACTTGTGTGTGTATGCTGTGAACATAAGAGATAGCTTATACTTGATAATTACCGAGCGATTACATGATTCTATATGAGCCCTTTAAAATATATATTATATGATTTGCTATATAGCAAAAAGGAAATGGAGAATACTGAAATATTGCAAGTAATAATATTATTGAAACTCCACAGGAGTCTTCTAAAGGTGCTGCTACAAAAAAGAGAGACCACAAGCCCCTACTCTGTACTCTTCTCAAGAATCTATTGTTAACAACTCTGATTCTTCTCATAATTGAAAAGTTAGTGAAGGATCAAAGAATCTATTTCTTTTTGGAAATGCAGACCCTTCACGTACAGAACTGAGTCTAGAGATTGTATTGACTTACAAATATTACGTTAATGATCTCACGTTTTAAAAAACAATAAGTAGACTAGTATATGTACAAAGCTCTGTAGCAATCGCAAACTCAGTATTCATGTTTCATCTTAGCCTATGTGAGGGTAAAGAAAAATGACATGTCCATTTACATGTCTACTTGCCAATAGTATGCTTAAGGAAGCATTTAGTTTTGAAGAAGAAATCACATGTAATATGGGTTATGCAGATAAGCTATTTTGCCCATGTAACAAAGCGGGACTCACCACCGCAGCGCCTCCTGCTGGCTGTCCTGGGAATTAGCTCAGGGGTTGTCAGCACGCCCTTCTCAGGTGGTGTCTCACCCGTCGTCTCATCTGTCTCCATTTCCAGGACCCACGTTGCTCCCTGGACCGTGTCATCCTCCTTAGTCCAACCACTTGCCTCAGTGGCAAACTGCAGTCCCGATTCTAGCTGCTCGTCTCAGTGGCAAGTGGGGACGGGGCGGGGGAGCAGGCCTGCCTGCTACTCTGGGTCCCGACCCTATAACCGGCAGCCACCATTGCCCTCCTCCAACCTGCTGCCTATTTTCCCTGGGCAACTTCCCCCATAGCCCTAGCACCCTTTCAGTTCTTGTAGCGAGGTCCCAGCCTGGCAGCGATCAGCCAGCAGCTCACGCTCACACTCTGCTGCCCCTGCCCAGCACTGCTCTATCTATGGCACTTCTTCAGGCAGCCAGTCCTCCACCCTTGCCTTCCAGGGAGAGACTCCCTTCTGCTCTGCTGAGCAGCCCTTTATATAATATGGCCCTCGCCAGCCCTGATTGTCTGCTCCAGCAAGCTTTCCCCCTATTGGTGGGCGCAATAAGCCCTTTCCTAATTAGTGGGTTCTCAGCAACCTCACTGGTGCTGCTTTTAACCCCTTCTTCTCTATGTGGGGTAGCCACCCCACCACACACCCTCCCCCTTAGGACCACACACTGGGGGGGGTGGTGTTCTATCTCCCCAGCTTCCCTCTCAGCTAGGCCCCAGGAGGTCCCTCTCCTGCTGCAAGTTTTCTATTAAGAGGAGCAACCTGCTTCCCTCTTCTAAAGTCTGGGTCCCCACTGTAGCCTGTCCCGCTCCATGTGGGTTCCCCTGTCCATCTGGGTCCCAACAGAAGCTCGTCCCGCTCCCGTGTGAATTCCCCTTTTTTATCTGGGGCCTCTCTGCCCCAGACAATGTCCCTTCCAGGGCCTCAGTCTTCGCTGACTCCTTGCCCTGAGTGGTCTCAGACTGAACCCAGCTCTCTGGCTTCCCCCTTTAAGGACATGAAAAAAATGCAATTTTCCCAAGACTCAATTAATTTGATCATAAATATTCAAATACATTAACTCATTTCAATTTTGCTCAAAAACAATAGGCTACCATGGTGGGTTAGTATGCTAGGTTCAGCCGGGCAAATAACTTTAAAAAATAATTTATTCACCAAATTTTGCTTTTTATATGCACAAATTAATGGCAGATTGTGATTTGTTCACTCAATTTTTTTTGCTGGATAATTTCTATGATTAATTCTTAGTCTGCAGTCTGTTTTGTGAGTATTTGATATCTTAAATTTTTTCTGCTTTAATTTGATCTATAGATCACATTACATATTATTCTTCCTTGATGGGATGGCCATAACTCTCAGAATAAGTTTCCCAAAGTGAACATTTCAGAGAAAATTTGTTTTCTATGAAAAACATATACGCCTGCTTCGGGATAAAAAGCTATTAGAGCAAAGATTCCTGCCAGGAAACCCGTTTGCTAGCACATTCACCAAAAACAAATAAAGGGACCTTGAACATAGTTGAAAAAAAATAATAAAAAAACGGAACCAATATTTAAGAAATAATTTTATGGCATTCACCCAGCTCTATTTATAGGTGATGCCCAGCAAGCATTATTCTCCTTAAAATAAAGATAAAATGCTCTTTAGTTTCATGAAAGTGGAATAAACAATGGCAAAGGTTTTTTTAGGTAACATTAAAAATTTTAAATGTTCCTATTCCTTTTACTATTCCAATAAAACACTTACTTTAGTCTCATATGCTCCCCCTGCAGAATGATGTAGAATGCACCCACCTGGTGCAAAATTGAGTAACACCCCAGAAAAAAGAAAAGGAGTACTTGTGGCACCTAGAGACTAACCAATTTATTTGAGCATAAGCTTTCGTGAGCTACAGCTCACTTCATCGGATGCTGTAGCTCACGCAAGCTTATGCTCAAATAAATTGGTTAGTCTCTAAGGTGCCACAAGTCCTCCTTTTCTTTTTGCGAATACAGACTAACACAGCTGTTACTCTGAAACCCCAGAAAAAGCTGCAGCAAGTCCAAGGTGAAAATTTGTCGCAGTATTGTTTAAAAGGAATTTACAATTACAAGAGCTCTTGATCTTCCTGCTTTAGTTCAAACTGATCACCTGCCAGGCTCAGGAAAAACCATCCCCAACGGTATACTATTGTACTGCTCAGGTGCACTATGGGGTTATACTCGTCTGTCACTGGTCACTGTCAGTAATAGGACAACTGGACAAAATGGATCAATTCCAATTCAACAATACTCATGTTCCTACACAGGGGAAATAATCCTAATTTTATGAAACATTAGGCTTCCAGACAAACCCCCCCAAAAAATCAAGTGAAATGATAAATGGAACTGCCCTTTTTGACAAGAAGTGTGTGATGTCCATTTAGAATACAATTCTCTATTGAAGTACTACATAACATGCCTTGCAGGTGTATGGATTCTGAGCTATAGGCTAACCTCTAGCAGCTCTAAACCAATTTCCATTTTGTGCCAGGGCATTTCTGCTCTCAAGCTATGTGCACACTGCTTTTTTATTGCAGGATCAGTTTGTAAAGCAGTGTGCTACAGTACGTAACCAGAATTCAAAACAAAGGCCTCAGTTCAGTTTTGTTTTCATTTGTGTTCTGGTCTGCAAGCAATTTTTATTTCAATATATTTCTACGATTTCACAACTACACTGTGCAGAAGTATTTTAGGTTGCCTTGGTTTAGAAATACAATTGCAGCATATGGTTCTCTTTTTGAATAATGTTTGAGAATCATGCCCTGACTTCACAGTCCATGGGCTATATCCTGAGGTCAGTTACTCTGGGGTATACGTGGAGTATTACAGCTAATTGCGTTAAGTCAATAGAGTCACTCCACATTTACAGGTTTCAGAGTAACAGCCGTGTTAGTCTGTATTCGCAAAAAGAAAAGGAGTACTTGTGGCACCTTAGAGACCAACCAATTTATTTGAGCATAAGCTTTCGTGAGCCACAGCTCCGATGAAGTGAGCTGTAGCTCACGAAAGCTCATGCTCAAATAAATTGGTTGGTCTCTAAGGTGCCACAAGTACTCCTTTTCTTTTTCCACATTTACACTGATGTAAACTGAGATCAGAACCTTAAAAGTGAAGTTGAATTGTATTTAAGCTGAACTGGAATTTCTAAACCATACAGACTTCACATGTAATCATCAACTTTGGTATTCAGCACACTGAGTATGTGGTGCTTAGAAAAATAGGTAGCCAATAATTTTCCACAGAGGGATATACACAAGGGTTATATTTTTAGTAGCTAAGTAAACTACTCTTCCTACACATCATTATTTGTACCTTGGTTTGATGCGATCTGTCTGAACATATACTATGACCAGTCTGATATTCTGAAATGATGTGTTAGCATCACAGGAGATAATAATGGAGGCAACTAAGCTTCCTCAGTACTTTGCCGCCATCATGTGGCTGGTGAGATAAATAATTTTGGGGGAAAACCATCAGGTATTAAAAACAACTTGCCCAATCGTATTTATGATTCTGTGTAAGAGAAAAGAGTCATTCTTATAGCTAGTTTTAATGAATCATCTTCTAATGAACTGAATAACTGGACAGCAATATTGTGTTTTTGTTGAGTAAAAGAAGCCAGTTGTTTATTTAAACCTTGATATCAAGCACTGGCGTTTCCCAATAATATCAAGGCCATGTGTTTGTTCTCTTTCCATCTCTCTTGATTTCAAACACTAGCATGTTGACTGTGTAGATTTTGGTAAGAATTTGTTATTCAACCCAATTACCGACTCCAGGTGCTACCTATAACTGTATACATTTCTTGTAGTATTTCAGAGGTTTTCCTGCATATATGAATCAGCTGAGAGTTCCTGCCATTTCTGCATCTAGATCAGAGGGCCAAGAGACTGAGCTCTGTGGCACCTCTCTGTCTATTCTGTTATTCAAGAAATATTCCTGCAGTGGCTGGAAAGAGGAGTCTGATAGCTCAGTTTATTTGTCCATTTTTTTCCTTCCACACAATCATACATAGCTGCACAAAGCTCCTCAGGGAGTGTCTGTTTCTCTCTGTTGGCAACGTCTGCCCTTATCAACTTACAAACTAGTTTAATTTTTTTTAAAAAAATCTTATAAATCCTGTAAACCAAATTCAGAGACTGAGTTACCCCATTGGACTTATACTGAACCAGTGCTTACTATTCCTAACTCAAGAAAAGCCCTATTTGATGTGAGTTTGCCTGAGTAAATATTGAATGAAACCTGATTAAGGTCTTGAGGGATCTGCCTATTTTGTTAAGTTCACACAGATAATTTTATTGACTTCACTGTGGTGACGTGGCCTTAGTACAACTCTGGGAAAAAATTGGACCTAGATGTCTGAAAACATCTGTTCCCTAAAAGTGTGCTAAATACTAATAAAAAAAATGAAAAGGATTGATAAAAATGCTAAGAGCTTCAGAATTATATCCAGCATGCAGTGCTATTCATTAAGTAATAATTACTACAGGTAAAACCAACTGTTTTCAGGAACATCACCACAAATAACGCAGACTCTAGAGTAACATAGTATCTCTCAACTGATGATCTTAAAGAGCTGTACTAAATCAAGCAAACAAGCATCTTAACATGCCTGTTAGGTAGGAACACTGTGGTCTAGATTCTGCCACCTTTACTCACATTGGGTAGTTCTAATCAGAGTAAATAGATACTTAAAATGAGTAAGAATAGCAGAATCTAGACCAACAGCTTTTATTGCAAAATAATTATCCTGAGTTCAATTCCCTCCATGAGTAATAAGGAAATTATTGTTTTCTCCAAATGATCAGGTCATTTCAGTCTTCAAAACACAGGAGTGTGCCTTAATTCAAATTTACTTTGATGACAGTCCACTAAAAAGTCCAGTGTTGAAGCCAAGACTGACCTTTCTCAAGGTTTATGACGAACAAGTCTGTAGCCTCCTGCATGGAACATGGAGGGACAAGCACAACTTGCGGGAGGGAAAAGTTTGGAAAAGGCATCAGGAAGCCATTCTTTTTGCCTATGGCTTGAATGCCAGCTGCAGCATCTATGTAAATTGTTCTCTTAATAAAAAGCCAGTGTAGTTTTGCAAGAACTGAGTCTTCTCACGCTGTTACCCAGCACACAGAACATAAAATGGGGTCTACTATATTGTCTTAAGTATCTAGAGGGACAACAGCAAGGAATGGAAGCATTTCACTAATCTCTCCTCCTTCCACTTGGACTTTTATCAGAAAGTCAGAAGTTCAGATGCCACACTCTGGAAGAGATTTCTCAGCAACAAAATCTAGCCTGATAGTGATTCTTTTGGCAGTTACATTGACAGCTTTATAGGTTTTATAGTTGTTGTTGGGCCCATTACATGGTTAGGCCACATCGGAAGTATGCAACTGAGCTCTTTTTCTTCTTGAACATCAATTTGTTTTTGACATGAAAGCATGTATGAACTTCTGACTTTGTGAAATAATGTTTTATTTTTGTATTTGAAGGTATACAATAATAAAATGCACCTATCCTTGACTCTGGGCATTCTATCAAATGTTTAGTCACACAACTAATCAGAATATTATTGACATTTATTTCAGGGGCTTGGGGTCCTTTTATCCCTCTCAGGATTTCAAACCTGGTCTTTCTTTGGCTAAGAAAGACTAAATTCTGAGACACAGATCAGCTCTTTACTGTTCAATAGTAATACCACTGGTCTCATTTGCAGGGTTTTTTTTAAGGGCATAAACTGATAAGGACTCTATTCTTCAACTCTTATTATTTAAGAAAGTCAAGCCTTTCTACAAAATCGACACCCCGTTGTACGTCTAAACGCCTACGTCCACCCCAAAAAAGCAAAGTTTCCCTTCCCCCAAAAAGGGAGAGATGCACCAGACCCTGCGTGAAGTCCACTAGGGACTTCACTGTTGCTATTGATTTTATATGGAAGGTGCCCAGGAATTACAGTTACATAGATTCCAAGGCCAGAAGGGACCATCATCTAGTTTAATGTCCCGTAAAAACAGGCCATAGAACTTCCCCCAAATAATTCCTAGAGCAGATCTTTTAGAAAAAACATTCAAACTTGATTTGAAAATTGCTAGTGATGGAGAATCTACCATGACTCTTTGTAAATTGTTCCAATGGTTAATTACCCTCACTGTTAATTTTAAAAAAATTACATCTTACATCCCGTCTGAACGTATCTAGCTTCAACTTCAAGCCATTGGATCATGTTGTACCTTTCTCTGGTAGACTGAAGAGCCCATTATCAAATACTTGTTACCACTGTAGGTAGTTATAGACTAATCATCACTCCTTAAACTTCCCTTTGTTAAGCTAAATCGATTGAGCTCCTAAGTGTCTCACTATAAGGCATCCAATCCTTTAATCATTCTTGTGGCTCTTCTCTTAAACTTCTCCAGTTTATCAACATCCTTCTGGAATTGTGGACACCAGAACTGGACACAGTATTCCAGCAGCAGTCACACCAGTGACAAATGCAAAGGTAACATAATGTCTGTATTCCTACTCAAGATGTATAATTACCCTTTTTGGTCACAGCTTCACATAGGGAGTTCACATTAAGCTAATTATCCACCATAACCCCCCACACACATTTTTTCAGTCACTGCTTCCCAGAAAAAGTCCCCCCCTCCCAATCTTGTAAGTATGGCATACGTTCTTTGTTCCTAGATGTATACATTTAGCTTTATCAAAACACACAGTTTGCTTGTGCCCAGTTTACCAGGTGATCCAGATAGTTCTGCATCAGTGACCTGTCCTCTTCCTTATTTACCACTCCCCCAATTTGTGTCATCTGCAAACTTTATCAGTGATTATTTTATGTTTTCTTCCAGGTCATTAATAAAAATGTTAAATAGCAAATGGTCAAGAAACAATCCCTGCAGGATCCCACAAGAAACATACCCATTCAATGATAATGCTCTGTTTACCATTACATTTTGAGACCTATCAGTTAGCCGGGTTTTAATGTGTGCTAGGTTAGTTTTAGATCATTCTAAATTTTTAATGAAAATTTCTTGCTGTACCAAGTCAAATGACTCTCATCAGGGTATGTCTACACTACAAAATTAAGTCGAATTTATAGAAGTCAATTTTTTAGAAAGCGATTTTATACAGTCGATTGTGTGTGTCCCCACTAAGCACATTAAGTCGGCAGAGTGAGTCCACAGTACCAAGGCTAGCGTCGACTTTCGAAGCGTTGCACTGTGGGTAGCTATCCCACAGTTCCTGCAGTCTCTGACACCCATTGGAATTCTGGGTTGAGCTCCCAATGCCTGATGGGGCAAAAACATTGTCACGGGTGGTTTGGGGTACATGTCGTAGGTCACCCCTCCCTCCGTGAAAGCAAAGGCAGACAATCGTTTCACGCCTTTTTTCCGTGCAGGCGCCATACTGCTTTCAGCAGATGGTGCAGTAGAACTGCTAACCATCATCATCGAACGACCACTTCCGCTGCCACTCTGCTCTCCTGCTCTGGCAGCAGACGGTGCAGTAGGTCAGAAAAACTGGTCTTCCGACCACCACTTCCACTGCCACGCTGCTCTCCTGGTGGTCTCGCAGGTCCTCTATATGACCGCCGTCATCCACTGCTTCCGCTGCAACTCTGTTCTCCTGCTCGTCTTGCCTTACCACAGCAAGGGTGCAGCCTGCTCAGCTGTTGTGGCCTGGCAGCAGACGATGCAGTAAGTCTGCAAAACTGGTCATCCAACCACCGCTTCCCCTGCAACTCTGCTCTCCCGCAGATGCCATACCATGGCAAGCATGGAGCCTGCTCAGATCACCATGGCAGTTATGAGCATTGTAAACACCTCGCACATCATCATCCAGTATATGCAGAACCAGAACCTGCAAAAGCAGGCGAGGAGGCAACAGCAGCGCAGTGGTGAGAGTCCTTAGGGCATGGACACAGACTTCTCTCAAAGCACGGGCCCTGGCAATTTGGACATCATGGTGGTAATGGGGCAGGTTCATACTGTGGAATGCTGATTCTGGGCCCGGGAAACAAGCACAGACTGGTGGGACCGCATAGCGTTGCAAGTGTGGGACGATTCCCAGTGGCTGCGAAACTTTCGCATGCGTAAGGGCACTTTCATGGAACTTTGTGACTTGCTTTCCCCTGCCCTGAAGCGCAAGAATACCAAGATGAGAGAAGCCCTCACAGTTCAGAAGTGAGTGGTAATAGCCCTCTGGAAGCTTGCAACGCCAGACAGCTACCAGTCAGTCGGGAATCAATTTGGAGTGGGCAAATCTACTGTTGGGGCTGCTGTGATCCAAGTAGCCAACACAATCACTGAGCTGCTGATATCAAGGGTAGTGACTCTGGGAAATGTGCAGGTCATAGTGGACGGCTTTGCTGCAGTGGGATTCCCTAACTGTGGTGGGATGATAGACGGAACACATATCCCTATCTTGGGACCAGACCACCAAGGCAGCCAGTACATAAACCGCAAGGGGTACTTTTCGATGGTGGTGCAAGCACTGGTGGATCACAAAGGACGTTTCACCAACATCAACGTGGGATGGCTGGGAAAGGTACATGATGCTCGCATCTTCAGGAACTCTGGTCTGTCTGAAGAGCTGCAGCAAGGGACTTACTTTCCAGACCAGTAAATAACCGTTGGGGATGTTGAAATGCCTATAGTTATCCTTGGGGACCCAGCCTACCCCTTAATGCCATGGCTCATGAAGCCGTACACAGGCAGCCTGGACAGTAGTCAGGAGCTGTTCAACTACAGGCTGAGTAAGTGCAGAATGGTGGTAGTATAAGAAAGCAAGGCAGCATATGATTCTGGTGTTTGCTGGCATTCAAGCAACATGTGTTCTTTATCTCTCTGTGTTATCCTCAGGAGAGTGATATCATTCATGGTCACCTGGTTGAAATAGGGGAATTTTATTAGGGGGACATTCAGAGGTGGCGGTTCCTGCTGGGCTGTTGGCCTGTGGCTCAAAAGAACTCATCCCCGCTGTTACCCACGCGGTGGGGGGAGGGGTGAAGCGATCATCCCAGAGAATTGGATGTGGGGAGGGTTTAGTTGGGTTTGTGCTGCACATTATCAAACAGGCATGATGTCTTTTTGATGAGATTACAAGTCTGATAGATAAAGGTAATAGTGTTGACATAGTATACGTAGACTTCTAAGCCCTGGTCTACACTATGAGTTTAGGTCGAATTTAGCAGCGTTAGATCGATTTAACCCCGCACCCATCCACACGACGAAGCCATCTCATCAAAAAGACATCATGCTTGTTTGATAGGATCTATTTTCCAAAAACTCATGTTGATGCCTTTATTACAGTACGCTCCTTTAATTCTTTATCAAGTCTTGTATCAGACACCCCATTATCTTGCCTGGAATTGATGTCAGGCTAAAAGGCCTATAATTACCTGGGTCATCCCATTTGCCCTTTTAAAATATTGGCACATTAGCTTTTTCCCAGTCTTCTGGAAATTCCCCATTGTTCCAAGACTTTTTAAAAGGAACATTCATGGTCCAGCAAGCTTCTCAGCCAAGTATTAAAAAATTTTCATGCAAGTTATCTGGATCTGCTGATTTTAAAATGTCTAACATTAGTAGATGCTGTTTAACATCCTCCTGAGATGCTAGTGGAATGAAAAGACTTATCATATGATGGGATTACCTCATCTGTTTTCCCTCCAAATACAGAATAGAAAAATTTATTGAACACTTCTACATTTTATGCATTATTATTGATAATTCTCCATTTCCATCTAATAAGGGACCAATACCATTGCTCAGATTCTTTTTGTCCCTAATATATTTGAAAAAAATCCTTCTTACCATCCTTAACTCTACTGGCCATAGATTTCTTTTTGTGACCATTTGCTTCCTCTATTTTCTACAATTCCTATCTTCTGATTTGTACTCATTACTATTAACTTCCCCTTTCTTCCATTTGTTTATATATATAAACTGCCTCCATCTCCCCTCTAAACCAGGTCAGTTTTTTAACCAATACACCCTGCTTCCTTAATAGTGGCTTTTGGGGGCTTCTTGTAAAGTGTTCTTAAACAATTCCCAGTTAGCATTTGAATTTTTCTGATTAAATTCTTCTTCCCAGTTTATTCGGCTCATATTTGTTTTCAGCTTTTTGAAATTAGCTTTTTTAAAGTACCAAGTATATATACTTTTTTAAAGTACCAAGTATAATATATATATATATATATATATATATATATATATATATTACTGGTCTGGACTGGACTCAGTTTGCATGTTATAAATGTGATCAAGTCACAATCACTTGTATGTAAGCTAGCATTCATTTTTAGTTCTGTGACCAGTCCCACTTTATCTGCCAAGACGAGGTCTAATATACAACACCCATGTGTTCGATGCAACACTTTCTGAGTTAAGAAATTGTCATCTATAATTGAAATTCTAATGAGGTTTTACTACTGGCAGCATGATATCTTCAGCCTGTGTCATTCAAATTGAAGTCCCCTACAACAATGCAGCTTATGAGGAGTGGAAGAAGTATGTAACTCTAAGACAAATGTTAATAAGGCTACCAACATCTTTGATCTGATCATAGACCATGAGTTTGCATATATTACAGAGGCTTAAGAGGAAGAAACTTTAAAAGTATATTTTTTAATATAGATGTCTCCTGACAAATGTAACTTTTTTCTGTTCACAAATTGTGAACCAATTAAGATTTGTGAACTTATTCATTATTAAACATTATTTGCAGAATAATTTCTCAAAACAATTAATCTGTAGCTTGTTTGCAAGCAATTCTTTTTGAACAGTCAATATTGGACATTCAAAATTTGAGCTGTTTTGGACATAAGTCACGTGACATTTCTGTTCTTAATGCCCTTAATGTCACAAATATTCAGCAATATTTGCATAAAATATGCTGTTTCCATGAACATAGGTGACAATAAATTAGAACTTATTTGCTAGAATATTTAAAGAAAATTAAAGGAGGGGTATGAATTGAGTCAAAGTAAATTCATTCAAGCACAAATGAACATTCATAGTAAAGTTTTTGGGCTAGCTCTACTAGTGAGACTGTAGAGCTTTAAAAAAAGAGTCATCCTTGATTGTTCTTCCTACCCCTTAAACATTTTTATTGTGAAGAAAGCATCCCATATATCAAATTGATATTAGTATTACTAATGGCTGCATGCTTTTCTAAGGCGTCCATCACTGTAGTATGTATGCACTGCCATATAGATTGTAATGTAATGAACTTTCAGGGGGAGAAGTCATTTCACCCCTCCTCCCTATTTGCAGCCTGGTTACTAAGGAAATGCCTAGTGAAAGAAGATTCCTCATCACAATCTGAAAGTTCCAAGACTTGGATTCAGCCTTGACCTCTGGTAAATTCCACAGTTAAGAGCCTTCTACTAGTAATCCCTGGCTTCCAACAAGGTTCTGTACAAGTCCTATTCATGCATAGACCTCAAAGTGCTTTAACAATAAGGAAAGTGTCATTATCTTATTTTACAATTGTCACAGTTACAGGGTGAGCTGTGCTTTAGACCCCTTTAGGTCTCTCTCAAGTGCACCCCTTTGGAACAGGTTCCACTACCTTCACCATTCTCTGGGTGGAAACTTGTGGTCCTTCCATACTTAGACTACATCTCTGGGCTGCAGTCCTCCTCTTCCCCTGGCATTTACCAGCCATGTTAACCCAAAAGGCTCAGTTGTGTTTGGCATCTCCAAACCCTTTTCCTCCAGGAGCCTGTGATCAGTGGCTGCTCAAAATGACTCAATATCAGCTTCTTCAAACCACCAGGACTGAAATTCAGAGTGGACTACAAGATGGACAGGTGAAGCAGAACACAGAATTTCTAAATTAGCAGATGATCTCAAAGAGAACAAATTACAGGTTATGAAGAACTATTACAGGTGATCAAGACTACTAAGACCAAGCTAATTGATCTAGAAAGCCACCCACAAAAATGTAACATCAGGATTGTGGGTGTCCCTGTGGAAACAGAGAAAGGTAAACCCTCTGTATTTGTCCTAAACTGCTCACCAAGTTGTTGGATCAGCCAGCAGATTTTTATTTTGATCTAGAATGGGTATACCAGGCCCTTGCCCCCAAGCGAGCTACAAGAGCTCCGCCTAAAGCACTGATTGTGAAGTTCTTGAAGTTTACCACTAAGGAGCTGTCAAGGTTCCTTCCCCACTCTGAACTCTAGGGTACAGATGTGGGGACCTGCATGAAAAACCCCCTAAGCTTATTTTTACCAGCTTAGGTTAAAATTTCCCCAAGGTACAAACTATTTTACCTTTTGTCCCTGGACATTATTGCTGCCACCACCAAGTGTCTAGCAAAAATAACATGGAAAGAGCCCACTTGGAAACGTCTTTCTCCCCAAAATCCCCCCAAGTCCTACACCCCCTTTCCTGGGGAAGGCTTGATAAAAATCCTCACCAATTTGCATAGGTGAACACAGACCCAAACCCTTGGATCTTAAGAACAATGAAAAAGCAATCAGCTTCTTAAAAGAAGAATTTTAATTAAAGTATAAGAATCACCTCTGCAAAATCAGGATGGTAAATACCTTACAGGGTAATCAGATTCAAAACATAGAGAATCCCTCTAGGCAAAACCTTAAGTTACAAAAAGACACAAAAACAGGAATATACATTCCATTCAGGACAACTTATTTTGTCAGCCATTTAAACAAAACAGAAACTAACGCATATCTAACAAGATTGCTTATTAACTCTTTACAGGAGTTCTGACCTGCATTCCTGCTCTGGTCCCGGCAAAAGCAACACACAGACAGAGAGAACCTTTTGTTTCCCCCCTCCCTCCAGCTTTGAAAGTATCTTGTCTCCTCATTGGTCATTTTGGTCAGGTGCCAGCGAGGTTATCTTAGCTTCTTAACCCTTTACAGGTGAAAGGGTTTTTCCTCTGGCCAGGAGGGATTTAAAGATGTTTACCCTTCCCTTTATATTTATGACAGGAGCTTATATTGAAGAAATCCAGAGGAAAAAAGAACTATTATGGGAAGAAGCAGCAACTGAAACACTGCTCTTTCAAGATCATGCCTGTGATGTGGGCAGCTTTAAACCAAGTGAAACAACTGGCCAGAAAGATGGACTTGAAGTATTTTATTAAATACTCAGCAATGCTCCATATTAAGAATGACAAGAAGATAGTATCATTCAGTTCCCCTCAGAAGGCAGAAAAATACCTCACAAATCTGCAAACTCCTCCCTCACAATAGGAAGCATCTATGGAATGATCTGACCCTATGGAATGTATGTATTGCTCTCTGAGATCTGCTATGGCTGCTGAAAACTAGTTGATGGGTCCTAATTGATATTCATATGTTAATTCCTTATTTTTCCTCTCTCTCACTGGGGCTGACTGGTTATCATCAACTTATGTCTTATTGCCTTCACTCATGGGAAAGGAGCATCAATGTAAAATCTATCATTTTCTTAGTAATTATATATATATTTGCTTTATTAAATGGTGCTTGCTTATGGACTAATGTATTAAGGTTCTATTGATAATAGGTAATTACTGTAGTTGTAATGTTTGGGGCTCTAGGGTTGTGAGGCTCTCCAAGCTTCACTTGATCTGGCTGCCCCCTTTGGCTGTTAAGTGTGTATTTTGGACTGTTTAAATAGCTTATTCATTTTGATTGTATGGCAGTAATGTGTATCTCTCTCCACTAAATTTTCTATTTTGTTTTTTCATTTATTTTATTTCTCTTTCTATCCCCCTCCTGTTACCCTCCCAAGCTGGGAATTTCCTCCCCACTCTGTAGAATACATACTGGGAAGTGCACACCCTACCCCTGGATTATAGAACTTTTGCTGCTTAAATATGCAAGAACTGTATGCTGCTCAGGAAAATTCACAATTTGTCATTTATTCACAAAGTGACTTTATATTTTATTTGGTATATTTTAACAATGAAGGCGCCAATAATTAAATGAGTCTTCTGGAATATAAAGGGTATTAATAACCCTATTGAAAGAAAAAAATATATACAAAATGCTTAACAAAAAGAGAATGTTGACATCACCATGCTCCAGGAGACATGTCTGACAGAACTTGAAGCTTGTAAAGTGAATAAAGATTGGTAGGCCTCTCGCAATCTAGTTGCTTTAATTCTAAAGTGAGGGGCATTGCTATAATAGTGCATAAAGTCGAATGTAAATATTCTGAGCACAAGACCTAACAATGAGGGCAGATTTGCTGTCTTTAAGGCTGAAATTGGCAATTCTGTAATAATCTTTGTCAATCTGTATGGGCCAAATCAGGATGATTCCAAATATTTTCATAAATTTATTAGTATAAATGACATGGGCCACCATCCTATTATTATAGTTGGAGACTTTAATATAACTCCGGACCCAATCCTTAACAAATCTTTTCCATCTCCTTATAAAAACACTAATACTTCTCAGGTACTTCACATACCCTGTAGGCCTCAATCAGCCATATATGTATGGAGATTGGGTAATTCTACAGCCAGCGACAATAGCTTCACCTCCTACCCCAAAGTTCATTCAGTGTATTCAAGATTGGACTATTTCTTAGTTCTGTCACTGATTGTGGCATTGGTACTATTGTTATATCTGGCCATTCTCTGATACATATGCCTTTTAGGCTCCCCCAGGATATGCATCCCCAACTAAAATATGGAGATTAAATACCCCTCTGCTGTCTGATACATCATTTGTTAACTCTATCCACTAGGAGTTAGAACTTTAAAAAAAAAAAGCGTCCCCACTGTTTCATCAGCTGCCACAGTTTGGGAGCCTTTAAAGCCTTCATCGGAGACTGTATCATCTCTTATGTCACCACTAAACAAATGGAGAGAACACAGACTCAGGGCCGTCCTTAGGATTTATGGGGCCCCATGCAGTATTATTAAACTGGTGCCCCTATGCCCGACATCAGCCCGAGCTTGCAGCCCGGCAGGGGGTGGGGAGGGGTGAGACAGCAAAGGATAACGAGACGCCCGGCCCGCCTCACAGTGGCGAAGAGTCACAGTTCCCTGCAGAGACTCCTGTACCCTCCCCCTCATGCAGAATGGACATGCAGAAGGTACCAAATTAAAAGCATTACACTTGGAAATACAAAATGTCAGTCACAGGTTTTTTGATATGCCCTGATGTTTGTCACACATTTATTTGCAAAAACTTTGTAGTAAGGGTTAGTCAGCTGTCTTGCTGAATATAACATTAAATATTATGGAATACATGATGCAGCTCTTCTCTGTTTTACATTTTCTTATTCAGTATTTCTAAGCTGATTTTATATTTTAAATGTACTCTTAAGCCTTCATAAAGTAATCATTCCAGATTACTACATATTTAACTCACTGAAACAAAGACATTATTTTAAAGTAATCAGTCACAGTGGTTTAGTGTGTTCATAACAATGTTCATTGCCTTTAGAAAAAAGGGAACACTAATTTACTTTGTGTGATCTCCATAACAATAGACATGTTTATGAAATTTCATCAACTTTAAAAAATATGTTTCCAAAGATTTCAGGCATAACAAAGGATATTATATCTTTCTAAGGTACTGATTTTGCTGGAGGGTTCTCTTAAAACTAGTACATCAGATATTCAGAGTAAAGAAAGGGAAACTCTTTGTCCAGCTATCTGGAAGGAAAGGGGTGTTGTCCCTTTAAGGGCTCTCTTCAATAGGGCTTTGGGGGGAGAACGGGTGAAGGGAGAAAGGGATGGACAGAAAGGACACGAAGATTTTGGAAGCAAGGTTTTTTTTTTACTATAGTAATTAAAATGCATATTTTAGATAAGGGGGGTCTTTTGAAGGATTTATTCAAAAAACTATATGTCTGAAGATCCAAGCATTTAAGGCTAAAGGTGATTGTGCATCTAAAAATCTATGCAAGGATTTTTTAGAGATGTGATTTTATAACATTCACCAACTCGCTAATGAAATATTTTTAAAGCAAATTTTAAACTACAATCCTGTGTAGATTGACATGTTCTGAGTAAATATTACAAGAATGCACAACTGTTTTCGTCAGTAAATTCAGAAACAGAGAGTATATACCTGGGGTTTGGCAAATGCCTGTTAAATGGCTTCATTACCCCTTGAATGGCTCTTTAACAGGCTGGAAGGCTTTTTCACTTTTAACTACTAGATCCCCTCCCAAGGAAGACTCAGCAGGCTGCAGCAGCCAGCTGTGGGAGCCTGCAGGAAGGGTCAGAATAGGGATAGGAAAGCCATAAGGATGGCCCTGCATAGACTAGATATCCTTGCAAAGAAAATTAAGGCCTTGGATGTAGACTATGTTTCTGCACCATCCCAATGAAACCTCAGAACCTTCATCACTCTAAGATATGAAGTCAACAAACTTCTGTCCCAAAAGGCGGAGTTTGCTTTATTCTATTTGAAGCAAAACTACCAGGAATCTGGTGTAAAAGCTGGCAAGCTGTTGGCATATAGATTTAAGCAAAATGCTATTACAAAGATTGCTGCTATTCATGATAGTAGCAATAAATTATATATAAACAATAAACAACTTTAACAGTTTTATTCAAAGCTATATTTAGATGACGAGTGTTTCAGTTAAGATGCCCTAGATAACTTTTGTAGTGGACTGTCTCGCCCCAGATCTTTTAGGGTATGTCTACACTACGGAATAAGGTCGAATTTATAGAAGTCGGTTTTTTAGAAATGGGTTTTATATATTCGAGTGTGTGTGTCCCCACAGAAAATGCTCTAAGTGCATTAAGTGCATTAACTTGGTGGAGTGCTTCCACAGTACCGAGGCTAGAGTCGACTTCCGGAGCATTGCACTGTGGGTAGCTATCCCACAGTTCCCGCAGTCTCCACTGCCCATTGGAATTCTGGGTTGAGATCCCAATGCCTGATGGGGCTAAAACATTGTCGCGGGTGGTTCCGGGTACATATCATCAGGCCCCCCTTCCCTCCCTCCCTCCGTGAAAGCAAGGGCAGACAATCGTTTCGCGCCTTTTTTCCTGAGTTACCTGTGCAGACGCCATACCACGGCAAGCATGGAGCCCGCTCAGGTAACCGTCACTGTATGTCTCCTGGGTGCTGGCAGACGTGGTACGGCATTGCTACACAGTAGCAGCAACCCATTGCCTTCTGGCAGCAGACGGTACAGTATGACTGATAGCCGTCCTCGTCATGTCCGAGGTGCTCCTGGCCACATCGGCCACGAGCGCCTGGGCAGACATGGGCGCAGGGACTAAATTTGGAGTGACTTGACCAGGTCATTCTCTTTAGTCCTGCAGTCAGTCCTATTGAACCGTCTTAAGGTGAGCAGGCAGGCAATACGGATTGCTAGCAGTGCTATTGCATCATCTTCTGCCGGGCAGGCAAGAGTTGAGGATGGCTAGCAGTCCTACTGCACCATCTTCTGCCGAGCAGCCATGAGATGTGGATGGCATGCAGTCCTTCTGCACCGTCTGCTGCCAGCCAAAGATGTAAAAGATAGATGGAGTGGATCAAAACAAGAAATAGACCAGATTTGTTTTGTACTCATTTGCTTCCCCCCCTCCCCTGTCTAGGGGACTCATTCCTCTAGGTCACACTGCAATCACTCACAGAGAAGGTGCAGCGAGGTAGATCTAGCCATGTATCAATCAGAGGCCAGACTAACCTCCTTGTTCCAATAAGAACAATTACTTAGGTGCACCATTTCTTATTGGAACCCTCCGTGAAGTCCTGCCTGAAATACTCCTTGATGTAAAGCCACCCCCTTTGTTGATTTTAGCTCCCTGAAGCCAACCCTGTAAGCCGTGTCGTCAGTCGCCCCTCCCTCCGTCAGAGCAACGGCAGACAATCGTTCCGCGCCTTTTTTCTGTGCGGACGCCATACCAAGGCAAGCATGGAAGCCGCTCAGCTCACTTTGGCAATTAGGAGCACATTAAACACCACACGCATTATCCAGCAGTATATGCAGCACCAGAACCTGGCAGAGCGATACCGGGCGAGGAGGCGACGTCAGCACGGTCACGTGAGTGATCAGGACATGGACACAGATTTCTCTGAAAGCATGGGCCCTGCCAATGCAGGCATCATAGTGCTAATGGGGCAGGTTCGTGCTGTGGAACGCCGATTCTGGGCTCGGGAAACAAGCACAGACTGGTGGGACCGCATAGTGTTGCAGGTCTGGGACGATTCCCAGTGGCTGCGAAACTTTTGCATGCGTAAGGGCACTTTCATGGTACTTTGTGACTTGCTTTCCCCTGCCCTGAAGCGCAAGAATACCAAGATGAGAGAAGCCCTCACAGTTCAGAAGTGAGTGGTAATAGCCCTCTGGAAGCTTGCAACGCCAGACAGCTACCGGTCAGTTGGGAATCAATTTGGAGTGGGCAAATCTACTGTTGGGGCTGCTGTGATGCAAGTAGCCAACGCAATCAAAGATCTGCTGATATCAAGGGTAGTGACCCTGGGAAATGTGCAGGTCATAGTGGATGGCTTTGCTGCAATGGGATTCCCTAACTGTGGTGGGGCCATAGACGGAACCCATATCCCTATCTTGGCACCGGAGGACCAAGCCGGCGAGTACATAAACCGCAAGGGGTACTTTTCAATAGTGCTGCAAGCTCTGGTGGATCACAAGGGACGTTTCACCAACATCAACGTGGGATGGCTGGGAAAGGTACATGACGCTCGCATCTTCAGGAACTCTGGTCTGTTTCAAAAGCTGCAGGAAGGGACTTTATTCCCAGACCAGAAAATAATTGTTGGGGATGTTGAAATGCCTAAATGTATCCTTGGGGACCCAGCCTACCCCTTAATGCCATGGCTCATGAAGCCGTACACAGGCAGCCTGGACAGTAGTCAGGAGCTCTTCAACTACAGGCTGAGCAAGTGCAGAATGGTGGTAGAATGTGCATTTGGACGTTTAAAGGCGCGCTGGCGCAGTTTACTGACTCGCTTAGACCTCAGCGAAACCAATATTCCCACTGTTATTACTGCTTGCTGTGTGCTCCACAATATCTGTGAGAGTAAGGGGGAGATGTTTATGGCGGGGTGGGAGGTTGAGGCAAATCGCCTGGCTGCTGGTTACGCGCAGCCAGACACCAGGGCGGTTAGAAGAGCACAGGAGGGCACGGTACACATCAGAGAAGCTTTGAAAACCAGTTTCATGACTGGCCAGGCTACGGTGTGAAAGTTCTCTTTGTTTCTCCTTGATGAAACCCCCCGCCCCTTGGTTCACTCTACTTCCCTGTAAGCTCCCCTCCTCCCCTCCTCCCTTCGATCACCGCTTGCAGAGGCAATAAAGTCATTGTTGCTTCACATTCATGCATTCTTTATTCATTCATCACACAAATAGGGGGATGACTACCAAGGTAGCCCAGGAGGGGTGATGGAGGAGGGAAGGAAAATGCCACACAGCACTTTAAGCACAGCACTTTAAAAGTTTACAACTTTAAAATTTATTGAATGCCAGCCTTCTGTTTCTGGGGCAATTCTCTGTGGCGGAGTGACTGGTTGGCCGGTGGCCCCCCCCACCGCGTTCTTGGGCGTCTGGGTGTGGAGGCTATGGAACTTGGGGAGGAGGGCGGTTGGTTACACAGGGGCTGTAGTGGCAGTCTGTGCTCCAGCTGCCTTTGCTGCAGCTCAACCATACACTGGAGCATACTGGTTTGGTCTTCCAGCAGCCTCAGCATTGAATCCTGCCTCCTCTCATCACGCTGCCACCACATTTGAGCTTCAGCCCTGTCTTCAGCCCACCACTTACTCTCTTCAGCCCGCCACCTCTCCTCCCGGTCATTTTGTGCTTTCCTGCACTCTGACATTATTTGCCTCCACGCATTCATCTGTGCTCTGTCAGTGTGGGAGGACAGCATGAGCTCGGAGAACATTTCATCTCGAGTGCGTTATTTTTTCTTTCTAATCTTCACTAGCCTCTGGGAAGGAGAAGATCCTGTGATCATTGAAACACATGCAGCTGGTGGAGAAAAAAAAAGGGACAGCGGTATTTAAAAAGACACATTTTATAAAACAGTGGCTACACTCTTTCAGGGTAAACCTTGCTGTTAACATTACATACATAGCACATGTGCTTTCGTTACAAGGTCGCATTTTGCCTCCCCCCACTGCGTGGCTACCTCCTCAACCCTGTCCCCTCCCCGTGGCTAACAGCGGGGAACATTTCTGTTCAGCCGCAGGCAAACAGCCCAGCAGGAACGGGCTCCTCTGAGTGTCCCCTGAAGAAAAGCACTCTATTTCAACCAGGTGACCATGAATTATATCTCACTCTCCTGAGGATAATACAGAGAGATAAAGAACGGATGTTGTTTGAATGCCAGCAAACATACACTGCATTGCTTTGTTGTACAATGATTCCCAAGTACGTGTTACTGGCCTGGAGTGGTAAAGTGTCCTACCATGAAGGACGCAATAAGGCTGCCCTCCCCAGAAACCTTTTGCAAAGGCTTTGGGAGTGCATCCAGGAGAGCCGCGAATGCCAGGGCAAAGTAATCCTTTCACATGCTTGCTTTTAAACCATGTATAGTATTTTAAAAGGTACACTCACCGGAGGTCCCTTCTCCGCCTGCTGGGTCCAGGAGGCAGCCTTGGGTGGGTTCGGGGGGTACTGGCTCCAGGTCCAGGGTGAGAAACAGTTCCTGGCTGTCGGGAAAACTGGTTTCTCCACTTGCTTGCTGTGAACTATCTACAACCTCATCATCATCATCATCATCATCTTCGTCCCCAAAACCTGCTTCCATGTTGCCTCCATCTCCATTGAAGGAGTCAAACAACACGGCTGGGGTAGTGGTGGCTGAACCCCCTAAAATGGCATGCAGCTCATCATAGAAGCGGCATGTTTAGGGCTCTGACCCGGAGCGTCCGTTCGCCTCTCTGGTTTTCTGGTAGGCTTGCCTCAGCTCCTTAAGTTTCACGCTGCACTGCTTCAGGTCCCTGTTATGGCCTCTGTCCTTCATGCCCTGGCAGATTTTGACAAAGGTTTTGGCATTTCAAAAACTGGAACGGAGTTCTGATAGCACGGATTCCTCTCCCCATACAGCGATCAGATCCCGTACCTCCCGTTTGGTCCATGCTGGAGCTCTTTTGCGATTCTGGGACTACATCATGGTCACCTCTGCTGATGAGCTCTGCATGGTCACCTGCAGCTTGCCACGCTGGCCAAACAGGAAATGAGATTCAAAAATTTGCGGTTCTTTTCCTGTCTACCTGGCCAGTGCATCTGAGTTGAGAGTGCTGTCCAGAGCAGTCACAATGGAGCACTCTGGGATAGCTCCCGGAGGCCAATACCATCGAATTGTGTCCACAGTACCCCAAATTCGAGTCGGCAAGGCCGATTTAAGCGCTAATCCACTTGTCAGGGGTGGAGTACAGAAATCGATTTTAAGAGCCCTTTAAGTCGAAATAAAGGGCTTCATCGTGTGGACGGGTGCAGGTTTACATCGATTTAACGCTGCTAAATTCGACCTAAAGTCCTAGTGTAGACCAGGGCTTAGATTATCCATTCCACCCAGACCGGTAGGTGACACACACATACACCTATGTATCTTGGTCTGCCCTGAGAGCAAACAATCCTTTTCCCCTCACTGGGGAGCAATGCAAAGTATGGGGGAAACTGGGGCACAAATATGATTCATAAAAAAATTACTGAACATTCCCATTTTGTCACACGTGGAAATGAATTAATGAACACTACTTTGAGGGGAAATGCAACAATAAATGTAGCAGCTCCACAATAACCAGAAGACACCATGCTTGTGTCCAGATCATATTGATATTATAGAAATGAATAAAAAAACTAAAGACCTGTCAGAAGGAAGAATATTATAGAACAACTGTTCTACATGATATATCCCCCACATGAAGGTGCATAAAAGGTGCCTGTAATGAGTTGACTTAAATCCCTTTGGAACTGGTGGGAGGTGGGGGGGGAGGAGTGTGTGTGTAAAAACACCACTGTTTATTTAAGATAGTTGTAAGAGGAATTAAGCTTCTTATAGAACCAGATAAACAATAGGGGCCTCAAACCAAAACACGGGCACATCTCTGCCCACATCTGCGACCACTTGGGAATTTGAACTATGTGGTCAGAGACACTGTGCTGGGTATTGTTTTGAGTAGAGAGGTGTGCATGTGAAGGAGAGATAGAAAAGAGACAACAGAAGGATACAGTGGAGCAGAAACCCCAGGACACAGCCTGGGCAAGCAATGGAAGCGTGGCCCTTGGAAAAAGCTAGACACACCTTTTGGCCTGAACGGGGCTTGGAACTCTAAATAAAGAAACTGCCTCCTGTGATTTGATTCCCCTCATGTTCAGGGAAACAGGACTTTGTACATTGTTTCTAAATAAATAGGATTGCCTCACAGATACCTAACTCCAGCATCATTTTTTTTCTCCTAACTAGAAAAAGGGCAGGACCCCAATATTGTGGATTACAGTTCAAGTCAAAAAGAGTAAGAATTAATTAGTCATGTTTTCACTCCATGCACTTTGTGCCTTGATCCCCTGAGAGTCACACGAGCAGCCAGTGGGTGCGAGAATAGTGCCAGTCATAATGCCATGCCATTGAAACAGAAATTCCCACATTTAACTTGAGATCAGAAGGCTGGTCTTGTGGCTAAGGCACTGAACTGGGACTCAAAGTTGCTGTAGTTAAGGCATGCATGAGTTGAGGGAAGTTATGTAACCTCTCTTTTCTGGCACATGGGGAACTGAGTTTCCTCAGTTCTCCATCCATACAATAAAAATACTTTCCTACATTGTTATTGTATATATAAATGTATTAATGTTCATGAGGTATTCAAATATGATAGTGTTGTATAAAGATCTAGATAGATTTATGGGTTTTCATGGTCATTTCTTGTGGGTCTGGCCTACATGTAATTTTTTTTTATGGGGCATCCATTTGATTGTTCTGCACCAAAAGCGATTCCTTAGATGATCCAATGGAAGAGTTACTAAGGCTGCAGATTTTTGTCAAGTAATTAATTATTCTCCTTTTCAAGACTTGTCATATCCCTTAAGTTCATTTTTCAGTTATCACAAACTTTGTTAAACAGAACAGTGCTATGGGTACATTCATAGAAAGATCCCAAGGTGCATTGTGAATGCAGTATATAGGAATCCCTTGCACTTCAGAGTTGGGTGTAACTACATTTCAGGCTGAAAGATGTCAGCTACTTAACAGAGCACAGCAGTTTCAGGCAGGGATTGAGAAGGAACAGCAGAGCCAATTGATGTTCTCAAATATGAAGCTCCCAGGTAAAGAATAAAAGCAGGTAACTATAGTATCTTTCAGGGCCATGTGTCGATAATGAAACCTCACTATTTTTCTTTTGCCAACTTCCCTCAAATAAGTCATCGCTTTGTTATGACCCAAGAGTTTTTTTTGGCTCCAAGATGTTCAATAAATGCATTTCATAAATCCTTCTCAACCTACATTATAGACTAATGAGAAAGATATTTCTTCTTTTTCAAGACTTCCAGCTAAGGAAACAAATGATACTGACTCATTCTAAGACTTTCCGTAACTTGTTGATCACTTTCCTTCTTGCCCCTTTCCCCAACCCTTCCACCACCAACCTCCACCTCACTCAGTTTCTCTCAGTGTCTTTCTCTGTAGTCAAA
The DNA here is from genome assembly GCF_965152275.1 of Natator depressus. Classification (NCBI taxonomy): domain Eukaryota; kingdom Metazoa; phylum Chordata; order Testudines; family Cheloniidae; genus Natator; species Natator depressus. Next base: position 164,783,913 of record NC_134235.1, on the reverse strand, counting down.
GCTCAATGAGAAGAACGCCAGATTCTACAGATAACCCCCATAACTAAGAAACCTATATGATGCACCTGGAAAATTCCACTGAGCACGATTAGTCATTTCAAAGTGGCATGTTTATCATGAATTACTAAACAGTTTAGCAAATTTTATTACTAGTGAGCAGTGAATCATCATTGTTGAATGTACAGTAGGTCTTTCACCACCCACTTGGACATGCTCATTCGCTTCTAAGAGAAGAAAGTGATGCCAATATCAGAGCTTAAACTCAAATTATGAAGATTTGTCAGGTATTGTAGGTAAACATTTCAGCAAGAGTCCTGAACAAGAGATGTGTAGTCCTGCTTGTCATCATAATGGCTTAATACTATTAGCAGAGGAAACTGATTCATTGCTTGGAAATGCTAAACATTTTTCTCTTGCCCTGGATCAATAGAAGAGTTGTAATTTTGAAGATTTTCTTCCATTTTTTTCCTGTCTAATTTGTAACCAACAAAATTTTCTGTTCTTTTATACTTGCTATGTTTTCTTTTTGTGCCCATCTAGGTTCTCTGTAATAATGAAGATCTGGTATCATGCCAACATCACCAGCTTATTTTCCTTCTGCTATTTTTTATTACATAATTAACTTTCAAGCCTGTTAGTTTCCTGAACAGAAGCCAAAAGGGTTAGTGGGATAATGTCAAGAAAGTGCTCACTTTAGTACATGTCTAACTTCAAGCATGTCCACTCACACATGACTCTGACCTCTTCTGTATCCCCTGCATACTGACAAATCACCACAAACAAACAAATAAATAAAGCAGAAAGTGGGGGGGTGGGGAGGAAGAGTCTGGAAAAATGGCAAGAAATCAAACTTTATTCAAGTCAAAATAAATTCCTTCACAAAGAGGAAATTCAGCATAAAGGATGTCATTAGAAAGAGACAAGCAGTGGTTGGTAGAATGTAATCTGGAAGTCAGGAGAAATTTGAGGGAATATGAAAAGCAAACAGCTAAGAACCCAGAGACTAATAAGAAATTACTTAAGTATAGTGGAAGGAAGCCTGTGACAGTCATTTGATCTGTTTGATTTCCAGAGAATAAAAGGAGTAAACAAGGAGGGAAATGTCTTCCGTGAGGCACCACTTTTTGTATTTAGTCTTGATTTATGCACAGATGACCATGAAGTAATATTTACCTTAGAACTTTCATTTGCATGTAATAAAAAGGAGGCACTCTCTGAAGATTAGGAGGGTAGCCAGTGTTACACCTCTCTTTTTAAAATCTTGCTAGGGTTTGTTGTGGGGATTACAGGCATGTGAACCTTACTCTGGAATTTGGTCGGTTAAATGAAACAATTCAGTATTGACAACTGCAGCATAATATATATTAGATGAAACAATTGGAACTATATCCTTATACACCAATAGTCTCTACAATAGCTGCTTAAGAATCCCAGGATCATAGTCATGCAGCAGCAGCCAATGGGTATCTCTAGACTGTGTTTTAAAACCCGCAGCAGTAAGTCTCAGAGCCCGAGTCTACAGAATTGCGCTAATGCCAAAGCACTAAAAAACAGCCAGACCTTGTGGCTCAGGCTACAGCTCAGGGTCTGAAACCCCTCCTCCTACCCAGGCTTTAATGCCTGAGCCCAAATGTCTATAGAGCTGGTTCTACCGCCATTGTGTGAGCCCCAGGCTCCAGACCCAGGCTCTGAGACTTGCTGCCATGGATTTTAAAATGCAATCTGGACATACCCAATAAAGAACAAGTAGTTAAGTTGTATGAAGAACAGGACTGAAAATACACCATTCATCTTAAACATCACATTCCCTTTTGTCAACCTCATCTCTAAAAGAACTAGCAGAAACAGAAAAGGTCCACAGAATGTCAAGAAAATTATAGGTATGGAAAAATGTCCACGTGAGTAAAGATGACACTATTTAGTTTTGACAGGAGATAAATAAGAAGTTACATAAGAAGATGTATGAGAGGCAATTAATGATATAGAAATAAGGAGTCAAATGCGCCTATTTACTTTCTCATACCACAAGAACAAGGAGATCCCAAAAGATGTGTCAGAGGACCAAGTCTTACTTGCTCCACTTGCAACTGGTAAGGGAGGCCTCGGTAGGCAACTCCTGGAGGTCTGAACTCTCTGCTCTTCTCTTCCAGCAGGGTACCTTCTTAGGGCCAGGCAGTAGGGCCTTTGATGGGGGCAGCAAATGCCTGATATACTCCGTCACACAGCAGTAAAATAGAGTGGCGTCCTCCCTGACCCTCCTCCCTGTCAAAAAAAAAATTACACAACACCACAAGCCTAGGTCAGAAGTGTGTCTAACTCATGATAACAGACAAAAAGTTGGGAAGAACGGGAGGAAAGTCAAAGTCCACAGTAATTGTTCTAGTAATTCTTCCTCTTCTGCAACTGGAAATAGTAAATGCCTTGATTGTTCTTTTTTTAGGCTTCACCTTCTTGGTGTGACTATGTGGGAATATTTTGTTGTGTTTTTTTTAAAGAGATAGGAAAGAAATGGGAACGTAGCACTTAGATGCTTATGAAGAGGAGGAGGAAAAGGGATTCATTTTTCTTGAAAATATAGTTCCAACTTGGCTAGTCCATCTTCTATCACATGTCAGTGGTAAAAGCTTTTTGTTCTAATGTGGAATCTGACATCAAAAGTACTTCATTAAAGCCAAAGAACAGGGCAATGGAAATGTCTTTGACCCAGACCAATGAACTGCTTTCATAACTTTTCTTTTGGTCTCTAGTAACAGCTACACATGAGTGGAATGTATGAAGAAAGAGGGAATGTCATTCCCAGCCTGATCAAACATTTATCTAATCCAAGAATGATTATTACTTAGTCTTACAGGACTCCAAGGACCTGTATTATGGACAAATTGCTTATCCATATCCATTATAAACCAAATAAAATATTTGAATTAGGTCTTGAGACAGGGTACAGGTACCATCACCTTTACTGGTATCCTTTATTCCACAGCAAGCAATAAAGGGATTTAATCATATCTTGGTTTGCTCTACTGTCAGTTAGAACTTCATCTTTCAGAAGACTCTTCTTGATCCAGATTTTGACACTGAATATCATTTGGAGACAGCGAGATGAAAGAAAGCTGTTAAATATCCATTAAATATCTCGGCAATGCCACCATCACAGCTAACTCCCTGGCTCCTGAAGCAGTATTAACAGTGAGATGTCAAAACAGAAAGCCCTGGAACAAACTAATAAAGAGCAATGAGCTAAGAGCCAGGAGTGGATGGTATTCATCCAAGAGCTCTGACAGAACTCAATGTTTAAATGACTGTGACACTTAAAAATATATTTTATATATATACTAGCTCTCGTTTAAGTCAGCTACTGTACTAGAGAACTGAAGGGTCGCAAAAAAGGGTGAATGTGCTGGAATGATCCTGGGAATTTCAAATCAATTAACCCTACTTTGGTACCAATTAACTGAATAAATTATTAACAGAGTTATAGAACACTTATAATACTTCTCTAATTTCCAGGTGCCATGAAGACACCTGCAGGGCTTGTCTACACTTTACAGTGATGGAACCTGTGCCACTGTAGCACTTAGTAAGGACATTACCTACACTGACAGGAGAGCTTCTCCCAACAGTGTAGGGACTCCACCTCCCCAAGAGGCAGTAGCTATGTCAACCTCCTGTCAACATAGTGCTGTCTACACCAGGAGTTAGGTCAGTATAACTGCATTGCCTCTGGAAATTTCCACTACATGAATCTGACGAAGTGGGTATTCACCCACGAAAGCTTATGCTCCAATACATCTGTTAGTTGCCACAGGACTCTTTGCCACTTTTACAGATCCAGACGAACACAGCTACCCCTCTGATACTTGTTCTATCTAGAGATCAAAGTTATCCTCACGTGGCCAAGGTGGCTTCATCGCAGAAACAAGTGATGATGTTTTTTTAACGGGACTATCCTCCAGATGTGACTTTGTAGCATTCTCCTTGAACAATCTTAAGGCTTGAATCAGGGTAGCAACAGGAGAGGGTCAAGGTACCACGGCACTACACAAGTTATTACATCATTTAAAGCCTTTCCTTTCTTTCCTAGGAATGCCTAAAGTGCCTGGCAAAAATCAGGTTGTATGTTGGAACTAGAAGTCTGATTTTCCTTCCCCACATCAATACCATCCATGGTAGAATTTCTTGCATACATGCTACAGGTCCAGTGTCTCATAGGTGTCACACAGCTCTGGGCACAGCTGACAAGATTTTCATGCACCTTCATTCTTTCCAAGACACTCACAATATTGACTGCTTCCTCAGTTTATGAGATAGCAGCTAATTGAGGCAATCCTCCCAACAGGATGCCTTGGTGGTACTGAATCTCCACTATTGCACCAATCCACTAGGAGGTTGACTTCACCCTGCTTTGAGTTCCAGAAGTCAATGTTTAAATGGTCACTATATCTCAGTCAAGCCCAAACAACTGATCCCAGCAGTGCCATTCTTCCATTAGGCAGGATGTCAGAGAGCCCAGTAATTTGCAGGCTGAGGCAGTATTGATCTGATCTGTCGAATTACCTGTATCCACAGAACGCATGACACAGTCACAGCTGAATAGAGATAGATTCCAACCATTAGTTTATTCTTAAATTAGAAAGCGAGTCTTCCCTTGCGTGGACTTATTCACTGACTTCCATGGGAGTAGGCCCAGGCCCCTTATGGTATAGCAGCAGCAAGCATCCTGGGTTGACAGACTTGGGCATGGGGGGCTAAAGCTAGTACTCTAAAAATAGCTGTGTAAACATTGCTCTGATACTGCAGCTCAGGCTGGAGTTTGGCCTCTGAAGCCAACCCCTCTCCTTACGGGGGTTGTACCTTATGTACAACAGTATGCCTTTGTTCAGAATGTGGAAAATCCATTTGTGTGTTTCATACACATTAAAGGCCTAAATTCAACCTTCAAAATACACACTATTTCCAGGAGAGCAGGTATTATATACCAAAGGGCAGATTTTGGGTCTTCAGTGGACCGTGCTAAACAAAAATAAAATTTTCAGATTACATTCAACCAAAGTATTGAAATACACTTCGTAGTTATTTATTATTTCTATAGTGCCATGGGCTTGTAAGGTAAACTTAAAATAAAAAGAGAAGTACCTTATCTTGGGAGCTTAAAATCCAAGGTCCCAATGTAACAAATAACATTAACACATGTTTAAAAGCTTTGCTGGATTGGAATGTAAATTAGGAAAAGAAATGTCAAACACAAGGATAACAGTTGAACGATATGGTAAGGATGAAGTTTATGAGGTTATATTTCTATTTTTGTTGTTACATTAGAAGATTGAATTCATTCCCTTAGACATGAATGGTGGCTGGAGGTTAGTGTTGGAAAACTAACTGAAAGTAGTAACGATTGAGGGGGGATTGGAAGGAGAAGAATGAGGTTGCAATATGCACAAACTTCTTCTATGCATTAGAAGGCAGCACAACAGAATGTGAGGGCTCATTTGCAAAAGAACACAACCATGAGACTGTTGAGATGCATTAAATTGGCAGAGCCAAGAAGGTACACAGGGGAGAAAATTAAGACTCCTTCTAAACAAGGTAAAAAGAATCAACATTAACTGGTTTCTACAAGTTTCTGCTGTGTTCTATCTCAGTATACTGTTTAGACAGGTGTTGACATTCTTTACAGTTCAGTCGTGCAAATCCTGACTTGGTTGACTTCACTTACTGAAAGGTCAGCAATTTCCAGAAAATAGTGTGAAGGAGAACACATACTATGTAAAGTTGGGGGCGGTGGAGTGCGAATGAAAGGATAATGGGGCTCAGCTGGACATAATTGTAATACCAAAAATAAAATAAAATAAAATAAAAAAAAATCAAAACCAGAAGAATTAAGTTTTGGAATCATTAAATAAAAAAGTTAAAGTGGAAACATTGGTACAACTTTGCCAAAATCAACCAGAAAATGCTCCCTTGAAAAGTGTTCACTACACTATAAAACATTTAAAACATGGAAAGAAAAATAAGATTGTGAGATTTCAGGTCTTCTTTTGTTTGTTTTGGTTTTTTGTTTTGTTTTGTTTTGTTTTTTTAAAGAATAAGTAAATTGCAGAAAAAAGTATGGAAAAAAGATTTCTTTGGCTTCCATTTGCTGGCTGGCTTGAATCACCAAGGAGTAATCATCCAAACATTAACAGGCTTCCAGACAATAACATACATTTATCTCTCTCTCTCTCACTCACACACACACGTACGTATTGCTAACTAATTTGTGAAAAACGTAGGGATGCCTAGATGACTAGAGTTGGTTATTTAGATTAGAGACTCTTTTTTAACACCACCATCCTCAAGTCAATATCCATATCCCTTGATCTAAGCCTTACTGAACACTTTTTCTGCAGAAAATGCCATAGCAATTGTAATTCCTCGATACAACACAAGACAGGAAAGTTGGAAAGAAGGCATCATAACATTTTGATGTTTAAAACTGACAGCATAAGATTTTGGCAGGGTCCTGAAAGAAATCATGGACAAACTTATTTTTTGGATAACTATTATGGATACTATTATGGTTGCGCATGAAATACCTAGCCCTCCCACTTACACAAAAAAGACTCAAAGTAAGCAAGTAAGCATTCTAGACAAGGGAATACATTCAGATATGAAGACCAAATTGCTATAATAAAATATTAAGGACTTGTTAGTGTCAGTTGCAAAAGAAAAAAAGGATCAAACTATGGGGGGGAAATAGGATTTCCTTAACGTGAGATCTCAATTGGTACAGCAGATAGGAAAAAAAGAATTCACAGGAGACAACCAAAATGTGAGGGCGTTGGAGATAAGATAGAATGTGCAGTACAGAAACTGTGTTGTGTTTAAAAAGTAGATGCAGGTATTAGCTTACCTATAGATCTCCCAAACCCCACTGAAAGGGAAACCATGAATTCATAAAAGGTACTATGTTGTAAATTAACTGATAATGGAAACAAACATAGATTCATAGATATTTAGGTCAGAAGTGACCATTATGATCATCTAGTCTGACCTCCTGCACAATGCAGGCATATTACAGGTTTATTTCACTTCAGGTTAATATATTTAAGTTACCTTAATTGTACTTAGTATTTTAATTTCTCTCTATTGCTGGCACTGCAGGGTAAATAATACGCATCTCTGATACAGCGCCTTTTATCAGTTGATCTCAAAGCAATACACCACAGGAATTATCCTCTCCTCCCTTCGATACAAGATTGAAGTACCTTGACATGAGACTCTGAGGAAGTTTTCTTTGCTACTGTCCATAGTACAGTGTAGTATACTGTGAATACAGAAAGCTGAAGATTTCAGTTAGTAATGCTGTCTGTGTGATATCTTTAGTTTGTAAAATTATCTTGCTTATCTTGCTTTCTTGGTATAAGTTGGATCAAAAACAGAAAAAGTATGAAATATCAAGATGTCATTTGGATACCATTACTTGACATTCAATTACGTCTCTGATCATAATCACACTAATAGATCTGCAAAACTGGCAGCAAGGAATAAGTCATGAGAATGAATGCTAAATACAGACAATGTCTTCACCTTCAGATAAATTTGATTTACATGAACAGGAAACTAATTTTTAAAAAGCTAGAAGCAAGAGAGCTTTTGCATAGAGATTGCAGAAAGCTACCATGACAGAAAACCAGTAAGAAGAAGTTATTGCCTCAGGCTTATTGTTTTCCATACAAGAGATCCATAAGATTATTGTTCAAAAACATCAAGCAATGCACCCTTTACTTACAGTACTGCAGTCTGGGAATGTGCTGATTTACTCAACTACATAATAAACAGAGATGGGGAAAACACTAGGAACATAAACAAAATAAGAGAGGGTTGGAGCATGGGTCCAAACCATCCAACTTTGAGTAACCCAGTTGACCCCTTGATGACTGCTTTACTATGCATGATACCAACAACAGAGGAAAGCGCAGGGCTCTTAAAATATATTGGCTACTTCATGTATTAGATGGTTCAGAGGATTGGTAATGGCTCAAGTCCTTCTCTTCTAGGTTACTGATTGAAATCAACCACAAGTCAGTAATGACTCAAAACCATTACCATCTTGTGGTTGATAGATGGTTTACGTGAAAATAATTTGGTGGTGTCAATCCACATCTCTGTTTTAATGAGGTGTTTACTTATGACGTTATTCAGACATTAGGTATTTGTACGTGCTGTACAGAACTCAAGACAGAGCATGGTCTCTTCTAAACCAGACAGACAGAATTCTAGCTGTATACAAGCTTGGTTGTTATTTTTTTTATATGCACCTCCTATTTGGAATGCACTGTGATTCCATATAATCATGATAAGGGGACAAATATTATCATCATTTACATACACCCTTCCTGCATTAAGCGCCTTCTAGTACAACATCCCCAAAAAGAAGGGCCAAAGGCAGAATGAGGCATAGGAGACTGAAATACCACCACTCTCACAAACAGCGTTAGATACTTTATGTCCAGGAACGTTGGCAGAGCACTCCATTTAGATATGGTTCCCATCACCATAGTATTTGATATTATTATTATTTAACATTGATTTATCCTTACAAACATTTCTGCAAGGCAAAGAAATGGAGGTTACCGGCCTGTAACAGGAGGTCCTTCGAGATGTGTGGACCCTAACTGAATTCCACACATGCATACCATACATCTGAGATCACAGATTTCTAGCAAGTAGGGTCCATTGGTTTGAACCTGCATAGTTGTTGTCCTTGTGCTCTGAACTCAGGGCATAAAGGGTGGTGCAGACTGATGTCTGTGCAGTTCCTCTCCTACGCAAATACAGATAGGGACCACCTGGAACTGGGGTACCACTGAGCTCTCTGACTCACCAGCCTGGGCTCCCTCTCACTGTGCTGCTGTGACAAGCTGCAGACCCACTCCCGGTCCTACCCCTCCACCAGCATTCACACAGGTAAGGACACCCAGCTGCAGTTACATGCAGGCTCTCTGACTAGCTACTGCACGAACCAAAAGTAGAAAGGCTAAAGCCAAGGTAACTCTCAGTTCCCCAGGCACATACCCCTTCTGGAGCATAATCCCAAAATTATACCATCTTGCGCTGCACAGAGAACTGTGCAGCATAAGCTCATAGAGTGCTTCAATGTGGAGAGGAATATATAGCAGTCTTTGCCCCTTGAGCTATGATTTTCCACGCACTTCACTCCTACTCACTGGTTTAGATAAGTAAAAGCAAGTTTATTAACTATCAAAGATAGATTTTAAGCGATTACAAGTGATAGCAAACAGATCAAAGCAGATTACCTAGTAAATAAACAAAAACGCAAACTAAGTCTAAGATACTGGAAACACAGGATATGAATTAGCAAATTCTCACCCTGGCTGATGATACAAGCAGGCTGCAGATTCTTAAGGGACAAGCTGCACTTTTTGGAATCCCCAGGTCTTTCACACACAGACTAGAAATCCCTTTAGCCTGGGTCCAGCACTTCTCCCAATTCAGTCTTTGTTCCTCATGTGTTTCCAGAAGTCTTCCTGTGTGGGGAGTGAAGAACAACAGATGATGTCACTCCGTGCCTTATGTAGCTTTAGCATATGGCGGGAACCTTTTGTTTCAAGACTTGGTTCCCAGATGGGTTAGTGGAAAAATATTTACATCACAAGATGGAGTCCAGAGACATGTGGTCTGGTCACATGCCTTTGCAATGTTATAGCATCCACTGCTTATAGGCTAGCCAAAATATCCACAGGAAGGTTAAGCTATTCCACAGTACATTGTCTTTGCTGATGGGCCATCAGCCCTATCTGGCTTCTTCATTTTTGTACCTGAAGGGCTGGGCTGTGAGTATTTTCCAGAGTAAGCCCATTTGAAATACAGATCCCTAGTCAACATTCATAATTTCAGATACAAAAATGATACAACATACAAATAAAATCATCATTCATAACTTTTCCTGACACCTCACATGATCCATCTCATACAAAATGCATCATAATTATGCCATAATTATATCAGAATAATATGGCTGTGAAGAATATGGGTGCAGTGTCACAACCTTAACTCCACAATAATCCTCCTCTCTTTTTATGTCCCTTCTGTGGATAAATAGGAGACTTCAATCTCCATGGTTGTCAAGCCAATAACTTACAAGCCACGTGTTTAAAAGATATGAAGAAGAACGTAAAGATACTCACAAGAAAAACACAGGCTGGTTTGAGTGAGGATGAAACATCCATCCATCTAAAAAAAAAATCTTTGCCCTTGAAATGTTCTTCTATGGCGCATTACTGGGTTTAGTCCTAATGGGCTTTGTCCTTTGGGCTCGCCACGTCCATTTATGTTCTACCCTTTGAATGCACACTAATAGTCCCACAGGACTGTTTTAGCCTAACTGTTTCATATTTTTATTGCTTTAAAATCTCTGACTTGAAGGCTTACATGTTGCTGTTTTACATTTACATTTTTGTCAGAGCTTTTATGATAAAGATCCTGAGCATGTTTAACTGTATAACAGGTTTTCTACATTTACTTTGCTACTCATGAAAATGGTTTCCTATTAGAATGACAAAGATCTCCAAGCAATAGAGAGATTTTCCTACTTTTCTCTGGATTTTCTGTACAATAATAAAGCTTAAAAAAGCATAAGCAGGTTTGTGTCTTCATTTTCCTGTAATACATTAATGGCAGGAATTAAGAGTGCTGAATTTAATCTCAACACATGTGTTTTTAAGCAATCAGGAATGGTTTATTGCAAACTAGTGGACAAATGCTCAATAGTTGCAGTGCTAAAGATGAACAATCCTTGTTTTTCTTGGGTTTAAAATCCTTAGTCTACAGTATAATTTATAGTTGCTTTAAGAAACTTTTAAGACACTTGGAAATTACTACCAATGGCCGGCCAATTGGTTAACCTTTTTGCTATTAAGGGAGGGGGAGAGCAAGAGAGAGACTGAGAGCATTATGCCAGTCTTTTTTTTACTTTTTATACACATTGAAGTACTCACAATATCCTACCCTCTGGCTTTATATCACATTTCCCTCCCTCAGTCTTCTTTTCATTGAGACTGTCCTTTAGCCAAAAGATCTGCATGGGACAGAGACTCCTTAAAGGCCAATAATTCTGCTAACTCAACCAAGATTGCCACAGAGCAACACAAGATGTTTCCCTTTCTAGTGGTCAAATAGAGTTTTCTTCATTCTTTCCATTCGTCTCTCTTTTCTTTTCCCTGGTTCATACCATTGCCTCCTACACACATGCACTCTCCATTCTCTCTCTCACACTCCTACCCTCATAATGGAGACAGGCCTCATCATGAGCTTGGACAGGTCAATCACCACCTCCAAGTAGTACATGGCCCTACTTCATGTATAGATACCTTTCAAATGTGGGCAAGCCTTGATGTGTTCTGAGCTGGGTTGGCGGCCCACTCTTCTGGCTCAGGGAGACATGAGTTCCATGCCAGTGAGATAGATCTCACATGCCAACTCCGTCACACAGGCCTAAGGTTTTGCTCTTGCTTGTCAGGAAGTTCATTGTTTACTGCTCATACAACATATGGTTCTCCAAAGCAAGTAACGTACATTCCCACTGAGCGAACACAGCTAGGAAGAGAGCAACACTGAAAATGACTATACAAGTGGCACATTCCTACTCAAATGAGCTAGGATGACAAAATCTTTTGTTTCCTGATTTTAATCCTTTTAGCACTGCATTGAGCTAGCACAGCTATGAGAGACTGAATCAGAGAGTCTACTGTGACTCATACAGCAACAAATATTAAGTTCCAAGTTCAAAATCTTTACTTAGAGTTGTACAGAAATCTGTGCTTCATTTGCACCTTAACTACATTTATTAATTGGGTACATTTTACTGGTGGTGATCCATGAGGTAGAAAGAACACCATTTGTCTCTTCAATTGCATTAAATTACATTTCCAAGGTCTCCTGTTAATTTTTAAAAGTATTATGTACTTGTCAATATAGCAAATTTGATCAGGAAATTATTGAGACAAAAATATGGACCCTCACAACACTGTTTTTATGGTAATTTCTCATAGCAGAACTGATAAAGAGGCCATAACTTCAATGAAGGCTTGTGGTTGTCCCCATATCACCTTAGATGTTCTCATTTTTGTATACATCTTATTCTACCTTAAGCCTTCCTGTTCCACACTGGTAAACTACACATTGTAAATGACAACACTCCATCATGAGGAAGATCGGTGCAATATTGAGGAAACATTCCATTCCCAAACCTTTACTTCATCTCTGGAGACTAAATTAGTTTCCATCGTGAAAGACTAGCCAGTTAGTAGGAGCTATAGTTTGGTCCAAAAGTATACAAAATTATGCTTTGATAGCTAAAACAGGTGGTGCCTTAAATATGAATGTTGCAAAACATTAAAATACTTATTCTTAACGTAGAATCATCCCTAAGTATGACACATAACACTGACACCAGATCCAGTTTGGTATACTTACGGAACCTATTTATATCCTTAAAAGGAGGCAGACCTGAATGGCTTATATAAGTCCTTGACTGTAATGACATTTAGTCCTTGAACAATGGGATGGAGAACCTCCCCTATGTTTCTGAACCACTGCTAGTCTCCAATGGTAGGTAATGCACCTTTAATATAAATACATTGATGTCCTTTTAGTTTAAGTGAAAAGATGCTAAATTAGAAGTGCTCAGAAAAAGTAAAGCACTTGTATTGGCAGCGCAAATTTCCCTGCACTGCCCTACCATTATGTCTGCACTATGTAGGGATTTAGCAACATCCCTATCTACTGTTGCAGGAAAAAAACTGAATGCAGATTTAGTCAGCTTTTCCATTAATCTTTAGAGGAGAAATCAAAGACATAACAGCTCTCTTCTACCAATCATCTCACCAGTTGAGTAGGTCCATCAATGGCTATTAGCCAGGATGGCAGGGATGGGATCCCTAGCCTCTGTTTGTCAGAAGCTGGGAATGGGCAACAGGGGATAGATCACTTGATGTTACCTGTTCTGTTCATTCCATCTGGGGCACTAGGCACTGGCCAGTGTCAGAAGATAGGATACTGGACTAGATGGACCTTTGGTCTGATCCAGTACAGCTGTTCTTATTTTACTTTCACCAACTCTCAAAAATCACTGCTTTTTGTTACTTCAAGGTCAGAAGAAATGCAAGGTCATTATTATTTTTCAGGGATTTGTTTTTATTTTACTTTTTGTAGCAGCCTAAAGCAGTATCTATCTGTCTAATATTGGAAAACATCACGCAAAATATAGGATCAATGGACCATGTCAGTCACATGGCAACTCCCAAGTCTCACTGAATGGGCAATGAATAATTCTTGTTCCTTGTGTCTCCTTTGCCTGATTCCCATTTAATTTGCAAATAAAATTTAACATAATTGAACCGTTTTGTCTATGGGAGGGAAGGCAAGCTACAAAGGCCAAGAAAGAGGTCTTTCTTGCTTGAGGTTCAATTAGTGTTTCTCACAGGGCTTCTGGGTGGGTTGAGAGAACTTCATGCCGTAACTTGTGCCTTGGATCCTCATTCTTCTGTACTAGTCAACACCAGTGGTGAAATATTTGGTTCTTCACTGGTACAGACTTATAATTACTTCCTTTGAAGAGGACAGGAGACTGGTTGCTTTAAAGGAAGCAACAAGATCCATAGTGTAACAGTGATAATCAGCCCAATAGAATTTTTTTTTAAATAGTCCCATAGAGAAGATCTGCTAACTCCAAAATCAAGGTGCATTCTGACAAAACAATTGCAACTCTTAGCCCTTTTCTACACCTTTTAACTACAAAGAGGAGCATGTGTCCCAAATACAAGAACAACAGGTTCAATTTCCTCAACTTTGTGTCAAGATAACGTATACAAGCATTATAAAGTTGATATATTAAATATCTCATGTGTAATATGGCTTTATATAGTATGTAAATGCAAGGTACTTTATACATTGTAGTTAGTGTTTTCTCCTTGGCCTACCCTATTCACTGCTATTGCCTTTCCTGTTCGGGATCAAAAAATTTTGAAGTTTGAAATAAAATTATTTGCTCATGCTAAAATCCATTGCAAATTTAATTTTGTGATCATTTTAAATTCCATCTTTCATTATCTGTTTCCACCATATGACTATCTGCTCTGATCATGTGAGAGGATTCCTGCAGATGTCTTAATACAGTCTAAACAATTTCTCAATTTGGCTGACATTACTGGAACTATTCTAATGGACTTCTTAAAAAAAATATAGCAGCAGTAGTAATATAGACTGGAAACTTAAATTTGACGTTCTATCGGGTGCTTACAATTGGACCAAAAAGTGTATTTTTTGAGCAATATTTTGTTTTGTACCATGAAGATGTAAAATAAAAATTCATGTATTTAAGGTGCTTGATGAAGATATTGATATGAAGAGCAGAACTGGACACAATATTCCAGTAATGGTCTCACAAATGCCATTATACCACTTCCCTACTCAATATGCTTCTGCTTATACCTCCAAGAATCACATTTGGTCTCTTAGCCACCCCGTTTCACTGCTCAGAAACGTTGATTTAAAAAAAAAAATTGGAAAGCAGTGATATTGTCTAACTCTTTTTTTGCTATTTTGAGAAATAAACTGCTGAGATTATACTTGTGCAATTTTTTCCAATAAAAAAAAAAAGTCAAGTGGATCACTACTCTGGATAGCAGCCTTGAACAGAATAACTCCAATATAGCTACCATAGAGGCCCAATCCTGCAGCTTCTGGCCTCACTTGAGTAAGCAACAGTGATTTCAATGGTACTTTGCAAGTGAACAAGGAGTGGAGAACTGGGCCTTTCTATCTTAAGATAAATTATTCTTACTGTACTTTTCCTCCTACCATGACCTAAATTTAACTTCTGCAGATTTATCAACATAAGTTTCTGGAAACGGACTAAGCAAGACGCACAAATGTTAGTAAGAACCATTTCTTGCCTGTGGCATTATGTATTAGTCTCACGATACAAAATGAAATGGCAGCTTTGCATAACACACAAGTAGTAGCAATGATGAGAAGCAAAGATAAGTAGACCTCTAATTGCATTTCCAACCACAGGCATTTAAAATTCATGAGGTTTTCTTAAAAAAACCCAAAGATTTTAAAATAATCAATTTTGGATTCAAGCATTTAGTGTTCAAGATTTCAAGCACTTTTTTGTAACCATGAAGGCTGAAAACCTCTTTTTTTCCTTTTTCCTTTTTTTTCCCCTTCAAATGGAAGCTGAGTCAGATTTTTAGAGACAGAATAGACTGGTATGATAATCTAATCTGACCTCTTGCATAACATAGGCCAGGAGATTTCACAATGTAGCTCCTACATTAAGTCCTGACTTCAGGGTGAGGTAGACTGTAACTTTTAGAAAGACATCTAGTCTTGATTTAATGACTTCAAGTGATTGAGAATCCGCCACATTCTAAAGGTAAGTTGTTCCAATAGTAAATTACTGTCTCTGTAAAATAAATAAATAAATCAATAAATAAATAAATAAAAATTTACACTCTTTTTGTAGTCTGAATGTACCTAACTTCAGCTTCCTGCCACTGAATCTCATTTGTACCTTCGTCAACAAGAGTAGAGCCCTCGTGCTATCAAAATCTTCACCCCATGTGAGTACTTATAGACCATGATAAAGTCATCTCAGCCTCCTCTTTATTAACCTAAATAGATTGAGCTTCTTTACTCTCACCTTGTAAGGCATGTTTTCCAGACCTTGATCATACCTGTAGCTCTTTATAGAACCCTTTCCAATCTGTCAACAACGGTTGACACCAGAACTGGACACAGTTTTCCAGGAAGAGCCTCACTATACAGAAGTAATACCGCCTCCCTAGTCTTCCTTGATATGCCCTCACTTATGCCTCTGCTTATACATCCTGGGACCACAACGGCTCTCTTAGCCAACACATTGCACCGTGAGCTCTTGCAATCCAACAAAAGACACCATATACCGAGAAACTCATGATCAATTCTTGAGAATTGGCAATAATGAAAGCTTATGTAAAGACAGGAGCTGACGGAGCTTAACGCTTGCTCACCCTGCTCCAGATTATTGCTTCTGTTTTAAAGATCCCTTTGTAACAGCTAAATGAGAAACACAAAATGACTCAACCTTACAAAAGCTTGAGAGAATGTTTGTAAATCAACAACCAAAATAAAAAGCCAAGGCACTTTGATGTACAAAATCTTATTGGGATACAGAGATGAAATTCTTGTATAAAAAGGACACTGTCATAATAGTACAGGACACAAAGTCCAAAATGATAAACCCAAGGTGGTTGAGAAGTATGAGCTCAGTGCTGCCCTCTGGTTCTTATTGAGTGCTCTCATTGAGCGCTTTGGCTCTCATTCAGCAAAGCATGTCAGTACATGCTTAACTTTAAGGAAATTAAGTAATCCCGGTTGTATGTATGCATACCCTCTTTTGCACTCAAATATGTGAACGAGCGTTTTGGACATATCATGGACGCATGCAGAAATTGTGTGTGTAAAACAGTAATGATCCCCTTTGGGATTTTTCCATTGACATTGCTGGCTTTCATAATTGTACTGACTAAAACTAAACTCATTCTCAGAAACAAAAGTTTCTCATATGAAAGTTCTCATAAAACAGATTCCTCCAGAGCCATCCAATAAGATTCTCCTAATATAAAATTCAGTGGGATTTTAAACAATGTGTTCTTTGGCATCATCCAGGAAGCTCCATTAGCTATTAGTTGCTCAGGCAAACAATTAAAGTGACCATTGAAATTCCCTGGAATTATCCCTCATTAGCCAATTAAAGAACAAATCTCAGTACAGAAAAACTTAATCAGGTGCATGTGCCTGGTTAAAAATTGCATCAGGGTAAACATTAGCCAGTTATTCCATTGCTCTTTCAAATAAAAAAAAGTCTTGCAGATATCAGATCATTTGGAAGAAAATATGACCTACATTTAGGAACCAAGTGCACAAAAGAAAAGGAATCAATTACAGAAAAACAATGAGGGTAGATAAAAATAATTTTTATTCTCTAGAAGTCTTCAGTATCCTTGTCATTGCCTTTAAAATTACCTCCTTTTTCTCCTACTTTCCACCCAGACCTCCTATGCCCTAAAATGATGCCAACCATCTCTTTGAGAGATTATTCAGTTGAACTGGTCTGTGGTTGCTGGGAGGTGTAAAAGCAGGTGATAGTAATTTTCCCCTCACACCTTGGGAACCCCCCAAAAGCATCAGAAACACAAAACAGTTCACCCAACATCTGCTTGAATTTAAAACTGCTTTGACTATGTTTACACTCATTCTGTTTACTTACTATAAATGTTTGCGTGACTGAGCTTTACTTGCATGAATGATAGCTGAAGGCCATTTCAAAGTTACAAGAACGATCATATAGAGAAAGTGAAATTAAAATTTAACTGACTGAAAATCCTAGCACAGGCAAGCACATAAACATTTGAGGTGGTACCACCCCCAGCCAAAACAAAGAAGTCTTGGCATATTGTAATACTTTCAGTTGGGGTAGATAACGTGCCTTAACATAACATGAAAACACGATTGTAAATTCCAATACAGACAAACATTCAGAGTGACTATTCAGGTGATAAAATTATTCACATGCATAAATGAGTTGTATTGGGGTTGCAGTTTACCATTTGTAAGAGATTAATTTTTTTAAAAATAAAGGATTTTACTAGGGCTGTCAATTAACCTCAGTTAATTCACGATTAACTAAAAAAAATAATCGCGATTAATTGTGGTTTTAATCGCACTGTTAAACAATAGAATACCAATTGAAATTTATTACATATTTTGGATGTTTTTCTACATTTTCAAATATATCAATTTCAATGACAACACAGAATACAAAATTACAGTGCTCACTTTATATTATTTTTATTACAATTATTTACACTGTAAAAATGATAAACAAAATAAATAGTATTTTTAATTCACCTCAGACAAGTACCATCACGAACTCTCTTTATTGTGAAAGCACAACTTACAAATGTAGGGGTTTTTTTGTTACATAACTGACCTCAAAAAAAACAATGTAAAACTTTAGAGCCTACAAGTTCACTCAGTCCTACTTCTTGTTCAGCCAATCGCTAAGACAAACAAGTTTGTTTACATTTACAGGACATAATGCTTCCTGCTTCTTATTTACAACGTCACCTGAAAGCGAGAACAGACATTCGCATGGCACTTTTGTTGCCAGCATTGCAAGGTATTTACATGACAGATATGCTGAACCTTTGTATGTCCCTTCATGCTTTGGCCACCGTTACAGAAGATATGCTTCGATGTGGATGACACTTGTTAAAAAAATAATGTGTTAATTAAATTTGTGACTGAAGTCCTTGGGGGAGAATTGTATGTCTCCTGCTCTGTGTTTTACCAGGATTCTGCCACATATTTCATGTTATAGCAGTCTTGGATGATGACCCAGCATTTCACAAAACACAAAGAAGGTACCAATGTGAGATTTCTAAAGATAGCTACAGCACTCAACCCAAGATTTAAGAATATGAAGTGCTTTCCAAAAATCAGATCAAGATGGGGTGTGGAGTATGCTTTCAGATGTCTTAAAAGAGCAACATTCTGATGCGGAAACTACAGAACCCAAACCACCCAAAAAGAAAATCAAGCTTGTGCTGGTGGCATCTGACTCAGGTAATGAAAATGAGCATGCATTGGTCAGCATTGCTTTGGATCGTTATCGAGCAGAACCTGTCATCGACTTGGACGTCTGTCCTCTGGAATAGTGGTTGAAGCATGAAGGGGCATATGAATCTTTAGCGCATCTGGCACATAAATATTTTGCAACGCCGGGTACAACAGTGCCATGCGAACATCTGTTCTCTTTCAGGTAACATTGTAAATAAGAAGCAAGCAGCATTATCTCCTGCAAATGTAAATAAACATGTTTGTCTTAGCGATTGGCTGAACAAGAAGTAGGACTGAGTGGACTTGTAGAATTATGTACAAAAAGTAACTGCACTCAAAAAAATCCAATATAAAATTTTAGAGCCTACATTTGTAAGTTCAGCTTTCATGATAAAGAGATTGCACTACAGTACTTGTAGTAAGTGAATTGAAAAATACTACTTTATAGTGCAAATATTTATAATACAAATAAATATAAAGTGAGCACTGTACACTTTGTATTCTGTGTTGTAACTGAAATCAATATATTTGAAAATATGGAAAGCATCCAAAAATATTTATATAAATAGTATTCTATTATTGTTTAATTGTGCAATTAATCACACCATTCATTTTTTTAATCGCTTGACAGCCCTAATTTTTACCTTGTCCAAGTCCCTTCAGTGTTTCATTATGTACCCCAGGATCCAGTATGTAACAGTTAGTTTTGCCATTACAAATCCACAATTTCCTGTAGCCCTAGCTACTGATTGTTGAAACATTCTTTTAAAGAATTTTGTTTTGATATACGTGATATGATTTTCAGGGATTTGTCTGACAGTCTCCAAGATGAGATGAGATATTGGGTGAGTAGTGGGATTCACTGAACAGACGGGACATGAATGATGTAACCAAATATGTAAATCTAAAAAGGTTTATGGATCAGAAAGTTTCTTTTGTTACTGTTAACTGAACACCAATACATTGTCTTTGTCACTGCTGCGAAGGGATGAAAGGAACAGAGTCAGCAGTTATAGGCTCTAAATCTGGCTAAACTTTTCTTATTAAATCTCTTTGCACAGTGAGAGTTTTTATTTCAAAACATTTTATGCCCTTTCCCCCAATAGAATAATAACAATAAATAAACCAACATGCATGCCAGCATGTCAACATTTACAAGCCTACAACAAAAAGACAGAATGTGAATGCACATTGCAGGAGGGGGAAAATATTAGGTAAGAAAAATTTTAATCTGTTATAAATAATTAAGTAGGGGTGTGGGAGATGAGAAATTCTGACCATATTGCTCTATAAATGAACAATATATTGCTCTCTATTAGAGCTTAGAAAAATATTGGCAAGGAAACCCAAAAGCATACAAGGCTTTCCTGATTATGAGTTTGTTCAACACCCAGCCCAGGTTTGCAATCCTCAGCCCCGTTTTGACTAAACCTACAGGAAGCACTTCAGCATGACATGGCATTTTTGACTGAATTTTGCTTTCAGATTTTGA
The DNA here is from genome assembly GCF_965152275.1 of Natator depressus. NCBI lineage: Eukaryota > Metazoa > Chordata > Testudines > Cheloniidae > Natator > Natator depressus. The sequence goes on along the minus strand of NC_134235.1, from coordinate 164,763,755 downwards.
TTTGAACTTTAAAGTGAAAACAAAAACTGGGTAAACCCCAATATAGATTAAAACCAAGGGGAAAGTTTGCACAAACTTCTGATGAGCAAAGCTGCCAATTTTTGCTCAGCTGTATTCAATGCAGCGCACTCTACAATAGCATCTCTGCAACCCAAACATCTTGCTAATTCTAACAAGTAACCCCAGTTCAGTCCTCAGCTCCTTTTCAAGTCAGCCATGTCATGCCAGCAGTTAAGCAGACATCCCCAGTGAAATCTATGAGGACTTCTGCCTGCATGTCAAGGGTACAACATGACCGAATGGGAGCTGAACTTGGCTCTGTGTATGTGCCAAGTACACTTTGTTAAAACTCTGCAAGTGTTCACAGTGGGAGCTAAGAGAAAGATTCCATCATACTTACTCATATGGAGTGAGTATACCTTATGTGGCAAGTAGTTCAAATGACTTCAGTAAAACTCATGGATTAAAGAGCTCCTTCCACATGAGCGAGGGTGGCAGAATCTGGCACCAAATGATTATGCCTAGATTATGTCCTAGTCCTACAGAGTTATGCGGAGGCATAAGGTAGTAAGTGGCCCACCCTTACCTGCATAGCCAGTTAGGACCTGCCTAAATTTTTTCTCCAGGATGCGTGAGGGGAGCAGCACCCATGTGTCCAATACCTCCTTCCAGAAGGATGAACTGGGATGAGGGCAATGAGAGATTCCACTCCCTAAATATCAACCAGTGGAGCTAGCTATGTGTGACTCACCACATTCCAGAAGAGTGTGGAAGAAGGAAGCCCTGGAGAAATTGTGCCTCAAAACGTATGTCCAAGTCACAAGTCCTTGCCAGGGCCGGATTTCCAGTTAGGCACAGTAGGCACATGCCTAAAGGCACTGGTGTTCTAGGGGCACCTAAAAGTTAAAAGTGGGTTAAAAGTTTAATTTTTTATGGAAAACATGAAGGTCAGCTGTAGGTGGGGGAGGAGGAGAGGAGGAGGGGCATGGAAGATGCTGTGCCTAGGGGTGTGTAAAGTGTAAATCCGGCCCTGTTCCTTGCTGGTGCTCCTGCTAGGATTATGTGCTGCCTCAGGGCTGTCTCTAAAAGGCACAATGAGCAATCATAATAAATAGAATGACTGGATGGATATAATGGATCTGTACAGTAAATGCTGTGATGTGAACTTTTAAGCACAAGCACGGACTTTAGGCTTAAAGTTCATTCTAATTCTAGAGGCATTATTGATCCAGTGATTGGGGATACAACTGGAATCAGCAACACCTCGAAAAGCAGAATAAACCTTTAAAGAGTGTTCACTCTACTTCTGAAGTTATGCTTGTGCTTAAAAGTTCACATCACAACATTTACAACACAAAAGTAGTTCCAATAATGCATTCTGGTTATAAGCAAAAAGGCAAACCGGTCTCTACAAATAAAAATAAAAGTAAGAATTTAAGCCACTGGCTTTAATTCTGTGGCCCATGTTGCTTGAAAGAATAGGTAAAATATTATTATTATATTACATTTGTATTACCATAACACTTAGGTGCCTTTATCATGGCCCCCTTCCTTTAGCAGTGAAAACCTGAACCTTCATATCTGGGAGCACTACCAACAGAAAGTCACAAGTGGCCAGAACATTACCCTGTGGTCTTGAGATTAAAGACACTTCACTGTAGACTTTAGGCTTAAAGAAGCCTCTTCCTTTTTTTAATTTATGCCAGATTGATCTAGGTCTTTTGACATGATTGTTACTATTTGACTCTACCAGTGGCGGATTTAGAGTTAGTGGGGCCCTGTGCTCAGCTTCATTTTTGGGGCCGCTCCTTGGGACCCAGCCAAGAAAAAGAACATTCTCTCTTGTCTCTCCCCTGCCCCCGTTTTTCATTCTTTTTTTCTTCATCCTCCTCCTTTAAGAAATGGGAAGTAAATGAAAATAAAGTGAGGTACCTTGATTGTTCTTGTAGTCTAACTTATTTTTCCACAGACCACTTGAAAATCGCTGAGGGTCTCGGCGGACCACTTAATGATCTTTCCAAATATTGTTCGTACCATTAGCTAATGATTGTAAAGCGCTTTGGATAAGAGTGCTTTATTTTAAAAAAATGTAAAAAAGCATTGGGGTGTGGGGTCTGGCCAGGATTTAGGGTGCGGGAGGGGGCTCAGGGCTGGGGGTGCAGGGTCTGAGAGGGAGTTAGGGTGCAGGAGCAGGCTGGGGGTTGGAGTGCAGGGTCTGGCCAGGAGTTAGGGTGCGGAAGGGGTCTCAGGGCTGGGACAGGGGGTTGGCATGTGGAGCGCTTACCTGGGGCAGCTTCCATTTGGTGCAAGGGGTGCAGGTGGAGATGTGTGGGGGGTGCAGGAGTTAGGGAGGGCTGGGGGTGTAGGAGTCAGGGCTGGGGGTGCAGGATCTGGGAGGGAGTTAGGGTGCAGGAGCGGGCTGGGGGTTGGGGTGCAGGGTCTGGCCATGAGTTAAGATGCAGGAGGAGGCTCAGGGTTAGGGCAGGAGGTTGGGGTGTGGAGCGCTTATCTGGGGCAGCTCCCATTTGCTGCGAGGGGTGCAGATGGGAATGTGGTGGGGGGGCAGGAGCTCCCATTTGGTGTTCAGAGTGGGGCAGTGCAGGAGTCAGAGAGGGCAGGGGGCTGGGGGGGCGTGCAGGAGTCAGGGCAGGGGACTGGGAGCGTGGGCTGCGGTAGTGGGGGTGCAGCCAGCCCCCTGTCCTGAGCAGCTCACGGCAGGGGGGGTATGTGTAGGGGGAGTGCGGGGGCCCCAACTTTGCTCTGCCCTGCCCCAATTCCACCCCCTTCCCGAAGGCCCCGCCCCCCACCTCCTCCCCTGAGTGTGCTGTGGCCCCGCTCCTCCCCGTCCCTCCTGGGGCAACCTGAGTGCTGGCAAACAGCTGTTTGGCGGAAGCGGAAGAGCTGGGAAGTGAGGGGCGGGAACACGGCACGCTCAGGGGAGGAGGGAGCTTGGCTGCCGGTGGGTGCGGAGCCTGCAGCAGGAGCCCCAAGAGCTGGCAAGAGCAAGTTTCTGCCCCCGCAGCTGCCTGGCCCTGGGGCCCCCTGTCGTCACGGGGCCCCTGCCAGGGCACCCTATGTTTCACTGTAAATCCGCCTCTGAACTCTACTGTAGAGAATAGAAGTCACAACGAATCAAGTAGCAGACAGCTTTATAGCTTTTATTTGTGAAACCTGAAATATGATTTGCTACACAACATTTGGAAAAAAGTGATTTAAACTTTTTTTTTAAATGTATTAAATTAACTGACAAACTGCATTGTAACTACTTGCTGCTAATATCCCTGCTTAGCAGGGCTTTGGCATATCATGACGTTTCTTCTGTAGCAAGGAATTTAGGGTTAACTTCTCATCCATAAAGAAAATCTTAAAGATCCAATTTGTCTTTGATGCCCAGCGGCCCACAAAATAAATTTGAAACTTGTGGGCTTCCTGGTTTCCATTTTTATCCTTCAGTATTTAACTAAATACCACATGTAACCAAAAAACCTATACCAGCTTTCCTAATTTAATCTGTGTGTGTTTATGGAAGACATTAAAAAATAAAAGTGAATTGCATATGGTCTGTTCTCGGCATTTAAGTTTACTTTCTGCTGTCATTTTCTGATAGTAGCACAGCATTAAATTAGTTCTGCACTAAGTTACTATAATGAAAACCAGACCACAAAAAATATTCTTTTGAGAATGATTGGTAAAATCCTGTCTTATTGAAAATAGGGCTCACTTTACCCTTACAGACAGCTGTGCAAGTCAAGTCTACCTGAAGTCTTACAGATTTCATGGAAAATTTAGTCTGTACTTTAAGCCATGTAGCTGAGACTTGAACATCTGAATCCAAACCTCATCTGGCCACCTACATGCTTCATAGTTAAAGCTGCACTGCATCTTCTAAATTTGTGTATATTAAAAACACTTTGATGTTCTTTTGTCCATAGACTTGACATCCTGAGCTTCCTGTGAAAATATGTTGCATGAAATGACAGGACAGTGCACAAATTAGCCATAGAAAAAGTTAAACAACACAAGAAACAAGGCCTTTCCTTTACTTTTCTTTTGATGCTTTAGAGAGTCAGAGCAAGGATAAAATTACATTGAAGTTAACACTGACTTTGCAAACTTGGAACAATTAAAATAATTTAGTTATTTCTTCAACTCATTTAAAAAAAACCCACGAACAATCCATTTAATTGTTTGAGGCACTGTTTTTGCTCTGAACAACATATTTTTGAAGATCTCATATGAGGAACGGATCTATTAAATGAAAATGAAATGTATCAATATTTCTGCAATTTTGGCTTATGAGAGTAGTCCCATTCACTCCAAAGTTGGAGTTACTTGAATGAACAAGGGTTGCAGGAATGAATTCTGAAATTTTAGATATTTCATTGAGTTTGTTGCTATAAAACCAAATTTGCAAAACATTGATGTGCCTCTAAGATACCTGTATTGTTGTTATTAAGATGAATGCCTCATACCATTGAAATTGTAAGTTACTTCTCTGACTTTGCAATAAAAATAGAGAAACTTACTTTTTGAATGATATATTGCAGGTTGAATTGCTAATAATCTGAAAAAGTTCACATTGATTGTTCACACAGTCACAATGTCCAAATTATAAAGTATTATACTGAAAGAAAAATTGTTTAGAAAACATTAGGGTCGTGAGGTTAAGAATTCAAAAGTCAAGAAATGACATTAAAGTCACACAACACCTTAACTTTATCCCCTATTACATTTACATTAGCCATTAACAATCCTGACCGTTATAATTAGATGAGCTGTAATAAAGGTTTTTCTACAATATTGGAGAATCTTAGAGTACTCAGTATTGTGTATCCCAGACATACAGATTCTATTAAATCTATGAGGAATATAGAATAGATAGATGAAATGAAAATATAAAGTTCATGCTGATGCAATTATTAAAATATAAGAGATAAGAGAAGTCAGCATATAAAAATGTCCTAAGTAAATAATAAAAAAACTCAGCAAGATTGAAAAACGTGCACATTGCTAAAAAGTTCACCAAGGACATAAGTAATACTGACTTTTAAATCACCATTAGGATTAAGAGTTAACAACTAAATGAGTTTAAATTATGGAGTTTATACCTCTCAGAGCCATTGTTTCAGGCTAGGTGCAGTCTCAGGAGACTATACTGCATTAGCTCACACTTCATTGACATTTGTAGGCTTTGTTCATAACCATAAAGGCAAGCACACTTGGTGGTTTTGTTTTTTGTTTTGTTTTTAAACAAAATCTTAGATGATTTTGTAGATTGTAGACAGGCTATTGTGACAGATTTTTGTTACCAATCTGCCTGAGGCATTAGTTGATTAGGCTGAGGCCACAGGAGGGGGGAGCCCTGCGGAGCACACCAGATGCTTTGCCCCTGGTATTTCATGTTTGCTCTGTCCAGCACTGTTAGTATTGCATGTTGGGGATTTTATAATTAAAGGTGAGCCCCACCCTCAGTCGTAGCATGACAAAGAACTGGAGGGAGGTTTAGAATTCCTCTCTCTACCCTGGTTGGCGGGGGAAGGGTGCAGGTGGGTCTACCCCCGGTCGTAGAGGTAACGGGCAATAGGAGGAGGACTTAGAGATCCTCGCTCCAAGCGATAGGCACAATTCTCAGTGCATACACCCGCAGTCGTAGTATGACTGAGTACAAAAAGGAGAGCTTTGGGGTTTTTTGCTCAGCCCGAGAGGGGCACTTGCAGAGGAGAGCATTGGGGTTTTTCGCTCAGCACGGGAAGGGTTGTAGCGTATGCACCCTCGGTGGGATCAGACCGAGTAATAAAGAGGGAGGCTTAGCGTCTCTCTCTCTGGCCCCTCAAAGGTGGGGGGAGAGCATTGTAAGCCCCGGTGCCGGTATGGGCAACATGAAATCTCAAGTAATTAAAAGACCTTCAGAGTTGTACTAAGCAATAAGGGATTGTAACTGCATGTTCAGGAAACAGAAGGGTGTCGACGTGGGAGTCCCACAGTCATGGCCGATGGCACCTATGATGTGTTCGAGGCTGGATGTACGGGCACTAGGGAGCACGGACACGGTAGTCCGGGTGCCCGGTCAGCTGGCATCATGGGAGGCAGGTGGACCTGATGCCCGAGCCATGGGGGAGGCAGCAAAGAGGGAAGGGACCCTGCTGCCTCTTTCAAAGGGGGGGGGTAAGGACCTCTCCTGGCTGGAGAGGGCTCTCACCAAAGTGGGATACAATCCCTGGGGTTCCATGGTGGAGCTTCAGAGGGGTATGCATACTTGGCAGGATTTATTAGACCTGTATGAAAAGTAGAAGAGTAAAAACCTTGGGGCAGCTGTGGGATTAATTTGGACTGCAGTATCAAATGTTGTCGGGACAAAAAGAGGAGTTGGGGAAAAAGGAAGAGGTGTGTACCTGACAGCTGGTGGAAATGAAGCAACTGAAAGCACAGATTACTAACCAGGCTGCAACACAAACCTATGCCCAGGACAAATTGCAAGCCTTAAAACAGGACTTCCAGGCGAAAAAAGGGAAATGCATCCACCTGGAAGCACTGGCTAAAAAAGTACCTGTCCTTCAAGGACTTGTCAAAGATTTGACCATTCGTGTTCAGCATACGCCGCAACAGCAGTGTGCCCGCATTCTCCACCAAAACTGTGACAGATTTCTGTTACCAATCTGCCTGAGGCATCAGTTGATCAGGCTCAGGCCACAGGATTGTTAAGGGAGGAGATGATGTAACACACCAACAGCTTTCAGAGTAACAGCTGTGTTAGTCTGTATTCGCAAAAAGAAAAGGAGTACTTGTGGCACCTTAGAGACTAACAAATGTATTTGAGCATAAGCTTTCGTGAGCTACAGCTCACTTCATCGGATGCATACTGTGGAAAGTGTAGAAGATCTTTTTATACACACAAAGCATGAAAAAATACCTCCCCCCACCCCCACTCTCCTGCTGGTAATAGCTTATCTAAAGTGATCACTCTCCTTACAATGTGTATGATAATCAAGTTGGGCCATTTCCAGCACAAACCCTGGAAATGGCCCACCTTGATTATCATACACATTGTAAGGAGAGTGATCACTTTAGATAAGCTATTACCAGCAGGAGAGTGGGGTGGGGGGAGGTATTTTTTCATGCTTTGTGTGTATAAAAAGATCTTCTACACTTTCCACAGTATGCATCCGATGAAGTGAGCTGTAGCTCACGAAAGCTTATGCTCAAATAAATTGGTTAGTCTCTAAGGTGCCACAAGTACTCCTTTTCTTTTTATAACACACCAAGTGTCTAAATTTTAAAGCTTTATTGATAAAATAATAAAACAGCAGCGAAGAGTGAGGGTGCTCCCCATGTCACTCAGAGGAAGGAAGAAAGCGTTAGTGCTCCAAGCCCTAACCCATTTTCATACTCACACATGCTCTACCGGAGGCTGGCCAAGCCTGGGTGTAAAGTAAGAAGAAGAGGGGGAAGGGTGGATGGGAGTTCTGTCCTGGGCCCAGGTCGTCCGGGGTCTGCTGTGATCTTCCAATTGTTCTAGCTCTTACAAGGGTTTTAAGTCCTGGGGGTGTTCCATTTCGGGACCTCTGTTCCTGGTGCTCTTTGTGCCAGTCCAAACTGGCTTTCTGTGGTCTTCTCTGCTTTCCCAAAACACAACGGCTCCAGGGATGCAAAGATCTGCTCCCCGCCTCGTCGTCTCGCTCGTGTTTTCCATCTCTGCAGCCCTGGTTCAGTGTCCTTTTTTTTCTTTTTTATGTCTGGCTTTGGCTGGGTGAGATAATTTTTTGTCTAGCACCGTGACCGTGGACTGGGGCCAGCTCTTATTGTTGGACTGAGCTTGCTAGCTGCAGTGTTGAGTTAACCCATTCTCTGCTCTCTTTCTCCTTCCCCCTTTGGCTTTTCGCAGCCTGCAAAAGAATCTTCCATTCCACACTTACTCACACCTTTGACCCTTCCCAAAATATCCTACAATGCTTCTAACAGCTTAGCAATATACAATGCTGATCTGCCTTCCCCAGGGGACCCTTTGAGGGAGGGGGCCATCGGGGTGTGACACTATGCAATCAACAAAGGGCATAATCCAGTGTTTCACATTACTACATTAATCATCAGTTCCATTTGTCCCTATCTGGTCTTACTGTTGGGGGGAAAACATTCAGATTAGATCTTACTTTAAAAATTAGGACTGTCTGATTCCATCATGTATTGGAAAAAAGAATTTACATCTCAGAGTCCCTTTGCACATTTCTTAGTATGATTATTTCAGTTCTAAAATGATCATGATCACAATTCTATATATTTTACAAATTCTTATATTTTTACTTACATGCACACCCTTAGAATTTACATGATATTTTAATCTTTTCATACAGAAATTCGACCATCCAAGAATTTAAAAAGATCACATAGGCCGGGTATGTCTACACTACAATAAAAAACCCATGGCATAGAGTCTCAGTCAGCTGATTCAGGCTCACAGGTCTTGGGGGCTATAAAACTGCAGTGTAGATGTATGGGCTTGGGCTGGAGCCTGGGCTCTGAGATGCTCCTCGCTTGCGGGGGGTGAGAATCCAGGCTCCAGCCCAAGCGCAAACATATACACTGCAATATTTAGCTCTGCAGCCCGAGCCCCACAAGCCTAAGTCAGCTGATATGGGCCAGTGATGGCCATGATGTAGGTCTTTTATTGCAGGATAGACATATCTGTTGATGGATAGCTGGGACAGCAAATTAAAATGCATCCTAAGGGGCAGACACTAATACCCATGGAATAGTTTTCACTCCTTGAGTGGTCCTATCGACTTCAGTGGGACTTGGAGGAGCAAGGTAGTACCTTCTCCGAGTAAGGATCTCAATCTAAATTAGCTCTTTTTAAATTGCCTGAAAATAGAACAAGAAGAATTTTATCCATTCCCAGTTTCTTTCATGAAAAAAAGCTGGCAGATGCTTCCACCTGACTTTCAACTATTCTGACACAAACTGGATGTGCATGTGCAGAGGAAATATGATGGCCAACTCCAACAACTACCACTGATTCTAGATGCAAAAAGCCCACATTTATGGATGTGCACGCACATGTAGTGAATATCTCCTAACATTTGGACTTCTATTTACATCCTCAGTCCACAATTATCAATAGCTTACAGCTCCCTGAAAATGAACACCATTTATTTTGAAACCTAACAGAGAGACACTAGTCCCCAATAAGGACAAACACTATTCTTGTAAGGTCTCAGACTTCAGTTGCTGTTCATCCTCTCTGAATTCCAGAAAAGCTGCAGGGATTTGCTCAAACTTTCAACAATGTTTCCATTGGGGCACAGAAAATTTCACCACAAATCATTAATGTCTCAGAATGTTAGGGGAAACTGTAAGAGTCTTACAATAAAAGCTGATTTGCAATCTTACCTTTAACAGACACAAGTATCTACTCTAACTAGAAGACAACAAAAATATGGCTAGGCAACTCCATTATCGGGTTTTTTGATGGTTTTATGCCCATTTTCTTTTAAATCCTGAGGAACTCAGCACTAGCTGCACTGTACAGAGTCAGTGCCACGAGCTGCAATGAAGATGCCTGATGAGCACATGATTTGCTCCTCCTGCTTTCCATCTTTCAGTTTCTCTTTTATACTCTTCCTTTCAAACAGGCTGGCAACCAGACAGGAAATGGATTAGCACGGCGCTCCTGAACACAAATTCTTTCCTAAGAGCTCTTCTGCAGGATGAAACTGACCAGGATCCCACCTTACAAAACCTACAGCAAGCATTGTAGTCTGTGCCCTAAAGACTTTTACTAGTCCAACTTCTTCTGGCAGAGTAAATGGAAAATGCATTTATGTCTGGCAAATGGCAATGTGTTTGGCTTTTAAAATACCAGAGCTATTTTAATTGCTGAAAATCACTTGGTCTAAGTTTTAATGTCTTTTTTGTTGTTGTTATTACTGGGCATTCAAATGATATAGAAGTAGAGTTTAAAGAAGAAAATTCCCCCTAAGGATTTAGAGTGCATCTGCGAATTGGCTTAAATCATTCATGTAGAAATATTTGCCCAGTGTAGAGGTGGGTTAAACTAGACGGTTTCCAGTTTTACTCTGTCAAGATTTAACCTTTTTTCCAATATACAATGATTTGCCCATTATAACAGCGTCTTAAGTGAACCACAGAGACATTATGTGCTTTTATGTTACTGTCTCGCAGCTGTTGGATTGCATCTGGTGCACTGTAATTCACAGAAAGCAAATGGTTGTTTGGGGCACCTCTCTTTTGTGGATAACATCCCCGATGCAAGCTCTAGAGTAAAACAGGGCTATTCCAAGGGCTATCTGGCAGCAGGCTGGAGGGAAAGGGAACAACTCTTCACCAGATTTCCAATTCTTTCCAGCAAAAGGACAGCAAGGGTAGAAACTCCTGGCCAGGGACTCTCTCATACAGTTTCTGGCACTTTACAGCACAGTGGTGGTCATTTATTAAGGACACGTGGGATGCTGCTCCACACAAAGAGAGGCCAGTGATTTTGGAAGTCAGTGGTTGAATGCTCAACTTAGACCACTTTAGGCCTGAGTATCTCCTACTGAAGTCAATGTAAAACAGACTTTTCATTCTTCTGTAACCCCACATGACCATCATTACTATGTCACCGCAGTCAAAGTTTTATTTTGCAGGGTTCTGGTTCATTTGTGAAATTAGTTACCAGAAGATTTTAGACTGAGTCAAAGTCTGACTAGTTTTATAGCAAGGTCCAAGACCAACCTATTTGACAAAGCCCACCAGAATAGATTATGATTAGAAACTAATCTATCAATATAATGTTATATGTCTAATATCTAGATATTTTTTTCTAGGATAGTAGGGGGAAAAGTAGAGCTTCCTAAACCTGGGAAAGTCAAGAAGACAACCCACTTCAGGATTGGGCAAGCCACTCATTCTGTCTGTGCCTGTTCCCCATTTGTGAAAATAGTGACAATTGTACTACCTTACCTCACTGTAAGAATATACCAAAGACTACGAGGTGCTCAGCTACTATGGTGATGGGAAAATTATATTATATATTATTTTATATTATAAAGTACTTGAAATAGATCCTGCCTAATTTCTGAGAAATCCAATTTTCGAATTCTGTGACTAAGCCTTAGCTTACTACTGCTTAATAACCTCACATAGTAGCAGATATGCAGTGCTGCATTCTCCCAATTAGAGGAATGGGAAACAAAAAGTTTGTTTGTGTTCTCTCTCTTCCCCCACCCCTTCATATGTGTCTCTCTCTCAGGTGGATGGAGATGGTAACTCATTGCTTCCTAAAAAGAAAAGGAGTACTTGTGGCACCTTAGAGACTAAGGAATGTATTTGAGCATAAGCTTTCGTGTATTCATCGGAATGCATCCAATGAAGTGAGCTGTAGCTCACGAAAGCTCATGCTCAAATACATTTGTTAGTCTCTAAGGTGCCACAAGTCCTCCTGTTCTTTTTGCGAATACAGACTAACACGGCTGCTACTCTGAAACCTGTCATTGCTTCCTGCTGACCAGAGACAGAGAAGTAAGCCAGTACACAAAAATATAGCTAAATAAATAAGTCATGAAAAGATGGGTGGGGAGTGGCTGGCAGAAGCCAGGGTAGGAAGAGGGTAGAGCAACAGGCTCACAGAACCAGGCTTGAACTCCTTGCCAACATTCTGTATGGGCTGGAAAACCTAAACAAACAAAATGCTGGGTTCTTATTATGGGTCAGTGACTACTTGTCATCCTGATCCTACAAATTCAAATGTATGAATAGAGACATCACCAGGGAACCATTCCTATACATGAGTTTGTGGAAATAGGAACTGAGTTTGTAGATGACTCATTCCATTGTTTAGTGGATATTTTTATAAATAGCATACTATGAGGTATTTTACATGAAGTAACAACCTACTTAGTCTCCATTTTTCCTTTGCCTGTAAGAGACTAAAACCCAAGACCATAGTTTGACACTTATCAAAACATAAAGGGGGACAAAAGTTTATGATGTTCTGTTAAACTTCTGGTTACACAATAAGTTTATGACTAATGAGGGTTTTTTAATTACCAGAGGCCAAAAGAAACTCTTGATAACCAGATGCTATTTGTTCATTTACATCAAAACATTTAGCAAAGAGAGTTGTAAGTGTAACATATTAAGGCCCTGATCCTGAAAATATTTATACACCCAATTAACATCATTCAAAAAAGCAGTCCCATGGGTTTGCAAGTATAGAACACTGCTTACAGAAACATGAGTAACATGACAAAAATACAGTGAATAGACACACACAAAAATAAAGTACTGAAACATTCAAATGGCTTATAAGACCAATGCAGTTAGCCTTACCTCTTCATTTCCCCCCAAAATGTTGCTGTAACAGAATCCTGTGAAGCCAAAGGGACAGAAGACAAACAGTTTTCCAACAGAAGTAGCTTTATTTATACTGTAAGCATGGGCTGAGAGGGTCTTTTTAGTTGTATCTTGTACAAGGCCAAGCATGTTCTGAGCACTAAATAAATAGCAGGAGCAATTGCAAAAGCACTTCCAAAACTTCAGTAGGACATATATGCACATGATTAAGGAACACAGAAATATTGGCAAAGATGTTTAAGTGCTGCATCATCAGCCCCAATCCCCTGCTGTAGTAGATTTAAAAGAGTGGCTGTGCAACGAAAAGCTACTGTGGTCCCTTCCTTGCTCAACAGATATGGTCCCTATCATCTTGATTCTCCACTGCCTTGCCCCTCATGTAATCATTTAACCCTGTGTAAAGTGGGTGTGCAATGCTACCAAAATCAGAATTCTCCACCCACTAATAGCAGTGAGCGCACAGATGTAAATGACTAGACAAGCTGAGAAATCAGCCTTCTGTGTATTTCATGGTGACTAAAAGAAGCAATAAGTGATTGCTGCTGCCTTTCTTTTTTAAAGCACCTGTGAGCTGTGCAGAGCCAACAAAGTTGATAGAGAGAGAGCAAGCTGGGTTCTATCCCTCCTCGTGCACATAGAGAACTTTTTATTGAGTTTTAGCCAGTGACACCTGAGAAAAGCCTGTTAAGTCAGTGGAGTTACACAGCTGTAACCGAGGGCACCTGTGTCCCACAGAATCTTTATTAGTAGCAATGAAGTGCAGCTGAGCTTTCAGAGCCCAAGTCTGGAAGTTAGAAAACATCTTTTAACTTGCAAACTGATCTCTTTCTTTAGAAATTACTCTGAGACAATGAATATACAATCTCATGATGCTGAAGAATTATTGCACTACTGTGCCAAACTCAAAATACAACATTCAAAATGTGACCATGCTGTTGATTTAGAATTTACAACAACACACAAGACAACAAGAAAAATGAGCAAATACAGACAATTTAAACTACATTAACTGTGCTTAATTTAACTTGGCACTCTACTGGGATAGAACTTGATTATAAACAATTGGGGGCAGGAGAAGAGAGTTGTTCTTTATTTGATGATCTCAGCTTGCTTCGGTGCACTCTTCCTAAACACAATCAAGGAGTCTTACTTTAAAAACAGCTCCCCTGCCTTGAGCAAATTTTCTTTTAGCTAAAGCACAATACCCTCAGCATCTCATATGCTTCTTTAATAAAGAACACATTCTACCACTGTGCCAACTGTACATGTAAAGAAACACAACACAAAATAGCATCCATCACTCTTGACAGCAAGATTTTTAGCCAAAAGTAAAATTCCTTTGGCATGAATTTAAAAAATAAAGATTTTTTTCTCCATTTACAAATTAAGCCCCCTGTCCTGCAGTGAACTCTACATGGTCAGACTCTTGGTTTCACATGAGTGCACGAGTCTGATGGCATGGAGATCATTGCAGGACAGGGGTCTAAATCTACCTACACTCAGCAATGCTGCACTGAAGAAATGGGAAGCTGAATTGCTTATGCACAGCAAAGTTCAGCCTTCAAAATACCTGACAGTGTTTTCCAGTCATGATTGTTTTACGGTGTTAGTGACTTAAAATGAGTTGTACTTAGGCTTTCATTGGTAATAAATAATGATACTTTGTACTTACACAGCAACGGCCATCTAATGTCCTTTGCAGGTATTAGTTAATTAAACTTCACATCATCCCAGTGAGGTAAGTTAAGCGTACTGCTCAACAGAAAGTTTAAAGACAGGTACAGTAAACAGACACAGATCTGCCAGAGATCATTCAGTAGCAAAACCAGGAACAGAATCTGATGACATAATTAAAGTCATGAGAGCCTGGTTCTTATCTCCCCTACACTGGTTTATGCACTGGCACAAACCGAGTTACTCCAATAGAATTACTTCTGATTTGACACATGTAAAAACAGGATCACGCCCAGAAAGAGCAACTCACCATATGGAAGTAAGGATAGGGGAATCTCACAAATTATTCTTCAGATGTTTTGAAGTTTGCTCATCAAGGTTGCATTTTGTGAAAATCTGAACTATTGTGGCCTGGCTAACCCTGGCTCCCATCAGAAAGGGAAATGAAAATGAGAAGTATACTACTTTGTTCCTTGGAGGAGGGGAGCTGTCGGCATCTCACAAAGCCCTTTTTCACCATAATTGGCCATGGGCGCCCCTTTATTTGTGAAATCTTTGTGGAGGTCTGTAGTTTACCTCGTCTCCTCTGCTGGCTTCTGAGAACGACAGGTTGCTCCCTCCCCCGATCCTCCATTCTCTGGCACCTAGGGAGGAGGCTTATTGCCTTCATTGCAATCCAAGGAGGGGATCAGATGGATGGAGAAGGGAGGAAAAAAAGTTCTTCTCTCATGATCACTTGAACTCAGTGCTTAATTTATGCCAGGGCTAAGCCCTGGCACCTCTAGCCGCTTCACAGTTCATATCCCCGGCACCTCTAGGCTTATCGTATCAGTTATGAAAGTTAAAAAATTGCTTGATCCCCAGCATCTCTTTCTTTACAAATTAACCACTGTTCTAACTTCCCAGGATAGCTTTCCTGTTAACTCCCAGGCATAGAGTATAGGGAGGAGGGTAAGTGGGGTGTTCTGTCAAGGCCTAAATAAATCACAAACCTCAAAAGGTTTGAATTCTGCTCCTACTTCTCTCTCTCTCTCTCTCTCACACACACACACACACGCATGCGTAACTTTGAGTCAGTTCAAAATCAGGCACAATAAGATCCCCCATATGCTATTCAGAAGTCCGGCAAAGACAGGAGAACAGCTTACAGCAACTGCTTTATCACTTTTGTCATTTGACTCCTCAATCTTTTCTATCAAAGGACTCCTGTCATCCTATTATTTGCTTGTGATACCAGCCATTACATTTTATCCATCATTTATTTCCCCAAAATGTTATCCCTCCGCTTAGTGACATTACAAATGGCTCTCTCACCTCCAGCCGTCAAATGAATTCATTTTTAAAAACGTAACAGAGGTACTGAGTGGTGCAATGGTAATTTACACAGAGTACAAAAGAGCCAGACAAATTAAGGTTTTTCCTGCCCTTGTTAGCATATTGCCATAACTGAACTGGGCTGAAATTTTCTTTCAGTCATACCACTTTTGCATTGGTATAACTCCATCATCTTCAGTGGATTTTCTCCTGATTAACACTTGGAGAAGTAAGAGGAGAATCAGGCCCCTTTGTCACTTTGATTATGTCACAGTTGGCTTCCCTTACTGTGGCTTCTGCGTCTAAGTATATAAATGTACTGAACCACCTATACCCCTAACATGAAGAAAAACTACTTTGAAGTTCTGTTAACAGCTGCTAAGGAATGTAAAATTTCATAAAGTTATTACAATGTAGTAATATTGCTTTATACTGTACCATTCTCCAAATTAGCTATATTTCGTCTCAAACTCCTTTGCATATTCTTCAAATGAGTTCTTAAATTGAGTTGGTTGGTTTTAACCGTTTGTTCCAAATTGTCATGCGATTGCATAGAATGATCTCAACTGTGAACGTGTCTCCTGCTGTTTGCTCATTTGGAACATTCTCGGCCAAGTGTCAAGATCATTCCAACTGTAGCAGAGCAAGAAAAAATGCCCAGGGTCTTGGCTTCTTTTGCAAAGCGATGGTCCCGTGTCTTCTGAACATCGTGAATCTCAAAAGTGACAGAAGGCTCCTATCTAAATGAAACACAATTAGGTAATATTAGGGTATAAATTATTGAGAGAGGCAGCATGGTCAGGAATCATGAGATGTGTGTTGTCTTCCTGGCTCAGCCACGGAACCGTTGTCTGACCTCAGACAAGTCAATTTATCTCTCTGTGATTTTCTTTCCCCACATACCCTTTGTCTGTTTTGTCTATTGACAGCGATTTGTCAGGGTAGGGACTGACTCTCACTGTGTGTTTATGTGAACTATAGCATATTGATCTCCACTGGGACCACTAAGTGCCACTATAATGCACATTTTAGTAACAATATCCTGTATCACTTGGTGGCTTGTTGCTCTAAATTATTATAAACAGCTCCGCCACTCCTGGGCGCAAGTTAAACTGGACATCATTATGCAGCAGGTCCCTTTGAAAGAAGGGATTTTTATATATAACTGTTAAGTAAGGAGAAAATACTTTACAACATGCCACCTTTATGTTTATGCTTAGAGACTCCTTAAAGTTCCTTCCTGGTTCTCAGCCAGATACAGGAAAGGGCTGTGGGGAGGCAATGAAGTCAGTGACACTCCCTTAGGCCTGATTTCCACTTGAACACCACCTACCATGTAACCTGGAGAGCCCAAGGATAGCAATCAGCTGAATATGCACAACACCAACATTTTCATGGGCTGTAGGACGAGGGCGAGACAGTGTAACACATCGGGATGTGGGGTGGACAAAGGGGATAGGAAGTACTTCTTGGAACTATCCACTTTACTGCATGAATAAGTACAATCTGAAACATGAAATAGAGTATCACCTCTCCTTATTCAGTAAGTGCCATCATGAAGGATTCAGTGAAGGGTTGATTAAGAAAGATTTTCTGCAAACAGTGGTAACTGTTGGAGAGTTGTCTACAAGTTTTAGTTGGGGATTGGTCCTGCTTTGAGCAGGGGGTTGGACTAGATGACCTCCTGAGGTCCCTTCCAACCCTGATATTCTCCCTTATCCACTCCAGTTGTCCACTGATGCCAGCCTCATCTATCCATTTGTCACCCAATCTTCTTCTTGCCATCTCCCACACACCCCTTTGCAGCAAGGAATGCTACTCCTGAGCTCATCCAAGAGGCCACTACCTTCTCTGTAAGCATGTTGCTCCTGAAGAGCTACTTCTGCTGTGATAACTATGGGAAACTAGCTGAGGAATAAAAGCAAGTTTGAGGGGTAATTGGGAATAGTTTGTATACCCTTAAACATGAGCATAAGCTTATATGACCAAGTCATGGCTAATCAATACCTTAACCCTTATACTTATATGTTGTAACCCTTCCCCTCTCTTTGTCTATTATGAGTTTTTTCCTGGTGAGAATGCACCAAGCATAGCATGTAGTGGGCGTTACCTGAAATAAACAATACATTTGCTCTTCTGATAGGTAGCAATCTTTCCAATTACTCAAAAGCGCAAGCTTGTAAATATTGGATCTGCACCAACACAAGCTTAAAAAAAGCTTTTTAGGTTATTAATATACCAGTTCCTGTACTATTTTGGTTCTATGTTTGAGGAAATCATGAGGGGAAATAGGGGCTACCCCTTTCTACTTCTTTGAAAAGTGCCCTTTGATTTCACCTTCCCTCCAGTAGACAGCACATACATTTGTTTGATTTCTTAAGCATTCCTGCAATCAAAAGGATAACACTAGAGGAGTTGAGATTGTGGCTGTTATAATAAACATATCTATTGAAGGTTTATGTGGTTTCTTTACATTTACATAAAAGTTGCAAATTTAGCCAAGACCCAGCACTTCAGTAACTCTCCTTCAGAATCTACAGCCTGGTAGCTAAATTCAGCTTCTCTTTGGCAGAGCTGTTTTTAATGTTGCAAAATGCAAACATGCAAAGTGAAAAGTATTTCATATGTATTCATACTATTTCATTAAGCATTGACATCTCTAATGTATATGTCATCATAAGATGCCACAGCAAAAGAATTTAATTAAGGGGAGAAACAAACTGGAGAAAACTTTGCAGTTTAGATTCATAAGGATCTGTGCAAATCCTCCTCCTCCCCCCACCTTTGTTTGTTTGTTTTTGTTTTTTTGTGGTAGTTTCAGTTCATGTGGGTTGCATCCCTTGAGTTTTGCTTAAATGAATTAAGAAGGCAGGAGCTGACCTGTGCTGGGCAGAGGGCCAGGAAAAGTGACTTCATGACCCCCTTGCATCACTCCAATTCTTGGGTTGGCTAGAGCCTGATTCACCTCTCTACACAATTTATACTAGCCTAAGGCTGTTCTAAATTGCACCTGGCTGCGCACAACCCCAAGAGGCCTACTGTATGAATGTAAATGTCATAAATGGGCCCAAAAAGTCAAAGATGTTAACATGATACTGCCTCTGTCCAACATTAAAGAGTGTGAAACAAGGTTCAGGGTTTGGTATGCAAAGACCTCAGCCTGCTTAGTAAAAGGCAAACAATTAAAAATCATTTTAACCCTTTATTAAGGACACAGAAAAGGAGGAAAAACAGGTAATGTGTTTAGAATATAAAGTATTAAGTAAGGATTTTGTTTCAACAACATTTCTTGCTCCCTCTCCCTTTAGCTGGAAAGAGGTTTTAAAAGGAAAACCCCTCTTTCACAGTCTCTTATATGGTATTAAAGATAGTAATAACTGCCACTTTGGGGAAAAAGAAAAAGTTAGTTCAGATGGGCGGGAACAGTTACTATTAAGGCCGATGCTGTTTCCCACAAGACAAAAACAAAAAGAAAAGAACAGACAAGATACAAAAATGCAGCCTCTGTCTGTCACATGCAACCTCACTTCTAGAATGACATAGGCACAGCACATGGTTTGATCTGCTGCTGCAGGATCTGGCAGACTTGTACCAGCATTGGGCAGTTTAGGGCATTGCTTATAGCTGTTTTTCTCGTCACGGGCAGTGTTGCAAAATATACAGTCTTGGCCAGCTAAGCTAAACTCCTATTAAAAATAAGGCAAAAGGAGAGGGATAGGAAAGAGAAGATATAAGGTGGGGAAGGAAAAGGATACACAAGGCAGGTAAGGTGTGGGTAGGGTGAGAGACAGTCCATATCCCAGGTGGTATTCAGGATTTAGCCAGAGCCAGTGGAGATGGCAGTGTCTTCTGGCTTCCTTGCTCTGGCCCGGTCTGGTCAGTGCCTCTCTCAGGATTAGAACAAAAAAGGCACAATGGTGACTGTCAAGGTTCCTCCCCCACTCTGAACTCTAGGGTACAGATGTGGGGACCTGCATGAAAATCTCCTAAGCTTACTTTTACCAGCTTAGGTTAAAACCTCCCCAAGGTACAAATTAATTTTATCCTTTGTCCTTGGAATAACCACTGCCACCACCAAACTCTAACTGGGTTTACTGGGAAACGTAGTTTGGACACGTCTTTCCCCCCAAAATCCTCCCAACCCTTGCACCCCACTTCCTGGGAAAGGTTTGGTAAAAATCCTCACCAATTTGCATAGGTGACCACAGACCCAAACCCTTGGATCTGAGAACAATGAAAAAGCATTCAGTTTTCTTACAAGAAGATTTTTAATAGAAATAGAAGTAAATAGGAGTAAAGAAATCACCTCTGTAAAATCAGGATGGTAGGTACCTTACAGGGTAATTAGATTCAAAACATAGAGAATCCCTCTAGGCAAAACCTTAAGTTACAAAAAAGACACACAGACAGAAATAGTCATTCTATTCAGCACAATTCTTTTCTCAGCCATTTAAAGAAATCATAATCTAACGCATACCTAGCTAGATTACTTACTAAAAGTTCTAAGACTCCATTCCTGTTCTATCCCCGACAAAAGCAGCATACCAACAGACAGACACAGACCCTTTGTTTCTCTCCTTCCTCCCAGCTTTTGAAAGTATCTTGTCTCCTCATTGGTCATTTTGGTCAAGTGCCAGCGAGGTTACCTTTAGCTTCTTAACCCTTTACAGGTGAGAGGATTTTTCCTCTGGCCAGGAGGGATTTTAAAGGGGTTTACCTTTCCCTTTATATTTATGACAGTGACACACTGCATCCTGGGGCCCCAGTAGTTGATGGGGTGGCAGCCACAATGAAGCTCATTCCTTCCCTTTCTCTCATCTTTCAGCCAACTAGCGTTCACATCCATTTGTCTCGCAGAGTCTTTTAAGGACCTCAAAAGGGAGTGATGGGCAGAATATTCCATCCTCTTTTTATTTTGTCCACCAATTAAGTCTAATTTCCAACACACCAACTTTGGTTCACTGATTTCCAGGCCCACACTCTTCTTATTTACCAGACATGATCTCTACACAATCCTTGAGTTATATCAGGAGGCCTTTTTGTCTGGACTGATTCACTTTGTCTGTCCTTTTGCACCATTTCCCACCAACATTTATTGTTATATGGATTATTGTAACACTTAACTGTCATCCACTTTTTTCCATAGTTTAGCTCACAATTAGGGTAAATTCACAGGCCCAATCATCACTATAGGCTATGCTTTTGGCTTGCCAGAGCACAGGGTCTGAACACATCTTCTGCCCATGCTCCCTTTGCCTCAGCCACATGCCCTATTCTATAACTTTAGGCTCCCGAACTTTAATATGTTGGCTTCAACCTCATTATACCTCAATGTGTCCATCTGTAAAATGGATATATCAATACCAATTTCTCAGGTTGGAGAGTTGTAAGACTTAATTTATAATGGTCAAGTATTTGCTATGTGAAAATTATTAATAGACCATAACTAGTACCATAGTCAGAAAAAGATCCCAGTAATGGCATGAAAAATTATTGACCATTTAGAAAGTAATCTTATAATGCCCAATGGTGGTTTTCTATGTTGTATAAAGAAAAGATTCTGCTATGTTTTTTCTTAACAAAGACACAGAAAGGAAACATACAAAAATGAGTACTATCACCTGCCTTAGCATGGAACCAAATATCATGAAGGGCCAAACCGTGGTCCCACAGAAGATTTACACTGTCTTCAGTGGCAGCTGGACTGGTCCATAGTTACCAACAACTGTTACTTTTTGTATTTAGTTGTTAGCCCCTTTGCTCTGTTTTTCTTGACAACCAAACATCAGGAATATAAATCCAGAGTTATTGCTGCTGAGAATCAGATTCTAAATATTCTGCTCACTTTACTGTCAAATTAATAAAGTGAGACTGGAACATAGAATGGAACCTAGATATGCTAAACATATAATGTAAATAATGCCACAACTGGCTTTTTAACAAGGAAGGAAAACTAAGCCTATTCTATCTGCAGACCTGCTGACTCACAGGACATTATGTACCCACTCTCGCAGCCAACTTTCCAAAAATGGCACAAAGATGTCCAAACTAGCAGAGAAATGATGTTTTAAAGAAGGAAAAGAGAGATTCATTCAGAAAAAGAAACTTATTTCTATCAAGTGAGATCCATCAAGGAGAACAAAGGTTTGAAGTAAAAATACATATCACAACTGAGTCCAGGAACAGTTGGAATTGCCATTTCTATTTTAAACAAAGTTTTTTAAAACTGGTATTTTTATTAAGAAAATTTGTACAATGCTTAATATGGAACAGAGGGCCTGTACCTGTAAATCTTTTCTTAGGCACAACTCACAGCTGCCATTGGAAATTGCTCTGGTGCAACTTTATGGAGAGCTTGAAAAAGAGATGACGAAGAGGTGATATGATACGTCTATAAAATCATGACTGGTGTGGAGAAAGTAAATAAAGAAGTGTTATTTACTCCTTCTCATTACACAAGAACTAGGGGTCACCAAGTGAAAGTAATAGGCAGCAGGTTTAAACAAACAGAAGGAAGTATTTTTTTCATACAACGCACAGTCAACCTAAGGAACTCCTTGCCAGAGGAAGTTGTGAAGGCCAAGACTATAGCAGGATTTAAAAAAAGAACTAGATAAATGCATGGAGGATACATCCATCAATGGCTATTAGTGTGGCTGGGCAGGGATGGTCCCTAGCCTCTGTTTGCCAGAAGCTGGGAATGGGCAACAGAGGATTGATCACTTGATGATTACTCGTTCTGTTCATTTCCTCTCGGACACCTGGCATTGGCCATTGTCAGAAGACAGGATACTGGGCTAGATGGACCTTTGGTCTTACCCAGTATGGCTGTTCTTATGTTCTTCCTAAGAGCTGGGGGATCAAGGCTAGTTTTTCAACAGTGACCTATTGCAACAGCATAATCCTCCAGCGTACAAATAAGCAAAACGTAACCCTTGGAACAGAAGAGAGATGGTAAAAGGAAAGAGAACCTTCATATTTATTAAGCCAAATTCTGTTCCCATTTTCATGGGAGTAAAGTAATTCCGTGGAAAAGTACAGATCCTCAGCAGGTTAAAAATGATGTAACTCCATCAAAGACAATGCAGCTCTTTCAATTAACTACAACTCAGAATCTGTCCCCCCGTGTTAAAGATGTTTCCCTTCTTATCCAAGTAATAGATAAACTATTTCCACATATGAAGAAGCATAAAAGTTTTGTTCTGTGCTCTGGATATCATCTGCCCCTAACTTGAAGCCTGAATTAGGTGAAACATCTTTGTAATGCTGCATTATCATTTGTCTTGCTATTCTAAACACTATTTGTGATCTTGAGAAATAGGATTTCCCCTCCTAATCCATTTTTTTGCACCACTTTTCTGATGTGACGATACTAGGGACATATGGCTGGAATATGCTATATTCCAGCTATACCGGTTTGGTAGATGGCAATAGCCAGAAGGTGTAAAACAGAGAAGTCTACAGGCAGGGGCTTGTGCAGAACAGGCACTGGGATATGGCAGACATAATTGGCTCCTTTGTTCCTGCTCTGGGTGCAGCTGAGAATATGGCCCATAGTTCATGCAACTACATTGTCATTCAGTACAGAAGGCAGAAGCGGCTTATACTTCCATTATTTTTTAAATCTTAGTCATGATTATCCCAAAAGTCTGTTAATAGATCTTCAGTAAAAAAACCCCAATGGGTTCTCCTTCTCCAACTTGTCCCTTTGGGGTGGCAGTGGGTGAGAAAGATTAATATTTATTTTATTGATACCCACCAGGTTACATGGAAAATATCATGATTTATCTGAAATCTTAATTATCCAGAAATATTTAATATGCTTTATAGAGCTGGAAGAATATTGCCAACAATTATGCAAGAACACTAGTTTGAAAACAAACCAACAAGCCTACAAGTTCACTTGGAGGTCATCTATGGTCCTTTTAATTAATTTTTGGTGAGAAAATACCCGTCCCTTGTACAAATGTTCAAGAATATTTTTGTCAAGCAAAAGCTTTTTGACTATTCATATGAAAATGTCTTGCCACTAAAATTGCTTTTTGCTATTATGAGATCTCCGATTTGCTCTTCACTTGTTAATATAATTTTCAGTCATTTGGTTAGGCAGCAGAAATAATACTCTGACTCAGGTGAACAATCATGCACCACAAATAATACATCTAACTGATGGTCATTGTTCTCATACTGGGCCCACCAGCATGGTATCTGAAAACTTATGAATAGGCAAACAAACACTGTAAACACTTGTCTTGCTATTATTAATGCAATTTGTAAAGTAGCCTTGAGATCTTGAGATATAGGATTCTCCAGCCTAATCATGTTAGTGCACACTAGAATTTATACTCTTCTGCTGTGGACTAATGCAGCATGTTGATGAGCCCTCACTTATACCAGTGTAAATCAGGAATAACGTCAATGAAGTCAATGAAATTACATCTGAGTAAAACCACACTGAGATCAGAATCAGGCCACAGGTCTTTGAGTCTTCAAATGTTTTTGTTTTTTCTCCATTCCTATTCATTTTGTTGCCTCTTCCCTGTTTCTAATCTTTGAATACTGGATTCAGGACTTTCAATATTGTTGTCCCCCAGCGTTTTTAATGTTTTCCATATTGTTTCGTTCTTTTTCCCCCTGAAAGAAATGACAAACTTGGCCAAAAGTAACTTGTGGCAGAAATTAATATCATTTGTAGGCCTAATATTCATTTGTTCCAAATGTCTTTGAAGAAGTGAGTGGATCTACATCACTGAGACAGTTTGTTTTATGAAGTTTATGTACTGCGTACACTTGTATCCACATCCAAACATCTATAAAATTATCCTTCTCAAATTGTGCAGTCCTTGCCAATGTGAAAAGTCTTCACTGCATGTGAACTTTTAAACTTTTTTCCACCTGCTTTTTTACCAAAGCTTGGGATCACACACTTGTGGTTGAAAAAAAAAATAGCTAAACATGAAAATATTTTCCAAATCACATTGAACTATCTGAATGGAAAGAGAAAGAACAGCAGTACAAGTTGATGGCAACAACTAGATGTGCTGCTAACCCACTGGGGGCCCTACACAGGAATATTTGGGGGAGGAGGCCCTACACTCAACACACTTAAAAAAGATAATAGGGAGCCCCCTTGAGCTGCTCAGGGCCCTAAGCAATTGTTTAATCTGCTTATGCCTAGTGCCAGCTTTGCCAACAAGTTCTACATTAGGGAAAGAACAGCTAAAAATACTTGTCCAAATCTGTACATCCATCAGCCATTTAAAAAAAAAAAGTATAAATGGATTTCAGACAGTTTTTGATTATGTTAGCTCGTCTCTTGGTTCCTTGAGCCTTCAGATTTCCTTGGGAGCATGAAGCAAAATCTGTGAACATCTTGAAGTGAGTTAAGGAAGAAGACAGCTTAATGTCTGGATTTTCCTTTTTAACCTAGAAAATGTGTAAATACAGAAGAAGTAATTTTGCAGCAGTGGTAAAAATCAGCTGCTTATTCCCAAGAATGTTGCAAATGTATGCTCCAGTTTAGTCTCTAGTTCCTTCTTAGAATCATGTAGTTACTTAACAAATTAATATGGGACAGATTCTGCCATCATTACTTACATCAAGCGTTATCTTATGCTATCAGGAATCTCACTGAAATTAACAGAACTCCTCATGTAGTAAGGCACTAGTTTACTTGAGGAATAGTGTCAGAATGTGGTGTGTCAAGGCACCTCCTCCACCTCGCTGGGCTCGGCACTTCCTCCTCGGGCTGGGGTATTATTTTCCCAACTGGGATTTATTTCTCACTCTTTTCCAGGAAGACTTTGGGGCAGGCCCCAGGTGTATTCCTCCACCAAACAAAGAAACAAATTCACAACACAAAACAAAGGAGAATACCTTTTCCTACCCGTGTCTCTCAGGAAGGCCTTGTTATTGGCCCTGAAGTGCCAGTCCTTCCTCTAACCAGGCAGTCAGGTAGCTTTCCCAATAGCAAGGAAAGCAACCTCTCACCCTGGAGAAGCCTTTCTCCTTGCTGCCAGTAGCCCTTCAGCAGCTTGTCTCTCCTCCTCCTCTCTCACCAGGTCTCAGTCAGCCCTTAATTGGACTCAGGTGTCCCTAGATGACCTGAGGTAGCCCCTTTTCAGCTTACAGGGAAAAGAGCCTTTATCATTCTAGGGAAGTGGTCCTCCAACTTTTGAGGGGGTCAAGACTGGGGCCACAGCTGGGGGCAGGAGTGGAGCCACACCAGGACTGCGGTGGGGGGCTGGCAGCCGGGCCCATGGCCAGGTGTGGCTCTGCTCCTGCCCCGGCTGAGAATGGAACTGTGACCAGCAACGGAGGCTTGGGGCAGGGCTGGGAGTGGAGCCAGGGGTGTAGAGGGGCTGGGTGGTGCTCCCTCCCCACCCCTTCTGGGGCTGGCCTGGGTCCCACCCACAAGGTTCCTCTGTGCCCCATATCTGGGAGACCTCTGTTCCAGGGCTAATATACCTGCCTTCCATCACTCTCTTATAGCCGTTAAGCCTGATTTTTGTCATAGTAGCTATTAATTATGTTTTATAATTATACTCTTTTGTATTGTAACGTGGATGCCTGTTCACAGGTAACTAAACAAAGAGCAACTGATTGCACATTGGCTACTAAAGAGCTGTCAGGTGGTAACTTTGGGTCAATAACTAGCTTATACTGGATTTGAATAGGTTACTAAGAAAGAAAGTCTCCGCATCTTAACACTCCTCAGAGCCATCCAGGGCCCCAATACTGTGATACCCAACAAGGTGTATTGTAATGCAACACCATGCCAGCAATAAGTAGTATCATCTCAGGCCTAGAGCCTCAGTGGGTGTAAATCAGGCACCTTTTATTCCAACTCAATATAATATGAAACTATTTAGAAAAAAACCCTAACCTATTTCTAATATCTAAGTATTTATTGGAAAAGGCAGTTACTGATATCTTAAGTAGTAAAACAACTGTTGGCTTTTCTAAATCAAAATGATGAAAAAGTCAGGGTTTTTTTTTTTTTTTTTTTTGATAAATTGATATAATTACTACCATCCACTTACGGTTGGAAGTAGAAACAGTAGGGATAACATTTTCAAAAGTGCCAAAGTGACTTGGGAGCCTAAATCTCAATAGGCACTAAGACTTAGGACCAGTTATTTAAAGGTATTTAGGTGCCTAAAGATGCAGGTAGGCACCTAGTGGAATTTACAAGAGCACTTGCAAAGAAATCAAAATCATTCAAAATCCAAGTAAGCAACTATCCGCACCTTTAGGTTCCTAGATACTTCTAAAAATCAGATTTATCCTAGACACATTATGGAAGAAATGCATGCTTATAGTATGTGCCAGGCAGAAACTTGAAAATCATATCAACATTACGGAGAATAGTTTCCAAGGATCTATTTTCCGAAGTGCTGAGCACCAACATCTCCCACTGATTTCCTCGGAGGTTGTGGAGCCTCAGCACTTATGACACTCAGGCCCCAAACATATGTATTCTTGACATTTACTTTCTCATTTCATTCTAACTGACTTTATGGCAGAATATTGGATTGTGTGGAAATAATCAAATACCATTTGCCCCTTTCCCTGTCTAATTAAAGAGAGCATTTTTCAATATGGTCCGTTATTCTGTTTTGGAATTCAAAAGGCTGAAAGAAATAATTACATATGAAATAAAAAGGTGCTT
The DNA here is from genome assembly GCF_965152275.1 of Natator depressus. NCBI lineage: Eukaryota > Metazoa > Chordata > Testudines > Cheloniidae > Natator > Natator depressus. The sequence continues at coordinate 164,736,748 of NC_134235.1, read as the reverse complement.
CTTTGACTGTGGTATGGGAGCTCAGTTCCTATTGCCAGTTTTGTGTTGACCAAATTTATCTAAAATCCAAGCCACAAAAGGTTAAAGATTCCCCCCTCCCCCATAAAATTAAAGTTAAGACTGAAAGTTCTCCTTCGTTTCTCTCATTTGCAGCTCATGTGAGGCTACTTCTGAGCAGAAGAGTACGTGAGGTGGATCTGGAGGTTCAGCAACCAAGGCAGCAATGACTTAAGGCATTCTGCCTTCTCAGAGCAAAAGAAAGGAAGGATGGTTGTAGGGATACACAGCGCCAAAGCGGAGCTTACTTCACCTTTCAAAATGGACAGCATGAATTCCACTGTCCAGAAACACGCTCTGAGCGCTACCAAGTACATGGGAAGGTGGAGAGTCATGGCCTTGGTCTCAGCCTAACCTGCCTAGTCTTCCCTTTGTGAAGAAAAGCATCATCAGCCTCACGAGCCACCCTACTCCTTTTCCCTCAGAGGGTGTTGGCAACAATTTTCTAGCTGCCTCTTGTGTGGATACACTACGGGGTGGGGGGGTGCGGGGGGGCGGAGGACTCCCTGAAACCTCAACCCCCACTACACAACTAAAAGGGCAGCCACAATTTGTTGCATGGTGTGCAAGAAAGAACAGCTTCTGTGTGACTGTCAGCCCCTTTCCAGTCTAGCATCGCAATAAGCAAAGTTTAATGCAGAGGAACACATTTATCCCTGACCTCAGCAGAGTTAAAAGGGGAGACATTTTGCCCGTTAGACTCATTTTAAGATACCAGGTAAAAGATTTAATTTTGCCCTATGTATTCAAAAGGGGAACTACCTGAAAACTGACTATACAACTGACCTCAAGATGCATTACTTTCTCTTATGAGGAGGCTGAACTCCAAGGTCTCCAGTCACTGGTAGCTGCAGATGACTTTTATATAAAGGAGCAGCTTCTGTTGCTATACTCTACTTCTGACAGTTCTTGCTTTTCTATGTGGAGAATATTGCCTTTCCTTAGGCTCTCATGCCCCCGTATGTTAAGCTTTAGAATGTCAGCTTTGTATATTTCCTTCTTCCTTTATTATACTTGGAAATATATGTGCTATAATATTTTATCAGTTAGTAGAGACATCTAAACTTTAGCACCATAAGAGAATATCAGGCATATTTCTATTTATTGACTTAAGTATTTTTTGCTGGGGATGAAACTAATTCTATGGGCCTGATCTCATACAACATCTTTAACATCAGTAACTCCACGGGCTTCTGTGGAGTTCCTCCTGAGTTACACCAGTGCAACTGAGAGCAGAATCTGGCTCTCTTGGAACTGTGATCTTCCTTTCCTTTCCTTTGTTTTGTTTTCAACGAGATAGTCCAAACACGCCCGTATTGATGAGAGGTTTTGGTCTCGATTTCAACTGCCTGCTATTTTCTACAATGAACTGAACCAAAGCTACCTGATAAAAACACCTCCAAATATTAGGGGGTAAAGTTTGGACTTTGAAAACAGAGATGAGCCCAACCTGCAATTACTTCAAGCAGGGCCATCTTGAGGCATACGCAGCATACACAGCTGCATAGGGCACCCGAAAATTTGGTGCACCCCGGGTCTTAGTGTCCACCCCCCTGCCTCTTCCTATCCCTATTTTAATCTGACCCTTCCTGCAGGCTTCCACTACAGCTGGCTGCTGCAGCCTGGTGAGTCTTCCTCTGGAGGGGATCTAGTAGTTAAAAGTGAAAAAGGCTTCCAGCCTACCAGACCGATTAGCACAACATTGAAACTGTTAAAGAGCCATTCAAGTGGTAATGAAGCCATTTAACAGGCATTTGCCAACCCCCAGGTATATACTGTCAGTTTCTGAACTTACCGACAAAAACAGTTGTGCATTCCTGTAATATTTACTCAGAACGTTAGTCTACAGGACCTTCATTTAAAATTTGCTTTAAAAATATTTCATTAGTGTGTTGCTGAAGATTATCAAATCACATCTCTAAAAAATCCTTGCATAGATTTTTAGATGCACAGTCTGAGTATTCATCTTTAGCCTTAAATGCTTGCATCTTCAGACATATAATTTTTTTAAATAAATCCTTCAAAAGATTAGCCTTATCTAAAATATACATGCGAGCCCAGGCTACCGTTGGACACAGGGGCACCAGTTTAATAATACTGCATAGGGCCTCATAAATCCTAAGGACAGCTCTGACTTCAAGGCACATTTCCATAATGATTCCTTTTTCTGTGATCTGCCTTACTGCACAGGGAATCCTCCTGTTTCTGGGAGCCAAGACTCAAAATTGCGACCATCACAGAAGTTCACCTTGGGTCTACTCCGTTACTCAATTATCGGCATTTTCAATACTCCACCTCAGTTGTTAGTAATTAGTATTATTGGTAAACAGGCAGTAGACAATGAGATTAAACTCCATGGGCCATGTACAAGGATACTACAAATAACCAGGGCAGTAACTTACAGTGTTTGACCTTAACCAACAGCCGTATCAATCAGCCCTGGAAAAAACTAAGCAGTTTGGGACCTTGGCAGACCATCTTTTGATCCCACAATGTTCTGCAGTAGCATTGGGGCTGAGCCTATACAACCCTATGCAGTCACCACTGCTACATTACATCCAGTGAAGAGGCTTGATGATGTTAGACCCACAAATCCAGTAGCATTATTTTATGTCAAAAATCCTCCACAACAGCCGATCATGGCATATCACACAGTAACTCCAATGAACATAGTGGTGCCACATTTTTATGATGGTCTATTTAAGAAATTCATATTTAAGATGAAGGGCCATGGAACAGGGTTCTACAGCTCAGAGGATTTGCAATACAGAACTTCTGGCTGTATTAACGTCTGAGAAAAACCCTCATGAGGTTGGTGGGAGAGTCAATGAGTATACCTCCAGGTCTTACCCCAAGCATGGATCCTTGACCTCAGAGAGTCCTCTTCCTGAGGTCCAGAACAACAGGGTTTGTGCTGTGGAGGTAGTTGAACCCCATTTCCCATAAGGCATGGGAAAACCTTTTTGCAAAGGATCCCTTTATATGCAGTCCCAGGGGAATTTAAAAATAAGGACAGGTAATGATGTTTGGGCTTATTCTCATTGGAACAGAAGAGGCTTCAAGGTGGCCTCACAAAAGATTGTGAAATTGCAAAAGGGGTAAAGTGCTAGAGAGTATTTTTACACTGATGTAGGCTTCTGAATCAAGGCAACTCAATCTAAGGCCTAGATTGTGTTTTCAGCATACAGCATTATTAAGGGATAGTGCAGTGTTGCACTGCCCCAAAGCAAGCACCTGGAGGCGCTGTGATTTAAAGATGCTCATTGCCTCTAAGGCCTCCCTCATTGAATGGGGTGGTGGGAGCAATTTACTTCACCTGTGTAAGAGATGTAGCAGCAAATGTGCCCCAGCATGTCTAGCCATATCCACCAGCTGGCACTTTGGGGGAGCCACTGCTTTGCCTGCTCCTTGCCTACTCTCTGTCCAGTTACTCCTAATGAGAAACATCTGAGTCGCAACCTCTATTATCCCCAGAGTGCTGTGGCTGCAAGTATAGCCAGGACTTATGGAAACTAAGATAAGGGAAGGGAAGGTCCTAACTTCATCCTACCCTTCTGTACAGATATGTAAGGGTAGGGCACAACCTAGCCCTAAATTTGTTTCTGGAGGGAATGGCATTAAAGGGTATGGTAAAAAAGGAGGAAGGCAAAGCATGAAGATGGCAAGTATGTCAGACCAAGCTGCCTTCCCCTATTCCCATGGCTTGAATGTTTTATTGTGATAGATTGTAAGGTCACTCCAAAGTTAATTTGTGTCACCACTGAAACCCTAAAGCCTCAAGATTCTAACTAATATAAAGGATCTCTGTAGAAACGCCAAGGGACAGAACACTTTCCTTGGCTGGGACCAGCTGTGGCAGGCCCAAGGAGCCAATAAAAAAAGAAATAGTTCTTGTCTGAATGCAAAGTCACTGGAGACCGCTGCAAGTGTGCAACCGTTGGGGCTGGGTGGGGCAAAGGAGGGACATGACCTACACTTTTAGACTTGCATTGGGGGGGGGGAAATGGAGAAAAATGATTGAAAAGGAAACAAATTAAAAAGAGAAATTCTTTTAAAAGGTCAGGGATAAAAACAGCAATTGTTGACTAAAAAATGCCATTGAGCAGGCAGTGGTAACTACCTCTTGTCCTTTCACAGAAGAATTCATACTTAAGAACTTTAGACTGAAAGGTACACACAACATCTGAAAGTGAAACTCTCAACAAATGCTCACAAGAGCCTGTGTATGGTAAAAAGAAGCAGGTTAACAACTGGGAGAAGATGGGGGTGAATAGAGGGAGAGATTCTGATCTCAGTTACCTTAGATTTACAGGTTTCAGAGTAGCAGCCGTGTTAGTCTGTATTCGCAAAAAGAAAAGGAGTACTTGTGGCACCTGAGAGACTAACCAATTTATTTGAGCATAAGCTTTCGTGATGCATTCAATGGAAAATACCAAAGCAGTGGCTCCCCCAAAGTGCCAGCCAGTGGATATGGCTAGATATGCTGGGGCACATTTGCTGCTACAGCTCTTACACAGGTGAAGTAAATTGCTCCCATCACCCAATGCAATGAGGGAAGCCTTAGAAGCAATGAGCATCTTTAAATCACAGTGCCTCCAGGTGCTTGTTTTGGGGCAGTGCAGAATATTTTCCACTGAATGCATCCGATGAAGTGCACTGTAGCTCACGAAGGCTTATGCTCAAATAAATTTGGTAGTCTCTAAGGTGCCACAACTACTCCTTTTCTTCTTAGATTTACACTGGTGTAATTCTCCTAAGCCAATGCTGTTACATTGGCGTAACTGAAATCAGAATCTGCTCCAACACCACCTTTGTTTCAACCTAATTTCCTGTGGCCTACTAGAAGTTTGAAGGTTGCAGACTTTCTCCTTTGTTTAGTTTCATATTCCACATGATGCATACAGTGTACAATCTATGGGAATAAAGCATTAGCTGCTCTTGGATGCTTCAAACTTCTCATACTGTAGCTTTCATTATGTAACTAAGTCTATAACCTAAGAGCAGCTGCTCTGTAAAATCCATCTGCAGCCTCATGTAGTGAAATACTACAAATTTAAGCTGCAGGCATCTTTTGATGGACCAATTGCAGCCCTTTCAACATCTTATCAGCTTACAGCAGAGGCATTGTATCTCACTGATGAATAGACTGAATATGTTGTGGAATACTTGTATGTGCATTTCAGACTTTCAGGCTATAGTGTTACCTAGCTGCAGCATGGCAGTGTAATGTTTTCCCTCCCAGGGGTGTTGCAAACCACATGATATCATTTAGACACATGCTGATACTCCTGGCTAAGACCATATGTTTGTCCAGGCGGTCAGAAGGTCAAATCTGTTTCCAATATCATGTTGGTGTAATTGGGTTGAAATAGAATTAAATAAAATCGAGTCGCAAACCAGTATAAGAAAAGAATGCCAAGAGTTGAACAACACGTTCTTTCAGTATGGTTATCCTATGCTGAATATGCCTCAACTATTTTTGTCTTTAGATGCTGTCAATACCCTTTTTTATACTGGTTACATATTTTATTAAGAAAATATTAATAGAAGATGGACAAAAATACTATTCGATACATAGTATTCTGTAACAATATAGTCAACAAGAACAGGATAACAAGTAATATTTTAGTCTAATTTTGGTTGCTGGTGCTGTTGGTTGCCTATGATACAGAGGAGGTCAGTTTAGCTGATCTGGTGGTCACTTTTAGCCTAAACTCTACATTGTCAAAAAAAAAAAAAAAAAAAACCACCACAACCACATGGCAGAGACTCTCAGAACCCAGGTCAGCTGACTCAGACTGATGCCATGGGTCTAACAAGAGCAATGCAGATGTTTCTGCTCAGGCTGGAGCCTGGGCACTGAGACACTCCCCACTTTCAGAGCCCAGACTCCAGCCCCAGGAAGATCATCTACACTGCTAGGTTTAGCCCCATACCAGGAGCCTGAGTCAGTTGACCTGGGCTCTGAGACTCACTACTGCAGGGTTTTGGGGTCAGTGTAGACAGACTCTAGTACTCTATATTGAAATACTAAACTAAGGGTATGCTGAGGCTGCCAGAAAACTCTCCAATACCAAATTCTACAGGCCACTTTCCTCAGATCCCACTGAGGAATACACTAAGAAATTGCACCATCTACATAGGACACTCCCTACCCTAACACAGGAACAAATCAACATACCCTTAAAGCCCCAACCGGGGTTATTCTATCTACTACCCAAGATCCACAAACCCAGAAATCCTGGACACCCCATCATCTCAGGCATTGGCACTCTCACTGAAGGACTGTCCGGATATGTGGACTCTCTATTCAGACCCTACGCCACCAGCACTCCCAGCTATCTCCGTGACACCACTGATTTCCTGAGAAAACTACAATGCATGGTGATCTTCCAGAAAACACCATCCCAGCCACCACGGATGTAGAGGCTCTCTACACAAACATCCCACACACAGATGGAATACAAACTGTCAGGAACAGTATCCCTGATGATGCCACAGCACAACTGGTTGTTAAGCTCTGTAACTTTATCCCCACGGACATTTATTTCAAATTTGGTGACAATATATACCCCCAGTGGCATTGTGACACCACTATGGGCACCCGCATGGCCCCACAATATGCCAACATTTTTATGGCTGACCTGGAACAACGCTTCCCCAGCTCTCGTTCACTCACGCCCCTCCTCTACCTACACTATGTTGATGACATCTTCATCATCTGGACCCATGGGAAGAAAACCCTGGAAGAATTCCATCACGATTTCAATAGCTTCCATCCTACCATCAACCTCAGCCTGGACCAATCTACACGAGAGGTCCACTTCCAAGACACCCTGGTGTAAATAAGTGATGGTCACATTAACAGCACCCTATACCGAAAACCCGCTGTCCACTATGTCTACCTTCATGCCTCCAGCTTCCATCCCAGACACACCACACAATCCATTGTCTACAGCCAAGTGCCGAGGTACAACCACATTTGCTCCAACCCCTCTGACAGAGACCAATACCTACAAGATCTTCACCAAACATTTTCAAAAGTACGATACCCACATGAGGAAATAAGGAAACAGATCAACAGAGCCAGACGTGTACCCAGAAGCCTCCTGCTGCAAGACAAGCCCAAGAAAGAAACCAACAGAACTCCACTGGCCATTACATACAGTCCTCAGCTAAAACCTCTCCAACGCATCATCAGTGATCTATAACCCATCCTGGACAACGATCCCTCACTTTCACAGGCCTTGGGAGGCAGGCCAGTCCTCGCCCACAGACAACCAGCCAACCTGAAGCATATTCTCACCAGCAACTACACACCGCACCATAGTAACTCTAACTCAGGAACCAATCCATGCAACAAACCTCGATGCCTACTCTGAGTAGAACTGTAGTTTCTGTCGAACCAGTAGACAAAACTTCAGAGCCCGTAATCCTATTTGGTTTCACTTCACCAGATGCACATGAAGAGAAAGAAGTGAAACACACTAGTATTGCACTGAAACAGCAGTGAATCCCAGTGCTCCAGAGGGTGGAATTCTAATCAATTTCACTCAGCTGGCAGAGTGTCAGACACCATGCACTGTTCCAAAGCCAGCTTTCAGACTTGCTTTCTCAGTACCCATCAGCATTCAGTGCATTATTTTGAGCCTTTATTGGCCATTTATTCAGAGTTACTTTACCTGCTTTAATCCACATCTGTAGAGTATACAACCCAAACACTACACATTTCTCTGCACTTGTACAAATATATTTATCTCTGTAACTGAAAGACACATACTTACAGGACCAGACACAGTCACTCTGCACCTTGTGTAGTCATTTACACATTTACTGCACTGAGAGTGTAAAGTAGGTGTAAATTGTTACCAGTCTGATTTTGTAACATTTTATTGTTCACCTAATTCTTTGCACTAGTGTAAATGAGGTGAAGGAAAAGGTGAAGGAAAACAGAGAATATGACCCACAAAATGTTCAACAGGCTTCTGAAACAAGGAATGCACAAGAAACTGTAACACATGTTTAAAACACCAAGCAACATTTAAGAAAAACGGATGTAAATTCTGAACTATTTACATTGGCTATATGCCTCAAAACACTATCAGGTTGAAACCCCTTCATGCTTCAGCATGATCTTCTGATAGAAATAAGTTAAATCGTGTCATACTTTTTCTGAACTAATCAGTTTTCATTCTTGACAACTGTGTATCAAACTCTTAAAAAGTGAGTTGCAAGACCAGAAACAGCCTACAGCTCAGTGGTATCACATCACAGGGGCTGGTGAGAATTTATATTTTCAGTTTTACTTCCTGTGGGTTCATACCCACTTTTGAGTTTGAATTACCTAAAATTTCAAAATGATAAGCTCTTTGAGGCAGGGACTGTTCTTCACTTCTGTGTTTGTACAGCACCTGATATTATGGGGTCCTCAGAGTTTAAGGTCAGAAGGGACCACTCGATCATCTAGTCTGACCTCTTGTATAAATCACAGGCTGCCACCGCTGCTGCCACTACCCAGCGCCTGCACACAAAACCCAATAACCAAAATGAGACCCAAGTATCACAGACCACAGGAGAGTAGACTAACGTGCTACCGGCAGAGACAGGAGGGACCAAGGCATATCAGTGCTTGAGGCCCCTGAAATGGCAGGAAAATGACTGAATGAAATATACCCAGATAATCGTGGCAAGTGACCCGCACCCACATGCTGCAGAGGAGGTCCATGACTGAGGGTCCCATGCGCTACAGTAATCTAAACAAACAAACATTATGAGCTCAGCCTAAGCCACCAAGTTTCATTTGGTGTCCACCTGAGCACACAAATAGGTAGATTTGCAAAGGAACCTCAGAGATTTGTGAATATTTTGGAGAAGCTAGCCAAAGTTTCAGGTTTCATATTTTGCCTGGATTCAAGTCTCCAGTTATAGCCTTACTGTTCTGGCCAAATTCCTTAAATGTCACTAGGACTCTTTATTTATTGAATTTACAATGTAGGAAAACTTGAACTTTTGTTCCAAGTATATCTCCAGTGTTTGGATTTTCCCCCGCCCCCACTGTTATATATTTGGTAATTTACATGTGTGTGTTTCTTTTAAAAATCTTCATGTCAGATTACTAATACTCAGGTATCAGACAGTCAACGTATTAGTACTTTTCATTATAAAGTGTTGCATCCATTAAGTTTGTGTCTAGTGCAGAAGTTCTCAAAGACCCCAAAGTGGGTCGCAACCCCATTTTAATTGGGTCGTCAGTGCTAGCATTAGATTTGCTGGGGCCCAGGGCTGAAGCCCTAGCCCCACCACCTAGATCCCTGGCTCAAGGCTGAAGTCCTTGGGTTTTGGCTTTGGACCTCTTGCCTGGGGCAGCAGGGCTCAGGCAGGCAGGCTCAGGCTTCAGTTCCCCACTCCTGAGGTCATATAATTTTTGTTGTCAGAAAGGGAGTCGTTGTTCAATGAAGTTTGAGAACCCAGTTTCATGTGATAAGAAATTTCCAGTTCCTAATTTCCAAGAAGTTTGCAGGAAAAATTCATCATAATTGGATCTTTACAGTGACCCCAGGTAAAACTTCCTACATGAGAACTTTTTATGCGGCATCTGTGGCTTTTTAGAAGTGCATTATCTTATTCCTACTGTTCAGACCCAGATGAAGATTAGACTGGTTCATTTAAATAGCAGGAGACAGTGATTATTATTTATTTTCATATATGGCACAGTTCATCTGAGTTTAGTTTAAATCTTGCGGGCAAAATTTAGACCATCTTTAACTCTGCAAATATACCTGAAATTAAAAAAAAATATTATACATGTAACTTTTCCAAGGAGCATAGAAGGAATGGCTTTTAAATTTAGAACACTGTAAAGATCTTTTTGAAAAGAATAACTGGATTAAATTAAATTCAGATTGGGAGAACTGGTTACAATTAAGTAAGAACTGAACCTGTAATCCAAATATAGAGTCAATTTCAAGGGAAGACTGATCTCTTTAGATTCTTGTCCTGATTTCCAGACCAAAGCATCTGATAATCTGGATTTTATCCAAACCAAGCACCTCATCCTGCACCACTAATGTTAATAAAAATGTCATTACATTGGAAGCAGGATTGGATCCTAAACCTCTGCACCTTTTCAGGAATACCAATTCTTATAACATGGTACAAGCAAGGCCTTTGGACACATCTGCAAAGTGTCTATAATTTATTTGATTGTGGCATTCCTTATTGTTTATATAGTGACTAACACAATGAAGCCCCCAAACTTGAGTGGGTAGAATGGTAGTGCAATATAAATGCTAAATAATAGCTGACTAATAATAGTTTGAGGATTTATTGATAGTTGATAAAAGGATAAAGCACAAGTTAGACACTTCCCTCCAGCAAAACAAAACAAAACAAAACTGGAGTACTTCTCCCAAAGTTGTGCAGCTTTTTAAAAGGCACTGTCCCCTTGGAGCTGGTGGGATGGCAGCTGAACAGAACAAAATGGGGTGAGCCCAGTATTCTTCATGTCTCTTGGAAGTGTACAGGAATACACATGGAATCTGAGGCTGTACACAAGGATTCCACTGCCTCCAAACCAACTTTGAACCTCACAAAAAAGGGAGCATGGCTCCCAAAGGTGTCCTACTATTACTGGCTGTCTCCCTCACATCGCACCACCAGCATGCAGCCAAACTTCCTCATGGTGAAAGCCACAACAGGGGAATTACTGTTGCCCACGGCAGAAAGAACATATAATGAAAGTTGACTCACATTATGAATCATTTCTGGGAGAACATGCTTCTTTGAGTGGCTATTCTTCCCTCTATTCCTCCTTTCTTTGTCCATTTACACTTAACCATAAAGAGGCACATGCCAACAGGAGGACTACAGGAGGACTTTGCTACGTTCCAGAAAGATTACCACCAGATAATTGTCCTGGCCTCCACACACCCCTTAAAAACCAAAACCAAAACCAAAACAAAAACAAAAACAAAAACAAAAACACATTGGCTCCATTCTATGGCTACATATTGTTTACATTGCCAGATTTCTGTGTGTGGAGCCACAGGTTGTTGCCCTTAATCCCCCTAACATCCACACACAAAGCCTTGAGACTGTGGGTACATTGAACTCAAGTTGGTATGCTTGTCATGGGGTATGGGTCAGAGCACATTTTGATCTGTAATCTGCCTCCCCTGTCTCTGCTATCTACCCACTTTACAGGTTGGAGGTAGCAAAGGTACAGGGATCTGGCCTCAAGTTTAGATAGTCAACCGCTGCTATTCCCACTAGACCCTGTATGTTCTGGGTTTTCTGCCTACTCACTTTCTGATGTTCAGTATGGTACACATCTCACACCCTGTCATAAACATAAAGGGAAAGGTAAACACCTTTAAATCCCTTCTGGCCAGAGGAAAAACCCTTTCACCTGTAAAGGGTTAAGAAGCTAAGATAACCTCGCTGGCACCTGACCAAAATGACCAATGAGGAGACAAGATACTTTCAAAGCTGCAGGGGAGGAGGGGGGGGAACAAAGGGTCCTCTCTGTCTGTGTGTTGCTTTTGCCGGGACCAAAGCAGGAATGCAGGTCACAACTCCTGTAAAGAGTTAGTAAGCAATCTAGTTAGCTTTGCGTTAGATTCTGTTTAAATGGCTGATAAAATAAGTTGTGCTGAATGGAATGTATATTTCTGTTTTTGTGTCTTTTTGTAACTTAAGGTTTTGCCTAGAGGGATTCTCTATGTTTTTAATCTGATTACCATGTAAGGTATTTACCATCCTGATTTTACCGAGGTGATTCTTTTACTTTTTCTTTAATTAAAATTCTTCTTTTAAGAACCTGATTGCTTTTTTCATTGTTCTTAAGATTCAAGGGTTTGGGTCTGTGTTCACCTATGCAAATTGGTGAGGATTTTTATCAAGCCTTCCCCAGGAAAGGGGGTGTAGGGCTTGGGGGGTGGGAGGGAGAGAAATTTCCAAGTGGGCACTTCCCCTGTTCTTTGAGTAACACTTTGGTGGTGGCAGCAGCTTTTAACCTAAGCTGGTAAGAACAAGGTCCCCACATCTGTACCCTAGAGTTCAGAGTAGGGAAGAAAGCTTGACGCACCCTCTGTCGTCATTCTACAAAATTCATGAGAACTTTGCTTCAGCTAATATAAAATACACTTCAACAGCTGATTTAAGATAAGCAAACCAGAGAGAACATGACAATAATCTTGCTCAGAAATCAGTAACTGAGTACTTCATGTACATCATCATCTAGGAGGGCATTCTTCTCAGTTCCACAGAATGGACCATACTGAAACACCTACTTCGTACCTCAAAACCCTTTATGATTGCCACAGAGAAATTCAGTGCTGAAAAAGCATCATTAAACCAGGTCTTCTACTCATTCTCCTGTTGAAGAAAGAACTGGACAAATGAGGGAAAATTCAGCCAGAACCTTCCTTAATTCACAACTGTCTTTGTACATTTATCAACAGTGAGATCTTTTCCCTGCAAGGGAAGAATGTCAAGAAATACTTACAGCTTATTCCCCACTTCCCAGACAACCATTACGCACAGATATAGAAGGCTACAGACAATTTGCAATTGGTGAGAGACATTTGTGCTGTCAATTGATCAGTCTTCTAATAAAAGTAATGCAGGGACACTACAGGAATAAAGCCCCATTTGGCATCTTCTTTAGCAGATGAGATGACCATACTGTACAACCAGGGCATGGCAGACATGGAAAACATCACTATCACTAATTTTCTCAATGATCTTTGAGGTCAATTAACTGGAACAGTAATGTGTTGTTCAGCTTCCATGGTGGACAATTACTGAGTAAAAAATATCATTGGCATAAAAAAAGTCTATTGCTAGGTTAGCATTCCATGGAAACCATGTGTTTAATACCTGCAGTTATAGACATTAAGTAACATGGCTCCACCTTCTCTACAGACTTTTTGAAAACACAGTTTTGTTGTGTAAGGAATGTAAGCATTGCAAAAGCATACCCTGCACCTGTACCTATTTTAAGAAGAAAAATGGAACAATGCCTGTTTTTCAGATCTAATATTGGGTACGTTAATAAATTTAAAATATTTCCTGAAATTGCTTTTGCTGGTTTTGGTATTTGAATTTTAAAATGTATCTTAATGGAATGATAGAAAATACGTATTAAACATTCTGAGAGGGGATGAGGGCTCTCCAATATTTCCAATCTGTACTGTGGAATAAAAGATTGAGATCTCATCATGGATGCCTCTTCTTTCCACCATTCAGTCACTGGAATCCAATACTGCTTAGATCTCAGCATGTTTCCTTCTGAGTAGCAGAAAGGAGGGATCTGAAGTCAACTAGTGATCCATTGATCATAGTTTTAAAGAGACCTGTGTAAACTGAAAGAGGGATGTTCAGAGTCTTGAGGAACAAAATCTCCATATGGAAAACTTAGATTTAAGAAAAGATGCCCCACTCTTTAACTCTGATTTTTGCACAGTTAATCAAGAAAATGTTGTAACACCATATCTGACAGCATAAAAGTACTTTAAGGAGCTAAAGGATGACAAGTACATAGCACTAATGTTGTTAATGTCTTTGGCCTGGTGTTAACATGTTTATTCTACGGTGTCGTCATATATATTAAACCAATTTTTCTCTTTTCTTTATTAATCATGGACTTATAGCAAGGTATTTAAAATCACCATCAGCAAAATTCGTCAATGCCAGGCCAAGGATTCAGAACTGAAATAAAGGCCTATGTCCTGAGTGAAACCCCATCACAGTATAGAACAGGCTAAGAAGTTATTAGCTAATCTACTGTGCTTGAGCCTTAATTCTCAGCCAGAGAGAAGGTACAAAGAGGCATTACGGATGATTTAATAAACACCGGGGTCTCTCAAAAGGGAGAGTGCTTAGTGTGAGGGGAAGAACCACTGGGACTTTTGTGAAGGGGCCTAAGACAGAGTCTGCAGGAGAACAGACACCTCAGGAAGACTTGGTCTGAGGAGAAAGAGCTCCATATCAGGGCTGTAGAAGAAGACTCCAGAGTAGCTGAGAAAGGAGATTGAAGACAGTGCCCAGAGGAAGGGGTGGTTTGCTGAGACACTCTGGACATTAAATTTGAGCTACTGTTACCCCAACAAGGATCTGAACTAGATACTTCACCAGAGGACTGATCTGCATTCACAGCCCAGCCTACAAGGGGTGCTGATGCAAAGCAGTGCCCCTGGTGGCCATCATAGCCTCAAAATAAGAAAGGACAATAAATCCATGAAACAATAGTTGATGCAAAAAGGGCTCAACAAACCAGAAAGTTAACATTTCTTAAAATTCATGCCTGTCTCTGTCTTATGACGGAAACAATTTTTAAATGTTAGGCATATACATTTTGTTTGATTTGGTCCCTAAATGAAGAAAAGGCACCAGCAGGTTAACTGTGGATCATTTCTAACGCTAACATGTAAAAGCAGGATTTCTGTGGAAGCTGGATGTATTGTGACATGAGAAAATTGTGAACATTCAGGAAAGCTGTACACAGTAATTCTACCCTCAGATGGGAGAGTCTGGCAACTTGTGGAGTCACTGAAAGTTGCCTACATGCATCTAAGAGCATAATGTCATGACAGCCTTTTCTGTAGGTATGTTCAAAGTGACCAAGTTAAAGTTGACATAGGAGATTAAGTTTTTATATTTCCACAATGTAATTTTTTACTATCTATTCTTAGACTGTTGATACAAACTTACTTAAATTTAGGATCATAAGAGAGTTTGGTTCCATAGCAGCCGTAAGTGATCCTCAACATACATTATCCAAGAGTTCGTAAGAACTGTTCTGGATGCAGAGGGACAAAACTGACCAAAACAATTCATAGTTTGGTTTGAAGGGCTTTTTGTTTGTTGGTTTTTGTAACCTAGCGTTACAAGTAACAACTAAGAGTACTAGAACTGAAAGATTAGAGGACAAAATTGCAGAATTGAAGAGTGGTGGCCTGAGTTAGGTCCGAGTCCCGGAAAGTCTTCTATGTGTGCTTAACCGTATGCACGGCCCATTAAAATCAGTGGGCCTATTTTGTGTCTAACGTTAAGTATGTGCATTAGTTTTTGCAGGATCAGGGTTCAGTTAGCTTTTCTGTTTGTGAATAGGTGTGTGGGGAGGGGGTGGGGGGGCCTCCAATGCAGCATCATAGGAGAGGGAGAGAGACACTAGCAAAACAGGAAAATGTGTCTGTAAAACCTAAGAAGTGGCAGGACGATGCAGGGGCCAATGTGCAATATGATCTTTCACAAGTTTACAGAAAGAGATTTTAGTAGCTTGTCATACATTAGAAAAATCTTCCCCTATCCCCCAAGTGCTAAGTCAAAGTTAAATAAATTCTATTAAAATTCCTTTGAGAAGGATTTATTTGATTGTAAATTCTATTTTCATAAAATGGTAACATTATTCTGTATTTTGGAGTGGGGGTTTTCTTCTTCTTAAAATTTTCATTAAATTGATAACATCCTGCCCACGAGGAACAAATTTCATCTTGTGGTTACTTGTAAATTGCTGATAAACGTGTTCGTCCACAAATATCTATCAAATAAATACCGTTAAATAAATAAGTACCATTATTTCATGGTACATAGCAATGTACATAGCCTATCTGAAAACTCACCTCCCATGGATTATAGTTCTCTCCCCTGTAAACCAAGAGACACAAAAAAGTCTCAAGAGAACTATATTCATGGAT
Organism: Natator depressus; assembly: GCF_965152275.1. Classification (NCBI taxonomy): domain Eukaryota; kingdom Metazoa; phylum Chordata; order Testudines; family Cheloniidae; genus Natator; species Natator depressus. Next base: position 164,720,993 of record NC_134235.1, on the reverse strand, counting down.
TTTTCCCCTCCAGGAACTGCATTTTGTTTTCTTTTTCAAATTCAGAGGACTAATATTTCTTTTTTTTTTTAGATGGTTGTATCATATTTTCCAGAAGAAACTATAACTAAGTGAACATGAATAGATCACTTTATAGGCTACTTGTAATTCATGCATTCCCCAAAATCTTAGGCAAATTAGATCATTCATGACCTTTACAAAAGGGAACTTTGATCAAGAAGTGTTTGAATAACAGTAGCTCTCAACAATTAGATATTGATACCTATTTTGGGTATTTGGGGAAAGAAGCAAGTATATCAATTTCACACTCTAATTTAACCCACCTGGAAAAAAAATGACCTTGAGCAGATCCCTGCAGACTACTGTGACGTTATTGACATGAACTGGGACTGTAAAGATCATTGTTGCAACCAAAGTCCTGTAGTGGCACCAAATCTTGCATAAAGGGGGTCAAATAAGGAGTCTAAGACAAGGTTATGGTTTGCTGGTTATGATTATGCTATCTGTATATGTGTATCATTTTTGTAGTTGAAGTTATGAATATTGGCTCTATACTGTCTGCATTTCAAACTTGTGCTATGCTTCTGGGGAACACCCCAGACAAGTTGGTGTCAGCTCTGCCTAGCCTGCTTTATGGCCCAGTAAGGCTATACAACTGACCCACAGAAAGAAGGCGAACACACCTTGTGACTCAGCAAGGCATGCAGGGACATGCCTATGGACAGAACTCTAAGGTTTTTTCTTGCCATGTGGCCCAATGCTTGTCTTTAGAACAAAGAAAGAGAGCCCACATGACAAGAGACTATAAAAGGCTGATGCAGCTCCTCCATCTTGTCTTCAATCCTGCTTCTTTCCTTGGGAGGGACTTTGCTACAAACGGAAGCTCTACACAAAGGACTGATGACCCATCCCAGCTGTGGATGTACTCCAGAGACTTGATTTAAACCTGCAGTTTATTCTATCACTGCTACAAGCCTGAACCAAGAACTTTGCCATTACTGTATGTAACGGATTCCATTTAACCAATTCTAGCTCTCATCTATATCTTTTTCCTTGTATGAATAAACCTTTAGATTTTAGATTCTAAAGGATTGGCAACAGCGTGATTTGTGGGTAAGATCTGATTTGTATATTGACCTGTGTCTGGGGCTTGGTCCTTTGGGATCGAGAGAACTGTTTTTTTTTCCTTTTACTGGGGTATTGGTTTTCATAACTATTCATCCCCATAACGAGTGGCACTGATGGTGATACTGGGAAGCTGGAGTGTCTAAGCGAATTGCTTGTGTGACTTATGACTAGCCAGTGGGGTAAAACCAAAGTCGTCTCTGTCTAGCTGGTTTGGTTTGCCTTGGTGTGCATAGAAACCCAGCCTTGGGCGGTAACTGCCCTGCTTTAAGCAATTTGTCCTGAATTGGCACTCTCAGTTGGGTCCCGCCAGAACCAGCATCATTACAACTACACAGCTCTGAGAAGGATAAAAGAGTGTGAGGTGCAAATGGTGTTCTCATCCATCCTCCCTGTTGATGAAGGAATAGGCCCAGGCAGGAACCATCGAATAGTAGAAGTAAATGCGTGGTTATGCAGGTAGTGTTGGCGAGAGGGCTTTGGCTTCTTCAACAATGAGCTGATGTTCCAAGACAGAGGATTACTGTGCTGGGATGAGCTCCATCTGTCAAATACTGGGAAGAGCATCTTTGGACATTCTCTAGCTAAGGAGAGTTTTAAACTAGTTTCTGTTGGGGATGGTGACAAAAATCTAGCTAATGCATATCTACACTCAAGTAATGAAGACAAGGGGGTGGGGCTAAATTCTGCAGAAGGGACTAGAAACCACAACTGCATTAAAGAGGCAAGAAGAAAACCAGGGCAGTCTGCAAAAATATCTTTGATGCTTGTATTCCAATGCAAGGAGTTTGAGGAATAAGCAGGTTGAACTGAAAGTCATATTATATGAAGAAAATTATTACCTGATTGGTATTACAGAGAGACTTGGTGGGACAACCTCCATGATTGGTGTACCAGCATTGAGGGATATAACTTGTTCCGGAAAAATAGGTATGGGGAAAAAAACGAGGAGGAGTTGTGCTGTACATCAAGAATGTACACTTGCTCTGAGTTCCAAGAGGAAGTGAGTGGCAAACCTACTGATAGTATCTGGGTGAGGGGGGAAATGGGAAAAGAATATTAGTGGTGTTATGGTGGAGGTCTATTATAGATTACCAAGTCGAGAAGAGGAAGTGTATGAGGCATTCTTCAAGCAGGTAACAAGATTTAACTAACACATGAGCAGGTACTAATGGGGAATATTAACTTCTTTGATATCTGTTGGAAGACTAATACAGCAAAACCTAATATGTCCTGCAAGTTCTAAGGAGGTGTAGTGGACAACTTTCTGATTCAGTTGAGGAAACAAATGAGGGGGACATCCATTTTGTATCTGGTTTTGACCAACAAGGATGAATTAGTTGCAGACATGAAGATGGCCGGGAACTTGGGAAGAAGTGATCATGATCTGATAGAATTTAAGATCCTAAGGGAAAGTGGGTATGATAATAGCAAAACAAGGACACTGGACTTCAAAAAGGCAGACTTCAACCAACTCAGAAATAGTAGGCAAGGTCCCAAGGAGAGACCAGTTAGAAAGAAAAAGGAGTTGAAGGGGGGCTGGCAATTCATAAAAGTTGTAATACTAGAGCTCAACATCAAGCTATTCCGATGCAGAAGAAGGATAAGAAGAGTCACAGGAGTTCAATGTGGCTGCACAAGGAGCTTATTAGCTATCTAAAAATCAACAGGGATACATACAGGAAAAGGAAGGAGATGCGTGTTACTAAGGAAGTACACATGGGAATAGCACGAGCATGTAGGGACAAAATCAGGACAGCCAGACAAAGAATGAATTTCAACTGGCAAGGAATGTTAGAGACAACAAGAAGGGGTACAAAACAGAAAGATCAGGGATAGTGTGGGTCCACCACTCAATGGAGAATGTGAGCTGGTAACGGAAGATGATAGGCAGGCAAAGCTGCTCAATGCTTACTTTGCTTCAGTCTTCTCACAAAACACAATGTGTGACCAGACAACCAACACAGTAATCATGGACAATTAAAGGGGAAGGGATGCACACCAGGATAAGTAAAGAACATGTCAGAAATCCTCTGATTAATTTGAATGCATTCAAGTCAGCAGAGCTTGATACTATTCACCTGAGGGTACTGAAGGAATTAGCTGAAGAAATCTCAGAGCCACTAACAATAATATTTGCAAACTCGTGGATGACAGGAGAGGTTCTGGAACATAATGCCCACCTTTGGGAAGTGGAAAAAGGAGGTGCAGAACTATAGACCAGTCAGCCTGACCTCAATACCTGGGATGGTATTACAGCAATGTATAAAACGTTCAATTTGCAGACACCTGTACAATGAAGCCAGCATGGATTTACTAAGAAAAAATCATTCAGCTTGGCAGTAGATATGTTGGCGGTAATTTGCAGTAAGATAGCTCCCCCAAAAATGCAGTATGACACTCAGCATCAAATGATATTTTAGCACTGCAGAGAGCAGGATATAGAATACATGTAGCTATTTTTAAAAAAATATATAAATGTATATTTCTTGAAGAACTTCGTATCAGCTGATCTGAAATGAATGTCAAAGTCAAGTCCAGGCTGAAGCTCAAACATCATGGTTATCTGCCAAAGTAAACATGGAATATTTAAAACTGCACTTCCTATAACCAGCCGCTTAAAATAGATTTGTACACTATGGACCTTCCAAAAAATTAAAGGAATCAGGAATTTCTCACAAGGGCTTTTTGCTTTGTGCTGAGCATATAACATACAGTACAAGCAAGTGGGAAGGTGATAAATTTGGCACCCAACGTCTGTTCCTTGTTCTTTGGCAACATGGGCCAAAATATGGCTCAGCTTAAAGAAGAAAGGAAAGTTATTGAATATTTCAGAAACTAATTTTCAACTAGATTAGCCCTGAGCAAATTAGGGCCAGATTTTGAGAAGACCTCATCTCTCATTTTATACATGTGATGAAGTGGCCATTTTTTCTACAGTGACCAGGACCCAACAGTTCCACTGTTCTCAGTGGCAGCTAATGAAAGCTGAACAATTTTGAGGACCTGCCCACTTCATTTAGGTGCCTAAACAAGAGCTGCTGGGTGCCACTGCTGCTTTCTTTTGGAAATCTGGTCATATGTGGTTTCTTCAACAGAAAATTTCGAATAGAATCAGAGATTCCTAAAAGGGTAATGAACATGAAACACAAATTGGCTAGTGCTGGGGCAGAGGGCTGGGTTTTGATTTGCAGCTATTAGCAAAAAAAGTCTAGTCTGAGCCAGTTCTATGCATCTCCTGAAGCACTGAGAGCTGTAAGAACATCCCTGAGAGAGAAACCTTGCATAATTCTTGATTTTTTTTTAAACATTGCTTTTAAAGTATGTTTTTATTGTGGAAGACACATACGCACAAAATTGGGAGAGGTTTACAATGATTAAAAGGTACAGAAAATTATAAGCATAATAGACTGACAGAATTCTAGGCCACTCTAGAGTCACTGTAGTTTGGGGTTTCAAAACGAAAATCCCCATCCCAGGTTAGTGTTTGCGTATAAATAGATTCATAAATAGACTGTGCAGTGTTCAAGTTCTTGGTTATGACCAAATATGCAATTTTGGGTACTCAATGACAGAGACCACATCGAGGCCTCTTTGAAGAGTTGGCCTTCAGTGTAGCTCCAAAATAACAAATAGGTGCCAGCACCATTGACTATCCCAATGGAGAAATTTAAGTTAGTGTCCTGGAATCAGTTCTGTCCTCCCTTAGCCAATAGGGGCTGGAAGCACTGAGGAGAACACTGAGATGGAAGGAGAAGGAAGGGAGTTCCTGTACTTGGTCCCTAGTCACTGCCTTCAGTCATCTGAGGAGAGGCATTGAAGAGCTCTGAAAAGGGACCACATAGCATGCTGCAGCCAAAAGGAAGGGTTTCCTTTGAAGACGATGTGTGGCAAAGTCAGCGATTGTACAGCTGGAGTGAAACTTTGCCAGAGGCCCAGGTCAAATAAAAATTCAACACCACACCCTTTCTGGGGTGGGCAGGTTTATTTTACAAGGCTCTGGTTCAACCAAAAGAACACACCCCCCCCACAAAAAAAATATCTCTGTATGACCACATTTTTCTCATGCGTTTTAAATACTGAAACTTCAAAACAAATTCATCTACAAATACAAAACAATATAAAGAAAGCATTTTTCTGCCTCTAGCACTCTATTCTGCCTACTAGAGAGTAAATTCCCTTTCCCTGGGAAACATGAAGGTAGCCCAGTCCATTCTAAAAGTTCTGAGCCTAACTATGCTCAGCTGTATTTGATTAATTCATCCCAGTGAGGTATTCCCAGCAGGGACTTTGAAAACCCCCAGAGGGTTTAACTCAACACACACATACACTGTTGCTTAGCAGGATATCCCTCCTCACACCCTCCACTTGGGGGAACAATGAGAGTGTTCATCATGATTGTGGGGAGGGGATACAGAAAAACATCATATGGGATAAAAAGAGGAAATGTGGATCCCAAAGGATTTCCCAAAATCCTCCCCCATCACACACTCAGCTTTATAGGAGTATAATTAACCATTGGTTGTCATTCTGGAGAAATGCTCAGTGTACAACAAATATTAAAGCTCTCCATCAAGCTTTATTTCATAACTTCCCAGAGTCACTACATAATTTGGCAGCACATAGTGTTACCACTACATATTTAAATACTGTAATATTTTTAAATACAGTCTGATAGGATATTTGAAGAGTACAGGTGGAAAGGAATACAGGAAAAGGGGAAAAATAGACACAAATGTTATCATTGAAACTTTGCGTATTTATATGGATTGATTGCTAAATGCTATTCCTCTTCCTTTTGTGAATTTTTTACATTGACATTTGATATCAAACTTTCAATTTTGAAGATGAAATGGGCTGAAACAAGTTTTGCTGGGGTTACAAGCACCAAATATATTGTAGGTTCAGTACATCAAGAGTCATGTAACATTTTAGGAATAATTTTAGTGTCTATTACAGTATAGTCAAGGTGTTGACATTAAGATGCAAGTAATACAAAGAGGTATGCTGTTCTCCTCAAGGGAGCTTTTGAGCCCCCACACTCCACATTTAATAGATGCATAAATTCCTTTATGATATTTGTTCTGCTGGATTTTGAAAGCTAAAAAAACTTAAAATAATTAAAATTAACTTTACATTGAAACTAGCAGCCTGTATGTAAGGCAGAGTCTTAGTTGCTCTATGTAGCATTTTGAAGAGGTAAAGGGATACGTAAGCAAAGTATTATTAAAATCATCTTTATCAAAAATGTTGATTGGAGAAAAATATTACCAAAAGATATATTATTTTCCCATTTTCTTGTACATATTCCCAAAATATGGTGAAAATAATGACACCAAGAAACCAATCCAGCAAATACTTATACATCATCTTAACTTTAAGCAAACAGTCCCATTGACTTCTCACTTTTCTCAATGGAACTACTCACATGCTGAATGCTAAGATGCATAATGCAAGATTGGGGCTCAGGTAATCTTCAAGGCTACATTTCAGTGAAGTTACTCATTTACGGCCCAATTCAAAGCCCAGTGAAGTCAGTGGAGAGACTCCCATTCATTTCAATGGATTTAGGATCAAGCCCTTAATTTTCAGTAATTTTAATATGTTTCCATGATTTGTTTACTCTGTGGAAATTGTAACTCATTTTTTCCTCAATGTATATTTTCTCCAATTAATTTTGTTTGATTTTAATGATAATCCTCAGCCTTTATATATCACCTCAAGTATATATTTACTGTAATTAACCCTCACAACAGTTGCATGAGGTTGGTATGTATAGTATTTTGTACGTATTTTACCTAGCATCTCTCATAAAAAGAGCATAGATCATGTCTTGTTTAAAATTATCTGGAAAAGATTTTAAAGAGGTGTAAATAAAAATGGCAAATAATTTATATACGAAAATTGCAGTAGAAAGAAACAAAAGGTAAGTCAGAGTTGTCCCTGCTACAATTCCAGTAGCTTCACTGAAATAACTTCATTGATCAATCTGGCCTACTATTAAAATTTAAGTATTAGGTTAAGTTTTAGTTACAACGTGATGTATAGTGATTACTACTTGGGTCACATGCAATATTATGAAATTGTTTTGCTTACCTCTGAAACAGCACGTCATAAGTCATATGGGAAGTAACAGAACAGATAAACCTTCTGGGCCTGATTCAATCCCCACTGAAGTCAATGAAAAGACTTCTGTTAACTTTAAGGAACACAGGAACATGGCCTTTGACTGTACCAATAGGAAAGTCCCTTTGTTTTAGAATAGGTGACAGTCAGATTCTACATACCGTTAGATACTTGTACCAGAAAAGACAACTACAGAGTGTTGTGATCCAAGCCAACTTGTATTCATTTGTAGAATGCTCTAAATTGTTATTTGTCCCTGTGCAATCTAAAAAACAGCTGATATTTCAGCCCTTCTAAGTCTATAAGATTAGGCAAGCCCTCTTTTACCTCTGTCAATAATTTTGGAACCCTACAGACAACTATATACAAGAAACCCATGGATCACCGGACTTAACCTCCACAGATCCAGCAACCACCCAGATAACCAAGAAATCTGTTATCTACATACAGCCAGGCACTCAGATATCACAGAATTTGCTCCAAAGAGAAAGTGCAGGATACACACCTAAGCACGCTTGAAACTGCCTTCCCCAAACAAAGACACTCCAGAGAAATGCATCACAACATGGAATGGGCCACCAAAATACCCCGGGAAAACCCTGCTTCGATAAAGGGAAAAAAGCATAACTGCACAGGCCTACTTGTCACCCAACACCCCTCATTAGAGCCCATATGGGACATCGAACAATTACAACCCTACTTGATGGGTACTACATCCTTCCTGAACCTCCTCTTCTGGCCTTCAAACAAACCCCCAACCTCACCAAGCTTATCATCAGAACATAGCTCCCCACAAACCAAGACACACAAACTCACAGCAGCACCAGATCCTGCCAGAAAAACAATACACAAACCTTGCAGACATATCTCCACTGCTATGATGATTAACACCCACCCCCATGACACACCTTCCAAGATCCCTGGGTCCTACACATGCCTATGACATGTAAGTACCTCATACAATGCATCAAATGCCTCAGCAACTATGTAAGGGCATAGGCGCCGATTCTGTGGGTGCTCTGGGGCTGGAGCACCCACGGGGAAAAATTGGTGGGTGCTCCCCGCTCCCCCACCCCAGCTCACCTCCGCCTCCTCCCCTGAGCGCACAACATCCCTGCTTCTCCCCTTAGCTCCCAGCGCCTGCCACCGCAAAACAGCTGTTTCGTGGCGGCAAGTGCTGGGAGGGAGAGAGAGGAAGGGGAACGCAGCGCGCTCAGGGAAGAGGCGGGGCTGGGGTGGGGATTTGGGGAAGGAGTCCAATGAGGCAGGGAGGGGGCAGAGTTGGGGCAGGGAATTTGGGGAAGGAGTTGGAACAGGGGGTGGGGCAGGAGTGGAGTCAGGGCAAGGCCGAGGGCGGGGCTGGGGCAAGCACCCACCGACGCAGGGAAAAGTTGGCACCTATGTGTAAGGGTGAATACAGTCAGTCAATCACTATGATCTTGAATGAATTCACATAGGAATAAAGACAAAACACACAGTCACCCACGGGTGAACACTTTTCAGAAAGCCATCACTCCATATCTGATCTCTCAGGCCTTGTCCTCAAAGGAAGCCTGCATAACACCTTCAAAAGAAGAATTTGGGAATTTAAATTCATAACCCTGCTGGACACCAAAAATCATGGACTTAACAGAGATGCTGGTTTTATGGCTCATTACAGCAATTTGTCACACACACTACTGCCTGCTAACCCTTAATTGCTCATTTCATTAGAAGTGGTCTTCTAAGGGCTTCGCACATGCCCATATGCTTAACAATCTGTTCCACTTTGTATTTAGCTTGGACACTTCAATTACCTTCTCCAGACATAAGGAAGAGCTCCTGGAAGCTCAAAAGCTTGTCCTGTCCAACAGATGTCAGTCCAATAGGAGATATAGCCTCATGTACCCTGTCTCTCCAGTAACTAAGGTTTTTTTTTTTTTGTCTGCCAACTATTTAAATGATGAAGTGTAAATGGATTTATATTTAAACTCTCTCAGACCCAAATGGGCTTTGCTCTGACCATGCAAGCACAGTACAAAAAGGCCATATCATGGATGCAATTTCACACTGTGTGCTTTGGAAGACTCTAGGATTGGTGCACCATAAATGGAAACATTAATTGAACAATATGTGCAGGCAGGACAATCTATAAGAAGGCTTCTCTGAGCTCTCACCACAGCACTGAGGCCCTGTTTCAGAACTCAGAGCCAGAAAGGTTTGAGATTCTTTGCCCTACCCCTAATAAACCCATTTTTTAAATACTATGAGTTAATTACAGTGAAACAGATTTACTGGTGGAAACACTCCATCCTTTACAGGAATTTCTGACATTCCAGGTTTCTGATCTTCCACAGACAGTTTTAAGTAATAAATAGTAGCTGGTAGGATTTCTAAGAGTGTTGCAAAACAAAATGCCGTCTTCAATATAAGACTATTCCAAGATTTCAGCTGCAAGCTACACACTGAATGATTAAAAAAAAAAAAAAAAAAAAAACATGGCTGTTCACAAGCTGCCCTCCCCAAACCAGTAACCAGTTTGGCAGCCACTGGATCCTGGCTAAGCTTGCACCAAAGTGTGCATTATCACATCTAGCCTAATAACTGGCTAGACTTGCTGTGTGCGCAGGACACATAACCACCATCCACCGGCAATTGACAAACCCCTGATAAAAGTGAACCTGCCAGCTGAATACTGAATATCAAATAACCCAGCATTTGAAATATGGCTCAAACAAAAGGCTAAAATTTTAAAGTAAAACCATTGTAATTAATGGCTGATAAGTGCTTTATAAATACCAGATTGTACATTTCATAGTTTTGCGATATATTGACCCACAGTTTTGATCGGACCTAATTTCTGATAAATGTCAAGTACTGTAATTAAATGTACTCTGCATTATTGTCCATTTGTCTCACAGTAGGGCCTAGAGGACCCAGATAAGATATCCATTGTGCTATACATCCTCATAGCAAGAGACAGTCCCTCTCCAAATTATACCGTGTTTTGCCATCAGCCTGGCTTGTCAAAATGTGGGGTAGATCACTAAACTGTAGCTCCTCTATAATCAAAATACATAAACATTAACATTATGGTAATTTAACTACATTTATGTGTCTGGTAATGAGAGAGTCAAAACAACACAAACAAACTGGCAAGTAGCAGGGTGAAGACAAATGAACTAAATACAGAGCCTGGAATGTTCATTCACTCACTTCTACATGCCAATTTATTCACATTGTTTCCAGGTTCATGAATGTCGATGTCCTCTTGCTGCAACAGAGCAAGAAAGGATATCATAACTTTGGCAGCAAAAGGCAAAACAGAACCAAATCTCAATCCTCAATCCCAGAAGGAAAAAAAAAAAAAGACATTCGAGGGGGAGATATATGAAGCAACTGTCAGTACAACAACATTCTCTGTGGGCTGGATTCTGATACTCCTACAATGTATCACCTCACTCCATGAATGAGTGCTTTGACTTCAGTGGGAATATTCATAGAAGGGTACTATTAAACCAGAGTCCGGGCATCAGAATTAGCCCCTTGGCTGTGGAACTGTGTCATTGTTTTTCAACATTATCCTGTTGAGATACATCTTTGGGGGTTGTTTGCTTGTGTTTTTGGAAGGGAATTGAGGGGAAAAGGGAGGTTATATAGAGAGGGGTGGAAAGTGGTTTTCACATCCTCTGTGAATTTGAGATTTCAAAAAGTAAAAATTTCCTGTCCCAAATTAAGACAAATTCAAAATATTGAGAATTTTTCTGAACTGATTTTTTTTTAAATTTGGATCAATCGAAACATTTCATTTAAATAATTCCCAAAGGTTTCATTTCAATTTTGCTTTTTAGTCTAAATTTACAAAAAAAAAAAGTTTAAAGGTTTAGACTTGAAAAACTGAACCTGTGTCAAAACAGGGTTTGTCAACAAATTGCAAAATTTTTCAAAAATTTTTGGAGGCAGGAGATTTGTTGAAACTGCCTGTCTCTTGAACAGTTTCATTTTCAACAAATTTTTGTTTTTTGGTGGAAAAAATTGTTGGTTGAAAAATTCCCAATCAGAACTTTATACTTCTTGATTTCTTCAACGTGAAATCATTGAACAGGGTAATCATCTAACACCACCACAACAAATGTTGGAATTACGAATGTAGGGCTATTGTACATGTATCTCACTGAGGTCAATGAGAGTTGAGCAAATAGCACGGATAGCACATGGCCTCAACAGTTCAGATGGGCTAAGCAGAGCTGTGTTTTAGCACTTTTAGTAAAGAGTGAGGAATTAAATGAGGAATGGGAAGAATTAACTTGGATCATAAAACAAGAGGTGGATTTTGCCCTGAGAATTTTGTATCATTTTAGGAAATTGACACAATTTGGGTGAAGTATGCGAAGCTGAAATACCCAAAAATATTTTGGTATAAAAAAGGTCTTCAAATAGAATTTCATACAGCTATTTAAGGAGCCGTCTTTGGAACTCAACATGTCAGCACCCAGGACGATGTTAAATTTATTACTGTGGAACAGCTACAGAGAGCTCAATCATTGCTCATGTATTTTGCTTTTTTATTCCCCCCCCCGTAACAATCCTAAGCAACTATGTAAATCCCTGTACTGTTGCCCCTCCACAAATACTGTTTTATTTGCTCTAATCACAGACACTGATGTTGTGATTTGCTGGAGGGTGCTCAACCCCCACTCTGCCTCAGGCCCTGCCCCCACTCCACCCCTTCCCCCCAATCCCTCATTCTAACTCTTCCCACCCCCTCTCCACTTCTTCCCCCTCCCCTGAGTCCCTCCCTCTTTCCCCCAGTGCCTCCTGCATGCAGCTGACCACTGGCGGGAGGGGGGAGGAGCTAATTAGTGGGGACCACCAGTGGGCAAGATGCACTGTGGGGGAGGGGGCGGAACTGATCGGTGGGGCTGATGGTGGGTGCTGAGCACCAACTATTTTTTCCCCCAGAGTCAGCATCTATGGCTCTAATTAATAAAAAAGACACCAAAATGAGAAACCAAGACGCCCACAAAAAGGAGCAAGACGGTAGAGGAAAGCATAGCTTTTGGCTTCTTTATCTGGTCTCAGGATTAATACAAAGAATGGTGGACATCTGTGGAATCTATCTGTAGTTTTTATCCTGCCATCCATCACAATCGTATCTGAGTTCCTTCCATGTACAATCAGTAGCAATAGCAAAGTTTCTTTGTGGAGACTTCATGGAGTCTCTGGCACGTCTCCCTTTTCAGAATAAAACCTTTATTTGTGGTAGGGGTTTGGGCTTTGATACTTTAGACAATTTAATTTTTTGCTTCTTTAGGCTATTTTGTGATAGGGTAATTTTGGGGGGATATAGGTGGGGGAGAAAGATTGGGGGTGGGGAGTTGAAGACCATATCATTCTTATGGTGGAAATCATTCTTTTGCCAGAAGCATATTGCATATCCTGAGGAAAAGTAGACAGGGAGGGGGTCAGCAATTTATATACAAAATCAACAGACCCCAGGATTTAATTTTAGAATTTTTCGTAACTGAAGTTATATCAAATTAACATTTAATATTAAAAACACAATTGAAAAACTCGAATTTTATATGAAAATTTCTCCCAGGAGTCTTTTGTCATGAGTGTAGGGAGCTTACTATATTTAAGAAATTATTCATAGAACCCTCTGGAATATAGAATTCATCTAGTAAATATTGGTCTCTTACCTTTTTGGTCTTTAGGTACCATGTAAGCACTAGTATTCCACACAACTCGTTGCCTTGGATATAAAAACAACCCATGGCATTGTCCACAGCAACCCACGCCTACAACAGCCTCGTTAGCATCTAGCTCCAGCTGAACTGTAATTAGTTACATAGCAGTTTGGAACCCAAAATAGACCTCGGCGTGGATTGATGCCATTGCTGATTTTATATAATGTGTTAATATTTTTGTAAATGATGAAAGGTTTTAATGTTTTAAATACTTTTTTAAAAATCCTTTCAACTTTTAAATAATTTTTTGTGCCAGAGGAGAACAAAGTTTCCCCATGCCGAAAACCATAGTCAATATTGGGAATAAAACATGGCAAGTGGAAAAAAGTGCCTCCTGAGCTCCAGAAAAGGTGGTCAGCTACTCCCAAGCACAATATTGACTAATAACATTCCATGTAGTCATCCAATTTTTGTTCAAACAAATACATATTGATTCCACCACTTCAGCAGGAAGTTCATTCTGCTTCTGTAAAATAATTTTTCCTCAAATATTTCTTATGTATTTTTCCCCTTAACAGATTTATGGGGTGAATTCCTGGCCCCACTGAAGTCAATAGGAGTTTTGCCATTGTGTTCAGTGGTGCCAGGAATTCATGCATATCCTCTAGTCCTGGTCTAGCCAATGTGCTCAATGAGATAATTAAGCACACCCTTATAACAACTTTGCTGCCGTAACTTAAATACTGCAGTATCCTTCTCCCAACAACATGGCGTTTTACAGCTTGCATAATGATCTTAAGGTGAATATACACCAATTCAACTCTCATATGATGCTGATGAGTCCATACACATAGCTAGAGGAGAAACAGATCCCAACATACTCTACAAACTTATCCTTAAATACCAAAAATAAGCAGCCAAAATATATCACCCCATAGGATGGTGTGTGAATGCTGAATGAAGTCATCCCTGTATAAACAGCACAAAGTATAACAGTTTAAAGTAGGGCTGTCAAGCGATTAAAAAAATTAAAGGCAATTAATCACACTGTTAATAATAAATGATATTCTATTTAAATATTTCTGGATATTTTCTACATTTTCAAACATATAGATTTCAATTATGACACATAATACAAAGTATACAGTGCTCACTTTATATTATTTTTATTATAAATATTTGCATTGTAAAAATGATAAACAAAATAGTATTTTTATCATGAAAGTTGAACTTAGAAATGTAGAATTACGTACCAAAAAACTACTCAAAAATAAAACAGTGTAGAACTTCAGATCAGTGGTTCCCAAACTTGTTCCACCGCTTGTGCGGGGAAAGCCCCGGTGGGCCGGGCCTGTTTGTTTACCTGCCGCGTCCACAGATTCGTCCGATTGCGGCTCCCAGTGGCCGCGGTTCGCAGCTCCAGGCCAATGGGAGCTGCTGGAAGCAGCGCGGGCCAAGGGACATACCGGCCACCACTTCCACCGAGGCCACTGGGAGCCACGATCAGCTGAACCTGCAGACGTGGCAGGTAAATAAACCAGCCTGGCCCGCCAGGGGCTTTCCCTGCACGAGCGGCAGAACAAGTTTGAGGACCACTGCTTTAGAGTCTACAAGTGCAGTCAGTTCTATGTCTTGTTCAGCCAATCGCTTAGACGAACAAGTTTGTTTACATTTGCAGGAGATAATGCTGCCCGCTTCTTGTTTACAATTTCACCTGAAAGTAAGAACAGGCATTCGCATGCCACTGTTGTAGCTGACATCACAATATTTTTACGTGCCAGATGCACTTAAGATTCATATGTCCCTTCATGCTTCAACTACCATTCCAGAGGACAGATGTCCAAGCCAATGAAGGGTTCTGCTCGATAATGATCCAAAGTGGTGTGGACCGACACATGTTCATTTTCATTATCTGGGTCAGATGCCGCCAGCAGAAGGTTGATTTTCTTTTTTGGTGATTCAGGTTCTGAAGTTTCTATATCAGAGTGTTGTTCTTTTAACTCTTCTGAAAACATGTTCCACACCTCCTCCCTCTCAGATTTTGGAAGGCACTTCTGATTCTTAAACGTTGGGTCCAGTGCTGTGGTTATCTTTAGAAATCTCATATTGGTATCTTCTTTGTGTTTTGGCAAATCTGCAGTGAAAGTGTTCTTAAAACGAACACGTGCTGGGTCATCATCCGAGACTGTTATAACATGAAATATATGGAGGTAAAACAGAGCAGGAGACATGGAATTCTCCCCCAAGGAGCTCAGTCACAAATTTAATTAACACTTTTTTTTTTAAATGAGCATCATCAGCATGTCCTCTGGAATGGTGGCCGAAGCATGAAGGGGCATATGAATTTTTAGCATATCTAGCACATAAATATCTTTCAATGCCAGCTACAAAAGTGCCATGCGAATGCGTGTTCTCACTTTCAGGTGACATTGTAAATAATAAGCAGGCAGCATTCTCCCCCATAAATGTAAACAAACTTGTTTTTCTGAGCAATTGACTGAACAAGAAAGAGGACTGAGTGGACTTGTAGGCTCTAAAATTTTACATTGTTTTGTTTTTGAGTGCAGTTATGTAATAAAAAAAATCTACATTTGTAAGTTTCACTTTCATAATAAAGAGATTGCACTACAGTACTTGTATGAAGTAAATTGAAAAATACTATTTCTTTTGTTTATCATTTTGACAGTGCAAATATTTGTAATCAAAATAATATAAAGGGAGCACTGTATGCTTTGCATTTGTGTTGTAACTGAAATCAATATATTTGAAAATGTAGAAAAATATCCAAAATATTTAATACATTTCAATTGGTATTCTATTGTTTAACAGTGCGATTAAAACCATGGATTAATTTTTTGAGTTAATCATGACAGTTATTTGTGATCAATCAACAGCCCTAGTTTAAACTAGCAATTTAAGCATGCTCTATCTAATTGAGATGTTAGACACATTAGCAATAAGCAGTATGTTTTGTCTCTTGGCCCAGGTGCCTTAACCCCATATTCAGGGGCTTGCTGGATTGTTTCCCTTAGAAGGAGAAATTCATTAAGTGAGACAGGTATATTCTTTGGTACAATCCTGTGTATTTACAAAGAAGGTACACTATGTCCTGTTTCCCTGAACACAGTAGGAACAAACAGCAGACAATTTCCTGGCTCATAATATCCAAGTCCACCCTTCCAGTCAGTTCTGTGTCCCAATGAGCTCTCTTTGCTCCCTCAGAGCCTAACACATGACTGCTTCTCACTGCCTGCCTGCTTTCTGGTTGTTCTTGGCCTCTGACATGCACGCACACACATAGCTGCAACCAATTCATGCCCCAGCCATGAGCAAAGGGCCGCAAGTTGTTGCGCTACTTCTGAAGCTGATCTAAAGTCAGATTGTGACTTTGATAGTCACCATCTATAATTTGCCCCCCCCTTGGAGCAGGGGAGAATATCCAGAGTCAAGTCTATACTGGGGCAACATACTTTCCCTAGTGGGTTCCTCTGCCCACTGTCTACCCCATTATGCCCACTTGTATAGGGAAGGGAGAGCATAACAGCCTCTTGGAGGCTGCTTTTCTCCCAGTCCTCAATTCTGGTAGCACACAAAAACAAGGTCACAATCTGGCCCCGTACATATAGAGTCGAGTGCATGATGATAAACACACACAACTGACGTGGCTAATTTACTGCCAGGAAAATGCATGCACACCAGTTTTAAAAGGAATCTTAAACTAAGCACAACAAGAAGTTTCAGCAACACCAATTTAAATCCAGGGTTTCCATTTACTTCAGATTATTTACCTCCAATTTACACCTGAGTAAATTAGATTTGAATTTGGGTATATGTATGTATTACTTCTATATCCCAAAAATATATCAGAATTGGACAAAGTCCAGAGAAGGGCAACAAAATTAGGCGTATGGAACAGCTTCCATATGAGGAGAAATTAAAAAGATTGTAACTGTTCATTTTAAAGAAGAGATAACTGGGGTGGGGGGGATGTGATGGAGGTCTAGAAAGTCATGGATGGTGTAGAGAAAGCAATTAAGGATGTGTTCTTTACCCCTTCACATAAGACATGAACTGGGGTCACCCACTTAAATTATCAGCAGCAGGTTTAACAAAAACATAAGGAAGTACTTCTTCGCACAACGTACTGTCAGCCTATGGAAGAAGATGTTGGCAGCAGATGTTGTGAAAAGTTAACTGGTTTAAAAAAAATGAATTAAATAAATTCATGAAGGTAGGTCCATCAATGGCTATAAGCCAAGATGGTCAGGGACGCAACCCCATGCCCTGGGTGTCGCTCTGCCTGCTAGTAGCTAGGACTGGACAACAAGACGTGGATCACTTGATACTTGCCCTGTTCTGTTCACTCCCTCTGAAGCATTTGGCACCAGCCATTGTAAGAAGACTGGACACTGGGCTAGATGGACCATTGGTCTTACTCAGTATGGCCATTCTTATGTAGACTCATCTTTTACCACAGGTGTTTGAAATATGGGGTTTGGAGAGGAATTATAAAAAGGAAGGAGTTTTCTGGAAAGAGGATGTAAAATTTGACATGCCTGGTTTTCAAGTGGCTGGTTACACTGCAATCTGCTGTTGTAATTTAGTTATGCTTTGGTGTCAGTTGTGTTATATTGTTAAGTATTGTCAAGGGCTTCTAGAGAGGTCTGGAATCATGGCTGGAAGTTTCACAAGAACTGGTTTTCTCATGGGATTTCCAGTACTCTGTGGTTTCTCTAAGCCAAACATAGAACATGAATATTTCTTAAGGTATTTAAGTATATTTGCTTCCAGTCCTGGTTGAAACCAGGAAGGAAAGAGCCACAAGAAGAAATTAAATACAAAAAAAAAAACCCTATAATGAACTTCCTAAAAAAAAGTTTGAATTCAATTTCATGTGTGTGTGAAGATTCAAGTTGGTTCTTAATTCTTCCAAACCAGTTTATGTATATCTATATCTAATGAAAATGTACAACAATGCACAAGATTTCCAAAAATGGTCAGTGATTTTGGGTGCCTAACTTAAGATACATGAAAGGGATGTCTAGAGACCAAGCAGTGACCAATGGCAGCAAGTCTCCAAGCCCAGGTTGACAGACTTAATCTTGCAGAGCTTGTGCTACTGTGCTAAAAATAGCAGTGTAGATAGTGCTTTTCAGTTTCAGATCAGGCTGGAGATCGCGCTTTGAAGCCCACCTCCCTCCATAGGCTTCAGAGCCTGAGGCCATGTCTACAATTATCGGGGATTGACGCTGCTGCGATCAATGCAGAGGGGGTTAATTTAGCAGGTCTTCACTAGACCCGCTAAATCAACTGCAGAGCGCTCTCTGGTCGACTCCGGTACTCCACTGGAATGAGAAGAATAAGGTAAGTTGATGGGAGAGCATCTCCCGCCAATGCAGCGCAGTGTAGACAGCTCAGTAAGTCGATCTAAGCTATGTCAACTTCAGCTACATTATTCACTTAAGGCAACCTACCACAGTAGTGTAGACAAGGCCTGACCCACAATAGCTACACAGCTATTTTTAGGGTGGTAGCGTGAGCCCGCTGTCACCCTGAACTCGGAGGCTTGCTGCCACAGGCTATGTAAGTGTACCCAAAGAGGCTTTATTTATATGAAGTGCTGAGCACTTATCCTCTGAAATCAGTCCCCTTTAAACTGGTTCAAATTGGAGCATCCTAAAATGGAGGCACCCAAAAGTCTTTAGACACTTTTTCAAAAACTCGCCCTCTAGCTATTGGTCAAGATTTTCAAAAGCACATAAGCGACTCAAAAGCACAAAATTCAGTTGGTGGGACTTGCTGTACTCCTAAGTCACTTACAGTCAGATTTTAAAAGATTTAGGGATTTTCAAAGAGCACCTAGCTCCTTAACTTCCACTGCTTTCATCGTGAGTTAGATGCCTAGGTCTGGTACATATCTGCATTTTTAGGTGTTTAAATACCTTTAAAAATATGGCCCATAGTAACTTTTGAAAATGTACAGATGCAATATAGATATTTTGGTACACCTCTACCCTGATATAACGCGACCTGATATAACATGAATTCGCATATAACGCGGTAAAGCAGCGCTCCGGAGGGTGGGGCTGCATGCTCCTGTGGATCAAAACAAGTTCGATATACCGCAGTTTCACCTATAACATGGTAAGATTTTTTGGCTCCCGAGGACAGCGTTATATCAGGGTAGAGGTGTATTACCTGAATATGAGTACATAAAGCTTTTTGAATGGGAAAGTGGTAAGGTATGGACTTGAAAAATACCTTTAGACCCAGGATAGCAAACAAGAGAAAGATTTCTTCTGAATAATAATAGTAAGGGCACCAGGGAACAGGAAACCGTTACAATGATCATGTGCCCAAAGCACCTGTGGGAGAAAAATAGTGTTAAATATGCAAACCAAAGAGGAAAAATAGGAATCTGCATAAATAAATTTACTCACTTCATTGAGAAACTAAGAGTGCTGCCCATTTCCTCTCACCATTGGCTTGCTAATTGATAGTTATGAAGCAATGAAGGTCTCCTTGTGTTTCATGGTACACAGAGAAGCTCATTTTTTCTGAAACTCTTAGACTGAAGGAAATATATTTCCTGTTTGGTCTTGGTGGAATGTAACAAAAAGTGCTGGCAAGAGGTTAGTTATGCCAGGAATTACATCGGTTTAACAGGGTTTTAAGAAGTTGCAGATGCTGAAGTGTTTTGTTATTGTATAGCTGGACCTTGGCAGTGTTGATAAATTCAACAGCTAAATAAAGATGTAAATTCTGTGAAATTGGCATTTCCTTTACCATCTGACATACCAGAAACTTTTATACATTTTCCTCCTAAGGTTTTTTTAAAGCATCAATATTGTTTCAAACAGCTCTTTTAATTCTGTAGTCTGATTTATTCTATTTACAAAGCGGGCTTGAACAACAAAAGATGAATGCACACAAAATGATAAACTGATAGTCGTTTTCAAAACCCATCAGTACTGTATATTTAGAACCACCATTGATTTCTTTCAACACCCCCCCCCAATCTATTCTAATTTTAGTTTAATTTCTCTAAAATCCCTTACAGCATATATATGTGTGCGTGCACACACTTCTCCTTAAGTTTACACTATAAAGGCACAAAGATGCACACAGAGCTTATTGCAGAATCAGGGCCTAAACTGTATGTATGTAGGCCCTAATTCAGCAAATACTTACCATTAAATACATGAGTATGTGAGTATTTCCATTCAAATCAATGGGATTATTGTGTTTAAAGGGTAAGCACTTTTGTAAACGTTTGCACAGTCAGGGCTTTATACTGTAAGTACTCTGCACATGCATGATGCATACTGTAACTGTAATTCTGAAAAGGATTTTGCATATTAAGTTCCTGACCAAGAATATTCTCAATAGACTAGCCAAGGAATAAATTGGAGAAAAAGCTATTAATTTATTGCTTAATACAATACAGCATATTAATAGAAAAATCTAGCAACAATGTGGTCAGAATTAAAATGTTGACGTTTACCTTATGAAAAGAATTAACATTCCCTGATTTTGTAAAATCTACACAGGTATGCGAAAGAAAACTTTTGCCTTTGCAGTCGGAAAATTTGTCTCTGGGTATAAGGACATCAATTCTTTTTCCAGCTAAACTCTCTATGGTCATAGAACAAAAACAATGCAAGTTTTTAATTTCAGTTGCACTGTCATTTCTGGTTTCCCTCTAGTCAGAAAGGATTAGTGATGAGGTAATTTGGACACTTTCTATCATCCTAATCACTTTTAAATTTTATTCTTCCTGAATTTCATTAAACCTTTTGGATATTAACTGTACTGTTGCTCTTTTTGTAAAGTACCGTAATTGTACTTTTCATATATATTTTGAATATTAAATAGGCATTCATACATTAAATTTTTTAGTACTGTATACAAATTGAATTCTTTGCTCAGTTTACTTTTTATTTCAATGTCTATATCAAAAGTCTCATTGAAGTAATGTGTTTTCAAAATATAAATGGACAGTTTCTGCCATCCTTACTCATGCAGAGTATCTCTGGCCCTGATGCTGCAAAGACTTATGTGTATGCTTAATTTTACACACCGAGTAGTTCCGTTGACTTCATGAGCTTACTCACAATTCATAAAGTTTAGCATAGGAATAAGGCCAAGTCTACACTAAAAAGTTAGGTTGATCCACCTATGTAACGCAGGGGTGTGAAAAATCCACACCCCTGAGCAGTGTAGTTAAGCCAATCTAATACCCAGTGTAGACAGCGCTAGGGTGACCTCAGGGAGGTAGATTACCTTTGCTACTATAGAGTTTCAAGTGTAGATAAGCCCTGAGTCTTTGTAGGATCAAGGACTTGCTGTGCCATGTGTCCCATTGATTTCAATGGAACTAGTTGTATATGAAGGTTCTACTCAATATGCTATCTTTACTTGCAGTTGGTCCATGTGGAATAGGGAGAGAAAGTGGGCCAGGGATGCGGGGAGAGAAAAGGGAGAAGTGTAGAGAACATCTCCAATACAGTAATTACAGTTAGTTTTATAAGTGGGTACAACTCTAATGGAGAACTTGTTTTCAAACATACTGAAGAATTGTGATTCTGAAAAACAATAGTTTAGTGGGTATAAAAAAAATGGTATGCACTCTTGAATCCTGCTAAGCTTTTTAAAAGAAAATATTGATTGGTATAGAAAATATCAAATATACAAATTTTTATACATCTTCTATTATTAGATATGCATATGTATACACAAGAATATATTTACCCAGGAGAACAAAGCAATGGGTATATTCTTAAATATACTATGAAAAGCATTACATCTTATTCAGTAATCAAAGAGCTAAGTTCCTGGTCTTCTAAAACCTTATGCATGTGCTTAACTTTAAACATATAAATACAATGGGATACAATTACAATACTACTCTCCTGCTTAAAGTTAAATTTATGCATAAGTGTTTGCATGATTAGGACCTAAATCTACAGTAATGGAAGCATTAACAGGATACAGTATCAAAGATCTATCCATAATAGAAATGGTGTTGTTTCTCTCCATTTCTCCTAAACAAAGGCTCATGGAGTAGGGTAAGGAAGAAGTTTGCTTTTTGGTCATGTGTGGTGTTGTTTATGGGTGTCATTCCTGAGTAAAAGGTTCCCTTAAAAAGGTTGTCCTACACCTGGATCTAACCAATCATACTTGCATTCCACTAGATCTCTTCTGGCAAGGCATTCAAGAGGCAGAGTTAGTCAGAACTGGTAGAAGGTCTTCCAAATATCCAATGAAACATTTCATCAAAATCATGATTGAACACAAACAAGAAAAATCTTCCTATTTTCAACGAGCTCTAGACAGAGCTCTGCCACCAAGAACACTCTTCTTTGAATGTTTGATAGTATAGACTTCAGTTTCTGCAGCTGCTTTGTCCCTGTAGAGCAAAGCTCTCTTACAGAGTTATGGAGTTTAAAGGTGTCTGAAGGAGCCAGGTCTCAGTGCATTATAGATTAAGACCAGCAGTTTATGTTCTGTTCAGAAATGAAAGATGATTCAGTGATGGGATGACTGTAAATTGAAAAGGAAAGAGGAAAAAATTAAATTAAGCAGAGACTGAAAGGTGCTTATTAAGGTGTTGTTCCATATCAGAAGTCTGTATCTTGATGCTAACAAGGTGAGGATAGAATAGTTTAAAAAATTTAATGACTCTCATTGAAAATTATCAACATAAAACTGTAGCATGAAGTGGTTTCAAGTGTTAACTTTCAGGTACAAGCACTATTGTAATATAACTTATGACGTGATGTCACCCAGAAACTCTTCTCTCGTTTCTGATCCTCCTCTCACTCCCTGCACTCCGCCACAGACTCCCACCAAATGTCAACACACTCCACAGACCGTTCTCCCACTTCAAGCTCTCTTCCGTTCTGCCTTGTATGAAACAGTCTGCTCTCTCACACATATCAGACAGCCATCTTCTCTTCATTCAAATAGCTCCTTAAAACAACATTCTGCTGCAAAACCTTTCAACAACAATCCACAGAATTTTTTTGTAATTGTTCAGTTTAGAGATATTGCTACCTCATCTACTAAACCCAAACAGCATGAAGCCAAATCTTCCAGCCCAGGTAAGTGTCAGAGAAGCTTTTGAACACAGTGCACCTATCATTGGTTTTGTGCACATGGTAGAGGTATAGGGAGTGGGGGGAGAGTTTTTAAATACATACAGACATTTCCCACATATGCACACAAATCACCACATCATAATTTTTACTCATTTCTCACTGTTTGAAATTGCATGATTAATTATTTTTGCAAATATATACATGAGGATTGCTCGCAAACATTTGAGAAGTGAGTATTCAGACAGTTGTTTGATATTCGAAACTCATTGTTCAAGATTTGAGACCTGGCATTGTTTCCATCGCTTGATTATATGTGGTGACTTTCATGATCTACTACTACTACTTCCATTTGAAATTATTTGGTTTTATTGTTAAATGAAGTTTATTGCTTAAATCCCAGTGATGGGCCCAAAATTCACTTTCTGGCAACGTTTGTATACAAAAACCTCTAGTCATGCAAAGCAAACAAATACAGACATGAACAGGCAGAAGTACAAACTCAGTTTCCAATCTGGCAGATTGTTCATCAATAGGTTTTTACACTATTCAGTCATTTCTAGTTATATAAACCTAAACCTCAGATTTAAGTTCCATCAGGTTCTCAGACTGGATAGCGTTTCACTCAAGCTGCGAGTACTGCAGGGGGGTTATAAATTTATGTCAACCTAAACCACATGAAACTCAAGGTTCTGCTGAGTTTTGTCTTCAGCTTATGGAAATTAGAAATAAGCAAGACTTCTGATTTCCTAGTTCATCCCCCTGCCACTGTTGATTTAACAGTAACAGCAGTAGTTTTCATTCATTACACTGAAAAATTCTCCTACAGAATACCTTGAGTAATAGGTATCTTGCTAACAGTAACACATCAGGAATTCATATTAACAATAATTCAGGAAGTGGACAATCTGGTCAGCAAACAACTGGCTGTCTAAATGCTGCCTAAAATAAAAATCTTTGCTATCTGAACAGCAGCATGTATTTTAATTAAACAGGGGATGTGTTCCTTTCATTTCAGTGAGCCACAACCATTGCATTACGTCAGACTGGCACCAGCATGCTATTATGGAGCACAAGCTCTGCAGTACTGTATAATTAACCCAGATGTGATGAAATCCATCCAATAATGCTGATTCAGCACACTAAAAAGGACGTCATCAGGCAATACTGAACCTGTATCCAGATTAAATAATTTTGGGGACCTGTGTACTGTGGAAATTGAGGCCCCCACTTCTTTAAGCACCATACCCCAATACCCCTCCTACTCACCCCCACACAGACCCCAACACTCCACCAGCCCCCACTTATCCTGCAAAACACCCCCACACACATCCCAGCAGCTCTGACCTACATCCCACTCCCACAGCTCCCAACACCTCAGCCCTACTGGACACAGCCCCCAACATCCTGGTCCCCAATGCCCCCCAACTTCTCACCCCACAGCACTCCCCATGCACTCCATAGCTCACCAACAACTCTCCCTCCGCCCTCACCTACTGCCCACAGGACCTTCCTGGCCACTCACCACTGCCTGCCCCCCCAGCCACTAGAAGGACTAGGGCACCTTCTCCTGATCCCAGCCACCCAGCTCTGTTCGCCCATGTGAGTCAAGGTGCTTAGGGTAGCCCACGCTGAAAATGCCAAGGTCAGGGCAGCCTGAAAAAAAGAAGAGCAGATTCTTCCAAAACTGATGGTTAACATTGTAGTTAGATTCAACAACCAGTCACAAAATGTGCTCCTGATCCTCCATAGTGGTTATCAAGAAGCTTGGGGGGGAGGGAAGGAAAATCACACATCTCCCTTTATTTCATTCCAGTTCTCTGGCTCCCGATCAGCAAATAGGTCCAGTAAGGTGAGGAGTTCTTTAAAAACTCTACTCACTATACAAAATGTTCTTCTGATCCCCAAAGGGCCACATTACTTGATCAATATTAGTTTGCTGCCATGATGCCAGCCAATTTGTTAGTATCTAAAACTAAAGGTTTTATTAAAAAAAGAAAAGAGGAGAAGAGATGTTAAATGGTCAAAGCAGTCAGATACATACGTATGACTTTAGAGTCCATATATCAGGTTCTTAGCAGCATGGTGAGTTTGCTGGCTTGTAGAGTCCCTCTGGAACACATCCAAAGCCTGGATGGGTCTGTCAGTCCTTTGTTCAAAACTTCAGTTTGTAGAGATGTTACTCCAGAAGTGAGAAGCAGGACTGAAGACAAAATGGAGAAGATGCAGCTGCCTTTTATATCCTTTGCCATGTGGCTTGTACATCCTTTGTCCAAACACAAGCTCACAGCACATAGACATGGAAAAGAGCCCCCTGTCCATAGGCACGTCCCTACATGTCCTGATGACTCATAGGTGTAGCCCCAGGCTTCTTTCAATGGGTTCATTGTATAGCTGGCTGCCCTTGACAGGCCATTAAGCAGGCTGGATAGTACTGATGCCAATCTGTCCGGGGGGTGTCACTCAGAAACACAGCACAAGTTTGATATACAAATACCCCACACATTTATAACTCACAATACAAAGATGTCAAGTATCAGGGGGTAGCTGTGTTAGTCTGTATCCACAAAAACAACAAGAAGTCTGATGGCACCTTAAAGACTAATATTTATTTGAGCATAAGCTTTTGTGGGTAAAAACCTCACTTCTTCAGATGCATGGTTAGCCTTAAAGGTGCCACCGGAATACAAAGATGATACATACGTATACACATGATGGTCATATTTAGCAAATAATAACTTTTCCACTGATACCTTACATGGCATATCTTGTAAGATTCATTGCAATTTTGTAATATTGGTATCAATAATATTATAAGTGGTCACGCATATTCCATAGAGCGACACACCCCAATCACATGACAGAGGGGCAGCCAGGCCAAATTTGAGTGACTGGCTTTGTGACCTGGCTCACAGGGTGACAGTGCCACTCTGGTTTGTTGCTGGGTTGGGGTTGTTTGGTTTTTTTGGAGTGGACGGGAGCCATGTGCAAGGGCACTGAATGCACTTTGGTTAATCCGGGCCTGCCTGTATCCCTTATGGTCATAGTTAGTTGTCTACCTATAATGTGCTTTATACCTAACATTTATAATATACAACTGTATTTTGTATTAGAAACACACAGACTTTCATTTGCAGTTTGAATGTGAAATTCTAGATTAAATTTCTCAATGCATCTGGTTTGTTAAAAGATAATTTCAAGGACTGGACAGTTTGAAGGAAGAAAAGTTCTCCAAAAAAACAAAACAAAAAACAAACAAGTATGCACGTTTTAAATCTTTTTGGTTTTGGCCTAAGTATTTTTCAGTCTCTATAAAAATGCTAGATGGCAAACGGAAAAGCTGCAAAACTAAATCAAAATCCTCACCAAATGGCTGCCAGAAGCACTGTTTACAGCTGTACAAGTCAGAATAACTTCTTGTATCACTTCAAGTTGTTTACAGGGACGTAATTCACTATTGTGCATTTATGTTCAATTTTTCTAGTTATGTTTGATAAATTCTCTCCTCTAAAGCTCTAAAAATTGACCACAAGTTCTCTAATGTTTTCAGTACATCTCACATAGTAATAGAGTACAGTCAAAAGTCATAAATCAAGACACTAAAAACACGGTAAAAAATATTTTGCATTCGTGTTCGTGGAATCTCGGGTCTTTCCCCTCCTAAGTCTCATAGTGCACACAGTACAATGTAACACAGATCTCAAGAATTATAAACAAAGCTAGAGATACTGGATATTAAAAACTGAACACAAAGGCAGCAAGACCTAGAAAACAAAATAAGAGATAAGAAGGCAAACAGAGTAACCTCTACAATGAGCACTTCTATGCGGTAAGCCACTGCTCAGTAGCTTACTGTGTTTCTCAGAAATGGATCAGATCCTCAGCTAGTGACAGTGAAGGTCAATGGAGATACCTCCTTTTACATCAAGTGAGGATCAGTGCCATAAAACTTGTCTGTTATAACTACTAGGTGTTATAGGGCCTCAGACAGTCCACCAACCCCAAACCTGTTCAATGCTGCCACGGCATTGCCACTCGTGCATTGATGTGGATCCCAGACTCATGGTGGGAGCAACTTCCTGAAACGTCTCCCATGGGAAAAGAGTAGGAGAAACTCAGTGCTCTGATCAATAGCCAAAACATGCCAAGATGAAGGCGTATGTTACATTTTAACAAACGCCACAGCCAGTTGAGTTTCTCCAGGGGACCAGGTTGGTAACATTCACCATATAAGCCTCCTCTTGATCGCCATCCAAAACCATCCTGCTTTCCCCTGTAACTCCTCACTCCATAAACTAAATATTCTTTCAAAAAAGAATTCAAGGCAATGTCTCCAGTGAGCTCAGCTGGCAGCCAGCTCTTAACAAAGCAGGCACAAGTATGATAAACCCTGAAATCCTGGCTGCCAGGGCATTAAAATACATTTTTCCCCCAGCAGTAAAATAAATCATTCACAATCATAGCAAGAATGATTGTTGGCATACCCCTCAGCCAGTAACGCTATAACCCTCCCCACATATTCTGAAGAGTCTAACCTTCTCCATTGACACCCTTCACTTTCAGGTCCCATACATTCCTCTTCCTGTGTGGAATTCTGCCTGACCAAAGTCAAATTTGTGATGTTCAGATTTTGTTCATCTGACTTCAATCTTGAACAGATTTCTCTAGTTCATATATTTTACAGAACTGGACACCCAACCTTAAAATGAGCCCCTATACTGACAATTTAGGTAGAGTAGCCAAGGAACTGATCAGATTTGCATATGATTTAGACGCATCTGTGTGTTCATAAGTGAGGCACTTTCAGTTACTAATTTTTTTTTTCAGTGGATAAAGGACTTCATTCCCAAGACTACCAATCTGGCACCTTTCACCAGCTCTAAAATTCTATGACCAACTATTTGGATAAGGTAGGTTACTTTAAAACTTTCTTTGTGGGCTATTTTGCATGTTCTGTTCATTGCTCAGTTCAGTTATTCAATATACTATCACTGCAAAACCTTCCCCAAAATAAACCGTATAAACTGTAAACGTCAGGGATCCTTACAGGATGACCTTGACATGGGCTGTTCTATTTTCAGTGTTATACCTGCTCCTACAATATCTTAAACTAATAGCTATACAAGTCTACACACTTCAGTTAATGCTTATTTTCTTTCCATTATGATAGTCCTGAAACTTATTTTCTTTCCAGAAATCTGCAACATGCTAATACAGGATGGAACTTCTCATTGAAAAGGTCTACTACTGATTGTGCTGTGCAGTAGTTTAAGCTCTAAATCCCTCAAGGTGTTACATTTGATGGAGGTTAAGTACAGTACCATGCAAAATGCAAATCTCATTAGGGCAAATTAAATGATTTGTAAAGCCTCTACATCACAGTTAAACAGTATTTTCTCCTCTACACAATTTTTTTTTTATTTGCAGTAGTGTAGAGCATTTAGTTGCAATTAAGCAGTTACTGTTAATGTTCAACTGAAGGAGATTTGCGCCCCCTCCCCCAATTTAAAATGTAATATGCTAGGTTCATGATGTTTGTTTTTCCGTTGATTATTCTGGCTGAAAAATATTACAGCTATATCCTGTTTCTCAGTTTTCTATTCTGTTTGGACATTTTATGACTGATCCAACATCTCTCCAATAATATGGGTAACATCAGGTATAAAATATAAGAATGACAGCCACATATATAATCTGGCTATAATTTTTATCTGGAAGCTAACTCAAAACACCAGAAATTTGTTAAGGTTTCCTTATCCATAATTACCCATAATTCCCTTGGATTTTTTTTTTTTTAAGATTTGCTACAAACTAGAGATTTTTCCTCAGTCTGAATGCTTCCCTATGCCACCAGCACACAAACAAGGCTCCACCCTTCCTATCTTTTGTGCTGTTTGTAAAATTGGCTACGCTGTTGTGTTTCTACATTTAACATTTTAAATATATTGAATTTTTTTTTTATGAGGATAGGTCACTGTCCTATCATTCAACCCCCAACTTGGAGCACCAGTGGACTGCTTTTTTTCTGATCCCTGCTCTTCAATTTGTCTGGCTTGGATGATTTTACCACGAGTTAAACATCCTGCCATCTGAGCTCTCTGGGTTGTTCAGACACTCAAGCTTCCCCACGACGTCAAGGTGCATACCCCAGGGAACAGTGTTATCTTTAGAACAGCTAAAAGTTAATGTCACAGTTAACGTCATATCCAAGGATTTTTAGAAAATGGTTTGACAGCAAAATGCATTCAGTATTATTTCACTGGTGCATAATATATCTCTCAATATGTCAGGGTGCATATATGAGATGTAATAAATACACACACGTATCCAAGAAGCAAAAGGGAAAAGCACATTCCACAAAATGGAGACCCAAACCTTCCCCACAGGTAAACACTTGAGGAACACATAGACCATGCAGTGTGCCCTAAAAGTCAGACTTTGGGCACTGAAAGATTCCTGCCACCAGGTCCTAGAGACATTTAAAGCTAAGCCCTGGTCTACACTAGGACTTTAGGTCGAATTTAGCAGCATTAAATCGATGTAAACCTGCACCTGTCCACACGATGAAGCCCTTTATTTCGACTTAAAGGGCTCTTAAAATCGATTTCCTTACTCCAGCCCTGACAAGTGGATTAGCGCTTAAATCGGCCTTGCCGGGTCGAATTTGGGGTACTGTGGACACAATTCGACGGTATTGGCCTCCGGGAGCTATCCCAGAGTGCTCCATTTTGACCTCTCTGGACAGCACTCTCAACTCAGATGCACTGGCCAGGTAGACAGGAAAAGAACCGCGAACTTTTGAATCTCATTTCCTGTTTGGCCAGCGTGGCAAGCTGCAGGTGACCATGCAGAGCTCATCAGCAGAGGTGACCATGATGGAGTCCCAGAATTGCAAAAGAGCTCCAGCATGGACCGAACGGGAGGTACGGGATCTGATCGCTGTATGGGGAGAGGAATCCGTGCTATCAGAACTCCGTTCCAGTTTTCGAAATGCCAAAACCTTTGTCAAAATCTCCCAGGGCATGAAGGACAGAGGCCATAACAGGGACCCGAAGCAGTGCCGCGTGAAACTGAAGGAGCTGAGGCAAGCCTACCAGAAAACCAGAGAGGTGAACGGCCGCTCCGGGTCAGAGCCCCAAACATGCCGCTTCTATGATGAGCTGCATGCCATTTTAGGGGGTTCAGCCACCACTACCCCAGCCGTGTTGTTTGACTCCTTCAATGGAGATGGAGGCAATACAGAAGCAGGTTTTGGGGACGAAGAAGATGATGATGAGGAGGAGGTTGCAGATAGCTCACAGCAAGCAAGCGGAGAAACCGGTTTTCCCGACAGCCAGGAACTGTTTCTCACCCTGGACCTGGAGCCAGTACCCCCCGAACCCACCCAAGGCTGCCTCCTGGACCCAGCAGGCGGAGAAGGGACCTCCGGTGAGTGTACCTTTTAAAATACTATACACGGTTTAAAAGCAAGCATGTGAAAGGATTAATTTGCCCTGGCATTCGCAGCTCTGCTGGATATACTCCCAAAGCCTTTGCAAAAGGTTTCTGGGGAGGGCAGCCTTATTGCGTCCTTCATGGTAGGACACTTTACCACTCCAGGCCAGTAACACGTACTCGGGAATCATTGTACAACAAAGCATTGCAGTGTATGTTTGCTGGCGTTCAAACAACATCCATTCTTTATCTCTCTGTGTTATCCTCAGGAGAGCGAGATATAATCCATGGTCACCTGGTTGAAACAGGGTGCTTTTCTTCAGGGGACACTCAGAGGAGCCCATTCCTGCTGGGCTGTTTGCCTGCGGCTGAACAGAAATGTTCCCCGCTGTTAGCCACAGGGAGGGGGAAGGGTTGAGGGGGTAGCCACACGGTGGGGGGAGGCAAAATGCGACCTTGTAACGAAAGCACATGTGCTATGTATGTAATGTTAACAGCAAGGTTTACCCTGAAAGAGTGTAGCCACTGTTTTATAAAATGTGTCTTTTTAAATACCGCTGTCCCTTTTTATTTCTCCACCAGCTGCATGTGTTTCAATGATCACAGGATCTTCTCCTTCCCAGAGGCTAGTGAAGATTAGAAAGAAAAAAAAACGCACTCGAGATGAAATGTTCTCTGAGCTCATGCTGTCCTCCCACACTGACAGAGCACAGACGAATGCGTGGAGGCAAATAATGTCAGAGTGCAGGAAAGCACAAAATGACCGGGAGGAGAGGTGGCGGGCTGAAGAGAGTAAGTGGCGGGCTGAAGAGAGGGCTGAAGCTGAAAGGAGGCGGCAGCGTGATGAGAGGAGGCAGGATTCAATGCTGAGGCTGCTGGAGGATCAAACCAGTATGCTCCAGTGTATGGTTGAGCTGCAGCAAAGGCAGCTGGAGCACAGACTGCCACTACAGCCCCTGTGTAACCAACTGCCCTCCTCCCTAAGTTCCATAGCCTCCACACCCAGACGCCCAAGAACGCGGTGGGGGGGGCCACCGGCCAACCAGCCACTCCGCCACAGAGGATTGCCCCAAAAAAGAAGGCTGGCATTCAATAAATTTTAAAGTTGTAAACTTTTAAAGTGCTGTGTGGCATTTTCCTTCCCTCCTCCACCACCCCTCCTGGGCTACCTTGGTAGTCATCCCCCTATTTGTGTGATGAATGAATAAAGAATGCATGAATGTGAAGCAACAATGACTTTATTGCCTCTGCGAGCAGTGATCGAAGGGAGGAGGAGAGGGTGGTTAGCTTACAGGGAAGTAGAGTGAACCAAGGGGCGGGGAGTTTCATCAAGGAGAAACAAACAGAACTTTCACACCGTAGCCTGACCAGTCATGAAACTGGTTTTCAAAGCTTCTCTGATGCGTACCGCGCCCTCCTGTGCTCTTCTAACCGCCCTGGTGTCTGGCTGCGCGTAACCAGCAGCCAGGCGATTTGCCTCAACCTCCCACCCCGCCATAAACGTCTCCCCCTTATTCTCACAGATATTGTGGAGCACACAGCAAGCAGTAATAACAGTGGGAATATTGGTTTCGCTGAGGTCTAAGCGAGTCAGTAAACTGCGCCAGCGCGCCTTTAAACGTCCAAATGCACATTCTACCACCATTCTGCACTTGCTCAGCCTGTAGTTGAACAGCTCCTGACTACTGTCCAGGCTGCCTGTGTACGGCTTCATGAGCCATGGCATTAAGGGGTAGGCTGGGTCCCCAAGGATACATATAGGCATTTCAACATCACCAACAGTTATTTTCTGGTCTGGGAATAAAGTCCCTTCTTGCAGCTTTTGAAACAGACCAGAGTTCCTGAAGATGCGAGCGTCATGTACCTTTCCCGGCCATCCCACGTTGATGTTGGTGAAACGTCCCTTGTGATCCACCAGAGCTTGCAGCACTATTGAAAAGTACCCCTTGCGGTTTATGTACTCGCCGGCTTGGTGCTCCGGTGCCAAGATAGGGATATGGGTTCCGTCTATGGCCCCACCACAGTTAGGGAATCCCATTGCAGCAAAGCCATCCACTATGAACTTCACATTTCCCAGGGTCACTATCCTTGATATCAGCAGATCTTTGATTGCGTGGGCTACTTGCATCACAGCAGCCCCAACAGTAGATTTGCCCACTCCAAATTGATTCCCAACTGACCGGTAGCTGTCTGGCTTGCAAGCTTCCACAGGGCTATCGCCACTCGCTTCTCAACTGTGAGGGCTGCTCTCATCTTGGTATTCATGCGCTTCAGGGCAGGGGAAAGCAAGTCACAAAGTTCCATGAAAGTGCCCTTACGCATGTGAAAGTTTCGCAGCCACTGGGAATCGTCCCAGACCTGCAACACTATGCAGTCCCACCAGTCTGTCCTTGTTTCCCGAGCCCAGAATCGGCATTCCACAGCATGAACCTGCCCCATTAGCACCATGATGCATGCATTGGCAGGGCCCATGCTTTCAGAGAAATCTGTGTCCATGTCCTGATCACTCACGTGACCGCGCTGACGTTGCCTCCTCGCCCGGTATCGCTTTGCCAGGTTCTGGTGCTGCATATACTGCTGGATAATGCGTGTGGTGTTTAATGTGCTCCTAATTGCCAAAGTGAGCTGAGCGGCCTCCATGCTTGCCTTGGTATGGCGTCCGCACAGAAAAAAGGCGCGGAACGATTGTCTGCCGTTGCTCTGACGGAGGGAGGGGCGACTGACGACACGGCTTACAGGGCTGGCTTCAGGGAGCTAAAATCAACAAAGGGGGTGGCTTTACATCAAGGAGTAGTTCAGGCAGGACTTCACGGAGGGTTCCAATAAGAAATGGTGCACCTAAGTTATTGTTCTTATTGGAACAAGGAGGTTAGCCTGGCCTCTGATAGACAGGGGAGGAGGCAAATGAGTACAAAACAAATCTGGCCTATTTCTTGTTTTGATCCACTCCATCTATCTTTTACATCTTTGGCTGGCAGCAGATGGTGCAGAAGGACTGCATGCCATCCACATCTCATGGCTGCTCGGCAGAAGACGGTACAATAGGACTGCTAGCAATCCATATTGCCTGCCTGCTCACCATAAGATGGTTCAATAGGACTGACTGCCGGACTTAAGAGAATGACCTGGTCAGGTCACTAAAAATTTAGTCCCTGCGCCCATGTCTGCCCACGCGCTCCTGATCGACCTCACACAGGCGACCAGGAGCACCTCGGACATGACGAGGACGGCTACCAGTCGTACTGTACCGTCTGCTGCCAGAAGGCAATGGGTTGCTGCTACTGTGTAGCAATGCTGTACCGCGTCTGCCAGCACCCAGGAGACATACGGTGACGGTTACCTGAGCGGGCTCCATGCTTGCGGTGGTATGGCGTCCGCACAGGTAACTCAGGAAAAAAGGCGCGAAACGATTGTCTGCCCTTGCTTTCACGGAGGGAGGGAGGGAGGGAAGGGGGGACTGACAATATGTACCCAGAACCACCCGCGACAATGTTTCAGCCCCATCAGGCATTGGGATCTCAACCCAGAATTCCAATGGGCAGCGGAGACTGTGGGAACTGTGGGATAGCTACCCACAGTGCAACGCTCCGGAAGTCGACTCTAGCCTCGGTACTGTGGAAGCACTCCGCCGAGTTAATGCACTTAATGCACTTCTGTGGGGACACACACACACTCGAATATATAAAACCGATTTCTAAAAAAACGACTTCTATAAATTCGACCTTATTCCATAGTGTAGACATACCCTAAGTCTGGGTCTCTTACCCCTAGTGCCTCATCTTACTTTGCCTGCTGATGCAACAAGTGGAGACAGAGAGATGGCCTTCTTGGGAGCTAGAACCCACCTCACTATGTAACTAAAATAAATAAAATCCTATAGTTAGAAAGCAATATGGGCCTGAAAGTCTCCCTTTGACTTTGGATTGGACCCTAGAATTGTAAGTACCTGGCATCAAAGTCTATTTATGTTAAGGGACATGTCCTGTAAGTTAGTGATTGTATAAGGTGGCAGAAACATATATGTATAGGGTACGATTTTCAAAGACTCAAGTGTGGTTTGGTCACCTAACCCCATTAACTTATATTGTAAGTTCACACAGAAAGCCTGTGCCAGGTCTCTTGAATCCAAATCCTTAACCACAAGAGCAACCTTCTTCCTTGCCCACTGCTTAGGATATTTACCCCAAAGTCTCCAGCAGTGGGATGGGAGCTAGCATGAGATCCATTGCTGAAAATATATCACAAATGTATAATAAGACTACACTAGTCGACAACTGGAAAAAATAATCAATGGTATCAGCAAGAAGGTCAAGCAGCCAGCGGTCATCAGATAAGCAAGTGATATTCAAATGCACTTTTAAGGGTGCTTCCAGTTCCACTGCAGTGAAGGTGAAAAGGTTGATCTCAAAACACCATGAGTTCTGCAAGTTGATGTTGTGCAATTAATCAAAGTATTAAAACAACACTTCGTAAGCATGCCATACATGAAGAATGTCAGATCCAAAGTAAATGTATCACAGTTTTTAATTCAAACTTTAATCCAACACTGTACTCACACCAGGAAGACATATTTTACCTAAGTGATGCTGACTTTCTCTGTAAAGAATATTTTAGCATAAAACTTCTGGAATATGTCACTAAACCAGTCATATCCCAAGTGAGGCAGTTAACGAGAGGCTAATAGAAATATTTCAATTATCCCAGTTAAAAATTTTAATTTACTCTTTTTAATAACACTATTCTGAATGTTGCCAAATACACTGAAACCTGACACGCCTCTATATAAATAGATTAATTGTTCCCTTGATAGCCAACTACGCTAACAAACAGAGCAATTCATAAAAGCAGCTGGAAGACCATGTTGTATTTGAATGTTCAAAATAAATTCTAAAACCCAGACAAGCTTGATCCAAAAATAATCTTTTAATAATAATCAATATTTTGTTTGCTACAGTCTACTGACTTCCACCAAATTTTACCTTAGTAATTGTACAGACTGCATTCCTAACTATTTTATACAGATTTCAGCACAGACAAGTGGAACTCACTCAGCAGTTTCAGTGTGAAATATATCTTCCTGGGTGCTTCCTATTTCAAAAATAAATTGAGGCCCATAACATTTATTCCACCCATGCAATGTATTTCAACTGGCTTGAATTTCTATCCAGCATGTAAACATTTCCAATTAAGGCTCCAGAATAACTATCATTGAACTCAAAGAGCCACACTATGCACATGCCTCCCCACCCCGCCCCGGCAAATGAGGAAGACAGCCTAATCGTTAACTATGTCTTTTTCTGAATTTTCTTTGTTAGATGCTTTTATAAATGTACTCTAAGTCCCTGAGTATCTAAAATTGCTTCAACACCACTTTTGTTTTGCTTGCAAGTAATAAATATTTCAAAGATTCAGGCAGGCAAGCAAACAAGAGGATTCAGTAGTGGTGACAGAGCAAAAATCCACTCCCCTTCCCTTCATAAAAAGGTTACGTGTCAATATAGGCTGTAGAGCATTCTGTACATATGAGCAATACATTACATTAAAAGAGACATGGACTAAGTTCATTTCTTTGTGGGCACTTTCAAAAGAGCCTAAAAGAGTTGAATGCCTAAATTACAATTACCTCAGTTGAATTTGGACACCTAACTTCTTTAGGCTCCTGTGACAATCCCAGCCATAATGCTTCTAACTTTAGCTTAAATGCAGACCTAGTAGGCAGAATGGTCTAGTGGGTACAGCATTGTTCTGGGAGACTCTGTCCCTAGTTCTGTTACTGACCAACTGTGTGATTTTGAGTCACTTCCCCCTCTGTGCCTCAGCTTCTTTTCTCTTTTTCTATCTGCCCTGTCTTTTTAAGATTTTACCCTCTTCATCGCAAGGATTGTCTCACACATTGTACTTCAAGCCCCTTGCACTATGAGGTTCAACCATGTAATAAAAAATTGCTATCTAATTAGAGCAATTGATAACGGGTGTTTGGTTGATGGGGGGTGGTAAGGTAATAGGCTTCACAGCCTATAAATGTTGAATGTGTTTCCAGGGTAGACCAATGGGGCTGGATCACAAATGTCAACCACCTGAGGATCTAGTCCCTAATTTATTTGGCCTTGAAAGTGCTGCATTCTTTCCATTGGCTTAGTGTTAGGAATTTTGCTTTGTCCATTCCAAGAAGGGAAGTGTCTTTGGGTCTCTTCATTGTCCCTTGAACATGCTCTTGAACTGTATTTCTATGGAAGTGGTAAATGTAGCCTCATCTGAACCTAGGAGTCTGAATAATTCAGTAATTCTTTTTCAGTGAGTAACTAGATGGGGACAAAAGTTCCTTCTCACAAAATACATCACTAGTACTGTTTCTCGGATACAAAATGAGAGGGAGAAGTTGGTGTCTAGAGGTCCCAGCATACCATTCTGCTAAGATCACTTGAGACTCTTGCGTGGTATGATTCCTTTTAAATTTAAAATTCTTCCCATGAACAACACTGGAATTTAATCCTATTTCTGTATGCCTGGTATTCGGTTCTCACCTTCTGGAGGTTTTATCCAAGCAAAGAAATGTGCTGGAACAATGTTTCTTGTAAGAGATTCCAATCAACTCTTAAACACAAGGAAGTAGCCCAGACTAAATGGCTTCCTGCCTGATTTCCACTAACACCAATGCTATATGAGAGCATACAAAAATATTTAGTTAGCAGCTCACTGTCACACCAGCAGCCTCTTAACATTCCTCCGAGAGCGGGTTACCAGCAGGGCTCCTCCCTCTGTCATTATATCAATTCACTGTAATTAATTCCAGAGCTACAAGCCAAAATTTTCGGTCCCCCCATTCTTGGACAGCCAAGTGTAGACATCTTAAAGGGAGTGAGATTTTCAGAGGACAGGAGCGGAGGACTTTTTGCAAATCAGGCCCCTTTATCGCATCTCAAGTTGGGTACTCAAAGTCACTAGTCACTTTGTCCTTTATTATGACCAGGAGTTTCAGCATTTACTCCAGTATTTTGATATCCCTTAACAAACCTGAAACACAACAAACATTCCCGATATTTCCATAACACTCACTCCTTCCAATTCACCCATCTAGAAGAATTCAGTCTTCTAAAACTCATAGAAGTCAAAAACGGCTAGACCACATTTCCCACCTTCAAGCCCAATTTGATAAATCCAAACTGCTGGCCCCATTGAAACCTTGTAATGTGACCAACTGACTACTCATCCATTCCAAGATTTTACTAAGTTCCCAAGATTTTGAAATCCTTACAATGGCTGGCCTTAAAAAACTCAAACTACATATGTACATGATTCCCACTATTTAAACTCTCATTAATAAATAGAGATATATTAACAATATCATCTAAAAATGTTGGAGTCAAACACCCTGATTTACTGAAATTTAAATAGATACTTATTTAGAATCTCGGACTACATCCATCAAGGCCTCAATACCACAAGACCAGACCATGGACCAAGTTGTTAGAGTCACCATTTGGTCTCTTGTTATCCACTTTGCTACAAGCCTAAAGCTGCGCCAGCCCTTTTTCTACTACAGAGCATTTCTCCCTCCATATACGGTGATGAGGAGGTCAAAGCTTCCCACCCACTTCTCCACTCCCACTTTTATGGGATGGAGAGTAATGGCTCCAGGGAAGCTTCTATTCCCCAGCACTGTGACTAATGTGGGTAGGCCCTTTTACATCTCCTAACTCCCCTGTACAGGCTTATAGGGCAAAAAACACAAATTGCCCCATAATGGATCGTTCCTATCATTACAAAACAAAGTACTTATAGAATATATGTGGTTCAGAAGAATAAAAACTGGAAGAAAAATGAGAAGAAAGGACCAAGTTATTTTCCAAATTATACCAGTATAAAATCAGAACAAACATTACTGGCCTGATTCTGATGTCAGACCATTTTTACAATGATTTCAAATGCAGTTACTCCTAATTTCCACTGCTGTGGACATTACATTAGCAGTAGGATAACATACTGCAAAATTTGGTCTGTATTAGGTTAATACCAGAGTTGTTAAAGAAAAGGTGAAGGGATTAAGAATAATGGACATAACTTATAAAAGTATACTTTCTGCAACTTATACTGCCTCAGAATTGCCATATTCTCCTATTCTGTATACTTATGACCTCTCTACTCCACTTATTTAAAAAAACAAAAACAAAAAAATGCTTGTCCTCTCAACATATCTGTTTACTTTTAATACAGAATTAGTAAATAAAAGATTTGCCCATGGAGAGACAGAACAAGTGGTTTTGTTTCTGTGCTGTGGCCTGTAGTACTGTTATAGCATGTGTCACTGTTACACAGTCTTCCAAGTTTTTTTATTTTTAGTGTGCAAACAAATGTTCAGTCTTGGGAAGACTTGATGTGTTTTTGTTACAAACTTCCCTGGGGACTGCACCTTCATGTGATGGAAAGGTTTGTGTGCTCCAATGACCTGGAGAGCAATGCTGGGAGGATTTTTAACTCCTGATAAAGCCATTCAAGTCAGACAGGTCAAAGAGTAGGGATCAGACAAAAAGCAGTCTGCTGGTTCTCCACCCTGGGGGTTGGCAGAGAGGCAAACAACCCCTAGCCACATAAAAAAAAAACTAAATTATAACACCACAACTAGGTAGCCATTCCAGCAAACTAGGGTGGTGGAGTTTTCTTCATGCTTTCCCTGCTGTTACAGAAATTAGATTTGTTTTGCAAGGTTGTGAGTAGATGCAGTTGCCCCAGAAGAACTGTATGAATACCAGGACAGCTTGCTCTCTGCTTTGGTCTCTCATTAAAATCAATTATGGAGACAGAGTTTCTCTCTGGGCATTGGTATTGGGTTGAGATTCCTAAAGGAAAGCATTGCCCCGCCTGTTTGTGTTCATCTCCATTCTGGGACTGGTGTATGCATGTAATTAAAGCAAGTTACACTTGAAGTGTATCCAGACTCCATGTCACTGATTTCTCTGGTAGTGAGCCAACCTGTAAGTCCCTGGACATCTGCTACAGCACAGCAGAAGGTCAATGCTGGTGTCAGAAATGGGACACTGGTGTCACAAAGGGCAAATATATTGAAACAAATCCTCTGAAGCCATGTGCAAAACCTATGGAAAATTCCCCTGCTGACTTCAACTCTTTTAACCATCCACTCAACCCAGTATGGTCTTTCAACCTGATCTGAATGGACAGAATTCCCTTCATATCTTTCAGCAGCACTAGGGTTTGTTGTTTTTTTGTTTTTTTTTAAGGTTGTGGGTGGGAAGGGAAGTAGGATTCCTGGCAAATTAATGGTTGTATATTATACTAAACTCCAGTCACTGATCATCTGTATCAAATACACGGATACTGGCTAATACCGGCATTTTCTTTCCATTTTTTCTTACTCAACAAAAAAAAAAAAATTCACAATATCTTCTCTCCATGAAGTTTTATGAGGGCTGGGTGAATATGGAATAATCACCCTGAACCTTGCTGAAAACCCCAAGCACACAGGAACGTGCTGAGGGGCAAAATGTGATTGGGTTTTTCTTTCTATTCTGTGTGTTTCATTTTTGTTCATCCCTCCTCTTTTGGATTCTGAGAGGGGAAAAAACCTGTTCTTCCAATATTTCCAGCCAGAGCAGAAGCAGGAACCACCATAAATCTTGAGACAGAGCTAATTTTTAATATGGATTTCCAGCACAAATGTGTAGACCCAAGATAAGCTTTGGATAAACATCCAAAACTTGTATGTGCTTATCCAGACTGAATCTCTGAGGTAGAGGCACTAGATACCCCAACAGCTGAAACAGTAGTACCAGCTGTAGCAGCAACAGCTTGTTTCTACCACTGTCCAGTTTCAATGCAGGGATTCTGGCAAGCACAGTAGCAGCTTTCTTGTCCATTAAACAGATTCTGTCCTGGACTTTTTAGCATTGCTGTAGCTGACATGAATCACAGAAAATCCCACAAACAAACAGACATTCACCCTGGTGGCAAGTGCACCCAAAAGGAAAAACAGATCTGTTTGCGTGCGTCACTTTTTTCCTTCAGTTTCAATTATTGCTACTCAACTTCACTTCAGTAACCAAAAACTGGACAGACAAACAACAGGAACTGCTCTTCCAATCAAGAGGAGTTACCGGAAAGCACTGTCATTTTTCACTCAAGGGTAAAAATTCTAAAAGGTTTTGTTCAAAGAAGCATCCAAAAGCATGGATGCTTAGTCAGTCTAAAGATAGGCTTGAATCACAATGTTCACATACAGGTCCAGATTCTTCTGAAAGTTCAGTGGTGTTAGGTGATCCAGTGTTCTAATTCAGACTTATTTCTAAAGCAAATGCCTTGAGTCAGCAAACTTGGACTGGAAATGTTGTGAGAAAAAGTTCTCGTAAAATTTCTGATGCTTCTTGATTCAGGCTGGTTTGGAAGTACGGTCAGAACAGTCTCTTACTCAATGTCTGAAGTTGCACTTTTGGTCTCGGATAAATTCAAAGGTACAGAAACATGTACAAATAAGAGATGGAGCGTGTAGGTGCCTAGGTGCAATAATCCAAACTTTGAGCCGTAAAGTTTCAATTAGGGCTCAGCTAATATTCAGGTTGAAGGTTAGAGAGGAAATTTTTATTTTATTAGAACCAGTTTGACCATCAGTAAGATTTGCCCTTTACACAGGTTTTCCTCCCTTTAAACAATTCTCACACAGGCTTGCATGGAGAATGGCTGACATCTGCAGATCGTTTCAGCTTTATCGGGAAATTTAAAGCAGGGATGAACAGGTGAAAGGACACAGTCTGCAAGCTAGTAAACCTCTCAGATTTACCATGGTTCAGTCACTATTTATTAACCATTCAGTTCTTGCCTAGTTCTGTTTGGCTGTATCAAAAGGAATCAGAAAATAAGGGGGAAATTTGAAAAAAAAAAAAAAATTAGCCAAGCTCTCTTCCTGAGCAGAACACGCTATACATTTCTTGGTCCCTTGCTTCTCCCATTCATTCCCTACTTTCAACTGCCCTTCTCCATTGTTTCCAAGGCTCTTTATTTAACAGCGACTTGAACTCACATTTGCTTTCTTGTGTTTTTCCCCTTTCTCCAATCTTCACAAACAGTTGTTGGCAACAGCAATCTGCACTTGCAGCAAAGAGAGAGAAAGAAATAACCCAACACTCCAGTCGCTCAGTCCACAAAAGGGGTTAAGCCAAAGTGCTTCACATGCCTCTTCCCAAGAGGGTGCTCAAGCATTGAGAACACACAGCTAAAAATTTCACACATTGTTCGGTCAGACTGCAATGGATCAACTGCTACAATGTTCAATTCATGCCCAGACAGGTGTTGAGTGGTGGCAGGTTTTTAGGCCAGAGAAATGTTTTCTTTGGCATTGACCCACACATTCTTAATTCCATCCAGCCTGTTTTCATTTGGAACAGAACAATAACATGCTGCACCAAGCAGCCAGCTAGCTAGCCATGAAGGGCTGGTATTTACTAGGAAAGCAAAACAGCTTTATCACATGTTACACTGCTCCTATACCCAGGTCACGGGGGGAGGGAGGGAGATATTTTCTATGTTGTTTTCTATTGTCCAGCATTTTTGTCTAGAGAGCTGTTGGCTCATTTGTTCTTACTCTGGATATCTGCAGAGAGACTATATCAGTGCTGTCTTGTTCCAGCAGACTGTGGATTCTAGGTTATCCCCACAAATAATAGGACTCCAAAAGAACAATAGACAAACGGTCAGTGTACTCATCCTGCCAAGTGGTAGCCAGACATTAGAGGAGACCGTTCATTAGAAGAGTTGCCCATCTTGTGCTGAACTCACTATGGAGGCATCCTGCACACTCAAAGCAAAATCCTCACAGGCAGCAGAAGAACATTTACTGAATGAACCAAAAGGTGCACGGTCCTCTGGATAAATCTATGAGCCCAGAGCTCAGCATATTTCAGGAGAAAGTTGTTCTTTGGGAATCTCATAGACCAATGTTTCTCAACCTTTTTGATACCAAAGGACAGACTTGCTATCTTCCTAAACTGTGTCACGAAGATCTCTGAGACAGGTGCTGGTCCATGGACCAATCATTGAAAAACACTGTTCTAGATTGCAGTTGGAGTCAGTGTCAGAGCCACGATTAGGAGTCTTAAGTTCCTTGCTTCCAAGTCTTGCACGCAGGCCACTAGATAACACCTCTTCTATTGCCAGAGGTCCTCCCCACCCCACCCCACACATACACAGTAAAAACTACACGGATGTGCAAATCATGCCCCCCTTTCTCCACACATGTGGAGGGCCTCCTGGCAGCAAAACTGGTATAGATGGGTTTTGTGGGGTGCACACAGGGTAACTCTGCACAGTTTGAAGCCTCATGCCTCAGGAAGCACACAGAGGGCACACCAAGCACAGAGCTGAATGGGGGCGGGGGGGTCCTACATAGCTACTTTGTCTTAAGGAGGGGATTCCTCCTGCTGCACATGCTTTCTCAACTCAGTTGTTTGGGCAGAGCAGCAAGCTAAGGATATGTCCTAACTGGGGGAGAGGGGAGAAAACAAGACATTCAGGATAGCATTGAAATGGTCTCAACTAGACTTTGAAAATCACATGCCTTGTAGGCAAAAAGGGGATGGGGTTCCAATTGCTGCTATCGCTGTTTGGCTGGAGGACATTTTCTAAACCATTCTTGTCACACAGAAAAGAGAGGGGTTTTAAAATGAAATCTTGGAGTTTCAAGAAATACTATTGAATGCCAGTCATGCGCAGAGAGAACTAGGATTTCTTGGCAAGGAGAGATCAGAAAGGCCACAAACTTCAGAGCTTTCAGCACAATATGCAAGCTAGCCTTCCCTCAAAAGCCCAGCAGAACAGAGAAAAGAAAAAAAAAAAAAAAAAGGATAAGAGAAGGGTAGTGATCCTCATATGCGTAGTGTAACATTTGCAGGGTGCACAGATATCACAGTAAGACCTTAAAATCTAAAGTGTCTTAAATTCTCTGAATCTATAAATAATGGAAGCTAGGAAAAGGACAGGAAAGTCTGCACATTAGCTGCACACAGGCCAATGTGTCTCAGAGAGGTAGGCACAATGGGCTTCATTCTGTCTCAAGTGTGTAAATCAGGCACTACTCCACAGAAGTCAGTGAGGTTATATTAGTGTAAGGAGGATCAGAATCAGGGCCAGTATCTTTGGGAGAGGTGAGGGAATATGCCAGCGGTGACATTTGTGTGACCCTTTTACAGGGTGCAGAATGCATTCTCCTCACCCCAACTGGTGCCAGCCTCATTGCACTGGCTGTGACTACGAAAGGCTGAGGCTACACGTCTCTCTAACATGCTCCAATTCCAAGGTTTCTAGCACTGCTGTTAGCATTAGTGTCCCTTGATTCACACACAGCAGGAGCAGGCTGTACAGGGCAAGGCCCCTTCTAGCCTGATACTTTTTAAGCGCAGCAAAAACAATTGCTGACTCTTAAATAAACATAGCACAGCTGCTAGGGAGTGAGTGTAATAAGCTGAAAATGTCATTCTGGTCACATGAATCCCATCCAAATTAAGCATTTAGCCCAAATGCCAACCCCAACTAAAGAAGAAAAAAGTTGATCAACATTAGATTATAATATACACACACACACCATAAGATGCACAGGCCATAATTTGATTTTTGAAATTAGCTACAAAGGCTCCAAAATGCTTCCCAAAATTTGGCAGAACCTAAATCTGGAGTCAGGAACATTTCAGTTTTGCCCCATGGAAAAAATGGCACACTTCATTGACTTCCAGGGAGCAAATCCCCC
Organism: Natator depressus; assembly: GCF_965152275.1. Lineage (NCBI taxonomy): Eukaryota > Metazoa > Chordata > Testudines > Cheloniidae > Natator > Natator depressus. Next base: position 164,676,795 of record NC_134235.1, on the reverse strand, counting down.
TCTTTCTACTCCTGCTTACAGAGTACATGGACATTGGGAAGCTGGTGAGCAACAGTCTTCTCGTTGAAGGTCTCCTTTCCAGGGAAAGGCTTCTAGTGTAACTTGCCTGCTGTATATTAACAGGCATTTCTGGGATTACATCTGAAGAGACAGCCAGAATTGGCAATGACTATAGGTGGCTTATTTTTCCAGTTTCTATACCTATGCCTTTCTCCACATATCATGCACACCGTTATTGACCTTGCCTTTATGTGGGGCAAGTGCACAACAACATGTCAGGACTGGCCTTACCATGAGGTGAACTGAGGCAGCTGCCTCAGGTGCCAGATTGTGGGGGGGTGCCACTAGGACCCAGAGTGTAGAAAATTGTGTCTGCTGCTGGTGCATATGTATTCTCTCTGCTCTAGATGCACAGAGATGGTGCAGTGCTGTGCTGGAGGAAGGAGGGCACAAGAGACATAACAGGCAGGCAGGAGAAAAGGTGAGAGGGAATAACAGAAAGCAGCAGGAGCTGCAGGCAGAGAGAGGAGGAGGAGCCTCTTATGTACCTCTCTAGCACCCCCAGGAGCCTGGACTGATTTAACACCAGCTTCTCAGGGAACTTCCTGTTTTCTGCTGCTTCCCTGAACCCACTTGAGGAGAACAGGCAGTCTAGTAGGAGCTAGTTAGGCCCTTAAGACGGTGATATCTTCCTTCACTCAGGCCCTGCTACCAGCCTGCTTATTTGTCCCCTTCAAATGAGTGCTGAGAGCCACTATAGCTGGCACAGAACAGCAGTCATGAGTGAAAGAAGAAAACGCCCCTCTGGGGCAGCATTCAGAAGAAAGAAAGAAAGAAAGAAAGAAAGAAAGCAAGCAAGCAAAGGAAGGTTTTCTATCTAAGCAGGAAGGAGCTCTCCTGAGATACATAGACACTAATATTCACGGTGAGCCTTCCGGCCCCAGCGAGGATGAGAGTGGTAAGGAGATGCCTGATCTTCCAGTTAGTCAGAGTGCAGGTGACCTGGCAGCTACTGCAGCATCCATATCTCCATCTCAAATGAATGTAACCAGGCACATTCCTGAAGTGTAGATCAGAGAAGAGTGTGGTGGAGGCGCAAGAAACAGCTGCTGCTGAGTTTAGTTTCTTAAGTCTAGATGATCCAGGACTGTGGACCCACTTGTGCAGTAGCCTGAGGGACTTCCTTGTACTGTATGGACCATAACTAATGAAAAACTTCATGTTCCCCAAAGACAATGAAAATAGAAGTTTCCATCCAACATATTACTGGTGTGAAATCCCAAATGGTGACAAAGTGGAGAGGCCATGGCTTACGTACTCAAAAACTCAGACTGCTGCATACTGTTTTTGTTGCAAACTCTTCCAGTCTAATGTTCCAACCACATTGGGTTCTACAGGAACAAAGGCTTGGAGAAATCTGGCTAGGAATCTGGCATGCCATGAGAAGGCAGCAAATCACCAGAGATCATTCCATAGGTGGAAAGAGCTTGAGATGAGAGTAAGGTTAAAGGCAACCATAGAGGATCAGCATCAACAGAAGATTACATCAGAGTCTCTTTACTGGCAAAATGTTCTGAAAAGGCTCATTGCCATTGTGAGAACGCTTGCTACCCAAAACCTAGCACTGCATGGCACTTCAGATCAGCTGTATGTGCCAAACAATGGAAACTTCCTTAAAATTGTGGAGCTGAGTTTGATGCTGTACTCCAGGAACATCTAAGAAGAGTCACCGCCCAAGAAATGTACCCACACCACTACCTTGGAAAAACAATTCAAAATGAGATCATACCGTTACTGGCAACAAAAGTCAAACAGAAGATAGTGGCAGATCTGAAGTCAGCAAGATATTACTCTGTTATTCTGGACTGCAAACCTGACATCAGCCATACAGAACAAATGACTTTAATGGTGCGTTTTGTAACAACAGAAAATGCCCCTGCAATGGTGACTGTCAGAGAGCATTTTCTAGAATTTATTTACATTGATGATACTACAGGAGCTGGTGTGACAAATATGTTTTTTAAAAAGCTGGAAGATACGGGAACTGCGATAGCTGACATGAGAGGTCAGGGCTACGATAATGGTGCCAACATGAGAGGAAAGAACAGAGGAGTGCAGACATGGATCCGAGAGTTAAACCCTCGAGCTTTTTTTGTTCCATGCAGTTTTCATTCATTGAATTTGGTGGTCAGTGATGCAGCATCAGCTTCTAGTGAGGCTGCTGAATTTTTTTAATGTAATTCAAAGCATCTATGTATTTTTCTCTTCCTCAACTCATTGATGGCAAATTTTGAAGCAACATCTGGGAACATCCTCTCTGACACAGAAACCACTGAGTGCCACACGATGGGAAAGTCGAGTGGAGGTGATAAAGCCTATCAAACACCAAATTGGGAAGACAGATGATGCCATAGTTGCCATTATGCAGGATAATGCTGTGACAAGAACTGTTCGTGGGAGAACAGTGGCAGAAGGAAATGGAATCACCAGAAACATACATAACTTCAAATTTCTGTGTGGCTTAGTCTTGTGGCATGACATACTGTTTGAAATAAATGTTGTAAGCAAAAGACCCCAAGGTGTTGACCTTGGTATATCTGGAGCAATGGAACAACTGGACAAAGCAAAGTCATAGCTACAGTCTTACCGGTCAGATGAGGGATTTCAAAATGCTCTGAAGAGTGCACAGAAGTTGGCAGAGGAACTTCACACTGAAGCTATTTTCCCACCCATTCAAGAATACAAGAGTCACCGAAGAAGATGACATTTTGATTACGAGGCACAGGATAATCGCATAAGTGACCCCAAACAACAATTCAAAGTTGAATTGTTTAACCAGGTGCTAGACTGTGCAATTCAGTCAGTTGAAGAACGTTTCCTACAACTCAAGGAACACAGCAGTATATTTAGGATGTTGTATGATATTCCAAAACTCCTCACTATACCCGAAGACCTACACCAGCAGGGCACTAGAGATAGTGCTGACACATGATGAGATGCGCGATATTGAGGAGAGTGATTTAGGTGATTGTAGCAGGGTGGTCACCCGTTCCTGCCTGGAAGCTCTTAAAACAGCCCTGGGAGAGGGCTGGGGCAGGGGAAAAGCTGGTTGGTGGAGCAGCCATAGCTGGGACCACGCCCCAGACAGACCCAGCTGGCCCTATAAAGGCCAGTGACGCCAGAGCTAAGAGAACTCTCCCTCTAGCTTGCTGAGGGAGAAGGGCCTGGCTGCCTGGAAGCTGAGAGAGTACCTGAGGTGGAGAAGGGCTGGGGTAAGGCCAGAGGAGCTGGGAAGCCCCGGCCTGGAAACCCCCCCAGGCTGCAGGCCTAGAGTAAGGTCAAACAGGTACTGAGGTTTCAGGGGGCAGCCAAAAGGTAGGCAAAGGCAGCAGGTCCAAACCCCCCTTGCCTATGATGAGTGGCGCTTACACTGCAGTCGGCCCCAGGGAACGGGGGGCTAGGTGACGCCTGGCAGTGGCCACAAGTGAGGGTAGAGGGTTGGGGGTTCCCCGGGGAGGGGAGACCCAGATCTGTGCAGGGTACTGCAGGTGGCAGCACCCCGGCGTGAAAGAGGGCACGGAGGTCCAGGAGGGACTCGGGGGCCCAGCAGCAGTGGGACACCAGCCTGCAGAGGGCGCTCCAGAGGCTGGAACGCTAATTCCCTGGATGACCAGCAGGAGGTGCCACAGGGGTGAGTCCCCCACCGCTACAGTGATGAACTGAAAGCTACAAGATACATTTCAGCAGGATCAACTCCAAAGGCTGTTCTGGAGTATATGTGCGCAGATAAGATGATCACCCTCTTTCCAAATGCTTTTGTTGCTCTGTGCATACCTCTAACACTTCCTGTAACAGTTGCCAGTGGAGAACGCAGCTTCTTCAAGCTGACGTTAATAAAAAACACATCTATGCTCCACAATGACACAGGAGAGGCTGGTTGGCCTTGCAACCATCTCAATAGAGCATGAGCTGGCCCACACTGTGGACCCTCAGCAGGAAGCAGTTCAAATCTTTGCAACCAAGGCGGCACGGAAAGCACCACTTTGATTATTCAAACAGATAAAAATGCCAGTGTTTACTATGCAGACAAGAAAAGTTACATTTGCTGTTCAGGCATTTGAAAGTTAAGTGTTACTTAAAATTTTTGAACAAGGCATTTTAGAGTTGTTAGTTCTCCTTTATTGGGGTAGATAGCAGAGCAGTACCATGAGAGGAGTAGAACAGGAAGAAGGCAGAATTAAGACCTTTCAAAGTTTTGGCCCAAGCGAGGGGGCATGGGTGTGTCATTTGAGCTCACCACCTCAGGTGCCAAAATGTTGTGGGCTGGCTCTGCAACATGTGCATTGTAGGATCCAAGACATAAAACTTGAATCCAGATTTGAAATCTCCATATTTGGATTCAAGGTTTTTGAACCTAACCTTAGTAGGAAATATGCGCTCAGGTGTGATGTGATTCTTCATTATCATCTAAAGATCACCCTGCTAGGGCACTCTCTTTTCTCCTCAAATACTTAAGGTGGATCTCAAAAAAGTTAGCGTTAGCATATAAACTTGCTTTTCCCTTCACACCCACACAAAGCAAACAATTGAGAAACTTTACAGCAACGCAAGATAATATCTCAAAACCACTGGGTCATGGCATCCTTTCTTCCAACACATTGCCCTCCCCATGGTTTTATGAGCACATAAGAAATGTTCTCAGAGTCGCTTCAACCTTCACAGTGAGTGCTTGAGTCATCGGAAGGGGTTTGTGTTCACAAGTGTCATGACTGTACTTACGAAAGATCAATCATAACTAAAAAGGGAAATAAGATCCTCTGTGCATTCATCCCCAACTCAGAGCAGGTGGACAAAGAGCAGGCAGGGAAGAGTTGGGAGAGGATGAAACCTTGGTTAGAGGTGTGAGTTGAGCTGGCCAGAAGACAATTCCATTTTGCAACAACGAAATTGACTTTTCAAATTGACTTTTGCTCCATGTTGGAATGAAACCAACACCTTCTCTTTCAATGAAGAGACCTCAGAAACCTTCCCATCAAAGCCCCATATCCCATCTCCACAAAACATTTCAGTGTTGCCAGCATATTTTGGCAAAAAACGTCTTGTAAAAAATTTTCCAACCAACTCTAGAGCTCAGCTGGCAAGGAAGTAATTTCCTCTTAGGAAAGGGGAGGAATAGATTACTTCATTTTGGGAGCAGGCTGGGATGGAACTGTGACTATGAGTAGGCGGCAGGTTTGTCATGGTGGTAAAAATATCATGGATACCATGTTTCTTGTGTTTGTCCACGATTTTTCTTTGTGTTTGTGACTTTAATAAGAACGGCCATACTGGGTCAGACTGGCAGTCCATCTAGCCCAGTATCCTGTCTTCTGACCGTGGCCAATGCCAGATGCTTCAGAGGGAATGAACAGAACAGGCAATTATCAAGTGATCCATCCCCTGTCATCCAGTCCCAGCTTCTGGAAGTCGAGGTTAGGGACACTCAGAGCATGGGGTTGAATCACTGACCATCTTGGCTAATAGCCATTGATAGACCTATCCACCATTAATTTATCTAGGGATTTTTTTGGACCCAGTTATAGCTTTAGCCTTCACAACATCCCCTGGCAACAATTTCCAGAAGTTGTCAGTGTGCTGTGTGAAGAAGCATTTCCTTAGGTTTGTTTTAACCCTGCTGCCTATTAATTTAATTGGGTGACCCCTGATTTACCCCTTCACATAACACAATAATAACACTACCTTATTCATTTCCTCCACGCTATTACTATTTTTATAGACCTATCATACCCCCCCCACACCTCCCTCCCAGTCATCTGTGCTCCAAACTGAGAAGTCCTAGATTTTTTAATTTCTCCTCATACGGGAGCTGTTCCATACCTTTCATTTTTGCAGCCCTTCTCTGTACCTTTTCCAAACAGTGGATTGCTGACCCAGTACAGAAGGGAGCACTGTGGAGGGTAGGCCCTGAAGGGTGGTGGGGCTGGAGATCAAGCCTGCCATGCAATCCCCCTGCAGCAGTGGCTCCCAGCTCATAGGGCTGGGCCCACCTCCCAGTGCAGGATGATGCAACCTGGCATATGGGGTCACAGTACCACTTAGATTGGGCCTATTGCTGTGGTCACGTGCACTAGGTTGTAACACTTGGAATGGGGAGCTGGGCCCAGCCCTGCATGACAGAAGCCACCCCTACTGGGGTGTGTGCAGGGTAGGCTTACTCTCCGGTCTCCACCTCAGCATGGCCACCCTATTTAAATGGTATTCTCGTGGCTTTATCCACTATTTCCCTCTAAACTTGTGACTTTTATGAAATTTATTGTGACTGCTCCATGATTGGATTTAAAAAAAATGTCATGACAAATCTGTAGCTCTAACTATGAATCTGAGTTGCACCATGCGAGGAAGAGTCCAGAGAAGGGAATTGCAACTAAACACAATCCCTTAGAAGCAAAGGTTCAGTCTAGCTCAAAGTGTATGAAATTTGAATGACGCACATTATCCAACTGAGGATGGGAACACTACTCACCAGTGTATTTACATTCCAGTACCTTGCATGCCCAGAATAGCCGATCTTGATAAGTTTTTATAGCCCTTTACCAATAACGTGCTGTTTTCCCACAACAAGCCCTGAAAGATTATGTGAACTCAGGTTACTGAAAAGGTCAGAAAAATATCAGTTGAATGTGCAAAACCATCTTTACATATGGCTTAAATATTCTTCCTTGCTTCTGATGTTGGCACAAAGTTGTCTAGCTCAGGGATTCTCAACCTTTTTCTTTCTTTCTGAGCCCCACCCCCTGCTCCCGTCCATGCTATAAAAACTCCACGGCCCACCTGTGCCACAACAACTGGTTTTCTGCATCTAAAAGTCAGGGCCGGCATTAGGGGGTAGCCAGCAGGGCTATTGCCTGCGGCCTGATGCCACGAGGCCCCTACAAAGCTACATTGCTCAGGCTTCGACTTCAGCCCCAGGTGGCGGGGCTCAGAGGCCCGGGCCTAATGCTGGCCCTGCCTGCCGACTCCCCTGAAACCCCTGATTTAGAATCACTAGTCTAGCTATTGTATAAAAAATAAGTTACGATTTGAAAAACAGCATGTGCCCTTTGAAGCTGTGAGCAGCAGTCACTCCATCCTAAAGGTGAGTTTTATGTATGTTAAAATTGGGCATGTATACAAAATTTGAAAAAGGCAGGTGAAAAATGAAGCGTTGTGACAATAATGTTAGAAAAAGCCCTCTCACCTAGCTATCTCAGAATGTCAACAAAAAACAGATTCAGACTTAATAGAGCGAGTCCAAGGCAAGTTTACTCAGCTTTCCATGAGAATTTATAAGGCATCTTGCCTCACAATATAAAGCAATTTTTCCTCACTAACTGATTCCATTCAGGTACCTCAAGTAAAGATTGGTGAATCTTCTTACTTTTTAAGAAAAGTTAGGAGGTTAGGAGCTAAATCTCATCTTCAAAAAGGATTTAAGGAGTCTAAATCTCATTAACTGTTGATAGGATTTAGATTAAGTGCCTAAATCCCTTTTGAAGAGAGAGTTAGGCTCCTAAATCAGTTATCTATTAGAGTGCTGAGTGCAGCAACATTTAAATATCTTTAAAAACCTGGACCCAAGTAACTTAGGTGGAAAAGTCTGACTGAGAGCCAATGAGACTTTTCCTCCTAAGTCTCTTCGGGCCACATTTTCTTAAGGAAGTTAGGGGGGAAAGCACATTGTAGATTACATGCCTAACTCCCATAGAAGTCAATGTGAATTAGGCATCTAACTTGGTTAGGCACTTTTGACAATCCCTAACCATCTGTATCATTAGGGGTCTAAATGCTTTTGAAAAACTGCACTTTAGAAATTCCCGCCCTGTATATTTAGAATTCAGTTCCGTGGCTACTCCTGTTAACTTTCTACTTAGCCATTTCTTAGATGAACAGCAACAAATGCTAATCCCTTTGGTGACCCATGTCTGCAGACTGTATGTGGAAGAATGTAGCCATAAAAAGAAAAGCTGACTTGAGCGATTGCCAGCACACTTGCAAGAACTATGGTGTTCATGCCAAAATAAGAGAATTTTCCTTTTTCGTTCACTCCAATTTTATTATTGTGAAGATGGCACCTGTTTAAACAAGTTCCATTTTATATTTCCTTATTTGATGATATTTGGCTCTGACAGGAATGTAATTAATACTAAGAATGTCAGTATCACTTTGTTCTAATAGTGTTAAGCCAATTATTATTATTAGAACAATCAAAATATTTCTGTATAAGTGTGTTTGTTTATTTCTCTTTCTACATGAATCACTTTGTGATTTGAAAAAAAACCCTCCATCTTAGGATCAAGATTCTCCTATAATTTGCACCAGTGTAAGTGAGAGCACAATCAAACCCTCCATCCCAGCACAGTTTAAGATCTGTAAACATGCCATTGCTCAGTTTTATCAAATCTTTAGCAAAAAATTTGTTTTTTGGGTTTATAAGAAGTGTCATATCACTACCACAAATGGTGCTAAAGATATGAGTGCAATCATAACCCAAAGCTGCCTTTGTAAACCAGTCTTTGCAGAATTTCAATTTAATAGAATTCTGACATAAGACCTGGTCCCAGTTACCTTTCCACCCGGAAAATTTTAACTTTTTGGAAAGAAACTTTTTTTATTATTTATTTATTTTAAAATACCATCCTGGTATCTCATGCGAGTTGTAGTTCAAATGCCCCAGGCCCAGATCCTCCAGAATGTCCAGCTGAGGAGCCCAGACATTCACCACAGTGACTCATCATGGATGATGTATCATGGGTGTCCTAGGCCACTGTGTATTATGGCAGATGTGGTCTGGCTAGGGAACCAGGCCCATAGAGAAGAAGGGGACACAAAGCACGCAGCAACAACTTTCCAGAAGCACCCCGGTGGCAATTCTGATTCAAAATTTTTTGGTTTATGGCAAACAGTTTTGAAACTTGACAGTTAGTAGGTGTTTGGTTTTTGGATGAAAAGTCAAAAAGTTTTCCAGCAGACAAAATTTTTCTTCAGCAAAAACCCAATTTTCTGCTGAAAAATAGTTTCTATGGAAAATTTTCAACCAGCCTTAATTACTATAGGTCAGCAGTTCTGAAATAATGATTCTGTAGTTTCTGTAAGGAAATACATAACACCCTGTCTACACAGTGTAATTCCAAACTAAGACTGTAATAAGTTACTAGCATGGTTAGCTCTAAATATGATTTATCACCACTAGAAGTACCACTAGGTCTCTATATTCTACAAAACTTTTGCTGTTTCTGTGACCATTAAGTCCATTGGTAAGTGTGTATATAGTATATTGTCATCAGGTGGCCAGCCTCCTAGCACCCGCACGTGGCCTGCCTTAGTTTCCCCCTTCAAGGGGCTCCCGAAATAAACTCCATGCTCTCTTTTTCAACCAGTACCACCCCTCCTTTGGGGTCTGGTTTTATTAACAAAGCAATTCAAAACAACATCTCCTCAAATCCGTCCATTTACCTTCTAATCAGATCCCTCCCCAGGCCTTTTCTGCCTATAGCCTCACAACCCAAACCCAGATCCTCTGCTGGAACTTACTCCCTCCCAGCAGCCACTGTACTCTACTCGGGTCTTCCTGTGCATCTCCTGTCTCTGCAACTGCCTGCTGCTCTTTATAGGAGAATCAGCTACTCCCCTCCCTTAGTTACTAGGGTTGGCTGGCACCAGAGCTCTAGCCATTAAGGGACAAGTCAAACTGTTACACATATACAAAGTAAAGTACACTGGACCATTCCTATTATTTATATCAGTTTTACTCCAGTGTACTCCATGGGAGTTACTCTTGATTTACAACAGTGTAAGTCAGAGAAAAATTCTGGTTTGTTACACTAGTGTAACTGATTAAGTGGAATCATATTTATGGGGGGGGGAATAAATATGGATAACGGTATTGCAGAAATATGGATAACAGTATTGTGGGACCCTTCAATCCCCTCTGTTTGCATAATGAAGGGCGTCAAATCATGCCGCTCTCTCTCTCTCTGTTAGTGTCGTAGTCTCTGTAACTTGTCTGCTAATCTGTTCTGAGAGCTCTACCAATGTACCAAGCCAGTAAGTTTTAAAAGACACCACCACACAGTAAGTGTGAGGAAACACTGTGATTCAAGCAGTTATTGGGTTCTGTTCCTGGCTATGCCATTAACTTGCAGTTTTATTTAGGGCAAATCTCTTCACCTCTGGACACATCAGTTTCCACATCTATAAAATAGGTGTATTAGTATTTTTTCTGCATAAATGTCCTGAGGCATAAGGCCACAACCTACTGCCTTCACCTTGAGTAAGCACCTTACTTTGCTAGTAGTCCCACTGATTTCAGTGCATCTACTCACCACTGGGTGGCACCTCCTTCTGGGGATTAGCATTGCCTGGTTCAACGACCCCTTTATTCTCTGTCTACTGTTGCCACTCTCCTCCCACTCACGGAGTCACAGTACGGAAGCTTTGTGACTCGATCCTCCGGTCAGGTCACGCTGATTCCCCTTCGAAAGTCCCTCTGCACCAGCAGTGTCAGGCAGTCCTCATGCCCGCTTCCCTGACTATGTCACTCCTACAGCGACTCAGGCAATCTTCCCATTCACTGCCCCTAGCAGCACCACTCTGCAGTGGATGGTAGGGGAACCCAAGCCTGCCCTGTTCTCAGGGTTCCAGTCCAGGGCCTTGTAGCAATCAGTTAAGGTCTGCGGCTACATCTACCTTACAGTTCATGCCCTTGGACTACTTCCTACTGTGCTTCTCCAAGCTTTTTGTTCTCCAGCCCTCCCAGTCAGACCCTTCTCCCTTGGACGTACTAGGTAAACTCTTTCTCATGGGTGCATATCTCCCCTTCCTCATCTCATGGAGAGACTCTGCAGCCTTCCTCCCTACAACCTCCCAGCTTTACCAGCCTCCTGACTTTATAGAAGCCCCACCTGTTCCCTTACAAGTGAGCTTCCTCCTAATTAGCAACCTCTACACAGCCTAAATTTCCTGTTTGCAACTTAATTGGCCGATTGGGCCCACCTGGCCGAATTTAACTCTTTCAAGAACTCTTTAGGGAGTATATCCCATCACATGTGGGTAGTGGGATCTGCCCTTTATTAAGTAATTAGATAAATTTTGTAGGATTAAAGGCTGGGATTTTCAAAGCAACCTAAGGGAGTTAGGTTCCCAAATTCCACTGAAATTTAATAGGATTTAGGAGCCAACTGTTAGTATCCTTTGAAAATCCCAGCTTCAATGGAAATCACTATCTAAAATTTTAAGTACTATGAGCAATAAATATTATTTGCTTCAGTTTCAAGGGAGTTCTACTTTTTATATCTCTCTATTATTATTAATGTTTGTGTTAGCCCAATACATCACTCATGTATGGCAATTAAACAAGAAAATACTTTCAATTGCCTTTTTTGCTTGTCTAAATATGTTATCCTTTTCAAATGGCTTGATTTTGTTTACTTTGAATAATGTATTTTAGTAAATTTGATTTTTTTCATAAATCACAACAGTTTGCAATATAAATCTCTGTTCCAGTTGTAAAATTAGACAGACAGCCAAATACTTGGAAAACATAAAACATGTATGACCCGCCTCTCCCAGTCCCTGACCACTGCTCCACACACCCAAAATACAAATAGTCCCATGATGCAGAGATATTTTTAACTACTCACACTTCCTATAGCAATACAAGCAGTCACATGACACAAGGTACTTAATGAAGAGGACCAATGCAGTAATTAACCTGGAAATAGTATCAATGAAATCTTTGAACAGAGTGAGTGTGTGTGTGTGTGTGTGTGTGTGTGTGCAGGGTTTTCAGTCACAGTGTGCAGAAACGTAAAAGTCAAGGCTAACTGGAGCCACAGAAAACCCACCATTAAAAGTGCAGTTCTATTTTGAGAATTGACCGTGTAATAATGGCACCTTCTTACCCAATGGATCAGTTCCCTGTGTATATTCAGGATCATATCTACTTATTTCTCGAACAAAAAAAAGTGTTTACTTCCTTTTTACTCCTCTTAACATAGCACTGCTCAGGGAGAGTGAAGTGGATTGAAGCAGAAAGGACAGTCCAGTGGTTAGGTTACTTAGGTGGGAACGTGGGCTCATTTCCCCGCTCTACCACAGACTTCCCATGTGACTTTGGTCAAGATACATAGTCTTTATGTGCCTCAGTTCCCTGTCTGTAAAATGGGGCCATCTTCTCTGAAAAAGTTCTATTCTTCCTCTTTAATCATCAACAGAATTCTTAACTGAGTCCCCTGTTGTGGAATCTGTGCTAGACTATCTCTTCATTAGAAACACTGCAACTGAGCTTCACGGCAGCTAGCACGACAGTGTAGATACTCGGTACAGGGACAGGAGGGGTTCTCCTGTTGCTGTGTAATTAATCCACCACCCCCAGAGGTGGAATTCTTCCATCGACCTAGCGCTGTCTATACGGTGGGGCTAAACAATCATTTTAACAATGTCTCTCCGGGGTGCAGATTTTTTACATCCCTGAGCAATGCAGCTGGGTCAATCTAACTTTTTAATGTAAACCTGGCACTAGCTGTGATGAAGCACATGCCAGAGAGATTCATTTAAATCCCATTTTCATTTTGCATGAAGAGTGGTTAGAAAAAAACAACCATCTTTTTACCTCTAAACTAAGCAAATTCAATGTGAAAATCTTTGAAAGACAGTCATGGGATCCTGTAGTACCAGTCCTTTGGAAATCACCTCTCAAAGTTTGACTGCACTTTAAATAGTCATGGAAGAGCCCTTAAACAATATAATTAACAATAAAAGATGTGAAAGAACTTTGATGGGAAAATGCCTATAGGCCTGGCTGCAGCAAGAAACAAACCATTCAAATGAGGAAGAGTGACTGATTGAGCACTGATTTTTCCAGACTGTGGGTATACTGTGTCAGAGTTCAGCAACCATTTCACCCCGATCACAAAGACCAGTGTGGTCTAGCACCAAAAGCAGCTTCACATATTCTAACAGCTACTGTGTGCCCCCATTGTGCACTGGCCAGTGAAACTCACCTGGCCACCTTGGGGGCCTGCCTCCTGCTCTAGAGGCATTCTGAATTTGCAAGAAAAAGTACCTCTAAGTCTCCATTTGCAGCACATATGGACATCAGAAACCTAATTGTGTTTCTCTGGCTAACAAATCTGAAACAATAGCACCTCAAAATGGAGTAACCAGATCACCACCCAAGTCAATATATATATACACACACACACACACACACATATACATATAATTTTCTACACAGACAGCAGACTTGTTTTCCTCCTTTCTTTATGAGAAATTACTGAGAAAAGAAATGAAAAGGGCTGTGCAATTCTTCTTGGGTGCAAGTTTAAAAAGCACTTCAGAGCTCTGAATATCCTAATATGTGCCTACAGCTAACTGGAAAACCATATTCACATCCTAAATTTACCAGTGTGAATTTATTAGAGCCACAAAAAACCTCTGCAATTGCTCTTTGTAAACAATTGTGTGAAAAATTTCAGAGAGTGATTCATGAGCGTGCCCCTCTCCTCAAATTTGTTTTGATTTTCAGGTTCAAACATACTTAAAATATCAAAGTAAATCTCAGTCAGAACAACAGAGTGTCACTTTTGATTGTTTGTTTTGGGGAGAGGGGTTTGGATTTGAAACCACTTTGGACCCCAATTATACAAAATCTACCCAGCTGACCTAAAACTATGTCCATGTGTGCTCAAAAAATTTCACAAACCTTAGCAAAATGTTGATGAATCTGGTATGAATGCTGCATTTGTAAATAAACTCAAATCCAAGTGAGGTTCAGATTGTTTTTCAGGTTTTTCTACAAATATGATACAACATAATTCACAGTGTCTAGATGTATTAGAAAGTCAGAGAAAAAAGAACAAGTGGGGTCGGGGGGAGAGAGGGAGAGCGAGTGAGAAGGGAATCTGTTTCAAATGGAACTTTTATGGGTAGGAATATGTGACTTAACTCTGAAATTAAATCAGGGTGGAATCGGTGAAGTCTAACTTGTCAAAGAATTAACTTGACTGTTATACTTTATTCGTATTTTTAAAAATACCACATAAAAGAAAGCCGGTAAAAACATCAGGATTGTTCACTCTACCTCCTCTGTAGCATAAAAGAAATTTTCTGCCATATAGTCTAAAATCCCATGATAACACATGAATGGGATGTTAATGAGGACAGTATGTTTGGCTTTTTAATATGGGAGGATCCATGTCCAGAATAAAATATATTGCAAATCTGTTTTTTGAAATTCAGCTTTCCTTAAGTTTGTCTAGGAATGAGAGTCTTAAGCGTGTGATTCAGAATATTAGTAACACCAGGTACAGGCTGTATCAGTATTCAACAGCTCTTCTTTATATTTCCTGGAATGCTTAAATTAAAGCCAGACACAAAAAGGCTAAGTAATGACTCAACACACTAGGGGCTACCATAGAGATTGCACAGCACTTTGAGGCTGGGGCTACATTCCTGGCACAGGTGAAGGGCCAAGAAACACAAGTGCATTTCCAGTGAGATTTCCAGATACTGACATGCTAAGCAAGCAAAGTAGACAACATGCACAGACAGAATTGGGAAACTGGAAAAGATGACATTGCCAGCATTCTTGGCAGAGTCCCAGCGGCAAGCCATTTCAAATAAGCAGTGGGTATTAGAGTAATATTTCTATCACTAAGAACATCAGTAACAGCAGCAAAGCCAAAACAAGAAAAGGAAAAATATAACACAGAATTTTAATAATGTTAAAAAAAAATCACTGTGTATTAGCTTCATGCTGATGTTAATTCCCATATATGTTTCGTGTGCAGGGATCATAACGCTGTTTGTTGGAGGTTTTTTTAAGATGATTATTGATAAACTTAAATGGTACTTTAAAGTAACTTATTTTGCAATACAAAATATGCCTGCTCGAAATAACTGTAAGCAATATTTTATCATGCCTTCAACAGAGGCTCTCAAAGTATTTTACAAATATTAGGCCCTAAATTTAACTTTACGTTAGCATGTGCTTCAGAGTTTTGCTGAATCAGGGCCTTAATCCAGGCCAGATTTTCAGAAGTACCTAAGGAACTTTGACACACAACGTCCATTGGCTTTTACTCTTGAAATTAGGGCATCAAAAATCCCTCCAGTAAGATGCACAAATGATAAATATCATCCCCATTGTACCAATGGAGAAACAGATGTAGAGAGGTTAAGCAACTTGACCAAGGTCATACAGGAAATCTGTGGCAGAGCTAGGAACAGATTACTTTTAATGTGTTGCAGTTATGTTTATTTCTCTAAGCTCCTGAGACATATTTCGGAATAAGTAACTGTCACAGTGTTTGCTTTATTCCCACATTAATGACTTTTTTAAAAATGTATTCACATGTAAGTAGTGGTAACTGCCCCATAAGAAGTATTGCTTAGAAGAGGGTAAAAAAAGATCTCAAGAACCTAAGGGAACTGTCTTCTTCTCATGAGACAATAGGAGCTTTTCAGGTTACCCAATGGGAGCTTTCTGAATGATGAAAGCACTGTAAAAATTATAGAGATTATAGGACTCATGTCTGCTCCTCATTGGTGTACGTCCAGACTAAACCCACCAGCCAATTAAACATTTCCCATTACTTCTGGCTAATAGGTGTTATATTTCCCCTTTATTTTTACTTCTGTTACTCCAAATGTACAGTGGTGACACTGAGGAGGGAATTTAGTCCACTGATTGCCAGAGTGGTGCAGGCCACAGTACTTTGCTGATTTCTGACCCAATTACACCTGGCTGGCAATTAGCACCACCATTTATGTCTGCACTGAATTTGGCCCAGTGACTTTCACAGCCCACATACTCCTGGCTGAATTTGGCTCAAAGAGTATGAACGACTTTGAGGGAAACCTAGCTTTGTTTCTAGAGGAGACAAGAGCAGAAAAACAGCCCTGTAGTTAAAGCACTGGCCTAGAACTCAGGAGCTATGGGATGAGTTCCATCCTGTGCCGCAGACTTCCTGTGACATACTGGGTGTGACAGAATACACCCCTGTGTTCGCACCCTACACGCTATTGTAATAATTGTTGTACAAAGTAGGCCTTGTAAGGTAGCATTTGAAAACTCATAACTTGCTGGTCATTATTGTTCAGGTAAAATACGTGTTGCCACATTGTATGTGAAGTTATAAGATTCCCCTGTATGGTGTTATTAACACATGTTCCAAACCCCACAGCCCTGCCAAAACACAAGTTGGCAAACTGATCTGTCCTAAACAAAGGAGTGTTTGCTCTGCTTAATTTATACTTAAGCAGTAAACAGAGTCATCAATCAGGAAGAGAAGACAAAGAAAGTTTAAACAGGTGAAAAAAACCACCAGGGAATATCCTTCCACATAGACTCTGTACCATGTCTGACTTTTATGCCTCATTACTTGTACTCCTTAAAATCTCTCTCTTTGTAGTTAATAAATTTATTTTACTGTTTTATCTGATCCAGTGTGTTTAAATTGAAGTGTCTGAATAACTATTTGAGATAATAAACTGGCATATTATTCCCTTCAAGGAGTAACTGATTTAAAATATTTGTATTGTCCAGGAGAGGGCTGAGCAGTACAGAACAAACATTTCTGGGGAAACATCTGAGAATGGGGTGCATTGGAGTCACCCTGCAGTATAACTAAGACTGGCGAGAGCCAGAGTGTAACCCAAGTGTGGCTGGCAGGCTGCAGTTACACACACACAACCAGGGTGTAGCTTGAATGGTGGAAGGCTGTTTGTGAGCAGCCTTAGTGGGAGCTACTTCAGCAAGGCATTGCAGGGCACCCAAGGTTGCAGGACAGGTGTGACACAGCCCCTCACTGCCTGGACTATACCCTGGCATGTCACAGTGGCATAGTAAACTAGGATTTATGCGCAGCTTGTTATTTTAAATTAAGTTTACACTTTAAGCACTGGTTTTGACTGTACCCTGGTGTGTCACACTGGCCAAGTCACATGGGTATTTCAGATCTCAAAAGGTATTTAGGTACCCAACTCATTGATTGCAATGGGACTTAGGCACCTAAATACCTTTGAGAATCTATGACATGATCTCTTTTTTTTAAACCCTTTCTTCAGGTCAGACTACAGGATTACAGTGGTCCCTCCTTGCCCTTAAAATCTCTGAATACGGGCGGCGGGGGGAACACCCACACACGCAGACTGAGTGAGGGAATGGAGAGGGGTGGTCAAACTAGTTTGTAGAAAATAAGAACTACACTGAAGCTTTCCCTTGAAAGGAGAACTCAACTTTCTGTGGTTCAAAGGTTCAGTACATTTTTTAAAAAATTGCGTGTGCTTCAGACTTTTCTGCTTTCAGCCAGGACAGTGAGAAGGAATGCATGAATACCACAAGAAAGGCTATTTTTGCATTATTTCCAATGCAGCCAAATCCAAGAAGTACTGGAAATCTCATGACAAATCTTGTTCTCGCAAAATTTCCTGCCCAATTTCCAAATCAAAGAGGTTCACATAAGCCTGTCTGAACTTTGGATTAATGTTCCTACTTTGACACTTTGCTTCATATTAGCTAGTGAGATAGGCAAATTATTTGGAGGTTTGTTTCAACAAAGATTGCCAGGGACCAGGTAGGTGAATTCAAAATCTTATGCTACCAGCCAGTTATTAACAATCTGTCACCTGAGCTGATTATCTCCTCACAGACCCTTCAGCCAGACAAACTAATTGTTTTCTGGGAGGGGTTGATGACCTGACATCCCCTCCTATTCTTTTCTGGAGTCTTTATGGAATGTAGTGTGGCCACTTCCCCTACCTCTTAGTTTCAGTCGATTTGGCAGAGGAGGACATCAAGAGCAAGTAAAAGCTCCTAGTTCCTGCACCAGCAGTTGCTAAAATAAGACCTCTGGCTCACAATCTCCCTAACAGCACTTGAGCTACAGAACCACGAGGGAGTTGTTAGCAACCCTCTAGTAGGGATTATGGAGAGACCGAACGAGAGTGTGCAGCTGCTAGGAAACTCACTGTGACTCCCTAGCTACCACACTATCTGCACAACCCAAACTTCCTACTTTCTCAACAGCACAGTTTGATGTGATTTTGGAAGTACAGTACACAGCTAAGTATGGTAAAAATACAACACACAGCTAAGGAGGATGAATCAACAAGAATTTGTTCAGCCTTGCAGGATGTGCAGATCAAATTCCTGTGGCCATCTTAGGCACCTAGGTGAGAGCAAAAAATATCCACTCCCACTTGGGAAAAAAAATGGAAATGATTTGTCTGGCAGGTTGAAAAATATTCTTTTGAACATGTGAAAGGGGGCATGGGTAAGCTGATCTTAAAGTGTTTATCACGTATCTTCTAGAAGGTAGAAGAATTTCCATGAATAATGTTGTGACCACTATTAAAAAATCTGTGTTTCCTGATGTTGTTTTATTACTTTTATAAGCATCCCAAATCACTAAGAAAAACATAGCATAGTCCACTGTTAGCAAATAGGGCCACGATGAGCTTAAAAGAAACCCAACCAGACACAGAGCTCTAAACATTCCCATGTTGATGCCAGTCCAAAAAAAAAAAAAAAAAATGGACAAGATACCCAAGTCCTGAAATGTGTGATATTAGCAACAGCTAGCTTACATGATTTCTATTCAGCTTTAGGAAGAGCTTGTTTTAAAGTTTTAGTTTTTTCCCCCTCAGATTTAAAATGTGATCCAAGTCTTCTTACAGCATCCAGACGTCGGCATGTTAATATTTGCATAATTCTAATAGACTAATCATTAGACAACCAAATTCCCAATTTTGTCTAGTGACTTCTATGAGAGGTCCACTTACTTATTCCAAGCTGAATTTGTCCCAAGCTATTGATGTCCCCTAGGTTTCCATTTATTTTCTTCCAAAGATAAGAAATGCTATTAGAAATGTAACAAATGCTCCATTTTAAACTCAGAATGGAAGAGAAAATATGGTAGTGGTTGGATAAATCAAGAGCAACAAAAGCAAATAGGAAATAGCCATTTATTAAAAACAAGTTATTTTCTATTTGGTCAGCATACTGCGGATTTCTGTGGCAATCAAGTTCCCTATAAATCCTGTGCTGCATCTTTGGGTCCATCTACTGGTCCTATGTGTTATCACATGCAGTAATATACTAGATACTTAATAAAATTATCTTTAAAGTCAGCTGGTGAATATGCTTGTGAGGAAATGACCAAGTGACTGAGGTAACAGTCATGAGTTTGGGATCTCCTATATGCAAATTCTTATGTAGCTCACACCGCTAGTACAGATGTCTGATTAATGAAAACCACTAGCTACATGAAAGACTTTGGGCTAAACTTTCCTCTCATTTATACCCATGCAACTTTGCTGATTGTTGCTGGAATGTACCAATAAAATGACACAGAATTTTGGACCATCATTTCTGTTATGCTTATAATTCAGGTGCTAGCTCCAAAAATTGACGGCCAGGTAGATATAGTATCTGGTACACCCAGAACAGCTGAAGTGTTCACATCAGGATGATCAGTCATGTTTGCTTCACTTGTAACATTTTATGGAATCCTATTGAAAAAATTTCATCTACCATTTTATGGTGCAGATATTGCTTCATCAGTAATTATACAGAAATTCTATCAATGGAAACTCTATCTTTAATCCAATATGAACTCTTCACCTTTTCTCCACAGTTGTGTACATTTTTCCCTTCAGGCTGGATTTATTTAATGTATTGGATTTATTCAAATTGTGTATTAAAAATGTTAACAGATTCAAAAATACATCCTAACACCCCCACACACACACAAACACACAAAAACAATTCAACAATCAAAACCAATATACTGAAATGACATGCAGATAAGAGGAGGAAAAGGATCTGATTCTGATCTCATCCCAGTCATGTCACTCTCTCAGTTCTCTATAATGCTCATTATTGTCATATCTAAGCTGACTTCAGTAAAGTGACTCCTAATTTACGTCTGTGTAAGCAAGTTTCTAACCGAACAAAACCGAACACCCTTGCCCCGCCCCTTCTCTGAGGCCCCGCCCCTCTCACTCCATTCCCCCCTCCCTCCGTCGCTTGCTCTCCGCCACCTCATTCACTCACTCATTTTCACCAGGCTGGCCAGGGTCCCTTTTCGACTGGGTGTTCTGACTGAAAACCGGACACTTGGCAACTGGTATGAGGGAAAACTATCCGCATGTAAGATCTGTTACTTACAACCAGCCAAGAGCATGAAAAATAAGTTCTGTATTTTTCTAACATATACTGTACCATAATGCTTTGTACTAAAGTATACATATATATTCGTCTCTGAAGAAACCTTGCCAGCAGTCTAATACTGACATATGAGAAATGACCAGTGAGATCCATTTTTGCAAACTTTGTCAGAAACCAGTAAGAGCAGCTCGGATTTCATCGTTATGGATCAGCTTTATAAAGCAATGTGAAATGTGCTGAGACCTCAGAAAGCGGCTCCAAAAACTTGTATTATTATTATTATTATTATTATTGAACATTCCTAGCGGGGTAGGCATCTGGAGGCTAGTCTGCTGAGGTATATATGCAAATAATGTTAGAAGGTATTGATACTAGAGCAAAAGTGCAGATAACCAGCAGGAAGGTTACAGACATCCACAGATCTGATACAATCACAGAGTATATATTGCATTATCAGATTACATACAACAAATCATGTTCTAGCTCCACCTTGTAGTCCCAGATTACATACTGGAGGAATATTTGCCCTGTGTGTATCTGCAGGAAATACTCCCAGTTACTAGCTACAGAAAACAAGGTATGTATCCCATTCCATGCTGGATAATATAACCTCAGCCAGCATTAAATTGCACTAGAATTTGACTCCAAGTTTTTATGCCACATTCCAAGGCTTGCTGAATGATTGCAAAGAGCTTTGAGATCTTTGAAAGAAAGGATTGTTATTTTCATTTGGCTGCCACACCGTATATACACCAGGGTGGCAACAATGGAGTAATGAAAAGGAATGGAAGATCAGCTTTTCAGAGATACAAGATATATACAAAAGGAAAAGGAGTACTTGTGGCACCTTAGAGACTAACCAATTTATTTGAGCATAAGCTTTCGTGAGCTACAGCTCACTTCATCGGATGCATACTGTGGAAAGTATAGAAGATCTTTTTATACACACAAAGCATGAAAAAATGGGTGTTTACCACTACAAAAGGTTTTCTCTCCCCCCACCCCACTCTCCTGCTGGTAATAGCTTATCAAAAGTGATCACTCTCCTTACAATATGTATGATAATCAAGGTGGGCCATTTCCAGCACAAATCCAGGGTTTAACAAGAACGTCTGAGAGGGGGCGGGGTAGGAAAAAACAAGGGGAAAGTACATTGGTACATGGCAGAGTACATTGGTCAAACTGGACAGTCTCTACGTAAAAGAATAAATGGACACAAATCAGATGTCAAGAATTATAACATTCATAAACCAGTCGGAGAACACTTCAATCTCTCTGGTCACGCGATTACAGACATGAAAGTTGTGATATTACAACAAAAAAACTTCAAAACCAGACTCCAGCGAGAGACTGTTGAATTGGAATTCATTTGCAAATTGGATACAATTAACTTAGGCTTGAATAGAGACTGGGAGTGGCTAAGTCATTATGCAAGGTAACCTATTTCCCCTTGTTTTTTCCTACCCCCCCCCCCCGACGTTCTTGTTAAACCCTGGATTTGTGCTGGAGATGGCCCAACTTGATTATCATACACATTGTAAGGAGAGTGATCACTTTTGATAAGCTATTACCAGCAGGAGAGTGGGGTGGGGGGAGAGAAAACCTTTTGTAGTGGTAAACACCCATTTTTTCATGCTTTGTGTGTATAAAAAGATCTTCTACACTTTCCACAGTATGCATCCGATGAAGTGAGCTGTAGCTCACGAAAGCTTATGCTCAAATAAATTGGTTAGTCTATAAGGTGCCACAAGTACTCCTTTTCTTTTTGCGAATACAGACTAACACGGCTGTTACTCTGAAGATATATACAAACAGTACCATATCTTGTGTGCAACTAGGTTTTATATGCACAGTTGCTACCTAGTTTTTTGAAAATGCAGCTGAAACTGGGAAGGACAGTTTATGACTAAAAACATTTCTGTACTTTCAAACACTTTCAAATGCATACAGTAACAAGAAACAGGAACTGTTAGATTAAAAAGATGAACGTGAGTGTGAATGCACAGTGACATACTACTACTGAAGTTTTATTAACACATTGTAGGCCAATTCTGCTTTAACTTTGACTAGGGTAAACCTGGAATAATACTATTGAGGTCAGTGGAGTCACACTCCAGTGTACAGTAATTGAAAGTGGACCTTGGCTCTCTGTGTGTGAAATCTTTACTAAAGCCTTGATCCTGCAAAGAATTATGCACGTTTACCTTTACTGACACGAGCAGTCTCACTGAAGCCTGTGGTGCACTCAGCCAGACATTTGAAGCCTTAGTTATCAGTTTGCACTTAAAAAAAAAAAAAAAGTATTAGGGATAAATTGTACAGGTGTATAACTCTTGTGCAAGACAAAACTGTGTTGAACAGCAACGTTTATTGCAAATTCTACAATTGCTTCTTATAATGATTCCTGTCATCCAACAGGATTTTGACCTACACACCCTTAAAATAAATAAATAAATTAAATACATCAAAAGCTGATTGAAGTCTTTAAAATCCTGTTGCTAACGGCTCCTTTTGAACATTTTTATGTAAATCTCAACATGCCAATGTCTGCTTACTTTCAGATATTTGCCATTTTCAATGCACTTGTGTCACATGACATATAGAAGTTGCTGGGCTCCACATTCTTTGCTTATGTTCCTAAAACTTTATGGAATGTACTATTTGCACTATTTTACATTCTGTTCACATTGCTCCATGCAGCTGGTCTGGTTGAAAAACTGTATGTGGCACTTGTTATATTTCCCGTATGTGTATGTGTGGGAGGGGTGAAAGGTAGAGATCAAAGTGCAATAGACAACCTATTCATTGGTCGAGAAAACAGATGGATCTCATATGTTCTAGGGTCTCCCAATCATATGCTGCATAAGTTCCTGAATGCTTTTAAGTCCTAACTAAGATAAGGTGACTGAAGTAGGGGCTAGGAAAGCAAGCGAGGCTAGCTATAAGGAGTTTGTGTGTTTCCCTCTCTCCATTGTATGTTTCTAT
The DNA here is from genome assembly GCF_965152275.1 of Natator depressus. Lineage (NCBI taxonomy): Eukaryota > Metazoa > Chordata > Testudines > Cheloniidae > Natator > Natator depressus. The sequence goes on along the minus strand of NC_134235.1, from coordinate 164,653,601 downwards.
ATTTGCTGAAGAAAATGGTGCACAGGAACATTGTGCATCTCTTTTCATGTTGCCTGGAATTACCCATCGGACTCTCTTTCTGATACCTACATCACACCACTGTGCATTTGTCCAGTCATACCCAATTATTCCCCCAGTCATTATGCATCCTGCTCCCCGTATACAAGAACTTCACATCAAAATTAGTAATGTCAGCATCCTTATCCTCTTTAAATCCCTCATTAAAAATCTACCTCATCTGTGACCTCTACTATGGAGCCTTCATGTGTCTTATCTGGGGGATTAGCTCACCCCTAGTTTGACACCTCCTCTTGTGATTTCTTGGGCCCCATGTTCCAATCTCTCACTCAGGGGCTTTTCTCACACGCCATGAGCTGCAGCATTTCCTCTTCATGGTTTGGCCCTACGGCCAGGTCAGCACCTGAAGTCCATGAGGTCTCACCTTTACTGCCGTTTTCACTGAGCTGCTTCCTACTCCTTGCTCTCAAGCCTGAGAATGACTGCTGACTCACTCTCCCTGCATCCCCTTGCTGCTCTCCTCTTCCTGGCTCTATAGAAACTCAGCCTCTTCCTGCCCAGCTGGGCTTCAGGTTCAGTTATGGCTGCATATCCAGCCTACACCTCAGGTGAAGCTCATCCTGTCAAGTAGCCCCTTCTGGTTCATTTTAACCCCTTTCAGGGATGGTGTGGGCTGAACACCCCATCACATATCCTCCCACTCAAGTCTACAATCTCAGGGATATGGATGACTCCTGTCCTGCATTCTCTTTCTAGTAAAGCCTGCTCTGTGGCTACCAATTTTTTATATAGTCCTTTTCCATGTTCTCTAAACTCTCCCAGCACCCCTTCCCCCAGGGTCTGAGTTTCTACTGTCTCCCAGTTAGTATCTGTATTTATCCCAGTATGTTTTAATTTTATCTTTATGAGAGTCTTTGTTCCTTCCAAATTCTCTCCTCTTCCACCATTATACTCCCTTTGGCCTTCTCCACCCCCTTTGTGCCCAGGGTAGCAGTTTCTCCCCATTCCTTTTGCTCAGTCTGGCCCTTCTGGCTATTTTTTTCTTCCTCTGAGGGCCATACTTCTTTACATGTCCTATTTCTCCGCAGGAAAAACATGTGCACCCCTTTCCTGCTCTCACAACAGGTGGGAGCCTCTGGGCTGCCTTGCTTCCCTCTCTTCAGGACAAACTTTCTTATTGAGAGTCACATAGGGGCATTCCCTTATCAGGTGTCCCACAGCTGTAACACTTTCTGGGCTGGGCCGGGCCTCAGGCCTCCTAGCCATGAACCCTCTTCCCCATTTTTGGCCTCCACAGCCTCTACTAATCTCTGCCCAGAAGATCCTCAGCAACCACTGTTGTTTTTTGGCCAACTCTCTCAATAATCTCCCAGGTATAGCTGCATTTCTCTGTGTCTTTGCTGATACTCCAGCACTTGCCACAGTAGGGCCTGAAACCGTTCCTATTGTTTATCAGCCCCCTTTATTGGGAGCAGCAACTTTGAGTCCAGCCTGGGAAGCTATAACTGCCCTCTGCAAAGAAAGCTTCCATGCAGGGTGGCTTCATAGTCTTTCTTCCCTGTTCTTTGCTACTTTTCCTGGTTTCCTCACTACCTGAGTCTCTTCACTCCCCTTCTATCCATTAACTAATGTCTCTCACCCTTGCATTGGAGGTGATCAAGTGCACAGTCTCTCACTCTCCCCTTGTATCAAGGGTGACCATCATGCCAGTGTTCTCCACCAAATGGTCCCGGGGTTCGCTCCACTCACTGTTGTGGCGCATCCTTGTGGCTCATCTGGGGGTTAGTTCACCATTGGTTTGACGCCTCCTTTTGCAGTTTCTTGATCCCAGTGTCCCACCCTTTCACTCGATGGCCTCTCTCACACCCCACAAGCTGCAGCCCTTCCTCTTCATGGTTTGGCCCTCCAGCCAGATCACTAGAGCTTCCCTCCCTTTTGTGGGTATCAAAGTCTCTAACCAAACCCCTCAGTCAGCCTGCAAAGTCCATTTTCCTGTCCAGGCCACTTCCCCAGTGGCTCATCAGCAAACCCAGGCCCACCCTCTACTCTGGGTTCCAGCCTACGGACACTACAATCAGCAGCTAAGGTCCATACGGTCTTACCCTTGCTGCTGTTTTCCCTAGGCTTCTTCCTGCTTCTTTCTCTCAAGCCTGAGAGTGACTGCTGACTCACTCTCCCTGCAACCCTTTGCTGCTCTCCTGTTCCTGACTTTATACAAACCCAGCCTCTGCCTGCCCATCTGGGCTTCAGGTTCAAATTAGGGCTGTATATCCAGCCTACACCTCACCCAGTTGTAGCCATCCTGTCAAATTGCCCCTTCTGAGCCATTTTAACCCCTTTCAGGGATGGTGTGCGGTATACACCCCATCACACCTACCTACAAACCACAAGCATCTGCCAGTCCTAAGACATGGTGACCTAGGGTTATCTTCAGCACGGAGATTTGCACACACCCATCTTTACTAGTACCTCTGTCAGTCCCTCCCCGCCCCATTCCCCCATATGCCTGTTGTACTTTACCATAATCCTAGATTATGAGCATTCAAGGGCAGGGAATGTCTGGTTTATTGGTTTGTACAGTGTCTAGAACAATGGGGCCCAATCTCTGACTGAGGCGTCAAGGTTCTACTGCTGTTGGTAATATATTAAAAGTCATCCCCACTACACTCATTACACATACTTTTTCAAAGCAAGGACCTTTAATTGCAAGATAGTCCGATTACTCAGTTATTTCACCCCCGCCAGAAGAATTCAGTTATTTCTGACAAACACAAAAGCATTTGTACATTTTATGTATGCATGTTATTTTTAAATGTTCCAAAAAACAATTAAGAACAAAATGGAATGTGTGCATGAATTTTAATTAACTTATCCCTCATTGCATAGCAGCTTAATCAAATCAAATTGTTTGTTTTGTTTTAGTGTAGCAACCAAAAAGTGGAAAGAAAATAGAGATTTTTCTTAAGAGAGATTTTTTGTAGATTTTAAGGCCAGAAGGGACCACTGTCAACAATTAACACTGAAAAGATAAGATTTTTTTCCCCTGGAAATGACGTATCAAATACTGGAGTACAAACTTGAAGGGAACAAAAAAGGACAGAAGATTCCTAGGAGATCTTAAAACTGTAGAACTTCAATGGTTAGCTGAAAAAACTTCTGAAGATGGTTTTCACCTCCAAATACAGCATAGAAAGTGTTCTTGGTGGCATCTCTTAGATTTTCTTTTCTAAGTTCACCCCCTTCTCTACTACAGCTGTTCAAAAATCATAAGATTTTCCTCTTCTTTTTAGCGTGAAAGTTTTGCCATCGTACCACCAACATTTCATTTCTTCATGAAATTGCAGGAGGTTAGTTATTCAGATAAAATGTGAAAAGGCAGTACCGGGCAGTACATCAAAGAAAATGAGAGGAAAAGTAGAATTGGTTCTTTTCCAGTATTTTCTAAATGGAACTCCTGCAAAATTAAGTTTATGATATGTGCAAAGCATGGTACATCGACAAACCCATCATCTTGCATAGCATGCACCATATTAGCCTCAAAATCTGAGGTCTTGAACACAGGGAAGAAAAAGAAGATGGTCAACCACTCATCTATCACCTCCCTCAGCTTCTGCAATAGACTACATGGCAGTATGTGATTTTTTGAAAATGCCTATGCACGGTTGCAACCACGGCTGCAACAATACAGGTGCTCCCTCCCTATCTAAAGCTGATCCAATAGTTACTCACATATAAGCTGTCAGTCATCAAACAGCTGGTGCCCAACACCTGGTGACCTATGACTAGTCCGGTAAGTCTGTCGTGACTGTGCTGAAATGATCTTTCTCGCCGCTCTACCCCAAAAATGCCAGTGAGGGGAAAAAAGGTGGCAACATTTTCGTCAACTTGAGATTCAACAAGAGGGGTATATGAAGTGGGTACAGTGAATTTAAGCCAGGCAGAATGAACACAGAGAACAGCAGCATTATTCTGCAGAAATAATCAGCAGCGGAAGATGCAATAGGATCAAAGGACAGACAGAGCAAGGGAGTATTACGCAGAACTGCACACTTGGAAGAGCTGGAGCAGTGGCAGTAGAGCCTCAATTTTGTCTCCGAGCCGCATGACACAGGTAATGGAAGCACTGCTGAATCTGGCCTGCGCAGAGCGGATGCAGTCATGGGACTAAAGATGAGCACGCCACTCCTCCCATCTGCTTTTGTGACATCAGCGAGAGGGCTGAAACAGAGAAAGCAAAGAAAAAGCAATGGCTGCAAGAGTAGTCTGGTGCATATGATGCTGCTGCGGTGCTCTCTGAGCGATGGAGACACTTACCATGACATGGTACCTATGGGCGAGGTGGATTTTACTCCACCCAATCCTTCTTCTGGCCACTAATACTGGATCACCATTTATCATCAGTACCATAGTATCATACCTCCTGACCATTAGCACTCAGTACCCACCACTACACCTCCCTATCATTAGCAGCCTTGGGGTCTGCAGCAACATGATCATCTTTTCCAGATGAATAGACACAACAGAAGAATCTTCCTCTCCAGATCTGATACAGATCCACAACAGTGGATGTTGCACTGCCAGAGCAATAAATCGGGACATCCTTGTAGCATTCATGCAGGGTTCATGCACTTGGCAACATCCAGGGCACACCCGGAGTGTTGTGTAGGAGCAGTGCACACACGGCTCCTCTCAAGGGCATGAACCTTGGAATCTCGCCCAGAGGACATGAACCGTGGGAAGCCTCCCAGGACTGGGCTCAAGGCCCGAGAGCAAGGAATGCGGTAGATAGATATTGGTAAATAAGAATATTAAACAAAGCCAGTGTATTCCTTTTATCTGTTGGAGTATGTAATGCGCAGGAGGAGGGAGAGAAATAAAAGAGAGGGTGGAAAGCTGACAGGCAGACCAGCCCATCGGCAGACCAGCCTGCTTGCTTGCTTAAAGCCTTGTTCTGTCTTGTATTTGAACCGCAACACATCCTGATATTATTAATAATGCTATTTTAGACCAAGGTGTTTAATAGAACACTGAAAGACATGTGTAGCAACCTGCATGTAATTTGGATGGAGGAGCACAGGTTGCAGGAGGGAAGAGTTTGGAGAAGACACCAGGAAGTTAGTCTGTGTGCAAATAGCTGGAATGCTAAGTGCAGTTGCAGCATCTCTGTAAATAGTTTTCTTAATAAGCAACCAGTTTGGTTTTAGAAACATGGAGTCCTTTCGCAGTACATGAAACAACAAAGCAACAGTTCCTAAAAAATGAAGTGTACCAATCTATTAGATGTATCCCAAAGAGATACACAAAATACAAGGTGGGTTTTCTTTTCTCCTTTTCCTGTATTAAACAGCAGTTTCTTGGAGACAAAGAGTCTCAGAAGGATAAACTCCTCAGCACTTCTACTTGCTTTCTGCCTGGTCCTAATATCTCAGTAGCCACATTCTTCCTGTCTGCTGTCTTTTCTGTTCTTCCCAGGATAGTGATCTGACTCTACATCTCTGGCGTCCAGACTCTACTTTTTTCCCAGTGTGCTCTGGAGTTTGTTACACAATGAGAAATACCATGACGCGTCCTCCCCTTCCCTAATATCAGAGTAGTTCAGGGAAGCACTGAGTGACTTATTTTTCCACATACTGGCCTGAAAGTCTAGGCTACTCTGCTCCACAAACTTAGCTCACATTTTTAGGTATGTGGATACACTTATCTTGTGAATGGCCTTGAGGGGGGGGAGAGAAGGGCTAAGGGGAGCTCTGATCTCCCCGCCTCTCAAAGTGCTATTCTGAAGGCTCTAGCAAAACACATATTTGGAAAAATCAGACTAGCTTGTTAACAAGCACTGTGTTCTCCTGAGTCTCCTAAGCTTCAGTGATAACATGTCCTGGCACATCTCATCTGCCCTGGTGATGACCTGCACCCCATCTACTGAGCTGTGCCTCCTTTGCAAAATGAGCATAATAGTTATATTCCTTATACCAGTTTTGTGGGACTCAGTTAATTCATGTTCCTGAAGTACTGAGATGAAAAATCCTGTATATATGTGCAAAGTATTAGTAAATGTACAAGATTATGGCATGAAACTAGACATTCCTATATAAAGTTTTTGTGATTCTATATATAAAAGGTATATTTATTTAAATTACATGATAAATATGTAATAATGTCCAAAGCATATCTTTTCTGTGACATAAAATTGAACCATATGTCATGTACATTTTTTATACGCTGTGACATATTTGGACAAATGTATAGGATTCTCTCCACCCGTCTCCGATGAATCTAACCTGGTAACACTAATTTTGCTGAATATTTTCCAACCACAGTCATTTAGGCAGACAAAAAATAAACACCTATTTCGTGTAGTGAACTGGAGTAATGTACATCCTGTACTCATAGTAAAGGGGACACTTTGGAGCCCAGTTGTTTTTCCTTTCAGTAAAAGTTTACCACTTCATCACTTACACAAGGTTAATATAGGCTCTATACACCAAAATATACTGTAGTGTGCATAATTTGCATGTGTCAACAGATGCATCATACAAGAGCCTCCAAGGGCAATTAGTCTATTTCCCAAAAATTCTTACCTCGCAGTCACTGGCAGGCCTGGGAACCATGGCTTTAAACAAATGTGAACTACATTTGTGGAGTTTAAATAACAAATTGATTTATTTTTGGCTTGTGCAGCACAGCCACTAAGTAAAATTTAGCATCTGTAAATGGCCTCTGTGTCCAAGACCCAACTTAAGGGGAGGAAGCTTTATGGTTGGCCCTTCTCCAAAGTTTGAGGCTTCAGGCTACATTCCTGGGATTTGCTGTCCATGGACCCTTTTTTGCTATGATTAGGTAGGTCTCTGTTAGAACCCATGGCAGCAAATCAATGTCCTTTTCATATTACTTGCTTTGCTTTTTTAACCTGTCAAAGCTCAAAAGCCAGAGAGGGCCATGCTTCATGCCAGCTATATATCATATTGGTAATTTCCCGTCGATTAACAAATATGCTACTAGTGTTTACTAGTGGTCCTACCCTAATCCTTAAATTCATTCACCACTTCCTGCCTGGCAGAGATGGCTGTGTGATCTGCCCAGGGAGCAGACCAGGCATGTGCTCGTGGGTCAGCTAACTCTGGCAATTGTCAGACATAAGTACAAGGGGATAAAAATAGTACCATGCTGGGAAAACGCTTCAAAATATGTAGCAGCTAACGTACCTTCCTAAGGAATAAAATAATCAGGTATTTCTTTTTGTGCAGAAGGCTTCCCAATCTTTGAGCAGAAACTTGCAAAAGCAATAGATTTGTCTGCAGAGCAAAACAATATCCAATACTGCACGGGTATGTCTACATGACGAAATTAGGTCAAATTTATAGAAGTCGGTTTTTTAGAAATCGGTTTTATATATTCGAGTGTGTGTGTCCCCACAGAAAATGCTCTAAGTGCATTAAGTGAATTAACTCGCCGGAGCGCTTCCACAGTACCGAGGCTAGAGTCGACTTCCGGAGCGTTGCACTGTGGGTAGCTATCCCACAGTTCCCACAGTCTCCACTGCCCATTGGAATTCTGGGTTGAGATCCCAATGCCTGATGGGGCTAAAACATTGTCGCGGGTGGTTCTGGGTACATATCATCAGGCCACCGTTCCCTCCCTCCCTCCCTCCCTCCGTGAAAGCAAGGGCAGACAATCGTTTCGTGCCTTTTTCCCTGAGTTACCTGTGCAGACGCCATACCACGGCAAACATGAAGCCCGCTCAGGTAACCGTCACCGTATGTCTCCTGGGTGCTGGCAGACGCGGTACTGCATTGCTACACAGTAGCAGCAACCCATTGCCTTGTGGCAGCAGACGGCTACAGTACGACTGGTAGCCGTCATCGTCATATCTGAGGTGCTCCTGGCCGCGTTGGGAGTGCCTGGACAGACATGGGCGCAGGGACTAAATTTGGGGTGACTTGATCAAGTCATTCTCTTTAGTCCTGCAGTCAGTCCTATTGAACCATCTTATGGTGAGCAGGCAGGCGATATGGATTGCTAGCAGTCGTATTGTACCATCTTCTGCCAGGCAGGCAAGAGATGAGGATGGTTAGCAGTCGTATTGTACCATCATCTGTCGAGCAGCCCTGAGATGTGGATGGCATGCAGTCCTTCTGCACCGTCTGCTGCCAGCCAAAGATGTAAAAGATAGATGGAGTGTATCAAAACAAGAAATAGACCAGATTTGTTTTGTACTCATTTGCTTCCTCCCCCCCCACGTCTAGGGGACTCATTCCTCTAGATAACACTGCAGTCACTCACAGGGAAAGTGCAGCGAGGTAAATCTACCCACGTATCAATCAGAGGCCAGACTAACCTCCTTGTTCCAATAAGAACAATGACTTAGGTGCACCATTTGTTATTGGAACCCTCCATGAAGTCCTGCCTGAAATACTCCTTGATGTAAAGCCACCCCCTTTGTTGATTTTAGCTCCCTGAAGCCAACCCTGTAAGCCATGTCGTCAGTCGCCCCTCCCTCCGTCAGAGCAATGGCAGACAATCGTTCCGCGCCTTTTTTCTGTGCGGACGCCATACCAAGGCAAGCATGGAGGCCGCTCAGCTCACTTTGGCGATTAGGAGCACATTAAACACCACATGCATTATCCAGCAGTATATGCAGCACCAGAACCTGGCAGAGCGATACCGGGCGAAGAGGCGACGTCAGCGCGGTCGCGTGAGTGATCAGGACATGGACACAGATTTCTCTGAAAGCATGGGCCCTGCCAATGCATGCATCATGGTGCTAATGGGGCAGGTTCATGCTGTGGAACGCCGATTCAGGGCTCGGAAAACAAGCACAGACTGGTGGGACCGCATAGTGTTGCAGATCTGGGACGATTCCCAGTGGCTGCGAAACTTTAGCATGCGTAAGGGCACTTTCATGGAACTTTGTGACTTGCTTTCCCCTGCCCTGAAGCGCATGAATACCAAGATGAGAGCAGCCCTCACAGTTGAGAAGCGAGTGGCGATAGCCCTGTGGAAGCTTGCAACGCCAGACAGCTACCGGTCAGTTGGGAATCAATTTGGAGTGGGCAAATCTACTGTGGGGGCTGCTGTGATGCAAGTAGCCCACGCAATCAAAGATCTGCTGATATCAAGGGTAGTGACCCTGGGAAATGTGCAGGTCATAGTGGACGGCTTTGCTGCAATGGGATTCCCTAACTGTGGTGGGGCCATAGACGGAACGCATATTCCCTATCTTGGCACCGGAGCACCAAGCCGGCGAGTACATAAACCTCAAGGGGTACTTTTCAATAGTGCTGCAAGCTCTGGTGGATCACAAGGGACGTTTCACCAACATCAACGTGGGATGGCTGGGAAAGGTACATGACGCTCGCATCTTGAGGAACGCTGGTCTGTTTCAAAAGCTGCAGGAAGGGACTTTATTCCCAGACCAGAAAATAACTGCTGGGGATGTTGAAATGCCTATATGTATCCTTGGGGACCCAGCCTACCCCTTAATGCCATGGCTCATGAAGCCGTACACAGGCAGCCTGGACAGTAGTCAGGAGCTGTTCAACTACAGGCTGAGCAAGTGCAGAATGGTGGTAGAATGTGCATTTGGACGTTTAAAGGCTGCGCTGGCGCAGTTTACTGACTCGCTTAGACCTCAGCGAAACCAATATTCCCACTGTTATTACTGCTTGCTGTGTGCTCCACAATATCTGTGAGAGTAAGGGGGAGACGTTTATGGCGGGGTGGGAGGTTGAGGCAAATCGCCTGGCTGCTGGTTACGCGCAGCCAGACACCAGGGCGGTTAGAAGAGCACAGGAGGGCGCGGTATGCATCAGAGAAGCTTTGAAAACCAGTTTCATGACTGGCCAGGCTACGGTGTGAAAGCTCTCTTTGTTTCTCCTTGATGAAACCCCCCGCCCCTTCGTTCACTCTACTTCCCTGTAAGCTAACTACCCTCCCCTCCTCCTTTCGATCACCGCTTGCAGAGGCAATAAAGTCATTGTTGCTTCACATTCATGCATTCTTTATTCATTCATCACACAAATAGGGGGATGACTACCAAGGTAGCCCAGGAGGGGTGGTAGAGGAGGGAAGGAAAATGCCACACAGCACTTTAAGCACAGCACTTTAAAAGTTTACAACTTTAAAATTTATTGAATGCCAGCCTTCTGTTTTTTGGGCAATCCTCTGTGGTGGAGTGGCTGGTTGGCCGGTGGCCCCCCCACCGCGTTCTTGGGCGTCTGGGTGAGGAGGCTGTGGAACTTGGGGAGGAGGGCGGTTGGTTACACAGGGGCTGTAGTGGCAGTCTGTGCTCCAGCTGCCTTTGCTGCAGCTCAACCATACACTGGAGCATACTGGTTTGATCCTCCAGCAGCCTCAGCATTGAATCCTGCCTCCTCTCATCACGCTGCCGCCACATTCGAGCTTCAGCCCTCTCTTCAGCCCACCACTTACTCTCTTCAGCCCGCCACCTCTCCTCCCGGTCATTTTGTGCTTTCCTGCACTCTGACATTATTTGCCTCCACACATTCGTCTGTGCTCTGTCAGTGTGGGAGGACAGCATGAGCTCAGAGAACATTTCATCACGAGTGTGTTTTTTTTTTCTTTCTAATCTTCACTAGCCTCTGGGAAGGAGAAGATCCTGTGATCATTGAAACACATGCAGCTGGTGGAGAAAAAAAAAGGGACAGCGGTATTTAAAAAGACACATTTTATAAAACAGTGGCTACACTCTTTCAGGGTAAACCTTGCTGTTAACATTACATACATAGCACATGTGCTTTCGTTCCAAGGTCGCATTTTGCCTCCCCCCACTGCGTGGCTACCCCCTCAACCCTCCCTCCTCCCCATGGCTAACAGCGGGGAACATTTCTGTTCAGCCGCAGGCAAACAGCCCAGCAGGAATGGGCTCCTCTGAGTGTCCTCTGAAGAAAAGCACTCTATTTCAACCAGGTGACCATGAATGATATCACTCTCCTGAGGATAACACAGAGAGATAAAGAACGGATGTTGTTTGAACGCCAGCAAACATACGCTGCAATGCTTTGTTGTGCAATGATTCCCGAGTACGTGTTACTGGCCTGGAGTGGTAAAGTGTCCTACCATGAAGGACGCAATAAGGCTGCCCTCCCCAGAAACCTTTTGCAAAGGCTTTGGGAGTACATCCAGGAGAGCCGTGAATGCCAGGGCAAAGTAATCCTTTCACATGCTTGCTTTTAAACCATGTATAGTATTTTAAAAGGTATACTCACCGGAGGTCCCTTCTCCGCCTGCTGGGTCCAGGAGGCAGCCTTGGGTGGGTTCGGGGGGTACTGGCTCCAGGTCCAGGGTGAGAAACAGTTCCTGGCTGTCGGGAAAACCGGTTTCTCTGCTTGCTTGCTGTGAGCTATCTACAACCTCATCATCATCATCATCATCTTCTTCGTCCCCAAAACCTGCTTCCATGTTGCCTCCATCTCCATTGAAGGAGTCAAACAACACGGCTGGGGTAGTGGTGGCTGAACCCCCTAAAATGGCATGCAGCTCATCATAGAAGCGGCATGTTTGGGGCTCTGACCCGGAGTGGCCGTTCTCCCCTCTGGTTTTCTGGTAGGCTTGCCTCTGCTCCTTAAGTTTCATGCGGCACTGCTTCGGATCCCTGTTATGGCCTCTGTCAAAATCTCCCAGGGCATGAAGGACAAAGGTTTTGGCATTTCGAAAACTGGAATGGAGTTCTGATAGCACGGATTCCTCTCCCCATACAGCAATCAGATCCCGTACCTCCCGTTCGGTCCATGCTGGAGCTCCTTTGCGATTCTGGGACTCCATCATGGTCACCTCTGCTGATGAGCTCTGCATGGTCACCTGCAGCTTGCCACGCTGGCCAAACAGGAAATGAGATTCAAAAGTTCGCATTTCTTTTCCTGTCTACCTGGCCAGTGCATCTGAGTTGAGAGTGCTGTCCAGAGCAGTCACAATGGAGCACTCCGGGATAGCTCCCGGAGGCCAATACCATCAAATTGTGTCCACAGTACCCCAAATTCGACCCGGCAAGGCCGATTTAAGCGCTAATCCACTTGTCAGGAGTGGAGTACAGAAATCAATTTTAAGAGCCCTTTAAGTCGAAATAAAGGGCTTCATTGTGTGGACGGGTGCAGGTTTACATCGATTTAACGCTGCTAAATTCGACCTAAAGTCCTAGTGTAGACGAGGGCTTAGTAGGCACCTTGAATTGCTTTTTATGAAACAGAGTAACGAAAAATAAAATAACCATGCATTCCTTAAGGGTTTGAGGGCAGAGGTGTAGCATCTCCATGTGGGTGTAAGGTGATTTCACTTGTATGTCAGGAGTACAGGGGCTTGTATAAGCCTTCTAAAACAGTAAGTGGAAGGTGTTTCACAAGGCGGAAGTAAGGTACTTTTTAAATATATATATATATATATATATATATATGATTGAGCCTTGGTTAGAGTTGTTCAAATGGGTATAAAAACGGGAATAAATTGGACATGAATAAATTTAGGCTGGAAATTAGAAGAAGGTTTCTAGCAATCAAATGAGTGAGGTTGTGGAACAGCCTTCTAATAAGGCTACTACTCCTAACTAGTTTTAGAATGGAGTTTGAAAACTTTATGAATAGGATTGTATGATGGGATTGCCTGCAACAGGGAGCTGGACTCAATGACCTTGGAGGTCTCTTCCAGTTCTATATGGCAGTTTTAGGATCTGATCCTACAAAGGGTCATGTACCTCTAACCCACAGGTAAGGATGTATTACAAGTCCCCCTCCATGCTCAATCAGCACAGGATATGAGGCTGTTACAACACCAGCTAGAGAGCTTTCACTCAAGCTGTAGCAGCTCATGCTTTTAGCTCTGGAGGTCTCCAGTTCAATTCCCAGTGTGTCAGCCAGGATGGCAGCCATTATACACACACTAAACATTACACATGTGAGTGGTCTAATTGGGATTATGTAATGTATAAAGTTAAGCCCATATGACTAGTTTTGCAGGATCAGGGCCCTATTTTGAACAGTTCTGCCTGCAATTCTTGAAGAATTAAGAACCCAGAGGCACAAGACATGTTTTAAACCTAAAAAGTTAGAAGTAAGAATAGCATAACACAATGGGTCATGTCATGGTTCAAGAAGGATTCCTTGATTTACAGAGATAACAATTATCTCGTTATTCATTGTTAGTTCACGCATCCCAGGCTAAGACTGCTAAAAGTAACAACCTCCAGAATACACAGGCAGGACTTAACTTCCTCCTAGCCCATCTTTGCCATTAAGACAACAACATAATGTCAAAACAAGACAACTGAACACTAAAGATTCAGCAACACTTGCTGATGGAAGTGGTGTCTGCACTGATTATTACAATAACTTAGTTTTTAGATACCAACGTGATATACCCAGGGGTGGCCTGATTTTCACAGGGTAGCAGGATTCTTCTGTTGATCCATATTATTAGCAGTATTTAAACTTTCCATATAAAATAAAGCTGTTGAAGTCCTGCTGGTTCATTGTAGTAGGTAAGAGCTCATTAACTCCACTGTAACATAAGGGAAATAGAAGTGACTCTTAACAGAATGAACTCAGGGGCTAGTACTGAGGTACTGAAGTGAAAATTTAGGGACAGCCAAACTCAGAAAGGAAGCTTAGACTTAGACTTATGTTGTATTATTTTTTTTTTATTTACCAATAAAAGCAAGCTACAGAAAGAAGTTGCGTTTGGGCCCTAAATCAGAGTCTTGTTCCAGAAGATGATACAGGTTCTGTATGCTCTTCCAGTTTTCACAATCTAACTATATTAAAAGTCGGGAGTATAAGAAAAAGAATGTCTACTATATTATAAGAGTCAGATTCCAATTCTGGAACAAGTTCTCTTGGGGGCCTTCAATGGGGCTCCATGTAGGGGCACTGGTTCACCCATGAGAGGTTCAGAGCATTAGAGATTACTATCTAATGCAAGCTGCGACTAATCTTGTGTAAAAATGTACTGATGATAAAAGTGCCTGGAGCTCAGATTTCCCAATTCATAGTCAATCAGCCATCAGTTCATTGTTAATTGAAAGAATTGATATGTTGCCATGAACATTAGTGAATGCTCTGTTGACTGAAATGCTCAGTTTAGGGTTACCAAGCCTCCAGGATTGTCCTGGAGTCTCCAGGAATTAAAGATGAATATTTAATTAAAGATTATGTCATGTGAGGAAACCACCAGAAATATGTCCAAGCAAAATTGGCAACCCTAGCTCAATCACTTGGAGCCTGCAATCAGTGCTCAACGGGAGCCTTCAGCCAGTATGCAGATCTTCAAATAACAAAACAACACTCTCATTGTAATATATAGGAAAATCTTGCACAAGAAAAAAACCCTTGCTTAAGAAAACAGCTGGAGCCTTTGAGTCAAGGATATTGTCCTCAGATATTTTCTTGTCATTATCTGCTGTAAGGGAGATGAAACCCACTGTATAGGCTGATATCAAAATCTAATCAAGAAAAAAAGATGGCTTTTTGAAGCACATTATAGGCCTGCTTTTCAGAAGCACTGAGCACCTACAGCTCTCACTGGTTTAAATCGGATTTGTAGGTGCTCAGCAGGTTTGAAAATCAAGGCCCATAATTCACGTTAACTGTTGGCTCCCTCTCCCCAAATCTTCTTAGTGAAGATTTGATAACAGAGTGCTATAGTGAAGTGTTATTTTTGAATGCATGTAACTGATAGCAGTCAACTTTTAAAGCATTTCAACCCATGAGCTAGCCTACTGCCAGCTGACACAACTGATACTTTTCATCTGGGGGAGTACTTTGTGTGAAAACTGTCAGTTCAAAACATCACACAAGATTTCAGTCTCAAGTGTTTGCCATTATTTTATTAATTTTGCCATTCCTTCTCCCTCCCCCACCCTCAAAAAAAAAGTTTTGAACATAGAACACCTGCCTTTCTTTTGGCATTTGTCATTTTGGGGGGTAGTTATCCAATAGGACAGCAGATAGTTACCTCAATGTCTCTAAGGGTCAGGTGTTCAACAGTGTAGCAGAAGAGGGTTCAAGAAACAGTGCCCCTCAAAGATAAAATGAAAGATTCTAGGTGGGAGAGAAACCATTTTTCCCTGTCTCACTGATCGTTGTTTTTTCTGTGGTGATCCACTCCCATTAGTAGCTGCTGTGCGCCAGTGGAGAAGGGCCATGGAATGCACCTTAATGGCAGGGGTTGCCTGGCAACATATGAAGCAAAGATGCCCTGTCCTGGCTATTTGTGAATGGATGAGGGAGGGGCTGGTGGGTGCAGCTCCTAGGTCAGAGCAAAAGGAGCTTCTTATTTAGCCCTTTGCATTAGAAGGGCAGTCTCCTGGATCAGACTGCAGAACACTGCCCCACAGTTTACACTCTTTTTAACTTCCTCTTGCCACATATTCCCTTCTTCCAGTGCAGTGTCAAGCCCCTTTTACTTACAGTACTGTGTAAACAGCAACATGAGACCCCTCATTGTCCCTAACTGACTTAACTGTCATCCAATCAACCGGTAGGGCAAACAGGATTTAAAAGAAGTCTACATGGTGGGAACTAGTGGGGAAAAAAAAAATCTTTGCCTAGACAGCAGGAAGGGTGCTATCTATTTAATTATATGGTCACCATCACTGGACTCTGTGTGTGTGTGTGTGTGTGTGTGTGTGTGTGTGTGTGTGTGTGTGTAGAAATGATTGGGGGTAAGTTAGGTCAAAGAATTGAGTTTTTTATTTAATTCTGAAAGTGGTTAGCTCCATGATTGTTTTTCTAACTGAAGTCACATACATACACCTCCTGCAAGTCACAGTCACAATACATATCTCCAAGATGTGGCTCCATAGTCTGGGTCCAGTTGTGTGAACATTCTTATCTCTTGCACTCCCAGTCCTCCCCCACATCAGTCTACAGTTTCATTATTCTGGAGGAAAGCAGCTGTCATGGCTGCCACTGAGGGCTTTGCACATCAGGATTGGGACCTTGAACAGGACTCTGTGCTCAGTGGGGACCCAGTGCAAAGAATAGAGCATTGGGGTAATTTGCAAAAAACAACCTCAGTTGCGAAGTAGATGCCTGCTTGTAAAATTTGGAGCTTTTTCAAGGTGTGTTCCATCTACCATAGATATAGTCGATTGCAATAGGTAAGCCTGCTTGGATCACAATGACCCGTTTTGCATCTGCTAGTCTGGGGCTCAATCTTCTGGCTATTTGCAGATGGAAGTGAATGGGAGAATGGGGGGTTGCCACTGTGTTATTTGAGTGTTCAATAGCCATGACGTGTTGAAAAGGACCTGAAGTCCTCCAGTTGATTTAATATTTTGAGGCTGGGTGTCCTCAAGACCTCACTGTGATAAAGGACACAAATTCTTCAAAGAGATTCCCCTCTTCCTACTAGCATCTCATCAGTCTGCTTGGGTTCACCTTTAGAAATTGCTCTCTTAATCCAGGAATTTATTTTGGCTGAACAATGAGGGAGATGGTGTTGTTTATGTTTGATGTAAAAAAGATATGGAGCTGAGTGTCAGCTACATACTCCTGCCATTTTGGCTCATGTTGTCTAACATTACTTTTACTGTGGCTTCATACAGCTGTTGTATAATAGGGGAGAGTCTGAGCCTTAGGGAACTCTTTATGTGGAGGAACAGTTGCCCATAATAACCTTCTAAGTTCACTATGAGAAGGACCTCAGACATTTCAGAGCATTTCCACTCCCTCCTACGGATTCTGAGAGATAGGAACTATCCATAGTATCAAATGCCACTGAGTTCCAGCAGGATGAGTATAGGCATGCTATAGCCAGTAGGAGGCAATTCAGAGGAGCAAGTGCTGTATGAGTGTCATGCCCTGGCCTACCAAGCCCTGGGATAATACTAAGACTGAAAGGGAGATTCAGATCTTTGTTCACTATGTTAGTCAGTGTCCTTCTATAAAGTGATTAGATATGGTATTGCCTTTGATCTAACACACCCCTCTCCCCCAAGATTTTATTGGTTCAGATAAAATGGAAAGTGGATCTTAATTATTTTGGATTTGCAAGGGTTTCACTTTTATTCATCCCATTTTAGTCTCAGAGTTGCAGTAGCAATTATATATTGCTGTATTATTCTAAGTGTTGCCTTGTAATGTGACTTTTTGAAAAACTGTTTCTGATTAGAAATTCCTTGATTAAAGCAGAGTTAGAGGAATGGTGCTTCTACTCTCCAAGTATGGTGTATTTAGACTATATTAACATTACTATTCACCATTCTTGATTCATCATTACTTTTCTGCTTCTTCATGCACTGGTGATAATATATATGTGTGCATCCCCCCCCCCCCCCCGCCAATTTTTCCTCTCCTAAATGGACTACTAAGAAAATGGTTTGCAGTAGCAGCTGAGTGCATCTTCATATGTATGACTCCACCAACTGTTTTTTCTTGTTTTTTCCCCTTTAAGGTGTTTAACATGACTGCAGCTGTCAGCCAGTTACTTTGCCAGCCAATTGCTTTGCTGTTTTTTCTTTTTTAATTATTATGGATTTTTGTACACTATTGAAAAGCCCTGTTAACTTAAAATACGGTGGGATGGAGAAAAGAGGAGTCTCTCTTTCCAACACTAAGAGGACAATGTCTTCGCATTAATAATATATATTAGGAGATTTCAGTATGTTTTAGCAACATTGATGTGAACTGATGGTGTACTAAAGTGGTCTCCATTCAAAGGAAACTGTTTCAGAATAAGCTGATTTCATTAGGACAATAATGTTAGGACTATAATGTAAGTCCTATGATAAGAAGGACTCCTTTAATGGAAAGCACTGCAGCAATACAAGTCATTGCCCCTGAGTAGGTATATTGTATACTTGCAAGCTATAAACCTCACACCAGGAGTCAACTGAGAGATGTTCCATTGACTTCAATGGCATTTAGATCAGGCCCCAATGGGAAATTTAATGTTGTTCTTTTTGAAGCTAAACTGGATTCAAAACTTGAAGGCGAGCCAAGATACTGGATTTCCGTCATTCTGAGTTCCTTAATATATGATACAATGTGTTGATTCATTTGTTGTTTTAAGTTAGGGAGAAAAATGATTACAATGGTAAAAACAATTGATTTGTCCAGAAGGACTCTAAATTTTGTCTCCTTTTATCTGAGGTTTAGTTCCAAAATAATTATTTTTGGATTGTTGGTTAAGGAATGCCACCTACTGGACAAAATAAGTTTCTTTTGGAAAATGGAGAATCCTCTGCTTGGAATCTGAGTGTTCCATCACCCTGGAAAACTGATGAGAAACATGCAGTGGTTTTTCAAAATTCTTTGAAAAGACACAATGTGTCCAGAGCATTTATTTATGTCCAACCTCAAAATCCAGAGTCAAAACAATTGAAGTCTTTACACAAAGCAACTAAACTTGGGCTACTGTAGTCTCCTCCCTCCTTATTCTTCTGTCCAGAGAAGAATATACTCCATAGCTGGGCAGAGAAAGGTAGCTCTGTTTCACAGAGGATTTTGATATTTCAGAATTTGGGTTCATTCTTATTTGGAACAAAACCCCAACATTTTGAAATTCTTCATGAAAGGGAATGGAGCCCTGGCTTCACAGTAGTCCATGTGATGGGTTGCCCTAAAAGAGAGGACCCGGTAGCCTAGGTTTCCTGACTCCAAGGCAGTCTGCCTGGCAGACTGCCCTGGAGCTGTGGACCTTTGTAGCTCTGGGGTCCCAAGCAGCCAGGTCCCAATTCTGATATGCAAAGCCCCCAGTGGCAGTCATAGAATCATAGAATATCAGGGTTGGAAGAGACCTCAGGAGGTCAGCTAGTCCAACCCCCTGCTCAAAGCAGGACCAATCCCCAATTAAATCATCAATTAAATCACGAACTGCTGTGGAGCCAAGCAGCTAAGCTGGTAGGAAACCAGGCACATTTCCTGGTCACTGTCAGAATTTCAGCAAAATCAAACCATTCGGCAAGACCAGTCACAATTTAAATGTTTCATCTTAATTTTTTCAGTCAGCTCTAATACTACATAACATTCAAATTATAAAACAAAGACCAAAGCAGTCAATATAAGGCACCAAATTCATCTGTGAGGTAACCTTCATTTATTTCAATGGTGTTAGAACCAGCAATTAATTCCAAGTCCCTTCCCTAGTCTGTCTGATCCCTGGGTCTACATTTTCACAACCTTCCACACAAATAATGTATTTTTGCACTTCTCTATATATTTCACTGTGGTTTGCATTTTTATTTACTAATATATGTTTTATGGCTATATACCACACTCTTTAGATTGGTTTGAAGCTCCTTGTGTAGGGCTTCAGCAACCCTTCTAGGAATTTCACAGCTATATCATTGATGTCAAGCATTTTATTCCCATTGTAATATGACGTCTCTTGGAAGTAAAACTGAACTTGGCATGTCAGTAATGCACCAAAGCAGCTCAGTCATGCAGCATCTATGACTGATCCTATTTTGGCTGGTGCCCTTGGAATGATGCTCATAAAAATAGAATGCAATCCACTTATGTAATATACACCTTGGTTTCCATTCTCAAGGTTCTGAACGAACAAGCCCCCTCACATTCTTCTGCACTGAATTTAATGATCCGTTATGATTGAATTATACTATATCCACCAGAATGCCCCTTTGCAAGCATAGCTGTTTATGATAAACCAAATTATTGTGGAAGGTTAAAATTCATTTTCCTGACTCTTGGCCCCATGTGGGAACTACCAGAACAAGGGGCACTTTGTAGGTTCTTAAATGAAAACTAGTAGACCTTATCACTATAATCTCAAAAACCCTTTTCTTACAACATGCAGACTTATAATGAACAAATGATGAATAACCATTTGAAAAAAGCACAACTTTAAAAATAAACATCCTTATGATGTTAACAAGACATCCTTATGATCTATAAATGATCAGTTTAATATAAATCTCATTTTGACTACATTACAATGATCAACTCCAGTCTCCTTCAGCAAAAATATATTGTGCCAAATTCTGCCCTCACTTACATCATGAGAGTCTGGCATGGCACTGTTGACCTATGAACACTAATTTAAGTGGCGCTGGTATGCATTACCTGTATGCTGCATTCATCTAAACATCCCTATACATACCTCTCATCGGCTATTTATTCATTTAAGAAAAGCTGACTGGATTCTGAAGTCCTTACTCAAGCAACACTTCCATTGATTTCAAGGAGAGTTTTGCCCAAGTCAACATAGGTGCTGGAACTAGGGGTGCTGTGGGTGTTGCTGCACCCCCACCCCACCCCCAGCTTGATGTGATTTCCATTATAGACAGTGTTTACAGTTTGGTTCAATGGCTTTCAGCACCCCCACTATAAAAACTGTTCCAGCACCCCTATGAGTCAGGAGTTTTTGCCTGGCCTTATTATCAATACATCATTATAAAATGTGACATTATCGGATTACAATATGACCATATAGAGCATTGTTACAACCACTGTTATATATTTGCAGCAAATATTGTACAAAGGTTGTAGAGTGAGGTATCTATGAAAAGGTTATGATTTGCTGGTTATGATTATGCTATCTGTACGCATGTGTCATTTTTTGTATGTGAAGTTATAAGTATCAGCTCTATACCTGTATTTCAAACGTTTGGTCCTGGGGGAAAGCCCACAAAGTAATTAGGCAGCACATCTTGGAGGGTCTATTCAAATTGAGTGGACCATCGAAAGAATATTTAACTGACAATGGACCATTGGAGACATCCATCTACACTTAATGGAATGTCCTGCTGTGACTAGGCGAAATGCATGGATATGGGACTTGCCCATGTGACTCCAAACTCCACCTTGTTGCTGTAATTTTCCACAGTAAGAACAATGGGATGCCCTCCACATGAAAAAAGACTATAAAAGGCAGCTGCATCATCTCCATTTTGTCTTCAATCCTGCTTCTTACCTCTGGAGGAACTTTGCTACAAACTGAAGTTCTGAACAATGGACTGAATGACCCAACCAAGCTGTGGATATATTCCAGAGACTTGACTTAAACCAGTAGTTTATTCCATCACTGCTACAAGCCTGAGCCAAGAACTTTGCCACTACTTTATGTAATTGATTCCTTTAACCAATTTTAACTCTTACCTTTCCTTCTTTCTTTTTATAAATAAACCTTTAGATTTTAGATACTAAAGCAGGGGTGGGCAAACTACGGGGGCCAGATCCGGCTCACCAGCTATTTTAGTCTGGCCCTCGAGCTCCTCTGGGGAGCAAGATTTGGGGCTTGAGGTAAGCACTGCCTGGAGCCTGCACCCCCGAGCCACCCCCCCATGCCCCAATCCCCTGCCCCAGCCCTGATCCCCCTTCCACCTTCTGAACCCCTTGGTCTTAGCCCGGAGCACCCTTCTACACCCCAAACCCATCATCCCCACCCCCACCCAGAGCTCGCACCCCCATCCAGAGCCCTCACCCCCCCCGCACCCCAGTTCCCCCTGCCCCAGCCCAGAGCCACCTCCCACACCCTGAACTCCTCATTTCTGGTCCCACCCTGAAGCCTGCACCCCCATCCAGAACCCTCACCTCGTCCCGCACCCCAACCCCAATTTCGTGAGCATTCAGGGCCCGCCATACAATTTCTATACCCAGATGTGGCTCTTGGGCTAAAAAGTTTGCCCACCCCTGTACTAAAGGATTGGCATCAGCATGATTTTTGGGTATGATCTAAGTTATATATTGACCTGGGTGTGTGGCTGGTCCTTTGGGATCAAAAGAACCTATTATCTGATTAAACTGGTTGTAAAGAACCACTCATCTCTGAATCCAGTGTTTTTGATGGTGATATGAGAACTGGAATGCCTGAGGAAACTGCCTTTATGTTTTCTTGTTAGTCGGCGGTGAAACAGGAGTTTATTTTTGTGGCTGGTTTGGTATATCTTATAAAAGCATAACCACCAGTGTTTGCCCTATTTCTCAGCAGTTCATCCTGAATTTGGCATTCTCCGTTAAGACCCACTAAGGCACGGTTACATAAAATACACTATGTTATTCCAAAGTAATGACTCAAAAAACTGTAGCAACATTCTTGTAACATTGCACTGCTTTGGGTTGTAGGGGTTTTGAGGGAGTATTTTTATTTTATTTTTTTAAATAAGAACAATGGGCTAGATTGTTCCAGTTTGGGCCATTGGGTGGAATACAGCCCTCTCTAATACCACTTCATTCTGCATGTCATCTGGCTGAATCAAAGGTAGAAATGGAGGCCACCTTTTGTAAACAAATTCCCACAGTATGCTGCACTGGCAGGCATTGTGAATGTTATGTGAATGGCCATTTCTGTAGAATATTGTATTTCTAATGGCTGTTTATATCTTAGGTGGCTGAAAGCAAGACACTCACAAGCTTTTGTTGTGATTTAAAGGGGGCACTGAGAGTCCTTAGTATATATCTAAAGCACCAAATCTGCCAGCAACCAGAAGTAGAAGGCAATGATGATTGTTCCTGATGAAGTAATCAGAGACAGAGTGTGAGTGACCTGGGTCAGAGATAAGATTCTTCTTCCCTATTTCCAGAGAAAGGAAAAATGTAGGATGGATGCTTCTTCTCTCACCATCCTTGGGGAGCTGAACACACTTGTGGCAGGACTGTGTTTCTGCCCAGCCTGCACAGAGCTAAAATCACTAAGAGACTGCCTGGCAGGAGCAGGCAGCCGGCAGGAGAGGCCAGCGGAATCAGTGAGCAGGTGGCTGGCGGGGCAGGCGGCGGGAGCAGTGAGCAGGTAGCTGGCAGGAGTAGCAAGAGACGAGCGGCCAGCAGGGTGGTGGCAGAGAGGCTGATGAGCGAGTAAGATGCCTCTTACACCCCCCTACACACACTTTGGGAGGTGAACTCTGCAGATGCACCTCTGAACTCTGGGTCTGCACTGACCAAGGCCAGCAACTGCGACTGAGGTGCAGAGAAGGGCCAGGCATGTGAAGGGGACTTTGGGATCTCTGGACTTAAGAACCTGAGTGGAAAAGGACACAGCCCAACCTACTTGGGGTGGGTCTTTTACTTTATGAACCCTGTTTGTGGTGTTATCCCAAATTAATGCCAAGTTACTTCCCTCCTTTTATTAAAAGTTTCTTTTCTACACCTGGACTCTGTGCTTGCGAGTGGGGAAGCATTGCCTCTCAGAAGTGCCCAGGGCTGATGTGTAAATTTCCCAGGTTACTGGGTGGGGGCTCAAGCCGGTTCTGTGTTGGATTGATGGAAAGGAACCCCTAGATATTGAACCCAGCCCTAGTTGCTGCTGGGTCCTCCTGGCAGAAGGGTTACAGATTTATGAAACAACCAGGATGTTATTCTCTCCTCCTCTATAATTTGCCTGTTCACCACACATTGAGAGAAGAAACAGGGCCTTGCATCTGAACTATTTTTAATTGCTCTTCCTGGTCTGTCTTACCAGTGCCAAAGACAGCCAGAGTACCAACAAGGATGCCCAGCCACAGTCTGGACCCTTAGTGTCACTCAGCTCCCCAACATTACTCATGTTTACCTAAACCAAAATGTTACTATTATTGTTGGTATTTGGAGATTATATTCTAACACAGCTTTCACTATGGTACCTGAGTACAATTCCATTAGACTCCCATTCTTATTCAGCAGGACAAATAACCCCCATACCACTCTGTTGCCCTGTATTTTACCAGGTATTATACCTTAACGTTGCAATTGTGTCTAATGGTTCTGTATTATTTGGTGAAATTTATCAAACCTATCCACAATCCCTTTCTGCAACAGGTCTCCCCCTCTCCCACAGAAAATACCTGACAGGAATGCACCTACTAGCTGGCTCTCTCAACAAAGTCAGCAGAAGTATGCCCACTCACCTCACCCTAAAGACACTGAAGGAGAACTAAGAAAAAGTCCATTGGCTCTTTCCCCCAAAAGATGGGTAAAAGATTAGGGAGAACCCAGCATTTTGGAAGGAGTCCTATGGAGAGAGGAAAATTGAGAGAAAGCCCGATTTGGCCCAAAAAACCCCCAAGATAGTATCAAATCCAGACCAAAAACTCCCCCATGTTCACCAAAAGGATCTTTGGTAAGATTCAGGTTCCTGAATCAGAATCCACAAAATTCTACTTGCCAAAGACAATCTCCAAAAGTTATGAAACAGTAGTTTTTCTTCTCACTGGTCTCATTTCATGTTCCTGGTGAGCGGTTCTCAAACTATTCCATGGTATGGAAAAATATTTTAATTAATACAGAAGACCATCTGTTTTCTCTGTCCATGATCACATGGACCACCTTCCCAGCCACATTCATTATTGAATAAAATTCCTGTGGCAACTATTGTAATTCCTGCAATGTTAACAGTGACCTGGAATAAAACACAAAATCATCACTGATAAAGTTTGCAGATGACAAAAATTGGGGGAGTAGTAAATAACAAAGAGGACAGGTCACTTTTACAGAGAGATCTGGATTGCTTGGTAAACTGGGTGCAAGCAAATAAAATATGTGTTTTAATATGGCTAAATGCAAATGTATACATCTAGGAACAAAGAATGTAGGCCATATTTGTAGGATGATGGACTCTATAGTTGGAAGTAGTGACTATCAACCAGTGCCCCCAGGTATTTTTCAATGAGCTGTACATGATCTCCTGATGCAATGCTGTGACCAAAAAGGCTATTTGCTATTCTTAGAATCATATAATCATAGGAGTGGAAGGGACCTTAAGAGGTCATCTAGTCCAGTCCCCTGCACTCACAGTAGGACTAATTATTATGTTGGTTGCATAAACAGGGGAATCTCGAGTAGGAGTAGAGAGGATATTTTACCTCTGTATTTTGCCGTAGTGCAATCATTGCTGGAATACTGTGTCCACAATTCAAGAAGGATATTGATAAATTGGAGAGGGTTCAGAGAAGAGCCATGAGAATGATTAAAGGATTAGAAAACATGTCTTTTAGTAAGAGACTCATGGAGCTCAATCTGTTTAGCTTTTCAAAGAGAAGCTTAAGGATTATTTGATTATACTCAATAACAGGGAACAAATATTTAATAACGGTCTCTTCAATCTAGCAGAGAAAGGTATAAAACAATCTACTGGCTGGAAGTTAAAGCTAGAGAAATTCAGACTGGAAAGAAAGCATACGTTGGGAGTAATTACCCATTGGAACAATTTAATAAGGGTCATAGTGGATTCTCCATCATTGATGATTTTTAGGACATTCTATGGCCTGTATTATATCGGAGATCAGACTAAATGATCACAGTGATCCCTTCTGGCCTTAGAATCTATGAATCCTTAACAGTTTATGTGGAACAGTAATATTAGGAAAATATTTAATACATTTTAACTGTCTTTTAATGTGATTTTTTTTTTAGGTGAAGCTAACTACGTGACCTGCTGGAAAGTGTTCCATAGATCACCAGGAGTTGTCTATGGACCACAATTTGAGACCCTCTGTTCTTCTCTTCCTCATTTCACAGTGGTACTCAGGAGACAATACTTATTCCACATCAAGCAGCTATTTTATCAGATAAACATTCACCTTCAATATAGAATTGGTCAGATTCCCAGGCACTTCACGGTTACACACTGATCTACAGGCATGTTGAAGAATAAGGATTACATTCCCATAGATTGCATAAAAATAAAAATAATACTTTCAGGTTAAAAATGAATTGTTCAATCAACTCTCAGTGAAAAACAGTTTTTCCCCAGGTAATAGTTATAGACTCTTGGTTACCATAAATTTGATAAATGGCTTTGTAATTTGAGTTAATAGACATTTGTGGTAACTTAGTTGAAATGCGTTTGTGAATAATGGCTACTCACTTGCTATTTTTTAATGCTATTGTGCAAGGAGGAAAGCTACATCCCAGATAATCTCACTCTCAACTCTTGGTAGCAGATACTATTTCATTCATTTTGATTTAGTTCTTTCTGAAAGGCAGAAATAATAAAATACCAGATCTGTTCCCAGCTGATGTACGATGGATGGTCACACATGAAAAACAAACACTAATTTGGAGGGAGGGGATATGCAATTGTATCTAATGAAACACTGCATGCAGAGGGGATTGTTTGTCTGAGAACAGTAGAGGAGGTTGTAGCATAAACTGAATTTCCCTTATGGAGCTGACCATGTGGAGAAACCACAACCAACCAGCTCAGGTTTCCATTTTTTTTAAAAAAGTTGATTTGTGCAGCATAAAATGCTTACTACTGTCATTTTCCAACCCTATCCCACTGGATTTCAGATATTTCCATTTAGGCTTTAGTTTCCTACAAGAATACAGAGTGTGTTGGGGCACTGTTAGAGACCTGGAAAACTATTTATCAGATATTCCAGTGGAATATTTCATATTGCAATGCAATAGATTTCCAGCTCTGATAAGAAGTGTTGAAATGTCTGTTACATGTACACCAAATCACAAATCAGAGTCTTTTCCTCACTTGGACATGTCACCTTAGATAATCTGCTTCCCCTACGATATCCAAAGAAAATGGATTGAGCAGTGATTGACAAGCTATTGGGTAACTTGGTCATTCCTTTTATAACCATACATATTTTCAAGAGATTGAGTAGAGATGCTGCTTTTTCCAGTAAATGAAATGCTGTTTTCCAACAGTTTACTTTTACATGTTTTCTCTCTGTTAACATGAAGAGATCATTAATAACCATTTTATACACTAGTTATAATGTGCTCGTAATATCAAGTGTGACTGGTATGGTTTCAGAATCACTACGGAAAGATTATCTCGTAAAACATAATCCTAGCAACACCTACACTGTTGTGAACATTCCTTGTATTGGCAGTAAAGAAGTTATTATATAGTAGCTGAGTGTAAGCCTCACAGCAAAGGCCATCTGAAGAGACTGTTATCCCTATCAAAAAGGGCAACATTTTGAAACCAAAGATGGAGGAATCCAAAGAAGCCCGAGCAAAATTATTGTATATTTGTATACGCTGTAGAAAAAAGAAGAAGAAAGCAATCGTGGGAACTATGGCGAAGAGGCCTTTTAGAATTTCATGTAAAAATAATTAATAAATAACAGTAAAGTATGCCACCGGGAGAAGAGCACTGATACGCCTCAAACCTACAAAACCACCACAACCACAAACATCACCTAAATGTCCAAGAAAGGAGCCAATATGTCTGATTCGATTCATACAGAAAACCTCCCCCAGTGTTTTTCTGGCTTAGAGTACGGATTGCACCTCTGTGCCTCCTATTGTATCTCTGCAACACAATCATCATCCTTATAAATGTACGGTGCACTGTCTCAATTTCTTTCATGAACGCACATCTTGGATCTTCAACCTTTAGCCAAAAAAAAAAAAAAAAAAAAGCTTTTCTCTAACCATGCCTCAATCACCATCCTTCAGTTGAAGGATCAGTTGCCAGGGACCATTTATCAGCATTGTACAAAATATTATTTTTTATTAATAGTCAACCAGCATCCTCAACCTTTAAAACAGTGCATAGACTACTAGTTATTCTTTTAAATTCACATGTCCCTCTACCTGACCCTAAAAATAAAGACAGGGAAAACTTTTCCTACCCATTTTCATAGATTACAAGGCCAGAAGGGACCACTGTGATCATCTAGCTTGACCTCCTCCATAACACAGGCCATAGAACTTCCCCAAAATAATCCCTAGAGCACATCTTTTAGAAAAACACCCAATTTTGATTTAAAAATTGTCAGTGATGGAGAATGCACCCTTCATAAATTGTCCCAATAGTTAATTCCTCTCACCATTAAAAGTTTACACCTTATTTCCAGTCCAAATGTGTCTAGCTTCAAGTCCCAGACATTAGATCTTGTTATATTTCTCTCTGCTAGACTGAAGAGCCCATAATTAAATATTCATTTCCCATATAGATACTTATAGACCACAGTCAAGTCACCTCTTAACTTTCTCTTCATTTAGCTAAACAGACTAAGCTCTTTGAATCTAATGCTAAGGCACTCAAGAAAAAGTTTGAAATCCTTATTTCACTTAAACCAAATAAAAATCACAATGAGAAAGCTTATTCAGGATACACAAGCCAGAGAAAACATTATCTTTATCAGAAAGCTGCCTTCACATAGTAGTAAAATACTATCTCTCCTGTCAGTCTGCATCTGAAAAGCAGGGGTCAGTCTTCTGGCCAGTCACAAATGATATTGGAGGACCGAAACCACCACTAACACTGAGAAATCCAAAAGTTGTGGGTTAAGACCAGTGTCATCTGAGGGCAAATGCCCTCAGTAGTGGAGAATGTTATGAAGGACATATTCCTCAAGGCACTTACCTCCTCCTAATGGGATCACCTCAGTCTTGCCTGGGAGGGAGCAGGGTGTCAGCTTCAATCGTTTCATCTTCATAACTATGTGAGGAATCTGAGATGGTGCTGTTTATATTGCAGTGTTGTTTTCTTCTAAATGCCTTCTAGTAGAGACAAAGAGAGAAAGAATATAGTAGAGTTTTGAATTATGGTGATACCTTATTTTTCTTTTACTTAACTTACAAACTATGGGTATAATTCTCACCCCATTGTAGTCAATAGGAGTTTTGCCATTAACTTCACTGGGGCCAGGATTTCACCCTATGTGTATGAGGGATTTTGATTACCTCTATCAAAGAGCAAGGAAGGAAAGAGTGAGAGAGATAAATGAATGCTTACGGCTGCTTGCCTAATACAAAATCAGTGATACACACCCTGAAAACAATTATATTACAAGTCAAACTGTCCATAGATATTACACAGACGTGTCACTGATGGACTGAAATGGACATCAAGGGCAGTCTTATATAACAAGACTGAATGTGCCATCAGCACAATATTCAGTATGAAATAAAAATAGACAGAGTGGCAAAATTCGTTGGTGGTGTCTATGGGGATTCAGCCTGACGATAGGGTTGCCAACTTTCTAATCAAACAAAACCGAATGCCCTTGCCCCGCCCTGCCCCTTCTCCAAGACCCTGCCCCCACTCACTCCACCCCCCCCCCATTGCTCGCTCTCCCCCATTCTCACTCACTTTCACTGGGCTGGGGCAGGGGTTTGGGGTGCAGGAGCGGGTCAGGACTCCAGTTGCGGGGTGTGAGCTTTGAGGTCTGGCCAGAAATGAGGGGTTCAGAGTGCGGGAGGGGGGTCTGAGTGTGGGAGCGGGTGAGTGCTTCAGCTGGGGGTGCAGGCTCTGGGCTGGAGCCAAGGGGTTCAGATTGCAGGAGTGGGCTCAGGGCTGGGGCAGGGAGTTGGGGTGCGGAAGAGGGTGGGGGGTGCGGGCTCCAGCTGGGTGGTGTTTACCTCAGGCGGCTCTCAGGCAGCGGTGCAGTGGGGGTAAGGGGTCCAGCTCCTACGTGCAGGGATGACTAGGGGACTCTGCGTGGTGCATGCTGCCCATGGGCACTGCCTCCACACAGCTCCCATTGGCTGTGGTTCCCGGCCAAGGGGAGATGTGGAGCTGGCACTCAGGGTGGGGGCAGTGTGCTGAGCCTCCCTGGCTGCCACTGCGCTTAGGGGCCACAGGGACATGCCGGCCACTTCCGGGAGCCACGTGGAACCAAGGGGCCTACCTTAGCCCCTGCTGCACCACCAACCAGATTTTTAATGGCCTGCCGGGGTCACTTTTTGACCAGACATTCCAGTTGAAAACCAGATGCCTGGCAACCCTACCTGATGATGTTGCACTGTCTTGGGGGGAAAAGTGATGAACTAATTCAACCTTTGTCCCAGATCTAGCTATTGACCAGGCACAGAAATTGGCTGATGTGGAAATATGGGCTGGTCTGTAATGATTCAAACCACTGCCCTCCTTACAAGTATACACTGCAACATGAGGAACGAACATTGTGGCAGAAGGGAAAATGAATACCTTTTATTGTTTATTTTCTTTAACTGTCACTTCCAGTAAACTATTTATTGTTTTGTTCTAAATGGAAATGTATGAATTGACTGAAATAAAGTAAGAAGCAACCTGATCTTATATCCAAAACCTGCATCAAACCTTTTGGGATTCAAAGGAGTTCAGATAACTTCTCAGTCACTTTTATTATTTTTATTTTTGGCGTGCTCTGCACTTCCTGGCTCCAGCTGGAATGGACTGGAAGTAATAGTACAGTACAGGATGTTTCAAGAGATATCCTGTTCTCATAAGACTTTCAGTACGGGCAACTCTTCCAGACTTGAGGTTAAGATAATTCTTCTAATAAGTTTCAGAAAAGTATCTCAGCTTTTGGAACCTCTTTGAACTTCATCCACCACAAGTGATCATGCAAGTAGGCTCTGATTTTTTAGTAAGAAACTTAGGCACATTCAGTGCTCATGTGTTTAAAGTTAGGCACATACTTTGCTAATTGGTGCCATGAACAGTAAATGTTTATTTTGTTTTCAGATACCCTCTAGAAACAAACTTCACCAGTTTCCCTTAGTTTGCAACCTACCCCATCATCACCTCTGCTCTTGACAAAGATTTTCCAAAATATGAGTCTGAAGTTAAGCTCCTCAACTCATATTTAGGCATTTAAGTGTCCTGATGTTCAAATGTTCTAAGTACTCAGCAGCTGTGACTAACTTCTGTGGCAATTACTAGGGCTCAGCACTTCTGAAAGTAAGTCCACTTATTAACATGCCTACTTTTGGGTTTGGGAGTCTAACTTTAGACTCCTATTTTCACAAATCTTGGTCCCTGTATGTTAGAAAATGATGATACACCAGGCATTATATCACTCTGATGGGCAATAATATGGGTGAAAAACTACTTCCTCTGTCTATTTTTTTTACGGTAAAAAGAGTTATTCATATAGCTAAAAGAGCACCCGAAAAGGTTGCATCGCTCAACCAGCCTACATCCAAGCAGTCAGGGGCAATGATTGCAGGTCTGAGTGCAATATCTGACTTTGGTTCTGAGATATCATGTCTACTCAGATCAGGAGATAGATGGGAAGCTGGAAGGACATTTGCAAGAGGACCAACAGACAGAATTGTCTAGGCCAATAGGGAACTGTCAGGATTAATGTGGACCCATCCCCTCTGACCTGGGATATTTGATTTCCCTAGCAATCAGGTGAAAGGCACATAAAAATCTTAGCAAACACTGTAATAGAAATTCATCAGATGAAAAACTCTTTGGAGCAGAAGTTTGGACATTTGTTGTCTTTTGTGGGGAATAGCTCTATTATGGAGTCACACATTGGCATATTGGTTCTATAATGAACTTTTGCAGTGGCGTGCTTGCTTAACAAGTCTATCAGGTTGTTGCTGGCTTATGAAAGGGGAATGCTGCATGGGAATGACACCAAGTCTACAGCTGGTAGCTTCATAGAAGAGAAAGGATGACTGAGCATCTCCTTGCTTGTTTATATAATTCATCACAGCTTTGTGGGGTCCAGGATGTTCATATATAGCTTCAAATCAAGATGGTTTAGGTGGGCACCCCAAGCAATCCTTAAGTTGTGTGTGTCACCACTGAGGAGGGAGCACAGAAAGGAATCATCTTTTGCACATTCTCAGGGACCAGCCACAAAGTGAGTTCTCAGAGGACTTGGGGCAGCACTGCGACTCTTTTTCATGTGATGGTAGGATGGGGAGTACAGCAACCCCAGCCATAGTTATAAAGGTTACAGATGGAATCTGACAAGTGGTGTCACATACATACAAGAGGTACCACGTACATACATACCTAGTAGCCCCAGACATGCACAACATCAGCTTTGATTGTAGGTCATTTGTCATTGGTTGGTGAGATCAGAAGCTGTGCTCTGGGAGATAAGCTCTTGCTGATTGAGAGTCTATCTTGGCTCCTACGAACTCTATCATAGGTGACAGTCTGACAGGCAACTTCTCATAGGTCACAAGGTGTCCTAATTGGGACTGTTGCATCCTCCTACTGGCACCAGCTTCACTGATAAGCTAGTCATCCAGGTACAGGTAGACATGGATGCCCAATGAGGGCAGACCATAATAAGTTAAATAGGGCCACAGCATCATGACATATAGATATGGCTGGCTTATCTCATACTAACCAGTCCAGTGCCATTCCTGATGTGATAATGGCTGAGCCCTATAGAGCCAGCTAGTCTGTCTACAGTGTCAGCCATGGATCTCAGGAGAGAGTGTTCTCTGCTTGAGGAAGGCAAGAATGCGTAGGTGTATATCTGTATAGGCACCAAAGTATCCATCATTCTGGGATCTGCACCAGCACCAGAAGGTGTCCCAGTACTAAAGCCATTTCCAATTCTTCCAGGGTAACACCAGATGGCCTTGGGTTGGTTGCAGATGTTAATGTCAAAGGATGTTTAGCTGATACCAGGGTCAGTGCTATGAAGTTGTTACTAGGTGCCACAGTGCGGTGTGGGCTTAGTGGTTTCCTGCCCAAAGGGTTTGGGGTCATATGGTCTGTCCCTCCAGGAAGGCACTGAGGTCCATCTAGAGTATCTACATCTTTGTTTGTGGGGGACACTATCCCAGTGCCAAGCTTCATTACCAGACATGTTGGCATTGATTTCAGTGCTGATGTTGCTGGTTTCAGTGCCAGAGGTGAAAATGTTCGTGTCAGGTCTTTTCTCCATTGGTCTTCAGCATTGAGTGTCCGCTAGTCAGGGTGCTTGACAAAGTTGGTTCCTGACTTCTGATGCCTGTCTTCTTCAGATCTGAAGAGCCATTCATAGATCACTGCAGTGGATGAAGTTTCATCTGGGTATCTCATAATTTGCACATCCTCAATGAAAGTGACCAGCCGATCAAGTACCTAACAGAAGAGGCATATGCCATGTCCGTCTTACAATGGAATTAATCCATTGCAGGAAGGGTCAGACTTGAAACCTGCAGATTTAGAAACTGCCAGCACAAGGAGACACAGGGTATATGCATTGCCCCAACAGATGTGGCAGTACAAAAGATTCCAATCACATGCACATAACAAATATGCACACCTACCATAGGATACACACTGACACACTCTTGAAGAATTATTTACTAGCTACTTGAAAACATTTCAACCACCTCTCTACATTATTTCATATCACTCCACTGTTCCAGACTCTTAATGGATCATTATCATCAGAGCAAAATTATGAAGTAAATATTAACCCATTTTCCAATCTGGAGGCATTCCTGAAAGTTCCTGAAAGTTCAGAAAAGGGAGTCTATATAATGTAAGGAGATGATAGATATGAAAAGCTAAATCCTACTACTGAGAGTTTTTCAAGTAGACTTATTATTGAGCAAGCAGGGCGGTTCACAATTATGTGATTAGTCATGTGAAAATATCCATCCAAACCAGGAACTGTCAGATAGAAATACAGTAAAGGCTTCTAAGCCTGTCAGACATGAACATGTTGGAAAGTCTTGACAAATCTCCCTGTAAAAGCAGCATCGAGTGAATCTATTCCCTGGTAATGAAAAGTCTTCTGAGTAGCCCAATTACCTTTTTTAAAGTAAATCTGACACCAATAAACTAGGCAGAGAGGAACAATGTATAGAAAGAGCCCTGGGGAAATGCAAAGAAATCCTGGATCACAAGGAAAGCAATCAGAGACAGAAATAAAATAAAATATGTAACGACACTCTAGCAGAAAGAGGGGTATTAGTGGATGCCAAAAAGAATGATAAATGGACCTGATTCTGTTCACACTTCCATTTGCTCTTGTGAACCAGGAATAATTCCACTCCAGTCAGTGGAGTTATATCTGTGCCAGAACAATGCAATGGAGATCAGAATCCAACTCTGTGTCCTATTGTAGTCACCAAAGATTCGGCTATCATCCCCATAACGTATAACGTCTCTTTGTATCATAGAATCATAGACTTTAAGGTCAGAAGGGACCATTATGATCGTCTAGTTTGACCTCCTGCACAACGCAGACCACAGAATCTCACCCACCCACGCCTGTAACAAACCTCTCACCTATGTCTGAGCTATTGAAGTCCCCAAATCGTGGTTTAAAGACTTCGAGGTGCAGAGAATCCTCCAGCAAGTGACCCGTGCCCCACGCTGCAGAGGAAGGCAAAAAAAAAAACCCAGGACCTCTGCCATTCTGTCCTGGAGGAAAATTCCTTCCCGACCCCAAATATGGTGACCAGCTAAACCCTGAGCATGTGGGCAAGACTCACCAGCCGGATACCCAGGAAAGAATTATCTGTAGTAACTCAGATCCCACCCCATCTACCATCCCATCACAGGCCATTGAGCATATCTACCGCTAATAGCTGAAGATCAATTAATTGCCAAAATTAGGCTATCCCATCATATCATCCCTTCCATAAACTTATCAAGCTTAGTCTTTTGCCCCCACTGCTTCCCTTGGAAGGCTGTTCCAGAACTTTACTCCTCTGATGGTTAGAAACCTTCGTCTAATTTAAAGTCTAAACTTCCTGATGGCCAGTTTACATCCATTTGTTCTTGTGTCCACATTGGTACTGAGCTTAATTAATTCTTCTTCCTCTGTGGTATTTATCCCTCTGATATATTTATAGAGAGCAATCATATCTCCCCTCAGTTTTCTTTTGGTTAAGCTAAACAAGCCAAGCTCTTGAGTCTCCTTTCATAAGACAGGTTTTCCATTCCTCGGATCACCCTAGTAGCCCTTCTCTGTACCTGTTCCAGTTTAAATTCTTCTTTCTTAAACATGGGAGACCAGAACTGCACACAATATTCCAAATGAGGTCTCACCATAACACTAACATAGTACTAACACCTCCTTATCTCTACAGGAAATACCTCGCTTGATGCATCCCAAGACCACATTAGCTTTTTTCACGACCATATCACATTGGCGGCTCATAGTCATCCTGTGATCAACCAATACTCCAAGGTCCTTCTTCTCCCCTGTTACTTCCAAGTGATGCATCCCCAGTTTATAGCAAAAATTCTTGTTATTAATCCCTAAATGCATGGCCTTGCACTTTTCACTATTAAATTTCATCCTATTACTATTACTCCAGTTTACAAGGTCATCTAGATCTTCCTGTGTGATATCCTGGTCCTTCTCTGTATTGGCAATACCTCCCAGCTTTGTGTCATCCGCAGACTTTATTAGCACATTCCCACTTTTTGTGCCAAGGTCAGTAATAAAAAGATTAAATAAGATTGGTACCAAAACCAATCCCTGAGGAACTCCACTAGTAACCTCCTTCCAGCCTGACAGTTCACCTTTCAGTTTGACCTGTTGTAGTCTCCCCTTTAACCAGTTCCTTATCCACCTTTCAATTTTCATATCGATCCCCATCTTTTCCAATTTAGCTAATAATTTCCCCATGTGGAACCACATCAAATGCCTTACTGAAATTGAGGTAAATTAGATCCACTGAGTTTCCTTTGTCTAAAAAATCTGTTACCGTCTCAAAGAAGGAGATCACGTTGGTTTGACATGATCTCCCTTTTGTAAAGCCATGTTGTATTTTGTCCCAATTACCATTGACCTCAATGTCCTTAACTACTTTCTCCTTTGATACCCCTACTATCTGTATCTGGATTAATAAAATTTGTATCTGGGTAAGTCCTTTGCATTTAACAAAAGATTGGCACACATTGACATCAAATATGAAAGACTTTCAACTTTGTATATTTCAACAGCTTAAGTTTTCTATTTATAGACGTCAACTTGTGCACACATTTGCAACTGTATGTTGACATCTGCATTGCCAAAAAACACAGAATCTTTGCAGCATATGAATATTCATTGTTGCTGCAATTAAGTCAACATAGCAACTTCAGAAAAGATTGTGATTCCTGACCTAATTTGTTTATCCTTCCAAGTTCATTGACTCAGTTACATCCATTAATTTCACCTTTGTGGATAATTAGGTTTGGCTGGGAACTGAAAACCTTACCTAAATTGCTTATGGTCATCTAATTCTGGTAGTTGGACTACACATTTCCACAATGCTAGGTCTGGCAATGAGGAGACTTTACATTATTTGGCTGTGCAAAGTTCCTGATAACTTTTGTGCACCATCTGAGCTAGATTAAAAGGAGTATTGTGCCACAGAATTTTATTGTCAAAATGCTGAAAAATATAGGTCACTTGAATTTGGAGATCGAGTGGAGGAAATGACAGCTAATTTAGTGCATTCTTGAAAAATGTAACCAAGTGTTTTTTACAAGCCAATGAGTTAGACATTGGCAGTACAGTGACTATGTAGACAAATATATACATAAACTAATTATATTTCATCCAACTGACAAATGGCACCAATCCATAAACAAATCAGAATCTGAATGATAAAAAGTTTAACAGATTTCTTTAGGAAAGAGTGAAGAACATATCTGTAAGTTCATTTTTCAGCTGTCTGGAATAACAGATGTGGAATGGGTTTCTTAATCCTCATTTTGACCATTACTAATGGACTTCAAGCCTCATGAAAAAGGGTGAAAGGGTTATTAAAACAAGCAGATGTCTAAGCATGTCTAATGGATTTAAGCTACCAAGCTGAGAAGCACTGTAGCTGGGTCTCTGAGCATCGCTAATGTCTTGTGGCCATTTCAAGTTTGGACATTTTCCAAAGACATCCTGCACTTAAGAATTCAGCTCTAATTTTCAGAGATGGCTAATGTTCTAGGCAAGCTGTTTTGTCAGCTTGCTGATTTGATAATAATTGTGGTTAGTAAAGTCTCCTTCACAGTCTGTTCTACAACAAGCTGAAGACTAACTTGGGGGCGGGGGGAGGGAAGCACTGAAAAAAGCTCTTGCTGTGACACTGATGCAGTACCCTGCCCAAGAGAGATACCACCACACTGCTGCAGTTTTGTTTTCACTTTTTGTTTTGCTGTTCTGCACGTAATCTGGCCATGTGGCAGTAATTAGAGCTGTGTGAACCTTAAAACTCATTCCTTACCAATTTCTTGCCAGAGGACTCAATGTCTTTGCTTAATTGGGTCAGCTTACATTTGCAGCCCTCCTCCCACCATCAAAGGTACTTGGAGCCAGATCTTCCAGCTCAAGTAAGGGCAATGGAAGAGCTCGGAAGAAGCGCCACTGAGCAAGAAGGCAAGA
The DNA here is from genome assembly GCF_965152275.1 of Natator depressus. Taxonomy (NCBI): domain Eukaryota; kingdom Metazoa; phylum Chordata; order Testudines; family Cheloniidae; genus Natator; species Natator depressus. Next base: position 164,616,682 of record NC_134235.1, on the reverse strand, counting down.
CTTCACAGGGGGTTTCAACTGCAGTCCCAAGTAAAGGGGACTTTTCAATAGGGCAAGGGTATTGCCAGTGGATCCATAACTGTACACATCCACCAATCAATTCCTTCCTTTCCTGCATGATTCAGAGCAAACATGGAGATTACTGAGGAACATGAGCTCAGGAGACAGACAGAGAGTGAGGGGGCAAGAGGTGAGGGGAAGAGGTGATTATTTTGTTCCCTCTTCTGTCCTTGTGACCCAGCTCTTTTACAATGGCTTTTCCCCGTTACTGATGGTGAATCAGCATGGTGCTTCAAGATATATAAGAATGGTGGTTAAAGCATGATTTTTCCCCCTCAAGTATTTAGGACCTCCACTAATTAAGAGACAGAAGATCTGTGTGTCTGTCTGTCTGTCTTGGGGGAACTCATCACCTGAATGCCCCCTCTCAACAAAAGTTGGCATTCCAACAACTCTGCTCTGTTTCCCTCTTTGGCTCAGGTGGACCGTTCTGTTGATTTGACCCCCTGGCCAAATCACATTCAACTCTGTCCTGTTTGGGGGTGGAGGGATGGAGGTGTAAACAAAGAGACCAACAAAACAATCTTCATATTCAGCGTAAGCCAAAATAGTCTTCCATCACTCCTGGGCTCAACGTTGAGTCCTTTTTTGGTGGACTCTCGGGCTTCTTCCTCTCTCAGAGTCCAAACTTAGTCAACACACAGTGGGCACCTGCTTTCCACCAGGCACAGCCATCCCACTTTCAGGGTCTGCCCTACCTCAGCTCCAGCTCCAGACCCAGGGTGGGTGGGCAGGCAGCCAGGCTTCCGTTGTGCGCCCCCATGCACCTTGTAGCTCTTCTCTTACCACCTAAGCTCTCTCAGCCTTATGTACAATCCACACAGCTTCCTCCCAGCAAAGCCCACAAATTAACCTAACCCAGCTGATCAATATCATCCAGAGGAGGCAGATGAGCTGACCCAGGGGTGGCTGAACCTGATTAACCGCTTAAAGGTCATGACAGCCAATGACAACCATTTTTTGCTTTTAGTACTAAGATGCCTTTTAAACCTCTGTCGTAAAGGATGGTGTTTCAAATTTGCTAAAACCAGACGATGACAGCTGCCTTGAGCACTGTCTCATATTTGAAGCTTTTCCTTCAGCAATCACCAGCCAATTTATTTTTGTTGCATGGTGAGGCTGAGGGGAGGGAATAGTTTTGCAATCAGAAAATTTCAAAAACAGAATTTGTCAATTTCAAAATCAAAGTTCCGTTTTAAAAAATTTCCTTGTTTAAAAATAGGGGGGAGGGGGAGAACTATTTAAAAAATGCTCACTGAACTTGCACACGACCTCTGGCATGTTCAGTGTTTTTCAGCAATAAGGGACACCATCCATTTAAATCCTATATGCCTAAGACAGTGTAACTTGTGCCTCTTTCTTACTAACACAGCCTTACTATTAACCTTTGGGAGATGGGAAAAGGTTAGTAATTATGGAACAATCCATGCCACGCTGAGTTTTGCAGATCCCTATCAGTTCAGTTTCAGACCTGGGAAAAGAGACTATATTGTTGTAGATCTATGACTCATCTTCTCATTAGTGAATAACAAAAAGTAAGATGCCAGGCTTTTTTCAGAGAACAGAATAACTCGCAATCAATTTTATTCATGTTTGGGCTCTTGACAGGGTACTGTTCTGCTGTGGCTTCACTCCTTGCTTTCAGAAAGATTCTAGAGTGTAGTACTCTGCTATTGCTTTTTCTCTACTCAAGAGCTCTCTGGTTTAAGACACCCTATCATGGATCCTGTTGAATATTAAAGAGCCAAGTGCACTCTTTTGGATGCAGTATAAATAAAATCAATTAACAGCAATGCAAACACTCAAATATTACCTGGATACAGAGGTTATGATGAGGCCGTGATGAAAGTTATGCTCTGCAGAGTTAGCAGTATGTGGATGGCCCTCCACTTTAAATGTTCTGATTTCCTTTTCTCAAAGCCAGATATAGCATATTGATACACATAGGCCTGAGCTGTTCTCATAGATAATCGCATATAAAGCTGAAGTGTTTTTAGGGCTTCTGATTTTCGGTCTTAACTGATAAACACAGACGAAACACCTCCGATACAAAAAAAGTGAAACTAGTGCCTATCCAATAAACACCAGAAAACCACCCGAAAAAGTTACTTGTGTCTAAGAGCTTGTCTCATGCAGCAGTAACAGACTATGGGAATGTGATTTCCAAAGCATGCTAACATGTTGCACATTAATTGGTCTGTGCAAACCAGATGGTGTGCACTAAAAAATCCCTAGTGCCGTGATTCTCAACCAGGGGTACGTGTTCCCCTTGGGGTACGAAAAGGTCTTCCGGGGGTACAACAAGTCAACTAGATACTTGCCTAGTTTTACAACAGGCTACATAAAAGCACTAGCAAAGTCAGCACAAACTAAGATTTCATACAGACAATGACTTATTTATACCATTCTGTACACTGAAATGGAAGTACAACATTTATATTCCAATTAATTTATTTTATAATATGGTAAAAATGAGAAAGTAAGCAATTTTTCAGTAACAGTGTTCTGTGACACTTCTGTATTTTTTATGTTTGAGTTTGTAAGCAAGTCATTTTTAAGCGAGGTGACATTTGGGGTGCGCAAGATAAATCGGACTGCTGAAAGGGGTACAGTAGTCTAGAAAGGTTGAGAGCCACTGTTTGAAACAGTACTATGTTAAAGCGCATTAGGCAACATTACAAAGAGATTACTCATTACAGTATATATAAAGAGAAATCCCCATCCCCCCTTCAGACTTTTGGTGAGCTATATAAAACTCAGATGGGTGAACTGGAGTGCCTGGTATTAAATGAGAATATTGATATAATAGGCATCACAGAAAATTGGAAGAACAATGTTAATCAGTGGGACACGGTAATAACTGGATACAAAATATATATAGGAATGAGAGTAGGTTGTGGTGGTGGGGAAGTGGCAATATACGTGAAAGAAAGTATAGAGTCAAATATAGTAAAAATCTTAAATGAATCAAACTGTGCTATAAAATACGGTTAGAAATTCCATGCTTAAATAACAAGAGTATAGCAGTAGGAATGTACCACCGACAAGGATGGTGATGGTGACTGTGAAATGCTGAGGGTGACGTGAGAGGCTACAGAAACAGAAAACTCAGTAATAATGGGGGATTTCAAGTATCCCCATATTGACTGGGTATATGTCACCTCAAGACAGGATGCTGATAAATTGTCTAGACATTAATGACTGCTGCTTGAAGCAGATAATCCTGGAACCTCAAAAGTTAGAGACAATGCTTGATTTAGTCCTAAGTGGAGCACAGGATCTGGTCCAAGAAGTGAACTACACAAAAATGAGAAAGCTAGTTAAATGGAAATGAAAAGGAAAAGTTACAAGAGTGAAATGCCTGCAAACTGCATGGAAATATTTTAAAATCACCCTAATCAAGGCTCAAACTAAATGTGTACCCCCAAATAAAAAAAAACAGTAAAAGGACAAAAAAATGCAGCATGGCTAAACAGCAAAGTAAAAGAGGAAGTGAGAGGCAAAAAGACATCCTTTAAAAATTGGAAGTCAAGTCCTACTGAGGAAAATAGAAAGTACTTCTTCACATGCTCAAGGTCTCCCTAAACCTCTGACTGCCAGAAGCTGGGATTAGACTACAGGGGATGGATCATTTGACAATTGCCCTGTTCTGTTCATTCCCTTTGAAGTGTCTGGCACTAGCCCCTGTTGGAAGACAGGATACGTGGCTAGATAGACCATATGTCTGATCCTGCATAGCCATTACTTATGTTCTTAACATTTTAACTATCACCTGAGTAGTTGCAGAATGGTAGTGAAGTGTGCATTTGGCTGTCTGAAAGGTGACTGGTACTGTTTATGGACTAGGTTGGAAGTTCCAGAAAAAAAACATTCCAAGCATTATAACTGCATGTGTTTTTCACAATGTCTGAGAGCAAAGGGGAAAGCCTCACTGATAGGTAGGAAGCTGCAGAGTCTTGCTCGGAGGTTCAAGCAGCCAGCAAGGCATCCCGTTCAGGGCACAAATACAAAGGGGAATGCTGTCAGGGATGCTTTTTGTTCATATTTTGAGTTCCATGCCTAAACATGTTAACCGCAGGAGAGGGAGTGTTATGAGCACAGAGGTATGGTGTGTGGCTGGTTAAAGTTTAATGTTCCCTATGTTCAACTGTAAAACCCTATGAATTATTTCAGCTTTATTTAAAGGATTTTCTGTGTTAAATGCCATGATGACCCATAATGGGTGTGTTATAAATAGATTTATCATGGTAGAACAATAAAAATCCAATAAAGTTTTAATGAAAACAATAGGAAAATATTTTTGTATCTGGAAATACATTTAACAAACAAATTATGGGACTGCAGGGATTGCTGACCTAGCAGGAACATATTTTGCAGGAGGGCATTTTGGCTCAGGACAGTGTCCCTGAGTTGCCTTCACATCTCTGTCTTTTTCCGTGCTCTCCTTTGCCATGGTGATGCTGCTGTTGGCCACCGCCACACTTTCTCTGGCCACTGTGACCCTGTCCTTGGCCATTTCCCTGAGCTGGTTTACTTTCTCCCTCTGGGTCCTCATATCCAGTCTCTCAGCCAGCCTGGTATTCCACAGCGACTCTGTCATGAGTTCTGCAAATGTCTCAGCCCAAGTCTTCTTTTTTCTGCCTCTCAGGTTGGCCAACCTGTCAGCAGTACAGACACCCTGTCCTTGATGGTTTGGCTGTTGCAAGTGCTGTGGCTGTGGGAGTAGGGGAAAGAACAGTCATTTATTGTTCACATCCCAGATAAGTTGGTATAGCAAAAAAAACCAAACAAACCTTAAAAACTACGTGTATGTGCCTTTACCTCCCTGAGATGCCTATTCTCACAGGTAATCTCAGAGACGCTAAGTGGTCTGCATGTACGGAAGGTGCTAGCTGTATTTGGATTTCAGTCATCTTTGCCTGCTTTCAAGTGTTACAGATGGAATAGGGTGGTTGGAGCTATGTTCCAGGTTTGTTTTTGCAGTTTGGTTTATGCGCTGGAGGTGCCACCAAGGTGTCAGAAGTATAAAGGGAGAGTTATGGGGGAGCTAGACAGCAAGCTGGGTAGTAATCCTCTCTACATCCCAACTAGACATATAAAATGATGGGGTCTAAATTAGCTGTTACCACCCAAGAAAGAGATCTTGGAGTCATTGCGGATAGTTCTCCGAAAACATCCACTCAATGTGCAGCGGCAGTCAAAAAAGCGAACAGAACGTTGGGAATCATTAAGTAAGGGATAAATAATGAGACAAAATACCATATTGGCTCTATATAAATCCATGGTATGCCCACATCTTGAATACTGCATGCAGATGTGGTTGCCCCATCTCAAAAAAGATATATTGGAATTGGAAAAAGTTCAGAAAGTGGCAACAAAAATTATTAGGGATATGGAACAGCTGCCCTATGAAGAAGACTGGGACTTTTCAGCTTGGAAAAGAGACGACTAGGGGGGATATGACAGAGGACTACAAAATCATGACTAGTGTTGAGAAAGTAAATAAGGAAGTGTTATTTACTCTTCTCATAACACAAGAACTAGGGGGTCACCAAATGAAATTAGTAGGCAGCAGGTTTAAAACAAACAAAAGGAAGTATTTCTCCACACAACACACAGTCAACCTGTGGAACTCTTTGCCAGATGATGTTGTGAAGGTCAAGACTATAACAGGGTTCAAAAAAGAACTAGATAAGTTCATGAAGGATAGGTTCATCATTGGCTTTTAGCCAGGATGGGCAGGGATGGTGTCCCTAGCCCTATGTTTGCCAGAAGCTGGGAATGAGAAACAGGGAATGGATCACTTGATGATTGCTGTTCTGTTCATTCCCTCTGAGGCACCTGGCAATTGGTCTGAACCAGTATGGCAGTCCTTATGTTATCCCCTTTAGACTGCCCTGACTCTTGATGATGTTACACTGAGGTGGATGACTAGGAGGAGAGAATGGTCGTATTCAAAAAGTCAGAGGGCAGACCAGTGCTATATGCTGTGAAGTTATTCACTAGGATGGTTCCCCCAGAGGCACTACAGGAATGGAAAGGGCTTACAAGCTATCCTGGGGGTGCATGGGCATGTGGCTATTCTGTACAATGTGCAAAACAAAAAAATCAAGCAATTTCTCAGTCTTAAGTTCTGCTTTATCTCCCCGGCAGACCAGGAGAAAGTGCAGAGAAAATAGATAGTGTCCTATAATGATTATCAACTACAATGCATGTTACAGGGCATTTGTACCTCAGCAGGGAAGAGTGTTGTTTGTGTCTTGACTGGGCTTGCAATGTGTACTTAAACCTCATGTAAATTACAAAAACTAACCAATTTTCTTTTCCTGTAAGCAGTGTCTTTATATTCTGTTGAATTTTGCACAAATGAATGCTTTTTTAAAAATTGAATTTGCCATGGGAGGAGGGCAGACTGTGACTGTGCCATGCTGGTGGTGCCATTTTGAAGCAGCAAAAGGGGTAGGATGGGAGGGAGGTGCGCGGACTCCTAGCCCACATCTGCCAGCCATAATAATACATTATAAAGACAGTTATTTACGTGCCAAAGTTCACTCCAGAGGATCTGACTCTTCAGTCTTGGCCTGAGTTTCTGACTGAGACTTGGGCTTAGCTGATGCAGAACAGGAATCAAACTCTATTGTTGCAGGGCAGGAAGAGGGCTGGCTTTCCAGCTGGCCATTGTCAGAGTCCTGAGTCAGAAAAAGATTCTGGCTTTCAGGGGAGAGCTCCCCTCCAGCATCCTCCTGCTCACCTCCCAATGAGTCAAGCCAGTCGATTTCAGGGGTGGGGGAGAGAGTGTGGGCAGCAGGTTCCGAACAGTGCCTGGGATGGGCCATACTCTAATTGTATAGAATGGCATACGTTTTGTTAGAAGACTGAGCTGAGTTTTGTTAAATAAGAACAGTAGTATTTACAGGGCTCATGTAAAATCAGGGCCCCACTGTCCTAAGCATAGATAAACATAGTCCTAAGCATAGATAAACATATTAACAGAGTCCCTGCCCTGAAGACTTCTAAATAGCCATGATAGCCAAAGGGTAGAAGAAAGGAAGTTTTATTCTTGTTCTAATTTAAAGATGGGGAACAGGGACACAGATCGACCACATGACTTGCTTAAGGTCACACAGTAAGTTGTGGCCAAGCAGAAGACAGAACCCAGGTCTCCTTAGTCCCAAATCAGTGCTTAGTCACAAAAACGTTCTTCATACCAAATAAGAACTGGTTGGCCACCTTGAGCATTGTCTTGGTTCTTAATCACATAACAATTTTTTTTTTCTTAAAGCAAAATAAAAAGTCAAGACAAGTGCCAAAATGAGAAGAGTGCTGAGCAAAATTTCATGAAAATTAATATAGTTCTTTTGAAGTTTCACAAAGAAAATTTCACAGGTAAAATTTCAATCTCTTTCCCCTTTCCTTAAACCATAATGTGGCCTATTAAAAGATAGGACACTAAAGTGGAACTCAGGAAACCTGGGCTCAATTCACAGCTCTGCCACTGATATGCTGGGTGTCCTTCGGCAAGCTACTTCACCTTCCTGTGGCTCAGTTTCCCCATCTGTAAAATGGGGATGTTGCTACTTATCTCTTTGGAAATGTGTTTTAAGATCTATGGATTAAAAAGTGCTATGTAAAAGTGAGGTATTAATTTTATGTATCAATTATTTTTATTATTTTTTATTATTACTTTATTATTAAAATCAAAGTTATACCAGGGTGGAAGTGTTATATATTATTAATTATTAATTATTATTATTATTATTAAAAATGGTGGCAAAAGAGGCTGATGAGGTCTCTAGTTTCTTTGTACTATGCCCCTTTCATCCCATCCTATGATCAGCACATTAGATTCATTAGAGTAGACAATCATGAGTTTACCTGGACTCTTCTTCACCATTAGCTACAACACTGCAGGTATCAGAATGCCAGAACAGAGGATGCAACAATTCCTTCCAAACTCTTTCATTTACGCTTATGCTTCTTAATTTAAGATATGCTTTTGTCAAACACAAGTTATTGGTTTCAATAACTAGGTGAAATTCTATGGCCTATGGTATACAGGAGGTCAGACTAGATGATCCCTTCTGGTCTCAACTGTGAATTTCCTCAGAGAGACGCACCTCTTCTAGTTTCTCACATTCAGGGCAGCATGATCATCATAAAGAGTAGTTTTGGACTGAAAATAACTGCTCTATTTACAAAGGCAAGATACCAACAGGAATTTTAAGCAAAGAAGACAGAAACATTTACAAACTATTCAAACAACATTTTTCATCTCCCCTTCACCTCCATTGGGTGTGTGAACAAATTTAAATAGGTCCAGAGAAGGCCAAAGTGACTGCCAGTGGAAAAATAAAAAAATAAAAATCCTATGTGCAGCAAAGAAGATTGAGTAGGCCCAAGAAGAAGAAATAAAATGTAATCCACTCCAAAAAAAAAAATCTTTTTGTGAGGGGAACCATGGAACTATTCAAATCACACACTGGAAAAGCTACAAACAGCAGTGTTACATGGACCTAATGGCAGATTTTATGCTGCTGTGTGCATGGCGCATTTATGAGTGGGTGAGGAGCAGCCCACAGTCAACGGGGCAAAAAGGTCAACAGGCAGATGGCAATTTAAGTTCTGTTAAGGGACCAGCTGAGGTGTCCCACACCAAAAAAAAAGTCTGCTTTTGAAAATCAACTTATATTAGTTATTTGGCAAAAAGGCAGAGTCTGAGCTCAAGACTCAGGAACTATCTAGTCCTGGTTCTGCAACCATAGCCAAATCACTTAAGCATTCTGCCTCTGTTTTCCTACTAATAAAAACAGGGATAACAAATACATGCTCCAGTGAATGTTGTGATCTTGATAAGTGTGGAATACCAACAACTTTCATTCCCCCACCGGCAGCTGGGCTCATTACTGCTAATAGCCCGTGACTTCAATAGGAGCTGCAGAAGCCATGCATACTTCATATTTAAGTATGTTTTAAAGATGAAACCACTATATAAACTTTGTTTTAAGTACCATGCAAAATTCAAACTAGGTGTGATATTCAAAAGCACTCAGAATTAGATTAGATTAGTTCCCTTTGAAGCTAATGATAAAACACCCATTGACTTCTTTGGAAGCGGAGTTAGGCCAACATTGAGTGCTTTTGAAAAATCATGCCCTATATTAATAACGTGAAGTTAAAGTTGAAATAACATTATGTTCTTTATTCTCCACCCAATTCACCCTGCCTAAATATGGCCTATAATTTATTAGCTGTTCTCCCCTCAGCAATATCTTCTCTGAACCTAGCCTGACAAAGCCATTGCCACCTCATTTTTACAGTCTCAAAATGTTGCATAGTGTTTGCCAGTGAATGTTCTCATCGTCCAATATAAAGCTATTTGTATCTCAAATCCATCTTCAGCAGCAAGGCATGCACCCAGGCCCTGTTTTTCACACTGCAGTCGGTACTGGTCCTTCACAAACAGTCCAGTCAAGTTAGTGATGCACCTGAGGTGGCATGGGGGAGGCAGACATTAAATTCTGCCTTCAACCGGAGTTCATCCTCTTCTTTGAATACTGTTAAATGATCCTAAAAAACATGCCAGCCCTCAGAGGCTCACAAAAACTGTTTCTGAGAGCCTATTTTTTAACTAAGGAATAATACCGAGTACACGAAGTGTCAAAAAACCCAAAAGAACCTCTCTGACACACTAAAAGGTCCTCTGTCTCCATTCCTTCCTCCATATAAAATTACATAAATTTAACACAGCTAAACTATAAATATACTCAGCATATTTTTAGTTACAAAGCAAAGGCTTTTCCAATATAAGTTTGTTTGTCAAAATGGTGTTGGTTATGGGATAGCATTTTTATTTACGTGAGAGAACAAGTTAATAGATCCTTGTACCCCACCCCATGGCCCTGATTCAGCACTGTACTTAAGCATGTGAAGTCCAAGGAATTTGAACTCAAGCTTAAGTGTTTTGCTAAACCGAGTCCTGTGAGCACATGCACATACACCCTGTGACCAGTATATGGAATGTAGTATAGGTTAAGGGATGGGAAGGGGAAGGAAGAGAATTTTTATGGGAACCTGTGTGACAGGCTGACAATATCCTGTAATATTCTGAACCATATCTAATGGAATTGAGAAAGTTTATTCAATTAAGTAATACCTTATTGAATTAAGGTTAATACCTTTGAGATACATTGTATTAAAAATGCAACTATGTATTTGTTATTGTGGAATTGTTATGTCTCCTTCCACAGGAAGGATCAATAGGAGAACAAGAGGGGATGAATAGGCAAATTCACTTAGGTTGTAACGTTTTGAAAGAAGCTGCCCTCTTGTGAGGTCTGCATATACTAGTTCAAATTTGATTCTCCAGGGACAAACAATGAAAGGGTTTTTGAATAGCTGTTTTAAATAGGTTCAAGGAGGGCCCTAATCCTTAGGGTATGGTTGGAAGTACTGGACCTACTAAGACCCCAAAAGATTTGGTGCTTGTTCTGAGCTGAAGTTGTGATGAACTTCCAGGAATCCCCTAGGGTGGGGATTTGAAGGACTGTTCCAGCAAAAGCCAATGTTAGGGTTGGGGTTAATTCTGGTAAGCTTATTAGCATTCATGTAGGTGCTTTTATTGGTTTGAATATGTTTTTTCTGTATGTTGTTTTACCTCAAGAATAAAGCACGGGAAGTGCTGTGTGGTACCTCATAACTGTAGGAATTACACATGTTAATTGTCTCTAAGGAGAAAGCAAGCACGTTTGGCATAGGCAGCCTCTCTCTTCTGGGGATAACACAGTGTAGGCAAGGAACCATGCAGCCTGAAACTGTCCCAGCCAGAAGGGAGAGGAAGGCATGTGTTCACCCAAGAGAGGCAACAACTGAGGACCTGGACACCTGAAAATAGGTGACCTTGCTGGACCACGGAGGGGAAATACAGTTGCAGTTGCCCTGAACTTTGACACCCTGTTATATTATGGGCAGCACATGAGTGAGTGAAGTCCTAGGGCCGTTAAGTGGAAGATACTCCTATTTGTCTTGTGTATTTAATGCGGCCCTTGTCCTTCCTCTAAATTATCTGATTGTAAAGAACCTAACTGCTCATGTGCATGATACTCATGAAAATGAGTTAAGTAACTGAGATTTCCCCTTTAGCATTCTGCATTCCCTTGTCCCCCACCTCCTCAGTAGCATTATGCTTGAGTTTCATTTCCACTTATGGTAAAAACAGGTGCACTGCCATCAGCAAAACCAGAAGAATGGGATTTACCTTTGAATGAAGGGAAAGAGCAAAATTTTACTGGGTTTTGCTGTAATATGTGGTGTTTTATTCATGGCTCCATGCAATATTACTGTATCTAAATTTTGCTAATCCAACACCGTCTTTAATAGGTTGGTGAGCACAACAATGTTCCAGGAGTAGGCTTTCAACTTCAATATGCAGGAAGGTCATTATCATAAATCAACTGGTTCTAGCATTAACATTTTGTTCAAACTCTTCTTGTGGTGCAGTCTGCAAAGAGAATAGCAAATGGAATTATATAAAGATTCCGGGAAGCAGGGAGTTGGAAAATCTATAATAAAAGAGTGGGAAATTGTTCAAATCAATTAGTTTATCATTAAGATTAAAACATTCCCTGACACTGCAATGAATTTTGATTAGTTTAATCTTAGTTACCACAGTGCCAAGTGGAGATGCCAACACATGGGCTTTGGCATAGCTTTCTCACAGTTGTTGTTCCTACCTTTGGCTGCGGAGCCGGCAATGATCTCTATGTCTTTCTTCCAACCTCTTCCTCATCGACCCAACATCCCCATATTCCTTTTGTGCATTGAGGATTCTCACTTGTGACCAAAGATTTCATTTTAAATACATTTCTTGAGAATCATGAGGTATCTGTAGTCTCTTCTCATCTATTAGGTCATTGACTGCCTCAAAAATGCAATAACTAATCCTTGCATATAAAATGTAGTTGTGCGTCCCTTAACATTTTTTAATCATTCTGTACAGTTAAAAGTTGTTTAACGGCTGAGTATAATAGATAGAAAATTATGTTCTTTAGCATTTCTAGATATCTCGAGAACTCCTATCATTACCTGGGTATTCTCTAAAGATACACTACCGATGCTTTATCAAGGGGCTCCCCCCAAAATGTGCCACTTAGCCTGTGATAAATTTCATACCTAGGGGTGCATGTTCTAATAAAAAGGAAGATGAGAGAAGGGGAAATGTTTTCTCTATTTGAATAAAAATGTTCTTATTTATCTATAAGTAAGAAGGAGGCAGAGCCTCTTGACAAACAAACTTATTAAATGCCTCAATATATTTTTACTGAAAAATTATAACACACCCAACTACAAACACACCAAATGTTTCCCTTCCTTCTGAGGCAAATAATTCAAACACGTGCCCCAATACTTCTTTCAGACAATTTCAGATAATTCAGATAAGTCCTCTGACATTTACACCCATTCAATCATTAGTAACTCCACAGAAGTCAAACTGGACCAAAGAAAAACTAGTGAGAGGATCAAACCCTATTTGAATGCTAAGTGTTATAAAAAGCATGACAGACAAAACAAATAGATTAAAGCTCGATAGATTATCACACTCAGATTTCAAAGCCATGAAGTATACATACTAACTTGTTGTTCACGCAACCCACCACAAAAATACTGTAAGAGGGAAAGATGGTGTCCTGAATCCCTAGCCACTGCTTCTTTAATTAGAAGAACCTTATGGAAAATGCACACAACTTACTGAGCATTGATGACATCTACTTTGCACTGCACAACTTTGAAGTTCTTTAAAAGCTCCTTGTTGAAAAGCGGATCTTTATTTCCCAAGCTACTGTCTACCATTCCACAAATGGCTTGTTATAGTAACATCATTTATATCCATATGCTAATTAGCCTCATTCGCTGTTTTGCAAAGTAGCCTTTTGGGTTTTTTCAGAACATAGGAACAGCCATACTGTGTCAGACCAAAGGTCCATCTAGCCCAGTATCCAGTCTTCTGACAGAGGCCAATACCAGATGCCACAGAGGGAATGTACAGAACAGGTAATCATCAAGTGATCCATCCCCGTCGCCCATTCCCAGCTTCTGGCAAACAGAGGTTAGGGACACTATCCCTGTCCATCCTGGCTAATAGCCATTGGTGGACCTATCCTCCATGAACTTATCTAGTTCTTTTTTCAGAGTTTAAAATGGCTAAAAGTAAGCATGCAGTTTCTGAACTCTCTCTCCTTTTTTCATATTAATTTTTACTGCTTCATAATAAATTTTTTTTTGTCTTTTTTTATACACCAGGAAACAAAGCCACATTATTTTCAAGTTTGGGTGATTCAACTAGTCTTTTAAATACCATCAGCAAAGGGCTTTTGCAGCTCCTCAGATATGGAAAGCTGTCATATAAGCCTCCTTATAGTAGCTTTACCTTGACTTTTACTGCTTTTTCTCTTCTGACCCCATCAATAATAGAGGGTCCTTCCTCCAGAACTCTTCATGCTGGCCCTACCTAGCTCTCACCAACTAAGCAATGGAAGACTTCAAGGATCCCCTGGATGCAGAGATGGTCTACCTGTTCCTCTCAATCTTTCCACACCTAACCTCCCTATTTGAGTATCAGCAACTGCTACACAATTACAAACCAACCCAAACAAGAGAAGTGGGTGATGCTTTAAACACTGACAGCCCTGAAAGCCTTGCAAACTCAAATGCTTCAATTACCATCAGTCCAACCTCTAAAAATGAGCCAGGATAGATAGCATTTCTAGACCTAAAGTGCAATGACTGTAAAATTCAATATTTCTAGCCCTTCAAGGGCTGGAAGTGAGAGTGCTGTACCCTCCTCCATGACAAGCTGCACGTTTTCCCTTTCTAATTGTAAAGAGTGCCTGTCCCTCGTCCTGAAGGGGCACAAGATATCAGATATTAAATATGTGGCATTATGTCTACAGAAGCTGTAGACATAACTAATACTGGACATAATGTTTCCTCTCCAGGAAATTCTACACTTGGGGGAGAAGGAGTAAATGGTACTGGGGCAGGCTGTACAAATATTAGTCATATTAGTGGGCAGATGAAGGGGTCAAAATTTCTTGATATATAAATGTATCACAAGGTTCCATAATTCTGCATATGACCATTACCACGATGTATGCAAGGTTACACATATGCACGGGATAGATTAATCAGAACACTCAGGTGACACAAAGTGGCCATACATTTGACATAATCGGGAAAACATTACACTGGGTTTATGGTTGCATTGCCTCACCAGAGTGGCACAAAGCAGCCAAATTGTGTTGGTGAATCTGGTCCTCACAAACACAGGATGTAGTAGTCAAGAAGAACATGGGAAGTGGAAGCAGATGGTGGAGCGGATGGACTCTCTTTAACAACAAAGAAGTACTCCATAATGTGCCACTCCATGCAGAAAACCTGATGGAAATGACCATACTTATTCTGGGATGTCAGGATTTTCCTAGTCTTTTAGTTCCTATTTATACCGTGGCTTGCAGCAGAAAGGACTTAACTGCAAGACCAGATGGTCTAGATTGATGTTGTTCTGTCAAAGTGTTAGAATTGGCTCTAGTCAACTAAAAAGTGAAACTAAAAACTAAAAATAATCAAAAAGGAGGCTGTAAGACAGGTGCCATCCCAGGGCACTTGCTCATGGCCTAGGGTCACTCTATGAGCACCCTGTCTCAGTTTCCTTCTGAGGTTCTAAAAATAACTCAAACACAAAGTCTTCCCCCTTTCTTGTGGTCTAATTTATTAAGAACCAGCTGGTTTCCAAAAGAACCCACCTTTACACCTTACGTTCAGGGCTCCACAGCTCTCCTTCTAGGGACTATGTCCTTTTAAGTCCTGGCCTCCTAGGCCTACAAACTCTACCACCATTAAGTTCAGGGGACTGTGGATTTAAGTTCTCACCTCCCTGGCCTATAACTCATCACTCAAATTTAGGGGTTGCACAGCCATCCTTCCTAGGACTGGGGACTGGCTGATTTCTTCCTCCCAGCAGCTCCCCTGATTGGGCTTGAGAATGGAGCTGCCTTTTGAGTCACCCACCCAGACACCTGAATGCTCCCTTAATCTTTCCAAGATGGGTCTAATAACCCCAACACCTGTCCACGCTGGCCAGGGGAAGCGGGGAGCCTTGTCCTTCCCAATCTACAAGGCTTCTCCTGGTCACACTAACTTAAAGGGCCAGGACACCATAACAGAGAGACAAATTTCTCCTGGGTGAACAAAAACTTAGATTGTAACCTCATTCTGATCTTTATTGTCTCAGATGAACTAGACCCAGGAATCCATGCTCCATCTTCCCTTGAAAAATATATTAAGAGGTCTAAAGATAAATAGTTACTGATAAAAAAAACAGGAGGAAATAATTGAAAAACTAGAACACATATACGTCAGGTTTCAGAGTAGCAGCCGTGTTAGTCTGTATTCGCAAAAAGAAAAGGAGTACTAGTCGCACCTTAGAGACTAACAAATTTATTAATGAATTTGTTAGTCTCTAAGGTGCCACAAGTACTCCTTTTCTTTTTACATATGTGTCAGCAGATCAGGTGGATCTGAATTCTAGTTTGCCAAAAGAATAACTAAATAACTGACCATTGTTTTTAAAAGTGAATACTGGGAAGATACCAAAAGAATGCAATCTACCAAAAGAATGGAAAAAGTAAAATGTGGTACAGATCTTCAAAAAAAGAAAGAAGACTGAACCTGGCAATTACCACCCAGTAAGTCTGACCAGAATCCTCAGTAAAATCATGGAACAAATATTAAGAGAAAAATCACTCTTTTATGATAATTTATATTGTACCCAAAGTTTGCTAGGGGCTTCACAAACAAGTAAAGAGACAAAGAGGGAATTCTGCTCTCAGTTACATTGTGTAAACCTGGAATAACTCATTTGATATTAATGGAGTTGCTTTAGATTAACACCAGTGTAGCTGAGAGCTGGATATAGCCTAAAGTCCCTGTTCTGGGGAGTTCACTTACCTGGACACTAACAGAACTGTGATCAATAGGCAACAAGAATTTACACATAAAGTACATCTAGTGGATTAAAGGAGAACAATAGGTATAATATGAAATACATGACTTTATGACATTTGAATCAGTGTCACACAAAATTTAATTTGCAACTTTAATTCAGATTGGCTTGGATATGAACTGACTACCAAATATATTGAAAACTAACTAAAAGGGATAATTTCATAGATTTCAGAGTTTAACACCAGAAGGGATCATTAGATCATCTTGTCTGACCTCCGGCATATCACAGGCTATTTAATTTCATCCAGATACCCCTATATTGAACCCAATAAGGCTAGTTAGACTAAAGAATTTTAGTCCTCAGGAGACAAACTATTGTGTGCCACAGGTTCTTGCATTGGCAGAAATAGATGAGGTGAAGTACGCCTTAGATATACCTCCCCTCCCCTCCCATGTCTCTGTCAAACTGACATGGGGGAAAATTCCCTCCTGAGCCCAGACTGGTGCTTAGTTTGACTGAGCATGTGAGCAAGACACACCAGCCAGACATCTAAGAAAGAGGATCTCTGTATCACCTCAGAGCACTGGTCCACTCTGCCCAGTGTCCCATCTCCAGCTGTGGCCCATTTCTCATGCTTCAGAGGAAAGCAGAAAAAAAATACATCCAGCCAATCATGCATGGGAGAAAAAAAATCCTTCCTACCCACTGCAGGTGACTGAGTGAAGCCCTGGAGCATGCGATTTGATTACAGTCATGTCTTCATGCTGCAAGTCACATCAAAGCTGCAAGTTTAAGAGTGTTTGAGGGCAGTGCAAGCAATCCTGTTCTCTGAAGGAAGGGGATGGACAGGAGGATTCATATATTCACAGATAATGAGGAGCAATAGATTAGATTAGAAGGTGATTGGGTACCAGATAGCCTTATTTAACATCTTCACTAATGACCAGGAAGTGGGGCACATTAAATAATTTAGCTGATGACACAAACTGGGAAATGTTGTAAAGAGAGAATTTATAAAACGGAGGGTGAAAATATGGGAAGAAAATCATAAAATTAGGTCACTTTAGAGAAAAAGAGATAAGCTAATATATCTAGGTGAAAATCATCTGATAAAAATAGTCATTAGGTGAGAAACCTCGGAAAGGAGAAGCCCCCCCCCCAAAAAAAAAGAGAGAATGGACTTGTTTATATAAACAGTAGCTCCTTGGAACTCCAATCAAGATTCTCATGTGCTGGGCAAAGTACAGATAAGAGCATAACATAAGAATGGCCATATTAGGTCAGACTAAAGGTCTATCTAGCCCGGCATCCTGTCTTCTGACAGCAGCCAACATCAGAAGCTTCAGAGGGAATGAACAGAACAGGCAATCACCAACCGATCCAACCCCTGTCGTCCACTCCTAGCTTCTGGTAAACAGAGGCTAGGGACACTCAGAGTATGGTGTTGTATCCCTGCCTATCCTGGCTATTAGCCATTGATGGACCTATCCTCCAGGAACTTATCTAGTGTGTTTTTTTTAAATCCTGTTATAGTTTTGGCCTTCCTAACATCCCATGACAAAAAGTCCCACAGGTTGACTATGCATGGTTGGAAGTAATTCCTTTTGTTTGTTTTAGCCTGCTCCCTATTAATTTCATTGGGTGACCCCTAATGCTTGTGTTATGTAAATAATATTTCCTTCTTCATTTTCTCCACACCAATTAAGATTTTATAGACCTCTATGCTATCTCCCCTTAGATAAGTAATAAAGGCACCAATCCCTACCCCAGAGAATTTACATTCCAGCTGTCAGATAGAACACAACAAAGAGATTAAACGAAGTGTGGGAAGGTTAGGAGCATGACATAATAATATGAAATGTAATACACAAGCAATAAATGACCAGTATAATTATGGACTGTATATAGAGGTATCATATCAAACAGCAGGAAGGAAATACTCTCACTATATGGCTCAGTTAAGGAAGAACCAAAACATTTAGGTTAACTATTATGGGGGAGGTGAGGGGTAGAGGAGCTTTGACAGCTGAGATCTCTTAATTCGTAGCATAGAGAAGGGAAGCAGTCGAAACTCTGAAAAATGAACAGTTATGAATCATTCTGCACTGACAATGGTTTAGGCTGGAAGACTTACAGCGTTTACATTGACTTTATTATGGTATTTCCTATATTTAGAATGAAAACTGTGCTGAGGTATTTCTACTCTACCACAGTAAATGTTTTTGCTTTGTTGTTTTGGTGCCTGGGGTACTACAAATTAGAGGTGGAAAATACGTTAGTCTCTGTTCTTTCTAATCAGTTTTTTCTCAGCCTGTTTCAGGAAGCCAAAGACTCCTTTGCTGTTGGTTCTTCCCACATTCCAAATGAATTACCCAGAATTTCACAAGTGCCTGTTGGCACCTACTGTGCTAGCCAATTGGATGAAGTTACCAGGGACCTATCCCAAATCGGATTAGACTTGAAGCTGCTGACCCGTCAACATAAGGTATCACCTTAGACTTCCAATGTCAAAACCACGTAGCTGCCAATCACTGTTGCCCAGATCCCACCTATATTTTGCAATAGATTACTGATCCCAGACTCAATCTATCTTGAGGTGTTATTTTTCCTTATTATCCCACATGCATCATAGACGCCTGCTCCTTTTCTGTAATCCTGTTTTTCAATAGAGAGTTTTGAAGCAATCATCCATTTTTTCCCTACCCCTTGTGTATTAGGGCATGTCATTAAATCAGTGACCAGTCTACAGCCAGATGTAATACATCACATTATTTGTAGTGGAGAGGGAAAGTATGTCCAAAACCACAGCTTTCTAGGAACCTCAGTCACTATTCCAGGAATAATATTTATGGTATATACCATACTGAAACCATGACTGCTGGGTGCTGCATTTCTTCACATATGCTCACAGCACAGACTGCACTTCTGAGGTTTTTGCAAGCTGTGTATAATTAGATTCAGTCTGTTCTCCCACTTAGTAATTCATTTTTATGTCTGGCATCAACCATAACTGCCCACTGAAAAGCAGCTTTGCTTGTCTGCCCTCTGACAAACACTAGTTCCAGGAGATGACTCCCTGTCTATGATACCTCATTGTGTCAATGCCACCACTAAAAAAGGCTGATATTTCACTAAATCTTGGAAACATTAGCTATTCAGTAATGACAAGATAAAAGGGTATAAGAAAAAATGAAAAGTAAGATTGAGAAATATTTGTAATCCCTTCACACTTCATCAACATTGCCACGGAAAGTTAGGATGTACTTGTTTGGTGGGTTTGGTAATTCAGAGTGAATCTGATCCCACTGAAAGGAAGTCTTACTATGATTTCTCCATTCAGCATTCTTGGTCCTTTCTAGCCATATTCTGGAAGAGCCAAAGGAAATTGCTGTTGATTACATCTTCGTTAAATTGAACTCAGAGCACCCATTCAATACCCATTTGTCTACTTACTGAATATGGTATCCCAATGATGCCAAACCATTTAATGACTTTATTTTCCACAATGCTTTTGCAAAGTAGAGAACAGTTACGAACTCTATTTTACATATGGGAAACCAAGACGCAGAGAGAACTTGCACAGTGGCACACAGGAAGTTCATGGCAGAACGGGCAACTGAACCCAGATTTCCGGAGCTGTAGTCCAGTGTCTTAACCACAAGATCATCCTTCCACTTATAGCTGAGAGGCTATTCAGTTTATAGACATAATATTTTACAATACTTGGGACAGAACCTGGCCTCCCCTCTGTCCTCTTGGTGCAGCCACAGCCATACAAAGGGGACAAAATGGTAACGTAAGTATCCAAGTCTAGGGAATACTCAAAGTGACATAATTAGCTATTTCATGCTTCTGACCTCCCAAAGCAGACATTCTTGAGTAGAAATGTGCAGCCAAAACTGTAGTGGATTGTGGTACTGTCTCTCCAAAATGAGCCTTCCACCAGAGAGCCTTCCATTGTGATGCGTCTCTCATGTCATGCAGGCACACTCAGGGTCTGCATGCTCAGAGTCTGTAGGAGTAATCTTGTCACGTAACTTTATATCCCTGGTCTCGCAATGAGTTCCTGAAGTACAAAGGCTGCAGCATACTCAAAAGTAAGACATTCTTGGCTGCCTGACAATGTAAGAAAACACAACAAAAGCTGCTCTAACTTTTGCTAGGTTTCGAACTTGCTCCCATCTGCCTCCAGGACTGAGCGAGGGAAAGGTGGCAAAAAGCAACCATGTCTAAGTAAACTGAGCACAACTTGGGCACACTTGAAGATCTGCCCCTGTTAATGAGAAATTGGAAACAAGATTTTAGAAACTTTTCTCTAAATTACTCCTTCACAGAAGCATTGTACCATGTTAGAACAAAACATTCTTCAGAGGTAAGATGAACCAGAGCTTAATGTGTGTTTTGCTGCCTAATATGCAACAGCAAATCTGTGTAACTACATAAAGAAAAGTGAGTAGGAGAAGAACATGCAAAACAATCCATTAAGCAAATCAGGCAAAAATTTGGTCCTAATCCTTGAACAAAGTAGAAAGAAAGAAGAGATTGCATTAAGCTATGGATGGATCTGCCATCAAGCCAAGAACGTAATGACAAACCTACAGAGATCAAAGCCCCAATACAATGTGTTCTCCTAATTTGGGTAGAATGTACCTTCCCCAACAACTAGCTGAATACTTTCCTTTTTTACACTTCCACACTTGTCATGCAAAAAATATTAAATAAAATATAGTCAGTGTCATGGAGATTAGACACAATCCACTTAAATATAGTGAACTCAAGGGTGTTTGGTCATGCATTGCCTGCTCCTTTCATATCTACTCCTACAGACTTTATTGGCAACTTCCAGAAGTCAATACGAAATCCCCCTTCTTTCCAAACTGCCTTCTCTCTGTCAGCAAATCCCATGCTCACAACAAAGGGAGCACAGAGCCAAATGACAGCCTAGTGCTCACAAGACAGAACCTTTATAAGAGTTTCCCCTATCTCAAAAGCTCCTCTCTTGTGTATGTATCTCTCTCTCTCATGATAGCTGTTTCAGTTGGTCTCCATCTCTACAGCTGGCAGAATCAAGAGCAGGTATTAGGCAGGAATTTTGTTTTTAACTTTAAAGTGTGGTTTCTTTTAAAAAGTTTTGTTATTTTCAAAATATTTTTATAAGCGCTATTGGTGGGGGATTGTATGTAGGGAAATTTCTGCTCTCCTAAATGCGTCACACCGCTAGCTGCCAGAAAGTGGGGGTGGAGAGGGAGGAGCACAGCTGGCAAAAATATATACCATGGAAAAATATTTTCAGCAAAGTACTAAATGATTTTTAATAATGCAGTTTTTTATCATGGGGGAAGGACTCAGTGCTTTTTTTATTCTCAGACATATTAGTAATATCCTGGAAAGAGCCCTTTCCATATTCTAGACTGAAACAGCACTACATTAATGAGCACTAGAGAACTTTTAATTTTTGCCAGCAGGGTCTACCCAGGACTCTTAGCGTGCAACACGCTGGCATGCTTTAGAAATTACGCATCATTGCAGCACCATGTAGATAAGCCTTAGATCTTTGGCATAACTGAAGGAGAGACAGTCCCTCAAAACTGGGATGGAGTTTTACACATGAACAAGCACTTCCTGGGACTGGACTTTTTAGGCCCTGCTGCTATAATGAACTCCATGTGCACAGACCCTGCATGCACACAGGAGGAACGATGATCTTCACTGGGACTCATGGAGCAAGTCCTCAAAGAATCTATTTTGAAGCACTTAGAGGAGAGGAAGGTGATCAGGAACAGTCAGCATGGATTCACCAAGGGCAAGTCATGCCTGACTAATCTAACTGCCTTCTATGATGAGATAACTGGCTCTGTGGACGAGGGGAAAGCAGTGGACGTGTTATTCCTTGACTTTAGCAAAGCTTTTGATACAGTCTCCCACAGTATTCTTACCAGCAAGTTAAAGTATGGGCTGGATGAATGGACTATAAGGTGGATAGAAAGCTGGCTCGATTGTCAGGCTCAACGGGTAGTGATCAATGGCTCCATATCTAGTTGGCAGCCGGTATCAAGTGGAGTGCCCCAAGGGTCGGTCCTCGGGCCGGTTTTGTTCAATATCTTCATTAATGATCTGGAGGATGGTGTGGATTGCACCCTCAGCAAGTTTGCAGATGACACTAAACTGGGAGGAGAGGTCGATACGCTGGAGGGTAGGGATAGGATACAGAGGGACCTAGACAAATTAGAGGATTGGGCCAAAAGAAATCTGATGAGGTTCAACAAGGACAAGTGCAGAGTCCTGCATTTAGGATGGAAGAATCCCATGCACTGCTGCAGACTAGGGACCGAATGGCTAGGACCTAGGGGTTACAGTGGACGAGAAGCTGGATATGAGTCAACAGTGTGCCGTTGTTGCCAAGAAGGCTAACAGCATTTTGGGCTGTATAAGTCAGAGCACTGCCAGCAGATCAAGGAACATAATCATTCCCCTCTATTTGGCATTGGTGAGGCCTCATCTGGAGTACTGTGTCCAGTTTTGGGCCCTACACTACAAGAAGGATGTGAAAAAATTGGAAAGCGTCCAGCGAAGGGCAACAAAAATGCTTAGGGGGCTGGAGCACATGACTTTTGAGGAGAGGCTGAGGGATCTGGGATTGTTTAGTCTGCGGAAGAGAAGAATGAGGGGGGATTTGATAGCTGCTTTCAGCTACCTGAAAGGGGGTTCCAAAGAGGATGGATCTAGACTGTTCTCAGTGGTAGCAGATGACAGAACAAGGAGTAATGGTCTCAAGTTGCAGTGGGGGAGGTTTAGGTTGGATATTAGGAAAACTTTTTCACTAGAAGGGTGGTGAAGCACTGGAATGCGTTACCTAGGGAGGTGGAGGAATCCTCCTTCCTTAGAGGTTTTTAAGGTCAGGCTTGACAAAGCCCTGGCTGGGATGATTTAGTTGGGGATTGGTCCTTCTTTGAGCAGGGAGTTGGACAAGAGGACCTCCTGAGGTCCCTTCCAACCCTGATATTCTATGATTCAAGAGACCTAGGTTCAATTCCTGACTCTGTCACACTTTACATGCATGAGACTGTGTGAGTCAATTAATCTACCATCTGCCTCAGTTCCTCAATGGGGATACAACTTCCAAGGCAGATATAACTTCCCTGTTTCAGCGGGACATTCTGAAGATAAAAACTGTTAGTGATCAGCTACTACTGTGATAAGAGCTAAATGGATAGTGTGATACAGCATGGCCAGAGGGTAGCAGGAGAGTAGTAGAAGGGAGCCTTATTCCCTGTAGAGGGAAGAAAGTTTGCTATAGAGTTTGTTAAAGCACCTGAAGCCCTTTAGAGCACCTGAAGCCAGTCACATGATAAAAAAACCCTGCTTCAATCAGACCAGGAGGAGTTGAAGCAGAGAGCAGTTTGGAGGAGTTGAAGTAGAGGAGAGTTTGGAGAAGTGCCGTGGCTGGCTAGAAGACCAAGACCCGAGGTCAAGAGACACCCGGCTTGTGTAGAGAGAGAGGGCAGGAAGCCCTACAAGCTGAAGAGCAGGAGAGGGAAGTAGCCCAGGGGAAGGAAGCACTAGTTCAAGTGGTTTACCACTATCCCTAGGGCTCCTGGGCTGGGACCCGGAGTAGAGGGCGGGCCCGGGTCCCTCCCTCTCCACTACCCTTCTCTGGGTTACTAGTGGGACAGTAGATACCCTAGTTCTGGGGCAGGAAACTGCACCCTGAACCCCCCCCCCCAAGAAGAGGAACCATGGGACCCATCATAATCGTACCGGCAATTTGCCACAATAGATTGCCCCACTGATGTGTGCTGAGCATAACTCAGTGCAGGATCTGGGCCTCAGTTCCATGTGGCAGAATAGCATGTACGCAGTAAAGCTGTGAACTATTTATTTTACTACCAAAGCTTAGTGACCTAAATCATAGTTCTCAGAAGTCAGCAGTATACCTTACCTGCCAACAAATGATAATCCAGCTAACCAGGTCATCCAGATTCTGAACAACTTTTTAAAAATCCATTACCTTATGAATAATAGAATAGTGTAACTGTAGGCTGCACACTAGAGAATAATTGTGGAGTTGTGCTAGCAACTCCACAGCTAAGGTTGTACTTTCCAGTAGAATGCTGATTTTGCCCAACTTCCCAGTAATTCTTAATATAAAGGTCAGTTTTGCATGAAATGTTGAATATATAGTCTCCTGAAAGTAGAGATTAAGACTGAGTACATCATGTAACTGAAACAAATACATTTCTTCACTTTCAAATGTTTGGCCTTTATCAGAACACATTTTGGCTGGTGCAAAAGCCATTTATTTGGCTGGGTTTCATGGAAGGTTCAGGGTTTTTAAAATAAATTCTAATAGCTACTCCTGGCCCTGCTTGTCGCCTAGGGAGCTCTGTAGGGAAGTTTGCCATTCAGAGTCAGTCTGGAAAGACCCAGCCTAGAACAAGGTGTGGTAAATTGTGCCTGTGCTTTAGGGAGCAGTCTGCTTTGTCTCTCTCTCTTTTTGGTTATTGTTTGTTATCTTTATGGATTTTAAGCAAAAAGCAGTGATACGCTGCCACCTTCCAGCAAGATTGTTTTATGTTTTTATCTAACTTTTCTGTGTGTATGCTGGGAACACAATTATTTTGACCTGAATATTAATCAAGGTTTACTTTAGGTTTATATATCATAGATTCATAGACTTTAAGATCAGAAGAAACCATCATGATCATCTAATCTGACCTTCTGCACATAGCCACAGAACCTCACCCACCCACTCCTGTAATAGACCCCTCTGGCTGAGCTACTGAAGTCCTCAAATCATGATTTTAAGACTTCAAGTTACTGAGAATCCATCATTTACAACAAATTTAAAACCTGCAAATGACCCATATACCATGCTTCAGAGGAAGGCAAAACAAAAACCAAAACCCCAGGGTCCCTGCCAATCTGACTCTAGAGGATTAGCCCTTTCTTCAGTGAACACTGCTCTGTTCTCCAATTTGAAGGATACAACCCTGACATTGACTGTATTTGCCATTCAGTTAGTTTGCTCTGTAATCATTCTACAAACAAGGAGATCTGTGTCATTGTCTTACTGTTCTCCAGGCTGTGGATGCTTGTAGCTGAATTGGGAAACATTATTCCATTTGTGCCTATGGCACATTTCACCAAATACTGGAAAATATCTTGACTCATGTTCTTTGACTACATGCAGTGCATGGGAATTTTTTCCTGTCAGAAAACCCTCCTTTCCCACCTCCTTTTAAACCATTTTATTATTTTGATTTTCTTCATTTCTAGTTCTTTCATTTAGGGTATGTCTACACTACGAAATTAGGTTGAATTTATAGAAGTCGGTTTTATAAAAAGCGGTTTTATACAGTTGATTGTGTGTGTCCCCACACAAGTGCTCAAAGTGCATGTAGTTGGCGGAGTGTGTCCACAGTACCGAGGCAACCGTCGACTTCTGGAGCATTGCACTGTGGGTGGCTATCCCACAGTTCCCGCAGTCTCCGCTGCCCATTTGAATTCTGGGTAGAAATCCCACTGCCTGATGGGGCTAAAACATTGTTGCAGGTGGTTCTGGGTACATATCGTCAGGCCCCCGTTCCCTCCCTCCCTCCGTGAAAGCAAGGGCAGACAATCGTTTTGCGCCTTTTTTCTTGAGTTATCTGTGCAGAAGCCATACCACGGCAAACATGGAGCCCGCTCAGCTAACTGTCACCGTATGTCTCCTGGGTGCTGGCAGACGTGGTCCTGCATTGCTACACAGCAGCAGTTAATTGCCTTTTGGCAGCAGACAGTGCAGTATGACTGGTAGCCGTCATTGACGTAGTCCTTGGTGCTCTTAATCAGGCACCTGGGCAAACAGGGGAGTGACTCAGCCAGCTCATCTCCCTTTTAAGTTTCGTCTCGTGGTGATTCAGTCCTACCGGCAGTGCACTGTCTTTTAATCTCCAGCCAGCAGAAGATGATGGCCAGCCGTCATACTGCACCGTCTTCTGCCGAGCACCCAGGAGATGATAACAGCTAGCAGTCGTACTGCACGGTCTGCTGCCAGCAAAATGTATAAAGATAGATGAAGTGGCTCAAAACAAGAAATAGACCAGATTTGTTTTGTATTCATTTGCTCCTCCCTCCCTCCTTCCCTCTGTGAAATCAACGGCCTGCTAACCCCAGTTTTGAGTTCTATCCTTGAGGTTTTGAGTTCTATCCTTGAGGGGGCCATTCAGTTTCTCGCAAAGCTACCCCCTTTGTTGAATTTAATTCCCTGTAAGCCAACCCTGTAAGCCATGTCGTCACTCACCCCTCCCTCCGTCAGAGCAATGGCAGACAATCGTTCCGCGCCTTTTTTCTGTGCAGACGCCATACCACGGCAAGCATGGAGCCCACTCAGATCACTTTGGCAATTAGGAGCACATTAAACACCACGCGCATTATCCAGCAGTATATGCAGCACCAGAACCTGGCAAAGCGATACCAGGCAAGTAGGCGACGTCAGTGTGGTAACGTGAGTGATGAGGACGTGGACACAGACTTCTCTCAAAGCAGGGGCCCTGAATGTGGGCATCATGGTGCTAATAGGGCAGCTTCATGCGATGGAACGCCAATTCTGGGCTTGGGAAACAAGCACAGACTGGTGGGACCGCATAATGTTACAGGTCTGGGATGATTATTCCCAGTGGTTGCACAACTTTCACATGCGTAAGGGCACTTTCATGGAACTTTGTGACTTGCTTTCCCCTGCCCTGAGGCGCAAGAATACCAAGATGAGAGCAGCCCTCACAGTTGAGAAGTGAGTGGCAATAGCCCTGTGGAAGCTTGCAAAGTCAGACAGCTACCGGTCAGTTGGGAATCAATTTGGAGTGGGCAAATCTACTGTGGGGGCTGCTGTGATGCAAGTAGCCCACGCAATCAAAGATCTGCTGATATCAAGGGTAGTGACCCTGGGAAATGTGCAGGTCATAGTGGATGGCTTTGCTGCAATGGGATTCCCTAACTGTGGTGGGGCCATAGACGGAACCCATATCCCTATCTTGGCACCAGAGCACCAAGCCGGCGAGTACATAAACCGCAAGGGGTACTTTTCAATAGTGCTGCAAGCACTGGTGGATCACAAGGGACGTTTCACCAACATCAATGTGGGATGGCCGGGAAAGGTACATGATGCTCGCATCTTCAGGAACTCTGGTCTGTTTCAAAAGCTGTAAGAAGGGACTTTCTTCCCAGACCAGAAAATAACCGTTGGGGACGTTGAAATGCCTATATATATCCTTGGGGACCCAGCCTACCCCTTAATGCCATGGCTCATGAAGCCATACACAGGCAGCCTGGACGGTAGTCAGGAGCTGTTCAACTACAAGCTGAGCAAGTGCAGAAAGGTGGTAGAATGTGCATTTGGACGTTTAAAAGCACGCTGGCGCAGTTTACTGACTCGGTTAGACCTCAGCGAAACCAATATTCCCACGGTTATTACTGCTTGCTGTGCACTCCATAATATCTATGAGAGTAAGGGGGAGACGTTTATGGCGGCGTGGGAGGTCGAGGCAAATAGCCTGGCTGCTGGTTACGTGCAGCCCGACATCGGGGCGGTTAGAAGAGCACAGGAGGGCGTGGTGCACATCAGAGAAGCTTTGAAGACCAGTTTCATGACTGGCCAGGCTACGGTGTGAAAGTTCTGTTTGTTTCTCCATGGTGAAACCCACCGCCCCTTGGTTCACTGTACTTCCCTGTAAGCTAACCACCTCCCCTCCTCCCTTCGATCACCGCTTGCAGAGGCAATAAAGTCATTGTTGCTTCACATTCATGCATTCTTTATTCATTCATCACACAAATAGGGGGATAACTACCAAGGTAGCCCATGAGGGGTGGTGGAGGAGAGAAGCACCAGGAGGGGTGGTGGAGGAGGGAAGGACAAGGCCACACAGCACTTTAAAAGTTTAAAGCTTTAAAACTTATTGAATGTCAGCCTTCTGTTGCTTGGGCAATCCTCTGGGGTGGAGTGGCTGGGTGGCCAGAGGCCCCCCCACTGCGTTCTTGGGCGTCTGGGTGAGGAGGCTATGGAACTTGGGGAGGAGGGCGGTTGGTTACACAGGGGCTGTAGCGGCGGTCTGTGCTCCTGCTGCCTTTCCTACAGCTCAACCATACACTGGAGCATATTGGTTTGATCCTCCAGCAGCCTCAGCATTGAATCCTGCCTCCTCTCATCATGCTGCCGCCATATTTGAGCTTCAGCCCTCTCTTCAGCCCGCCACCTCTCCTCCCGGTCATATTGTGCTTTCCTGCACTCTGACATTGTCTGCCTCCATGCATTCGTCTGTGCTCTGTCAGTGTGGGAGGACAGCATGAGCTCAGAGAACATTTCATCACGAGTGCGTTTTTTTTGCCTTCTAATCTTCACTAGCCTCTGGGAAGGAGAAGATCCTGTGATCATTGAAACACATGCAGCTGGTGGAGGAAAAAAAAGGGATAGCGGTATTTAAAAAGACACATTTTCTACAACAGTGGCTACACTCTTTCACGGTAAACCTTGCTGTTAACATTACATACACAGCACATGTGCTTTTGTTCCAAGGTTGCATTTTACCTCTCCCCACCACGTGGCTAGCCCCTCACCACCACCGCCCCCCATGGCTAACAGCGGGGAACATTTCTGTTCAGCCACAGGCAAACAGCCCAGCAGGAACGGGCACCTCTGCATGTCCCCTTAAGAAAAGCACCCTAGTTCAACCAGGTGACCATGAATGATATCACTCTCCTGAGGATAACACAGAGAGATAAAGAACAGATGTTGTTTGAATGCCAGCAAAAACATACACTGCAATGCTTTGTTGTACAATGATTCCTGAGTACGTGCTACTGGCCTGGTGTGGTAAAGTGTCCTACCATGGTGGGTGGAATAAGGCTGCCCTCCCCAGAAACCTTTTGCAAAGGCTTTGGGAGTACATCCAGGAGAGCCGCAAATGCCAGGGCAAATTAATCATTAAACATGCTTGCTTAAGTTTCACGCGGCATTGCTTCGGGTCCCTGTTATGGCCTCTGTCCTTCATGTCCTGGGAGATTTTGACAAAGGTTTTGGCATTTTGAAAACTGGAATGGAGTTCTGATAGCACGGATTCCTCTCCCCATACAGCGATCAGATCCCGTACCTCCCGTTCGGTCCATGTTGGAGTTCTTTTGCGATTCTGGGACTCCATCATGGTCACCTCTGCTGATGAGGTCTGGCCAGCGTGGCAAGCTGCAGGTGACCATGCAAACAGGAAATTGAAATTCAAAAGTTTGCGGGCCTTTTCCTGTCTACCTGGCCAGTGCATCTGAGTTGAGAGTGCTGTCCAGAGTGGTCACAATAGAGCACTCTGGGATAGCTCCCAGAGGCCAATACCGTCTAATTGCGTCCACAGTACCCCAAATTCGACCCAGCAAGGCCGATTTAAGTGCTAATCCACTTGTCAGAGGTGGATTAAGGAAATCGATTTTAAGAGCCCTTTAAGTCGAAAAAAAGGGCTTCATTGTGTGGACGGGTGCAGGTTTACATCGATTTAACCCTGCTAAATTCGACCTAAACTCCTAGTGTAGAACAGGGCTTAGAAAAAGATGCCACATGAACTAACTCCTCATTCTACACTGGCTCTATGGCTCCACTTCTGTAATGAACTCACAGATTTCAGTGGCACTTGGCAAAGACACTGAGGTCTTCTTCACAAAGTTCTTTGCGGAACTGGGGCCTTGGAGCCTGAGTCTGAATTTCCCTACATTTGCTGGCTCCTTAAATTTCCATAACTCAAGGTAAGGGTAAATCTGTTTCCCTGCAGCAATTTCCACCTCCCATAGCCACTCTACATTCCATGTAGAAGCCTACTTTATTGACAAGCCAGTTTTTAATACTCCATAAATTTCCATTTGAGCAGGACGTATGCACTAACTGGTTCACATAGTATTTGATAGTCAAGAAAAAGCAAATATCTTTCAAAATTCAGACTATTTTCAGAGGCTATAGTACAGTGGTTCTCAAACTTTTGTACTGGTGACCCCTTTCACACAGCAAGCCTCTGAGTGCAACCCCCCCTTATAAATAAAACAGCACTTTTTTATATAAATAACACCATTATAAATGCTGGAGGGAAAGCAGATTTTAGGGTGGAGGCTGAGAGCTCGCGACCCCCCATGTATTAACCTCGTGACCCTCTTAGGGGTCCCGACCCCCTGTTTGAGAACCCCTGCTATAGTACCCCAAAGGTATCCATAAAATGTGTGCCAAATCTGTTTTATCATCTTTACCATACTATGTATGCATTGAATGCCTCCAGTATTGCTGGGGCTGCCAAGTAGATAAACATCATTGCTTGTCTTCAGGTGTTCTCCCTGAAAACTTGCATTGAGGAAAATTCAGATTATTGCCAATTTTCTTTTAAATCCAACAGACACATAGGGAGTACATGCACCATCTTTGGTTCAGAATAAACTTTGATATGATGTAATGTTTAGTAATCACTAAGGAGGGTAGGTTGGCTGAAGAGATGGTACAGCACTTTTATTACCTGCACAAGCAGACAGCCTAAACAGAGCCTTTTGGACAAAACTAGGTTATACCCAGAGGTTAAGCAGATATTAATGCAGTTACTCCCATAGGTAACTTTGCATCATCTCATTAGCATAGTCACGCCCATGCTTGTAACTGTCATTAGTCATTTTTAAAACATTCTACTCGCAGGGAAAATTAGCAATATCCATTTTTCATATGCACATCTTGCATCCACAAACCACAGCTACTGGCACTTCAAGATATACAAAATACTTTCAAGCACCACTGAAATATTTTCAGTTGAAATCAATAATGAGATGATAAAAACGTGTACCCTTCTTGTATTCATTGTTTGAGGTAGCTTTTGTAACAAAATGGGAACCTTTAAATCATGGGTGGCCGGTGACCCGGCCGTTGAGGGAGGATAGCCCCCGGCCCTTCCCCTTGTGCCCAAGGCCCTGCCCCATCTGCCCCCTTTCTGCCCCCACGTCACCTGCAGGAGCCCAGAGCCCCCTACCATGGCTCCTGGCCCCAGCACTGGGCGGCCAGGGGGAGAATCTGGTTTTCAGTAACCACTCACTGTATTAGACTTGGCTGTCTAAGCATCCCAGCCCTTGAGTCCCATCTAAAGAGAACTGTATTTGCCTTCTTGGTAACCAGAAGCTGTTTGGTTACTAGCTTGGTGAATCTAATTATAGAATGAACCACCAGTTTGGGGGAGTGTCTGCCCTATTCTTTGCAGTTTGCCCTGGATACGTATTCTCAGTGTGGCCCCTCCAGGCACCCAGTCACAGCATCTTAGGAACATCTATTTAACATATTACTGTGAAAATTGTGAAATACCAGAAATGTTCATTAAAACTAATAAGCTTGTAGCAAAGCTACAGACTCTCTGTCTCAGTCCTCCTCTGAGCCATGTGGACACTTAAGTATCAACCACATGGGCTTGATTTGCATGCACCGACTGAGCAGTGTTGTAACAAGACACACTGTATACCATTTTTCCAGTTATCCCCTTCTCTCAGAAGCAAGCATGTGTTACAAGATTCAGGGTCACCAACTCTATGGTATGATGAGGTGCCACAGGTTGGCAGAAATGACAGTTGAAACGCTCTACCAATTGAAAAGCGTAGTTGTCCTTGATAATCTTCACCATTTAGACACCTCTAACTTCAGTTTGTTCTTATGCGGGGGGAGGGGAGGAATGATTTTAATGAGTTTTCTGCTGTATTTTCAGTAGCAAGCCACTTTTCCAACAATAACTATTAATTACTATTTTTAAGTACTGAGAGCACACATGTCCCACTGCAAGGCACAGTAAAAGAAATGGTCCCTGTCCTGAGAAGATTACAAGGTAAAGAACAATGCTCACAAAAGAGTTAAAAATTTTCAAAAGGTATTTAGGTACCTAAAGATGCAGATACACACTTACTGGGATATTCAAAAGAACCTAGGTGCCTAACTCCTAATCTGGACCTTAGTTCTTAGCCTTGTCTTGTCTCCTCTCCACCACATACACCAGGTTTCCTTACTCGCCTCTTCAGCATGGTGTATTGCCCACTTTGTTGTGGTGTTTATCTAACGCAGACTGTAAGATCGTTGGGTCAGGACTCTCTGTAAAGTAGCAGGCACACCAATGATGGTCTTTACATACACATCTGAATACAATCAAGTTATTTCCATTTGTAGAGCTATTACTTGTCCTAAGGGTATTCTACATTTTCAGTGCAGGGAATATCCCTAAACTTCTAAAACTGGAAGGAGCTTTTAACATGCCCACACTCTGTGTTTGTGGTATATAGATCTATAAATTGCACCATTGTATGTCTGACACACACAGAAACCTCAAGAGCAGGCATTTATTTTTCTCATAGACAGTACAGTGCAAATGAGATATTGCATAAAGCTGCCTAGGGATTCTGGATATTGTGTAAGCCTATGGCATGATGTAAGCACTTATAACTAATAAGGCACTGGTAAATAATGAGTAACACAATAAGATGTTGTACGCTCCAGGATCCTGCATTTTGAGTGCATTGAGAGGAATTAGGGCAAAGGGTGAACGCCTTTAACTGTCCTTGAATTACCCATTATAGGATTAGACATTTATAGGGACAATGAGACTATCTAACCTCACGGTAGATAGGATATTTTTTAGAAGGTACTTAAACACTCTCATGCTCCAAGACATAAGCCAACCACTTGCTCACAGGTGTTAAGAAGAAACTTTCCCTACCTGTAAATGTCTACTGTCGGGCTTCTTCCCACCTTCCTCTGAAGCTTCTGTTACTGGCTAGCAACAGTGGAAGGACACTTGACTAGATGGATGACTACTCTGATCTGATACAGCAATTTTTATGTTCCTACATACCTGCAGAACTTGTCTTCTTGAAGTTTATCTGGCAAAGCTATTTATTTTTACACTATTTTATTAAAGACCACCTTCATCAAGATGAATCAGTCACTTTTATTAATATTTTGATGAAAAAGGAATCTAATATTTTCCTTGATAGCGCTTTTCAAAAGCATGTTAGGGGTTTTTTCCTTCTCATCCACTAGGTGGTACTGCTGCCCTTCAAAATTAAGCTATTGTGATCAAAGAATACAAAGTTTGTGCTGGATTTTTATGGAATTTTTGTAGTTATTCACTAATTTCCTCTCTTTCATACAATTAATTTCCATATTTAAGATCAAAGAAAAAAAAAGGGAAACTTTAAAGAGAGATTTAATGTTTTAGTGACCATTCCATTACTGGAGGGCAAAACTAACTTGTTAGAATCAGGACTGAACATGAACTATAAAGTTCAGATCTAGAGCCAAATTTGCCGAAAGTTCATGCTATTCACAGCTTGGTTGAGTGGGGGTGTCATTATTCCCCCAAGAACAGAGAATCAGGGATCCCAGAGAAGCCCTCCTGTTGCTTACTTCCAACATCCCAGGATGTTGACCTGTTAATCTGTTCCTGCAAGGTGAAAGGAGAGGGCCTGCCCTAGTAAAATTGCAAGGGTTTACCAAGGATCTCCTTATGCCCTTCAGGAAACTCCCCAGAACAGACTAGATCTGGTCATCTTTGGGAGGACTCGGATACAGCCCTCCACTCAAAGGAGTAAAACCCAGGCAGTACTTTTCCAAAACAAAGTGTTTTCTTTATTTAGTGTAACCAACCTTTCCTAATACAATTAATTTAAACCTAAATTAAAAGAAAGACAAAGCCCTTAGCACAAGTATAGAAGCTAAAGTACCCAAGACCGTAATGTCATACAGTTGGATTGGCTTAAGTGATTATGCTCTGTACATGGTGATCAGTCATATGCAGGACACTGACAGCAAATCTTAATAAACCCTAAAGTCTATACATACAGGACAATGAAAGATTCATAATACGAACACACATCTTTATTAACCCAAACATACACATTCATTAACCCCATTTCTATTCTATAGGCTATATTACGGCTGGCATGCTTACTCTCTGTCAGCTCTCTGTTCTGTCAGGGTCTTTCTGCTCTGTGCCAGCACCCCCACTATCGCTGCTGGTTTTGCTGCTGGTTCTTTGCTCTTTTAGGTTTCTTCTGATCTTCTTCTAGTTCTCCTTCCTCTTCTCCTGCTCCTGACTTGACTGACTTTTGCTGCTGGCTCTCTGCCTTATATACAGGTTTTGGCCTATTCTGGTTGGCTTGTTTTTCAATCCTAGCATTGGCATATCTATCATCTTGCCTTCAGACCCTCTCTGTTTGGTCCATACTTATAGACCAATCACAACTACTAAATCTGGCTGTCAATCAAAGCTGTTACACAAGTCTTAGCATTATGGAATGTTGATTATTACGGGATAGTGACCCTTACCTAGTTTTGGACGGAGTATGCCTGACTGGCCTCTCCCTGCAGTTTTAGAGTGACCTTTACCTGACCACAGTCCACACCCTGCCCAGCAACATACCAGCCATAGGTTAACCTGCTTAAACTGCCAATTCATTGTCCTTGGCTGTGTGCCAACATTGTACGCCAATTTACAAATATGAGACTTTTAAACTATAATCCACCACCTTATTTATTTAATGTATAATCATTATTAATGTATGCATCTTAACATTAAGGTCTACTGCTACCACCATCCCTTACCAATGTAATTAATTTTATTTTGTTTTTTCCTCTATTTTCAGTTAGTAGTGGCAAAGCAATGACTATCAGTGCTGTGCTTAAGAAATAAAATAGAGCAGCTCAAAATCCTTTTCATATTGTCATAGATTAGCACATTCTGGAGGTGGGGAAGCTGGCTGAAAAGTTGATTATTTGGCTAGTGGGTAGAGTCAAGCAGCTCCACAGTGTATATAATGTAGTGGCTAGCTCACTAGCCAACCTAACTTGGGTCAAATGAAACCAGAGGTTGATCCCCTCCTCTGCCACAGACTCTCTGTGCCTCAGTTCCCCATTGGCAAAGTAGGGAGAATAGCACTTCCCTACCGGGGGAGGTTATATGCACTAAAACTTATGAGGGGCTCAGCTAGTACAGTAATGGGGCCCATACCAGAACATAAGATAGATCAGGTTCTACGTGGATGGTTATCTCTTAGGGCTTTTCTACACTGGCACTTTACAGCGCTGCAACTTTCTCACTCAGGGGTGTTAAAAAACACCCCCCTGAGCGCTGCAAGTTTCAGCGCTGTAAAGCGCCGGTGTAGACAGTGCACCAGCCTTGGTAGCTACGCCTCTCCTGGGGGTGGTTTTGTTTGTTTGTTTGTTTTTTTAAGAGCACTGGGAGAGCTGTCCCGCAGCATGCTGCCACAACTACACAAGCCACGTTAAAGAGCGGCCCTGGCACCGCTTTTACATTGCCAGTGTAAACTAGCCCTTAGGCCCACATCGGGGGAGGGGGGAGAGAGACTGTGCTAAGTAGAGTGGTTACAGAGAAGGTGGTTATTTTGTTCTGCTGCCTAGATTTTGATATTTGATTGTGTGGCTTAATGGTAAGAAGCACTGGGGGGCCATGTATTGGCTAAAATGTGCCAATAGATAAGAGGATGGTAAATTGGAAGAGGGGCTGTGGTTGGATCAGTCCCTCCTACAATAGAAGAGTAGTTTTTACATTAAAATGGTATAGTAGAGTGAGGCTATGCATCTATTTAGATAAATTCCCATGAGTGCCAAGAAGGAGTTATTGGGGTAATATATTATGTGATACTAGGAATGCAGATACATGTTGAGATATTCACAGCAACTAAGGAATTTAATTATTTTCCAGTAGGAATTGTGGAACTCAATCTCTTGGTTCACTTTGAAAACGTCAACCCTAGTATTTTACATTAGTAGAGGATGGTCGGGATTATGGATAAGAGCCTGAGTTACCATTGTTTGTGGTACCTTTTTTTTACCTTGAAGCGTGAAAACTAGATGTTGATGGAGTCGCTAATTTGGAACAGAGAAAACATGGGTTTGCAGCTACTGCAAATCTTATAAACTTCCTGTAGGACACCTGAATGACATAAGATTTATTTCAGAGTACATTTGCTTCGTGGGAGTTCCTGTGGTAGCGGCAAGATTTGTGAAAGTCCGCGCAGGGAGCCGCCAGAGTTTGTGCTGCTGCAAGCCAAGCAGAGGAAAGGGGATGTTCAGGCAATATAGCTTGTATAAATCTATTACACTCCCCTTCTTTCTGTACCTCAGCTAAATGCTTTGCTGAAGCACAGGCCATAGTTCTCTTTTCAGGAGTTTTCAAAAAGCGTTACATGGAGGCTATGTCTTAAAATGCAACCGTGGCACAGCTGCAGTGCAGCAGCCATGCCGCTGTAGCACTTCAGTGTAGGCACTCACTACAGCAATGGGAGGGGTTCTCCTGTCATTGTGGTTCGTTCACCTCCTCGAAAGGCGGTAGCTAGGTCAACGGAAGAAATCTTCCATCAACCTAGAGCTGTCTACACCAGGAGTTAGGTCAGCCTAGCTACGTTTCTCAAGGGTGGGATTTTTTTACATCCCAAGAGATGTCGCTATGGACATGTATGTTTCCAGTGTACAGCGTCCTGAGTTACACCTCAGGGCTATTGTACGTAAAACTCTGATAGATCCGTGTTAACTGTTCCCAGCCAATTTTGAAGAGAATGCCTAGAGCAAATGCAAAATTATACAAAATAAAGCAAAAAACTCCTCTTCCCCTTCTATTGCCCCCACCCCAGCCCTCCTCATCTGCAAGGAGTGTGGGGATGTGCTCAGTGTGTGCAGTGACAGGACTGCAGGGCAGAAGCCCGTGGGAGCTCCCAGACATGGGTGGGTGGCAGTGGTGGCTCTGGTTCCAGAGGCCGGGCAAGGAGGATGCAGATGAACAAGCGAGATAGATGGGCACGGACTCTGCCACTCAGAACTGCCACCTGGAGACAGAGGTGAAAGCTGGGACCAGGAAAGCATCCTCTCCTCTCCAATCCCTGGGCAGCCAAGCAGCAGCAGCCAGCTCTCTGTCCCAAACGGGGCAGCTTCCCCAAGAGTGGGGTACAGTCTCAGCCTCTTGCCAGGCCGGAGGGAACAGGAGAGCCCTTGAAGGAGGCAAGCAGGGGAGGGAGAATATAAGCAGGAGAGGGGAGTGGTCCTTGGGAGGTTTAATGGCAGAGGAGGAATATATAAGAGGGGATGGGGGTGCCTGGGAAGGGGTCCCTGGGGATATAGAGGGGAGGATTGGTGGGGGCACTGGAAAATGTAGTAGTAGGGATTGGGAATATCCATTGTGTCACTGAGTGGGGAATGGAGAACAGGGGGTTATTTGAGGGCTGCAACACTGGATACATTTCAAGGAGGGGACCTAAGAAGCTGTCCAGGGTATTTTGGGGTAGCTAACAGTGGTGGGGATTGATGAGCATCTCAAGGCAGGTTTGCACCTATGCAAATGTATTTATAGTGTGAGTGGTTCAACACCTCATGGAAATTCACAGTTTGCCACCAGAGATGTATGGTTTTAAAATGCCTATACCACCTGTTACAATGAAATGTCATAGCAAGGAATCTGAGCATGAGGGGATGTATGTTGCTGACATAATATCATGGCTCGGGTAGCTAATGGTTAGTGTAGATTCTGAATTTTTTTTTTTTTTTTTTACACTCTGAAACATACATAGATTGTAAGCAACAAAGAAACCAAAAAAAAGTGTAGAGTGCTGGTTTATGCTGGTTTTTAGTTCCAAAAAGCTTTCAGTACTAGTGCATAATGCTTAATTTAAAAAAGTATTACAGAGAAACTGGAATTTATACTGGTTTTATTTATATATGGTCATTTGAGATATTTCATTAATGTAAATATAATAAAAATAAAACATTTAAAAGGGATAAAATGAACAACACAAATTTCCCAAACAAAAAATTGTTAAAAAAAGAATAATTTCATGGAATTCTAAGAATACATATGCTTTCTTAGTGAAACAAACATTTAATGCACACAAAACACATGGTAAATTTCATACAACATTGTAAATAGTGTTTGGAATCCTCTGAATATCTATTAAACAAAAGCTATTAAACAATGAATCTACCCGAGTTCCTTATACACATTTTCCCCTTTCATTTTTGTTACAAACATTCAGGGCAAAGTTTCAACATACTTTCTATACTTCAGCACACACATCAAAACACATTCCCCCCTGATCTTCTCTCAGAGGTGATTTCTCAGGGCTTGGCTACACTTGTGAGTTACAGAGCAATAAAGGAGCCCGGGGCGCACTAGCTCACTACCCGTCCACACTGGCAAGGCACGTAGAGCGCTCTGACTCTGCAGCTACAGCGCTGCTGGTACTCCACCTCGGCAAGTGGAATAACGTTTGCTGTGCCCCCGCTGAAGCGCTGCAGGAATGCAGATATGCCCTTTGAAAGCTCCATTTCTGACAGCCAGCTGCTTATCTGCTCTGAGACAAAGCAACCATTAGTGTGGAATGCTGTGGGAGAGAGAGAGGCAGGGGGTCTGCGGCTGTCTGAACTTACAAGACAGCATGCTGACATGCTCTTAGTCCCCCCAAAACCCACTCTCTCTCCCCCCACATACACACAACACACTCCCTGCCACACTCCACCCCATCCCACCCCGTTTGAAAAGCATGTTGCAGTCACTTGCATGCTGGGATAGCTGCCCATAATACACTGCTCCCAATGCCGCTGCAAGTGCCGCAAACGTGGCCATGCCAGTGCACCTGAAGCTGTCAGTGTGGACAGACTGCAGCGCTTTCACTACTGTGCTCTACAAAGGCTGGATTAACTCAAAGCGCTCTACATCCACAAGTGTAGCCATGCCATCAGTCTTTATAGTATGACCATAATATGTGTCACCTGGACTCTTCAAGGCATGAGAAATGTCATGGTCTCAGTCCTTTCAAATACTTCAGAACCTTGTGAGCAACCAGCCTGGGGAACCTTCATAGCTAGCAGGTTTCAGAGAAGCAGCCATGTTAGTCTGTATCTGCAAAAAGAACAGGAGTACTTGTGGCACTTTAGAGACTAACAAATTTATTTGAGCATAAGCTTTCGTGGGCTACAGCTCATTTCATCGGATTCGTGCAGTGGAAAATACAGTGGGGAGATTTATATACACAAAGAACATGAAACAATGGGTGTTACCATACACACTGTAACCAGAGTGATCAGCTAAGGTGAGCTATTGCCAGCAGGAGAGTGGGGGGGGGAATAACCTTTTGTAGTGATAATCAAGATGGGCCATTTCCAGCAGTTGACAAGAACATGTGAGGAACAGTGGGGGGGGGGGGGAGAATAAACATAGGGAAATAGTTTTACTTTGTGTAATGACCCATCCACTCCCAGTCTTTATTCAAGCCTAAGTTAATTGTATCCAGTTTGCAAATTAATTCCAATTCAGCAGTCTCTCGTTGGAGTCTGTTTTTGAAGGTTTTTTGTTGAAGAATGGCCACTTTTAGGTCTGTAATCGAATGACCAAAGAGATTGAAGTGTTCTCCGACTGGTTTTTTAATGTTATAATTCTTGACGTCCGATTTGTGTCCATTTATTCTTTTACGTGGAGACTGTCCAGTTTGGCCAATGTACATGGCAGAGGAGCATTGCTGGCACATGATGGCATATATCACATTGATAGATGTGCCGGTGAACGAGCCTCTGATAGTGTGGCTGATGTGATTAGGCCCTATGATGGTGTCCCCTGAATAGATATGTGGACATAGTTGGCAACGGACTTTGTTGCAAGGATAGGTTCCTAGGTTAGTGGTTCTGTTGTGTGGTGTGTGATTGCTGGTGAGTATTTCCTTCAGGTTGGGGGGCTGTCTGTAAGCAAGGACTGGCCTGTCTCCCAAGATCTGTTCCCCCCCGCCCCACGTTCCTCACACGTTCTTGTCAACTGCTGGAAATGGCCCACCTTGATTATCACTACAAACGGTTATTTCCCCCCCTGCTCTCCTGCTGGTAATAGCTCACCTTACCTGATCACTCTTGTTACAATGTGTATTGTAACAACAATTGTTTCATGTTCTCTGTGTATATAAATCTCCCCACTGTATTTTCCACTGCACGAATCCGATGAAATGAGCTGTAGCTCACGAAAGCTTATGCTCAAATAAATTGGTTAGTCTCTAAGGTGCCACAAGTACTCCTTTTCTTTTCACAGCTA
Organism: Natator depressus; assembly: GCF_965152275.1. Lineage (NCBI taxonomy): Eukaryota > Metazoa > Chordata > Testudines > Cheloniidae > Natator > Natator depressus. The sequence continues at coordinate 164,576,521 of NC_134235.1, read as the reverse complement.
GCAGCTTTCCAGCTCTCAGGTTAATGGCTGCCTGGGCATCAGTAGCTGGTGAAACCCAAGTCTGTAGCCTGTATCTAAAAAGGCACAGGGATTGGGATCAATAGATGAAATATCCATTCCCTGGGTCGCTATAAGGATTTTAGCATTTCTCAAATGCAGCTACTGTGGCTGCATGCAGGCACCAGGGGCTTTTCTTGCAGCCACAGTCTCCTGTGCTGTGATGGGGCGGGGGGAGTGAGGAGGACAAAGTAGCACCTCTTTCCCCTCCCTGTTGCTCCTGGATGCACCACCTTGGTGTTGGTCACTGGGGCCACCAGCAGGGGTTGGGCCCTGCCCCCATCTGGAGACACCTGGGGCACAAGGCTGTAGGTGCAGGCAGATGGTGAGTTCCCCACCTCCACAGGGGCGGTGGGGCCCAGGCTTCGGGCTTCAGCCCTGGGCCCTGTCCTCTGGCCGTGAGTCTTTGTGCTCTGGCTGCAGGGTTTCAGGCTCTAGCCCCCGGCTGCTTCCCCAACCCTCCATCCAGGGCTTAATTTGTCCCCAGGCTTGCCAGGGCTGAGTAAGTCTGCTGTGAAAAGTGATACTTGTATGGTTGTTCATATCACTTTTCACAACAGACTTACTAGCTCGCAATAAATAAATTACAATGATTTGGATGTGTATAGGTGCATATTTTAGTTGGTTTTCCTAAAGCTAATTAAGTATGTTAGGAAAAAGTGTGTGAGCAGCCACCAAAAATGTGCCCTGACAAGCCCTAGGGCACCACCGTCTCCCCATAAGCCAAGTTAATTCAGACAAAAATTCACAAACCCTCACTTCATTTAGCTCTGCCCCATTCTTTCTTTAATTGCAGGAGAATCCCAGTTTAGAGCAGTTAGCTGATGGCCAAATGTAAATTCCACAGGCTCTGTAGCCTCTAAGGGTGATAATTGTTCTCCCCCCAGCCAATCCATAAAACAGACCGTGGGGAACAAACAATCATAAATCATAAAGGGCTTCCCGAGTAAATAAACCTGGAGTAGCACTCACCTATAACCAAGGTGATACAGGGAGCAGGGCACAGCCCACACAGTAGACACAATTCTTGGACCTGCATCAATCAGCTCAGAGTCCAAAGGGTTGTTTTTAACTCCTCTCTGATTGGCTAAGCTCTCAGAGGGTGACTCGGGTTTGACCTGCAAGGTACGTTGCCCACAATGAAAATTTCCTACACTACTGAGCATGTCTGGTAACTACCACACTCTGTTCTGGAAGTTTTTGACTTGCCCTGCCCAGCAGCCCTGCTCTCTGCACTTGTGGGAATGCACAGAGTATCCAACTAATATTCATGTCTCCTCCCCTCTGCTTCTCTGAAAGTCAAATGCTGCACTATCATAGGCATGGGAAGTAGGGGTACAGGGGAGGGCTGCAGCGCCCCCAGGTATTATGCGGGGCCATTGGCCCCGCACCTGGGGCTCCACTCCCTAGCTCGGGTCCCAGGGCTGGCCCTGCACCCTGCTCCGCAGCCGCTGGCTCTGCGCCCGGGGCCCTGCTCCGGGACTCCGCTCCCCGTCCCTGTACCTGGGGCTTGGGTCCCGACCACGTTCCCTGGCTGCTGGCCCCACACCACGCACTCCGCTCCCCAACCCTGCATGTGGGGCTCGGGTCCCAGCTCCACTCCCCGGCCCTGTGCCCAGGGCCTGTGCCTAGGGCCCCACTCCCACACCTGGGTCTCTGCTCCTGGGGCCCTGGCCACCGACCCCACTTCCCACTCCCAGGCCTATGCTCCCAGGGCCCCATGCCTGGCCCTCCGCTCCCGGAGGCCCGCACCTGGCCCCACAGCTGGGGCTCTGCTCCTGGCCCCACATGTGGGGTCCCAGCTACCATCCCCTTCCCAGGGCTCCGCTCCTGGCCCCACGCCCGCCCCCAGCTGTGGCCACAGCCTTGTCCCCCTTAGCCCTGTCTGGGTCCCCGCCTCCCAGAGACACAGCTCTGCTCCCAGTCCCAGCTTGGGGATGTGGGGGGCAGACAGGAGTAAGGGGGCTGGCTTTCACCACTAAATGTTCCAGCGCCACTGTGCACTACGAAGCATATAGGTTCCACAGGCTTTCCAGTGGAGTTTGCTAGTACTGAAAGAGACCCTGTTATTGTCCCTTACATGGAGTTCCTGATTATTGGTGGTCCTTAATCCTTCTTAAAGCCTTCAGATGTGGACATCTTTAAACATATTTTGACCTGGCTCCAGTATGAACTTGGCTTCCTGTAATCCATGCAAGACTATTTGCAAACTTTACAAGCTCACAACTTTACAGAGTTCACAGCTATGGAGAAAATGTGTCTTCAAGAAAGATTAATTGAAACTGGAACAGATGCCGAGAAGGCTATTAGGATCGTCAGTGGAAAAAAGCTTGGCCTGTTTAGCCTACCAATATGAAGGCTGAGAAGTGATATGAATGCTCTCTACAAATACATCGGGGGTAAGCACCAGAAAGGGAGAAGAACTATTTGAGCTAAAGGCTGATATTGACACAAGAATAAATGGATATATACTGCCATGAATAAATGTAAGCTGGAAATTAGACAATTTCTAGCCATCAGAGGAATGGAAAAACCTTCCAGTTAGAGTAGTGTGGGCAAACAACCTAACTAGCTTTAAGATGGAGCCTGATAAATTTATGAAAAGGATTGTATGATGGCACTGCCTGTGATAGCAAGAAACTGGGCTTGATGATCCAGGACGTCCGTTCCAGTTCCATGTCCCTATGTATCAAATTACTCCAAAAACTTACAATCACACTTTTCCAAAATGGTCGAGCACCATGCTTCACAGAAGCAGAATAATATCAAAATTATAGCTAACCCTTCCTTATAAACCAGAGTAAAATTTCTGGGCCAAACTGTTTTTGGGATATTAGGTGAAGGGAAAAATTAGGAAACTTCTGGAAAAGTGACCAGCCCTCATTTTTACACTCTCATGCTTCTCAAATGCTTTGCCCAGTTAAGTTCAAACTTTCCAAAAATACCCTCCCCTGGGAAAATATCACGTGTGAAAATTAAGGCTTTGTGTAAAGCTAGAGGGGGCCCAAATAGTGCTTTAAATGAAAATGCGGGCCAAATTTATTAGATGCTGGTTGCATGAAGGCAGGCTCCTAAATTTATAGTTAGGAACCTAAATAAAATATCCTGATTTTCAAGTATGCTGAGCATGCCCTAAATACAGTGAAGTCAGTGACAGCTGCAGGTGCTCAGCATTTCTCCGCATCAAGTCTAAATGTAAATTTAAGAGCCTAACTTTAGGCATCATGGGTTAAAAGACTGGGCCTACGCATTAACCTTAACTATGGAGAGATTACTGTGATCACGCAGAAAACGGTACATAATATTCAGAAGTTGTTCTACGGAATGTTCACACAGAAGTGTCATCCATTCAGGATTGACAGTTAAAGATAGAGATGACATCCCTTTGAAATACGTCAGCCACAGGGATACAGTTAATGGTCTTCTTGATAATAAATTTGGCCACTGGACATTATGGTATTTCTATCTAGCTTTCCTTTAAACACAGATTCTGACTCTTTTACTGATACCCTTTTAATGTAGTTAAAGAAATGTCTAACTATATACATCATTCATTCATGCTTACCCTGAAACAGCTTCCATATATTTGGGATAGGGTCTGATCCCAAACCCCTTGAAGTTCATGGTCATTTTTCCATTGACTTTAATTGACTTTGAAGAAGGCCCAGAGTTTCCATATGTTATGTAATATATTAACAAAAGAGCTTGTGTCCTGGTACTAATTTAAAATAAAAATACTCTGTTTTGTGTGAATTTAAATTCACAAATCACTGTTTTCAATTTATTATGTATTTTGAAAGCTGCTCACAAATGTCCACCCTGTATATGTTTATTTTTCTATTGCTTCTGATAATTATCCCCAAAATATTATTATAAGTGACATGCTCGTGTAGACTTTGCCAGAAAAGTTTCAACATTCAGTTAACAAAAAGTTTAATCTTTCTCAAGTCATAGTGGATAGTACTTTCCAAATCTCTTATTTATGGAACATATTAGTTTTTTCCAGGCTTTTCACTAGGGATTAGATTTTTCCAGCATTTTCAACCAATCTCTCACACTCAAAACCCACACTTAATGTCCATCTTTAATTATGAAGTTGAAGTAAACATCAAGTGATGCCAGGTCTGGAAGGATGGATGCAGTTCCATTCCTGCATTGTGCAAACAGCACAAGGGAGGGTGGGGGTGAAATCACATCACTAACTTATTAGGCATGCCAACAGAGTGACAAATTGTCAAAATTCATACTCTGTGATCAGGAATTGCAACGGAAAAGAATGAAACGTTCCCTTTTTGATATTTAATTTACCAAAAATGACAGAACCAAGCAGAATGTACCATTATTATTATTAATCTCTATTACCATAGTGCCTAGAGACTGTAACTTGGCCGGCCGCATCCTGTGAGGCACTTTGTGGTCTTGGAACATGCTAAAGGTAGCCTGCCTCAGTTTCCCCTCTCGGATTGTTCAATAAACTCAAAAACACTTTTGTCCTTTCCCATCCCTTTTTGGGTTCTGCTTTATTAAATTAACAAACATTCAAAATAAAGTTTTCAAGTCCATCCAAAAGACACAAAACAAATGTTGCTCTTCCTCCACCCAGGCCTTCCTGCCTGGGGACTTTTTTCCCTTTGTCTGGCCACTCCCAGGCTGTAACCTGGCTGGATTCTCAGCCCTAATGCTCACTCCTAGCAGACTTAAATCGCAGAGCATTCGAATCCCTCCTCCTGCTTCACTGCAGCCTCCTGCTGCTCTTTAGAGGGCAATCACCCTGAACTCTCTCAAAGTATGCTTCATTGTGTACTCAGAGTTGGCTAGCTCCAGCCCTTAAGGGGCAAGCCATTCTGTGATAGAGCCCAGTCATGGACCAGAACCCCCTTGTACTCATTTCTGATGAGATACTTATTTATCAAATTGATACACTGACAGTTGTTCCCATTTAACCTTGGAAAGAATCAAAACGACTCCTAGTGCCACATAACTCAATATTTGTCTTTATTGTGTAATAAGTACTTCCCTCTGGTCCAGTATTGTTTAGTTTGTATTTAATTTAATAACAAAAATAGATTGGAATAAATGTTCTGGGGCTAGATCCACAAAGTCGACTTCCCTCAGCATTGCAAAGCCTAACTTTAGGCACCCTGTCAGCTAATAGAATCCACAACCCTGAGTTAGGTGTCTAGGCTCCCTATACAATGCCCACGAGAGTTAGGCACTTAACAATGGGATTCACTAAAGCCAGCAAGTTAAGCAGGAAAACTGCCTAAATTAACCAATAGACCTAGTGGTTTAAGCCCCGCCCCTCTAAGGGACTTAAGCAACTTAACTCCAGGTCAGAGGGAGGTGCCTATGTCTACTGGAGTTAGCTCAGCACTTTCTCAAGATGAATCAGAAGGCGGTGGTGGTATTGAACCCATGTCTTCTGCCTCCCACGAAAGTGCCCTATCCATGGGCTATGGCATATTCTGGAACAGATTTCTCTCAGGCTATGTCTCCACTGCAAGCTAGGGGTGTGAGTCCTCTGCTCGTGTACACACACACTCACGCTAGCCACGCTAGCACTAGCAGAGGCACAGTTGAACAGTGCTGAGTACGTACTTGTCTGAGAGTGGTGGGCATGTACTCGGCACAGCTCAGTTGTGCCTCCCCTGCCACGGCTCAGTCATTCCTCCACTGCCCCTACCAGTGCTACTGTCAAGGTTCCTTCCCCACTCTGAACTCTAGGGTACAGATGTGGGGACCTGCATGAAAGACCCCCTAAGCTTATTCTTACCAGTTTAGGTTAAAACTTCCCCAAGGCACACATTTTTTTCTTGCCTTGGGAACCAGCTTAGGTTAAAAACCTGATACGCTGCCACCACCAAGCGATTTTAAACAAAGACCAGGGAAAGAAACCATTTGGAGATGTCTTCCCCCAAAATATCCCCCCAAGGCAACACCCCCTTTCCTGGGGAAGGCTTGATAATAAGCCTCACCAACTGGTACAGGTGAACACAGACCCAAACCCTTGGATCTTAAGAACAATGAAAAATCAATCAGGTTCTTAAAAGAAGAATTTTATTTAAAGAAAAGGTAAAAGAATCACCTCTGTAAAATCAGGATGGTAAATACTTTACAGGGTAATCAGATTCAAAACATAGAGAATCCCTCTAGGCAAAACCTTAAGTTACAAAAAGACACAAAAACAGGAATACACATTCCCTCCAGCACAGTGAATTTTACAAGCCAAAAAAAAAAAAAGAAAAGAAAACCTAACACATTTTCTAGCTAGATTACTTACTAACTTTACAGGAGTTAGAAGGCTTGCATCCTTGATCTGTTCCTGGCGAAGGTATCACACAGACGGACAAAACCCTTTGTCCCCCCCTCCAGATTTGAAAGTATTTTGTCCCCTCATTGGTCATTTTGTGTCAGGTGCCAGTGAGATTACTTTAGCTTCTTAACTCTTTACAGGTGAAAGGATTTTGCCTCTGGCCAGGAGGGATTTTATAGCACTGTATACAGAAAGGTGATTACCCTTCCCTTTATATTTATAACAGCTATCCTGGCTACCTTCCTATTTATTCTTGTGCTAGCGCAAATACGTGTATACAAGTAGGCAAATCACACCCCTAGACGTAGCCTCACTATCTCGTTCCGCTTTTTATTAAATACTTAAATATTCATTGGAGCAGGGAGTGGAACCTAGGTCTCCCTCTTCCCCAGGTGGGTGCCCTAATCACCAGCGTATGGAGTATCTCTCTCTTTCTGGCCCAGTGATGTTGCAGAGCCTGCCAGGAGCCAGGCCCTACGTGAAAAAAATGTACTTTAAACATTACAGTTACTAGTGAGTCTTCATTAGGCTCTGTAAATATGTTTGTCTTCATCTGGTTTTACTCATAATTTATTCTTGTGTTGTTTTATTACTGTATTTATATTTCCTTTATTAGGCAAATCTGTAAACAAAGGCCTGACTTTCTTCTCTCACTTTCCATTGTGTCGGGGGCGGGACCGGCTCTAGGCACCAGCAAAGCAAGCACGTTTCCAGGGGCGGCATTCCAGCCATCCTTTTTTGGGGGGGCAGTTGTGCTCTCGGAGCTGTGCCACTTAGACAGGGCGAGGACGCTGTGCTCCCAGCTGCAGCAGGAAGGGGAAGCCGCAGCCCCGGGATGCTGAGCTGCCAGGGCCCAGCCGCCACCTGGGGAGGAGAAGGCAAGTCCTGCCGGGGAGCCAGGGCTGCGCCACCTCATCTGCGCACTGGCTGCTGCGCTGCCTTGTGCCACCCCTTATATCGGGGCTTCTCTGTGCAGCTGGGCGGGGGAGGGGTAAAGCCCCTGCAGGCGCTGGGAGAAGGTGACATCACTCCCGCCGCTTCCAGCGCCGCCTGCGAGCCCCAGCCCCACCTGAGGTTGGGGCGGCAAATATTTTGCTTGGGGCAGCAAAAAACCTAGAGCCAGCCCTGGTCAGGGGGGTACTTGACCCCTGGCTCTGCCCCGGGCCCCACCCCTTCCCTCAAGGCCCCACCTCTTCCCACCCCAGCTCCACCCCCACCCTGCCTCTTCCCGCCCCATTCTTCCCCCTCCCCAGAGCATGCTGCATCCTCACTACTCCTCCCCCAGCCTCCTGCATGCCATGAAACAGCTGATTGCGGCCAACGGGAGGCACGGGGAAGGAGTGGGGAGATGCTTATCAGCAGAGCCCGCTGGGAGGCAGGAGGTGCCGGGGAGAGGGGGAAGTGCTGATGGGGGTCTGCCAGTGGGTGCTTAGCACCACCATAATTTCCCCATGGGTGCTCCAGCCCCAGAGCACCCACGGAGTTGGCACCTATGCACCACAGTGTTATGTGGTGATAGGAAAAAAAAAAAAGAGTCACATACTCCTGACATTGATCAAGTAAGGAATACTTTATCACTAAATACTATAATCTAATAATAAAGCATTCTATCTCCTTCTCTGCTTCACTTTAAGGTATGTTTACACTTATGGCGGTGTGTACAGACATCGCAATCCTCGCTAGTATGGGTATACATAACAGCGTAGCCCGTGAGAGACAGCTTAGGTAAGCAGAACAGACTAGAGAGCCCTACATGCCTGAACCCTAGGGCATATACCCTACACAGCTCTCCACACATCCAAACAGTGCATCCCATATCTACACTGCTATTTTTATCAATGTAGTGTCCTGTTTATAACATCTGTTAATCATGTATTGTATATACCATATATATAAATGGAACCTCAGCAGGTGTGACCAAGTTTATTTTCCAGAATTTCCTTTATAATGTGCTATAGATACTATACACGACTAAATAGGATAAGCAAATTGTTAGGGGGCTTATTCCTTCACCCACTTACCTCCCTGGTCCTTCTCGCATGAACAGAGAGCAACAATACCCAAAGTCCAAAGGTGCAGACAATTCGATGTTTATTGGAGTGAACTTCCAGCAAACATGATTCCAGTTTCCTTCCTTAGTATCCTCCTTCCCAGCTCTGACACCACAGAGCCTTACACCTGTGTCCCTGTTCCCATTCCTGCCCTTAGCAAAACATGATTCCAATTTCCTTACCCCCATTCCCTGGTCCCATTTCCCCCTTTAGGAAAACATGATTCCAATTTCCTTACCCCATTCCCTGTTCCCATTTCCCCCACCCGCATGCCCACCCCCATCCCCCTACTTCCTGATTGACTGCAGACTATATAGTAAAACTTGAGTTCTGCTTTGCTATGCCTTAACCAATCATGTTCCTGAAATTTAACTAACCAATCCTAACATATTGTAACATGATTATGTACCCAATTATATCCCACCACTTTAATTAGTTTACACCCAGCAAAATTAATTATACAGCAGACAGAAACAATCACAGAACCAGAGAGAGATTATACAGACAAACAATAGCAAAGTGGGAACTATAATGACAAAACAATACAGAAGTGAAGATTTCACATCCCAGCTATTGATAAGTGAGTTCTTGCCAGACAGGATGCTATCAAACTAAGTTTCCTTTTATATTTTCTAGGCACTTCCCTTTCTCTGGAGGTGACAGGCATTATCAGGACAGGATTGTATTCCTAACAGCCCAATAGCACCTTATTTCAATGTGACTAGTTTGGAATGTGAGGATGTGACCGGTCGCTTCCCAGCTTATGGCTGCCTCTGCTGCTTAGCCAAAGGCCTTACCCTAAGCACAGGGCCTCAAACTGTCACAGTAAGAGAAGGCCCTTACACCGGCAGACAGTGATTTTGATTCTTTCTTTTGTACCTCTATAACTAGCCAAGTGATAAGAATACACCTAAATTCTTAGAGTATAGGCCTTTACAGACAGGCCTGAATATCTATATCCTAACACAAATACCTCAACAGTTTCTACAAAAATTTTCCCAAATAAAATAACACCTGAATTTACTTTGACTGTGTCCATGTGCCTTTTGTGAATATTGACACCAATGAGTTTACTACAAGAATGTTCAGCAAGTTTCAAGGAAATATTGGAGACTATTCATGGAAAACTAATTTTGAACACAAATGGAAACCTGATTTGAAAGTATCACACCTATCCATCAAGGAACTGAAACATACTATGCATCCTCTGGGTCCAATCCAAAGTAACCATCACAGCTTATATTTTTTATTTTAAATATCAAGCCCTCACTAAGAATTGCTCACCGGCAATCTAAAGACAGAGTTATCTGATAAATTATTTCAAACAAATATATTTAAGAAAATTGATTTGTTTGTGGACACGTCATGGACAGAAAGTTAATAAGTAGGTCCAGTAATTATACTTTACTCTGTCTTTATAGCACTTCACAATTGTTCAGTCTTAGAAAGCTTTCCTGAGGTAAGTATTATCACTACTATTTTACAGATAGGTAAATTAAGGCAGAAGGTTTATTTAATTTGCCGGAGGCTACGGAAGAAGCAGGATCAGCAATGGTATTAGAGGTCTTTAGCTCCCAGGTTGGCACACAGATCACTAGATCACAGTGAAAAGATAGGTTTAATATTCTTTAAAGCCTCATCCAAAGCCTACTGAAGTCAACTGGAATCTTTCCAATGGAGTCTTAGCTGGAAAGCAGTTTGTGAAAAGTGGCGTTAGCCATACAAAATGGAGAAAGCTGGAGTACCTCCAGTATAAGAAACTGCTTGGCCTGGCTGTCAGAGAAACATACAGTATATGTACTTCATAGTCCACCAGCCAAGTTTGTGAGACCAAAACAATGGGGTTATTCAGGAAGCAATTAGATGCAGTTCTGTGGGAAATATCGACACAGGGATAAAACCTATGGGCAACATGCCAAATGACCTTCTGGATCCTAACACTTGTTGCTATGCTCTCTTTCTGTAGGCAACAACAAGGCGTTGGGGTGGGGATACACAGAATATGTTTTAGCTTTACTGACTGCAGTAAATATGAGCATGAAACATTAAATGATGATGTAAACAAATGACAGGAAAATTATCAAATGTACTCTCTACGTTGGCTATTTTAGTTAAGTGTGGGTTTGTTGTTTTTTTTTTTTTTTTTTTTTTTTTTTTTTACACTTCTGGGGTAGGGCTAGACTGTTACTGGCCCCACAAACAGGGTTGCCAGGTGTTCGGTTTTCAAGGGACCCTGGTGGCCTTCTCAAAATTTTTTTTAAAAAATCTTTTCAAAGCACTGATTAAAATATCTTGAGGGCCTTTTGAAAAAAGCAGAGAGAGGGGCTTTCAACATAAAAACTAGATTTTGAATATCCCAAATTTGCTCAGAGGGATAGGTTCAGGCGTGTCTCAAAAAATGTAAGGTACACAAATTATTTTGAATTATTCATGTTTGGAAAATTAAAATAATTTACCTTCCAGGTACATCTTGCTGATGACATGATGTTGGACTCAGCTACCAAGGACCATTGAATAGAGTCACTGCAGTCAACATAATTTCCTAGATGAAGTTTACTGACCAATATGTAGCTCACTAACCAAAAATGACAGGAATTTATTCTAACTGAGAGCCTGTGAAGAACACAGAGATTAGATGAAGTTGAGACTCTAGGGAGGATTAGAAAAAAAATCTACTAAAACCATTTGCATGGTTATTGATAGATTTTAATAAAAAAAGAGAAAAGAAAAGAAAAACAATAAAACAGATCTTGAGGTGGATCTCTAAGGGTGTATTGCAAAGATCTGTAGAAAATAAATTGTCTTTAAGTCAGACACTTTTTTGAGTCCTAATTAGGGTGACCTGGAGTCCGTTTTTTGACTGGAACACCTGGTCAAAAAGGGACCCTGGCGGCTCCGGTCAGCACTTCGGATTGGGCCATTAAAAGTCCAGTCGGTGCTTCAGAACTAAGGCAGGCTAGTTCCTACCTGTTCTGGCTCCGCGCTGCACCCCAGAAGTGGCCAGCAGGTCTGGCTCCTGGAGCGGGTGGTGGGGGGCACAGGGCTCCACGCACAGTCCCCACCCCAAGCATTGGCTCCGCACTCCCATTGGCTGGGAACTGCAGCCAATGGGAGCTGCGGAGGCGGTTCCTGCAGGCAAAAGCAGTGCGCAGAGCTGCCTGCGCATCTCTACTGAGGAGCCAAACCTGCCGGCTGCTTCTGCGGCTCAGCGTGGAGCCAGGACAGGCAGGGAGCTGCACCACTGACCAGGAGCTGCCAGAGGTAAGCCCATGCCCCAACCCCAAATCCCAACACCCTACCCCAGCCTGAGCCCCCCCAACACGGAGCCCACTCCTGCACCCCAAACTCCCCATTCCTGGCCCCACTCCAGAGCCTGCTCCCCCAGCCGGAGCCCTCACACCCCCAGCCCCAGCTCAGAGCTCCCTCCCACAGCCTGAACCCTTCTGCCCCACCCCCTAGCCTGTAGCCCCCTCCTGCACCCCAAACCCTCATTCCTGGCCCCACCCCAGAGCCAGCGCCCCCAACCAGAGCCTTTACCCCCCTCCTGCACACCAACCCCCTGTCCCAGCCCAGTAAAAGCAAGTGAGGGTGGGCAAGAGCAGCCACTGAGGGAGGGGGAATGTAGCGAGTGGGTGGGCAGGGCCTTGGGGAAGTGGCGGGGTTAGGGTGTTCGGTTTTTGTGCGATTAGGAAGTTGGCAACCCTAGTCCTAATATATATATAAGAATTTGGTAATGAGAAGCTCTTACAAAGATGCAACAAAGTGCAAATAAAAATAGTTTGGGGTTTTAAATTGTGAGCTACATTTAGCCAGATCAGAAAAAATGTTAGGGATTTTCATAAATATCAGTCCAGTTCTCAAGAGACACAAATACACCATTTTATTGTCATGTCTGGCTTTGTCACATATTGGAAACTTTTATGCAACCCCAACAACTCTGAGAAACTTCACTAGTTTGAATGAAGTGGCACCCACAGCTATAAAATCCACCCTTTTTTATTCATTTTAAAGATAGGACCGAATAACAAAACCTTTCATTTAAAGCACTTCTCCACAACCAGAAACATGTATATATGTACACATATGGAAGGAGAGAGAAGAAGAGGGACTATACTCAAACCACAAGCAATATTTCTGCATCAGGTTTTTAATTCCAAACTAAACATTGAGGATCTTCAGCAACGCGAGATCTATTCTCTGTCTGATGCCTGCACATAGCTACTAATATTAAAAAGGAGAAATATGTTTTGCAGTTGCCCGTGGTTCCATGGACTACCAGCGCCATAAACTTCTAAACACATTTCTGTAAGAACTCTCAGTGTTGCTGTAACAGGAGCCCGGCAGTATTGGCATATGCAAATAGCAACATCATATGAATGTTAATTTTAAAGACAAAAGAAAAAGGACAGCTGGAGAAACACAAAGGAAATTCAAAGCTTTCAACGAAAATGTAGCTGGAGACGCAGGTGAAGATATAACAAATGAGGGCTCATCAAGGAAGTAATTACAGGCAGGCCCTCTTTGCGTAACTGTTGGAGGAGCCTTTAATTTGAATTTCTCTGCTCTTTTTACTTTATAGCCAATACACTGCAATACTTTTCCTACGTGAACTCATCTATTTTTTCCCATACATAATCAACAAAGTAATTCAAGGATATAACATAGGTAGATTAAGTACTAATATAGACCATTCCATTGAGGAGTTAAAGAAATAACGTCAGGAAATTCCTTCTATAACTAAACTATAACAAATAGGCATGTTTTCAAACAACCCAAACTAAGTGGATAAAATACAATGTTTTTCAATGCTCCATAGATGGTACACACGCAGGGCAAAAACTTTGTTCACTTTTCTAAGATACTGAAAGATTCCAATAGAGACATTTTCACAAAGGGGCAAATTTACTCTGAGTCTGCAATCAGCTTAGTAGACTGTGCTAAGACCTGTTCTTAGTAGGTGACCTCCCTCAAAAGCCACTGATTTCATTGGAAACTGAGGGCACTCAGCAACTCACAAGCTTGGACTTAATATTTCTAGGTTCCAAACAGATTTTTCCTTTTAGCATAATTTATTTAGACTTGAATCCATATACATTCCCATATTGTCACAAGAATAAAATCCACTCAGCTGAAATGCCTCCTCCTCTCCCGCCCCTCCAAAAAACCCCCACCCTTCCCAAATCTATGCAGGTTTACATTTTTCTACTAATACTGCTAGGTATCACTCAGTTCCACAATACAGCAAATCTTTTCACTTTCTTTATGCTCTGAGGCTGTGGATTTTTAATTCTTTCAAAAAATGTTTTAAACGTCAGCTCTTGTTTCAATTTTATCACCACATGGAATGTACAAGTTGATGATTAGTATCCTATTATGCAATCAGAGGCAATCTTCCTCCAAAAAAGTGTTTGAGATTTGAGAATAATATCTTACATAAATTCTCCTGGAGATTCATTTGCAATATTTTTTTTATAGTATAAGATTCCAAAACCAGCCATACTGCTTAGATTTAAGGACACAAACACCTGCATTTTAGAAGTCATTTAAACACCATTCTTAATTTAGGGTAAAGGTTTCAGCCTTAGAATATCATATAACATAACATAACAAAGCAGATACACAAGAAATGTCTATCACATAAAAAGATGATTCACAGAAACAATACATTTGAAGTTTCATGTGCAACAAAAAGCGTATACAGTATTACAGTATCTGAGGTTAACCAATTAGCTCAAAGGATTAAAGAAATTGGGAAAATGACAAGATCCAATTATTATACAAAGAACTGTACTTTTTTACATTTTCAAACTAGGCATTAGGGCCAGGACAATTCTGCCATCTGCTGGAAAAGGAGAATAAACTTTAAAATATTAGCAAACAATTTTAAGGCAATGGTATCTATTTGATAGCAAGTCATTTTTTTAAAAAGGATGTTAAAGTAGTTTTGGGTATTACATCTGCCTCTAAGTCCCCCTACCAATTCCTAGGATTTTAGAATTATGGCTTCTATTTTTTTAAAGTATCTCTTATTTGTGTTGTTTGGATAGCTCTTTTTACCCAACAAGTGAAACTGGCAGCTACTTGTAAAAGCAAAAAATAGTGAATGTGACTATGCACAAAGTGCTGTCAAATGTGCAAAAAAAAAAAACCCACTGAAAAAAATCAATCATTTTTGTCGCTAGTCTCTCAGATATAGTAAACTTCGATGGTCCTTATAAAAACAATGTGTTAGAAAGACATCAGCCAGAAGAGTGATTTTTGTGTCAATGGCGTCTCTAAAATGCAAGGAAATACGGAAGTCATGAATGAGCAAATTTCTTTCAATGGTCTTTAGATCCAGCCCTTAGAAATGTAAAATCACGGAGCTAGTGCCATAATAAATAAAACAAAACAACAATACTCAACTCAGTACTTTATTTCAGCAGATCTCAAAGCACTTTATAAAGGAGGGCACTATCATTATCCCCATTTTACAGATGGGGAAACTGATGCATAGAGAGGTGAAGTAATTTGCTCAAGGTCATCCAGCAGGCTAATAGAAAAGCCAGAATAGACAGAGTAGATCTGGAACAGAGATGCTAATCTGTCCGTCACCCCTCCACACACAGAAATGGACAGAACAATTGATCCCACTGTGTTTGAGATATTTACATGTATTTCATATATTGTGCAGTATAACACATAATCCAATGGGCATGTTGCAGTGTCTTTCACACTAGTGAATGCACTACATATATATATGTAGTCCCATATACATTATTACTTTACCCCATACTCTCACTTTCCTGTGGTTTTCCTTTTGATATTGCTGCTATGTCGTATACACCCACTAAAGATGGACAATTCATCCATATGCTAACTTTTTCTACTTTTATTTGGATCAGACAATATGGGAAAATATGCTAACCATTGGACACATAGATCGTGTGTGGTCCATCCTGGTATGAAAAGATAGGTGAAAATTATTATTCCACGGCAAAAACACCAAAGAGGAGGATTCCCACCCTGTCTGTGTTTGAATAGCTTTATGAGTAATACAATTAAATACAGCATCTGGAAGAAACAACAAGTCTGACAATTACAGTGAGTCAAAATAAGGAATTTTTTCAGTTCTGTCAAATTTTTGAAAAAAGTCAGAAAAAATTGTTTTGGGTCAAATAAAATGTTTCGTTCAACCTGAAATAAAATGTTTCAGTTCAATTTTGAGTAAAACATTTTGATTATTTAGAATTTTGTTTTGTTTCTAAACAATTAGATGAAAACAAATTGAATTCACAAAACATTTTGCGGTCGCCAAATCTGACTTTTTCCACCAAAAAAGTTTCAATTGAAAATTTTCACCCAGTTCTCTTGTCATCCAGTTGCTAAGATGCTAATATATTAAAAGCTCAGATCAATGAACAGTAACACCGGAGGAAATCAGTCCAACACTGATTACAACTGTTCATAGATTTATAGATTCTAAGGCCAGAAGGGACCATTATGAATATCTAGTGTGACCTCCTGCATAACCCAGGCCAGCGCACCCAGAATAATTCATAGAGCAGATTTTTTGGAAAAACATCTAATTTGACTTTAAAATTGTCAGTGATGGAGATTCCACCACAGTCCTTGGGAAAATATCCTACAGAGAAGTACAAACTGAAATAGAGAATTCAATAAAACATGACATTTCTGAAAACATGTCTGGGGACAGAGACATCAGAATAGGGCTGTATGAAAATGAGAGGTCATTCCTGGGGAAAGCTGCCTTCTGATGTATCAAAAACCATGAACACTCAAGGTTAAACCACCAAATGTTTTGAATTTCTCCGGCCTAAACAATTCATTTGGGCATCACTTGCTCAAAGATACTCTGTGTTCTTTGCTATAATGATAGGGACCATTAGGACCTGTTTTCTGTCTGTTTCTGACAGTGCTGATCAATACATTTTGTAATATGGTCAGCATTTTTAAGGGAATGCAGTGCCATAGACAGAGATTTCAGAGACTGGGACTCCTGAAATCTGGGCTCTATTCCTGGCTCTCACATTGACGCAATTGGGTAGGTCCAATAAAAGATATTACCTCACCCACCTTGTTTTCTCTAATATTTTGGGACCAACATGGCTACAACAACCCAGCATATAACCTCTCTGTGCCTCAGTTATAAAATGGGGAAAATAATGATTACAGCATCTTTGTAACAAGCTTTGAAATAGCGATGAAGAACACTATAGAAAAGCGAAGCGCAATTTTTATAGCCAGCCCTATTCTGACATCTTGGCCCCTAAAATTCTCCAGTTGATTTCTGTGTGTAGCAAAATTGAAATCTAACAGGTGAAACACTAAGGGTCTAATTTTCAAAGATGAGCACCTGCAGCTTCAAAGTGCTTCCTTTGGAGTTGTGGATGCTCAGCACATCTGAAAAGTCATAGCCTAGATAAATATCGGAGTATGCTACAGCGTTCCTGCCATAAGAGCACAAATTCTGTTAAAAATGTATTGTGAAACCTCTGATAAAAAAGAAAGTTATATAAAACCATGGAGAAGAGCTGAGTTGTACTACAGCCACTCTAGCAATGTTTGATCTGATCTCTCAACTGCATGAAAGGCTTCTCATGAGCAAAACATCTTAACAACTGGCTCTTATGTCTCCCTTTTTACAGCCACTTTGCATGATCACTTTCTTTCTCAAAATAACTTTTTCTGATCTTTTCTTATTCTTTTTCTACTCCAGTGCTGCTCAGGTTTTAACAAAGACTTACAGTGTGGCTGGATAATTTTTGGTCTGTGTCACTCAAAAAAAATTGGTTAAACACTGATTAACACATTATCATGGGACTGTTGAAGCCTAGTCAGCTAATGATTGCAGCAATTAGGTCCATCTGCCTATGTGCAGTTTTGGATGGGAGTTGGCACTTCTCTCCATGTGAATAGCAGAAATAGGCAGCACACACACAGTCTAATGAGTTTAAAAGAGGAATATGCTTATTTAAGATCACAGTTTAAATAATGTGACAATATTGCTGAATAACCCATAGAAATGCTGTCTTACTTGGAAATGGTTTGATGCTTATTATAAATATATTCTCCCACAAATTAAAAAACTTGATTAGCTTCAGGTTTAGGTTGCTCAAATGCATTTTCTGTTAATGCAGTCAAACAAACCATCCGCTAAAATAACTGCAACATCCACTTCTGTATACCTCACCGCACAAACACTCTTTAAGGGGCATATGTTATCCCTCATGCAAGACACAGGTACGTGCATTAGATAATAGGAAATACCAAATACACCAAAGGCACATATAGCCTACAGCAGTGGTTCCCAAACTTGTTCCGCCACTTGTGCAGGGAAAGCCCCTGGTGGGCCGGGCCGGTTTGTTTACCTGCCACGTCCGTAGGTTCGGCCGATCGCAGCTCCCAGTGGCCACAGTTTGCTGCTCCAGGCCAATGCTGGAAGTGGCAGCCAGTATGTCCCTCGGCCCGTGCTGCTTCCAGCAGCTCCCATTGGCCTGGAGCAGCGAACCGCGGCCACTGGGAGCCGCGATCGGCCGAACCTGTGGACACGGCAGGTAAACAAACCGGCCCAGCCCACCAGGGGCTTTCCCTGCACAAGCGGCGGAACAAGTTTGGGAACCGCTGTCCTACAGAATGCCAGCATGAGGCAACTGAGTCTATTATGTACTGGAACATTTAGTGAGAAGATATTTATACATACCAAAGGTGGAAGTACCCATACCAACTGTAAGAGGCTAATTAATTAAGAGGAGCTATTATCAGCAGGGGAAAAAAAAAACTTTTGAAGGGATAATCAAGATGGCCCATTTCGGACAGTTGACACGAAGGTATGAGGATACTTAACATGGGGAAATAGATTCAACTAGTGCAATGACCGAACCATTCCCAGTTTCTGTTCAAACCCAAGTTAATGGTGTCTAGTTTGCATATTAATTCAAGTTCAGCAGCTTCTCATTGCAGTCTGTTTTTGAAGCTTTTCTGTTGCAAAATTGCCACCTTTAAGTCTGTCACTGAGTGATTAGAGAGGTTGAAGTGTTCGCCTACTGGTTTTTGATTGTTATGATTCCTGATGTCAGATTTGTGTCCATTTATTCTTTTGCATAGAGACCGTCCAGTTTGGCCAATGTACGTGGCAGAGGGGCATTGCTGGCACATGATGGCATATATCACATTGGTAGATGTGCCGGTGAACGAGCCCCGGATGGCATGGCTGATGTGATTAGGTCCTATGATGGTGTCACTTGAATAGCTATGTGGACAGAGTTGGCATCGGGCTTTGTGGCAAGGATAGGTTCCTGGGTTAATGTTATTGTTGTATTGTGTGTGATTGCTGGTGAGTATTTGCTTCAGGTTGGAGGGCTCTCTGTAAGCGAGGACTGGCCTGTCTCCCAAGATCTGTGAGAGTGAGGGATCATCTCTCAGGATAGGTTGTAGATCTTTGATGATGCGCTGGAGAGGTTTTAGTTGGGGGCTGAAGGTGATGGCTAGTGGCATTCTGTTATTCTCTTTGTTGGGCCTGTCCTGTAGTAGGTGACTTCTGGGTACTCTTCTGGCTCTGTCAATCTGTTTTTTCACTTCAGCAGGTGGGTATTGTAGTTTTAAGAATGCTTGATAGAGATCTAGTAGGTGTTGCAACCACACACCATACAACAAAAATATTAACCCAGGAACCTATCCTTGCCACAAAGCCCGATGCCAACTCTGTCCACATAGCTATTCAAGTGACACCATCATAGGACCTAATCACATCAGCCATGCCATCAGGGGCTCGTTCACCTGCACATTTACCATTGTGATATATGCCATCATGTGCCAGCAATGCCCCTCTGCCACGTACTTTGGCAAAACCAGACGGTCTCTATGCAAAAGAATAAATGGACACAAATCAGACATCAGGAATCATAACTTTCAAAAACTAGTAGGCGAACACTACAACCTCTCTAATCACTCAAAAAGAAAAGGAGTACTTGTGGCACCTTAGAGACTAACCAATTTATTTGAGCATAAGCTTTCATGAGCATCCGATGAAGTGAGCTGTAACTCACGAAGGCTTATGCTCAAATAAATTGGTTAGTCTCTAAGGTGCCACAAGTACTCCTTTTCTTTTTGCGAATACAGACTAACACGGCTGTTACTCTGAAATCTAATCACTCAGTGACAGAGTTCAAGGTGGCAATTTTGCAACAGAAAAGCTTCAAAAACAGACTGCAACGAGAAGCTGCTGAACTTAAATTAATATGCAAACTAGACACCATTAACTTGGGTTTGAACAGAAACTGGGAATGACTCGTCATTGCACTAGTTGAATCTATTTCCCCATGTTAAGTATCCTCACACCTTCATGTCAACTGTCCGAAATGGGCCATCTTGATTATCCCTTTAAAAGTTTTTTTTCCCCTGCTGATAATAGCTCGTCTTAATTAATTAGCCTCTTACAGTTGGTATGGGTACTTCCACCATTTCATGTTCTCTGTATGTATAAATATCTTCTTACTATATGTTCCATTCTATGCATCCGATGAAGTGAGCTGTAGCTCACGAAAGCTTATGCTCAAATAAATTTGTTAGTCTCTAAGGTGCCACAAGTCCTCCTGTTCTTTTTGCTGATACAGACTAACACGGCTGCTACTCTGAAACCTGAGTCTATTATGTTCTCAAATACTCGTCCTGTGTGGCTGCTTGGGAGAGGGGGATTTGAAGGCTGAGGGGAAGTTTTACTAGTTTTATGGGTATAGTTAGATCAGTGGTTCTCAACCTGCGGCCGCAGACCACTTGTGGTCCAATCAGCACCGAGCTGTGGCCCATGTGACATCCCCAGGGCCGTACAGATAGTATTGGATGCTGCCCACAATGGTAAATAGGCTGAGAACCACAGAGTTAGACAGTTATACTGGTATAGGCCCCACTTATAGTCATTTGCAGCACATCTGATCACTCTGCGTATGACTGAGCTTTGCCTGCAGAGGCATGGAATGTCAAAACCAGAGATCTGGATTGCTGGATGACATGAGATGGGCACGGGCTATGTTTGAAGCTTGTTCTTGCCACCTAGAGGTGACGCTGCAGTTCTGTAAAGGAATTGTCCAGAGTGCCTTGTGCTAAGATGGAAATAGAACCTACGTCTCCCAAGTCCCCATCTACTAATAGACCTTTCTGTCTCTCTGACTTTTTAGCGGCTATTCCCTGGTTATTAGTCCTGTTTTAGCTCTGCTTCACCGTTATCTAAGTCTGTTTACTGTATCTGCGTTACCTGCTAGTCAGCAAGTACCTGTAGCCTTATCTCTGCCAGACGGGCTAAAGGTTTGTTTATCTTTACAGCTTCTTGATACAGGACCACACCCTGATTTACTGGGTCTGGCTATTCTGAGGCAGCAGCTCAACCTTCCCACCACTCAGCCTATTCCCCCTCCCCTCATCTTCCCTATCTTAGGGTTTTGTTTATTTCTCCATTTGCTGTTCCCTACTTGTCTGTGAGAATGGGGGCACTTATCAGTCCTTACACCCCTTTTCTCTGTCCACTCCTCTCCCCATCTTTCTCCTTCTCAGATCTGCTTTTCCACCCCCCTCCACACCTCCCTTCCCTCTTCTCTTCTAACCCATTCTACCTGCCCCCCTCGTCTCTAAGCTTCTCTTTGTCATTACTACTTTATTCTACCCCCTTCTCTTTGACCCAGGGGGTCTCCTTATGTTCTTCTTCTACCTCATCTCTTCTTTCTTCTGTCTGGCTCCTCCCCCACTATCTTTCTTCCCCCCTCCCCTCCCACCTCGTTCCTGACCTGGCCTTCTCTCTGCTTTGCCCCTAAATATGCTGTAACATCCGTCTCCCCAAAATCCTGTGTCTTAGAGGTCGGGGGAGGGAATCAAAGCTCACAGAGAGACAGTGTTGTCCAGCAGATCAGACACCTGAGTTGTATTCCTGGTTTGGCCACTGGCCTTCTGTGTGACCATGTGCAAGTCACTTTGCCTCTCTCTCCCTTGGTTTCCCCTTCCACTGGTTGTCTTTCCTGTCAATGTAGACTGGGAACTCTGAGCAAGGGACTCTCTCTCATTGTGAATATAGTATGGAAGTATACACAGAACACCTAGTGCATTTGGACCATGATCGTGGCTGGAGCCACAAGGCACTACCATAGTACAAATAAATAATACCCCTCCCCCAAATAAATAAATAAAATTATGTGGCTGTACAGGAGCCCCTCCACCCAAAAATTTCAGTGCAAGAGCGGTGCAGAATCCCCAGGTAGCCTGTTACACTGACTTTCCAGCAATTTTGTGCAGCCGGAGCAACGGCCAGAATGATGTCTATCAAATATTTTTTCAGCCAGCCACACTGCTTCTATAACTTTACTTGATCCAGCTTGCAATGGAGTTTGTGGGAGTCTCAATCAACTCCAGGATTGGGCCCGCCCGGCTGGTGGGAACTGGGATGTTAAAGAGTCTCACTTCCCTTGGGTGTCCTAGAGCATTAAATTCTCATATTAAAGTTTTACCCAGAGAAGACACTTCCATATAGGGAACATGATGCAACCAGAAAGTCAACTTGCTTCCTCAAATCTCAGAAAAATATACTATTTGGAAGATACCTAATAAAATAATGATAGAACTTTCAGAACACATTCTACTGTGAAATATGCCACAGATGTTCAAACATACAGGAGAAAAATAGTGAACTGTGTCCTGTAAATAAAATGTGATCTTGCCTGACCTCCTGAATAACTGGCCAAAGAACAAATTTCTGGGCCAGAAGAGATAAAAGGATTAACCTGTAATAAGCCATAAAAATTCCATATGTGAACCAAAGTGAGTTGAAATAGAATTTATGTGCAACCTTTCTAGATAGAGGGGGGAAAACGCTCATATCTGGAGCTAAAACGAATAATAATATACTGTCAGGTATATCCTGCAGTCACTGGATTATTTGTAATACTGAAACACTAATGCAAAGCTTCCAAACAGAAGCAACTATTGCATATGCCCAATGTATCAGAACAACGGTATTTAATAAAAATAAGTTGGGCAACACATATATAATCAAGGCACAAAGATTTCTATAGCGGAGGCACAAGGTGACAATTTCAGTAAGGCAGGCCACAACTTTTTAGACTCGACCCTGCTGAAGAGTTCACACGGCTAGCTCTGTTATACCATGGGCAATTCATTTCTGCACTTGCATGCCTTGTGTATTCAATTCTACGCTTGCATGCCTTTTTAGTCCTCCATGCAAAAATGCACTAGATTATTGAATTGAGTTAATGTTTCCATATAAGTCCCCAAACTGTGAGGTGCGCCCCCATAGGGTGGTACGGAGGAAATTGGGGCGGGGGGAGGCACACAGTCCCACTCCACTACAGACCAGCTCCACCTCCAACCCCGTTCAGCCCCCCCGCCCCTGTCCTGCTCTGCCTCCAGGCCCAGCTCTGCCCTCACTCCTTTTCCTCCCCCAGCCCCACTCCACCTCTGCTCCAGCCCCAGCTCAGCTGTGACCTCATTTACTTTCCATCCCCAGACCAGCTCCACCTTTTGCACAGGCACTGACTTCGTGATTTCCCTGGGGGTGCTTGACCCTCGCTCCTCCCCAGGCCATGCCCCCACTCCTTCCCTTCTCTCAAAGCCCCACCCCATCCTGTCTCTTCCTGCCCCCTTCCATCCCCTCCCTCAAGTGTACCCTGCCCTTGTTCCACCTCTTCCTGCCCCTCCCCCTCAGCCCCCAGCGCCTCCTGCCCGCTGCTGAACAGCTGATCAGCAGTGGGCAGGAGGTGCGGGGGGGGGCGGGAGGGAGGAACTGATTGGTGGGCCCACCAGTGGGTGCTGAGCACCTACTTTTTTTTCCTAGTGGGTGCACTGGAGCACCCTCAGAGTCAGCGCCTATCCCCCTATCCCCAGCTCCTCCCCAATTCTGCCTCCAGCTCCATCTTCAGCCCAAGTTCCGCTGCTGAGGAAACTTTGGCTGTGCAGTAAATGGAGGGGGGAGGAAGACAGATTCCATTATTGGTGGGGTGGGGGGGGACAACTAGAAAAGTTTGAGCACCACTGCCATATAGCTGTAATCTAATTGATTTTGTCTGCATGTGTGAAGTTTTAGTAGATGCATGGTATCAGAACACAAACCTCAAGGAACTATGTTAAACATCGATAGGCACTTCACCCAGTCATCTGCCAGAAATGTACACGATACCTCATTTTAATAATGATTGAATCATTGAGTTGCACAAAGAGCCGTGTTCCTGTCTTTACTTACATAATCAGAAGTCCCCATTAAAACCTTGTACGTTCTGTTCTACACCTGCATGCCTTTTTGTGACTCAATAGCATCCTCCATGCACTGTGCTACAGAACAAAATGGCATCCTCCATGAGCATTCGGGGGGGGGCAGACAGAATCGTCTCAGAGGCCGCCAACTGGATGACATTGTGATTCTGGAGCATGCAATACATGCGTGGCGTATATAGACAGCATGCCCCGTAAAAGACCAACGTTTTTTAAGTCCACAATAAAGAACACTGTCCCATCAAGGACTAACTTTTAAATATATTCTTGTACCAGGAGATATGCTTTTATCACTGGAAATTGCAACTGGTCACAAGTCACAATGTGTTGTTTCTTTTCTCTAATTCAGACTTCGATTCACCAAAGCATTGAAACACATATATAATCCTTTTTCTGTTCAGCAAAGCAATTAAGCATACACCAGAGCGTTACCAGCTCATGATTTCATTGTGAATCTTGTGCTATTTGGTATGTTCCTTAAAGCCCCAGCGCCTGGAGTCATGTGGTTATGTGAGAATCGATGCTTTCATTTTTAAGTTAGTTTCTAGCCTTTTATCTTTGTGGAGAAAAACTTGAAAATGTGACCCTTAAAGGCTCAGAAAACAGAAGGCAAAGACAAAGAAACCAAAACTTATTATTTTTTTAAATCTCATATGGAAACACAGCTATGATGGTTACCCAAGGAAACACTTTTTCAGTGTTCAGCCAGTAATGTATACACATAAGTGTGATACTGAGAAATTTGCAGTCGTGCTATGTCATCACATGGGGTTAAGAGATGGATACTGATGCTGTCCATCCCATCTACCTGCCACATAGATCATCCGATGCATATGCATCGCATCCGATGCATATGCATATGCATCCGATGCATATGCATATGCACATATGCATCCGATGAAGTGAGCTGTAGCTCACGAAAGCTCATGCTCAAATAAACTGGTTAGTCTCTAAGGTGCCACAAGTACTCCATTTCTTTTTTCTGAATATTTAGCCTGCTAAAATGCTAAATTACAATTTCACCACCAGGTGGCAGTGTTCATTCATTCACACATCTTCCACTGGAACTCAGGTCAGTATAGAGAACTAAGGAAAGTCTCCACACATCACTCTAGGTCCCTGGCTTTGTATTTAAAGAGGTCCTCCCACCATCTGTTTCTAGAAAGGACAGTCAGAGAGTGGCTCCTGCCTCCCATCCACATCTGCTCCCACTGCGGAGTGCTGTGGGGAAGAGGAATCTGACTTTCTCAT
The DNA here is from genome assembly GCF_965152275.1 of Natator depressus. Lineage (NCBI taxonomy): Eukaryota > Metazoa > Chordata > Testudines > Cheloniidae > Natator > Natator depressus. The sequence goes on along the minus strand of NC_134235.1, from coordinate 164,551,579 downwards.
CTGTGAAAAATGTCACACAGGAAGCCACCCAAACACCTGGTGGCTCTCAGTAACCCCACACAGTTAAAAATCACAACAATTGGGACAGAAGGAGCACTGAAACAATCAATATCTATAAAGCAAAATTCCACCATATCATTTTTCCTGTTACATACACAAAACATGTTTAGTTCAATGCATACACATACATCAACAGCTGGTTTGCAGTGAAGAACAGCGAGCACCACCATCCCTTATTCATATATGGTCAAATATCATTAATTCAGCCAGTCGGGAACAGGTTCTATTGATCAGTCCTTGATTGAGGCAATACTCCGTTGACTTTAAAGGAAGTTGCCCCAGAGCTCCTGATGGGACTAAATAAGGAGGTATTTCAGACATTACACTTTGACCCCTCTTCTTGCTCCTTCTTTTCCGTTGACTCCTGGGGGAGAAAAGTCTGGCTCAAAGATACAGAACAAGATGATGCTTAAATCTTTTGTTTTCCTTGTTCTGCAGTCTGCAGAGCTCTAGTTACACTCCCCCGCCCCACAATGAGATGACAAGGTAATATAGGTCAAAGCAAGAGGAGCAAATTACATGAAGAGAGGAATGCAAACATTCACACTTATTTCATTATGTTTTGCAGAAGGTAATAAAAGTTTGATCCAATACTATGCAGACCAGAAATGGAAACTATTTCACATGACCAAGGCCTTGGTACCAAAGGTTAATCCCCAAATCACATGATAGGGTTATCCTCCCCTTAACACACTACTGGTACACTCAGGTTTAGTTAAGAATTTAAAAGCTAAACATAAGCCTCAGTTCAAGAGGACAATGAAGGTGTCTTGCATACAGTCCCATAAGCAATGATACTAGCATTCACAAATTTATCACAGATCTCACAGCATTTTTTGTTTTCCATTCAAGCCCCAGCTCCTGAAGTCAGGTGATTACATGAGAAATTCAGCTTTCATTTAAAACAAGAGTACCTTTATAATCCACATTCAGAGTCACATTTTCAAGCTGTTCTCCAGAACAAACACTCAAAAACCACAAGGCAAATAAAAAGACATTTTGTTTTTTAATCTCCTGATTTTTAAGACAGTCTCATTATTTTCTGAGGCCTGACTCGTGATTTTTGAATGCTTGGGATTGGCAGTATTCCATGAAGACAAAGTATAACAAATCACAACAGTTGTGAACAATCAAAATCTTTTTTGTTTTGTTCAATTTCCTGTTTATATTCATATCCATGACAGTAATTTTAAAATGGATTTATAGGCCTTTTTCTGTGGTGCTGCTTACTGTGCTGTATTACAAACTTATAAATATTAATGAATGTATCCTCACTACACCTCTGTGAAGCAGGATGGTAGTGTTATCACTATTTTACAGATGAGAAATAGACAGGTAGACTGAGGCCCTGAGTCTGCAAATAAGTTGCTTAACTAGACTACTGCAATTGAAATCAGTGGGGTTATTCATGGTAGTAAAGTTAAGCATTGTACATAAACGTTTTCAGGATCAGGGCCTAAGTTATGGTCAGATTTTTAGAGATATTTAAGCATTGCTCTGCTCAGTGTTGCAACACCTAACAGATGTGGAAGCCTAAGTACCACTGACTTTCAATGAGACATAGGTGTCTACATCAGTGACATCTTGCAATGCTGAGAAGAACAATGTCTAAATAAGTTCAAAAATATGGGCCTAAGAGACTTGCCCAAGGTCATGCAGGAAATTTAACTTGTGAAAAAGCCAGACATTGAGCTCAGATCTTCTGAGTTCCAGTCTAGTGGGTTAACAACATGATCTGCCTTCTTCTCTAAGGAAACATTGCTAGTTCAAATATAACAAGTGTTGTGAGCTTTCACAACTGAATTGCACTGCAGCATAGAACCCATTTGGAATATGTGTCCTTTCTCCCGACCCCTTGCCAAATATCCCATACTGCATCTCCGTCTGTGATGACTTAGACCTCAAGCCTGCAAACACTATAATGCTTAACTGTACTTACTGAGTAGGCCTTTTAAATCAATGGGGCTACTCACATGAATAAAGTTATGTGCATGGAAAAAGTTTGCTAGATCAGGGTCTTAGCATCAGGGAGCATCATATGTCTAATGTGCTAGCCAAATGTATCTGTAAGCAGAATTCTGCTGCTTTCAACATGTCATTCTACCAAGATAAAGTGTGTGACTCTAGCATGGAGTTTGTTATAGAAAAGGGCTGTACATTATTATTAATTTCAGGGGACATAAACCACACTTCTCCTCCCCAGCCCCCACATTTTTCTGTGAAACACATGTGGGTGCTTCTTCCCAGAAACAACAATAAAAACAAAAGCAGATGTTGACAAGTTAATTAGAGAATACAAGTTCAAACACACCCAGAATGGGGCGTGAACAAATGCATAATGCACCACTATTGATCACTGAGCAAACATGCTGCTGGCTAGTCATTGCTCTTAATATTTTCAAGAACGGCTTTCTGATTTTAGGTGGCCCAGTTTTGAGGAGAGACGCTGACACATCTTGGCCCTGATTTCCAAGAGTACACAGCCCCCAAATCCCCCCAGTTGATATTCTAGTTGCCCAGCACTTTCTGTACATCAGGCAACAGCTGTCAAAAGTTGGGATCCAAAATTTGAGGGACTCAGTCGGCACGTTTGAAAATGTTGGCCTTAGTGACAATTCATGAGAATATATTTGTGTTATTAATCACATTGATCTTTATTACAATAGTGCCCAGACTCCAACCAAACCCCACTGTGCTAGGCACTGTACAAACTAAAAGTCATAGATAGTCTCAGCCCCAAAGAACTTACAATTGAAATAAAACATCAGAAAAGGTGTAGCAAAATAAATAATCTTGTAAAAAAAAATCTCATTTCTTATCCTACAATAGAAATTTAAGAAGAGGCTAATTTAGGGTCCTCCTACACTGGTATCCTTTCTTCTTAACCGACCAATACCAGATGTGTCAGTGAAGGGTGTAAAAATCCCTACAAAACATCCAAATGATCAAATTTTGTACCACAGAGGAAATTTCTCGCTGGCCCCAACTGAATAGATTGGATTTTGCCCTTACGCTTGAGCACTGATAACCCCAGTGATGTGATCCTGGCTACTAGATCAGTGCAGTAGAGTTTGTTTTCATATGAAATTTGCAATCATTTTTTTGAAGATTGCGATATTGTTCACTTAAATAATATCCTGCAGGGGGGGTGTTCCATGGGTTAATTAAGTATAATCTAAAAAGGGAGTTCCGCTTTAAATGTGTTGCCTCTAAATTCAATTAAGTGTCCCTATGAATAAAGCAACCTCCCTCTTACCCTTATGTGGATTAAGCTGCATTTGATACAACCCAAAACTTCCATTTTGGGGAGAAATCAGTTCAGGGGCTATACCGTGATCAGACAGGTGAAGCTCAAGCACAGTACACTTCAGATTCATTACCAGTCACAGGATGAGGCCCAAGGAATGAACCTAATTTAACAGCTTCGGATGATAATAGTGCCTTTTATCACAACAGCCACTGAGCAGAAACATGGCAGCTTTTTATAAGAATATGGCAGCATCACAAAGCAGCAGTGGGGAAGACTACCTTTCAAAAACTGATATCACATTCAGAAGAAGTTAGGTGGGGAGAATATAATCACCCAAATTGAAGTCTGGCCAGGGATAACACCCAATTTTTGCAGAAGTGCCATGACTACTTTAATGACCATCCACAGTAAAGAGCTCAGCTTCACATCTTATTTGAACATGGGAACCTCCAGCATGGAAAGTTTCCTCAGACATCAGACAGCATTATGTAATACTGACGCTACACATAAAGCCACCACTACCCATTCTTCTAGCACTTTGGTTTTCATTCTAAGCCCCCCACTTAGATTGTGAAAGCTGCCACATTTGAAGCCAAAGGTGGCAAGATTAGCACCTCCTTCAGAATTACACACTTTGAACTTATTATAAATTGACAGTAGGCAGATATTGTTGGACAACAATATCAATACGTTTCCTTAAAAGAGTTATTTATGCTAAGGCTTGTCAGACACCCAGCTTTTTTCCAGAGGTTTTTCTTGCTCCAGCACCCCCCCACACACACATGCCACCTTCTGATGCCAGGAGAAAACATAACTGAAATCAAAATACTTACTGACTAGAAGGAAGAAAGGTGCAGCTTGTAGAACTCTGCCAAAAATAATAAAAATGGCCTCCTTAGGGGGTGCAAAAGCCTGTCTCTGAGATTTAAAGGGCCAACTACAAAATGCTTGGCTCTCCCAGATTTAAAGGGCCAGGTGTCAGAAAAGTCTTTGCTGGGAAAGACCATTATAAAATGCTAACAGTGGTGACTGGGAAGCTAAGGAGATTCTAATATGCCAGTTAAAAGGGCTTCACTTGTACTGCTGCTCCATTACCCTCACATTGTCCCTTCAGTCTCCTACTCTCACTCATGGACACATAGCATGCCACTGCTCCATTCTTTCTGACACACTAGAACCCCTGCTACAGATGGCCAGAGAGCAACAATTCAAATTCATGACAATTTATGAGATTTTGACATTTGTTTTGATTCTACCCTGGAATGAAACCAAAACCTTTCTAACGTTTTTACATAAGCAGAATTGTCAAAATGTCCATTTTCAGATTGAAACTTGAGCTCTTTGATTGGGGAATGTACTTGTGTGCAGCCTTGTAGTTAGGCAAATAGCTGGGGATGTGGGAAACCCAGGTTTAAGTCCTGGATATGCCTGATTCAGAGCAAAGTTCTCCATTCCAGATCACTCTGAATGAGGCAGAGTAGGGACTAGACTATGGGTCTCCCACATCCCCACTTCATGGCCTAATCACTGGGCTGTAGAACATAAGACCATACATTTTTGATCTCAAAAAAAAAAAAAAAGAAGAGTAATGGGAGTGAAATCAGAACTCCTGATTTACACTGTCAGAATGGGCCTGTGGCTCCGCCCTTAAATGGACTGGCTCCCTGGGCAAATTCCAGGCTGTCTTCTGGGAGGTGGCCCTTCCCATGCTCCGCCCCAAGGCCCCACTCCCGCTTGGCCTCTTCCCCCAAGGTCCTGCCCTTGCTCCTCCTCTTCCTGCCCCTGCTCCGCCCCTCCCTTGAGCCCCCTCACCGGCTGCATGTGCCTCTTTACCCACTCCCCTGCTGTCACTTGCCCTTAAGGCAGGGAAAAAATGACGGGGGCAGAGAGGAGCGAATGGCAGGCAAGGTGGCCTCGTGGGAAGGGGCGGAAAGGAGCAAGCAGCAGGTGGGGGACTTGGGGGAAGAGGCAGAGCAGGGGCATGAAGACGCAGAGTGTGGTGGCGCCTCGGGGAAGAGGTCAAGCAGGAGTGGTGCCCCAAGGCCAGGCAGGGGTGGAGCGCATACAGGGCCTCAGGGGGAGGAGGCCAAGCAGGGCCTCAGGGCGGAGCAGGGGCAAAGCCACAGTCTGGGTGCCAGTGGCTTCCCCCCCACTTCTAGGGTACCTCCAGCGCTCATGCCCAACCTGCCCAAATGCAAGAGTCACCCTATGTATTACTGCCTATGGTAATGCACTATTAGGAATGAATGTATCCTGTTAATTAAGTCTATGCTCTAGAATGCACCTTATGGTTTTATTTCCCATGTAGCCATTTGTTTCCAATACTTGCTACTACTTGAAGCTCTGTGCTTTGTTAAATAAACTTATACTTGATTTCACTATGTACAAATCTAAGCTCTGTGTTTTAAGCAGAGTGGTGATCTGAGGTGGAACTGGCAAACTGGAATGCACTGCTTCTTTGGAAGCAGCAGATCAGAGAAAACTGCCTGTGTCCTCCAGGTAGATGCTCACAGGGCTTGAGGGTTGGCATGTGCCTATCACTAACCATTAGAGTGACAGCAGGACCTGCAAGGCCCATAGGGAAAAGCTTGTGTTGCCTGGGGCTCGTGGCTCTGACCCCTAGAAGGCACAGACAAGGCTTTCTCTTGCTAAGGGCAGGTGGTAGCAAGGTCCCTCACAACCGTGGGTAGCATCACAGGCTGAACGAGAAGCTGTTGGATTCTGGGGAAAGTTCCAGCTCAGGTCTCAGAGCCCAATCTCCTTACTCTAGTAGGTGTGCAACTCTCATTGGCTTCAGTAGAAGTGCTTCCTGCATATGGCTTCCTGGATAGGACTTTCTTTTCACTGAGCTGGTATGAAAAGGTTGGGAACTAGCTCTCAAATGTATAAAGCAAGAGCATTGTCCTGCTATGGTGTTAATTCATAGGGCTGGGTTATTCTGCTGAGAATAAATGTTTAGGTGGACTAATTCCACCCCATTTTACAATCCCTGCCCAAAGTGCATCTTGTCTAGCAAGAATAGTATTTTTTTCATATAACTTCTCTCCGCAGCACACCTGTCATGTGAATTATGAGTAACTCAGTGCTCTTGCACCATGCAAGTGATCACAGGACAACAGCCCATAATTTAGATTTAACGAGGCAGTTTTTGCAAAGATATAAGCAGCTGCTAATTACAACCATTTGACAATGAATAGTTATGTCCCTAAAATAATCTGACAGTGTTATTATTGGAAAACATGAACAGAGCTCATTTTGCTTTTTCTAGAAATCTAAAGTTCCAAACATAAGAATGGCACCCCAAAATTACACTGCAAAAATGTATTTAAAAGATAAAAACTGAAGTGATTTGAGGTGCCTCCACATTACCCCGGGCATGAAGCCCCTTCATGCTACTGGCATATCACAAGGCACTTGAGAACCAGGCCCACGAATGTTTCGCCACACGCTCCACAGGAAACTTCTACGTGAGGGGAAGCTGGGAATAGGGCTTGCAGTTCTGTCAGACGTGGGTGTGGCTTCACCTACACCAGAAGTTGCGGCATGGCGAGAAGAAAGGATAGACAGATACATTTAGCTGGGTGCAGTTTCCAGTCAGTGTGGGAGATAGGAAAGTGGGAGTGAGAGAGAATCATAAGTGCAGGGAGCGGAACTGGGATAAATGCTAATGAGAGAGAAAGAGGGAGCATGGTGCAAGAGCAATGAGGGGCACTTTAAAAACACGCATCATTTTTCAGCCAGCAGCCTCGCTCTCCTCTCTGTGCTTACAGTGGTGGTTGGAATGTTTTCTGGGGAGTGTTCTTCAGCCTGAGCCAAGAGCTCTGCCAGAGACTGGAACGCGCTGATATGTTCCAGCTCAGTGGCCCACCATGAAGGAGCAAAGCACTTTACTGAGGGTGGGTGAGGGCTGATATTATTACACTGATTTAACAAATAAAAAAACCAAAGCTACAGAGAGAGTCAGCAGCATAGTCATAACTAGACCCCAAAACTCTTGTCTCCCAGGGCCCTACTCTAACCATTAGGTAGCCCTATTTCTAGTATTTCTTGGAAGCTTGTTCTGACATCAATTAATATATGTGATGTGATCTGAGATTCAAAAGGGAGCTAGTTGGGCAGTTTAGGGATCAATTGGGAACCGCCTAAACCTCAAACCTAATAGAACTCCCTGCAGTCCCCCACTTGATTTGAAACATGGCCACTGACTATCGGTAGTCAGTTTTCTGTTTGCATGAGAGTCATTTAGTCCAAGTCCTACATGAATTATTTTTTCCAATATGATTTTATGAGATGCAGTATTGCAACCTTTCCTAAAATCCAGCAGCCATCTTCTTTTTAAACATAACTCTCTAGGGGATTGAATGGGCAGTTCTGCTTAAAAACTAATGGCCCAAAGCGTATTACTTCTGCTGCACTGCTGCATCCACTAATTTCAGAGAGACAAGGTGGGTGAGGTAATATTTTGTATTAGATCAGCTTCTGTTGGTGAAAGAGACAAGCTTGCAAGGGGCACAGAGCTCTTCTTCAGGTCTGGGAAAGGTACTCAGAATGTCACAGCTAAATAAAAAGTTGAACAGATTGTTTAGCATAAGTAGTTAACACATATTGTAAGAGACCATTCAAGGTGAAGTGGCCATTATCACCTCTGCAGTCATAGGTCAAAAAGAGGGGTTAGTGGGTTACAGATTGGTGTAATAAGCCATAGATCCAGTGTCTTTATGAAAACTATATCTAGTCTCTAGCAAAGTTATGAATTTAAGCTCTCAGGCTCGTCATTTGAAAGTGTTGTGCAGGTTTCCTTTGAGACTGAAGACTGATAGGTCAGATATGGAGTGATTGTGCTGTAAAAAGTGTTCACGCACAGGTGTTTTTGCCTTTTATCATTTTCCTGTGTGAGTTCATTGGAGAGTGTAGTGATTGTCTGATTTCACCTACATATTTGTTCCTGGGGCATTCAGTGCACTGGATGAAGTACACCACAGGTTGTGATGGGTGTGTGTAGGATCCATAGATCTTGAAAGGTGTGTTGTGGAGTGTATTGACGATTGTAGCAGTGGAGCTATGTCTCCAGGTTTTGCATCTGGTGTTACGGCAGAGTCTAGTGCCCCTTTAAGTGAATGTGTCCAGGTCTCAGTGGAGTTTGCTTCTGGTGATGAGCTTGGTGAGGTTGGGGATTGTTTGAAGGCCAGAAGAAGGGGTTCAGAAAATATTTCTTTCAGGATGTAGTCCCCATTGAGTATGGGTTGATAGATGACAACTAGGGGTGTGCGGTTAGAGGTGGGCTTTTTTTTGTATTGAAGCAGTTCTCTTGGGATATTTGAGTGGCCCATTCCATGATGTGACCTACTTCTCTGGTGGAGTGTCCTTGTTTGTTTGGTGAAGGCAGTTTTATATGTTCTAAGGTGGGGTAGGCAACCTATGGCATGCGTGCCAAAGGCAGCATGCAAGCTGATTTTCAGTGGCACTCACACTGCCCGGGTCCTGGCCACCGGTTGGGGGGGCTCTGCATTTTAATTTAATTTTAAATGAAGCTTCTTAAACATTTTGAAAACCTTATTTACTTATATAACTAAACTATTGTTGTATGCAATTATAGACTTGTAGACCTTCTAAAAACATTAAAATGTATTACTGGCATGTGAAACCTTAAATTAGAGTGAATAAATGAAGACTCGGCACACCACTTCTGGTAGGTTGTTGACCCCTGTTCTAAGGTGTGTATCCTGGATTTTCTCTTCTGACCATATTCTTGGTATCTGAATGTGTGGCGGTAGATAGATTCCTTGGTGTGTTTGTGGTGGTTACTGGCTCTGTGAAGGTAAGGATGGTGATCTGTGGTTTCTTGTACTGTATATAGTTGTCTGTGGGGTTCCATTGTTAAAGCTCATCATAGGGCTTGGCTACACTTGCAAGTTAGAGTGCATTAAAGCAGCCCCAGGTGCCCTAAGTCCCGACCCGTCCACACTGGCAAGGCATGTATAGAGCCTGGACTCTGCAGCTGGAGCGATCCTGGTAATCCACCTCCACGAGAAGCATAACGCTTGCTGCACCTGGGTTGAAATGCCCCAGTGTCAGTGTGAACGAGGGGTTGCATTACTGCGCTGTGATTGGCCTCCGGGTACGTCCCGTAATCCCCTTAAGTCAAGTGGCCACTTTTGTCATTGTTTTGAACTCAGCTGTAGGAATGCGGATATCCCCTTTCAAAGCTCTGTTTCTGACAGCCAGCTGCTTATCTGCTCCGTGACAAAGCAAACCATTACTGTGGAATGTTGCTGCTGTGAGTGTGTGTGTGTGAGAGAGAGAGGGGGGGGGGGGAGGGAGGTTGGTCTGCTGATGTCTTTTCTCACCCACCTTTTCTCTCTAATATCACAGGACCAACGTGGCTACAACACCACTGCAAATCCACTAATTTTGTAATCCTGTAAAATATTGGATTGCCAGACTGGATCACAGCAGTGGTCCATCTAATCCAGTATTCTGTCTCCAACGGTGGTTAATAGCAGCTGTTAGAGATAGACTTGTACCTAGAAGCATGAGGATTTATATCCCTTTCAAAACTCGTGTGTATGGTTTTTTTTTAAAATATTCACTACTATAAATATGGATGTTCTTGTTATAAATATGATGCCCAGGGTGTGTTTTTTTTACAATACGTCCAGGCTGTTGACCTCATGCTATCTTGTGACAATGAGTTCCACAGGTTACTCATTTGTTCTGTGAAAAAAACATTTCCTTGTATCAGTTTTGAAACTGCCACCTTTCCGTTTCATTGAATGTCTCCTTGATATATCAGTCTCTGACAAGATACTTAACACAATTAATATTAACAATGAGGGGAAAGGAAACAACCCCAAATAAGGAAAGAACAGACTAAAGACTATTCAGATATATTAGATGCATTCAGGCCAGCAGGGTCTGATGAAATTCCCCCCTAGGATATTTAACACCTATTTGTAGCAATCTCAGACCATTAACAATTATCTTTGAGAACTCATGGAGGATGGGTGAGGTCCCAGATGACTGGAGAAGGGAAAACACAGAACCTATATTTAAAAAGGAGAACATATAGGACCTGGGGAAGTATAGACCATCAACTTAACTTAAAACACGGAAAGATACTGGAAGAAATTATTAAACAATCAATTTGTAAGCACCTAGGGGGTAATATGTTGATAAATAATAGCAATATGAATTTGTCAAGAAAAAACAAATCATGCCAAACCAACAAAATTTCCTTCTTTGACAGGGTTACTGGTCAAGTGGACGGGGGGAGCAGTAGATTTTAGTAAGGCTTTTGACATAGTCCCGCATGACATTCTGAAAGCAAAATAGGGAAATGTGATCTAGAATTACTATAAGGTGAGTGCAAAACTGGTTGAAAGACCATTCTCAAAGAGTAGTTATCAATGGTTTGCTGTCCAATTGGGAGGGTATGTCCAGTGGCATTCCACAGAGGTTTGTTCTGGGTCTAGTAGTAGTCAAATATTTTCATTAATCATTTGGATAACAGAGGGGCAAGTATGCTGATAAAATTTGTGGCTGACACCAACCTGGGAGGAGTTGCAAACACTTTGACGGATAAGATTAGAATTCAAAATGACCATAACAACTTGGAGAATTGGTCTGACATCAACAAGATGACATTCAATACGGATAAGTTCAAAGTACTACACTTAGGAAGGAAAAAAAATCAAATGCATGATTACAAAATGGGGAATAACTGGCTAGGCAGTAGTATTTCTGAAAAGGATCTGCTGTCATAGTGGATCACAAACTGAATATGTCAACAATGTGATGCAGTTGCAAAAAGGCCAATAGCATTCTGGGCTGCATTATCAGAAATGTTGTATGTAAGACATGGGAGGTAACTGTCCCACTCCGCTCAGCACTGGTGAGGCCTCAGCTGAAATATTGTGTCCAGTTCTGAGAGTCAGACTTTAAGAAAGATGGGGATAAACTGGAGAGAGTCCAGAGGAGAGCAACAAAAACTGACTTACAAGGAAAGGTTAAAAAAACTGCGTATGTTTAATCTTGAGACAAGGAGACTGAGTGGGGAACTGATCACAGTCTTCAAATTTAAGGGGTGTTAGAGGGAATATGGTGATCAATTGTTCTCCATGTCCACAGAAGGTAGGACAAGTAGTAATCATCTTAATTTGCAGCAAGGGAGATTTAGGTTAGATATAAGGAATAACTTTCCAACTATAAGGACAGTTAAACACTGGAATTGGCTTTCAAGGGAGGTTGTGGAATCTCCATCATTGAAGGTTTTTAAGACTACGTTGGACAAACACCTGTCAGAGATGATCTAGGTTTACTTGGTCCTGCCTCAATGCAGGGGACTGGACTTGATGACCTCCCAAGGTCCCTTTCAGCCCTACATTTCTGTCAGTCTATGACTGATCTTTATGACCAGGAAAAGGGGGTGAAAAAAAAACCCTCTAGATCCAGGTTAAGTATTTCCGCAATATCCTTTGTTTTGAAAAGTGATACAGATTATTCATTTAGCTCCTCAGCAAGGTCCTTATACTTCTTAATTGCTCCCTTGTGTCCAGCTCACCCACTTTGTGTTTCTGATATACTTTAAGCATTTCTTGCTATTTGCGTTATACCTTCAATTTCTGTTTTAGCCCTAGTCCTAATTTCCTTTATGTAGTTATAGCCTACTCTAACTTATGACACCCTTCTGCCAGGTGTCAATGACAGCAACAAGCTAGGTTCAGTCTGTCGGGGGGGGGGGGGGGGGGACTGTCACAACAGTTCTCTAATCCAGGGGTTCTCAAACTTGATTGAACCGCGACCCCCTTCTGACAACAAAAATTACTACATGACCCCAGGATGGGGGACCAAAACCTAAGCCTGCCCTAGCCCCACTGCCCCAGGAGAGGGGGTCAAAGCCAAAGCCCAAGGGCTTCAGCCCCAGGCCAGGGGCCTGTAACCCAAGCCCTGCCATCCTGGGCTGAAGCCCTTCGGCTTTGGCCCCGGGCAGCGGGGCTCGGGCTTTGGCCCCGGGCCCCAGCAAGTCTAACTCCAGCCTTGGCGCCCCCTTTAAAATGGGGTCGCGGCCCGCTATGGGGTCCCAACCCACAGTTTGAGAACCATTGCTCTAATCCAAGTTCTCTTTAGCTCACACAGAAGCAGCCTGTGATCTTCTTAATAACCCAACCATTCACTTTAGGGCATTTCCAAAATTCATTGAACTGCCTTGACAAAGAAAGGTTTTGAATTTCTTTTGAGTCTGCTTTCAAAGACAAAATTATGCAGGTCAAGCTATTGTCCATGGAGTAGTCTGGTTAACTCTGACAAAGACCTTTCATGATCAGTTCCCAAAGCCTTATGCCTACACTTCACATCTGTCCTTAATGATGAACAACAGTCATCTGCATTGAATTAAAAATTCTCTCCTTTCTCTTCCCCATAGACAGGGCATTATCAACACTTTTTCTTACTGCCTCAGAAATATGGAATTACAGCTTCTACTTACTGGATTCTTAAATTATATGACAAGTATCAAATAAATACAAAGCTATATTTCCCAGAAGGTCAGCTGGTAGCTTAAGTTACTAAGTACAGTATAGTTCAAATATTGATTACCTTATATAGAGCAATTCCTAAACCCTAATGAAAATGCAATGTATAGACAGTCAGGAAATATAACAACTGCCCTGACGCTCCATAGTGCTAATTGGAGTCTTCCTGAAATTCAGGATTTCTGTGTTGATTATAAAGAAAAGGGTTACTCCAAACTGTACTTTCAATGAAGCAACTGTTTCCACCTCTAATGGATTTCCGTTCTGTTCTCTCTTTCACTTTTATCTTTGGTTTATTTTAGGGGGAGGGTGGAGGTTCCAAAGAAATCCCCGTCACATTCATTTCCCCGTCCGCAGCATAGATCTGATGAGAGAAAAGTAGTACACAAAAATCTTTACTGAATCAATGCACTAGTCATCGCCAGACATAGTGATTATAATTTGATCCGTGTGTTCCCATATACTCTCATTCTTACAGCGCCATTTATAGTACAGAAAGCCAGAGAGTGGGAAACCATGGGTGGGATTTTGACAAGAACGGCGTGGGCCTCACCGCTCCCGCTGAAGTAAATGGCAGAACTCCCACTGATTTCAGTAGGTGCAGCACTGGGCCAGCTGAATGGTTTGAAAGTCCTATTCCGCTGCGTGAGGCGGGTGAACGATAGTCTCAGTTAGACTACAATTCTCTGCGGCACAGGTCCTATGTCATAGTGACAGCCTTGATTGGGGGTTATTATGACAGAGGACACAAAACCTTGGCTCAGAATGCCGCTAGTCAGAGGGAGCAGCATGAAGCCTGTCATCTGGGGAAGGTTATTCAATCACTTCAAAACGGACCATTTTCACACTGTGCTGTGAGATTTCAAATTTATAATTTTATTATCATCTGAATAGAGGTGATATTTAAAGAACAGAGAAAATGACTATACAAAGAATTTATAGAACATTCATTTACATACTGGAGACTTTTTGTTTGTTTTGTTTTTTACAGTTTCAAGAAAAAGGCAAAAAATGTTCACTAATAGGTAAGGCAGAGAAGGAAACATTAAAATTTTAAGGATACTTTTGGATACATGGGAACCATTTAATTAAAAACCTTTAAAAACATGGCTTTCAGCATTTTTGTAGTTTAACACTGCAAGATTATAGTAGCACATTTAACAAGCAGGTTAATAGGAGCGTGGTTAAATACACGAGGCAACTTTGCTGGCATTACTTATGAGGCTGCATATACACATCTATCAAAATCCTTAGAAGGAAAGTGCTATACTATTTAGTCATGTATTTACCATGAACCAAAGTTGTATGAATGTGTTTATGTATATACTACACAGTTATATTTACTGTACTATTTTGCTTTGTGTTTTTAAATATATTCCATATGAAAACAAAGCATGTGATAATATACCATAAAAAGGACCACACATAAGAAAACGTCTCTTAGTAACTATGGCAATTTCCTCCTTCCCATTACTCAGTGCAACCTAAGTCCCCAGGTAAGCATCTTGAAGAGCCCAGACCTGAATTCCTAGTGCTCCTGAAAGCCCACCAAATTCAATAGGTTTTTAGAATTCACAAGTAATGCAGAATAAGGCCCACAGTAGCAAAGCCTGTCTATTGGAAATCAAACTTTCCATCCTTAGCGGAATGGGGCCAAAGGCTGCACAGTGGCTGACACCAGCTTTTATGGGGACACTCAAACCTAACTTATCTCACACAGAGTCCGAGAGCCATAATTCACACAATGGGTTAGACTGAGTGCGGGTGTGACTCCGCTGATGTCCCGAGTGAAGAATCTCCAGCTGGAATGCAGGAGAAATTTCAGTTGAGAATATTCAATAAGTTCCAACTGGCCAGCTAGGTTTCAGAACCGAGTAATGAATCTATCAGCCTTCTGGTTCCTGAGGATGTGGGTCCTCCAAATGAAATCAAAAGAGACCAACATTAACCAACAGAGACCAATTTGTTTATTCTAATGGAACCCATCAGAATTCCTACTTGGCCCACTGGTCCCAATGTTTTTGAAAGGGATCAACATTACCAAATAAAGAATCACACTGCATTCTTTTTAGATGGTACAAAAACATTGTTTGATTAATTAACCTGTTTGATGGAAGAATGAAAATATTTGGTACAAATCAGAAGCACTTGCCATTGTTGCTTCAATGGTAGCTTTACTTTGAACTGCCTAACCTTTCTATATACATACAATGCCCACTGTTACTAATGTAAACCACTTCCTGGTCCAAATACATTAATTTGTAATCTTGCCCCAAGCCCCCATACAAAAAGTACACAATTATTTACACTGAATTCATGGTTATACAAATAATTTGGTAACAAATTTTGTCCTTGGCCCCTGCATAAGGTGCCTGTGGTTCTTCTAATTCTAAAAAAAGGAGTCTGTTAATAAAAGTTAGAACAACTTGTGTTAGGACCTTGATTATCACTACAAAAGGTTTTTTGCCCCCCGCTCTCCTGCTGGTAATAGCTCACCTTAAGTGATCACTCTGGTTACAGTGTGTATGGTAACACCCATTGTTTCATGTTCTCTGTGTATATAAAATCTCCCCACTGTATTTTCCACTGCATGCATCCGATGAAGTGAGCTGTAGCTCATGAAAGCTTATGCTCAAATAAATTGGTTAGTCTCTAAGGTGCCACAAGTACTCCTTTTCTTTTTGCAAATACAGACTAACACGGCTGCTACTCTGAAACTTGTGTGTGTGTGTGTGTGTGTGTTTGTGTGCGAATGGTTTTTGGATCAGGATAGGTGGGAAGTTGTTATTTAAGCCAACTCTATAATTTTTCCTATCCCTCCTAACTATTGTCTGGTTAAAAGAGACTGAAGCAATTTAAGTCTCAGAGTGGGGATAGTTACCACTCAGCCCACTGTCTCTTGTGACTGTGTGCACAGAACCCTGCACCATTTTATACATCAGGTCACTGATGTGTAGATTTGGCCCTCAAACCGAAGGAACAGAAATGTTTGGCATGTCAAACAATTGGGAATTTCAGTTGTCTGTAACTTCCAGTTCCTGTTTCTGGCCCTGATCCTTTTCCCTTTGGGTGAATGGGAATTTTGCAATAGACTTCAAATGGGCCCTCCGCTCTCACAGAAAATTACTACAAGTCACCTACCCTACTTTATAGTATATATATTTTTGTTATAAAACTAACTATAGCATAACATTTAGTTTTATAAAATACAGATGCCACTACGTTGGCTTACTCGGACATATGAAGGACACGTGTGACAGATTGTCTTGGACATGGATAAGAGTAACAAAAAATATTCTTTTCCCTTTTGGATTTCTTGACTCAAGAAATTATTTTAAAAATTCACCTATAAAATTTAACACTAATCCATACAAATTGAAAAACAAAAAAGGAAACCCCACCTTTCATTAAAAAAATCTGTCAAAAAGAACCTATGCATGTAAGAAACTATGAGGAGGGAGGACCGATTTCATAGTCAAAGCATTATTTCAGAGACACATGAGCTAGGAAGTGGTTTAATACTGTAAAACAAGAGTCTAAATATGAAACTCTACCCTATAGTAAGGCACATGCGACATACTATACTTATGCAAAATAAAACTAAGAAGGCAAAGATCATGAATGGCTTTACTATAAGACAACTCATATAATATATCAAGATTTGACGTCTACTATAAATAATCTGGCAGAGGCAAAAATATAAATTATATAAAATCATTTTCTTCTTTGCTTTTCCCTCATTTTTATCCTGTGATTATTAAAATACAGCATCTTTCCTGCTTAACTCTTCATATAAAAATAATAACAAAAATACCATTAACGGAATACATCAAGCTTTCTCCACACGACTCTTTTTGGTTATACCTCTCCCATTTAAAATTATACAAGCTAAATAAACTCAGCCTTCTTTATACTAAACATGGAGTAATGTCCCTGGAAAATCCATGTCTCTGCACCATTTTTAAAAGAAATCAACCTGCACTAACCTTTCCCTAACATACATCTTCCCCCTTCTCAGTCAACTCCCACCATTATCATATAAAGATGAAGGGAAGAGCAAATGGTCCTTCACAAACCACCACTCTCTTAAGAGCATCGGTTTGCCAGGCCTATAGCTACCACTGATGCAACTGTGGCAAGTGTCTAAGAGAATGCTTGTGGTTCTAATAAATTTTCCTACAGAAAAAAAAAAAAAAAAAAAAAAAAGGCATGATCTAATGAGTTGGCAAATTCTTCCTTTTCTGATACAAGATGGAAAATGGTGCGTGAAAATATAATTAAAAACCTGCACTATAAAGCCTTTCTTCTCTGTTTAATTCAGACATGGATTATGCGGGTTTTGGTGCATCCAACTGCATTCACTCACAATTTTGCCCTTTGATGTAAAAATACAATGCTTTGATAGGTCAGAGGCATCTTCAAAGAAAGGATCACACTCTTTGCAACGTTATGCAGACGGAACATCCTCTGCTTTCCTTCTTGGGAATGGTTAGGTTTGGATAATGTAGCTGCAAACTCCCAAGAACGCTTTTTCTCCCACGCTGCCTTCCCCCAGTCAGTGAAGAGCTCTGAACCAAAGGCTAGGAAGGCTTCAGATTTTCTTCTGGGAACCAATCATGACCTTTGATACAAAGTTCACAATGGCACTGGCAGGTTGCTCTGGATCGTGCTCTGCAAACAGGTGGCACACGTTATCCGTGGCGCTGCCTTGCTTCCTTGCAACAAATCCGAACACTCTGCAGGAGGCAAAAACAAAAACATGTTACAGAACAGAAGGCATCTTATTTCAAAAAAGCAAAAGGTTTACTTTCCTCCACCAAACATTACTTTTTGAAAAAGAAAGTACTTTGCTGCAGGGTTCCAGTAAATGCACCTACTTTTGTCACACCAGTTTAGAGAGTTAGCAACATCTGACTTTGATTGCTGTTAGTGGAGACCATGTGGTTCAGCAGTAGGTAGGGCACAGGACTGGGCGGGGAAGAGGTCAGGGGGGAGAGAAATCAAATGACCGTGTTTCTATTCCTGGCTCTGTCACTGACTCACTCGAAAACTCTGGACAACTCACTTAGACTTACTATTTAAAAAGCATACGTTAATTTTGTGTAACATGTTCTGGGTGCCTGACGTGACATAACTAGGTCCTGAATTGCAGAGGTGCTCAGCACCTAGAACACAACTGAAGTCAATGAGCATAGTAGAATGGACTTAGGCATCCCTTCCACCCCTCAATAGCTGCTCCCCCTACCCTTTCCTTCCACTTTTCTAACTAATAAGAAAGCTTCTTAATTTAGAAGACCCCATAAAAACTAAGGTGTCTAATGCTGAAGTCCATTCAATACCCAAGGCGAGTGACTTTTTTAAAATGGTCCTAGAAATTATAGTCCTCTCAGACAGAATAAGACGAATGAAAGTTTCCCTATAATGTCCATCCAAAATGCTTCAACTCACAACTAGAAAGGATCCATCTCTAGGCAATTTCTATCCCCAGATACTTTAGTTCTTGGCCTTACTGATCTGCCAACAAAAAGGTACCATTGTGGCAGTGTTTTTTACTATGTGGGTCCTTATTCCCTCGGAACTGGACTGGACCATTTAACTCATTCCACATTAACCAACAAAGAGTTAACAACTTCAGTCAATCCAGCCTGGGCCGGATTCAGACTGGCACCGTATAGATGCAAGATTCTATTTGTATCCCATTGCCAAGCCTCCGAACTATCTAATCCCTCCCCAAGCAGCATTTTTAATATCTATTGCACTATTTATGTAAGGGAGAAGTGCAAGAGAATATAGAGAGAAAGACACTGGGTCCCTTTTCCATGTGCTGTGGGAGTTCCAAAAATATCCCATTTCTGCAAATGCTAAATCGAAAAAGAAAAGTTGGTACCAACAAAACTGTCTATTATAAGGTAAAACTGCAGGTAATGGCACTTCAATATTTTCAGCACAACAGATAAAGTGAGTGAGAGTGTGTGTGTATGTGTGGAGCAGGGAAAGCAGTTAAATGGGGGCATAATTGTTATGACATAATAACATTAGCATGGCCTCAAATTTCCTGTAGCAATTATTTTAAACTTAAAATTCACTAAACTATTCAAAGTAGGAAGCAAGAAACTTTTGGAGCTACTCTCCCTCAACACAATACCCTGTCCAATACTGGGTATATTATTTCCACCTTAATGTGTTTTATGCTTTAGGTCTCCAGCAGTGCAGCTCTTCAATATATTTGGTTAAGGATTAAAGTAGGGTCTGGGAACTTAAGAGAAAACTTAAAGCACATCATCAAGTCTGAAGTACTTTCCTAGGTTAAAAAGCTGTTTAGTTGCGATACAATATGACCACGTAAATACACAGACTAGGACCACTATCAACTTACTTTGCTGAAGGTCCCTCTTTCATCCATCTTGTTGCATGAAGGAAGGGAGTAGCAAGAGGTGGGAAATACAAAGGAAAAAAACATTAGTTTGTTGTAGGTCAACATCATCAACAACATCTATTAGAAACGGCATTCATCGTCCTTACTTTCTGTCCTGTGGATCCAAAGCACAGAAGATAACAGTGTTGACTGGATAATGTCTTCGGAAAAAGAGTCTGATAGAAGAGAATAAAAGGAGTTTTAAACAACTTTATGACTCTAAAAGGATTCAAGAAATAGACTAAACTCCCTGGGCCAGATTGCCAAAAGCTCAGCTCCCATTTAGATACCAAAATAAGTAGCCAGATTTTCAAAAGTGTTCAGCACCCAGGACTCTGTCACAATAGGAGTTGCTGGGTGTTGAGGGCTTTGGAAAATATGTCAGCATATGTTACACAAGAGTCAAACTTAAGCGTTAATCCTTCCAGGTACTGAGTGCTGTTGAATGCCTTCAACATGCATGATATAGCAGTTGAAGGCAGCAGCTTGGAAGATTGAACCCTCAGTGCAGAAATAAGGCTCATGGTTATGGTTCTATTTAGGAAGCATACCACTGTGCAACCACTGCCTCATTTAAATGTTTCAGTAATAAAAGGATCAGTAACATAAGGATGGAACTTAATAACCACATATTTTTAAGTTTAGTAGCTTATTCTTTCCTTTATGGCTTCTACATATCAGCAGAAATCAATCCTCTGCCAGGCGACAGGTTAAGAGACAAGGAAGTATCCCACCACAACCAAAAGAATAAACCCATGCTTGTTTTCCCAATAGCGTAGAATAATAATATAAAGATAATGGCCCATGAGGGACAGGCCAGAAAACTCCCTTTCAGTGTTCAACTTGGTGCCAGAATTCTCAAACCTGTGTGTTTGAGGTTGGATACCTAAACAGAGGTGACTTGAACAGGAAATGCGAGAACACAGCACCTCTGAAAATCAGGCTATGTTAGGTATCTAAAGTTACCAACTCACATTTGAAAATTGTGGCTTATGGTTTGGCCTTCCAGATTCAGACTTAGTACAAATGACTGCAGCTCCTTTGAAATCAGTGGGTCTGAGTTTGGCCTGTAATTTTAAACAATCTTCCCCCCTGAGTAGCTACCCTACTAGTATTCAGCAAGTGAACATAATTTTTAATACAACAGTTTCCATGCACTAAGCACACCAAAGCAATATCTTGAATACAGATGGGGGTGCAGTGTCCACTTAAGCCAACACTGCTCTGCAACAGTGTACATAGGACATTACAGTCTGATTCAGTGAGCAGGATAGGTCGGGAGTGCTGGCCAGGGCACTGGAATTACCCTGTGCTCTGTTAGAAAATGTTATATGAGATCATTAAATTCCACCTACAGAACATCAGGATGTGGAAGGTGCCGTTTGGATGAAGTGTTAATAGCTCAGTACCACATCAAGCCCAATCTGATGTGGGGCCTGATTCTCTACTTATTTAGATCAAAGAAACTGTGTTATTACTATATGAGCCATATGGAGACTGTAGAAAGGGATTAGAAAGAGCAATTCCACAGCAGTTTTATCAATGTACAGCATTTAGGGTGACCAGAAGTCCTAATTTTATATGGATAGTCCCGATATTTGAGGATTTGTCTTATATAGGCACCTACTACTCCCCACCCCCGTCCTGATTTTTCACACTTGCTGTCTGATCACCCTAACAGCAGTGTCTGGCCAGAGCCAAAAGCCCCACTTCACTTACTTTCTTTGATTATCTGTCAGTGTGATCCCCTGAGCAGACACCTTGAAATGGACAACAGTAGAGATGGGAGGCGGATCTTGCATCAGTGTTATGCTCAGGGCTTTCTGCACTGCCTGATAGCCTGTGAGGGACTCCATTTCCACAGAGTTCAGATACCAAACATTGCATGCTGTAAAGAACAGAGGATAGGATTCAAGAGCTAGGTTTGGTTTTGCTTAGTTGAGTCCTGTTTGATTCTTTTTGTTTCACAATTTTCCACTTTTGCCAACAGTCAGGCCGGTGGTGAAGAACTATTACTAACTAATAAGATGTTCTTGTTCCAGTGTCCCATTGTCATCTTCCCCTTCTGTTTTGTCTTGTCCCGTGGTTGTGCCTTAACACAAGATTGTAAATTTTGGGGGGGAGAGGCTGCCAATCTTTTTGCTTACATTTAGAGACAGTTTGCTTAATTTAGAATATCTAGTCCAATGGGGCCCTGATCCCTCACTGGAGCCTTTAGGTACTTCTGAAATCCAAATCATGAATACAAATTGATAAAACACAAAGCACAGCATTAAGAGATGGCACTCCTGGGAATGATCACTGCAACCATTCGGCTGTGGGAGGAGGAACAGAGTACCTTGGCCTTCAAATTCAGTGACTGCAGATAACACAGAAACTCCAGGATCCACATGTTTGCAGGAACAGTTCACAGGCGCTCACACTTTCAAACAGTGTTTAAATTGCACGCAAATGAAACTATTCACTTGTTTGGCAAAACAACAAGAATGTCTTCTCTCCACAAAAAAATGACAATTGTTGTGTAATTCTACTTCTCTTTACTTTCAGAGGGGTTTCTGTGGGTTTTATCGTTTCAGTTCAAAGCAACTTTAAGAAAAATAAAAATAATTATTTCAAATCTTTTGGGTCCAAACTTTAAAAAAATGGGCTCTACTTAGGGCGTGACAATTTTTGGGAAACCAACTTGAGTCCTAAAGCAATATCTGTAATTCTATGAAACCACAGGTAAAAATCTAATCTACCATCCCACAGCGTTTCAGAGTCTATTGCGATTAGTTTCAGTGTTTCTGTACGATCAGTAGTTGATAGAATTTGGCCTCTTTCAATAATTGCTCTACAGCTCGCCATGCAATATCTCAGTGTACGTGATACCTGACCTCTTGTACAAAAACGGCAATCGGCATTCAAGCCCTGATTCAGCAAGCTACGTAAGAGAACTACAGGACAACTTCAGAGTTACGAACACCTTGGGAATGGAGGTTTTCCATAACTCTGAAATGAATGTCATGGTTGTTCTTTTAAAAGTTTACAATTGAACATTGACTTAACACATCTTTGAAACTTTATTATGCAGAAGAAAAATGCTGCTTTTAACCATCTTAATTTAAATGAAACAAGCACAGAGTTCCCTTATCTTGTCAAATCTTTTCTTAAACTTTCCCTATATTTTTTTAATAGTTTAAATTTAACACAGTACTATACTGTGCTTGCTCTCCGCTCCCTCCCCAGCTACCTGATTATGTACTTCTGGTCCCAAATGAGGTGTGTGGTTGACTGTTCGTAACTCTGATGCTGTAAAGGCCAAAATTATAACAGGGGTCAAACAAGAACTAGATACATTCATGGAGGATAGCTCCATTAATGGGTATTAGCCAGGATGGGCAGGGCTGGTGTCCCTAGCCTCTGTTTGCCAGAAACTGGGAATGGGTGACAGAGGATGGATCACTTGATGATTTCCTGCTCTTTTCATTCCCTCTGGGGCACCTGGCATTGGCCACTGTCAGAAGACAGAATACTGGGCTAGATGGACCTTTGGTCTGACCCAATATGGCCATTCTTATGTTCGTAACTCTGAGATTCTACTGTATACACATGCTTATTACTAGGCACAAGCTTAAGTACCTTGCTGAATTGGGACCTAAGAGACAGAGGATTAGATAATCCAGAATAATTTCTTACAACCAAGTAAGAACCTTTCTGGAACCGTAAAGCATGTTTAGTCCTACTCTTCAGTGCAATCATCACTGGTTTCACACAAATATGAACAAAATGTGCGTCCTGACACAAACGTGCAGCTGTCCATGTTAGAATTTAAAGTTAGTTAACATGTGTTGAGTAGTATGTATTAACCAGTACTGAAAATTCAAATGTCATACCATACCAAATGATTAGGAGAGCAAAAAAAAAAAAATTATGTCTAACTATTTCTCTTTTCATACTACTGTCCTGTAATTCAGGCAAAGTCTTCTCCATACTTTCCACTGAAAATACATGGCTCTTTCAAACTACAAACTGTTTTTATATAGACTGAACAAGCTTGTGATTCCAGCAGGACTATCAAGCAAGTTTTCTGCATATTTGCAACCCACTCACTTTAACTTGGGATGTAAGTCAATGAAGAATTTGGCTCAAAGGTGGACATTCCAAGTTAAAAGATGAAAAGGCTGAGAAAATACAGTGATATGAGCCAATTATCTGCATTTAAATTCCACTTGGTTCAACTTCAGACAGCCAGAAACCAAAAATTTACTTATCACAATGAAAAAAATCATAAAACATATTGCTGTGTTAGCCTCAATCATCTTTGTTTGAATTAATGATAATTTATTTCATTGAAAGACAAATTTCAGGGAAATGAGGGAGGGAGAGTTTGAAGGAGCATTAATTAATGAATGCTTCGCTGTAATTTATCTGTCCAGAATTCTAAATACCACTCCAAGTTACAAAGCCGCTATCTTTCACATAATTATTCTACATGTTTGGTTCAAATCTATAGTTTTGCAATCGAGAGCTTTTCCTCACAGGAAACTAGCCTGGATTCACGGTCACATTTCTAATCACTTGTGATGTTCGCATGGAGAGATTCCCTTTCTTTTGCAGCAGACATTCCATTGGTGCCAACAGCCTCATATGCTTTTGTTCCTAAACCAAACAGCTCACTTTTTTGCTGCGGATAGGTCTCCAGTGGGATTTTACTGCCTTTCACTAGAGTCTGTCCTTTCTCTAGACAGAATAAATAATATATCATCCACTTCCTAGACATTTTGGGAAGCACCAAAAGGAATGTCAAATGGAAGATAGTGGTGTAGCCTTATGATTAATACAGCTTTTTGCGGGAACAGACTGGAAGGAATCCCTAATTTTGGTGCATAATATGTGCTCTTATCTGATATGTGGGACAAAGGGGAATCAACAGCAGTAATCCCTTAGAAACTGCGTTGGGAGCAAGCTGAAAAAACAGTTGGTTATGTGATAGCATTTTCCCTACAATGTAGTTGTCCGCTCTACATTCTATAGCTGCTCCTTTGGAGTCACATCTATTTGAGCTGGGGAAGCAAGCTACTCAATATGGCACGTTCTTCAACTTTATTGTAATTTATGCTACTCCCGGTATGGTCATTCGGTGCCATTTGGACTGGACATTCCCACAATGGTCTTAATATACATTGGAAGGAAAATGCATGTAAATTGGGAAACATGCAGAGCACGAGAGAGTGCTACCAAGCACAGGGGAAGGCTGGAGGCTAATGGAGTAAGGAACTGCCCATGGGGAAAGCCAGAAATCTCTGTAAGTGGCTTCTATAGATTCCAGACCTCCAGACTTTTGGGGTTCCCATTTCTCAGATCTGCACTACCACAGGGCCTGCCCCCCAGTGGGGACAATGAGATATAGCAAACACATGATGGAAGCCTCAAAACTATTTGAGAAGCAAAAGATTTGGCACTTAGATTCTGTGCTGGGTAACAGACGGCACCGTTCTTCTCATTTAGCTGAAGAAATGATTAACGTTAGGGCAGCAGTTGGGGATCGCATCTGCTTTAATCAAACCATAGTTGTTTAAATAAAAGCTCGGTTGCTTGGGTATCTGTTTAGAGTCTGGGCTTTCATGCTGAACTCCATATTGAGAACGTTTGTGCGACAGGAGAAAAAAATGTTTGAACTAAACAAAGTCAATGTGAAATGTCACAGGCTACCAACTCTGGAACAAGACACTCCAAGCGGTAGGGCAAAAACATCATGTCCCTTCCAACTTCCCTATTCAAGTCCTAAGCCCCTGTTTCAAAATTAGATATGCCAAGATGGTTATTAAATTTCCACTCAGTCAAATTATCTTTGATGCGACATTCCCCAGATGGAGCTGCCTAACAACTAGTCCCCAGATGAATAAAAAAAACAAGCTATTATTTCTTTTTCCCTAGGAAGGTTACATGTCCTGGATAATGAGAACCCAGCTAGATCTCAAGAGGAAATGTGTGCCTATTATGCTGAGTCTATTTATAGAACTTTTCCTTCTTAAATTCCTCCTCCTTGGCTCCAAGTCTAGTGGCCACCACACCCGCTGCAGTGGTAATGGCAAACAGAAATGCCAATGCGTGCTTGCGTCCAGCATAGCCTAGCCAAGACTGACCATTGCCTCAGCCACACATTCCTGCTCAACTATATCATCTGAAGTGCCACTGCACTTTTAAAAAGTCAAAACAAAACAGATAGCTGCTTGTAATAGCCCTGCCCTTTGCCGAATGCTCAATAATGTATCAGAGCAACTGTACAGCACTCTGACAACTGAAGACTAAAAAACACTTGGTCAAGATCTTTTGGTCTGTGGCTTCTTCGACTGATGCAGGTCAGGGAGGAGGTGGCAAATATAGCACTGCCTCCCTTGATCGTTGGGCCACCAGATGCCAATCTGATCCTGTGGTACAACTTAGAGCAGCCTGAAGGCCATTCAAGCAGCCAGGGATCACTGAGATGTAGGAGTGATCTGGTTCCTTTCCCCAAGGCATGGCCACTGCACTTGAGGCTGAGAGTGTGGGGTAGTGCAGTGAGTCACTCTGGCAACTCTGTGCATCCAGGGACTGCCGCATGCTAAGGAATCCTCTCTGTCCCCTAAGCTGACCCTAAGAGGTGGTTTTATTTTGCTAGAGTGGCAGGGAGCTGCTGAATCACAGCGAAGAATAAGGGCCCTTAACAATAAAACAGGATGACCAAGGAATCAGATACTTCATTTCTTCGCATCATATCGTCTCAGGTGAAGAATGAGCATTTGTAGGTTTGGCTACTAATTTTACAAATCTCCATACTGCAGACAGTCACACACACGAGATATAACTAGAAACCTCGTCCTTCAACACAGATCTCCATCACTTCGCTGGCAGTAATAGCACATCCTTCACTCTGTGGGCCAGGCTCTAGAGGGCAACATTACACCCTCCCTCACATGCACAGATCCGGTACATTACATACTTCTCAGTGGCATTTTAAATTTACCCAATTCCTTTTTTCACCCTCAGCCGCCTGTTTTTCTCCCCGCCCCCAACGTCCCCTGCTTGTAATGTACATTTGGAAACAACTGTAATGTCATCAAACGGAAGAGAAATGTACTAACCTGCACCCTGCTTTAGGAGCTCTGCTGCCGAGTTAGCAGCAGTCTGTGGAGCTGTTTCTGCGATCTCCTCCAAAGGATCTGCAAATATGAACCACCACACACATTTTTATTGCGACTTGGATTGAGAGGTCAATCCAGAAAGTCAACTAGGAGTCGAGGTCTTGAAATTATGACCTCCCTATACCGGACGACTCTTCACCAGAAACATTAAAAAATCCCCGCAATGGCACAATTCCATCCAGGATGTTTGATTATACACGTGCTGCACAATTTATTGGGGTGCTAGTAGCAGAGCACTTAATAACCCTGTGGTTTCGTGCTAATCACAGATAATTATGTATTACTGCTGAAAGAGACACCATCATGTCGAAATGCTTTTTAAATTAACCTATTTCCTCACTCAGGTTACAAATAATCCTCTTATAATTTTAAGATTAATTTGAAGAGCTATAATTTATATTCATCGCTTTAGCAGAACACACTGAAATTTGATCAGTGAAATTGATCTGGTCAATTTCATCTTTTTTGCGTCCGCTTCTGAATCTGTATTTGCAAGTACTCATGGCACAAGCAAATGGTACAATTTGTAGGCTGTAAATACAGCACTGGAAGGTTTGTTTTAGAATCTTTCTGCTAGAATTTTTTAAAAAAACCCTCAGACACATTTTGATTTTTCAGTTTTGTAAAAGGCTGTACAGAACCTATATATGGGGCTATATTTGGGTATGACATGGTTTCTCTTTCAGTATGATCAAGAAAAACAGAGGCCCAGATTCACTGCTTACCATCGGACCGCTCACAAGCTTACAGTTAAGTACATGTTTAGTGCTGTATGAATCAGGACCAGAATAAGAGACAAAAGACAGTTCATGCTTTAACTCCATCTGTACATTAAAAGGCTTGATTGTATCAGACTAGATACATTCATTTCACTGCAGTAGGCTCGTCCAGGGCAAAAAGACAAATGTTTCAACCGTAAACTTTCTGCTAGAAGCAAATGAACTTCCAATTTTATCTGATAAGGAAAGGTGGCGTGAGCGCACCCATCACAGTGATTTTTCTATCTAGCTATCTAAAGACAGATCTCTGATCCACATTCTTCCACAGTATGTTATTCTGCTTAAATGGCTTCATTAAGATATTTCATGGATTTACATATTTCGAATGCTATGTTAGAGTACACAGACATACAGCCTTTAGGAGCAGAAAAGTTTAAGAGTTCAATGGAAAACCGCAAGAATGTTTAACATTTCAGTAATACATCTGGTGTTTGCTTTATAGGGGAGAATAAACAGACCAACTGAATTATGGGCCAAAAATACACAGAAGCTTTTTTGTTGATGGTGCTAGAGAAATTTACGGAGTCACCACAACCCAAAATAGAATTATAGCCCCATACTCTATGTGCTTTTAATATTTATTTATTGCAATATTTAGACCTGCATAAACTGCTATTTCTTTTCCTCAACTACACCCTAAGGTGCTTTTTTAAAATCCTACTTTTCCCCCTTAGAGGACTCTTGCTACCTGTGCTTGAGTAAAGACTAGTTGAATCTAACTATACCTGGGTGTGATGTCAAATCTGCAAAATAATTTTTTTTTTAAATATTGGATTGCAGTGCTAATCACCATGAGTTATATATGTTTACTACTCGGGCATCACAGTACCAGGGCCAGCTCTAGGCACCAGCAAAACAAGCAGGTGCTTGGGGTGGCACATTTCTAGGGGCGGCATTCCGGCGCCGGCCCTAGAAATGTGCCCTCGCTGCCCCAGCTCTGCCTCCTCCCCTGAGCGCGCCGCCACTGCTCCGCTTCTCCCCGCTCCCTCCCAGGCTTGCTGCACGTGCAAGAAGCCTGGGAGGGAGGGAGGGGGGAGGAGAAGCTGGGCGGTGGCACGCTCGGGGGAGGCGGCAGCGGTGGTGGAGTGGAGGCGAGATGGGGGGGAGCAGTTCCTCAAACCCACCCTCCCCCCCCCGTTACTTCCTGCACTCCCCCCTCACCCTTGCTCGGCCTGCTCCCCTGAATGCACCGCCTCTTCCTCACCTGAGAGGGAGGGAGGAGAGGCCGAGCGGCGGCACGCTCAGGGGAAGCAGCAGTGGTGGAGCGGAGGCGAGCTGGGGCGGGGAGCGGTTCCTTCACCCCCGCCCTGTTACTTCCTGCGCTCCCCCCTCACCCCTGCTCCATCTGCTCCCCTGAATGCACTGCCTCTCCCTCACCTGAGAGGGAGGGGGGAGAAGCGGAGCAGCAGCGTGTTCAGGGGAGCAGATGTAGCGGAGGTGAGCTAGGGCGGGGAGTTGTGGCGGGGGGAGCCACAGGAAGCAAGGGGGGGGAGGAGGAAATGCGGCACGCCCGGGGGAGGAGGCGGGGCCGGGGATTTGGGGAAGGGGTTGGGAAGGGGCGGAGCTGGGGTGGAGCCGGGGGTGGGGAGGCACGGAAAAAAAGTGGGGGCGGCCAAAAATTTTTTTTGCTTGGGGCGGCAAAAATCTTAGAGCCGGCCCTGCACAGTACTAATCAATTCCGAACTGCAGCTTGCACAAAAGCTGCCTGGCAACTGTCTGACATTCTTTCCTACGCTTTCTTGTTCAGAACTTTACCCCGACATGTTCACCTGCCTTCAGATATAGGTATTTTGAAGTGGATCCCTGGTTGCGTATCACTTTTATTTTGTATTTTGACTAGCATACCTCTGTCTGGGATGAGTAGTTTGCAGGGTAATGCCAGAGGAGTAATGGAATGTTGATACACCAAAGCTGTCAAACTCCCTGTGGTTAAAAGAACAACAAGACAGGCAAGATTACTTTTTGTGCACAAACAGAATGCTTACGAGGTATGTTCGCTTTTCAATAATTTACAGGCTAAAGAAAACCCTTTAAAACATTTTTCCCCCTAAGGCACTTTAACAACTACCTTTTTTGGTAGTTTTTAAAAGATCCATCTTCTCATAATTTATTGCGTCTAACTCCTTTTACATGAACTGCAGTTCCCTCCCCCCTTCATCTGATTAAATAATTTACTTTAAAGAGAAAGATGACAATGATAATGTGCTTTACGAATATTAACATATTAAGT
Organism: Natator depressus; assembly: GCF_965152275.1. Classification (NCBI taxonomy): domain Eukaryota; kingdom Metazoa; phylum Chordata; order Testudines; family Cheloniidae; genus Natator; species Natator depressus. Next base: position 164,522,149 of record NC_134235.1, on the reverse strand, counting down.
CTCAACACCCATAAGAGGCAGGTAAGAACAGACAAGCTAAGCAATCTGCCCAATGTCACGCTGTGAGGCAGTGGAAAAGCTGGGAAAATAACTCAAGAGTCCTAACTTCTGGTTCCCTGCTCTAACCACCAGGCAGTCGAGCTGGTTTGTGTTTTAATGGAAAAAAGAACAGCTAGATGAATTCACCACCTCCCCAGGTGAGGCCATCTGTATGATATCCCACATTAAATCATGTCTCCTTATAATTAGTGCCCTGAGACACCATTTGCTGTAACTCTATAGCAAGGCTGAGATTTTCAGTTCCATCTAAGGGATCTGAACCCTCTGTTCTCTTTAAAATGTCAATGCACATTTTACACTCTATATTTGGAGAGGTGACTGGCCAGTCTATTAGTGCAAAAGGAAGTTGCCTTTCATTCCAGTCACTGAAAAATATGAACAAATAACCCAACAATATTTCAGTTCTGGAGAAAATTATAGACGGATTTATTTTAAATTATTTTCTATAGACTACCAACAACTGCTGTAAAATCAGAGCCCAGGGCCCAATCTTACAATTGCTGAGCACCTTCCTTTCTTGTTGATGTCACTGGGAGTTGATGCTGCCCAACAATTCAGAGATCTGAGCCCTAATGAGCATGGCCATAGAGAGGTCCTTTGTAGCTGCTGGGGGGCAGGGAATGGCTGGATGTAGAAGGGGGGGGTGGCATCACAGATGAACTTGGAGATGGGCATGAGGATCCCCATTGTGAAGTATCCCATTATGGATAGCACCTTGTAAGGGCAGCAAGAGTAGTCTGTGAAATAGCTATACAGACATGTCGCCACTCCAGGGGCAGGGAAGATTCCTCCCAATTCAGGCCCCAAATCATCAGTCTAGTGCCTGACCTGGCTACTTGGGGAGGAGCTATAGGACTCGGGAGTTAGACGGAGCTGCTAGCGGCTGCTGCGGTCTGAACGAGCCTTCAGACTGGTGAGTGCCGCTGTGCTTGAAGAGACAGCACACGGTCTCTCATACACTTCCCCAGTAGCCAGCATATACACACTCTGTGCCTGTGTCTCTCTCTCTCTCTCTCTCTCTCACACACACACACACACACACACTCTGTTTCTCTCACACACACAATCTGGCTCTTTCACACACATCTCCCAACACATACTTGTGTTACTGTTGTTACTTCTTGGTACTTCTTGCAATGCACATATACTCTCTGTAATTTTATTTTTTCAGAGTGCTGTTATTTTAGTTTTTTGGTCTATGCATTTCATAATTTGATTTCTCTGTTGTGCTTAAATTTAATTATTTGAGCAGTGAGTTCTAAAATGCCTAACTTATCCTGGCTGGAGTAATTATCCCTATGATAACTTTTAAAAAATATATATTATATCTAGGTTTTTTGTTTCTCCTCGATATTGGTGCTCATAACAAAGTTCATTCTGCACATGGATGGAAAAAATTAGAGGGAACATTGGACCAAAGTCCTATGGCAAGTCAAAAAGAAACTAGTCTTTCTGTGCCTCAGTTCCCCATCTTTAAAATGGAGGTGACAGGACTTACCTATCTCATTGGGGTGTTGTGAGGATAAATCAATTAAATGATTGTGAGGTGCTCAGATATTATGGCAGTGGGCCATACAAGTACCTTGGATACATGCTTCAAGTTAGAGGCAGGACTGAACTAAAACCTCAGGTTTGAAATACCTCCCATCTCAAACTGACAAAGTTTAAATCCCCCCCCGCTTTTTTTTTTTGGTTTGCTTTGGGGTCATCTTTACTTCAAAGAGAAGCTGCACTTAGTACATCTATTCCTGTTAGGGCAGTCTAACAAGAAGCGATGTGCTTCCATCACATTACAATGCTCTAGTTGGAATGTCCTCTACTACAATGTGCTTTTTTCTTATGTGGTCATATAGATTGATATAGAAGGCCATTATCATGACAATACTAAAATAGGTTCCTGCAGAAACCAGCTCACAATCTTTGTGTGACATTTCCTCTCATGTTCCATTCTACGTTATGAAGCAGTCTGGCTGTATGCAAAATATCCTCATTTTTCATGTCGTGTTGACGTACAGCACTTACCAAAATATGGCTCGTTTGGGCATCCTTTCAACCGCACTCCCTTATGGGTGCATTCAATCAGAAAATGCCTGACAAGCTCATTTGACAAATCTCCCACTGTAGAAAAAAAGAAAACAAACACATGAAGTAAGCCAGTGAATAAGAGACGGGGATCACAAATTAGGAAGTGTTTATGATAGCTGCCTTCCTTAGAACAAGTGAATGCTCTATACATAGCATTCAGACAGTGCACTAGCTATTCTACTGCTGTGTCATCATCCGCAATGAAACAGGCACTGTATAGCATGTTATCTACAGATAATCACTCCCAGCCTGCAACAATTCTGCCTCTGGTTGACACCTAGATGGGTACCAATGTCCAAAACCTCCAGGATGTGTCCCAACATTTTATAGGAACCAGTAGGTCAAGGAAAACAGCTGGTTGTTTCTTTTTCTCCTGAAAGTAAGGGAAGAAATAGGTAGGGTTGGAAATCAAGTCAAGACAAAAAATCAATGGCAGCTACGAAAAGGAAATATGGAAGAAACAAGGTCAGAAATTCTGATGTACTCACTAATGACAAGAGCTGGCAACCGGGTTAAAATGAGAAAAACAAAACATACACACACACACACACACCCTGTTGCCATAGATATAAAACTAGCAGTAGTCCTGGTCTGTACTCAGATTAAAATATTATTAAAATATTAAAGATTTACAGTGCGCCAACTCTAATGATTTTATCATGAATCTCATGATAGTTGATATTTTAATTAATACGCCACTTCATAGGGACAAGATTAGATGAGATTCTTGGCTTTCATTTAGAAAAGGGAAGTTTCTATCACGGTTGCTTGAAACTGTAACTTGAGTGTAACCTAAATACTAAAAATCCTGAAGGCAAATTAAAAAGACCCAAGAGTTACCCTTAAAACATCTCATTAATTTTAAGCCAGACTCATGATTTTGGGGCATGATTCATGACTTTTCAAAGCTTGGGGTTGGCAGTAGTGAACATATAAATTTGGCGCTACACATCGGCAACAAAAGGATCACTCGCTCACTGTATGGTGATGGGGCAAAGTGGCCCAATAACAGATGAACTCAAATATCAACAAAAAGATTACACATATTCCCCTTGTCTCTGATCTTAGCAGTCACAGACCAGGAGACACATGACATCCGGTGACCACATTTCACTGACGATGTTCAAGCCAGCATAAATGAGTAAACTGGTTTCTATAGCAGAAACACTACACAAGCCAAAATTTGCTAAGTTGGCCCTTGAAGGACTGCTTACAAGAGAAAATTGGGATGCCTTATGATGCCACGATGCCAAAAGAAAAGGTGATGCAGGGGAGACAAATTTCTGCTCTCTGGGAAGGTCTGGCGGGAATCAGACTGGCTGGGAAACTTAGAGCAAGTGGTACAGAAGTTGCTGGCCATCTCCCTGCTTTGTACAGCATGATTTACTCAGTTTACGTAAGAGCAGGAGACAGACCCGTTGGTTCTGTCTACAGTAGGCTTTTTAAAGTTTCCCACAATTGCTACCATTGGGGCAGCTCAACCAGTGTTAGCAACTTAGCTAGCGTAGACAGGTTGCCAGTGGCCACTGGTACTTGAACTACCATGTCATGTCGGCCTTCTCAGGCTCAAGTTAAACAACATGGTGGTGAAAATACCCACAGCCAGCCTTCATTAGAGTTCTCAGTTTTGCGATCACCAGTGGAGCTTCACTGTCTAGCACAGACAAGACCAATATGGCTATTAAGCTGTTGTTATGTGATAGAAAAAAAAGAAGAGGAATAAATGGTAAATTTTCCTCAAGGCAAAAGGTTAACAGCAGGGGGTGCCTCAAGGTTCTGTACTAAGTCTTGTATTGTGTCACATATTTATTAAAGATCTAGGAAAGGAGGAGGAGTGAGTTTCAGACGACACAAGGTTATTTAGGTTAGTCAGGATTGGAGAGGACTTTGAGGAACTCTGGAGAGACCTAAACAAGCTAGGTGAACAGGGAACATGATGGTAAATGGAGTTCAATGTCGATAAATACAAAGTAGTGTAAATTGGAGGGAAACTCCATATGGCTTACAGGGTTCTAAAGTAACTGTATCAACTCAAGAAAGGGATCTAGGTGTCATTGTAGACAATGAAGATCACTACTCAGTGTGCAGCTCAGTGTGGTCACAAAGCAAACAAAATGTTAGGATACATAAGAAATGGAATAGAGAATAATATGGGGAATGTTATAATGTTGATATATAAATCAATGGTGCGGCCTCATCTGGAACATTATGTGCAGTCCTGATTACCCCATCTCCCAGATACTACAGCATTAGAGGGGGTCAGAGAAGGGTAATGAGAATAATCAAGGGCCTGGAAAAAATTAATAGGAAGAGAAACTGAAAAGATTGGGATTGTTTCTTTTAGCAACAAGATGATTAGATGGTGACATTAGGGAAGTGAATAAAATAGTGAAGAGTATCAAGAAGGTAGATCAGGAACTACTGTTCTTCCTGGCTCAAACACAAGAAGAAGGCGACTTTGACTTAAATTAAAATGTGGCAAATCCAAAACTTACAAAAAGGAAATAATTTTTACCCATCATGTAATTAGACTCATTGCCACAGAAAGCTGTTGAGGCCAAGAATTTAGAATGGTTTTTTAAAAGGGATTTTTAAAATATGTTTATCAGAGTTACCATATTAATGATAAAATTTTGGAAGGTATATTAAACCTCATGTTTCAGGATATGTGCCAATCTCTAATTATTAAAGATCAGCATGAATGTGGGGGACAGATTATCCCACATATGTCTATTCCAGGGTTCTATACCTTGCTCTGAAGCATCTGGTACTGGCATTATCAGAGGCAGGATATTGAACTATACTGGCCTTCGGTCTGATCCAGTGAGGCAATTCCTATGTTCCTATTCTCCTTTTAAATCTGGAAGAATGAAATCCAAGCTCCAGAACAAAAGTGCACTTGAAATAATTGGAAGAAGGAACAAAGGACAGAAACATTCCAAACAGACATTAACAGCTGCTATTTTTCAGTCAACCCAATTTCCTGCAGTTCTTTACCTCATTGGGCAACATTTACCAATGTATACAAAGAGTTCTGAAAGAGAAAAGTAGCAGCAAGAAGGTCAGTAGGCACGATCAGAGCCAAGAACACGTCTTAGACACTGCCTCCTGAGTTTCCATATGCTGCCTAATGCATTCCATATGCTCTTTTCATTTTCCCCTTCAGGACTGACAGATATAAGTTATACGTTACGGCACAGGAGTCTGGGGGAACACATCTGCCACACTGCTTCTTGTTTAGCTACGCTAATTTTTCTCAGATTTATTTCTGATGTACTGTTGTCTCAAAACAAATTCCCAGGCCAAAAAAGTTCCCTCTTCCATCAAGGCAAAAGTTGTGCATGGTGGTATTTGGCATGACACTGAGCCTTAGATCAAAACCAGACTTCTAATAACTGAGGAGGCTCAGCTAGTGAGTTGGTGTTGGATTCCTGTTAGGACAATATTGTACAGTACATGCACATCCAAGCTGTGTATATAATTACCAACCTGTGTACGAAACTACCAAGCATGACACAAACATGTTCCACAGTCCCACTGGGAGAGATTCTTATTCGCAGTGCAAGGAATCCAAATTGAGACTTCCGAGTTGATCGACTCAGAATTGCACCTCTTGATGTTTAATTATGGAGAAGGGAGGATTTCTCTGAATTCTATATAGTAGTTAGGTCTTGCACACTCTGTGTGACAAAGTAAAGATGGGAGACATACAATACCTTTCTTGTTTAACTGCAGCACTGAAGGAGGAGGTGTAGCAACTTTCATTGCCAGGCCATAGGCTCCCCTGAAAGAATGACTGTCTCGAACAATGAATGACCCTGGTTCCTTGTCCTTCAGAATGGCAATGGCTGCAAAGGATTCAGAGAGAGATTGAGAAAAGTGTTTCAGTCCAAGTAATAAACACAAAGGTACTGTTCCAAATCCTCATTTAAAGCACTAGTAAAGAACGCCAGGTTCTTTTGTCTCCCTCCTCACTGCCTTAGAACAGAATCAAAACCTTGGATCCTAACTCTGGATATGATTTTGCTATCTATTCAATGCTCAGACAGCACCAGATTGTGAACCCCTTGCTCATACTGAATAGTACCGTACTACATGTGTAGCTTAAAGGGCTCACAATCTCACCCACACTGTTTTACATGTTCAAAGCACTGTACACACATTAATTAACTAATCCCCATAATATCCATGTGAGACAGGCAAATATTATGTGGAGACCAGGCAGAATCAAAACCTCAGATCTCTCTCTCTCTCTTTTTTTGGGGGGGGTGGGGTGGGGGGAGGGAGGGCATAGTCTCAAGCTGGCAACACTGATTTCAAGCCCTGATATGGAGTATGTTACTATTAATACTATTTGCAAAAATGGTAAAGGCTTTACAGGAGAACATCCTTTAAGAGACAGAACTATCTTCTCTTTCTGCCTTTGAGAGACCAATTTGGGAACAACTCAGCAAATAGAGGCTGGCAAATTGGCAAACATTCTACCTGGCATGAACATACACGAACATGTTCACAATTCCCTGCAATCAGAGAAGAGCCAGAACTTTCCTTCTCCAACGCTCTGTCCCAGCATGCATGTGCTTTTTGGCAAAGAGGAAAAGTTGATTCCTGAAGCTATTTTGTTTGCTTGTTAAAAAGTGTAACTGGGAGTATGGCCACAATAGTCGGCATGACAAGAAAATGCTGCTTTCTCTTCTACACAGCCCCCACAACAAACAGACATTTGTCATCATCCACTAACAGCCAAGTGGCACACAATGCCAAGGCATTACAAGGTATATGAAAGGTATTCTCTCCCTCTTCTCTCATTTTAAGCAGGGAAGGAGGTGTAGGTAGGCATATACTTGCATTTTGAGATTCTAAGAATTGGAATACTTTTTGTTCTGTGATCTCTGCCTGGGGACTATGAGTTGGATTATACATAGCAAGACTGGCTTCCAGAGAGGTTGCTGCGTGCCTTTGAATCAAAGTGCTCTGTAGCCCAAGGTCAGGAAGCCATGGGCTTAACTTTTCTTTGAATAACTTTGTGGCAAAGTCCAGGGTCATATAACAGGGTGCAGAATGGTGTGATTCCTCCTAATATCTTTGCAGAGTTCGGACTACTTTTCAGACTGTGTTTCTTTTCACTCATTGCTTAAATTTCAGCCAGCCTCCTGCATGTCTAATACTCAGCAATGCCGCAAAGAAAACCCAGTGAGAGCCTGATTCTGATTTTGGAGTCTTTACATTGTGCATCATGTCTTGTATGCACTGGCAAGGTCCTTCTGCCTTTTGTGAACACAATAAAATATTCCAAAGTTGGAACAAATGTTAAATCACAGACATTGCATAAATACTGGTGACTTCCTGCACACACTGGATAACAACATAGGCAAATCACAGAACTGCAAACATAAATACTCAGACTCCTGCATGAATAAGCAAATGCAGCGGTTTGCAAGTTGATATGAATTTTGTACTGCTCATCTATAAAACATGTAAACATGGAGGTGGGCGGGGATGAGAGAAAACTAATAGATTACTGTACTAATATGTGTTGAGGCTGATGTGGTAAATATGCAAAACTGTGCAATTCAAGAGAGTGTTTGCCTAATCCTTCTAACTACATCGGTCATAGGATTCCTCCCTCAGGCAAAGGGAAAAAAACCACCCACACCTCCCATAATGTTAGTATTTTTAAAAAGGGGAAGAGAGATTATATTGGATGGACAAAAGTGAATATTAAACTGTTGGGAAGCATATTTTTAACTTGTTCAAGCAGCAGCCTGTTAGTTTTATTCCTTTCCTCTTTGGGCTCAACAAGTCAAGAGTCATCCTTTGAACATTCAATTCACTAATGGGCCCTGGACTAGTAAATCCTACACCCAAGAAGTGTAAATCTTCTGTTTTTTACTACCTTCTTTTCCCCTGTGCTTGTGCTTTTACCTGCACTGTAAGACGCTGCAAACAACCTCACAGTCTGAGAAAGTATGCACTAGACAGATCCAGCAATTCATCGTTTGCCAGTAGCTGAAGGCTATGTTGGCTATGGTTCATTGGGACAATGTTAAAGGCCTTCCAGTCAAAGAAGACTATACTTTGACTATAAACATTATGTCTGTTTCCAACAGCCTCATCTTTGCTATCTGACATGCAGACCTGATCTGAGTCCATCATAGAGCTGTCGTATTCCATTAGGCAGGATTCAGAGTATTTGAATGTTACAATTTACTTATATGTATGCAGGGATTGTCTTCTCATATAGCAGCTGTTTGTAAAGCACATAGAACACTGTAAGTGCTACTGCAAAGAGGGAAAGAGAGAATGTAATATATGTATTATTATATTGCCTTAACTCTGGGTGTGCCTGTAAAATGGCAATGGAGTTTTCCTTGGGGATCGACAACATAGGGACAACCAAATAAATAATAAACTGTTAGAATTATAAACTTCTCCAAAATTCTGCAGCCTGAAATTCTGTAGCAACAGAATGAGGCAACCTATATCAATCTTAAACATCACTAAATCTTAATCCTCTGGGTGCTGCATCTATATGTACTCAGGTGACTCCTCTGACTGCCAGATGCTGGGACCAGACAACTGGAGTTGGATCAATTGATAATTGCCCGTTTCTTTCATTCCCGCTGAAGCATCTGGCACTGGCTACTGTCAGAAGATAAGCTGCTGAGCTAAATGGACCATTGGTCTGACCCAGTATGGCCGTTCTTGTGTCTCAGACTGACATAAGTGAGGTGGAGGGTTTTTTCTGGAATACATGTGCATGTAAAAATTATATATATTTATATAAATACTCCCTGGAGGATTATAGTTTATTGAGGTGTAGGATTAATACAGGCCACCTGGGACAGGAGTTGCAGAATTCCAGACTGCCAACTTTCAGAGAAGTTTCTTATTTTGGGTAGTTTATCATTTTTTTGGGATGTCCCTATCCTGCTGATACCCATGGAGAATACTTTCTATTTCCCATCCCCATTGTACAAGCAGAGATGCAGTTAAGGCACTAAGAACTGTAACTTGTGGAATGAGCATAGTAAGTATGGAACCACTGACAACTAGCTTTAAAAACCAGCTGTAACAGTTGCAGGCAGTGGCTGAGGTGTCTTGGTAGATCTGCATGGGAGAAGCTTGCTCTGTATTATACTTGGTTCTCTGTAACGGTTCTCTGACCTGTTAGCATTAAATTTATGTACATTTACAAAACATAGGGCTGACTCCATGCCAGATGAGCACTCAGTTACCTGAGGAGATGATAAGTATAGGTAGCTTTTTGCCCTGCCTCTCCAAATCCTGGAAGTCAAATTGGCCTGCAAGTTAGAGCAGGCTTAGGATAACTTGTACTGGTGAATAATGATCCCTTGAGCCAGGATCACCCGAGCACATTGTGCCTTCCTCCCCTCTGCATTCCTTCAGCATGCCCTGGAAAGTTCCCCAGTACCAGGGGGAAAAGACTGGAAGGGCCGGCTATGCCAGTCCCTAATTCCCCTAGGGAAAATCTTCAGCTACTGCCATTAAGTCCCCTTTGGGTCATTCCAGAGGATCTGAGGATCTGGCTCAAATTAAAACCAAAGTTCTTTGTCACTTTCTCAAGGGTTATTTAACAAATCCAGTCCTCCTACTAAACTGGGTGCTTGGCCTAAGGGCCTCTAGTCCGCCTATTGCTAAGGCCAGAATTATTTTTACATTTGTATGTAAAGAAATCTAGACCCCAGACACCAGAAATTTATACAGAGCACCCCTGAACAGCCCTTCTGCAGCTGAACACCCTGCAGAAGATGATATTTGGTATACCTTGTTCTCTTGAAATATCTGGCTTGTACCAGAACTTGGATGTATCTTGGACAAATTTTACGGTCACGTGTTTATCAGTTGGGTTTTCTGTTAAATAAAGGTAAAAGAAAATTAAAAAAAATCAATATACACCATAACTGCAAAGGGCATTTCCTGCTGTTAGCTCTCACCTCGGACAGTGAGGTGCTGATTAATTTAGGAATTCAGAGTTCAACCACAGGAGGTGGGGGGAGAGGAACATCACAACTAAACTAGTAGTCTGGGAGAGTTCTGAAGCTGCTTTGAGAAATAAAACATACATCACATGATACTTTGACTAGTGCTTTTAAAGTTCCATTTCCCGCAAGCTATAAAATATGAAAACTCAGAGTTATAAAGCTACATTAAACATCTAGTTCCTCAGTAAGGCCTCGCTAAGTCTGAACACAGACCAGATGACAAACAGCCACATTCGAAGTATTCTTGCCATGAGCCTAGCAAGGATGCAGGACAAAGCCAGCCATTATTAAGAGGAATTGGCCCAGTCACCACTTACTTGTGGGCTGGCAGCAGAGAGAGGGCTGCATTTGACTGACACATCCAAAAAGGCTCAGAGAAAGCACTCTGGAGTTCTGTCTTTAGAAACAATGCATCTAAAATAAGTGAAGTGTCTCCTCTTACTACAAACAGTCACTTCATTCGCTATTCAACATCCACTATTTTATAAAGTATCTAACATCCCACCCTACTCACACGCTCATATAAAAGGTGTCAGTTTGACTATAAATAATCCTGGCATAAAACCTACCTGACAAAGGGGAAGTGCTTAAAACTTTTGAAAAGTCCGGAAGGACATTTGGGAATGGGATGCTGATTGTGCTCCCGCTATGAGGGCTGGAGAAGCCACTTGAAGAAGGAGAGATGGAGCCAAAAGAACGGTCTCCCTCAGAAGTCCTCTTCTTCTCTGGAAGAGGTGGCTGTGGGTGCAGGTTCATTCCATGGTGCTGTTGAATTGTGCTGCTCTGGCTTTTGTGTCCAGAGGCCACTGTAAGCAAGTTGTGGGCCAAAAAGCCATTGTCCGCTGTACTTGCCAGTGGCGAGCTCATAGTGTTGGGAGAGCTGCTAGTATTGGCCATGAAAACAGGTTGTTTCTCCTCCAGTGGTGGGTTACTGCTAACGCTGGTCCCACCATAGTTCAGGTAGGCCCGGGCACTGGGATGGGCAGCAGGTTCTTGTTGCTGGTCTAAGGACGAATCCTCTCGGCTGTTCAAAGAGATTATTTGCAATCCTGGGGATTGGAAATGGGACAAGAGCGAGCCGTCCTGAATGGGGCTTGAAAATTCTGAGGGCACAAGGTAATTTCCTGTAGGCCTGCTGTTCCCCAGCACTGACAGCTGGGGTGAAGGGGTGGACTTAGTGTTGCTTTCTAGCCAGTGGCATTCAGTTGCAGAAGGACTGTTCAAAAAGAAAATGTCACAACCAAATCATTCCCATATGCCTTGAAAACATTTCATTGCACAATGCCTTTATTCCAGTCTTTAGCAATAATCTTTAACAGCAATAAATAATAATCTTCACCAAGACGACAAAACCTGACACTTCTATAGCACTCTCCACACATGTACTCTCAAGACACTTTAGTTAATTGAGACCATGTAAGGTTTGCATGATTATCCTCATTTGCCAGATAGGGGAACTGAGACACCAACGGTTCAGAGACTTGCCCAAGGTCACAAAATAAATCAGTGACAGAGCCAGGAATAGTATTCAAGACTCTTGACTCCCAGGACTGTGTCTTAACCGTAAGATCATTCATATTACAAAAGAGGGGAGTAAGGTCCATTGGGAAATGTAAGTGCATATAAGAAGGGCAAAGAAAATAGTGCAGAACACAGAAGGCAGCATGCAACACCACAGACACTTTTTCCAAGGTTTTGCTTCACCTATGAAACTAGAGGTTTGTTCCATTTCTGAATAATTGTACTTATCAGTGTGCAGAAACACCATCCCCTGGACACATCACCTCTCCATGACAAGAGTTTGGAAAGGCAAAGACAGTTTATTCCCTACCACTGCACATGCACACTTCTAAAAGTCTACTGTACTGAAGCTATGGCTGAAAAATATATTAGCAAGTACTTGTTATAGAGAGGGGGGGTTTGGGCGGCGCTAGGTTGGCAAGGGAGAACAAGCCCGCACTGTATAAATGAAGGGAGAAAAATTGAGTTAAGAACTTAAAAACACAGAGAAGGGATTTAGTTGAAAGGGCACAGTGGAAATGGATGCCAGATCTGTGCATGCCACAGAAACTGCACAATAACACAGGAAAGGAAAATAAAGAAATGAAGACAAAATAAAAAAGTTGAAAAGGTAAGGGTACTTTGAAAAGAAATCAGAAGTATTAGAAAGAAAGGAACAAAGTTTCAAGATAAACTTTAAAATGAGGGACTTACACTTTGATTTTTTAATGATTTCATATTAGCAGTACTGGCAGTGCCTGATGCTGAGGTCTTAACTCTCTATTTGCAATTCATGGTTATTTATAATGACAAGTCACATCTTTTCAGACTGCAGTTCTAAGATATGTTATTGGGGATTTGTAAATATGATTCAAAATTTCTCAGGCTGGAAATATCCTCTCTCTAAGCACTAGTTTTAAAGGAAACCAGCAGAAGGGAAAAGAAACCAAAGGCATCAGGATGCTTATTAAGAGCTTGACACTTCAGCCAGCTAACTTCAGCTAACAGAAGGGCAGTTCTAAAAACTACTGTGAAAAAGACGCCAATTAGCCATGAATAGAGATGGTAATTAGACACACCCAGAGATGCGGGAGGTGAGATCAATAATAATCAAACAGTGCAGGGATGGGGTCCTGGGTGAAGACAGTAGCTATTCACCTAGGAGTCTGGGAACAGGAAGCCCTATTTGGGATGGCTAGGCAGCTGGAGTGCTGTGACCTCTGCTATTGGGGCTGTTCATAATCTTCTCATTGTTACCCTGTAGCTTCTCCCCGTGTGCTTGTTGTATCCACCTGTTCTCTCTCATTTTATATTTAAATTCTATGCTCTTTGGGACAGGGATCAGCTCTTTTATGTCCTTATACTATGCCTACCATAATGACACCCTGCTCCTTGATTTGGGCCTTGGATGGTACCACAAAACAAATAATAATTCACAATAATAAGATTTCTGAGGCAACTGGGCAGTTGAAAATGAAATCAATTGTTGACCCTCGTTTTTGCCCTGTCTCTCTGAAAAACATTTTCACCAAATGTCTTATTTATTAGAAATATATTTGCTAGAATGATACACATTGTAAACAGTGTTTATTTGTTCTGCACCAATATGTTTTCAATGTGAAATGTTATGGGATTTTCCCCAAATGGCTGTTAGTAAAAATATTGGGAGCTGTTAGCACTCTGATGAGTATGTACGAACTTGCACTGACATATAGCAAAGCAGTGAATTAAAAGAGATTTGGATCTCTATGTATTTTGACACCTAAAAGTTTTTCTCAGGCAGATCAACAACCTCTATAATTACTTCTAAAATTTTTAAAAGCCATACAGCCCCCCTTCAATACATGCACGTAATATACCAAAGAACATGCTCAGCATTTCTGAAAATCAGGTCATTACTGTCCAAGGACTTATCTTCACTGTGAAGTTAACTTGGGTTCTTATTCAAGTGTTCCCCCTAACCTGAGTCACATCCATTCCCAAAAACCTCTTGCTCAAATGTGGCAGTTATTTATCCAAATTGGCTGGCCTGATAGAGGGTGTAAGCTGAAGTCTGAATGTGCTAACATGGTCATTCTGCAGTGTGGACACAGGCCTAATGACACAGCTGGAGACTGATTTTGTAAGAACCCCAAACTTCCAGGTAGAAGAAAAAGCCCTGTCAAGTTCCCACCTTTCTCCGGTTGGGATGGGGCTGTTTCTGGAAATGGCGCACGCAGATACAAAAGGCCGCTGACACGAAGGAGCTGTCTGCATGTCAGTCCTCAGCAAAGCGGGATTGGTGCCCATGGTGCTGTCAGTCATCACAACCGAGTGGTTAAGGCCTTCCGTGTAACTTCGAGATTCTGTAGTAAACGAAATGAAACACAAAATATTTTAAAAACTCAAATTCTCTGATATCTCAGGTGCAGATTTCATTAAAAAATTGCAAAACAGCATACAGATTTACTGTTCTCTTAGCCCCTTCTTTTAACATGAAACATACAATAGACTTTATTACATTTATTTAAAAGTTGATCTGATTTAATGAAATTTAAAAGGTACAACACTGCATTGACCGTTGTAAATTTCTAGCAAATGAACAAATGAGAGAGAGGGCGGAAGGCACAGAACTTCACTACTCAAGTTGATTGATTAACTCTCCAGGGTATGTCCTCTAATTCTTAAGATGTGAAGAGATAAAATTGAATATTTAAAATTCTTTCCCCCATTCCTCATCTAAGCTTCCTTTCACATTGGCAATATGCTATGCATCCGATGAAGTGAGCTGTAGCTCACGAAAGCTCATGCTCAAATAAACTGGTTAGTCTCTAAGGTGCCACAAGTACTCCTTTTCTTTTTTCTTTTTACGAATACAGACTAACACGGCTGTTACTCTGAAACCTGCCATTGGCATTTTAGGCACTGATCGTTCTCCTTGCTGTTCATTTGTTCAGATGGAAATAGAAAGGACACAATTGGGATTAAAAGACACTCAAGTGGGACTGGGTTGATATGGGCTTAGTTGCTGGTGCTGCTGCAGACTTCAGGTGTGACCTTAGTCATGAGGCATGCACACAAGCAAATTTGCAACCCTCTTGATTGGACTAGTTTAGGTAGGTGAGCGCAAACCTCTCCCCAACCCCAAAATCAGTTCCGAAACCAATTTAGGTCTGGTCTACATCATTTTTGTACTGCTTTTAAATATATCGGTTGGGGGGTGATTTGATACTGAAATAGTTAAAATCAGCATGCGGATGTGGTTAAACTGGTATACAAGTGCTTTCAACTGGTACAGTTTATTCCTCTTCCCTTAGAGGAATAAGCTATAGTGTATAACTGTGTATAATGCTAGGGGGCTCTACTGCTTTAACTATGTCAGTTGCAAACCATTATCATTTAAAGCAGTACAAAAACTGTGTATAAACAAGCACATAGTTCAATCTGTACAATTCTCTCATCTAGATAAGGCCTTACACTCTGATCCTGCAAACACTTAACATTTGAATAACTTTGTGCACATGAATAGTTCCATTGACCTCAGTGTTTGCGGGACTGGAACCTAAATAAGGTGACTACAATGGAAATGTGATGTAATTACTATCCCTTGAGTTAAGACACTTAAAAGAAGACTGAACAAAGCATAAGAAAGCAGATTGTAGGGGACCACCCGGCACTGCCACTGGGGAATAGCTAAAATGACTTAATGGGTCTTTTCCATATCTAACATTTCTGATTCTGTGAACAGTGAGCTGTATTGGAGAACAAGTCTAAAGTGAAGCCTTCCTTTACACTTCACAGGAGGGCAAGGCAGTTATATAGTTTGAAGAGGGAGTGAGTGAGGTATTTTAAGACAAATACACGAGATAACATCATTGGCAAATCAATGCTTAGTCTGAAGAGTATTCAAATTCCTTACATAGCACACATACTGTAGGGAGTTATAATATGTCAACCACCACAAATCTAACTTTCAGAGGGAAGAATTAGAAAAAAAAAACCAACTTCGTGCTACTATCCCAGACCTACAAAGTAAACTAAGAAATACTGTAGAAAGGACTTATTTTAAAGAGAGACTCTGGAGAATCTGAATCTGTATCTACTGTAGAGTTGCAGGGCCGGATTCTAGTCTCACATTGGTGTAAATGTGGTCGAAATCAGGCTCGCAGTATCAAAATACCACAGGACCAACCCTCAACTGCTGACTTCGGCCAAAATCAATGTGGGGCTTCTCTAAACTAGGTTTTAGGTGTGATGTTAAAGCCTAAGGAATTGAGCCCTTTCACGCATGCCAAAGTACAATTTCTTTTTCTTGATTAGAGATTTAGAAGGTGTTAATTAGTTTGAGCTAGAGCCTAACATCACACCTTTAATGTCTAATCTAGACCTAGGAGGCTACCCACCTTCCCTTCCCCAGGCTGTTGTAGGCTGTACAGGGCTGCCACAAGGCAAATACTCTATGAAGGTACTTGGCATGCAGGCTGGAGAGCTACTCAGGGCCAGTGACCCTATTTACATAATTTCTCTTCTTCTTGCCATACCTCATTGCTGCATAGAACCTGTGGGTCCTCCCTGAACTCTGGGGTGATCTGCCCTGGCATCATTTTGCAGACAGCATATACAGCTGTCTGGGGCTAATGCAAACTTCACAAACCAGAAGCAAGGCCAAGGATTGACCCAGTATGATTATTTATTTGCATTTCTGACAAGATTCACCTTGCTTCTGGGTTTGCTCTCTAACTGTAAAAGGACTAGGTAGGTACAATGAATCTTTGGTGGGAGGGGGCATTACCCTTCACAAACAGTTGAAAGCATCTTACTGCACCTCAGCTAAGTTCATAAGAGCCAATCCAAATTACAAACAACAAACACACAACATTATTTTTTCTGAGAACAGTGTTATTAAAAGAGATGAACTGGGGCTTGATGCTCTGCTGCTTCAGCCGTCATTTGCATCTGTGCAAAGCGAGGACATACTGGTGGGTGTAAAGCACCGTTATCCTGATGTAAGTAGCATTTTACAACCACTTGGCACGGGCATAAGGCAGTAGAAAACCAGGCCCTCTCGCCAGCAAAGACTAAAGTGAGGTCTCTGTTCAACTACCCTCCTGCCCCATACCAATGTAGCAAACTAAGCACTTCCCATGAAAGCAGCTTTGTTTATAATTCAATTAAAAACAAGCCTGCTGAGTATCCTGGCTGTGTCCACTATTGTCTGATTTGGTGTCTACACTCACAGCACCAGCTGTTAACCCTTTTAACACAAGGAACCCCACATCTATATACAGTATTGTAGATTCTGTGGATTCCCATACTCCTGGGGATACATCATGATAGCATCTGTTCACCCCAACACATTGGTGCTTCTAATCAAGTGCACCTGCTGAATCTATATCTCTTAGCACAGTGACAAGTTAAAGTGCAGTTCTACTTAGAAAAATGACACTGAAAAATTGAATCATATGTATTGTGTCTCAATGTCTTCAGGTCAAATCTGCACATCTTACAAGTAAAGAGATGGTTTTCATAATTACCAGTCCTGCAAACTCATCCTGGGATCTGAGAGCCAAACTATTATACATCAACCATAAGCAAAACCTTTACAATTAGAACTTAGATAAGAATTGTGCTGCTTTGCGAGCCAGAATAGAATTCAGCACACTTACCCATAGCTACATTGCCCCTGCAATGCTACCAAAACTAAAGAAGTAGTAGGGTTCTTTGTGTTACAGGTTTAAGTGGATGACTCTGAATCCACACAGGGAGATCTACTGTGTAAGAAGGTGCTGTGTTTCACAGTCACTTTTCAGAGCAGAACCATACTTCAAACTGAAACCATTCAATCTACAACAGCACTGCTTATAAATCTATCTCTGTTAAACAATCTATAGTGACTCAACCCAACCCAGTGACCAGTTGAAAAGATGTGGTGATCCTAGCAGCATTTGAATAGCAGGGCTGTCACTACTCCAGCTTTTGGAGGACGTGGTCCCACAATGACAGGGGAAAGAAAAAACCGAGCCAGATTCTGCCACCCTTCCTTATGCTTTAACTCTTTGAATAGTCTATTTCAGTACTACTCAGTATGAATATCGGTGCAGAATCTGGCCTCTTGTGACTGAAAAAGTTAGGCCAGATCCTCAGCTGAGCAGACAACTGAGGTGAGTGGTGGGGAAAAGGGCTCTAAGCCATGCCAGCTTTCTGCTTCCCTGAACTTGGGCTGGCTGAGGGCCTAAACATCCCTGGTGCAGCCTAAAGGCTGAATGGATGGGAGATATATCGCCCTAAAGCATCCTGGGAGTTGGTTACAACCCGAAGCAATGAAACTACCTTCAGCTTTAAAGGACTGTACAGGGACATGAAGCCCTGTATGATAATTTGCAAGTTTTGGCAGTCAAGTCCATTTCTTGATCCGTCCTTCATCCATCCAATCAGGTAATGGTACAGAAATACAGCCTTATAAAAGAGTCACAGGAAACCATGTCAGAGGATATTTACCCAGAATATCCCTGTATCAATAGCTTCATTTTGAAGGCACATGGAAATGTGTTCTGTAGCTCTATTCTTCCACTACTCACATTCAATCTGATGAATTCATTCTTTTAGATAGATTTCCTGCCAAACCCTCATGCACAAAGAATAAATTTAGGACATAAAGAGTGTACCAGAAGAGCTAGGTTGGATCAGATCCTGTACCCTGTAAAAGTCATTTCTTTTTTTGGACATTTGTGTTCCTTTAAAAAAAAAACACACTCCCCTTCCCAAGCACAAAGGCCACATTCCATGAGCTGATATTTTTCTTTCTCCCAATACTCCTCCTGTTACTGGAGAAGTATTCTCAGACTTTCTTCTTCCCTTTGAAATCTGTCTGAAAAACAAGCACAATACTCCTCTGTGTTCAGCACACAGACTTCAGATCATTCTGCAGCTTGCTTTCCAGATGGCTCCAGCTCCCAAATGGCACTGCCAATGTGCTGAGCACAACAACTGCCATGTGGAGATAATCATGGAAGGAGAGAGAAGGCAGGGGAGATTACTTGAAGATGGTATGTTTCAAGTCTCCCTCCCACACCTGGGAATTTCTGGAATTTCTATGACAGCGTTTCCTATCTCTCTGCTGACACAACTTTTCTTTACCCAGGAGACCAAAAGGTTACAGATGGTCACATTCCATCTCCAAGATCTATTTTTATTCTTCATTCAACAAATTACTTCAAAGGATTGTCTGAACTTCTTGTGGGAGTCTTTGACAGGGCTGAAGTGTTGATGCGTGATGCTTACCAATTATTTTTAATATGCCATAATAGAGGAGGAAAGGTATAGCAGGGATTCAGGAGTGCCAGGGCACATTTGCTTAATTTCAAACAGCAAATGGAGCTATGAAACAACTTACCTAGGGATGTGGTGGATTCTCCACCACTGCAAGTCTTTAAATCAAGACTGAATGTCTGTCTAAAAGATATGGCACAGCTCACACAAAAGTTTGATGCAGAGATTAGTGGGTGAGGTTCTCAAACCTCTTTTACACAAGAGGCCCAACCACATTATCAAAATGGTCCCTTCTAAGCCTTAAAATCTACTGGGGAAGGAAGGAGATGTACTTACACCAGAGAAATGAGAAGGAGCTGGCTGCACCAAGAGAAGAGGAATAGCAGGAGAGAGGAGGCAGATATGCTTGAATGGATCTCACTGAAAGACAAACGTCTACCTAGACAAGATACTGCTAAAGGCTGGGGGAAAGGGAAAAGAAGGAACGTGTTTGGATAGTGAAGTTCATCATGCATCGTTTCAGTTCCATATGGTATGGAACTGAACTGTCTAGCATCTATTTTGCTAATGTCTCAGTGAAGGGAAAGACTAGCTTTTGCAGGCCTTTTAGAAACTGTGTGCTTTAAGGAGATGTTTGGAAGTGAGACAGGAGGAAGATTCCAAGTGCTAGGTGTGCATAGCATGGAGATAAGAGTAGGAGAAGATCTAGGAAGTGGCAAATTGGCAAGCGGATTGGACGAAGTGAAGGAAGTGAGCAGAAAACAAATCTGTAATATTGTTTGAGGGCATGTCTACACTACAAACTTAAGATGACCTATGTTAGTTTGACTTAGAGCCATTACTGTGGCAGTTTGTCAATACTACCCTCGTTCTGTTGGTGGTGTGTATACTCACGAGGAGTGCTTCCACCAACTTAAAGGGGGGCGGGAGGGGCTCTCAGCTCCACCTGCAGCTCCCTGCTGGGAACTCAGCTGCCCCGCATGGCTCTCGGCTCCACACTGGGAGCATGGCTGCCCCTGCCCCCAGGCTTTTGGCTCTCCACCAGGAGCACGGCTTCCCTGCAGGCTCTCAGCTCCCTGCTGGAAGCCCAGCAGCCTCCCGGGCTCCTGGTGGCGAGGGAGTAGCCTCAGTACAGCTGGGCTCCCAGGGGAGAACAGGGAGCCTGGAGCCCAAGGGGCATCAGGGCTCCCAGCAGGGAGTGGGGACCCTGGGCAGCAGCCTGACTCGGAGCTGGGACCTCCAGTGGCAGCCCGGTTCGGAGCAAGGATATAGTGCAGACACGGACATAATTAGGTCAATGTAAGCTGCCTCACATCACCCTAACTCTAACTGTAGTGTACATCAGGTCTGAGTGTCTGTGGAGTGGCAGCCCTATATTTAACATTTCTGCTTCACCCAGCTTGTGCTGCGTTGTAAAGCGTAACAGCAGAAACAATGAATTAATGACAAGAGGATTTCGCCTCCCATAACAGAGTTCTTCTGAAAGCTGATACAGTGCTAAAAACAAAATTGGCAAGGCTTGGTTTTTTTGTGAAGTTAAACAGCTCCTTAGCAACCCATAGAAAGCTCACAGGGAATACCAGAATTAAGACTGTAGCATGAATGGAAATAGGGTGGAAAAGGTGTGTGGGTAGGGGGAGATCCACTTAAAAGAGACAGGCTGTCTCATTCACAAGGCAGCAGATTACCAGATACTATTATTCTGAAGTTCTTCTGTTGGAGCCATTTCCTATTTTGCTATCTTCTTTCCTGTCCGCCAAACATCAGAATGTCAAATATCAGAACATACTGGACTATGCTGCAAGTGTCTCTTGTTTGTGCCAGATTCAGGGGTCAGATCCTCAGCTGGTGTATTTAGCTTTGCTAATTTACACCACCTGTGGTCTGGCTTCATTTCCCAACAAGACGTAGTGTGCCAAATTCATCTCTGATGTAAGCCTCATTGACTTTGGTCTCTTCTATATTTATAGCATGGAAAACAGTGACAAATCAGCTCTAAGAAAAGATGCATACGGTCTTTTCTTTCAAAATTTCAGCTGTCAGGGAATGGCTTTATAGCCTCTCCAGCATAACATGTGTTGCTCAAGAGTCACCTTTTCCCATTTAAGTGGCTTCCACCTTTCATTCAGGACTAAACAGCCCCCGACTGACTGAAGTGCTGTTGTCAGTCAGCTTTCATGCATTATTTGGAAATGTCAAACACAGAAGAGCATCTGAGCAAAATGCCTCTCCTACAGAGTACACCAGCTAATTTACTCAGTGTGGTCAGTGGTTAAAAAAAAAGACATGGGTGAACCTGAACACTCCTGCATTTTCCTGCTCCTTGTCCCCAACAATAAAGTTAATTGTTCCCTATTCTTTACCTTTCCAGAGATTTTGGTTTTTGAATGTTTTCTGAAAGGCTTATAAACAATCACCAGGCAGGATGCTAACCAAATAGGAACCTTTAGATGATCAAGTCCTGAGATCCTTAGCTCAGTTTTCTCTCAAGCTAGGCTCCCAGTGAAGCTGCCACTGTCTGAATAAAATTCAAGTGAGTAAACATCTCAGTATTTGGCCTACTGTGTGTATGTTTGCGATAGAAGCAGCTAGGATGAGGTACATAAATTTATCACACTATTTATTCCTAGCAGAAAAAACAAGCACCCAATAACCTCGTAAACACAAGTCAGATTTTATGACAATGGCAGCCGGATATTTTATACTTCAAATCATGAGAGCAGCAGAAATGAAAGATTAGCCTTTATCTGACTTTATTATTTAAAAAATTTGAAAAAAAATAAAATAAATCAGAGGTCGACAAGATCAACCCAAAACACTCCCCCGCCCAAACAAATGGTTTCTTTGTGTTCACGAGTAAAATACTCTACAAATGTAACTATCTCTTTGCTTACTGTTCACATATCACTCGCCTAAGACAACAAAAACAAACAAAGAAATGTCATGAAGTTCAGTATAAGATCTAGTTTTGCTTACCCAAAAAATATCATGTAAACATTACTAATTCATAGGAAGATTTGAACTCTCACTCGCGCTTTTTTTTTTTTTTAAACAAATCAAACTTTGAGGATTAAACTAGGGGCCAGTATTTCTAAATTGACAACTTTATTGACTGCCTAATGTAATTTATTCCAGGTTGTGGAAGGATAGTTTTACAGAGAGATGTGGGGAGGAAACTGTGGCTCTGCAGCATGCTACCTCTTCCTCTGAATCCATGAGAAATCCCTCCAGCCAAATCCCATAAATTCTGAGGGGCATAATGGATGGAAGTGAACCAGACTTAGTCCATGTCTACACTACAGAGTTAAGTTCACTTAAGTTACGTTAACAATCATAAGACATTTTAATGACATCAGTTGTGCACGACCACACCAACGCTCCTTGTCTCGGCGGAGAGCATCCACAGTCGTTGCTCTTGCATTGACAGCGTGCGTTGCATTGTGGGTAGCCATCCCACCGTGCAACTTGCCATCCTCTGCCGCTGGGAGCTCTGGAAATGGATCGTGGTGCATCATGGGGGTGTGCTTGCCATCCCATTATGCAGTTCTTTCCATCTCATCATTCCATGGGCTTCTGACTTTGTTTCGTGCTGTTTTCAACAGCCCTTGTAAATTATGCGCCCCTCATCTCTGCCTGAAAGCACTGCTCCTGAACTGCTGACCAGTCTGGTGATGAGACTTATGAACACAATATGGCTGGTCCTGCAGTATTTCATAAGCTGTGAAACAGAGAATGAATCAGTGGTGTCTGCCCTGCTGTCTGCCATAGGAACAAACAATTCAAGATTGATGCTGGCATTCACCAAACAGCTACAGATGGAAGATCCTCGGTACCGGGCTCAGGAAACAAGCACTGAGTGGTGGGATTGCATTGTGATACATGTATGGGATGTAGCTACAGAACTTTCAGATGCGCAAATCCACCTTCTTGGAACTGTGTGCGGAGCTCTCCCCAGCACTGCTGTGCAAGGACAGCAGAATGAGAGCTGCCCTCACTGTTGAAAAGTGAGTGGAGATCGCTGTGTGGAAGCTGGCAACTCCAGACTGCTACCAGTCAGTTGCAAATCAGCTTGGAGTTGGAAAGTCCACTCTGGGGGCTTCAGTGATGCAAGTATGTAGGGCCATTAATTGCCTCCTCTTACAAAGGACTGTGACTTTCAGTAATGTGCAAGAAATAATTGATGGCTTTGAGACAATGGGATTCTCTAACTGCAGCGGGGTGACAGATGGAACACATATCCCAATTTTGAACCCAGAGCATCTTGCAACAGAGTACATCAACCAAAAGGGCTACTTCTCCATCGTCTTCAAGGTGCTGGTGGATCACCGGGACTGCTTCACTGACATCAATGTGAGGTGGTCAGAGTAGGGGCATGATGAATGCATCTTTTGGAACACTGGACTGTATAGGAAGCTACACGCTGGGACATTCTTTCCAGACTAGAAGATTCCAATGGGGGATGCTGAAATATCCATAGTGATCCTGGGAGACCCTGCCTACTCCTTGCTCCTGTGGCTTATGAACCCTTTTACACCAGGAACTTAGGCAGCAGCAAGAAGCACTTCAACAACAGGCTCTGCAGGTGCCAAATGACCACTGAATGTGCCTTTGGCCGATTAAAAGGTCATTGGCATGACATTTTTGGCCTTTAGACCTCAGTGAGGAAAATATTCCCATGGTCATTTGGGCCTGCTCTACTCTGCATAGTATTTGTGAAGCAAAGGGGCAAAAGTTTCCCAGGGGTGGGGCGCTGTGGTTGATCAGCTGGCTGCTGATTTTGAGCAGCCATATAGCAGGGCAATTAGACGGGTACAGCGGGTGGCTATTTGAATCAGGGGGGCTTTGAAGGAGCATTCTGACGATGATTCCCAGTAATGCGTCTAAGCATTCGGCCAGGCAATGTTTACTTGCCACCTTGAATGATCCCTGTACTGCTTGCTTCCTGAGCTTTAACTGTAGTGAGCAAATGTTCCTGCCTATAGCCACTGTGTTTGAATGTTAGCACCAATTAATGTGTATATGACAAAAATAAAGAGTCAATTTGTGTCAAAGAATAAAGTTTAATAACAGGACATAATACAAATGTTTTGTCAAACTGTCTCTTGGTTACGGCTCCCACAGCTGAGTGTAACTGCAACTTTCACTGTGAAACCAGTACCTGGGGGGGAGTGGAAGGGGTTCTGTGAGGGACTGGGAACATGCACGGAATGTGGTGGGGGAGTTTGGGGAGGGCATGGAACAGAGTTTTGTATTGGCTGTAGAATGACCCAGGCATGGATGTGATCTGACTGCAGCATGATGTGAGACTTGAGCATCTCTGTCTAGCCCTTCAGTAGCTTTATCTTCTGTTTCTGCCCATCTATCATCCACTCCTGCCCCATCTCCTTTCCAGGCTATCCACCCTGAGTTTTTCATTAGCTGTCTCCCTCCACGCTCTTGTTTCACTATCTGCTGTATCTGTTGACTGCAGCACTTTACAAAACATGTCCTCCTTACTCATTCTGATTCATCACCTTCTCTGACTGAGGGGCTCCACCGGTGTGAAGGACTGGGTCCTCCAGGGCAGATCTGCAGAAGCCAAAAAAACAATGAACGGACACAGTATTGTGAGTGTGCTCACAGTCGTGAATCACAAGATTTACACACACCTCTTTCTCACTGTCCCTTGGCTAGCACAAAGGTCAGCCCCACATATGGTGAGTTCGGGGGGAAGAGGGGAAATTGCCATGAAGGGACTAGGTGGCTTGCGAAGGGCGTTACTACAAGTGCCTAGGAAGACTATGCTGCATATTGGCACCCTTTTTCATAGGCTAGGGTAATCTAACCTAATATCTCATTCCTAAGGGATGCAAGAGTACCTCTTCTGCATTCGTGTGGCTTCAGACCGGCTTCATATGCTGCTTGCCTGTATGCCACTCTGGTCTCTGCAGAAATAATTGCCGTGTGGCATGGCAAAGTTTCCTACAGCAAGGAGAGAAAGAAGGCAGATCTCCCAAGGAACCTTCAGCAGAGTATCAGTTTCCTGGAGATCTCTATGGAGAATTCCCAGGTCATCCCCATGTACATTAACAAACTTTTCTGCCGGGCCCCCACTACAAAGATGCACAGGCTCTGTTGTTAATTTCTGTCCCTTATCCCTCCTCTACCATATAACAAAATAAATGAGAGTTCGATTTCCACACACCATGTAGTATTGAACAAAGTGAGCACTTACCGGAGCTCCCCTCTCCTGCATCACGTATACCAGAGTGGAAAGCTGGGATTGACTAGACCCTCCGGAGTGGAAAAGAGATCCCGACTTGCCATGCCACTGGATGACTCTGCCGTGTGCTCCACATCGTCCTCCAGCTCCACTTCCTCCTCCACTACTTTGCCTTCAGGGTTGAGTCTGCTGGTTGCTGACTCCAGTCCCTGCAGAAGTATTCATGGGGCTCTTGGTGGTGGAGGTGGGGTTACTGCAGAGGATGGCGTGCAGTTCCTTGTAGAAGTGGCATGTCTCCGGTGCCACACCAGAGCAATGGTAGTTTTCCCTTGCCTTCTGGTATGCCAGCCTCAGCTCCTTGATCCCTTAGGATGGCACTGCTGGGTGTCCCTTTCATGCCCCTTGTCTTGCATGCCACTACCGATCAGCCTGGAGGTATCAAAGTTCCTACGGCTGGAGCGAAACTGAGAGTGGACAGCCTCCTCTCCCCAGAGACCCAGCAGATCCAACAGCTCCAATGTACTCCAGGAAGGAGCGCGTTCGTTGCGGAAAGCCAGCATGGTCAGCTGGGAAGATATTGTGTGAACTGTCCAGGCCGAGGAAACAGGTATAAGGATTTCAAATATTCCTGGGCCTTTAAAAGGGGAAGGGGCGCATACCTGTGTACCTTCAGGGCAGCAGAGTTCAAACTGCTGACCAGTGGTCAGGATGGGCACTGTGGCCTGGAAACCAATTAGGGTGACATAACCAAGCCCAGTGTCTACGCCAGTCGTTCTCAACTGATCGCACATTGTGGGCTGCAGGTGCGGCTCACAACGTGTTACATGGGCTGCAGGTGCCGGGTGACAGGGCAGCGGCAGCTCTGACCCTGACCCTTGCTGTGCCAGGTGGCTGGCTGCCCACCCCGGTCCCCGAGCTCATGTGGACAGGCGGCTGCCCCACATCCCTGCCATGTGGGGTGGGGTGGGCTGGCTGCTTGTCCCCGACCCCGTGGCCGAACTCCTCCGCATCAGGCAGCGGGGCAGCTGGGGTGGGAACCCTGCGGACTCTGCCAAGTGGCGTTGGGCAGCTGCCCCGGACCTGGACCCCAGAACTCACAGGGCTGGGCGGCTGCCCCAGACCTCTGCCACATGGGGCGGGGCGGCTTCTCGCCCCGTCCCCCAGGCACGTCGCTGCCCGAGACCCTGGAGCTTACCCAGCATGGCGGGACAGCCCGACTGGACCCCTCTGCACTGGCAGCTCAGACACGCCCACGCTGTGCAGCTGGGAACCCGGGACTCAGGGAACACAGGCAGCCTTTAGCACACAGCTGAGCTGGACTGCAGCTGTGTGCTAACTGGGCCGCATGCGGCCTGAGAACCCCTGGTCTATGCTGACGCTGCATCACTCTATGTCACAAAAAGCCCTATGAGGCTCGTTGGGGTGGTTTTATATCAGCGTAGCAGGGGAGTTACATCGGTGGGAGGAGCATTTCAGTGTGTACACCTCCGCTGTTTTGTCAGAGAAAGCTGACTTTTGCTGATAAAACTGTAGTGTATGAAAGGCCTTAGTGAGAAGCTGCTCGTTGTGTCATGCTTCTCTTAATAGATGTAAGATGCCATAGGTCAGGGCTTCTCAGGACAAATATTTTTGTGGCCTCAGAGTGTGGCCACCAACTCTTGCTGGTGACTGCTCTCACACTTTTTCCTAAAATATGTAATTATCTTTAGGAAAAATAAATATGCACCTATACACATCCAAATCGTCGTAATTTATTTATTGCTAGCTAGTAAGTCCATTGTGAAAAGTGATATTAACAAACATACAAGTACCACATCACAGCAGTCTTATTCAGCCCTGGCAAGCCTGGGGACAAATTAAGCCCGGGGACAAATTAAGCCCTGGATGGGGGTGCTACGGGAGGCAGCGGGGGGCTAAAGTCTGAAGCCGCGCAGCCGGAGCCAGGGGCTGGAGCCCAAAGCCCCACAGCCAGAGCCTGCCATCCCAGGGTTAAAGCTCAAAGCCTGATTCCCACCGCCATTGGGTGCCTGTTCCTCCAGCATTGTGCCCCAGGTGTCTCCAGATGGGGGCAGGGTCCAACCCCTGCTGGTGTCCCCAGCAATCAACACCAAGGCAGGGCATCCAGGAGCAACAGAGAGGGGAAAGGGCCACTACTTTGCCCCCCCTCCCCAGGAGGCTGTGGCCACAAGAAAAGCCCCTGGTGGTTGCATGTGGCTACGGTGGCTGCATTTGAGAAACGCTGCATAGGTAATAAGAAAAGGAGTACTTGTGGCACCTTAGACAAGTACTCCTTTTCTTTTTGTGGATACAGACTAACACGGTTGCTACTCTGAAACCTGCATAGGTAATGTTAGTCAGAGAAGAATTTACCCTGTGTGGAGGGGATTGCAATGCACCTTCAGGAGCTGAAGCTATGCTATCAGGAGGGAGGTTTCTGGTTTTCTCTGTATGGGGGGTGGGGAGAGAACAGCTACTCTGTTGCTCTAATCTGGAATCCAGTGTTTTTCATGCATAGCCTCAAATCATTCTGCATGGTTGCATATGTACTTTCACAGAGGGTGATATGTCACCACCCAGGATGTCCAGTGTGTTTTTTCGTTTGTTTGTTTTTTTGATTGTTTTTAAGTAACGTTCCCCTTCCCACCACGTTTTACCTGTCAGCAGGGCAATCAGACCCTAGATCAGAGAAACAATACCTCTCTTGATCCTTGCATACAAGATTAGCATCAGAATTAAGTAGCTCCAGAGTACTTCTTTCCTTCTTTTTTTAATGCCAACTTCAAAGTTACTTGTGAAAAGAAAGATTTAAAGCTAACTGCAAGCCCTGCCCCAAGTAATGAAACACCCCTGTGTGATGCACATCAGTCTCCTCACAAGGGCCACCAAAACTAGGAGAACCATGGTAAACACAGGTTTCATAGCTACGCAGTAACCTCACTGCACAAGCAAGACCTGCTGTGGTAAAGATCTTTGACTTCATGTTATTATTTACTGTCTGTGTGTGTGTGGTCTAGAAGTGCCTAAACTTGCTAGGAATGTTCCAAACAAAGTCATGGGGGAAATAGTCACCTCTGCCTTATGCCACAAAGGGGGCTGTAGGGCCCCTCAAAGAAATGATCTTGGCACAAGTGCAGAGCCAGCATAAGATGGTTCTATGTCACCTTCCACATGAGCCTCTAGTGAAAGGGGGGCAGGCTTAGAGAAAGAGTGGGTGTAGTCAGGGCACTCCTATTCCCCAGTTATTTCTGGGTGCTGTAATGGCCTATTGGACTGATACCAGCCAGGACCAAGTTAGAGCAGCCACTGAAGCTGCTCTAACCTGTACGACCCTCGGTGGCCCCAGGATCAGAGAATGCATTGCCTTCCTCCTCAGTCCCTGTCTGCACTAGTTTGAGCACCCTCACAAAGATGAAACCCTGCCCCCCAATAGTCCTGCCTTGAACAGTTTTCAATCCAACTTTTCCATTGATTAAATAAACCTAACACTGATAAATGCAGAAGATACACTACTTACATTGTTTAACTTCCTTGTAAATCACAATTACTTGACTTACTGTACTGTAGATTTAGACTAAAATACCACAATACCATGAACTGTATTATGTCGACTAAAATAAATACAGATGAAAAGTACGATCCGAAGCACATCATCTTTAAAGCATCAAGCACTGTAGCATACTTTCACTAAAGTCACTAATTTTAGTTTTTGCCCAAACATACTATATATATTACAAAAAGTTCTGCCCAGAAGTTGAAACAATCAGCTGCACGCATTTGGAAGGAGGCTTGCAGATGCTCAGCGATTAACTTAAGTGCAGCCTGGCTGTTTTAGGAATGCAGTCAGCTGCCAAGGAATCTCCCTGAGTTGCCCAGGTCACTACTTAGATGTCAAATGTGATGTTTACTATAGCACTCCTCATTAGGAGAGGGCCACTTGCGCAGCTGCCAGTCTATAGCGCAAAAACAAAATCAGTAATACACTGTTTTTAATTCAGGGAAGATTATTCGTATTTGAGTAGAGATTAAGAAACACATTAGACAAGATCATTATTAACATGCCTGCACTGGGTCTTTACCAATCAGCAGAGCAAACTAGCCAGCTACTCTAAGAAAGGACAGGCTCGTTCCATTCTTATCCTTTTGTATTTTACATTGGAACTTCACACAGAACCACATCACCATATAAGTGTTGCCACATGTCTTCAGGGCTGCCAGAACCACATAAAAGTCTGAAACGGTCCTTCAAGTGTTCAGAGAGTTGTGAATTAACTTGCCCTAACCTTAGGGGAAAAAAAGGAATCTAGTAATCCTTCTCTCGTATATGAACGACAAGCCCACATGAAGTACCTTATAATATCCAGGCTAATTCTGCTCAGGTCAACCCCATGCAACCTGTTAACTTCAGGGGGGTTCCCTGGGTAGAAACAAACAGCTGAATCAGGCCTACTGTGGGCTACGTTTTCAAGAGGCAACAGCTTTGGTGTGCTCTGTATGAATCCACCTGGGTTTCTGCAGTTGGTCTCCTAAAAACGGGAGGCAATGATTTTCAGTGGCTGCTTTTTAAAATTCGGGGGTGAAACAATAAAAGCATACCTTATTTCAGTTTACATTTAGCCCTGTACAATACAGGAACAATTCTGCATTGGCAAGGAGATGGACCAGATGAGCTACCAGATCTTTTCTATTTATTTCTAATGTCTGAGATTCTGTGATTCAATCTTTCCTTCCTTCTGTGTTTACACTGGGTAAGATCCTGCAGTCCTTATACAGGCAAAACGTCCACTGACTGACGAAAAGTTTTGCTTGAGTTAGGACTGAAGGAGCAAGCCCTTTTTTCTTTTGGCCAATTCTGCTCAGTGATGCCCCTCACACCACTAACCAGCAGCTGGACCAAATGCCCAAGAACATCAAGGTTTCTCTGTGTCATAATGAATTGAGATTGGAAGCCGAGAAATAGTTACACAAAACATTTTACACAGAACTCTAAAACTAGTTGAAAAGCTGGATGACGCCAGAAAAATTATATCAACATTTTGATCAAGAGTGGGGGCAAATTGTTTGTCTCTTTATGATGAGAGAGAGAAGAATAAATAAGTAACGTGACTCATTCAGGAAAGAGGATGAAAAATATCTACACCTATGTTTATGCACTTGTAATATTTTTTTAAAAGTCAGCTCACTTTTCACTTCTTTGAAGAGTAATTCAACACCAGTATAATCTTGCTAGGGACGCCTCGAGGGAGGGCTTGGAATCAGCCTGGACAAAGTTTTTGTAAGTACTCAGCAATTATCCCTGTTCCAAACAGTCCCTGTTTTTTCTGTTTAGACCAAAAACTGGTTGCACAAAATTAATCTGTACTCCCTGGGCTACTCCATTGATTCTAATGGACCATTGTTTGTTGTTTACATTGACAAAGGATTTCCAGTCATGAAACTTCGCAACTATCTCAGTGGACTCCAGATATCACCACAGAGGACCGTACATTTAAGACATAACTCTACCCTCTAGTTTTGTTTTTGTTTGTTTGGGTTTTTTTGGCAGTTTGCTAAAGATCTTGAAGTATGCTGTGTGATATGATCCACACCAGCTCTTGCAAATGCCTGGAAGCTCATAGGAAGTGTCCCACAATGAATAGCTTTACTAGAGTTGCCAAAGCCCTCTCTTTCCCCCATCCTCACTCACATGCATACATACATACGTGCACTACCACGGAGATCATATTTCAGTGCCCGCTGCGCAGTTTTAGGAACTTAGCCAATGAAAGAAGCTGCACAAAATGCATTTTTGGACAGAGGGGACAAACTGAAAAGCAAGAGGGAGAGGAGGAAAACAAAAACCTACCTATGGAAGCAGTCATGACAGAGATTCGGGTGGTGGAAAACTTTATGGGAGAAAGAAACAACAAGGAGCTCCCTTCTGCTGAACCAATCTCTTTGCATTCTTTCTTCGCTTTAAGAGAGGGCAGCAGGCAGGCTAGTTCCTCGAGTAAGCAGAGACTCCAGCAAAGATACTCCCCACATAACCCAGCAGTACCTTCCCATTTTCTTTCCCCAATGCAATAACCCTTACGGCAAAGAGGATTCCAAGTCTCAACTCGGGGGGGGGGAGGGAGGGAAAAACAGGCTGTTGCTCTAAATCAAGTCATTCAGCTGAAGACAGACAAGACAGAGTCCACTCCATCCAGATGGAAAATAATTCACTGATTGTTCCTGTTAGCTTTGCTGCTTGTGTCCCAGCCAGACTGCCCATTCAGTGCATTCATGCTCTGGTGACTCCACCTCATTTGAATTTGACTCTTTTTTTTTTTTTAAATCTCCCCCTCCCTCTCCAGCTGACACACACACAGCTTTGTTCCTCTGCCTCCCAATCTACTTCCTCCAGTCTGCATGCAGCACTGCAGGTCAAAGACCAAGATGGCCCTTTGGGGATTACTGCTCCCTGCCTGTTTCTTCACTGCCCCTTGTACACAAACCTGAAGTGGTTTTTCTTTATTAAATTGACCCCTAGTTCCCTGCCCCACTTAACTTGACGGGCACAACTTTGTTTCTTCATCAGAAGTGTAGGGGTTACTTTCAAAATACAGCTGGCACCTACAGCTGAGTGACTATAAAAATCAAAACCCAGCTGTTAAATATTACCAAGTTGACACCGATAAATTTAGCACCACCAATAGCTCTGAATAAGTTTGACTCACTTCCCAAGATTTCTCAAACAAAACACCATGTGCAATCCTAACATGTTACCATCTAATGTCACCCTATTATTGTTCACTGCAGCTTTTTATTTACGGACCAGGAAGATCAATGGGAAACGGTGCCGCGCTGCAATGGGCAGCACACTTCCTCCTTAGATTGTTCTTCTGTGTCCTAGGGCACCACATTTTCAGAAAGGATGACTATAGGAAATGACTTGATAAGGGCAGAAACAAATATGAGGATTTAAAACTTTCCTGTAATGAATCACTTGGCTGCATTTGACTGGTATAGAACAGCTGAATATTTTCAACCTACTTTTTAGTCAACTCTGATAGTCTGGAAGTACACAAATGGCTTGATTACATGCACCAGTACGTGTGAAACTCATACATTCAAATATAGACAAAAAATGTACATAAAGACAAAAAGAATGGACCTAAAATGTACCATTATCTTGCAAGAAGACCTATGATTTTTGTTGTTGTTGCCCACAGCTGCTATTGTTATTACCTGTATTGTTCTAGTGTTTAGGGGGCCCCCCAATCAGAGATCACCGCCCTAATGTGCTAGGCACTAACAAAACCAAAGTCCCTGCTATGAAGAGCATAAGTATAAAATGAGGGATGACGGACAGATGCAACAAAAAAAGATGGTGGGGTGGGAGAGGAGGAATGCATAGGTTAATAATGTAGCAATTGTTGGCCATGTCATCAATGACTTTGGTTAATTACACTTTCATTTCTCTTTGTTTTGGATATTTCTTGACAGACAAATATTGCTGAATACACTTCAAATTCCTATAAACAGAAATTATTAATGAAAATTGACCTTTTGTAGAAAATGTTCCCTGGCTTTGCATGAAAAGCTTAGTACTTAGGAATCTTTGGATGTCCTGTTTCCTTCCGGTTTTCAAGTCTTAAGTATTCTGAAAGGTTAAAAATCCTTGGAAAACCTGCTTACTCAGCTAATCGTGAGCATTGGGCTTAGTACAATGACTCATGGAAGGTGAGATCAGTTTTGAATTTTTGTGAGAGACCAACAAAAGACTGGATTTGTGCAGAAATGGTTGGTCCTTAACATGAAGGGCAAATGTAAAACAAATAAAAAAACCACCATTAGAATTACTGTAATACTTCCTTGCGTTACAGCCGGGGCTCGTAGCATCACCTATTGCTAAGGTTGCCCGACACTTCCCATTACAAGACCTGGTTTCAATTAACTTTAGTTTGTATGTTTGTTTGTTTTCAGCTATAACTTTGCCACACTTAAACAGTTTGGGCTGAAATTTTACATGTGAGGTGTCAGACTGATTTTTTGTTTGTTTGAAAATTTCAGTCAAAATGATTCAGCCATTTCCAAAAACAAAGGTAGGGAATAATCAAATCAAATGAAAAGTATAATCAAATTGTTTTACCCATGTTAAAAAAAGTTGACAGCCTTTTCTTTCAAACTCCTCCAGCACTCTATGCTTTAGAGCAGGGACTTGAAATTTTGCAGGGAGGAGGCGGCCTTTGTGTCAGGGACGTGCCCTTTGCTCTGCCCATATCTGACCAAGTTATAAGGTTTGAATAATTACAATTCACACATGCTTACTTGAGACTTTGATTTTAACAGCTATAATCTTTGAAGATTCCATCCTCACTGAGCATGCTCTATTCCCACACAGCTCTAGTGTGTGACTGGACTGTTCATGCATCATCTCCAACAGAGTGAATAAGCATGTTATATCCAGTTGAGGGCTACAGGAGCAAAGCTGAATCTCCCCTGTGACAGCTTCTCCCAGCTGCTTCATGCCAGAGTGGGGCTGGGCACAGGAACTGAGCACAGGGAAAGCCTCTCTCTCTCTCACTAGAGTGTATGCATTATGAGATACTTTTTTTTCTATAGAACTTCTGTGGATCATGTAATTAAAGACTGTACCATAATCCATACAGACAAGGGGGCCAAACTGAGGCTGAAGGGGCAACCTTAATTCTGGCATTTGTTAACTTTTGAGCGCTTGACATTGCAAATTTAATAATGTTCTATTAACATCTTTTTAGTATATATATATATATATATATACACACACACACACACACACACACATATACAGCTTTCGTATAAAGTTCTCAATGTGATTAATAAAAGCTTCACAATGTCCCCATGAGGGAAGTATTATTATTCCCATTTTACAGACAGGGAAACTGAGGCACGGAGTGGTTAAGTGAGTTTCACATGGCCACCCAGGTTAACTGTGACAAAACCTGGAGTTCTAACTCCTTGATGCTGTACTCTAACAATAAGCAAAACTGGACAGGACCAACAGTTGCTGAATGCTCACAAATAACTTTAGTATGAAGGGCATTCAGCAAATTAAAAAACTTAACTTTTAGTCCGGTTAACACTACAAATTTACATCAGTACAACTATGCCACATGGGTGTGAAAAATCCACATCCCTGAGCGATGCAGTTATACCAACCTAACCCCCTGGTGTAGACAGTGCTATATCGACGGGAGGGCTTCTCTCATTGACATAGCTACCGCTTCTCACAGAGGTGGATTAACTATGCCAACGGGAGAAGCTCTCCCATCAGCTAAGTAGCATCTTCACTGAAGCAGTGCAGCTGTGCCGCTGAAGCATTTTAACATGTGGAACTCCTTGCCAAGACTATAACAGGGGTCAAAAAAGAACTAGATAAATTCATGGAGGATAGGTCTATCAATGGCTATTTGCCAGGATGGGCAGGGATAGTCCCTAGCCTCTGTTTGCCAGAAGCTGGGAATGGGCAACGGGATGGATCACTTGATGATTACCTGTTCTGTTACTTCCCTCTGGGGTACCTGGCATTGGCCGCTGCCGGAAGACTGGATACTGGGCTAGATGGACCTCTGGTCTGACCCAGTGTGGCTGTTCTTATGTTCTTAGGTAAGTAGGGATATATCTGTAAACCACCACCACTATCCAGACCTAATACTTAACCATAAAATTACACATGCAGCCTTGAATTGTGCAGACTTCCTGAATGGGTAACGTGAATATTTAAATGAAGTATCCTTTTGAAATGGTAACTGGTTTAAAGAGCATGTTTTCCCCAATGTCTTTCCACTAATTTCTTCCTCCTTCAACTTTTCCTCAGGCTGCATGGTTACCTGAGATGACACAGAGTTGCTGAAAGTGTCACATCACAGAAAACAGTCTTTTCCCGGAAAATCTGGAAAAAAATCTCCATTCTTTGCAAACCACAGAAAAAGAAACTGTGGTTTCCATGGATTTTTGTTTAATATAAGCCCTACGTGTTGGGATTTATGTAAAAATGTTCATTTCTTGTGTCTGTTTTATAGTAATTAGCAAGCGTACTTGAACAAAAACAACCAGATTTGCCCCTGGTTTAAACAGTTCGTGATCATCTGCCCACTTACCATAAAAAGACATCCTTTGATGCTTATGACCTGCAAATTGACTGGTTTATCTTATCACATGATTTTTAGAGGAGATGAACACCTACAACTGCCAATGAAGTTAATGGGAATTTAGTGCGTTCAGCACCCGTGAAGATCCTGGTGTCTGTCCCGCTCAGTCTGAGGCTCATTCGAAATATATAATAACTGCAAAAACATCCACCAAGCTATTCCTGATGTGTTTTTTCCCCCTGGTATACAAGATAACCATGAACAACTTTCAGCTGAGTAAAGCTGAGCACTAGTCCTTCAAAGCTGGCCTTCTTTTGCTCATCTGTTTGCCTTTCTACCTGCTGCTTTATGGATCCCTGGCTTAATGGAGTAATGTGCAAGATGCACTCTTAGCAAAATACAAGACACGTCGCTGTTCGGCAGGTCTCCTCTAGCTACCAAGTATGAAGTGGATTTTTTTGACTCCCTTTTCTCCCTTTGTGTGCTAATAAATCATCGTTAATAATTTGACCTATAACTCTTCAAATACAGTTGTTAGTCCAGAATAACGCCTAAGAATAACTGTTGGTGTCCAAATCATTGCAGACTTTTCATTGTGAATATTTGATAAGCAAACTATGTTTGCTAGATCTGTTGGTCTGCCACTGAAATAAGTGGCCAGATTTTCAAAAAGCTTCAACATTTTCCATTATTATGCTTTGATTTTTCATACAGATTTTGGGACTGGATCCTGTAGTCACTACCCTAGCAAGAATGCTCATTAACTTCAATGGGAGTTTTGTCCCAATAAAGAGAGCAGATTGGGCCCCTTCAGTTATGTTGCTCTGAATTTTCATTGCAGTGTACAGATTAAGCATACCTAACTGGTAACAGGTTCCCAAAATATGTTTGCATGGAATGAGAACTGATAAAAAAATCAGCTTCCCAAACTCAAAGTAAACCTTTGAGGTTCAAAAGAGTATGGTTAATTTCTTGTCTTTTAATTTCAATTTTTGTTTCTGTTGGAAATAAAACAGCACAAGAAAAAAAAAATTCTCATGTTATTTCTGACCCATCCAAAGCCACTGAGTGCTGCAAAACTTAAAAGAAAAGCTACTTTTGAAAGATTTTCAGTTGTTTCCAGAACAATAAGACTTTGATAAACTTCAGCTAGCCTTTTGCTATGATTAAGCGTGGTGTTAGTTTCATATTCAACACATCTTCTCTCGGGGAGCTACATTTTACATAGTGAGGTTGTTGGATCCCTAAAGAGATCTTAATTCCCCACTGTTTAGTTAAGTGTTTCCACTACACAGATTTTATTAAAAAACAAAATGCCTAGATTCTGTTGTCATTTACAAGTATGGAACTCTCTATGGATTCAGTGAGAGTAGCATCTGTATAAGACAAAACAGAATTTGGCCCAAAGCATTTTAAACAGTCTGAATGATAATTGCTTTCCCTCAGGTTTCACTTACTTAGTACTAGTTTAGATTCTATGAACCAATTTAGTTCTCGAGTTGAAGTCACTGATGGGGTGGGCTTTCCAACAGAAAGGAATACCTGCACAGACGTTGAGTTGATCTGTCCACCGGTCTAAGGAGTTTCTCATCTGTAGAGGAACCATCACCTGTTTGTCCAAGGTGTCTCTGACTGGAGAACAGGTCTTTCTGAACCAACTCTGGAAGCAGCAGAGACATAGACTTGTTTGATCTGTCACTAAGGTGCAAGCTGTCATGTGTTGCAGGAGTTGAAGACAGTTCCTCATTGTGGGTCGAGGACTCCCCATAATTGCTCATATCAGACCTGACAAGATTATAAATCTGTCTAAGGGAAAGTAGGGTCTGGCTGTTAACAAGTCCAAATATGCCCCTATAAACTGTATCTTCCATACAGAGATTAACATGGATGTTTTTACATTCAGCTGCAGACCCAACTCCTGCAACAGAGCAAAGGGATATGTGGGTGGAAGACAGAACTGCTTCACAGGTACAGCCCTTGTGCAGCCAGTCATTGAGGTACGGGAAGACTAGTATGCTTCTTGTCTGAGTTAAGCAATGACTACTGCCAAGACTTTTGAGAACACTCTTGAGGCTGAGGAAAGGCCAAAGGGAAGTACTTGGTGTTGAAAATGATCCTGTATTATAGTGAAGCATAGATATTCTCTGTGCAGTGCATGTATTGTTATATGGAAACAGGCAGGTTGAGTGCCGAAAACCAGCCCCTTTCTCTAATGAAGGAATTATAGCAGTCACCATCCTGAACTTTTGAGACTTTACAAATGTGTTTAGAAGTCTTAGATTTAAGATCAGTCTCCATCCTCCATTCTTCTTTGGCACAAGGAAATACTTCAAGTAAAATCCCTTGCCACTGTTAGGAGAAGGAACCGGTTCCATTGTTCTTAATTGAAGGAGAGAGTTCACTTCTTGCTGGAGAACCCTGAGCAGAAATAGGAGACTGACTAGAAGTCTCCTTCATCCTTCTTCAGCCAAAGAAAGGATCACCTGCAGAAAATGGTGCAGAGTACTGTGATACTGGAGGATGGCAGTCCGGAGATCAGGGTCTTGGTACTGAGAGAAGCTCAATAGCCATGAGGAGTGAGGATACTAGTTCATCTGTTACCAAGAAGTCCTTACTATTTCTGACCTCCTATGGTATCAAATACGGGATTAGTACTGATGGGGTAGTCAAGGCCATGGTCGTCGAAGCCGACAGTACTGCCGATGGTGGGCACACTGAAGTAGACGGTGATGGTATCTGACGCCATTGCTTGCTTCCTGCCAAAGGTGCTGCATGCATGGGTACCGAATGCACAGGTACAGCCGGGCTGAAGTTGACTGTGCCGGTGCCAGTCTTGAGTGTCTACGTTTGCCCTCCTTGCTGGTAGAAGTTACTGAGGCCCTATCGGAGCTGTCTCTCTCCTTCGAGCTCTGGGACCTTGCGGACCCATCCATATTGGAGGAGAAGTCCTTTGACTCAGTGGTACTGAGTTGAGAGGTCAAGGGTTTGGAGACTATAGATCTCGCTGGAGACCTGGACTTTTTTGGAGCTGGCTCCTTAAGATGAGCGTCTGCATCCTTCTTTTTGGAAGCCTTCCCTGAAGCCTCCAAAGTCTTCCCTTTCATAGGGAAAGCCTGAGCTGAAGTAGAAAGGGCACTGGATCTGTTTGACACAGATGTATGGGGTGGAGGGGTCGGGTCTCATGACCTGACTCAGTAGCTGGCGGCAGGGAACATTCCATCATTAGCTGTCTGAGTTTAATCTCCCTGTTTTGCCTTGTCCTGTCGCTTGCAGGCGAGGCAGAAGTTGAACTTCTGGGAGACATGGAACTCCCCCAAGCAATGAGCACACTTAGAGTGACCGTTGCTCATAGTTATAGTCTCTCAGGAGTGTCAATATCTGAAACCTGGCAAGCCAGGTATGCCCTGCCAGGAAAAAAAAAGTCTCCTTGAGGTGAAAGAGAGGAGTAAATCAATCCTCTCATTACTTAGCTAACTAACTAACTAAGCAAAAGAATAAATGGACACAAATCAGACATCAAGCATGATAACATTCAAAAACCAGTCGGAGAACACTTCAACCTCCTTGGACACTCAATAACAGACTTAAAAGTGGCAATTCTTCAACAAAAAAACTTCAGAAACAGACTCCAGTGAGAAACTGCAGAACTGGAATTAATCTGCAAACTGGACACCATCAAATTAGGTGAATAAAGACTGGGAGTGGATAGGTCACTACAAAAACTAAAAACTAATTTCCCCATGATAATTTCCCCCTACTGTTACTCACACCTTCTTATCAACTGTTTGAAATGAGCCACCCGATTACCACTACAAAAGTGATTTTTCGTCCTGTTGATAGTAGCCCATTTTAATTGAATTGTCTCGTTAGAACTGACACCCCCACTTGGTAAGGCAACTCCCATCTTTTCATGTACTGTTATATACATCTTCCTACTGTATTTTCTACTCCATGTATCTGGTGAAGTGGTTTTAGCTCACAAAAGCGTATGCCCAAATAAATTTGTTAGTCTCTAAGGTGCCACGTTGTTTTTGCTGATATCACGGCTACCACTCTGATAACTAACAACTATAACTATACTAACCATTAACTATAAAAAAAAACACCACATCTTAACCACTATAGAAATATTAGAAAAGCTGAGGTACCGTCTTGGCAGACACGCTAGGGCTCTGTTTCAGGAAGCGGCAGTTGAGAAGAAACTGAGGGTGGTTCGCCCACTCACCTCTACATAGACTTGGTGTCAGGCACAAGGTTTCATAGGGAGCATGCACGGGCCAAATGGACACTGCTAACTGAAAATCTCCGATCAAGGACTCGAGAGGTACCTGTTCACCTGAAGTGGAGCACTCATAGGGATGGTACTTGAAGAAGAGGGAAGCCTCCATATAGTCCTCCCTGTTAAGTGCTTTTGCATGACCCATGCCATCAATGTGTTGATTGAACCCCGATCAACAGCCTCGTGGTGTAAAAAGCAACTCAAGTAACCATCTCCGATTTTGCTGTCAGATACAGTATTGGATGGAACCTAAGTTATGTTTCTATTTCATTTAGCTATTTTAAAGATATCCCACAACACTTCAGGCTGGAGTGTACTTAAGATAACCCCCTTTTCTTACTGAAACTGCAGTAAGTAGAATTAACTTAGTGGAATAAGAAGATTTCTACGATGTTTGCTTTGCCCAATCAATATGGTATATATATAAGCGGGGGAATAGTTCCGCTATTGTGGGGAACTTTCCTGGCTTCTGCTCTACCCCGGTGAAGTGGGCTAGTAAAAGGATCTGAGTCCTCGCTCCCACTTCCTTTACCCAGTGGCCTCCCTGCCCTTGAGGACTCCCCTTCCACTCTCCTGTTTGGCAGAGTCCTCGTAACCCCAACAAGGGCTGGGCCCAGGATTCCTGGGGGGCTCGACCCCCAACCCTGCTGTGGTCTCCTAGGACAGGGGCTAGGGTGTCCCCACTCCAGGGTACACTCTGTGCACTGGGCACTTCTCTGATCCACTGACCATTACATACAATTTAAAGCAAATGCAAATTATTTAATCAACAATTAATTTTAAAAAGAATAAGGAAAAATGGGAAAGGTTAAAGGGAACACATCACCCCGCTCTGTGGCAGGGAACACAAAACAGTGTCTCTGGAATGGCCGGGCAGTTCACAGTCTGTTCCTTCTAAGTCCCAGGCCTCCTGCTCAGGCCCTGGCTGTGCTGTAGGGATGCTGTGGGTTGGACACTTGCTCTGGTGGTGGCCACATGCTCTCAGGCTCTAAGTGGTAGGACCCTTCTTCCCAGTGTCGCCCCCGCCCTGTCGGGGTTATGATCCAAG
The DNA here is from genome assembly GCF_965152275.1 of Natator depressus. Lineage (NCBI taxonomy): Eukaryota > Metazoa > Chordata > Testudines > Cheloniidae > Natator > Natator depressus. The sequence goes on along the minus strand of NC_134235.1, from coordinate 164,481,630 downwards.
CCTGGCCTGCAGAGCCTCTTGGCTGAGGCGTCTCCCTGTGCTGGGGCCGCTGCCCGGGGTCCCCCTCGGTCTCCCCAGCTGCTCACCACACCCAGCTCCGGACTGCTCCAGCCCCAGCTCCGCCACTCGGTCTCTGCACTGCTGCTGCTGCTCTACCTCCAGCTCCATGGGCTGCTTCTTTGGCCCCTCTGCCTCTGGTTGCTGCAGCTCTGCTCCCAGGGCAGGTCTGTTCTGCAGGCTGCTTCTGTGACTCTGCTCCCAGCACTGACCTGCTTCCTGGGCTGCTTTTCTGGCCCCTCTGGCTCTGGTTGCTGCAGCTCTCCCCCCAGGGCAAGTCTGCTCTCTCTGGGCTGTGCCTCTGGCTTTGGGGCTGCAGTTCTGCTCCCAGGACAGGGTCTGCTCTCTCTGGGCTGCTTTTCTGGTCCCTCTGGATCTGGCACAGCTCTGCTCCCCAGCTTAGCTGCGCCCCGGCTTTCTCCTTAGCTCGGCCCCACTCTGTCTGACGCAGGCAAATCCAGCTCATACGGAGGACGGGACCTCCCTGGCCTCCTGACTCTCTGATTAGCCTGCCCGCCCTGTCATTCAGGCTGACCTGGAGCATTGGCCTCTCCCCATTGTTCCTGGGGACGGTCAGTCTCAGGGTCCTGATTTCCCATAGACCCTTCCCCTTTTAGTACTGGGAGCTAGCCAACCAAAACACCCCCACTGAATATTAGCAAGGGGGCAACAGTCCCCTTATATATATATATGTGCACTGTTCGTAACTCTGCCTGCAAGCTACTATTTACAGTAGTTTGTTAAGGAATACCAGGAAAGTTATTTTTCAGATCTTTCAGTGTATTTCTCAGAAGACTGACAAAAGAGGATAACTTGATTGATACCTGCTCTGCTCTTCGCTATCATTGGATTCTCCTTCCTGGAAAATCTGACACAAGTATTCCATAAGCCTTAGCTTGTCAGGAAATTAGAACAGCACCCATCTTTATTTATTTAATGTGTGTGCACATTTATACATTCCTGCAGCTGCTCAATCAGACTTCCTTGCATATTGAAAGGTACATTCTAAGGAATGTTTGGTTAGATTGTTTTCTTTCCTCTTGCCTGTCTCAATGAAGTGTTTTGTTCCTTGCTGAGTGACTAAAGTAGGTACAGATTTTGAAAGCCTCTGCCAGGAAATAAATCTTTAGTAACTTTAAACAAAAACAGTCACTAGCTGCAAAATATGTCAGATTTGCTACCTCAATCACCACCAGCTCCAATGTGTAGTTATGATAAAACAGAATAAAACCTTGTCAGGTAAAGTTAAATTCAGCTTGTTTTTTGGAGGGTGGGGAGGGAAGGGCAGCTCCCATGGAAACCTGAGATAGATTCAGCAGTGACAAACAGTAGTGTAAGCTGATCAGCAGACAGGTGTAAGTGGCAGAGAAGCATAAGATGTAAGAATTTGGCAGTCAGTAAAAAGAACAATACATATTAAGGGACTATAAGGAGAGCATTGAACAGAAAAAGCCATTAGCAGGAGGGTTTAGGGCAAAACGGTGAGATCCTGCCTTATCTTAAACCTTCCTATAAATTACTTTTCCTGTTACAACCCTTCCTCCCATCCCCCAAATTAGGCACAAATTAGTGTAAACTGTACCAAAGTCACTTTCTGAGGAATTTACATAACCACTTTGGTCACTGCTGAATTTAGTTCATTGGGTTTATCTTTACACAGTCATGGAGCTGTAATATTCCACCTATACTGCAAGGTATTTCCTGCTCTGCAGGGAGAATTCCATTGAAAAACACTGAATTCCAGTAAAAAAGGCAATCTTCCTGCAGGGCAGGGTAGGATTCGAAAGTTCTGAGTCTGTACCTTTGCGTGCTGTGTAATCTTGGTTAAACTCAGAGATGCAAAGTGCAAGTTTCTTCTGTAAGTCACTGCCAGCAGTGACTGAAATACTGATAGTTTGAGCTTGTTTTGGCATGACACCCAGTAAGCTCTGACATATATGCAGCAAAGGATTTGTATCCAGACTAGTTTTATTGACTTGAACAGAGTTTAACAGATGTGGCGCAGGGCGGAGGAGATCTGGTACAATACAGTCTGATCTATTACAGGGATTGGCAACCTTTGGCATGCGGCCTGTCAGGGAAATCTGCTGGCGGGTTGGGACCGTTTGTTTATCTGCAGCGTCTGCAGGGATCAATCATGACTACCCACACTGAGGTTCCTAGCACCAGCAACTAACTGGCACTAACTTTTCACAGTTGTTGTGCTCAGGGATATAAAAATGCCACACTGCATGGATCATATCCAGGGAAGAAGACAGGAAAACAGGCTGCCTGTGTCTATCCCACTCCTATACATGGGCGCAGAGCAGGGGATAATCTGATCCTTATTCTATAGGCCCTCTGGCTACTGCCATTGGAGCAGTGTCAATCTCTTTGAAAGCTGTGTGGTCCTATTTTCCACAGATCTGTATTTATTCTTTGGCCAGGGTTGACAGTGGGGGTACATTTGCTAGGTCTTCACTTAGCATCTGAGGGATATAAGGCAAGCAGTTCCTGAGCCTGGAAGGGCTTATTAGCCAGAATTCAAATCCCTGTCAAAGTGTTCACTACAGTTTTATTTGTTACTTGAACAACAAATTACACAGAGGGACCTCAATAAGCTATATGTAGCATGAGACAAAAGAGCCTTTATAAACTTCTGAATGCCATACAGAGAGGACCTCTTTTCCGTCAATGCTGTACAGGAATCTCCTGTTAGATAAATAATGGCTCTCATGCTACCATGAAGGCTGTATCTGCGCTTCTTCTATTTAAACCCATTTCGGGGAGATTTACATAAAATCTGACCAATTTATAAATTGCTCTGGGTGGAAACTCAGTTAATCCTCTTTGATCAAGGAGACAAATTGTTTTGTTTTGTTTTTTATTTAACGAACTGCCCGAAGCTATATTGCTTATTAGATAGGTGAGGAAAAGTGATACTGATATGCTGCACCATGTAGCAGGCATATAAATTTGGAACACTGGTGCATACAAGGAACTGCAGATCTGAACACAGCAGGAAGAAGGGTAAACCAATTAGCATTTTTCTTTTTTTCTTGCTAGAGTAAGGCATCAAATGGGAATCTCACATTTGGAAGCAGTTCTGAACTCTGTTACAACTGCTAGATAGAGGAAGCCTTGCAGAAGTTGGGAGGGACCAGCTAAGGCACAGCCAGTGAAGAGTCTGTATGGTGATCATGAATAAAGTCCTAAGGGTTTGGGTAGAGGAAAATGGTACCACAGCATACAGAGAAGGACAAAATGAATACCTGAGATAACTAAAATATCACCTTGAATAACTAAAATATCACACCCCCTCTATTTTTGTCTCAGTTTGATCAGAAACACCTTGGGAAAATTCCCGTTGGTTGAGCAACTGGTTAAAGAACCACCAACACTTGGATGGCAAGAGTATCTTCATCTCAAATATCAAGAGTTAAAAAAAGATGCTCTTGGAAATGCCTCAGAAATACAACACAAAGCTCCTCCTTTTGCCACTCATGAGACATGCTGGAGAACTTCACAATTAGTAGATTTTTAGGACCAAAGAATGTAGGCTTAAAGGGTGGGGGGAGCGTACCCTGGAAAATAGCAACTCTGGTCACCAACTGAATGAGCTTCCAGTGTAATGCTGTGGTTGAAAGGGATAATGTGATCCACGGATATATAAAGAGGGGAATATCAAGTAGGAGTAAGGTGGTTATATTTCCTCAGTATACGGCACTGGTGACACCATGACTGGAATAGTGTTCTAGTTCTGGCATGTTCACACTTCAAAAGAGATACTGAAAAATTCAAAAGGTTCAAAAGAAAGAGCTACAATAATCTGAGGATGGAAAACATGACTTATAGTGAGAGACTTACGGAGGTCAATCTATTTATCAAAAAGAAGGTTAAGAAGTGACTATATCATGATCTATAAGTACCTACAAGAAAGGGGAGAAGATATGTGATAGCAGAGGACTCTTAGTATAATAAAGGAATAACAAGATCAAATCACTGGAAGCTGAAGCTAGATTATCGAAATGGAAAATAAGGCTGTCATAAATATAAAGGGAAGGGTAACAACCTTCCTGTATACAGTACGATAAAATCCCTCCTGGCCAGAGGCACAATATCCTTTTACCTGTACAGGGTTAAGAAACTCAGGTAACCTGGCTGGCACCTGACCAAAAGGACCAATAAAGGGACAAGATACTTTCAAATATAACGGCGGGGGTGGGGGGGGGGGGGAGAAGGCTTTGGTCTGTCTGTTCTGTGTGCTTGACGGAGAGAGATCAAGAAAGCAAGCAATCCAACTCCATTAGAATTAGTAAGTACTAGCAAGGAAAGGCGTTAGTTTACTTTTGTTTTAGCTTGTGATTTTCTCTGTGCTGAGAGGAAGGTGTATTCCTGGTTTTCTTTTTGTAACTTTAAAGTTTTTGCCCAGAGGGAAATCCTCTGTGTTTTAAATCTGATTGCTCTGTGAGATTAGCTTCCCTTCTAATTTTACAGAGGTGCTTCTTTTACCTTTTTTCTTTCTAATAAAGTTCTGTTTCTTTTAAGAGCCTGACTGATCTCTCTATTGTCCTAAGATCCAGGGGTTTGGGTCTGTGATCACTCTGTAACCAATTGGTTAAGATATTATTCTCAAGCCTCCCCAGGAAAAGGGGTGTAAGGGCTTGGGGGGATATTTTGGGGGAATAGGAACTCCAAGTGGTCCTTTCCCTGATTCTTTGTTAAATCACTTGGTGGTGGCAGCGTACCCTCCAAGGGCAAAGAGTTTGTGCCTTGGGGAAGTTTTACCCTAAGCTGGTAGAAATAAGCTTAGGGGGTCTTTCATGCGGGTCCCCACATCTGTACCCTAGAGTTCAGAGTCGGGAGGGAACACTGATAAAGGCACATATATTTTACAGTAAGGATATATAACCACTAAAGCTTTGTAAATTGTTTCAGTGGAGACACCATCATTGGAAGTCTTTAAAACATGACAGGGTGTCTTCGAAAATATATTTTTTAGTTCAACAACAAGTTATTGGGCCTGATGCTGCAATTACTAAGTGAAATTCTATTGCCAGTCTTATACAGTAGGAGGTCAGACTAGATAAGCATAATGGTCCCTTCTGGCCATAAAATATATGAGACATAGCTAGGCTTGTAAGGATTAGATTTTTATGAGTAAATGTTGGTAAACGTCAATTGCACTGTATACACACAAACACACGGAAAAGTACTTTCATTAATGATTTACAGATAGGCAAAATAAGAAAAATGCTGTTTGAGAATGTATTGGAGTTTGATTTTTAAGGATATTTAGTTTGTATATTTTGACATGCGATGTTGACAATTTATGTTTAATTATTATAAAGCTTTAATTTGTTTGATCTGAATGTCCACTGTCATTAAATAGTTATCTGAGACCCCCAACTTCAACTGTGAAAATTTGGAATAGATAAAAATGGAAAAAAATGTTTAAAATCTACATTGATATTATCTGTTGAAATTATAAAAAAATAAAAATCAAATTCTGCTTAGATTAAACAGACATTTAAAGAACTATTTGCTTCTGCCATAGCTCCTTATGCCACTGCATTGACTCTTTTCCTCATTGCCTATAGGACAACAGTTTTTTGTTTCTAAATATACAAACAGTCCAGTGTGTTATTCTGCACATGCACTGACGGTAGTCTTTCAAGAATGTTTTTTCTCAATAAGGAAGGAAGAAAAAAAATACTGAAAGAAACAAATCAGACAGCTACAGACACTCTGAATAACATGAACTATGGGAAATCCTGAATAACATGAACTATGGGAAATCCTGCACTGCAGCTAATAAAAAATTAGGGGTGGGCCGAAGATCAGGAAGTAATTTTTTCCTGAGTTCAGGGGTGTTTGAATTGGGTCTTCTCTTTAAATAATAATTTTTAAAACTTATACTTACATACCACCTTTTTTCTGAGGACCTCAATGTACTTGACAAGGAAAAGTAAACATGATTACCTCTATTTTATAGATGGGGAAACTGATGCAGTTCAAATTTGACAGTGGCCCTTGCACAACTATGGATGATGCAGCAATTTAAAGTGTGGTTCTGTTCTGAAAAGTGGCTATGTAAAAATGGTACTTTCTTACTTAATAGTTTTGCTTTTTATTCATTAGCCCTGCACAGCCACAGAAAAATATCGGGGGAGGGAGAAAGAGAGCAAGTCAGGGGGAGATTCCTCCTTTGGCACATTCAACAGAATTTTTACTGAGTTCTAATCAGTGATACCTCTGCAAAACCATTTACAGCAACACTGAAGGCCTATTTTTGCCAGCAGAACCTGGATTGTTTGGGATGGTGTGTAAGAAGGAGCAGACAGAGTTTGACTTTCTGAGCCATTTGCATATTGGCAGTCAATAAAATGAGAGTATATTTGATGTGAGTCAATGAAAGTCAATACAGTTGGAGTCCCACAAAGCCATTTCTAAAGAATCCCTTTTTGGAGCAGAACCACATTTTTAAAGGAAACTGCGTTTATTCAGCCAAACCGCAGCAAATTTCACAAGTTCAGAAGCACTATGAAATGTGTATTGATTTGTTTTTTATCTTTAGCTTTAGCATTTGACATTGCTGAACCTGCTATATGTGATCTCATGGGGACACTGTCATTGTGCAAGTCTGCTGCAAGAGAATGCTTCCAACTGGCTTAAAAATGGTACAAGAGTTACGATACCATAATAATACCTAGCTCTTACATATAGTGCTTTTCATCAGTAGACCTCAAAGAACTTTACCATAGAGGGCAGTGTCATTATCCCTGTTTTACAGTGGAAAACTGAGGAACAGATTGAAAGGCCATTGGCAGAGCTAGGAACACAACCCAGGTATCTTGAGTATGGGGCCAGTGCTCTATCTCCTAAGCCACACCGTAATTTAAACAGCCTATTACAAATTAAAATGTTTCCATTGTTAGCTAAAGCCTTATTAATTCAGGTTGGGCTGTCTCACTGTCCGTCTCCAGATACTTCTGCTGTCAGGAAACAGCTGTGAAACCCATAGGCAAGGTGTAGGTGTGATTCTCTACCAGCAAAACCACGTGGGAGAAATTTATCTACTCCTCCCTATGCCCAGAATGGGCTCAGGAGCACAGATATTTCATGCCAGCCAAAAAATATCCCGCTAATTTTCCAAAACATTTGAATTAGATACGGGGGATTAGATGTGGAGTACAGACCTGGATCAGAAGTTCTGCAGAGCTGTGGGGATGTGTCTGGATCAGGGTGAAGATTCACATCCACGTTTAAGAGTTTACCCCTGGGATTTTCAAAGGAAGCCTAAGGGAGTTAGGCATCCAAATAAGTGTCCCAATGACATACAATGGATTTTGGATGCCTAACACATCAATTATATTTATTACAGTAGTGCTTATGGCCCAACAAGAAAGAGGCCCCATTTTGCTAGGCACTGTATAAACACAGAGCACTAGACAGTCCCTGTTTTCAAGAGCTTACAGTCTAAAATAGACAAGACAGACACAGGCTTGGGGAAAGGGTAGAACACATAAGCAAAATGAACAAATTTGCCAAGGTGAATCCTAAACATGGCCCTTTTAAAAAACATTCTGTAGACGAGGACAAGATAAGTAAACTGTAATTCATTTGCAGAAGCTGACCTCAGAAGTATATTTACCTTGCATTGGACTCCTCTGAAACTATTTAAGAGTTAACCGAGTAAAGGGCAAAGCCACTGCATCTGAATCATAAACAGGAATCTTGCACCCTGTAGCAGAATTGCTTCATTACTGTAGACATTATTATAGCGTGTGTTGTTGTTATTGTTTGCTACTACTTAAGTATTACCTAGGCAACCAGAAAGACCTGAATGCCTTACAAAAGGTAAAGGACACAATACTACTGTTCAAATAGTTTCAGCTGTTGTTACACAGGGATATAGAAACTACTGTACTAGATTAGAGCGGTGGTTCATGTAATCTGTTATTCTGTTTCTGACAGTGACTAATACCAGAAGCTTCAGAGGGCTTAGGTCCTAAAACATGAGGGGTTATAGCCCTACCTTTTTTCCCCCCATTACCTACCTAATGCAACTGTGGATGTTCTCAGTGTTTATACATTTAACCATTCCTTCTTTAAATCCTATGCTCTTGACCTTAATAGGCCTTAAAGCAGATGATGCACGGCAAAACTGACGTCTAATTAACATCTAAGAGTAAACTGTTGAACAAATGTTCAACAATGGAAGTTGGTCCAATTTACCTCACTGCCTTGTCTCTCAAAAACAATGGATTAGCACTTTGGGACCTAATGTCTTATTGTATAATCCCTTTGCATGTTTTCTATCATGTCTCCTCTCAATGAGATGTCAGGTCAATGATACACCCACTCAACACAAGACAAAAAGACTATTGACAAGACATTTCAACATGAGGAAAAGTCTCCTAAGTCTTACAGCCTTCATAATAAAAATCAATGTAAACAGAGTGGATTCCACTTATTAGCAACCTCTCGGTTCCCAGCAAAAGTTTCATTATCTGGAAGTTACCAATAAGTGGAAGGAAGGTTTGCAGGGTAGCAGCCAGGGAAGGAAGTGCTAGCACATTCTGAGCTCGCCTCCCAGTGCCAGGGCAGGGAGCTCTCGGAGACTGCAGGGAGAAGTACAGTGCAACCCCAGCACTTCCTTCTCTGGCTGCAGACCTGCAAACTGGCATTGCGCTAAAGCCTTCTGAAAAAATTGTTAATAAGCAGCTTGTCTTTTGCCAGTATCTGAGTCCTGTTAACACTGAACTCAATGGGATGGGATCATTTCCTGGCAAAATGTTGCTATCAACCTAAATTGTTGATACTGGGATTACTATTAACCAGCACCCACTTTATATAGTGGGAACTAACTTTGGACTTTTATAGTCAATAGCAAAAGAGGTCATTGAGATATAGAGAGCCAAATTTTATTCTCAGAAAAGTGTACACAATGCTTCGGTTATACATGGAAATTCATGCATGAAATTTAGAGCAGAATTTGACCCACAGTTCAAAGAGGCCTCAATCTTGTCTGTGTGTGTGTACCCAAACCATCGTGTGCATGATATTTATGTATTACCACTTATGCACACAACTAACAATTTATCTAAGGAAATCACATTTTAATCTGTGCCTGATTTGTGCATGCTAACAGGCGTGTGTGTGTGCGCACGCAAATTCTATCATTTTTTATGCACAAGTGCAAATACTGTGGCTATAAAGTTTAATGTCACAAAGAAGACAGTGTTTGAGGGCCTAGAATCTACTTTTACCCTAGTTTTCATAGCTGGATGCGGATGTATACCTTTGAAATGTATTTTCAGCTACAGGGGTGTGGTTAAACTCCTTTGGATACATTCCAATAAACACAACTGGGGGCAGAATGGGGGTGGGGGAAAGGATCTTCAGTAGTCAGTCATTTTGGCACCTTTCCAAACACAGCATTTCCTTGCTTTTTTTTTTCCACAGCAGTTTTTACATCTTTCCTTGTGTTTATTAAAATCCATTTGTGCGGGGAAAAATATGACACTTACATCGGCGAAAAAGAGTGGGTACAGCTAACTTATTTTTTCACTTTTACCAAACAGCAAAAGACAGTGCACAATAAGCCTCAGACCAGCGAAGATTTGCACTGTGAATAAAGTGCAAATCAAAAGGTGCAAGGGGAAACCCTTTGGGTAATCAAGGATTTGAATAATGGAAGGTGCCAAATCTGCAGATTTATGAGTGCACAGCCAACAAGTCCTATCATGCAGGAAACTGTCCAGTTTACCCAATGCCACCTGACTTATGGGAAGGAAGACTGAGGACCAGAGAAGGAACTGAGGTGGTGGAGATCTGAGCTGACCTCAGCTCTTCAATTTAAAAGCTGCTGTACATTAAACTTTGTATGTATGTCGGGGACTAAGCTGGCTAATGGTCTCAAGTGGATAAAGGTTTCAGTCACCACAGCTCTCTGCTTTCTGGGCTCCCTGCCTTGAAGAAACAGCACTGGACAAGCCACATCCATTTATGAAAGCCCTGTCATCTGACACTGGATTGGGAACATGACTGTGGGGTTCTGGATAACTGAACTTCTGATAATGGTGGATGCACTGTATCAAGAAACACACTTAGTTAAATATGCTATCTTGTTGGCATAACTCCCACTGTTCAGAGAACACCAGAGGTTTGATAAAGAGAAGCAAAACCAAGTTTATGCAATCATATACCATCACACAAACCACCTGACATACAAACTGTTGTATGCAAAATTAGGCTGGAAATCTCATGATGACAGATTATCTCATGAGATTTTTATCGGTTCCTCTTAATACTGCGGAACTTCCATTTGCGGACCCTGCGGACATCAGGAAATGTAAAAAAAGAAATCAACCAAAATGTTTCAAATCTCAATAAAAGGTTCAGACTGAAGCAGGATAAAGGTTTTGATCAGGCCTTATTTTCTATGAACCCATTCTGATCATCCTAAGTAACAAGTAATGTAATAAGGATGCAGAGTTCAATGTATGTTCAGCTTGATTTTCGCAGGTGTTGAGCACCTGGGGTTAGTAGGAGATGTTTGCGATAGCCACCTCTGAATCTCACCGCTTAATCGTTATTTCTTTTCTTGAAGGAACATACTTAAACGTAACCACACTAACTTATTTTGAACTTTCAAGAAGTAGCATCTGTTTATTTGATTTTTAGTTTTGTTAGATTCTCTGAACCCCATGTTCCTTACATGACCCAAAAACAGAAACACCAAAACACAAAGATTATGCTTGCATTATTCCCAACTTAGCCAAAGCAAGAAGATGCTGGAAATCTTACAAGGAATATTATTTCTAGTCTGACTTCCAAACTGGATGGTTCTCTGTAAGCATCAGATAAACAGCCAAATCTTTTCTGTGCTTATCTGAATGAAACCAAACTTCTTACACTTTTGTGGTCCACCCAATTTATACAGCTAATAAGAAAGGAATCCTAAAAGGATGCAGAAAGACCAGGTGGATGGACCAACTTCTGTTGGTGAAAGAGACTAGCTTTTGAGCTACACAGAGCTCTTCTTCAGGTCCAGTTGGTTATGTGTAAGGAAGGCTCCGGGAGACTAATCTCGAAGAATTCTTAGTTCCTGGCACAGTAAGTGGATGAAAAACAATGCTGCTTGTTTACACTAAAAGTTATTACATTTTCTCTAGTTTGTATCTTGTTTACACAGACAATTGACTGCAATGGGTGCATAAATGTAACCAAGAGTAGTATCTGATCCTGCGTGATTATATCACATCACTTTTTCTCTGTGAAACATACAGGAATTAACCTGTGTAGGTTAGGTCAAAGACACAGCACCATGTGTCTGCTCAGCTCCTTTATGTACATCAGTTAGAAATCAGCCCAACAACCCCGCAAAATCCTTTGTTAGTTTAACTAATCTCTTTAGATTCTTATGCATGTGTAAGAAAAAACATTCTGAAAGGCTGAAGTCACACCAAATATAATGGGTAATGACATGGAGATGGGAAGTTCTGTTTAGTCTTAGACAAAACATTACATTAAGTTGGAGTTCAGGCTAAGAGTACACATCAGTAAGTTAAGGGTAACAAAAAATTTACAGGTTTTGTAACCTGGGAAAATTCAGATGTTAGGCTGAACTTAAAAGAAATCCAAACATAGAAAGGTGCAAAAATGCACAGGTTAGGCCTTAAAACAACCTTAAATAAGAGACCTTATGACAGTGGAGGCCTGGTACAGCTCTTCCCTGCTGTGCCTCTGAAATGACTCCTATGCCAGGGAAGATGAGGGCACCTTTTACAGGAGCTGCTTACACCAGGTTTACATTAGAAGAGATTTATGGCCAACCAAAAGAATTCTTTTCAGGTCATTTACAACAAGATCACACTAAACTGACCCTTTCCCTTAGCAATCATTGATTGGAAACAACCATGCAATATGAAAGACTGTTTATTTAAACTCATAATAATATCCTTGAATTTGCTAGGATGTGATTTGACTTGAGCAAAGCCATCCTTTGCGTCACTTGACAGAGGAATGACAATTATTGTGCTCTCCTCACATGCAGACAGTGCCTAAATAAATTGCAAAAACTGTACCCAAAAATCGGATAATACTATTTTGATAGATTAGTAAGTTAGTAAATTATTATTGTGCAGGCACAATGATGATTGTGCATTATCAATTGCTTGCTCTGGCACTGCACAGAGTACTTAACAAGGGTGAACTTTACCTCTCTCTGCAGATGACCTGCACAAGGCCAGATGTGGGAGGCTTCTATACAGGGGTGTGTTTCACTCTACAGGAAAAACGGAAGTATGGTTCTTACCATGCTCAGTTCTGTACATCTCAGGTGGGCTACTGATCTGTTGACCAGGTGGACTCATTTGGCGGTAATGTGGGGGACATTTCACTGGAAGAGAAAGAAAATCAAACAACCCTTTTCCATAAATTTGAGATGCTAAAAGTAACACATTCGTGAAAAGTAAATGATGAAGACGTTTCCTCACCATATGGTGTCTCTGGTGACACTGGAAAAGCTGGGGTTGGTGGAACAGCTTCATTCCCATTTTTGGTTGGTGAGAAGATTCCCCTGTCTACTTCATCTAGGTCTTCCTGGTAACGTGCCACACTCATCTAGAAGAGGTGAAAAACAACAACATGAGAGTGTGGCAAATCTCATCAAGTCTCTACAGTACAGCGGGCCATTTTTCATTAGATTATACAAGATTTCATATAATCTGATCCACTTTTCCAATGGAGAGATCCCAGCACACCAAAGACACTGACTGACACACACACACACAAACACACACACACACAGATGGATGTGCCAGTCTATGTTAAAGTCTTTTTCTGATGAATATGACTGTTCTGTTCTTATATCCAGTGACTGTCAGGGATGGCACATCATGCACAAAACCCCATAATATGCTCAACTTCTGCTTATCAACGTGGGAATTTGTAACCTGACTCTGCTCCTGAATTTGAGATTCTATGCTGGCCATTCATTCACCACTTCTTGAATAATTCTCTCTTATTTACCTCTTTGGTCTCCCCTACAGCAATTCGTGATCCTGGATTTACAGCCTGGTCTATAGCAGTAGTTGTCATCCAGCCACACCTGGTATATGGTGGCTGCCCTGGAACATCATTGTCATACTGTCCAAGACTTAACTTCCTTATTCTTCCCCCTGATTCGTCTCCTGGTGAACCTGTTGCAGCAAATAAATAAATAATACAACAATAAATAAACAAACACACAAGATCTTAGTTTCATTAGGCCTACTACATGGTGCCAGTCAAATAATTTACCACAATATCTTTAACAATAGTGATTGACAGTCTTCAGTCACCCGTGAGGTTTCCCAGTTACTTGCTTATAACAACAGAGGAAGATGCTTGGTTAGAGTCAACCTGGCTGACCCAGGTTGCTACATACTGTATTTGCAAAGTGCTGTGAGTTCTAGAAGGCTAGGCAGTATTTCCATTGCTGCCCTTTCTAGAAAGATTAAGCTGGGAGAGGTCAGTTTTATCTGTGGATGGAATCCCACCAGTAGAGGTTGTTTATGGTATCCAATGGCAACACCTTCTGGACATGCCAACCAGGTTTTGGAGGTGAAGTCACAGCTGCTGCCCAGTGCTGTGATCTCCCAGATAGATAGACTGACAGACTTTTAGCCACCAGAGGCCCTGTGCCCTGCTGACACCAAGGGTGAATCTAGCTCATATGTATATCATCAAATATGGTGCATTTACAGTATTTGTACTGAAAATATTCACAACAGTTAGACTATTATGTATGTAACAAAGAAAAGTCACATCCTTCTGATGACTGAGGAATGAAGCATTGCAGAATAAACCAAGACAGTAAAATGATAACAGAGGGTGAGTGAGGAGTAGCATCTGTTTAAAAAAAAAAAAAAATTCGGAAAGTGGCTACTGGAAGCAACCCCTATTTCATCATTATTGTGGGAATTCAAGACACCAAAAGGATGCTACAGGAGTTCTTGCTGATTAGTCAGCATAAAAAGAATAAATGTCTAATGCAGTACTTGAGATACTATTGAGTGCTGCAGCTGAAATTGCATATACTCCTAAAAAGTCTAAAGATGTCTCTTAAAATACTTCATAAAACATTCTTGAATTTCCAAGGGAGCCTATTTTGATTGTTTTGCATCATTTGAGATTAAGCTTTTCTGTGATAGTTTCCAACTTTAATCTAATTACTTGGGGCATGAAAGGACTTCTAAAAGACATCCTAAGCAGTGAGCAGTGCCAGACTCACACTGGGATTTGACACAGTGCATTACATCTAAATGAGCAGTTGGATCTGGAATATGCATTCTCCAAACAGAATGCATTTTACGGATACATCCATTTTCTAGTCTGAAATTGCTGGCAATAATAGAAATATGAGATCCATCAGACAGCAGAAAAATTTGAACTACAGCTATCTTAACTTTCATTAGGGTAGCAAGGTGTGACCACACTGCATCAATACACATTTAAAAAAACCAAAACCAACCATGCCTGATATCACAAACAGGCGTTATACAGAAAAAGAATATTTTACGCAACATTAAAACATTGACTGGGCTCCCAGTGCAATACAGAAGGAATTAAGGGTCAGATTCTGCTTAAATATACATGTGCAGCTTCTATATATACATACACATCACTGGAAACTGGAGGCTGATAATCAAAGGCAGAACGTCTCCCACAAGTTATACCGTGGGATTTGCATAAGGGCTCAGCGTTGTCCAACTCTGCTCCCACGGAAATCAATGAATGTTTTGCCATTGACTTCAGTAACAGTAATTAGGTCAATGCTCACCACTTTTGAAAAATCCTACCCCTATCATATCACTTCTAAAATTAGCAGCCAGGCTTACCCAAAACATGCTAACACACTCAGCTTCATCTCATCTATATTTAAATCTGAACATTCTACGACAAGCTGTTTTTGAAACATGGCTTTAAAAATAATTAAGACTTTGGGCATGGCAACGCTTGGAGATATAGAGCGCCGGGAGTTAAACCAGCCCTTGGAGACAGCAGCAGGGAAAGCGCTGCCATGTGTTCACACTGTCAGCTGCAAGCACAGTGGCGTGGCCACATTAGCAGCTCTTGCAACACCACAGAGAGCAGTGCATTGTGGTAGCTATCCTAGTATGCAAGGGGCTGCAGCGTGCTTTACAAATGTGTGTGTGTAGAGTGTGAGAGGGAGTGTGTTGTGTGTATGTGGAGGGAGAAACAGTGTGTTTAGGGGGGCAGAGAGTGTGTCAGCCTGCTGTCTTGTAAGTTCAGACAGCGGCAGGGAGAAGAGGGAAACCCCAACATCAGCCTCCACCCCTGCCTCTCTCTCACACATACCTGCCTCTGCAGCAGGAGCATTCCACAGTAATGGTTTGCTTTGTCACGGAGCAGATAAGCATGCTGGCTGTCAGAAATGGAGCTTTGAAAGAGGATATCCGCATGCCTGCAGCCGAGTTCAAAACAATGACCAGAGTGGCCACTTGACTTCAAGGGATTATGGGACATTTCCAGAGGCCAATCACAGTGCAGTAATGCAAAATGTTGTCTACGCTGACACCCCGGTGTTTCAGCCAGGGCGCAGCAAGCTCTATGCTTCTCGTGGAGGTGGACTACCAGGAGCGCTCCAGCTGCAGAGTCCAGGTGCTCTACGTTCCTTGCCAGTGCGGACACCTCAGGAGTTAGGGCACCTGGGGCTGATTTAATGCGCTCTAACTTGCAAGTGTAGCCAAGGCCTTTGCAAAATGGAAATACTGCTCACATTTTAAAGAGCCATGTCACAAAAACAACATATCCATTAAACTCAAAATTTTAGAAACAAACTCGCTCTCCTCCAGCTAGAATCCATGACTGTAGAATTTCAGAAAGAAAAAGATTTTTGAAAATCTCCCTCTGCAAGCCCAATTTCCCCTTATCATTTACTCAAAGGCAGAAGGTGCCCAACTCTGATTGATTTTCCAAGGCACCTAATTTCCCTTTGTGCCTTTGAAAAATCTACAACTTCACAGACAGGGAATTATAACCACTTTGCAGACTCATCTTGAGTGATGCTAAGTGCCCTCTGAAAAATCCCAATGTGTCCAAAATTTCTACTGGACCCAGAGCCAGCGCTAGGCATAAGCAGACTAAGCAACTGCTTAGGGTCCCACGCAGTTCAAGGGGCCACCCCATCCACTTTTTATTATAAGTATTTGCCTGTTTTAGTATTGGGGGGTGGCAAAAATATTCCTGTTTAGGGACCCCAATGGGCTAGCACCAGTCCTGACTGAAACTGAGGATGCCCGGGCCTATGGGGTGCTCAGCATTTTGTAGGATCAGACTCTTCACCAAAGAAGTCATTGTCATTCCTATAGTGATACTACTTAGCATTTATACTATGCTGGATGGTGCCCCTTCTCTCTTCCATCCATTTTCCAACCATCAACTAATTAGTTAAGGATTTACTAACGTCATTCTAAAATCTTAACATATTTTTTGCACTGGACATTTCCTTGTTTTGTTTTAAAAGCTAAATAAAGGATGGTTTATGTTCATTTAACCCCAAAATGTCTGAATGGATTTTTCTTATAACCTTAATAAGAGCTGTATTTCATCAGGGATGTTCCATGAGATTAATAAGATAACTTCTATGAAGCCACATATGTGGTTCGCAGAGGGCCACCTGTGCATAGCTGATATGAACAGAGACTTCATAGAAGTTAGACATTTTGTCAGCATAACCTGCAACCCTTGTGAGTGTCATAAAACCCATACATTATAAGCTTCCCCAGAATATCCCATCACAGCAGTTACAAGCTCTTCTTCTGACACATAGCTCATAGATCTTAAACTTTCTGGCAGAGCTACTGGTTTAAAAAGAAAAAGAAAAGATTGCAGTGAGAACCCAGAGTTGTTCTGTGAAAACTATTGAAAAGACCCATTTTTATTCTTCTCTGCCATGTGTCCAGAACTGTGAAGGCTCTGAAACTAGGTAGGTAAACTTCAGGGCTCCACCTTGTGGAACATGGGAAAATATTCTACAAGGAAATGTTTGCTATTTTTGATGAAAAGTGATTTAATGTGATGACTGATATGGACAAAACATTATCTAAGTTAGACTAGAGGATGCAGAGAGACAAATGGAGAGAGATGGGGAGTAAAATGCAATGGGAGCTGGCATGGATCTGGGCAAAGCCTGGGCAGGTATTTTGAATGTAATGATGAAAGAAAGGAAAAGCCATAGAAGGAATTTACAGGAGTAATGTGATCAGAGCATGCCACAGTAAGATGACCCGTACTGAACAGTATTATGAAGCTTTTCCAAAGCTTCCCCATTTAAGGCATCGGGCATTTGTTTATTTACAATTATCTGTTTAAAAAAAAAATGCATTCTTCAATTAACAAAGTGTAAAGTGCTCTGAGTCAAGAGTTGCTGGAATAACTTTTCCTTTGGTCACCTCATTTACTATTCTTCCTTATAATTTGTCTTAAAAGCTTGGTAGAGCTTCAGACCTAACCCAGGACTGTGTGTTTATTTTTGAGAGTGCTTTTTGTATACTGTTTGTTTCTTTCCCCGTCCTCCACTCCCCAGCTAGATACAGATATTATTTATCTTTGTAAAGATCAAATAATAGTGTTCCTCAGAACTGGCACCAGGCCAGTGCCAGATGGTTATCATTTTGCTAAGGATACATCTAATGGTAGGATGGCTGGTGGTAAAAAGTTTATCTGTGGTATTTTAACTGCTTAGCTTTCTTGGAGCACTACCATTTAAAAAAAACTGTCTGCAAAGGCTGGTTAACAGCATTGCTTTACTTGATGCATTAGTAGTTATCTGGGCTAAACTGCAAGAACTGTATTCATTCCATAGTACTAAGCTAGGTTTCTATTTTATCTCCATGTATGTTAAATTCCTGATTACTGCATGTACAATGGCCACCATTAAAAAGTCAACATTTACTGTCAGTTACCACAATGACAACTGAGATAAGACAGTGTCTGGTTGCTTCCCCTTGATCCATAGGGTCTGTGGGCTAGCCCCAGAGACAGTTCTGTACAGGGGTGCAAGGAAGACAATATTGTCACCTTTAGATGGACCAGTTCAGGAGGACGCTCTTCAGGTAGACCCTTTCAATGATTTTTTTCTCCCTTAGGTTTTCCATTGGGAGGTAGGGAAAGATAATCATCAGGCCCAAATTGTCCTTATAGTTACAACAGGAAATAACTGTGGATGACTTTTTAATAGTGACCACTGTAGCTGGCAGTGGTACAGGTCAGCGGCACAGAGCATCAAGGTAAGGAAAATATAGTTCTGCCAGATATCACAAACTTTTAAAAGCCTTCTCCTGTTTGTGAAAACAGTTAACCAACAGCCTGATGCAAAGCCCAGTAAAGTTAAGAGGGATCCTTAACTTCAGTGGGCTTTGTGCAACTGCATACATTCATCTTCATTGTTCTGAAATTGGATTTTTGGAACAAATCATTAAAAAGAACAAAGTTGGGTGAAAAAACACATTTGTGTTCATTTTGGGTGAAATTCATCTCTGCAGAGGGGCCTGTACCCCCTTTAAGCCCTATTTTGAGGATTTAAATGGGATGTGAGTGGCACATAGGCCTTGTGCCACCCACCTGCACAGGGGATAATTTCTCTCCAGGACACTAAACAGTCTTGGTTTAATTTACATTACTAAGTATCACTTTTCCCTTTCTAAAAATCTTTTTACAAGAGCAATTTATCAAAGGAAAGCTAATTACACCTGACAAAGGGCACTTTGAACAACTGTTTTCAGTATGTTTGGAACCAAATCACTCACACGGGAATCAATGGCATAACAGAATTTCTTGGTTGAAAATCTCTTAACTTTCACTTTCCCTAGGTTGCCACTACAAATAAATGACAATTTAGCCGTTACATAGAATTTGCTCATCTGTAGGCCTCATGGAATAGGACCCCTTTGTGCTATATTCCAATTCAGCACCTTTAATCAGATGGCAGGGTTTCCCTTCCCACTTGTGTACACATACGCATGCACAAACACAGACAAACAGTGACACACACACACTGTAGTTTTCCAGTTAAGGACATACATCTAAATTAAGTTATTGCTTATAAAATATATATGTAAAAATAAAAATACCAACAACTTCACTTCCAAGTTCAACCGTAAAACTGTCTTTATAGTTTATTTTTACAAAGTAAATTACAACAGGGAGGTTAAACTGAGCATGTTTTCTTTTTCCCTATTGATAAATTTTTACCAAGGTTTCTGAGCAGGAAGAAGGGGGTTCCGAATCTTTCTACTAAATTATAAAATATTTTAGTGGTCACCACTGTGGAATGAAGCTATAGGTCAAACTAAACACAGAGAAATAATGTAGGAAACTCCCTTATAATCTTGTTTCTTTAATCCAGTCACAAATAAACAATCACAAATCAAGTTTTTTTATAGTACAGATGAATTTTGTTGATTTATACTTAGCCATTAAAGTTGTCAACTGTCTTTAAATTTACAGTCATCTCAAGGAAACAAAGCTGTATTTGGTTTAAAGTTTTAAAAACTGCCATCATTTTTAAGTGCTCCTAAGTCATATTATTCAGCATATGTGGTTTATGTATTGAACAAATGTGTGTTTAGAGTGGTTTCTTCATTAGCACCTTTCAGCCTGTGTTTTGCACAGCTGGAGTGCATTAAGTCTTTCTTGACACAATAAAATATTGTTGATTATAAAAAATTACAGGCGTAAGCTAGAATTGACAAGGCCAAGAAAAAAATCAACATCAGTGCTTTTTGCACAGACATGAGAGACCCTCTCTCCTGACACTGTAACTCACTGCCTAAATGAAATTCCTGAATGGTGTAAATGGAGACTTACTTCCAATACTAAAGCACTTACATTTCCAATGGAGACTTACTTCCAGTACTTCCTCTTCCATAACTATTGTACATGGCAATTTTTGGTTCAAATGCTTTTATAGGTATGTGATGATACTGTGGAGCAGATCTGACATACAGCATGAATTGTAATACAATATAGGGAACTTGGTGGTGTTTGCATATGAAGGTTCATTTAATTGAGAAATCCAAATATTATTAAGAACATGTTCTGCTCTACAAGTTCCTATTTATACTTCTTCGTCTAATCCACCTAAATGCAGTTCCCAGTGAAATAACTGCACAGATGAATGATGTCATCTTATTCTCTGAAGATATTTAAATCTTATGTTGCTAAATGACAAATACCATGTTTTGACAATACTAAAAGCAGTGAGCCTCAAGCTATGGAAACATAGCCAGTGACATGAAAATACTATGGTCTGAGCCTTACATTTCAGAAGTTTAGTCAATTTTTTGTAAAGTTATTATCTTTAGTAATCTAACCTTCCACTCACTGAAAGGAAATAGGTTTCAGAGTGGTAGCCGTGTTAGTCTGTATCAGAAAAAACGAGGAGTTCTTGTGGCACCTTAGAGACTAACACATTTATTTGGGCATAAGCTTTTGTGTGCTAGAACCCACTTCATCAGATGCATGGAGTGGAAAATACAGGAGCAGGTATAAATCCATGAAAAGATGGGAGTTGCCTTACCAAATGTGAGGTCAGTCTAACGAGACAATTCAATAAACAGTAGGATACCAAGGGAGGAAAAATAACTTTTGTAGTGGTAATGAGAGTGGCCCATTTCAAACAGTTGACAAAACCTAAACCTAAATTTCCCCCATACTCATTTCCCCCTACTGTTACTCACACCTTCTTGCCAACTGTTTGAAATGGGCCACTCTCATTATCACTACAACTCCAAGAGAAACTCTATAAACTCATTCCCCAAGAACCCACCCCAGGGACGTTCGACATGCTTCCTAAAATACACAAATAAGGGAACCTAGGCAGACCCATCATATCTGGTCACAACACTCTTACTGAAGGAATATTGGGATTCATAAAAAACATCCTCAAACCACTATCGCACAAAGGGCCAGCTTCCTCCAGGACACAACCGACTTCCTCAGCAAACTCCACATTAACAACCTCCCTCAGAACACCATCCTTCCCACCATGGATTTCACTTCCCCATATACCAACATCCCTCACAATTATGGTATTGCTGCCTATCTCAAATATTTACAAGACAATGGACAGCCCTCATATATCAACCCCAAACACATTGCCAACTCATTCATTCCATTCTCCCCAATAACAATTTTACATTCAACAACAAACACTTTGTCCAAACCATGGGAACAGCCCTGGGTACTAGGAGGGCTCCCCAATATGACAACCTCTTCAATTGGCCACCTTGAAGAAGAATTTCTGGACAAGTGCACTATGAAGCCAATTATATACTGAGATACATCAATGATATTTTCATCCTCTGGACAGATGAGTTAATCTCCCCGATAGATTTCCACCACAACATTAACAATCACCACCCGTCCATTAAACTCTCACTGGAACACTCTCACACTAGCATCAACTGCCCGGCTCCATTTTTTAAAAAATCATTTATCCACATGCAACAGTTTCAACAGGGGAGACTGAGGGAACCCCACAGCAGCATATCCCACAGCCCAGGGGTTAGTGCACTCATTTGAGAGGTGGCAGATCCATGTCCAAATCCCTTCTCAGGCAGGGGGGGCGCTTGTGCTGGGTGTTGTCCTACAACCCAGGTGAGGACCCTAGCTACTGCTACTGGCCTGCTGACCCTGGTCCTCCAGCACAGCCTCATCTACTTCCCCTGGGAAAAATTCCTGGGTCCTAAAAGGCAAAATTTGGGTGAATAAAAATTGGTAGAATCTAAACACTCGTTTTTCAAATCCCTGAGGATCTTTCAGGGAAAAATCAGTAACATGGATAAGAGTATCAGCATCTGGTCCCAAGCATTTGGCTAAGTAATTCATCCTTCGGTTTACTAGTATTTATTTGCCTATATCTTTCATCTGAGGATCTGAATTCTTACAACAGAATGTGAAGTATATACCACATCACTTTTTATTGTTCTCATTACATAGACGGGCAAACTGTGGCATGGATAGGTTAAACACTTGTCAAGGTGTCACACTGACAAGTCAATGGCAGAGCCAGAAATAGAAGCCAGGAGCCCTGGCTCCCAGTCCTCTGCTCTACTTATTAAATCATAACTAGCACTCTCTAAACTGGGAAGATTTCCATATGAAATCTTTCCCTTCTATCGTGCTAGCATAAAACAGCCTTCTTTAAAGGACAATCCAGTATTCCCACACACATTTTGAATTTGTACATATTTTCTTCCATATTTTAATATCTTAGTACACCTATTCATGAAGTGCCTATGAAACTGGGTATATCTGATATAGTTTAAATTAAGAGAAAACCACTTTTTTTCACAAAAGAGGCTGCTATACCCCATGAAATCACCAATCACATCCACACCTACCCAGAAAGATAGCAAGACAGAGATAGAACACACCAAACTTGTGATACAGAGGAAAGAAATCTTGACCTGTAGACTAAATATCAAGAGATTCCAGAATCTGTGTTCGTGAAAAGTCTGGACAAAACTATGCAATGTGCATTACACATTAGAAAGAGTCCAGACTGACACGTGTACTGTAAACCTGACATTTAGAGGACTCCCAACCTGGCTTTTCTTTTTGTATCTGCAGATAACTACAGGAATAATGTTGAACACAAAAAGAATTTTGAATACAAAGCAGTTCTTCAAAGCTTTCCTTCTACTTTTTAATTTGAAATACTGGATTCTCATTACACAGGAACAAAATAAGGCGGCTGTATCAGATGTACGAAAAAGAAATTAAATTGGTTAAACAGACTGTGTTCTGCTTCCATAGCCAAAATCTGGAGTTTTAAACTGCATTTTCTAACATGTTTCAGAGTAACAGCTGTGTTAGTCTGTATTCGCAAAAAGTGATATATGCCATCATGTGCCAGCAATGCCCTTCTGCCATGTAGAAAACCTGGATTTGTGCTGGAAATGGCCCAACTTGATTATCATGCACATTGTAAGGAGAGTGATCACTTTAGATAAGCTATTACCAGCAGGAGAGTGGGGTGGGGGGAGGTATTTTTTCATGCTTTGTGTGTATAAAAAGATCTTCTACACTTTCCACAGTATGCATCCGATGAAGTGAGCTGTAGCTCACGAAAGCTTATGCTCAAATAAATTGGTTAGTCTCTAAGGTGCCACAAGTACTCCTTTTCTTTTTATTTTCTAACATGTAATCACTTAATCCTACAATTCATTTCAGTGTCCATGTGATTGATCTTACAATGATCAGCTGCTAGAAAAAGCAAGGTGTTTAAGCTGAGAGATGTGCAACATACTGTATTTACTGGATGTTCTGCTTTTGCTGAACACAAAGTTATACCTACTGTTTGAAATGCAGAGATGAAAGCAGTTCAATTTTCAGACCTGGCCTTTAGCCAACAGCAAATCAGTTTTTACAAAGCTAAACAACATTAGAAGGCTTATAAGAGCAGTAAGAACTTACAGTGGAACCATGCAGGTAAAGCTTTCACTTCCAAACTGTAAGAACTAACGCATTTATTCCCAACAGTAATTCTAAACAGAAGGCAGCTTTACATCAGTTTCAATCCTTAATGAAAAAATCACAACGGTTATTACGTCGAAGTACAACGTTCGAAACATACATAGGTGGATTGTGCTATAGGCCAATATGTGGGGGTATTAGCACTTCATAGAAAGGTACTTTTGTGTAATTTTAAAGTAAACAGCAAGGTGAACAGAGCTTATGTGCATGTGGTGTTGGTTTATTCTAAATCAAAAGAATAAATATATGAAGTCCATGGTCCCAGGCACAAATGGGATGTAACGGATTACTTCTTTGGACAAGATACTCATTCAGCACATAAAAATAATGTGCTGCCTGCATATTGGATAAATGTGTGATAGGCGGTATTATTAAAATGTCAGGGTGGTAGACGGATTTTGGGGTTTAAATATAGCAAACTAGGATTAGTAAAAATTAAAATGGATGACTCCTTTCTGATGGAGCTCAGGAAGCCTTGCCCACTGTTTCAACAATGGGTTCATTCAGTACACTACTTTTATTTCTCAAGCAGTATTTCAAAAATAAGTCTCTTTGGAAATTTTAAATAATTTTAACACTGTCCTTTCGCAACAGACAACGGTAATGTCTAACAACTAAAAAAAATTTTTTGGCAATAGTGAAACACACAGGAAAATTTATCTTGACATCTGTTTGACTACAATCAAGTAACAGAACTTCTCATGTGAGGTAGTATATCGAAAACCTAAGGTAGATAAATATCAGTTTACCACGTGCTCTGAAGTTCAAACACACACTCACACATTTTGGATGACATCCTCACCCCCATTCCAGCACCTATATGCCGAGTAAAAGGGCCAGAACAGCATAAAGGGCCGAGGAGCCTCTCTGCACAGGAAGCATGGAAGACAGCCATGTGGCTGCCTTCACAAGCCCTAGCATAGAGAGATTATGTGGGCAGAAAGAGCGTGTTGGGGGCACGGCTACACCATGTAGTACTACAGAAATTCCAGGCTATATGGCTGTCCAGAAAGGATGCCATAACTTAGGCCCACAGAACAATCTAAGATATGCTAGGGCCTCTACCAGACTGTGGGGTGGGGGTCAGGCTAATGAAGGGCTTTTACTAACAGGTAAATACATTGTTTAACTGGAATTCTCTGTTTCTCTGCTCTCTGCCAGGCTTATCTGGGCTCACAGGAGATGGATGAATATTTGACTATGTCTTTGGTTAATTCTCCCCAAACCCCCAACTTATTAAAATAATAATTGAACCAAAAGGAAATGAAATCTCTCATTGACCCTTTTTGACTCCTGAACTCCAGGTTTTTCTGGGGCAAGTTTGAAGGAATGGCTTTGTTACTCATTGCGCCAGTGTGTTCAGACTCTGTGGCTGGGTGTTGCAAGGTTTTTTGACTCCGTGGTATCAAGCAGGACGCTGTGTGAAGAAGGGACAACATTCTTCAGAGTGCATGCTGCCTCTAGCGTTGATTTCAACACCTGGGAAATGGAAAAACCACCTGCCATGACTGCAAGTCATAAAAAAGACTCTATTAGGGAATATTTTCAAGAAATTCCTGTGCCCCAGGGTAAAAGAGGTACATGTGCAAAATGTAAACAGCGCAACAAAAGAGATGCAAGGCCTGGGTGTCAGAATAAACCAACAGTATGAAAAATGGTCCTCAGAAGGCAATGACTGAAGATGATGTGGACATGTGCGGATCAGTTAGTAAACTGATTTTTCTACCATTCTTATGGACTGCCTACCATGCGTGACTAAACAAGTACATGATCACTTAGATTATTGTCATACATTTGTGTTTTGTGTGGATTACTTCTGAATTTCAAAATATAATGAGCATGTTAGTTTGTTGTGGCAGCATTTAACAATCAAATTTTTATGGGTACTGCTGGACTTCTGAAGTGATTTTTTATTGCTCAGTGTAATCAAACATCCAAGGTGAAGATTTCATGTTCAAAAGTAAAGTTTGATTAGGCATTTATGAATTTTAACATTTTAAAAACACCATTTTCACTCTCACGCTGTTTGGTATGTTGCTAGAAATAATGGTTTAAATATATTTAGATCGATAACCCTTGTGATTTATTTAATTATTTCCCCCATAAAGCTGGGTTTGGAATAAATTATGTCCTTTAAACTGTGGTACAAACAGATACAGTAAGAGGAAACTTTCACTTACAATCTCACTTTTCTAAAGCAGTGCAACAAATAATATTCAGTGAGAGAGTGATTTTTTTTTCTCCATTTTGTTTCAGAGCCCAGCGTAGCCATACGGAGTTATGACATCCATCATCTCAGCATCTACGTCTGTCATCTGCTGCTACCACAGTAGTGTGGCAACTAAATATACAATAGATAACAAACTACTTTAAAAAAAAAAGAAGAAGACGACTTTCTTCATGATTCAGTAAAACCATGGATGAGTTCGTAACCAGGATCAGCAAATTCCATCAAAACTCCGTCGATTAAAAGAAATTTTGCTTCATTTATGCAACAAATTTTCCCCTTTGTCTTGTTCAGAACAAACATTTGATGGCAATGGTTCATTCATTATGACCAGGCTACGCTCCAGCAGGCAGAGCAGACATTGCCAGAAGGTTACTAGATATATTTTATGAGAAGGAAATGGAACAGCATGCAAAAAACATTAATAGGAAATTAGTTAATCTGAGTCTTGATAGCTGGAGCAATGTACACAATGATTCAGTGATGTGTACTTGTGTGACAACAGAAGATGGGGTTGTCTAACTTACAGTAACAACTGATACATGAAGAAATGCCCACACAGCAGAATACTTAAAAGTAGTAGCAGTAAAGGTTATAACAACCTGTGAACAAAAATTCAAGTGTCAAGTGCGTAGCTTTGTTACAGATAATCCTGCAAATGTAACAAAGGTGAGAAGATTATGATAATGAAGGGAACTTGAAATGTATATGCGTACAGTGCTCATCTGATGTAACTTTGAGCCAAACTTAAATACAACTGCAGGAATAAAGGAAAATGTTGTTGATAGTGCAAAATACTTCAGAGTAACAACCACTTTGCTTCAGATTCATGAAAGAGAGCAAGAGGATTTCTCCCCCAAGATGTGCAATGGAATTCAGTGGTTGACTGTTTTGAGCTATCTATTGAGAACAGGCCTATTGTGAGGACAACTTGTGAAGAAAATAGTGACGACATAGATGGAACGATCACAGCCAAAGTAGTCAACATGGGACTAAAGAGAAATGCAGAATATCTACTGATTATACCGAAACCTATTTCCCTCACCTTGGACACCCTCCAAAAGGATTGCTGCTGTACTACTGCTGCTGTTGAAATTTGGAAAGAACTTGAAAAGCCGCTGAAGAAAAAGATACTGAACAACAAAGTTAAATTGTAGACAATAAAGAAGTGGATGAATCAAGTCCTTATTCCACCTAATTTTCTTGCCAATATTTTCAAGCGAAAGTAGATGCCTAACTACTGAAGAAGAAGATGCTGCTATGACATGGGCATCTAATAATTACGCATCAATAATGCCAACCATAAAAAATTTCAGGGCTGGGGGTGAACCATTCAAGCAGTACAAGTTTGATGATGATATTTTAAAGAAAGTCACACCACTGAACTGGTGGAAGTCACTAGCTGAACACCTGGAACCAGAACCTGTTGAAGTGCTAAGCCAGCTTTTCACAGCAATAGCCTCTTCTGCATGCACAGAAAGAATATTTTCTTCATTTGGACTAACTCAAAGTTGAGAAATCGATTGGGAGTTGACAAAGCAGGAAAACTTGTCTTTCTCCTCTAGTACATCAATGGTGGGTAACCTGGGGCCCATCAGGGTAATCCACTGGCGGGTGACCGGACAGTTTGTTTACATTTGCATGGCTGCCTGCAGCTCCCAGTGGCCACGGTTCACTGTTCCTGGCCAATGGAAGCTACAGGAAGCGGCAGCCAGCACGTCCCCGCTGACCACCAGTTTCAAGATCTAATTTTGAGTTTTGTCTGCTGTAGGGGTAGATTTACCGCTGTTGGCACAAGAGCTATGCTGCCAGGTGGCTGCTGCTCCACACACCTGGAGAAGGAGAGGTTACAGTAACTGCCTCCACATCAACCTTCTTCCACAGTGCTCTTTCTACGGTGGATGGCCCTGTGCACCCCGGTTGTGCCAAAAGATAATAGTCCATTATTAACCTGGAATAGACTCCCAAAGTCTAAAGACTTCACTATCGTCTTTAGACATTAGGAGTCTATTCCCTCCTCTATCTGTGCAATCACAGTAACTCATCATTAAGATGAATGAGAGTTACTCATGCATACTGAGAACAGACCTCTTTGTTTCAAGTAAGATTGAAAGGATCAAGCCATTAATATATTCACTGCTTGAACACAAAAATCTCCAGATTCACAGTCAGAGAGAAATATCATCTCAAGCATGGATTAATCAGGACTGACCCTGTAGAAGAGCACATTGCACTGTGTCTGTGAAATATATATATAGGTGTGTTAATCTTTCTAAAACGTAACAGTTTATGCCAGGGGTGGGTAAACTATGGCCTGGCTGCATCTGGCCCTTCAGATGTTTTAATTCGGCCCTTGAGTTCCCGCCGAGGAGCGGGGCCAGGGCTTGTCCTGCTCTGGCGCTCCAGCCTGGGAGCAGGGTCAAGGGCTTGCCCTGCTCCACACAGCTCCCAGAAACAGCGGCATGTCCCCCTCCAGCTCCAATGCGTAGGAGCAGCCAAAGGGTTCCACACACTGCCCCCGCCCCAAGTGCTGCACCCATTGGCCAGGAACTGTGGCCAATGGGAGCTGCAGGGGTGGTGCCTGCAGACTGGGCAGTGCGCAGAGGTGCCTGGCTCTGCTTCCGCATAGGAGCCAGACGGGGGGGCACATGCTGCTGCTTCTGGGAGCTTCTTGAGGTAAGCACCGGCCAGAGCCTGCACCCCTGACCTCCTCCCGTGCCCCAACCCCCTGCCCCAGCCCTGATCCCCCTCCCGCCCTCCAAACCCCTCGGTCCCAGCCCAGAGCAACCTCCTGCACCCCCAACCCCTCATCCCCAGCCCCACCCCAGAGCTCGCATGCCCAGCTGGAACTCCCCACCACTGCATCCCAACCCTCTGCCCCAGCCCGGAGCGCCCTCCCGCACCCTGGACTCCCCATTTCTGGCCCCACCCCAGAGCCCGCACCCCCAGCCAGAGCCCTCCCACCCTCCTACAACCCAACCTCCAATTTCATCAGCATTCATGGCCCACCCTACAATTTCCCTACCCAGATGTGGGTAGGGACAAAAAGTTTGCCCACCCCTGGTTTATGCCATAGCCAGAAATTTTTTTTCTGTTTGCACTTATAAAAATACCTTTAGCACAGTTCATAATGATTTGCAAGTCAAACTATTCTTTCTTATTCTACGCCAAGACTCTGTAGACAAGGATTTGACTCCCAGTAATTCACTAATGTGAAATGTACCAGGACCAATTTTCTCCATAGGCTGGATGTGTCACAGTGGCTAGTAAACACATATACAATGCTGGAATTTCTGTGTTACTAACAAGTTTAATCAGAGGAATCCTTATCCACCTATAACAGACTGTACAGTGGTTGCCATTTAAGTCAACATTTATGATCAGTTAGCACCCAGTCGTATGCGAGACACCACAATTATGATAGTATATTAAGTAGTACAAATGGATTCTACTTTCCTGTATCTAGAAAAGGAAATTAATGGGATAACACAGATAGTACTATGTTAACTATTGATACATGCTGATTATTTTTTTAATTATAACTACTGCAATCTCTAAAATCTCTTTACCTTACGAGAGTTAATGTGCGGTCTTATTTAGTTGTGTTGATCTTTAAGGAGTAAATTAATAACCAATATTTGCATAGTAACATACTAATTCTGATCTTACACCAAATGTAAATCTATAGTAACTCAGTTGAAGTCAATGGAGTTCAACCATTGTAAATTAGGTCAGAATCAGGCACCAACATTAGTCTATGGGATGTACAGTATCTCAGTGCTTGTATGGTAATATCCACACCCATACAGAAATCCGTCGACATCATATTTGGACATGCCACATTCTCCTGTCACTTTGCAAAGCCTTTCAGATGGGCCAAGCTGCTTTCCCATTACACGTCAGAGTAGAAGGGAACATTTGGAATAGCTCAAAAAGTTATTTTAAAAAATACAGATATGTGAAAGGATTTCTCTCTCTCTACTGTAATAAATACACTGTAGCGGGATTTATGACACGAGGATTTGGATTACCTTCAAAGCTATGTTTTTCCATTATCCAAAGGCCTCTGAAGATGTTCCAGACACAGGTAATCAGATGATTAGCTACTTTTATTATTATTCATTTTGCATCTAGGTTTTTGTTTTTGAGGGGAGGATCTGTTCAGACAATTCAATAGTACACCATGCTTGTCTCTGTTGTTGCCACTCATTGTTTTCTTTAGTTTAAACTTAAATTTTCTATTCAATTAGCTGCCTCACCTCTCTAGGGCTTCTTTAGGCTTCTTCTAGGGATTCTGACCTTTGCAGAACCAAGCTAAGCAAAAGTTCCCTGGGAGAGCAAGAAGTCATACTCCTCCACTCATTACACAGGGCAGGCCCACACTGATCAGCCAAGGCTGACTCTATGAAGTATGCTCAGAGAAAGCAATAACCCATATATGGGGGAAACTGTTACAACTACATTGACAGCTGCTCTATAACATCCACCCTTAAAAGGGAGTGCAATATACTTGTTTTTTCTTCATACCTGCCTACACATGGTGACAGGCACAGAAATCTCTCTCAATCATGGTGATCAAACCCAGCTATTGCATTCTTTTCCCTGGAAGCTGACTGCAGCTCAGAGACATATGCTCTGTCTGTTTTGTCAGTTAGTTCTTAAATCATTGAAGTAGAAGAAACCATAACATCTTACAAGAGATATGGAGTGAGTCAAGTAAGAGGTGAACAAGAGTTTGCTTTTAATTTGACTGAATAAAGCTAGTGAACAAAGAAGTTAAATTTCTGTAAAGCAGTTTGTATGTGCGCAAAAGAGAGTACATGCGTCCAGGGGTACGTGTATGAGAGACAAAGTACCCCAGGACAAATAAGTGAGAGAGTGAGTGTGTGTCAGTCCATAAGTGTGTGAAAGTGAATTTAGAGAAGTGTGTGTGTGTGTGCAGGTCAGCCCCCCCATCCAAGATCACATTCACCTTCACGTACTCTTCGACACACACATTCTCTTTTTCATGCACGCTTCGCACCTGCTTCTCATACACATGCCAGACCCACCACTCACTTACTCTTCAACCCCCGCCAACTCAGTCACACATAGCCCAACTCTACCGACTCACCCCTGCACCTGCTGAGTCACTGCATATTCTCAGTGAGTCATCCTTCCAGACTTCCAGTCAACCTCACTCAGTCACCATTCAGTTCTGACTTGTCAGTTCTCTCCATCCCAAATCAATCACATCTATTTCCTCTCCTCCTGTCTCTCCAGATTTGTCTGCTACGTATTTGGAGGGAAATATTGGAGCCTGGAAGGGGGCAGGATACAACAGCAGTACTGAACCTGGACTCAGACAAGATGACACAAGGAAGGAACAGGCCTGCATCAGTGTACTGTGAGCATGGAGAAATCACTGATCTTCATTCCCCCCCGACCCCCATGAGCCTAGGCTAGTGGGAATGAGAAACAATCAGAAACTTGGGGCCCATGCAGCTTGTTCTGCTGAAGTATAGTGAGCGGTGCTCTCCCTACAGCCCAGCCCTGAGCTCCCTTCTGCACCCAAACTCCCATCCCCTCCTGCACTCCAACCCCCCGGCCCCAGCCCTGAGCTCCCTTCTGCACCCAAACTCCCTCCCAGACCCTGCACCCCACACCCCCTCCTGCAACCCAACTCCTTGCCCCATCCCTGAGCCCCCTCCTGCACCCAAACTCCCTTCCAGAGCCCGCACCCCATCCCGCATCCCAACACCCTATCCAGCCTGGTGAAAATGAGCGAGTGAGCAAGGATGGGGGAGAGCGAGCAATGGAGGGAGGGGGATGGAGTGAGTGGGGACTGGGCCTCGGAGAAGGGGCAAGGTAGGGGGTGAGGAAAGGATGTTCGGTTTTCTGAAATTGGAAAGTTGGCAACCCTAGCTCTACAGAACAGTTGCGATCAGCTGGGATGCTGATGGTGAGGCTCCCTAATCTGAGGGCTGGGGGCAATGAAATTCTTGCTCCAAAGAACAGCATTCACTGACATTCAGGACATGCTGCAAGGAGTATTTACTCAGGCTTTGGCCGAGATGGTTGTTTGCGGGAGTTGGGTTTGGCAGGCCTTTTGTTTGCATTCCAATAATGTATTCTTTTGTTTGTATTGTACATGTACCTACATTTACAACAGATATATATGGGGGGAAGAGGGAGAAAAACCAAGTGTCTATTCAAGGAGAGGTCAGGCATAGACACGCACCCAAATTATTCATGCTGCTTATATTACAACAAAAAAACTTCAAAACCAAACTCCAGCGAGAGACTGTTGAATTGGAATTCATTTGAAAATTGGATACAATTAACTTAGGCGTGAATAGAGACTGGGAGTGGCTAAGTCATTATGCAAGGTAACCTATTTCCCCTTGTTTTTTCCTACCCCTCCCCCCAGACGTTCTTGTTAAACCCTGGATTTGTGCTGGAAATGGCCCACCTTGATTATCATACACATTGTAAGGAGAGTGGTCACTTTAGATACGCTATTACCAGCAGGAGAGTGGGGTGGGGGGAGAGAAAACCTTTTGTAGCGGTAAACACCCATTTTTTCATGCTTTGTGTGTATAAAAAGATCTTCTATACTTTCCACAGTATGCATCCGATGAAGTGAGCTGTAGCTCACGAAAGCTTATGCTCAAATAAATTGGTTAGTCTCTAAGGTGCCACAAGTACTCCTTTTCTTCTTTCAAAGAGAATTAGAAAGTCAGGAATTGTGAAAGGTGGGTGTAGCTGATCCTGTGCAATTAGAAAAAAAAATTTCACACCATGCTCCCTCCCTGAAACAAACAACAAAACAGATACACCAAAGCTATTCAGTATTTGACTATTCTGTTTACAGTCTGTGAAGGTGTTGAACACATAACAGAACTGTGAACAAAATGCTAGAGGATACTCTTAAATGTGTCAAATCACATGAACACATTATTTCTTTTGGGGTACAGGTTGAGGTTACAGAAGGAAATCGATGAATGCCAAGAACAGCTGAATTGTAATAACAATTAGCACTTATGCACCACTTTAAATGGGTTTCTTTCAGTTTATAAATTGTGCTTACTAGAACACTCTTATACGAACTGATTAAATGCTCATTTAAATCATCATAGGGGAGGGAGCCTTTTCATTGGCGTGCTTGGGAAGTGGATTACAGCCTCAGTACATATAACTGTATGTTCACAGCACAGTATAATACAAACATCCAATGAGGATGTACAATACATGGTGAGGTAGCTTAAAAATGCATTCTTCATTTAGAAGAGGCAGAGAAAAATGACTCGCTTAAAGGCATGCATGTTAGTGAGGTAAAGCCATGATTATGAGTTTTCTGACTCCTATCACTGTGCTCATTCCACTAGCCATATTCTCGCTTTGTAACTACCTCCCAGTGTGATTTCTATAAACATATAGTAACCATTGTGCCATATATTCACCCTTAAACTTCTCATCTTCCTTAATTGCATGAACTTTCAGAACATATCCCACCGAAGACTTCACTTCCCCCAAGTACAACCTGGAGTGGGCAAAACACTTTTCTGGCTTCATAAATGTGATGCAGCGATGATGACTCCTTTTTCCTTTTTGACAGTACTAGAAGTCATGGGCAAAAACAAACAATTCTTTCTAGGCATAAATGCTTCATCAAAGGATAAGAATGGGTGGCGTATTTTATGCTACTCTCTTTTCCCCTTCACTGGCTCCACTGAACGTCAAAGAACAGAGTAGTTTCTAGTGCGCAAAACTCACTTTTAATTTCTGCCACCGAACTAAGCATTTAAAGATTCAAGTCAATTACAGACAAATGCATTTCAGTCTAAGATAGTCCCAAAAATTATGTGTTGAAATCCAGCTCAAGTTGCTCAAGTAAATTTTCCACCAGCACAACCTTAAAAAAGCCAAGAAATCCCTAGTCTTCAGCCAGCCCTTGTAACGTGCAACCGTGACTTCATCTCCTCCACATTACCTCACCAACATCCACCCCATACGAAACAAATACCTCTGCCCTCCACGCCCACACAAAACATGTAACCCTGAACTGCAACTATGTGGAGTTCCATGGTCATTTTTCTAATTGTTCGGAATACCAGACTGGGCTTAAACTAAAGTAGATGATTAGTTAGTGTGTATGGTGTAGATTTTTAATTGATGTTTACATATTTAAGTATTGTGTTAACAGAAGGAATTAGTTGGTTATTAAATAGAAATAGGCTGTGACAGTGTTTATCATTTTGCAAAGTTGTTTATTCTAGTACTGTTATTCAGGTGATATCATGAGGAAAGGGGTTGTAGTTTGTTCTTTCAGGAATTGGTGTTTGTGGTCAGGTTAAGGTGAAAACCAGAGGTAATGCGTGGGGTTGTTAAACTACTGGAAACCTAAAGGAAAAAAAACAGCAAAATTGCAAAAAGGGAGCATTTTAAAATATTTTATCTGCAAAAGTCAGTAGGCTATTTTAATGAAAATATTCATAGGAAGTTCAGTTGTGCCATGAAGTGTTATTGTGCCAAATTTGGAAATGAAATTAATTCAGAAATACAGAGGGATTTCCATCTCATTTTATGTGGAAATTATAATGTAACCTTCACTTTGGTGTTACTGCTGATGACTCCACAAAACTGCCTCACCTTGTAATTAAGAGGATTTTTCATTTTTTTAATTCTCCCCCTTAGAAGACGAACAACAACAATCATGCTTGCGGCTCTTCCACGGAACTTTACTGAACAATTAGGTTTTGTTCAGGAGTATTACATTTAAAACAACAACAACAAAACTCAGAAGAGCAGCATCCTGAGGCACTTAATGATCTTGGGGGGAGTGGGGGGGAACCATTTAAAAAACAATGATGAATGATTATTCAGTTTCATCCCATCATTCCACAGATCACTATGAAAAGAGGGTACCAGAGATAATCCCTCTCACACTGGCAATCATCTGAAAGTAATAAGCAATGACCTCCGTTCCTGCTGTGCGATATCAAAAGAAAAAATGCTGGGAAAAGCATTACATTTATGTATTATTAAAATAACTTACCATGCCGGGAGAGATTCCTGTTTGTGACCTCTCCTTTCTCACGGAACCCAGGGCTCACGCTGGGCCCTCCCACATCCCCATCAGGGCTGGTGAAGCCATTCACTTGACTCGTGTCCCTGGAGACTGTGTTAATGCGGGTGGGGATCGGTTCAAATGTAGGGTCCAGTTCCAAGATCAGCCGATTCAGCTGCTCAATTGACTGATCGATATCCAGAGTAGGAGAGGATGGCAGGCCCTCCACAGTCACTCCTAGAGACAGGCCATGTGTGTCTTTCTCAGCTACTAATCTGGATCTAAAAGCCTCAGGCCCTGGATGTTCTGCTACTTGACTGGAACTTGGCACGGTCCCTATCCCCCGCTGCACAGCGTCTCTGCTGCTGGATCCCCGGGTGGGTGTGTCAGGGATTCTGGGATGGCTCTGCACATTGCCTGAATTCTCTACAGTGCTAGAAATGCCAAGTCTTACTTCACTCTCAGGGGAGTAGGTGTATTGGTGAGCAGTGACCATCTGCTGTTGGCGCACCCAGGTCTGGGTAGAGTAGTTACTAGGGCCATAAGCCTGACGCTGAGCGGAAACAGGAGGATTCCTTTGCAGCTGCTGGGATTGCTTAGGCTCACCACTTCCAAATGATCTCTCATAGAGGGGGTCTACACCTATTCCCAGGTCTGGGGCTAGAGCACTGTGGTGGTCCTCTCCAGTGTTGCTTCCAAAGCCATCCGAGAGGAGCGAATTCTGACTGCTCTTGTGGCAGTTGAAGTTTCCAAGGTGGGCTGAGTGCTGCCCTTCAGAGGAGGACAGTGTCCCGATGCTGTCCACACTGTGAAGGTCATGGCTGGGCATCTCATCATCCAGAATATCTGTTTCCCTATCCTTCAGTTTGGTGTTTCCGTTCACATGAACCTGAGCTGGCACTATGTGGCGAGTCCCACTGTACTTGCTTTGGGCATCAGTCATATCCTTGAGGGGACTGACTGAGTTTTCTAGGCCGAAGCCACTAAGTAGCTGGTCCAGCTCTGCCTTCTCTTGTGGGCTCAAGCCCCGTTTGATTCCCGGTGCTTGATGCTCCTCGGTCTTGTCCGTCCTTATAGAAGTTGTTGAGTGTCCTGAATCACTGCTGACAGATAGAGTATGGTCACTGTGATCAGGGCTGCTGGTCACAGGAACCCCCTGGGCTCCACTGGGGATGCTAGTATCTGAAGAGCTCTTCTTTCTCACTTTAGCATAAAGACTGCCATCAATAGGACCCTGGGTGTGGAGCACTGTGAAAGGAGAAGCAACAGGGTCAGGGAAAGAAAAGGACAGAGTATTAGATAAAAGCGCTGAACAGCATTACATTACATTACACTGCAGAGGTACTGCTGACAGCACACTCATTAATTTTCTTTGTAAACACATGCTCGTTTTAAAAAGCAAACATCAACCAACAGCACTCTCTTGCCTTATGGAACACATTTCAATTTATATATAGGAAAGCCCTTGATAAAAACATAGCACTGTATGAAATAGGAGGAGAAAAAAGAGTTATGTATATGACCTTGTCGCAAAATACAATTCTCTACTTTTATACTTTCCTAGAAGTGAAATCATGGCGGTGCAATAACAAGACCACTGTTTACACTGGTTTGAAGACCCACACTATTACTTACCTGGAATTTGAGAGACATGACTAGTATGCATTCCACTAAGACTGAACAAGGGCTACTGGAACTTTCAAGTAGTGCTCTTAGCATACGTTTTGCAATTGCCAGTCTGCCAGCTCCTACTAAATATGTAAAACATATTACCACTGATCAACTGCTATTGTTTTCTTTTTGGTAGCCCACAGAAATGACAGGCACTTAATCAGAGCAGGAGTCTGTGTGTGCAGCGTATCAGAACATATACAGTATCTCTTGACAGAGGCATGAACACAATATCTAACTAGCTTTGTAGGATACATATTGTACATACATGACTTCTTTAGTGGGTATTTTCTTTTTAATAATGTCAAGGCAACTAGGTCTCACAAGTCAGAGCATGAAACACAGGGATAGAGAGAATCAGGCTAAACCCCAACTCAGAAAGAAAGACCTACTACACTTGTATAACATTTGTCACTGCATATGAGCATCCTTGATTTTGTCTCTGATCTGCCAAAAACTTTAATTAAGAAGTTCATATCTAGTCAGACATGCAGAAATTGTATGTAACTGAGAAATTTTATAACATGCAACAATAACTGGGGTGGTGGGGGAAGGGGAATGTATCCACTCAATTTACTTGTGTAGAAACGGACCAAATTCTGCTCCTGATTACACCAGTGCAACCCTTGTAAAGTCACTGAAGTTGCAGCATTGTAAATGAGAGTCTGTGTGAATCAGGTTTTGCAGGAGTGTCTGCTAATTTCTGAGCCAGGTGTCACACTATGACTCCAAATACCTTAAAACTTACTCTACCTACACAGTATCTACATAATATAAACAGCTCAAAGGGACCCATCAATGTGACCGCACACATACTTTATGTGCATGCTTAAATGCTTTGTTGGACTGTGATCAGAGAGAACACAGGTTTCAGAGTAGCAGCCATGTTAGTCTGTATTCGCAAAAAGAAAAGGAGTACTTGTGGCACCTTAGAGGCTAACCAATTTATTTGAGCATAAGCTTTCGTGAGCTACAGTTAGCCTGCTCAACAACTCAAGTTTCATTTCAAATTTCCAAATCCCTTTTGTTTTCAAATTGTCTATATTTGGCCATAACCAACACAAAACCTTTTGTTTGTTTGGAAGGTTTCAGCAAACTTGGTCAATTCATTTGAGTTACTTGAACATTAAACAAAACCACTCTTCCCACATGTTCTCTCAAAAACTTTTGGACTTGGTTAATTCAGAAATGACTAAAGCTGTAATGCTGAGCTTGGCTTGTTTTTATAGTGTTCATTAAGATTTTTAAAATACTCTTAATTTTGAAGAATATTGGCTCTGTAGCTTTAATGTTATAAATAC
Source organism: Natator depressus (assembly GCF_965152275.1). Lineage (NCBI taxonomy): Eukaryota > Metazoa > Chordata > Testudines > Cheloniidae > Natator > Natator depressus. Next base: position 164,443,793 of record NC_134235.1, on the reverse strand, counting down.
CTTTCTACTATTCATTTTTTTAGGATGTAAACTAAGCTCACTCAAACTGAGAGCATCCTACATCCACGAAATCTCATATTGAGAATGCAGAATGCAAGGGATGCCAAACTAACAACTACAAAATCAAGACAAGGAGATCTAATGTCATATCAAACACATTCCATTCACAATCCAACATATTCTAAAGGAGCTTCCAAAGTCAGACTACGCTTTGATAGTCATTAATAAAGGTTATTCCTAAATGAGAGCATCCCAAGGTCGCAGCATTCAAAATATCTGAATTATCCTCACTGTATGAAATAACTGAGTATAATTGGACTAGGAAGCTGGTCTCACATCTGTGGACATGATATTACATGGAAAGCAAGAAAATACTGTGTAATGGGCTTTGCAGATTTCTAGACATGGCCATTATTCAAACGCATACAGTATATATGATTCTGATATAGCTATTGTTCTTGGCACTGATGTCATTGTACCTCACTATGACATAAACTATTTTCACTATTTTCTCTATATTTGTTTATATTTGTTGAGACTTACCAATTTATTTGAGTATAAGCTTTTGTCTCAACCTCAGCACTGCCCCCTGGTGCATATTCCTTAAAATAAAGTTTTCATCTCATATAATTTGTGAAATACAACACACAGCATACTATTCTGCAAACAGGAATATTTTACACAACCTTATGTTCACTACACATGCATCATGCTGTATTACTCCATTAATCCCACTAAAGAACGAAATAGTTTTAAAACACAAACAAGCTAGGTGACTGAAAATACCACGACAAACAGACTGTCAGCATCTCAACAGTGACTCTTTGATCTCTAGAGAAAATTTGTCAGAAGTGGTTTTTACCACTGAGGACTTCCTAATCAGTTTGGGTTGGAAATAATACTGTCAGAACTCCTTCATGTTATTTCAGCTCTAGCACATCTGGTAATATACAAAACCAAGATGCAGAGAGCAGAACATCTTCCTCTTAAACATTTTAAAGCTTCAAAAAAGTTTTGTTAGGCTCAATCTTATTTTATCAAGATCACTCCTCCCATCCCTGTTTGTCAGGATTCACTAAAGGAAGCTTTTGATAGCCTTCTAGACATTTTTGGCCAAGGAGAATAATGAAGCGCTTACCATGTTTAAGCGGGTACATAGTCTGACAGTTTAGGGAGTAATTCTGTTGGGTTTGTTTATGCAGCTCTCACTGATTTCAAAGGGGTTTGTGCAACCATAGGCACAGTAAGTTCCTTAGCTATTACCTAATTTACAAACTGAAAGTGAATCCTCCTCTTGCTTCAAAGAGGGCTCTCACAAAACTCTCCATTTGAAAGTGCAATTTTCTGTTGTATGCACAGCCAGGAAAGTAAAATATGTAGTTTCGTTTTTGCAGGATTCATAGCTCATTTACAAGAAAATTTATATTAGGCAGGAATTCCTGAAGAATCATTTGTCACCAACATTTGAGACAAGTTTGATCATGAAGAAATTACTGCATTAAAATTTAGGTCCAGACAAATCTTTCTTGAAGGCAATGGACAATTTAGTCTGTATACTTGGCATTGCAAGATCTGCTGACAGATCTGATACAGTGCATCTCATCTGTGAGTGTAACAAGTACACTCTTTTCCTGGCATGCTTAAAATTGCACATTGGTCATGAAATTTTCTGAAATTACTGGTTAGTCTTTCTATTTTGTGATTTCAGAAAGGGCCTTATTCATAAAGTATACCCATGATGATAATTAATTCATCAGTTTATAATGGTAGGGAAAATGATTTGGTTGGAAAACACATTATTTGTACGGCACATTGCCAAATTTTCTTCAGTTAGTGCACAGCATACTGAATGTTATATGAGAGGTCTAATAGGTTTTAGTCAATAATTAAAGGACAACTTTCTAAATTTTTTTGTTAGAGACCAGACTTTACGAGTATGTTTCTAGTTAAGAAAAGCACTGCACAGAATGTCAAAAAATAAGGTTCTGAAAGAACAAAAAGCACAAATCCATCAGGCTAGAACAAACAATTTCTTTCCCCAAGGCATTTCTCTGTGTGCTGATTGTTACAACTCTGCTGAAGTTTACACTGCAAATTTCACAAATCTGTTAAAGAAAAGGGCTTCTATTCACCAGGGTGAATACATCACTGATAGGTACATACATGAATGTGTCACTGTACTGTAGTTTGCAGTGTTGTTGTAGCCATGTTGATCCCAGGGTATGAGACAGAAAGGGGAAGGGGGGTGTGAAATAATATATTTTATTTGACTATCTTCTGTTAGTGAAAGAGACAAGCTTTTGAGCTATGCAGAGCTCTTATTCAGGTATTTATTGGTCCCATACCTCACCCACCTTGTGCCTCTCACTGTACTCTATACAGATACTCAAGTACAATACATATGGCTTAGAGAGCTTCATTATAGGAAAAATCACTGATTGATGGTTTCTCAACCTCTTGGATGCCATGCTCTCTCAGCAGTCCTCATTGCTGATAGCATCCTAAATTGCTATCGGTGCCTGTTGATCAAAGGGTGGAGAGATTGTCATATGGAATTCTTTACTACTGTAACCACACTTCAATTTAATGTTTTGTTGCTAAAAGATATCGAAGTGTTTTGTTTTTTAAAACGCAACCATGGGATAATTATTTTCTGTCCAGCAATAATTTCCTTGTGGCTAGTTTCCAGTATAAAAAAAACCCCAGGCAAACTTAAAATACTGCTTTGATTAGTATGGTCGGATATCTCAACCCCACGACCTAAACAGATTCAGTGGCTAAGGAAGAACTCCTGGGGAGAAAGGTGTAAAACTAATATTCTTGTACTGACAAAAAAGAACTCCTCCTGACTTACTTTTCTCTATTTTCCAAAGCTGAACATAATACCCTATTAGGTAAAGTAGTGTAAATCCTTCAAACATGCAAGTAAGGCACAATACACACCCCCATATGAAACATTCCAGCACACATATATGGTGCTTCTTATAAGACGTTAAGGACAAAATCCTGCCCAGTGTGAGTGGCTGTTCTAGAAGGCTAAATAAAGCAGGTAACCTTTCCTTTCGCCTCACCAGCATAGCACGTTACTCATTGTCAGTGGAGTGCTAGGCGATGGTTGAAGCAAATGTGCTTGCTAATCTGCCAACAGGTCATGGACTGCTGGTTTGGGAGCAAGGCTACCACCTTTGTGCTCCGCAGAGAATATTCACCCCGTTTCTTCCTGAGACATTCTGTACCTATGTGAGACTGGCTTTCCCATGGCCAACATTGCTTGCATTATTATTAATCATTTATAATAATGTTGTGTGACCACAATCTGTTGGGGACCTCATTGTGCTAGGCACTGTACAAACATGTAATATGAGAGAGTCCCTGCGCCAAAGAACTTATATGAGTAATGAGTAGCAAGAGGATTTTGTCCTAACCACTTACACCGCAGGTTCAGTAGTGAAAAGAAAATAGACACAATCATTTGGTCCTGCATTCTGATATTTTCAAATCTCATAAACCAAAGGCAAAAAAATGTGGGGGGGGGGTCATTTGAAATAGGAAAAATTCTATTTGGTCCTATTACTAGAAAACTGGATATATTTTTACATAGCCAAATACATCAGGAAAACAAACCCCAAAGATGACTAAATCAGACTCAATTTTTAGTTGGGGTACAATATTGTTCTTCAGTATATTCTTATTTCTCTTACTAATTAGCGCCTTAGATTATTAAAATGAAAAGGACTTTAAATCGGATTTATTTTTCACTACTTGTGCTCTTTATTTATGTGTTGCACTTCAGGCACTGAAACTACATTGCTCAGTTTTGCTTTCTTCATAGTGCTTTGGTGCAGGCAGTAAAAGAACAGTACTGTTTGGTTTTCCAATACTTCTCAGGATTGTTTTACAAAAAAAATAATTTTTCACTTAATTAAAAGAATTACAATGTTTCTATTCATATTGGGTTATGCAAAATTATAGAGCTGCAGCTTAAATTACTTGGGGGTAATGAGTGTTCCCACTCATTTAAGTAAGTTTAAACATCCTTTTGTTATGAGCATATAAGTGAAATGAGTGGTTTCAAACTCTGAAAAGATCCTATTTCTTGGCTAAGACACTTAATTAATGGCTATTCAAATCTTGGTTCTCATCAGACCTTCAGCCTGAAGTGAGGACTAAGAAGCTGGACAAGGTTCAGGTTTCTTTGAATGGCCAACATTAACTAATAAGCACCAGGGAAGGGTGTAGCTCCAGGAATGTTTTAGACAAGTATATCAGATGAAGAATAAATTCTGCAAGAAAAATCCCTCCTCTGGCTGTCATGTAGATGAATGAAAACTTTTTCTGCCTTTTGTACTTAGAACTTTTCAATTTTAAAGTACAGTTCTACTCAGAAAAATCACTCTGTTGAAGAATGGCACCTTTTTACTCAAAGGAGGGGGCCCGTTGGAAACTATGGGAGTCTTTCAGTGGGCTTTGGATCATCAAGCTCCAGCTCTCCTATCTGTTTGTATTTATACAGAGTGAAACCTGCTAGGTTAGAGCTAACACAGGGAGAGAGGATGAGCTAATGTATTCTAGCTTGAGCATCAACAGACAAAACTCTAATTTTAATTCAGTGGGTTTTGGATCTGGTGCTAATTTCTAAATGCAGGGGTAAATTCTGCTCTTGGTGGTTGCACAGGTATAAGGTAGGAGAGAAAAGAAATTGGCGGGCAAATTTTTTATTGCTGGTAATAATCCACTAACAGGAAAGAACCATATGACCTTCAGATCTCAGACTGATTCCAGTCCTGGCAGTTATATTTTTACCTGTAAACTGAGCAAATCTAATCTGCAATCAGTGAGAGACAACAACAAAAATTTCTTTATAGTCAACTTTCTAAGCAAAACTTCAATACAGTAACTTACAATTCTTTCCTTTACACAGTACAGTCACACAGTATGAGAAGCTGAGTGCTGCAAGATATTTAGTCTCTCTTGCAGAGGGAACAGCTATCATATGCTGCTATTCAACCTCTGTCAGGGTTCACATCATGACAGACAGGATGATGTTTCAACATTGGTATCTTTGTGACTTGTCCTACCATTGTAGAACAGGCAACTCGGTTTCCTGGCATTTACTGTTTCACAACCCCAAAACTGCCAGCACCAGGAGAGTAAGCAGGCTAGAATCCCTGAACAGCTGCACTGTGAACACTATCTTATTCAGCAGCAGCATGACTGGTCTGCATTGCACCTAGCTAATTCACTTGTTAAGAAGAATTCTTCAAAGAAAAAATTAGAGACGATAAGCATCTCAAATATTTTAATACACTGTACATGTATTCTGTACCTGTTCATTTAAATTTTTCTGAGTAAGAAAGTGTATAGGGTTTAATTTGCCTGAGTGGAGAGCTAAACACAACTCCCAAACCTGTACTGGTCATTTAAATCACTGCTTAGCCATGTAAAACAGGTATTAGCATGTCTGAAGCAAAAGTAATCACTGAAATATGGGAACTGGATCTCCCACCTAGGGACCTTCTTTTGTCCCACTGTCAAATTTTAATTATGGACCAGCTCCAAAATGCCATGGTCAAGCTCTTTTTAAAGTGATCACTTCAAAGCATCAGTACTGTATGTGGTTTAAAGATATCACAGTGATAAACTCCATATAGATACACCTGCGATCAACAGATAAATTTGAGCACTTTCATTCCACGTACAGCTAAACTACCTCTTTCTACTAGGCAGCTGACTGTTGCTCGTCCCTTAGGTGACCTTGGGAGGTGGCGGAATCTCCATCCATAGAGATTTGTAAGACCCGGCTTGACAAAGCCCTGGCTGGGATGATTTAGTTGGGGTTGGTCCTGCTCTGAGCAGGGGGTTGGACTAGATGACCTCCTGAGGTCTCTTCCAACTCTAATCTTCATGATTCTGTGATCACTTAAGAAAGGTGTCACTGTATAGATAAGTGAGAGACGATTAGAGATGGGCCTGAACCAAAATCCAGATCCTAGCCATATCCCATAACTGTAGAAAAGGTTGGATGCAGATCCAAACTTTGCAGCTCTGGCACACATTTCATGTTATGGTAGACACATTATATAATAAAAGAAAAGGAGTACCTGTGGCACCTTAGAGACTAACAAATTTATTTGAGCGTAAGCTTTCATGAGCTACAGCTCCCTTCATCGGATGCATGATGAACTGAGCTGTAGCTCACAAAAGCTTATGCTCAAATAAATCTGTTAGTCTGTAAGGTGCCACAAGTACTCCTTTTCTTTTTTGCGGATACAGACTAACACGGCTGCTACTCTGAAACCTGACATTATATAATGTAGTTCAGAAATAATGTGTGCACTCATCCCTGAAGATTATAATTGCATCTCCTTTTTAGCTGGGGAAAAATAACAGTGGATGTATTTGTTATCTATTTTTCAATTTGAATAGTTAGCTCTAGTTATAATTTCTGAATTCTCACAATTATCCAGAGATGTGCCATTTTCTTGCATATATAAAAATTCTCACTAGAGGTACCTGTTGAAAGTCAATGAATAATAGGAAGGAAACGGATTGCAATTTAATCCACTTAATGGATGTGAAAATTAAAAATCTCTTAAAACCATTTCCTCTTTAAAAAAAACTCTCTCCCTTTTTTGTTTTAAAGGTTCATCCTAGATGTTACAATCTTGTAAATTAACCTGTGTAGCTCTAGGTGACATTTATATTAAGAGTTTTAATGTTCATAATTCACACAGAGGGAGATGTCATAGGCACAAATGGCAGTTAGGCCCCCAACTCCCATTGAAAGGGAATGAGAGTTAGGCACTTACCGTTGAAAATCTCCTCCAGACGGCCCATTATGGCTAACCGCATTAAGGTCTTGGGTTTGCTCTAGTTCCATTAAATATATTTTCCTATCTAAACACCACAGAAGGCACAAAACTTGGCCATGTCCAAAGCCATCTCTGTTTGCAGTATCCCTATAAAGTGAGTTTCAGAAGAACTTTGCACACCACAATGAGCAGAACCATCTTTCCATTCTACAATGTGCCAATGATACTCAGGAATGAACTGTACTGTACCACAGTCTATTGGAACAGCCAGCATTTACAGAGCACGCACAACAGTCAATAATTTGTTTTACCCAAATTACGTATTGGTCCATGGAAAATGAGGCAGTAGAATTATATTGGTGAATCCTGGGAATCTAAAGGTTCCTCTGAAGCTATTTCTTTTTAACTGATCAGAGCTTGTCTACACTTAGGGCATGTCTTCACTAGCAACATTAAAGCACTGCTGTGACAGCGCTTTATCATGGCTGTGTAGTCGCAGCACCACCTCCATGAGGGTAGTAGCTACCAGTGCTGGGAGCTCAGGGGAGTGTTTTTTCATACCCCTGAGCGAGAAAGATGCAGCGCTGTAAAGTGGCTGTGTAGACAAGGCCTTACAGCGCTGCAGCTGCGCCACTGTAGCACGCACTGAAGACACTACCTACGCCGATAGGAGAGCCTTTCCGCGAGAGGCAGCAGCTGCGTGGATGCTCACGTCGACATAAACCCCCTCGTAGACAGCGCTAGGTCAGTATAACCAAGTCACTCAGGGGTGTGGTTTTTCCACACCCATGAGCGATGTAGTTATACCGACATATTTCCCAATTAAGATCAAGCATGAAACAACTACAGTGTACACACAGGTGAATCCATGTAGGTTCTACATACCCTGACTGTGATGGGAGTTGAGGACACTTAGTGCCTCTCAGGAAGTGCAGGATTCAGATAATTTTGACATATGAACTAGGATGAAAGCAATCTTGGCTATTTTTTCTAAAATAGAAATAAGGAGATGAACTGTTACAATCCCATAAGCTTGAAAAAAAACAACAAAGCTTTGGCATACTGCCCCTATACTACTTAACCACTAGATTTTTTTTTTCCTTAAGAGGCTTTCTTGGAATAGCTCTGCATGAAGACTTTAAGGCTTTGCAATATTTCAGTCTTGACATTTTTTTAAAAATTTCCCACTTCTTTAGATCCATAAAAGAAAAATGATACCCAGCTCCTGTTACAAAAATAAATACATATACAGAGAGAGAGACAAAGAGCTTCTTTTCGGCTAAGGGAAACTGACAAATACACTACCAAAGCAAAGCTAAATGCACCTTGGTAAGAGCTGGCATCACAAAAGCTGTCTGTCTGAAATACCTCATTTAAGTGCAAAGCTCAGCCATGCTCTCATTTTTTCCAGGGAAGCAGCACTGTTACTCCAGTTTTTTGACAGCACTCTGTAAAATACAAGGGGAGTTCAAAACAGTGGCAATCTAAGCAGTGCTGGAATTCAGTTACCCAAACTAGAGGGGCCCACTTTCTTTCAGTCTGACCTCCCCTCATAAGAGCTAGTCTGCCTCTTCTTCAACTGCCAAGGCTAAAACCTGGCAAAAATTCCAACACTGAACCTGAACTATAGACTAGTATCAGACACTCTCTTCTAATTCAAAGCCTCAGACTGGAAGGTATTTTTATGCCTATAACTAATATACAAAGAGCAACACACATAAAAAGTAGACGCTGAAACACTAACACATATGAATTCAGCTCCCCTCCAAAGTCTTCATTTCCCGGCACTTCCTTTCTTGAAATCCAAATACCTGAAGGCAGGCTTGTAAGTAAAAGCATTTCAGTCTTTTGACTTGTCCCCACAGCTATCCCCTTTCCAGTCCTTCACCGCTTGTGAAAACACACACAAATGCAAGCCAGCTAGGTAAACACGTGTACCGCAGGCCCAGCAACAACAGTTCTGACTCAGTCCACCTGACCAGAAGGAAAAAGGTTACAAATACAAACTCCATACACAGTGTACTACTGATCCCTTTACAGCAGGAAGCATTGTAAGAGATCAGGATTATTTTTCAACCTTACATATAAATATTTCTTCCCTCAGGCAAACCTGGACAAGTCCAGAGCTGCATTCCTTGCAAGGTTAAACGTCCTTTTTGGAGTGTGTGCACGCTTGTCTTTTCCTTTCTCTTCTAAGTACAAAGCCCCACTCTTTGCAAGCTCTTCCCATACACGGAATACAAACAGAAAGGCAGGTGGGTTGTATTTCCAGCTCTTAACCATAAGAAAACCTCTTACCTTTCACTCGACAACTTCAGGAAATTTCTGCAGTCGTCAGTCACTGGCTTTATGAAAATCAGCTAATATTCCCCTAGCAAAATGCTACATAAGAGGAAAGGAAGAGGCACTGCAAGCCGACAGCTCACAGGGACACACGCGACTTCACTGTTCCCGCTGCTACAGCTGCTGCTGAAGGTAGCTGGTCTTGCTGGAGAAGCATGAGACTTTGATTCAGCCAAAAAAGGGCCAGTAAAAATGTAAACACCAGGGAGGAGCCGGAGGGCACAATCAATGAAATCTGAACTCCTGGAACCAGGGAGGAGTGGAAATGTGTTGTTTGAAAAGGTAATTCAGTCCACAAGTTAGTTTTTTCCACTGTGGTCCCGTTCCCCGCCCCCAGTGTAAACTCGACTCATCTGAACTGAAGCTGAGCGAGCTGCAATTCCTAGATCATTTAACGACACTTTTTTTTTTTCTGTATTTGAAGTTTTTTCCTAAAGTAAACAGCCCACAAATAGTTCCGGCTGCTTCTCCACTCAAACCTTGCTCCCCACCCCCCTCATGATTTCAATACAACTGGGGGGCGGGGGGGAGTGTGTCCAGGATTCTTCAGCATTAATCACGCTTATTTTTATCTAGCGACTGCTACTGTCAAGACCCCCTCAAACCCCAGCAAGCACTGACCCCTCCGCCCCTCCATCTCTGGAGTGAATCAGCTCAAATTAGGTGGAGTCAGTCTGCAAAGAACCACCCTTGGCTCCTTGAAGTCTTTACTCTTTTAGTAACAGCTGCATCTCACCACACTGCAGCCCACAAACCTTTACTCTAAACCGTATAACAAACAATGTGCAAATGTCTATGCATCACTACCAAATAGCCATACCATTAAAGAGCATTCATTTTCTGCTTCAGAGCCTGTCACCACTTCATCAGTCTCCATAATATGTATAATGTTAAACAACTACCCACCAGCTGTTTACAAGACAATAAGAGTTTTAAGTTCAACCCTATAGTAAAAATAAATGATGTACATCTGTTTACTTGATGTTGTATTTATGGATCAGTAAAGAATTGTACATTAACTGGAGTCATCCTTGATTTTTCTTTTCTTTTAGTCTCTTTTACAGACAGTGATGGTATGGGGGTGTAGGATCCTGACAATAAGAAAAAATGCTCCAGTAGAAGATGATTCCATTGGGATTGGATGTTGTATTCGGGTAGAGCAGCATTCTGCCTTCAGATCTCTTCTACATAGCCCTACTTTGATGGGGTCAGGAGAACTGGCTCTCTTTTTCTTAAGAACATCCAGAATGCTGTTGACAGTGCTTGTGGGCTGACAGAAGTAACACCCATATGAAAAAGTGCCCAGAGCAACGCACAGAAGGCCCACCATTTTGTCTTAACTGGTCACTGGAGAAAGAATGGTTCTGTGTTGCCATGTGATCAGAAAGCCATGAACATTCAGAAATAGTAATGGTTGACCTCTATCTAACAAGAGACAGGATGTCAGGAGGGGTCAGACCTTTAGCCTATGTTTTATTAATTGGGTGTATTAGTTTGTGGGCTTTTTTGTGGCTGGTTTTATTTAATGTATTTATGTATTTGATTTATTTATTTGTTTTGCTGTAACAATAGCCATTGAAGTCAGTGGATATTGATCCCTGCCAAACAATTAGTATAACATTTTATCGAAGAAGTCTGGTCAAGGGGATAGAGCACTAGATTCGGGCATCATGGGTTTTATTCTTGCTTCTCCCATTGTCCTGCTAGGTGACTTTGAGCAAGTAATTTCCCTTCTCTGTGCCTCAGTTTCTCCATCTGTAAATTAAGATAATGATGCTGACCTCTTTTGCAAAGTGCTTTAGGATCTATTGATGAAAACCCTGGTCTTATTAGTATCACTGTAACCCCAACTCATTGTAACACCAACTGTAACCCTAACCAGTCAGCTGACTGGTGTCACACAATAAATACTCTCCCTGTGTTTCTAAAGTTCTTCATCCTTTATTACAAAACTTTGGAGAGGATATTCCCAGCGTTCAGCCCTGGCCCAGGCTGGCTGGGGCTGGAGCTGGGGCTGGGCGGCCTGCCACAGGGACTTGGGGCAGCTGGCACTCGGGTTGCGCTGCCCGCCCAGCAGTGCAGCCATGCCGCCCAGTCGCCCGGCGCACTGAGGCCGGGGGACCTGTGGCCACGCCGCCTGGCACACTGGGGCTGGGGGAACTGGGGCCATGTGCCTGGCTGCCCAGCACTGGGGCTGGGGGGCCGTGGTGGGGGTGCTCTGGGCTCTTGCAGGAGAGGGGCAGGGCCTTGGGCAGAAGGGGAGGGGCCAGGGACTAGCCTCCTCCACTGGCCAGTTCACTGGCCACCCATGGCCATACAACCATCAACACACATTTCCATGTCAGTGAGAAAACACTCAAAAGGGTAGAATTTGGATCTTAGTGACCCTAGTGCTTCCTCAAGCGAAGAAAGAATTGGTTCACAAAATGATATACATTTGCTTGTGGCTTAGTATTTTAAGTTCAATTTTGTCTAACTCAGATTGCAAATAAGCTCTTTGTTTGTCCTACTATGGTAACTTTTTAAATTCCTAGAGCCAAGACTGACAGAGGCACACTTTTAGGGCTCCAGGCCTGAAGACCTAGAAATTACTACCTCTTTCATTAAAACAGGTACGTACCAACATTGGCTTGTTTTAATAAACTTTTGATCTCTTATCTTAAGTGGCTTTGCCAAACTTTAAAAATACTATTGAAATGGTTACTGCTCAAAGATTTCTGCTATTTTATAATCTTCCTTACATTGTGTTGTTCATATATAGGGCCCTTCGTTTTTGGTTTTTATTTAATTTTTCCTGGGAATTTTTCAGTGTTTACTAACACAACAACAAAACCAGGTGAAAATCAGTGCAAAAAACTCTTAATTTTTCTGGGTAAATATTGGTGTTCATTTTGGTGGATGGAAAGACGGGGGAAAGTATTCAGTAGATTAATACTTTGAATTCCGTTCATCAATGTGGTCTGCTACAGAACTAAACCAGAACTCAAAACCCAATGCCACCTCTGAGTTTAAGAAAACAATATTTCTCTAATCCTCAAATAAAACTTTTTATTTGAACAAATAGTTTACTGTTGCAGACTTAGAACTACTAGCCTACTCATATTTACATTTAGTAATTGGGCCACACCATTTGCTGCACATACATTCAACTTCATCCTTTCCTCCTGTTTTTGTTTTTTTTAAACTTCTGAATACTTTCTTGTGTTCTGAAACATATTCTCATACAGAATTTTGTTTTCTTTCCATTTTAGTGTGTAAAATGTTTAACCGTTGTCTGCTAACAGCTTGAAATGTGTCCACAGTGGGTGTGAGATTCATCAGTACATTCAGATACGCACACACTTCAGAGCTTGCATGCATGCCTGTTTATTGCATGTATCTTTTAGACTAATACATCATCTTACTTCAACGGGCAGCTTTGCATATACACACTAATGACTGATGTATTATCGTGTATCTTATGCAATGTACCGTATTTTCCTAATAAAACAAATTATTTTTTATTAGGGCTGTCAAGCGATTTAAAAAATCGTGATTAATGGCGCTGTTAAACAACAATAGAATACCATTTATTTTAAATATTTTTGGATGTTTACTACATTTTCAAATATATTAATTTCAATTACAACACAGAATACAAAGTGTACAGTGCTCGCTTTCTGTTTATTTTTTATTACAAATACTTGCACTGTAAAAAAATTGTATTTTTCAATTCACCTCATACAAGTACTGTAGTGCAATCTCTTTATCATGAAAGTTGAACTTACAAATGTAGAATTATGTACAAAAAAAACTGCATTCAAAAATAAAACAATGTAAAACTTTAGAGCCTACAAGTCCACTCAGTCCTACTTCTTGGTCAGCCAATCACTCAGACAAACAAGGTTGGTTACAATTTGCAGGAGATAATGCTGCCCGCTTCTTGTTTACAATGTCACCTGAAAGTGAAAACAAGTGTTCGCATGGCACTGTTGTAGCTGGCGTTGCAATATATTTATGTGCCAGATGGGCTGAAGATTCATATGTCCCTTCATACTTCAACTATCATTCCAGAGAACATGCTTCCATGCTGATGATGGGTTCTGCTTAATAATGATCCAAAGCAGTGCGGATGAACGCATTTTCATTTTCATCATCTGAGTCAGATGCCACCAGCAGAAGGTTGATTTTCTTTTTTGGTGGTTCGGGTTCTGTAGTTTCTGCATCAGAATGTTGCTCTTTTAAGACTTCTAAAAGCATGCTCCACACCTTGTCCCTCTCAGATTTTGGACGGCACTTCAGATTCTTAAACCTTGAGTCGAGTGCTGTAGCTATTTTTAGAAATCTCATATCAATACCTTCTTTACATTTTGTCAAATCTGCTGTGAAAGTGTTATTAAAATGAACAAAATGTGCTGGGTCATCATCCGAGACTGCTATAACATGAAATATATGCAGAATGCGGGTAAATCAGAACAGGAGACATACCATTCTCCCTTCAAGGAGTACAGTCACAAATTTAATTGACACATTATTTTTTTAACGAGCATCATCAGCATGGAAGCATGTCCTCTGGAATGGTGGCCGAAGCATGAAGGGGCATACAAATGTTTAGCATATCTGGCACGTACATACCTTCCAAAATACCTACAAAAGGGCCATGTGAACACCTGTTCTCACTTTCAGGTGACATTGTAAATAAGAAGCAGGCAGCAGTATCTCCCGTCGATGTAAACAAACTTGTTTGTTTTAGTGATTGGAAGAATAAGGAGTAGGACTGAGTGGACTTGTAGGCTCTAAAGTTTTACACTGTTTTGTTTTTGAGTGCAGTTATGTAACCAAAAAAAAAAAAAATCTGCATTTGTAAGTTACACTTTCACGATAAAGAGATTGCACTACAGTACTTGTATGAGGTGAATTGAAAAATACTATTTCTTTTATCATTTTTACAGTGCAAATATTTGTAATCAAAAATAATAATATAAAGTGAGCACTGTACACTTTGTATTCTGTGTTGTAATTGAAGTCAGTATTGAAAATGTCGGAAAATATCCAAAAATATTTAATAAATTTCAATTGCTATACTATTGTTTAACAGTACGATTAATATTTTTGAGTTAATCATCTGAATTAACTGCGATTAATTGACAGCCCTATTTTTTACATATTTCAATGATACAAAAGTAGGGTGAAAATCAGAAAAAAATGAATAATACTTTTTATAAAACCCAGGAATTTTTCGGTAAAAATCGGTTTAAACTGAAAACAAATGGTCTTATTCATATAGTACTGAGACATGCTGTTGTAATATTGGATGACTGCTGTCCACCTAGAACTCACACGAAAATGAGATTTGGATCTCGTGACATTATCCCAGTGAGCAAAAACAAGCAAAGATTAAATTATATTAATTAATACAACTTCCTATCCAGTTGCTAGTATTTATTGTGTCATGATGATTCCAATTCTGCTGAAAACTTTTCTTTGTGATTCAAGTATGGATTTAACTTGACCTAATTGTGTTTGAATAACTAGCAACACAACAGTAAAAAATACTGGCACAGGAATAAAACTGCAATGGCAATGCACTAGGCAAAGCATCCTACTATTAAATGTACTGTGAAATCGTGAATTCATTTCATCCTCTTTCTTTTGTCTGTTTCAAAATCAAAGCCAATCTCTGGAAACACCCTACAAAACTGGCTGTTGTTTATTCCTAATGCCAAGATTAGGAATGCATTTTTTTTCATGGGCGCTACAGCAGCATCTGCATCTTTGATTGAGTGCTTGGCTCCTCTCTCATTAGACATTTAGACTGATTGCAATATTAGTTATAATTATGATGGTGAAGCAACAGAAGGAACTAAACCCACACAGACAACATGATGCTGCTGGTCATCCATTTTACAAAAAATGTACAGTACCATTGTAAACACTGTTTATGATAAAGGCTAATTGGTATACAAAAGGGCAATTTCATAAGCTTAGTCTTTCTTTTGAGTGTGGAGTGTGAAATTTATTTAAAGATGGCATTACCATAGTATAGAAAATCCTTGAAGATGCTCTCAATTTGCTTGAATACATCTTCTGGAATACAGAAGGGTACTAAACTGATTAAATATTTAATCTGGGGGGTTATGGTCATTGTGTGAGATTTTCAAAAATGATTTAGGAGCACAAGTCCCACTAGTGTGGGACTCATGTTTCTATCACCAAGAACACTCAGCTGCAAGGTCCTGAATGTTTTACTCTGTGTTCCTCCACATGGAGCATCCCATTTTAGGAAAAAAAATTCAAGATGGGTACCAGAGTGAGGGACAAGCCTTCACAATTAATAGGACCTTGAAGATGATCTGGAATAGGCTGGAGAACCAATAAAGAGTATGAAGAACCAGTGTGATGTGCTCTAGTTAGTCTGCAGTACCTAACAGGTGGGCTGCTATGCGCTGGACCATCTGAAGATTCCATAGTCATTGCAGCAAAAATGCATTACATTATTCTATCAATAGGATAAAAGTCAGGAACACATGGATCACAGCGGGCAAGTGTCTGAGAGGAAAGGGTGCAGTCCCTAACCAACCAAAAGATATTTCTAGCCATTGCTGCTATTTGGGTGTCTGGAAACAGCAAATAACCCAGGAGAACCGCAAGACTGCATGTTGCCTTGGAAACCGCAGAGAAGATGCCTACAATGAGAGTGGATGTCAGAGTTCTTGCCAGGTCTACAAAGTACTTCCCTCTCCTTACTGGAGGTGACAAGGCAGCATCACCTCTGTTTTAGCCAGACTGAGCTTGAACAGGTTGCTTTGTAGGGGGCACAAGCATGTCTAAGGGTCTGCATTGTCTGTGTTTGATGAAAATAAGATGAGGAGCAAGGTATCATCAGCAAATTGTTAGAACTGAAATCCATACCATCTCATGATCTCTCATGGTGGTTTAGTATATTCATTAATGGCTTGGTCCAAAGCCCACTGAAATGAACAGGAGTCTTTCCATTGACTTCAAAGAGCTTTACATCAGCTCCTAAACAGCATGGAGCAAATTTGGGACTCCACAAGTGAGAGCTGTTGGAGTGAGGGTGAAGATGGAGGAGCCGATGATGACCCTTCTGGATTTATCCATGACGACTGAATAGACTCAATTTAGTGCTACTCCACTTGCCAAAGCAAGGCCTCATTGACAAACAGAATCCCATGGTTGATTAACTCAAAGGCTGCGGATAGGGCTAATAGTATTCATATGGTCTTTTTCCACTGTGGATAGCTATAAGGACCTTAAAATCTGATGGTCTACAGGTGCTTACTTTAAATAATCCTTAATCCTAGAAATGGTTGTGGCATGGAGTGTTAATATGAGGCATTCATATATCTCTAGGATGTATTCTGTACAGACTATTCAGTGTAATCATAAAATCATAGAACTGCAAGGGACCTCGAGAGGTCATCTAGTCCAGTCCCCTGCACTCGTGGCAGGACTAATTATCTAGTAATGGGTCTGCCATAAAAAATGAGACACTGAAGTCCGAGTTGTGGCACTCAGGAGGGTTATTAATACATTCCACTCTATTATTAACAGGGCTTAGTAAATTCATGCAAGTGAAGTGGGAAATATCATTATACTATTAGTCTCTACAGTTCTTTAAAGAGAATTGGTGATAGGAGTAGAAGCTTGCCACAGACAGCCTTTCAAGAAGAGCCTTCTATTTCTTAATGCCTGTTTCATGTGTTTCCATTCAATGGTGCAACTGTGCCTTGTATGATTCACTTTGTTAAAGATGAAAAATAACTGAAGCTCAGATTCACAATTCTATTTATTAGCTAGGACATTATCAGGATAGTTGTAGGCCCAAAATGTTATGTAACTTTCCCTTTTTTAAAAAAAAATCTATTTGTAAGGTCTTGTACTTTTTGTGTATAAAAGAATGTTTAAGTGTTCTTCATATTTCTTCAACTCTGACCCCCAGCTCTCTTTCCGTGGCCTCTGACAGGAGGTCTTTCTTTCCTCTCTTCAAACTCCAACTGGGTCTCCTTTCAGACTACTACTCCCTATCTGTGACTCTGCTCCCTACCCTTGCCAAAAACTCTTTACTGTAACTTTGATGTTCCCCAACAAATCTGATTGTTTCTCTGCTGGGATCAAGTGGACAGGTTGCTCTGTTATAAATTTCACATGATCTGAGGTTTGCCATTCAGAGGTGTTGTAACTGCATTACACATCACTTGCAAGGGAACCCCAAACCTGGAAAATATTGTTGACCCCACCAATGACACCACTGTCCTGTTTTTACAACAGCATCGCCCCTCTGCTGTGCAGTAGCAGATGTTTTGGGCTTTTTAGATTGGTTTCCCAGGAGAGGAGAAGTCAGTGATGTGGAGCCTGCTTCGTTCACAGTCCGGAAATGAGATGGCCAAAATGCATGCAGGGCAATCCAGTCTTCCAGCAATCTCAGCCAGCATCAGTGCCCAGATCCCAGGGAGAAGCTGTGCTTCAAGAATGGACACTAATCAGTGTCCAAGGCAGACAGCAAACTCCTACAACTCCGACAGCTCCCTCTCCCCTGCAGTTAAGCACAAGAAACCAAAAACTAATTCCTCAGCATGTCCTGCCAACCATCAAAATCTTCTTGCACACGAAGAGGAAAGAATGTGTAATTCTGTGTCTAACAGCACCACCTGGGGACTCCCACCATAACAATATATATGGAGTCACAGCTTGGGGGTCAGTAAAGAAGCTAGTCAAAGCCCTATAGTGGGATCAAAAAGTTGGGAGGGATCTTTGGGAGTTATGGCGATGGACAGAGAAGGGGGAAATGAGCACAATGGAAAACATAAAGAGCAAAGTTGGCTTGTGATGGGGACTGGGCAATACTAGCTCTAGAATAGGGATACTCAGTCAAACCAAGCTGATCCCTTAAAGGTTCAGTTATCTGGGAGAAAGACAACATTTGGGACAGATGTGTTCTGATTTTCTGGAGTATTTTTTTAAACTAACTGTTTAAACCTTACCTAATTTTAACCCTATTTGTACTAGTGTTTCTGGGATTGTCATGTAATTTCATCTAAGAAGTGTTGTGACCTGTTTCTCTTGTTCACATTCTCTCATGATTGATGATATTCTCTATTCCCACCAGCACCACCTCTAGAAGTGGCAAGCACACTAAGAAGCAGTATGCAAAGGAGAACACAGTGCATACATTCAGAGAGGGATGGAGAAGGGGGGAACGAGCTGATTACTTCTCTTCCTTGGCCTTTCCCCACCATTTCTTCGAAACTTATAGAAAACTAAGTGCCAAAGTTCAAGCATCCACAAGGCAGTTTTAAAATCTGCACAATCCATACTTATATGTTCAAGATCTGGCACTTTACAGCAGTAATCCTGTCATGCAAGTGATCTGCTGTTGAGCAGTGTGTCCAAAATATATGGCACAATCAAGCATTTATTCAACTAGGTTGCTCCTTCTGCTTGGTTTTAAATAGTCTGCTGAAGCAAACATAGGTTGGATTGTCCTGTCCACTTCCACAACAAACAACAAGCAGTGGGAAAGCTGCTCAGACAGCTCTTAATGGGGAAAAGGCACATATCATTGGCTCTCCTCCAAGAACCCCATGGAAGCTGCACTGGGGTAGCTCTGTAGAGTTGGGCCTCCACTACATTTAATGTAATGGGATAAAGAGGAGCCTCTCTCTATGGCATTCTCCTGTCCCTAGGTGGGAGATAGCAATTTGGACATCAATCTCTAAATCTATGCTGTTAAAAGTAACGAATAACAGATTTTTCAGTTTGCTGACAATTAAAAAAAATTTGTTGGGGTCAAACCGAAACCAAACTTTTACAACTTTTTCAGCTAACCAAAAAGGAATAACTAAACATGGTGGGTCCAATGCAATGGTTACATTTTCAGCATTTTTAATGTTTTTTAACTGTTTAATAAAATTGCAGGGACATTTCTAAATGAAAAGTTGTTTCAACCCACAAAAGAAAAAAAAATCAAAACATTTAATTTAGGAAAGATTGAAACAAAATGTTTTGACTTTTTGGAATTGTTTTTTTAAATGAACAATTCAGCAAAACAGACACAAATTTGTTAAATGCTTCAGTGTTGCTGATTCTGCATTTTTCACCAAAAAGTTTTAGCTGAAAAATTTTGCCCAGCGCTAGTTAATGAAGACATTCCTCTGCAGGTGTGGAGAAGGCGTGAATTCACCTTTTGGAAAACAACATATTTTTCCTATTACCAACCAGGGACAGATTTCAATTGGTGACTTAGAGGTGCGGAAAAAAATTCAAAGCAAACAAATGCTTTTAAAACCAAACAACTTTTTTCCCATGGCAGCGCAGAATCCATGTATTTCTACTTATAAAAGGTATTCCCAGAGCATTATTTTTTTTCTTATTCATTATCTTTGAATTCTTTGTTAAAATTTCCCACTTGTAGTTTCCTCTTCCTGTTAAATTGTTAAGTCGGACAGTAATTAGAGGCCCCAACCAAAATCAGGGTCTCATTGTGCTAGGTGTAAAAGGTATGCATGGTAATAGACAAACTTAATAATCTAAATAGACACACAGACAAAGGGCAGAAGACAGAAAATGCTATTGTACCCATTGGAAAATCAAGCCAAAAGCATTACTGTAGTGTGTTCAGGAGTTCTGAAAATCTGGCCCCAGCTGTGGGTGCTAAGCACTTAAAAATCTGGCCCTAATGCACTTGCCCAGGGTGATACAGTATGTCTGTGGCAGAGCCAGGAGCTGAACACAGGTTTCCTGAGTCCCAGTCCACAGTTTAGCCATGAGATTAACCTTTCTTTTTCTAAGGAGAGTCATCACAAGGAACATGCAGATTACAGACTGGAACAATCTCAGTCTAACTATCCAAATACAGATCTAAAATATGCCAGCCTGAACTTGTACACTTTCCACAATGCACAGATACACAACAGTGTCAGAAGTATTTAAGCCACAAGTTTCTATCATTATACGGGTGGACACTGTTGAAGAGGGAAGGGGAAATGGGAATCAAAGTCTGCCTATCACAGCACATGTGGAAACAAGACACTTAATCATATCTTCACATTCAACATTACTGAAGACCAAAATAAACCAACTTCCATTTATTTATCTTCAACTTAATGACAATCTCCTGTTCAATAATAATAATAATAATAATAATTAATAAAAAAAGTCCACACATGACACTAAAAGAGAAAAGTCTCCTCTGAAAGAGGCACAATTGAAGGCAGATATAAAAGACACTGCTCCAAGTTGGCAGTGTTTTGTTTGATAAATCCAATCATTCCGTGTTTCTATTATCATTGCCAAACAGGAATGGAGGGGAATTGTTGTAGTACATCATTTTTCAAATGAAAATAAACATTTTTCTTCTTGCCTGCCAAATCTCTCGCTTTCTGTCTTTTAAACAACTTTGTCTATATTTCAAGAATCAAAGTTGGAGTTCATTTGATCATGACCAATTTATACTTCAGTTTCACTTACCAGAAATGGCACCGACCCCGCTGTTTTTGTTGGTAGGCATTTGCATTCCTTTCGAGGCACCAAAGCCAAGCAGTTTTGTCTCAGCCCTTGAATTTTGCAATACTGAAGGGGCCCTCTGGGAAAACAAGTGTTTAACTACGAGAGAGGGCAGCTCCCCATTCAACAGCTATTTACTTTGGGTTGAACAGGAGAAAAAATTTCAAATAAAAGTCAAACACCCCCATCAAATCATGTCACATGGGTGCATTCCAGGAAGCCAGTTATTGCTTACCTGGAAACACTTCTCAGATGTTTTTCTCCATAAAAAAGAAAAGGTAGGAACAGGTAAGTTTGTAAACTTTTGGCTATTTCTAAATATAGGATATTTGACTATTCTCAGGATAGCCCAGATATTTTGTTACCCACCACTTTAGGTATGGCAATTTGGACTGATTGTGCCCTACAGAAGTTTGACTTGAATGTACACATCCCTTTGCCTCCAAAGCCACTTCTTTTGAGAGCCAGATTTCCCCAATTTTCAGGCACTCCTGGCAAACATCACAGTTTGTCACTTACTATGAAGCAAACAAGGGGATCAGATGGAAAAAAACATTTAAGGGATTCTAACACTGTGCAGACCAGCTGAAACACTTGCATAATGCTTCCTTAGTTTAAAAAAATTGTCATTTTAAGACAATTTACCATGTAAGTGTGTGTTCTCTCTCTCCCACAGGTTTTTGCTAGCTAATTGTCAGGTTGTGGAGGGATTTAGAGGTTACTAAATAGATGAAATGTTAAAAGTGAAAAAACATTTAACAAGAATGGACTAAATTCATCCTTTCTATAAATCCATTTTCAAACAAGTTGTACCAGGCATTAATTTGGCCCATTATTATGGTCTCTGATGCTGGGCATGATGTTTTTTTTCTATCTAGCGTTGCTGCCTACTAAACTGAACAGTGTGTGTGCAGGTAGCATACTCGGCACTCTTGCTGTGCATCATGCAGTCTTCTTTGGATGACAGACATGATCATGCATAACTTGCTGCAGTGACTCTATCCCTGGAATAATCTCAGCATTCAACCAAGAATGCTTGTCACTCTGTTCGAACCAAAGCACACTCCTGAACTGCCATGGTACTCATCTGGAGTGGGAATATTAAAATAACCAGAGATAATGGAATACACTACAATCTGGTGGGCATTATACAATGTACAGTGGCAAAGCTGTTACAGACATTTTGCTGCCTTTTCCGGAAATAAGTAAATTTTGGTCATATCTACAAACAGTATCTCTACTATATCATGCTGCTGTCATCAAACTGAAAAACAGCAATAACGATTAACAATATCATCATTGCTGGTCCCTTCCTCCTCTAACAAACGTGGTTTGAAAAGATAAACGCCCAAAGCTATAGAGACCACAGGAACAAAATGAGGAACTTACAGTAGATGATACCATCTCTATCAGTCTAACGACAGCACAAACAACTTCTCGAATTCTACCACTGCAGTCCCAAATACTGTTCTCAGTCACATATTTTGAACCTTCATAGCAGAAGACTTCCAGGAAAGGTACCGCCCAGTTATGGGGGAATGTGATACTGACTCAAAATCAGAGAGCAAGAAGCTGTTTCTAAAGTTGTATATCCATATGGAGGAAGTGTGTTAACATGAGCTAGCATATAAAGTTGCTCATCAAGGGCTCTGAAGAGAAATAAGTGTCTAGATGAAGAAATTCACAATGTTTTTCAATCACTTCTTCCTTCCCCAACTGCCAGAAAATTCTAGACCCTTAAGGAGAAAGGAAAGGGAACGACAGCCATAGGGGACTAGCTGTCTGCAGGCTCCTCCTATTCTAGACATATGTAAACACTGCTCCACTAATCACCAGGGATCCTAGTTTTCTGTTATAACACCCCCCCACCCAATTCTCTGATTAAAAAAACCATAAAAATCCAAGTTTTTCCACGATTAAAATGAAACACTGAAGTTTAGTTTCCCTAGTCACAATATATATATGTATCAGTTGAACATAGTGTTTTATTGATATACAGTAGAACCCCATTTATCCGAGCGTCTATTCTCCGGTTCTCCATATTAATTGAACCACCAGCCTCTCAGGGCTGAACGCCTGAGCCCCAGCCACCCCGGGCTGATTGCCCAAGCCCCAGCCGCTGTCAGCCCCGAGTGACTGCTGGTTTGGCTAATACAGAGCGTTAGATAATGGAGGATCAGATAAACAAGGTTCTATTCTATGTGTTTTCATTTGTTAACAATATGTAAAAGATTCTCTGTAAAAACGCAAATTCTGCATTTTTCTGCGTTTTTCCACGACAAACAGATTTCTTGAATCCCTGCTAATCACCCAGGAGGTCAGGAACACTTAGGAGGCAATTCTCTCTTTGCAACTAGTGGTGAGCCCCCTGCATCTAGCTATTTCAAACCAATATCGGAGACTCAGAAAAACTGGGTACATTTTACTGTATGGTTTTTCCTTTTTATCACCTCTTTCTCAGTTTTGTACCTTCAGTCACAACACAGTGCTATGGGGTGCAATCCCTCTGTGCATAAAGTGTCAACAAGAACAAAATAGGTCTCTTTCAATCTCAAATTATTCATTTTTTTTTTAAAAGCCAACCTGAAAAGTTACGAAGTCTGTCAGTTTCACGAAGCTTGCGGTATCTGTGAATGGGCCTGCAGGTTTGATGATATATTTCATTACCCCCCAGTTCTTAATATGCACAAAAAAGTGAGGAGGCGTTAGTATGCATACTATATATCGGTCATCTACTGCCCTCTAGTCACGTATATTACTCCTGTTGATTTCAACGGGAATTATGAGTGCAGGCAAAATGCTCTAAAATGTCCCATGCCCTAAAAAGTCTGAACTGGAACGGAAACATTTAGCGGAAGAAAGCTACCTGTAACAACATCAGATGTAAGAGACTTTAAACAAAGCTGCTGTCGCAAAAGCAGCAGAACTCTCCCTATATCTCTTAAGCACATAGTACACATTAAATATATTCAGGAGTGGAAGGCATTTCTAACAGCAGCAAATAGCATGACGACAGATTCTATACCACTTGATCCTATCCCACCCACAAGGCTTATATAGACATGGGGATCAGACACTTTACATCAGAACTACTTCCCCTCCAATGTTCTGGCTGCACAGTCATTTCTTTGCTTTTCTGTAACTTCCTGGATAGGTATCTCGAGCAGTATCATGGAATGTGTGAGTTTTTACTTATTGATCGCAACACTGAAAGTCATTTACAGAATCGGTTCAACGGCTTGCTTGGGGCTAGGTCATGGCATTTCTACTGTAGCCCGATGCAGGGAACAGCACAGTGCTGGACCACCCAAAGAGGAGATTTTGCCTCAGGTAAAGCACAATCTTTTCAGATGCTGCTCCTTGCACATCAGTGGAGTGTGCGTGTGCATGTACACACGCAGTGTGCTCCATCCATTCTCATGGAGCAGATGGCTGCCTGCAGTGCCCGCACTCACCCTGCTTGGTGGAATCATGCAGAGGAGAGGGGGAGGCAATGGCCTTGCTTCAGTCTTTCAACCTTTTTGCTGGCTTGTTTCCCATGGGAGAGCAGCAGTCTGTTCATGCTATCATGAGGTGCCCTTGTGCAACTGTGTTGTGGTGGAGAAACTGAAGTTTCTTGTATAACCCATCTCTCTTACCCCTCCATACACACACACACACACGGACTTCTCTCAATCTTCACTCAATACTGATTCTTAAGGATTTAAAAAAAGATGCAAGCTGAATCAGATCATGGCTGATAGTGCTCTAGCTTTACTCCTTCCATGTTTCTTCAGGGAGCTTTGTGAAAACAGAAATGTTGGCATTCGTTCAGGTCTTATCTGCTCCCCTCATGTTTTTACTTGCAACAGAGTCAGGCTTGTGTGTGTGCGCATGCAGGTGTCACATTCTGAGCTTTCACATGAGAAATACGCAAATCAAGAACAATTACTTCTTTTGCCTGTTCTGAGGCAACATCAAGGAACCATGCAAACAGGAACGAGACCACGACAGCTGCTTTTACACTACTTTCACCCAGACCACACTGCACTGTAAATACCAATAGGAAGGAAGGAAGGATAACTTATGGAATAAAGGGTCCCTGGCAAGTTACAGACATATAATTGTACCAAGGGAAATGCCTGTCTGTATTCCATTGACCTGGGCACCCCTTACTTTATAGTCTTGCATATCTTCTGCAGAGTTCCAGACAATGTAGCTTTCGTGCTTTAACTGAAACCTGTGAATTTGCCGCAAGATGTAATGACTATAGGTATATATTGAGATTGAAAGTGTCAAAACTATTTGTAAAAGGATGACTGGCCTTTTAAGGGCAGATGGATCCACTTGTGACACACTCAGATTGTGAAAAAGTGTGCACTGTCATATGTCAGGCAGGTCATGTGGCTAAAACAGGCCTTTTGGGATGGAGATAAAACCAAAAGCCTGCAGGGAGCAGGAGCCAGTTAGGAAAGCTGGGGTGTGGAGATCAAGTCTGCTAGAGGAAAGCCTCAGCAGGGACAGGACTAAGGGCTTGACTACACTACCACATGGGGTAATCTAAAATACGCAACTTCAGCTACATGAAGTCGACGTACTCAGATCTACTTACCGCGGTGCCTTCACTGCGGTAAGTCAACAGCTGACACTCTCCTGTCGACTCCGCTTGCACTTCTCGTTCTGGTGGTTTACCGGAGTTGACGGGAGAGCGCTCAGCGGTCGATAACGCAATAAATCGACCCCAACTGGATCGATCGCTGCCCACCAATCCGGCGGGTAGTGTAGACAAGCCCTCAGAGTTGTACCAAGAGTTGTAGGCCAGCTTGAAGGCTGGGTGGGAGTTTGTGAGATTCCTTGTGAACTTTGACCCCAAGAAGGGTTGTTTCTCAACACATGAAAGCCTATGTTGAAGGTGTTAGGGAGTTCAAGAGAGGGAAACTGAGTCAGCAGCAACCCTGCCACCCCCAAGGCTGCTACACAACGATTAATACAAAAACCCTTTCTAGCCTACATCTACCCACCATCTAATTCACACCAACCAGCTCTCTAACGCCGAAATGTGCCACTGCTCACAAATCAAGAATCCTATCCACTTCTATAACTCTTAGGTCTTTCTTCCCTCTGCAGCCACGCTGCAACTGTGGCTAGACAGAGAGGGACACAACAGTCAACAACTCCCACAATGGTAGAATTTCACTGGTTCATGTAAGGGAGCTCTCCTTCCTCCCATCCCAGTAAGTATTTTATAGTTGCTAACAGTTTAATCTTGGTCTGTTATGATAGAACCCTGGGGACAAGTTTGCTCTCCTCACCTTCACCATCAGGGCTCATGTTTTCATAGGAATCCCAGCGGATCAGTGGATCTGAGGTATTGTAGTCAATTATCAGTCCATGGTCATTCTTCAGGTGTTCACATCCTGAAAGGGTAAAGTCTTGGTCAGAGACAAAATGGAGGAATACTCCTGCTTTCATCTGTATCTACACATACACCCATCTCTGACAATGTGCTGCTTCAGGGAATGCATTAACCCCATCTTCGGAAGTGTGGGGAGAAATGATAGGGAAAGACAGTTCAACAGCCACACTGAAATGGACTATGGAAACTAAGATTGTATTAATGTTTCATTACAGTAGGAATAAACAGAGAGTTTAACTGGAGCCTCTGACTACAGAGTAGCCCTGCCTTAATAACACACACACACACACACACACACACACACCCCCGAATGAGAGGGTATGCAACATTCTGTAGCCATGTACGACCAAAGCTGAAGTGACATCTCAGAATGATACCACAAGCATCTCCATTGTCAATTAGCAGTTCAACTGTTGCACAAAGAAGAAATGATGTAAGGTCATGTTTCTTTTGGGGGTCACTATTGTTCTCATATCAGAGAAAGTTTATTTAGTAGTTTTATTAAATAAAAAAGTGTGTGTAAATGACAACAGGGCTGCAGTGAAAACAAGGGTAACAGCTCAAAGGCAAAGCTGACATCTCAATCTTAAACTTTTGGCTGTTTTTCTCCACAGTAGCAGATGTGCTGCTGTTCCCATACACTAACATTACACTGAAGTCAGTGGAATGAAACATTTGCCTGGTGCATTTGGCCTCACAGAAAGTGTCGTCTGCCAGACATACATGGAATTTTCAGCAGTCACCAAGGAGTTAACTCACACATTTGTTGCACCCTTAACATGTAATTTATACATTTGAAAACTACAGCAATGAGAGATTTAGCTGTGGTCCAGTGTCATGAGCACAAGAGAGGAGCATCAAGAACTCCTGACTTCAATATGGGCTCTGACGCTGACTTAATCCATGACAATAAACAAGTCAACTTGCTACCTCAGTTTCCCACCTGGAATAGGGGAGAACAATCCTTCTGTACCTACCCTATAGTGGCGTTCTGAGGGGCATTTAATTAATATTTGTATTAATTAAATGCCCCTCAGAAGCAAAGTGTTATATAAGTGCTATTATTAGGCCCACTTTTCAAACATAGGTACCTAAAGTTAGGAGGCCAAAAGTCTGCATTTAGGCACCTAAGTAAGTATTTTTAGACACGTAAGTACTGATTTAGGTCCTGATCCTGAGGGCACAATAAACAGCAGGGCTCTGTGTTGAGTGCCACAGTCCAGCCACATTCTCACAACACAGGACTGGGGTTTTAGGTGCCTACACAGATATTTAGGTGCTCACATGCATATACAGGTTTCCAATGTTTGTCATCTGAGTTTGACAAGTGGGCCTTCTATTATTAAACTTATGAAGGGCTGGAATTTTCCATTTTTAAAATAATTTCTCAAATACTACGAAACTGTAAAATTAGAGTCTCTTCAAAAATGGGGCACTGAGACTTTTTCCCCTTATCCCTTTTTGCACTCAGATAACTCAGCTATGAAATAAGTTCCAACTCTGAGCACCTGCTGAAAATACAAATCTGATTCATTCTCTAGGGTACCAGAAAAACAGAAGTAATAATGAACAGATTTTGATCCTTTTTCAGACTGGCTACTCTTCACGCAAACCAGGAGCTTTACCATCCAGGAAAAGCATAGATTAAGCTAGAGAAGCTATTAAAAATGAATGTTCTTATAAGGAGTCTCAGCAGGCAAAAGTAGAACTGTGCGCTGGACTGGAGAGAAGCCAGCTTTTTACTGGCTGCTACTACTAGTCTCCAAGCAATTAGACTGGTGAAAAATGCAAGGGAAAGATTGCCAGTACACAGTATATGTAACACTACAGAAAAGATTATTTATGGCACATGGAAAGAACTATATTTTGAAACACATCTCTTTTTCATCATCTCAGGCAGAACCAATATTTACCGTTGGAAAAGCAATAAATGCATAGTAGTAGTAAATTGTTCACAAACTCTATGATATAATTTTTTTCATCTTGGATATGGGAAGTTCCATATTAGTATAGACACAATCTTAGATTATAATGTAACGGAGGAAGAATACAGGGTATAACTTGTGAGCCAACTTCAGACCTGGTATAAACACAAGCAGCTCTACCGACAATGAAGTTCTATTTGGTTACAGGTCTGAAATTGGTCCAAAGTTTGTCACTTGTTTAAATAAGTTCATGTAAGGCACCTGGGATAACAATGAATAATACCTGTAGCATTTTATATAGACCACTGCTTAGATTAGGTTTTTGAAGAAATTACTTTTCTTCAAATAGTGTTATTTTAAATATTTGGCAGTATGTGATTTTATAGCATTGTGGTCACTTAATCTATGTATGCTAAAGCTATCCGTAGAATAGTTTACTATTTATGTTATATGTTTTCTAATAGTTATCAGCAACCACTCCAATATATTTTTGTAGTCAAATTCTGATCACAGTTACTCTAGTGTAAATTCAGAATAATTTTATTAAGTTCTTGTATTCCAAGGTAAACTACACTCCACATTTTCTGTACTACAACCTTCTGGGATGAAATTTAATTTTCTATCTGCACTTCAATTCTGTCAGCTTCCAAAATAAACAGAGATCATTCTATATATTGAATGCTTACCTTGGATTTTCTCTGGGGTTCCTGAAAAAACCAATTCAATCTTCCCATAATCAGGGAAGCGGTCATCTGAAAACACAACAAAATATCACAGCAAGTTTATTTTCCAGGGAATAGTAGCAAATGCATTCACAAATCAAGATTTTACAGTAGAATGAATACAATGTGTGTATTTTCTCTTTCCCTTTTTTACTTAGATTCTTCCAACTGCCTTTTAAAACAGCAAGGTTCCCCCCAACCCCCACATTCTCAGTAAAAGACCACAAAAGCTGAAGTCAGAGTTTGGTTTACTTCCCAGAACAGTCAAGAACACAGAAAAGAAACAACGAACAACAACAAAAAACAACGCTAGTTTTAGTGTTTTATTTGCAGTGGTTTCATAGCTCAAAAAACTCAGGAAAACAACAATCCTTGACCACTAAACAAGTATGTGTATATATATAAAATCACACACACAAACAAAATACAAGTAACACTTTGGGAAGAAGCAGTACGATACCTAGGTGAGGATTTTTAAAAGTGACTAGTGATTTTGTTCCTGAATTTTTGGATATACAGAGGCCTGATTTTCAGGAAGTGCTGATCACCTATACACAAGCTAAGAACACACCTCTCTTCCTAGTGAATGAGCACCTGTAGAATGTCCAATTAAGATTCCAAAATGGAGACATCTGATATCACTAGGCATTGTTGAAGACACTGATTTTAACATAAACACACATTAACAGACACACACACATACATACATCCCAGTATACACAATCATGAATCCCCTCCTCATCCCACACACACAGAAGGAAGCCTACCTTTGTTAGCATTGTCCAAGTCCTCTTTGCCAAATACCAGACCGTAGCCTTGAACGGCACCCGTGTGAAACTGCAGGCGGAAAACGACATCACGGGTGGCTGATCGATATTTTTTGTGATAACACTTCAGCTGAACAGACAAGAAAAAGAGAAACACCCCTAATAAGTCCATTCTTAGTATTGTCTGCGTTTATATATTGCTGTCTGAACAAAACCAACAGTGATGCAATTTACTGCAGATTCCACCAACGCTGAAACAATCATTCATGTAATGAAGCTTACTCAATCATTGTAAAATTATACAAGCCCAGAGCAAGTTACTTTTTAAAAAATGGATCAGTAAAAAAAGTCATTAATTACTCTTTTATCACCATCAGTCATCATTTTATGTGACAGATCGGCAGATTTGTAAGCTGGCTTACATCAGTATTTTTGCAAGGTACCAAAATGCATCTTAAAATAAAATAAAAATGGATCCTCAATCTAAAGCAACTGAAGAACACACAAAGGCTTTCTTCACTTCAGCAGTAAGATAGTGAGCTGACTAAACTGTTTCTGGTAACCTAAAGTTAGACCATTGTAAGCAAGAAATCCTGTCTGCAAGGAGGCCATGTCCCTTTGGAATCTGCCATGATGAAAGCGAGGATTATTTTTAAAATCTTCCTAGTCGTTCTACCAAGGACAAGACCTTCCTCTGAAAGAAGGAGTACAGTTGGCAGCATTTGGGTACACACGGAACAGCATTAAAATGAACTTCAGAGTATGATGTGTGAAGATCATAAACGTAAGTACATCTGCCAAAAAGCACAGGGAAGGAAAATAGCAAAGCTGCTGTTTCGGTTAGTCCATGGGGAGGAAGGTGTCCACAGTTACAGCCTACTGTACATGTTCTCCTGTAAAAAACCACTGACCATGTTTGGCTGATGGAGTGGTGGGGAGGACGGGGTAATGCAGGAAAGAAACACAGGTTGAGCCAACTTGTTGGTACAGTAGCTTATGACAGAGCACAGCTCCTAAATGCTGTCACTCACCTCTGTCACTTAAACAAAGGAGGATTTTTAATCTTTTTGTGCACCATCTCCATTCTTATCCTTTCACGGTTAGAGTACAGCCTTGTCTACACTGCCACTTGACAGCGCTGCAACTTTCTCACTCAGGGTTGTGAAAAAACACGCACCCCTCCCCCCCCCGCTCCGGGAACACTGCAAGTTTCAGCACTGTAAAGTGGCAGTGTAGACAGTGCACCAGCTGCGCTCCTAGTGCTGGGAGCTACTCCCCTCGTGGAGGTGGGTTTTTTACAGCACTGGGAGAGCTCTCTCCCAGCGCTGGTGCCGCGACTACACAGCCAAGGTAAAGCACTGCTGCGGCAGCACTTTAACATTGCGAGTGAACGTTGCTAGTGAAGACCCACTACATTTGGTAGGATGTAAGCAGATAATTGTTTAAACACCCCATAGAGTATTTCCAAACACAGATTTAGCAATCAGATCCCCTATGTGAACTACGAGGCTTTTTGTTATTGTTTTTCCTCTCTTGAATCTGAAGACTCATGCCCTTCCAAAGATGAAAAGCAAAGATAATAGCCCCTAAAGACTTATTTGAACCAATGGCACATTCTTTCCTTATTATTCATGCATTAGGACTATGTGCCTTCAGCAACAGCCCCAGGGGCAATCCTGCAAAACAGTCTAAACTTCAGTCCCGTCAACACCTCTCTCATTTAAGGAGATTAGTCACTCACCTAAAAGTATTTTTATTTTATTTAGACGTGGGAAGAAGGTGGAGGATGAAAACAATGATGCATCAAAACTGATAAGCTTGGTCTCTCTGCATTATTATGTCTTGATTTTCACATATTGTGTAGCTGTTGGTCCCAGGATATTGGGTGCAGTAATGGGTAGGTGTAGTAATATCTTTCATTGGACCAATTTCTGTTAGTGAAAGATACAAGCTTTTGAGATCCACAGAGCTCTTCTTCAGGGCTTCTTCACTGAGACTGGAAGAGCTCTGTAGAGCTTGAAAGCTTGTCTCTTTCATTAACAGAAGTTGGTCCAATGAAAGATATTACTGCACCCACCTTGTCTCTTTGATTTTCGAAGGCAGATAGGTCTGAATTGTCAAGATGAACCAATTCCAAAGCTCACTGAAATCCATGGGCTTTGGTCAGGCCCCTACTGAGACAAGGAGTCACACCAGTGAGGGATATTTGTTAGAGTTTAACTAAGTATATTTTTGAATGAATGAAACTAAAAAGCATCTAATGAACATACTGGGTCTGAGTCTCCTCCCACTTACACTGATTTTACACCATTATGCTCCTTTGTCTTCATTAGCAGTATTGTTGAATTGCACAAGGACACCCTTGTTTGGGAGTGACGTTATAGGAGCACTTTGTACTGTAACAGTGTAATGAGATATCTCTCAAATCTATACAGAGATGAGGCAGGCTGAATGTGTTTATTATGTAAGAGAAAGAGGAAGTGAACACAGACCGTCTTAAAATTCTTCTTTCAACTAATCCATTTTTCTTATACAGCGATCACAGTGCAAATACCTGCAAGCAAGTCATCTTATAAACCTCCAAATCACACAAAAAGTCCCATGAAAGAGAATTAATGGACACCCATTAATAACCTCAAAATGGACAAAAATCTCAATAATTTTTTTTAGTAATTTTTTAAAATACTTTTCCTTATTTTCCTTTAAATCTATTTCCTTTGACACCAGACAAAAGCCACATAGCCCAAACTGATCACAGGATACTGGACTGGGACTTAAAGAGACCTGGATTCAATTCCTGGCTCAGCCAGACTCCCTGTGTGACCATGGATGAGTTGATGTACCCCCTGGAAGAGCTCTGCATAGCCCCGGGATACTCATACCCCTGGTTGAGAATCACTGCTCTAAATGATGGATAACTAAATTGTCTTTTTGCTCCCCTTATATTACCCAAACTCAATAGTCTTTGGCTCAAGAGCCAGGAAAGATTCTTGGGGTGCAGATTCCACCAGTATGCCCACTAAGCTGCCGCGTGTTAGCTTGATTGTTTTGTTTACCTTATATGTAAATGTACTTTCATTGTCCTGTACCTGTAATCAAGCCAGTCAGAAAGGGGACTCCACATTCCTTTGTCTAGGGCAGATTCAATGTATTCACTGGCTCCCAAACACATTTAAGAACATATTTCCAGCACACATATATAACTCTTTGTACCCAACCTGTACATACATCACACAAAGATTTTTGGGGCCAGTGTGTCACCAGTTTACATATAATACCTTCCATGACACCTTTTAGATATATATTATGACAACAGTGTATTGGGGGCAGTGAGTGTGTGTCAGGCTTGATAGGAATTATCATATAGTGGGCCCTCTGCCAGTGGACATTGAGAGGCTCTTAGGGTCACAAATATGCATCTTTGTGAAGAGCATTGAGAATCTCATGCGAACAGAGCTAAGTATGTTTATGTTAGAAAGAAAATAAAGAAAATGAGAAAAGGAAACTAAGAGGAAGAAAATTCCCCAGAACATATTAAAAAGACCAGGAAAGATTTTTTTGTATTGTATTTTGCAACTTGAATACTTATAGGGGCATAGGACACAAACTCCTTTTGAGTCAAGAGATTCCTTTATTACACCTCTTTTAACTCTCAGACAATCTGTGGCTGGCAATAATTTACTCAAACTAGCATCATCAGCTAGTCCTCTGATTTTACAAAATATAAGGCAGTATTACCATCAGGATGCTTGAGCTCAGGAATAAATAGCCTACTCGTTATATGCCAAATCTAGTAATCCTTACTCAAGCAGCCTGCCATCACACATGATGGTAATTTGCCTAAGGAAGAACTGAAAGATTTTGCCCAGCAAAGTAAAAATGATGAAAACAAGGTTGAAAAGAGAGTGTATGCAAAAGATAGAAATGACCTGCTCCAAGTTTAAGGTCAGACTGGAGCTGTAACTATCATTCCATTCAATTTTGCTTTGTGAGGAGAAAAAAGACCTTAAAAACTATACAACTCATTTAGGATTACACTTTAGGGAATAGTTAATACTGAAAGAGTTAGAGGTGAAGACACTGGTTTTCCTTCTCTTGAAAATATTTTAAATGGCACATCATTTTCATGAAAGAGTCATGGGTGAGAGTTTCTGCAGATGAAGAAAGTTAAAGACCTGCAAAGCACAATACATTCTCCAGACCTTGAGAAGTCTGACTTTGCACACATGCAGAACCTTCTCCACCTAATTGGCCACTGGAGAGAGAGAACCCATTTTCAATAATATCAACACCTTTATAACTTTTTTTGTTTCCCCCCCAGAAACCGCTTACATATTTCCAAGTTCTTCATTTTCTGTGGTCATAATTCTGACAAGAATATTCATTCTGTTGGATGGAAACCCAAAAACTTGGATCACCAGTAAATCAGAATATTTTGCCTACGTATAAGGTACTATAGGCTACATTCTCATCACAGATACAGAGGTTCAAATTTGGAGTAAATGTTGACTTCAGTGGAGTTACTCCAATTCATCGCTGGGTAGTTGAGATCAGAACACTATCACGCATTTTTAGGATCCAGTTCAGCAAAAAAGTTAAGCATATGCCCAACCTTAAGCATGGGGGTAACCACACTGAAATCAATGAGATTACTCATACGTTTAAAGCTAAGCATATTTAAATACTTTGCTGAGCTGGGACCCCAGATAGCATGCCCCTGTTTGTATGGGTGACAGAAAAATGATTTTTTTTTTTAAAAGAAGAACACACTTGTAAAAACCATAATAGTTTACAGGGAAATGGAAGGGCATGTGTAGTACCTGAAACTACTTTTAACTTTTTTTCCTTGACTAGATTCTAGATTGACATGGACACAATCACCTTTTGTCCCTTATTATTTTTCAATCTTCTATTAAAATCACAGTAAAAATCACATCTTAATGAAGTAGCTATTGATTTGTGTTAATGTGTCCTATGAGGGAAATTACACAGATGAACCATTGTGTTGGACACCTGGACCCTGCACTTGCAATGAGCTCCTCTTGAGAGGACTCCCATAGAGCTCATTGAAGGATTGAGATCTGAATTGTGGAGAAAAAAAACACCCCTCCTATTCTTGGTTTCTCTGGTATGCACGATATTGCCCTCCTTGTTATGTTCAGCCTTCCCCCCCCCCACCTTCCCAGTTCATTGTGACCATCTCCAGATCCACCATCACATGCTGCTACGGACCCAAAACCCAAATCTGAACAGGCCCAAACTATGGGGTATTCAAAATCCAGATATGAATTTGTGTCATAAACCTGTATCTGGTAGCATTAGGTGTAAGGATAGCAGCCAGAAGGCAGAATAAAGGGGTTCTTGAAGATCAAAATTATTTCCTCAAGTACAATTCCCTGAAATAGATCTACTTGAAAGCAAAATTCCTAGGTTCATGTATTAGATTTTAAAGCCAGAAAGGACTGTTAGATCATCTAGTCTCTCAACTCAAACCCAGGTTTTTCAATATGCAATTGTGCCAAGCGCTAGCAAAGAATCCATTTATATCCATCTTTCCATACAGGAATGAAACTCAGCCAAGTGAAAGTTAGACTAAATATCAGGAGACACACAGAGTTTTTAGACTGGAATAGTCTCTCAAGGGAAAAGGTGGAAGATGTATGCTTTGGGTCACAAAATAGTTGATCATATGCTATGACGAAGTAAATCTCATATTGGCTAGATGGAGGCCGAATAGAGGACCTAATAAATATTGTCCATCCTATCTCTAACATATAGATTTTATAGACTGGGATAGAGTACTATATGGTTGTATAATCCATCTTTCTAACTCAAGATATCCCAAAGGTCTTAGACATAAATTAAACATGCATTAAAGTGACTGTGTAAGCAGAACTGGCAGCTGTGATTAGCAACATCATATATATGATTTGGGGCTTTTTTACATGTTTAATCTGGCATAAAAATAGGGTGTTACTGTAAAGTGGATCAGCTGTCTCTGATTAACTCTCTGTATGGATG
This sequence comes from Natator depressus, assembly GCF_965152275.1. Taxonomy (NCBI): domain Eukaryota; kingdom Metazoa; phylum Chordata; order Testudines; family Cheloniidae; genus Natator; species Natator depressus. The sequence goes on along the minus strand of NC_134235.1, from coordinate 164,408,303 downwards.
CTCTTATTACCAAATAAGAGTACATCATTATAATTTATTTTAAACCACTTCCAAAGTGGATTAAGATAATTTGGAATAAGGCATTCATTTCATTTCACCATTAGAGTGTCCATACAGAGAATTAATAATGAATAACTCCCTGGGTAGGCAAGCCCATAGCCTTTGATTTGAGAACATATACAGAGCACATTGTATAAATTTGCAGCTTTATCTTCTGTAAAAACCACTGATGCAATAAATCAGTTACTTCATGGGCCATTGGTTTTTAAAATCCTTACACTTAGAGACGCTGAGCCTTATGGATTTCATTTTCTGAAACCACTGATGGTTTTGCTCAGTCAAATCTAAACATTCAGAACTTGAGCTCACGCCTTGTTTAGGAAATACTACTATATGGAATAAGTCATTGACTTCTAATAAAGTGGCTTCCAGTATGATTAACATTTCTCAAACTTGTGCACGTAGTGTGTTAGTGGTTTGTGTCACAAGCCAATAGACGGGGAAATTCAGAAGGAAGTTGGTTATTCTGTCTATAACCCAGTTGCCTGCGTCCAGGCATTGAGGTTCATATGATAAGTAGTACTACTGCTAAATCTGAAACTCTGCCAGTACCTAGAATGTGGGAGGCACTTTCGTATAAGATTTTAAAAAAAATATTTTTTGTTGGAAAAAAAGTGGTGGAAGGGAAGACGGAAAAAAAGTAAAAAAAAGAGAAATAGAAAAAAACTAAAACAAAAAATGTTCATCTCGTTTCAAACATTTCACTGAAAATTTAAAACATGCCTGAAATACACTAGCAGTGCTGGGGACCTAGGGAAAATTTACAGTGGGAGAATTATACTTGTTTGTGACATACACATTGCCACCATGTAGGTACAATGAAACAAGTTTGGAAGAGATGACAACCATTTTTTCTTGTTTTCTTTTTTTGTTTTCCTCCATTTTTCAGCATAACCGCCTCATTTTTAGAAAGTTGTGAGTAAGTGAAGAATGGATTTTTTGCAACATTTACTATAATTATACTTAGCATACATACAGTATATATTGTATGTAGAGGACGCTTTATATTGTATGTCTGCAGAAACCAAAGGCTTTTTATCCAGTACCCTTCTTCACTCCCCTATCCCAAAATAAAACACAACACTGATCAAACCACTCTTTGAAAGTAAAATGAAAGAAGTAGTTCCTTGCTGCCAAATTATAAGCCAAAGAAAATTTTAAGGCTGAGTGAAAAAACTTTCCAGAATGTGTTTTATCATGGAAATACTAATATAAACATAACCATACTGAGTATCACTATAATGACAGGGGAAAGTTGGTAGTAATGGTTTGTTTTGTCTCCATGAAATGATTCTTGCTTGAAGTAAACTCTTGCTTAACATAAAATCCCAAGAGGCTGAGTAAAAGTAATTTAATTACCTACCCACTCGTGCCTCAGTGACAATTTTCTCATTTTCTTTCTACAAGAGTGCAAAATGTATGATTGTCTTTATTTTTAAATCACCATCTAGAAGGCACAATTACTTATGTGGAATCAGAATTAAGTACTTACCATAATATCTCCCTTCAATAGCTGGGCTGGCTCTATAGCAATGCAGATTCTGCTTTGATTTTCTGGCCCTACACTACTTAACAGGAAAGAGAAGAAAAGGGGAGATGTTTAAATAAATGTTGTGCTTTTAAACAATAAAATCATGACAAAAAGATGGTTTAACTTTTGTAACTTGAAGAGTGGAGAACTACATTCCCATAGAGATGAAAATAACTAAGACTTACTATATTCCTGAGGTATGAACTGGTTGCATAGCCTGGTAGATCTTTAGAAAGGGCCGACAAACTGCAAAAATAGCCAAGAGAGTCATGTATTCTTTGTTAATTATCTGTAATTTTTTTTAAAAATACACATTTAGTGAGTTTCCGGAACATATAACAGACACACTGGACCATCTTCAGACCTGGTATAGGTGGATGCAAATGCTAGAGCTGGTTGACATTTTGTTGAAAAAAAAAATTAAGGAAAAATGGATTTTTGACAGATGTGACGTTTTAATTCTGTTGAAAGTTTTCAAGGCCATTTTTCAAAATGGAACAAAAAAACCTCCTTTCATTCTGAAAAAAAGTCTCTCTTGTTTTTTCAATCTTTCCACTTTTTTTTTCCAATGGAAAAATAGCCAGGAGAGGAGAGAGGGAGGAGAAAGACTTTTGAAAATGAGAGAAAGTAGCACTTTGCTCACTTTTAAAATGATAATCCCTTCTCTCCTACTGGGGAAAAATAAATAAATAGGAGAAAGTGGGGAACGACCAAAAGAGAAAACAAAAATAAATTTAAATGAAACATTTTGGTTTGGATTTTTTTTTCCATTGAAAAAGTTCCTGAAAATTTGACTGAGATTAACAATTATTTAATTTTTAATCACATTTTTGCATTAAAAAAACATTGTGGCCAGTCTAAAGGGCAATGAAGTCAATGAAGCTACACTTGCTTAAGTGGAGATTTAAGTATCACCCACTAGTGTATCTTGTGTACCTAATGTAAATGATTAAACGTCTAGAAAACATGATTTAAGAGGGAAAATTGAAAAAAAAATGGGTTTGTTTAGTCTGGAAAAAAGAAGACGGAGAGGGGACATGATAACAGTTTTCAAGTATGTAAAAGGTTGTTACAAGGAGGAGGAAGAAAAATACTTCTCCTTAACCTCTGAGGCTAGGACAAGAAGCAATGGGCTTAAATTGCAGCAAGGGAAGTTTAGGTTGGACATTAGGAAAAACTAATGGTGGTTATGCAGTGGAATAAATTGCCTAGGGACGTTGTGGAATCTCCATCATTGGAGATTTTTTAGAGCAGGTTAGACAAACACCTGTCAGGAATGGTCTAGATAATTAGTCCTGCCACAAATGCAGGGGACTGGACTAGATGACCTCTCGAGGTCCCTTCCAGTTCTGTGATTCTATGTAGAAGGTCAGTGGCCTGCTACTTTTTCTCCTGTGCCTCCTTGCTGGAGTGTAAGCTCTAGAGTGCTTTTTAAGTTTTAGAACAGCAGATTCAGCAAAATGCTTTTGCTGGCCCATGTCACCGCCCAGAACAGTAGATCCAAGCGGACTGTAGAAACTGACTTTGAGGCCACCTCCTCAGGAGGCCCAATAGTGGAGTACGAGGAAGCAGACCACACTAAATAGGCAGAGGTAACCCTTACACTGGAGTGGGATAGCAGGACTGAGACTTTCCCACGTAAGGGGAACACAGCTGTTCGGATGTCAGTGAACGATGGCAGGACTTGCACAAGAAGTCCCTCAGCCCACTGGAAGGAAGATGAGAAGGAGGTGCTATCTCTGCATTTAGCAGAACTGGAGAGTTGTGCTCCTCCACTCTCACTCTGACACTAGCCCTTGCTTAGAGTTTCTGTTGGGTTTTCCGCATCCCTTGGTTTGCAGGAATAGTTGAGGCGAGGAGTTGTTCCTTAATGGAAATTTTCCAAACCTCAAGAAAGGTCTGAGATTGTTTTGAGATTGAGGGGAAGTTTTAGGGAGTTCTTATCTGAACTGTACTGGTTTGCCCATCCTAATAAGAGTGCAGTGTATCAAAAAGAGCAAGGCTTGAAAACGGCAAGTGAAATAATGTACCTCCTCCAGCATCAAAGCTTGGGATGCCATGAAGGATGACAAAGTGCAGGAAGAGTGGTGTCGTGTTCATCTTCACAGATCCAGACAGAAGGCCACTTAAGAAGTGCACATATCTGAAAAGAAAATGCAACACAATTAGCCAGGAAGGAAAAGATTGTTATAATCCCAGGGAAAATGATCTTCCCGTTGTAATGAATATAATTAATACAAGGGGGCATATCATTGCTTCATTTAGCCTTAGAGTTTAAGTGGAATAGAATAACCTGCATCAAAATATGAAGAGAAGCCTCTGTTTATCAAGTTTTTCAATTATTGGCAAGGATGTTGCTATAATGGGTAATATTTGTACTAAAATTATTTAGGAGAGAATATTCCACCTAACAGCTTTGAAAAGGAGATGCGTGGGTGACTCAGGAAGCTAGTAAAGGTCACTTTCAGCCCAGTACATATTAACTGTGACTCAAGTTGCTACCAGTCGACAGCATTCTGGTAGTCAGAGTGAAATGAGTCCAGCTCAATTCCTAGTGAACTGGTCTGCACATCAATAAAGCCACTAGAGTAGGTGCCCTTTTTGTAAGTGTGCACACATACCACAAGTTGTTTTATTCCCCCTAAACACCCTGAGATAGTTTCCCAATCCCTCTTGCACTAACACACAGATGGCTGGCAGGACTAACATCTGATATTCAAGTAAAGCCAGTTTGTGCTTAGTACATTGGAGGAATTGTTCAAGAACTATTTATTCTTGTGGTGATATGAACCTCCTCACAGGAAAGCAAAGGTCAATGAGACCTAGGGTTATCTGCTCTGTAATTGCCTTTCCCACTGAGGGAAGTTTTAATTTATAACTGCATTTCTTCCCCACATAAGTTTTTCATTCTGTACCCTATTTTTGGATTGCTATATCCCTTCCCTTCTTTTAAATATCCAGCTAATTTCCCCAAGATCGGCCAAATTTGTAAGAAATAAAATACACACATCCCATAAATGGAATAAGATTAAAAAATAGCAGTCTCTCTTGCACAAAAAGACAAGGAGGGGCAAGATACATTCTATTATTTCATTTTGCTACTGACTTCCCTGATTTCAAACTCCCCTTTTGGCCACAAGGGGTATTAAATTAGTTTAATATTGCTCTTAAGAATAAAATATATATCATTAAAAAAACAACTAACACACCACATGCTGCAAATTAGGTGGCAGCAATATGGGTAATATCACAGTTGTAGTGATTCTCCCTGACAGTGATAGTTCTACCGCCCTGAGTCTGGAGTTGTTGGGGTTATTTCTTTATTAGATTTGTTTTAAATACAAGTAGCAAGGGTTGCTTTAACACATGACATTAGAAAAGGTCAATGTTGCTTCTTGTTTTCCTCCTCCAGGCTCTCTGGCAGTATTTGTTCAGTCAGCGGCACAAGTACAGATTATCATATCTGCCTGGCTTCAAGAACTGGAGTAAGACAATACTGCACTGATGGCACAAATTTTAACCCTTTTTCTTTCTACCACCATGGGTACGTCTACACTGTAACCGCAGGGTGTGATTGCAGCCATGCTAGTTTTAATCTAGCTAGCCCAACCTATGGCCTGTACAACCTATGCCGAAGCCCAAACCACTGTGTCTTCACTGTCATTTTAGCCACACTAGCTAGATTAAAGGTAACGCAGTCATGCCTACCCTGAGCTGGAATCACACCTGTGATTGGGATGTAGACATACCCATTGTCTCCTTAATGACCCCCAAATTTATCCCCTTCTCTAATTTAAGTCCTGATCCTCCTGCCATTGCATTCATTACTGCGTTTATAGCTGATTATTCAGCTGTTTACTTGATATTTTTGAGGAGATTAAACAACTAAGCTTAAAACACACACACACACACACACACAATTCAGCTTTCACATATAGAGGGCTCAGATCTGCAGTTCCTATTCACGCAAAACTTCAGTTGAAGCCCCTGAGAATTTTGCCCAAGTCCTGCAGGACTGGAACCCAAAGTGAGATTTCTCAGATTTTTGAGCCATGTGGTAGGTAGAAAGTGAGTGTGTATTTTCATGTTTTAAGATTATATATTCATAATCAGTTGAATGTCAGTAAGGATCTGGACACCTGAATGTCCAGTAATAACATTAGTAGATAAGCAAGCTAAAATGGGGTTATTTAATTGCATACTTTAGAGGATAAGCTGGGATCAAGTAGCATTGTAAAATTAGCCAGGGGCATTATGGAGTTGTTTCACTTTCCTCTGCAATAACAAGCATTGACCATTGCCGGAGGCACAAGAGGCCAGATTTACATTATGGCATATCCTGCATTCGTATGTTCTGTGTGCAAGAGGCAGACTGAGTACTGCAATGTTGTAGTAAAACACAAAGAAGCTAATTCCGCCATTCAGGAGGAGAATTAGTGCCTCCCAGAGGCCCCTGGAGAAACTAAACAGATATTCCAGAAGAGCATGTCAGACCAAACCCTGCATCATACAGGTATTTTATTTTGGCTTTAGGGCTCACACACTGTACGTGCAAGCCAGCAGCTACTGAAACTTCCCGTCAGCATGGCTGTAACAACTGCCATGAGGCACAGGTCACAAATGCTGTTGTGAGGCCTGTTGGTTCTCATGGAAACTTATTTGCAGAAGGGAGAGACTTAAAGTCAGAGCTGTTCGTACTGCAGAAGGCATCCTGATGGGAGCACTGAGACTGTCTCATTCCTTTTGCTCCCACGGTGCATGCTGCTGTTTCCTGTAGGTGCCATTTACAAGTGTCACATTTTAATAATGCAAGGTTTATTTGCAGACATGGAGTCGAATGGATAACGAGCTCCCCAGGCTAAATATTTTTTTTTAAGTTTATTTAAAAACTCATGGGACTGTTATTTTTCATGTCAACAACAGCTGTGTAGGTCACTGGATAGGTCCATCAAGGCACTGGGAAAGCCTTTCCCAACCAGAAACAGAGCGAATTTCCTGACCTTCATTATTACTATATGACTTTGTTCTTTTTAATTACTGACAGAGTCTTTTTTTTTTTAAACAAAGTGCTAAAATTGTTACATATCTGCTGATGAAAGGGAAAGTAATCAGTGATCCCAAATGAAGTCCCTGTGTAGATATTTTACACATCGAAATGAAGACTGGTGCATGAGAGTATAACAATTACCTAGTAGGCATTTTCCAGCTGCTCCCTTCTTTTCTGGTACTGAAACATCCACTAGTTTAATCCTAAATTGCACAGATGTCCACACACATACCTCAAGACCATTTCACATCCCAAAACATCAACTATCTGCTCTAAGTAATGTCTCACCCTCACTTATAGAATAGACAGAGTATATGATAGTGTAGTGTGATATAAAGATTTTATTGTCATGACTCAGATGGCCATGTTATATGTAAATCATCCCAAACAATGTCAGTAAAACCGTTATATCACACCACTCCATCATGTTCTCACTAAAATGTCATATGAGATAGAAAAAGACAGGTTTACATTTCTTTTACAGAGGTTTTAATGTGTATTGGGACTGCTTTGCTGCCTAGACATAATGAAGTACAAACACATATAGATGAAACCTTTGTACCATACCAAAATATTACCTATGTGTATATAAATACACCCAAACAGAGAGAGATCTCCTTCAAGGAAGATTGCTACAAGGTGGAGAGTTGAAGTGGGAAAATCTCAGGGAAATGTCCTCCACTGGATAGTGAGGAGAAACTATGGCATTTGCTCATTTAGTAATATAAATTAGATACAAGTTAAATACCTTTTTTGGGATGGCTGCATTAAAGTTGAAACTTTATCATCGAAGAATTTCTTCATAGCAAATCTGTCTAGAGCCTGATCAGCGCTATCAAAACAAAGAAGTAGATACCATGTTATTCCATTTGGGGTTGGTTGTGGATCCACAGGATCAGTGCTATGCCCCACCTTTGGAACAGTCTCTTGGAGGAACCCCTTCAGTGTGCCCGACCCAAAAGGAGTCTCATTCTTCCTCCAGGGTAAGCCATGTGGACTCACCACCTCCTTAGACTGAACCTCTGGGGATCCTGCTCTCCTATTACACACCAAGAGCTCTTTTCAGTGAGTCCAACTGAGATAGACTCCTGGTACAGACTTGTATGCTCCTCAGGGATTAATGCACCTCACCAAGCATTAGCAGTCAAACAAACAATGTTGTCAAAACAGTTGGGTTTATTAGTCAACTGGAGCACAATATAGGAAGTCTTTAGTTTAGCATAGAGAACTGAAAGTTAAAGCAAGTCCATTCTGGTTAGCCCAGAGCCCAGCCAAGCTGTAGTGAACCCCATTGTTCAAGCTCTGTCTCTCTTTTGGTCTGACCTCCTTTCTCAGATTCCAGGTGAGATCCCCGACTTCTTCCAGCAGCCAACTCTTATCCTCCTACCTCTCCAGTCCTTTCTGGGGAATTGTGCTGAGCTTCACTGCTGAGAGATGGAGAAATCCATCTCCCTCTGGGTCATTCATTGCTAGGAGTCAATATGCTGGTGATTGGATTTGCCATTGTCTTTTTGGATTCTCCATTGATATGGGGTTGGCCTCAGTCAGTTCTTTTCCAATGACTCCTTCAAGCTCAGACAGCTAGGCGACATTCATACCTACATCTCTTAGCCTGCCCTGAGAGCAAACACTCGTTTTCCACCCACAGGGTAGTAATGCAACATATAGGGAAATCTGACGCACACATAAGAATCATAAAAATCATTGCCAAAAATTCCCACTTCATCACAGGATTATCTTGGAAATGCTGCGGTTTACAGCTTGAAATGTGCCAAACTACTACAAAATGCCTTCAGTAATTGCCAACCCACCTGCTCACAGGTCAGGTTGGTATAGTTTTTCCACTGCCACCTTTTAATTCCATTCCAAAGGCAGTTTCCTCCCTGAGACAAAGCACCTACTTCTCATGTTTAATTATCAGAATTTTGCATTTCATACATGAATATGCAAGATTTGCAATGCAATGGATTTAGCCACCCCCAGCATGCACAATGAACAACTTGTCGCAATTTGCTTTTAGCCCCATCAATACAGCTTTCTCTGTGGACTGCATAGGAGGGTACTTGTATTCCCTCCTTAATATTATGTCCCAAAACCTACAACAGCTAATACTGAAGAGAGAAAAAGAAAAAGAAGAAAGAAAAAGCATCAGAGTTCTGACTGAACTAACATACATGTAATTATTCTAAGGATTTACTCAGTCCTGGTTTCTTGCTATCTGGTTTACCCGGGGAGGGTGTGCTCCAGAAGCAGAACAATCAGGCCTTGGGAAAGAAGCGCTTTGTGCAAGTCAACCATGAACCCCCCGTAGATTATTATGGAGCATCAATGGTAGGCTGTGAAAGAAGTTTGGTTTTATTATTCTTTGTTTAAAATGAGAGTGGATATTGGGCATATGGGAAGAGAAGGCAGAAGAGCACAGAAAAAACGAGGTCCTCAAGTACCAGACAGAAAACCATGATGATCCCAGCCCCCAAATAAATGAGACCATCCCTAATTATTTGTTCCCAAGTATCAAGTTGTGCTCTTTTTGCTGTATATGGGACAAATACGTAATCATCATATGAGAGTAAATGGATCTGGTAGACTGATGCTAATTAACATCCGTATATAAGGTCTGAAGTAACTAGACCCCATGGAACCACAAGTTAAAATCCCATCAGAGTTGGCTTAGCCCTGTTGAGTCGTCATAGAAGACTTTAAAAACTAAGGATAACCCCATTTGCCTTCAATGGATGTTGGATCAGGTCCTGTCTTCTCTTCATTGATGTTAAAGATCCCATGGCACTTTCCAGAACAGGACTGGGCAAAATTTTCACCTCCTTTCCTACTCCCTGCTGCTGGGTACTAATTGATTTGTTGCCCTCCACCAAGGAGGTGATTGTATTTCATTGCTGCTCTATGTGCATAGTGTCAAATGCTTTAGGATAAGAGGTATTAAATTACATTATATACACACAGAAATCACCATTTTATGGCATAAAAACAATGAGGACTCCGGTGACACCTTGAAGACTAACAGTTCTATTTGGGCATAAGCTTTTGTGGGTAAAAAAACCCACTTCTTCAGATGCATGGAGTGAAAATTACAGATGCAGACATAAATATACTGACACATGAAGAGAAGGGAGTTACCTTACAAGTGCAGAACCAGTGTTAACAAGGCCAAATTTTAATGGCATATTGTAAGACAACCTGATTAACACTGAACTCTCTTTTTTATTCTTTGTTAAAGGCTGTACCTATTGTTCCATCAAGTTTTATGTAGAATTTCTATTCCGTTCATTAAGGAGTTCTGGTTAAAAACCGATGGCGCAATACAGACTAAGTGATTTAGAGGCTTGTGGAAGAAATCTGTTCCTTCCATGGCTATCTACTGCTGAATCACATACGTGATCATTTTTAAAAATGGCTAGTTGCTGTGTTCTCCCCACTACGTGCCACTTATTTAAAGTGATAGATAAATACACATGCAATTATCCTTCTCATTTCAAATTCATCTTAATTGGCAAGACAGATGTTCAGTGTGTTTTGCATTATACATCCTCACTAGTCACGCCACCAGGGATCTGAGCATCAAACTCTCATTTTGCAAAGGATTATTTATTCTTATCTGTAAGAACAAAGCTTAACATCTATTAGAGAGAGCATGGGTTACCGCAGTTAAATATGGCTGCAGGTAATCTTTCCTGAATTAGAAAACTGGGCCCTCATGACCCAGACAGCAAAGGCACGATGGCAACCATACAAGTGTTCTCATAGAACTTTTTTTGTTTTCGCTTAGACAAACGCTTCAGGAAAATTAGGGATAATGTTTCCTCCCCTAGCTGAGGCATATTCTGGGCTCTGGGCCGCGGGAAGGTGGGGAAGGGGCTCGGTCATAGATGTAGTTTGACTTCTATTTTGGGTGGGCAGGGGCCAGCGGGGCTTGAGCCAGCTTCACGTGGCGGGGTCCATGGAGGGAGCGCCACCTCTACCCCCCAGCTCACCTCAGCAGGCCACCCACCCTGTCTGGGTTGTGTGCAGATTTAGGGGGGGTGGGGTGGGGGGAGTGTGCAACCAAAAATGATAACTCAAAGGTGGGGGGCTCAGCTCACAAAGTTTGAAAACAGCTCAGGGTACAGGAAGGGGGTGGCTAGGGGCTGTGTGCAGGCACGGGTAGCTCAAGGTGCAGGGAGAAGGGTAGCTACGGGCCATGTGCAGGAAGGGGGGTAGCTCAGGGTGCAGGCAGTGGGGTAGCTAGGGGCTATGTGCCAGGAGGGCTCCCCTGCGGTCCCTGTTCCCCGAAGTCTCCAGCCATGGAGCCGAGTCTCTCCGCCCAGGCGGCTGTTACCGGCTGCATGAGCAAAGGGGGCTGGGAGCTGAGGAGCAGCTTCAACCCCCTGCACCAGCAGCAGCAGGAGACAAGGGAATGCAGTGACTGCCTGCTCCATGGCGCCAGCCAGAGCAGCAGCTGTCCCACACTGCCCGGCTCTGGCTTCCTGCCTCTGACCTGGCCGTGGGGCATGGAGAGAAGGAGGTGGAAAGGGTGTGTGTGGACCTTCCCCAGGACTGCCCTGTTCTTGCAGTGTAGTTTTGAGTGTGGGGTGGGCAACACCCCCCGTGCCTCCGAATTCTGCCCATGGGGAACACCGAGGCTTGGGGCTTTAACCCCGGGGGTCCTGGCTTCAGCCCTGTGGGAGGTGCTGGTGCTCGGGCTCTGGGTTTTAGCCACGGGGCCCCCCCAGATCCCCTGTTGAGAACTGCTGCTCTAATTTGTTTCCTGAAACACCATTTAAGGAGTAAAGAATGCTAAAATGTCACCCGCAATATCAACAGCATCAAATTACTATTTTATAGCAGTAAAGAGACCCAGTGAATAGAACAATAAGAAACTAGCATATTTGTTTTATGAGTAAAATCAGAACAAAATAAAAAAAACTGAGGAAGCCCCAAAAAAACATTCCCCCGAATATCCCATTTGTCACCAGAGCTAAGGATTTCTCACACAGCCTGGAACGGTTGATATATGTACAATATTGACAACCTAGAGATGACTGGGAACTTCCTAGAGCTCTTTCCCTCCCGCTAATTAAATATACAAGAAGCAAGATTTGGATTGGAGTTGCCAGGCATCCTGAAATTCATTGGAAAGTTTCCAATCTCAGATCCTGCAACCAAGTTGGAAGAATCCTGAATTTACTTTGGGGAGAATACAACATCAACTGTCATGCCAGGACATCACACCATTGCATCAAGATGCCATGCTGTTGTGTCAGGACACTACTATGTGGTTCCTTGAGGAGATGCCATAATAATTTGGTGTAATATCACAACACAGAGATCACAACACAGCACTGCAGTATCCTCATGACAACTCTTTTGTCCCACAGGATTAAGGTAGGTGAAGTGGTGGTAATCCTTGTCCTGAAGATTAGTTCCTCCAGAAATAACTGTATTACTTCATTTTCTAAAGTGTACCATTGTACACAATGTAGCTAGTGGCATTTCCTAATCATACTGGGTTGTTTATCTGTGGACCAGGTAAATGGGAAATATATTAGGTGAAATCATGGCTCCAGTGGAGCCAATACGAGTTTTTCCATTGACTTCAACGGTGTCAGGATTTCACCCATTTTCCACAAATTGAATAGATAATTTGCAGTGCCAGGGCTTGAGTCTAATCTTAGCCAAATTGATTTAAGTCCAAAATAGTGTCACTGAGATCCTGCTTGAGTTATGGTCTCTGTGAATTACTTTTACAAATTTAAAGACAAGAATCTGGCCAATTTTGATTGAAAGGCAGAAGTAGAAAATTATATGTGTGTTCTATCCTTCAGATAGTATTTACCAAATTTCTTTTTTTTTTTTAACAGATAACCAGAATTTCACAAATACCAAGCTCACACAGAAAATCAGTGGCAGAACCAGGAACAGAACCCACAATTCCTGACTCCCAGTCCTTTACTCTGGTAGATGCATGTTCCTTCTTAATGAGAGGTGATGAGATGTGGTTCAAGAGACAATCTCTTTATTAAGATGTGCTCTGCACTTTGGAAGAGTTTGGGGATCCCTGCTCTGGTGTGAATATTAGATCCAGGTTCTGATAATTTTATTCATGATGAGTAGCACCTATTCCAGAAGTAACTCCAGTAAGAGAAAAGATAGTCTAGTGGTTAGAACACTAGTGGGGCCTGTAGGAATCTTGGGTTCAATTCCTGCTTTGCCACAAACATCCTGTGTGACCCTGGGCAAGTCACTTAGTCTCTCTGTGCCTCAGTTTCCTACCTGTAAAATAGGGATAATAGTACTTCCCTACCTCACAGGGTTGTTGCGATGATAAATCCATTAAAGACTGTGAGATGTTGAGATATTACAGTGATGATAGTGTAACAAAGTTCCTCCTCTGCCTTGGTGGGTCCTGCGCTTATTGGCGGATTTGCTCGCCTCAGAGATTCACAGCAGCCCTCAGTTTGACCACTTTTGCTAGTGGCTCAAAACTGCTGTTCACTCAGCTAACCTCATCACTGGCCAGCATGGGGAAAGGGAGGGGAACAATCCCTGCAGTCTCTGCTGACCCACCTAGTGGGTCGGGGGATAGGCCAGGGACTTCCCCCTCTGGTGGGACCCACAGTCCAGCTCACCTCCTCTTGTCTCAAATAGGGAGTTTAGGAGGATGGGGGGAACCCAGGCCCACCCTCTACTCCGGGTTCCAGCCCAGGACCCTGGGGATTCAATTGTCTACAGTGTCTCTTATAACAGCTGCGTGACAGCTACAACTCCCTGGGCTACTTCCCCATGGCCTCCTCCCAACACCTTCTTTATCCTCACCACAGGACCTTCCCCCGATGTCTGGTAACGCTTGTACTTCTCAGTCCTCCAGCAGTATGCCTACTCACTCTCAGCTCCTCACACGCCTCTTGCTCCCAGCTCCTCACATGCACCTCACTAACTGAGGAGAGGTCCTTTTTAAAACCAGGTGCCCTGATTAGCCTGCCTGTCCTAATTGATTCTGGTAGCTTCTTAATTGGATCCAGGTGTCCTAATTAGCCTGCCTTACTTGGTTCCAGCAACGTCCTGATTGTTCTGATTATTATCTTACTCAGGGAAAAGAGACCTGATTAAGCTGGGGCTAATAAATCTACCTTCTATCATGCTCCTACAGCCATCTGGCCTGACCCTGTCACAGTAGCCATGTAAGTACATAATATGGATGGGCAGATTCAAATGGGGATTACTCATGGAGTAAGGTACTACTTAAATGAGTAAAGCTGGTAGAATCTGGTCCTAGTCAAAAGAAATGCCATTAATTTTTTAAAAATTTATAAAAGGAAGGCTTGTAACAGATTCTCATCCATCATGCATAATTTTGAGACACTTCAGCACCATCTGATTGAAACGGGCATGGGTGACAATCGGACAACGATTGGTTACTGAAATTAAGGGGAAACTTTTAGGGTTTTCCCCCAGCCTTGAAAGATATGCAAACACAGTAATTCATTTGCATTGTTCATCTCTTACCTGGCAGAAACATGGGTGAAGTGCATATATGATGATATCACTACTCCTATCCTTCCTTTTCCACCCTGTAGGAAGACAAAGAAACCATAGTTTCTATTATTTAATATTTACATAGCACCATAAGTATATGTGGGACTTTGCTGTAAGAAAAAGACATCAGTTCCATCCATTGTGCACATGATGGAATGCTGCTTCACTCAGGTCCTACGCTATGTTGCAAACAACAATATTTCCGTATTACTTTGGCTGTTCTGCTGACTACAGGAGCTCAGGCCTGTCTTTTGTTGAAGTGGTGGAGGAGAATGGTGGTCAGTGGCTTTTAAAGACCTTTTAATTGCAAGTTGGTTGACTTGCCACATTGAAAATACTGAGTGAGACTTTGGTGTTGGGCACCCCAGTCCTACTGAAACTCAACAAGGATTGGTACCAAAACTGCTCTGGTGCTCTTTAAAAATCCCACTTAGCTCCTGGTTGACCAGTAGCATGTCAGAGCAGAGAGCCCAGATCAGCGGTGGGCCAGCCAAGCAGGACTTTTTTTATTTTTATTTTTTTAAATTCAGGATTTTTTATATTTAATTTGAAATGAGAAATTAGTGGATTCATTTTTTTCCAGTTTTACCCTAAAAAAGATTCCTGAACTAAAGCCCACAAATCAGTTGTTTTATTTCCCTTTCTTTTTTACTACATCTTACATAGAATGTATTTGTTAGACATGGTATTTTTGTGTGTATACCAGGACAAAGCTATAAATTAAAATAAAGAAAACTATGAATAGCAGCAATAACATTCTATCACTTTTTTGTTTTGGGCTCATCCAAGACAAGCCTGGACAACTTTGAAATTTCTGGCATGATGTGCTATAAACTATGAATTCTGACAAGTATCCACAATTTTTTTCTGACACCTGTGATTTATAATAACTACCACTTAGTCTTTATGGAGTATTTTCATAATGTTTCAAAATTTTATTAAATAGTTTACATGACATATGTACAGTACAAATTACTGATCAGTCATTCTGGCTAGTTTTAACATGCTTCCAGATTATTCAGCCAACACATTTTGGCTATATCCAAGAAGGATGGTGGTGGGAAGCTTTTAAGATCCCAGGGAAGAAATTCATCAAGTTATTTTAGAGGGGTTAATAAAATACTCATTGCGATATTTTGCTTTTTACTTCTGGTATAGTTGTGTTCAGAAAAGTATCTGTGTAAAAATGAGTCCAGCGTAGTGAAGATATCATTTCCTTTGTGTCTTCCTTATCATGGTGCTGTCATCAGACAGCCTTGCCTGGAGCATCCTTCTGCAGCAGGCTGCAGCATGACACGTGCCTGCCTCAGTTTCCCTTTCAGGTAACCCAAGGACTCCCCATAAGGCTCTCTTGCCTCAATGATATCCTTCTTTGAGGCTAGTTTACTACAAAAATATTGTGCAAATAATCCAAAACATAAGTCTCAAAACAGTTCATTTATCACTCTAGTGCATATAGTCCTTAAAATCTCATGACATGATTCTCTCCATACCACAACTAGGCTCCTCATCAGTCCTCTTCAGATCCTCTGCCAGGACAGCCATCCCAGCCCTCTGAGCTGGAGCTGAACCCCAGTCATCACAGCAGGAACCCCCACAGCCTCTCTGCTGAGAGATCACCCTCACCAGGGAGCATGACTCTGTTCCCCAGACCGATCGCTGTACAAGCCAGCAGGCAACTCCCCTCTGCCGCTGTTGCCGCCGCTGCCGTCAGTTCTCCAGCCCTGGCTCACTGGCTCGGAGCAGACAGCTGTTAAACCACTCTTGCTCTCCTGCCTTTAGCCTTCCCCTAGGAAACACCTTCAGGCTCTGGCAGCTCTCATCTCCTGCCAATCTCCGCCTCCCTGGCAGCCTGAACTCATCACATCTCATGCTCTCAGATTCTGGTCCTTCATAGGCCCCATGTACTGCCCCACCCTCTTTCTTGGCCAAACGGGAGCACTTGTTCTGGCACAGGGGAGCTAGACCTGCTTCATTTACTGGGGCAGCCTGCCCTGTTACAGGCCTCATTTCTGCACCATTTAAGGCTCCAATCCTGCAGATGACAGGAAATCAACGAGACTCCCCACAGGCACAAAGTTTGCCCACATGCTATCAACTGCAGGACTGGGGGAAAATATCAGTGGGAGTTTTCGAATGATTTCAGTGGAAGCAAGTTCTGGTCCCATATCTGATTAATTTACTGTCAACAAATACCAGCACTGCAAAGCCAGTAAGACTATAGATGTATTTGCCTCGAGTGCCATCAACAAACCTGCCAATTCACTTCTGATCTCAGGATTATTTACTTTAGCTTTATTTCTCTTCTCAGTGAACAAACACTGAGAAGGGAAAATATTACACAACAGTAACAGCATATTAGAGCATTGCAATTATGCAGTTAGTTAGGACCTGGATGGTCCTAAGTGCCCTAATTTCCCACTGGCTACAATGGCAGTATGGGATAGATTCACAAAGAAATTTAAGTGTTGAGACACTGAGTGTCAAGACATCTAACTTTTAGGTGCCCAGAAAATCTATGGGATTCACAAAGCCTGAGTTAGGTGCTCCGGCTCCTTGTATAATGAATGGGGAGAGATGGGTGCCACAGAATGGGATTCACAGAAGCCAACATGCTGGGTAGTTCTCAGTCTAAAGTAGCCAATGGGAGATGCTGACAAGAGGGCTGTGCACTAAGCCCCGCCCCCTTAGGGAGTTCCATGCCTAAATCCATGCTGTAGGCAGATACCTCCTTCTTCTTGTGATTTTTAGCTGTGAACTCTCTCTGGGTGTTCACAAATTTAGGCACCGAGCAAGTTTATTTCACCTTTCAGCAGCAGCTAAGTGAAGTTTTGTGAATGTCAATGGGGCCTGATTCTTGGATTTAGGTGCCTAAAGTGGCAGTTAGGTGCCTAAATCCTTTTGTGAATTTAGCTCTATGTCGATACAATATTATTCTAGTCCAAATGGAATGAATAATGTTATCCGTTGCAATCACTGTATGATATATTCAACAATAAAGTGCCCACTTTTCAACTTGGGCATCTAAACTAGATACCTAAATCCCAGAGATGGAAAGTCAGACGTGCATTTAGGTGACCAAATGCGCACTTTAGGCAACTAAATAGAGATTTGGACATCTAACGTTAGTGCTCGTAATGACTTGATTCAATTGACTTATGGTGATTCTGTGAGGTGCCGTGTGCCCTCAAAGTCCACTAAAGTAAATGAATGTCATATACTATAAGAGGATCCTCAAAAGTTTGACAAGGAGATGGACTAAATACACTCAACAATGGTGTTCAGTTTTGATATATATACACCTCACTGCATATTACTTCTAAGCACACAAGCCTGGATTTATCCGGCCAGAGCATTGGCTGGTCTAACTCGGCATAGTTAATGGCTTTAGGCCCCTTTATATCAGCTAAGCATCTGGCTCACTATGTTTTCAACATTAAAACAGCTGCAAAACTGTTAATTATAACTTTTCTTGTTATGATAAAGTATTAAAAATTGAACGTCATATATACACTCACTACATTGCACACTTACTCTGCAATGGATCACCACCACATGCTGAGGGTCGCTGTTCAACCATGATTCCATAGCCTTGCAGATGGTGCACATCTTATCAAGGGGAGGTGCGTGAAGGTCAGGCCAGCCCACATCCATAATCTGGAATCAAGCAAAACCACTTCATTTTCCATTTACAAGGTACTCTTTAACATTATTATCGTACTCAATAATCCTACGCCAAAATGTGCTATGATGGTAAAGGTTCCTTCTTTTTTCTAACAGAAACATCTGTGCTTCACAGAACCATGGTGATATTTCATTATTTAAAATGCCTTTTCATCTTATAAGCAAAACATCTTTACAGACCTCCCTAAACAGCAGGGGGAGGAGGGATTAATTATTATTATTATTAGCATACATGAGCTTTCCATGCAAGTATTAACAAATCTTATCCAACACTAGAGCTGACTGAGAATTTTTTTCCAAAATGTATTTTGATTAATCAAAAATGAAACTTTGTGTAGGAAAGGGTTGGCTTTGTGAAATTTCCCATTGAAAAAAAATTAAAACAATTGTCAAAACGACCCACTTCAACATTTTCTAAATAAAAATTCTGGAGTTTTTTTGGTTCAAAATTAGCTTTCATTTAGAAATTCACGTTAATTCATAGTAAAAATAAAATAAAACATAATAAAATAAAATAAAATAAAAGGTCAAAATACAAGTCTTTAGAAATTGTTGAATCAAACTGTTTTGATTGATCCAAACATTTTTTTTTGGTGGTGGAGGGGAGAGGGGAAGGGGGTTGATTTATGAAAATGTCAGACTTTTCTTCTTGATTTGGGACAGGAAAAAATTTCAAAATCTTAAAATTTCCTGGGATGGGAAAACTGTTTCCTGCCCAGCTCTCTTAATAACCTGTATTTCCTACCTTTAAAGGAACTAGTTTTCTTTTGGTCAACTTCTCATCATTATCTGTGCATTTATCTTGTTCACATTCCAAAAATAGTAAGCCAATGAAATCCTAGGCATTCATTAACATGTGATAAAAACTGCCTGTGTGTTAAAAGATCAGACTTCAAATGTCTTCACTGTGTTTTCTCGGCAGTAATCTGAACCCCTGCTAGGTCCAAACAACGCTGTGCTGCTGCTGTGACTGTAGGTCTGTGATGGTATGGGCCAAGGGTGGCTGTTGAAGGCTGCCTGCCAAAGTTCTTAAATATGGGAATGAGCTCGAGTCCCAGACATATATTCAACCCTTTACACCTCCCATCTCACTCCAAAGAAAATGTTATAACAAATGAAGATACAAATCGGGGCCTGGAGTGGCGGGGAAGGCTATGAGGAAGAACAAAGAAAGATGCCAACAACTTTTGTTCCCCTAATTGCATTGCCATTGTTCACAGATGCAATTGTGAAGAGAGGAAGGCAAATCCACGAAACATGAGGTTATGTTGAACTGTGAGTTCATCAATTTCAGTACATTAAGGTTTACATAGCAAAGGAGCATTATATGGCCATAAATATTCCATGGGCACACATGTAATTTAGACCTGACATTAAAAACACAAATCAACGAGAATCTTTTCATTGACTTGAATGGACTCTGGATCAAGGTTTTATGTGCAAAACCAAAGAAAACAATGGAAACAACTTTGTAAAGCATAGCCCTGACATGAAAGAAGTCACAACACTCAAAATTAAAGGGGCGGCGTCTTTGGTTTTCTAAACTCTTCCTAAAATTGTCATCCCATTGTGTACATCAAAGCGTGTATAGTTTGAAGGCTCATGGCAGCCCATTTATGCTGTATATAAGTCTAGCAAGTGAGGAATGTTATGATCAAAACCAATACCTTTGGGTTAAGCTTGGTAAGGTCATATCTTTTCTCAGAAAGGTTTAACACCTGTTCAGGAAGAAAGAGAAAGAAAAAGTATGAGATCTTGATGTTTAATTTCTTTTGTGGTAAATCACTGTATCCAAATTATATTATAAGAAAGTTAAATGACAGGGGAGGGCCTTCAGATTTTTCAGTCACTTTAGATATCTAACTTCAGCTAATAATTTGGTTAAGTTTAGCATTTGCAGTATTCGGGGTATTTCCCTTAGTAAATTCAGGAAAGTATAATGGGAAACTACATATGCTGAGTAAATGCCTACAATATGTAACAATTAAAATTTTCAAGTTTATAATAGTAATTACCGTTATATATAATGAAAGATTTTAAATAGTATTAGGCCTTATGCTTAGCAATCTTATTAGACTACACGAGTTTCTCTGATTTCTACATTGTGGGAGGTTTTTGTTTGTTTGTTTGATTGGTTGGTTGGTTTTAAATAATTGACAAAGATTTTAAAAAATGGGTGCCTAAAGACAGGTTCCTAAGTCCATTTTTAGGCACTTAAGTGCCTTGACTTTTAAAAATACTGAGCACTCAGACAGATCCCATTAAAGTAAGTGGAAATTTTGGCCATATATTTTTCTTACCTTTATTTCAATGTCAAAATATTTTCATGTAAGAGAAACTGTTCAGTTTAAAACTAGTTCAATTTAGATACCAGTTGACAGTGATTAAGAATCTAAAACAGTTGTTTTCTTGAGAATTATGCTGTTCCTCTGTGTTGGTACAGTGCCTAGCACTTTTTAGGGAGTATTACAACATACATAAATAATAAAACTATTAACAACAATATGCACTTTAATAGAATAAGTGTAAAACTTTGCTGATATACTATGAAATAATGTATGCATGTGCATTGTTTCTGACAGTAATGAATATGTGTCACTAATGATACAGAAATAATGTATTTTTCTTCTGAAGGATTGTGTGTTGTGTTTATATTTTGAAATTACTGACGAAAAATATTTAGGGACAGGATTGTGTTTTTTTGTTATGATGAAATCTGCATTTCTTTGTACCTGATATGATTTTTTTTTATTTTGTAGGAAGTATAAGATTTATGATTCCTTAACTATTCATTTTCTGGCTTTTAAGAGCTTGGGTTTTTTAAGGATGTGATAGATAAGTACTTGTTGTGGAAAGAAATTGTCAGTAAAATTACACTATGTACAAGCAATACATCAGCCCAATATAGTTTCTTTGGTCACTGAGAAAATTCATTGCTGACAATTACACCCTTTCTATTCTTTTCTCCCTAGATCCAGTGATTCCTGCTTCATGTCTAGTTTACAAATAATGGCAATTTCTTACACATTTTATTATTTCAGCCTTTGAAATGTCCTTGTTGCATGAGCCAATGTCAAAATCTTTTAGTGTTTATAAAACACTTATTGTCATGGGACTCTACCAGAGCACTGTACGTGAATTTGAAAACATCACTGAGGTTGCTGGGGGGATAGTTCCTAAAATCTATTTATGTTTGGAATTTTGTGACATCAGGTGATTTCACCGAGTTGACAAAGGGGGACACAAAAAAAGTTAGACACTTAGCAGAAATTTTAAAAGTGCCATTTTGAACTCTTTTAATTTTAAAAACGTACTTTATTTTTTCAACCATTTTGGAACAAATTTTATGGATACAAAGTAGGGCCAAAATCAGCCTTAGCTAGGGAGATGCTATCAGCTCTCCGTAATAATTACAGATGTGCAGAGCTGGGACAAGAACCCCATCTTAGATCTCTAAGACACAAGTCTCTGCTACTTGAGCTAAAGAAAGAGGGCTGTAACTGTTAACTATGGAAGAAGCTTCGAGGTTCTTTCCAATATGCAACAACTGAATAGAGGATAAACTTGCTCATGCAAACATACAATATGCCATCCTGGCCCCCATTGACATTAATGTCCAGAAATTCCCATTGGCACTAATGACAGCAGAATGGTGCCAATAACTCACAAAGAAATCAAAGGGAGGAAGATTGGGCTCAAAACTACCCACAACAAAAAGCATTTATAATTTTGCTTACATTTCGACAAATACAGGCTCTGGTACCATCTGTCTTGGATGGTTTAGACACAACAAATCCTGCATCTTGGCAGGGGGTTAGATTAGATGACCTTTGTGGTCCCTTTTAACTCTATGATTCTATGACACAAGAATGTGCTTAAGCATGTGTTTAACTTTAAGCACATTAGTGCTCTCTGTGACTTCAGTGGGACTATTCACACGCTTAAGTGTTTTGCTGGATTGGTGCCATAGCTGGAATGCAAATGTTCAAGGATATTAAACGATATGGAAAATTTGAAACAGAGGGAGACAAAGAAACCTTAGACAAAAGTGGTAATTTTATAATGGACTAGAACTGCAAAATGGCTTGCCAAATTGCTTCACTTTGCAAATATATTTTCCTTTATTTCCAGAGTAAATCTGCCAATTTTCCAACCAAACCACTTGTATTTCCCATGCCAAAGTTATAGTAAGACTAAACCAATTGGTAATTGCTGGCAAACTTAGCTATGGAGAGGTTATGGCCCTTTCCTAACACAAAATGGAATTAGTATAAATGTAACTGGTTTTTTTTTTGTGTGTGATGTGAACACATCTAATAAGAGTTAGATAGCTGGACCAAGACCACCAGCCTATTTCACGTATACCAAAATACAGCATCACATGAAAATGACAGTTGATCTGGGCTGACTTTGAAACATTGACTTAGGTGAAATGCTTTGCAAAGCATTACAATTTTGCATCAGAGAGACCACTGGTTTTCTTACAGAAAAGTTGATGTGACAAAAAATTCATAATTGGTAGTACTGCAAGTACAGCCTGAGTGCAATCATTGCTATACAATGCAGTTGTGATAAATCAAGTGTTGTGAGTGAATGAATGCAGAGTGCTGGTGTTCTTTGGATGGAATAACAATGGAAGCTAGCTGCTACAGTAATTTTACCCTCCTGAAATTGTGGATTTATTCTAATAGTTTACACATGTCAGCTAAAAATAACTTCAATTAACAGCAGAGATTTTGGCCCTGATTTATAAGCACATTGCGAGAGAGAGATAGATACCACAGGGTTTAAATGTGCTAAGCAGAAAACACACACAGCATGAGAGAACAACAGTTTTGGTCATCATAAAAGATCGTGCATGTGGAACCCATTAGAGATTTTTTAAATAGAAAATAAGTAATGGGGAAAAAATGCATCTAAATCAAGTCAATGAATGAGACAAATCACACTAACAGCAA
Source organism: Natator depressus (assembly GCF_965152275.1). Lineage (NCBI taxonomy): Eukaryota > Metazoa > Chordata > Testudines > Cheloniidae > Natator > Natator depressus. The sequence continues at coordinate 164,385,493 of NC_134235.1, read as the reverse complement.
CCTTTATGTGCTGTTTCACAATCAACAGTGGAGCCAGCCAAGGTGGGGGGCGGGGCAGATGGTCAGAGATCATCGGAACCCAAGTTACAGCTGCTAGAAAAATGCATTCCATGGTGAGGCATCTGGATCTTGTAGGAACGAGTTTTACTCATTGAGAACTATCCCTACAAATTTTCTGTTGCAAATGAACATGATGCTCAAAGAGTATACTGCCTTGCCATCAACAAGAAGGTGGCTTGCATCTGTTTCCTTGTTTGACTGAATGTAAAATGCTGGGCTGCCGTCACTTGCACTGGTGTAAATGTGAACTAGATAGGCTTTGGTGGAGTTACATCCAACTTACATTGGTGTAAGTGAGCCTATACTGGGCTCTGTTATTAAGGATATCAGATCAGCCATCATACAGCAAATAGGGATAAAACTGAATTACACATAGCTGAATTACAAACAGGATTAATCTGCACTTACCAGGTAATTATCTCCATGTTTGGATTTGAGCATTCGGGTTACATCTTGCAGGTTGTGCACATATGTTTCCTCTGAACAGCTGGCAGGGAAGGATACGGCAATGATCCGCTCAGTGATGTAAGTCAGGTCAAGTTCATAGCCCTCCTCCATAATGTGATCAAAGTCTGCACTTCTGTGAAGAATCCGATGTGGCAGTTTGGGGAGTGGGGAGAGGGGTGAGTGTGACAAGAAAATAGAAAGTTAATGAGCAGAAATTTCATCCTGAACTCATACTAGGGAACCAGTCAGTATTTATGGTTCCTGATATTTTCATCGAAATTGCGGTTCATAAACAGCTTACAAAACAAAATTTAGTCAGGTCTTTAAGCAACTGGCAGCTGGCCAAAAGAGAGTTCATTACTGTGCCACCTATAAAATCCCAGGCCTATATGTGCAGTGCTATGGAAAGGTAGAAAAATTAATACAATTGAATTTGTTCTGTCCCGAACAGGAGAAAATCCAGGTGTTACAGACAAACAGAGACTCATGGCTGCAATAATCTCTTGCTATTTCTTTGGGGCATCACAGATACTCTGTCTTTAAGGTTTCAGAGTAACAGCCGTGTTAGTCTGTCTTCGCAAAAAGAAAAGGAGTACTTGTGGCACCTTAGAGACTAACCAATTTATTTGAGCATAAGCTTTCGTGAGCTAACGAAAGCTTATGCTCAAATAAATTGGTTAGTCTCTAAGGTGCCACAAGTACTCCTTTTCTGTCTTTAAGAGGTCTCTAAAATTGCTCATGTATGCTACATGAATAAATCTGCCCTAAGTTATACAGATATGAATTTAGAGTAACTTCAATAGAGTAAATGAAGTCAAAATTAGGTTTAGTTTCTCCAATAGTTTGGTCTACAAGTTCTTCTTTACTGTCATAAACCACCCATAGAAACTATTCACATGTTTCTAATGAATAGAGTTCGAAGCACCCTTTTTGAATGCCATGTCCCAACAAGCTACAGAAAAAGCACGGGAGTTATAGCACATGTTGTTTTGTTCTCACCATTTATTTGCTTTGAACAGGGACCAAAAAGAGCCATAGTAAAGAGTATGTAAAACATTTAAAATATCCTTTCCTTCCTCCTCACTGCTTTGGCCCAGGTTAATAGTTGTTGTTACCATAGGGTTGTTACCATATAATGGCTAGTTAGCAGCCGCACCTAAATAATATTTAGAACTTGTTTAGAGCTTTACATCTTCAATACACTGCAAATACATTAATCTTCTTCACATGCTTGTGAAGTAGATAGATAAATATTATTAACCCTATTTTAATCTACAGACTTGCTCCAGGCCACACTGAAAGTTGGAGGGAAGAAGGAGGACTAGAAGTCAGAAGTTCCTAGCTCTCTACCAGTATTCAGCCCAAGCAAACAGGTGTCCACACTATAAAACCTACCACCACCAAAGGGCACCCTTCTTGGCAACATTTCCGTTGGTAAGCTCTTTGGGACAGTGCTTCCTATATGTCTGTAAAGTGCCTAGCACATTTTAAGTGCTACTGTGATGCAAATAATAAGAGGCGTATTTGCTGGGCATGGAAAGTGAACTCTCTCTTACCCCTCATGGTGGGTCCCGTCACTGGATTGGACTGAGGCACACTGGCAGAGTGGGATAGAATCTGGGACTGCAGCCTGTGAGCAATCTGGTCTGGATAAACAACTTCTGTGCTCTCAGTCTGTCACCTTTCATGAGTCCCAACTTTACTTTTGGTGAAAGACATCCCTGTGTAAAGGCCCAGGGGCCAGGGCAAAGTCTATGCAGAACTTAACGCCCACTTGAGCCCTCTGTAAAGGGTGAATTTTACCCTTAAAGAAAACAGTCTACCTTTAGATCTGTGTAATTAAAGCTGTATTGAAGAAGCAGCATGAAAGATAAATGAAAATAATACAGTGTTTAAGGTGACTTGTGGTAGTTTTACTTGTACGAAAATACTCAGCTCATCTGGTATTTTGCATATGTCCAGTAAAAGATCACTCTACAACCTTAACAAGAAAATGTTATGGCCTATGTCTTTCATAGACAACAACTGGAATGTCTTTAAATATTACTTTAACCTGCAGAAGATGCCATGCACAGGAGCAATTAAAAACAGCACAACACTACTGAGCGGTAATACAGCAAAACCATTCAAGAAAGACTTACTGTGATGCTTTGTCACAACAGAAAGATGAGCTTTTGGAAAAACTGCCGGAAGTCTGAAACAAACAAACCAACAGAGTGATCAGCTCAGTAATTTCCGTGGTAAGACAAAATCAACATGGCTACTTTTTAATTTCACAAAATGAAGTTTCCCACTATGAAAAAAACAGTAAGAAAATTCTTTTGTAATGAATAAATCCCACTTGCAAATGGGAAATCCCATTGAAATTCATTGGAATTCAGGTGCTTAGTCACTTTAAGATCCTTTGAAAATCCCAGCACAAGTGGCTAAGTGCATCTTGTATGGCTTCAAACAAAATGATACTTAAAGCTTATGCTCAAATAAATTGGTTAATCTCCTCACTGTATTTGCCACTGAATGCATCCAATGAAGTGAGCTGTAGCTCACGAAAGCTTATGCTCAAATAAATTGGTTAGTCTCTAAGGTGCCACAAGTACTCCTTTTCTTTTTGCGAATACAGACTAACACGGCGGCTACTCTGAAACCTTAAACTATTATGAGGCCCTCAAAAATGGTACAGCATCACCAGCAATGATTTACAAGAGGACTCCCAATACACTTTCCTCCTATAGAAGCAAAATGAATTTATTCCTGTTTTGGATGCCTTTATTTTCATTACAGAACATGGTGTTCAATTACAGGCACAGAGGAAGGTGAATTTAACCACAAGAGTTGCATAGTCTTAATGCATCTATCTTTAGAGGACTGCCTGGGCAACCCAATGACAAATTCACACAATACTCCTCTATCAACATAATGGTAAATTACAGTAATAATGGGATCAAACAATGTTACACCCCCCACACCCACCCATTTCTAATCCATTGCCAAAATATGTCATGTCATAACATGGTTTGAAGCCTGTTTTGACCATAATTTCAAACATAACGGAAATGTACTATGTACTAAATATTACCAGGGCATGTCATAATCCTTACACAAACCCTTATTACTTCACACAAGTTGCTCCCCTGCTGAAAATGAAGGTTTGTTTGCCTTACACATTCAGAATATCTGGTAGGGCTTAAATTGTTGCAGAAAGATTAGAGGAGTTTAAAGACTTGAAGTTTGGATTTCTATTTCTGGTGTGCTACAGCCAGAGTTTTGGTACAAGCCCATTGATTTTCAAAGATATTTCCCTATTATCAATTATTTCATGGAAGGGATGATATGAGCAAGAGGAGTGTGTTATGAATAACTCCCTTATAATTGCTACATATATGTAATATGTATAAATTAATTTAAAATAAAGAGGTCTCAATCAAATTTGCTTCTCAGGAAAATCCACACCTTGAGAGATGGCCCTTTCGTTTGCAATAATATAACAGTTATACTGACTAGGTATTAAAGTGTCAAATTTTACTTCTAAGTTAAAAATTATTTGTTAACATACAATAATTATGAAATAAGAATATATGGAACAGTTCAGACTTTGTCCTGCCCTTATATGCATGTGAGCTTGGGATAAAGTATATGAATCACTAATAAATATTGATAAAGCAGGGGTTTCTCACCCATCTCCTGCCTTTGATTTGCATGTATAGTACAGAAGAGTGCACTATAAAGCTGAGAATCAGGATACAGACTGGAACTCAGACCACCTGAGCCAATATACCACTCCTCAGTTCAAATGCATCACTTAACAAAAGCAGGTAACCTCCAACACACACCCAAATGTACATAACTGGCATGTGTCTTTTCCAAAATTTCTAGTGATGAGCTGCATTGAAGAGTTTAAAACAAGTCTGAATAGTAGTGTACTGTGTAGCTCTCATACACATTGACACTTGGGACTTGATTCTGTGAGATGCTGAATGCAACCAGTGATGTACTGAACATCCACACCGTCTATCATCTTCAGTGGTGAGAGCTGAGGCAGCTTAACGCATTGCAGGCCGCTCTCAATCCTTTCAGAATCAACCTTTTAACATAGATAGTCTCAATTAATGAGTGTTTTGAAAGTGCCTAGTACACAGAGAATGCTACCATAAGTAAATTATAAATAATCATAATAACAGAATCACTGCCCACAATCAGTCTTTCAAGTAGAGGAGACATTAGCTGAATGTGTCTCTGTTTCAGTTACATAGCTCACTGACAGACAGCCAGCAGGTACACTGAGCACCTTACTGAGTGTTTCCGCCAACTTTCATAAATTTAATAGCTAGTCTCACTTAAATATGAATGATCAGTTAGTTATGATTTCATTTCTCTGTATGGGTTTTCCTTTGCTAAGAAGAAAGTGATAAAATGAAACTTTATTCCACTTATTTGTGGCATATAAACTGGACATTAATATAGATCTCACAATAAAACAACAAAAAAAATCCCATTAGGGACATCTGTACTTAATTGTATGCATGCTATCAAGCTGAAAAGCAGTGTATTCCTTTCTGCTGCATGCACCGTATTGGCGGTTTGTGCCAATTTCCATGGCTTAACAGCTGGAATCGCTTAATATGTAAATTGTCAGTGCTATTTGTAAAATTCTCTCCCAGTTCCTATAATGTAGTTTATTTTTTTTTTAAAATCTGATTGATTCTCTGTTTAAAGCAAAAGCTTTTAAAGTCCTTAAGTTTGGTTTGGGTATCATGTTTTATTGCACAATATAAGGAACTGTGTTACCGTATAAGCTGTCATGGTGGATACATAAACATAAGAAATTGTGAAAACTCCCCACACTCCCCTGAATTGTTGGGCAGAGACTCCAAAAGAGACTTCAGTTCACCATGTGAAACTTTCCATCATATTAATATGGTGGACAGCATGTGATAAATTGCTCTTACCCATTTACAATGTCAAGGTCACCCTGTACATTACGTGCTGACTCTTTATAGTCAATGATTTGTTTGCAGATGGCAAGGAGCCAGGGAAATACCCCCACATCCCTATACACCCTCTAACCTATCTTTCCCCCCAGCATTATTCCCTGATACAATCATTTCTGAGCCAAGCAACGTACCTTTCCCTCATGTTTCTATTTTTCCTACGGTCTGATATGCTAAATATATTATGATACACTGCAGACATTGTTCCATAGCTGTGAGACATTTTTGTGGCTACCTTATTTATTCGGATTTCACAAATTACTCTCTCTCATACAGAACTTCGAGAGCTATCCTGAATTTCAAAATACCACAAGGGCAAGATATTTATCAAATGGCAATGCTTACATCTTGAAAAATGTGCTATTGTGCTCAAACAATGATGAAATGCACAGATTTGTCAAGTTTTGTAGGAATATGGACCACACAATCTGACACCAAGTATATAAAGATGTCTTCCTAATCTGATTTCGTGACAACAGATGTTCTGCAAAACAAGCACTGCTGTACTATGCCCTCTGACCAAATCTGGACAGAATAGCCAATTAAACAATGCACTTGAACTTATGAAACTGTTTTCTTTTTTTTAATCTTTCTTTTTATCGTTTTTATATAAAATATAAACAGAATGAAACAAAACATATATAAATACGTGCATAAGATGGCCCTATAAATAGCAAAATTCAGTGTTTATTATTTGTTAAACCTGGAAAAAAACAAACCAAAAAACAAGCAAACAAACCTGAACCCATAAAGGTCATGCAGAGAGTCAATTGTTGAAGTGACTAAACAGATAAATAAGTGAGAAGATAACCTATGAGTACTGGGGACTAATATATACTAAACTGCAAATTTATGCAATAGTTTCATGTGTGACCAGACATCCCCATATTTTTTCCAAGAATTTCTATTAGACAAAGTCATTAATTCCATTAATACAGTAGTAGAGAGTTCACTAAGCCAATCTGTGTGTGAGGGAGGAATTGTATATTTTCTCAAAATAACTTTTGGGCACTAAATTAGTTACTGCAATCCATTTCTTAATGTCAACTCATTCAGCATCCCCAACATACCCAAGGTTGGAGATGGAAAAATAGCAACACAACGTTGTTGAGAGAGCACTGAATATGGTATTCCAGAACACATGCATTTTTTGACAGGCATAGAGGATGTGTGAAAGGTTCGCATGGGGCTAGTTGCATTTCCAGCATTCAGTGTGTGTTACCAATCTAGCCTTAATTTCCTGGAGTCCAGTAATACCTGTTTATTATCTTGCTCTGGAAGAATTGCAAGGATAAAGAACTTGAAGCGTCTTTCACATTAAGCCATATATCCTCCCACGTTTCTGTTGTGATAGTAAGGTTAAGTTCTCTTTCCCATTTTTCTTTGAGACTCAGATTGGGAGGGTAATGCAAAGTATTAGCCACCTGTAAGTAATTTCTACAAAGTGACTTTTGTTTCTATGTTTCTTAATATGTTCTTCTAGAGGTGAGAGAGTTGAAACAGACCAATTGTTCCCTACCCTTGCATGAATTCTTGAGCATAGCTGCTGAAAGGAGGAACTCAGACTGCAGTAACTGATATTTGTTGCACATGTAATCGAAGGAGGCCAGTCTATCATCTTATATTATAGCTTTAATTTTTTAAATCCTTTTTCTATCCAAATTGTCTTAAGCGTGGCATTTGCCTTGATCTTGATGCCCAGGTACATAGCGGTACAAGAAGAGAATTAGTAAGATCAGCAGCTATAATCATCTTAATGTGTTGCATCTTGTAGGTGCAAAGATCGGAATTTTCCTTAAGGATGTGGGTAGCCTCTTAAGGTATATAACAGAAAAGAGGGAACCAAATGGTTTTGATAAGTTATTTTCTATTTCAAACCAGACCGGTGTGTATACAGAGCTACTGGAGGAGAACCATCTTAAATTAGGACACATTCGGAATGCTAGATAATATAAATACAAATCTGGCAAGCCTATTTTTAAGGGTCTTGTGTGATAAGCGAAACTGTTTTTTATTCCATAAAATTGAACAATAAGCCTATTTAGCAAAGAGCAAGGGAGAGACCTTTAAAGGCAATAGGCTAATGATATAGGTCATTCCTGGGTAGATATTAATTGTGGTTATTTCTGTTCTCCCTAGAAATGACAGAGGGAGGATATGGCACCTCTCCACAGCCGTGGAAATTTCTTTTAATATATAGTCCATATTCATAGAAACAATTTTGGGAAGATTAGAACAAATTTTAACACCTAAATAAGTTATTTCCTTGCATATTTGAAATGGAAAATACTGAAGCATGGGGGAGGGATAGCTCAGTGGTTTGAGCATTGGCCTGCTAATGCACATTAAGCTCAACACCCAGGGTTGTGAGTTCAATCCTTGAGAAGGCCATTTAGGGATCTGGGGCAAAAATTGGAGATTGGTCCTGCTTTGAGCAGGGGTTAGACTAGATGACCTCCTGAGGTCCCTTCCAACCCTGACATTCTATGATTCTATGATGAGAAAGGTCTTTGGGATATATCTGTTGCTTGTGATTTCTGAAACAGTTTTCAATATAAAAAGTTACAGCATATTATTAACATCCATTGGTTTGATTTGTCACCAAGAAGTTGATACTCAGACATTCCCAGCAAGCAGCAATCTTGCACCTGTTCAGATGACTGCAGCTGTGGGGTCATGTCATACATACAGAAGAAGGTACGCTTTTAAAGAAGACTTACAGAGCTGAAGTTGAAGGAAACAGAGCACCAAACTGACCACAAGCGAGCTTGGAAGATGCAATTTTGAAGTATTTAAGAAGCCTAAATCCTCTCATACTGACTCTTGACAAAGGAAGAAAACGTGCAAAGATGGAAGTCCATTCTGTATGTTATCACGGCTACGTTTCAGCCAGGTGAATCTGCTGGTGCCGCTGAAGCTGCTGAATTTATGAAAGACACTTCTCTGCATTTTCGGATTAGGCACACAGTTTTACTCTATGGTTTTATATTGATGGAAGTTACTTCTGGCTTACATTGTTGTGGAGATTCTTCTTCTTTATCCAGGAAAAGAATCAGGCTATATGTCTAATTCAGCAGCACAGGAGAGCATGGCCCAGTCAGTAGTTTACAAAACGTGAGGAAAAAAAGCAGAGAATAAGGCCACCCAAAAAAGTAAAACAGCCAGGCAGGGTGGGTTAGATTGTCACTTTATGATCTGCCGTGAGCAACAGGCAGTGCACAGTTGTGCTGTCCCAGGAATAGCCCAGGAAGCAGAGTGTGGCTCTGAGTCTCCTGGCAGTTTTCTGGAAGAAGTAAACTGTGCTGGGCTTATACCCAGTGCAGTGTATGTCATATGGTATGCCTGCACAGCTATGATGGCCAGCGTGTTGGAGGGATGGAGTCAATACTCTGTTCAGCCCCTACCCTGGCAACACCTGAGTGTTGAGAAACAGTGGCTTTGTTGAGCCTGCTTCCCATTGACACTACAATCTGTGGTACATGTAGACCATACAAGAACATAAGTGGGCCCCTTATGCTTCTGTACTTCCTTTCTATAGATGCCTTAGGCTAGTAACAATCAAGGCTTATAGTTGCATAAACCATGCCCTATTTTCTGCCAGCATGTCTCCACTCTGCTCAGCCTCCAGCAGATGTTTTGAATGACAGTTACAGTAGCAGTGAATTGAACCACCATCCAAATTACACCTCTAGCATGCTTACTTACCTCAGAAGCCAAATTCAACTGTCCTGAAGCTCCATGGGCATTCACAAAGTTTTGTTATGGATCAATTTTGCCCAGGTGAATTCATCTGAATCATTTCACCAACCTTTAAAGTAGAGCCCCTGCGCAGATACAAAATTTGTATCTGCATCCAATCCGCAATCCGCAAACATGGTCCGTGGATATAAAGTGGATGTCTGCAGATTTTCAGGGCTCTAGATATAAAATTTGGATCCGCATCTGTGATTCACAGACATGGTCCACGGACGCAAATATCCACAGATATAAAGCGTATATCCGCAGAGTTACAGGGCTCTATTTCACAGGGTTGACAAATCAAGCTCAGTGTGCAATTAAGAGCCGGTCTAATGGCTTCTGATCACTAAGCATTAAAACTAAGCATTAGGGCAACACACACAGTCAGAAACATGAGTTAGGGCAATGGTTCCCAAACTGGGGTTTGCGAACCCCTGGGGGTTTGCAGAACAGTACAGGGGGTTCGACAGAAAAATTTCACTAATGGCGGCCAGAGGACCCCGGGCTTTGGAGGCAGCAGGTGGGACCTGGTTGCAGGGCAGACAGCTCAAGCCCTGCCCCTCCGTGAGCGGGGGAGCCGGCAGCCTGAACCCCAGCACTCCGCACGGGGCTGGCAGCCTGAGCCCCAGGGAGAGCGGGGCCGGGCAGTTGGGGCTGGCAGCCCGAGTCCCGGCAGTCAGCGGGACCTGCAGCCTGAGCTCAGTGGAGCTCAGTTGATCGGAGCAGTCAACGGGGTCCAGCAGCAGGAGCCCCTCGGAGTGCGGAGGAAATTTAAACTTAAATCCCTGGAAATATTCATTTTTAGGAGGGGGTTCACGAGATTTCACAATTTAGTGAAAGGGGTTTGCGGGCTGTTAAAGTTTGGGAACCACTGAGTTAGGGTGAGAGGTGTTAATGCACCAGGCTTGCAATGCTGGAGATTGGATCATAAATGAAAAATAGTTTGGTGGTCTCATCCCATGTCCCAGCAGTCCCTGGCACTACTGTAGAAATGTCTACTGAAAAGCAACTTAGCATTTAAAAATGACAGTACTGAGCTGTCTTGAGAGCACTCTATGAGTAAGCTTGCATAGAACCTTCATGAACTGTGCCTGGCTTAGACAGTGTTGTTAAGGGTCCTTAACTCCAGCATTCTCTCCATAAGATTGTACCGACCTTGGATCTTTTAACCTTCAGGGCATGCCAAAGGGCTCAGCTATTTTCCTGGACTTTTGCTGAAGGGGTGTGCTATGAGGGATATGGAATAATTTAATGAGGAGAAACTATTCTTGTATGAGAGGTTAATTAGATAAGCATGTTTGAGAAATTAGGTCATATTAAGGAAGGTCTTTCTATTTTTGGATAAAAATACTTTAATTCTGGATATTTTTAATGGTGGTATAAACACCTAGAATTTTGACTAGATACTTTAAAAAAACACATTTAAGTAAATAAATATAAAATTGAAGACATTTTACACAACTTACAACTAACCTATGGAATTCACTGCCACATGATTTTATGAGGCAAAAACAAAAAACACAACAAAAAAACACAACTCCACAATTTACTAGACATTTATATGACTATGAATAGAGCGTGTAATAGAACTAGTTAGAAAAAAATATTCTAAAGATTGTCACAAGCACACGCTGATCACCTGTGGTCAGGAAGAAATTCTCTATCCCTTTCTATGATATTGTACTGCAGTTGCACATACCCTTGGAGGTCACTGAGTAAGTCAGGACAATGAATTACAATGACTACTAGTCTGTTCCATTATGGTAACTTCTATGTTAATAGCGGCTTTTAGAAGCTACAGAGGAACACATGTTCGAACGTCTTGTGTCAGTACTAAACTTTTTTTTTTTAAACCACTGAACATGTCTCTTTGGGAGCTGTCTTCCTGGAGAACATGAATTTATAGCTATTTCTTCTGTAAGTAGCAAGTTATTGGTTTGGCTGTACATTTTTATTTTGGTTCTGTGCAAAACTGTAAAAAAAAGTCTTGTTTTCTCATTTACTGTATCAGTAAGTGTTCCCAGGACATTTAGGTCTTCTATCCATAAAGTGCACTGGAGCTGAAGCACTTTCTTTCAGGAATTAAAAAACAACAACAAAAAGGTAAGCAGCAAGCTTTTGCTTTTGCTGCTATCTGGGGCCTTGCCAGCTATGACAACCGAAAGCAGAAACATCCAAAGTCCATGTTTGAATAAGAAGGATGAGCCACAGGTGATTTTTATTTCATGATTATTTTACAGCCATGAATTTTCTGTACTATTTACAATACAATGTGTGTTCTCAAAGCTTGATTCTGCAATGCCTCAGTGCAGAAAACTCACAGCAAAATCAGTGAGTTTTGCAGGATCAGGCCCTTAATGAGTCGTCTAGGGTTCAGATGAGACTCAGTTTTGCCAGTGAATAAGAGCAGACTGAGACCCCAGGGAACATACTACATTAGGTTTTTCAAAGCTGAATTCCTCACATGCAAAGTGAAATTTTCTTTTATATATTTCTCATCACCACATCTCTAGGACAGATATGTTATGGTCTTTAGAATCACTAAGTTTGCCAGATTTAACAAATAGTTACATTGAAAGGTTTATTTAATTTGATTAGCAAAAACCGAAAAATGTACAGAGAGTTTTGAATAATATTTTCCACTTATAGGAACAATCAAACATTTATTTTAAACAGCAAATGCATTTCCAAAGGAGGCTACTTTTGAGGAGGGTAGTCAAAGCCATGTCTGTTAATATTGTAGCGGGCAGGCATAATTGGGCACATGGCAAGTTTGAAATTTTAAAATAAAACATTTAATACAAAATGCTATTGTCTTTGTATTCTTCTAAGGTTACTGGGAAGTATTTGGGCAGGAAGGATGGTCTAGTGCAGGGTTCTCAAACTTCATTGCACCATGGCCCGCTTCTGACAACAAAAATTACTACACAATCCCAGGACTGGGAGCTGATGCCTGAGCCCGCCTGAGCCCTGCCGCCTTGTGTGAGGAGGCCAAAGCCCAAGCCCAAGTCTCACTGCCCCAGGCTGGAGGGCCAAAGTCAAAACCCAAGGGCTTCAGCCCATGGCGGGGGGCCTGTAACCGAGCCCTGCCACCCAGGTCTGAAGCCCGCAGCCCTGGGTGGTGGGGCTCAGGCTTCAGCCCCCGGCCCCAGCAAGTCTAATGCCAGCCCTGGTGACCCCATTAAAACAGGGTCATGACCCATTTTGGGGTCCTCACCGACAGTTTGAGAATGGTTGGTCTAGTGGTTAGGGCACTACGGAGACCTGGGGTCAGGTCTCAGCTCAAACACACCTGCCTGTGGAACTTTGCTTAAGACCCTTAACTGATCCCATGCCTCAGTTCCCCATCTGTTAAATGAGGATAGTATGTCCCTACCTCATAAGGGTGATTCTAAAGATAAAATTATTCATGGGAGAGGTGTTCAGATATTACAGTGATGTAGGCCATGTAAATACCTAGATAGATTTCCAAGTACAATAGTGACAGGACAAATAAAGGTCCCATGCCTGCCACTTGCTTTTTTGGTAGTTATTATTATTTCAATATTATTATTATAAAGTGCTCCTCTCCTGTAAGGTGACAGGGAGGTAACAAGTTCTGCGAACCACAGGTGAACGGAACAGTTTATGATATTGTCCTTACAACTACTGAAAGTATCTTGAAAGCATGACATCAAAAACACAGACATAAAATACATATTAAATCACCAACAAGATTTAAAAACAAAAACAAAAAAACCCCCAAAATCAAGACGTTTCACGGTAACACATCTAACCTACAGAAACAAGGTGGCATTTCCTTTTATATAAAAACAAGTGTCACAACATTCAGACAATCAAGTAATCTAGCTGGCCGGACAGTGTTAGGTGCTTGCTATAATAGCCATTGATGTGAGGTAAGTTGCTTCAACAAGAGATAGCTGCACTCATGTGTCTCCTGCTACAGCAGAGTCTGGCAGCTGCTCAGACACTAATCAACAGCAGAAATAGCAAGGGGAAGTTTAAAAAGTCACAACTGGAGAGCCACTGCAAGTGATATAGAGTCAAATTTTCTAAGGACTCAGCTCCCCTTTAGGCACCTAAACGAAGTGGTCTGAATTTCAGACATTCTCAGCACCCAGCAGCCCCTATTGTTTTTAAGTGGGAGCTGCAGTGTACCTAGGACTTTTGCAAATTACTCTCATCATTTAGGTGCCTAAATGAAAGCTGAGCTCTTCTGAAAATCTAGCCTGTGATCTCTAATGAAGAGGTTTACACACTAATGCTGCCAATCTCTTTACTTAAAGGGAGAACCTGACAATGTCATCAGCTTCTGTATGCTCTCATGAATGCTATCGGAAAGGTTGCAAGTCCATTTCCACGACCATTTCCCCAATACTTGTTTCTGGGCACTCATTCCTGCCCATTTAATTTCTGTTTCAGTTGAGGGATTTTAAAGTTTGAATAAAATCTATTCAGCCATTTCTGCCAGGTGGGTAAGACAAAAAGCCATAATTGTGATGTATCCAATTTTTAAAAACATGTTAAGAATTTTTGAAGAGTGCAAAAGTAGCTGAACTTTATGATCATATTTGAAAAAAAAAATTTAAAATAAAGTCAAGACATTAAAATGGTGTTTTGGGCACAAGCACTAAAAACATTGTTACCCTATTGCCTGTATTATTGCTATTGAGTTGCATAATTCCACAATACCAAACCTGGATATTTTCATGTGTCTACACAGCAAAAAATGTGCAAAATAAAATTCCACAACTCCATAGTGCCACAGCTATTTTTTTGTACAAGAAATTAAATTAAAAAACACTAATCTAATGTTGCATTATGGGCCACAGATTTTTAAAAGGCTGTGATTTGTACACCTGCAATCAACTACAGGCAATTGTGAATGTAAACAGCAGTACTTATATGTTCAACTCCCAGGTTACAGGTGTGACTATAGAGGGCAGGTTGAGGCCCCTTTAAAGATTTTGCTCATAATAGCTGTACGTTCAAAATAAAAATTAGAAGTCAGAAAGTGAAAAGTTACCCACAATCCCCATAGTAATGTCAGCCACCTTGCACCTCCCAATTTCAATTAGTTGTTAGACAGGTCAATATCCTTTACAGTATGTGCAGCTGGTTTTCATGTTTAGTGTACTGTTTTGGGGAGCCCTGGAAGAATTCAACATGATCCTGTCATCTAGTTTTCAAACATGAGGCTTTCTCAACCTCCCCACTTCATTCTCACACACGCACTCTCACACTTAATTTGGCCAAGGAGACCTGGATAGGACTCGCTCTCTTAGGAGTTAGTCCGGACTATATTGGTGAAGTTCAGTTTTGAGAGATATTGTTAACCTGTCCCTCTTTCCTTCTGTGTCTGTGTCTGCATCTTTGTCCCAAGTAGAGGGGACGTCATTTCCCTGTGCTCCCAGCATGTTTTGTTTTAATTCTTTGTTATTTTTTGAGCTCATGCATACAAAAGAAACTGTTCACAGACAAGTATAGCGTATGCAAGCAATGTGCTCAGTCAACGTTGCTAATGCACTTCCATCGTAACTTGCAGGACCAGTCCTTAGGCTTCTCCTGAGCAGAGACTGACAGTGGCATATATATTGTGTCTAATCAAAGGTCCTAAAGAGAGTCTTTGATTATTTGCCAGGAAGGAATGTGCATCTCCCCTTACTGCACAACATCCATGCAAAACCATATCAGCATACAGTATAAATCCCCACTACAACTCAGTCCAACAAAAGAGAAGGAAAAAGATTCACCAAACAATGTGAAGATACAGTCAGCCACTTGTCTCAACCCACATCACAGGAAGACAGACTACAAAGAGAATAACTAAGAGACCAGGAGATTCAATCCAGACATAAAACAAAACTGCAACAAGATTCTCCAGCACCACAGCATTGCCAGATGATTGCTAGGGGAACTAGACAAGCACAAGCTGCAAGCTACAAAGCTCTTGAGAAGAAAACCAACAGTGACATGGACAGTTTGCTATCCTAAGGCAGACCAAACATTGGGTCTATGTTGTCAGGGTTCCCAGAACCTCTCCCTCATTTGAGGCCTGAGAAGTGTCAGGAATAATCCAAAAGTGAGCATGGCTGGGGTGGCAAATATTGATTCAGCACATTCCCATTGGCTTCCATGGAATCCTTGGTAGGAATTAAAGCGGTTTCCCTTCCCCACAGGCACAGTGGGACTCTGTGGTGCAGGAAGGAGCCATTCCTGCACCAGTAGGGGGTAAATTCAGGCAAACTCTCCTGCTAGCGCTGACAATATCATTTTTAAAACACTCTGTGCTCGGCTCTCCATGGCAGCCAAGAAAAGTGCTGACAGGCTCCCCAATTCTTAGCCCCAAGCCTCAGCGTAAGCTAAAGCTGCTGTTTTAAAGGGGCAACTTTCATTTATGCCACTTGTGGAAGGTCCCTCAGGGACATCATGCCAGTTGAGAGCCTTGCACAGTGGTGGTGGAGCTGGTGCAGGAGGTGGCATAGCTGCTTCTGCCAGCCTTACTCTGGCAAGAAATTCCCCTGCACAGGAAGAATTCATGAGGGGAGCTCTTTGGCTGGCTTAAGTACACTTTGCACTGCACAAGCCGAATCCAGCCCTCTAACATCCTCTTGCCAACAGACTAAACTTTTGCTCGTAAACAATTCTGCTCTCAGATCTGCACTGACATCTGTGGAAGTTCTGCACAAGTGTAGAGAACAGTCACAGAGCAAATCTGAGCACAAAATGCTTCTCCTAGATTTAGATGTGATCATGTTAAGTATCATGTTCAGAGTTATCAAGCTAGTCAGCTATTTGAAACCAAACATATCAGGGTGAATTAAACCGTGCCATCTGAGACTCCAGTTGTGGTAAAGTTCTTGTTATTACTCCAGAGGTTATAGGCAGCTTCCTGAATAATTACTATCCACAGGCAACCTAATTCATCACAAGAGACATGACAGCGTATAAACTCTGCTGCATTAATTCAAAACTGGTGTGGTTTAAGGATGAGACTGTTAATGTAACCACCACACAGAAGGTGTGAATCAGTGGTGTATAAAGCACATTCCCTGCATTTGTGGGTCCTACAGTGATTATTACTTTTGAAAAAATACATTCATATTGTCCAATACGATGGAAAGAAGCAAAATTTGGTGGTTTGAACAGAGGACTGGAAGTCAGATCTCCTGAGCTTTGCTCCTGGTTCAATCACAGATCTGTTCTGTGACCTTGGGCCTGATCTTTTAAAAGTGCTTAATTCATAGACATGTTCTGAGGCTTAAGTCATTAATGTTTGTAGAATATTCTGGGATCCTTCATAATACCAATAAATAGTCTGTGATTGAGAGTTTTATTGCCAATGAAGTGATGGCACATAAACTATGAATAGGAAACCACTTCTTGCTGTCATGGCTTGAAATTGCTTTTCAGTCAAACATTTGCATCCCACCTATTTTATAACAAAGGAGTAGGCACACCAAGGCAGGACTTGACAAACTGAACTAGCAGGTAGAACTTTTCCTGGTAGGTAAGAAGCCTAATTCAACAATTTCTCCAGCATTCAAACTTTCATGTTTTAAAAAATTAAGGTTCTAATCCACATGCTTGTGAAGATACCTTTTAAATGTAAGGAAATGCAGTGCTGTCTTCCTGAGCTTGCAGGCAAATGTCACAAGTTTCTCAGCAGCTGCTCATAACTTTCCCAAACAATAGCTGAAGGAAATTAACCAGACTCTAGTCAGTTTCACAAGTGTCATTCAGAACCTTGTGAGCAGAAGTGACACTGTCATGAATTAGGCCACATTTTCTTAGCTGCTGCTCATAGCTGTCCCATGAAGCGGCAGAGGCTGCTACTGAAGATATTCACTCAGCAGTCAGGATGCTAAACAAGAGAAACAGACCCTTTCCCTTCCTAAGAGCTAGAAGGCACTGGAAGATAGTGAGGAAAAGAGAAAGAGAATTTACACCATTCCAGCACAGTTTATCGTACACATACTAGTTAGAGGATCATGTAAAAGACTGATACCAACACAGGGTCTAGGGACAGCACACTGGTATCGATCTCATCATCTTTCCCCTTTCTAAAATCTGCACTGAGGGCTGGAGTTTATGCAATGGTGCTACAACCAGAACTGTCTGGTGGCCAGACTCCCTTTCATCTTCCTTGTCAATCACTGGCTCGTAGGTATAGTCCCATGGAAGAGAACAGGGAAATTTTTCAAGCAGTGAACTAATGGGCAATTTATTGATCCAAGATGCTACTCTATGTGAAGGTGTATACACCAAAAGATACAGTTGGAATACAAGCTGTCAGGAACAGTATCCCTGATGATGCCACAGAACAACTGGTTGCTGAGCTCTGTGACTTTATCCTCACTCACAATTATTTCAAATTTGGTGACAACATATGCCTCCAGACCAGTGGCACCGCTATGGGCACCCGCATGGCCCCACAGTATGCCAACATTTTTATGGCTGACCTGGAACAACGCTTCCTCAGCTCTCATCCACTCACGCCCCTTCTCTACCTAAGCCACATTTTGCTGACATCTTCATCATCTGGACCCATGGGAAGGAAACCCTGGAAGAATTCCACCACAATTTCAATAGCTTCCACCCCACCATCCACCTCAGCCTGGATCAATTAACACGGGAGGTCCACTTCCTAGACACCACGGTGCAAATAAGTGATGGTCACGTTAACACCACCCTATACCGAAAACCACCGACCACTATGCCTACCTTCATGCCTCCAGCTTCCATCCCAGACACACAACACGATCCATTGTCTACAGCCAAGCGCTGAGGTACAACCGCATTTGCTCCAACCCCTGACAGAGACCAACACCTAAAAGATCTTCACCAAGCATTCTCAAAAGTACGATACCCACACGAGGAAATAAGGAAACAGATCAACAGAGCCAGACATGTACCCAGAAGCCTCCTGCTGCAAGACAAGCCCAAGAAAGACACCAACAGAACTCCACTGGCCATCACATACAGTTCTCAGCTAAAACCTCTCCAACGCATCATCAGTGATCTACAACCCATCCTGGACAACGATCCCTCACTTTCACAGGCCTTGGGAGGCAGGCCAGTTCTTGCCCACAGACAACCTGCCAACCTGAAGCATATTCTCACCAGCAACTACACACCGCACCATAGTAACTCTAACTCAGGAATCAATCCATGCAACAAACCTCGATGCCAACTCTGCCCACATATCTACACCAGCGACACCATCACAGGACCTAACCAGATCAGCCACACCATCACCAGTTCATTCATACACTGCATGTCCACCAGTGTAATATACACCATCATGTGCCAGCAATGCCCCTCTGCTATGTACATTGGCCAAACTGGACAGTCCCTACGTAAAAGGATAAATGGACACAAATCAGATATTAGGAATGGCAATATACAAAAACCTGTAGGAGAACACTTCAACCTCCCTGGACACACAATAGCAGATTTAAAGGTAGCCATCCTGCAGCAAAAAAACTTCAGGACCAGACTTCAAAGAAAAACTGTGGAGCTTCAGTTCATTTGCAAATTTGACACCATCAGCTCAGGATTAAACAAAGACTGTGAATGGCTAGCCAACTACAAAAGCAGTTTCTCCTCCCTTGGCGTTCACACCTCAACTGCTAGAAGAGGGCCTCATCCTCCCTGATTGAACTAACCTCGTTACCCCAGCCTGATTCTTGCTTGCATATTTATACCTGCCTCTGGAAATTTCCACTACATGCATCTGACGAAGTGGGTATTCACCCACGAAAGCTTATGCTCCAATACGTCTGTTAGTCTATAAGGTGCCACAGGACTCTTTGCCGCTTTTAGTTGGAATAGTGTGGCCTGCCACTTTAATTGTGCTCAAAAATAGCTGGCTGTGCATGAGCTACCATACGTACAAAGGAGGTTGACCTTGGCTCCTCTAATAAGCAACTAGTGCAAACATAAAAACCCTCTGAAGTTAACAGCTAGTTTTAACACAAGAAAGTAATCTGTAATTATTTTTACACCGTTTATCTTGTGATTTCATTTCATACTAGTTATATTAGGGGAGAGCTGTGAAACTGTTCATTCAAGTATATGAATTTGACAAGAGGGATATTTGGGGGCCTTTTGTCTTAATTTTAGGTAATCTGTCCAACTAAGAATGGGGTGGGGGGAGAGTCTGGGAGGAACATTAAATATTTTAATTCATTTAAATGTCTTGTCACCAGATAATTTAGCTCCTTCCTAGTGTTCCAATAACTGCTATACCAAGAATTCTTATTAATGCTCTTAGATAACACAAAGTGGAACCCTTTAAAGATGCTAGCTCACTTCATTGTCTCATTGAAAAAGAAAGCAAAAAGGTGTTAAAATGGCCTCCAATTCCGACCCAATTTATGTTGGGTAAGTTTTCCTTAGTACTCTGAGTTTAGTTATTAAATCTGGTCCTGGACTCATGCTAAAGAATAAATGGGGAAGAAGGGTGCACTAACAGGGGTTGCCAGTATTGATACATACAATATTATTCAGTTCATATCTTTTCCCACAGCATTTACCAAAGAGCAGCATCTCCCCATCTTCTAACTGCACCTAGTGCTATTTGAACCAAAGCTGACAGAGTGCTTCAGTACAAAACAATCACAAGTCTTCATGAGTAATATGCATACACCTTATTTGATGCCCATGATATCTTTCATGTATATAGCACTTTCATCCCAACTTTGCCAACCACAGATATATATATAGAGAGAGAGATAAAGTTATGAATTGTGCATTGCCAAGAACTCAAGGATTAACAAACACTCTTAGTCCTGAAAAAGTGCCATAGGATCTTTGATTTCCTTTTCAGAGGAAAAATGTAAGCATGTGTGTTTCTGCCATTTCTTTTTTCTTCTCCTCCCTCGAAAGCTTTTGTGTGATAGAATGCAAGAAAGGCTCAAGTCCACTGCAAAAGTTCCTGGGAAAACTGCAAAAAAACCTTTGGCATTACCACCAGTTATCTTAACCCAAACCTGCTTCCCTTAAATATTCTAACTGCCTGTGCTTTGAAGAACGACTAGCAGTAATAGTTCTGTGAAGATGTAATGAAAATGTGCAACCACAGACTGAAAAATAAATCAGGTTAAGCAAATCAAAAAGACTAACCAAAATGGATTACTTACAGTTCTGGTTACATGACTCAGAAAGGTCTCAGAGTTATCAGGCTGTGAAGAATAAAAATAAATGATTAAAATCAATTTAATCATTTCCAATATTTTTTACAATACATGTTTAAAAAAGCTTCCCCCATACCTCTCCCACCAAACAAAATAAATCATTCAGGCACAGAAATGATCTGCAGTATTATCAACAAGCAAATGGCACTGAGACAGACACACAAATGGAAATGCATCTTACGTTGTGTGAGCTTCTGAGTTCTTCTAACTACAGGGGCTCTCTTATTCCAAAGTTCTGGCATACAGTTACTTGTACAATAAGAGAGGACTAACACGTTGGAGACAGAAAAACAATGTCAAGAAGTTTCATTGTGTTATGCGTGATTTAGCTGTGCAACTCCCATTTTACCCTTTCACCCACTCATTCGTTGCTACCAGATACAAAACACATATATATGTGCGTCCTAAGGAGGGAAGTTAGGTGTTACCCTTTAGGTATTCGGGGTGCTAAAACCCACACACAGCTTTAGAAATAAGCTCAATTAGCAACTTTTAAAATTCTTTTTATTTTTATAAAAATTAAAGCTAGCCTATTAATCAATATGGACAAAATTCTGCCTTGACTCACTGGGCTTAACTCACTACAGCATTACTCCAGACTTATGCCACTGTAATAATCAATAGAGTTACACTAGTCTGAAACTAGTGGTGATTCACGCCCAGCGACTACAATGTGTTTGTAAAGGATTGCATTCAGGGCAGAATTTGGCCTCTCAGGTGAGAAGATACACCAGTTTAACGACCTTGCAGTATGAGATTACAATAGGATGGCGGCAGAAACATTTTATTT
Organism: Natator depressus; assembly: GCF_965152275.1. NCBI lineage: Eukaryota > Metazoa > Chordata > Testudines > Cheloniidae > Natator > Natator depressus. The sequence goes on along the minus strand of NC_134235.1, from coordinate 164,364,272 downwards.
TGCTCAACACATATCAGAATTACTTGAGCCAAGCAGCCTTCACAGGTTAGAGAGAGAAACTTACCGATTTTTAAACTAAACTAATAATGCCAATGTATAAAGAGCCCATCATGCATAAAACAGCAGTCAACCTTTAAACCCCTAGAAAGACGTACATCCTGGGAAGAGACTGGATTCTGGGTAATATCTGTAAAGTCAATTTCAGACATCTGGCAGAGACAGCTCAAAGAAAAGGTGAAGGTAGATATTTTCCTTTTGTAATAAGAGTTTTATAATCATAGTTTATATTCATCTGTGCCTTCTGTCCTAAGGGATCCCAAATCACTACACAAACTGTGAACCCAATATGCAAATGATATTCAGAATAGGGATCACTTCATCCATCACTGAAATGCAGTCACATCTGGGGTAGAATGTGGCAGCTATTCAACGGCACTCAGCAACACTGCACAAGAGTTTAGGACAAGAAATGCAAAACAATACGATATCCAATTGCAAGTTCAGTTTTATTCTCTCCAATTAAAGTACAGACTAAAGGGACCGGCAATGAGGAGATGAAAGTAGGCAGCACAACCCTTCTTCTCACCGTCATAGCACTTGCTGACACAGAACCATGCACTAACTCAGGGTTGAGTAAAGAGAATTCAGTCTTGAGACACTTAATCTGAAAAGAGCTCTTCAAGAAAAAAGATGGTTCCAGTGCTCAAGCATATCTCCACTGAGACCAGTTCCTGATGCTAGGAAAACACTCAGCCCAGTTTAAAATGGCACAAGCACAGTAAGAAGAAAAAGAAAATGTGATTCCTTCTGTTGAATCACCTTGCTGGGATGAGTTTAACCTGCAACTGCGAGACTTTGAACAAGCTTGCAACTTGATCAGTGTTAACTGTAAAGACTTTGCAAAATGTAAACACACGAACACAATGTTTGCACAAGGCTAGGAGTACCAGCCACTGCCCAAGAGAGATTAGAACTGCTCCAATATATTGGCATGACCAGGAACTTGTGCCACCCAACCACGTCACAAGAGAATCAGAATGGGAGAGAATTGCAAATCTGACTCCACGGATTGGCAAATGAGAGCAGCTTCGGCCTGGAAGGTGCAGTTTTATTATTTTCTATTATTTTTGCTGGACACTCACCGGAGATCAGAGTCTTCTCTCATTAGAGGCAGAGTTTCTACCATCTTCAGGGAAGAGGAAATATAATCCTGCCGGAAATTCAGATTTTATCTTAACTGCGAATGCAGTTTAATGTCTGAAGCACGTAAAATACACTTACTAACAGTACCCACTTAATGTGCCTGCATAGAATTTGACAGCACATACATCCTGCACTAAGCCATAACCACTCTCACAGCTCAATAAAGATTAACAAGGAACCCTTTGATACACTGGTAACAACAAGGATAACCAGAGTCATTGTTATTAAATAATTATCTGAATTATTATTAAAAAATTAAATCCCTAACAGAGCAGTCATTGTACTGAAAATTCGTGCAGGGTAATTCTGTGTATAAATGGCTAAAAGACCCCCCACCTTTCCACAGAATGATGTTAATATGAATAGGAACTGATGCACAACAGTAGCGACAGAAGCTTTCTATACAGGAGATAGGCGGGGCAGGGCAGCTGTAACAGCAAGGGTGTCTTTTCATTGGTTTTAAAATTCTATTTTCTTACAATTCTTCCTTACAAACATGAAACTAAAATCAAGGTCTTCTCCCATAAACTAAGCATGCCCTAAAGTACGCTGCCTGCCTGTGGTTCCCTGCAGACCATATACTAGCGGAGAATGGTACAGTAGCCCGCTGGCCACACCCCCGTCTCTCAAGAACACCCCTTACATGATCTCTGTGTTGGATCCTCCAGGAGCAGGTGGAGCCAGCTATGCCAGTACCAAACTCTGGAGGAATCCCCAGCCAGGGGGTGCTCTGGGTTGTTTTCAGCATCTTTGTGTTCCCAGCTCAGTTCCAAGGGGTCAGACCATGGTATGGAATCTGTTCCTTTAGATACTGTGTTGAAAAATGATTGGGCACAATTTGTCTGAGATTCTCTTACTCTGGAAACATGCCAACACAGCCTTCTGTGTCAAAGAAATCTACTTGCAGCCATCATGCCATTAATAATTCAGCACTGGATATCATGCAGCAATTATGAATGTCTGATGTCCTTATAAGCAAATGAAAAAGGATAATTAGAATAGAGACCTACAGCAACCTTAACCATATCTGTTGATGTGCACCCTAGCTAAAATGCTCAGTCAGAAAGGGACTATAGGGAGATGGAAATTTATGTTGATCTGCAGAGATAAACAGGCACATGTCAAGTTTTTACGAATGGTGAATATGCAATTTTTGTGCTCACACTTTTTTTTTTCCAGATCCCATCTTTACAGTTTTGTATTTACATGACATATGCCGCTAGTCGAGTGTTTGGGGAATTCCATCATCTCTTTTGCTCTTCCCATCACAAGCCAGATACCCATACCAAAATCAGTACCGACCCTCTCATAATAAAGATGTGTGCGTGTGTGTGTGTGTGTGTTGTCTTATGTGAAACAAGGCCAAAAGCCAGACTTGCCAAATATCTGACAGTTCATAGGAAGGCCTTGCTGTTTAGCCAGTGCTCCCACATACTGAGCATGACATTCATAGCTTCCGAGCCAACTGTCAGGAGGGGATTTTTAACTTGTCTGCTTCTAAGTTTTTGAGCAGCCAGCTTTTGAGCAACCTTGCTCATTGCTCTCTCTCTCTCTCTGTGCGTTGCATTGCAGAGAGGGAGCAGAGAAGCCAACAAAGGGTGTGATGAATGAGGAGGCAACTTCTGGACTATCTGTTTCAGAGGGCAGCATCAGAACCATTCCCTCTATCCTCCTGGTTTAGTGGGGAGAGAGTAGAGAAAGGACTGCAGGATGTGAGATGGAAAAGGCAACCGTGGGAACCAGAGTGGTGGAAGAGAGACCTTAGGAACAATAGAGGAAGTGATGAAGAAAGAGGCAATGGAATATAAGGAACAGCAAATAGAGGACAGAGTGACAAGAACAGAGGAAGAAGGGTGAAGAGACAATGTAGCACCGGAGAGAGCAATGGGGAAGATACTTAGCAGAACAGAGTATAAGGCTCAAAAAAGAATGAGAGGAAAGGAGATGCATTGCCACTGTTAGCTTCAAGTGGTAGCAATCAGACTCTCCCATCTATCATCCAGTAGTCATCAACATCATGCAAATTAGAGAGACCTGCTTCACACAGACAGACAAAGGGGGGATATCTTGGCTCCATTAACGTCAATGGGAGTTTTGCCACTGACTTCGACAGAGCCAAGATTTCACCCAAAGAATTTAAACTAAGATTTTCAAAAGGAGCTAATGATTTTGCATGACCAACTTTAGGTACCTTAAGAAATTCTGAACATCTGAAAATCAAGATTGACACCCAAAAAGCAAGGCCTCTAAAATCCCTATTCACTTTTGTAAATTTTGGTCTTAAGCTTTATGCAGTAGATAATGACAGTTCTGGGTACTATCAGAAGTTGAAAGAAAATTGCCCCTCTTGCTTTAATAGGCCACTCACATTTATAGAACTAAACAATTTGATACCTTGATAGGGTAATAAAAATCTCACAGGTTAGTGGCTAATTTGACATCTCAAATATATCCCAGTGTCATCCTTTCTAAGAATGTTAAATAGATTACTTCTCCGATAGTAAATAGGTTCTGGCTCAGATCCAGTGATCCAGACAATAGGATATGCTAAGGGCCTCACAGCTGGAGTTCGGGTTTGCCCTTGGGTGGGTAAACAGCAGTGTTAGGTTTTGATTTGGGTCTCAGTTCACTCCTTCTCAATGCCCACAATGGCACCAAGCCTTCGTGCTTTTTCCACAATCTCTCTTTGATGCAACTCTCCCACCTTCAGACACCAGACTTTCATCACCTCCTCTCGCATTCTGACTCCCGTCTTAGACCTCACTGGCATTGCTAATCTTGTCATGAGGAGCTTTCCTCTGCCAATGCTTCTGAATCTCTCTGCTGACCCTAATATTATTCCAGTCACATCTCATATGCAAATAGTCAAATTCTGGAGTTGTCCACATGGAAGACCCAGACTTGATAAGAATGAGAGAGACATCAGTGGCCAGCACTGAGACACAGAAACCTTGTCAGTTATGAATCCCTTGGCCACGTGATCAAAAGGCCTTAAGGGGAGGCCACCTTATTTACAGTCTAAGAGGAGGACAAGGAAAAGAAGGTTTGTCATAAAAATAGGCTGCTATGATCATGTCTGCAGAAGCCAGAGCATGGAGATACGAACTGAACCAGAAGGCTGAAGCAAGGAAGGTAGTGTGTGGAAAGAGGGTGATAGTGAGGATTTTCAGGAGCAAACCAGAAGTCTGAGGCAAGGTGATGAGTGTTTGTGGATGGGGGAGGAAACCAAAGAAGAAGAGATGGTAGAAAAATGCCAGTTTCTTTGTGGGAAATTTAGGGGAGGTTGGAATTTTTTTTTTTCAAAAATTTTTCATGTTAAATTTTTCATTTTTTCTACGAAAAAAAATGAAACCAAAACCTAAAACCTTTGCATTTCTCCCTAAAACCAAAAATATTTAACCACATTTTACTGACTATTTTGGGGAGTTTGGTTGGTCTTTAGAAAAATTAAAATATTCAAATAAAAATTCAGGATTAAAAAATAAAAAGAGGTCATGTTCCATTAAAAAAAATGGTTTTGATGGAATATTTTCAGTCAAATCTACTAAGAATTCAAGGGAGGCAGGGAAGTTGTTAGAAACTTAGAGGATGGAATTAGGTGATGGGTAGAGGAACTGCAAAAAAGGAGTCCAGAATTTTCTCAATGCAATCCAATTGGTTCAGATTATTTTTATATATGCAAGGTATTTTTATGGCCATAACATGTGAACACCTCAAAATCTTTAATGTATTCATGAGGTAGGGATGTGGTGTTACCCCCATTTTACAGTTGGGGAACTGAGGCACAGAGACACTGTGCCTCAGTTCTTATCAGGGCTTATCAGGGCTTATCAGGGCTTATCTACACAGGTCACTCAGCCGAGTTAAGGCAAACTAAAGGTGTCAAGTCAACGCACATAAATTAAAGCATGTTAAACCCCCATATGGATGCTCTCACTCAGGAATAAAGTGGTCTTAGTTCACTCTAACATAATCCTTCTCATCATACACACCAAAAGTACAATATTTGTACCTTCTTCCTAAAATGCATTATCTGTATTCATGTGCACCCCTGACATGTTCATCACCAGTAACAGCATTTCAGGGGCAGCAAACACAATACATCACTTTTTTCCTATACAAAGTACATTCAAAGGATGGTTAGATTCATATTCAGTACAAGATTAAGCAGGGATTTGTTACGTGAAGTGTGAGACTAACAGAAATGTTTACAAGGAAGGAACTTGTTCAAGAATAACACTCCAACTCCGTATTAAAAAAGCCATCTGTTGCTTCCTGTCAACAATGCTTAGAAAAGATCACAAAATTTTTTTAAAAGTTCCACTCCTAAAGGAAACTGGCTAATGAAGTCAAAACAATGGATTAAGTTAAGTTGACTTAACGACAATCAAAGACATAAAAAATTACAACAAAAGAGAAGATAAGACCAAGGAATGTGCATCCACTTTCAAGTGAATATAGTGGGAGATCCCCTGTCCTCTTTGTTCATTTGAAAAAATAGAAAGTTCCCTCATCTTTGTTAATATTTAGATGATTAATGGGATTAACTTTGCTTTTCCTTTTGACTGCTGCTTTAAAGACACCTGAAAAGTAAGGAGAATGCAGCATTCTCCATCACTATATGGTTAACCTTAGCTTTTAATACTATGGTCCTTTTCAGGAAATGAACATGAGCTTCAACCTTTGTCTGATCAGCACATGATGAACTGGAGCAAAGACAGTTAAAGCAGACCCACCAGTCCAACTCTCCCCCCTTACCTACACACTCCATGTTAGTAAAATTTTACTTGTATGCAATCATCTCCTTAGAAACTAGCCAGAAGTACAGCTCAAGATTTTTAAGTGTAGAGAAGTCAACTAGAGATCCTACCTAAGGTAGTTATTACATTATTGGGCAGCTATGAAAAAAAAGTCCGACAAGTTAAATCAGCATGTGACCTCAACCAAAACACTGACTGAGGGCAGAGAAAGTAGAATAAGGTGGTATTGATTGAGGGAATCATTTTATGATAACACTGAGTAAAACGGAGCCAACAGTTATACAATAAAGCAGTCATCGCTGAGCCTAGCTTGTCAATATTTAATCTGAAGTTAACATATTAATCCACTCTTAGCTCCCTCAAGTAGAAGGTTAAGAAACCTTTTGCTCACCAACACCTATATTTATTAAACTAATTTAGACTAGAACAAAACTTGCCTCCAAAGTTAATGTTACAGGGGTTGGTTTTCTTTATTGAAAGACAAGTAGCAGCCCTCCTCAGCTGAACATCTGTATTTACTGAACATCTATGAGTGTATATTTTGCTGAAGTTAAAAAACCACAACACACAGTATGGCTGATGTATATTTTACAGACTTTATTGGGAAACTGATAGGCGTAGAGACAGCTTTTCCTTCCCATACTCCAGACACTCTACTCATTCGAAAATACTTTAAAAGGAGGGCAAAAATATGCTTAAAAAGCAAAATCCTGCAATCGATGCTGCAGTCCTGCTCTTGTTCTGTACACAGAACTGTCATTGCCAGAAAGAGAACCTTTGCACATGGACTAATTTGACAATAATGCTGTAAAAGCAGAATGAAGAATTTTGTCTAGATCACACATGCTTCTTTTCATTCTAAATGGTCCATGGACAGCAAAGCAGAGAGCATGTAACTCTATTTGCATGCCTAGTAAAGGCAAATGTACATGAAAGTTGCCTGCGGCATAAGAATACGAATGCCACTAAACAGTCTGAAACGAGTTACTGTTCCATGCATAAAAATGCTTCACACCCTAAATGTTACCATGAAAACAGAAAGGGGGGAGGAAATGCACTGTGTCTAGTGAATGCATCATATTGCTGGATTTAGGTTTTAGTTATTGCTGCCTTAATCATCTACATTTAGCATTACAGAAAGGCATCAGCTTTCTTCTAGTACTGCAACAGTTATATTCCAAACTGAATCATGATAGGAACTTGAAGCCAACTTAGAAAAAGAGTACAATCATTATCTGAACAGGAACTATTTTTATGGATCTGGGAAACTACCCTGACAAGCACTGCAACTTTATTCTTCTGTAGTTTACTACAGTTCTATTCATGCCAATATCAAATACAAAAACATTTTGCTAGATGTAATGTTTGTGCAGACACTTTAACTGAAGAGTAGGAAAATTCCGTTTTTGTTGTTATAATTGTTGAAGAACAAAGCACACATACTGAGTCTGATTTTCATTGCATTTTGGATGCACACTAGAATATTGCATAGGATGCATTAGGACATGAACACATTTATAGCTGCTATCTTTCATTTTTTATTAAATTCTCTTTGCAATTCTCCATATATTTCTATAGCTTTCATGGAACAATAGTGACTCCCTCTGGTGGCCAAAGTAATACATGTCTCTAGTGGATATAAACTGCAAGACATATTTCAAAGGCACTACACTGAAATCTTGTTGGGTTTTTATTTGTAGACCCACAGAGATTTAAGAGTGGCTTCAGGCTATGAGATTGAAGAGCTCTTTTAGCTCATGCAGTAGAATCTCATGTTTTTAGATCAAACAACGTACCTGGAGTGTGGCACTACATTTATTAGACACACATCATTGTATTGTACAAAGAGTGCGGTTCCAGATAGGGGAGACAAAAAGCCAAGTTAGAAATGGTTCCACATACAGCAATGGGAAATCTGGGGGGGGGAAAGACTGTTAGAAAAAGGTTAAATGATCAAGTCAAAAGTGTCACTATTACTGCTTTCGCTGTTCCCTCCTTAATTCAGAACTACTGTACGTAGATATATGCATCCCAAAAGAGCAACCACACTTTAATTGTGTCATTTAATTTGAACATCTAGTATGTCTGGTTTTCTGCTCATCACATCTTTATATTGCTCAATTTATTTTTCTACATTGACTTTTATGTCTGTGTGATATAGTCTGGATCACATTCACTTCCACACTTACAATAGTCAACGACATCATAATACTGATGAATAAACACAAAAATGTTACCACTTCAAATACAATACAGTGAGCCCCATGCTTGGAGCTACATCAAAGGGGAGTATGACACCTCTGTGACATGCACTCCTAACACCAAAGAAAGCCTTCCATGGAGGTTTTCGCACTAGGGAATGGATGATGACAAGGCAGGCACTGGAGAGGCAAATCTAAACTCTGTCAGGTATCATCATCCCCATTCCCACTCCCCAAACCCTTCAATCAAACCACAAAATGCAGCAACATTACTGCTGTTTCCCTTTCCATGCTGTAGGCCGGGGTGGTCAACAAGAAGGAGGTGGTAAGAAGGAGCCAGAATTTACCAATGTACATTGCCAAAGAGCCACAGAGTAATACATCAGCTCCCCCACCCTGCTCCCAGTGCCTCCTGCCCACCGGCATCCCCGCCAATCAGCACCTCCCCCTCCATCCCCGCACCTCCTGGTCAGCTGTTTTGCGGCGTACAGGAGGCTCTGGGAGGAGGGGGGAGGAGCGAGGGCACGGTACACTCAGGGGAGGGGGTGGGAAGGGGTGGAGTGGGGGCAGGGCCTGTGGCAGAGCCAGGGTTGAGCAGTGAGCACCCCCCGGCACATTGGAAAGTTGGCACCTGTAGCTCCAGCCCCGAAGTCAGTGCCTATACAAGGAGCCACATATTAAATTCTGAAGAGCTGCATGTGGCTCCGGAGCCACACGTTGGCCACACCTGCTGTAGACCCTCCCGTGGCAGGGGATTCCAGGGTCAGCAACAAGTTGAGGGAATCCTCGGCAACATGGCTTTGGAGAGACTGGTGCTGTCCTACAGAACAAGAAGACAAAGGCTTGGTACCTGTGCAGAAGGAAGGTGCCTTTGCTTGGATGACCTCTGCTTCTAATCAATCACCTAAAATCTGTGAGCATCTCAGGGAATCCACAAACTCAAGTGGTGGAACCCCTTGATTTTTTTGGGTGGAAATAGAGGAAGCAACTCCTCAAACAAAAGAATCAGAATGAACCTGCAAGTGCAAACACATGGAGTTTCAACTGTCCTATGAGGGTTATGGCCACATACGAGGGCACTGGACCTAGTATCTGGAGGGGGGTGGGAATACAATATGTCCCTATCAACAGTATGGTTAGTTAGATCACTCCTTAGTTCTCTGTACCTAGGTTTTTTATGGCTCTAAAATTCTCTTACAGGAAAAAAAAGAAAAGAAAAGAAAAACAAAAACAACAACAAAAAAAAAACAACGATAGCATTCAAGGAACGAACAAGCCATAGCTGCTTCAAATTCAGTTCAATCAAAAGAATTTGATACAATTTTCCAGTGACATATTTACTGATTTCAGCTGGAATCCAGCATCACATCTGGCAGAGATGAATAGCTGCTCATTTTCAGTTTTAAGTGCAGCTTGGTCACTGTCATCATAGCCCAGAGGATTTGAAGGTCACACCCCATTAAAGAAAGTTAATGATCCCACATCTTCCAGTACTCAGATCCCACTTAGAATGAAATTGGAGAGGCCAATCCTTTAGCTGCAATCTGAGGCTATCACCGTACAACAAATGGTGTTTCAGTCAAAACGTCCAAAGAAAATCTGTTCCAGGGTCATATTAAAAATGGACAGACTGCGAACATGGGGATGCTTCTGTATTTTTCATGGGAAGAGATATTTTTAAGTAAATTAAATGGGATGAGGATAAAAAGCCTGACTGTCACAGCTGTTCAAAAAAGGGACATGAAGGTGATCTATAATCCGTCAAAAGTTTTGGGAGGCAAATATTCACATAACCACATGGAAAGCTGGGTTAAGAAGTTCTTGGTAGAAACAGCCAAGCTTCCCTTAAACCACAGACACAAAATAATATTCTCCCTTGGGTTTCTCCCCCTTTCTTTTTTCCCCCCATTCCTAGCCTCCATTTTTCCTCCTACATCAGAATATGTTTTCACTCAGAGTAACTTGAGCTGGTTTTGTCACTGTTTTTAAATGTTTCACTTTAGTTTTTCTCTCTCCTCAAGACATTTTCTGTTCTCATATGACTCTTCTCCCCCAATTATTTTTATCTTTCATGTTTTGTGCTTTCTCCTCTCCTGTCTCTGTCCCATTCTCTCCTGCTTACTTCCCCAATCCTTTTGGGATGAGACCAGAGCACAGGTTCTGCTCACGGTCCAAATGGGGGCAATTATTTTGGTAAGTAAGCCTGAAATTTGAAGGTGCCACCCTTCAAAGATGGACAAACTGGCAGCACAGATAAAGAGCTACTTAAGTGAGAAAACCTGGAGAAAACAGAAAGAGAAGGAACCAAAAGAGTTAACTTCCATACAAAACATAAAGTTCAGTCTGTGGGTAGGTTACAGTAAAGCATGCATAGCTGGGTCAGCGCACTCTGAGCTTCCACGATTACAACAGCTATTTATTACAGTGATGTCAAAATGGCAACACTGCGAGGTATGTAGAATGTTTTGGCAACTAGCTGACAAAAAGATGAAGGGTGCAAAAGTCAAGTCACGATTTTCCTGGTAAACATCACTGGTTAACTGTGCCTTAAACCTGACAAGCCAAACAGTGATAGGGCCCATTGAACTGATGGAGTCATTTTAAGATGTGAGCGGATGTGCGCCTCAAGGTTCAAGCTTTAAGTCACATTTAGTTAATGCAAGACATGCAACAGGATGTCTGAGGGGCCTCAGAGGTATCAAGTTTTGATTTTTTTTTTCTTTTTAAAGATACAGTACCCTGACAGGCTGTTAGTGAAAGACAACAGAACCACTGCAGGGGGAGGATGAAAATTAACTTTCTCAGTGCATCTTTGATTTTTTTTAAAATACTTCCTAGAATCCAGAAGTGACCTGGAAATAAAATAATTCATTTGCCTTCTTTATTTTCTTAGCAATGGGTGAACTGAACAATGCTTGGAGCTTCAAGTAAAACCACAGAATGTTTAAGGGCCAAATTTTCCCTTTCTTTTCTGTTGCACTACAGGCCATATTAAGCAGCACACCCATGTATTTGGGCTCCAGACCAGACTGACCAATTTTGGGGATGTCTGGGCTGGGTCAAGGGAGCAGAGAGCAACTCTGTGGTCAGGTCACGCCCAGAGCCCCTTTAGATGACAAGCGGCTCATGCAAATAAGCTTCCTGAGCATCTTCTTCTCTCTCTATCCCCTGCACAAGGCTCAGAGAAGCTACAGGCATCAAAGACCCTTTACCAAACTGCGCAGGGCAAAAGCGGAGGAAAGAGAACTTCTCTTAGAGGTTAGGATGGTTGGGAAAGTGTTAAGGGGCTATGCTGTCGCTTGTCTCTGAGGGGAGATCCTCAGCCTAACTGAGCCCACTGTCCCTTGCTGATGGATGGATAGATACTCCCCTTTCTTCCTAGAACAAGTCTTTCTGGACACTGATGTCAGCTAGAGAAAGCCCTCTCAGCCAGAGATGACCCGTGCCTGGCGATAGTGGGGGAGGGCCGGGGGGGGGGGCAGAGTGAGGACAGCTGGCTTCAGCAGTGTTACTGAGCATGCTCACTGCATATGAACATGCTCAGTAGCCAAGCAGCAAATCTGGGGGGGGGGCATGTGACCCCGCATGCCCCCTCCCCCCACGCGTCATCTCTGCCTGTGGTTGAGGCTCGCTGATGAACATGGGAAGGAGCTGTGCTATGGAACAGTAATAACTCCATTCTGAAATGAATTCTTTGACAGAATCAACTTTGCTTTAAACTCCAGAATAGCCCTGCACATCTCCTCTGAGCAGGTAACCCACCTATCAAACTAACCACACCTGAACATAAATGCTTTCTTAAATCAGAGTGCTATGGACACCACTGGAGTCTAAATTCCACCCTCAGCATTCATCAACTGTTCAGTAACTTCCTTCTGAAGATCATAAGATTTCCTTCAAGCAAGCTGACAAGATGGTTATTCAAGGCCAGTGTGACCCAGAAGCCCATTCATGCCAGCTGGCACATGGTTCACTGGTCGTTAACAGCAACTCCTAACAGGCCTGACAAACTCACTACACCTAGCACACCACTTTCATAATATTTATTCATAAAGAATATCATATGAGATCTTAAATGAAAGCCATGTCAAACTGGTTATGAATAGTGTCATAAAATGTATGTACCAAAACGATGCAAGGAGTTGTGTACATATACTGGAAATGTGTTTTTATAGTCTGTATTAAGGCAAAGTTGATAAACAGTTTTCTGTCAGAAAAATTTACCTATCTCCGTTCACATGCAGATTAAGCATTGTAAGTCAGCTCCATGGAGGCTCCACTGACATGTGAAGTGAACAGGGGGATGAGAAGCCAAAAGGGAGGCCAGATACTGGAGAGGAAACCACAGAGGGCTGCCCTGTCTCTGGAGGCAGACAATAAACTTTTGGGAATGTAAGGAGAAGACAAAAAGAAAACCTGTTATACTGCACCAAGGAGGTAAACAGACAGCATGTTTACATTCATGAAAATGGGATCCCAACTATGCCTTGGTTGGAAACACTGCTAAGGACATTTAGGGTGAGAACAGCTTCTTAGACAGATGGTTACTCACAATCTCTTAAGTCTTAATTTTTGATAATAAATTTATGATTGTTTTCACTATAAATATAGCTCAGTGCTATGATATTGTGCAAGAAGTGGATCCTAAGCTGACTCAAACAAGCTGGTGTGTACACTGTCCTTGGCAATAGCCGACCTGGTATTACTATCGGTTTTCAGTGGATAAGGGGCTGAATACTACGGGGGAAGGCTTCAAAGGGGCTCAGGGGCTGGGATACACCTACTGTTAACCTGCAAGGCAAGGGAACAGCTGGTAGAGCCCAAAGAAGATTGTTTGGGTGGCTAACAGGCTGGAAGTGTCAGGGAGCTAGCACCCAATTAAGCACCAGCGAGTCTCCGTCTTGCAGGGGGGTAGGTGACTCTCAGTCCTGGGCACCCCCAAGAACCTTTACAGCCAGGCAGGATACCAATTCCTAGTCCTGGACATACACAAGAACATACAATAATTCTGTAACTCAATATATATATTTCATTGACTGTTGTGTCAAAGCGGTTCATTCGGTTATATGGCTGATTTCCCTTTACACTAAACACAAGCTCTTCTCAAAGGAAGCACAGAAGATCATTTTGTACCTTGGTATCATTTTGATTTTTAATTTATTTTCTTTTCATTGACATCTTTCTGTCTCTATTTTTTCTCACTTCTTCCCTGACCAACATTCATTGTCCATAACCTTTAAGCCAATTACTCCCCATCACAGTGTTCTTTCCTAAAAGCAACTGAACGAAACCTCTACATAACAGCTTAACCACTGAGACATTACACTCAGATAAGATTGCACCAGTGCATTAGCACAGCTCAGGTAGGATTTTCAGATCCCTTGCATATTTGGGTGCCAAACTGCCCTCCAAAGACTGGTTCAGAACCCTTGCATTAGGCGAGATGCTGTGCTAAGAGCCTCTAAGGGGTACAGCACAGAACTCACAGCACAGAGAAAGGGGGAGCTGTGGTGGCTTTACGCCACCTTTGCACCATCCCAATCCTGAAGGATGGAGAGGCTGGGGGGCCTATCTAATTATGGCTGCCCTGTAGGTCGCAGCACTGCACAGAATCTCTGCAATGCTACATGCTGTGGACCCGTTCCCAACACATGCTTCCTAATCCCCTTCTTGTCTATATGCTGGGAATCGCCACGGGGTTCTTAGAAGGCAGTGCCTATGCTGGGAAATCCTCCCCTGGCTGCAACTAAGGATTTAAGGGTCCCTTTACTCTGCTCCTTTCCCCTCCAATATAAATGGGCCAGAGTAAGGGCAAGGTTCTCACCCATAGTGTATATGGCCATGCATGCTTCTGATTCTTTTTTCATTTTAAATCTTTTTCTATAAAATTCAACCATGTTTAATTTTCAAAATAAACAAATAAATAAAATGAGACCACTCAAGATCAATTTTAATTCCTACCATCCATTATACAGTGTCCCTAAAAATGTAAGCAAAATCAATTGCGTCAGATCTAATCCAATTAAATAAAGCGCATAAAAGAACAGTTATTATTTTCATTTGAGTTGGATTATAAAAGCTAGAGTAAAATCACCCTTTTCAAGTCAGAGGAACTGAAATGACAATGAAAAGCAAGCAGTATGTGAACACCTAACAACAGCTGGCTTATATTTTAGCTCCTGAAACTCTGAACAGCTGCATTGAGTTGATACATGAGGGCCCTGATGTCATTGCTAAGCTTCAAGATGCCTTGTTTATTAGAAACTGGGAGAAAGAGCTTCTTTGGAAACAGACATTCAAGCTGAAAATACTTGATAAATTCCACATTCAGAAGAAACAAAATGTATGTAAATTTCATTAGCTTCAACAATCTAGCAGCCAACATGCCACTGAGAGTTGAGTTACAGTACTCAGTATCAACCACCAGGAGGATTATGCTGGCAAGAACTATGTTAGGTTAGATGGATTTAATAATTTATACTAGAGCCATGCATTAATTACTTCTGTGTGGGAACCAAATGGTTAATCCTGGGGGAATTCTGCGCCACTGCGCAATACAGAATTTTGCAGAAATTAATGTTGGGCATGCAGAATTTCCTTTTTCCCCCCACAGAAATGGGCTGCAGAGATGTTGGCTGCCACTAGGGGCTGCTGGACCTGGCAGAGCCCAACTCAAAAACAGAAGACAAGGCTATTTCTCCCTCTGGACCCCTGGGCTCTAGGAGGGTAGGGAGTGTGAGTGTCTGGGCTGGGGGAGAGAGGGGAGGGCGCAGCTGGGCTCTGGGGTGTGAGTGGGCTCTGGGGGGAAGGATGTGAGGTCCCTGCAGGTGGCCTCTGGGGAGGGGAGAGGGGAGTGAATGTCTGGGCTGGGGGGATCATGGATGGACACTGGACGGGTAGGGGGTGTGAATGTCTGGGCTCTGGGGGCAGCCGCTGGGCTCTGGGGGGAGGGGGTGTGAGTGGGCTCTGTGGGTGAGGGATGTGTGTGTCTGGGCCGGGGGGCCATGCCCGGACTCTGGGGATATGGAGTGAGTATCCAGGCCGGAGGGTGGGGGCTGCAGCTAGCCTCTGGGGGGAGTATCTGGGCGGGGGGGGTGCGGTTGGGCTATGAGGGGGGAGAGTGTGTGAGTGTCTGGGCAGGGGGTGCCAACGGATGGGCTCTGGAGGGTAGGTGGTGTGAGCGTCTGGGCTGGGCAGAGGAACCATGGCTGGGCTCTCGGAGCGGGGGAGAGGGGATGTGGGTTTCTGGCACCCCAGCTGGACTCTGGCGGGGAGGGGACAGAAAAACAGGAACTGGATTGTTGTAGGGGTTTCTTTAACTCTACTCCAAGGGGAATTTTTGTGTGTGTCTGTATTGTTAGACATAGTTTCTGACAGGTATTTTAAAATAAATTACCAAAATAATTGAAACAGGTGTGATTATATAGTGTTATTTTGACAACATTTGCAGAATTATGCAGAATTTTAAAATATTGTACCCAGAATTTTTAATTTTTTGTCACAGAATTCCCCCAGGAGTAAATGGTGTTACTAAAAGCTACATATCTTGGAATGAGTACAGATAAGTTTGTGTTTAAGTGGCAAATCATAAATTGGCAAAACATGGGCTACTACATCCTTTCACTCATTATTCTCAAGTTTAAGATCTCAGTCAAGTGCTCTGAGCATGGGATGCCTAAAAAAAATCACTTAAAGCTTGGGATCCGTACATAAAGTAGACAGCTCTGCTCCTCCTAAACAACAGAATTGTTTACCGTATGGATCAGTCGTTCCCAAACTTGTTCCACCGCTTGTGCACGTAAAGTCCCTGGCGGGCCGGGCCAGTTTGTTTACCTGCCACATCCGCAGGTTCAGCCAATCGCAGCTCCTGGTGGCCGCAGTTCGCTGCTCCAAGCCAATGGGAGCTGTGGGAAGCGGTGTGGGCCGAGGTATATACTGGCCACCGCTTCCCGCAGCTCCCATTGACCTGGAGCAGCGAATCGCAGCCACTGGGAGCCGTGATCGGCCAAACCTGCGGACACGGCAGGTAAACAAACCAGCCCGGCCCGCCAGGGGCTTTCCCTGCACAAGCGGCGGAACAAGCCTGAGAACCACTGGCATGGATAAAACTTGTTTGTATGGGTAACAGAACTATAAAGGTCTGAAATTGTGGAGCAAAACCCTGCAGGATCTAAGAACCACCACAGACTTCACCACTTTCCATTCCAAGTGGAAGATGCATATCCTCAACCTTGCCCTCAGTAATAAAACACATACTACAGCATGTGTTAAAAAAAATTCACCTACAATTTTCTACCGGGTGGGGGGTGGAGGGAAGAGAGAGAAAGAAAGCTAGATAGATGCTGGTCACATCATTTAATGCACTGCTGGAAGGTGCTCAGACAATCGTTATGGGTGAGTATAAGAACCTAATTAGAAAAAGAATGTATTATTACCAAATGATCATTACTAAGTTACTGGATAAGATCTTATAGTACAAGGTATGTGTTGTAACTATCTTTATTTTTCACTGAGTTCAGTTTCATGTTTGTACCACTAACTGGAGAATTATCTTAGAAGCTGTCCATTACTTATTTGTATTATGGTAGCACCTAGGGCCCCATCATGCTGGGTGCTATACAGATTAAAAGAAAGTATCTGACCTGAAGAGTCTACAGTCTAAATAAGAAAAATAATAATTTTGCAGAGATATGTTTGCCAATAGGAGGGATCCAACTGAAGGGATCCTTTGTCTATGCCAAAAGAAGGGCCAATCAGAATCCCACTGAGTGTTCACCTCCCCAATCCAAATAAAACCGGAATCTTCTATCTGCCTAATAGCAGTAACGGTTACCTTTGTTCTGAGACTGCACTTTTGTGACCACTTGAAACAGAAGGAGGCTGAGCTGGTATGATAGTTATATAGAGAGGTAACTGCTTGTATGTCACTTGCCTTCATGTTCAGAGAGACTATAAAGTACGAGGGGTGTTTCCAAAATCCTTCCAAGGACTTGCTTCGATGACATATTTGTCCTAATGAATTATTTCATACAAACAAATAGACTTCAGGAGTTCTGTCACCTGCTTCCCAATATGCTCACCCTTTCATAGAGAAAAAAGGGATGAAAATGAGTTAATATAAGCCACACCTGTGCCTATATGGATTGGGAAAATGTAGTAGAGCAAGCCCAATTTACAATTCAGCAGTAACACACCCCAAAGAGATCAGGAATATTGCTAATAACCAGAACAAACGGAAGAAACTGAGATTAGCCCCATTTGCCTGGACCAGGAGAGTTTTGGATGACAGTGCCATCTCATCCACCTCACTTGGGATGGCATAATGAACAAGGTCCACTATGAGGAGAAAAAAATCACTTCTGTTAACACTTTACTGTGTGTAAACAAGGGGAGCCAGCTCACATTTAGTCTCCTTCTTCCAAATCCCATCAATTTGACACACAAAAGACTGCCTAGAATTTTTATTGATTTCAACAAGCCTTACGTTAGATCAGGGACCACAGAGAAATGGACTTCCTAAAGATGGCATGGCACCTTTTAGAGGTACCACCCACGGATTAAAGGACCCCTCAGGCCATCACTAGTAAATATTAAACTGCTGCTGCATGAGGCACACACAAAAAATCAATGGAAAGCCAGGAATTCAGAGAGAGAGAGTTGATCCCCAACTGCGCAGCCGGGGATCCCTGAATCTTATGCATGTATGACACTTAGGAGCATGCTACAGTATTCATGTTTTGGCTCTCAACCATCCAGGTTTGCTCAGCAATTTGAGAAAGGCTTGGAGAACAAAAGATACAAATAGATAAGAGGCACATACACACTCACACAGACTGGCATATAGAAACTGATTTCTCATGTAAACCTACATCCCAAGAGCAGTTAGCCCACTGATGCCAGTAATTGGTAATCCATTATTCAGAGAGTAGTTCAGAAGTAACTCCAGTTCACTTCACATTTTTAACACACACAGCAACGAGGGATTTTTTTTCCCTTCACATTTTCCAATTATGCATAAAAATACAAAGGAAAATAGCATCGGATTCTGCATTCTAGCAACTAAAAGATAATCTTATGATGGAGGGTATCATGACAGATGTTCAACAAGACTAATATTGTAAGCTATAGATGTAAGGTAGGAAGGGGCTGCTTTTCTTACTGAAATACTTTTATTGATTCTTACAACAATGTTGTGCAGAGTCCCAACACTGTAGCAGGGGATTAGCTCATAAATAAAATTATTGGGCCAAATCCTAGAGTCCTCACTCAATTTTTATTAATGCCTTTGGTAACTGACCCAATGCATCACTGATTCAGTCTTTAGCCATTTGACTTTAATGAAATAATAATGAATAACGAAGCAGCACTTCTACAATGCTTTTTACCCAATATGGGTAAATATCATTATCAGAATGTTACAGAGGGTTAAACTGAAGCACAGAAGCAAAAAGTGATTTGCCCAACCTTACACAGCAGGACGGTGGTAGATGATTGTAAGGTGTGGGTGGGTATGAATACTCCCGTTGGTCCTTTAACTGCACTCTCCCCTGATTGATATTAGTACTGTCAGATTCACTTACCAGTTCGTAGTTGATTGGCAGGAAGCAGGGTTTCACCACCTGGAATAAAAAGAATAAAATAAAGAAATAAGATACTTCTCTCTTTGAAGGCTCAATCCCATGAGCTTCTGAGTAGCCTCAAATCCAACTGAATGCAGTGTGAGTTGAAAGTGCTCACCAAATCAGGCCCAGAATAAAGAATCTTATTTATAGGTCAATTTTCACATACAGCCTGACTCGGCCAAAGGCAGGAAACAGAAATTACACTCTCCTTATCTGCAAAGGAAAGAAATCTAGGTTTGGATCTGCCACAGTGTTCAAAACCGGAAAGTCAGCTTGACCTGAATTGGTATGTCAACTCCACTTATACTGAAGTTTAAACACTTCAGATTAAGGATTCTGTGGCCTGTACATGTTACGCAAGACTTGTTCAATAATTTAAGTACCAAAATGGATGGAAAACCAGGAACAGTGTGATCACATCATACTATACTATCAGCCATGGCAAACAATTTTTAGTGGCTTTCTATAGCTATACAAATGCTACTTCTATTACTTATGCCATAAAGCTTCTATTTGGGGGGACACATTATTCCTGATCATCCTCCAACTTTCTGATCTCAGCCAAGGCCCTGGATAAGTGAGAGATGGTATTGTCTGCATCTGATGTGGGGTTGATAGAGATTTGGATTCATCTTATGCTAGCTACTGTTGGAAATAGAATACCGGACTAAATGGCACATGGATCCGATCCAGTCTCCAAATTCCAACGTTCGCTGGCATTTTAGTCCATGCACGTTCACACTCTCTCATTGTGGCTTTCATAGATACTGAATAAAGTGGGGGAGAGGATGGATCCTTGTGGAACATCACAGGGCAGAGCTCTAGAGGCGGATGAGTATTACATTATTTCCTGAATAACAAATTTAGACAGACAGATCTGCTTTTAATTCTGGGTTTATAATTTTACAACGCTATACCCGATTCCTGTGGGAAAGCCTTAGCATAGGCTGCTGTACCCACCTGTCAACTTCAGCACAAGGAAAACAAATAGTTCAGTACCTATGTAAGGTGCATCTGGAGTCAGCATGATACTGATCTGTTTATTCCTGTCCCTGTTAGCAGCAACAAGTAACCAGGATTGATGACTTCTCTTGTTGCTCAAAAAATGAATGATAGGGGTTGCACAGTACATGGCTCATCAGCATTCGACCATAACAGGAGGGGGAAAACAGACCAAGAAGAAGCAAACATGCTTCAAAACAGTGCTACAAACTCCTTCTCTCCCACAAGTCAAGCAGTTAGCATCTTCTGCAGAGCATACCAGTCATGTATGTTTTGCATGCAACTACACACAGCTGGCCCTCATTGTTTGAGCTACCTTGGCAGAGGTGGTCTTTGGGACTAAGAGATTTCACCACAGTTTCATAGAAAGCAAGAACGTATACCAGGCATCGTGAATACATGTAGTTGTCTTCTCTGATTCCCTTTTCCTCGGCTTTTGGGATATTATCCACTGTGGGGAGAGGGCTATACTCTTAGACTTTTACGGGTTCATCTTGTGATGAATCGGCTGAGCAGGTAAAAATTTTTAGCTCATCATTTAGTATCAATATCCACTCCCCACCTTGTGACTCTCCAGGGTGCATGTGCAGGCACATCCCATCAATAGGGAGAGAGTGTGGAAAATCTTGGGAAAAGCCTGACCCAGGAAGCAAACTTGTCCTCTTTCTCTGCGAAAGCTGAGGTCTGAGCAAGACGAGCTGCAGAGGCTGTGTGACAAGCTGAGAACATAGCCGGGGAGCTGGAGGGCTGATGGAAGAGCTGCATCATGAGGTGGGAGCCATGTGGGCTTGTCTGCATGGTGAGCTAATGGCAGAGCAGGGAAGCAGGTTGGAAAGAAGCTGAGGAGCTGCCTGCAGAGTGGGAAGCCTACCAAGGGAGGAAAAGGTGAAGAGCCACATGTGGAGCAGACTGTGCGTAGCAAACATTACATCTGGATACAGGTCTATGCAGGAAGCAGCAAGCGGCAGAGTATAGAGGAGCCTGAAGAGAACTCTCAGGGACACAGAGCCAGCAGCTAGCTCAGTGTCTTAAAAGGACAGAAACCTGAAGAAGGTACTGCAGACAAAGAACCAGAGTCTCTGGGGGAGTGGTCAGTATGTTTATCCAGGTGTTAGACCTAAAAGAAGGTCCTATTATCCTTGTAAATAACAATTATATTCAGGCAGAGACTGCAGGGGACCTGACACCTATCTGGAGCCACACGATATCAGGAGCTGATCAGGAAGTACTGCTGCTGAGGGGAGGCAGATTTGTATAATTTTTTGGTGGCCCCCACACCTGCCTAAGGCTCTGGGAGGGAGTTTGGGTGTGGGAGGGGTGCAGACTCTCAGAGGGAGTTTGGGTGCTGGCTGTGGGCTCTGGGCTGGGACAAGGGGTTGGGATGTGGGAGAGAGTGAGGGGTGCGGCTCTTACCTCGGGCGGCTCCTGAAAGCAAACCACACACTCCTCTGGCAGCAGCTCCTAGGTGGACAAGGGGGTCTCTGTGCGCTGCTACCTGCAGGCACCGCCCCCACAGCTCCCATTGGCTGCAGTTCCCAGCCAATGGGAGCTGCGGAGTCAGCGCTCAGGGCCGGGGCAGCGCTCGGAGACCCCATGCTCCCCCTCCAGGGGCCATAGAGCCGTTCTGGCCGCTTCCAGTAGTGGCACAAAGCGAGGCCGGGCAGGAAGCTGCCTTAGCCCCACTACGCTGTTGGTGGTGGCGGCGGCAGCCGGGGGCCCCTAGGCCCTTTTAAATTTCCTGAGCGTGGCAGGCGGGGCCAGGAGATGCTCTGGGTGAGGTGCGCGGGGGCAGCAGGCGGGGACAGGGGAGAGACCCGGCCCTGAGCATTGGTGGAGCCAGGCCCCCAGGCCCTGAATATTCCTGGAGCACGGGCACCACAAGCCCATATAACTCGCCACCCCTGCTGCTGAAGCAGCAAAGAGACGATGCAGAGGGGCACCCAATGAGACATACAATATATTGATCCTGGCCTGGAAATCTGTGAGTTACTTATTTGCCTTTAATAGACTCTCAGACTTTCAGGCAGAAGGGACCATTCATGATCACCTAGTCTGAACTCCTGCACAATGCAGGTCACAAAACCTTGCTCACCCACTCCTGTAATAGACCCATAATCTCTGGCTGAGTTACTGAAGTCCTCAAATCCTGATTTAAAGACATCAAGTAACAGAGAATCCACCATTTACACTAGTTTAAACCTGCAAGTGACCCATATTCTATGCTGCAGGGAAAGGCAAACCCCCCCAGGGTCTCTGCCAATCTGACCCAGAGGAAAATTCCTATCATATTTGGGGTCGGGAAGTTGAACCCTAAGCTTATGGAAAGACCCAACAGCTAGACACCTGGGAAAGAATTATATGTACTAATTCAGAGCCCTCCCCATCTAGTGTCCCATCACCAGCCATTGGGGATATTTGCTACTAGCTGCCGCAGATCAGCTATATGCCAGTGTAGACAGTCTCATCATATCATCCCCTACGTAAACTTACTATGTACAGTCTTGAGCCAATTAGATTTTTTGCCCCACTGCTCAGAGTGGGGCAAAAGAGCCTTCAGAGGCTGTTCCAGAATTTCACTCCTCTGATTGTTAGAAACCTTTATCTAATTTCAAGCCTAAACTTGTTGATGGCCAGTTTATATCCATTTGTTCTTGTGTCAGCATTGACTCTTACCTTAAATAACTCCTCTCCCTTGCTGGTGTTTATCCCTCTGATGTATTTATAGAGAGCAATCATATCTCCCGTCAGCCTTTGTTTGGTTAGGCTAAACAAGCCAAGCTCTTTGAGTCTCCTCTCATCAAGTAGGTTTTTCATTCCCCAGATCATCCTAGTATCCCTTCTCTGCACCTGTTCCAGTTTGAATTCATCTTTCTCAACATGAGAAACCAGAATTGCACACAGTATTCCAGATGAGGTCTCATCAGTGCCGTGTATAATACTAACACTTCCCTGTCTGTATTGGAAATACCTCTCCAGCTACAAAGGACGCCTCCATGACCACAGAGTGCTCATTAGGGCCCAGATCTCTGAATTGTTGGGCAGCATCAACTCCCAGTGACATCAACAAGAAAGGAAGGTGCTCAGCAATTGTAAGATTGGGCCCTGGGCTCTGATTTTACAGCAGCTGTTGGTAGTCTATAGAAAATAATTTAAAATAAATCCATCTATAATGTTCTCCAGAACTGAAATATGGTTGGGTTATTTGTTCATATTTTTCAGTGACTGGAATGAAAGGCAACTTCCTTTTGCACTAATAGACTGGCCAATCACCCCTCCAAATATACAGTGTAAAATGTGCATTGACATTTTAAAGAGAACAGAGGGTCCAGATCCCTTAGGTGGAACTGAAAATCTCAGCCTTGCTATATAGTTATAGCAAATGGTGTCTCAGGGCACTAATTAGAAAGAGACATGATTTAATGTGGGATACCATGCAGATGGCCTCACCTGGGGAGGTGGAGAATTCATCTAGCTGTTCGTTTTTCCATTAAAACACAAACCAACTCGACTGCCTGGTGGCTAGAGCAGGGAACCAGAAGTTAGGACACTTGAGTTATTTTCCCAGCTTCTCCACTGCCTCACAGCGTGACACTGGGCAGATTGCTTAGCTTGTCTGTTCTTACCTGCCTCTTATGGGTGTTGAGACTTCATATGTTAATATTCGTAAAGCACATTATCATTGTCATCTTTCTCTTTAAAGTAAATTATTTAATCAGATGAAGGGGGGGAGGGAACTGCAGTTCATGTAAAAGGAGTTAGACGCAATAAATTATGAGAAGATGGATCTTTTAAAAATTACCAAAAAAGGTAATTGTTAAAGTGTCTTAGGAGCCAAGGGGGAAAAATGTTTTAAAGGGTTTTCTTTAGCCTGTAAGTTATTGAAAAGCAAACATACCTCGTAAGCATTCTATTTGTGCACAAAAAGTAATCTTGCCTGTCTTGTTGTTCTTTTAACCACAGGGAGTTTGACAGCTTTGGTGTATCAACATTCCATTACTCCTCTGGCATTACCCTGCAAACTACTCATCCCAGACAGAGGTATGCTAGTCAAAATACAAAATAAAAGTGATACGCAACCAGGGATCCACTTCAAAATACCTATATCTGAAGGCAGGTGAACATGTCAGGGTAAAGTTCTGAACAAGAAAGCATAGGAAAGAATGTCAGACAGTTGCCAGGCAGCTTTTGTCCAAGCTGCAGTTCAGAATACACCTTAGGACGGCATTAGCCTTTTTTATGGCTGTATCACATTGGCGGCTCATAGTCATCCTGTGATCAACACATATACCCAGGTCTTTCTCCTCTTCTGTCACTTCCAAGTGATACACTGCCAGCTTGTAGAAAAAATTCTTGTTGTTAGTCCCCAAGTGAATGACCTTGCACTTTGCACTATTAAATTTCATCCCATTTTTCCAGTTTTCAAGGTTGTCCAGATCTTCTTGTATAATATTAAGGTCCATTCTGAGGAGCCCTAACCCTCTATTGGAGTGCCCCCAGAGGCCATGCTAGGAACAGCTGTGTGGCACTTGAAGTGTACCACTTTAGCATCTGAAGCTAGAATATTTACTTTGCCAGCTCTAGTAAAATACCCTTTCACTTAGCCATGCAGCTTAGTACTCTACGGGATCTACCTGTGCAAGCACTGTTAGGGCCTCGCAGCTGAAGCACCTACACCATTTGCGTCTGAGTCGTGATACACCTGGTGCCCTGCTGAGTACCATAAAAGGTCTAGTGTACCACAGCACTGCGCAGCCATATTCATTACAATCTTTTAAAAAGCAAGACTCAATTTATTCAATATTTTAACCAGCAGGAATGAAGAGGTTGTCAAGTCCTATGCACAACACAGGTAGAGCGAAGCAGAGTTGACTACATCAAACAAAACCCACTCAGGTCTCTCAACTCCTGTAAACCTTCCATCCTAGAATATTTTTTTTTCCCTCAATGTGGAAATGGATGGTGTTTGCCTGGATAGCTGAGCCTTTGCTTGGGAAAGATTTAAGTCAGTGGTTCTCAAACTTTCCCATACCAGGAACCCCGCGTTAAAGCTGAAAAAGTCTCAGAACTGCTCCCGCTAGCCATCCCCAACTCTCCCAAGCTAGCCCCAAGAAAATGGATGCTGGTTCTCACCACCTGAAGCCTCTCTGTGACCCCTGAGTTTGACAGTCTGTGGACTAAGTGATATGCATACACCCATTTTTTTGCTGCAGATTTCATCATGGCTGCTGCTGACTTTTGCTAATCACCTGTGTCCAACAGAGCAAGCATATTTAACAGGTGGAAGATGTTAATAAACTCTCATGATTAAGATTCCAGTTGTTTGAAGTGAAGACAGCTTCTGCCTCCCTGGCCTTCTGCCTGACATGCAATTTTACGTAACACCTTCGCTCAAAGCAGCCAGAGCTCTACAAAAGGCAAAGCGCTCAATCCCTGCTTTTACAGCCACAACGGCGCTGGGGTGAAGTGAAGAGTTGGACTGCATGAGTGATAATGGCTGGAAGCCTTTCCCTACAGACTCCAGGAGCTGTCATATTGCTCCAAGTTTGCTGGAGAAAATGAACTCCCTGGGGATCCTGTCTAGGGGATCCAAGCCCAGCCCACCTGTCCCCAAATCAGCCCTCCAGCCACCAAGTGGCACACAAGGAGTGGGACCCCGCCTGTAAGGAACTCATTCCTCTTAAAAGAGCTAACAGAGTCTACCTGCATGTCTGGAGAGCAGGAGACTGTATTATGACTGCCAACTATGTTTCAGCAAAGGTGGGGAAGGGGCTCCCCGTATTGTTTTCCCTCTCATTCCCTTGTGCAGTTGTGCTACCGCAGCCAAAATCTGGTCCAAAGCATGCCCATTTTTTCTAGGCTCCCATGAGCTTGCAATTTTAAAGGGACACTCTCAATAAAAAAATCAGACTTCTATCTACATTGGTGCTTTAGCAACTATAGTAAAGTTTATACTTGAAAAGAAAATAGGGACTTTTTTTTTTGTTTCAGTTTGTCTACTTTGCCCACTTCACAGCACTTTATAAAGAGTCTGTTTCCCTTGCCTTTTATGTGGATCTTTCAAGCAGCAGTAGGGGAGTGAAAAACAGGAATATGTGATTGTAAAAGCACACAAATTTGCAGGGGGACTTTGAAGTAGGTGTCATACCTGAAACTAGTTTTAGCTAACATATTTAAAATGGACCAAATTTACTCAAGTTGGTGGTGTCCCTTTATCTCTATTATTAAATGCAATATTTTTCACACCATTTCAATGCTCAAAATATCAGTCTGAAAAACTTCCTCGGTATCATGATTAATCTTATATTAGTTAGGGAGCCAGTGTGGCCTGGTGAATAGGGTTGGGGACTCACGAGACCTGAATTCAATTTCCAGCTCTGCCACTGGTTTGCCAGGTGACCTCCCTGTACTTCAGTTTCCCCATCTGTAAAATGGGGATAATGGTACTAACCTCCTTTGTAAAATACTTAGAGATCTATGGATGAAAAGTGCTATGTTAAGATTATTGTTATAGTACAGACTGTGTTGTAATTTCATATTTCCAAGTGACAGAGAAATAACTTCATACAGGAGAAAGAATGTATGTGTATTCCCAATGAAATTTTCCATTAAGTGACACATTTACAAAAAGAGTGCTTGCTTTAAAGCTTGTCTATGACTTTACAAAATGATACCTGTCTACAGAAGAACACAGCCTGGTTTTATTCTGTTCACGAGACACAACTCAATGTTTTACACCTATAGTGCTAGAAAGAAAAGTTGCAGGATCACTTTATTCAAATCGAATATTACTGCAGTGCTGGCAACTGCCATATTCAACTACCATATTCAACTGTTTTATACATTACTCACCCCCTATTATATTCTCTAGTGGAAGTGGATGTAAGCCCTAAAAGAATTTTCCTGACCTCTCCGGAAGTTACATCTACTGGTAGCTATAAGGCTGCCTACTAATATACCCCTGCAATTTAGAGTCACTCACTTGTCTACTTCTTCTAGTGTGTTTAATTGTACTAAAAAGTACATTAAATAATCACTTATAAAATATCATATTTCAATATGTACACAATGTTTTTCAATATCTATACATTTACACTAATGATTATGCAACAATACCATAATAATGCTTAGGTCAACTTTTCAAAACTAGGCACCTTCTCGGTGCCTGCAAAATATACGCACATGCACCTAGACATATAACCACCCCCCAACATATGCAAATTGCACATGCAAAAAATTGTGTGTAAACTACATGTTTTTGCATGCAGAATGCATAGTTTGTAGGCACAATTCTCTGCTTGTGCAAGTACACATATATTGTGGACACAAAAGGCCCCAAAATTAAGGAAAAGTTTAACAACTTTAATTTACTGACTTAAATATCATTGACTTCAATGGAATTTAAGCATGTGCTTAAAGTTAAGCACACATTTAAGTGCTTTCCTGAGAAATAATGTCGTCCTGAGCCACAATCTTACTTTTGAGAAGTCTTGCATTGATGCCGACAATATATTTAACAAAGAATTAATTTAACAACAAATTCTGACTCCAGTAATTATTTACATTTTCTGAGAAACCTTGGGTAGTGTTTCTTTATCTCAGTGCCATGCAACAGTGTGCAATCAGTAACCAGCCATCACCTGAGATGACAAATATATTAACTTCAAAAAGCTGATAACATGTTATTTGTTGGCTTTCTAACTGTGCACACACAAAGGAAAAAATACATTACCACTTGCTTTAAAGCTGTACCATAGTGCCCCCTCTGTCATATTACAGCATCACTTGCTTGGACATCCAATGTTTACATTCTACCATTACCTTTTATACAGTGCACCATCCCCCCGTACTCTATTTTGATCTTTTTAAAAATTGTGGCTGAGCCTCCTTCTACAACTAGTCAAGCCTTCTAAGAGAAACAGCCCTCTACAAAGAGTGAGCCAGACAGCTCCAGAGCTAGATTTCAAAGCTTCAACCTCCAATACCATTCAATGCTCTCCTTGAAAAGCTGTACACCTTATTTGTTTAGTTATATTGTAGCATTCACTCTGAACAACAACTAACCCCCAAGTAAATTATAGATATAAGCTATAAAATTTTTACAGTAGATGTGGGATATGACTGCAACATTGTGTATAAAAGTCTATGCACAATATAGACAAAATTTCTTATTCAAATAAAGCACTTTGATCTGCTAAGAGGCAGTATTTTTCAGTACATTATTAATTGTTTTTAAAGGATGGTAGGCAGAGTGAAAGTAATGAAAAATATAGGGCACTGATAATGCTATGTCTAGCAAAGCTTACAGAATTACAGTGATGTAAGAAGAGCCTGCTGACTTTTTGCTAAAATGACAGCAAACAAAGACTAGATTTGGTGAGAGTTAATGGAATTGTTTAAAAACCTTTATTTATTTATCTATTAACCGCTCCAGATACACATTAACTTTCTTTGCTTGGAGTTTATTATTGACTCACATTCCTTGAAAAAAGCACTTTGATAAAATGACCAAAAGGCTGTTTGATTTCACTTCAGTGTCTGAAAATAATGGTATCGTCTGCTAAAATACTGCTGTTTGTCATTTACATTTTCAAAACCAGGATATTTTGTGGTACCATTTTTAGGATCTCTAAATAAGCATAAAAAAACAAAAGTACACCTTGTAATAAATGTGTACTACCACCAACTTCTAACTCAAAGACATCCATATTTCTCAGAATGGAGGGTTTTTTTCAGTAGCTTAGTGTTCTAAATGAGTTTACCAGGAAACACTGAACAAGTGCTATAAGGTTCCCCCCCCCTTTTTGCGAATACAGACTAACACGGCTGCTACTCTGAAACAATGGATAAAAGATACTATCAGAGCTATTCTACACACATTCAATTTTTCCCTTCAAATACTTCACACTTAACACTCATTCTACTGGACTGTTTATTCCTGGTACACACAGCAAATGCTAGTCAGTACAGCAATGCTGAACAATTTCTAGTTTATTATATATATATATTAGGGCTGCCAATCAATTAAAAAAATCAATCACGATTAATCACGGGATTAAAAAAATTAATCACACTTAATCGCACTGTTAAGCAATAGAATACCATTTATTTAAATATTTTTGATGCTTTCTACATTTTCAAATATATTGATTTCAATTACAAGACAATACATAATGTACAGTGCTCGCTTTGTATTTATTTTTATTACAAATATTCGCACTGTAAAAAGCAAAAGAAATAGTATTTTTCAATTCACCTAATACAAGTACTGTAGTGCAATCTCTTTATCTTTAAAGTTGAACTTACAAATGTAGAATTGTGTACAAAAAATAACTGCATTCAAAAATAAAACAATGTAAAACTTTAGAGCCTCAGTCCTACTTCAGCCAATTGCTCAAACAAGTTTGGTTACAATTTGCAGAAGGTAATGCTGCCTGCTTCTTATTTACAATGTTACCTGAAAGTGAGAACAGGGGTTCACATGGCACTGTTGTAGCCGGGGTTGCAAGATATTTACGTGCCAGATGAGGTAAAAATTCATATGTCCCTTCATGCTTCAACCACCATTCCAGTGGACATGCGTCCACGCTGATGATGGGTTCTGCTCAATAATGATCCAAAGCAGAGCGGACCGATGCATGTTCATTTTCATCGTCTGAGTCAGATGCCACCAGCAGAATGTTGATTTTGTTTTTTGGTGGTTTGGGTTCTGTAGTTTTCGCATCAGAGTGTTGCTCTGTTAAGACTTCTGAAAGCATGCTCCACACCTCATTCCGCTCAGAGTTTGGATGGTGCTTCAGATTCTTAAACCTTGGATCGACTGCTGTAGCTATTTTTAGAAATCTCACATAGTACCTTCTTTACATTTTGTCAAATCTGGTGTGGAAATGTTCTTAAAATGAATATGTGCAAGGTCATCTTCCGAGACTGCCTATAACATGAAATATATGGCAGAATGCAGGTAAAACAGAACAGGAGACATACAGTTCTCCCCCAAGGAGGTCAGTCACAAATTTAATTAATGCATCATGTTTTTAATGAGCGTCATCAGCATGAAAGCATGTCTGGCTGAAACTTGAAGGGGAATATAAATGTTTAGCATGTCTGGCACATAAATACCTTGCAACACCGACTACAAAAGTGCCATGCAAACGCCTGTTCTCACTTTGAGGTGACATTGTAAATAAGAAGCAGGCAGCATTATCTCCTGTAAATGTAAACAAACCTGTTTGTCTTAGCAATTGGCTGAACAAGAAGTAGGACTTAGTGGACTTGTAGGATCGAAAGTTTAATGTTGTTTTGTTTTTGAGTGCAGTTATGTAACAAAAAAAATCTACATTTGTTAGTTAAACTTTCACGATAAAGAGATTGCACTATGGTACTTATATGAGGTGAACTGAAAAATACTATTTCTTTTGTTCATAATTTTTACAGTGCAAATATTTGTAATAAAAATAATAATATAAAGTGATCACTGTGCACTTTGTATTCTGTGTTGTAATAAAAATCAATATATTTGAAAATGTAGAAAAACATTCAAAACATTTAATAAATTTCAGTTGGTATTCTATTGTTTAACAGTATGATTAATCACAATTCATTTTTAAAATCACAATTAATTTTTTTGAGTTCATCGCATAAGTTAACTGCGATTAATTGACACACACACCTGTATAAACCCAAACATTTTGACTGATGAAATAAAGAAATATTGAGACATTTCAGAAGTCCCCAAAGGAATTACTTGGAGATCACATGCAAAAAAAGCCTGTCTCAGTACCATCTGGACCTATGGTCACTTTGGCTATTTGTCACTTCCTATGAAAATTCTCCTCAGCAAATTATAATTTTTAAATGGAATTTTCCAAACCAAATTAGTGTATGGAAATTTTAAAGCATACTAAATTCTCAAGATAATAAAAGAAATTCAGTGAATTTTACAAAATTAAAATTAGGTTAAAACAGATTTAACATGTCTGGGTTCATGACTGTGTCTCTAAAAACCAGCAAAGGTTTACTTATTTATTCATTTTACAGCTCCTTCAAAACATATTAGAATGGCCTTCAAATAAATGCAGTCTCATACATTGCATTTTCTGATGCCTAATTCTATAGTAAATTTGCTAAGGGAAAGAATGAGGAAATACAGCCTGAAAATCTTGAGTTCTAAACCCTGCTCTGACAGAGACTTTTTCTGTGGCTTTATTAAATTCTCTGCTTCAGAGTTTTCTGTCTGATAAAATGAGGATAATACTATGCTTACCTACCTCAGAGAGGTGTCATGAAGGATTAGTTAATGTTTGCAGAACTCTTTGAAAGTAGAAAGCACTGCCACATACAGGCACTGAGCATTATGATGTCTAAGCCAGGAGCCTGTTCCTACATTCCTGACAGAAGCAAAACTCCTTGTTGCCTCATTTGGGATTACAGAGCAGGGCCCTATGTTAGCACCTTAAAAGGAAAGTTACATTCCTTCAGAAGACATTTTATACTTCAGTGCCTTTAAATACACATAAACTCCTGTACACAAAACATCCATAAGGCAATAGAAAGAGTTGTTTAATATGAAATCACTGGAACTGCTGGAAAAGAGATCCTCACTAAGAACCTGGAATGTGGCTATTCTAAGAAATAAAAAAAGTATTGTTCACATTTCTCTGCCACCTGGAAGCTTGGCTTTTCTCTCCACAGTGTCTTGTTTGATTTGGCAAGGTCACACACGTGACCTATATTGAGAAACCCCCCAAAAGAAAACTGTGAACATGTCAGATTGCAAAAGGAAAGAAAAAAAGTTCCCTGTTACATAAATCAAAGCCCACCTACAATTCTCTCAAAGGGCATGCACAGGGGGAGACATTTGGTACCTAGCTCCGTATGGGGCATTTGTAAAGAACAAAACAGAAGGAACTCTTCAGAGCTACCAAAACCTATAGGGGTTCCTGGATGCAGTAATGGAGGAGCTCTCCAGTTAATCAGAGACAGGTAATGACAGATCAGCATTTTCTATATCAGCTAGCTCTCGAACTCAGATAATTGGCTATGCCCCGAAAGAGTCCAGAGGCAAAGAAATACTTACAAGAACCTAAAATGGAGTCTTGGGATAGCATACAGTGATTAAAGCCAGTGACTTTTTAATATATTTTTATTATTTTTCCCGCCTCTCCCACTAACCCGGGTGACCTTGGGCAAGAGACTAATCCTATCTGTAATTTAGTTTGCCCATCTGAGCGAGGGGTATGCTACTATTACACCCAAAAAGGGCTTTGCGAGGCTTAACTAATGCAAGATTTGTAAAGTTTGAGATGCTTGGACAAAACCTGTTATATAAATGCAATTTTTTATTCAGAATATCTTGGGTTTTGTTGGATTTTTTTCTTCAAAAGAGTGAAAACAAAAAAACAAATCAATTTTTTTGTCAATTGTATTTACTTTTATTGAGAGCCTCCACTTCTGCTTCCTTTGTATCAGGTCTGACCTCTTAAAGCTTAATTAGGTACACATTCCACAGTGAACTCTGTTATCCTTTTAGGATTACAGACCTATTTATTTTGGTATAATCCCCATGAGAAAACATGCTTCATTTTTCGAAGTCAAACAGATCTTACACACTACCAGAAGGGGCTCTGGAAAGAAGGAGGGAAATGTTTCCATGGAAGTTTTCCTCCCTCAAGGGAATAAAATATGAGTACACACTGATTTTTTTTTGAGAGAAAACAAACCAGATGTACACCAGACCTGTCTTATCTCAGGACTTTAGCCTGACACTCAGACTTTGGGGAAATTTCCCAGGCTCTCAGGTCTGCTTCCAAAATCTCAGTACTTTTGTTGCTACAACATCGGTGGGGGACATCAGTGCCACAACTGCCATTGCTGTAGTGGGCACAACTATGAAGGAGGCATCAAAAGGATTTGAGGAGGAATAGAGATCAGTCCTACCACGATAGACTGCAGAGAAAATAGTTTTTGGAACCTGGACCCTCACTTGTCTCATAACTCACTTAAAATCAGCAACAGATTATTTTCCTGATTTGATATGTTAAAAATATAAAATGATTAATTGTACTTTTAATGGGAGAGGGAAACCAGAGAGGAGATAGGAGAACTCCAGCCAAAGGGAAAATGCCATGCTTTTCAATTTCCCATCATAGGCAGGTATGCGGTACTCCCCTTGTTGACAGCAGTCTTATGCTTGGCTTCCAAGTACATTCATCATTATTTTGCAGTTGTAACCCTACCTTACACAGGGTTGCTTTCCCCCCACTCTAGTGGCTAGCTCTAAATACCATACATATGAGTCTGCTGCAACCTATGAGCTATCGATCTTCAGTTCTTTACATTAGGCAGTATAGAGATACATACATTAAGACCCAGAAATCCTGGGTTCAGTCCCCACGGACAACACCAAAGGGGTGCTATCATTTAAGTCTCTTCCATTGGCATGGTATAGAAATACTTTAAAGCAAGTGGGGGTTAAATTAGCCACATAAATAATCTGTTAAATCACCCTTCCTCATAATATACACCAGATGTAGTCTGTTCACCATCAGATCTACAACCTGGTGCTTCCAATTTACAAAACACTTTCAGAGATGAAATTTTGTTTTATTTTTACTTATATCATCCAACTCCACACTTCCACATTCTCGCTTCCCCATTCCTATATTTTTAATGTGAAGAGAATGACAGTAAATAGAAAGTTTTGTGCCTTTGATGATACAGTCTGTTTACTATATGGAAAGATTTACCTTTAAAAGCTTCTGTGCCAAACTGTTTCCTCCAGAGTAGAAATCTAAGAAGATGGGATGGTCTGCGGAGAAAAATCCCTGTGAGGATCTCCTTGTGGAATTTTCCCCCACTACTCAATCAGGGAACAGGATTTACCCCATTCAGAAAAAGATGCAGCCTGCCCCACATCCAGGCTTGGTGACATAGTTCCAGCAGTGGCTGCCCAGGAGCCACTCCTTGGGTTATGCAGAAAAAGGAATACAACACAGCTTAAGGATATAGTTCCTTTCCAGGTAAGGCCTACACAGATGGTGGAGAGATAATATGCATCCACCGGCCCTTCCCACGTTGGACCTCACAGAGAGTCTCCATCAAACCCAAGTGAGGGGTTAGTGCCAAGAAGGTAACTGAGCCTCCCCCATTTCACATAGGGAAGGGAAGACAGCATGGTCTGACGGATAGAACATTGATTTGAGATTAAGGAGACCTTAGTTCTACTCACAACTCTGCCACCGACCTGTTGTTTGTCCCTTCACCTCTCAGTGGCTCTGTTCCCCCTTCCACTCTGTCTCTCAGATTATAAACTCTGGGGGCACGAACTGTGTCTCAGTATGTGTTCACATAGCACTTAGCACCATGGGGCCCCAAGCGTGATACTGGCCTCTAAGGGCTTTTGTAATACAAACAACAACAATATGTGCATGGAGAACTCCTTTACGTGCATATTGGCTGTGAGGGGGTGTCCACCCAACACAAGGCCCAAAGGAGTTAAGTGGCTAGGTTGGCCAATTAACTGTATAAGCTGCCCCTGGAGGAGGAGCCACAGAGCAATGAGGATTAATTAAAGAGGAAGATGAGTTGGATAGGAACAGGAGGGGCCTGTATAAAGCCCAGTAGCTGAGAGGAGAAGGAGGCTGCAGAGAGAGAAGCTATAGTCACTCTCAGAGTGAGAGAAGGTAAGGTAGGAAGTGGCCCAGGGATACAGTAGCAAGGTTTGGGGCTGTGCAAACCTTGCCCAATTGTTGTAGCGTCCTTGGGCTGGAACCCAGTGTAGAGGGCAGGCCGGGGTTCCACTACCAGTCACTGGGCATTGGCACCGTTAAGGGGCAGTGAAAGGAATGACTGCCTGAGACAGTGAGTCCTGAGAGACTTTGATACCTCAGAAGGGAAAGACTACTGTAACCTGGCCGGAGGATCAAGCCATGAAGCGGGGCCGGAGGTTCAAGCCATGAAGCGGGAGCAGTTGAGTCACAAGCAAGCGAGATGGGGAGAGTGACGGAGTGAACAACTGCAGGAGGGTCATCAGACTGGCATACCTAATCCCTAGATGCGGCCAGATGGAGGCACCCTTAGCGGTGAGTAGAGCACCCAGTGACGCTGGTCCTACACTTTTACCTTGGATCAATATTTACCTCAGAAAATTGGGGCACATTTTAATTCTCATTATAGTCAGATGACTCTGTTTCAAATGCAAGCTTTAAGGGAGGAATGGGGGATACAGAAAAGTAATGTCGAGCACAAGGACTGAAGGACTCACTGAATAATATTGTTGGTATCATTTCTAAATTAATCACTTTTGCTGGGCTCTGTTACAGTCACCGTGTTGCCCTAGAATGTCAGCATTCTTCTAGGTTTGTTTGATCCTGCCTCAGTGCAGAGGGTTGGACTTGATGACCTCTTGAGGTCCCATGCAACCCTACATTTCTATGATTCTTTTATTCCAAACGGTTGATATACCAAGTAGGTTGGACAACACTGGAACTGCGTTTGCCCCTACCTATACAGTGCATTCAGTATCATTTACATGGTTAAACTATTTTACTCTCCGAAAATTACCACTGTAGGATTTCTGCCAACAGTGTAACACAAAATGGCATAGAGTGAGAAGCCCTGATTCAGCAACGTACTTAAATGCATGTCACACTTTAAACAAGGCAAGAGGTCCCACTGACTTCAATGTAACTATGTACATGTTTTACTGAGGATGAACTTAGAACTGTCTTGGGTCCACCTGTTATGAAGCAGTGGTTTAAATAACAAAATCTGATATATGACAGAATTGATCATTCCAGACGAGAGGAAAATGACATTAGAAAAGAAATATGTGTTTAAGCAAACTCTAAATGGTATTTACAGAGACAGCTTTCATCCTCTGCTGCAGGTCATCAGTTAAAAGTTCAGACTTACATTGAGCTATGAGTCTTTTTACCTTTATTTATTATTTTATTCCTGCCATAAAAACTAGATATTATTACAATCTTCCTATTACAATACAGCATCTGCATAAGGGACTCTATAGATCTCTGACTTGTCCTTTTTGTTGAGATGTAATGTTATGTACACAGTACCTGTGTTAATGTCCCTAACCAAAGTAAATGAAAATTTCAGTGTCATTAAAAATACCATATCCAGTAAAATACACCATAAAGCCTTATATTTTTACAGAACTTTTTATTTCTCTGGGTGGTCCCATTGTCATCAGTAGCTCTTAGCGCAGACCAGCTTGCAAGATTGAGGACTAAAATCACGCATCATTGAAATGCAGCCATCTCTGGGGTAGAATGCAATAGCTGATTAACAGTGCTGCATATCAGTTTAAGAAAGGAAGCAAAGAATAATTATTCAGTTGAAACTGAACCAGGCATTGGAGGGAAATAAAAATAGTTGTTCATAGGCAATGAGTATGGACACCAGTGCTAACACTGCTTCTCTTGAGAAGAACGCTATGGGAGGACTAATGACTATATGCACTCAGGCCCCATTTCTCATGTTTTACATCTCATCACAATGATCTCCCACAGCATGGTGCCCTTAACCTCATGCTGCAGCACTAGTGGGCTCAGAAGGAAGCATGTCGTGTACTAAGTTACCAACACCATGGAGGATCCTGATTCAGGAGTTGCTCATTTTATGAAAATTTTAGGAGTTCACAGCCCAAGGTAATATGGCTGAAAAATGGCGTGACATCAGGATTGTAGTATAAAAAGGGCAGAAGTTTGTCGGTCATTTCCAGTGTCATAATCTCAGCATCCAACAATGAGAGTTCCCATGAAAGTCTTAGCATTAAGTTTTATATGTTTAAATGTGTCAGTTTTTAACTCCTCAAGCTTTTCAAAAGAATGTGAATGTGACAAAAGAGACATAGGAGGGTTTGGGACAGAGGGTTATGGATATGTTTGTTTTTTAAATGGTTTTCTCCATAAATATTTTTTGTTTTCACTGTATTCACATGTTTTAACTGTACTATATTTTTACATTTTTGTGCAACACTTAAAACACTATGGGAGGATCAGGGAAGCAGCCCTTTAGAAAAAAACAGTAAAAAGTATATAAAATTATTAAAATCCTGTGTTATAATATAAAAGAGTACAAGTAAACACAGATAAGGCGAAATGTACAGCTCAGGCTTCTGATAATGCAAATCATACAAGCTGAACTCTCATGGTGTTTACTGAAATCACTGGATGTGTATTTATAGCTTCACACATGTGCAGTATTCTTTGTCTGCCAGTACTTCCCAACAATGCCATTATTCATGTTTTCTTTAGAGCACTGCTTTGATTCCCTTCCATGAAAAGTGGTAAGACATTCCCACACAATATAATTCTGGAAGTTACTTGGACTGTTTGAGAATTTCAAGTCCCTCAGCCTCCTGCCTTATCCAGAGTAGTGTCCAAGTTGTGCTGGAGTCCCCTAGTAGCTTGTTATGTTCACCTTCATTAAAAAAAAAAAGTCTACAATATAACACAGTAATGGTCCAACTCCAAATGCTACAACTTACCATACGATAGGGTCTATTGCTGTAGATAACTATAGGATTTTTTTTACAAGGGCAATTGCCCAATTACCGTCACCATTGTTCTTCAAGAAGCTGAGGTTCTCTCTTTGGCCTCAACAATGGTAATAAAAACTCAAGAGTAAAGCTGTGAGTATAAGGGTACAGTAAGAGCAAGCCGCTTTTTAAAAAAAAATAGCAAAGAGAGTGGGTGGCAGAGAGCGCCAAGCTATGCATCTCTAGAAACCAGGATTCAAATGTGACATGGCTTATGACATGCCCTAAGTGATTGTTCCAGGCAACAACAGTGTGAAACGCATCATTCCTGCCTTCTTTGATCCCACGTGATGCCCTTTACAAGGTTGAGAAATTCTCTTTTTCCTTGTGATAAAGGATTTCTGTTTCATGAGGGAAGCCTGCGTTAGGTCTCCCATGTCTATACAGAGTGCATTAGTGTAGGGCAGAAAACAGCAGGGTCAATGTGTTTGTTGCCTGGAACAATCACTTAATTCAACAATCCTCAAATTCACCAAAAACAAAGCAGTTTTCAGAAAGAGAAAACGTGTAGCTGTTGACGGCAGATCCTTCATGTTGGAGAAAAGTAATCTGTACACTTGAATTTACAGGAAGAAAAAAACTATGCAGTTAAGACTTTTTACTCCCCAGCTATGGGATTTAGCAAGGTGGTGTCATTTTGCTGATAAAAAGCCTAGAAATTGTACAATTACCAGTTGGGCCTTTACACAAAACAGCCATCTACTGTCTTAAAAAGTAAGATTAAAAATTATTTTTGATTTAACAAAAATAATCCGCTTTAAAATGTTTTTTTCAGTCTGAGGAAAGTACAGCAACCAACCATCCAATGTACAACCCCAGCATGGCATATCTGCTCATTTAACAATGCCGTCTTTATGCCCATAGAAAGCAATTTCAAATCATTATGTCACTCTATTCCGGACAGTTTGTGTTCAGTCGGAACAGTTCATTAGAATGACATTAAATCTAATGGAGGACAAAACATTTTGCAGACAGTAGAATCTAATATTGCCTTGCAGAATCACTTCTGTGGGCAGCCCTGCAAAATCCAAAGGCCATTTTCAAATGGAGTAAAATTTTGTAATCCTTTGAGGATGATAGGAAATAAGCATAATTTCTCGCTCAATCCCAAAACCATGCAATACTAACCTGGTTTTATATTTGGTAATAAACTCTAAACCACAGGGTAAAAGCTCTTAAAGTTTGCAAACCCCATTGAATTTGTTCTGGTTGATGGATTCCTGTTGAGACCATTCAAAAGTCAGAGTTTCATGTGGCTTTCACTTAACAGTTTTGGGCAAACCTTCATCTGAGTCTTGGATTCATATTCTAATCCCAAACCTAAAAACTGTAGCATAGGCGAAAAAAGGGGCTGAACCCATGAGAGTATTGAAAACAAAGGAAAACGTCACACAAATCTGTGAGAAGCAAAACCTCCATGTTTCACACAATTCTCCTGTTAATCGCTTTAATCTGACCTTATAACAATAGCGTACAGGAGTACATGTAAACACTGACCATCTTTACGTTTCAGGTGAGGCTAAACCAAATTGACTTTCAGTGTAACCAGCTCTTAAAGAAAAGTTATTTTAAAACAATAATAAATTAATGACTGTTCAAACCCTGTCAGGGTATATTGAAAGCAGGAGTGTCTAGTTTGAATCTTCAGGTTCCAGTTACTGAGGTTTTAAAATGTCTCTTCCAGAAAAGAAACATCTTTATTGTGCTCAGCACCATTGCCTGAAATTTGACGCGGGAAGAAGTCTCAATGGTGAAATGCTACTAAATATAAATGTGAAACAAAGTTAGAAAGCTTTTAGTTAAAACTGGCATCTGACTCTATTGTCATTAGAGTAGTGGTCTTCTTTCTGAGAAGCAACATATGGTGTCATTTGAGCATAAAAGCTTCTATACCAGTTTCTATCCTGCTTTTATACTTGTTTAAACATCCAAGAAAAAACTATCCTCTCCTTTGCCCACATACATACTATGACTGCCATTCACATTGACAGGAGCAGTACACAGATAAAAAGGGAAAACATACCCTGCATTCACTATTAAAAAGTCAAAACTTATTGACACAGTGTCATTCAAGACACCATACTTATTTCCATTTCCAAATAACGTAGTGCCCATAGGAACATACTGGGCCAAATTCTGCCACGGCTTACAAGCATACAATTCCAGAAGATTACATGTGATAAATGCAAGCAAAACGGATGTGGTTTCCCAGGTCACCTAAAACAATCTGAACATAGACAAAACTAATATAATCTTCCAACGGTATCCATCTAGCCAGTGAATTTAGGATCATCTCTGAAACCCAGGCCATGATCCCATTAGATCTGATCTTATCTCTTCTTGAGTATCTGAAGTGTAAGGTGCCTCAGCCACCTCTCTTTTGGCAGTCTAGTCCACAGCTCCATTGTACCTACTGTTAAGAACTTTTTCCCTAAACTTTTCCTTCCTCAGGTAACCTTGTATACTAACAAGAGATGGATTCAGCTTGATTTATTTTTCCAATCCTCTTCAATATCGCCAAAGTAAAAGAACCCTTCATCACAACAATAATTGAAGGCTAGAGAGGTGCTCCTTTGTGTGCTTCACCAATGAACAAATAAGTATTATAGTCTCCTAGGATATATAATATACCATAGCTAGGTAATATGTTACCTGGGATAGATAGCGTCCGATAGAGCTGAAAACGGGCTACTTTCAGTTTGCAGAAATTCATGAAAATGCAAAACAACTATAAGCACAGAGCAGAGATAAAGGACAAAGTCTATCAGGAGAAGATAATTGCATACACAAAGGTTCTATTGAAGTCAATGGGAGCCAAACGTACATCTGAGAGCAGGATTTAATCCAAACGGTGGCTTGAAACAAGAGGCTTAATGGTATGAAGGAAAAGAAATACAGATTCATATTTCTGAAGGCAAAAGAGGACAAAAAGTATGATACTTGTATACAACATATTTCTATTTATACTTTTTTTTTAGTTGGGAGAAAAGACCTGCAAATACACCAACAACCACAAGTTAAATAAAACTAATGTTAATATTAGAACAGTAAGAAGCCAGTGTATTCTTGATAGTTACCTAGTCTGTGCAAATTATGCTGTGGAACATGCTGACAGTTAATTGTTTATGGTTAAGATAAATTGACGATTCAAACTCTTTCCAAGAATTATAGTGGCTATGGTGGGTACAGTGAATTATAGTGCATTATAGCAAACTTTTGTTTAGAGAGAAGTCATTATGAAAAAATGACTTCACTATAAGAGAGTTCCACTGTTTGTGTATGTGCATAAATACACTACAGAGAGAGAGAGAGAGGGAGAGATGATCTACCAGCCACTTTCTAGGAACTATTATATTTAAGGTTACTTTGCTATTTTTATGTAATTTCATGAAGATAATCTAAGGGATAAATTCTGCTCTGTTTTGCTCAGGTGCTCTGACAAGGATGGTAGGGGAAAAGAGAGAATCAGGAGCCACCTCTTTCCTGCACAAGCAGCAAAGCAGGGTCTTTCCATCTGGCTCCAAAAAATGCCAGGCAATAACTATCACAAGCCCCCCTACCTAAGTGATTTAGGATCACAAGTCCCTTTGAAAGTCAATGACAATCAATGGGATTTGTACTCCTAAATCACTCAGACTCTTTAGAAAAATCCCATTCATATTCTTCTAGCTTTATCTTGTGCAATTCTTTATTTGCAATAGTAAAGCAATTTGAATTTACAATAGCAGACCCAACACAACATCATGACCGGTGTGTGTGTTGTCTTCCTCCTCCCTGTTCCTGTTTTGTTTCCTGGTTCCTGCTCCCTGGACTCAGTGTTCCTGTTCAAGGCTGCATGTGCATATGTGAGTACACAGCGCTTGGTGTGGGCAACTACTCAGGGCCCACTGCTACATATCTGCCATTCGGACTATTATCACATTTTATGAACACTGCTGCTGACCTAACCAGTTCATGGTTATTACATGTTTTGGTTGACAACCTAACTGCATGTCTTCCATCATTTTTCTTTTCTCTGTCTTTTTTTGGGGGGGAAGGGGGAAGGCGAGTTTTTGGATTGCTATTCTCGGGTACAGGAGGGTGTAATATCCAACCAGAAATCTTTGTTTATTTTACTATTTGTACTGCTTTCTTTTCCCTGCATCATGTTGTTTGTGATGGTTTTATTTTAATTCATGCTACATATTATTTTCTGTTTGTCTATTTCCATTTCCATTAATTTCTCTCTCTCTCTCTCAAGCCTCCCCACCCCCCAACAAACAAAAAACCCCTATATCTTTCCTGGGTCATTAAAGGGTTTATCAAGTGAAAACAGAACATAAGGTCCCTAGGGATCAGGGGCAGAAAACAAGGCCTTCTTCCAATTCCCTTTAGTCACCAGCATAAACAGTGAAAAAGGGAAGGAAGGGTCAAAGGAAGAATGATGTTTTCCGAAATAAATAACCCTGAAAAAAAACTATTAGAAAAATGCAGCCTTTGACAAAAATGACAAGAGTGAATGAGAGTGTGTCAAGTGGGATTCTGAATGTTTACCTTT
The DNA here is from genome assembly GCF_965152275.1 of Natator depressus. Lineage (NCBI taxonomy): Eukaryota > Metazoa > Chordata > Testudines > Cheloniidae > Natator > Natator depressus. Next base: position 164,322,393 of record NC_134235.1, on the reverse strand, counting down.
TATGATTTTTTGATGGCCTTTTTCAGAAGGAGTCAGTAGACTCACAGTATAGATTTAACATTTCTGGAAAGGAAAGGAAAAATAAACCAAAAGGTTTGGAAGTAATACATTGTTTGGTCTGGCTGTGGCTATGGCAAAGTGGCTTGCTACAGCTCAGGAAATTAGTCTGAACAAGGATTTTAGGTCGTTAATAACAAATCCCAGAGCTTTGATTTAATCTGCACTCCACTGAGATGTGTAGATGGCTTCCTACATGGAGAAAAAAGGGAAGGCACGTACAGTTGAACCTCTGTACAATTAAAATAAACTAATCTACTACAAAGTATTTGAGAAGCTATAAAACCATCTGCACTCGTATAATGTTTGTGTCATTGAAACATAATGTGGAACTGGCAAAGAACCAAAAATGAAAAGGTCTTTTGGACTAAGTCAAAACACAAATCTTCCAGCTTTTAGTGAAGGACATAGGCGTGGCTTTCCAAGAGAGTTCAGGTGTTCACCTGAAAGTTGGCCATAGTACACACTACTGAGACCCAGATTCAGCAGAGCACTTGAGTATTAGCTTAACTTTACGCAAGTACTTAAGTCCCATTCATTTAAATGAGATTTAAACACATGCTTAAGTGAATCAGGACCAAACACTTACAGGACAACAGAAGTTGGAAAACAGATTCTCAGTCTCCAAAGGGTACAGGTTATCTAGTCAGTGCTCCTAGATGAGGCCTTTCAAGTATCTGCAGCTCTGTACCACATATATGCACAAGTGAGAATGTGAGGGAGAAAGGAGGAGAAATGAAAATGGTGTCCCAGAATGGAGGGTTGGGTGAAAGGCTCCTGGCCTCACTGGGACAGATAAATATTCCTACATCTCTGCCAGAGAGAAGAAATGATCCCACTACAATACAACACTGAAGAGAAACAGAGGAAAATGAAGATAACCCAGAATAGAGTTTGGGGGCACTACGGAGTCTAGCTTCTGCATCTGCAGCAAACTAATTCACTATATATATCTGAACAGATAGCCATCTGGAACCACTTCCAAGTTAAACCTGTACAGACTGAGGCAATACAAGATTCTAATTATCCTAACTAAACAGGATGTATACAGTAAAAGCAGCAGAATACGTTCTCTGCAAAAGAACTGAGTACGAGGCTCTCTTTCAGAGTGTAAACAATAAAGGGACTTTGATAGAGCCAGCTTTAATGTGCAGTATATGTATATTAGTAGTGGATACTTCTTCACAGAGCTAATTCTTTCCCTCCTCTCCCCCTCCCAAAAAATAAGCCACCCTCATGAAAATACCTAAAAGTATATAAATAGCAGGAGCTATTCTCATTAAAAAATAATAGTGTTAAACTATAGGTTAAAATAGCAACTTAGGAGGCTGTGGTTAACCCTAAAAACATCCTGTTGCAGACACAACTGAATGGTAAATGCTACATGAGATGAGCCATAAGTAACTTGACACTTATGTGTGCCTGGGCTGATCAGCAATGGTGCCACCATTGTTTGTCAGCCAACTCATCCCTCGAACCGCATTCAAAAATTTTCGAAGACAGCAAAGGATTTTCACCAGAGCCTCCTTGCTTGGCAGTAAGGAAAATGGTAAAGAGAAACAGTTTGATGGAAAGCACAAATACCCAGCTGAGCAGTGGGAAAAGCACAAATGAACAATAATGGCAGCAGAAGGAAAATCAGCATGTCCAGAGTGATATGCAAGTAGATGTCATGCAGCCATCTCACCTGCTGCAGCACATGTGCTCAATAATAGTACAAGCTCCATGGGACACATCTTCTATTGCATGAGCTAAAGGTGCCTGAGGCAGCTTTAAGCTTTTCTTGCCTAACGCCCATGCACCATGAACTTTTGTGCAAACGTGCATCCTAGGGCAAGAGCATGCCATGTCGATTGATCTTCCCTTGACCCACCTTCTTTCTTGTAAACCAGTCCCACATCTTGCTGGTTATGTGACTGGTGTACACTGCTGTCCCTGAGGAGTACTACAGAGTGGCATTCTTGTTTCCATGTGTTTTGTTGGCCAAGCTGCACAGACCTTGTGAGTCACTCGTGCAGACTCATATAAAGAGACAATCAGAAGTGTACCATTTACTCCATAGGGTCTCTAAGATCTGAAGCAATATGACCTATCAAATTAAGCTGAATTATGTCTAAATTCAAGTGTTCCCACATGCCCATGTTCACTTTGAGATCTGTAGTTGAAAGATGTTCTATTTGTGGAGAGATAGCAGAGAATTTTTTTTCATAAACAGACAGGTTATAATAGATTTCAACAAGGGTAACTTCAGGAACATATGGGACTTTTGAAAACAAGCTACTTGACTAGTCATGGAAGAGTCCTTTTTGGTGCTCCATTTCCCCCCACGATAGTATTAAACTGCTTGAGTCCTAAGTAACCACACTGTTTTTTGTCTTAACAAACTTGTCTGGGAGATCAATCCACATATTTGCTGCTTTCTGTATGAAAAAGTGCTTCCTGACATCTGTTCTGAATTTGTGGATACTTAATTTCCATTAATGCCCTCCTCTCCTATCTTCAGAGCTGACCTGAAAATAGTAACTTGACAGATATGCATATATCACTTAAGATTTTATATACAGACAACCATTAAACTCCCTCCTACATTTGTTTTTCTTTGCTACATTAAACAGAGAAGAATTTTTTTAGCTTGGCATTTACAGCTCAGGCATTTTAGAACTGGGATCAGCATCATGTGCTTGCCTTATTCTGTATCATTTCATGTGTTACAATATCTATTTTAGAATGAGGTAAGATGCCCTGAATGTGGTAGGCTAAAATTACGATAATCTAATCACAGCTCACTTACATCTTTTGCAGCTTCAGGGTCATTTATTTCAGTTGGTCCTTTATGTTCTAGTAAGCTTATTTCAGTGCTTACTTGCATTTGTTATTTTGTTCTCAATGTTGTGTAATTAATAACTTTATAGCTACCGTGGAACTTGTTGAGAGTTAAATTGGATATAGTGAAACTAAAGCCTCACATAAATTCAACACTTCGTAACATGCAAAAATTGCAACTCAACTTAGAGTGACATTGGTCTATGAGGGGAGGGTAATGGGTAGAGGGGACAGATCCTCAGCTGGTGTAAACTGTCATCACCCCCATTGATTTCCATGGAGTTATGACAATTTATACCAGCTGATGATCTGCACAAAGTCTTCAATGGGAGATGGATCTTCAATGAGAGATCTCCCAATCTAAGAGATTAGTCCAGACATTCCATTCCAAAATGTCTAGTTTCCCAAACCAAGGCATTTTCTGTGCCTTCCTGTCACGTATACTTTACTCTCCCTTGGTAAAATGATAGAGCCAGATCCTATTTCTAATGAAGCTAATATCAAAACTGCTGGTAATGTAAGTGGAATCAGGATTGGACACTTACTCCTTTCCTCAGATAGTTACATTCTGAGCAAATGTGAACTGTATGGCACAACTGCATCTACTCCACTTCAAGGGATGATTCTGACTGTTCGGATACCAAAAATACCACTAAGGAAATGAAATTCTCTGACAACATCACAATGTCAATTTTCATTAATTTACTGGTGAATGCTTTGTGCTGTTGTTTTTTAAGTGAATTTTTTTCAAAGATGATTTGGTTCAGTAAGATGCTGTGTAGCTTGAGCCACTTGTAACAGTAACTTCGCACAGGTTCCATTGTCTTCAGTGGGCTTTTGATCAGGCCCTTGGGGTGCGCAAACATTATTGTCTTCAAAACAGATTCAATCATAACAAAAATACAACTGGGTCTGCCCTCCTTCACTCTTTTCCCAGGCAATTTACAGCTGATTAACTGCTGATGTTTTAAATCTTGTGGTATGTTTCTCTATTGAAAAGAAGTTTGTTAAAGGGGTACTCCCAAAACATATGAGCTAAGGTAGCACCAAGGGAGTTACATATCCAGCTGTGATAATCATTTATGAAGCCAATTACCATTATATAATATATTTTAACTCAGGCATCCAGGCATGCACCCTGATCATGCAATCATATCTTCTCGGGTGAACGCTTACATTCATGCAGAGTCCCACTGAAGTCAATGAAACCCTACAGAGGTCTTCAGGAAGAAAGATCTGCAGGATCAGAGACTATAGACAAGGATCCATTTATCCACCACTGAAATCCAACTACTTCTGAAGTTACAAAGTGTAGTTGCTCAATTATAATATTTTAGTTGCAGACTTATATTAATACTGATTTTTGTACTTTTCTATTTCACTTGAAATAACAGCAGCAGGAATCACACTTTGCACTTCTTGTAGAATAACATGTGACACTGGCAGAGATTTCCAAAGGCACAAACAACAGCGGGGCACCTAACTACCATGTATGCCTTTGAGAACTTCCCCTATTAATCTGAAAAATGTCGAATATTCAGAACATCAGTTTTCTATTTTCATTTGAAAGATGACACCTCCAGCAGCACAGCACTCGGAAGGGAACGTGCCACCTCCTGAATCATTGTTACTACTTACTGTAATACCTGAAAGTCAACTCTCCAAGCACTAACTTAACCCAGCCCTCCTTAGCTAAATGGCGGTTCAGTACATCTTGTATTTCCTTATGGCAATTAATTTTACAGGACATCTCTGCAAATGTGAAAATGTCTTAGCAGGGCCAATTTGCAGAATTATTTTAATCTGTAACCTAACCAGACTGAAATAAAAGAAAAAAAGGGCAGCAAAGGAGAAGCGCAAAATGGAAGTTCATATTAAGAATCATGCTGTAGGGGAAATAAGTCAAATATTTGATGTTTCATTCACTTCTCATTAATAATAATCTTCAGGAAAACACTGCATTAATATGACATAAATCCTTCAGCAATGAAATAATAAAAAAATTCTAAAGTTTAAGAACTGTATTGTTAAACCAAATTAATACCAGTAAATGGCAACTTCATCTGTCACTGATGTTGACCTGTCTAAATAATGAAGCACTTTTAATATGTTCAATAATATCCTTGCTTACAAACATCAAAGCAGAACATAACATAGAATGGTGTAACACCCTGGTTTTTAGTCTAAATTTTCCTGCTATGTACTTAAGAATGGAGGGGGCGGGGGGGAAAGGAAAGTTCTGAGTGTCATCCTTAAATGTGAATTTCCTTCCAGATGTCAGTTTCTTACAACCTTAATAGTACTTTACAATATGCCAAGTTTTAGCCCTTAGCAAAATTTCTAAAGCAACACTTTTGAGCAAAGGTATCATTATATACACATAAAATCCTTATACCACCATCATAGTAATAATAAAATAATAATAATGTTTTTGATCTTTACAGGTGTTCTCTGTATGAAAACCCAAAGGGTGAATGTGTTGATTATTAATTTGCTCCTCACACAAAGACGTCGTAGGATCATGTAAGCACGTGGCACCTTGGTGTGCATTTTTTCTTTTCCCTTTTTGCCCTCCAAACTCAGATTGTCCCAACATGTCATAGATTAGTCCCCTGCCATCCCTAACTACTGAAAAACAGCCCTTTTACAACCATGTTGGATTATGCTGTCTTGATGTTCTGTTGACGTTCAGCATCTGCTTTTAGTGCCAGATTTAACAAAGAAACAAAAAAGCTCACAGTGGGCTTTGGAAACATCAGTGTGGGTGAATATATTTAGTTTAATCAAATAATTAAAAAAAAACAACAAAAAACCTCTTCAAGATGAACACAGGATTAAAGCCAGAAAGAAAAATTAAAGCTAGTGACATTGTATATTTGGAGATAAACTAAGTGGCCGTGATGGAAACAGGATATTATCACTTGACTTGTGCGGGGAGGGAAATAGGGCTTAACATCTTTCACTACTGTTCCTACACTCAAATCTTTGTGTTGCCAATGGAACTTTTATTTGTCTTTTCATCTGTATTTCTATCTTTGACATTTCTAAAGCACCCATCGCTTCTGCATTTTGATACAGAACAGCAGACTTTACCTGTTTTTTGGGCATGTTTCCTCCTTAGCTGTGGAACTGTGTAGTAGTTTATAATCAATCAAGTTAAAAAGCAGTTTTCTACTTGAACCATGCCCCCTTGTGGGAAGAGTAAGGTACTGAAACCACTCTTTGACTATAAAGGATGAGATGCTGTACCCTCTTGAAGTAAATGGCAAAATACTCATTGGCTTCATTGGGGGAATTATTAATAAGATCTCTCTCTGATCAAACTAAAGCTACCATAAGATAGTATGTAAGTTCATCTAAAATTAAATGGAGATGTTTGAAGTGAGATCATTATTCTGTTCCCATTGAGGTCAAAGGTAAAAATCCTGATTTCAGTGATGTGGGATCAAGCTGTTAAGCAACAAATACAAGACAAAATAACAGGAAGGAATTTTCAAAAGGGAAAGCGATTAACTATTTCTTAACAGCTGAGCATCTAGTTAAGCAATCCTCTTATTTTGATTAGCTGATATAGTTTTAATGTCTACCAAACTTCAAATAAATGGAGGCTATTATCAAGCAGAGAAATGAATATCTGGAAGGTGCTTACCTTTGCTTCACATTTCTTGTGGCAGGCATACTTGCAAACTAAAATAAAAGCAAAGAAAATACATAAGCAAAATACTCGGTAATTCCTCCACCCCCAACATCTCTTTAAAGCTGCCTTCTACCACACAGCCCATTAACCCCAGTTTCTACACCGAGGTGTACTTCATTTCTTTACAATAAAAATACCAATAAACAAATAACAAATAAACCCCTAACCAGGTATCAACAGTGCAACCAGGTTTTAGCATGTTTATCCTTATGTGCAACTATGCAGCCTGCCCTGAAAGATTCATTAACTGTAGTAATCCCCTAGCAATCTTAATGTATTCTGTCTTTTTATTTTAATAATATATTTTTGGTTTAATGTTAGGGTCCAATCATCTTGATACTTGCCTTTACAGCTCTCCACACACCAGAGGTGTTATGAAAATAGTAGGTATAAACAGCAAGGATAATGATGTTAATTTGCTTCTAACAAATTGTCTGAAGCACTAAAAGATTTGTGAGTCACTTCAGCAAGTCTAGAGAACAAAATGAGTCAGAACTTTCCAGTCATGGTCACTTGAGAGTCAGGGTAAGATCATATGTTTCACAATCCAAAACTGAAAGTCCTTTGCACAATACTATGAACAGTGCATCCAAGTAAGAAGTTAAAGTTTACAGCTCATTAAATTACTAGACTAGATGAGATCAGGATGACTTGGGTAGTAAAACAGTGGGTTTGGGATTTATAAAAATACTATTTTTCTTAAAGGACAATTGGAAGAGCATCTAGACAGACACTGAAATAACTGAAAGGTCATAGTATTGCAATCAGAAATATTCACTGATATATCCTGAAATCTTCTTGACCTGCTGCTCACAAACCAGGAAGAATTAGTAGGGGAAGCAAAAGTGGATGGGAACCTGGGAGGCAGTGACCATGAGATGGTCGAGTTCAGGATCCTGACACAGGGAAGAAAGGAGAGCAGCAGAATACAGACCCTGGACTTCAGAAAAACAGACTTTGACAACCTCAAGGAACTGATGGGCAGGATCCCCTGGGAGAATAATACGAGGGGGAAAGGAGTCCAGGAGAGCTGGCTGTATTTAAAAGAATCCTTATTGAGGTTACAGGACAAACCATCCCGATGTACAGAAAGAATAGTAAATATGGCAGGCGACCAGCTTGGCTTAACAGTGAAATCCTTGCTGATTTTAAACACAAAAAAGAAGCTTACAAGAAGTGGAAGATTGGACAAATGACCAGGGAAGACTATGAAAATACTGCTCGGGCATGCAGGAGTGAAATCGGGAAGGTCAAATCACACCTGGAGTTTTAGCTAGCAAGAGATGTTAAGAGTAACAAGAAGGGTTTCTTCAGGTATGTTAGCAACAAGAAGAAAGTCAAGGAAAGTGTGGGCCCCTCACTGAATGAGGGAGGCAACCTAGTGACAGAGGATGTGGAAAAAGCTAATGTACTCAATGCTTTTTTTGCCTCTGTCTTCACAAACAAGGTCAGCTCCCACACTACTGCACTGGGCAGCACAGCATGGGGAGGAGGTGACCAGCCCTCTGTGGAGAAAGAAGTGGTTCGGGACTATTTAGAAAAGCTGGACGAGCACAAGTCCATGAGGCCGGATGCGCTGCATCCGAGAGTGCTAAAGGAGTTGGTGGATGTGATTGCAGAGCCATTGTCCATTATCTTTGAAAACTCATGGCGATCGGGGGAGGTCCCGGACGACTGGAAAAAGGCTAATGTAGTGCCCATCTTTAAAAAAGGAAAGAAGGAGGAACCTGGAAACTACAGGCCAGTCAGCCTCACCTCAGTCCCTGGAAAAATCATGGAGCAGGTTCTCAAGGAATCAATTCTGAAGCACTTAGAGGAGAGGAAAGTGATCAAGAACAGTCAGCATGGATTCACCAAGAGCAAGTCATGCCTGCCTAATCTAATTGCCTTCTATGATGAGATAACTGGCTCTGTGGATGAGGGGAAAGCAGTGGACGTGTTGTTCCTTGACTTTAGCGAAGCTTTTGACACAGTCTCCCACAGTATTCTTGCCAGCAAGTTAAAGAAGTAAGGGCTGGATGAATGGACTATAAGGCGGATAGAAAGCTGGCTCGATTGTCGGGCTCAACGGGTAGTGATCAATGGCTCCATGTCTAGTTGGCAGCCGGTATCAAGTGGAGTGCCCCAAAGGTCGGTCCTCGGGCCGGTTTTGTTCAATATCTTCTTTAATGATCTGGAGGATGATGTGGATTGCACCCTCAGCAAGTTTGCAGATGACACTAAACTGGGAGGAGAGGTCGATACACTGGAGGGTAGGGATAGGATACAGAGGGACCTAGACAAATTAGAGGATTGGGCCAAAAGAAATCTGATGAGGTTCAACAAGGACAAGTGCAGAGTCCTGCATTTAGGATGGAAGAATCCCATGCACTGCTGCAGACTAGGAACCGAAAGGCTAGGCAGCAGTTCTGCAGAAAAGGACCTAGGGGTTATAGTAGATGAGAAGCTGGATATGAGTCAACAGTGTGCCATTGTTGCCAAGAAGGCCAATGGCATTTTGGGATGTATACGTAGGGGCATTGCCAGCAGATCGAGGGACATGATCGTTCCCCTCTATTCGACATTGGTGAGGCCTCATCTGGAGTACTGTGTCCAGTTTTGGGCCCCACACTACAAGAAGGATGTGGAAAAACTGGAAAATGTCCAGCGGAGGGCAACAAAAATGATTAGGGGACTGGAACACATGACTTATGAGGAGAGGCTGAGGGAACTGGGATTGTTTAGTCTGCGGAAGAGAAGAATGAGGGGGGATTTGATAGCTGCTTTCAACTACCTGAAAGGGGGTTCCAAAGAGGATGGATCTGTTCTCCGGGGTAGCAGATGACAGAACGAGGAGTAATGGTCTCAAGTTGCAGTGGGGGAGGTTTAGGTTGGATATTAAGAAAAACTTTTTCACTAGGAGGGTGGTGAAGCACTGGAATGGGTTACCTACGGAGGTGGTGGAATCTCCTTCCTTAGAGGTTTTTAAGGTCAGGCTTGACAAAGCCCTGGCTGGGATGATTTAGTTGGGAATTGGTCCTGCTTTGAGCAGGGGGTTGGACTAGATGACCTCCTGAGGTCCCTTCCAAACCTGATATTCTATGATTCTATGATGTTTGCATTGTGTGTACCTTTTCATTTACTGTTCAGTTTTGATTTATTTTCATTTTATGTCCAGCCTTTTGTTTAAGGAGAGTCTTTGAGAAGCTGCAACTGAATTTTTTAAAAAAGAATATCTTTGTAAATTAAATATGTTGTTGAATACCTCACAGTTCCATTTGCAATAACTGTCAAGACAGAGTAAGTCAATGTTCAAGAGTCTTACATTCTTAACCCTGAGGCTGAAACTAATGTTGCTTTCCCAGCAAATCCAGCCAGAACAAATAATACACCCAGAGTATTACAGTTTTCTGCAGTCCATACCCAATTACTTAGTGTCTCATGCCCCTACCTTCACAGTAGTATAAAAACAAACTTCCTAAATTGAGCATCAAAGGTTTCTGATCACAAATGGGCATTAATAAGGTGCAATCCGGTGAGGTTCTCCAGTTTTCACTTGCTCTTCTATTTTCCATCAGTTTGGAATACAGTGCCAAATCTTAACTGGTAGTCCTTATGTGGTCAGCCACCTTCTAATTCTATGTCAGGATGCCCTCAACATGAAATGGTCATCAAGGCCATAAATCAATCAATCAAAATTCAGTAGGATGACGCTTAATTATCTGTTATCTTATCTGATCTTGTCAGGTGTCGAGTGCCCTTGATTCTCAAGTCTTCATTCCCAAGAGGTGAGACCTCTTATTCTCTTGGTAGAGGTCATAGAAATATACAGTCCTGACTACCAGCAACACTTGTCTGGGAGCAAACAGAATGATATGAGTAATTAAAAATGATTCAGTCCTAAAACAACTGGAGGATGAATTTTGACAAGTGGAAACTTGATTTTCTTGCCTGCTAACACTGGGGACGACTATACCGATTAGCTTGAATTCCATGTACGAGGAATAAATATTTTTGAGAATTAAAATTTTGGAGTCTTTTGATTGGCATTGATAGTATAAGGGGTTAAAAGTCATACTCCCCCCTCCCAAATTATCCAGTCCTTTTTTTAAAATCCATTTGAAGACCTCCTGTGAGAAAAGTATAAAATATGGCTCAGTTATACAGACAATACCCTGGCTCTGCAAGGCTGCAATCATTAAATGACAATTCCAAACACTAAACAGTAAGGAAACAAAGCTACTGGGAAACCTGCTGTTACAAAGAAAGGCCTATTTGTCTGCTTTGCTTGTGAATAAGCCCGAGTGGTTGAAGGTATTTTGAAATGTAAAAGCATGAAATTATATTTCATTCTAGGATGATTGCAATTGTTTCACAGCTGGTTCATGTGCTACCAAATTACAAAGGTTACGTAGCATGCAACATATATGGCTGTGGGCACAACCTGCAGTTCTTATGCAAGATAAATAGGTTTGGAAGGATTCGATTTTTATCGATAAATGTCAATGTCACCATGCACAAACCAGCAACAAATATTTCCATTGATGATCATCAAAATTTACAGTTAGGCAAAGTAAGAAAAATGCTGCTTGAGAACTTATTAGAGTTTGATTTAAAGCTAAAGTCTTGATATACAATGTTGACAGTTTATTTTTGAACTTTTTGAATCTCAATGTCTACTGTCATTAAATAATTGTTCCCCTCCCACCATCTGTCCCTCCACAATTTCCCACAACTGTGAAAAATTAAACAGATAAACATCAAGAAAAATGCTTAAATATAAACACTGATATTATCTGTCAAAATTAAAACATAAACTAAAAACACAATTCTGCCAAGCCTAAGAATAAACATCCACTTAAGTGAATTGGGAGTTTAGTTTGAGTAAAGACTGCAGGACTGAGCCTTGCATCATCACTATCAGAAATGCTTATGACAAACATTGCATCAAACTGAATCACTCCAGTAACATTCCAACTCTGCACAGAACACAGGTCAAGACTTCATGATAAATCACTGTTATCTCGACTAGTACGTGATTTACTAAGAACAGGGAATAAACAATCCAAAGTAACTTGCAAATGTTACAAATCAAGTGGAGCCTTTTAGTTCAAACGCATTCGATTCCTTTTTCAGGTATTTTATTGGTAAAATATGGGGACTGTACACGTACAATACAGTAAAGCTGTTTTAGTCTAGCTTCCCTGACAATTTCATTTTCCGCAGAGTCCAAAAATGCTCTCCTTCACACCTGAACTGCAGTACTGCTAAGTAGTAGACCCAAGGTAATTCATTACTTTCTCTTACTCACTGTATAATATCACTAATAATAATAATAAAGCTAGATAAAAATAAACACACTGGGAATGAGATCACTGTCTCTGTCCAGATGCTGCGAGCAAAACAAGCATTCCTTTGTGTTCTGAGGTAGAAAGGAGGCTTTCTGTTTCATTCTGGGACGAAAGTCAAAATGTCTGTTGCACACATCAGTGCTAAATGGCACATCAGAAACATCCAGTAATAATAGCACACATACGTCCCACAGCAGAAGTGCAGATATAAACACCCCATAGCCTTTGAGGGTCCAGATTTCCAAAACAGATCTATTATTGGAATTTAACTCCATTGGGGACTAAAAACTTTTAATCCACACACATAAAGTTGGGAATATTCAAAATTCGGATCTGGATTTTGTGGTTTAGGGGCATCTCTAAGAACAATAACCACCATCTACATTTCTATAGCAATGCTCATTCAAGGAACCCAAAACAGTTACGTCCTTGTGAAGTAATATGGTAACCATAACCTGCATTTTACAGATGGGTAAACTGAAGCACAAAGATACTTAGGGACTTGCACAAGAAGAATAAATAGAAGAGATTAGAATAGGACCTGCTGTGTGTGCTAACCACTTGGCCACATAACCAGATTATGCATTTCTCTGATGCTGCTGACAGTGCCTCTTGTACAGATTAGTATTTCATACACTGGGGAAGTATTCTGCTAAAACACAAACATTTTGCCAGCACTACAGGGCTGACCAAACTTGCTGGAGCAGGTATAAAAAAAAAACAAATAAGGCTCCACACATGGAACATTTCCTTGGAATTAGCAAATGGCTGGGAGAAACTGCACCTGGAACCGTAAACCCACAGCCAGTTATCAACCCCCAGAAGGTGCCTCACACCAACATTTAAATTGCTATTTTAAGAAGACCATAAAAAATAAACCCAAGACTCAAGATTTAAAAAAATAGTTACAGAGCTGGTCAAAATATTTTGTTCAAAATGCATTACAATGAAAAATGGCCGTTACCCAAAATGAACAATTTTCTTGAAAATTTTTCCTTTTTAAAAAAATTGTGTGATTTTTCAACTAAAAAAAGGAAAGAAGGAAAGAACAGAAAACAAAGATTTTTTTTTCTTTCTTAGTTTTCTGTTGTTGTTTTGGGGGTGAAGGGCCATGGAACATTAGGAGTGGGGGCTAGTGATGAGAAGGAAAAAGGAATGGAACACAAAGCGTAAGCATGGGGAATGGGAGGGAGTAGAGAAAGGGTCTCTCTCAGGGCCAGGTGGTAGAACAGGTGGACATGATTTAGTATTCACACAGCGTACAAAAACTGTAGCTGGCAGAATCCAAAGTGCTGATTTGGATAAATGCAGGCTCTGAAACAGGAGGGAGTGTTTCTTAACTGCAAAGTTGCCTCTTTTGCTCCTGCAACTCTGCAGAAACTTCTGGGAGAGCTGGAGTTTTTAAAGCCTTGTTGTAGGTGGCTATGTGAAGGGCAGGGTGATGGGGTGCTGCCAAGACACACTGCCTCCAATCAGTTACTTTGTGACCTGGCACCTGTAGGAGAAGCCAGGGACAGCGAGGAAACCTTCCTCCTCCACTGCTGAGGCTGCTGCTCTGGCAGAGTCACATGATGAGGTCTGTCTCATCTGTAACATTATCCAGTCCATCTCCCAGACAAGGCAAGATTGTTCCTTATGATACAATTCCAGTGTTTTGTCTAGTCTGGCTATAAACACCATAAACAATAGGGGGTTCTACCACTGCCCTTCGGAGACTAATCCAAGCCAAAAGAAGCTTTCACTTTCCCAATATTATCCTAAATGAGCCTTTTCTTAATTTCATCCCATCATGCTTAGTGAGTCTCCTTTTGCAGCACCCTCTAGAATTCCCCCTTCCTTGATGCTTACACCTTCTGAGTATCTGTATAGCAAGATATGCAACACAGTTCTAGATGACATGTATAGTACTTTTCAAGAGAATGAATACCTCAGAAAATAGACAATCAGGTTACATGAATCATCTCTCGACTTTTCATTAACTTGATAGTAACCACTTAATCCTAGAGGGTATCTTTTTTAGACCACTTCAGTGGCAAAAAGCCAATAATGCCTCACAGTAAAGGGGCCCTTTGTTTTTCAGTCCGACAAACATGAAAATGTAAAAAAAATGTTTAACAAATACAACATATTCGTAGCATATCAGCTGTTAAGGAAACAAAAATGACCGTGATTTACAGTAAAAAATATTACATGACTTACAGTGAAAAGAACTCAACGAGCAGTTTTTACCAAACCCTGACATTCTTCAGAACCAATTACAGGTGATATACCAGCCAACTCGTCTCTAGACTATGGTCCGTCTGTTTCCTTGTATTATCGCAGTTGATAACTGTCAGCAGGAATGAATCTGTTTGAAGCAGTCCAGCAGATTTAATCAATGTCACACTCAGCAAGACTGCTTTGGTTCCTCAGCTCAACAGCTGAAGGTCTGCATTCCACACATCAGCTCTGTTGTCAAATACAGGCCTTTCCAAATTTGTGTTTAAGAATTCTGGCATCAGTTCCAAGAACAATTGTCTCTAGCTGGCTGACACTGAAGTATACGGCATGCCATATTTAGTCTAGTTACTATACTTCAAAAAATCTCCTAAACAATAGCTCTGAGAATCTAATCTATACAATCACATTTCTTTTGGCCCAGTTCAGGTAAGTGTTTCGTGGAAGCGAAGCGGGGTGTTGCCATACTTAGGACTCTGCGATGAGGCTTAGTCACTATAAACCTTTATGATAAAAGTTCAGAAAAGTCATGAAAAAAACATGTAATAATAAATCTTATTAAACAAAAACTTGGTCATTTACAATACACGAGTAGCTGAAAGCCCATGTGTCAAACAGGTATAATTCGTAAAGTCAATGTGACAGTTTAGGGTTTTATGGTAAGTATGAGCAAGGGTAAGCATGAGTGTGTGTATGTTGTGCTGGTAGATTTTTCTTGCTCTGTGTGTGTGGCAAATGAGAGCTGTGTGTTGCTGTGAGGGGCTGTGTGTATGTGTTTAGTGGTACTGTGTATACTGGTTGTGTTGCTGTGTGTACTGGGAGAGTTGGGTGGAGTTGTGACTGGCACATGAAAGGGGTGTGCTGTTCTGAGGGGGCTACACATGTTTGGGGTTACTGTGTGTGTTGGTCATGTTGTTGTGCGCATGTGGGTGGCAAGTGGGCCAACTGATCGAGAATTTGTGCAGTCTCTGAGTTATTTTTGATATCACAATGGTCTAGTACTCTAGGCATGGAAAGATGCCTTGCTGTCACATGGGTATAATCTGTAAAGTCAAAATGGCAGAGAACTCTCCTGACCCACTCAGTCTCCACCCCATCCATCTGGATGGATCCTAGATGTGCAGAGTACCATCTGTGGAGTCCAGAGAGATGGGGGTATGATGGTGCCTGTAACAGGGTGTACTAGCCCATTAAGCCCAAGGGGAGGGGCCGCAAGAGCCCATTCCAAGAATGTTGATGCGAGCACAGGATATTGGTGTCAGAAAATGACTGAAACTGGAAGAGAGAGGAGTTGGCAGTGGCATGGGAAGATATCTTGTTGCCAAGAAGGCTAATGGCATTTTGGGCTGTATAAGTAGGAGCATTGCCAGCAGATCAAAGGACGTGATCGTTCCCCTCTATTCGGCATTGATGAGGCTTCATCTGGAGTACTGCATCCAGTTTTGGGCCCCACACTACAATAAGGATATGGAAAAATTGGAAAAAGTCCAGTGAAGGGCAACAAAAATGATGAGGGGGCTGGAGCACATGACTTATGAGGAAAGGCTGAGGGAACTGGGATTATTTAGTCTGCGGAAGAGAAGAATGAGGGGGGATTTGATAGCTGCTTTCAACTACCTGAAAGGGGGTTCCAAAGAGGATGGATCTAGACTGTTCTCAGGGGTAGCAGATGACAGAACAAGGAGTAATGGTCTCAAGTTGCAGTGGGGGAGGTTTAGGTTGGATATTAAGGAAAAACTTTTTCACTAGGAGTGTGGTGAAGCACTGGAATGGGTTACCTAGGGAGGTGGTGGAATCTCCTTCCTTAGAGGTTTTTAAAGTCAGGCTTGACAAAGCCCTGGTTGGGATGATTTAGTTGGGGATTGGTCCTGCTTTGAGCAGGGGTTTGGACTAGATGACATCCTAAGATCCCTTCCAACCCTGATATTCTATGATTCTATCTCAGGACACTGTCACTTTAAGGGCCCGGGATCAGGAGCTCTGTAGCGTAGAGTGGAGCAGGGCTCCCCTCTTTCCTAGCCAATCAGGGGAAGCTTTCAGGAGGAGGAGAATATATACACTGCCTTCCCTCTCAGAACAGCGTGCACACGGACAGAGGAAGAAAACCTGAGCAAGAAGGCTATGCTTCTAATGAGCAGAATAAAGTCTCCATGGACAACAACAGAGATGGAGATGGGTACGAACGATGGGATTTACTATGATGGACCTTGCATCTGGGACGCTGAGGACTATTTTGAATTACTCTCAAAACTGGGTGACTGGGCAACAAAATGGCAGATGAAATTCAATGTTGATAAATGCAAAGTAATGCACATTGGAAAACATAATCCCAACTATACATATAAAATGATGGGGTCTAAATTAGCTACCACCTCTCAAAAAAGATCTTGGAGTCATTGTGGATAGTTCTCTGAAAACATCCACGCAATGTGCAGCAGCAGTCAAAAAAGCGAACAGAATGTTGGGAATCATTAAGGAAGGGATGGATAATAAGACAGAAAATATCACGTTGCCTCTATGTAAATCCATGGTATGCCCACATCTTGAATACTACATGCAGATGTGGTTGCCCCATCTCAAAAAAGATATACTGGAATTGGACAAGGTTCAGAAAAGGGCAACAAAAAGGATTAGAGGTATGGAGCACCCACCATATGAGGAGAGATTAATAAGACTGGGACTTTTCAGCTTGGAAAAAAGATGACTAAGGAAGGGTATGATAGATGTCTATAAAATCATGAGTGGCATGGAGAAAGTACATAAGGAAGAGCTATTTACTACTTCTCATAACACAAGAACTAGGAGTCACCAAATGAAATTAATAGGCAGCAGATTTAAAACAAACAAAAGGAAGTATTTTTTCATACAATGCACAGTCAACCTATGAAACTCCTTGCCAGAGGATGTTGTGAACGCCAAGATTATAACAGGGTTCAAAAAAGAACTAGATAAATTCATGGAGGATAGGTCCATCAATGGCTGTTAGCCAGGATGGGCAGGGATGGTGTCCCTAGCCTCTATTTGCCAGAAGCTGGGAATGGGCGACAGGGGATGGATCACTTGATCATTACCTGTTCTGTTCATTCCCTCTGGAGCACCTGGCATTGGCCTCTGTTGGAAGACAGGACACTGGGCTAGATGGATCTTTGGTCTGACCCAGTATGGCCATCCTTATGTTCTTATACTTTGGGCTACTGACCTAGTTTCAGGGGAGGGCTGGTGATAGCCCTCAGAAAGACTATACAACACTCCCAAAGGTCCCCAAA
This sequence comes from Natator depressus, assembly GCF_965152275.1. Classification (NCBI taxonomy): domain Eukaryota; kingdom Metazoa; phylum Chordata; order Testudines; family Cheloniidae; genus Natator; species Natator depressus. The sequence continues at coordinate 164,305,003 of NC_134235.1, read as the reverse complement.
GAGAGGGAGCAGAGGGAGGGCCTTATGGAAACACCTCTAGCCACAAGGGGGTACCTGGCAAATGGCAACTCCACTTCAGTGCCACAGAAGTTTCTGATTCTCATCATCCCTTTTGTGAAGGATGTAGGGAAAGAATCACAAACAAAGGATTCTTTCCATGAGTGTTGCTGAAGGGGACCATCTAGGCCAGGGATTGGCAAGGGGACCATCTAGGCCTTTGACACACGGCCCGTCAGAGAAATCTGTTGGCGGGCTGGGATGATTTGTTTACCTACAGCGTCCGCAGGTTTGGCCAATCGCAGCTCCCACTGGCCATGGTTTGCCATTCCAGGCCAATGGGGGCTGCGGGAATCGGCAACCAGCACATCCCTCGGCCCATGCCACTTCCCGCAGCCCTCATTGGCCTGTAATGGTGAACGACAGCCTGTGGGAGCTGTGATCAGCTGAACCTGTGGACGCTGCAGGCAAACAAACCGTCCTGGCCCGCCAGCGGATTTCCCTGACGGGCCATGTGCCAAAGGTTGCCAATCCCTGATCTAGGCCTTAACTATTAAGGCCAAGAAAGAATTTGAAGAGCAACTAGCTATAAACAGAAAAATGAGCAGCAATTTTCTTTAAGTACATCAGAAGCAGGAAGCACTCAAAGAAGACAAGGCCATTGCAGAGAAGCTAAATGAATTCTTTGCATCAGTCTTCACTGCATAGGATGTGGGGGCAATCCCCACACCTGAGCCATTCTTGTAGCTGAGAAATCTGAGGAACTGTCCCAGACTGAGGTGTCAGTAGAGGAGGTTTGGGAACAAATTGATAAATTAAACAGTAAAAAGTCACCAGGACCAGAGTGTATTCATCCAAGAGTTCTGAAGGAACTCAAATATTAAACTGCAGAACTACTATCTATGGTATGTAACCCATCATTTAAATCATCCTTTGTACCAGATGACTGGAGGGAAGCTATGTAACAGATTTTTTGTAATTCTCCAGAGGTGATCCTGGCAATTACAGACCAGTAAACCTAACTTTAGTACCAGGCAAATTGTAAAGAACGGGACACAGAGAGAAAATGTATATGTTGGAGAAGAGTCAACATGGCTTCTGTAAAGAGACATCATGCCTCATCAATCTATTAGAATTCTTTGAGAGAGTCAACAAGCACATGGACAATGGTGATTCAGTTGAGATAGTGTTCCTGGACTTTCAGAAAGCCTTTGACAAGGTCCCTCACCGAAGGACCTTAAGCAAAGTAAGCAGTCATGGGATGAGAGAAGGTCTTCTCATGGATCAGTAACAGATTAAAAGATAGGAAACAAAGGATAAAATAAACAGTCAGTTTTCACAATGGAGAGAGGTAAATAGTGCGGTCCCCTCAGGGATCCATACTGGGACCTGGGCTGGTCAACATATCATAAATGTTCTGGAAAAAAGGGTAAACAGTGAGGTGGCAAAATATGCAGATTATACAAAATTACTCAAGATAGTTAAATCCAAAACTGACTGCAAACAGTTACAAAGGGATCTCACAAAACTGGATGACTGGGCAACAAAAGGGCAGATGAAATTCAGTGTTAATAAATACAAAGTAATGCATATTGGAAAACATAATCCCAACTAAATATACAAAATGATGGTGCCTAAATTAGCTGTTACCACTCAAGAAAGCGATCTTAGTGTCATCATGGATAGTTCTCTGAAAACATCTGCTCAGTGTGCAGTAGCAGTCAAAAAAGCCAACAGAATGATAAGAACCATTCGGAAAGGGATAGATAAAAAGACAAACAATTTCACAATGCTACTCTATACATTGATGATACACCCACACCTTGAATACTGAATGCAGTTCTGGGTGCCTGATCTCCAAAAAGATATTAGAATTGGAAAATGTATAGAGAAGGGCAACAAAAATTATTAGGGGCATGGAACAGCTTCCATATGAGGAGAGGTTTAAAAGACTGGGACTATTCAGCTTTGAAAAGAGACAACCGAGGGAGGGGTATGATAGAAGTCTATAAAATCGTGAATGGTGTGGAAAAAGTGAATAGGCAAGTGTTATTTACCCTTTCACATAACATATGAACTAGGGATCGCCCACTGAAATTAATAGACAGGAAGTTTAAAACAAACATAAGGAAGTGCTTCTTCACACAATGCACAGTCAGCCTGTGGAACTTGTTGCCAGGTGTTGTTGTGAAGGTCATACACTGCAGGATTTATTTTGACATAAATAAGAATTCAAAATAGGGTTAAAAAAGAATTAGGTAAGCTCATGGAGGATTGGTCCATCTGTGACTAGTAGCAAGACGATCAGGGATGCACCACCATACTCTGGGCGTTCCTAAATCTCCAACTGCCTGAAGCTGAGACTGCACAGCAGTGGATGGATCACACAAAATGTCCTGTTCTGTACATTCTCTCTGAAGTAGGGTGACCAGATAGCAAGTGTGAAAAATCAGGATAAGTGGGAGGGGTAAGAGGTGCCTATATAAGACAAAACCCTGAATATCGAGACCGTCCTTATAAAATTGGGACATCTGGTCACCCTACTCTGAAGCATATGGCACCAGCCACTACCAGGAGACAGGCTACTGGGCTAGATGGACCACTGGCTGTACTGAGTCAAACCATTCTTATGTTCTTATAAGGCAAGGCTGTCTTTAGAATGATTTTATGGCACTATCTGTTATGACCACTCAATATTACTGGAGAGTTATTGCTAGTTTTAAATGGATTGTCAAGCACAATGAAAATTTATTCATGCGTATATGTATTGCTAAATCTCAAAGCATTCATACATGCAAATAAAGCCTGCAATTAGAAACTAGAACAAAGTAGATCTTTCAGACAAAGCAGAAGTTTGCCCAGTTATTTCCCATTCAAAAACAAAATATCAACTAGAAGAGTATTTTCAGCTACAGATGGACTAAAAGGACATGAAACAATTTTGACTCTTTCCACTTCCCACTGACTTTCAGGAAGACAAGCTTTAAAAAACCAATAAGTAACTACTAAGTCTGAGTGCCAACAAGAGATATGCCGAGTTACATAAGGCTGTGGTGGGTCTATATGTCCATTTTCCACTCTGTTCCTCTTAGTCACAAACATTTCAACTGAGTTAAACAAAGAGTATCGCTGTTTTTCCCGACAAATGTCCCTATTTACAGCTTTCCAATGTAGAAATGGGACTTTCAAAATCCAGTTACCATTTTTCCAGCTCAACGTGTGACAACTTTTCTCCCCACTGTCCAGATGAACTCAAAAGCCACACACACCCTTTGGCAATATTCCAGCACAGGTAGGATTTAAAGCAACTCCATGATATACATGAGTCTTATTCTGATTCCACTGATTTTTGCCATTGACGTCAACGGGGGCAGGAAGCCCCATAAAGTCAGTGTGCCAGTGTAATGATTTTTGCACCACATTTGTGTCATGAGGTACAGAGACAACATGCTGCACTTCCCAAGGCCTAAGTCGCTGGAAAGCTAATGTACCTGCTCAGTTATGTAGAAGGCGGAAATGATTTCTGGTGGATTCTAGCCTACCCCTGGGCACAAGGATAAACAAACTTATTTAACATGGAGGACATGGGGGGGGTTAAAGCAAGGGGCTAGGGCTGGGGAGCCCTGCACAGTTTGTGTGGGTGTTTTTTCCCTTTTCTTTTTCTTCTGGCTAGATGATCAGAAAACATTTCTCTCATTTTGCTGATTTTTTTCAACCAGCTCTACAACTAAACAGCAGCAGTGACATGAGATAAAGATCAACAATGAAAGACATGAAAAATAAGTGTACGGGAACCTTACAACGATAGTTTACAATAAGAGTAAGATGATAAATGAGTTTGGGTGGGACAGAGGCATGTTTGAGTTTAAAATGAGAGTCCCCTCATGATGAAAGAGAGCAGAAGTTTGACCTTGATAGCAGAAAATGAGGATTCTATTTTTAAGAAATTATCAGTCATATGCTGATGATGTTGCAGTACTAACAATCACTATAATAGCAACATCAGCTTGTTCATTTCCTGTGCCCCAGCACTGCCTCCCTGGATCATTTTTGGTTTTTTTGGTTTTGTTTTTCATTTTGCGCAAGACCTCTTTCTATTTTTAAACTCCAATTTAAAACCAAAGATAGTATTTGATAGATCACACACTATTGAACTAGATGCACAGGGCCAGCATAAGGCCCTGCACACCACTTAAGACTAGTATAATGAGTAGAGAGGTGCTCTAACAGAGCTCTCAGACAGGAGTGCCTGTATATCCCATTCAGACCTCCGCTAGCAAGTGCTGAAGGCTGCTTTGGGAGCAGCTAGGGAGAGAGGGACCATTTACATGAGCCAGTGATCCCATAACAGGATGTGGAGGGGCTAACGGCACTATTTCAACCCACATTCTGGAATAGCGGCTGTGGGGAGGCTATGCAGCTACCCTGCAACTTGGACTTGAGTTGGGTGTAGATTTTACCCTCCCAGCCATAACACTCCACCCATAACTGAATATTTGTGCTTTATTGTGGGTGGACTTCGCCGCTAGCGTAATTTTTTTATTTGCTACTACTGAGGTAAACGTAATAATTGTGTTCCCACATCTACAGCATTCAGAGAATTAAGTTCAGAGAAAACTATTATGACATTATTATTACATGGGCAGAGATTTGTTCTCCTCATCTAGATCCACTTGCTTCGTGTGAGAGGAACAAAGTGCTGGTAGAGTTTTAGGCGTTGACTTTCAAATGAGCCCAAAGGTTTTAGCAACCTCTTCCCCGCTCCACCTCCTTCTAAATTTGCAATGGGATTTGGGCACCTAATTCCCTTAGGCTCCTTTGAAAATCTCAGTTTTATTTTGTATTCCCTATGGATGTTGATGTAACAGAATATTAAGGTTTGGGGGGGGTTGGAATTATGATGATGTTCTCATTGTATGATTGAATATAAAAACTATTGAATATAAAAAATAGTAAATGGCTGTGATGTAATGACTTCTGTCTTGTGCGAGATGATTCGATCTTAATCCAGCATAGAACTGGGGGTTATTTTTTAAATAGCGTTCCTCTAACTGAACAGGCCTGATGTTGCTATAAAGTGAGTTTGTCCAGTTTCAGGTAAGTCTCTCCTTTAGCTCTTCAAACATACTAGTGACATACAGGACTCTCTCTGAGAAGAACAAAACTTTGTAAGCCAAGCAAAGGTTGCAAACAACGTGATCCTCCAAGGACCTACTGAGGTATGTGTCTGGACCATGTTTCAAGGACCCTCTTCTTTAATGCCATTTGCAATGTCAAGAAGCTTAGCTAGCACTCTAGTCTTTCACCTCTTTAAACCTGAGTTCAGATCCTGCGTGGGTCATAAGTGAAACTGAGTTTGTGGTCTCAACCTAGTCTCTGAAGCTTCCTTCAGCCCCCAGGTATGTGTGGTACAGACCCTGCAGCATCACTTCCAGGAGGCTTACTCATTTCACACCTCTTATTTGAGCTTTGGGAGGATCATTCTGTTATGCTTTGTTTCCTCTGGGTTACTGTTTTCTCCAATAAATTGCCCTTTTCTATTTTTGTTTTAAAAGCCACTGTAAAAGCAAATGTGGCTTTTAACCAAAGACATCTGAAGCCTCTTTTGTGGCTCTCTCTCCCATTGGTCACACAAGGTACTATGATATGCAGTGAATGGCATACTTTAGGACTGCACTGAATTCACCTATTTCCCATATGAGTCATACCTGGAGATTGTGCATTTTGGGTCCATTCAAATGGGATCAGCTTACAAGTTTGCAGTTATACCCCGATGCATTGCAGACACTAGCATTGCTGTAAGACTTGAAGGACAGACTTACCCATTTTTTTACCTACATTTCTGAACTTGTTATTAGTAATGAACAGAGGCAATTATTTTAAGGAAGAGATCTTAATGGTCTGAACTTTAGCTTGCAAATACCTACACGCTTTATAATCACAAGTGCAAATCCTGGCATGACTGATTCAGCCCTTATCATTCTGAGTTAAATGGATTTGAGTTTTAAGCTTTTCTGATGTGACCATAAAATCTGAGGTTTGTGCTGGCTGATATGAATGTTCAAAAAATGTAATAGGATGTTTAAGAATAGGAAAGTATCCCTGGCCAAAACGCTCCCTCTTGCCTCCCTCCCAAAGTGCTGTGTGAAGGTTACTCCTCTGTTACCCTCAACCCCAGAGATGGTTGCACTTCAGTGCTGAAGTCTGTATATCATTTGTGAAGTGCGCTGGGATCCTTTGGTATGAAAGGGTATGCAAGGTAAATATAAAACATTATTATTTTGTTCTACTAATTATAGTGGCTCTTTGTGGGTCTCTGTACATTCTGGTGATTCTTTGCTCAATTTTCCATTTTCCATCTCTCCTTTAATTATGAATAGGTATGCAGTACTATGTAAGCCTAGTTCTGTATTGAAACATTACTGCACAGATGATTAATTAGTTTAAATAAACTTTGTTGGACTCCTGAGAAAGAGACCACGTCCTCTGTATGGTTGTGCTAATTAGTTGCCTTTTTATTAAATCTGTGGGAGTTATTGCTGATTATGTGTACATTTGGTCTATATGTATCTGCAGTTGCTCTCACTATAAATGATAATTTATAGTATCATGAAATGTTTAATAACAATGGTAATCAAAAATGTATAACATGGGTAATGGGCAATCACCAACCATACCCTTGCAACTCCACGTGCCTTCCCTACTCCCAACTGGATTTGATTAGCAACTACCCTGTATTTGTGTATATCAGTGATCTAAACAGTAATCAGCTTTTTTTGTTCTTTAGACCAGTGAAACAGCAACTGAGCCATGTCCAGCCTACGCCATTGGCAAACACCACTAAACCCAGAACCTGAAAACACTTATCCACATGCTTATCTTTACACACCTGAGTAGTCCCATTGAAGTCAATGAGATTTGCTGGATCAGAGCCTGAGAATAAATAAATAAAGAGAGGGAGAGAGAGAGAAAATAAAGTATCATGTGGAAGTGGAAGTAGCAACTATGAGCCTGACCAAAAGTCCATTGAAGTCAATGGTAGTTTTTCCATTGTCTCTAAGAGACCGTGGATCTGGCCCTATATCCCTTTTTGCTCACAAATTAGGACAAATGTACGGTATGTCCATTTACCACAATTTTTATTTATATATTCATGAACATATACACACACACAACATGTACTCAACATTCAAATTCAACAAAAAATCACTATAATGCCACTGACCCTGGCAAGGCCCAAATTCCTTTGACATTTCCAGCTGACAATCTGTGCTCGTCTGCCAAACCCCAAACCAGACACAAGCATGCTTTTCAGATTATATGCCAGGCTAATATGTTATCACTGCATTTAGCTATTTAAAAGTATTTGAAATCACTTGCTATTCGACTATATTACATCGTATTCTTAAAAAGTACTAGCAACAATTTCCCAAGTCCAGATCAGACCCACTATAAAAATACATTTTAGCTTGCTAATAACAAAGGATAAAATTCATCACTGCATACAGAGACCTGTGCATTATAGATGTCTGACTTAAACCTGTAAAACAGGGGTAGAGTGGATCACAAGACTTGTGCAGGGTCTGGGCATAAAGATGAATTTCACAGAGAGACTATCTGGCTTCCAGAACACAAAGCAGTTGTCTTAAAAATCCCATCTCATGGTCTCGTTGGTCAAAGGCTCTGGATTCATTATGATCTAGACTTGCCCTTGAGGTGCACCTTCTAGTAGTCTAATAGTCCCCTTAAGCTCACCTTCTAATCGTCACCTAGACCCAGAGGAGATAGTCCTGGACTTGTTCCATGGGGTCACCCAGTCTAAGACAGGGATTTTAAAATAACTGCAGCCCTTAGTTTGGAGGCCCGTTTGCCTTTGTCTGAGGGTATGTGGAAAGTCAAAATGCAACTTTTAGCAGATAAGTGAGATTGGGCCCTACCATCCTTGACTGTATCCTGGTCATATACTACCCTAAATGCACACTGCAAGTCAGGTGCAACACCAGTGGGTCACTTAGATTGTACATCACAGAGAATTTGGCCCAATATAAGATGGAGAACTTTTGTCTATTTGTACAGGTGTATTCATGACTGATTTAGATTAACAAAGGGAGATTTGGCTTGGTTTGAACCACAATTTTTATGCTCATCTAAACTGTTATTAATTGCTTTGGTCTGGAAATCTCACACAGCCAGATTTTTTTTAATGGTCATACAGTAAGAACAGTTTTGCTTCGGGTATTTGGTCTATTGAAGACTGACATAATAATAAAAAATCATCACCACAACAATCAATTTATAACATAATAGCACCCAGAGGCATCCGTCAGACCTGGGCTTGTTTGTGCTAGGTGCTGTACAAACATATAGAAAATGACAGTTCTTGCATCCAAAGTCCATACAATGTAAACATAAATTAATGTTTCAATAGTTAAAAACATTTTTTCAAATGATAAAAAAGAGGTTTGAATTCTTGGTTAATCACTACTTCACACACCCATACTCTATATAGGAGAATTAACACAGTATTACCAAGGACCTTTGTTTTTATTATTTTGTTTAAAATTTCCCAGGAATTTATCAGTGTTTATAACAAAAATTTAAAAAAGGATGAAAACCGGTGCTAAAAATTAACTTCACAGTATTCTGGGTAAAATACTGGGGTTAACACTGGGGACAGGAGGACAGAAACAAAGCAACAAATGGAGAAAAGAATATTAAAAGTAAAAGCAGTTTAATGCTATGGTTTATTTCATGAACTGTACATTAACAGTACATACATGTGTGCACTTGCTTGCATGTGTGTGTTTCTTTCACTGAGTTGCCTTACTTTAAACAGACAGGGCTTTGCATTTACACTTAGATTAACATAAGCACATCTGTGTAATGTAACATATAGGATTTTCTTAACATAATCAATATTTTCATGTACTAGAGTGGTCTAAATTTTATGTGAAAAATCAGCAAAAACCAAATAATAGCTTTTGTAAATTCCAGGAATTTTTCCGTAAAAATGTAAAAGCTGAAAATGGATGGCTTTAAGTATTGCTTAGAAAAATTCATGCCTTCCCAAACTGCCTCCAATTTGATTTGCATCTGCTAAAGAAGTAATTTGCAGCAGCCGGAAAAAATCAGAACATATAATGTGCCTTGGTGTATTGTTCTGCCGCAAGCAATCATTTGACTGATGAAAGATTAAGACCACAATATAACAGCCAAAACAAACAATAATTGTTTTTTTAAAAAAACCTACATGGCTGTAGTAACTGATTTACAAAGGAAAAACAAATTAATGCACCTTTTCAGTAATATGATAATCAGCTACCAGAAAGATAAAAAACACAATTTAAAGAGGCAGAAATAGAACTGATTTTATGAGGCTGGCAGACCAGAGGCCACCTCTTGCCAGGTCTGCAGGCATTAGCTAAGAACTGACAAACTCGTAGCTGGAGACTAGATCAGTTCACTTGTATGTTAGCTTTGCACAAAATAGGTGTTAGTCTCATAAGAACATATTTAGTGTTCAGACTCTGTGAAATGCTTGTTCGTTGCTGCAGGCATTAATCTCACTTGTAATGTCTGTATTCCATGCTATAAGAAAATATGTAAGTTTTGCTTAGTAACTTTGAAAACATTCGCGCTGAATTTGTGAACCCAGGCACAGGAATCATCCCCCCCGCTCATCCAGGAGAACTGTCGAAATTTAAGTGGGCCATTATAAGACAAAAGCTTTGTTAATTGCCCCATGCACCCAAGGAGAAGTTTGTGCGGAACGCCTCATCCCATCGCTCTGAATGCTGGAAGAAGGAAATAAAAATAGTTGATGGGAAGATTTTTCATCTCTTTGCTGATTGAACTCTCACAAGGCCAGAAACACCTAACTGCAGCCAGAGATCCCCAGTGGCTGCCCCCTGGGTCTGACCTGAAAGACTCTTCAAATTGAAAGATCACTACTGGAGAGTCTAAGGAGTCTACTCTATGTCTGTAACTCCACGGTAAAACTATTATAGTGACCCAGAAGTTCACATTTGTTACTGGCTTGGTAAAATCTAATTATAGAACATATCAGCAGTTTGAGGTATCTGCCCTGTTCTTGACAGTCTGCCCTGAGGCAGGCACTCACAGTCACGAGCCACTCCAGACAGCTTGAGAGAGGGATCATAGTTAGGCAACTCTTTTGGTACCTAATAAAGTATAAATGGCTAAACAATTCTGATCTCTAATTTGAAATTAATGAAACTGAAGAATCTTGGGGGAAAGGTTTAAGTTTCAAACCTGAACTCACAAGATTGACTTGCATATTGCAGAACCATTATCTGCAAACTTTGAGACCCCTCTTTTATGACTAGGAGAGCAAAATAGCACTCTGCTTCTGAAGAAATGTACAAAATTATTGTAAAAATCAAAGCTTGATTGCTCCTTCGCGTTGAAATATGGTATCAAAGAAATATCTTCTCCATGATTCAGTTTACCAGGTATGGGAATACACAGTAGCTTAGTTATCTAGCCCCCGCATTTCCCCAGATCCTCCTTCCTTTTGTATTCCTTTTTCTATAGAGGCCATTAAAATCACTGGAACTGAACATGCTTGTCTGAGGAGGGCTAAAGTTTACTAGGACAAGATGACATCATCACTCATGTACCCCTTTGTAGGTCAATCATTCACTTTTCAGAGAGAATTTTTAGAAACTCCATTCAGAGCTGGATCTGAATGAAGGACACAGTGCCTTTAAGAAAAGGCCAAAAACGCACCCTGGCAAGCAACGTGCTTTGCACCAAAGAAAAAGTTATCTGATCATTACAATACCCAATGATGGCTGTTTCCATACAAAGAACAGATGATTCATTGCTAAATAAGCACAATAAACTACTCACAAGTCAATCTGGAGCTTTCCCCCTTCCCTCCTTTTTCTGACATGTAGCTTTCTTGCAGCTGATAAGATATTACAGGAGAGAAAGAACTTACAATCTGTACAAAGAGCTATTATTTTCTCAAGACAAACAGTAAGTAAGAAAAAAGAAAAGGAGTACTTGTGGCACCTTAGAGACTAACAAATTTATTTGAGCGTAAGCTTTCGTGAGCTACAGAATGCATCCAAAGAAGTGAGCTGTAGCTCACGAAAGCTTATGCTCAAATACATTTGTTAGTCTCTAAGGTGCCACAAGTATTCCTGTTCTTTTTGTGAATACAGACTAACATGGCTGCTACTCTGAAACCTGTCAGTAAGTAAGAAAGATTTTCTCATCAATCCACAAAGCAACCATCTTATAAGTGAAGACATTTCCTTTCCCCCACACAAGCTTCACCTTTACTGTACTTAGCCCTGGTCTACATTAGGAGTTGAGGTCGAATTTAGCAGCATTACATCGATTTAACCCTGCACCCGTCCACACGATGAAGTCCTTTTTTTCGACTTAAAGGGCTCTTAAAATCGATTTCGTTACTCCACCCCCGACAAGAGGATTAGCGCTGAAATCGGCCTTGCCGGGTCGAATTTGGGGTACTGTGGACGCAATTAGACGGTATTGGCCTCCGGGAGCTATCCCAGAGTGCTCTATTGTGACTGCTCTGGACAGCACTCTCAACTCAGATGCACTGGCCAAGTAGACAGGAAAAGGCCCGCAAACTTTTGAATTTCAATTTCCTGTTTGCTTGGTCACCTGCAGCTTGCCACGCTGGCCAGAGCTCATCAGCAGAGGTGACCATGCAGAGCTCATCAGCAGAGGTGACCATGATGGAGTCCCAGAATCGCAAAAGAGCTCCAGCATGGACCGAATGGGAGGTAGGGGATCTGATTGCTGTATGGGGAGAGGAATCCGTGCTATCACAACTCCGTTCCAGTTTTCGAAATGCCAAAACATTTGTCAAAATCTCCCAGGGCATGAAGGACAGAGGCCATAACAGGGACCCGAAGCAGTGTCATGTGAAACTTAAGGAGCTGAGGCAAGCCTACCAGAAAACCAGAGAGGCAAATGGCCGCTCCGGGTCAGAGCCCCAAACATGCCACTTCTATGATGAGCTGCATGCCATTTTAGGGGGTTCAGCCACTACTACCCCAGCCATGTTGTTTGACTCCTTCAGTGGAGATGGAGGCAACACAGAAGCAAGTTTTGGGGACGAGGAAGATGCTGATGATGAAGTTGTAGATAGCTCACAGCAAGCAAGCGGAGAAACTGGTTTTCCCGACAGCCAGGAAGTGTTTCTCACCCTGGACCTGGAGCCAGTACTCCCCGAACCCACCCAAGGCTGCCTCCCGGACCCACCAGGTGGAGAAGAGACCTCTGGTGAGTGTACCTTTTAAAATACTATACATGGTTTAAAAGCAAGCATGTTTAATGATTAATTTGCCCTGGCATTTACGGCTCTCCTGGATGTACTCCCAAAGCCTTTGCAAAAGGTTTCTGGGGAGGGCAGCCTTATTCCACCCACCATGGTAGGACACTTTACCACACCAGGCCAGTAGCACGTACTCGGGAATCATTGTACAACAAAGCATTGCAGTGTATGTTTGCTGGCATTCAAACAACATCCGTTCTTTATCTCTCTGTGTTATCCTCAGGAGAGTGATATCATTCATGGTCACCTGGTTGAAATAGGGTGCTTTTCTTAAGGAGGCATTCAGAGGTGCCCGTTCCTGCTGGGCTGTTTGCCTGTGGCTGAACAGAAATGTTCCCCACTGTTAGCCACAGGGAGGGGGGAGGCAAAATGCGACCTTGGAACGAAAGCACATGTGCTGTGTATGTAATATTAACAGCAAGGTTTATCGTGAAAGAGTGTAGCCATTGTTCTAGAAAATGTGTCTTTTTAAATACCACTGTCCCTTTTTTTTTCTCCACCAGCTGCATGTGTTTCAAGGATCACAGGATCTTCTCCTTCTCAGAGGCTAACGAAGATTAGAAGGCAAAAAAAACGCACTCGTGATGAAATGTTCTCTGAGCTCATGCTGTCCTCCCACACTGACAGAGCACAGACGAATGCATGGAGGCAGACAATGTCAGAGTGCAGGAAAGCACAAAATGACCGGGAGGAGAGGTGGTGGGCTGAAGAGAGGGCTGAAGCTGAAAGGTGGCGGCAGCATGATGAGAGGAGGCAGGATTCAATGCTGAGGCTGCTGGAGGATTAAACTAATGCGCTCCAGCATATGGTTGAGCTGCAGGAAAGGCAGCAGGAGCACAGACCGCCGCTACAGCCCCTGTGTAACCAACCGCCCTTCTCCCCAAGTTCCATAGCCTCCTCACCCAGACGCCCAAGAACGCGGTGGGGGGGCCTCCGGACACCTAGCAACTCCACCCCAGAGGATTGCCCAAGCAACAAAAGGCTGGAATTCAATAAGTTTTAAAGTTTTAAATTTTTAAAGTGCTATGTGTCCTTGTCCTTCCCTCCTCCACCACTCCTCCTGGTGCTTCTCTCCTCCACCACCGCTCCCAGGCTACCTAGGCAGTTATCCCCCTATTTGTGTGATGAATTAATAAAGAATGACTTTATTGCCTCTGCAAATGGTGATCGAAGGGAGGAGGAGAGGGTGCTTAGCTTACAGGGAAGTAGAGTGAACCAAGGGGCGGGGGGTTTCATCAAGGAGAAACAAAGAGAACTTTCACACCGTAGCCTGGCCAGCCATGAAACTGGTCTTCAAAGCTTCTCTGATGCGCACCGCGTCCTCCTGTGCTCTTCTAACCGCCCTGCACGTAATCAGCGGCCAGGCAATTTGCCTCAACCTCCCACCCCACCATAAACGTCTCCCCCTTACTCTCACAGATATTGTGGAGCGCACAGCAAGCAGTAATAACAGTGGGAATATTGGTTTCGCTGAGGTCTAACCGAGTCAGTAAACTGCGCCAGCATGCTTTTAAACGTCCAAATGTACATTCTACCACCATTCTGCACTTGCTCAGCCTGCAGTTGAACAGCTCCTGACTACTGTCCAGGCTGCCTGTGTACGGCTTCATGAGCCATGGCATTAAGGGGTAGGCTGGGTCCCCAAGGATAACTATAGGCATTTCAACATCCCCAATGGTTATTTTCTGGTATGGGAAGAAAGTCCCTTCCTGCAGCTTTTGAAACAGACCAGAGTTCCTGAAGATGCGAGCGTCATGTACCTTTCCCGGCCACCTCACGTTGATGTTAGACAGGCTGCTTTAACTCTCCACAGGGAGAGGCAGTAGAAGAGCGCCCAGCAAGTGGCCTCTGCACAATGTGTGCAGCACGTTGGGGGACCCAAGGGTCTCAAATATAGCGGCACTGACTGTGCAGTTATGTAACTCCAGGGTTGCCAGTCTTTGCCCAAAGAGGTAAGAAAGGGCAGCAACTCTTCCCTCCCTGAGGCTAGCACGCTGTGTTGCCAGCTCTCGGGATTCATGAGTAAGGGAAGTTTGGCCCCTGCTGAAGCCAGGCTGCCGAAGATGTGAGGAACTCCCACCATTATTTCAACTGTCCAGGGAAAACCTGCTCTGCTTTACTAAGCTTCCCACAGCCTGGACAAGAACAGCCAACAGCAGCTGCTGCAGGTGCATGCAGAGCTTTCTTTGCCCTTCCCTTCAGAAGCAGAGAGGAGTTTTGGATAATGTGGTAAAGTTGTCCAGAGGGAGCAACCGTATCATTTTCATGAGGGAGCAGCAGACCAGGGTTGCTCTGCTCTCCGCTCCCCTCCTGTGAATAATAGGTCCTCTCTTCTCTGCTCCTCTCCCCTTGGACTATTTCTAACACTGTAACACCAGGCCTGGGAAGAGGGAGAGGATCCCTTGGAGCTGCCCTACCGTGGAGGGATGAAAAACCTGCCTAACTTCAGGAGGAGCAAATGTGGGGCTGGAAGCCAGGACATTAATTGATTGGGACCTGAGGATGCAGAGTTGATGCAACACTGCCAACCCCCAAAGTTCAAAATTCACGAGATTGGCCCCCAAAACCCAATACATTGTGTTTTTTGGTCTGTCTTTTGATTTTTGAACATCCTCTGCCCACTCCCAGTGTGTGTGACAATTAGTGTTCCCAACTCTCCTAGATTTATGGAGCGAGGTGATTTTGGCCCCCATTGCCGGAGCTCTCACTGGCTGCCTCATGGCATGGAGTTTCCAGCTTCTCTCCAAGACCTCAACATTCTAATTAATTACTTCTGTCTCTCCCGCACAGCCTCCAGATCAATTCTGTGACACCCTCCACCCCAGCCTCCACATCTGCCTGACCCCAGTTCAGTCAATCCTGCCACACATCAATTCTCCCCCAACCCCACTGCTCCTCTCCTGCAGCTCCAGGGCTTCTTCAACCCCCTCTGTCTTTCTCCTACAGCAGCCTTGATTGGATGCTCTTCCCCAGGAGATGGAGAACTGGGGAAGGCAAACAATCAGAGGGTTTCCCCCCCCCAGACAGGACTGAAATTTAAGAGAGGGCTCAAGCTTCTGGAACCCAGATTAGCTCCAGCCCCAGCCAAAATAGCCTTCCTGGCAAAGAAATGTAGAGAGCTGGCAATGATGTTGAAGTAGAGGCTGGAGCACAAACTTAATTGACGCACTGAGAAGAAGAAGAAGAAGAATGATGATATAGGGGTAAGGTGGCCAGAATCGTACATGCATTGGCAACACTATTTGTCATGGACAATCTGCAGGTTGGGTAGGGGGAGTTCAAAAATCGGAAGACAGCTCAAAACAACAGCATTTTTTTAAGCTCTCATGATTTTGGACCAACCTCATGAATGTTTTGGGTCTGAGTTATGTTTTTTGCATTCAGGGCTTGGCAATTGTAGAATAATAGTGGTGGGAGGGACTGTGCTGCCACCAGCAATGTGCCCAAAGGTTGGTGTGGTAATTCCACCTTTTGTGGAACCTTAATTATGGGATAAAACCTAATTAATCAGATGGATAATTTCACCCTTACAGTATGTCTATACTGCACACGCCTTTCAGCACCGTGTAGAGTAAATGCATGACACTCCCCAGGGGCGGCAGGTTTGTATAATTTTTGGTGGTGCCCAGAACGGGTCCAAAACCCACTCCACCCACACCTGCCTAAGGTTCTGAGAGTGAGTTTGGGTGCAGGAGAGTTTTGGGGTGCAGCCTATGGGAGGAAGTTTGGGTGCGGGAGGTTTTGCGAGCTCTGGGACAGAGTTTGGGTGCTGGGTTCAGGCTCTGGGCTGGCGTAGGGGGTTGGGGTGCAGGAAGAGGTGCGGGATGCAGGCTCTGGGAGAGATTTTGGGTGCGGGAGAGGTGCAGGCTCTGGGAGGAAGTTGGGGGGGTGGGCTCTGGAGTGAGACAGGGGGGTGGGGGCAGGAGGAGGTGCAGGGTGTGGGGCTGGGCCAGGGATGAGGAGTTTGGGGTGCAGCAGGCAGGCTACCCCAGGGCTTGGCGGGGGGCCAGAGAGGAGGACTCCCCTCAGCCCTCTCCCAGCCGTCAGCAGCGAGCTCCGGGGGAGGGAGGGAACGTCCCTGTCCCCCACACGACATTCACCCAAGCCTCCCCCCCCCAGGCTGCAGCTCAGGAGGTCCAGCCAGGATAAGCGCCCCCCTCAGAGTCTGCCGGGTGGGGCGTGGCTGCCATGCGCCTCCTCCTCCCACAGGCACAGCAGCCGCTTCAGCCTGACTCCGGCTCTGCACCCTTGTGGCCGGCTGAGGCCAGGGAGTGCAGCACAGAGCTGCAAGGGGCAGCAACCCAAGGCCCAGGGCAGGCAGGGATGCTCGGGGGAGACACGTGGGGACAGCAGGCGGGGCCAGGGGACGCTCTGGGGGAGGCACGCAGGGGCGGCAGGTGGGGCTGGGGAGAGACCCGGCCCCGAACACTGGTGGAGCCGGGCCCCCGGGTCCTGAATTTGCTGGAGCCCGGGAACCACGGGCCCACATGACTTGCCGCCCCTGCCCCCAACAGTATAGATTCACTGCTTAGGCAAGTAGAGCAAAAACATACCTGAACCCTGTGGGTATGTACCCAACATGGCTGGAGCCTTTCCCTGCCATAGGGAATGACTCCATCAGTGGGGAAAGGCTCACCCTGCTGCTGAGCCTTTCCCCACTGACTCTCCTCTGCCAGAGGCTTTCACTGACATATGTAGCTCCACATCACCGACACGTAGCTTCACATACCCGACATGCTGCTGCAAGAGGTGTGCAGTGTAGATGTAGCCTTAATGATACGGAGGTGGGAGGAAATGTTGTTTAAACATATTGGGTGTAACTTTGTGATCGGCCTGAGGGAGGTACAACAAAACACTGGCTGCCTAGGGAGAGGAGAGGTAAGGCGGCTGCAACCACCTTTGAGCCTTTCTGATTCTGGGCTGCCGCAGGGGCTGAAACAGTGCCTAAGCTACAATCACCCAACCCAAACTGTCCATCGTCCTTTACAGCCCTACTGACGTTCCCCCTCCAGCCACTGGCCCCTATACCGGAGCTTGTGGAGCGGGCTTTGTAAAATAGCCTGTGGCTGTCTTATTCAGTCCCTGCTTGAGGGAACTCCTCCCTAGCCAGATCCATGGTTCTTTTATGCTGCTGGATCCCCAGAAATGAAAATAATGAAATTCTAGGGAACGCCTCATTAGGGATTAAACCTCTTCAAAGCTGACGGCGGCTGTATTATTTGTACATTTTCTGACATTCCGGCAATTATAACAAAATGCCTTTGAACTAATGCTGAACAAATGGGCTATTATTCATGTAACTGTCCATTTGTGACGTTGATACCTTTTCAAGAACGCATGTACGTACACACACACACCCACCCCCCACCTAATCCTGCATTCTTTACATACCCAAATCTCCCATTAACGCCTAATGAGAGTTTTGCAAAGTGCAAGGAATACAGAGGCTGGGCCTCTTGGTGAAAGACAGGAAGAAAGAAATCTCCATTTCATTAGAAAAATGCCACTAGCAGCAAGCAGATACTTCATAAAATGAAATTATTGATCTATATCTAAGGCGAGGGGCAATAAGCATTTGCTTATATTAAATAGGTGGATTATATGTGCATTTCCTAGAGACACAGATTTATTAAGGTGGAGTAACAAGACATTGTTAAACATTAACTAGCTGAAATCAATGGAGGATCAAACCCTCCCAAGGGGAGACCTGTGGGAGAGGCCCTAGAGGGAAGCAAATCTTGAGCTCTTCCCAAATTGTTTCATGGAAGAAGGAAGGTAGAACTTGTGGGTCCCTGAGATCCAGGCAGATCTCAAGGTCATTTCTGAAAAAGGCCCCATTCTCTTACTCTCGTGCTGTGCCGCAAACTGATTACTTTGCAACCCTACTGACAGATGCCCCAATAACTATCCTCCCCCTCAAGTGTGAGTCTCTATGCCAACAGAGCAGTGAGAAAAAATTAATGAAGCCTCATGAATCCACACTTTGGGTATATTTACTGCTTGTGTGCAGAAAGGGAAAAAGGTCTCTCTCTTTCATTCCCCTCTCTACTACATTTCCTGCCTTTTCCCCAGGTGAGGATCCCTGGACCCACGGAGGGTCTTCTGTATGATAGAGAGGAGAGAGGGGGAAAACTGTGCCAGAGGCAACTGACTCCCCGCTCCTTTGCATGTGGAATCAGAGGAACAAGCCCCCTCAGTGTCTGTGTGAATGATTATTCTGAATCACAGACTTGAAATACAAGACCATAAAGCAACTGTAAAAAAATGGCAGCTCTGCTGAATTTCAGTAAAGAATTCATGCAGAGAAAGCTTTCATGCCTCAGTGAGCTCAGGGTCACTTCCTGATTTGCAGGCTAAATTCCATAGGCATCTATCAACTCACTCATTCACACACACATGCTCCTAACAGAACTTGCACAGACAGTCTTATTCTGGAACCTGCCTGAATAGCATAGCTAATAAAGGCACATATCTATACAAGTCCAAATAAAAATTAAGTCTAATGCTGAACACACACAGCAAACAAGTTAGAGTATATAGACATTTAGCACAGGGGGAATTCCAAAATTATTAATTCCTAGCTCTTCAGCACTAGTCTAAAAGGCAGTGTTTTAAATAGCAAGACAATAAATAGGCCACATCACATGTTACTCACCTCTGCAGGAAATGCCTTGGCTGTCTATGGCTTGTTTGCAGATACTGCAGTCTTTGGGTTTTTTAAAGGTCTTGTTTTTGAAAGTGTGAGAACTCGAAGCAAGGTTTTCAGGCTGGAATAGAGGAGAAAATGTCAGAGCTCTTGTCAACTTTTGAATGTTACTCTTTAAATGTAATAAAACAAATGAAATTTATAAATAGCCAAAACAACCACCACTTATTACATTATTCAACAGTACTCACTCAATCTCCTCAAATGCTGCATTACTGACATTGCATGGTGTAATATTTTGAACAATTACTGTAGAATTCATTATTACACTAAAGAATTAGGAGCCACTAAAAGGTAATTTAAGTGAGATTAAGCGTCTGTCTACTAACCTAATGCTTTCTCTATCGAAGACAGTTCCACTGGTTTAATTTAAATTGGTTTTAAGTTGATTTATGTAATGTAAGTAATGCCATATTGACTATTTAACTCATTGGTGCAAAAAGCTGTTTGGACATTCTTATTTCAGTTGCTAAATTGAAGTATGCTTGGTTTAAATCAAAGCAAGAATGTCTACACTGTCTTTTGTACCAGTTTAACTATATCCATTTAAAATCACACTTAAGTTAAATGAGTGTACTTTTTCTGGTGTAGGTAAGCCTTTAATGTTTTTCTTTGGATTGGTCCCACAATTACTGAAATAATTTATTTAAACAAATAAACAAACACACAAATAAACAGGATCTCTTATAATCAGGGATGGGAAAAGAGTAGACAACTCCATGAAGTCCACTGGGAACTTCAATATGCAGACCAGGAAGTACATAGATAATACAACAGTGAGGGCTATTGAAACCCCAAGACACAAAGAGAGAGAGACAACTCCCGGTTCCTCTCCAAAAGCCTAACATTCAAATCCATTAGCAAACTTTTAGGAAGCATCTCTTAATTATCTTAAACCACTTTTAAAATTTAATAATGGAAAATGATTTCTGTCTCTACTTCTGCAATACTGGATATTTTCACAAACCAAGAAAGACCATGCCACGAACTAGCGGGTAAAAATTCTGCCCCTCTCTCATCACTGGACAAAGCATGTCTACTGCAGAAAGGCAAAGCAGCAATAATGCCATGCTGGCTGCAAAATAGGATGGTCGTTGGCTGAAGTCCTACTTAGAAATGGGAAACAAAATTTGGTATATATTTAAAAAAAAGAAACAAAGACGCTGCTTTGGACAATGAAAATCTCAATAGAGTTTCTATAAGCCCCATATTTACCTCCCCCTTCATGCACACACACAAATCACTCTCCTTAGCTATTAGAATACAGTGCACATGTTTACTCTTGAGCAATTGCACTGCACTACTGCTGTCTAGTATACCTATCTGGAAACATGTCCCTCCATAACGGACAACCTAACTTGTAAGTATTGCTAGGAGCTTATAAGAACAATTTACAAACCCCTGAAGGGTGCAAACTTTCAAATGTTAGAGACAGCATGGTGCAATGGACAAGATTTGGGTTTGGTCTATGGTTCTGAAATTGTTCATTCATTTATTCATTGTGTGACTTTGCACCTTGTTTTCCCCATCTGTAAAATGGGGATCATGATATTTACCTTTCTTTGTGAAGTGCTGTGGGATCTAAGGATGAAAAGTGCTAAGTACTAATATTACTATACGTATCCAGAAGGAATTATTTGAAGTGAAGAAATAAAATTTAGGCTGAACTTCAGAAAAAACTGTCTGATAGTGAGATGTATTAAACTGTGGAATACTCTTCCTAGGGAAATGGTGGAAGATCCCATTCCTTTGGAATATTTAATACTAGACAAAACAGTCATGAATAAAGTTGTACTGCATTATTATTATGCCTTATTAATTATTCAGGCTGATTGCTAAGTGTATGCCTATAAAAGCTGGAGTCACAAAACTTCCTATATGTTTGAGGTATTTATAATCATCTTGTATACATTTGCTTAGCGCTACTTTACCATTAGCTGAAAATCATGACTATAGTTATGATGTATATTAAAGATGCACTGCAAAGAACATAAGTGCATTTGTGCCTTTTTCCATTCTTACATGATACAGGAATTGGCACAAATGATAAACAATACATCAAGTTTCTGCTCAAAGATCTTTTTCCTCTTTCCTTTGTTTACATCAGAAATAGGGACTTTTGAAAAGCTCCCTACGTAAGGAGCACAAGTCCCAGTTACATCACTGCAACTTCTCTGATTTCAGTGGAGTTACCCCTAATTCACACGGTGGTTAGTGAGGGAGCATTGGGGCCATTGAATTTAAAGACCTGATGATATTCTATGTTAGGGTTCTACAGTGTTGCACATCACCATAATGTCTAAGCAACTGCCACATAAAATCACCATAGCAAAAACAAAATTTCTAATGGACTTAGTGGAATCTCTGGAACGTCTCCCTTTTCCAGGTAAGAATTCTGGTTGAGGAGGTATTATTGGTTTTGGGTTTTTTAGATTTTATTAATTTTATCTTTTTTTTTGTGGTTGGTTGGCGTTTACAGGTAGTAGGTGTTGTTAGTGTGTTAATGTGATTCTTATGGTTGAAAGGCCTTCTCAAAGAGGACGTTTTTATAAGATTTCCTAAAGACAGTCAGGCTGTGGATTTGCCAGATCTTCCCTGGAAGTTTGCTCCACTGCCAGATCCCCTCCACCAAGAATGTTTTACCCCCACCTCTCATGCGCTTTACTCTGAGCGTGGTGATCTTCATTGTCCCAGAGGAGTACGGATGTTGCTGTTGTTTTCAGAGCAAAATTCAGTCTTTAACATGGCTAGGGCTTGATCCATTAACTAACCAATTAATCATTATAATTTATTTGTAATGTAAAGATCAATTTTTTTTTTTGTGGCGGGGATGTTTGAGGATAGTTTCTGGTCAGTACTATCTTTCATAGTAACAGAAGGGCACACACTTCTTTTTTCATTTGCTTGTTTTGCTGCTCAATTTTATATCTATTCTACAGTTGGCTCTCCAAGGAATTCATGTAACAATTCACGTAGTGGATGCAGTGGATAACATTATCAGTACATAACACTTTCATTGTGAAATGCGAAGGAGCCTGGATCAGGCTTCCTTTGTTATCACCTGGAATGGCGTTCTCAGTCCTCCAATAGGGATGGTGCCAAGAGGAAAACATGGGGAGGCAGCAACAATACTCCCACTTTCATAAGGTTCAGGGCTGGAATCTAAATTGCATTTAATTGTTAGGAGCCAAAATTGGAAGAGAGAGTGCAGCACCACAGGTTACAGACTGATTACCTGCCTGAGGGACAAACTGTAATTAGTGCTGGTCTTGATTGCTGGCATTATGCCATTTCTCTTTTTCAAAAAGCAATCTCTCTCTCTCTCTCTATCTCTCTCTTTAAACCACACAAGGAAACAGTCTGGGCCATGAATCCAACAAAGGCACAATGGAGTTATTCTAGATTTGCACCAGAATAACTGAGAGCAGAATCGGGGCCTTTGTGGAAATTCAGAAGTGGATCCTCAGCTATGCTGACTTCAAATATTTCTCATAGCTCACCATTTTTACTATGTAGTGACAGCACAAACAGCTATACGGTCTTCCATGTGTCATCAGATGTAAATTTACATCAGTGTTCAAACAACAGCCCAGGGGATTTGGGGGACATACAAAATTATCATGGGAGGAAGAATTTAATCCAAAAATGTGAATGATAATTGGGAATAATTTAAGAACACCTTACACAGATGCTCCAAAAGCCACAATCCCACAGCTGAGGAAGAAGGCTGTGCTGGTTAAAATAACAACCTACTTTAGAGGGGAAGTGAAGGCAGCTATATATATAACAAATGGAAGAAAGGGGAAGTTGATAGTAATGAATATAAATCAGAAGTGAGAAACTGCTGAACGTTGAGAAAGGAAACAAAGAGACACAAGGAGAAATCTATGGCCGGCAGAGTTAAAGACAATAGGGAGGAGTTTTTAAAATATTCTAGGAACAAAACTAATCCTGACAATAGTATTGGTCCATTACTCGATGGAAATGGTAAAATTATCAATAGTAATGTAAAAAAGGCAGAAGAGTTCAATAAATATTTCTGTTCTGTATTTGGGGAAAAATAGATAATATAGTCTCATCAAAGGGTGATAACACTCTTTCCATTCCACTAGTATCTCTGGAGGATGTTAAACAGAAATTATTAATGTTAGACATTTGAAAAATCTGTGTGGCCAGAAAACTTGCATCCAAGATTTTAATAAGAGCTGGCTGAGGAGCTCACTGGACCATTAATGTTGATGTTCAGTAAGTGTTGAACAGTGAAAGAATTTCAGAAGACTGGGAAAAAAAGCTAATGTGCCATTTTTTTAAAAATGGGAAGACCAGGATAATTATAGGCCAGTCTTATGAATATAATAATGGCCATCCTGGGTCTTACCAAAGGTCCATCTAGCTCAGTAGTGGCTCTCTGACTACCACCACTGCCACATATTTCTGGCAGTTGGAGGTTTAGGGACAACCAGAGCATGGGGTTGTGTCCTTGACCTTGGCTAATAGCCATTGATAGACCTATCCTCCATGAACTTATCTAAGTCTTTTTTGAACCCAGTTATACTTTTAGCCTTTACTGCATCCCCTGGCAATGAGTTCCACAGATTGACTGTGCATTGTGTGAAGAAGTACGTCATTTAGTTTGTTTTAAACCTGCTGCCTGTTCAGTAAGTTACTCTTCCCTATTCCATTCACGATTTTATAAGTCTCTGTCATATACTCCCTTAGTCGTATCTTTTCTAATCTGAACAGTCCAGTTTTTTTAATCTCTTCTCATATGGAAGCTGTACCGTACCCCTAATCATTTTTGTTGCCCTTCTCTGCAACTTTTCCAATTCTGAGATATATAGTGATATACATATGATATCAATCCTATGGAAGATAATGGAATGGCTGAGATGGGACTTGATTAATAAAGAATTAAAGGAGGGTAATGTAATTAACGCAAATCAACATAGGTTTACAGAAAAATCAATCTTGTCAAACTAACTTGATTTTTTTAAAATGAGATGGCAACTTGGTAAGGTAATCATGTTGATATAACATACCTAGACTTCTCTAAGACATTTGACTTGGTACCACACAACATTTTGATTAAAAAACTAGCTCAAGATCAAATTAACATAGCATATATTAAATGAATTTAAAAATGGCTAATAGGGGAATTGTAAATGGGGAATTGTAATTGTAAATGGGGAATTGTCACTGAGTGGGTGTGTTTCCAATGGGTTCCCTCATAAGGAATGGTTCTTGGCCTTATGCTACTTAAGATTTTTATCAATGACCTGGAAGAAAACATAAAATCATAATGGATAAAGTTTGCAAATGACATAAACAGTGAGGGAGTGGTAAATAATAAAGAAGACAGGTCACTGATTCAGAGCAATCTGGATCACTTGATAAACTGGGCATAAGGAAATAATATGTAAATATATACATGTAGGAGCAAAGAATGTAGACCATACTTACAAGGTGGGAGACTCTATTCTGGGAAGCAAGAATCTGAAAAAGATATCAGTTGGGGATGGATAACCAGGTGAACATGAGCTCCCAATGTGATGCCGTGGCCAAAAGAACTAATGTGATCCTGGGATGTATAAACAGGGGGACTCTTGAGCAGGAGTAGAGAGGTTATTTCACCTCTATGTTTGGAACAGGTGCAAGCACTGTTGGAATATTGTGTGCAGTTCTGGTGCCCACAATTCAAGAAGGATGCTCATAAATTGCAGAGGGTTCAGAGAAGAGCCATAAGAATGATTAATGGAATAGAAAGCATGCTTTATAGTGATAGCCTTAAGGAGCTCAATCTATTTAGCTCTACAAACAGATGGCTAACGGGTGACTTGATTACAGTCTATAAGATTGTACATGGGGAACAAATATTTAATAACGGGCTCTTCAACCTAGCAGAAAAAGGTATAACATGATCCAGTGGCTGGAAGATGAAACTAGAAAAATTCAGACAGGGAATAAGGCATAAATTTTTTAACAGTGAGGATAATTAGCCATGGGAACAATTTACCAAGGGTCATGGTGGATTCTCCATCACTGGTATTTTTTAATCAAGACTGGCTGTTTTTCCAAAAGATCTGCTCTAGGAATTACGTTGGGAAAGTCCTCTGGCCTGGGTTCCACAGGAGATCAGACTAGATGTTCACAGTGTGACTTCTGGCCTTGGAGTCTATGAATCTCAATTCTAAGAAGATGTTCGTAGTTTATAGCTATATCAAAGTACAAGAAACACTCTTTAGTTTCGGTTAAGATGAGAAGAGAGGCCCAAACCAGTTACGTTGGTTGACTTGGTTGACAGCAGCACTGACACAGCTTTTCAAACTTGGCAGAGGCTTAAACTGGATGATTACAATTACATCTATGGACAATTACATCACCTAGACATGCTCAAATACCAGGCCAGGGAATACCAGTCATTATTTACTAAAGGCCAGAACGAAACAGCTTGTGTACATTTTAATTCTAACCATATGTTCCCACTATCAAACTGCAACAGTGATATAGCATGTGTTTTTTAAAGGGTACAATGGGCTTTAGATCTTTGCATCAAAGATTCAAGTAAACACTCTAAAAAAAAACTCAGTACAGATAATCATCTTCTTGAAGACAAAATCCTAAAATGTTTAAAATTTCAAAATTTTAGTATATATACTAAATATACACACACAGAGAGACACACACATGCACACACATACGCAGTAACCTAGCTTGAATATAACTAAGCCATATGTTACTTCTAAATTGATTATTTTTCCCTAATGTACCTTAATAGTGTAAATCTGATGCTATATTACTCTATTGTATTCCTAGGAAGATAGAAAGAAAATGCATCCATGTGTGTTTATAGAATCAACATTTTGTACCAAACCATTAAATGCTTTTTATTGTTTCCTCTTTTGGGATAAGGAAAAATCCAAATGCTACCCCCAGAAACAATCCACTGTATCGCTTCCAGTTAATAGAAAACTATAAGCAGAGGGTCTATAGTCCCATAAGCATTCTGCACTTCAAACCACTCAGACCTATATAGAATTTTACATGCACAGTAAAAACCATGTAGCACAGCAATTGAACCATATCAACCCAAGATACTTTTTGCTCACTTCTTGCCTAAAGTCAGGCAAATATAATCCCTCCCCCTCTTTTCTTTAAAGAACTTACCGACCAATGCTGCAATTTCCTGCGGTTCTGCCTGCTCATTCCTGTACTGTCCAAGGTAGTTCTAAATCCACTATCAATGCAAGAATTTTTCCTTTTCTTTTTTAATACTGAAAAAAAAGGGAGCTAAGAGCAATGGGTTTCTCAAGTTGCTGCTCCCACGCTGCACGCACGCACGTATACACACACACACTGCTGCTACAGCAGCAACCCTTCAGGTGGGAGAGACTGAAAATCTTGGTAATTATGGCTCCAGAAGCACAAACCCCCTTTCAAGTTATTTTTTTTTATGGGCTAAGGAAATGCCCTACTTTGACCTCTTCTTATGGGAAGCCCAAAAGAAAAGTGCAATTAAGTGATGACTGAAAGAGTTCTTTATGATGAGGCTGGGCTCCTGGTTACAAAACCTTGCAGAGCCCAGTCACATACCTATTTCTGTGGGATAGCAACCAAATAAATCAAATAGCTAAGAGGGGGAAAAATAGTCAAGGGAAATGCAAGAGAATATGTTCCCACCACCACCATCTCGCCTGATATGAACTATTCATGTTTGCTTTTGACACTTTCCTTCCATTCCCCCCCTCCCGCACCCCATATCTATTATTTAACTTCTGTGCCATGAAGTTCCATATAGCAGCCAGTGACTTACAGCCACAGCAAAACAATCAAGGAAGAAGAAAATCTCATCGAGGTGCTTTTTGCTCTTTCCGACTGGAATTTCCCAATGTCGGGTTAGCCGTGACAGGAAATTATACCGCCAAACCCAAAGCATAAGAGTTGCTTTTATTCCTGCCTTGAACGACTTCAGATAGTTTCCCCCAATCATAAACAATGTTTTCAACATTTTGCTTTCTAAATCAGCACACCGTCTTCGCGTCAGGTTTCATTATCAGAAAATTGTTTAACATTGCCCTCTGTACAGAGGCCAAGCAATAGAATATTATCTCTCTGTAATCTAAAATAGTTTTTAGAACAGCAGCTGGTGTGACTGACATTTTTAGTGGCTGGATGGAGTGACTGCACCAAGATTCTTACTCAAAAATACCCCTTCACAACAAAATAGAGTGAAAAAACTAGGAAGCATTTTCCAAAACGAGCAAACATACCAAAAATCCCTACAAGCATGCAGTTCTTTTATGATAATTTTAATGTGACTAATCTGCTAGAAAATGTGCTACTGACTCATACATTTGAAGGTATATATAGTATTTGATCTCACAGACTTTCTTTAACGTAACGTGGTGGTAGGCATGTCCAAGTATATACATACATGAGTAAATATATAAAGCTGTGTAAATCTCACTATATGACAGAAGTTGCTCCTGCTCTAACAGCAGTCAACATGGAAATCCAGAGGATTTAATGTGTACTTAAATCAAGGTAGTCCCTTTCTTAGTGTCAGTGATTAGTCCCATAGCTACCGGTATGCAACATATATATCAACAGTGAAATAGATATGAATTGTGATGTACCTGGTTGATAACTTATCATCGCTGCCTACCATTACAAATTAACTTTGGAAAGATGGATGATAATAATACTAGCACTTAATATCCATAAACCACAAAGCACTTTACAATGGCAGCTAGGTGATCTGAGATGGGGAAAAGACTTGGCTGAAAGTCATAGTGCATGTCAATGCCTGAGCTAGGAACAGAACCCAGCTCAACTGGCTCCCAGTCAGTGGCCAGGATACTGCGGATCCTCCACTGTGATGCCTGTGACTCAGGCTGTGACATGTGTTATATTTGGAGCTGCTCCGCCAGGTGAGCCAAAGGGAAATCACCATCCCACTGAAACAGCAGCAGGTGTGCTTAGCCTTTATGCTTGCAAGCCACTCACTGAAATTTATTAAATATTTTCAGATGTTTTTCTACATTTTCAAATATATTGATTTATATTACAACACAGAATACAAAGTGCACAGTGATCACGTTATATTATTTTTATTACAAATGTTTGCCGTGTAAAAATGATAAACAAAAGCAATTGTATTTTTCAATTCACCTCATACAAGTATTGTAGTGCAATCTCTATCACAAAAGTGCAACTTACAAATGTAGATTTTTTTGTTCCATAACTGCTCTGAAAAATAAAACAATGTAAAACTTTAGAGCCTACAAGTCCTCTCAGTCTTACTTCTTGTTCAGCCAATCGCTAAGACAAAGAAGTTTGTTTACATTTACAGGAGATGTTGCTGCCTGCTTCTTATTTACAATATCACCTGAAAGTGAGGACAGGCTTTCAAATGGCACTTTTGTAGCCAGCGTTGCAACATATTTATATGCCAGATATGCTAAATATTCGTATGCCCCTTTATGCTTCGGCCGCCATTCCAGAGGATATGATTCCATGCTGATGATGCTCATTAAAAAATAATGTGTTAATTAAATTTGTGACTGAACTCCTTGGGGAAGAACTGTATGTCTTTGACTCTGTTTTACCCGCATTCTGCCATAAATTTCATGTTATAGCAGTCTCGAATGATGACCCAGCACACGTTTGTTTTAAGAACACTTTCACAGCATGTTTGACAAAATGCAAAGAAGATACCAATGTGAGATTTCTGAAAATAGCTCCAGCACTTGACCCAAAGTTTAAAAATCTGAAATGCCTTCCAAAATCTGAGAGGGACGAGATGTGGAGCATGCTTTCGGAAGTCCTAAAAGAGCAACACTCCGATGCGGAAACTACAGAACCCGAACCACCAAAAAAGAAAGTCAACCATCTGCTGGTGGCATCCTACTCAGATGATGAAAATGAACATGCATTGGTCAGCTCTGCTTCGGATCGTTATCGAGCAGAACCCATCATCAGCACGGACACATGTCCTGTGGAATGGTGGTTGAAGATGAAGGGACATATGAATCTTTAATGCACCTGGCACATAAGACTTTTGCAACGCTGGCTACAACAGTGTCATGCAAATGCCTGTTCTCACTTTCAGGTGACATTGTAAACAAGAAGCGGGCAGCATTATCTCCTGCAAATTGTAAGCAAGTTTGTTTGTTTGAGTGATTGGCTGAAGTAGGACTGAGTGGACTTGTAGGCTCTAAAGTTTTACATTGTTTTATTTTTCAATACAATTATTTTTTGTAAATAATTCTACATTTGTAATTTCAACTTTCAAGATAAAGAGATTACACTACAGTACTTGTATGAGGTGAATTGAAAAATACTATTTTTTTTACAGTGCAAATATTTGTAATAAAAAATAAATATAAAGTGAGTACTATACACTTTGTATTCTGTGTTGTAATTGAAACCAATATATTTGAAAATGTAGAAAACATCCAAAAATTTTTAAATAAATGGTATTCCATTATTGTTTAACAATGCGATTAACTTTTTTAATCTCTTGACAGCCCTAATTGTAAGATATTTTAAGATGGAGCCATACCACTGGGTGACATCAACAGGCCAAAGGAGGCAAAGAAAAGGAAAAACAAAGGCAAGTATGTCCAGTGAAAAGCTGCTTTGAGAAGCTATTGTTTAAACCGCATGAGAAAACATCTTATTTTTTAAAAATAATAGAGGATCCCACACTCTTTATTATTATTATTTCAATGATATTTAGAACCCCTAGTCAAGGACCAAGACCTCACTACGCTGGGTGCTATACAAAACATAGAACAAAAAGTCCCTGCCAGAAAGAGCTTACAATCTAAGTAGAAAAGACAGTGGCGGGTCAGTGGCAAAACTAGGAACAGAACCCAGCTCACCTGACTTCCAGTCCAATACCCTATTCACGAAAATACATAACCTCCCAATTGAAGTGCCTCACAGTTATGGTTGACACTGAGCTTTGCAATTATACTAGGGATTAAATCCCTTTGTTGAGCATCAACACCAATGTGTACCCTCACCAAATTTAGAGTAGCACCTAGTCTAAGCGCACAGCTGGAATGTTTTGGAAACTTACAAATAAGTCTACTTAACAGTTTAGGAGTTGGCCATACTGCGTCAGACTAATTGTCCAGCTAGCCCAGTATCCTATCTTCTGATCGTGGCCAATGCAAGATTCTTCAGAGGGAATGAACAGAAGAGGTCAATTTATCGAGTGATTCATCCCCTGTCATCCAGGCCCAGCATCTGGCAGTTAGAGGTTTAGGGACACCCAGAGCATGGGGTTGCATCCCTGACCATCTTGGCTAATAGTCAATAATGGATCTGTCCTCCATGAACTCATTTAATTCTTTTTTTGAACCCAGTTATACTTTTGGCCTTCACAACGTCCCCTGGCAATGAGTTCCACAGATTGACTGTGCATTATGTGAAGAAATACTTCCTTTTCTTTGTTTTAAACTTGATGCCTATTAATTTCATCGGATAGGTTACATAGCACAGTTAGTAGTTCTGCAATTTTATCTTTGAGTTCTTTCAGAACTCTTGGGTGAATACCATCTGGTCCTGGTGACTTATTACTGTTTAATGTATCAGTTTGTTTCAAAGCCTTCTCTACTGACACCTCAATCTGGGACAGTTCCTCTGATTTGTCACCTAAAAAGAACGGCTCCTCTTTGTGAATCTCCTTCACATCTGCAGTGCAGGCTGATGCTGACCATTCATTTAGCTTCTCTGCAATGCCTTGTCTTCCTTGAGTGCTCCTTTAGCATCCTGATTGTTCAGTGGCCCCACTGATTGTTTGGCAGGCTGATGCACTTAGTTTTTGTGTCTGTTGCAAGTCGCTCTTCACATTTTTTTTTGACCTGCTTAAATTAGACTTTTACACTTGACTTGACAGTTTATGCTCCTTTCTGTTTTCCAGTATCTGAAATAATGCCTTATTTTACAAGAGAGTGAAAAACTTTGATCTCCAACCAGAAAAAGCTTGGACACAGCGAGTTTTAAATGTAGCACATATGATAATCCAAGTTCTCCCTAGCTTCCTGGACCCTGACCCAGTTTCAAATCCTTCTTCCCATGAAAGCTGGTAGCCATACATGTGGGTAGGTGGGTGGGGTGGCATTGTCTGAGCAGAGGCAGTGAGCAGGGCAGACAGATTCATGCTGCTTCAAGCATTTCCTGGGCAACCTCTTGTGCCCCTGTGGAAATTCAAGTTGCCCTCCCTTTGCCAAGTCACAAGGGACCATCTTCTGTACTTGAGATGAAGCTCCCCCAGGAAACAGCTGACTCAGAGGGATGTAATTTATTTTTCCCCAAGCTAGCAAGAGTGAATATTCGCGTATGTTTCACTGTTCCCTTTGTCAATATAAAATACTATTAGCTGTTCATATTGTAGGCCACAGCTTTTGTTTCATCAACCCTTCAGATTTTTATTTTGCAAATCCTCATGTTCTAGAAAATACATGGGCTTGTATTAAAAAAGGCCCAAGAGAGTCGTCATTATTCCAGATACTGGAAAAATCTTTCTCTCTATCTCATCGTCATCAAACTGGCACTTGTTCCATGTGAGTCAGATGCACAAGAAGTGCCTGAAAAGAGTCAAAGGGCAAAGTGTGTCATGAAAACTCGTTGTCACAAGCTTATATTTCTTTTTTTAATGAACTAGCTTTGTCATCTCAAAGGCTGAAATCCTGCACATATAAGAAGTGAACTATTTTTTTTAAAGTTAGTGAGATGCTATGCATGCATCCAAATAACAGAATTTTCGAAATATTAGAAAAATGAGATTGAGCCTGACTACAGCAGACTGAGTTTCATCTTTAATTTCATTTTCTAAGAAACGTATTGACAGACATTGGAAAGCCAAAATCCACATACGCACACGTGATTACACTTTACATGATCAGAGTTTTGATTCTTTTATTATAATCCTTCTGCATCTAGAATCCTTAATCCACCTCTGACCACTGGAGATGTATTCTCACAGCTGCATTAAAACACCACACAGGCAAAGCATGTGCTTCTCTGGCTATATTTAGATTCATGCATATTTCCTCCCTCCACCATTGATAGTCCTTAATGAAGCTGCTCACGGAAACAGCTAATGTGGGGGGACGGGGATGGCAGGGGCGGGTCAGGATTATGCAGAAACCTTCCAGCCCTACTTTCTCTTCTGTGCTCCCATGACACAGTGCAGCGACTCAGGGGGTTCACTACCACAAAGCCACCAATGGATGCCTCTTATATTAAGCTGCACACCCAGACAAGAAAAAGCGAGGGTGTGGGGGGGAGGAAGGGGGAGAGGGAGAACAGAGAGAAAGAAAGAGAAAATGAATTGATACAAGGAGAACTGCAGCAGCTGTGTGCCAGAGCAATGGACAAAGTCAACAGCTGAGGGGGCTGAGGAGGCACGTTAGTAAACTAATCATGGAGAAATGGGAGCCTCCAACCAAAAAACTCTGATTAAGCATTTTAGCAGTCTCACCAGTTACGAAGCTGTTTCACACCTGGAGTCATATTCAATGCAGCATTCCTCCTTGGGACAGATGTAGCACACTATGTTTATTACATATGAAACTAATTTTTCTGGGACAAGTTTGTGGGAGAGGGTCTGAATATTGCTATCTTGTTTCTCTGAGTGCATCTTTTCACCTCATTCCCCCTAGCCCCCAAGGATGAAATAGAGGAGAAATATCAAAAATGCATAGGCATAAAAGCTTAGTAAATAGCATTTGCTCTGTGGTCCTGTGCTCTGGACATGAAGTGCACCCGTCAGCTCTATGACTAATGAAAAGTACACATGGAAAGTTCATAAATCATGGAAATATTTGCCTTGAATCAGATGCTACCTTCTCAGTGCTTTTCCTATCCAGTGAAAACCTGTCTTCAGTGACCACTCTAGAGACCATAATGGAGAGTTGCTTAAGAATAGTGGTGATCTAATAATGGTGGAGCAGAACTGTGCTCAGTACTTCAAGGACATCTCTTAAGACAGGAGAATGCCCGATGAGGGTGGACTCTGGTAAAGGCATCAGTTTTGCCACAGCAATTTCTCAATGGTTCGCTAGATGCTGGGAAGTATAAATGGATTCTAAATATTCTGGGCCAGATTCCCAGCCCTTTTGTGCCCCCCTGAGCAGTGCAAAGAGGGCATAACTCAGTACAGCTGGACAGTTAACACAGCTGGAGGGAATTCTCAACTAGTCTAAAGCCAGCAGAGTCAACTCCTGTGCCAGTCTCCCCCGGCATAGGGAGCACTAGCAGAGAGAGGAAGCATGACAAAGTGAGATTGCAGGGATGAAGTGCAGGGTTTGTTCCTTTACAGCAATTCTCAGATGGCTTATAACCTCCTAGGAACTCCAGTCAGTTGTTGTAAATTAGAGCAGCCTCTAGGCTGCTTTAACTTATGTCAGGTCTAGGGCACTTTCAAAATCAGGTGCCCCCCCGCTCCTCTCTGCCCCCCATCACTCCCCCTTATGGCCACTAAAAAGTGGGAGTGCATATTCTCCTGGTCCCCCTGTTCCAGCGCCCCTGCCCAGAACATATTTAAATGGGGTGAAGCTCTTCTCTCCACAGAGAACCAGCGCAAGACCTGTGCATAGGGTGACAGGTGTCCGGTCGAAAAGGGATCCTGGTGGCGCCGGTCAGCACTGCTGACCGGGCCACTGACTGTTCGGTTTGCGGCACCATGTAGTGGGGCTGTCAGGCTCCCTGCTAGCTGCCGCGCTGCATGGCTCCCGGCTTGGGAAGCAGCTGGCATGTCTGGCTCCTGGCCTTAGGGGCTGCCGCGGGGCAGGGGGGGTGTCCCCATTCTGTCCCCCTCCCCCTGCAGGTGCAGCTCCCATTAGTTGGGCAGGGAAGGAACTAGCACGACTGGTGAGTGCTCAGCAGGTGGCTGTTGAGGGGTCACGTGGCGCGTGCCTCTCCCGTTGCTGCCCGGCCCTCTTCTCCTCGCGCTCCTCATGTGGCTGGGCTCGAGCTGGGGCACGTGGCCCTGCTGCGAACTGTGGTCTGTCGCCCCATCGCTGGCACCCAGGCGTTGGAGGTCTGTGTATCCCCGTGTCCGAGTGCTGGGAATGGGGCTGCACACCCATCCCCCTCACTGTAACCCTCCCCGTCCCACCCCTGCCCCACCATCCCCCTGACTGCATCCCTCCCCTGTCCCATCCCGTTCTGCCCCCCGCACCTATCCGTCCTGGCCCTGTACCCCTTACAGTGCTCCCCCACCCATCCTCTCCACCTCCCAGAGCCACCACCCCCATGTCCCTCACCCCTGCACCCCATTCACCTCCATACACTGCTGTGCTCCTGTTATATCCCTGTACCCTCCTGTGCCCCCCACATCCACATACAGCTGTAGCCTTCTGCCTCCCCCTGCATCCCCCCACATATCCCCTCTACTCCCGTCTCTCCTTCACTGCCCTCTCTCACCCCCTCCCTGCTCTTGTCCTTGGCCCCTTTCCCTCCCCATCCTCTCTCCTCCACACCACACTCCATCTTTTCCCATGCAACCCATGCTCCTCCCTTCCCAGCTGGGTGATTTAGGCAGCCCCTGGAAAAGTGTATGAAAAAGTGTCTCTGTGTAGGCAAGTATGTGCATGCATGCCTTGTATGTATGTAAGATACTGTGTTTCTTTGTGTAGGGAGGCAGGCGTGTGTCTTCCCTATGTGTGTATACCTGTGTGAATAAAATTTGCAGCCTAACTCTGACTTTTATTTCTTTTGCTCGTTTGTACACAAAAACATTGCTGACATAAAATATGTGGTATTCATTTCATAACAAGTTTTTAAAAGAGAAGGGAACTCTAACAGAAATGTATTCTTTCTTAAAAAGTAAATGTTGACTAGTAATTGAAGAAAAGCCAATGTATAATACTTTCTCCCCACCTTCATCTAGCTACATTATCAATTCTTTGTTGCATACCCTCTCTTTTTATGTGTATGTCCAGCACCTACCACCCTGGAGCCCTGATGTGAGAGAGTTAGTGAGAGATACCCAGATAATCCCGGCAAGTGACCCGCACACACACACTGCAGGGGAAGGTGAATAATCCCCCAGGTCTCTGCCAATCTGATCAACGGGAAGATTCCTTTCCAATCCCACATATGGCCATCACTTAGACCCTGAGCATGTGAGTATACATTCTGCTCCACTGAAATCAATGGCAAAGCTCTCGCAGGCTTTATTCAAGCAGAATCAGGTACTATGCTCTTTTATGAAGCAATTATCTGTACACTGGATGTTATACATAGCCTCTTGTTTCGCCCTAAATTATAAACGCAAACCTGATGCTTAAAAGAAAAAATGGTATCTAACTTCAATAGTGCAAAAATTATACTGATAAATTGGAAAAATCATAAACCATCAGTGTTCAATAACAATATGAGTTAGAGCTGTTTATCAGTAAAACCTGGTGGAAAAAACAAACATGACAACAATATAGTGTGTTTCATGGCAGGTTATGCCATCAGTTCATCACGTCTGGCCCTCCAATATGGGCCGCTGCCTGGTGCTTCAGAAGGACATAACTGAAATCTAAAATTCACCTAGCCAATTATTCAATGCAGTACAGAAGGGAACATTTTCCCTTTTTACCTGCCTGCAATCTGCTTCTATCCTGAAGAATATTTGATTATCCTTATCTCACCTTGCATAACAGCTCCTGCTAAGAGCAGTAACCAAGACAAATGTGTGTTAAAATAGTCCTGTATTTCTGAGCATTTTGATTCAAAGTTATAGTAATCATCATCTAATCTAAAGTTCACAATATTAATCACTCCAATTTTAAGGGAAAATAATATGAACCTTTTCTCTCCAATGGCTGAGTTAGCTCTTTTTAAATTAGCATTATTCTTTGTAACTGTAATTACTATTGAAATCACTATAGTTTCCTGGGAAGGTACAGTTTATTTCCTTCAAATTTTATACACTACAATGCTCAAAAAAATGTGTGTAAATAAATTATAAGCTTCTGGAGCTATACTGTTATAGCAAATTGTAGAGTATGGTGCTAAAGATTCAATAGCGAACAATAGTGAGAAAGGTAGATTGTTATAATTTTTAAAAGATTAATACCAAGCTTCCACAACAAACTTATCTGTCTTTCAAATTAACTGATTCATAAGAGTTTGATTCTTCTAGCTAACCACCAAAATTTAATGTGCCCCACAGGATTTTTATGTAAAAATTGCCATACAACTTCAGAGCAATGGTATATCTATTCCAGTATGCAGAGGCTTAACAGGAAAGTGTTAAGGAAAAAAGGGGGGAATAATCTTTCCACAAAAGAAGTCAGTTATACCATGAATCCTGAGATTTTACATTACATGTAAATTGTATCTAAGGTTCACAGGGACTTAAATCCCAGGTTTGGTTTGGGATCCCTTCCTACAATTGAGAATTCAACCAACAAGTAAACATTGCATTCCTTCAGCTCTAATTCCGATATTGAACCTTACTCATGTGATGGCCCATTGCTTTCTCATATAAGTAAGGTTTGTCGTCCCCAAGTTCCACTTTCTTAGATTAGAAACATTTTACTACCTGACTTCCACACAAACCTGCTGAAATCTATTTTACTGGAGAAGAAATTCACCAAAGTCATTATAAGAGGGATGAAAGATTCTCCTTTCAACATTCACATGTAGTTCCCATTATTAGTCTTACAGCCTCTGGCTCAAGCCCTCCAGTCAAAATACGTAGCCAAAAAAAATATACTGCATGGAAATGCCACTCTCCTAGGGTATGTCTACAGTACAAAATTATGTCAATCCAAGTTACGTCAACTTACAGCTGCTGCAGTAATTAAATAGCTTTTGCATGTCCACATTATGCACCTCGCGTGGGCCATGTGTGTCCTCACCAGGAGCACTTGCACAGATTTAACTGTCAATGTGGCCATTGTGGGATTGCTTCTGAAAGGCAACAACAGTTGATGTAAACAACACAATGTCTACACCAGCGGTTCCCAAACTTGTTCCGCCGCTTGTGCAGGGAAAGCCCCTGGCGCGCCGGGCCGGTTTGTTTACCTGCCACATCCACAGGTTCAGCCGATCGCGGCTCCCAGTGGCCGCGGTTCACTGCTCCAGGCCAATGGGAGCTGCTGGAAGCGGCAGAACAAGTCCCTCGGCCCGCGACACTTCCAGCAGCTCCCATTGGCCTGGAGCAGCGAACCGTGGCCACTGGGAGCCGCGATCGGCCGAACCTGTGGACGCGGCAGGTAAACAAACCGGTCCGGTCCGCCAGGGGCTTTCCCTGCACAAGCAGAGGAACAAGTTTGGGAAGCACTGGTCTACACTGACACTGTGCTGACCTAACTACATAGACGCTGACTCTACACCTCTCATTTAGGTAGAGTTATTAAGCTGGTGTAGTGGGTGAGTTACATTGGCAGGAGTGACATTTTAGTGTAGACACTTGCAGAATTAGGTCAACATAAACTTTATGTCAACCTAATTCTAGTGTAGACCAGGGCCTAGCTAACAACCTCACCAAAACTGTTCACACATTCTTTGAGTCACAAACAGTAGTTAAAGGATTTTATTTTTCTTCCTGCATGACCTGAAAAGCTCCTGCAAATCTTTGGGCAATTTCAAAACTAATCAAGCCATCAAAATACTTTAAGTACATCTCCCTTACAGAATTAGCCCATTTCAAAATGCTTTTTACATGCTTGTTAAAGCTTTTTATCCTCTGGGTCTGCAGGGTTAACGTTCCCTAAAGGCGGTTCTAGGAAGCTAACACCACTCTATAGGATCAAAGACCATATTTTTCTTCATCTGTGTCCTTCAGTGAATTCTAAAAGCCCTGTAGTTTTTAAAGATAAAAACCATTCCATTAAACATAGCTTCATTACAAGGGTAGGAGACACAATAAAAAAATATAGACCACTTTTGTTCTTAAGGAAATAAAAATAAAATCTTGATTTTCTTTATTTTCAGGGCCCGTGTGATCATATTTACAACCAGCCAAACAGAGCAGAGAACTCAATTAATCAGAAAGTGTAATAAGACCTACACTGGGATAGTCCCAATGAACAGAAAGAAACCTACAAATTCTTCTGCAAAGGAAGAGAGGGAAAATAACTAAATCTGAACATATTACAGACTTTCTAACTCGTGTGTGACCAGCTGAATGAAAATGGTGAATCTAACCTTGCCATAGAAATCAGTTGTTCAGTAGTATCCCTGATAAAGCAATGGTGAGGAAAATGCATGCTAGATTCTAAATTTGGTTCACAAAATATTGTAGCCCTTTTCAAAGCTGATCATCAAAGACAATACAAATCAATGGATGGCTGTTTTTCCTCATCACTCTTGAGAGCAACAGTAGAACTTTTAAAAATTCATGGAAGTAGTGATATACCACCTGCCATTGGCAAGTCTATGCCTTCATGTGATCAACAACAGAAATAGTGGAGAGCAGGACTTCAGATGAAACATCAACTTTATCAGAAATCTCAGAGGTGGGGTTGAAGGGGACAATAATGCGTTTTAAATATTTGCTCCTTCGTATTTAGGATACACTGCAGTGAACGATAATCTATATCAGAGGGACAAGTCCTTCCTTTCTAGAGATAAATTCAGGATGCCAATGTCTGTGACCCAACAAGAACCATCTGAACTTGTTCACCATGCTGCTTTCTCTGCCAGTCCATTCCCCTGTGTATGGCTGGGACTGGAAGAAATATGCTTTAAAAAGATATCACACCCCAAAAGCTTGGAATTCACTACATAAGCAGCTGTAGTTAAATGCAAATTCTTTGTATGGATTACGAGGCTATTAGTGATAGAAATTTGCATATGAAACTATATTGAAAAATTTGTGTGACTGGAATTTTACAACTTTAATATATTAATAGGAAGTATATGTTCTTAAATTTATTTACTTCCTTGTTTCTGAAATTTACTATTTTATGACATATACTAATGGAAGCAACCTTAACCAATTTATTACTATATTTTTATTTTGATATAAATGTCTATTCCTTTACTGAATCTCACTGAACAGGGGTACTCAGGATTTATTCTCTATTTAAATGTTTATTTCGACACTAACTGGGAAAAACCAGGCCATAAAAAAATAGTGTGCGCATTTTTTGCTATGTTGAGAAAATGAAGCTGTATCTTGGCTCAAAAAATCTCTAATCTCATAATGCCCAAGCAAGAAATGGTGTATTTAGCAACTGGGTTTTTATTGTTATTCCCTTGCAAATGTCACTTCAAGCCCCAATCATTATAGATAAATCAGGTCAAACAAAACTATTTCATTATCATATATTCATGTCTCCCTTAGAAGTTAACTTTAGTGCCATTCCCAAATCTACAGTGCAGAGTTACCAATTCTATCCTAGAAGACAATCACATTCTTCTCACTGGTCACTGGAGGATTTGTGGCAATCTATTTATCTTTGTATTTTTTCCCAGTTTTTCTGTGTGGTCTTTTAAAATGAACCTGTGAGAGCATGTTGATCAACAACATTCTGCTTTGCTAACAACAATTTTTTTTAATGCATCACCTATTCCTTTTTCTCTCATATTATGAGATTAGCCATCCCTCCACCCTGAGGACATACCCCACAAAGCATTTATTAAATGGTGACATGGTTTATTGGAGCAGAGAGCATTCGTACATACATAGTTGTGTTCTCCTGCTGTTATTAACCAGGGACCGAATTCCATGATATAGAGTCCATGCTATCCAAAACACTCCCAGTGACATCAGTGAGAATTTCGAACAAGCAAGGACTGTGGAGCTGGGCACCAGGTGGTGTTACATTTCTACTGAAATCCATAAACATACAAAATGACAAAACCAAGTGTTTATGGTTCAAAATATTGTTTTTCCAACAAAATTGCTACAACTCGCAACAATTTTTAAAATGTTTGCAGGGGATCAGTATTAGCTTGGTGGCAGCAGACTTGCCATGCACTGCAACAACCAGGAAATGAAGCCTCTTATTCTGATCTCTGCGTTCCTTCCTTTTCTCAGATTAGTAGGTCTAGCATCCCTGCCATTTGAACACTGGCAGAATTAGCGCAATACCGCACAAGCTGTTCAGGCCCTGGCAGTGGCATCCTCATGGCAGAGCAGCATAGCCCAAGCTGTTTCAGTGAAACATTACTATAGTGAAGCATGAGCAAGGCTGAGCCCTGGTCATGTGAGAATTCAGCTTCTGCCTTTAAGCTGCAGAGGGCTCTCATACTAAATTTAATGCATTAGATAATGTTCAGCTGAGGTATATGATCTAATGCTTTCTCTGTACTCCCAGGGGATTAGATAATTGATTGGTGAAGCATGCTGAGTTATAGTAAACAACATGTCTGCATCAGGACAGCCATCAAAGTGTATTTAGTTCTATTCATCATCAACTTTTTATAGCCAAAGCCCTTGGATTGTTTGAAACAGGTTTTTCTGAATCACACTCAGTTGCCTCCTTGCCACCCTTAACAATATCCATTTACAAAAGTCACTAAGTATATTGGAGAGGTGGGATAATGCCTTCCCTCTTCTCTCATAATGAACTCCACCTCCCTTATTAATAGCCACTCCCTTCCTACCCCTTTCCTCTAGCAGAGGAGGCAGAAAAACAGCTGTCTTCACAGATGACATCAAATCTGTTCTCTGGCTGACTAGCAGAGAATGCTGATAATTGGGGCTGTCTGCTCCAACTCATCCACGAAAGCAACAGCTTCTACTAGCCTGAGGCCTACACACTTGAGTCCTTCCCTGCCAGCTTTTTGAATGAGCCAAGATAATGCAAGAGAGTTGAATGTGATCTTCATGCTTAAGCCAAGAGTCTAATGCATTTCTGAAAACAGAAATCAGATACGATGTATAAAATGATTATACATCCCTTGCTCTGTCAATACATCCCCTTGTTCTGTGTGACCTGGGCAAGTGTGTTAAACTGTGATTATTTTCAGAAAAGAGATTACATGAAAATAGCACCTCCTTATTCAACCAATCTGCTCCCTGCTTGTTGTCAACCACACCTGCTCACTTTGTGACAAAAAGATGATTTTAAATACTTAATTAGCTTCTGTTATCTCTGTGAAGCCCACACAGCTACAGCAGAGCTGGATTCTATTCTGGACTGCCCATCATCAACACACTTATTAACTAAGAGCCAAAGTCTCCCATGAGTTTCATCAATGTAAACATGGGCAGCAGGTATCATAGGCTGGGGAAGGCGGTACCTCCCCAAACAGCCGGAAGTGGGCCTCGCCCATGCTCTGCCCCCAGACTCCCCCTCCTGCTTCCCGCTCTGTGTCTCCACCTGTGTGGTGGCCCCACCGTGGGCTGCGCCGCCCATACTGCTGGCACTCCGGGGCTAGGGGTTTTGGGGCCATGCCGCCCGACCTGCCAGTGCTGGGGCTGTGCCACCCGCCCTCCCAGCCACTCTGGGGCTGAGGAGCCTTCGGCCACGCTGTCTTCCCTCCCGATGCTCCGTGGCTGAGGGGGCTGCGGCCGCAGCGCCCACACTCCTGGCGCTCTGGGGCTAGGGCTGTGCCACCTGCACTCCCAGCGCTCCTGGGTTCGGGGGGTTGGGGCTGCGCCGCCCGCACTCCTGGCGCTCCAGGGATGGGGGCGCAAGCCTGGGGCGGAGGCCAGCAGCCGCGGTGGGGGGGCTCTGGGCTCCAGCCCTGTTTGGGGGGGCATGCCTCAGGCAGAAGATGCGGGACTGGGAGCTAGCCTCCCCCCAGCCAGCAGTTCACACTCCGCCCATCAGTGTAAATCCAGAATTTAACTTCATTAAACTCAGCACTGAAGAAACAGATCAAATTTGCTGCACATTTTCAAATGCAGCATGTTTAACTCAGATTACAGAGTCGTGTAACTTAACTTCATTCTAACTATACTTATACAGCTCAGCTGGACCCAGCTTGCTGGTGATGATGCACAAGTCAGAAAGAAAATCCCTGAGGGTTTTATCCTGAAATCTTACTTTCAGATCACAGGTAGAATCGGAAGGGTTAGGAAAAAAACATCTGTTTACCAACTGAGCACATATTTGGTGTGAAAAAATCACGCCACAAACGCATGAAATGCAACTTTTTTGTCAGATCATTAAAAAGGAAAAAAACTGAAACAAACTGTGTCTCAATTTCCCCTTCTGTTAAATGAATAATCATACTCAGCTACTTCACAGGGACTGTTGTGAGGATGAATTAATGTTTGTTAAGTGCTGAAATTCTAGGATCAAAGGGACTATGGAAGTTCAAGTTCTCTTTGCTTTCTCCTTCTTCTTCTCACCTTCCTCCTTCCCAACCCAACCAGATCCTTCCGTTTCCCCCTCACTTCATCCTTCCATTCCTCAGACTTCCAGCTCCTCCTCCCTGTGCAACACACTACTACTTCCCCCACAGGGTCCCCAATTCCATCTTTTTTCAACCCCAAAAACTCTTTATAACCCAACTTTTTCATGCTACCTACCAACATGCTCCATAGACTGTTGCTCGTTCTCCCCCATCAAAACCAACTACTTTTGATGGGGTCACATTACGAAAATAGAAGGTCTCAGCTCTGGAACTCTTCCTCTTGGGCACTGAGTAGCATCTCTGTTGGAATTAAACATGCTCTCAAGCCAAAGATGTCCCAACATACATTGCCTCCTCTGATTCGAAGGAAGCCCAAAATACTTACAACCAAGTTGCTGCAAATCAAATAGTTTCTTAAATGATTAAATGCCTGGGTTGATCTAATGCTGGGGTCCTCAAACTTCATTGCACCGTGACTCCCGTCTGACAACAAAAACTACTACACAGGCCCAGGAAGGGGGACCGAAGCTTGAGTTCACCGAGTCCCTCTGCTCCAGGTGGTGGAGCTTGGGCTTTGGCTTCAGCGCTGGGCCATGGGGATCAGGCTTTGGCCCAGGGCCCCAGCAAGTCTAATGCCAGCCCTGTGACCCCATTAAAACAGGTTTGCAACCCACTTTGGCGTCCCGACCCACAGTTTGAGAACTGCTGATCTAATGTTTTATATAGTCCAGCCTGTAGACCTGACAAATATCAAATAGCAAGGTAAATGGAGAGGAAACTTTTGCTATTTATTAAGATCTCTGGAGAAAAAATGTCTCCCCTCAGTCTTCTACATTCAGATGCCATGATGAAATCAGGCCCCCCAAAAATAAGGAGACTGGCTTAAAAATCATGAGATTTTAAAGAATGCTACATTTTGGGTTCTGGGTTTTGAATTGTTAGGAGTCATGACTCCTCCACATGACTCCTCCTTCTAGCCCTCCACAACCCTGAGGGCTAGAAACTTACTTCAAAAGAGAAAGAAAAAAGAAAGAAGGACATAATGTGAAAGTCACAATAAAATTATGAGAGTTGGCTTAGATTGCACATTGATGTGCTTAGAATGGGTGCACTCCAAATTTCATTTCAGTTTCAGAGTTGGGTTCATGGTTCCAGCAGCATTCCTTGTTAAATGTCAGAACTATTGCTGGAATTAGTAATACCTCAAAACAAGAATGAACTTTTGAATTGTGTCCAGTGTACTTCCCCATCTCATAAGGCTGCTGAGGATTAATTAACTGATATTTTTTAAATGTTTTGGAGATGGAAACTGATATATAAGTGTTAAAATGCTATTACTGGCAATAAAAAAAATTGCCTTCCCAACTCTTGACCCTATCTCTGTAACAAAGAAAAAAGGTTACAAGAGAAAGCTACTAAGTCATGGCCTAATAAGTTGTTAAGAGAAACACTGAGTCAGCTGTATGCATTGGCAGGAAAAAAGTATACAAAGTATTTTGGACAGAAAT
Source organism: Natator depressus (assembly GCF_965152275.1). Classification (NCBI taxonomy): domain Eukaryota; kingdom Metazoa; phylum Chordata; order Testudines; family Cheloniidae; genus Natator; species Natator depressus. The sequence goes on along the minus strand of NC_134235.1, from coordinate 164,261,190 downwards.
GAGAAATCAGTCAGCAGTTTTATTCTTTCCTTGATCTTGCAAACTGGGATTCTTCACAAGCAGGAACCCACTGAACAAAGTAAACAACTGAATTCAGCAAATATACCACAGTGTGTCAATGGTATATATGGTACTGCATGTATTTCTTCAAGCATGTTTATGTCTAAAGTTTAGAAAATAGCATTAATATATAGCAGCCTTTAATTCTGTACATTACCATTAATCAGCGGTATAAAGCTTTTACAATTTTTAATTTTATTTACATTGCCCCAAACTACCTCTGCAAATGAATGTAGTTCCCTCAGAAAAGATCCACAGTTCCAAGCACGGAGCTAGTCTGGCATGGGGTGACCTTTGTTCACCAAACCACAGCCATATTGTACATGGCCCCCTAGGACGTGAGTGTTCCAGATGGGCATAGTCATTTTGGTCTCAGTAGGAAACCAATACATGCCCTGCCCATCCAGTTTGCAAACATTCCCTCTGCAAACATTTACAATCCATGCATTTTGCTATCCAATCACTCTACATACCTTCCAGTCATAAAGATACTTGTGCCTATATTTCTTTTATTTGGTTCATTTTCATTACACACAGGACTCATGGGCAGTAAAATAGAGTGAAACATTTTACAACCTGCAACCCACAGCAGCACAGAAACCATAAGGAATTTGCAGATGTGATTACCTTCTTCTAAGTTAAAAGCATTACTTCAGAAAGGTCATTTCATAAAATGGGTTGATTTGCTGAAGAATGAACATACCTCAGCTTGTCCAACAGCCAATCCTCCAGACGAACTCTTGTCAGCCTGGTTTAAACAAAGGGTTCCTTTAATTAGTGAAATATTACCAACTGACTGGGCAAATTCCAAAAATACTTCACTACAATTAGGAAAGCTTTCCTTCTATTCATTACTACACAGCATTTAAGAAATAATATTTAACCCCTTGACAGCCATATAGGTATACCTTAAGTAAGCCCCACGCAGTCTCCCCAAACTGTCTCTCACAATACCAGCTAACGTGCTGTGGAAAAATCCTTGCTGCATCAGAAAGGCTTCTGGCAGATATTATTAATTACAGCTTTCAGTTTCTATTTTTACTTGTGTCTTTGGGGCCTTTACCAAAGTGTAACTTCCTAGAAAATTCTTTCTTTGCAGATTTATTTTGGTGTGTTTATACAGAAATTTTGACCCCATACATTTGATCAAAAATGGGTTGCTTCATTAGCAAGGCAATAAGCACAAGAGGTTTTTTGGAAGTCTCATACTGTTTTTAATACAGTCTCGTTAATTGTTCCCACCCTATATGTAATAATCTACATCCTTACACATTGGAGAAGACCTCTGTGCTAGACCGAATGCTCGTCTCTCTCACCAACAGAAGTTGGTCCAATAAAAGATATTACCTCACCCACCTTGTCTTTCTGATATCCTGGAACCAACATGGCTACAACTCAACAAACATATATGATAGATGTCCTTCACAGCCAAATTTACAAAAATAGGCACTGAAGCTCTGCATGCACATTCATCCTCATTGCATGTGCAAACGATTGTTGGCTTGTTTTAAGATTAAGCTAAAGTGTCGTTATGACATACCATGGCTCATAGTCAATATAAAACAATCATTCCTAAATAAGGGCTTACAGAGTATTAAGAGGTATTAGCTATTACTCTGCTCTTTATCAGCTCTTGCCTGTGTTCAACTGTCCCATATCTTTGGTCAGAAATTATGAGTCTTTTAAATGGCAATAGGTCAGATCCTACTCCTTTTTCTTACGTGAGATGTCCCACTGTGTACACTGGAACTATTTATGTGAACAAGGCTTTGACACTTGGAACCTATCTTCTTCAGTAATTCTGATCTTATGCAAGCAAGATACCTTACGCATTTTTCACGGAAATTTCCCCTTAGCAGGACTATTCCTTTTGTAAACATTACCCTATAATTTACTCCTGTCTTTCTATTTCATGTTATTTATTGTAGCCATAGTTTATACTATATCTGGATGCCTTTAAAAACTAATTTTACAGTCAGCATCTTGCCATATAATCTATGCAAGGTTTACTTATTATCTAACCTAATGTTATAATTTTCTACACTCTCAACCTGTTTAAATCCAACAATTTACTTTTTCTAAGAGAAGGTAAGTGCCATACATATGTCATCTCAGGAGGATGTGTATTTGGTTTTGCATTATAAGAATCATATATTGACATCGGTTGTAAATTTGTTCTCACAAACCCCACTTTTGTAGATACAGGTGGTTATGGCCCATATTTTGACAGTCAATGGGATTTAGGCTCCTAAATGCCTATGCCACTTTTGAAAATGAGACTTAGGATCCTAACTCACTTAGGATGCTGCTATGTTGAACCCAGCAATGCCTAAATACCTTAACAAATCTGTGGAACATGCATGAGAAAACAGGCATTTTTGCAGACACAAGTTGAAAGGGAGCAGCTGATAACCTAGCCCTCTAATAGGGTTTTATTGTTATTGTTTTTAATAATTGCTTCATATGAATCTTCAGCAGCCCAAGCATCACTGAAAGGGAAATGCTGGGACCCAAGTCCTTTTCCCTGTAAAGAATGCAATAAAGCCTATACGTGTCCTTTAAAAAACCCACAAAAGCTGAAAATATACAGTTGTATTTCAGCTTCATATCAATCGGTAACTGTTTTATAGAATAGTTAAGCAAGGTGTGTATGACTTCTCTTAGCCCATTGGACTTTCTTCAGCTGTCAACATCTACTGTGTGAGTACAGAGCAGCAATTGCCAAGTCCCACAGAACATACTAATGCAAGTTAAATAAATAATAATTATCCCTTGTAACTCATTAAATCAGTGGTTCCCAACATTTTATAATGATGCCAAGCCATCTATGGGGAATGACCCAGCATCTCCAGGTTGAAAAGCATGAGCCTCTAGTACTTGGGTCAAGGAACCAGGTCCAATATTCAGAAGCAATAGCTGACTCATAAACCTCTATCAGAGGTTCATCCACTAGAGGGTGACAAACAGCCACACTGTGGTAGCATGGGTTAAACATCTGTAGTGAGTCTCTCTCTTAAAATGGCTTGGAGGATGGATGTTTCCTTGTGCCCATGTGCACCACGCCCTGGCAGAGCGGCCACCATTATCTTCTTTTTCTTCTGAAATAAAGTCAATGCTCTACAGAAATCAGTTCATCCCACCCACAGATGTATAGCGTGAAGTGCAAATCTGGTAGCCATATTGAACCAGCAACTCTCCACACCTGCTTTTAGTAGAGGGGGAAGGGAACAATACCGTATCTGAGTAAAACTACAGGGTGTGTTGAGATAAATAGAATGAAATTATTCATGCTGGCATATGGCCAGGATACTTGGCCTAGCACAGCAATGCTCATTAAAAGTTCTAAGGGACCTTTAATACCCAAAGAGATAGTTGCAACATTCAAAACAAAAGCCCCTCAACTACCACAGCTGAAATTTATAAGCAACACAGAAATTATTTGACTGAGACCACAGTAAAAGAAAACTTACTCATTTTAAAAACTGAGGTACTTTAATTTCTGACTGATTCCTGACAACCTGTTCTGGAATCAGTTAGGATAACAGAAATGTGGAGTGCCAGTCATTAAATTCTGCTATTTAACATCTTCAGCGTCAAATGTCCATAGTTTAACATACAGTAAATAAACAGGCTTACCAATTTTCCATTGTGGCATGTTGTACATGAACATAATTTTGAGATATAGAAAATAATGCACACAGCTAAGCCTTTCTGAAGGAACCACTAAGAAAAAATATCAATCAAAATCTGCAGTACCTGATAGCTACTAACATGCCTGTATGATACAAATTCTGAAGCACAATACTGTGGTAAATTCCATAGCCAAGAAATTCCAGCATTCAAGGAGCTCTACATGTTTCATCGGATAATTTTAGTCAATTCTGGTTCAAACATCTGCTTGACACACAACCCATTTGGAGGAAGAGGAATATAATATGCTTGTCATCCACAAATTTCAAAACCCTTAAAAGACCAGATGAAGAAACTGAGACACAGGTGGGTTTAAGCTAAATATTTCAAACGTAAGTACCTAAAGTTAGGCACCTAAATAAAATGACTGATTCTCAGAGATGCTGAGCATTCAGTGACTTCAAAGCATCTCACAGGAACTCCCATGCAATCTTACATCATTTTTCAATGCAATATGTATTCTCATTATTATTTGTACTGCAAAAAAAAAAAACCCTCCACAATTGAGACTTGCACTGAGTTTAAAACCAAGCTAAATAACATAAGATATAAATCATTTTATTTTCTGTGCATATAATTCATTGAAAAAACACCTGTCCAAATGTACTCAAAGCTATCAAAATGTTACTATTATATAGAATACTGCACCAGTTTCAGTTGGGAGCTAGAGGGGAGGGACTTACTGCAGAATCGATGTCCCACATACCACATAGCACCCTGAATGCAATGAACATCTTTCAATGGCCATTTTATAGTGAACCCATGGCCAGACCAGGAATTCTGCTGCTCTTTCTCTGACAGCATTTTCCTCTCTGCTTTGGAACTCAAGCTCAGCAGACAGAGAAATGCCTTCCTGCAGGCAAGAATGAACAATCTCTCCCAATTACATAGCCATGTGTGGGCTATGAGCAATTTTCCAAACATAAAAGGCAAAAGGGAATTGCTATCCATATATTAACAAGTTAAAACATGCCACCTGCAGATGGAAGGGATCAAAGTGTCTATTTGAGTCACCTCAAAATTAATCCCCTCCAGGAATGTTTTTCTCTCACTGTGTTTCCCCCACCCTCAAGAGCAGAAAGCCAAGCTCAAAGAATGTGCCCAGCTTTTTTGTACAAATATGATATTCCCTAATACACCACACCCTCTTCTTTCTGTAAAAGAATATGTTTTTTCTCCCCCACAGTCCCCAAACACACAATACAGCAGAGGGCTGATTTCATACTTATTGTCTATCAGCCACGATGCCATGTTTTGTCAGAAAAAGATTCATTGCAGGCTTCTGTTGGGAATGGTGTTTCCATGATAGAAAGGCTTTCTTCATCACAGGACAGATCACACTCTGGTTGCAACGTGAACATTCTTCCAGAATTCAGAGAAGACGGATGAGTAAAATGTTTTGCAACCTCTGGAACACAAAATGCAAAAAGTGGAACCCTTTTTACAGATGTCAATAAAATGGGTGAATTTGATGAGGGCAAAAATGTAAGGGGTAAAAAGAAAAAATAGCCAGCCAGTATGATGTGTAGACTTAATATCTATGTTCAGTGAGAAATTTACTCCTGGGCAGAAAAGACCAGCTTAAAACCTATACACCATTTAAGCCGTATGTTGAGGGTTTAAGCAGAACCTGAATGTTGCATAAGCCTTGCACTACTTTCTCTGCAAATGGAGTGGACTAATATAGTGGTAATTATGATTTGGAGGGTGGGTTGAAAGATGTATCTGTTCTTTTAAGCCATGGACCAAACACAATATTCTTCAAAAATAGGCGTAGGCAAGTTTTTGCTGTTCCCACAAACCGCCCAATTCTCCTCGCACTGAAGTCAACATCAAAACTCCCATTGACCTCAGTGGAAGCAGGAACAAACCCATAATATACATTTTAGTAACTGGCGACAACAGGGCCAGATCTAGATGTTGTGACTCCAGGACTAGGGTTGCCAGCCCTCCTGCATTGTCCTGGAGTCTCCAGGAATTAAAGATTAATCTTGAATTAAAGATTATGTCATGCGATGAAACCTCCAGGAATACGTCCAGCCAAAACTATCCTATCCAGGATGGAAAACTTTTTCGGAGCTCCCTCCCCACCCAAAAGGTACAAGCAAATAAACAAAAACACCAAGTTTTGGTGCCCCCAAATGTTGGCACTAAGGGCAGCCACTGTGATAACACACCATGAAGGCCAGTGACGAGCCAGCAGCAGCATCCCTTCTACATTTCAGTGTCAGCATGCTACTGAGAGTCTGAGAACTGAGAAGGAGAAAAATGTCTTCTGTTTACAATCTTTACTACTACTAACAATAATTTATATGAAAGTAGTGTCCAGAGACCAAACTAAGATTGGGGCCCCAATTGGTCTGCACTGTACAAACTAAAATGCAAGGTTTTTTTTTTAAATGAATTTATCCTTATCCAAAATATATTTCCGCTTTCAAAAATTTTTATATTTCAACAACTGGCTTATTTTTGAGTGAAATAGGCTAATCATCACACAATGTTGATACAATTGAACTAATTTTGAAAATTTGGAAGGAACTGCAAAAAATTGCGGTTTTTGAGGTTCTCTCATTACATTTCCAGTATTTCTCCCTTCCTCCCTCTCTCCCCCATCTCTGGTAAATAAATAAAGTTCTTTAAAACAGCAGTGCTCAGGATAAACACTGTTTCAATCATCAGCACTCCGTTTTAATATTGCTACGTTTGGCATCCAATTAAACAACTCTGGAGACCTTTATTTGTTCACAATACAGGTACCGCATCCATACCAGGAGTGCCAACCTCCCCCACTAAACCCTGACATAGCCTTTTGCTTATGTTGATACGATAAAGCCATCAAGAGCAGCAGTTAGAGCCTATTTTCATAGTGCTTTTGGCAAGAGGGACAAAAGTTTATTAGGAACTGGATGAAGGCCATGAACTTCTTTCATATAGGCCACTGAAGAGCTATCAGATGGTAATGACTTGGCTTATATGTCCATTTCAGAGTCCTAAGTATGTTCTATAATTCAGACCTATTCATAAACACCAGAGTTAGATCGAAATGTTAAAATAAGAAGCACACAAGATCTAAACCATCTGAATGTTGTAAAAAAAAAAAAGGAACAGTGTACAGTGGATTCTGTTTATTAGCAGCCCCTCGGCTCGGCTGCCAGCAAAAAGCTGCTGTTATCTGGCAGTTGCTAATAGGAGGAAGGCAGGTTTGAGAAGCGGCAGACAGGGAAGGAAGTGCTGAGACGTGCCTTCCCTGGCTGCAGCCTTGCAAATCTGCCTGCAGGGAGGATGCAGCCTGGATGCCAGGGCTTTCCACTGGGAGCAGGGGCGCTGGGGGCTCACAATACCCTCTCCAAGCATTAGGGCTCAGCACATCCCAGTGCTTCCTTTCCTGTAGCCCACCACAGCCTCCCCTCCCATCTCGCCACCCCTTACCTCCTGTGCAGTCCCTGCACACAGGCCAGTTTGCAGGGCTGCAGCCCCAGAAGGAAGCACTGGGATGGGCTGACCACCAGCTGCAGGGAGGGGCTGCACTTGGTCATAAACCAAGACAGGTCCCAGCACTTTCTTCCCTGGGTGCAGCTGCACAAACCTGCCTGCACGAGGTGCTCAGCACCCCTCACCATTTTCTTCTAGGGCTGCAGCCTTGCAAACCTGCCTTCAGGTAGAACCTTTCTTCCAAAAATTGTTGCTAATAACCGGCATGCTGTTACCACTCTCCAAATCCCATTAAGATTAAAAAAATCAATGGGACGGGATTGGTTCCCAGATAAATGTTGCCATTCCCCAGAAGTTGTTAATATCTGGGTTGCTATTCAGCAGAAGCTGCTGCACTTGTTCCAGATAAGAAGGAATGACTCACAAGAACAGCCTGTGTTACTATCCAAATAACATATTTTATTATATTTGTTGTTCCTTATTTGTATTCAAGAAAATCATGACCAGTTCAGCAACACCTATGTCATTAACCGTAAAATGTCATCATCAGCCAAATATTGTTATGCTCATTGATTAGCACTTTATTCTTAGAGTAGCCTCACTAACAAAGACCCAAATAAACAGCTTGTTACAAACAGTTCTCTCTAAACATAGGAATAAGCCAATTACTTGCAAAACTTTAAAACAAGTAAGAAAAGCTTGCTTCCCTTCAGGGAAGATGAGGTTTCACATAAAATAAAATGCTCGTAAAAAGATATGTCATTCATATTTGCCAGCTCTTAATCTCCAAGAAACACAAACACAGCAGTACAGGCAGTCATCATGATGTTCTACGATCCCAAAGGGCCTCAAACAGCTACATTCGCCTGGAATTTTATATTGAAGCTCTCATACAGGTTGAAAGTATTACAAAAAAGTTCTCGCGCCTTCTTTCACTCGGATTTCATAGAACTTCTATATTGTTTTTGGCAATTAGTATTTTCACTTTTCCTCTCCTATTTTTTTTCAGTGAATACCTTTTCTCCTGCTGCAAGCTGTTCAAACATAGTTAAAGCAACCTGGAAACTCTGCACCTTTAGGCCACTAAAGTGTTCTCTGAGGGTTCAGAGAATTCATTCAAGTGAGTGAGGGAGTTTTCCCACTTTACTCCATCCCCATAGCAGTATGGAAGAACTGCCACACGGAGGAAGAAAATTTTGGGCATGCAACGTATCAACTAGAGGTAGGTATCTAGAGGTATCAACATCTGAATATCTGAACTTTAGGGTGTATGAAATCTGGATTCAAATTCTGTAACTAGTGTAATAAAAAAAAATCACAATATTAAGGAACAAATGTTTCAGTCTTTCATTACTTTTGCCCTGAGAATTGTCAGCACTAATTACAGTACAAAGGAAAACTACGATTTGCTCAGCACATGCCCTTCATTTCTCCCACCGCTGAAGTGCAAGGAAGCAAGAGATTCTATCTGCTTAAACAGTATCATTTCTTTCGAAAAGTTCTTCCCTCTGCAGCTGTACAGGTCAACACACCAGCAAGTCATCAGGGATTTGCTTCAAACAACTGTAATGGTGCCCACATGAATGAGCCAAAGACAAAGAAAGTGAGTTCAACGGCTGAAGAATAAACCTACTATACTCTAAATGCTAATCAGGCAGAGCCCTCCTGTGCAAATAATTGAGAAAAGTACCTGTAACTGAAGAAGTTATGAGACAGCTAAGGAAAATAAATATATTCCAGGATGTATAGGAATATAATGAAATATTACAACATATAATAATAAAATAATTTGCAAAACTGTGTTGCTCTCATCTGAATTTCTGAAATCATTTTACAAAGGTGGATATTACTGGAGGAGATACTGAGGCATGGAGAATCTAAATGTTTTGCTCGCAGTTACATACAGAATCAGTAGGAAGGAAATCTAGTTCTCTTGACTTTCAGGCCTGTGCTCTGAGCACTACTCAACACTGCCTCAAACATCGGATTAAAAATATGCTTTACAACAGTTTCTTTTAAAAATCTACTACAATCCTTTAAAAGGAAGTATGGTCATTGAGAGCATACACTCTATATAGGTTCTGCTAGCTCAATTTAACCAAGGTGTCTAACAAGCAGGATAATTGCACTTTGTGAATTCCAGCATCAGTGGGAATACAGAGTTTCATTAGAAGTGTATGCTTCAAATGTAACATAGATCCCCTGAATGTTTATATGAAATGTCATGATTCCCCAGGAAAGCACGAACCATTCAAAGCCAACAATCATAAATGCCTTCTACTATCTGATATTTCCTTCTGGTAATGTGTTTCTTTAGCTTCATATCACTTACTATTCCAAACCATTATCTGAACCTTAAACCTGAACAGACATCTCAGCCATTCTTATACAGTCTCCAGAGGTCATTACTGGACATAAAAACTCTGGTCTTTTAGATGCTAAGATTTAGTGCAGGGACTGCCATTTACTACATTTGTACTGCACAATGGGGACAAGACCTAGCTAATACCTCTAGACAATACTGCAATATCCATGTTTGATAATAATATGAAATACATAATTTATTCAACATATTTCACATTTTTGGAGGAAATGATTCATCACAGGGTTCCTTAAGAGCTGGCAAATAGTACAGCAGAGGCATGTGTTTAGTCGCAGATGACTACGCTGACAGCATGAGCAGCAGTGCGGGGCAGAGGCTTGGCATGAGGATAAAGTGTTTGAAGGAAGAAGGAAATGGAGGGATTCAAGCAGCAGGATTCACGGGGATGACTTGCTGGTCTCAAACCTGAAAGGAAGGGGTCCCCCGAAGCCCCTCTCCAGCTTCTGGGAAACTGTGTGAATTCTGCAAAAAGAACAGGAGGACTTGTGGCACCTTAGAGACTAACAAATTTATTTGAGCATAAGCTTTCGTGAGCTACAGCTCACTTCATAGGATGTGAATTCTGGTTTCTCTCTTTCTCTCTCACTGAATGGGAGAACGTAGCTTCTGTTCTCACCTTTCTCTCCATTTCCACTGAAGCGCTCCTCCTTTCTCTTACTTTTGTGCCTCATGTTCTCAAACGGGCAAAGGCTGCAGGAAAAGCAATCCATGTGTGACCCCAATCTGCCATCTCTGCAAGGCTGCAGTAGTGCCAAAGCCCTGGATAAATTGGGTGGGTGGAATGAAGCGTTTAAAACATTCAGCTTATCAGAGGACTTATATGGTTTTCATACACATACACTGATAATGAAGCAGGCCAGCAGGGATGGCACTGAAGAGGCACGGGTGTAATAACCAAAACAGAAGCAAAACTAAATGATCTCATATGGAAAACTGCAGCAGATACCAGGCGTGCATCAATGCTAAAATACTGGTGCGTGGTCTTAAGTTCAGGGAAGAGAGTAACTGAGTTGTGGAAAATCTATCTGCAGGACAGGTAAGCCAGATACAAGTAAAAGTTAATATATATTACACAAACTATCATCAAATAATTTACAGCTGCAGGATATTTTCAGACCATAAATGGTTGATAATCATGCCTGCTCACACCACCAAGAAAAATAATTAATCTACAAGACTCAAAACTCCAGCATCCAAACTTTTTCCAAATGAAGTTATCATAATAGGAATATCTTTAAACAAGCAAGTTTGCCCTTGCTCTCTTACCCTCATCAGTAAGTAGAAAAAAACATACACTATGGGCTGTTCGTGATCTCATTTGCACTAGTTCTGCACCAGTATAACCCCATTTGCCTTCAGCAGAATTATTCCCGATTCACAGAAATAAGGCACTCTCAGCACATTTAGGTTTTTCCTCTTTCTGCGTGTTCCCAAGATGCCAAACATGCTCGTACACTCGGAATTCTGCTCTCCGCTCCTCAGAGAGCTTGTTACAAAAAGCAGGGTGTTGATTTTAAAAGGTTCTTCCCCAAGAAAATGAAATAGTACATCACACCCTTGCAGAACTGTAGGATAAAGACACATCAGAAAATGTGGCCCCTTATGAGTTTCAAGCAGCCTGGGGGGGAAAAAACAACCAAAATCACGGTTACCAATCTTTCTCATCAATAATCTACTGTGCTGTAAACCCCTGCTTAATCTAGCAATACGGAAACTCAATTGATAGCCTCCCTCATTTTATGCTATCCTCATCGAATATTTACCCAGAAATCCTCTTACCCACTTCTGGCCATAGCCTTTCTCCAGTCTTCTGATTCTTTTCCAAACTCAGTTCATCTCCTATTCTACGTGGCTTCTTTAGCCTTTATTGCTGCCTCACATCTCCCATGTTCTCTCTCCAGCCTCCCAAAACTTTCCCAACCTTAGCCTGCTTGTAGATCTGAAGCTACTCTTGACGCATAATGTGCTATAGATCCCAGCATCTCTCTAGCCTTCAATGGTTTTCCCAGCCTCAGCCTGGTTTCTGGCATGTTCATGTCCTCTCCAGTCTTCTGAGGCTTTTGCACGACAGCAGGATTGAGAATCTGGGCCTATATTTCAGCCTATAAAGGGAGCACGCTTCACAGCACTCTACCCAACTCCAGCATATGAAATGACAAAAATTCAACAGTGCCTGAAGGTATTGCATCCTCACATAAGGAGGCAATGCTATCATTCCACAAGGACCACATTACATTTGGGAATTTCGGGACCCTAATAAGGCATCAGCTCACCTGTTCAGCCTCTGCCTCCACTGGGGGGAAAATACTTTTTAAAATGGCCGCAAAGCTTATAAATGTGCTTGAAGCTCCTGCGACTTGCGAACTCCAGAGAAATAATTTGTCAGACAGTTGCAGGGAAAGTTGGGGGAGAGGGTGAGGGGGCCAAGGTTTTGGATAATTGTAAGAAAATGGCCACAGGGGACTTATACGAGTTTCCCATGGAATTAACGAGCTTGATCTCCTCACCCACACAATTCAACTGGGCTCCCAGAAGGCCTTTCAAAATCTCCCACAAGCCACTGCTTCAAGGAGCACTGATAGGAACTGCAAGATAAGGCAGTCTGAAAAAGTGCAAGTGTAATTATGTTCTACAGTGTAAGTAATGGTGTGGGCAAAACTGTGAGCAAAAGAAACAGGATGACTAGAATGGGCACACTGCACTGTTTGAGCCTCCACGACCGCGATCCTACCAGTTCAATTCTTTCATATAAATACCGCCTCAGACTCATGATATTTCTGTGGTACAGTCTGTACCCTTCCACCTCTAAAAATCAGCCTTTATTAATACCATTAACGTTCAGAAAGGCTGAAAGTTACATTTCTATCACAAATGTGTGTCAAAGGCTTGGAGAGCTCAGTATTCAAACTATTCCCTTGTTTCCCACTGAAAAGCATTTTGAACTGCCTGTGCCATTTAATCAAGAAAGACTAAGCTAAATCTGAGAGTCAGGTCAATGAGTCTACTCATGCAAGTAAACACGGTCATACAATCAGGCTTCAGGTAGACAACATATACACAAAGGAGTGAAAGAAAGGTTGCACAACATTTTTTTTAATAGTTATGGTACAGACAGGACAGAGAAAAAGACATAACACAAAAGAGGGATCTTAGTTTCAGTAGAAATATTATAGAAGACAGGAGGGCCTTCAGAATAAAGTGAAACAGCTGGATACAAGGCTGGAGTGATGCCACTGGATTATCTGCTGAAAAGGAACACCTGCAGCCTGATAACAAATACAGAATAGAGAGCTTTTTTAAATGAACATCATAGTGTTTCTTAAAGTCAGACATTTCTTTCAACAGGCATAGCGTGCCCAGAGGGTGTGGGTGATCTGCCAATATTTGCTCACCTGTTTTATTTATGGATGGAGGCAGCATGTGTAGATAATAAATAGGTGTGTAATCGACACCTGAAGGACATGGCATTACCTTTCCAGGGATCACAATCAAAAAGCAACAACAGCTCAGCGAGATCAGCAAAGTTTACATGCTTCTAATTTTAGAAGTGAGTATTTATTCAGAGTTTTTCTTGAGTAAGAAAGAACTGAGGAGACCAGGGCCTTAAAAAAAAGAAATCTAATTAAATGAGACACACATAGCTACTCAACCTTTCCAATCTCAGTGCTTTGATTTAGTTATACTAATCTAAGTCTACTACTTGAAAGTATGTCAGTCTATTACTTAAGACCTAAGAGCTTGATCTTGCAGTTCTTATTCAGCCAAGACTTCCACTGGAGTCAATGAGAGATTGGCCCAAGTAAGGATTGCAGAATCAGGCCAGAAGTCACCAGCACTTCCGTTTCTCAGATCACATTAAAGTCACATGATCAGGAAAATGAAAACAATTCCAAAGCCACGGGACTTATGATAATTCACAGAATTACCAGCAGGAGAGAACATGCACATAAGTGGCCCTAAAATACTATGAAATACTTCCATTTAAAATAGTAGCTGCAGGTAGCTCATGTTAAAAGGGAACATTTTTGGAGTCTTTTTCAAGCATGATTTTAATCTTCCATCAATGAATCAACAAACATAACTGTGGAGCTAGCCAGGTCACACTTCCTATCCACAGAATCTGGATTTGCGTTTACGTATTAAAATGAGATAACATCTCATTCTTCAAACCCAGAAGGAACAGTCTGTTACTGAAGTTTAGGCAGAAGCTGTTCTAGGATGGCCTTGTGTTATGTGATACTGTAGAGCAACATACTCACCACCAGGCCAAAAAAGCCAACAATTTGAAACAAATTACATTGGGATTGCAGAGGTCCTGGAGAGGTTGAGATGTATCAGTTAAGTTAAAAATAATGTGTGTGTGTGGGAGGGGGAATTGTGTTCCCGATGGTGGTGGGTGTTCAGTACCCACACTATTTGAGACACGGTTTGGGCTCTCATTAGCTATTCGGCATCTTAACTATTAAGTAAATGTCCTGTAACAAGCTGCTGCTATCCCCTCATTGTTTATTTAAGGGTGTGAAACATACAAGTAACCTGTACACACACAGCTGATTTATGTAATCTTGTGTTTCCCTCAAACAGCCTCTGCTACCGGGGTGAAATTCACATCCAGGTACAAGCATAAGGCCTATGCCCCGGGCCTCTTAACTCCCACTTATGCTCTATTTTGAGAATTTAAATTGCTGCATAAGCCTGTGTTGTCCATCTGTATCAGGGTGAATTTAACCATATGTTATTATACACAGCTTTGCACTTTATAATCTAGTTTTTAAACTCTTGGGGGTGGGGGCTGTTTCTTGCTTTGGGCTAGACTGTGGCTTTTAAGTTCAGCCTCGTACATGGACAGTGCAGGGCTGCACAACCCTAAAAAAGGCAACTGAAGAGTTTGTGCCTCTAGTAGGCCCAGTCCCTCTTGACACTCTGCTCCATCCATTGTACCACCACCTTCTACCCTCCTGCCCCCTTTCAGCCACGGGGTAGCAAAACACAGCATCTGTTACTGCATATCACCCTTAGGCAAGCATGTATAGGAAGCATCTCATCCAGTCCTCCATGGCCAAGCAATTGCTGCAAACAGTCTAGCTCTTTATGTCTGTACAGCACCCAGCACAGTGAGAAATTATTCATTATTTTTGTTAGTATTATGGTAGCATCCTCCAGAGGCCTTAGCTAGATCGGGTCCCCATTACGCAGAGTTCTGTACAAACACACAGCAGGAGAGACTCTCTTCCTGGAAGATCTTATGATCTAGTTTCAAACGAGATGCAACAAGAGGAAAATAAAAACAATGGAGGGAACAGGGGAGGGAAAATGAGGGTAGCCGTAACCGGGACGTGTGTTCATAAAGACGAGCTGTGGCACAATTAGTAAATTTCCTGTTGATCTTTATATTATGTATAAATTGCAATATAAATAAATAGTAACATTAGTGTTTGTAATCCTTCTTGGCCATCTGCCTAGCCAGTGATTTTTTCCACTTGCTAAACATAATAGTTTCATATTATTAAAAATACTTCAGGTCAAAAACTATCAATAAAGTCCTGTACCCAAGTAATAAATCTGAGCACTTTTAAGGCATCTGGAAATATTCAAGCAGTGGGCAGATAAGTGGAATTTTCACAATTTTCCACAACCAAGCGTGTTTGCTGTATATTTATAACATAACCCCCCCCCCCCATTTTGTTTTTAAATATATTACTTGAAATTACCCCTTTTCTGTAAATAAATATGGGCCCAATTCAGCACAATACTTAAGCACTTATGTAACTTTAAGCATAAACAGTTCCCAGTTCAGCAGGATTACTTGCATGCATGCACGCTTAAGAGCGCCGTACTGGATTAGGTCCATAATTAGTCTTTACATCAAGACGGGATATTTTTCTAGAAGATATGCTATAGAAGTTATGGGCTTATATAGAAATTACTGGGTGATTTTCAATGGCCTATATCATGAAGGAGGTCAGAAAAGGTGATCATGATACTGCCTCCAAGCCCTAGAATCTATGAAAGTACTGAATGTAGACCAACTTCTAAGTCTGGTGTCCATCTGTAGACAACAAAATCAAATTGCTGTTATCTTTTAATGAGGTTTTGCAACTGATGAATAAGAAATCCCATAAGCCATGTAAACCTCACCTTTTTGGACCACAACAGAGAACAACATGCAGCTGCAGAGTTTTACTGTTGTAGTAAGGAAGACTTTCCATCTTTCAAAATAGCATTTCTATTTAAAATATTGCACTGTAATTAGTGTGGTATTTGCTGAAATGACTATAATGAGACTCATTTAATTTAAACAGAGTTTTACCTACAGAGGTAATTTTTCCGCCCTATTTAAACAAAAATATTTTATCATGATAATAGTGTTGGAGATTGCAAACCTAACTAAATTTGAATGAGATGTTCCCTGGACTAATCACTAGAGCACAAGGAGCCACAACTTCCAGATTTTATGCATGGATTTGATTGCCAGTGACCTGCTGTGTGATCTTTTACAAGGATCTTAATCGCTGTGTACCCCTTCTGTAAAATGGAACACCAATACTTTTTACCAAAATTATTTAATACCCTCAATTTAAAGGTTCTATAGACATATTTATTATTATTACTATTGTTGTTCCATCTGTCTAATACATTTCATCTGAAGTAATGACAAATTATATTTCAGGCTACATCTTTATGGACTCACCCAGCAGTCCTTACTTAGGTGAAATTTCCAATTGACTCAACAGGAGTTGAATAGAGACTAAGTTTGGACCCAGCAGTCACTTTGGCCCAGATCTTCAAAGTCGAGTTAGGGAGTTAGTTGCCTAAATACTTTTGAAGATCTTGGCCTTTGCCCACAGCTGAAATGGCAGCCACTTCTGGGGTGGAATTTGGCTGGTTTTTCAGTTGTTGTTTTGTTTTGTTTTTTACACTACTGGACAGAGCAATACTGTGCAACAGTTTAGGACAGGAAGAGGATACCACCATACCCAACAGAAACTGCAGGGGAGTCTTGGTGCAGAGAACATAATTACCCAAATTGGAATCTGGCCAGAACATTATTTTTTAACTTTTTAATGTATTTTATTATATTTGGCTGGGATGGAGTAGGGTGGAAAGATGCAGAGGAGAGAAAAACCAAGCAATTTTAGCTTCCCAAACAATATACTTGCAAATATCGCTCTTCTTGAATCTGTGGGTTCTATCTTATGTGTACAGCCAACAAAATTTTAGTGCATCGAACATACAGGCTTAAATATTCTGGGGGTAAGTGTGTCAGATGGAAAGTTAACACATAGTTTAAGGCTTTTCACGTACAAGAGAAGAGCAGCAAGAGCTAAATGCTCAATTATATCAATAGTCCAACACGTGATTTACAGACTGAACTGTTTATCCAAATTAAAACCACACTCTCGAAACACAATCAAACCTTTAACATTAAAATAAAACCAAATGACCCTCTAGGCATGTTTTTATGAAAGTCCCACTCCCTCCGTTTTCATTATGCAAGATCCATTCAACCACCGTGGCAAAGAACATACCCTCAATCATACACCTTCTTTTGGTTTCCTCAGCATGGGTTAGTGGGCACCACACCCATCTTTGTCTGCTAGTATCTCAATGCAGCAGTGATGGATTAAACAGCAAGGCAGAGCCCTGGAGTAAGTACCCTGAATGTGATCCCACTGCAATGCTCTGCTCTCCAAACAATACTGGTTTCTCTCTCGCTCCCTCCCAAGACTGCAGAGAAATACATTCCTAAATGGATTAAACTTCCGCTTTCTGCTGCCCCCAAGCTAACAGAGTGTCCATGTAACTTAAAGAACTAGAAAGACAAACACTCAACCTTAATAGCATCCTCCCTTCCTCTGTCTCTGATGCTACTTAATTCCTCAGATCTTTTCCAGTGGAGGTGGACTGGAAACAGGCTGCGTCAACACACCTGTCTATTAGATTATCACAGCAAATCAATCTGTCACCTCAAGCCTCAAGCAATTCATTACCTTAGTCCTGTTATCACATAGGTCTGTACCCTATGGGTAATCAGATAGCAGCAGGGTCAGAAAAGAATGGTGAAAAACACGGTCCCTGTGAGGAAAGGCAATGCTAATTTCATATCAACAAGAGATCACTACAGTAGACCCTGCAGGCTATGGAAATTCTGTTTTACTATATTAAGAACAGAGAAGCAAGCCTCTACCACTAACCCCAGAGTCCTGAGTGTTCCAGTCCAGCTATGGTCATATTTTTAAACTATGCACAAAATTAGCAACCTTGAGAGCATAATTACATTGTGAAATATATAAACAAAGGAGATGGATTGGCAAGCAGGAAAAAAATGCACTTTAGACATATAAATCCATTACCATGTCACTTATCATTTTGGACTCTCCTAATCTGCCATAAAGATAATCTGAGCTATATTTAGCCTCTGTCATAAATATAAAGGGAAGGGTAACCACCTTTCTGTATACAGTGCTATAAAATCCCTCCTGGCCAGAGGCAACAGCCTCTTACCTGTAAAGGGTTAAGAAGCTCAGCTAACCTGGCTGGCACCTGACCCAAAGGACCAATAAGGGAACAAGATACTTTCAAATCTTCAGGGAGGAAAGGCTTTTGTTTCTGCTCTTCGTTTACGTGTTTGTTCTCTCTTGGGACTGAGAGAGGGCAGACAAAAATCCATCTTCTCCAACCCATCCTAATCCAAGTCTCCAATATTG
This sequence comes from Natator depressus, assembly GCF_965152275.1. Taxonomy (NCBI): domain Eukaryota; kingdom Metazoa; phylum Chordata; order Testudines; family Cheloniidae; genus Natator; species Natator depressus. The sequence goes on along the minus strand of NC_134235.1, from coordinate 164,242,917 downwards.
CAACCAGCATAGGTAAGCCAGGCAAGGCGGATTAGTTTATCTTTTGTTTTATGTGAATTTTCCCTGTGTTAAGAGGGAGGTTTATTCCTCTTTTCTGTAATTTTAAGGTTTTGCACAGAGGGGGATCCTCTGTGTTTTGAATCTGAATACCCTGTAAAGTATTTTCCATCCTGATTTTACAGAGATGATTCTTTTACCTTTTCTTTAATTAAAATTCTTCTTTTAAGAACCTGAAAGATTTTTCATTGTTCCTCAAGATCCAAGGGTTTGGGTCTGTGTTCACCTGTACAAATTGGTGAGGATTATTATCAAGCCTTCCCCAAGAAAGGGGGTGTAGGGGTTGGGGGGATATTTTGGGGAAACACATCTCCAAGTGTGCGTTCCCTGTTCTTTGTTTAAAATGCTTGGTGGTGGCAGCATACTGTTCAATGACAAGGCAAAATTTATGCCTTGGGGAAGTTTTTAACCTAAGATGGTAAGAATAAGCTTAGGGGGTCTTTCATGCAGGTCCCCACATCTGTACCCTAGAGTTCAGAGAGTGGGGAAGGAACCCTGACAGCCTCCTTCACCAAGCATAACACATTGTGTTTATCCTGGAAGTCCACACGCTGGAGAGACTACAAGATTTATTTTAAAGGCCAAAATGGATACAAATAAAGTACACACCTGGTGTGTTCCTGTGGAATGGTAAAGGGAGCAGGGCATGAGGTCCTTCATCCCCAGCTGTGAACAATCATCCTCCATGCTGCCTTTTTGCAACTCTTTTCACTCTTTTAGCAAAGTGCAGGCCTCACTTAGGGAAGGCTGCTGGCCAAAGCTTTCTTTAAAAGCCTTGACATGGCCAAGATACAGTGCTTGCTTTCTTCAATAAAATAGTTTACTGTTAAACACCTGCATTTACTTAAGAACAAATCCTAATCCATGGTCACAACAGGCTGTATGAAGGCAATTTCTGAGGAGGATAAACTGACCCTCAATAGGCAACAGAATAGGGACCGTGGTCACCATGTGCCCTTCCCTCCACAGGCCCTTTGGGTCAGTGGATAACACACACTCCAGGGTGATATGAGCAGGGCGCAACTTCACTTGTATAGGCTCCTCTGTTCCTGCCCTCCCTCCCCGGCTGCCAAGCAGGCCTTATTCATTAATTCAGGCCAATTGGCCACAGTGCCATTTAGGTCTGATGTTCCCAAACAGAAAGGGGTGGGATCATAGTGCCATCCAAGAATCTGAAAGCACTTCATAAATGCTAATTAATTCTCACAGCAGCCCTGTGAGATAGGTAAGTATTATCATACTCACTTAACAGGTGAGTTTCACAGAAATGGTAAGAGAGCCCTGCCCCAGGTTACCCAATGAGTCAGTGTGAAAATTAGGGACAGAAACTAGTGGCCAGGAATTCCAGTCAACTGCTGTAACAATTTGGGTATACTTCCTCTTTGGGGGAAAAAATGTACCAAAGCTATATCTACATAAAACTTGTCCCTGGAGTACGTCACACTCTTCACATCATCAGAACAGGGCAAACTGGTGTTCTCCAAAATAGCAATACTGAAGCTGTGTCAGTCCTGATTCCAAATAACAATACCAAATTTTCTGTAGATTTGCAAAGCTGAAGTGTCAATTACTTCATCCTCTCACCTGCAATCACCTTTAAGACAGGATCTACTCCAAGAATCTCCAGTAGAGATGGAACAATCAATAAAATCAAGATCTGTCTCCATCTGTCCACCTAACATCAGAGTGCATGGACTAAATGTTTTGGTTCAGGCCCATCCCTCTTTTCAAGGCTGTAAAAGGGGATGAAGGGATTCTTCAAGCCCACAATTGATTGACGTCTTGATTCCGCAATTGTTACTCGGGCAAAACTCACACTGAAGTCAACAGCAGTTTTGACTGAGTAAGAAATGGAGTACTGAGCCCTGAAACAAAGCACTCCGGTCCCTGTTTTTCATTAGTTGTCTGCCGTAATCAGTTGGTCCCTGGGTCCAGTGGTCCCTCCTGCTAGGCTGGGGGAGGGGCCTTTAGCAGTGGGTGGGCTTGCGCCCACCCACTTCCCGGGTTTTCCAATAAGACCAGATCTATCTATGTAAAAGTCTTTAAAAGGACAAAATTATATGTTTCTAAATTTTTAATACATTTTTTAAGACTTTTAAAAATAATTGTAGGATTGCTCATTAATTTGGTTATTGTCACTGTTTTTATTTTTAAAAGAGCATGTAAGCATTTATGATTCAAAACCACAAAGAAATACATTGGCAAATTCAATGATCTCAGAAGAATTCTATAATAATGAATATCTCACAACAACCTTGCGACGTGACTATTATTAGCCCCATTTTACAAATGAGGAAACTCGAACACATAGAGATGAAGGGACTTTTGTAGATTTTTAAGACCAGGAGAGACCATTATGATTATCTAGTCTTAACTCCTGCATAATACAGAATCTCAAAGTGATACCTGCATAGCCCAACAGCTTGTGGCTGAACTAGCCCAGATCTTTCAGAGAGGCATTCAATTTTGATATAAAGCCCAAGGGTTGAAGAACTGCCTGAAATCACTCAGCAAGCTTGTAAAACAGCATCAGAAAAAGAACCCAGAACTTTGAGTTTCATCCATGTCCTAACAATACACCTCACCAAAATGATCGCAAAAATAGGTCAGATTATGAGTACCCAGTTTCTGAGTAAAAAAAAAAAAAAAAAAAAGTCCCGAAACATTTAGTTGTGAAAGATAACAGGAAATGTATGAACTGCATGTAGGTAGTTCAGATTAACTTGGAAACTGTAATGGCTGAATTGTTTGGGGCCACTATATGTTTAAATAATTGTTCTTGGTGGCATATGCATATGTATTAGGAAATTTGAACGTGCTAGAATTTAACCTGTGGGAAATCCTTGGAAATGAGATGTTGATTCTTGAGCACATGTACCTAAGCAGTCAAGGAGTTAATAAGCATTCCGCGAAGCATTAGCTATTAAATTTAATTAATTTCTGTTTGAAACGACAATCCCTTTCTAGCTGTGTAATATTAAGAAACACAGTTACCAATATCACTATATTCTATGACTCCAAATTCTGGGACTATTACTGCTCCAGTTGAAATCAGCGGCAAAAATCTCATTGGTTTCAACGGACGCAGGATGGGCCCTCTGTTAGATTGACGTATACAATAACTATGATTAATTTCCAGCAACAGCTTTGTTTTTATATAACAAACACAGACAACTGAGTATTTAGCAATATGCAGAAGTGTCCTACCAAATTTCAAATAAACACATAAAGTATGCTTCCTTATATACAGTTCTTTTACATCATATTGTTGCAAAATTCATAGCTTGTAAAACCTAAACACAGCTTTTACAAAGTAATGACCACTTCCAGGCACTCCTCAAAGTAGAAAAAAATCACGAACTGGTTAAAATGCAAACAGTATTCAAAAAACAAAGCAGTATTTTGAATGGTACAAAATGCTGTACTTATCACCTGATCCTAGGTTTTGAAATAACCTGGGCAAAGACTCCCAGTGACTTCTCTAAAGCACTGGACAACTGATACATTATAATTGTGTCCACACAGAACAATAGTTCAGTACAGTGTATAAAGTATCTCATAACTGTTTAACATATTGCAGACTCAGTTTTGCCTTTCAAATGTTCAAACTGTAAATGAAAGTTTTGTCACAATTTCTGAAGTCTGGGAATTAATTGTTTGAAAGCTGATTTTTCTCCTTAACCAACATACACATTGAAATTAACCAATTGAAATTAACCGGGGAACAAAAATCATATTTCCCTCCATTGATATGTTGCTTTCCCCTGGAGAATACATTCTTGTCCAAAATGCATACGTTCATCCTGTTAGAAGCCTGAATATGGACTGAGTCAAATCTCATTTACCCAACCCAGCAGCATTGTTAACAATGTAGATTTAAAATATACCCTGGACCAAATTCTGCCCTTTATTACACCTGTACAATTCCATTGGCTTCACTAGGGTTGCATTCACATATATAAACCATTGAATATTTTCCATTATGTTAAAGGAAATTCCCTGCTCCTCTTATCCTCCCACAAAACAGAACAAAACCAAACCACAAACCTTGGACTTTCACATAAAACAACAGCCAGCATGTTTATTCCTCACACTTACTTTTTTCCCATTGCAGTGAAAACCATTTCACTAGTGGAAATGCTACAGCAAAATCTCATCAGTAGGTGCCTCATTAAATAAAGGGGAACCTTATGCCATACACCATAACCCCCTGGCCCCTAACTTCATTGAAATCCATTGTGTACTCCCCTTTCCCAGTGATCTACATGCTCAGAAAAGAGTAAAGCCTTGGCTCTTAAGAAACACTTTAAAGCAGTGGCTCTCAACCTTTCCAGACTACTGTACCCCTTTCAGGAGTCTGATTTGTCTTGTGTACCCCCAAATCTCACCTCTCTTGAAAAAAACTTGCTTACAAAATCAGACATAAAAATGCAAAAGTGTCACAGCACACTGTTACTGAAAAATTGCTTACTTTCTTATTTTTACCATACAATTATAAAATAAATCAACTGGAATATAAATATTGTATTTACATTTCAATGTATAGCATATAGAGCAGTATAAACAAGTCACTGTACGAAACATTAGTTTCTACTGACTTCACTAGTGCTTTTTATGTAGCCTGTTGTAAAACTAGGCAAATATCTAGATGAGTTGATGTACCCCCTGAAAAACCTCTGCCTCCCCCCAGGGATACGCATACCCCTGGTTGAGAACCACTGCTTTAAAGAGTGAGAGAGCACTATTAGTCCTGATTACAATTAAATCCTTCTAGACTATGTATTTTTTTTTAATTTCCTCTCACCTCTTTACTGTGATTTAAGTTGACTCAAACATATAAAAACAGATGAAACGCCAGAAAAAAAAAGATTTAACCCTGATTTAACCTTTGGTGGTTAGAATATAAAACCCACACATACACATACACACACTCCATGCTTATGTCAATGGATTAATGACTACACTGGGAAGGGGGAGTTGAAAGGCGGGGGTGGGGGGTGGACTATCTTAATCCTCTAGAAAAGGAACTGACCCTCTTACTGCACATGTGAAAGCTGAATCCCATGACCACAAAAGATTTCCCTTCTTAAAAACATTATTCAACTGGATGAATAAATCAGCCGCATGTCTTGAGTTGACAGAGAAGGCATGAAAACTATTAGATTTCACTATACATTGTTCTACAGATCACTCTCAAAAGACTGAGATCACAACTTTACCTATAACAAGCCCAGCCATAAGTAAAGCCCTGTGCAATACCCACCTACAATGCTATCACATTAAACAGGAGTAATGTTTTCAAATCAGGAGTAGATGCATTGCTGGACTTTACCTTTCTGCACAGCTCCCAAGTATGCACGCTGCTTCCTCATCCACCAAGCACACCAGCTACAGGAAAGCAACTCGGCAAAAGGAAGAAGAAATCCAGCAGAAATAAACCCACTAACTTTAAAAAAAAAAATTAAAAAAAATCTCCTACAGTCTTTCTGTGGGGAAAGAATCTCCAGATTTTCCAAAGCAAAGTTGAGAGGGAACAGGAGTTGGTGCAGAGTGCTGGTAACTTTCCAATCGTCTTTAGGAAAAGTCTGATTCTGAAAGCAGCAACGGCACAATCAGACAACCCCTCTGGCTTTGCTCTGATCGCATGGCACTTCTATCCAGCAGCTGCAGCCCCCTCTAGGAAGCTGTTACAATCTCTGGCCTCACCACCCCACCCGTAGGCCTCTTTGATTGCTTTCCCAGTACAGGGGCCACTCCAGATAACACAGGCAAACAAGCATGTCATAAATCAGACAAACTCTGAAAAGTGACGTTGTTAGTTCTTTAAGTTATTACCTGAATCTTTCCTTGACGGCTCCTTATAAACTCTCTCCTTAACATTGTATTATCTTACATTATGCACTTGGTTAGAGGACACCGCACGTTAGTAAGCGCAAATTCTGTATATCCAAGGAAACCTGTGGAATGCATTATAATATTCCATAGAAGAGGAAAGGATTAAAGGCACTATAGTTCTTCCCTGGTTTCTTGTTGCGTTAGTTCTTGTTGCATTAATGTACTACTGCTACTGTTATACAAAATGGGTAATATTTTCAAAAGTGCAAATATGCCATTTTCAAAAGCACTTGAGTCATTTAGCATCCTCAGTCCCAAAGACTTTCAGTGGAATTTAGGCTTCTAAATTGCTCAGGTGCTTTTGAAATTTTACCCATAATATATATGAATTATGCACTCAGATATGTGGAAATGGGTGCTATGATGAGTGAATTGAAAACCCCAAGACAGAAAATAGATACACTATTCACTGAGACATGTCAGTGTGCTTAGAACTGGACCAACAAGGAGGGAGCTAGAGTCCCAAGAACACTGTAGTCTCATTTACATAGGAACATAAAACTGGAATGGCCTCCTAGGTCAGTGAGTCCCCTGCTATAGCATCCTACAATCACGTTCATAAATTTATTAAGCTCCATCTTAAAATTAGTTAGGTTGTTTGCCACCACTGCTCCTGTTCAGAGGCCGTTCCAGAACTCACTCCTCTGATGGTTAGAAACTTGCTTCTAATTTCCAGCCTAAATTTATTCATGACCAGTTTAAGAACATAAGAATGGCCACACTGGGTCAGACCAAAGGTCAATTTCGCCCAGTAACCTGTCTTCTGACAGTGGCCAATGCCAAGTGCCCCAGAGGGAATGAACAGAACAGGTGATGATCAAGTGATCCATCCCCTGTTGCCCATTCCCAGCTTCTGGCAAACAGAGGCTAGGGACACCATCCCTGCCCATCCTGGCTAATAGCCATTGATGGACCTATCCTCCATGAATTTATCTAGTTCTTTTTTGAACCTTATTATACCGATTTGCTCTTGTGCCAATATTGTCCTTTAGGTTACATAGCTCTTCTCCCTCGCTAGTGTTTACCCCTCTTAAGTATTTATAGAGAGCAATTATATCCCCTCTCAACCTTCGTTTTGCTAGACTAAACAAGCCAAGCTCTTTTAGTCTCCTCTCCTAAGATAGGCCCTCCCATTCCCCTGATCATTCCAGTAGTCCTTCTCTGCACCTGTTCCAGTTTGAATTCATCTTTCTTGAACATGGATGACCAGAACCGTACTCAGTGTTCCAGATGTGGTCTTATCAATGTCTTGTATGATGGCATTAATACATCTTTATCTCTACTGGAAATACCTCACCTTATACACCATAGGATTGTATTTTACAAGGGCAAGACAGCATCTGGCCTTTGTGTTGGTAAGCTGGATGGACAGGCACAAATGAGCCCCATCATGTGCAGAATCTAGACACAATCACAATTCCTGTGTTCATCCTGTTCTATCCCTTCTCTCTGCCCTTGCCAAGAGAGGTAAAGGAACATATTACAACCTCTTCAGTGATGTAGTAGCATATATACTCCCCTGTGCACCTCAGAGCTCTTGGAGATTGTTCGCACAGTTTCTCTTACAGCTTCTTCTGGAATGGTGCAGTTCAGTTGGACCCCACAACATGGACTGGGTCTAAGTAATACAAAAGAGCCTCAAATCAGCCAAGATGCTCTGGGAATGGGATCAATCTTTTGATCAGCAATGCACAGGTACACACACTCAGCCCCTTCAAGATGGTGCCAAGTCTAACACAGTCCTGGAAACATGATTTTGAGAGAATTTTGGCTTTCATTAAAAAACAAACAAAAACAAAAAAAAAGCCACGTTAGGTTCTAGACCTCTGGTTGCAAAGAAAAGCTGGAAAACATCAACCCTCAGGACTTGAGCAAAAAACAGAAGGCAAATAAAGCAACACAAAATCTATTCTTAAAAATTTCATGATTTTAAGTCAATCTAATGATTTGTGGGGGCCTGACTTGTGATTTTTGAATGTTTGAGGATGGCAGTATTATGTATGTGCAAAGATTAGCACCAAAATAGACATTTTTATACAGAAAATGCAAAAAAAATAGTGTTCATTTTTGTTAATTTCTGAATAACTCTTCAACCATGCAAATATTAGGAAATTAAAAAACTAGGGTTGCTTCTTAAAAACAAGTTACTTTTAACTCCCCTCCACCCCCATTGATGAGATTTCAATTTGGTGGTGTCCCTTTAACAAAGAAAGCCAGAAAGAAATTAAGTAACATTTGAGTATTTCAGTCTAAACATTGCATTATAAAGTTGTTTTTAATCTTTCGTTTTCCTGGTCAAAAAAAAGAAAAGGCGAGCGTAGGGGTAGGAGGGAAAAAGATGGAGGGAAAAAAAGGTGCATCTATTTGGTTTGGAAAACTTGGACAGAAAGGGGAGAGCCCGTTTGTGAGCGTGGACTTATCCACGACCCATTTGTCAGCCAGAACCAGGAAAGCTTGAGAGGTAGCCTGTGAGAGGACAGACTGAATCTGAAAAAGATGAAGGAGCTAATGTGAAGGCTGGTAGACCAACAGAAAGAGATGGAGAGGACACTGAAGGCACTCTTAGCAAACTGAGCAACAAGCTATATGGGGCTGGCAGGTGGAGCAATAGTGACTGTTTCAGGAGTTCACGAAGGAGACGACCCAGGTACAGTAGCAATTATTACAAAATGTGGCAAGTCCCATTAGGCAGAATGGAAGTTGCAGGAGAGCTGGGGCTCTGTAAAATGGACCCCAACATGTTCCTATTGATTTTTGAGAGAATCACTGCTAGTGTAGGGTGGGATAAAGGATTATGGGCCCTATGGTTAACCCCTTATCTGAAAGGAGATGCACAAGCATTAATGGACCTAATCTGCACCAAGGGAGATTTAGGTTAGATTCTAGGAAAAACTTTCTGACTCTAATGAGAGTAAAGCTCTGGAACAGTCTTCCAAGGGAGGTTGGGGAATCCCTGTCACTGGAGGGTTTTAAGACCAGGTTAGATAAACAGCTGTCAGGGCTGAACTACATGCCCTCTCCAGGTCAGTCCTACACTGCTCTGATTCTATGATTTTTCTTCAATTTTGAATAAAGTGACTCCCGATTCCCATTTATGATATCACATACATGATTATCAATCAACTGCACTCCTGCACTGTTTACAGAGCTGCCATTGCCTATGCCAATTTTGGGCATTAATCGACCATTTCATAGGTTGGAAAGAGTCAACAAAAATGCTTAAGGGGCTGGAACACATGACTTATGAGGAGAGGCTGAGGGAACTGGGATTGTTTAGTCTGCAGAAGAGAAGAATGAGGGGGGATTTGATAGCTGCTTTCAACTACCTGAAAGGGGGTTCCAAAGAGGATGGATCTAGACTGTTCTCAGTGGTACCAGATGACAGAAGAAGGAGTAATGGTCTCAAGTTGCAGTGGGGAAGGTTTAGGTTGGATATTAAGGAAAACTTTTTCACTAGGAGGGTGGTGAAGCACAGGAATGCGTTACCTAGGGAGGTGGTGGAATCTCCTTCCTTAGAGGTTTTTAAGGTCAGGCTTGACAAAGCCCTGGCTGGGATGATTTAATTGGGGATTGGTCTTGCTTTGAGCAGGGGTTGGACTAGACGACCTCCTGAGGTCCCTTCCAACCCTGAGATTCTATGTTCCAAACTAGCAACTGATTTGGTGTTTATCTCTGTATTATACGTTCTGGGAATTACCCACAAGACCAATGTTCTCGCATTAACTTAAGTGTGCAGAACACAATGTCTATTTTTGTTAAATCCACTGACTATCAACAAAACCAAATTATGGATGCAGCAACATAAAATCTAAACCTACTTTAACCTTCCAAAAATGACCAACTGGTGACTGCAAAAGAATGGTTACTAAACGATTAGGTGTACATATAAATATCTTGGGACCTTCAAAGATGATAGATCTGTCTACTCGCACCTTCAATACCCCTGCAATATCTTCAAGACAATCAACATGTCTCAGTAGTATTTCGTATTTAAATTCATCATGAAGATTATTTGGATGTGAGGGCAAGTTTATTATTAATGGTTTTTAATTTACTATGTTAGTTATTAATTTGTAAGAAGAAACACAAAACTCAGTATTTGTGTAATACAGTTGTTAGTACCCTATAATACAGTTTTCGGTCATCTAGAAAACACTTTGGTACTTTTCAGCTCTCTGCAACTATTCCTCTTTTTGTTTATCTTGAATGCAATAAAATCAGCATTAAAAAGAAAAAAAAAGTACTTTGGGAAATAGGGGAATTTGGAATCGCCTGCCAAGTTAAACTAAAAGTTAAAAATTAAAAGCTGTCCACTAGCCTCCAAGACACTGACGAGCATAGCAACAATGCAAGTGCTAACACTCCCCCCCCACACACACTCTTTCAACAGTGGTTTGGTAGTAGTGGATGAGTTAAATGGATGTAGTGACTTGGTGAGGAGACTGGCTGGAGGAAATGGTGGAGAATTAAAAGAAAAGTATTAAGTTTGCACTCCTTTATCACCTGTTCCCAGATTTGGGCTTGATCCTGAAAGTTTCCCACAGGACTTCATCTGGAGCTCCATACACAGAATGATTGCAGACGATCTCAGCACTCAAGGAGCTACATTCTTCACTGCTCTGCATTTCCTGTCATCATACACCAGTGCAACATTAGTGTAAAAAACCACCATTCCAATTCGGCAGTGTTTTACACTCACTTTGCGCAGGTACAGATGGCTTCACAAGGTACAAGACAAGGGAGAATCAAGACTAGGATGAATAAAAATCCAGATACTGGTCAGCTTTAATGTACCACTGTTTTACATCCTGTGCGATCATATTTAGGCTTGAAAGACCAGATTTTTATTGTTAAATGTCACTCAATGTAGTTTTCACAAACAGATTATTTTTTTCCCATTGATAATAATAGAGATTTTCAGATAGGCAAAGAAAAATTCTGCTTCAGAACCTAAGTTAAAAAGCTTTAATTGTTTATGAATTTCAGTGTGTCATTAAATAATTGTCTAATCCCCTCATAATTTTGCACAACTGTGAAAATTAATAAAAAGAGAAAAATGCTTAAAATAAACATCAATATTGTCCATAGAAATGATAAAAAATAAAAATCAAATTCCGCCAAATCTAATCACATTCATTGGAAGGAACAAGACCAGGGGATTGTTTGTTTTTTTCCCCTTGGCCCAGAAAGGAGATATATACGCATTGGAAATGAAAACCTTTAAATAAAGGTAGATGCAGTCACAGCATTTATATACTATAAACGAAGAATCCATTTGATCTGGGGTGAATTATTAGTTTTAGATAGATATTATTTGTGAAATCACTGTGTGCTGAGCTCTCTGGAAGGCACAGATCCATAGTCCCTGCCCCAAAGAGTCTATATCCTACTCCCGTTGTTCCATAGTTGTGCAGGGTATTTATTTTTACTATATGTTTTCATTTTAGTGTAAATTGTACCAGGATGCTCAGGATCTGATGACCTCATCTATCATTCATTTGGATTACAGGGCTAGTAGTTCCTCTCCTCAGGGGAGCTGATGTCTACGCTCTGATTCATGATGACATGATTCAGGGGAAAGCCCAACCTCTAAATCTACATTATGAGAGGGAAATCCAGCAAGGCCTTTTTAAAACTATTTTTATTGTTAAGAACTTCAAAATCTCTTCCTGTTGGTTGACACATGTCAGCCTCCAGGGCTCAGGAACTGACACTGATGCAGAGAAAAATTAGAAATGTTTTCTTCTCTGTCACCTACGAGCATCAAAGTTTCTAAATGAAATATTTCCTTCCATCCCCCACCCAACATTTGTTTGTCTAGGCTCACACTGCCCTCAACTCTGTGGGGCTGAATTCTTTTCTCAGCTACACTGCTGCAACCCCAGGGACTTCAGTGGGGTTACAACAGCATAACAAAAGATAGAATTTGGCCCCATATTTTTAATGCCAGGAAACTTCCCTAAACCAATTAACTGTAAGAAAACTGGAGAGAGGAACAACAAAAGTGTGTATGAACAAGGGAGAAAACAATGATGTTGCTGTCTTTTCATGGCTGCTATTTGATCCTGCAAAAGAGATCTGTAAGGCAAACCAAAACCAGGAGAGATTTAGATGACAAGGAAGAGTTTTAGTCAGCATACCAGTCATTATAAAACTCGAAGGATCAAATCTGCCCCTTGCATAATGCCACTGAATTCATAGATTTCAGAGTAACAGCCGTGTTAGTCTGTATTCGCAAAAAGAAAAGGAGTACTTGTGGCACCTTAGAGACTAACCAATTTATTTGAGCATGAGCCTCTCACGAAAGCTCATGCTCAAATAAATTGGTTAGTCTCTAAGGTGCCACAAGTACTCCTTGAATTCATAGAGGAAAACATGCCAACCAGAATCTATAGAGGGAAACAAAGATTTTTCTCTCTATTCCTGGGGGAGGGAACATTCTAATGTAACTTTACTATAACTTTTCTTACACAAAAACTAGCTTAATTAATGCATTTAAATGGGGGGGGGGAAAGGAGTCTCTTCTCGCTGATTAATCATTCCCACAAGGGGGCTCTAACATGCTGCTCTGCTGCTTGCTGTCTCTGAAGGCTAGCTTCTGCCACGTTCACTCACACTGATATATCAGTGGGGCTAAGGTACTGCTCAAAATGAGGAAACATGGTTGCAGCTAACACAAAACTTGCCTTTGCGTATTATGGGTTGAATTGAGACCTGGAGCCAGATTCTCAGCTAGTGTAAATCAGCATAGTTCCACCAACTTCAGTGGTATATATACACAAGCTGGGGAGGTGCAGAGCTGTGTCACCTGAGGAGCAGCCCAGAGAAGAGAATTGTAATTCAGAGTCACCATACCTTCCCTGGTTTCTCCATCGCTTCAAGTGGGCCCATCATCAGATGCCAATTACTCTCCCTTCTGCATTGACTCAGCTGTACTGAGCTGGCAAATTGGAGGTGAGGGAGGAGTCTTGGCTCCACCCATTCCCTGCTCATCTCCGCCCATTCCTTGCTCACCTGTGCTGGGGTGTGCTGTCCCCCTGTAACTGACAATGCAGGGCTAGAAGGGAGTGCCTTACACCACCCCATAGTCTTGCCCTATGTGCACATGACATATTATGTACATATGGCACACTTGCCTTTTAATCTATAGAATGGGAACAATTACTGCATCACAGGGTGCAGGCACCATATTTTTAAAAAAAATATATACTTATCATGAACAAAGTCAACTGAAGGAAAGACTCCTCTGAAGCAATTGACGTACCCCATCCTGCAGCTAGCCTCAGCCAGGACAAACACCTGAGAAAAGAGATAGCTAGACCATGCACTAGGCCCTAAAGGTTGACAGACCATAGGCCTTTCTCCAGATTCTTATCATCAAACCAGTAAATTTTACCAAAAAAAAAGGAGAAGAAAATGGTTCAAATCTGGATCTACTACACAGTAGTAGAGGAAAAGTAATTGAGTTTAGGTTAGGCTTAGCTAATACATGCTAACTACTCCAGCACTCCATCCCCAATTGTTCAAAACCATGAGCCAACCCCTGCCGAGTAACGCAATTGAGTCAACAATCATGAGAGGTTTTTAAAATGTATTTGGTGTTCCTTTTCTTTGCCTTTTGGTTTTGGAACCCGGTATGGTCACACTTCCAGGCTTTTCTCCCACAATCACAAAGTCAAGAAATTTACTTTTTATTTAAATGAAAGCTGAGGTTTTTGTGTATTTACTTACCTCCTGGAGCTGGGGCTTTATGAAAAACACTGAATATTGTGAGACTCATGGTAAAATCACAAGAGCTGGCACCACTGCAAACCCAAATAAAACTCACCCACTTTTCCTAGTCACAGCAAACGGTTTTCAAACTGTTTTTCATTTGCAGACCCTTAAAAATTTTTCAAAGGGAGGTGTGGAGCCCTTTGGAAAACTTAGACATAGTCTGTAGACCCCGAGGGATCCACAGACCACAGGCTGAAAACCCACTGGCCTAAGGCATCAAAAATACAGCAAAAGCTAAAAGTCATTGTGGTTCGGTCCTGTTTGCATGATAGCGAAATCCACACAGCACAGCTGATGCACATCAACACTTGTAAAAGGTCTGAGCCTGCTACCTTCTTCACATTATTACCTTATTCCATGATTAGCCCCGTTCAAAGCAATGGGATTACCAGAATAGTAAGGTGCTTTTCTGTGAGAGTAAGGGTGGCAGAATCAAGGCCCCAAAAATTGGGACGTTAACCCACTCTCAGATCCCTTGAGCAATAAACAAAGTACCTAATATTTCAGATACTGAGCTTGTTGGTATTTTGGATGTTCCTCTGCTTACAGCAATTACAGGCAGATGTACAATGCTGGGCTAACTATATGACTCAGACATTTGTGGTTTTCTTTTTCCAGGTAATTTTCCTCCGGTGTCACATTTAATATTGTAATGTTCATTTGTTCAGAAGATTTAGGGGAAATAAACTAGTTGCCTTTTAGGGTTATTTTAACTCTCTGCATTGCACAGGTTTTGTCTTGAGCAGGAAAAGTGGATGAGCTTAGGTCAGGCTTAGCTAGCACATGCTAGCTAGTCCAGCATTCCATCCCTATGTGTTCAAAATCATGAGTAGGGTCCTATCAAATTCATGGTCCATTTTCGTGAATTTCGCAGCCACCGCATTTTAAAAATCTTGAATTTCAGTTTCAGAAATTTAAATCTTAAATTTCATGGTACTGTAACAAAACATGAATACGTATTTTAAAACGGCAAAATATAAACATGGAAAGCCCTTAAGACTCAGCATTTCTCAAACTGGGGGATCCAACCCAAGAGGGAGTCATAAGGCTATTGTAGGGGGATTGTGGTATTGCCACCCTTACTTCTGCATTGCCTTCAGAGCTCGGTGACTGGAAAGCAGTGGCTGCTGGCCAGGTTCCTAGCTCTGAAGGCAGTGCCGTCGCCAGCAGCAGCACAGAAGTAAGGGTGGCAATACTGTGACCCCCCTACAATAGCCCTGCAACCCTCTTTTAAGTTAGGAACCCTGGTTTGAGAAACACTGTGTACTTTTGTATATACTTTTACCCTGTAGTATAGTATAAAAGTCCACAAAGACCAGATTTCACAGGGGAGACCAGAGTCCATGATCCGTGATGCATTTTTCACAGCCGTGAATTTAGCAGGGCCCTAATTATGAGCCAAGCTCCTCCAAATCCTGTTTTTTAATATACATTTTGATTTCCTTTTCTTTGTCTTCTAGTGTCATGCCTGGAAAGGTCACATTTTCAGGCTTTTCTCCACAACTGTGAAAGCTAAAAACTTGCTGTTTATTTAAATGAAAACTGATATTATCAGTTATTTAACTCTTGGTGGTCGGGCTTTATGAAAAACACTAATGATGGTGAGACTCAGAATAAAACCATGAGCTGCCAACACCATTAGTTGCATTTAGGATTATCTTGACTCTCTTAATATTGCCCAGGTTTTGTCTTGAGTAAGAAAAGTTATTGAAATCTTAGGTACTGAAACTCAAGCAATTTGAAATGCATCTAGTCCTGTGCAACGTGTTGTGAAATCACAGCATCATTATCAGGACCACCATCAAGCAAAGCCTTAAGCATGTGCTCAGCTTCAAAGCCAGGTAGCTCCCTTAGGTGTTTTATCAGTACCTACAACTGGTTGGATGCTGAAAAAGTATTATTCCCATTCATGTGTTCAAATGCCAAGCGGTCATTCGGTTTGACCTGCTTTGCTGCAATGGGCATTCTTGTGAATGGGTTTTTGTTTAGAAGGAATGAATGAGGAATGGTTGTTCTTTGAATCAACCGGTATTCACATGCAATCCAATGTGTGTGTGCTCAAACAAGAGTAACTCGTATATGTCTGTTAGTTAATTGTGATGATGTTGATCATGTTACCTCCAAATTAAAAAATATTCAGTCATCCAGGAAGCAGAAAACATATCATGTGACTTAAACAATCAGTCCTTACACCCACTGAAGTAAAAAGTAAAACCCCCATTGACTGCAGAAGTGCAAAATCATAATAAGTGTTTAGAGGGCTTTTCAATCATATTCAGATATCTTGACTGAGCTAACAAGTCTAAAAAAATCAGCTTTTTTGGCACATCAGGGAAGGACATCAGTGTTGGCTATGCAGTGAATTACAGCAGGGCAGCTTTTGGCCTTTAATGATTAATTCATATTTCTGCCTTAACAAAGAAATTCAATCCAGAACTGTTAAATAAGATTGCAAAAAAAAGTGTCCCCTAAGGAAAACAATACAAAGCATTATTGTTTGCAACTGTGGACAAGAAAACCTCTTATTTCCATACCTTGCAGCCTCCATTCTTGTACCCTGAGGAGTTCTGCTAACCACTGCTCTGCATTTTAGATGTACAGGAATGAAGAAAAAATGTGGTCTTGTGCACATTGTTTTGTCATGATATAGCTGAAGCCAAATAAAGAAATTCTCTTGTGGGAAGGAAGGTTATGGACCAGATAGAGCATGAGCAATGGCAACGCAAGCTTCCCCACAGTGCCGTACCCAGGTGTCTCAACCCTTCTCAGTGGGAGCTACCTGTAGACGAAAGAAGGGAGAAACTTAGCGGCTCATTCCATCCTTGCTCTTTCTCCTGAAAGTGCTAAATTAGTACCATTTGAGTTGGGGTTTGTGATTGAGAGATCTATTCAGGAGAAACTAAGACCACTGGTCATTTCAGATTGGTGAATGGTCTTGATATAACAACCATTTTTACTATCAATCCCACGGTACATTAGAACTGAGAATGAAAGCATTTTATCACAATGCCAGTGCTTTGAGGTGGAATGAAATAATGTATTCATTCTTTCTGCTTATACTTAGAGCACCCATCCATTGCTTTGTGGGCTGTCGCCAATAATTAAAAATACACATTATCATCAATAAAAAGACCAATAATGTAATGGACTGGTCTCACAACTCCATTCAATATATTTCCTGCCATAATAATGTTAATCATAACAGACCCATATCTTGCCATCCCTGGTTTCATCTACATCCACTATGCCATCTCCCCCAGGGATATCTCCCTCTTATTCAGCAATGGCTATCAGCTACGTGACTAACACTTGCCTCTACATCATCCTGTCACTCTCTGATCCATCTGGCTGTAGCACTTGCCTTGACTGACAGCTCCTGACTGCATCATAATATCTTCTATTAAATACTTCAGAGACTGAAATCTTCCTTCTGGAATGACTCTTATCCTCTCTCTCTTATTCTGCTGTCACTACCCCAAACCTCCTTTAGCTCAAGCCTTTACTTTGTCCCAAAAGCCAGAAACTGGAGAGTCATCCTTGAACCCTAATTTACCAAGAAGGGAAAGTGCATCTTCAAACACCATTTCCTGAGTTATTCCAGAATTCATTTTTCAATTGACCTTTCTTCTGCTGAAGTCCTTCTCTGTGGCTTAATCGTTTGCACTCAGAATGACGGCACTTCCATCTTTAATGATCTTCTTATACCCCTACTCTTTTGACTTCAGGGTCCATAGCAGGTAGACTACAGCCTCACATCAGACTGGGCCCACGTCGCCCTTACATATCCCATGACACCTTCTTCTCCATTTTTGAATCAAGTTAAAAAAAATCTCTCCTAATTTTTTTATAATTGCCCATGAATTTGCTCCACCCTGCATCTTTGGCCACGTACCATATACACCTGTTTCTCCCCTCCCGCAAACCCCACATACACTTCCAGCCCATTCAAAGGGAAGGACATGTGTGTACAGTGCCTAACAAGCTAGGGGCTCGAGGCACACAGTAACACAAATGAAACACAGATATGTGTAAAAGGAAAGAAAACGAGAAAAAAACGGAGTTAAAGATCCCTCAAGAGGATAATGCTGCCTAATAACCAGTTATCTCACTCTACTTAAACACAGCAAAGTAGTAAGGAAGAACTTTTCTTTCTTGGGAAAACCAGGGGGGAAAAAAGCTCACTTGTAACATGGTCCCAGCTCCTGGAAATATCTGTGATACGGTGTTACCCATACGAGCTACTTCCCAGTTAATTCAATGGAAAAACCACTGATAAACTACCAATGACAGCAATATCACAGACGGAGTCAACAGCTGCCTTTTGTACACTGGAAATATAGATAATTACTGCTCAGACCTGAGAAAAGAATCTCTCTAAATTAAGTGTTTTATTTTTCCTTTTCCAAATCAAAACACTAACAATGACAGCTTGGATGCTTATTCTGATCATCCTAGAGCTGCAAAGCTGAGCTGTACATTTTGACCTGACAAATTTTGAATTCCTGCATGGTCCACAAACACCAGACCCTATCAGCCAACTGCCTTCTTCACCCCGACATATAAATGGGAAAAACAACACCTGCCATGGGGTGTCTCAGGGCCCCAAGTCTTGTCTGTGTTCTAACCTGTAAGCTCTTTAGGGTAAAGCCTTCTCTAGGAGAGAGTTTATTTGGGTTGTGTACACCATGGAGTATATTATCAGTGCTTTATAAATAAAATAGTAATTAGAAAAACCTCAGAAATTCAGTAACTGCCATTGTGATCGAATCCATTATTTAATGATTCCTCCTGATAGCACCAAAGTATGTGGGATACTAGCACAAACTGCAAAGAATTAAAACAAAACTGGTCCCAGTGGCCCAGGAAAAGCAGCTTATCTGCCAGAAATAACCATAATAGGCAAAAGAAAATGATGAAGGGGGGATTGGCCTCTACCATACAAAGATTTCACACCAATATTTAAAGAAAGCTGGGAGAGGGGGTGCAAGGGTTGACAGTTATCAGGAAAGCTGGTCTATAGATGGTGCCCCATAAGTAAGAAGATCTTGCCATTGGCTAGAGACAATCCAACTGATAAATTAGTACATAGTGGGAGAGAGTCGTTCAACCTTGGGCCTAAAACAGTCAAGGTTCTGTGCTGCCCTCTATATCCACATGACTGCACCCATGGTAGATGAAGTGGGGCATGGGATGCCAGTTAGGTTCTTCTTGATTTTCTCTTCACCCAAACCCACGGTGGAAAGCTGCACAACATAGACTGTGGCTCTTCTTTCTGTGCTGGGGTATTCCTGATGCAGGTAACAGGGCTAGGCAAGAGACAATGAGTTTTGGCAGCAGATTAGGAAACTTTCTGTGACTTATTCCCACCTAGGAGAGAATGAAGGGAGTGGGAAAAGCATGTGGGGAGTAAGAGAATTAAAGGGACTTTCAAAGCAGCTAAGCTTTTGCACTGAAAATGAGACAAAGATTCCAATAGCATTTTTCCTGCATTAAGGGCATCCAAGCTAGAATACGTTTATCACCACGGGACGGTTATTCATTATGAAAACAGGACACAAATCTGTTGAATTGACAGTTATCCATTCTTTAAAATTCTGCTCAGTGGCAGACTTGTTTGAGGATTGTTAATGTGCCTGTTACACACCATCCCATGCAGAGCTGCTGGAGTGGTCAGACTCAGCTTTGGCTGCAGCCCTTCTTTTATTCTCCGACACAATCCAGCTTACTATAAAAGGCATACCTGTATAGTGCTGTGACAAGCTAGCAGTTCATAGCAAACCATAGATGCGAAACATGGCTGATCATGAAGGGATTTGCAGTAACAATTCTCGCAGGGAAGAGAACATGAGCTACAAGAAAGCAGGCATTGGTGGCCTTCGAGGATGGTGAAACACACTCTTGGCTTTTGTTTTTCTTACTTTTAAAAATATAATCGCTCACCTCTCTTCCTCCTTCCCTAACACAAAATGCATTCACCTCGTCACCCTCCTTGCAGTCCAAGCCACATAGAAGGGACTCTAGGACAGGACATCTAGAGCAGGAAAGATTGTTGTTAGACAGGAGCTCAAGTGTGTCTCTTGCTCCCCGAGGTACAACACTGGCACTCCTGCAACATTCAAGGAACATTGCGGTGTCAGGGTACAGGTAACCACTTGGCCCCCAGATGAACAAAGGGTCTAATTCAGTCTGCTCCTCCCTTCCCTCCTTCCTGAGGGGGAGAATTATAAATTGGCTGCTTGGGGGACAGAGAAGGGAAAATATCTGCGACAAAGCAGCCAGGGTCATAGGACGGAATCCTCTGCTGGGGAAAGTTTCTCTTCCTTTTTGGTTCTTTTGATTTCTGGTTGTAAACGTTTACCTTTGAAGGGAATCCTTGCTGACTCCTTTTTGCTTTTGCTGAGCCAAGCATCAACTCGCATGCACATCTAGGGGAAGGAAACTCTTGTGTCTCTTGCCCAGTGTCTCTGGGTTATAGAGATGATGTGGCAATTGAGGCACATAGAGAGTCTCTATGCCACTGATGCACATGCACTCTCCCATTTTTCCTGCTCACTCAGAAATTCTATAGCATTAGGACAGCATCTTATTCTAGGTTTGTATAGCACCATGTACATTCGCTGATTTAGGAAAGGGATTTTCAGTCGTAAGCACAGCAGAGTAGAGAAGACTCTGGGTTGTTTGTTTCCTGCTGTGTCAAATGGAGCCCACACAGTTCCGGGGTTAAATGCTGGCCCTGGTAACAGAGGGGAAGTAGAGATGGTAGATATAACCTTGGGAGTAATGCCAGCAAGCTGGGGCTCTCTCAGACTGCAGACTGGAAGCTTGTGTAATGCAGTACTAAATATGCAATGAGTAATGCCTGACACCTGACACCATCCCACTCAAGCATGATCCCCGGTTCACAGAGTCAGAAATGTCGAGGGAAACCAGATGAAAGTGATAACAAAATGGGAATATCATACAATAGATCGTTGTGCGGGAGTAGCTCACAATCCAAGCCACCACCAACCGTTAAGATCTTTTAATCATCATTCCAGTACACTATGATGCTTTAGAAGCGCTTTATGGAAATAGGACCTGACACCATGAGCCCTCCCTTCCTACTCAAGTCAGTTTTCAACCTGCTTCTTATGAATGAGTAGTGCATGTAAGAGAGATGCTCACTAAACCAAGAGTGGAGTACATAGCAACAACTACAGTTAATACCAGTGTTTGGATTCCTAGGGCTATTTTCAATTGCTTATAGACTTTCCTTTCCTTTTTTTTAAGGCTGCAATTTGGTAGATTTATACATAGCCCAGGGCCCATTTTTTTCTTCAGTTTTTGAGAAATACGTGAATTAAGTAAATATACATTTTCCCAGTTATGACTTTCTTCGTAATAGCTGTAGCACCTTGGAAGTTTGAGGTAGAAACTTGAAATCTATGGACTATCTCGGATAGATCGCAAACGTACCTTTTGGTGATCTCGTGAAAAATGTTTGGGATTAGGGAAAGTTCCAAGGATTTTTTAAAGAAAGCTCTTTGCATGTGCAACCATAACATTTCCAGTTCCTGACTTTTGTATGAATCACGCTTCATCCTTATTCTTTAACACAGCCATTTTGCATGGGATTGGATTAGGCTTTTATTTTTTCCTTCTGTTGCAACAGTTAGTAAAACAATAAATACTTGCAAAAAATATGTGGCTAAGAAAGCAATAGAGTAAGCGTGTGAAGAGAAGTAGGTAGGGGGTTAGTGGAGGAGGACTGCAGGGACAGAAAAGTAGTGAAAGGAGGCAAAGTTACAAATCTTTCATAGTAAACACTATTCAACCAAGTAAACCAGCAGTAGACAAGGTGAAATGATCTGAATAGATGAAATGCAGTTTGGATTTAATCTGTTCCAAATAAGCAGAAGTTAAAAACTAACACTTCATCTCGAAACTTCAAACCCCTTCCCAGAAGTGATGGTCAAGGCCAACAGCAAATTTCAGAAATAAAGAAAAAAGTCACTTTCACAAGATGTCCTTTTTTCAAACAAGATGCAATCTCAGTCTGAAACATGATCAACAACAACAAAAAAATCCCCTATGTTTCTCTATCGCAGTGGGACATGTGTGCAAGCCATCTTAATAAAATGAAATTGATAGTATTTTTCACAATATTTAAAATACATTTTTATGCTACTTTTTTTAATATATTGAAGCCCATCTTAAGTGACTACTCAAGAGACCAACAAACATTAGCAACTTAACGGAAGTGGTCTTCAAATAAAACTGTGGAGTACACTTGGGATGGTCTCAAAAGACAGAAAGCAGACCAATAAACTTCTGCTGTATACAGATTTCACTGTAACTCTATACAAATTGACATCTAAATGTTTCCTCAGTGGGGTTTTCTCCTCCCTTTACTGCATGCCATATACCATCTATCCTAAATATTTCTACAGTGATCATCAGCACAGAGCTGCATATGTTGCATGTATTATCACTGACATGTGTCAGTCAGGAGAGTACATGTGCACATCCTCCAGAATAATTGATGATTATAGCATTTGTTTTGGAATATTCCTATAAAACATAATAAGGATTGAAACCAATGGGGTTCTACAGGAATTACTCTCAAAACTTATAGAAAGGTTTTCATTTTGTTACGTTCTATAAGGATTTTTGAGCCATCTTATAGAATTCAATAACAAGGATATTATAATTCTATATTCAACTCTAAAGGTTAGTTCAATAAGCCTGTAGTCTATCATTTCTATTGAATTCTTTACTCTTCCAGAAAGACAGAAAAATAGGCACACAAAGAAATGCATGGACCTAGTTTTTTTTCCTGTTTTCAAAAGTGATAGGACAGTGTCCCTTTCAAATTCAGATACTTCTTTTTGTATAGGACGTTTATCTATATCTTTATTACATCGGTCAACACAGCTAATTCATAAATGCCTGCAAAATTGGTAGATTGTGCTGCCCTCTGGTGGGGAAAGTAACCATTAACCCAGGTCAGCAGCAAAATTTATGCCCAGAGTAGTTCATTCTGTTTTGTATTTTGTTTTTTGGATCTTAAGTTGCCAATACTTGCAACAGAAACTCACAAAGATTTTCCTCTGCTGAATGCATAGTTTGGGCAGTAGAAACCAGCGGATTCACTGATAATGAATGACAAGTTTCTACCAACACAAGGATCAGAGCAAAGCATTTACTACTCACTCAGGTCATTTCCCTGACACTTGGAGTGGTGTCTCCTGCTCTTCCCCGATCTCGTACCCTTGCTCCCTGCAGACTTTCCCCTTTCTCTTCGTACCCAGCCTTCCCATCTTTCCCTTCCTGCCTGGAATATCTTCCTTCCCCTGCACACTCAACTAACCATCTCTCCTTCCTACCATCCACAGATCCCTCAACACCTTCCCGCCCCTTCCTCAAGTATTTCCATTTTTCTGTCCCCCTTTTCCAACTAGTCTTTCTCTCTCTCTCCCTCCCCCCTTGCTTCCACCCTCCCCTGGCATTTTTTCTTCTCCTCCCTGCAGTCCTATCTCTATAGGGTAACTGGGGGTGTCTTTCACTCCATCTCCTAAAAGTTTCCTCAGACACACCTTTACGGCAGCTCACCTATCCCACATTTTTCCATAGCTCCCTATCCCTTGGGATCTCCCCTGGGCTCCTCTTGCCCCTCTAGCCACTTGAAACTCCTTATTTGTCCTTCACTCCTTTCCCCCAATCACTGGAGGGTTAAGCATATGAGAGGTGGATATGAGGCAACTGCCTCTCTGCACAGAGGTGGTAGGAAGAAGCAGACAAGGATAGAAGTAGCAGCAGCTTCAGACTGTATAGAGGCAGCATTCATTGAAGCTCAAATCCTCCTAGTAGTGACCACCAAAGAACCGAGGATTCTCAGAGTGGAGCCAGGCCCAGCCATATGAGTAGGCTCTGAGAAGTAGGGAGAGCGCTGCTTACTGCCTCACTGCAGTGATGGCCCTGCTCACTTATCAGTCCTGCTAGCCCCTCAGTCAGTATTAATTATTATTATTTTTTTTTTACTACCATAGTGCCTAGAAGCTCCCGCCAAGTACCAGTGCTAGGCACTGTGCAAACACACAATAAAAAGACAGTTTCTTCCACAAAGATCTAACAATAACTGTGTTACAGTTGTGTAACTTCAACAAATGCCTTCTTTTTGTCAACATTTTGCATAATGGATATGCTTCCTGGCAGGATTTTCCCCATAGCAAGGCAAGTGAAAATGGAGAGGTTTAGGTTAAAACAAAAAAATGATTTCATAGACTTTTTCCATCAGTATACCTACTGCTCTTACCAAGCAGTCTTTTGATTAATGAAGAACAAGACCCTCCCACCATTGACAGATTATCCACCACTGCTTCTGAGGCAGGTACAACACAACAGACCATGCGGTTGACTCTGTATTTCTCTGTGGACTAGATTTGTTCCCTGTCCTCGTTTTTAGGGGTCAGGCATTGCACATAAAGACAGCCACCCTGCCCAGCATAGTTAGATCTATAAACAAAGCTTGTATAATCCAGATACAGCTACAGGGATCAATAATCAAAATGCACATATGGCTCCTGAATGCAACCACTGTCACCTTGCAGTGAGCCTGGAAGATAAAATTCTTTTCCTGTGCTAACGCAGGGTGTGGTTAAAGCAGCGGAAAAAAGGAAACGATGAAATCATTTATACGTACTAGGACAGTTCAAGCCAGCAGGAGAGGGATGTTTTTAAAATAATATACAAATGAGCAGCTCAAAATCAATGAAAAGTGGGAACATGGACAGCTTTTTCCTTTTTGTTTGTGACTATGCTGTAGATTCAGAGTCCTTTGTGAAACAGATAGTATTGTTTTGCCTGTTCTAAAATAGGAACTGCAAGCTCTGGGGTAAATGGCAAGAGTTTTGGCATAACTTCTCTCAGTACTTCTCATAACTTCTCTCTAATATTTTTGAAGGGATATTTTTATAACTTCCCATAGTAACTCATCAGTAAATCACAACAAATATCCCTATGACAAAAATGTGGGGGGAAGGGCATGGGAGGTGGTGGGGATTGTTCTCTTTTGTTGTTCTTCATGAAATATCCGTGTCCATCTGCTAGTTGGCTAGGCCTGTTTGAAATGTGTAGAAGGCTATGTGTTTCCACTGCTATGGCTGATTACCTCATCATTTCAATGGGCGTTAGGAGCCTAACCTGCTTAGGTACTTTTGAAATTTCCCAGGAGGTGCCTATCTGATGTTTAGGTGCCTAAAGACCTTTGAAAGTCTGGCCATAAGGCCCCTTTGAAACCTCCCAGCTTTAATTTCTGTAGAGACTGCTGGGACCACCACAGTGTAAACGGGTTTTCTGACCCATTCTACTCAAAAGGCATCATGAAGGTCTTTTCATTAATTCTCTAATCCTACTGTGTTAGCACTTGGCTGAAGAGCAAAATCCTCATCAGAAGGGCCAGGGACAACTATAAAGAGGCTTAAAGTTTTCTAAATTCTGGCCCCACTGAAGTCAATAGGAGTTTTGCTATTAACTTCAGTGCAGACAGGATTTCACCCCAGGGGACTATCCACCCAATAGGTCTGACAAGATCTAAAGATAAAACAGTCCTCGCCTCCCAGAAGCTGTTTTTTCACCTGCAAAAGGACTTGTCTCTCAGGATATCGGGATTTGTGTGAAATGCACACAAGCAAAAACCCAGCGGCCGCTGACCAGAACAGCTCTCTCTAACACTCTGACTGCTAAACTCACATGGATGACAGGTTTCAGAGTAACAGCCATGTTAGTCTGTATTCGCAAAAAGAAAAGGAGTACTTGTGGCACCTTAGAGACTAACTAACTAACCAGCTTATGCTCAAATAAATTGGTTAGTCTCTAAGGTGCCACAAGTACTCCCTTTCTTTTCACATGGATGGTTTCTCAAGGAGGATGCAGTGAGTGCAGTAAAACCAGTATTGTCAACAATCTACAACTGCTATGTGGGATTTTTCTGAAATCTGTCAGAAAGGCAAGGCAAAATGTAGCTTTTACTATCAATCGACGGTGCTGTATTGGGCCTCAAAAGCCTCAACTTGTTTCCTGCTGATGGGGGTGGAAAAAGCACTCCAGCCAAATCTGGTTAGCATCCCACTGTTTGAATAGGAAGAAACTATGTCCTTTTGGAATGACTGCTGGGTGCACTTTGC
Source organism: Natator depressus (assembly GCF_965152275.1). Taxonomy (NCBI): domain Eukaryota; kingdom Metazoa; phylum Chordata; order Testudines; family Cheloniidae; genus Natator; species Natator depressus. Next base: position 164,217,025 of record NC_134235.1, on the reverse strand, counting down.
CACTGACATTTATGGCCTACAATTTCATTTGTTTTCTCGAAAGTTCGCATTATGGCTGATGCTGTAATTATCACCCCTTTTTCCCTTTGGCACTTTAATTTGAGGTCTCAAATGTTATCCATCTGGCTCAAAAGAAACCTCCATCTGAACCAAGCTTTCCGTTTTCCCACGCAGTCCATTGCATTTAATGATGGGAACCTGGTTAACAATGATTCTGTGGCCTGTAACAAATCATTATCATAGCCGATTAAAAAAAAACCCAACAAACCTGCTGGTTCATCCCACATGAAACTACTGCTTATAACTTGTCCCACAGACATCTGCTTCCCTTCTGCAGGTTTTTACTTGGCATCACAACAGTTGAAGATAAGGAACGCTTAGATCAATGGAAGTCAGCTTTGGAGAGCCACCAAATAATCAGGGAGCAGAAACCTCCCTGATTGCATAACAATCACATCATGAAGTTGCACCCTGGTTCAATGTTACAATGCAGTCATTGTGGTATAAATCCAGAACACACAGTACCATAATTATCTGTGGTGTCAGCAACTCTGTTCCCTAAATACCTTTTCTATTACTTCCTCATCCTGGCTCTGGTTTCTGGGATGGAGGAAGGAAATGGTAGAACCTTGGCAGAATCTAAGCAGCTCAGAGAGTGGATGCTACAGGAGCTTCTTGCCAATGCCAGAAGTGTTTTAAGCCAAGAATCATTAGATTAGGTCAAGTCTATCTCCCGAAAGGGCAGGATATAATCTGTATGTAGAGGACATCTCAGATATTAAATTGATACTGAGACCCTGTGCAGTATATCTGAAATGTTCGCTACTTAGAGATTGTAGCCAAAGATCTGGGATATGTGATTCTAGTTACAGTAACTACAAGAAGGATTTTTCTCTTGGAGGGGGTAGAAGAGGGATAGATGGGCCAGCTAAAGTGACCATACATATTTTTAAACATATAATTCAGCCACAAACTACAGGCATATTCAGATTTCAGACATTTCCCTACCACCACCCAACAAGTTCAGTGGTAGTCAGATTATGATCTCTGTAATCACAAAGTTTAGGTCCAGATCTTCAACCATCTCCAAATCTTTGCATGAGGGGGTACTCAGATTCATAATTCTGGTACCCAGTAATTAGATATACACACACGTATAGATATAATGTATTTGCATTTACTAACAAACATACATCAAGTTTGTTAAATAAGGGAGCATAAAAATCTCCTCTACTAAGCCGATGAAATGAGCTGTGGTGGGTCTTTTGTAGCTTTGACTTTCATCTCAGGCCATTCTGTCATGAAATAGAGGGAGTGAAGACTGAATCATAGGGTTAGAAGAAACCACAAGGGTCATCTAGTCTAACCCCCTGCCAAGATGCAGAAGAAGCCTTGTCTTCTAGGGTGCTTTGTCTTTCAACAGTTCTTGACATAGTAGAGTTAGAACGGACTGCACAGGGCACAACCCAGATCTCAGCAAAAGGGTCGTGGAATTATTCAGGATACTTTTCAGATGATGATAGCAGCAGCAGCCAAACTATGATACACACTTCTACTGGGAGATGTGGGCAGGACTTGAGAAATCTATACATAAAATCTAAATCACCTGTGCAGTGTCCTTCTGCTGAGCCCCATATGTGTCATTACCAGGCAGCAGTAAGTCATGTGTATTAGCCAAGCCATCTTTTCTCTACAACACCGACGCAGCATGGGAAAAAGGCACAGTTTAAGCCTGAAACAGACCCACACAAAGTCTGTATCTTTCCCTTACTTGTTATAATGTTACTACATCATTCCCTATTTTTTCCCCATGCACACTCGCTGAACAATGATAGTATTTTTATTGTATTTATTTAGACTTTGATGAAAAGACATTCGAACCCACGTTTTGCAGGCACCAAAACTATTGAACTTTTTTCTCAGAGGACTTTTTCACTTCTTCTTTTTTGTGTATAATTAAATACAATTCACATGTTCAACAGGATCATGAAGGAGTGAGTGAGTGGTGGCAACATGTCCTCCTCCATCTATGAAACATTACTGCAGCTGTAGTCCATTAGATAAATATTTCATCATGAAGAAAAGGGCAAAAGTGCAAAAGCAGCTTATATGGAGCAACCAAAAGTAATTTGTGTGGAGAAAAAGGCTTTGAAAGACATATAACTTTTAAAAACACAATTAGAATTAATAATACAAGTTATTTTTCAATATAGAGGGTTTTTTTTAAAAGCTAATTTTAAGCAAAACCCAACACACATATGCAAAACAATATTAAAGGACACTATAGTGATTAAATTATAATTTAAAAAAAATCATTGCATTTCATAGCCAAATTCTGCCCCCAGTTAAACAAACACACACAGGAGATTAAAAAAAATACATAATGGAGATTTTTTTTTTAATTTTACCCAAATACTGAGGTAATCAAGTTTACTCAGGATCCTACAGAATCCTATGAATTCACAGTCTTAGACATAACTTTAAGCTGTTTAAAATGAACTGGGCATGTATTTTTCTAGCATAGCTTCAAAGTGTTCTGTGCGTTCACAGAGCTTTAGGCCTCAATATGAAAATAATTAATTTGGGCAAGCTTTATAATGACACGAGTAATATTTTTCAGCTTTCTACTTGTAAAATCTATTGGCAAGGTTTCATATTTTATCTTGCCTCCCATCTTAAAAACAATGGCCCAGATTGCCCCTTCCCACAGAAAATGATTTGAGGGGAAGAATGTTGTCTGAAGAGTTTTCTCTGAATTATTCACACAACAGCAAGGTTTGCCTTTCCCACTCAACCATGGACCAAGCAGTGGTTTTGCCCCCAAGGGATCTGCAGGAACCCAGGGCCATAGGCTACCCAAAAAAGAAAACATCATCTACAGAAAATAGCTTTTCAACTAAATGGCAATCACCCCATCCCCCCAAAATACTTTTTTGTCAAAATCTTTCCAATTTTTGTTGACCCCCCCCAAGTTTTTTCTGTTTTTGATACACAAGCTGACTTCTACCACCCTCCTTCATGTCAGACGTGACAAGTAGAGAAAGGACTGAACAGCGATCCATGACTTGGATACTATCTAGCTGACTTCTAAATACTATGGACAGGCCCAAATCAAAGTCCCTGCTTCATATCTTGAAGCCTTGAAAATTCCCACTTCATATTTTTATCCTCAGTCTGAACAGTCAAACTTTTGAGTAAGTGCTGATTTGGATATTTTCCCCATTGTGTTTGGATAAGTTCATATCCTTGGTTACGGTTGTACCCATGTTAGAGATACAAAGGAGTTAAGACAGGAATTCAATTGACAGCTATCTTCATTTATTTAAAAATGACTGCAGTCATTGCCTAAGACACTGCATTTATCATTACTGTAAGATGTAGCATTTTTAACCACTGCGGTAAAATACAATTACAATTGCATTGTAATTTCCCAGGGAAGTGCTTTGATACTATAACGGTGGTCAGATAGACAACTCTAAAAAGCCAGACAGATGTAGCATTTTTATTTGTTTGTAATCAAGTTTAACAGAGAACTTCCCTTATGGAAGAGTCCTATAGAATATATCAGAGATGAAACAAAAAGGGTTCCACAGAAATTTGATACAGTCCTATAGAAATTACTCTAAAATCTCATAGAATTTAATAATGAACAATATCCCTTTTAAACATTTTGTAAACCATCCTGCAGCAGAAATATTAAATTTCCTATTAAATTCTGTAGGACAGTCCCAGAAAAATGGAATGTTTCTTTTCCAGTCTCGTGTAACAGTCCTTCTATTTATATAAGCAGTTGGCATTGCTTGGCGTTGGAGCTGAAAGAATTTAAATAAATCTGAAGTAGAAAGACTGTGCTCTAGCTAGCTACACTAGTTATTCCAATTTTCATCTAAAGCACTACAGTAGTGCTGAAATCAGGGTTGGTTTTGATTTTCAAGACTTTAGAACCACATCTTGGAATTTTCATATTGACACTAAAAGCTTCCATAGAACTATCAAATGTAAAGCAAATACATGAAGCACTGAGACATATGCTCACGAGCAACTTTGGAATAATAGCCCACCCAGAACTGAACTCTAGTCATTTGAGAAGAATTTCTAGTACTTCTCAAGGTGGGAGGTAGTTTTCAGTGAAAACGGGCAAGCAGGCCACTGATGAATTCCACATTGCTTATGAATATTTGGTGCAAGTGGCCTCTTTCCCTGTGACAGATGGATTACAAATGGAGAACAAGATTAGAGTAAAACAAATATCCTTTGCATTTGGAGGGGGTGGGTTGCAATAATGGTATTGCTCCTTTTAGGGGCACAATCCATTGCTCATAAATACATTAAGAATACATTTGTTTTTCTTTGAAAAATTGTTAAAGGTCACAGTGTAATGGCTTAGTGTTGGTAATGATGATATTTCATGCCTGTTTGAATATTCTGTCCGCCTACGTTGCTGCTTTGAGACGCAACTCAAGAAAGTACTTAAGCACATGGTCTAAGGTCTGTCCCAAATAAGGATGCTTTACTGAATTAGAGCCAAAGTGAGAACTGTTCCAGGGAAAATGAGCCACATATAATCCTGAAGTGGTTCAATGGCGAACAGCTATAATGCTTTCTATATCTAGGTCCCTGGTTCATATCTGACAAAAGATTGAAAAAAAGTCACTTGTGTGAATAAAAACAGAGAGTTCTTGTTACTATGATTCAATGTTTCTTCTTTTGCCCCCAAACATTCCCTTGCCGCCTCCAAAGAGATTAATTTTACAGAGAAAGTAAAATTAATCTCTATAAAATTAATCTCCTTGAAGGTGAAATGGGAATTATCAGTCCTAGATCAGCAAAAGGCCGTATATTAGATATCTTATGAACTCTTCATAGACGTGCCTATTGTATGCCGCTGGAGAATAGAGGAACCTCCTCTCCTCCCTTTCAAAGAGGATACAACAGAAATGCACAGAGCTAGGCGATCTAGTGATATACTCCCCTCCACATGGGCCAATTCCTCTGCTTGGTACAGCGAGGTAGGTCATGTCACTAGCAAAATCTAGTGAACACTATACTTGCAGTTCTTGCTCTCAAAGGAGCACAAGTATTGCTGTTGTGTCCAACACATGTGCACAGCATGAGGTGCCCCTCCCCTGGTCACCTAGGGGTCAGGAGCAATCAAGCTCAATTTTAAGAAGGGCTCAAAAGAAAAACACGTTTTGAAACATTGCTGAACTTTACAGTGCCTGAAATCCAGATTTAAATTCCACACCTTGAGCTCAATCTTTGATATCTCCATATCAAAAAACAGAGGCTGGCCCCAATTCAGCAACACACTTTAGCACATGCTTAAATCTTATTGAAGCCAATGGGACGACTCATTCTTAAACTTAGCTATGTGCTTAATATCTTCCTGAATTAAGGTCTATGTATGCTCAGTTGCACTAAGTCACCATAAACTGACATCACAGTAAACTGTAACACACTGGTGTAGGGAAGAGCCTTCAAGGATGAAGACCCAAATGGTTTTAATTTCCCTTTAAGTGACAGCCAGAGTTAATGCCAGATTTGGCAGGAAGCAGACATTCCATGCCCGTTGGATTTATATGGACATGAAAAAGGGTTTCCCTTAAAATATAATGAAAACCTTTTGCTCTTTCAAGCACCAAACTTGCACTGCTTCTGTGAGTCTTTAAAAAGAAAAGAAAAAAGAAAAGGAGTACTTGTGGCACCTTAGAGACTAACCAGTTTATTTGAGCATGAGCTTTCGTGAGCTACAGCTCACTTCATCGGATGCATAGCATATTGTGGAAACTGCAGAAGACATTATATACACACAGAGACCATGAAACAAAACTTCCTCCCACCCCACTGTCCTGCTCGTAACAGCTTATCTAAAGTGATCATCAAGGAGGGCCATTTCCAGCACAAATCCAGGTTTTCTCACCCTTCCCCCCCCCCCAGACACACATACAAACTCACTCTCCTGCTGGTAATAGCCCATCCCTCTTTGAAACCTCTCTTTATAATGCGCATGATAATCAAGGTGGGTCATTTCCAGCACTAATCCAGGTTTTCTCACCACCACCACCCCCCACACACCCCCCTCCAAAAACCACACACACAAACTCACTCTCCTGCTGGCAATAGCTCATCTTACAATGTGCACAGCAATAATCCAAGTTTAACCAGAACGTCTTGGGGGGGGGGGGGGTTGTAGGAAAAAAACAAGGGGAGATAGGCTACCTTGCATAATGACTTAGCCACTCCCAGTCTCTATTCAAGCCCAAATTAATAGTATCCAATTTGCAAATGAATTCCAATTCAGCAGTTTCTCGCTGGAGTCTGGATTTGAAGTTTTTTTGCTTTAAGATAGCGACCCTCATGTCTGTGATTGCGTGACCAGAGAGATTGAAGTGTTCTCCGACTGGTTTATGAATGTTATAATTCTTAACATCTGATTTGTGTCCATTTATTCTTTTACGTAGAGACTGTCCAGTTTGACCAATGTACATGGCAGAGGGGCATTGCTGGCACATGATGGCATATATCACATTGGTGGATGTGCAGGTGAACGAGCCTCTGATAGTGTGGCTGATGTTGTTAGGCCCTGTGATGGTGTTCCCTGAATAGATATGTGGGCACAGTTGGCAACGGGCTTTGTTGCAAGGATAGGTTCCTGGGTTAGTGGTTCTGTTGTGTGGTATGTGGTTGTTGGTGAGTATTCGCTTCAGGTTGGGGGGCTGTCTGTAGGCAAGGACTGGCCTTTCTCCCAAGATTTGTGAGAGTGTTGGGTCATCCTTCAGGATAGGTTGTAGATCCTTAATAATGCGTTGGAGGGGTTTTAGTTGGGGGCTGAAGGTGACGGCTAGTGGCGTTCTGTTATTTTCTTTGTTAGGCCTGTCCTGTAGTAGGTGACTTCTGGGAACTCTTCTGGCTCTATCAATCTGTTTCTTCACTTCCGCAGGTGGGTATTGTAGTTGTAAGAATGCTTGATAGAGATCTTGTAGGTGTTTGTCTCTGTCTGAGGGGTTGGAGCAAATGCGGTTGTATCGCAGAGCTTGGCTGTAGACGATGGATCGTGTGGTGTGGTCAGGGTGAAAGCTGGAGGCATGTAGGTAGGAATAGCGGTCAGTAGGTTTCCGGTATAGGGTGGTGTTGATGTGACCATCGTTTATTAGCACTGTAGTGTCCAGGAAGTGGATCTCTTGTGTGGACTGGACCAGGCTGAGGTTGATGGTGGGATGGAAATTGTTGAAATCATGGTGGAATTCCTCAAGGGTTTCTTTTCCATGGGTCCAGATGATGAAGATGTCATCAATATAGCGCAAGTAAAGTAGGGGCGTTAGGGAACGAGAGCTGAGGAAGCGTTGTTCTAAATCAGCCATAAAAATGTTGGCATACTGTGGGGCCATGCGGGTACCCATAGCAGTGCCGCTGATCTGAAGGTATATATTGTCCCCAAATGTAAAATAGTTATGGGTAAGGACAAAGTCACAAAGTTCAGCCACCAGGTTAGCCGTGACATTATCGGGGATAGTGTTCTTGATGGCTTGTAGTCCATCTTTGTGTGGAATGTTGGTGTAGAGGGCTTCTACATCCATAGTGGCCAGGATGGTGTTATCAGGAAGATCACCAATGGATTGTAGTTTCCTCAGGAAGTCAGTGGTGTCTCGAAGGTAGCTGGGAGTGCTGGTAGCGTAGGGCCTGAGGAGTGAGTCTACATAGCCGGACAATCCTGCTGTCAGGGTGCCAATGCCTGAGATGATGGGGCGCCCAGGATTTCCAGGTTTATGGATCTTGGGTAGTAGATAGAATATCCCAGGTCGGGGTTCCAGTCTTTAATCACTTTTAAAAATAATTTTATGCTGCTTTGATTGTTTGGATGACTCACAAAAAGCATGAAGAGTAGGATTTCCATTAGAGTTTGGTACTTTGACAACAGAGGATGGGGAACAATAGAAACAAGACACTGACCAGTATTTCCCCCCCTTGGAACAGTCTGTGATAAACAAAAAGCTGTTCATGGCACCGTGCTCTGATTCATTACTGGCAGTGCTGCAACATTTAAAAAAGAGGAAGAAGATTATGGAATATTTCCATATTGCCAGGGTTATAGTCAATCTGCCCTCTCCTGAGTTAGTTTGTGTCTTTCCCCCTGTGACGGCGTAAAGAGCCCTCCACCCTGGGCAGGGGCCAGGCAAAAATCACTATCCTTGGCCACAGAAAGGAGCATGCTCTGTACTCTCCTTAAAGGGCAGAGCAGCGGTCACTTTTCCCATGCCACACAGAGCTCCTGGAGACAAAGTACCTTCTTTAGGCACAGTGAATCCTATTTACTATTGCTCTGCAGCCTCACCGCCAATCCCCCCCATATTTGGACCCTCTTGGGGTAGGAAGGGTTGTTCTGGAGTGGTCCTACACTCCAAATATTGCTCACCTCTCAAGGCACTTAAGCACCCTGAACAGCTAGGCAGAAGTTAGGGCAGCTCCAGCACCAGGGGCTAAGTGGCTCCTGGCAGCTCCAGAGCTGGGGAAGCCCAAACTGCCTCCTCACCATCCCTATACTGGGCTCTGCACTGGGACATGGGTAAATTTGACCCAATACTTCCTGGAGCTTCTGCTTGGATGGTGCAGCTGCACACTACTCCCTGTGCAAGGCAGTGCAAATAAGGCACAGTCCAACCTTAACACATGATGATCTAAGGCAATGAATGGCTTGTTCCCAACCTGAGTCCTGACTTAGTGCCCCTTGCTGAGTGATTTAAAAATAATATACCAACATTCCAGTCATGTGGTCAAAAACACATAGTAGGTTTCAAAAAGAACTAGAGAAATGAGTAGAAAGACCCCGAAGATGACCGCACACAGAGACACAGACACACACACATTTTTTAAAAGACAAACATTCTCCTCTATTTTTTTAAAAAGAGTGTTTATATTCACAACCAGGGAGTGAAGGTGCAAAGTGAATATTATTATTACTATGCCCAAGATTGAGATCTAGTTATAGGGCAACATTTCCTAAATCACCTATGTAACTTAGCAGCTTAAGGCCTGGTGACGTTTAATGCAGCTTAGGCTCCTAAGTGACTTAGAAGGTCTTGTTTCAGAGTAGCAGCCGTGTTAGTCTGTATTCGCAAAAAGAAAAGGAGTACTTGTGGCACCTTAGAGACTAACCAATTTATTTGAGTATAAGCTTTCGTGAGCTACAGCTCACTTCATCGGATGCATTCGACGAAAGCTATGCTCAAATAAATTGGTTAGTCTCTAAGGTGCCACAAGTACTCCTTTTCTTTTCTTAGAAGGTCTTAAAATTTTACCTACAGAGCCCAGGACTAAAGAAAATGAAAAAAATATTCACATCTTACCATCAGAAATGGCCACAACTTGAAAGGAACTGTTTCCAGTGGCCCTGATGCCCTGTGGCAAGCTCTGTCAGTTCGATAGAGTCCTTACATGAAAGTGTTGGATGCCTAGTCAGAAGTGCAAGGCTTAAAAGGCTAAGTGAACCTGATTTTATCATTTTACTCTGAGGACTTCATTTTGTGGTTAAAAACAGAAGCTGGCTAGGCAGATATTTATAGCATCTTCTTACTCCCATTAGCTTAGAGCTCACTTTGGTAGAAAGCCCCACCAGAGACTCAGTGTCTCTTAATCCAGACAGATACAGTACAAGGACTGATTTGAGGATTTCAATTACTCAGCCATAGGTTTGAGATCTATTACAGGTGTGGGTGGGTGAGATTCTGTGGCCTGCAATATGCAGGAGGTCAGATTAGATGATCACGATGGTCCCTTCTGGCCTGAAAGTTGAAGTCTATGAGTCTAAGGCAATACTCTTTTTTAAATTTTTTTAAACAGGATACATGTCCTAGAGTCAAAACAAATATCCAGGCATGCATTAGCCTGGGAGGCAGTGTAGTCCGATGGTTAAAGCAGGGAATAGTGAAGTTGGAAGAACTGCATTTTAATTCCTGACTGCACCATTGACTTGTGTCTTTGGCCATCTCACATTTATGTGCTACAGATTCCTCATCTGTAAAAAAGGAATATTAATAATTACTCACCTTTGTAATGCACTTTATCAGTGTTGGCAGTTTGGTGAAAAGCTGCAAAGTTGTGGCACAGTAAAGAAAAGGGCTAAATTGCAAAATCTGAATGCTGACAAAGTCTCCAAAGTTTTTGGTGTGTTCACATCCAATTATTGTTTGGTCCATTATCTAAAAAGCATTCAGCTGTGACTTTCAGATGTGAGGTTTAATTTCAGATGCAGTAGTGTAAAGTATTAACTATTACTAATTATTGTTGGTGTAGATTTCAAAGAAGGACTTCCATATCACAGCAAGTTCTTCAACCTATCAGACTGAAAGAATAAACAAGCCTGTGTGCTTTTGACTTGTTTTTCATAATTATTCTTGCTGCACTTGCTCTAGTGAGAGTATTTTCACTTGCACCTTCTCAGCCAGTCTTCTCTTCCTACTTGATCCTGCAGCTGTGAAATCATGATACGTGCGGTATCACAAAATACAATCACAATGATTTGTCTGCAGGATTAAGAAGGAGAAACAAATTGTGTATGTGTCAGGAGGGAGAGGGGAAATAAAATTCTGATCTGAGCAGAAGTATCTGAAATAACAGAACAGGGACTACAGATAATGATTTATGAATATATGAATTACTGTAATATTTAAGTTTCCTTTAGTGTAAAAGCCCCTCTCTTAAAGCTGAAAATGGATGAACTCCCAAATGCCACTTCATAGAGTATGTCTACACAGCAAGCAAAGGTGTGATCACAGCACAGCCCGCAAACCCATGCTAGCTTTAATCTAGCTAGCATGGGTAACAATAGTGAAAACGTGGCATCACGAGGTAGCAACCAGAATACAACCACACTGGGGACTCTGGGTATGTCTTGTGGTTGTGAGTGCATGCCACTTTCCTTGGAGCTATGAGGGACAGCCATACATAATGCAAGACAAATGGAATCCCTACCCTTTGCAAACACTGAGCGCAGTCCCTCACACACTTCACATTCGCAGGCTCATGCTTCCTTTTCACCACTGTAACCTGAGCAAACACAGCTGGAATGCAAAATAATGTCTAACAAAGACTGGGGAAAATCTAATCCTGTTTATTCTGGCTTTTTGCATTAAAAAAGGGGGCAGGGCAGAGGAAGGAAAGAGACAGGAGTCAAAACACGATGCTATACCTCAGCAGTCTTTAGAAAAACCCGTTTAACAATTGTTTTTTGTTCACTTGGCAGGGAAAGCTTTTTCCTACAAGTTATCAATTACAGAAAGTCACAGGTCACAAAAATAAATTCATTACATAAAGGCAGTTCAAGCCTACAGCCAGTGGGGGTTCAGGCTTGTCATTAAGTAGTGCTGATTTACTGTACAGCAAGTCTTCCTCTCTAGCAACTGCCAAGTCTGGATAATAAACATTCAAATAAATAAATAGAGGGAGGGCATCACACTGGCTCCCACAATCTCTTGGATACTTTTAAACTGGCTTCAAACTTACATGTAGGGAGGCGACCACCAATCATGTTGTGAACTATAGCCTCTTGCTAAATGTGAAAAGCAAAATTAGAGCACAGGTCCAACTCTCTGCAGGGCATCTGAATTTATGAAGCAGAATAAGAGTATCATCATCCTGAAGCTGCCACTTCAGACCTCCTGCAACTTGGAAAGGCATTATCACCTGGTACTGCATTGTATTTAGCTACAAATGAGCACTGGGCCTTTCTTAGATGAATGTGAGTTTTACACAGAAACCAGTACCTCTATTCTAACGGCACAATTAGGTTTGCAGATTTTCTAATGAGGGTTTGATCTTGTGATCCCGCAGGTGAAAGTTTTGCCTCTATGAGAAGTACAGAATTAGTTTCCAACCAGGGCTGGCTCAAGGCACCAGCTTTCCAAGCAGGTGCTTGGGGCAGCAGTCCGTGTCCCGCGGCGGCAATTCGGCGGCAGTTCCGCTGCTCTTCCTGCTGCGGCAGCTTTCGGTGGCAGCTCCACCACTATTGCAGGGGGGCAATTCGGTGGCAACTGCTTGGGGCGGCAAAATTGGTAGAGCCGCCCCTGTTTCCAACACAGCAAGTACAAATGCTCATGAAAATTTAGGTCTCTTATGCCCAAACCTTAAAAGGCGCTTGGTTTTCAGTAAGTACTAAGCACCCAAATGCCTAAAAATAAGGCCACTGCAAAATGTAACAAGCTGGGCACCCAAAATTATTAGTCACTTTGGAGAATGTAGACCAAGGAAAACATTACTGAGTGGGACAGAGAAGCATAAGGAAAAGAAAGGTGATTAGAAGGAGGAAGTGAGTCCTAACCGTTGCAAGGATAAAGAAGAAAAAGAGAAGTGTAAAGGGCCCAAGAGTAAAGTAAAGGAACTTTATCTATTTATCAAGTCATGGGCTGAAGGTTTAAACACAAGTGAACTCATGTAAAACAAAAAAAATCACAGGTAGAATTTCACACATGGGCATTAGGGGATTCATTAAATCAAACCAGTGAGAAGAGATGCCAGAGCAGGCTGGAATGCTGCTCACCAGGGGTATCTGAGGCAGAAATGCACCGAAGGAAAATATCAGGTAGTTTTCTAATTGTAGGAAGTTATAATGGGAGCTAATTAGGAGGGTATTTGTGAGTGGTCATCAGTGGGGATTAAACACTGGACCTCTTGCACTAAGGCCCTAATTCAGCAAAACACTTAGGCATGTACTCAGTTTTCGACGCATACTCAAGGCCCATTAAAGTCAATAAGACATAACTCCATTTGCTGAATAGGAATCAGCTCGACCCCATATTCAACATTAACACATGCATAAATGGGTTGCTGAACTGAGACCTAAAATCCTGAGCCTCTCCTGCTTAAGCTAAAAGAACAAGGACCATAGTTGGCAGCTGTAGTTACCCGATTAACCACTTATGTGGAACAGCCACTAGAGGGGGACAAAGACCCTTACTGTGGTGATGTGTGTCACAAGGGTATGTTGGGAGGGAGTTTTACCATTATATTGTATGGGAGCAGGATCAGAGCCTAAGTCAGGGTCAGGAAGCACTTGACAGGGAAGTGCAAGCATAAGAAGCATAGATTCTATTGCACATTTCAAATACAATTAAAAAGCAAGCACATTTTGCATTACAGGGTTGATAATGCTATTTGTGGGTTTTGATGGCTATACAAACAACTCAGTCTCTGCTCTCATGATTTATAATATTACCTGAGTTCATTTATGGAATTATATCCTTACAATTCACAGATGATTTTATTAACATTTAATTATCCCAGTTAAAAAGCTAGCTCTGATCAAAGAATCTTTGTGAAGATTCTACTTACATTTTCTCATCAATTGGTGAATAATAATGACAAATATTTGTGAATTTTTTTTCATTATTCTATGAGGCTTATTTGGATATTATGTTCCTGAAATCAGACATGCCAAACCCGTGCAAAAATGCAAAAATTGGGCTTGCTTTTGGCTTAATTGGCTTGCAAATTGCTTGTTGGCTAGTTTTTGGCTTGTAGCTTGTTACAGCTTGTTGCTTCTTTTTTTTTTTTGATCGGCTCCCAGCAAGCAGAGGTAAAAGGCAAACAGGGGCAAGGGGGGGAGAGAGTCAGGGGTGCACAGCAGGCCCACCACCGTCCCAGACTGCATGCTGGGGGGAATCTAGTCACATAGAGTGTTGGAGTTCTTAGGGATTGGCTTGTTTGGGCCTTGTTTTGAAACAGGATTAGCTTTATTTTTGACTTATTGTGAAAGTCGGGTGCTTATTTACCGCGTGAAAGTTGGCACCTGTGCCTGAAATGCATTTAATTATGGCTGCATTTTGTCCTCAACTCCCATTGACTTCCACCAAGAACTGAGGGTGCTGAGAACCTTGCAAGATTGTATCAGTGAAGAACAGGCCCACTAAAGTGAACTATATGGGCTACCCCTGACTTGACCCCTTTCTCCACATTTTGCAGGAGTACCTATTACTTTGGAAGTAATGTGGCCCATCGAATAAGGCACTGGACTAAGGGCTAGGTGACCTGGATTATACTCCTTTTTCTACCACCAACTACCATTCTTTGCATCTGTAACAATGGAATGATATTGTCAACCCTTTGCTGACTGATGGCAGATGTTAGGACCATGCAGGTCAGTTTGCCATTGGAGAAAAAAATCAGTGACATGGCCTCTGGGCATGTTCTTACTGTAACTTGTTTATTTACACTATACTCACCACTGCTTAAACAAAGTGCTCACAAACTACATGTAGGCAAAGCCCCCTTGGAAGTAACTCCATTCAAACACCAACGCCCAGTTCCCAGGAGGCAGCTCTGCCACAAGGATTGACTCTAGTGAGAGAGATCTAGCTGTTTGCCCTTAAAAGAACCCGGATCACACAAAAATCCCTAAAATACAGCATTTCTTCAAGAACTGTACTTTGTCTGCATGCTCAGAAAAAGAACCTGCAAGACATGTAACGACGCCATCTGGTGAGTCCTGCCATAACAATACTCTTCCACCTCTATACAGTACTTGGAAATCTCTGGATGAAATGTACTGAAAATATTCATTATTATTACTTCTAGAGATGGGTGGAAAACAGGTCTTTTGCTTCACATAATATCTGTGATTTTTTTTTCAAATAGAATAAAAAGAAAAAAAATTCAAAATTTCCTATTAAATGTTATTCAAGAAAAGAAAGAAAGAAAGATATCATTTTGAGTTACTCAGAATGTTCCAGTTTGATCAAATTGAAAAGTTTCATTCTGATTTGGACTTTATTTTATATTATATAAAATTTGGAAAAAAAATGAAAATTTGTTTCAAAATGGGGAAAAAACAAATATTCAATAAAAAAAGTCAAAATTGAACATTTTGATCTCACTGTAACACATTTTTTCCATTTCTCATGGAAAATTTTAGTCTAAACAGAAACATTTCTGCAAAACATTATGCTTTCAATGAACGGGCATTTTCCAGCTGAAAAATATTCTGTCAGAAAACTTCTAACCAGCACCCCTACTACTTTAATCCAACCCATATCTTGTATTGAACCTAATCTAATTCAAGCTGATTTTATATCAGTGTAATTTCACTGACTTAAATAGTGGAATAGTTCCCAAATGACACTAGAAAATATCAAAATCAGACCCAATATTAAAAATTCTTCATTAAAGCCAAGTCTACATTTTTCCTTCCTTAGCTTCTGGCTCATTTTCTCACCATTTTCTGAGACGAGGATGTAAATGGTTAATATTGATATTGTTTGAACTGTGAAGAAGAGGAATGAAAGTGAGATGGACAAGAAAAGAGCAATGGAAGGAAATAAAGCTATGCATAAATGAAAGGAAAATGATTGAGAATAAATCGCTTTTAAAAAGTTACAATAAATAGTCTCCAATATCTGAACATGCAAGTGAGGGGCATATTAATTAAATGGAATGCAAGTGGTCTGTAGCATGGTTCTGTTTCACTAAACATTATGGTCCTGAACATCAGTCAGAATTTTTCCAATGACATTTTACAGGTAAGTAATAGCATGTACCAGGACCTGTGGCTGTTATTACTGTCAACCTCATGTGCATAGGCCAAGGGCACTATCTGCTGAATACAAATCTTTCTAACCTCCTTGAAGCTCAAATTTTGACTTCAGCTCAGCTGTGAGGAGCAGACTAGACGGTTTTTGAGGCTTTTTTCTATCAGACAATTTCTCCCTTGAGTTGCTGTGAGTGGTATTCATCTTGAACTACAAAGGTATCAAAAGGCTTTGCCCAGCAGACAATGTGGCCAAGGTTGAACCTAGAACCACCATGTAGAGTCTTGGGCAATACATAACTGATATACAATACTGGGCAATTCTTAAAAAAAAAAAAACTTTAAAATCGTGACTTCGCCATCAGATACTGCTACAGCAATAGTCATGGCACTTCTGTATAGTCATATAGGAAATACCTAAAGTGTACAGCAAATAGTGGGGTGATGTTAATTAGTTACAGTCATAAATGAAATGTTTATAAGGATGGCCAGAAGTAGTGTCAGTTCAGGTAGTCATTTAATGGAACAAGAACATCCTGTTGGAAGAGAAGGATTAAAATCAATACACAAATACAGAATCTTAAAAAATATTTACTTTCTGCATTTTGACCCATTCATTTTAGTCTTTTGGATGGAACAAAAGCTAATGAGGTTAACATGTTGACTCGTGCTTTCTGTTGCATAATAGCAGCATAAGTTGGAGCCTTTGTGAGCTGCGTAGACTGCTCCCTCCTTTAAACTCATTTTATAACAAATATTTTAAGAGTTATTGGCCCTGATGTTCCTGTCTCTCATGTAATTTCACTTGTTTCAGTGGAGTCACTCTTGATTTATACTGGTCTAAATGAAAAGAGACTTAAGCCCATTTTTTCATACATCTTAATAAATTAAGTCTAAATGATTCTTTAGTGCGGTGGAGTCCTGCTCAGCCCTTTCAGCCCCACAGTGGAGCATGCTCAATTGCTTTATGGGGATGGCACATGACCAGTCCAGGCACAAGTAGGAGTTGAGGGGATAAAGCATGCTCAGTCTAGATCTAATCTTTGGAAATATTAGCTGATAAACTCTCATAGTCATAAGTCACTACTGAGCAGGTGCAAACACAAGATTTGTAAATCTGTAACCAAATAGTAAACACTTAGTATATGCTCAGGACCTCCAGGATTAAAGTAGACTGGATCATGCTAGAGTTCAGCTCTGCCTCCTGTCTAGGTAGCGTAGATTGGGTTCTCTGGAGGCCAAGTGCAGCAATTGTGTCATGCACAGAGATCTAAATGTCGTGATACTATGATGAAACCATC
Organism: Natator depressus; assembly: GCF_965152275.1. NCBI lineage: Eukaryota > Metazoa > Chordata > Testudines > Cheloniidae > Natator > Natator depressus. Next base: position 164,200,210 of record NC_134235.1, on the reverse strand, counting down.
TCAAGGCATGACATCTAAATTCTGTCCTGACCTGCTGGAAATACTTTAGCCTCTGTGTTACAAAGCCCCTTTTAGATAATTTCACATGTGTAAAAACATTTCTTTTTAACACAATTTTTTCCCAGTCCCATTTTTTCCCTACTGCATCAAAGCGAGATTTTCAGATGAGGGCTCCTATGCCAGGAGAGAGAGAAAGAATCAGCCCATACTATATATAATGGTCATTTGTCCAATGTTATACCACCTGGGGGAAAATTTCTTCCTGGCCTCAAGAGCTCTCTTTCCCTGGCCCAATAACTATTCATGGTCTTTCATAGGGGCAAATCATAATGACAATGAATGGTCATTGGGCTAAGGAAAGCAAATGAGAAAGACTATCACCTAGTGGTTAGGGCACTCACCTAGGATATGGCAGGCCAAAGTTCAAGTCCCTGCTCCAATGGCTATTTGATTATTTATACACTGTGGCACAGCTTTAACAGGAGAGACACAGAAACCTCTAGGGACCTTGGGTACAGCCTCTGGTTACCAGCCCTTACACCATATCTACACTGCTATTGTTACCCATGCTAGCTAGAATAAAGCTTGCACAGGTAGGCCTACCCATGCTGCCATCACACCTTTCACTTGCAGTATAGAGTATTGCAGTATACCCTCTAGAGTGACATGGAAGAAGGCATGAAGAAGCCATGGGAGAAGATCTGCTGCTCTGTAATCCTCAAAGGTTCAGAGTATTAGTGTGGTAAGCAAATCAAAAATATGGATGCTTCTCTGAACCGCTAGAATAAGCAAAGTTGGGCTGAAACTCTCCTAGGAACAAGATTTCTACTGAGACTCCTGGTATTTCCAGCACCTAATTGTGCCTGAACTACTGAGAAATAAACCTTTCCCCTGAAATATTTGTGCTTTCCCTTCCAGTCCTGTCGAGATCCAGAAAGTCAAGAGGAGCACAAAAATGTTGTTGTTTTTTTTAAAAAAAGCTGAACAAACTTTTTCACAAAAAGAGTTTGAAGTGAAGTCATGTAATCCAAAATGATCGACCCATTTGTATTTACAGTTATTCTTGCCATGGTTTCCAAACAAATCTATTGCCATTCAAATGCATATTTCATTTAAAATATAATGTTGAATAGCTGAAGAGATAGTGGGCCAAATGTACCACTGGGTTCAGTTTTATGCCAGTACAACTCCACTGAAACTGGCAGATGCACTGGTGAAACCATGATGCACTGATGAATCAGGCCTCGTAAAAGTAAGACAAGTATAGTTCAAGCCAGAACATTATGGAAAATAGGAGAATAATATACATTTCTTAACATTATGACTGCAGAATGGAACACTCAAGCTTTGAAGTGGGCAGACCACAAATCAGTTAGAAGGAAACTTTCATCTTCAGTTAGAAGCCACGTCAGCTTTATTCTGCAACGCTAAGCATTCATCGATAATCGTTACAAAGCACATAGAAAAGAAGTCAAAGGATCGCAAGCACACCCAAACCTTTTGCTTTATTAAATGTTATGAACAAATTAAATGATTGCTGTTATCCACCTATATTCTCTGGTGTTCATACATCAGCCAACTGACAAGCTGTTTTCTGTAACTAGGCAACTGGCCCACAGCCAAAGTGAATACACATATTTGCTGCTTGCAACTTTTGCCTTGTAGGTGATCATATGGTTACAATGGATGACATGCTACACATAATGCTCAAGTTACCACAATCACAGATACAATGGCTTCATTAATGTATTGCTTTGGATAGCAGTACAGTTGCTATATGCAATAATCCTGGGGGACTTTTAATTGCCTTTTTGTTTACTCACTAAACCACAGAATCTGGTAACCCACAATGTGTCTTCCTGTGGTTACTGTGGATTAAAGAAGTTTTCTTGCAGATTTTGCATTTGTGAGTTTGGACCCTGACTACTGGAAACTAAAATGGATTTTTTTTCTTTATGTACAGACATAATGCAGGGAACGGGATAGATTTAATCACTTCAGACTTTGGCAGGACTTCTCTGTTTGTTTTCTTTAATTAAAACATATTTGCTGCACACACCCAACCTTGTTGTACAGAACCACATTATGATAAATTATGTGTAGACTATAGGAACTCTGAGTTGGAAATAAAGGACAATTGCGGCTTTAAAAAGTGCTGGGAGCATAAAGTAATCTGACACTCTCCTGTTCTCTCCCCTCAACCCCACAGCCTCGGCTATATTTATTATTCGGATTTATATACAGATTCCACATACCTGAATCATGATCTCAGCCTTGTCTTGTATCAAATGATGATGATCCAGTGGTACTGTGCAAAATTCATTCCCCAGGCAAGCCAGACTCACTCTACAACCCATCAGGCACTGTTGGCATCTGATATACCTGCAGCCTCAGCCTCTTTAATCCAGTTCAGTGAATGGGACCCATCAACTCCACTTCTCTGCTCTCTTTCTAAAGAAGCAGCCCCAAATTTGCTTTGAACCTGCGACCCTTTGCTGAGAGTCAACATCCAAATGTGAGCCAAAACCTGCCTGTACTTGACCTTTTGCTTCTTGGAGTTGAGGCAAGCTGAAGATCTTTTGCTGCCACCGGTTCTGCTGTTCTCAAAGTCCTGGTCTTTCTGCCTTTTCTCTTTTCTTATCGGAATCCCATGCTGGCCACATTGTGCCCTCTCTGAGGCTGGGACAACAAATAAGAGGGCTAGTGTCTAAAGCTGTGTCTCCAGCTGGGGAAACTTAGCCTTTCCTATCCTGGTGGGAGGGTTTTTGGATCACTGAATGGTATGGATACAATAACAAAGAAGCTAATAACTTGGAAAACAGTCTGTTTTGAAGGGTGTACTCCTTTTGGAAAGAAGAAAAGAGAGCTATCCAGCAATCTGTCACTAAGGCAAGCTGATAATACCAAAGTAACTCGAGAGCAAATAATGGTTATTTAAAGTCGACACTAAGAAGGACCTTGAAAGCACAATTTTAGAAAGGGAGAATCTGGAGGAATTTCCTGCTTCTTTGTGTAGTCTCTCTGCCTGTGTACATTAATTAATTCCCCTTGGCTTTTAACATAACTTACTTTTCCTGCCTGCAAAATGATGCTACTGCTAATGGGAGAAAGGATAGTCATGTGGTTCAGTCAAAGCCCTGGGAGCCCAGAGAAAGGGGTTTGATTTCCATTTCTGCCAAAGACAAGCATGATCATGTGCAAATCAAATTTTCAAAAGGAAATGTAATTTTGGAGGTCTTAATTTTTTGGATCCCCAGATTTAGAAAACAAAGCCTATTTTCAGAGGCATGGAGTGCTAGCAGCTGCCACTGAAATCAATCAGGACATAGGTGTCTAAAGCTGAGCACTCAAACTTGATTCAGTTATTTTGAAAATCTGGTCTGTAGTCTTTCTGTATCTCAGCTTCCTCCTCTGTAAAATAAGGATAATATACAATACAGTACTTCCCCACCTCACTGGAGCATTGTGAAGTTTAATTCAAGTTTGGAGACATTTTGATACCATAAAGATGAACGTAACTAAATGTTGGTGGGACTTTGTGATATATTTCCAGAACTAATAATGTTTGACTCTATGTCAAAACAACACCTTCTTAAAACAGGCGTATTGGTAAAGGGCCCATCCGGTTTGTCCCTTCCCACAATGCCCTCTGTCAGAAAAGGTTATAAACTAATAATTTATAAACATTTGAACTGAACTGAAATTTGTCATTTAAGGGTTCAACTCAAAATAACTTTTCATTCCTTTATTCATTAAAAAAAAATCTTACTCAACTGCTTTTTATCACGATTACTATTTATTTGGCTTGCAATCTTGCCTAGAAGCCCTGAGTTCTGAGCTCCATTGTCCTAGGCACTGTATGCTTCTGTAAGGTAGCTAAAGTCACTCAGCCTCTCACCTCATAAAATGACTCCAGGCATAATATAACTGCCTAGACATTCTCTGAATGTCACATCTTTTGCTTCATTGAGTCCAGCATCCCCACAGAAATAAATATTACTGTATGTGTTGGTCACTTGGGCCCCTCTGAAACCTTCTAACAGCAATTTAGACTTTCTACCAGATGTCAGAACTCATGTACGTGTTGATTGTTTGTCAAGGTGGGGGTTGCAAAGTACACTGGGGCAGTTTCTGTGATGACTTATGCAGTGAAAATAGGTGCTCAACAAAGTCTCCCTTGATGTAACTTGCATGTTCTGGTCACAAGACTGAATCCTCAAAGGGGTTTTAGCACCAGACAAGGAATAGATTGAAGGCGGCAAGGTCAAAAAGGTGGGTTGTTTTTCTGTTTGTTTTTGGAATTTTGGGGGGGTAAAAGTATTTTTCAAATCTAAGAATATGGAAAACAAAAATATATTACTGTGTAAGCCTTTCTTTCTTAGTGTATGTGAAACACTCCTCAGGTGGCTCATGGCTAGGATTCATCCCCGAATTTGATCTGCTGGTTGTATCATTAGCCTCCCTGGCCCAGGCTGGGTACTGACAGGGAGTGTGACATGAAAACTAAGCCATGAGAAGACCCAGATCATGGGGCACTTGGTTGTATGGTACCATAGTAATAAAATTAACCAAGTTTCTTGTGAAACTTCTTTGGGCCCAGAAATCTTTAGTTAACTGTATCCTCAAATTGATTGAAATGCGATTATAAGAATATACATGTGGAGGTCACTTTTATATGATACCCCAAGTCAACCCCCTCAACCAACCGTTTGTCCAATGAAGTCCAACACCCAGCTGCAGTCAATTCAGGTGGGATTATCCAGGCTGACAAAGAACATCCAGTCCCATTTACCACAAATGAAGAAGGCCCTAATGTGTTAGAAGAACAAGGGTGGGGGAAGGAGGAAGCTTGTGTGAGGGAAGAATCAAACCCAGTAAAATTAGTTTGACAATGTAGCAATTAATATTTAAATTCCCTACCCAGTAACTAATGATATGGGGGTTATAGTGCAGCTAAATTAGTGTTGACCCCCCTCGTAAGTCATTTCTACTATCTTATTTCAAATAAGTTTTCACTTCCATTTCTTTACCACTTTGGCAACACTACAAATTGGCAGAGCCACCATCCAAAGATGGCTTAGTTTTGCCAGCGGTTAGCAAACCTCAGTGAACCATGCCCAAGTTTCAGACATCACCTGAATATAATGTCACATCCCTGTCTGCAGCAAGGATTAAACCTGGAACCCACAGATCTAAAACCATGAGCCTCTTCTGTTTATGCTAAAAAGCCATTCATGTTAGCTCAAAGCCACCAGCAGATTTATAAACCTCTACATAGTCCAGCCATTAAAGTGGGACAGAGGGCAACCAGGTGTAAGCTTGGGTTTCACTTGCTTACACGTAACTATAGCTATGAAGTACTGACTGACATGTACATATACTACAATTGCCCTTTGCTAGATGGAAACTCCCCAAATGTTTGTGAGCAACTCACCTTCAAACATATACCCTAAAAAGAGTTCATTTAAGCCTTCCTACAACTGAAGCTAACAGAGATATTGACAATGGTTGTTTCGGGAGCCAACAAACATGAGTTCTACCCTCTTTGGCCCGTGTGTTCAGCTCAGTGGACAATTATGGCATCTGGACCCAAACACAGATTATTATGTAAAAAGCAAAGCACACAGAGTGCAGGAGATCTAGATTTAGGCCCTACTCTTACAAGGTGCTGAGCCTCTCTTGTGAGATGCTGCAGGCCCTCAACTCCCATAAAGCAGGAGTTCAGGTTGCTCAGCCTGGTACAGGATCAGGCTCATGGTCTTATAACTAGGTAGCCAGAATGTACATTTTAAAGGAAATATTAATGGTCAAATGTACTTATATTTATATGCCAACTGGACAATGTTGCTGGTGAGTTGCTTCTTTTAGAAATCTGTTTAGAGTTTCTTGCTTTCATGCATTTACTTAACTATTCAATATTCCTCCAATGCTGATACAGTTTAGGAAGGGTTCCAACTTTGTCCTTACCAAAAACAGAATGAGGATGTGGGGGAGTCAAACACTACAGAGAGAGTGTGAAAAGAAACAACAACCAAAGCTCTAATATGCAATGAATTCAAATTAACTAGTCATTGTGGTCGAGGCCCAGGTCACTTCCTGGAGAATAATGACCAGCTGAGAGAGCTAATGGCCTGAGGCAAAGCAGAGGGTCATTAGCACCGAGCCTGCCATTAACTCTCCAGGAAATGTACTGGACTGGAGTCGTTAATGAAATTATAGTAAATCATGTGGCGGGGGAGAGATTATTCAACAAAATAAACTTTTCCCTTGCGGAACCATTATTCTTACCAAGCATTGCAAGAATGAAATGTATTTAATAGCCCTGCTTCTGTGCTGGAGCATCTAGAGAGAAAAATGGGTGGCACGGTAGCAATTCAGAATTCTTTTATGGCTTCATACCGCGCTCATTGAAGCCAACGGGATTTTTGCCATTGCCTTCACTAAGAGCAGGAACAAAGTCCTAAATTGCTCACATTTTCTCAGTGGTTGTGCCACTCTCAGCCTTCTGTTCCTCATATACCAAACTCCCCTCAGCATCAAGCAGTCTTGTTATTCTACTGTCCTGCTGCCAAAAGACTCCAACTAACCAGAGCAATAAACATTTGAGACTGTTTTTAATTTTACAAATTCTTTGAACATGAGGAAAATTACTCCTTTTGAGGAAAAAAATGGCACATCATTCCTTCTGGCAGGGCACAGAAGAAAATGAACTTTAAATGTGAGAAATCAAACTATGATTTATTATGAGCAAACAAAGCTCAGACAAAAGTGTTTTGCACAAACAATATTACATTAAATGCGCGGGGCATTACTGTTTGTAATGGTTAGAGCTACTAACTAGACAGAAATACCAGCAATACTCAACACTTGTAGAAGAGTTCACATTTTTCAACAGCCAGTACAAACATTATTTAACCCACACCTCAGCCCCACTAAGGTAAGTAGTAATCCGAATGAAGAAATCAACAGCTCTATCAGGCTAATGGTCCTAGGAAGGTGGTGGAATCTCCTTCCTTAGAAGTTTTTAAGGTCAGGCTTGACAAAGCCCTGGCTGGGATGATTTAATTGGGGATCAGTCCTTCTTTGAGCAGGGGGTTGGACTAGATGACCTCCTGAGGTCCCTTCCAACCCTGATATTCTATGATTCTATGATGCTATGATTCTATTCTTCAAGGTGCTAAACGCTGGTTTGGATGTGCTGAGCCCTATCTGTTCCCACTAACTTCAGTTGGAGATAAACCAGCGACAATTTTTCTGCAATCAGTCCAATAAATGTATCATATTTACTGACCACCTGTGTAGGGTCAATACTGGTGTTAATACATTTCCAGAAGCCCAGGTAAATTATATCCACTTTCTCTCAGCTGTGCCTGCCCTCATTTTCTCTCAGGAAAAAAACAAACAAATAAAAAACAGGTTTGTTACACACAATATTCTCCAAGTGTATTCCAACCTCAATACAGCGGGTCTGATTCCAATCTCACTTGCATGAATTTTATACTGGTGTACCTCCATCGATGTCATTACACTTTTACTCCTTATTTATTTGGGCCTACTTTTTCTAAGCCTGCCTTTCCACAGGCACCCAAGCAAGCAACACGTTCACATATTACTCCCATTACCTTCAACTCGGGGGTGTTCTGTATACAAAGCAAGCACGGGATAGGATGCTACATACAACTGATTCCTCCCCTTTTCCTTCTTTGTTTAAGATGAAGAAGAAGACAGGAAATCATCCCAAATACTCATTATGTGCCTTCCCTCTCCCACTCATATCTGGAGTAGAACAGATGGTCCCTCTCATCATGGAAGTTCTTATCAAAACCATGCTGATCTCCATCTAGAAGGGGGGAGCTAAATCAACCAACCCAACCCAACCCAGAGCTAAGTACTCCACCTAGCCCGGATCATATCAACCCTGCAGCATTTGGTTCACAAACTAAATCCAAGGAAAGGAAGTAACCCAACCTCTTCAGGATGGCTTGGAGGTGGAGTTATACAAGCTTTAAACTTCAAGAGAAATCTCAACACAGACCAACTTTTCTCTCCCTCCACCACCTCTCTTACCCCCTCCCCCTGCACCAAACAACAAGCCTCAACTATCAGCCCAGAGTTTTTTCCAAAGGGGCTGATTCTCATGATTTTAGCAAGAGGTCACAGTTACAACTATGTAAAATTTTTCAAACAAAACTTTTTTTTTTTGGTGAAAAGTGCAGATTTGGCAACACAAATAACATGTGAACTTGTGCTGATTTTGCCAAATTGTTTGTCAGAAAAAAACCCCTCAAACACCTAATTATTTTTTTTTTGCAATTGCCAGAGAACCAAAAATCTGTTATTTTCCCAGTTCTGGTATTTATCTACAGACAGTCCCCTGCGCTGCACAAAAAGGTGCTATTCTCTTCCTCATGGCTGAAAACGTGGGAGGTCGTGAAAGGACAGCCAGATGTGGCCAATTTGGCAGCCTTACTACATCTGGAAAACAAAATGAACAGATATAGAAAAACACATGTTTTGTAATCCCTGTGAATGTGCATGGAAAGGTTAGAAGGGAAAGGAGCTCTCCTAAAATTCAAACTCACTGCTCCCCACTTCTAACTATGCCCTCATTACTGCTTTGTATAAGTACTTCTCATACCCCAAGACTCACACACGCACACACACACACAGTCAAAATACACAAACTCACAATCATCCCTGTATTTGTGGCAACCTTAAAGTGGGACTCAGTCATGAAAGGGCAAGGCAAATTCCATATGTAAACCTAGATCTTTACTAGGTTGTTTGTTTTATTTAAAATCATTTTAGCTACTCACAAAGAACAAACACCTAAAATTTACTTTGTTATAATGATTAAAGGATTCATCAGAAAACATGCCTCTTGAAATACCTTAAATCCAAAGAAAAGAAAGAAAGAAAGAAAGAAAAAAAAAGAAAACATTACATAACTGTGGTGGATTTCCAATAAATATACAGCCACGCAATAGCTGACTATTGTCTGCAAAACTGCAGATTTTTTTTCCAATATGCCCTCAGGGATCCATTTAATATTTTCCAGGCGTCTTCTCCCCTCCCCCGCGCCCCCCCCCCCCCCCCCCGGCCGCCCTGGAAAAAAACAGCAATGAAATACCAGGAAATGGTCCTCAGCTGCTGTAAAATTTTCATTTGGCAGGCGCTAGAGATTTTGAACTGTTAAGCAGCCCCACTGTGCTCTCAGCATTCCAAATACTTGCAGGTGACTCAGTTTTCATCTTTGCCAGATCTGCATTACTCACCACCAAACTTGGCAGGTCTCTGTAGCTTGCCTTCAGAAAAGAGACATGCAAATAATTGCTCTGCAGTGGCGAATGGGAAACAGTCTATGGGAGCACACCCAGAGAATGCAATAAACTCCACAGAAGAAACACCACCACATACAACCTCTTTCTGATCCCTTGCCCCATCCCTCCGACTGCTAAAAAGATGATTGAAAACATCCCTTTTTCAGAGGCATTTCTTGCTTTAAATCATTGCAAATCCTGTGGAGGACCCCTTACCCTACTTTTAAATGAAGGCACTGTATTGGGCTTTCAAGGGTTGTAGTCTTTATGGGCCCCATCGTCCTGTGAATGACAAAAAATCAGGGATACTCATACCAGGTAAAGCAAACCACCAATATGGTTACCAAATCTGAGGGAATACATACAGCCTTAGAAAGTGGAGAGAAGAGACGAAACACTGGAAAGAGAAGTTGCTACACATGGAATCAAGAAAAAAGTCCCAAGTATTCTTATACATGTTACAATATGGGTCCCTAATCTACAAACGCTTATGTTATATGCAAAGATGTTCTCAGGAATAGCCTTCAAGTGAGACTACTAATGTCAGCGAAGTCATGTGTGTGTGTCTTTTGCAGGACTGGATGCTTGATATGGACATGGAAGCAATCAAAGGCAAATGCCAGAATTTGATTAAATCTGGAAGCTGCAACTTTATTAAACAATTAATACCTAACTGATGTAAACCACCCAAGACTGTTTCAATGCAGTCTGAACCAAGGCCTTTGAAGTACTATAAGCCTGTGATGGAGTGTGTTCCCCACACAGACCCTGAATGGGCTAGTGTAGGCCTGAGAGGCCAATTAATATACCAGGCTGGGGAGCAAGGCTTAACTGATAATGAAGCCCATCTGGGTAGGAACAGGAAGAAATTTTTCACAGAAAAGGACTGTAGGGCCAGAGCGACAAATCCCACAACAGGCAGCCAGCCAGTAGGAGGCACTGGAAATGAGGCTTCCTTGCTGCATAGTACCCTCACACACAGGTGAGCTATGGGTGATGAGTACATGACATTGAAAAGCCTAAGATAGCCTAAGAGTGAAGGCTATGCCCCCGCTGCACCTTCAGGGCTGCAAAGGGATCCTGCCTGGTGGCCAAGTCTGACCCCTTCTTCCCTCCTCACCAGAGGTAGGAGAGTTAAGATGAAGGGAGTCATATCTGTACCACCTATTGAGCATCTGGAGATGCGCCTGCCCATATCTGAAGGCCCGTCCTCCCAGCCTTAAGGGGAGGAGCTACCGAACCCCGATCCCAAGTAAATACGGGGGACAACAAATGATAAAAGAGGAATGGGAGTGAGAGTTACAGGGTCAAAAGCAGGAAACCAGAGGGGGACACTGAGCAGAGAACCCCAGACAGCACCCACTGCTCCTCTAAGGTGTCCAGGGAGCAAGCGGACGCAGTCTGGAAGAACTCAGCCTGGATATGTGAGGAGTGGAAATAGGCCCCACAGTCACAGAGAACCTCCCTGTCCAGTAAATTCCTCCTGGTGTGGTGGACAGCCACCTTGGCCAAAGCCAGGAGAAGACGACTTTGTGGGGCCACGGATATGGTGTGCATAGAGCAGGAGGTGCAGGGAGAAATGCAGCCAGAACCTGAGTAGAAGGTTCTGGAGGAGTAACCTGGCATGCTTGAGGTAGATGCACACCAGGGTCTCCCTCACTCCACAGAAGGGGCAAGTGTCAGGGAGGGGGGTGAACTGCGCCAGGTACATACCATACCTCCACCAGATCCAGAGGCACACCTCCTCACCTGCCGGGCTCAGTGTAGCAGACATGATGAACACAGGCCTACCCTCAGATTACTGTATTCTACACTAAAATCATGAAAACCACAAAAAACCACTATATTGAGATAGGCCGGATGGTCCGAGTCACGGAATAGTCATTGCCCTTTGTACCAATATAGATGATATGTATTTGTGTGCTTCTGGATCACTAGGGGATAATTAATGCAAAATACCAAGGTTAGCTATGCAAATACCAACCTTTGAAGCCTAAACACCTGCGGATAGGAGAGGGATTGGTTTAATCTATTTTCAGGAGGCTGGGAGAAAAAGTATATAAAGGCTGGGTTTAAACAGATTTGGGGCCCTTCATTTTGATTCAACAAACAGACATGACTTTTGTCCAAGGAGAGGCCACCCCGGTGAAGGCTAGGACAGACTGGAACCTGCCAGGGTCTCCATCGGATCGATGGGTGACTTCTGGTACATTTACTACACATGCAGATCCTTTTATTGTTTTTATATGTTTTCTCTGTTTGCTTTTTTATCCCTGCATAAAGGTACTCTGTTTAGGAAGGTCACTGGCAAGAACACTGTCATTGTCCTTGGAGGGAAACTAAAGAGCAGAGGGCTGGAAGTTCGTCAGACATGTGGGAGAAGAAAGAGGAATCACAGTCAGATCAAAAGGACTGCAGCCTAAAACCCTGATCAGCAGGCACTGGGATGTGGGTGTCTGCCTAGAGAAACGTGATGACTAGAGGCCTGGGACCTTGAGCAGACCATGGAGGGTGTAGTCAGAGGTGCAGTTACATTGAAACCAACACTCAGGGCCAATGCCCAAGCAACTCCCTGAGTTTAAGGTTCTCAGTTGGACCTTTCCTAATCTACCAATCCTACTATAACCCACCAAAGTGACTTAAATTCTCCCCCAAACACACTTCCTGGATGTTAAATGCCCAATGAGAAAGCCCACACAGCAGCTTGCCAGTTTTGCCAAATGGAGGAAAATCCCTTTCAGACCCCCAAAACTGGCCACCAGCTGATTCTCTGGCAACACAGGAGATCCAGCATACTAGAGTAAGATTAGAAAACCTGGGCCTGAAAGCAATCCATGTAATTTAATTTTTGTTAGTTTGTTTACACTTCTATTATAGCAATATGTACATGACCAAGTTTTGCAGAAATGGAGAAAATGATAGTCATACTCGATCTCATTTTCCAACGTTTCCCCCTTCCACATCAAATTGTGAGACCTTGAAACATACCCAGAACACACTTCATGGCCCTCCTCCTTCAACTGAATCTGTTAGTGCAGACCCAAGTGTGGGGTTGCAGCCCAGTGCATTTAATTGCCATTGCCACAGGAACACCTCCAACACGATCCTGAACTACTTGGTCCTGTCTATCACAGTTTCAGGGGTTTTGTAAACAGAAGATTGATATTTAGTAAATCTTGATTCTACTCACTAAGTCTTTGAGCTAGCAAAGCACTTAGGTACATGCTTAACTATAAGCATAGGACTGGCCCTATTGGAATTAACTATTCATATACTTAAAGTTAGGCAGTATGATAGAAGTTCTGTTTCATGAAGGACTTTGAGATTATACAATTTGGCTTCATTCCAAATCAAAGCGAAATCCAAAAATTTTGAAATTCTTAGTAAAGGAAAATTATGTGGAAAAAATTGTTTCAGGTCACTCAAAGCATTTTGATCTGAAATCAAAATGTTTCATTTCAATGCCACATTTTTTCTATTTTGCATTATAAGATAGTGCCAAAATAAAAACAAAAAACAACACCTTTTTTTAAACGACAAATCAAAATAGTTCATTAGAAAATGTCAAAACAGAACATTTCCACATTATTTTTAGTCCCCATTTTTCAAAACAAAATTCCAGCAAAATTGACTCGATTTCACAACGTGTTTTGATTGTAATGGAACCACATATTCCAACATAATATAGTTCCATTGATGTTTCTCTCACCAGCCCTCTACATAAAGTGCTGTACTGGGTTGGGGCTTTAGGGCAAAAATAAATAAAATAAAACTTGACAGGTAAGCCTTTTTATCAGGTGGAAGAGACAATTGTGTACATTAATGCCTCATTTGTGAGAATTGATCAAAATTTGGTTTGTCCAGATAGATTTTGAAGATCCTTTGCAAATAAGTTTGCTATTTAAAAGATTTCTCCACAAAGGTCAGTTTAATATATTTCTGATATTCTAACTTGTGAAACTATTATGTGTGTGTTATTTATATTATATATACACACATATTTATAAAGTTTTCCATGAAATTTCCCAGCCCAGCCAGAAAACATTCTTGCTTGCCATTTATCATGGTGATTGATCGTAGAGAAACTAAAGATATTCTACTCTCCTGGCAATAAATGTTACTCAAGCCAGGTGAAAGGGCATTTACAATTTTGTAAGGCTGAATATATGATAGATATGGATATATAAGGCAGATCCAAAAAAAAGTAAATATACAAAATGGGCCAGATTTTTACCTGTTATAATGTGTAAATTTGGAGTAATTCCACTGAAGGAGCCAATGCATATTTATGTCTTTGAAACAGAATAAGGTGGATAGATAGATAGATATAAACACACATCTACATATACTCCCCCACACATAATGCATTCCTTATGGAATCTATTTTTTCTTTGGTCACATGGCAAGCTTCACATTAGGGAGCCCAATCCTGCATTCCTTGTGCTCTCAGAACTCTCACTGAAGATTTCCTGCAATGCTGAGTGATCAGGTCTCAGTGTTTAGATATCCGGTTGAGTGCAAATAGTAAGCACCATATGGGAGTGAGTTTGTAATGCTTTGTTCAGTTGTCACTGAAGATAGATTGGGGTCAACCTCCTAAGACTCACATTCATTCCAGTTGCTCATACAGACTGTTTTTCTGCTTGCAATTTCACTTGTGTGTATTTAGGAGTTATTTTTAAAAAGGAAGAGATAATATGGTAAAATAAAAACTATTGTGTGTAATAACCTAGAAGCTCGTGTGATTCACTGCTCATGGTATTCTCTGAAAATGTAGCTTTGGAAAAAAGTGTTCTAAGAATTGAAATAAAAGTTATGAAAACTGAGGGATGAGCATTTAAATACTTGAATTTTTGTGGGTGGCTAGCTGTATTATCCTACTGCACAAGAGCTGAGACATGAGAAACCAGAATGCATTCCAGGCACCTCTCATAATTCTAACCATATTATATCAAAGCAGTATGTGGCCCACATTGCTTTGTAATAGGGAGGAAGCAAGGCGCAAGTGTCTTTGGAGTCAGTATTTCACAATTCTTAGCAATGCCATTGACTCCCTCTGACACTGGGGGCAAGTTACTATGGCCAGAATTTTCAAATCTGGGTAGTTAGAGATCATCACATAAGTCCATATATAGGCAACTAAACAAGTGATCTAAATTTTCCAGAGATGAGAATTGTTGACTTCAGCAGGAGCAGCAGATCCTCAGCACCTCTGAAAATTGGGCCGCTTAGGTGCCTAATTTTAGGCCCCCCCATTCTGGCCTTAACCTGTCAGCTCCTGTTTCCACCCCTTTGAAGCCGACATAACACTCGTGTACCTATCACAGCGTGAGGGCTGGGAAGTTTAATTAATAAATGTTTGTACAGCGTTTTGAAATCCTCACATGAGAAGTACTACAGAAGTGCAAGATATTGATTCTCTCCAATCCATCTAAGATCTTCCTTCCCTGTAGATCCTGAAGCACTCTCTAAACCATGGAAGGAGTCCTGTTTGCCTGACTGAGCTGGGGGGAGGGGAGGTAAAGGAGGTTCAAAAGCTCGCTTCACTCATACCACGTAAAGGCTCCAGTTTTGCTAACACAGATGTATGTAACGTTACGCACATGACCTACTCCAGAGCCGGGCCCAAAGCAGAATCTCTTCCTAGCATTCTGGTAAGCACTGTGCATTGGAGCCCGGCAAGCATGGCTAGCCACGTTCTATGACCCCAAGAGTGCGTGGCCTGTCTGACACTGTGTGGTGGCCTTTGCACATGCTGCAGTTGTCAGCACGTGCTAATGAAGCACTCACGGTGCTCCTCTGGGGAACAGTGGTAAGGTGGGCTACTCGGAGCATTCCCTCTCCCCAGCCCACTGAGCCATTCTGTCCTCCACGAGACTGGCATCACCCCAGTTCTCCCACCTCCCCCAGGCAGCATCAGTTAAAACATGATAAAAATGGACATGCAATATTTCCAGCTCATTTATGGCTTCGGTATGACTGGGAGTCCCTGTGAATTATATGGCACTTAAGTAATAGCTGCTCAGTTTCCAGCATACATGCATGCTATACTCAACATCAGAATACCTCAACATCTGGATTCTCCTTCAGCGGGCAAGCGATACCTCACTGATGGATTCTCATCCCAATCCTCTTGCTGGAAACTATTCTGAATAACCTTTACAATTTGCTGGGCTTCCGTGCCTCCGTAGTTTAAGAATGAAAAGAGAGAGAGACAGACCTGAGGCACTCTGGTGGTAAGAATACATACCGCATTCTGATGCATAACTGAGCATATTTTGTTGTTTGGAGGAGATACTTTGTACAGCACTATGACACCAATATCAAGCAAGGATAGAGGAAGAGAAACACAAAACCTTGGGCACAGATAGAAGATGACATTAGGGGAGGGAGGGAGATAGAGAGAGCGTATGCACACAGATATAGGGTAGTTTTATTCCATGTAAAAGGAAGAAAGAGACCAAGGGAGGCATTCAACCCCATGCAGAGGGCCAGCATAAGGCATATATACTACTGAAGTTTCACTAGGGGCTTTTTGTGGCATTGTAACAGGATGGTCTGCCACTTTAGGTGCAGTTGAGGAGGGGACAGCTGTTCCCTATAAAAAACTGAGCTGTCAGTAAGGAAGAGATGGCAGAGTCTGCAGGGAGCAAAATCAACAAGGAGGTCCCTGGGAGAGGCTACCGGAGTACTCTGGGAAGGGAGGCAGTGGGAACCTGCTGGGGAATAAGGGCCTCCTGAGAGAAAGCCCTGGGAGGCAAGGCTCAGTTAATAGCATGGAAGAATCCTGCAGTAGGTACTGAAGCAGGAGAGAGGCAACAGGGAAAATCCCCTGGGAGTTGTAGCCCAGGGTGTGCTGAGGAACTGAGTTTGTGTTTTGCCTGTCTTTGGAAAATAAAACTGCCTGGAAAGAGACTGGATGTGGCAGTGGGTTCTTCCTGGGCTGGGGACAACCCAGTACTTTACGTACATGAACTTAGATTGTAAACTCTTGGGGACAGGGACTTTTTGTTATAAGTGTATATGGTGTCTAGCACCAGGGGGCTTCAACCATTGGCTAGGGCTTCTAGGCACTTCTGCCAAACAAATAATAATAATTAATAATAAGCCTTGCTGGCTTTGTGCACAGAGGTGAATTTAATCCCAAGTGAATAAAGACAAAAGCAGATGAAAATGGCAAGAGCAAAGCCAACCACCAACAGGTGAAGAGATCTACTATGATGGCATTTCTGCTCTGGGAACCAGTATACCCCATTGGCCAGGAGAGGGACCCGGCCTTTTGTTGCAAGCTTTTTGTGCAGGTCACAGGGAGAACTCATGGGGCGGAGAGGTTGAGGGGGTTATGTGGACATGCCAAACTTATGTTGCAATGGTATTGTCAATGACGTTTAGCTGCAGACATTTTGTGTTGCGCAGTATACACATGGGAGTGTAGATGTATAGTTACAAACTCCAGACCACACACATAGAGTGCCAGCATAGAGAACTCCCCACCTCCCCCAGGGCTAAAACGACAGGGAATTTGCATATCAAGATTCACACGCGGAAATGCAATGGTGGTGGTCAGCTATTGTAGCACAAGTACAGGACAATAAAAGATTCACAATACAATGATGTACTTTTACAGAAATACCTTAGAGCCCCATGAAACACAGTATAGCTGTCTTCTGCAGGATCCTTCAGCCAAAGCTAAAGTTGTCACTTCTGCCTTTTCAACAGACAAAAGAGCAGATATCCCAAAGGCTTAATGCTGAACAGCATGAAGTTTTACCAATAAATGCCATATTTGTGTCCATCTATATAAAAAAGTTTTGCAAGATCAAATCTCAAAGGAAGCAACAAAAGAACGTGTACCGTAATAGGAAAATGATATATTAGAACAACGGTCATCAAATTGAAGCATTTTCCTGTGCTAGGAAAGTCCATTGTTCCCCTTTTGTATGCCTTGAGTTGTTTTTGTAAGACTGAGGTAGCACCTTATGTTTATAAGCTGCTCCTACTTTGAGGAGGAGTTAGGCTAAGCAATTTCTAACCTCCTGAGCAAAACAAGGAGGCAGGAATTCAACACATGATACCTAAATCATCCTCCATATTTCTTGGCTCATCAGACACAGTTATTCTTTCAGAGTCAGATTGATGTCTCTCAACAACCCTTCAGATCAACACAGGGTACCCTCCAAAAGGAGAGAGGACTCAGTTATCTCCAGAGCACCTTTTCCTTATGGCTCCTTGATCCTACAGAGGCCACTGCATTTCTGCAAAGTTTGAGGTCCATTCTGGGGGAAAGGATGCAGACTGGATGAGCCAGAAGAAAGCATGTATACAGGAGAAAATACTGTCTTATATCTTCCACTGAGCCATCGTGGGGCCGCTGAAGCAAGGTGGAAGCCCTCACAGCATGGCTCCAATGGAGCTGTGCTACCAACAAGATGCAGGGATATCTGCCAGGTCTGTGGCTTTTGCCACCTGGTGGGCAGGAGAAAAAGGTAAACAGTGAATTCCAGTCAAATGATGAGAGATCCTTTCAGAGATTTCTTCCCTGTCTGCTGTGAGGGGAGATAACCAGGACCATTTGTTCACTCAGTGCAGTCCTATACCACAAAATAAAGGCAATTCCCCTACCCCCAGATAGGTTATTTCAGTTTTGCTTTTTTCCCCTCTTTGAATTTTTCCCCCTGAAGTTGAACTTGGAATTCACATTTTCATGCATTTTTCCCCCAAAGAAAATATTAGTAGCTGACAGCACCTGCGGTGCTCTTGCAAAACTTATGCTATATAAGCATGAATGGCATGAATCTTCCACATAGTTGCTTTAATAGACCAAGTCTGTGCAGTCCTCCTCTCACACCATAAAATTCTTGAAAAAGTCTTGATACCATTGTAATGTTGGTGAAGCACATTAATAAGGGGGTACATCTTTCCTAATGTTGGATTTTAGATGATGAATATACAATGTGTGTGTACACACAGGACAAATGATCTGAATACAATATAATGTATTAAACTTACATTTGTCCTATAGCCATATATACATAAAATATATGCAAAGGAAATATACAGGATATCAGTTAACTGAGTAGTGTGTGTGAGAGCATGGAGAGAGTGAGAGAGAGAGAGAGAGAGAGAGACTCTAAGATGAATTAAATCAGATAAAATAGTTTGTAACAGGAAACGTAATATCTTTACTCAACTTACATGTTGCATTTGATGAACAATTACATTTTATTTTCTGCAAATTAAATGGATTTTGTTAATTTTGATTACAGAAATATTGAGTGGTTTGAAAAATATTTTTAAAACATTTAAAAAAAGGACTGTTTTCCAATCTCGGTCACCTCTATGGCTTAGAAGATCTGACCCTAATATGTAAAATATAAAATTATGTTAAATAATACTTTTGTGCCTCCTAGTAGTTTTGTTTGATTGCTTCTTTTCTTGAAAAGCATGCATTTCAAAAGCTATTCTTCTTTTGAGCAAAATGCAAGGCACAAAAAGGCCTGAAAAGAATATTAACCCCCTCAATCGATGATCTGGGACCTCTGGTGTTCAAATGGGATCAGAAGCATTACGGAACACAGTGGCTTTTATGTTTAAAAATAAAGATCAGAACCTCCAGGGAAAAAACAGATTCTGTGATATCTTCCCTGGCAAATATTTTATGGGGGATAATGGAAGAATGGTGTTTTTCCATCCCCTAAATCAGCAGTCAGTAACTCATGTCTATTTTATCATCTCTAATGCTCTGGTACAAGAAAGAGAATGGGAAAAAGAAATAAACAAGTGTTGCGCACATAGATCACCCCTGTTCCATTCAGTGACCTAGGCAATTTTAGCCAGGATCTTTCATCCAGTTCTCTGTACCAAGAAAAGATCTTGGGAATCAACTTAAGTTACTAAAGGATTTCTTTGAACTGTAAACAAAAGAGAAAAATTACATTTTAAAATTACTTCCATGGCAGTGGGAAACAGCCTGTCCCCCAATGCCTTTTTGATTTCTGCAAAATGATGAGTGCCCTGAGCTCTCACTGAAGTCATTAGGGATTGAGAATGCTCAGCATTCCACAGGGTCAGGCCCTACTTCACACAAGAAAAGGACAGAAATGAATCATTAAATGAAATTCAAGGAGTTAAAATAGAGTAAATGTCTCTTTAAAAATAGTTCTTTACACATATTCTTCTGCTGTATCCATTGCTATTGACGCAAGGATGCCTACAAGAAATCACCCAACTAATAACGGTGAGGTTGGGGGGAAAACTAGTTCTACTGGTTTAGCTCATCACAGCTGAAACAGAGCATTTCCTCTTCCACCCCACAACCCCCTTTTGCTACTTCCTTTCTCAATCACTGGACAGCACC
The DNA here is from genome assembly GCF_965152275.1 of Natator depressus. Lineage (NCBI taxonomy): Eukaryota > Metazoa > Chordata > Testudines > Cheloniidae > Natator > Natator depressus. The sequence continues at coordinate 164,180,533 of NC_134235.1, read as the reverse complement.
ACCATCCTGCCCATCACTCAGGCTCATAACCTGGATGTCATCTTCAACTCAGAACTCTCTCTAGGTCCTCACATCCAGGCTATGTCTATATCTTGCAGATAATTTTTTGCAAAACATCTCTAAGTATGGCCTTTCCTATCCAGCGCCACAGCTAAAACTTTGTCCAAGTTCTCATCATCTTGTGTCTCAATTGTTGCAACATCCTTCTCTTCGGTCTTGACAAATGTAAGGTTGCCCCACTCATATCCTTTCTGAATGCAGCTGCAAAGATCATTTCCCTCGTCTGTTGCTCTGACCATGTCACACTTCTATTTCAATCCCTCTACTGGCACCCCCATCTCTAACGCATGAAGCAAAAGCTGCTTGTCATCACTTTCAAGGCACTTCACAACTTATCCCCATCCTACCCATCATTTCTCATTTACTATTGAGATGTCATCTGCCATCTCTGATCAGCAAGTGATGCCAGCTTCAATCGCTCAATTGTTAAATTCTCAAACAAGCACCTTCATGCTTTCTCTCATACTGCTTCTCATGCTCGGCAGGAGCTCCTCATAAACTTCCACAAGATACCTCCCCCTCCTCCTTAAAACTCTGCTTTGCCGCAATGCCTACAACAAACTTTAGAGTAACAGCCGTGTTAGTCTGTATTCGCAAAAAGAAAAGGAGTACTTGTGGCACCTTAGAGACTAACCAATTTATTTGAGCATAAGCTTTCGTGAGCTACAGCTCACTTCATCAGATGCATACTGTGGAAAGTATAGAAGATCTTTTTATACACACAAAGCATGAAAAAATGGGTGTTTACCACTACAAAAGGTTTTCTCTCCCCCCACCCCACTCTCCTGCTGGTAATAGCTTATCTAAAGTGATCACTCTCCTTACAATGTGTATGATAATCAAGTTGGGCCATTTCCAGCACAAATCCAGGGTTTAACAAGAACGTCTGGGGGGGGAGTGGGGTAGGAAAAAACAAGGGGAAATAGGTTACCTTGCATAATGAGTTAGCCACTCCCAGTCTCTATTCAAGCCTAAGTTAATTGTATCCAATTTGCAAATGAATTCCAATTCAACAGTCTCTCGCTGGAGTCTGGTTTTGACGTTTTTTTGTTGTAATATCGCAACTTTCTGTAATCGCGTGACCAGAGAGATTGAAGTGTTCTCCGACTGGTTTATGAATGTTATAATTCTTGACATCTGATTTGTGTCCATTTATTCTTTTACGTAGAGACTGTCCAGTTTGACCAATGTACATGGCAGAGGGGCATTGCTGGCACATGATGGCATATATCACATTGGTGGATGTGCAGGTGAACGAGCCTCTGATAGTGTGGCTGATGTTATTAGGCCCTGTGATGGTGTCCCTTGAATAGATATGTGGGCCCAGTTGGCAATGGGCTTTGTTGCAAGGATAGGTTCCTGGGTTAGTGGTTCTGTTGTGTTCACATTGTAAGGAGTGTGATCACTTTAGATAAGCTATTACCAGCAGAAGAGTGGGGTTGTGTGTGTGTGGGGGGGAGAAAACCTGGATTTGTGCTGGAAATGGCCCAACTTGATTATCATACACACTGTAAGGAGAGTGATCACTTTAGATAAGCTATTACCAGCAGGAGAGTGGGGTGGGGGGAGAGAAAACCTTTTGTAGTGGTAAACACCCATTTTTTCATGCTTTGTGTGTATAAAAAGATCTTCTATACTTTGCACAGTATGTATCCGATGAAGTGAGCTGTAGCTCACGAAAGCTTATGCTCAAATAAATTGGTTAGCCTCTAAGGTGCCACAACTACTCCTTTTCTTTTTACAACAAACTTGAAACCATTGCCTCTCATGCTGACCAATGCCATCTCATTGTTCCCTTGTATTCCTGTCTGTCTGTCTGATTCTGTTGTCTCTCTCTCGAGACTGTAAGCTCCTTGGGGCAGGGAGCATCTTTTTGCTCTGTGTTTGTACAGCACCTAGCACTATGCGGGTCCTGGTCACTGACTAGGGCTCCTAGGTGCTATGTTAATATAAATAAACCAACATTTTAAAAAACCACCATTATATGTTTAAATTATTTAGAGTCATCAGATGAGCCATTGTAACCATATTAATTTATTATTGTTACACTCACCCCATTATCTGTTCTTGTCTTCGTTAGAGGTATTTTGTTTTGGGGGCGTTTCTTCCGTCAGTTTATGTCTTCACTACATCACATCAAGACAGATTTCACATCAAGGCAGCTATCTCAATTTAAAATCCTAGTGGAGACAAGGCACTACAGTTTTTACCTCAATCTAGCTAGTCAATGTGATCCTCAGGTAAGAAGTATAGGGTTGACCTTGACTAACTACACTGAGGTTAAGAATATACCTGTGCCTTGCCTCCAGTAGGATTTTACACTGAGTTAGACAGACAGGCAAGCCTATGTGCCTCTTTCCCCACTGCTGTTGTACTCATGTACTTTGCCCTTTAAGATCTGACTTTTCTGCAAGGTATTGTTATAATGAAAGATAATCTAACCAATCTGAAAACAAGCTCATGGTCCAGAAACCAGCCATGTCACTGAAGGGGCAGCAAGTCAGTATAGCCAGTAATCTTCATTTTTATTATTTGTTATTGCTTGTGTCTAACATTATAGGACAGAGAGATATTGTAAGATGAATGAGATCAGTAAAATGGGTTTTTAACAGGAAGAAAATAAATATGTATATAACCAGGAAGACAATAATCCTTTTTATTAAGCCTTATATTTGTGCTATGAATTTTGGCAAACACCTGGAAATTACCACTTGAAAATAATCAAAAAATATGCACTGGCGTAACTAATCAAATACACTAAAATATACTTCAAAATATATTTCATTATTCAAAAACTACCTCCTGATATTGCCTGAACCTAGGTATTTAGGAGGCAGTGTTTGATAGCTATGCTTTAATGCTAACACAATCAAAGGCCTGATCTATACTTAAAATGTAGCTTGACATAGCTATGCTAACCTAACCCCCGGTGTAGACATGACTTGGTGGACAAATACTTCGGTTGGCCCCAGGGAAGCGGATTATTTGCAATGATGGAAAAACTCCTTCCTACACTATGGCGCAATAGCTACAGTGCCGTCACTGTGCTGCTCTAGCACCTGTTGTATAGACAAGCCCAAAGATAACACAGAATCTCATTTAATGATTAAGATTGTTTCTGTCACACATTCCGGTTTACTCAATTTTCAGCCTAGTTTACAGATTTAAAGACGCATCAAACTCATATGCTGCAGACAGTCTCATACACACAGTGGCGCTGGAACACTTTTTATAGTGGGGGTGCTGAAAGCCAGCAAAACTGTACAGCGTGGTCCCCAAACTTTTTGCCTCATGCCCCCCCTTACCCTTGTCTGTGCCCCCACCCCCTGGGACTTGGTCTGGAGCAGAGCCGGGACTCTCGGAGGAGGGGATGTGGACAGGGGTAAGGGCCAAGGGCCCTGAGGCTGGGGCCACAGCTGGGGGCAGTTGTGGAGTCACGGGCGCATGGCCGGCAGCCAGGACCCCGTATGTGGGGCCGGGATCAAGGCCCCACGTAAAACCTGGGGGTGCTGCAGCAACCCCACACGCCTAGTTCCCACACCTGTGCATACACACCAGGATGCAGAAGACTAGAACCTTTTCCCTCCAGGTCCAAAAATGCAGGCCTCTGCTGCCACTTGAGCTACAAGAGAACGCCTTAGTTACTAGTTAGTCACATATCCTTACTGTGGACCACTTAGGGTAACATTATCTTTGTAGCTATCTGTGGTACTTGTACAGCCAGCATCACTGTAGTATCTGAGTGCTTCACAAGCTTCAACATATTTATCCTCAATATATCCCTGTGAGGTAAAGCAGTGCTATTATCCCTATTTTACAGATAGGGAGCTGAGTCATAGAGAGGCTAAGTGACTTGCCATCAAATCACCCTTTCATACGAAGACTGAGGAAAATAAATTACTAAATTCAATAGAAAAGGAGTACTTGTGGCACCTTAGAGACTAACCAATTTATTTGAGCATAAGCTTTCGTGAGCCACAGCTCCGATGAAGTGAGCTGTAGCTCACGAAAGCTTATGCTCAAATAAATTGGTTAGTCTCTAAGGTGCCACAAGTACTCCTTTTCTTTTTGTGAATACAGACTAACACGGCAGTTACTCTGAAACCTGTCATAAATTCAATAGAGTTGCTCTGGATTTACACTAGTGTTTTCCTCAGTCTTTATTTGTTTGAATGTGTGACTTGATGGCAAGTCACTTAGCTTCTTTATGACTCAGTTCCCCATTTGTAAAACAGGGATAATGGCACTGCCCTACCTCACAGGTAGAACTATGTGCATTCTGCTTGCCCACATTGTAAACCAGATGAAATTATACTCCCAGTTTCATGAGCACGTCATTTCATTTACAAAAACTTTCAGTGAGCAAAGGGCCCTTTGCAGGATTGAAGCCTAAATGGACAGATTGCCCAGTCATTTCCCCCTGCCTCCTCAAGAGCTCAGATCTCTACAGGTAAATTGCTAGTGAACTAGTGATCTCCGCCTCATAGTTTCTGAAAGATACATAATTTAAGTAAGGTTGCATCTGTATAGAATCAAATGGAAAACGACTGGTGTTTTAGTGCATTCTAAAACTCTAAATTTCTTCCACATTATGTTGATTTATGTAATCAACTTCTGATAAATTAAATGGAAATGTTTAAGTGCCAAATTACAAACTAATTAAAAATACTAGTTTTGAGAGTTTTTTCAATGTAGCGTCTTTAGAAGTTATACTCTAAGCTCTTTGGGGCTGGGGCTGTTTTTTTGTTATGTGTGTACAGAACCTAGCATAGTGAGTCTCTGATTCTTGACTGGAGCCTCTAAACCCTATTACAACAAAAAGAAAATAAATAATAATAATAGAATCTGAATAGATATATTACAAGATTATTGCCATGTAATCGTCCCAGGAAATTTGTCCAGGCTCATATATATTTGTAATGGGTACTCTGGACCAAACTGTTTTCTGACACTGGCATACATCTGAAATAAATCCAATTGATTTTAATGGAGTCAGTCTGCATTTACAAAGATGAACCTGACAGCAGAATCAGACAGTGGGCTTTTAACATTTAAAAGTTAATATTCTCAGTTACAGATTTTAATGTTTATGTCAACTAGATTGGTTTGATACAACTGGTAAATGAGCACTGATTTTAAAACTGAAACGCTGATTGCTGTATTGTCTTGGTTTTAACCAACTGAAAGATTAAACAGTTTTGATATTGCTTATCCAGCACAAGACTTGCAAACCTCATTAGGAATCTTGGCAATTTTAGCTAGAAACTATAGCCAGGGGCTTTCATCCAGCTGTCTGAAAAAAAGGAATGATTTCAGGAAGTGTAAGGTAATAAGTACCATGTAGTCTGATATATTTCTCTTCCACAACTCAAACTAAAGGTCTTTCTGCCATATCTGCTACACTGAGACAATCTCAGTCACAACCACTATGACAATCTGTTGCTTAATGAGAAGACATAAATGGCTAATTAGCATCAGGCTGGTTTTCTCAACACTTCTCCATGTAAAAAAACCAAAACCATATACCAACAACCAAAGCCATCCATCCAGACTACAGATAAAAACTTGAAAGGATCAGAGTAGTCTCTTCAATAAATAAATAAATAGGAAGAAAATTAAAGCTAATTAAGAAAGGGATAATTAAAAATGATCAAAAGCTGGTTTAGGGCTCCCATATAACAAGATTTAAAGGACTAAGGACCAAGAGCCCTATCCACTGATGTAAGTTATAAACCATCTCTGAGTGCAATGGAAACAGGATCAAGCCCTGCTCACTTTGCTCATCTGAGTAATCCCACTGAAGTCAAAGATAAAGTTAAGGCAAAAATATCATCATAAATGTTAATCTCCTGCTTCCTTTTATACGTTGATTGTACCTGAAGCCCATCCCCAGTTATATAATCTCAGTCATGAACACTGTTTTTATTTTCCTGCAATATAAGCTAAGAAATGCTATATTATTCAGAAACCTGTAAAAACAGATGCTATTTAGAGATTAAAGCTCAGCCATAAGGAGTCAGACGAGTCTAAGCTCCCACATCCTGTTTTCTGTATTTATTGCACAAACAATGGTGTCTATGACAGATGTGTAAAGCTTTGTAGTCATGCCATCTGTCACACATTAGGAGAAAACATGGTCTTCAGGGACCAGGCCTCCCAAACTTTGGCAAAGATCCCAGCAGTGATTAAATGTACCTATTTGAAAACTGCAGTTGGAGGGAACACCAAAGAGTTCTGATTGGCTATAACAATTGTTATTTGGCAACAGTCCTGAGTCAAATGGCATTTATTTCGATACCTACAATCCATGGGTCTCTGTTGTGTTAAGCAGCATTTAAAAGTTGTTCTTTGAGTAGTTGCAAAACTTCCTCGTGAGTAATCAGCTTCACAGCATAACAAGATCAGATTATACATGTGGCTAGGGACACTACCACTAGAATTAGAGCTGGTCGGGGAATTTTTCATCTGAATGAGTCTTTGACAGGAAATGCAGTTTCCGCAAAATTGAAACTTTCTGGGGGGAAATTTTGATTTTGCTGAATTTTTTTTATTTTCCATCAAGGAACTCCTCTCTCCTGAAAAACAAAATAGGTTCAGGTTGAGTCAACCCCAATCAAAATATTTCTGTTCATTGAGCTGATTCAAAAATCAACCATAATTCAGTCTATTATTAAACTGCCTTTCTATTCGGTGGTGCATTTACTAATAGGAGTTGTAGCACAGATGCCTCATGACCTCATTTTCTCATATGAGTCAGGCTCCCTGGCTGGACTGCATATTGCAAGAGTCATTTTTGCTCTCTCTTGCTTTCACAGAGAGATATAAAAAGAGGGGATTCAGCATTAGGTTCACCCCAATCCAGCAAGCTTTATTGCTCAGATTTAATAAGATTTGATAAAACCTTCTAATTTGCCAGATTGCCCAAATTTTGTCCCGAGAGTTTCCATTCGTGTTTGCAAAGCAAATGATGGAGTTAAAAGAGAGTGGAAAGATCACCAGTATCCTGCAACTTTAAATCAATGAGTTTTTCTGTGTACACTAGTTAATGCTTCAGCAAAACCACTGAACTACTAAGCTTCTTGCAATAAAAACATGTCCTCAAAGTATCATGATTTCATTATTTTTTTTATTAACTCCAGTTTTATGGAAGATTTTCAAAAAAACCCTCAGTGCTGGCTAACTCTAATCCCAAATGCAGTCAATGGGAGATTTACCACTGATTTCAATGAGCACAGAGGTACGCCAATGCTGAATGCTTTTAAAAATCCTACCTCTCTGTTATATTTTCATGTCAATAGGCACTGTGTCTATTCTCTGCTTAAGCATTAAACGTAGCTTTAAGTGGTGAGCCACACTGGAGTGGCAGTTTGCCAGGGCAGCTGATACCACTACTGCTTGTATATTCTACTTGTACTGCTGGTTGTGTCAGGGTTCCTTTCTCCCATGACACTGCATCAAACCCTGTGGAAACAGACCATTCTGTTTAGCAGGGCTGGAGATGAGCAGAACCCCCAGCGGTAGCAGCAACAGCATGACTTTTAGATGTTTTAAAGGACTCTCCATCTGCAAAAAACTCTCTACTTAATTGTTCACTTGTCACTTTCTGGACAAAATGTACCCACAGCAAAATGGGTGAACTGTCTGTTTGTGTAGGTCAGAAATGGATCAAAATGATTCCCACATCAGCAGCACATCTTGAGTTCTCAAGCCAAATATTCTACATTTTCAACAATATTAAGATTTAACTGAAGTTACATCAAACTAAATTACACTCACAGTTTTTTTTTTCCAAGGGTTTCTCTCAGACTCTCTCTGAACAACAGCTTGTTCTCACCATTTGGTGCCTTTAAACAATTATTATATTTTCTGTCTGGTTGCATTATGCCAGTTCCTGTCAGGTCACTCAGTCAAAATAATCATTATAATACATAATGGATATTGCAGGCTGTGAGATGCCATTTCTTATCACTCACAAGTAATAATACACTTATACCAGGAATAGGGTCACATGCTATGCAGGACTTGACTGGTAATGCTTGTTTCCTCTCTCAGAAAGAGTTGCATGAACTGGAAAAATAAATGTCCTCACCAATATTTTATATATATATATATAATTGAACTTCATAACTATGACTCCACTGGAGAAGGGAGAACTTTTAAACCAAAGACACTCAACCCAGTGCTGAGTGAAACATCCCAGGATGCCACAAAACCAAGTTCAGATTAATCTCTCAGCCTTTTCTTCCCATCACATGCATGAGGAAGACAGAAAATATTCGGCATTAAAAGACAGTATAAAACAAGGCAAGACACCTTGCCTCAATCCATATTGTATGCAACTTCAACCATCATATGAAATATGGCAGGTCTCTTCTGGAGATCTGTCACATTCCATATGCACCTTAAAATATTGTATTTTATTGTACCACTTGCACATGAAATGAGACAGTTTCAACATTTTTAAAAGGATTTAAAATTCTACAGAGTTTGACACACAGCATCAGTAGAAGGAGAAGAGAGAGTTGCCAAAAATCCTTACTTATTCAAAAATCAAAGTAACTGTAGAAAGTACAATGTTTAGATTTTCATAACCAAGACAAATCAAACAGATTTCCATTGGACTATTGAAAGGCACATATCTGACCTTAGGACTACATCCATGCCAAATTTCAATTTTCTATCCCCTCTTCTTTGCAGTTTAGAGCTGTTCAGAAAAGGTTGAGATTTTTAATGGATACATATTTTTCCCCATTACTTTCCTTTTCCAAAAACAGCAAGCCCCTTTTAGTTCAGACTTCAAAAATAATTCACCTCAGGCTGGGACAAGATCTAGAAGATTTATTTCTGAAAGGTGAATGTCTGACAAAATTATAACACAACTGAAAAGAAGCTATTGGAAAATAAAAGTTTGGATGCCACCTTATGGTTCTACTTGTAGTTAAAACATTTATCTGTCTGTTAGTTACTCTATGTATAAAGGAAACAAAACATGTGAAGAGTGTGATGCTTAACTGCTGTCTGATTTTTCCATGTAAAATTATAAAGCAATACACAGAATCAAGAAAAGTGAGGAGTCTACTGCATACAGACTTTGGGCCTGGAGCAACAAATGCCTGTTACCACCAACGATATACAGCGTTTACTACTTCGAGTAGCTGTAATGACTTAAAAAGGGCTGGACAAGTAGTGAGCACTTGCAGAATTGAGCCTTTTGTGCAGGCAGCATGTTCCTTTTGTGCGTACTGAAGTCCAAAACTATTCAGCTGGTCCCTAGGAGAAGCTGCTGCTATAAAGCAGGACTAATTTTCTGCAGTTCTGAAGGTGTAGTCACTTAGTACAGCATTGTAAAATGCTTGGGAATAGCTAATGGTGGTTGTTTAGGAGATGTGATGGTTAATTAAAGATAGCCTTTAACACTGGGTTCACTGTACTTATATAAAATGCAGAGGGCTTCATGAAAGGAGCTATCAATTTTGGCAGGTGTCATTTGGCTGTTGCAAACATCCCCTGTCTTGAAGATACTTAAGCAAATACTGTCTATTATGTTTTGCTTATAGTTGCTGGCTCTCTTTAAAAAACCCAGTCATGCGCCAGGAAGGTCTATTACCCAATTTGGAAGTACAGCTGCTGACAAGTCCTTTGTATAAAGTAGACTGATTTTGAAGAGTCTGCCTTGGTCTATGACTAAATAAGTACTTGAGACACACCCCGGGAGGCTGCCAAATTCTGCCATTCCAGTAATGCAAAACTGTTTTAATGCCAAGACTATTAAGGTGTTGATCTGGGTAAGAGAAAAGAGAGACATGGTTCCATAACTGAAAGAACAGTTAAAAAAAGACCCTCCAAACATGTCCCCACTGCAGCAAATGGTAATGATGTTTACTATGTCAGAAACACAGCTCGAAAGCACAGGGTAGAAATTAGCCTTTAACAATTCCACTGAACTTTTAAAAAGGCACCAAGTATAAGCTCCTACCTACTGCAAAGTTTAAAACTACACTACTAGTTAATGGGACTAAATGCTTTGAGGAAAGTCTTGATAAAAATCTGTGAATTAAAAAAAGATTAAATCTGGAGGCAGCCAAATAGCGAAAGGGGTGTTTAAAATGGAGGATGTTGGTAAGAAAAAACTACCAGAAATCTAGAACCTTCATTACAAACGTATGATTATATACCCAGAAAACCATTTCTTTTCATTCATTCTTTAGTGCTAAGAATATCTGGACAAAAATAGGATTACTCATATGCATAAAGTTAAGTACATGCCTAAATACTTGCTGCTTCGAGGAATAAATATACCCAATGAACAAAGGATAGGAGAAAATGCAGTATTATTATTAGAGCTGGTCAAAACTTTGAAAATAGGAAAACGGAAAATTCTGACATTTTGAAATTTCCTTTCATCCCACATCAGAACAAAAAGTCAAAATTTATTGTGAAACAAAAATTCTGAAATATTTCATTTCCATAAGGTTGAAACAACCTTATCAAAATATTTCATTTCACATTATTGTTTTGACTTTAATATTGTTATAATTTATAATTTAATATAACACAAGTCAAAATGATAAAGTTAAAATGAAGCATTCTGACATTATCAAAACATTTCAATAATTTGCATTTGAACTTTTTGAAAAAGCCTCAGTGTACTCCCATGAAATATTTCAATTTTATTGAATCGGCATTTTCCAATGGGGAACACTTCCATCAGAAAATATTCTACCAGCTCTGATTATTATTCCCATTTTACAGATGGTAGACTGAGGTACAGAGATATTAAATGACTTGCCGAAGACACACTTCAAGAGCCAGAATATGAACCCACATCTTCTATTGCAAGTGCCTTAACCACAAGACAATTCTTTTTCTTTTCAAGAATCTTTGTTTATTAAAATTTCATCGGATCCAGCTCCATATTTCCCAGCTAAAAGTAATCATCTTCCTTGACATCATGGCTTGAGTTTCCATTTCATTCCCATAGCTTGTGTTTTATTTAGGCATTTTTAATGCACCTAGAACCGTAGTATGACAGTTTTAATGCACTCAGAACTGTGGTATGACATCAATGACTCAGTTGTTCAAACTTCTCTTCAGGTTCAGTCTTATGAAGTATACAAGTCCTGTAGGCCTGATATCATTCTTTGGCCAGCAACAAAAGCTCTATTATATAGTAAAAAATTGGAGAGACAAGGTAGGTGAGGTAATATATTTTATTGGACCAACTTCTGTTGATGACAGAGACAAGCTTTCAAGCTACACAGAGCTCTTCCTATGTAGCTGAAAACTTGTTTCTTTCACCAACAGAAGTTGGTCCAGTAAAACATATTACTTCATCCACCTTGTCTCTTTAATATCCTGGGGCTGATATGGCTACACCAAAGCTGCATGTAGTAAAAAATTGTAATTGAACCATTTATTTTTAGAGTTGTTTGAAGATTTTCGAAGGCAAAATTTTTAAAATTAAGAACAACCTTTTTATCCAAAACCAAACTTTTTGGCAAAAAATTGTTAACTTTGTCAAAGCTGTTAATTCCTCACGAGAAACCTCATGCTTGTTTCTATATTTGTTCTATTTTTAAAATAGAACATTAGCCTGGTTATTACATTTGTTCATTGTGTTCAGTAAACAAAAAGTTTAAATAACATTTCATGAACAGTTCAGAAAAGTGAAAAATGGGTCTGTTTCAAATAGTTTGAACTTAGAACTTTTGTGTAAAACTAGTTTTGTATTTTTTTCACCAGCCCTACTTTTTATTTTTATCTTCTCAAGTTCCTCCAGAAATTAATATATTTTCATGCATCTTAATTCAGGAAATAATCTACTTCCTTCTCTTCACAGTCTAATAGGGTATTTCCCACATATAACTCCAACTGGAGAACAGGTGCCTGATCTGCTGGTGGTCTGCCAGCAAGGCTACCATTCACTTCATTAGGAGTTCTTTCTGTGAACAGAGGGCAGAATGCCTATGTATCACTCAAATCCTATTGAAATCCTATTTTCTAGACTCCGGTAGACCTAAAGTATTACACAGGCTTTGTACTGGTCTTCTGTACAGGGGTGAATTTCACCCAATGTTCTTAGAGTGTTAGGTTTGCGGTGGAGAGGGTTAAATCCTGGCTTCAATGAAGTCAATGGCAAAACTCCCACTGATTTAACTGGACCCAGGATTTAACTCAGGAAAAATATTAGGGTAAAAGACTCTGGTCTTTGGTACTTGCAGGAACTATCGGTACCTTGTAGCATTAAATTGCCTGCATTAAAGATTTAATTTTTAATCCCCCATCATTAAGAGAGATTTTGGAGAAGTTCAGTGTGTTGATTTTGTGATGTACAGCAACATATTGAATCATAGTCAAGCCAACAAATTATACATTTCACCCACAGCCTCATGTTCCTTGTTGGAGATGAAAGGCAAAAGGTTTTGGATACGGCTGTGTGAGCACACAGGATATTCTGATTAGTAAATGAGTTCCTCTGGAGAATCCTACACTGAACGACACACAAAGTGAAGCTGAGTGGCTGTTGAGTGGAAGAGGATTGTCTCTGAAAACTACATTCCTCAAAACTCTGAATTGTCATTTATTAAATCATTAATCATTTTGATACTTCATTTTGAATCCCTCCCTCCCCCCAGTTTATGTGTAGACTGCGCCCCTCTCTCCCACTCTATTTCCTCGGCTGGAGCCATTCTGCACAAGGTAAAAGAACAATTCTTAGAGAGGTCCAGCTGAACTTATTCTTTTATTTGGTTTCTTATGGCAAGGTTCAGCGCAAATTTTGGCTCCAGTCCCACAGCCTTTACTTGCTTCAGCAGTCCTTACAGGGGTAGTCCCATTGACTCCTAGAAGATGGCTGAAACTGAGGACCAGAACAAAAGCGTCGGCATGCCACAGGGCTGTGAAGAGTTTTATTGCCACTCCTCCCCAGGCCCAGTGTGAAAGTGGTAGTAGCTAGAAATAAAGAGAGACTTAATATTCAGACACTGTTCTTGGAAATAACTTATATTTACATTTCATAGGGAAAGCATTTCACTGTGTCCTAAAGCCAAAATCACTGTTGGATTTTTAATTCTGAAGCACTTCTTTTGAGTCTCTTTGCTAAATATGGGCCAGATTCTGAACCCCTTTCTGACAATGGAGTAGCTCCTCGTTCAATACATGTTCCCACTGACTTCAATGATACTGTTTGTGCAGTAAGGCATGGTAGGTACTATTCAGACTGAATAAAGAGCTCCCAATCCATCCCTACGTGAGAAGTGACTGAAGTATTTATTGGAGTTACTATTTATGAGCCAGATTTTCAGAGGTATTGAGCAATCAAACCTCTCACTGACTTCAGTTGAAGTTCTGGATGTTCGGCACTTCTGAAAGTCGTGCCCTAAAAATTCACTTTCGCACTGGGGAAAAAAAAACCACATCAGGTATTTTGAATTTTAAACCATCATTAAATTTTCAAGCAAAATTCAATATAGTGTTCACTGGTACAATCTGAAGAAATTGAATGTGGTTGAAAAGCTCAGATAAAGCTATTAAAAAGTTTAAATGGCTCTGGATTCCAAAATCTAAAAGTTTGTGGTGTGAACTCATGTATTGATGTACTGGTCCAAGCAAAGTCCAAGAGCAGAGTTCTGAGAGGAATAGATCAAACATAACACAGTACGTGTTTGTACCCCACAACATCGGTGCTTTACGAGAAAAGGCCACAAAGTCACCACCTATGATTGAAGAGTATTTCTTGTTTATCAACTACAGGAAATATACATTTATTTAGCCACACTGATAAACATGGTGCTTTACAAACAAACTGAAGAATAATAAGGAATGGCATCTTTTGCATTTAAAACACCATGAGAATTTGTAGTGCTATGAAAAAGGACAGAATGTCAAGATACAGTTCTTTGACCCTGGGATTATCTTTTTGTTGGGTATTTGTACAGCGCCTAGCACAGTAGAGTCTTGGTCCATGACTGGGACTCCAGGTGCTATAATAATACAAATATTAAGAGAGAGACAAGAGGGCACAACAGATTAGAACAGGGAGTATGTGTAGGAGAAAAATGTTACAGGAAGGAGTGAGCTTTGATGAGAGATCTGAAGAGGTGTGTTATTGGGGACTGTGCCTTTAAGGGCTGAGCTCCCCAGACAGAGAGCTTGGGAGGGGCGCTGTGAAGCACTTGTTGTGCCCACCCAGTTGGAACCAGATGATGAATAAAACAGAGCTCTCAGAAGCACCTTAAGTGCTGATCCATCAGATCCTTAATGGTATTTAGGCTCTTATCTCTCATTGAAATGAATGGCAGACATCTTTTAGGATCTGGGCCCGCATGATCACTGAACACCATAAGGGGGAGCAAGAAAGTGCTTGGCAGAGGAAGGTGGTAGACTCTTCCAAGCATAAGGGCCCAATTGATGAATTAAAGCATGAAGCATACAGTGGCCAAAGAAGATCAAGGCAACAGTAAGGGAGGAGGACTTGGAGGAGTGTAGGGACCAACAGGAGGTATAGAAGAAACATGAGATGGATTTTTAGATGGGGGTAAGATTTTGTGCACCTTTGAGAATGAGGAAAAGGTACACAAAAGTGATTTTGATGTGGTAACATACATGTAGGCAATGGAAGGATTGGAGAAGGGGGTGATACAACATACCCTACAAATACTTATGAGAAAAGCTCCATTTAAAAACAAAGCACCTTGTTTTGGATAGTATGATTATTAGAATGTGTTGTGATATGTACAAGGGAGTAGCTGAGTGTCCCTTTGGAGGTGCAGCGTAACCTCAACTCCCACTAAAGCCAGTTGAGAGCACACAGGAATCTGCAAAGATAGCCCCTATGTTTGCATTTTCTGTAAATTCTGGTCTCTTGGCTAGATTCAGATATCAACCCTACAGCAATTAACATTTGTCTTGTATCTTCTTGCCCTTAAAGGCATCACAGCTATCGGACACCTCTACTGTTCTAATAGTTGTCTTATTCAAGTCAGGACAATTCTTCTGTGTTTATCACAATAAAGATCAGAGGTAATTTGCTATGATTACAGCAGCACCTAATAGGATAATTGAACACAAGGTATCCCAGGAACAAAAGCAAGTCAATTTCCTTAGAAAGAACAGGTTTCAATATCTATGTTTGCTCTGTTACTTGGAGCTTAAACAAATAGGATCTGAGTTTTTTTAAAATACAGTTATGTGGAAAAATATCCAGCACACATACACAAAAGCCTGTTCCTTCTCCATGGAGAAGTCATGTCTGTAGGAAAAATGCTCTAGGGTCCTGTCATGCAGTGCAGAAGATTGCCCTGGCTGCCCTTGCACTGACAGATTGAGACTCCTCTGTGTCAGTTTCCTTTTCTTCTGATGATCTAAAGCATTTTGCCAATTTCAGATGATAAAACACTGCAGGGGATCATTTAAGACAAGACACTGCAGTAGCTAATTATGATGGAGATTATCCCATTCTCAGAGATAAGGCAGCAGTAACTAATAAGTGGCAGGACTAATCAAGCATACTGGAGATGGAGGAATGCACAGCAAGACATAGGTCCATTAATAAGAATGCCCTCTGTAAACAACAGAAGACTGGACAGTGGCTAAATCCATTCCTAGCCTTTCCACATAAATTCGCCTAGATTGCGAAGACTATATTAAGACTGTGGGTGGAATTTTGAAGTTATTTAGATTCTTCAGAATTAATATGATATTCTAGGAGGCTTTCTGGTTTGGCGGATCTTTGAAAGTGTACAGGTCTGAAGTCAGCTTGATTTCTTAATTCTCTTCAAATAGTTAAGGAGAGTTAAATAATTAGGCAGTAATTAGGTATGTTAACAAATATAACTTAAGTTTCTTGAATCCATCCCTTAATCACTGTCTTAATAATTTTGCAGATACTTTTGAAGTTCTACATTTATGTTTGCAAAGCTCATTCAATATAAATGCTCATTTATTATTTAAAATTCTTGATTTTCATCCTAGTTTACAAGCTTCTGACCATTCTTTAAAATTATCAGCCTCCTAGTCTTTATACCTCTCCATATATTAAAAATAAAGTTTCTTTTATTTATGGCCAGTGTTTGGAAAACTACATCGACAAAAGTGCATTGCTCCTCTTTTTGAAAAAAACTCAGTGAAAGGGGCAAATTCCTTTTTGTGTTTAAAACTTTAGCATGGTCCCTTAGTATAGCTGCCATAACTTTTACATACTGGCTAAAATAACACTGACCTTGTAGCCCACTGTGAGCAAATGAATTCTAGCAGAAATTAGAGATTAATCAGGTTTAAATCATACAATTCAAAGTCACTGCCTTGGACAAGCCACTAATACAGGAAGTGATATATGCTCCTGTCCATGTTATGGGTGTAATGCCCCTTAATATTATCTGTTTCAGTGGCCTAGGGATATCTGGCATATGGGAAGAAAAATTACAACACTATGACCTCTATAGCAATAAGCCATATGCCTCTATGTTC
Source organism: Natator depressus (assembly GCF_965152275.1). Lineage (NCBI taxonomy): Eukaryota > Metazoa > Chordata > Testudines > Cheloniidae > Natator > Natator depressus. The sequence goes on along the minus strand of NC_134235.1, from coordinate 164,164,006 downwards.
CCAGTGAAATGGTATGGAGCGACTAACAACATAACCACAGAGTGTGACATGAGTAGACGTCTTGAGACAACCGATTCAGTGCTTCCACAGTGAAGAGATATTTAGATGGAGAGAGATCAGATGATCATTCAACACAGTAGCTGTGGGTTTATTCCTATGTCATGCACACACCTCAGAATAATTTGTTTATTTAGTATGTATGTTGTTCATTACAAAAATTAATGGCTGAAACATAACTGAAGAGGAAAAGTTTTCACTGACACCGTCCTTAGATGAACACTAGCACTACTTTTCCAAATTCTAGAGATGCATAAATGCTAGATTGTTTTGATTCATTTTTGTCTTTTTTATTTTGTTCATGAGATGACTGCAAACAGGTTTTTTGCTTGAGAATTTCTGTTTTTTGAAAAGAGCATCATAGGTTTAAATCAGGTTGGGGTGCAAGATGATTTAACCATTTAGATGGTTAAGCCAGATAATTGCATCTGGAGTAGCAGAGTGTATTGCTGTGATACCTTCTTTGTATTTGTGAATCAGACACTGAGTTGTTATATGTTCCATGGTATGTTCTGGGTGACTACAATCACACACTGGAAAGTCTTTAATTTTCCATTTGTGCTGCAAGTATCTGCATCTGCCCTGGATTGTGCAGATATGGTTTAGGGTTGCCCAGGAGCTTTGTGGGAGATCGAAGCCAGGGATCTTCTGCATCGAGTTTTTCACAAGGTGTTTGTGATTTCTTGTGAACTCCATTTGGCTTTCCAAGCTTCATCACTGAAGTTGCATTGTTGAAGATTAAATGCTTGGGTCCAAAAGGGCTTATGCAACGTCAACTGGTGGTGAGGGAGGTTGTTACATCCTGGTGGATGAGAAGACGTTCATTTTCCACAATCCTCTGGAATTCCCAAAAGGTTGCGGCATTACAGCAAATGAATGGGGGAGCAATGTGCGACAGAGTGGCCGCCAAGGTGTTGGATTCAGAGTAACAGCCGTGTTAGTCTGTATTCGCAAAAAGAAAAGGAGTACTTGTGGCACCTTAGAGACTAACCAATTTATTTGAGCATAAGCTTTCGTGAGCTACAGCTCACTTCATCGGATGCATACTGTGGAAAATACAGAAGACATTTTTATACACACAAACCATGAAAAAATGGGTGATTATCACTACAAAAGGTTTCCTCTCCCCTCACCCCACTCTCCTGTTGGTAATAGCTTATGTAAAGTGATCACTCTCCTTACAATGTGTATGATAATCAAGGTGGGCCATTTCCAGCACAAATCCAGGGTTTAACAAGAACGTCTGAGGAAGGGGGGGGGGTAGGTGTTGGAGTTGACTTGAGGGTTCGAGTGATGCATCACATTGCAATGTTCAGTTGGACAGCAACAAGTTGAATTTAGCTACTTTTGGTCCATACTGGCATATGCTACTTGGCTATACAGTACACAGGGGTCATCACTGATGTCTATAACACTGATGCTGGTGCTCCCCAGCTTGTGCTTGCCAGTTCCTGGACCAGGTTGACCTTTGTCTTGGTCTTGGCAGCTACCTTCTTCAGATGGTCATGGAAGGTTAGCGTGTGATCCATCTTCACTCCGAGATAGGTTGGAGTGGGATCACGTCACACTGTGTTGCCGCAGAAGGACACCTTCAGGGTGCGCTTAGGGTTCCTGTTATCACGATGGAATACAGTGATTGTTGTTTTGTGAAGATTTGGCTTGACCCTCCATTTCCAGAAATATTCCTCCACTGTGTTTAGGTCCCTGTTTACGGTGGACTCAATGTCACTGAAGGAGGCTTCTTGCATTGCCAGGGCAAGATCATCCGCATATGCAAATTCACATGACTTCCTTGGAGGCATGTTGCATGTGTAAACACTGAAAAAGTGTTGCTGCTAGTACTGAGTTTTGCCCAAGTGAACGCAAAGCCACCTACTCCTCAGCATAGCAGGCGAAGTATTTTGCGGCAGGGGATGATCCTTCAGAGCTTCAGCATTAAGCCTGTAATCCAGTCTGTATCTTAGGCCAATGACAGGTCTACAAAGTCTGTGGTGGTCTTAAATTTCCTCTGGAATCCGGCCTTTCTGTGTGTTACAAGGGCCAAAACTTGGTCACAAAACTGTGTTGAGGCCGGAATCCCGCTTGCTCTTTGGGGACGACTGACTTGACAAGAGGACTGATTCTCCTGAGAATGATACGTTCCAGAAGTTTGTATGTAATGCACAGGAGAGATATTGGCCTATAACTTCCTGGGTTGTCAGTCTGCTTGCCCAGTTTGTGTATGGAAATTACTATCACTTCCTGCCAGGCTTTTGGGATGCATCTGGATTCCATGGTTTTGGTGTAAAGTTTCGCCAGCCATTGGAGTTCCCTTGGGCCTAGTTAATGAAATTCTGGGGGGATACTTTCTCTGCTGGCCACTTTCCCTTTCTTCATTGCAGCTAAACCACTTTCACTTCATCTGTATTGATGATGATGGGGTCTTGTGGAGGTCATTGTCCAATGAGGTTGATGATAGATCTCTTGCTTGGTGTTTTTGTCAAGTGGTCCTTTTGTGCTTTCTCGGGAATTCAGAGCACCTCTGTTCTGACAGCTTCCCTCTAGCAATCCCAGGTGACTCTGGCCAGGTTCCACTGTGGGATTCATTTTGACAGAATCACATGGATTTCAGTGCTGACGTGGGTGACGATGGACTTGTGCTGGCTGTTGGGGAAGTTAGGAAGTATTTTGTGGGATGCCTGAAGCGTACTCTTGCTTTGATCTTTGGAAACAATGGTGAGGTCTGGTTTGTAATTGCGTTGCCAGTGAGCAGAGTGGAAAGTTGATCGCTGTTTAGAATCAAAGACAGTTGCAGGTCTGCCATGCACATCCAGTCCGTAAGGTCTCACCATCAGTTTCATTTATTTCATAGCCCCACAGAGTGGGGTGTCTGTTAAAGTCACCAATCTATAGGACTGGGATTGGTGCACTTGGGAGTGCTGGCTTCAACCATTTTGAACTAGGGGCTTTATACAGGTTAGGAATGTGCAGTTCTCCCATCCTTATGGCAGTGGTGTAGGTGGCTTCTTTTGCAGTTGGGGGGGAAAAATCAAAATCCATGATGATGTTCTTCAATTATATGGCCCTTCCTAACACACTGAAAGGCACTTGCCAGCTAGGCTGAAACAAAACTCAGATTTCAAAGTAACAGCCGTGTTAGTCTGTATTCGCAAAAAGAAAAGGATATGCATATGCATCCAATGAAGTGAGCTGTAGCTCACGAAAGCTCATGCTCAAATAAATTGGTTAGTCTCTAAGGTGCCACAAGTACTCCTTTTCTTTTTACAAAACTCAGAGTTTGTCAGCCAAACCATTCTGCAGTTATGTGCCAAACTAAGCTAGGGACCTTTTCAACAATGTTTACCACTTGGAAATTTGTAAACACCCTAATTTAAAACTCTTTTGAATTCCTCAAACCTTAAAAAAAATCCCACCCCAAACCAAAAACCAACCACCCAACCAAATATTCTATCTTGGGATGAGATCATGGGCAGTGGGTGGAGCCCCACCTCGGGGAGACTCCAGCTGCACCCCTTCTGCCCCTCCACAGATGGAGCTCTGAGCCCCCTCCCCCCCACTATGGCCCACAAGACCCGAGACTTCCAACCCCCCTGCGGCCCAAGCGCCCCCCGCCCCCCTCGCAGACCAAGACCCCCTACCTGCCCCCTGCGGCCAGAGCCCCAAGACACCTTTGCCGCCACCCACGGATGGAGCCAAAGACCCCCAGTCCCCTCCCCCACGGCCTGAGCCCCCCTCCACGACCAGAGCCCTGAGACTTCTTACCCCCCTCACAGCTAGAGACTCCCTCACCCCTCCATGGCCGGAGCCCCTAGACCTCCCCCCCCACCCGCATCCAGGGGAGCCCCGGGCCACCCGGAGCCCTGAGCCCCACCCCCCACAACCTGCTCGGAGAAGCCCCAGGGCCTCCCCTCCGCAGATCCCAAGCCACCCTGCAAAAATTCAAAAGTGCTTCTCTTCTTATCTCTTCTGGAAGAAGAGCTAGAACTTTTGCTGTGCCCCATGCAGGTTCTGGGGCAGCTGAGGAAGCAGTATATGTTACTCAGACAGCATCCCGGGTTCATCAGTAATCTCCCTGGAGTCCAGGGAGGTTATTGATGAACCCAGAAAGCTGAACAGCACATACCACCTCCTGAGCCACCCTGGCACATGCGTGGAGCATAATAAAAAACAAAAATCCCCCCTGTCAAACCCGTAACTGGGGTCCCATGGCAGAGCCTCTCCTGGCCTATTATTCCCGCTGCCCATGGATGAGGTGCACCACATGAAATCAGGGAGGACTGGTTTCTTTTGGGAGATGTTGAGGTGGGTCAAATTGAAAAATAAATGTGTAAGACTGAAGCGAGGCTCAGCTCTTGGCAATCTAGAACACCGCATTTGGTCCAAGGGGGGAAAATTTGCAAACACATTCTAGGACAGCCAATAGTGGGACTCAGCATGTCATGTTTAAAACCAGGGTGGTGTGTATAAAGGTTTCTTGCTCTTGGCACATTAGTGGCTTAGTTTATTCCCAGTTTTCTGATATTTTTCCCTGCAATTGCATCTTTAAATACAAGGGCTGAACCTTTTGGACTGCACTGTATTCACACAGTTTCTATGATGAGATCACACATGCGGATTCATACCTCAGCTAATGCAATGTTTAAAACAACCTTAAAATAGCAAAAGTAAGCCAGCTCTGGGTGCAAAGAATGGAATTTGTTGCTCTAAGTTTACGATACCAGATCTTTGCAGGGTTTTTAGTTTTGCTACAGCCGGTGCTGCCTGATCTCCATAAAAGGAGAATCTTAAGCAGCATTTAAATCCCTTTAAAGCCCTATGGCTTGGTAACATTTCCAGAGCTCCAGACCCTCACTAAAACGTGATACTTTCCAGGTTGCATAACTATTTGGTTTGTTTTAACTCAATAGAGGAAAGAACTGAAAGTCAAATGGGGCTGTGAAGCATGAGTATTTCCCTCCCCCAAGACTTATTATAAAAAAAGAGCTTTGGAGTAAATATTTTGTATTTAAAGTATTAAATTAAATATTTGGAAATATTTCATACATTTATTATGTGAGTTCACCACCTCAAAGCAACAAATCAATGCCCTTTAGAGGTGTTTTGGTGTGAAACTATTTCAAGCACCTTTTCTGAGATATTAATAATATCTGTAGCTATGCAAGCTACAGACTTGTATATGCTAGAGATTTGCTCCAATTTCAGCTGTTGGTGGCCAGCCACCAATATAACTGCACCCGTGAAAACCCTCTAGCATAAAGTGCTATGAGACATGATTTGTACCTATGCAGCCTATCCCGCTTTCTAGCATATACAGAGGCTTTGCCTGTCTACGTTAAAAGTTTGTACAGCTACACTGGTGGCTGTTTCTGCTTCCTGGAATTGGGACAAATTTCCAGTGTACAAGAGACCTAAGACCATTAGGGTATGTCTACACTATGATTAAAAACCCGTGACACCAAGTCTCAGAGCCCGAGTCAGCTGACTCAGGCTCATGGGACTCTAGCTGCAGGGCTAAAAATTGCAATTTACATGTTCACCCTTGGGCTCCAGCCTTTGTGGGGTTTCAGAGATCAGGCTCCAGCCCACACATGAAAGTATACTGCAATTTTATAGCGCGCAGCCTGAACCCCACAAGCCCAAGTCAGCTGACCTGGACCAGCCACAGGTATTTTATCGCAGTGTAGACATAACCTGAATCTGATCCCACACTTATGTCAATGTTATTTCATTCAATGAGAGCAAGGTCAGACCCCATAAAGTTAGTCCCCTTCTACTGCCTTGAAAGGATCAGGAAGAAATTAGGTAGTTTTTTAGGTGCTTTTGCCTTCTTCTGTAACAGTGAGAATTAGACTCTGCTGGGAGCAACATGCTGAATTAGGTGGACTAAGGATCTGATAAAAAGGCAGCAAAACCTATCTTCCTTTTATGATTGGCCAGGTCTTGTTGGATACAGCAAACAGGTAATCTTGGGTGAAATCCTGGCCTGAGCAAACTCAATGGCAAAACTCCCATTAACTTCAGTAAGTCCTTTGTTTCTACACAAACCTCATTTCCCCCCACTTTCCAGCTCTAACATTGATTACCTGGTTAAAAAATAGCCTGAGATGACAACATTAAGTTCTTTTCATTTCTCCCACCACAGTCACACTCCACATCAAGATCTTCAGCAATACTGTTCTTTATAAGGGCCCAATCCAACTCCCACTAACTTTCACAGCAGCAGGACAGGGCCTTAGTCCTTAATTCAGAGGGACCCAATGTCACCTCACCTGGATGACAAATGTTTTTTTCCATTAGTTCATTTTCCCTTCCCAAATACAAACACTTCCCGTGTTCTCTGCCATATACCCCTATCACTGTCCACCTTTCTCTGGCTCTCCACACCCCAAAAATTACTTTCATGTTTAATGGAATCCTTGAAACTGGAAGCATTTTTCAACCCTAAATGCTGAAACTTTGCCTTAACTAAACAGTCTCTTTATTAGCTGGGGCCTGTAATTTATGTCTTTGAGACATTACATGTGACCTTTGGGGAAAACTGAGGAGCATAAACTATACCTGTTTATGTTAGCAGCCAGCAGAAAAAACAACATTCTCCAAAGGACTGGGCATATATTTATTGGTCAGATGTTGCCATACGTTAATGTGCTGTTATTCTACTGCCATAATGTATGGCTTCCTAGAGGATAAATAATATTCCAGACAATTTTAGTTATGATAAAGTGAGAGAGAGAAAAAATAATTCTGTACATCATAAGTGTCTTTTCCTTTCCTTTTTGGCATGCAATTCAAACCCTGGTAGCAAGGACTTTAACCCTAGCCTGTGTTAAGAAACCAGGTACTGAAACAAAGACAGATACAGCAGAGTTTTTGGGGGAGAGTATTCCCTGCATTACACAGTATTTAAAAAAAGGAGTACTTGTGGCACGTTAGAGACTAACCAATTTATTTGAGCATAAGCTTTCGTGAGCTACAGCTCACTTCATCGGATGCATCTCTAAGTCTCTAAGGTGCCACAAGTACTCCTTTTCTTTTTGCGAATACAGACTAACACGGCTGTTACTCTGAAACAGTATTTAAAGACGTTAGGAAACTCTGAGAAACACATTTTTCTTTTATTTTCCCTTATAAATGCATATGGAGACTTTTATCCTGGGCTAAATTTGCAAGGAAAGAACATAAAAATCAAAAGAACTGTGCATGGTAGTTATTTCTGGTGGGCCCTTTACAATCTTTCCCCACCCAGCCCAACTTTTCTTTCCTCACACGGCAGTGAAATCAGAATCCTGCATTTATGACATCACAGCCTATAGCCACAGACATTGTGTAGCATTATGGGCCAAATTCTTCTCTTAGCTATGCTGGTCTAATTCCACTGATGTGTAACAGAGGAAAATTTGGCTCAGGGATTTAACAGCAAGATCAAACAGAAGAGGCAGGATAGACCACGAGGTAGCAACCACAGGTTAAAACACAAACAGCTTTGCTAATTAGAAAACATGAGAAAGGGGTGAGTGAATGGTTAGCTTCAGGGGGTACTCATGGAATATGGAAACATCTACCTCCAGGTGGCTTTTTCTAAGTGAGTGGTGATCAGAACATATTACCATCTGAAGACTGTTTTGTGTTATCTGTTCCATACCTACTAGATGAGAGTTCACCTCACAAAACTGGCACTGATTAGCATTTTTGTTGGCACTCTCGACAGAGAGGCTAGAGACTGAATCGGCATGAAAAATGCAATATTGTATTCTCTCATCTAAAGGAATGTTGCTTCAGAATAGCACCGAGGAACATCAGCAAGGGATTGTGTGAGAAGCTTGCACTCCCACTGTCTGCAACATAACCATTCTGTGGACAAACAAAAGACTCTAGGATTGTCAAATCAGCACTTTTCACAGTATTTCTAAAGTATTTTAAAACAAGAAAGTCATCATTTCCGAGGTATTACAACACAGTGATGTCCACTCCAAAACCTGTGTCTGAATATCCCAAATTCTGGCAAGTCTGGATTCTGACACCAAGTCAGATCTGAACTCTGTTGACTGTCCCATCTTTGTAGTGAGCAGAACTAAAATCCCAAATCCAAAAACAAGCACTGTAGTAGAAGAACATGATTTCTCTAACCTGCATCTCTGCTGAGGGATATTTCTCTGTTAATCATGAAGAGGGCTTCAGCATTTAATGATGATAAAGCTAATGGTGCTCATAAAGGGGCAAGATTCTAGGACTGGCTGAAAAATGAGATTTCTGTTCAGCAAAAAATTTCTCAGTTAAAAAAATAGTTTTTGTTCCAATGTGGAATGAAAACGAGATCTTTTGAAATTTTTAGTGAAAAAACACAAGAGGAATCATCACCCCACAGTAGCCAATATCTGTGTGGTTCAGCTCTCACCTGTGATGTAGGAAACCCAAGTTCAAGTCCCTGCTCTTCCTGATTCAGAGTACATTCTGGGGATTCTTTCTGATCAGAAATTCCTTCATTGACCTGAAAGACCTTACCTATTAAATTTTTGTCAAAAATAATATGTTTCCATGAAACATTTAGGTTTTGACAAACTGGCATTTTTTTTGGTGGAAAGAAGTTTCGTCATAATTAGTTTGGCCGACGATACAGAGAAGATTAGCATGGCCCCTACGCAAGGATGACACGCAAATTTGTGAAGCGTTCTATTAAAAAAAACCCCAAAAAACAAAAAAACTGTCTGACTCCCCATTGCCTGGCATCTTTAGTGGTTGCTTACATCAACTCTAGAGTCCAGATCCAGATTTTGAACATCCCAAAATCTGGGGTGTTCTGATCTGAGGTATTGGGAATTGACTTTAGAAAGTGGTTGTTTCCGTTTCAGATCATCACAATGGACAAATTTGCCTTGGAGATTGTATTTCCATGTCTCTCTATAAATTATTCTCAGTAATGGTGGCTCAGTTACTTACTAAGAGCAGCACATCTGAGGACGTTTGCTAAAAATTTAACATACTGATGTCTTCTTTTTGGCCTTCTGTCACCATGCACATATGTGCAGGTCACGTTTCACCCCTGAAAGAAATCCTTAATGTGGCAGCAGAGTAAACATGGTTCCTTTCCTCATGGGAACAAATGTGCTGCCATAGAATACATTCAGCTGATCTGTGTGGATACATAACTTCCTTCTGGAATTCACACCCTTAGGGGGCTGAGTACAACACATTTTACATGGCAGGGTGAGGAAGGGGTGAGTTGCAAGCCTACTGTTAATGCCCTCAGGCATCCTACCTTTGCAAAGCAAAGCATTCTGCTTCCCGCTAGTCTTCTTAACATCATGGTTGAAAACACAGTAGAGACATGGGCTGAGCTAATTCTAAGATCTTGTTGCATTCTAAGAACATGGCCACAAGTCATTATGCACAACAGAACTAATGTTTGGGTGGTGGTGGTGGATTACCCTAACTCAGCATGAGATCTCACAATGGATATGGAATTATCATCCCATGCTGTCTCTCCTCCTAGTGCTGCACCATTACATCCTAACCCACACTTAGAGAGATAATTGAGCTTTCCATCTCAATATATCAAGAGGGGTTGCGAATTGAAGGTTGTTAAATACTATCAAATTTTGTCTGCTATGTCCCACCTGTTCCCACATATGGTCTAAGGCCCTAATGAGTTTCAAAACAAATGTAACATGTTGAATACAAATTAGTCAGCTGTACAATATAAAGTCTTTACTGTAGAATATAAAGTTTCAATAGATTAAAGCACACAAATATACCCCCGAAGAGATTCGTGTTTTTTCTCTGATCTCCTAAGTATCAATCGACAAATTAGTGATATTCATCATTGGTTTTGCAATAGCACCTCAGAGCCTCCAATCAGCATTCAGAACCCCATTGTGTTAAGCACAGTACACACATAAAATACAAATGTCCCACCCTGAAGGGTTTACAATCTGAGAACAAGATGAAAGACATGTGTAGACAGACAGGCAGGGAGATTGAATAAAAGGTAATGAATGAGATGAGATTATAAACAAATCCTAAACTCTGCTGGGCTGCTGATAATCCACTCTCCAAAGCACACTTTAAAACAGAATTAAATGACAGCACTGAGGTTGCTACATTTAATCAACCTGCCATCAGACAATGTATGATCGATGACGTTCAAGTCCAGAGGCAGAAATTTTAAACAATAAAAGCACTTGCTGCACCCTCTCTAATCTAAAGCACTGAAATTTGGGGTAACCAAACTAGGGTTCATGATTTCAGCTGGTTTTGTTATAAATATTGGGATAACCAGTTCTCCCTTATGTAAGAACTTGAATTTAATATAAAGTTATATCTTTCTGCAGATTTTATGAACCATGCTATAGAATATAATAGAGAATTTGATCCCTGCTATCAAATTCTACAGAATGGATTAAAAGTAGGATAGAAAAGACATCCCTCTCTCTTCTTAGCCTAATTTTTATACAATTCTATTGGTTCCAGTCCTACTAAATTCTGTAGGCTTGTCCATAAAGGCTGGATCAAATTTTGACAAAGTTTTGTGAAACCATCCACAAGAAGACCTTCATAATGCTGGGCAGACTCCATTTATATTTTGCTTTCGCTTTGCTTTTGCTCAACATCTCCTCAAATCAAATCTCAAGGGGGATGAAAGAAAAAGAAAGCCAAAGAGAATGTGACCGGAAACCAAGAAGTTTTGCTCTGCTCTAGCTATAACAGGTAAATACTGATTTATTATACAGAATACATATATTATAGAACATGCATATGGTTTACAATATGAACACACTTTGGTCCATGCAAAGAAATTAATGCAAGGGTGTGATGTGATATAGCTGGACAACGGGGAAGGACTGAGATTCTGGAGTTAGGAAGAGGAGTCACTTTGGTGGAAAAAAAAGAAGCAGCCTAGTGCATAATGCAAGGGTAGAAAAAGAGGATGGTGGAGACATCACCAGAGAGAGGAGGAGAAAGGAAGCAGCAGGAGTGGTGGAAGAAATAGATCTGGACAGCAGTGGGCTGAAAAGTGGAAGAGGCAAAGAGGGGGAATGTAGAAGAGCTTCCTCTCTCTCTCCTGGAAATGCAGTGCATAGGCCAGACATGACCTTGGTCCTTGCACTCCCAGCACGCAAGGACTGAGTCAACAGCAGCTACAGAAACCTCACAGTGTGAGAGGAAGAGCAGCCAATAGGCCAGCAGAGTTGGGCTGGCACAGGGGAGCACATGATGATCCTTGAAAAGGATTTCACAGACGCTGCTGGTGTGAGCACTTCCTTATCACTCCCTGAGGCATTGTGTCTGCCGCAGACCCATCCCTCCACAAGCTCCTTCCATGGACCCCAAACCCAACCCAAGCAGCAGTTTAAAGCCACAGTCTAGGTATAGAAATGTAGACCACACAAGATATATAGTACATGGATGGCAGTGTTGAAATCAGGAGTATTGAAAGGGTTGAATCATAAGTGTTTGTGAAATGCTTGGAGATGGAAGGTCTCGTCAAAGTACAAGATATTATTCTAAAAGAAAAAAATTGTAATTTATGGGTCTGAATTCATCACTGTACTGAATGAAATGCCACCAGTCATAGCCTTGGGTATGCTTTCATGCCCATCAATTAAGGAAAATTGACCAATCACTGAATACTTGAGAGACATTCTGGCAATGACAACGGTCAGGACCACTGAAGCAGTGGGCAAAGCCACATGGTTACAGAAAAGTCATCAGGAGAGAGAACTGGGGAGCAGGCCGGAGAAGCAGGGAAAGGGGGAAGACAGCAGCTGGTGCTTTGGGACACCAGGAGACTGTATAGGGCATGGATCCAGAACTTATAGCCCTCATTTAAAATAAAAAACAGAGTGACATTTTTTAAATTAAGTTCTACAATCTCTTCCTGAGGGCTCTGGTGACTACAGAAACAATATATGCATTGCTCTCGTGATTTATTCCATGAAGTCACCTGAAACTCTTCATTAAATTATTGGCTCGTAATTCGTAGGTGTGCTCTATTCTCTCCGTATTAAGGTATGTTATGAATCCACAGCCTTAAAGGTTTAGGATACATGGTGCTTTGCATTTGAAGCTAGAAAGCATCCATGCGCAGAAGATACAGATGGTAATTACAAATTTAATGCACACATTGTATTAACATGCATCATGACATTTAAAAGGCACTGAAGTTAGGAAATTTAGGTTATGAATCCCGCAGCAAATATAACTCTGTCCTTTGTATAAATGAAATTCTTTGTCATAGTCTTTCTGGTGTTAATTTCAACACTTCTCTTGGACAGTATTTTCAGTATTTTCCTACCGCCATCTCACTATTCCCTCCAACTCTGCCCCAACAAAATTAGATCTCTGTCCAGAGTCCTTTCCTACTGAGCACTGACACTTATACCACATCCCCATTGCCTACCCCTGCTCAGATACATTAAAAGTAATCAAAATTTAAAATCTACAAAACAAACTTTAAAAAAAAACTGCTTTCAAACTTTATTTCAGACCAAAAGGGGGACTCTTTTTCCAGTACATTAAAAGTATTTACAATAAAAATGCCTTAACACCTATAACCATGATCCTGCTAGAGATCTATAAATGTAGACCCTCTGAGCTTTTGCAGAGTCCTATTAACTTTGACAGCTGTACACGTGTATGCTCCCAATGTAGGATTGGAGACTAAAACATTGCTACTGTGATTAATCTATGTGGTTTTTTCAACAGAGTAGTTAAACGTCGAGAAAAATTTTAACAACAATCCGAAACTTATAGCAATTATGATAGTATCCAATATTCCTTGTATGGAATCTAAATTCAGTAGATGTTATTTGTCACTAGACCTAGTCAAATTATATATAAGTAAATATGAATAAAAGTGCTGATTTCAACATACTATGTTTTAGACTATTGACTCTGGAAGCATGTTATTTGGCATTGACAACTTCTCCTGTTTAAACCATTTCACAGACATCCAGGCAGGAGCACCGCCATGTGATTTAGGCAACCAATCACAAAACATAAATAACTAACAGTAAACACTGAATAGCTGAAGCAAACTGCTCACAATCAACCCAAGGCCTGAAAATTATTTGTGTAAACTGGCCAAAACACAGTTACATGCAACAGGTGAGCTACTCATTCCCAGTCATGCTGGGCTAAGGGGCCCTAAAATACAGAGTTCTGGCTAGGGGAAGGTGTCCCCCAGTGCAGGCACTGCAGAAGACAGATGTAAGGCTGCCTTCCAAATACCCATTAGCCCTGGCATGGAAGGTGTGCTGGGGTGGGAGGGGCATGTCAGGGCAGAGCCAGAACACACACCACTGCCGAGATTCCAGATAGCACTGCAGGCCATAGGACAGGCTGGGGAAGTGGCCATAACTTAGACAGGACCCCAGGGCTGTTTAAGTTACCCAGAGGTCTTTCCAGCCCCTGGAGGAGCCCTCAATTGTGATGGCACAAAAGCTGCCTTAAAGCCATCTTAGCTCCTTTCCAGCTGGGTTGGAAGTTCTGAACTGTGCTTCTTAGAGGCAACGCACAGAATCTCATCCACTAAGCACATTCAAAGAAAATCAGTTCTTGAAATTACAAGTTTCGCTCTGTGGTTTGGGAAACAAGATCGGGACCCCAAACCTGAATGAATATTATTCATGAAGAAAAAAATTGACCAACTATTTTAGATGTAATTTAAGGTGCAACAGAGCATCTTTAGCATCTGTATCACTGGAAAGAGTTTCCACCTTGTGACCTCCAAAAGCTGTACAAGGATCTTCCACTGTGCATTTATTACAAGGTGACTGGGAGTTATCAGTCTTGCTCCATAGGTACAAATACTTCTGCATACACTAGTCACAAACCTGAAAGAGCATGATGTTGCAGGGATCTGCTCATATGTACTTGAAAGCCAGATCATTAATGCCTTGAAAGACAAGAATGTCTGAGTGTTCATCCTGTGGTTTTTTGAAGCTCTGCCTTTTCCCCAACCTGTATTAATTAGAGTCTGATTATCCCCCTGAGGAGAGAGGGAGAAGTGAACTAGAAAAGATGAATTGCATCTGTAATTACCAAACGGAATCAGTCATCCTGGGGCAGTATCACCTGTCTCAACAAATTGTCCCCACAATGAACACCCCAGGAGATTTCAGGGCTGACGCCAAGGGCGGGAGAGAGGCCCAGCATTTAAAAAAAACCAATATTTCATTTTTTACTTTGATTTGTGATTTGTATGTGTGTGTTCACATATGTGTGGTGTATGTGTTAAGCAGTTACAACCAACCTCCTGCTTCTGTCACTCAAAGTGACAGAACATATAGAACACAAATCTTACTCAAATTATTTTAAAAAGCCATTTTCCAAAAAGAGGAGCCTAAAATTAGGCTCCTAAATTCATGTTTATATGCCTAAGTAAGGTCTTGTCTACAGAAGAACCTTGCCCTGGTTTAACATAAATTAGTTTTAAAGTGGTTTAGTTAAACTTATTTAGCAAAAGATTGAGTGGAAACTCTTATTTTGGTTTATACCAAGTTTACTACATTTAGTTTAAATTGATTCTTAATCTATTTAAATTAAACTAAAGTCAACCTGCTTTAAACCAAAATTTAAAAGGGCCAACTTCTGCATCAATTTTACTAACTTGGTTTAACAAATTTGTTTTTAAACTAATGCAACTTCCTAGAGAAGGCCTAAGTGGCCTGATTTTCAAAATTGCTGGGCACTCAACAGTTTGCATTAAAATCTAGGTAATTGATTTAGGAGTCTAAACTGAGACATTCAAATTTTAAAATCTTGGCCCCATAACTAGTAATACAGAATAATACTAAAAGTAATAAAAATTATATTTACTGTTATTTACCTGTTACTATTATTATAACAGTTTATGAACCATAGTACATATTTAGGTTCTGGTAGATCTAGACCTAAACCAAAACCTTGCACCCAAATGTGAGTTGTGATGTGAATTTGTAGCTTGAACCTCTCTTTGGCCTCAATTCAGGAAAGGATCCCAATTCAGTCTATGCTTAAAATTGATACACTCCTACGTGTTTTCCCGAATCAGGGCCTCTATTTTCTCTCTAAACTGAATATTATGAAACCGTCAATATTTGGACTTGGGTCTGGAGATCGCTGTTGCCCTTCGTGACCAAAGATGAAGCTGACGGTTTTCCATCTTGCGAGTATGGTTGTGCTAAAAAACCCTGATGCATGAGTGGCAGTCCTTTCCTCATGAAGTGCGTAAGGAGCTTAATACAAAGAAGGGATTACAATCTGTGATTGATGTTGTGAGCTACCTACCTGCAGATCTGAGACTACAACCCCCAGCATCATCATGCCTGTTGCTTTGCCATTCGCCCATCACTGTAAAGCTTTCCTCCATCATCAGAACACATTGCATGGATTATTTTCAGTGGCTGTCTTGCATCACACCATCCACACTCTCTCGCCCTTCATCTGGGCTCCAGTGGCACGCATTCACAAGAGGACTGTCAGGACGTAGGCTGCAGTCAATGGTTATCGACATGGAATCATTCTGCGTGCCTTCTATAGTAGTAGCCACAACCACTATGCTTCCCTCTGCTTGCTATGCCACTGTAGAGTATAACATTCTTGTCCACCATAGAAACCATTAAGGTCTTTGTGACCTACCCGGTAGATAGGGGCATGGGTTAGTGAGCACCAGGGTGTGTTCCATGTACCTGTGGGCCTGTTCACTACACCTCTGAGGTCCCATGCTACTCGAGATCCTTTGCAGAATTTGCCTGGGCATGCAAGGACCAGTTGTCAGTTACCACCTGTGGCACTAACCGGAGATTAATCCATGAATATTCAGAGAGTTTGCATCCAAGATTTTAAGTCAGACCATGACACTGGGTCTAGGTTTGGATTGGAACCTCCTCTAGTTTCAGGAATAATTTTTAAAGGTTCCTGTTTTTCATGTACAAAAGATCAAAATGGTATGCTGAATTTCTCCATGACTCACCCTCAGCCCCTCATCTCATACACAGCCCCTCACTTTGAGATGCCCTAAGTTTCCCATGACTTTTTCCATTATTAGGATCACCAGGTTCTGACATGAATGAATAAGGTGAGAGGGAAGCTAGTTTGAATAGCAAAGTGCCATCTCACACACACCAACTGGTTCCCAGAGAATTAACAGGAAAAAGAAACCGTGGCAGTCTCTCATTTTACCCCAATTTAGTTCAGTTTTCCTTCAGTCAAAATGAAATTTTAAAAAAGCAATACACAGAGAAAGACCATTTTTAAAATTACAAGCTTGTCAGTTTGCTGCCCTGTTCCAGAGCTATAGGTACTCAGCCCTAAAAATGAATTAGGAAACTAAAATGACAATTTAGTATCATCACATTACAATTTGATAATTATTACCTAGTATTAGATCCCAAATGCTCTTCACATTTTCTAGCTGGCAGAAGCATCTGCTTTTGGAGGCTGGCCTTTGCTTGGGCATACATCATTGTCATGGCAGCTATTTAGGGCAGTATACATACTCTAATGCTGAAAAGCAGCCACCACTGAGGTGGAAGGCAGGCACTTTCATACCACAGTGGATATATCGATACTGCATGCTACGTCCAGGTACCTGGGACCCAGGCTTGTGGGCTCAGTATTTCCAAACCCATGTTTGAGCATCCACACTGCATTCCAAACCTACATTTACAATTGATGTATCCAGCTCACAGCCATGCTAACATGTCCATATTGCACCACAGAGACCTTTCAACTTGGGTCTGCAGGTTGACCTGCATCCACGGTGAAAAATGACAGGGCTTGGACCGGAATCCCAATGGAACTCTGGCTCTGACTCACCCCCCTATAGGACCTGGGTCCTGAGTGCTTGCTGACCTGAGTCAGGCTTTTTTCTGCATGGGTAGAAGAAGGAGAGTGGGACTGGGCTGGGCTCAAACCTGAGTCAGAACCCAGGCTTAGTGTGCAGTGTAGACATACCCAGTGTGAAACAGCAGCAGGAGCTGAAATGCTATGACCTACAGTGGGCAAGCCCTTACTCTAATGTCCATGAAGAACATACACTACCTCAGTTTTTAAGGTCTCTACTGAAAGAATCTCACATAGCGAAGAGCAGAGGTAAATGAATAGTGCACCAAATTCTCTATGAAAACATAGTTGATGCCTTACTCCAGGGGTGGCCAACCTGAGCCTGAGAAGGAGCCAGAATTTACAAATGTACATTGCCAAAGAGCCACAGTAATATGTCAGCAGTCCCCCCATGAGCTCCCCCCACCCACTCCCAGCGCCTCCTGCCCACCGGCAGCCCTGCTGATCAGCGCCTCCCTCTCCTTCCCCTCACCTCCCAATCAGCTGTTTCCTGGCATGCAGGAGGCTCTGGTGGAGGGGGTGGGAGGAGCGAGGGCATGGCAGGCTCAGGGGAGGGGGCAGAGCCTGTTGCAGAACCAGGGGGTTGAGCAGTGAGCACCCCCCGACACTTTGGAAAGTTGGCGCCTGTAGCTCCAGCCCCAGAGTCGGTGCCTCTACAAAGAACCGCATATTAACTCCTGAAGAGCCGCATGTGGCTCCGGAGCCACAGGCTGGCCACTCCTGCCTTACTCTATGTTTGGTTTGAGTAAGTTTGTGTTGTACAAGGGTTTTCTGTTCACATGAACGTTTGGAGTGGGGGAAAGCAGTGATGGTGAGGAACAGCGCCCAAAAATGGACAGCAGTAAATACATGTTGTTAGTTATGAGAAATATTATTGCATATGGGACACTTAACAGTAGTGGACAGTGTTCCTGAAAGCCCACGGCAGAACTCTGGCACTAGAACAGTTAATCTAACAAGTGGTACAGCACAAACTCCTGGGGTGGCTCCTTGAAGTCAAGAAGAGTTTTGCCGCTGAGATTGTGAAGCCCAATTTCACCTCTGGTAAGAGTCCTGCTACAAATCCAATGAAATGAGCCAAATAAGGACCTGGCTACAGCATTCCCAACTAGGAACTTATACACATGCATGTGGAAAGACTTTGTATGAATGCAACAACAACAAAAACCCCTTAAAATCTAACTTCCAGGACATCTTACTTTCAGTGGTTAATAACTCCATCTCTTTCTCAGTCTCTTAAAAACTGAGTTCCCTGTATGCAGCCAAAACATAAACCTCTTTCTCATGGAAAAGGGAAAAGACACTAGTTAATTCATTCAATTCTGAATATTGAACGATTGACTGAATGCTCAAAGCAAGCAGTTCAGAGAACTCTGTAAGAAGAAGCACTACAACAGCTGTGGTCAGTGGAGAAACTCAAGATGGATCGCCCTACTTAATAAAAGGGGAGGGAGCTGCCACTCAGATCTTCTCTAGGAAAGCTCCAAGATTCCCAAACTTGCTCCTTTTCTTATCCCAAAATAACCTCCATATGATGCTCTTCAGGCCATGCTGTAAAAGCAGTTTGATAATAGTATGGGGCAGGTGGTGATGGGGAAGAATAAGGATGATTTGGGGGTGGGAGGATTTTCTGGAGTGCTCACATTTTTATTGTTAGCTTCCTGAAGTAAATGGTTATCTCCATTTGGTTATTTAAGGCTGCTGGCTGGTAGAGTTAGTTTATTTGCATATTAGTATTAAGGTTGCTGGTAGGATACTGTATGTTTAATTACCATCCAGGCATATAGAAGTTTTGTATAGGTGTTTTTTATTAATGTCAGATCTGAAGAAATAAATGTTTGCTCAAAAAATTCATCAAACAATTCCAAATGAACAGATTCATACAAATCACAGTCAATTATTGGAAATCATACTTTGAGGAATAGAAGTATTAATGCTTAAATAACCCCATTAGTTCTAGGAAAGAGCATGGCACTCAGTCAGAAAGACACCCCTGAGATTTCAAATGTGGAACCATGACAGAGGACAGGAATTTCAAAGAGGGGACGGCTTAGGTCAGTAAACTATCCTCTCTAACTCTTTATACTTATAATGTCCAAGGACTTATCAGCTACCACTGGTTTTATTCCTTTAAAAGTTCCAAGTTTTGTTATGCTCCCTCATAGAGTTATGTTACAGTATTCATAAAGTTAAAACCCTGTTTAAATATGCTATCATTTTCCCTTGCTCTCACTGATCTATATGCTGTTCTGGGACTCTTCAGAATGAACGATTAATTTATCAATAGACGTTAAATACTACAGGATTATGCACTTAACTCAGGATACTGGGAAAACCTGGGCCTTCATACTGACCCACATGGTGGCTTGAGCTAACAGCACAAATAGTGTCCTAGCCTCCCTTTTCAAATTCTTCTCTCACTATTATCCCTTTCCACCTTTTTTCCTTACTTCTCCAGATCTTTGGGTGGAAAGTTAGCAGACCATTTACTCCATGTTTTGATGCATCAGAATTATCTTGTATTACTCTTGTAGTAAACACGGACAAGCAACTGTAATTAGCATTGTATAACACTTTTTATTGTTCAAGACTTTTACAAGCATTATATAACTTTTATAGCGCTCCTTATCCCTATTTTACAGACAGGATAACTGGGGCAGAGGCTCAGAAACCAGCAGGGATTCAAGAGGGAGGAAATTTTCAGTGGGAAGAATTATCCCGTTAGCTGCACTGTCAGGCAGCTAGAGGGACCTTGCTGAGGGCCAGAGCAGAGGCACAGGGCCCTCCATGAAGATAGCTTGGCCTCCTGAAGATCCCTAGCATTCTGCCAGTTTTGCAAGGGACAGAGATTTTTCGGCAGGGGGATGGAGGCAGCTCCCCTATTAGGTTAATGTGGTGGGGGTACAAGGGAATCTTCATAGTAATTTTTTTTCTGAGTCCCTGTCCATTGATTTCTCTACAAGAGAGGATAGCTTGGGCCAGAAATATTCCCTGTGACAGGCAGGGTTAGAACTCAGGAGCTCCTTTGCTCATAGACTTCTGCTCAGAACACAGGACTACACTTATCTTTGCAACATTAGCCATTTTCTAAACTGTCATCCCGTGCCTAAAGACTGAATAAATCATTACGTCATTTTCACCATACACCCTGACATCTGATAGCTTGACTGTCAGATGCAAGCCTGCTCTCATGGCTCAGTGGCATAATTAACATTATTTGGTTATCTTGCCACTGACTCTCATCTTAATTCATTGATAATTGGAACGCTCCAGGGTGCTCCAGTTTGCAAGGCAACAAAGCAGGTCCCCTGAGCAAAGAGATTATCCCATATCAGCATCTCTTCTTGCCAGCCAAGCTGGCTCCCTTTCCACTTTCAAATCCCTTCTTAAAACTCACTTTGTTCTTTGTCCCACGGAAACCTTGATCTTTACCCCCAACATTGTCCTTCACCTCCTTAAATCTTCATTTTCATTCCCACAGTTGTATCTCCCTCAATGTTAATAGGGGTTATTTTGAAAGATGTTTAGATTTTCATCCCACCATGTTTCTGGCTTTCCTGTGAATCCCTAGTGGAAAGTTTATTTTATCAGCATCAGTGCTGAGCTGCACAGAAAAGTTCATCACCACACATGTGGAATGAGCCAAGAAACACTGAAGAGGACAATTGAGGAGAAAAGCAGATACCTTAGAAGGAGAAGACTGAGAAAGATTTAGTGTTAAACTGTCTATGAAAACCAGGATAGACAATACTGGGAAGCAGTACTGCCAACCTTAAGCACCTCAAAATAACAAATCAAGTCCCAAGAAATCATGTGACTGGCTTAAAAATGATGACTTACAAAAACGGGGGGTCCTTTTTCTTTGCCTTCAGGTTACTGCAGCTTATTTTCAAGATTTTCTCCACAACCATGAGGGCTAGAAAATAAGTTTTATTTTTTAAGAAAACTAACACTAATTTTTCACAAAGCCAGAGGATTCCAGAAAACAAATATCACAAGACCAACTATGGAATCAACCCTGGGGAAGAGGAGGTGTAGAAAGAAACTTTAGTTTTATAAAAGGATATAGATGAGGTTTTAAACAGCAATGGGCACTGAGATGGGAGAGGAAAACTATTGTATTTATTCAAAGATATAAACAGGGTACAGATTGTCTGTATGAGAGGGAAATGAAATGACCCCCCTCCATCACAGTGTCATTTTGATTTGATGACAGCATCTAGTTAAGGCTCTATTAATACTAATTATGGTTATTTTTATTAAAGAGCAAGCTGTCTGGTCCCAAGTGAAATTCAGCTCTGTGAAGAAAGTGAGTACAAGGCTACTTCAGTCACATTTCAGATCTATTGGGAGGGCACAATTCAGAGGAACTTGTGCACAGAGTGAATTTCACCCGTGAGGGGAATGTGGCATTAAAATCTCTTTAATCACAGCTTGAAAACCTGGATTATTAAAGACTCACCATTGTGTGGCTGTCTGAATGCCCTAATGAAAATAAGTTATGCCTCCCACTGATCTCTCTTTATGGACTTAATAAGGCATCACATTTGGAACAAGTTAAGAAGAAGCCTCCTTAGACCAGCTCGTAAAAAGCTTGTTTAATATCAGGTAATAAATCAACACTAGTACAAAACCCAATGGGACATAGCTATGTAGGAACCTGTAATCTGAGAGTGGAATCTAATATACTACATTTGTAACACTATAAAATATCTTGGTTTTAATATTGCCTCCCTAGATCCTAAAACTAAATGGGACCAATGGGACTAATTCAAGGGTGCCAGCTGAGGTGAAACAAAAGGGTAAAGAGAACTCATGAGCCTAGATCGGGGAGACTTGTCTGCAGTGCAGTTCAACTCAGAAAATCAATTCTGTAAAAACACTGCTGTGGAGTTCCATGTTTATAGTCTCTGCTTCCAGATCAAATGTGCTTAGTTTACAAGTAAAAAAGATGTGTTTCTTAACAGCCAGCCTTGCAAATTCAACATGGGGCTAATAGAAAAGCAAAATTCTCCACTATTTTGTGCATCACCACCAGTAACAAGGGTTCTGGGGGCCTAATTGCATCCTCAGTAAAGCCAGTCCCATGGTCAATAGGTTTGTACTTGTGTAGCTGGTTGAAACTTGATAAGCGATTCTGTTGAGGACACTAAAGAAGGAATAGAATCCAGCTCACACTTTCTGAATTGTGTTGGCCATTTTAAACTGCTTTTCAGAATAGAACAGCATTTTCAAGCCTGTTAATCTCTGAGCGAGAGTGAACAGACTTCCAAGTGGAGACTCCTCCAGGGAAGCTGTGCCCGTGCTGTTTTGAATCAGACACATTAGGATATTTACCTACTGTTGTAAATTGTCCCTACATGCATCTTTACATATCCATGCTACCTACCTACTTTCAGCAGGCACCAGCCACTGTGGGGACAGTTGTGCTCTGACAAGTTGGAATGTACTGTATACTCTGCTAAGTGGAGCAAGAAAATTATTATTTTGGTAGTGTTTAAAACCACAAAAATATTCCTACAAAATAAACTCACTGTCGTACTTCTACCTGTGCAGCTTCATTGGACTGCAAAAGTAATGCCATAAGAGTGGCAAAATTTGGCCCAATACTCTCAATAAGAGCACATTGTTTTTTATTTTTCTTATTCCTGCTACTGTATGTCATTATATTCAAGATACTTCGATCTTGGAATCAACAATACCAGCTTAGCCCTATTGTTTTAGAAGAAATTCAAAATTGTGGTTTGTGATGTCTCAGTATGTATGCACCCATATATGCAGTATGGGCGTATAAGAGATAGGATACCCAAAGAATACATGGCAGTTTGGCCGTGTTATGATTATTCACTTCATGGATGAAAGAAATGATTTTAGTGATAACTCATTAATTCCTGAGCTGTCAGTTGTCTCTTAGCTAAATAAAATAAATAAATAAATAAAACTGAGTAACTGTGAAAAGCTCTGGATGTTTGAGTCTAGGGCAGGGGATCTCAAACTGGGGGTCGGGACCCCTCAGGGGGTTGCGAGATTATTCCACGGGGGGTCACAAGCTGTCAGCCTCCACCCCAAACCCCGCTTTTCCTCCAGCATTTATAGTGGTGTTAAATATATTAAAATGTGTTTTTAATTTATAAGGGGGCGTCACGCTCAGAGGCTTGCTATGTGAAAGGGGTCATGAGTACAAAAGTCTGAGAACCACTGGTCTAGGGGATATGTCTCACAGTACAGGGGTGCTGTACAGCAGCTTTGCTTTAGGTTGGGGGCAGAATTCAGCCTTTTGTTTAACAGTTATTGTATTTTAGGATTTTAGCCTTGCTGTCTCCTTAACTTTATGGGTGAGAGTTGTCAGCCAACTTTTTGGGGGGTCAGAAATATAGATTCACAGTAACTTTTTGTGAATTCACGTCAGCTTTGCTGAATTGCTCATGCTGAAAAACTAAAAATCTGAAAGTAAATATTTCGTTCTGACATTTTCATTTAGATTTTTCAGTTAAAAGGGACTTTCCATTTTGAAAGTTGCATCACATTTATTACAAAAATGTTACACATTAAAATGCTTGAAATCAAAATAAAATGTTTCATTTCAGTTTGAACAAATCCTTTAATTGAATCTGAAACAATTCTTTTTTCTGATTTTTTTGTAACTGCCAGCAAACCAACAAATCCATTCACACGGCTCTATTTAACTGTTCAGAAATTTACAGATTTACTTAAACATAATTGAACCAAAAAGCATTTACAGTGCAATCCGAGGGGAACCATAAATACCACAAGGACTCAAAAATAAGTCATTAATAATTAGTCATTATTACTATTATTAGTGATGCCAATTTACTAGATCTATACTGTTGGCACTCAAAGGTTACAGTCATTACCAGGTTAACTGCTGGACAGACACACAGAAAGCTATGGTCCCTACTTCAAACTTCAGCAGTCAGTTGTCAGCACAACATCCTTTCTATCTGTATGCAGAGGTGATAACGATGTATTATTTTTATCCTCATATCACCTAGGAGCCCCAAGACATAAGAACAGCCATACTGGGTCAGATCAATGGTCCATCTAGCCCAGCATCCTGTCTTCCGACAGTAGCCAGGGCCAGATGTTTCAGAGGGAATGAACACAGTAGGGCAATTTTAAGTGATCCGTCCCTTGTCGTCCAATCCCAGCTTCTGGGAGGTTTAAGGACACCTAGAGCATTGGATTGCATCTCTGACCATCTTGCCTCATAGCCATTTATGGGACTATCCTCCATGAATTTATGTAATTCTTTTTCTAACCCAGTTATACTTTTGGCCTTCACAACACCCCATGGCAACAAGTTCCACATGTTGACTGTTCATTGTGTGAAGTAGTACTTCCCTATGTTTGTTTTAAACCTGCTGCCTATTCATTTCATTGGGTGACCCCTGGGTCTTATGTTATGTGAAGGGGTAAATAACACTTCCCTATTCACTTTCTCCATCCCATTTATGA
Source organism: Natator depressus (assembly GCF_965152275.1). Classification (NCBI taxonomy): domain Eukaryota; kingdom Metazoa; phylum Chordata; order Testudines; family Cheloniidae; genus Natator; species Natator depressus. Next base: position 164,139,649 of record NC_134235.1, on the reverse strand, counting down.
TTTTATAAACCTAACATATCCCCCACCTTTGCCATCACTTTTCTAAACTGAACAGTCCAAGTCTTTTTAATTTCACCACAGATGAATGCTATTTTTGTTGTCCTTCTCTGTATGTTTTCCAAGTTAATATACCTTTTTCAAGATGGGGAAACCAGAACTGCATGCACTATTCCAGGTCTGGGTGTACCATGGATTTATATAGTGGCATTATGATATTTTCTGTCTTATTATCTATCCCTTTCCAAATGGTTCCTAACACCCTATTAGCCTTTTTGGCTGCCACTGTACATTGAGCAGATGTTTTCAGAGAACTATCTACGATGACGCCAAGATCTCTTTCTTGAGTGGTAACTGTTAGAGCTCATCATTTTGTACGTATATCTGGGATTACTTTTTCCACCGTGCATTACTTTGCATTTATCGATATTCAATTTCATCTGCCATTTTGTTGCCTAGTCACCCAGTATAGTGAGATCTCTTTGTAACTCTTCACCGACAGCTATCTTGAGTAATTTTGTATCATCTGCAAATTTTGTCACCTTACTGTTCACCTTCTTTTCCTGATCATTTATGAATATGTTGAACATGGACCAGGGCCCCATCATGTGAGGTGCTTTAAAACCACAGAACAAAAAGAGACATCCCTGTCCCAATCTAAGTAACACATCAAGGGTTTGGGACAGAGAAAGGATACTGTTTTCAGGCACTGGAAAATTCTAGACACAGACACACTTTAAATGGAATATAGGAAATTCTTAAGAAGCTCAGTATTGCTTTACAAATATTAGCCCTTTAAATACACCCTTACGCATGTAGTATTAGCTCCACTTCCCAGAAGGGAAAATTGATACAGAAAGATTAAGTGACTTACCCAGGCAACAGAAGGGTTAAAATCCTGAAACCCTTCCCCACCCCACCCCCATTTAAGTCAATGGCCAAACTCCCACGGGTTTCTGTGGGACAAGGATTTCACCCGAGGAGCCAATGTCAGAGTTAAGATTCAAACCCAGTAGTTCCTGGTTCCCCTTCCTGTGCTCTAGACCATTAGACCACAGTCTTTCTTCATCTAATGGATAAAGGTGGTAGATCAGACATCATATAGGATGTTTGAGATGCCATGTACAACCTGATTAGATTGGTGTGTGATTTTTAAATAAGGTAAAGTTACTGTACATCATCAGCTGCTGTCATGCCACAAGGTGTTTTTCCCCCTTCTTCATACAATGGGATTATTTCTATTATGATGATTATTTATTTGTTTTATCATAGTGTTTTGTTAACTGGTTGAAGATGTCTATACATTTTAAAAATGAAAAGCTGAGATTATTTTTTTAACTCCTGCCTGCCTTAGTTTAGCGGGGATTGTAACTTTGGGACAGGGGCTGTTTGCTCTGTGTTTGTATAGCACCTACTACACTAAGGTCCATGACTAAGGCTTCTAGGTACCATAATATAGCATTACAATAATATTGCTACTACTATCATCATACAGAGTTACCTCAACCCACAAATGCCCTTTTTACATACCCAAACAGCTGTTTTCACAAGTTTGGCATATACCTGCGTATTATTCCTTGGAAGATGTAAGAGCTTACCTATTTGAAAGAATACTTTTGATATAAACACAAGACTCAAAGATGGCAAATGTGTTAGATACCTGATTTTTCTCCTATTACCGGTGATTGTATGTATTCACTAGAGTTACCGAGTGAAATGTTAAAGTAACTCAACCAAACAATACATATCACCATCATATATCATGACCATAGGTGCAGATACGTTTAAGCTAGATATAAGTTAGCTACGGATGAGTTGCATTTAAATAAATAGACTGTAAAAACCCACTCCGAGCAGAATCTTTGCCTTCAAAGTCTCAGCATGTGAGACAATTAAATAAAAATCACATTAGTACACATAAAAAAGTCACAGATTTGATGCTAGGTGTGCATGCTTTAGGGAACTCTTCTAACTCAAAACGAGTTTCCACCTCAAAACGAAAATGAGTCAAATGACAATTCCATATTATGTTTTAATCACTTATTTGTATTTGTTTTAACCATTTCTTTAAACTGTGAAGTTATTAGACTTGAGAAGCAGCTGCTGGGCAAAAGTATTATTTTACATCAATAAAAACATATTTCTAAAACTCATGATACTACATATACACCCTATGTTTATATTGCTGAGAGATTTTAAAAACACTTAAAATATTGAAACCATATTCTTAGCAATAATGACTTCAAAGTAGCCAATACAGTCTGATGGGTATTCAATATCAGCTCTGAATATATATGTATGTACAGTATTTTAAGTGACCAGAATAGATTGTATAATTTTTTACCCTAAAATTAAGAACAAGGAAACAAGACAGAAGAACTACTATTGATTCCTCCCCCCCCCCCCCGAGTGCTGTGAATTAGGGATGGAATATCAAACTAATACACCATAATCCTAACAATAGGAAAAGATAACTTACTGTGAGTGTTTCCATTCAAATGCTCTTTCATATAAAGAGATTGTGTGTATGTATATTTATGAGAGAGACACACACACACACACACACACACACACACACACAAATATATTCAGTATGTGATCATTATTGCAGTCTTTTCTTTCAGCATTAGCGAATTTCTTGCATTAGTAGTAATTGTAACAACTGCTGGAAATGAATTACAGCAATGGCTATTAAACACGATACCCTAAAAATATGCAAGCAAGTTGGTCCAAGATTTTACCCCTGTAACAGTTCTTGAATTCTCTCCTCGGGAATAGAAAGGAGGATAAAAGACATGGATTGCTACTGGGACTCTGTATGCTATAATGCTTACGTACTAATTCAAATCCAAACAGCCAGTAAAACAGCCCTTTCCATGAGCATCTTGATTTCAAGTGCTGCTCCAGCATTATTCTCTCAATAAAATCCTGCTAACAAGACACATTGTCTTCTAAGAAAACAGTTACTAGCTGAAAGCAAAACACAGCCCCTTTCCCATTTTGCACACCCGTTTTTCCCCTCTCTCCAATCCTGCTGTTGGCATAAGAAAAAACAAAACAAATTAAATCTTCCATGCAGTGGTCACTCTGTTACAGACAGCAGGAGCCCACATCATTCCCTCTAGGCATGCGAGATTGCAAGATCTGGTTACGTGTGATGTGATATAAGCAAGAGAGAGACTATTACAGCATATATAATTCAAAGGGGGTGAAGGGAAACCCCCACTGCTGGACTCCAACAAAATAAGTTCAATAAGCTTCCAAAAGCTAATGATTTGTTGCTGTAAAAAAAAAAAAAAAAAAAAAAAAAAAAAAAAAAGCAGCCCTAACCCTTAAGCCACAACTTTTGCTACATTAAGAAAAAAATCATGCAGACGAGGCTGAGAAGGAATCTTTTCATTGTACCTGTTTAGGATTGTGCTCCAGCAAAGGCAGAGAACATTCCAGTTGTTTTTTGTTGCTGATCTTCCTACAGCAGTGAAAACTAACACCTCGCATTCTGGCTGCCCCCCCCCCCACAACCGGGCAGGAGGTGCAGCCCAGACTTTGTGGGCTCAAGGAAAGTCCCCCGTTCCAGTGAAATGCCCTAATCCATTCTGTGTGGTATTAAGCAGTGGATTCACCTTCTGCTAGCTAACAATGTGATGTCAACCCCCCCCTCCCCACCCCACCCCCTAATCCTTCCTGTCTAGGGATTGGTTGGCTCCCTGACCCAAGAGACTCCACAGGGCATTTCAGATGTCAACATGCGTTTCCAACACATAGCTGAACATCCATTCAGCAAAGGAACGACACACGCTCTCATCTCAGCAGTTTAGCATCCCAGCTGGCAGTACTAAATCTTGCCCACATGGATGTAGCTACCTGAGTTCATGAGCACTGCAAGGTACGGTGTAGGTTGACAGAGGTGTGGGGACAGTGTTGGGGTCGGGAGCGAAGGGATGGCATACATCGGGTCCCTCAGGAAAAGAGATGAAGTCTATAAGTATCCATTGTTTTCGCCGAATAAAAGAAATCTGACTGCCTGTGTTTGCTTTCCAACTTGGAAATAAGAGCGCTACCGTTAGCTTTTGGCGCGAGATTGTGGGACTTCAGTTTGGCAGTTGACAAATGCAGTGTGCGTGTAGTTTCAGCAGCTTCATTTGCATGATTAGTTAGACAAGTGTTTCCTTCCACCGAATTCTGCCAATAACCCCGTAGCAGGAGAAAAAAATTGGATCCGGTAAAGACAGCATAATGCTCTTGCATAGAGCTCAGCAGCATAAGTGCCACGTGTGCTGACTAATGTCACTTCTTGGGAGAGGCCAGAAGCAGCGCTGAAAAGCGCTTTCTTGCCTAGCTTCGAGTTTTCCTAAAGAGGTCTAGGTATATTATTTTGACCAGCCGTGGGTCTTCTAGGGCCTTGCAGCAAATCCTTGAACTCACTGTGAACTCTGTAGCGGTTACCTAGCTCCACTTATATGGCTCTGCCACTCTGAAATAGCAATAAAGAATTCGTCAGCAGCAGCACAAGTGCCACAGCCATCGCCATCCCACTGAAATCACAGTCGTTATCATGAGGCCCCCAAAGCCTCTAGGCTACAGTGAAATCTACCTAGCAACAGTGAGAAGCATTTAGATACTGTGGGCTCAGTTTACCATGGGGGAGGCCTCAAGAGGACATCAAAATCTTTCATTTGGACGGTCACATAAGGTAGTTATGCACTTAAGCGACCATCTGAGCATCCAGTTCAGGATTCTGATGGGATGACGTCCTTAGGTTTAAAAATGATCGATATTTTATCTACCATATCAATCATGCAACTGTATGTTATTTTAAGCTAAAGTTTAGTTTCCTATATTAAGTAAAGAGAAAACAAAGGGATCAATACATTTCTGTCAGTTTAAGAACACATGCAGAGGTCTGCAACCCAAGCAACTACATACATGACACACAGCACATATTCCTATGTCATTTATTAGAGGGTCACATTTGGAATAACGATGTAGCATAAGAAATACTGCTTGGCCATGACAATGATGTAAAGGCTGACGTGCACACAGACACGTGTACATGTACCATTGCCCTTTCCTGGGCAGAATCAGACCTGATCTAGTGTTGTTGGTTACATCATCCTGTAGTAGTGGGCCTCTAAACACGTTTTAGCAATAGACACCAGTGTTTTGGGACCTGAAGATAGAGAGTTCCTTGTAACTGAATACTGTGGTGTGTGTGTATGTATGCAAGCTTGATAGTTTCATATCATTACACCACTGTGGTGTCCTTCTCTAAATTAACCCCACACAACCTGAAGGTGGCACTTGTGGGGATGACATCATGTGGCCCCACTCAGAGTCCTCACAGGGAAGGGGGTTATTTTGAGGCTACCCATGTAACCAGGATTATTCAGTCTAGCTGCTCTCCAATATCATTTAATAGGTTTGTTCCAACAAAAACATCTATGTAAGTGTTTAAAAAAAATAATACTAAGGGCCTCATTTTGGGGCTCACTCCCCAATATAAATAAGAAGAGGAGAATCAGACCCTAATTTTTAAATTGGAGGCATTTGGGGTCAGATTTTCAAAGGAATTTAGGTGCTTAAAGATGCAGATAGGCACCTCCATAGGAGTTACAAAAGCACCTAAGTGTGTTGGGGCCTAACTTCCATTGACTTCAGTGGGAATTAGGCACTTAACCTACCTAGATATTTTAGAGAAAAAAAATCCCACTAGGTACCTAACTGCATCCTTGGGAACCTAAATGCCTTTGTAAATCCAGCACTTTGACATAAAGGGCCTCAATTCTATCACCCTCTTTCACACTGAGCAATCCCTTACCTCACAGGGGGTCTCACTAAAACAGGCATTAGTAAGGCACTACTCCATGTAAAGAACAGGACGACTTGTGGCACCTTAGAGACTAACAAATTTATTTGAGCATAAGCTTTCATGAGCTACAGCTCACTTCATTGGATGCATGCAGTGGAAAATACAGTGGGGAGATTTTATACACAGAGAACATGAAACAATGGGTGTTACCATGCACACTGTAACGAGAGTGATCAGGTAAGGTGAGCTATTACCAGCAGGAGAGAAAAAAAAAATTTTTTTGTAGTGATAATCAAGGTAGGCCATACCAGCAGTTAACAAGAACATGTGAGGAACAGTGTGTGTGTGTGTGGGTGGGAGGGCTGGGGGAAGAATAAACATGGGGAAATAGTTTTACTTTGTGTAATGACACATCCACCCCCAGTCTTTATTCAAGCCTACTGTAATGGTGTCCAGTTTGCAAATTAATTCCAATTCAGCAGTCTTTTGTTGGAGTCTGTTTTTGAAGTTTTTTTGTTGAAGAATTGTGACTTTTAGGTCTGTAATCGAGTGACCAGAGAGAATACTCCATATAGTAAGATACTGCAGCAAAGTGAGAGTTCGGACTGCTGCTCCTCAGATGGACCCCTCAGTTACAGTGGTGACTGTTTATATTAACACCCATGAGTATTTGTATTAGCTGCATTCTGACTTTAATGTAAAACAGACATTAGCTAAACTCAAGTCTAAAATTAACTTCTCTTTAGAAAGTGGAGGTTTAAAAAAATGTTAATTGAAGATCCACTTTAACTATACATAAATGAACAGCTAAATGAAGAGCATTGACAGTCTCTGGAAACACAACCTTTTCAAATCTGATACAACCACATAAAATGTGTTGTATTTTTCACTGCTCTGCTTATTATATAAAAAGTACTGATGCAGCAATTCATATTATATAACATATGTAAACATAGCGCCTAAAACAAGAACCTTGCTCTTTGAAGGATTATTTCACATAACAGCCACATCAGTCAGCTTGGGGCACATTTATGGAACTCATGCATCCTATCCACACAGGAAGACAAAGTAGGAAGCATTACATTGCACTGTAGACTTGATCGTGCTTCCACTGATGACAACAGCAAAACTCTCATCAACTTCAAAGGAACAAGGATTGGTCCCCATATATTGTCCTGGATTTAAGGTTTCTTCCTGAAAATCTTGACTGAGGCAAACGCATAGTCACACCGATGCCAGCAGTCAAGCACTTAAAAAGTATAATGTTCTGCAAATAGAATGTCCCATCCAAGAAGAGATGACTTTTAAACTGGAATTTCCCAGTTTTATGAGAGTTGAAGCTATTAAGCTCTAAACACCCTTAAAGCCTTTTTAAAGCTCTTCTTATTAAGAGGAAATGAAAGCCCAATGTGTTCATTCTACATATGGCATAACAACTCAGAAAAATGAAAAACAATTCTACACTACTTGAAGACACATTTGCTACACCCAGAATGCAATAAATTCTCCTTTCTACTTGGGAGTAGCGGAACACAAGGCTTTAAATTCTATACTTTAAAATTAAGTGGTTTATTTCCTACTGAAAAGAATTAAAATTATTGTTTATTTCATGCAGCAAGGAGAGGGGAATCTAAAAGCAAAAGCAAGACATTCTAACAGGTCAGGTTGGTGTCCTGTCACTTCTGAGATTTTTACACTGGAGGCTATGTACATTCGCATAGAGACCATTCAACTGGAACAGTCTCAGTCATCAGCACTTATGCAACCTTACCTTTGCTCTTATAAGAAACAACTACTACAAACCCTAAGTGATCCTAATCACATAATTTTCTCCAAGAGCTATCCTTAAAGTGCTTCTCCTATTCATACAGAGATAGTAAATTTGGCCTTTCATACAACCATACATAAAACAAATACAGTATATGGACTAAACATTTTAACAGAAGCAGTCTTGTCCACAACTAGAGCCCTGTTGTGATTTTAAGGCTCAAAATACCAGGAGCTACAAGAGCTAAGAACATTTTGGAGGACTAATACAAATACTTTCCAGACTTTTCTTGACTTACCAAACCAAAGATGTGGTTTAGCAGCGGTGGACCAGTGATTAGAAAAAAACATATTTCATATCTTTAAGAATAAGACGTAAACATAACAGTAGATAACACCTACTAGCTAGTAAGGAAGGAGTTTGAAGCAGTTCTGCCCAGTTAAAAAATGGCCTCTTTAGGTTGGCAGCTGCTTGAGCCTGCCAAATTTAAAGGGCTAACCTAGGGTTGCCAACTTTCTAACTGGACAAAACCAAACACCCCTGCCCAGCCCCTTCTCTGAGGCCCTGCCCTGGTCATCCTATTCCCCCCCGCTTCGCTCACTCTCCCCGACCCTCGCTCACTTTCACCGAACTGCAGCAGGAGATTGGGTTGGTGGAGGGGGTGAGGGCTCCGGCTGTGGGTGCGGGCTCTGGGGTGGCGCCAGAGATCAGGGGTTCAGAGTGCAAGAGATGGCTCTGGGCTAGGGCAGGGGGATTCAGAGTGTGGGAGGAGGTGCAGACTCTGGCGGGGGGGCCAGGGCTGAGGGGTTTGGCGAACAGGAGCTCAGAGCTGAGGCCAGGGCTTGGGGTGCAGGGGGCTGCAGGAGGGAGTTTGGGTGAGGGAAGGGTTCTGGGCTAGGGCAGAGGGTTGGGGTGCGGGAGACGGTTTGGGGTCCCAGCGGTGCTTACCATGGCTCCTGGGAAGTGGCTGCCAGGTTCCTGCAGCCCCTAGATGCATGGGTGCCCAAGGAAGCTCCACACGCTGCCCTCGCACCCGCAGGCACCACCCCCGCAGCTCCAATTGGTCACGGTTCCTGGCCAATGGGAACTGCGGAGCCAACCCTCTGCGTGGGGGGCTATGCACTGGGTCTCCCTGGCCGCTTTCTGCCTTAGTCCCAGGCCCCCACTGAGCTGACCGGAGCCGCCAGGGTCCCTTTTCAACCGGAAGTTCCAGTTGAAAACTGGATGCCTGGCAACCCTAGGGTAACCCCAGAACAGCATGCAGGAGAAAAGGGTTTATAAGAGAATTAGGAGAAAGCAGTAATAGCAAAGAAAGTTCTGTATCCCCCATTATAGGACATGATTGTATGCAGTGTTGGTCCCAGGGTATGAGAGAGACAAGGTAGGTGAAGTAATTTTACTGGCCCAATTTCTGCTGGTGAGAGAATTGAGCTTACACAGAGATCTTCATGTCTGGGAAATGTACTCAAAGTGTCACAACTAAATACAAGGTGGAACACATTGTTTCAAACACAGTACATTTTCCAGACCTGAAGAAGATCTGTGTAATTCGAAAGTTTGTCTCTTTTACCAACAAAATTTGGTCCAATAAAAGATATTCCCTCACCCACCTTGTCTTTCTAGTACTCCCATGAGTGATCTTTTCATTTGTGCTATAAACTACTGGGACATTCATACTTCCAAGAAGTTACAGTGCAGCCAAAGAGAAGGTCTGCACACTATTCAAAGTTCTGTTTGTTTTGCCATGTAGCAGACTGCTCATTATAAAACACAGTTTCTTTTTTCTATGTGTTTATGGAACATTATGGGAGGACTAAATAGCTGAGAAAGATTGAGAATCTGGTCTTGTGCAATCATTCAGCTTAGGACACCAGTTCCAGTCTCAGCAAGGTTGGACCAAAAGTCACCTCGAGATTTTTTCAGTGATCTATGTGAAATGAGTTGGGAGGGGGGGTGTCTCTGTTCAATTCCCAGCAGACAGCGGTCATCACAAAAAGAGCCATTCCATTTTGCACTAATTATTGACTGGATTGTCAATTCCAACAGAGAGGCAAAGAATTGAATAGACATGAAAAAATGAATTTCCACCTGAGATCTAGAGCTGGCCCTGCTAGAGCAGGGCTGAAGAATGTTGGCAGGGCAGGGAAGCTTACATTGCTGCTGTCCTTGCTGTATCTGTTCACCGGATTCAATCTCCACTCAGAGCTAGTGATGGAGCACCTTTCCTGAGTACAATACTGAAATTCACTTCACTCCCCTAAAGGCACAGCATAAAAACAGGTAGAGACATGTAACCAACACCCACCAGTGGGTGACATACATCTGTCACAATCTGTATACATATCAAGTCACATCTGCCTTGTTTATTGATACAATTGTTTTCCCAGCTGTTAATACTGCCAAGCAAACATAGTGCAAGAGCACATTTCATTTTATTCTGCCTGGCAAGGTATCAAAAACAAGTTGCCCCTTCAATTCTTACTCCAGGATCTTTGTTGAAATGATCTTGGACAATCCTGCACTGAAGAGAATTAGGAGAAAGCAGTAATCACAAAGAAAGATGTGTGTGTTCTTAGAAGAACACTGTTTGATTTTGATGTACCAGGTTGCAGTGCTGGTAGTTAGAAAAATCTTTTGACTGTTAAACTGGGTAAGTTTGAGAGAGAAATAGCTGGTGGATTTTCTGGACACTGTATCTAGCTACTCTTTTCAGTGAGATTTTCAACAATTTTCAGCACTGGCCTGTTTCCACTGAACTCAGTGGTAAAACTTTCATTGACTTCAATGGGAGAAGAGTTAGGTCCAATGGTGAAGGTTTTTGAAATCCCACCCTAAGCCGTGATGTATGTGTAATTCCCAAGTGATAAAGGCTTTGCTTCTCTATTCTAGGGAACAGCCCAGCTCTTCCACCAGGAGGTGAGCATCACAACATCTTGCTTAACCAATGGCTGCACTTGTGTAGGCATAGCACCTGCCCAGACAAAACCTCCATTGAACGCACGTTACCTAACTCAATTGAGACTTTTGCTTGAATGTGCAGGATCAGGGCCTCTGCACAAGATCAGATTCTACCAAACACAGCTCCATGAGCAAAATCAAGTCTTTAAATAAGATTATATAAAATTCTATTAAGCACATTAAAACTTCAGGGAATTGAAGACTGCCACCAATGAGGATGGGATTTAACATTGAGTTGAGTAGGTTACCAGTCATTAGTATCTTAAAAGATGTCAAAGAGGGCTTATTACACATCTCTCACTAAAACACAGAAAATGCAGCTGTAAATGTCATTGTAAAAGAGCAAGGGAGTGGTACTAGTCTGACATACAATTTGAATGTACTTGGAGATTAGTGAAGACAAGTTTACACATATCTGTGTCCCAATCGCAAAAAAAAAAAAAAAAAGAAAAAGAAAAAGAAAAAGGGGGGGTGGACTTTTTCTCCTTCAGTAGTGAGGGAAACAGCTGCACACATGGAGGAGAGAAAAACAACAAACAGCAACCTTCAGCCCATTGGAAATTGCCATCTGCTGTTGGCACATGGGGTACTTGCTCAGGATTAGCAGCAGCTCAGTGATTTTTATATTCCCTAAGAGGTGTCGCTGAGAAAGATCATTTCAAAGATCATGATTGAAGACAGAGAAAAATTGCCATGGAAGGTAAAAATCCATTACTGTTAAGGGAAAAGATGGTTAGCTGGATATTCACAGGGGAAAGGGAAAGAGTTTAACCAGCAGAGTCTGGCACAGTTCTGACTCCCATTTAGCCTTAATTTATCCCCATTCTGCTGTGGAATCACTAGAATGGAACACAAACTGGGACATGAGTAGTAAGGGCAGTCCAGATAGAGGGGAGGTACATTGTAGAAAGGGAAACATAGATAGTCCCTGAAATAATGGATTTACTTTGATCTATATTCACCAGGTGGGCAATTTAACTGTGCAAGATTGAGTGCCCCATAACACTTCTTAGTAGAGAAAGGCTCAGATTCTAAAATTCCTATCCAGGATATGCTTTCAAGTGCCACAGGATTAAATGGGGTCAGGTTCTGTGATTTCTGTTCAGCCCCATATGAGGATAGGGACCATTTACAAAACTGGGATCAAACACCTACAACTGGGATCAAGCACCCACAACGTGTAGTTGAGCTCTTGTATGCAATTTTGCTTCTTCCCCCACCCCAGCAATTCCTAGATTTGACTAAAACCATTGAACTGTGACTGATCTTTTAATATTACATCAAGAATGTAAAACATTCCCTTTTAGAGACCATCTGGTGTGACTGAACATTCACACAAACCCTCAGTTATTTTGTCTAAATTCGGAAGCGTGATGAAGTTTTACTTTTATAGAAAACTCTGCAGCCTCTTTGTAGTCAGTGGTAAAATTCCCATTGATTTCAACAGGAACAGGATCAGGCTGTTGCTTAAAAACCACATTCAAGGACACACACTTTGTCCCAGCACATGTCATCTTTCTACCCATCTTTGTCTGTCTATATTATTTTTTCTTATTTAAAATGGATTTGTTACTTGCTCCTCTCTTCATCAGGACCATATCTGAGAGACAGCTTCTGCTCCGGCTCCCTGGTGCCATTCTGTCACAACTGAAAGGTGTAAAGGCACTCAACCTGAATCCCTCTAATTATAAACAGGGAGATGCTGGCAGGGTGCTTTCCACGCTTCTCCTTTGGACTGTGCTATCCTCCCTTGATCCAAAATAATCCAGGCTGGTTGAATTTCAGGGCATGCTACAAGGGTCATCTTTTTAAGGGCGCTTTCAAGGAGGGAAATGCTGTTTGAGGGGTGAGGTTTAGTGAGGCTGGGGACTTTATTTTGTTTGTGCTGTGAAGTTTTGGGGGCTTGCTGCAGGTTGGCTTTTATCAGGTGAGCCTAGAGTGTAAGATAGGTGCCCCTTGCTGGTTTACAAATCAAAATTTATAAATAAGTATATATAAATAATATATAGAAGACACCCTTCCCTATGGTGGATTTGTACTAATAAGGAGCAGGAGCTGGATATATATTATTATAGTAGAAGCTAAATGGCCCAGCTGCAATTGGGAGCCCATTGTGCTAGGCTCTATAGGAGGGGTCGGCAACCTTTCAGAAGTGGTGTGCCAAGTCTTCATTTATTCACTTTAATTTAAGTTTTCGCGTGCCAGTAATCCATTTTAACGTTTTTTAGAAGGTCTCTCTCTATAAGTCTATATAAGTTTTCAAAATATTTAAGAAGCTTCATTTAAAATTAAATTAAAATGCTGATCTTACGCCGCCGGCCCCCTCAGCCTGCTGCCAGCCTGGGGTTCCGTTCATGTAGGGCGACAGCAGGCTGAGCAGGGCCAGCGGCCGGGACCCCGGCTGGCAATGGGCCGGCAGCCAGAGCCCCAGACCGGCAGCGGGCTGAGCGGGGCCTGCGGCCGGGACCCCGGCTGGCAGTGGGCTGAGCGGCTCAGCCCACTGCCACTGAGCCCACTGCCGGTTTGGGGTTCCGTCCGCCGGCTCCTGTCAGCCAGGGTCCTGGCTGCTGGCCCCGCTCAGCCCGCTCCCAGTCTGGGATCCCAGCCCTGCCCACACAGAGTGGGTACCTACCTTCTCCCTGGTTCTAGCCCATTCGCTTCCTCTCTCTCTGCACTGAACTGAGAGTGGGAGTGCACTGAGCACAGGGCTGGGGGTGAAGGAGCAGGCTGGGGGTTGGGGTGTAGGGTCTGGCCAGGAGCTAGAATGAGGAAGGGGGCTCAGGGTTGGGGCAGGAGGTTTGGGTGTGGAGTGCTTACCTGGGCAGCTCTCATTTGGTGCAAGGGGTGCAGGTGGGAATGTGGGGGGGGGGTGCAGGAGCTCCCATTTGATGCTCAGGGTGGGGGTGGGAATGTGGGGAGTGCAAGAGTCAGGGTATGGGGTGTGGGGGTTGCAGGAGTCAGGGCAGAGGACTGGGGGTATGTGAGGAGGATGCAGGAGTCAAGGCAGAGGGCATGTGAGGAGGGTGCAGGAGTCAGGGCATGGGGTGTGGTGGGGCTGGATGCATGTGGGGGGTGCTGGAGTCAGGGCTGTGGTCATGGGGGGGGTGCAGGAGTCAGGGCAGAGGGCTGGGGGTGTGGGCTGGGGTCCTGGGGGTGCTCCCAGCCCCCTGCCCTGAGCAGCTCATGGCAGGGGGCTGGAGGGGATATGCCCTGATTCCACCCCCCTACCTCAAGGCCCCGTCCCCACCTCTTCTCCGCCTCCTCCCCGGAGCAATGAGCGTGTGGCGGCTCCGCTTCTCCCCCTCCCTCGCAAGGGCCATCAGCTGATCGGTGGCAGGGAGGGAGAGGAGGAAGGGCATGAACCCAGCATGCTGGGGGAAGAGGTGGGGGAGAGGGGACCTTGCCTGCCCTGAAGCAGCAGCCGGCAGGACCAAGCTTCTTCACCCTGTCTTTGTGGTGGGGGCGGAGAAGAGAGGGCCGGGGCGGGCAGGATTTTTAATGGCACGCTACTGCCTGCCAGGGTTCTGGCCTGGATTTGGCAGCCGGCTGAGCGGGGCTGGTGGCTGGGACCCAGCAGGCAGCAGCGTGCCATTAAACATTGGCTCGCGTGTCGTCTTTGGCATGCGTGCCATAGGTTGCCGACCCCTTCTCTATACACACACATATAGTGAGAGATGCTCCCTACCCTGAAGAGTTTATGGTCTACATAGAGAAGGTGAGAGGGGAAACAGAGGCAGAGAGAAATGAAGTGACTTGTTGAAGGTCACACAAGTCAACGGTAGAACTCTGGCCTTTATAATGACAATTAGCTACTTAGGAGAAAGGAACAAGAGGGAGTCCCAGGCTGCTCTCTTTGGTCAGTCAAAGCTATTTGTGTGTGTGTGAGAATATAGGCCCTGATCCTATAATGAGCTTTATGTGACTGGATCCCTGTGCCTGCACAGTGCTCATTGCAGGATTTGGGCCATATTGTCTATCTTATTATTCCTCCTTGCTATTTTTAGTCACTCTTGCTTGCATGCTGTAACCATAATTGGTAATCACAAAGTCCTGGGTGTAGCCCCTGAAGTCTGGATGCAGGACTGTTATTTATTTGCCAGAATCGACATCCCCAGCAACCCAAAAAGAATAGCAATGCTGCTAGCAACAACAGCGTTTAAACATAGCTGTATGAGCTCTTGTGTAGGCAGGGCTTAAATAGTTATGTACTATTAGTGTAGGTTAATATTAAAGGCCAGCTGGGACCTGCCCACTTATTAATCTTAACAAATGACTTGAGTTGCCTGTGCTACCGGACTCCCCCCATCCACCAGTAAGCTGTTCAGAACTTTTAAATTTAAATTGGAATTAGAAAAAAAATAATAAAAATACTGAAATGTTTTCCTCCTTTCGAAGCATAATTCAATCTAATTTATACACATACCAAGAAGCAGCGCACTGAGTGTAGTTGCTCCTCCTGTTTTTGAAACAAATGTTACATTAAAAATAAATAGAATGGAGGCATCGTCACTACATCCTCTTCAGGTCGAACCTCGTTCCCTTCATGTACGGAGATTTCAGCTGCTACAGAAGCTCGTGGATTGCAGTAGCATAATTATGCTGCCATTCTGCACCAAACTGTGATGGAGAAGATTTCTTTTTACCCATTCCCCTTTGGATCCTTGATGCAAAATCCATTTCCTTAGGCTTTTGATGAATGCTCTCATTCAGGCTAAAACCATAACAACAATTTTAAAGTCATCATTAACTATTTCACTGTTTATCACATCAGTAGAAATATCTAGCTACTCTGGGAAGCAGTTTGGTACTAAGGACACAGCTTGAATAAATTACTACCATTTGATCCCCACCAAATTTAGTTCAGACCTTTAAAAAAAGAAACCATCATAAAACCAAACATGATGTGCACCCAACAACATAGAATAGTAATTTTGACATAGGGTGCTTTGTACCTCAGCCTAATCTACATGTCTTGTGACATGCAATTGCACATGCAGGGGATAGCAAGAGATACAGAGAGGCTAAGAACATATGAATGGCCACACCAGGTCACAACAAAGGTCTAACTAGCCCTGTCTTTTGACAATGGCTGGTGCTTCTGATGGAGTAAACAGAACAGGGCAATCAATCAAGTGATCCATTTCCCCTGTCATCCAGTCCCATGTTCTATTAGTCAGAGGTTTAGGGACACCCAGAACATGGGGTTGTCTCCCTGACCATTTTGGCTAATAGCCATTGATGGACCTATCCTCCATGAACTTATCTAATTCTCTTTTGAACCCAGTTATACTTTTGGCCTTCACAGCATCCCAATGCAACAAGTTCCACAGATTGACTGTGCATTGTGTAAAAAAGTACTTCCTTATGTTTGTTTTAAACCTCCTGCCTATTAATTTAATAGGGTGACCTGTTGTTCATGTGTTATGTTGAAGGAACAAACAACACTTTCTTACTCACTTTCTCCACATCACTCATGATTTTATAGACCTCTATCATGTGGTCTTCTTTTCTCCAAGCTGAACAGTCCCTGTCTTTTTAATGTCTCCTTGTATGGAAGCTGTTATATACCCCTAATAATTTTTGTTGCCCTTCTCCGTATTTTTTCCAATTCTAATAGATCTTTTTTGAGATTGGGCAACCAGAACTGCAGGCAGTATTTAAGGTGTGGGCGTACCATAGATTTATATAGTGACATTATGATATTTACTGTCTTAGTATCACTCACTTTCCTAATGGTTCCTAACATTGTGCAGCAGCAATTAAAAAAAAAAAAAAAAACTAACAATGAGGGGATGTTTTCAGAGAACTATCCATGACGACTCCAAGATCTCTCTCTCTAGTGGCAACAGCTAATTTAGACCCCATCAGCTGGGATGTTTTCCACTGTGCATTACTTGCACTTATCAACATTGAATTTCATCTGCCATTTTGCTGCCCAGTCACTCAGTTTTGTGAGATCTCTTTGTAACTCTTCACAGTCTGCTTTGGACTTGACTATTTTAAGCAATTTTGTATTGTCTGCAAACTTTGCCATCTCACTGCTTACCCCCTTTTCCAGATCATTTATGAATATGTTGAACAGTACAGATCCCTAGGCGACATTGCTATTTACCTTTCCACTGTGAACACTCACCTTGTATTCCTCACCTTTGGTTCCTACCTTTTACCCTATTACTGATCCATGAGAGGACCTTTCCTGCAACAAATGTCATAACAAATGTTGGAGTGTCAGTCGGAGTTAACTGAACAACAAGAATATGGGAATAAAAATGGAAGAAAAAAGTAGTGTTCGCCTCTTGGAATAATACTTTTACTGAATTGATGAGAGACTCATTAGCAAAATGCAATGCAGCAAGCAGGCAGAGTTGTAAGGAGCACAGATCTATCAGACATACTATGGTGCCACTGCTGTTTTGTTCTGGGCCACACCCCAAAACAAACCCCAAGTTTACATTCCTGAGCCACTTCTTCTGAAGCAATATATATTTCCTCCTGAAAGCTGATCCTATTTCTCCAGCTCCACTCAGTTAATTTTAACGGCAGTATTTGTGGTATTTCTTATACTTAAAATAGAAAATATCACAGATACCACATAAAAGTCTAATTCCAGACTATGGTAATTTATTACTGTTTGCATATGGGTAAGTGCCCAATCAGATATCAGGGCCGCTTGTGCTAGGCACTGTACAAACATTACAAAAATACAGTCCCTGCCTCCAAGGAGCTTACAATCTATGTTGATTCTTTTAGAGATAGCATTGTTTTGGAACTTCTCTCTGCTCTTTGCATTTCAAAATATGCAACTGCTATTTCAAACGCAGTATGCAGAAAAAATTAGCATTCTAGGAACAGTTACTTCAAATGGGATGTGATATTTTACAAAAGGAATGGAAGTCACTGAGGCCCTGAGTCTGCATATGAAGATACTTCATTTTAAGCACACAAGTCCTATTGAAGCCAATGACTAAGATTTCCAGTGCTGCCTTAGGGATTTGGATGCTCAATTCCCATTAAAATAAATAGGAATGTCATATCCAAATCCTTTAGCTGACTCTGAGAATTTCAGTCTGTGTCTCTACTCACATGGTTAGAAGGCTTTAAGCACCTGTGTAAAGGTTTGCAGGATTATGGTCTAAAATTCAAAATGTCCTTAAGTATAAAAGAACAACTAACAATCAAATAGAAAAGCACCATTCCTGATAGTGTTATGGTGCAGATTAGTATGCAGGAAATGAAGTTTATTATAGGAATGAATGGCAGAAAGTTGTCAATTTTTAAATGGTTTAGTTCAACAGTGGTTAAAAACAACTGTCTCATGAACCAAAAAAAGATAACCTACTCTAAATCTTTGAAAAAATCTCGGTTTTCCGTCCTCTCTTCAATGGTGATCTGCATTGGCCCATGTCTTAATCCACTACCTAAATATTAGTCCTTGCACTTTCATCTACATCAGCCTCACAACAGCCCTGTGAAAGAGGTCAATATTATTTTTACCTGTAATATTTACAAATAGAAAAATTGAGGCAGGGATGGTCTCTTTATGTGTTTGTATAGTGCCTATCAGAACAAGGCCCTGATTCATGGCTAGAATCTATAGACATGACCATGATACAGATAAATGGTACCATGCTGAGCTATTAGACTTTACCATGTAATATTTTTCATTTTAATTATAAGAATAAAAGGTTAAGTGACTAACCCGTGGCCATAGAAGGGCTTTGGCCCTGATCCTCAAAGGTGTTTTTACACCTAACTCCCACTGACTTCAGTGGTACTTGAGTTCAATGGGACTTCGGCATCTAAAATACCTTTAAGGATGTAGGCCTTACTGTCCGTGTTTGAACTCAAAGGTTCCCTTGTCCCCATGGCACTCTTGTAGCTCACAAAGCACAACTGTATCATGCAAAATAAACAAACTATTGACCAACAAGCCTATCTACCAAACACCATAGAAAATGCCACCTCCTACAGAGAGGGCAACTAGTGCTGTTCATATTTATGGAGAGAGACTGAACGGTGGTGCAACTAATTGGAAAACTGCGTGAGAGGGACCAGAATCAAGGGCCCAGATCTGAACAATCCCAGACTTTATAATCAATATCCTCATCTATACTTCGTGGCTCCAGTTGAATTATTCAAATATTTATGTAGCCACATTAATGGCTACAACCCTAAAAGTTTAAATATTATAAGTCAGGCGCCAAAGTATGAGATTGGTGTAAAAATCATGAGATTATGAACAATAATACATTTGGGGTCTTTTTGGTTTTCTCTCTGTTGTTTGAGCATTTATGGTTCATATTTCCCAGCTTTTTTAGGGGCACGGTGTACAGTCACAAGGGGCAGAAATAATTTTTGGTTTTCTCAAACAGAAGCCAAGATTTTCAGTTTATCATGACTTCAGGAGTGGGAGAAAAAGGCCCAATGTCATGAGATTCACAATAAAAGCATGAGTTGGCAACCCTGAAATGCTACAAGAGACTGAGCTCCACCAACACCGCCCTCCAGGACTGGGCCCTTATATATTTTAACTGTGACTGCAATTTCGCTGTAAAATCAGCCATTAGGATTTGGCTTTGCTCACAGGACTCTGTGGACGATACAGAGAAAGGAAATGGCCTAGACAGGTAGAATTTTGTGCCTTTCCATTCCCAACAGTTTGCACTTGTCCCTCTTACAACTTTTGAAAAAAAGTCATCTAGTGAAGAAACAGTGCCGAAACCTAGGAAACTGCCAAGTTTTCTGTGTGTCCCAGCTTATCAGATGCGACAAGTTCCACACAGCACGGGGACCTTGGCATTTAAAGAATGTCACTTTCCATTTGTCTGTGAGAAGTGACTGAAGCTGGGTCCATTTACTGCGATTCTGAACTTGGTGCTCTTTTTACATACAAGCTCCTTTTATTCTAATACACTTACAGCAGAGACATACTAAGCATCCTGCTCTAACTGCCAGCAGCTACACCCTGCTAAGGATCCGAGTTCATTACTGAGAACTTCAACAGCTAGCAGGCTCCAAGATCTCAGCCCTTTTTTGCCTACATTTTGGCTAATGCTGTAACATGAACAGCTCTGCTGGTTTCTTAAGTTACTTCCATTCCAGTGCATTCCCTGCACTGTGACTGACCTAGGGAGAAAGGATGGCTGGGTGTAATCTACTCTGGAGCCAATACATCTCATTGGGAAAAGCAGTTGCAAGAAATGAAAAATATATGACACAAACAGCTGCTGAGACAGTTGAGCTATACATTTTTAAAGACTTGAGTGTAGAATTTGTGGGATCTAAATAACTAATTAAACTCCTTGCTATTTTCTACAGACCAACTGAAGTAAGAAGGGCACTGAGAGCATCTCTTTACAGTGCTCACACGTACAGTCCCCCTTTGAATCAGACACTAGGGAAATAGTCTCCTTCTGCTGGAAGGGTAAGGCTGGGATTTTTAAGCCCAGGGACCTAAAATCAGGTTCCTAAACCCATATTTCAGACTTCTAAATATCTGTGGTCTGATTTTTCCCACCTCCCACTGAAGTTATTGGGGCCTGTAAGGGACCTACCCCTTTGAAAAAAATCAAGCTATTATTTCCATTGTGCTAGTTGCCAGAATATGAATTTAGATGCCCAAATTTGGCCCCTTAGTTTGAAAATTTTGGCTTCAGTCTTTCTAAAATTGGCATAAAAGTTTCCAAATGTGTTTTCATTTTGCTAGGATTATTCTGAGTGATCCAGAACCATTAAATGGATCTAATTTTACACCTCCTGAGGCCATCTGATCATCATAAACTGCAGATACTTTAGCCCCAGGTTTGAGAAAGTAAAAACTGATCTGAAAGCTGATAAGAAGGGGAATCTGCTAGGGAGTGGGAAGGCCCTAGCACCTGAGGGAAAGGCTCACCATCAGGGAGTGGGAAGAGGGAGGTAGGGGCTCCTGGGAGGAGGCGGGTATAGGGGCTCATAAGCCTCGGGGGTGGGGTGTCAGGCTGTTGGTGGGGGATGCCTGAGAGATGAAGGGCAGGTGGAAGGGGAAGCTGTGACACAACTGGTTGGGGGGGAGGCAGGGTGGCCCTCCTAATTTAAATAGCCCTCCACAGCACCTGCATATGAAGTCAGAAGACACTAAAATGCAGAAATGCTTATACTACTGTGATGTATTCCACGTAAACATGGACGAGCCTGCTGCATTACTTTCCTGCAGAGATTGTTCACAAGACTGCCACAGTCCTTGACTAGAGTGAATCTTTATCTATTATTGAGCTCTATAAAACTGAATCTTGCAGGTTCTCCAGCTTATTAAAGGGGAGGGGAACGCTAGAATTCTAAATATAAACAAACAGGAAATAAGATTAAAGGGGAAGTTATATAAAAATAGAATTAGCAAAGGTATAAAGCGATTTTTCTCCCTGATCAGGCCATCAGTGGACTTGTTCAATTCCAGTCCTGCCCAGTGGAAAATTCTACAGGAAACTTCAGACATTTAGCAGCATAGTATGTCAGAAACTCAGTGGAGTGCAAGGATTGAAGAAATGAAACCACCAGTGAAGAGACCAAGAGAAACTACAAATTTTGGTGAAACTCAAGGAAGAACGTGACTGGCCTGAAGACTTATTCGATGAAGTGTACTGGTTTATCTAAATGGTTAAAACCTTTTGAACTCGTCTTACTAGCCACTTTCTGATTTGAAACCCTATAAGCCATCACCACCTTTCAACATCAAGAATCCCGATTCTTGCCCTTCTTATTGGTTGCAGACAAACACATGAAATGTCAAATCATCGGCCTTGGCACCTCTCTTTCTTTTTGCTCCATGCAATATGTCAGTTATGCTGAGTCATTGCATTGTGTTTCTCAGTGTCTTGCGCTGATCTGTGCCTTGCAACATTCTAGGCCTGCATTGGTGTGTTCAGTATAATTGCTGTGCGAAGAGAGTAATTTATCAATGTACAATTCATTGCCCATATTTTCTCTTACATATTTATTTTAGGTCTTTTTATTTAAAACATACTTTTGAAAATCGTGCAGGTCACATTTTGAGGAGCGCTGTTTTAGTTGTTACTGTATGAATCATAGGTGCAGCCTTTCTGAGCAGGACCCTCAACTAGTAAAGAAATGCCTGGAATACAGCACTATGTGCCACAAGCAATTAAAATGAAAGAAAAAGAAAATATGACTCGAATATGAAGTAAAGAGGAAGTGAACTTTAGGGGTGGGTGGCTGGGGAGTGGAGAAAAAATGGCAGAAGGTGCTTGTCACCACCAGGAGATAAAGGAGGATCTCACAAGGAAAAAAATCTTTTCTGCATTGAGAACAGCGATGACATAAATGAAGAAGAAGATACACAAGGCAGCATAGACAGCGGCAGTGCTTTAGACTGGTCTACTGTGGCCAAGTACAAAAAGACATCAGTCACAGAGATATTAGCCTTGAATTTGGATAAGAAATTGCAGAGTGAAACTACTGATCAACAGCAGCCTAATAGTAATCCAGCAACATGGAGACAGCTAACACGTGCAAATAGAGATTTGATTGTACTGAATGGGGTTCCTAAGACCTTGCCTAACGGAGAAAAGGTGTGCAGAGACTGGTGGGTGTGGACTCAATCTGCTGAAGCACTGTCTTGCTTTCTTTGTTGTCTTTTTGATGGATGTATGAGCAAGAGCAACAAGTAACAAATGCTTAGTGGATCGGATGCTGGATTCAGAGACAACTGAAAGAAGCTGTATGATCAGGTTAAAAGCCATAAGTATAACTCCATCCATTTGTTGCTCTACTTTGATGGAAAAAAACCGGAAAGAAAGTTGCAGAGGTAATTAGAAAAGAATGGTATTGACTTCCAAAATTGTCGAGCCCAAGGATACATAGTAAAACATAGCTGGGATTTAGGCGCGCAAGCTATAATTGTACAGAAGATTCCTCAGTCTATTCACTGGTATAGTGCACGCAGTCTAAATCTTTGTGATGGGAATGCAGCAGAGTCTAGTATGGAGGTAAAG
Organism: Natator depressus; assembly: GCF_965152275.1. Lineage (NCBI taxonomy): Eukaryota > Metazoa > Chordata > Testudines > Cheloniidae > Natator > Natator depressus. The sequence continues at coordinate 164,117,130 of NC_134235.1, read as the reverse complement.
CGTTTCTCTGAAAACATTCAAAAACCTCTACATCTTGTTCAGTTGCAGTCCTGCCCAACAGAAAATTCTACAGAGAGCTGCAAACATGTCATTGCAGAATATGCAGAAGACTCAGAGTGCAAGAACTGAAGCAATGAAACCACTAGTGAAGAGACTGATGGAAAACCTACAAGCTTTTGTGAAACTGAAGGAAGCCTCGACTTGCCTGCAGACTTATGCAATGAAGCAGACTCTAAAGTCTTCTGAATTCATTTTACTGGCCACTTTCTGGTTTAAAACCCTATAAGCCATCAACAATGTAAGTCATTTACTTCAAGACACTGAGCTTATGCTTGATGAGGAATCAAGGCTGATAAAATCATTTCAACATGAACTATAGCACCCTCAAGAATTTTGGCCTCTGATTCTCGATGAATCAAAACTTGTAGCAGCTGGCCTGGGCCTTAAACAAGCTTTCAAGAAGAAAAGATTAAGAGGAAAACATTCCATGATGAAGACAGGACACCATGTCGGACTATGAAAACCAGAAATAAAAGTTCAAGTTGACATTTTTACACTGCTCTAGACATGCTTGTCCACAACATTACAGGAAGGTCTGGAAAAAAAAACAAAAACAAGCATTTTCATTTATTTGGAACCTGACCAAATTATGCTCATTCCAGGATCAAAAAGCTCAAGAACTATCAAAACGCTACTGGAGACTTGATCAAAGAGGATTTTGTTGACAAAATTTGACTTTTAAACAAGTTGAGACACACATTATTTGGAAAAGTGACTTAAGTTGTTAAATAAAATTTATTAAAAAAGGACTGCATTATGTTTTCCTGCAGACCTATGTCACTCTAAAGAATTTCATCTCAATATCAATTTCATTTTCCCAAGAAGAGCACTTCTTTAGCAAGTTAGCCCTGATAAAACACTGTCTTTGATCTGCTATGGGTCAAAATTGTATGTTGGCCTTAATGATGGCGTCAACAGAGAGTGATCTTTTTCTGATAGTATCATAAATGCTTTTGTTTAAACAAAAGCAAGGAAGATGAAATGTGATTTGTCTTTTGTTACAATCAATCCTCTTTAAAGTTTTCAATCGTATTTTTTTGTCTCCATGGTAATTTTTTGGAAAGGTGGGCCTCAGTTTCAGATTTTGCTCAGGGCCCACATAAACCTCAGCATGCCCCTCCCCTCCCAAGTCTCAGTAGCTCATCTCATTCCCCATCCAGAGCACCCACCTTCTCTCCCTGACACCCCAACCTTCCTCCTTTGCCCCTCTGCCTTTGCCCCAACTCTCTCTTCTCCCCACACAAAGCACTCCCTCCCCATTCAAGACAAGCTTCTGTCACCTCTGGTTTATCTTCATTGACTATGGAATTATTTTAGTAGAATTGACGTCAGTGGAATTACAACAGGGATGAATTTGAGCCAATTTATGACTAAAGCAAGGAACCTAATAAATCAAAAATTGAAAGAGAAAATTAGATGTTAAGGATAAAATAATATTCTGGGGTAGGAGATTGCTTGTCAGTCAAAGCTCTGTCTGTGTAGCATCACCAAAAAGGGCTTCAGGTGGCAACCAAGGCACCCCAAGTCACTCACCAAGTTAGCTAGAAGCATCAACAACTCAGAGTTTCTGCACAGGTTGTGTCTATCTTGTTTTTCTCCAGTTGTCAGTTGAGACAGGAGGGATGAAGATGCCTGGACCTTTCACTGGCAGCTCTCCCGCCACGTCACCTCTGTTTTGAAAGTTGAATGGTGATGATGGGCTGTGTACACAGGATACCTTCTTGCAAAGAAAACATCCTGCTTTGTCACTTCCACTTGACACTGCAGTTTGCAAAGCCTTTCTGGAGGCACAGAACAAACAGCATGGATTTGGATTTTGAGAGAAAACACTCAGCCAGAAAAGGGAAGGATGTTATTCCAGGGACAATCTGCTGCTGCTACAACACTGTTGTATTAACTCCCAAAGCGTTTCAATGACAAGTGTTCTGTTATGCACTGTGTGCGCCCAATAACGTTACCTCCATGAGCACTCAGGCATAAAGTGCTAGCAAGGCCTTATTTTAAATTATTTGGCTCACTCACAGATGTGGCTCCACCCCAGAGTCCACACCCCCAGCCAGATCCCTCACTCCCTCCTGCACCCCAATCTTGTGAGCATTCATGGCCCACTATACAATTTCTATATCCAGATGTGTCCCTCAGGCCAAAAAGTTTGCCCACCCCTGTCTTAGACCATGACTAGGGCTCCTCAGTGTTTTGGTATGTAACCCTTCTGCCCGTCAGAGTTGGCAGCAACAAGGGCCGGGTTCAGTATCTAGGGGTTCCATTCCAATAACACAATAAAAAACTGGCTCGAGCCCCCACCCAGTGACCTGGGACAAATATATACCACCCCCGCTGGGCACCTCCAAGAGGCAATACTTCCCCTCTCGCAAGCACGGAGTCTGAGTGTAGCAAAAAGCCTTTTAATAACAGAGAGAAACAATGTGGCATTATGTTAGGGAACCACTACCAACAGGATTCATAAGACAACCCATGAGCAAAAACCCACCCCAAGCAAATTGGGGCATGTCCTTTCCCTTTGGTTCTTGAGTCCAGTAACCCAAAATCACCCCAAAAACGACCCAAAAGTCTGTACCTGGTCAGGGCAGCCCCAGAGATCGAAAGTTTATCTGCAGAGTTTTACCTCCCAACCTGGGTGGAGGTGGGGGGGGGTTAAGGGGGCACTTTACATAGTCCAAAGCCGATTGCCCCACCTCTCCATGGGGCTTCACTCTGCCAGTTGCCCCCATGAGCTGCTCCAGGCATCCGACAAACTGCTCTGTTAGCTGTCCCGCAAACTGCTCCGCCATATATCTTCAGGCTCCCCCACTCCTTAACGCAACACTCAGTGATTTCAGCTCTTAGTAAGTTTAGCTCTTTTGTGATTTCAGCTTGTAGTAGGGGAGCCTCGGTGCTGGTGTACCATCAGCCCAAAGTGAATACAGCTCAGCAGCCTGTAACTAGACTCCTAATAGAATCAAAATTAGCTCTGATATTCCACAGTGGAGAGAGGAGGAAGTGCAATTAGCATGTAAGACCCTCACCAGGGGGCCCACACCACCAAGTATTAATACCTATCCCCAGCCTCTCTCCATTCATTGGGTTTTGGAACCCATGACCCTGGCCTAGCGAGTGCTGTTTAGTTGACAGTGAGTCCCTCCATCATAACAAAAGGCCAAGTACAGTTCCACTGTCCTTGATTCACATAATCAGAATAACAGTTTATTCCTGCCCCAACAACAGAGAAACTGGGGCTCCTACAGCAGCCAAAGTGACCATCTAGGCAGGGTGGGTGTGCCTATGCAAATGAGATCAGCCCCTGACGTTCTTTTCCACAACCCATCAAGACTCACCACCAGATGTCAGGGTAGAGCTCATCCTGACTCTGCTTACAGGTAATACAAGTAAATTATTAGAATAATCATCTGAGTGGGAAATTGTACACAAGATGGAAACTGAGAATTTCCTGCAGAACACATAAGAAACCAATTATGCTTCTTGTGAAGAACCAGGACCCACAGCTGAGCCTGAGACCAGCTAGCTGCCTGGCAGCTGAACACACTGATTGATCAATTCAGCCAATTGAGATGTGTCACCAGACCTGCTTTTAAACCCAGCAGCAGCAAAAAGCCAGTGGCTGCTCAATGCTCATGGCTGAAGTTGCAATCATACCCATGCTTACACTGCTCAGTTCCTAAACCTTAGCTGTGACTCTTGGTTCCTGATGCCGTTCTCACCTTTGGTGCTGTCCCTGGCCTTGGACTCAGTCTCTGATCACTAGGCATGACTGCCCACACCCCAGTTTGTGACACTTATATCAGCCTCTTGTAAAAGCTCAGTGTATAGTGCCATCTCTACGGCAACTTGCAGCTGTGTTTAGCTCAGCCCCCTTAGCTTCTTAAAGAAGAGTTTTAAAAACCAGCAGTGTGCTTCCACAAGCCAACATTGCATGAGAAACAAACACGTTCGTGTATTCACACCTCCTATGCTTTACAACCATAAGAGGAAATGTGCATCATAGAAACTGTTTTCCAACGGCTTTCATTTCACTTTGCATCTTATGATCCCAGAATCCCTGAACCATCCACATGCCAGTGTGTGTCCTGAGCACTTCCACCCATAGGACACTATCCAACATTTTAGCCTCCAGCTTTAAAGTTGAAAATGCCAATTTTCCTTGCAACTCTTAAAAGATGGATTTAATTAGGTGGGCAGGAAAACAAGCATTAACTTTCAGAATCATAAAAGGCTGGCAATGGCCTAATTAATGATGACATCAGGGCATTAAAGGTCATGTAAAATTATAGCACTGCCAAGACTACAATGCCCTTGGGTTTAGTTCTCAAGCTGTAGAAACCAGACAGCAGAGGAAGAAGATTGCTGCCATCTGAGAAACCGAGACACATAGTTAGTCGCTTTGCTTCAGCCTGCTGTCAAAGGAACAAAAGACCAGCGAATGCAGGCTGGGTTAGAAAATAAAATAAAGCTATAAGGGACGGCAGAGTGTGTGCAGTCACCATTCCTCTCACATGTTATATGAAAAGCTGAAGATGAAGCGTTGCTGCTACTTGAAGTGTGGAAATATCTCTGCCCAGGCCACACCTTTGAGTGTTTTACTACAATGCTAAATATATCAAACATTTCAGAGAACAAAACAGATTTGAAATATTGAGCTTTTTAATGTGTGTGTTGTACGGCAGAGTTCCCTGGGTCTGATTAGGTAACAAATAATTCAATCTGTAATTTTAAAAGAGTTAAAAACAGTCACTTATATTAAAAACACTTCCCCCCCCCCACTCCCCTTTTCTATTCATATCCCCCTGTACTATTCCCTCCTAAGCTTTCAGGAAGGGTTTGTGTGAATAAAAGTATTTCCAGTATTGCCCCACCAGCACAATTCAAGAATCATGATTCAGGCCCTCAAAATCACAAGATTTTTTTTTTTAAAACCAATCAGGAGAGTTTTGTGCCAGTAATAAATATTGAGCTTTGTCTCTTTGCCTTCTAGTTTGTGAGCCATTAGTGTGTCCTTGTGTCACACTTTCAAGCTTTTCTCCCCAAAAAAGAAGGGCTGGAAACTTAATCTGTGTGTAAATGAAAGCGGAGATTCTCATAAAACATGGCTCCAAGAACTGGAGTTTTAAGAAAAAACTCCAAATATTGTGAAAGTGGTGATAAAAATCATGAGAGAGTCGACAATACTTGAATTTCCCCCTACCCACACACCCCCAACTTGGAGCCTATGTTAGAGGAAACATGCAGGATGGCAGGGAGCAGGGCCGGCTCCAGGCACCGGAGTTCCAAGCAGGTGCTTAGGGCAGTAGTTCGAAAGGGGCCGCAGTTCCTCCAGCCGCCATGGCAAATCGGCAGCAGCTTCTCCCCTTTGTGGCCACGGCGACCGGTTTTTTCCCCCACTGCTTGGGGCGGCCAAAACTGTAAAGCTGGCCCTGGCAGGGAGGGTCATTCCATTTCACTTTCTCCCTGCCAGGAAACCAAATGGGAGACCCACAGCCCAGCAGGAGTGCATGAGAGGGTCACTGAGCAACTGGGCTCGGAAGAGGTAGAGAAGCAGAGACCTGGGAAGCCGGGTCACTCCGCCTCCCTGAGCCCACCAGCAAGGCTCTGTGAATTTCATTTGCTGGCTGCAGGGAATGACAGAAATTGACAAGAGCATTCCACATGGGCAGCTGGCAAGCTAAAAAATTACATCTCAGTTCTCCCAAAAAAGAAATTTTTGGAAATTCTGCCCTGTGAAAAAAAGTGTCAAGATTTTCACTTTTTGTCCTGCATGGAGATGAATTTTTTTCTAAAATCACACAGTTTTCCCTGGGACGGAAATGCCCTTTTCCATCCAACTCTAACACAAAGCTGAATTGCCCCAACACAAAAGTTAACATAAATACAAATTAACGTGCATCCTGAATTCACAATCATCTGAGTTAACATGATTGCTAACACACACAAGATAAAAGAGGAGGACATAAAACTATGGAGCTGTGATACAGCAGGGAAGAAAGAAGGGGCTTCTTCCTCTTTATGGTGACAAGCTAGGTGATAATTGCAGCCAAAATTCACTGGTCATTGGATCTATATAATTCAGAAGGAGACACTGCTTGCCAACCGATAGAGCACCAGAAGACAGGAGTACAGAATGCTTTCCCTCCACTAACAAGACTGCACGGGCTTTTAGTCCCACTGATGTTACTTTAAAAACCATGTACAAATCATCTCTTCTCATTTGATCTTCTCTACAAGATCTTTGTCCATGTTGAGGCCCTGGAAGGGAAAGGAGAGGAGGTATAAATTCAAAATCTTGGATTGTTGTGTGTGGGGTATACTAATGTCTGCAAAAAGGCCCCTTTTCAGATTATTAATTTTCATTGCTTCATTTGGTGTTGGTGTCAGTGCTTCCCCCCCATCCCACAATTTTGTCAGCCAGGTAGATTGCAATCTGTAGCCACCTGGTTTTTAATTTAACATTTGTGGACCACTGGACAAGTTTATCTTAGACCCCCTGCTTCCCAAGCATAAAGGAATTTCTTTACTGGTTTTCTTTCAGAGGCCTGTCAAACTGAATTGCCATCAGAAAAGAAACTTCAAATGCTTGCTAGGATAGAAGTCTTGTTAGTGATGGTGCTTTGCTCTGGAACAGTTGTTGCAACAATTTGACAAATCCCTGGTTTCAAATCCAAGGCACATGGGAAATTAATTGCTTTCACTGGGCTCATGAAGCTTCCAACCAAAAAAGTTAAAGTTTACTCTAAGCACAATTTATTTTAAAAAACATAAATCCCTCACTCTTTTTTCAGATTCCTTCAGGCTGTGTGTGGGGGGGGGGGGGAGGGGGGGGAAGGGAGGGAAGACTGCAAGTTACATGAAAATTACTTGTGTGTGAAGCCTCAGTGGTGAGTCAGGAACTCCCTCTAGTGGCACTGACAACAGCTAGCATCTTTACCCTGGACAAGAAGGACATCACTTCATTTGGTCTTGGCACCAACTTTGTAAAAAAAGGACAAACCCCAAAGCACCCCTCTGTGTCAGAGTGTTTTCAACTAATATTTTCTGTGCAAAACAGATGAAGGTTAGAGAGCTAGAGCAAATTAATTCAGTTTTTCTAAAAGGTACCAACAATTATAGAGCTTACTATAATTTTATGTATGGGAGATTTATGGCGTTCTGATAGGCTAATGGTTTGAACAAAACATTTAGTGAAACCAATACTAAAATTTTCTAAAGCTGTAAATGTACAAAATTCACATCCAAAAAGGGTCCAGAGTTCTTGACCTCATTTCTGGCCCTCTCAGAATCTCTGCCACCCTTCTCAGAAGGCAGAATTCAGTATGTTGCATGCTCTCTTAATACACACCCTCAAAAGGAGAGTTTCAACTTGTCCCTAATTCTCACTGGAGCCTATTGGCACTATCAGAATGTAAATGTTTAATAATAAAAATAATAGAGATGAGTCCTAACCAAATCCTGGTTTCAAACACCCAAAATGTTAGAAAGTTCAACTCTTGATGAGAGTTTTGAGGTTTCATAGGTGCTCTGAAATTTTTTAAGGTTCTGCAAATATCAAACTGATTCCACTGGTAGAGTTAAACGTTGAAAGACATTTACTAAAGTTTAAAAACCTCAGGCCTTTGAAGACTTAAAGTCTGCTGAGACCTGATGTAGTATAAACACTACTAAAATTAACATCCAAACTTCCAAAATATTCCACAATAACTTACTTCATCTTATCTGCTCAATAATTAAACCTAAAGTTCCAAGGAAAAGATATCTTTCAGATAGATCTTTAAAAACAATAGTTAGGACTTTGCAAAATTTATGTACAGTAGAACCTCAGAGTTCTGAGCACCAGAGTTACAAACTGAGCAGTCAACCACACACCTGTTTTGGAACTGGAAGTACAGAATCTGGCAGCAGCAGAGTAAAACAAAACCAAAAAAACACAGTAAAGTATAGTACTGTGTTTACTAAAAAATTAAGGAAAAGCAGAAATTTTATTCTGCATAATAAAGTTTCAAAACTGTATTATGTCAATGTTTAGTTGTAAGCTTTTGAAAAAAACACCATAATGTTTTGTTCAGAGTTAGGAACATTTCAGATTAGTGAACAACCTCCATTCCTGAGTGGTTTGTAACTCTGAGGTTCTACTGTACAGCTTATATTTCAAAGATCCATGTCATCAAAATAACTTGTCCATTAACCTCAAAATTTTAGAAACAAACTCATTCTCCTCTGGTGGGAATCCATGTTCAGAACTTCAGATGGAAAGAATCTGACGATATAGAATCTTCAATGAAATTGTGATGAGAAATTGGATTTACAATGGACAGAGAGTCACAACCACCTTGCAGACTATCCTTCATGACGTTGAGTGCCCTTGGAGATCAGATCCACCAAAATTAAGGATGCTCAGGGCTCTTGGCATCTTGAAGGATTGGACTCTTACTTGCTCGTGGAAGTCACTGTCACAACTGAAGTAATGATACCAAGCACTTAAGCAGTATATTGCATTTTATCTTCAAACTACTTTCTATTAAATAATTAGCCAAAATTCCCAACACCGCTTCATAATTTTTAGACACTTTTTTTGGTCTTGGAATTTCCATAGTTTTGTAAAAAGATTTTAAAAAAGACATTATGCATAGATGTAGGCTATGTTCTTAATCTATATAGCACCTTTGATCCAAAGTAAATGTTCCATTGATTGATCTCAATCAATTACAACAGAGCAGCTACATCACTGGCCAATTTATTATAGAACTGAGATAGAGCTTCATGAAGTTGAGTCACATATACATCACACATGGGCAGCAGGTATAATAGGCAAGGGGAGGCTTTGCCTCCCCAGCACAGCAGTCCATGCCGCACAACACCTGGGCCTTGGTGCCACACATACCCCCCTCCCCCCACTTCTTTTCCTCCCTGCTCTGACCCTTCCCTAAGGCTCCCAGAACCTGGTGAGTCTTCCTCCTCTCCTCCACGCCACCCCCTACCCCCTTCAGAGGTCCCTGCAGCTGCCAGCCAAGTCCCTCCTTGCTCCCCCTCCCTGTGGGGGGTGTGTGTGTGTGTGAGTGAGTGAGTGGGTGGATGCAAGCAGGTAGCCAGTGGCAGGCAGGGGAGCGAGGAGAGGAGTTCCCTGAGTAACTTTACAGTAAAAAAGCCCTAAATTCCAGAGACTAGTAGCAAATCACAGAAACTGTTAACGGGCCATTAAAGTGGTAAGGAATCTCTTTAACAGGAATTTGCCAAAGCCCAGGAAGCCTTTGGCCACATTCAGCTGGCTTTTATATTGTAGGAAAATGTGGTTTTGGGGTTAAAAAGAGTTTCCAAATGACCTGTCAGTTATGTTCTCTGTACTCAGTGCAAGTAACTACTAACCAGCTTCAAGGAGGAGCTGACATAGCCCGTAAATTTATTTCTTGATCTAGTCATTTTATTCTAACCCAGTTTAAGTAAACGAGTCTGGCAAGAAATTCTTTGTAAGAGACGTTATTAAACTACGGCCTTAATGCTGGCTGTCAATGACAAGCACTTTTTCAAAAAGGAGAGATTAGGCTTCAGTTTGGTGCAGGTAGCCTGGCTTTTCCTCTCTATATACAGTATACACCGAACTCCCTGCCACGTAGAGGAGAATCCATCTGGCAATTGAACTACAGCTGTTGCCTGTTCAGATCCCTTGGGGAACTGTTATTAGTGCTCTAAGGTGAAAGGGGGGATGGTGTCGGGGGGTGGGGGGCAGCAGCAGGGTGAGGAGGTGAGTGGTGAGCCAGCTGCATGGCAGGTGTTTGTGTGAGTGTGTGTGTGGGGTCTTGTGGTGGGGGGGTGATGAGGCGAGCAGCAGGTGGGTGAGCAGCAAGTGGGGGAGGAGGTGAGTGGAGGGAGAGACTTGGGGGGGTGGGGAAGAGGTGAGCGGTGAGTCAGCAGTGGGAGGGGACAGGGCCTGGGCTGGAGCAGGGGTGGAGTGTGGGTGGGGCTGTGTGCAGAAGAGGTGGGATAAGGAGCTAGCCACACCCAGGGGAAGTTTCACCCACTGCCCATATCATATCACATCACACATACTAAAAAGCAAAAAAGAGAGAGTCTTCATATAAGGCTCTCCAGAATACAGGTCAAATACTGTAGTCTGAATTTAAAAGACCCTTTGGAACATTGGCCAGGACACCAGAGTTAATAACTCTTATTCCACAAGATGTTTTGTCTTTTCCTTACTTCTGTGGTAATTATTAAGTTTTACATCTCATTTAGAGGATGGACACCTCTAGCGCCATGCTGGGACATTCTTACAATACAGACACAGAAGAAGGTCACGCTGAAACCATCAATACCATCCCCTGTAGCACCCTAAATTTTCCTTGGAAGTCTCCGAACCAAATATTAGCAGGCTTATCGTTGCTGGGGCTATGAGAGCTAGTGAGATCATGGCAGCCCAAACTGGTCTAACAGTTGTTAGGCTATAACTGTGATGGTTCTTAAGCGAGTAGCAAAGTTCTAGGAGAGGAAGTGTAATTCAAACAAGACTATGATAAAGTAACTTGTATTCTTTCTTTAGCAAGAAGCGCAGATTTTCCTGTATTAAACCAAATTAGTAAAGGACTTTCTGCCTGAGAGCTGGTGCCATGTTGTATCAATGCTACTTTATCTCCTAAATCAATCAATCTTCTTACGGTTTCTCTTTGCAGACAAACTCTTGCAGAACAGCCATACTGGGACAGACCAATGGTCCATCTAGCCCGCTATTCTGTCTTCCAACATTGGTCAGGGCCAGCTGCTTCTGAGGGAATGAACAGAACAGGGCAATTAGCAAATGATCCATCCTCTGTGATCCAAACCCTGCTTCTGGCAATAAGAGGGTTACAGACAGCCAGAACATGGGGTGGCCTCCCTGACCATCTTGGCTAATAGTCATTGATGGACCTATCCTCCTTGAACTTGTCTAATTCTTTCTTTAACCCAATTATACTTTTGCCCTTCACAACATCCCCTGGCAACAAGTTCCACAGGTTGACTGTGTGTTGTGTGATGAAGTACTTCCTTATGTTTATTTTAAACTTGCTGCCTATTAATTCTGTGGAGTGACTTCTGCTTCTTGTGTTATGTGAATGACTCAGACTTTAAAGGTCAGAAGGGACCATTGTGATCATCTAGTCTGATGTCCTGCACATTGCAGGCAACAGAACCGCACCTATTCCTAAAATAGACCCTTCATCTCAGGCTGAGTTACTGAAGTCCTCAAATCATGGTTTAAAGACTTCAAGCTACAGAGAATTCACTATTTACACTAGTTTAAACCTGCAAGTGACCTGCACCCCATGCTGCAGAAGGTGGCAAAAACTCTCCAGGGTCTCAGCCAATCTGACCCGGGGGAAAATTCCTTCCCCATCCCAAATGTGGCAATCAGTTAGACCCTAAGCATGTAGGCAAGACCCACCAGGCAGATACCTGAGAAAGAATTCTCTTTAGCAACTCAAAGCCCTCCCTATCTAGTATCCAGTCTCTAGCAGTTGGGGATTTTTGCTACTGGCAATCACCACTGGGCCAGATGGCATTGTAAGCAGTCCCATCATACCATCCCCTCCATGAACTTATCAAGCTCAGTCTTGAAGCCAGTTAAGTTTTTTGTCCGCACTGCTCCCCTTGGAAGGCTGTTCCAGAACTTCATTCCTCTGATGGTTAGAAAACTTTGTCTAATTTCAAGGCTAAATTTGTTGGTGGCCAGTTTACAGACATTTGTTCTTGTGTCTACCTTAGTGCTTAACTTAAAAAGACCACTCCTCTCCCTCCCTGGTATTTATTCCTCTGATGTATTTACAGAGGGCAATCATAGCTCCCCAATCATATCAAACTTCTTTTGATTAGACTAAACAAGCTAATCTTTGAGTCTCCTCTCATAAAGGAGAGTTAAGCTTTCCATTCCTTTGATCATCCTAGTATCCCTTCTCTGCACCTGTTCCAGTTTGAATTCATCTTTCTCAACATGAGAAACCAGAACTGCACACACTATCCCAGATGAGGTATTACCAGTGCCTTGTATAATAGTATTAACACTTCCCTGTCGCTACTGGAAATACCTCACCTGATGCATCCTAGTGCTACATTAGCTTTCTTCATGGCTGCATTACATTGATGGTTCATAGACCTGGATGTACTGGTTAATCAAAGGAGGACTTTCTCCTCCTCTGTTGCTTCCAACTGATAAGCCCCCAGTTTATACCAAAAATTGTGTTAGTCACTAAATGCTTAACCTTGCACTTCACACTATGAAATTTCATCCCATTTCTATTATTCCACTTTATCCAGTCATCCAGATGTTCTTGTATGATATTCTGGTCCTCCTCCATACTGGCAATGCCTTCCAACTTTGGCTCATCCACAAATTTTTATTACTGACCTTAGCACCAAAAAAAAAATAAAGTGTGCTAATAAAATATTAAATAAGATTGGTCCCAAGACCAATCACTGATGAACACCACTAGTAGCTCCCTCCAGCATGACAGTTCACGTTTCAGTATGACCCACTGTAGTCTCTCCTTTAACCAGTTCCTTATTCACCTTTCAGTTCTTCTTACATTATTAGTTAAATTGGAGAATATGGAGCATAATTTCCCATGTGGAACTGTATCAAATGCCTTACTGAAATCCAGGTCAATTTCCTTTGTTTGAAAAATCAGGTATCTTCCCAAAGAAAGAGATCAGGTTGGTCTGGTATGATCTACTTTTTGTAAAACCAGGTTGTCTTTTATCGTAATTACCTTTTACTTATGTCCTTAACTACTTTCCCTTTCAAAAATTTATACCAAGACCTTGCATACAATTGGGGTCAAACTAACAGGCCTGTCGTGTCCTGGATCACATTTTTTCCCCTCTTCCTTAAAAATATGAACTATATTAGCAATTCTCCAGTCATAGGGTATGACCCCTGAGTTTACAAATTCATTAAAAATCCTTGCTATTGGGCTTATACAGGCCCCCCCATTTTGTCCCATTAAGCAGTTTGAGTTTGACTTACAGCTCGGATGTGGTAATTTCTATCTCCATATCCTTGTTGCCATTAGCCACCCTGCCACTACCCCTAAGCTCTTCATTAGACTCATTAAAAACGGAGGCAAAGTATTTGTTTAGGTGTTGGGCCATGTGTAGATCATCTTTAATCTCCATCCCATCCTCAGTGCTTAATGGTCCCACTTCTTTTCTTTTTATATGGCTGTAGAACCTTTCATTATTGGTTTTAATTCCCTTTGCAAGGTCCAACTCCGCTTGGCTTTTCACAGTTCTCACTTTATCCCTACACTGTCTGAGCTCCAAGAAGGTAGATTTTCATGCTGATACCTCCGATCTTCCATGCTGTAACAAAGCAGCCTTTGATGGGACACTACTGAGAGTATCAATTCAGGACAAATTGCTTAGAGCAGGGCAGTCACAGCCCAAAGCTGGGGGTCCTTCACTACTAAGGCACACCATGCCAGCCAAAACAGAGAGAAATTTGGTTTTACCCCACTGGCTAAGAAGTCAAACAAGCAATTCCCTTAGACACTCCAGTTTCCCAGTATCATCACCGGCACAACTCCTTATGGGAATGAATGGTTATGAAAATCAATACCCCAGTAAAATAAAAATAAAAAGGTGCTCCCAATCCCAAAGGGCCAAGCCCCAGACCCAGCCCAATATACCAGTCAGATCTTACCCACAAATCATGCTGTTGCCAATCCTTTAGAATCTGAAGGTTTATTCATAAAAAAAAAAATACAGATGAGAGTTAAAATTGGTTAAATGGAATCAAGTACATACAATTGCAAAGTGCTTAGTTCAGCCTTGATGGGATTACTGCTGATTTAAACCAATCAAGTCTCTGGAGTACAAACATCCCAGCTTGGATGGGTCGTTCAGTCCTTTGTTCAGAGCTTCAGTTTCAAGCACAGTTCCTCCAGAGGTCAGAAGCAGGATTAAAGACAAAATGGAAGGGTTTCCAGGGCCTTTTATATCCTCTACCATGTTGAAGGACCCCTTTGTTCTTACTGTGGAAAAAATCACAGCAGCAAGATGGAGTTTGAAGTCACATGGGCAAGTCACATGTCCTTGCATGACTAAATTTGCAGGCGCAGCCATTGCTCACATGCTACCTTGAACATTCCCAGGAAGGGTCCTCAGATGTGGATTGGAGTCTCCCAAGGTCCACTGTCCGTTAAGTAAAAAGAAAAGGAGGAGTACTTGTGGCACCTTAGAGACTAACAAATTTATCTGAGCATAAGCTTTCGTGAGCTACAGCTCACTTCATCGGATGCTTGATTGGGCACTTATTGGGAATAGTCCTTTCTCAAGAAGCTGACCAAATGCTTCACTGATGCTACTTAGCATCAAACACATTGGGATACAAGTACATAGCCGATATTCATAACTTCAAATACAAAAATGATACACACATACAGACAGCATAAGCATAACCAGCAAATTACAACCTTTGTATCGACACCTTACACATTGATCTCCTTTGTATAAGATTTGGTGCAACTGTAGGACCTTGGTTGCAACAATGATCTATACGGTGTCAAAGTTTGACTCAAGACTCACAATTTATCAGACCACTGTTTTATTAGCAAAGCTGCTCTGCTAATACATTTAGAAGTGAGCCCCCCGAGTGGGGCTTGTGTCTCTTAATTTATACAGTTTTTTTGAGAACAAGTTACAGAGAAGTTACAGACAAAAGAAGAAAAAGATTTTAGTCACCAGCCTTCGAGGTCCCTGAGACCAGTCACGTATCTTCAGTTACCTGCCACCCTTAACAATCTCCTTTAACAGCTTCCAGTTAACTAATTGCCCTTCACACCTTCCATTCTGATGCCTGCTTCTTAGACGTGCTGGCTCTATCTTAATTGCTTCTCCATTCAAACGCTAACTGTCCCTACGTGTGCTCCCTCAGATACTTTGTAACATGTTTTGGCATGCCCTCTCATATACAATGTATCCAGCATGTCCCCTTATACAACGTTATACTTACACAATGTTATACTTCCACAACGGTCA
Organism: Natator depressus; assembly: GCF_965152275.1. NCBI lineage: Eukaryota > Metazoa > Chordata > Testudines > Cheloniidae > Natator > Natator depressus. The sequence goes on along the minus strand of NC_134235.1, from coordinate 164,102,061 downwards.
CAGTTCATATCAATAATGTCACACATGCCTTGTAGGTTATCGGAGATGCTTGCTCATCCAGCTTGGTCTGCAATCCTTCCCTGCAATTTTTTTCCCCCCTTGCTTGGGATGCAGGCTTCAGATAGATTCTGAAACTTTGACTTAAAGTAATTCCAAGACTCCCTCACAATGAGATCCTCAAGTTTTTTGGTCCAGTCAACTTGCTTATATTCTCTTCATTTATTAAAAAAAAGTTAACCTTTTTGAAATCAAGGACCCTTGTTGCAAATCTATGCTTGTTTATCCTTCCATTTAGGTTACACTGGATTAACTCATGATCACTTGAGCCAAGGTTGTCCTCTACAACCAGTTCTATGAAGTCCTTACTACTACCAAATCTAAAATGGCACCACCTCTTGTTGAAGAAATCTGTCAGCTATCACATCAAGGAAAATCTGGGCCCTACTGTTATTAGTAGCACTTGTCCTCCAATCTATATCTGGGAAAATAAAAAGTCTCCCATAACCACACAATTCCCAGTAGTATTTCTTTCATTAAAAACATTAAAGAGGTCTCTATCCATATCCAAATTGGATCCTGGTGGTCTGAGAACACCCCAAGCATTGTATCAAGAAAACCTCTAGTAGCTTTCTTCCCAAAAGTGATTTTGGCCCAAACAGACCTTGTCTTACCCATTCTATCACTAATTTCTTTACAGTCTACCTCATTAATATACAATGCTACTTCATCACCTTTGCCTTTATTTGCCTTCAATACTTGTACTTCAATACCAGTAATGACTACTATTCCACCATGTTTGTTATCTGTAGAATATCTTGTTTCATGTCCTGCACCAGTCGTTCTAGTTCCTCCATTTTGTTAGCCAGGCTCCTTGTACACCAAAGCAGACATCTTAACTGTTGCTGCTTGGTTTCAACCATATTCCTTGCCTGACTGGGTACAGACATTCTACTGCCAGTGTCACCTATCCTTCCTCTTAATGTCCATTTTCCTACCCACTGCTGTTCCTTTCTCCATTGCTGTATCCATTCTTACTTAAATTTTCCTCCCTCTCAGTGTTAAAAATCAGGTGTGGAGATTACATGAGCATCTCCCAAGTTTCTCCCCTGAGTTCCTCGTTCAAATCTCCTTTAATAAGTTGTGCCAACCTCCATCCCAGAAGTCTATTTCCCTCTCCTCTGAGGTGGAGTCTATCCCAGGAGAACTATTTGTCCATGACTGCCTCCCAGTGGTCAACCATCCCCAAACCCTCCTTAAAGCACCACTGCCTTGAGCCATCTGTTGATCATCAATCTTGTTTTGCCTTCATTCTCCTCTTCTAGGGACAGGCAGAATCCCACTGAAGATCAGATAAGCCTGCATTTCCTGAAGCATCTTCCCCAGCCTGACAGTCTCTGTTGATAGGATACAGCTAGATTCTCACTGGATCATTTGTTCCCACACAAAGGATAATTAGTGGATTTTTTTTCCTGCTTCTATTAGGATCTTCTTCAGCCTCAGGTCCACATCCCATATCTTAGCTCCTGGCACACAGCACCCCCTTCTGTTCTCCAGATCAGCTCTGGTGATAGGGATGGCTGTTCTTATTAGGGAGTCCCCAAATCACTTAGAACAGGAGGAAGGCCAGAGAATCACACAATCACTAGGAAAAGGCAGGTCGTTCTGGTTGCAAGTCCATTTGTCTTTCATTGTCCCTGGCCATCTTCTGCAAGTTATCCTGTATCTTCCGGGGCTCTGAACTCTGGGTATCTACTTACAGGACTAGCTGCTCCTCTCTTCTTCCTTGCCCTTCCTCCTTTAGTTGCAGCCTCCTGTGCCCCTTCATTTTCCAGCTCAGCAAACCTCCTCCAGAGCTCTATTTCTCCTTCACTAGTTTGTCTTTTCTTCTGCCTCTTAGTCACATGCTTCCACGGACCACTGTCCTCACCCAGCAGTCTCCCGTCCAAGTTTTTCAGTCCAGCTTGCATCTGCAAGTCTTGACTCTTGCCTTCAGCCTCCTCTTGCCTTTGCTCCATCATCTGCTTGAACTCCCTTTGAAACTCAACCAAGTCTCAGATCTTCTCTTCCATCAGCTCTATCAATGGCTAAATAACAGTTCCTTATTCCATTTCTCTATACCTTTCATGATTTTATAAACCTATCATATTCCCCCTCAGTCACCTCTTTTCCAGCTGAACAGTCCCAGTCTTCCCCACACCCTCCTTCTACGGAAGCTATTTCATACCCCTAATAATTTTTGTTGCCCTTCTCTATGCTTTCTCTGATTCTAATATATCTTTTTTGAGATACCAGTTGTATTGCCAATAGTCAGCAGTACAGGTTGCTGGTCAGGGGATAGTGTATTACAGTACTATGTCTGGCTATTTAACAGTTTTAGCAACTGGTATGTATTGGCCATTCCTGCTGTTCTTAACAGAGAACAGAAGCAGGTGCTGTTGCTAACTATTTTAAATTTCCCTAATTTAATAAAAGCCAGTTCTACTTGTCTCCACTTTACTGATTCCTTTCTTAATTTGCCCTATGAGCTACAGAAGCAGTGCTGTATTTCTTTGAATAGAATTCCTCCTTCCTGGAATGGTTTTCTATAGTTCTCACCCTGTAAGTAGTCAGGCTGCTTATAATCTTTAAATATAAGAGTAAAGTTCAGATCCTAATGGATATGAAACCACTGCAGAAGAACTACAGTTACAATTGACATTATAGGCAGTTTCAGCAGAAAAGGCAATATGTGACCTCTGAAGTAGATGGTCCTTCCAGGGTATGTTTGAAGCGCAATGGTACGGCATTTAGGGGAAGCTTGCTTTATCATTGCTCAATGGTTCTCAACCTATTTACCACTGTGGGCCACATATGCAGCTTTCTGTGTGTTGTGTGGAGCTGACCCACACATTTTTTAATATACAACACATTTTACCTGTGCTGATTGGGCTGCAAGCAGCTCGCAGATTGAGAGCCACTGGCATTACTTATGGTGTGACTGTTCTATGGAGAGAACTACGAGTTAACTGCCTGCTCTCATCAGCTCTGTGGATAAGCAGAGGATCTTCAGTCTCCAGGCCTATTCAACACATTCCTATCCACAAATACTAATAAAATTAATAGGAGCAACCTCCATGGACAATTTTTAGGTATTCATGCCCAAGTGGCTCCAAAAACTGTATATATCAATCAGATGATAACTTAATGATTTGTGGTGTGGTACCAACAGAAGTTGTCACTCATCATTCTGAATGCGACCTAAAAGGAAAGATCCCATCTAAGTAATCTCCTTCCCATTACCCTGATTACTTCTTTAAAAGTGGGATATTAGTACTCTGTGGTGAAGATTATCCATTGTTGCTGAAAGACTTACAAATATGAGAACAGGCATCCTTCCCCTGTTAATATCCAAGAGGAGGTAGTCCATCAGTAGAACTCATGCTGTTTCTGTTCCACGTCTTGCCCAGAAGTGTGATTGGGAGAGGTCTGGGAACTTGGCCATGGATAGTTCTGATTGAAGATGGATTTCTGCTAGCCTTTCAGTTGCTTTGCGAAAGTTGGATATTAGATGGTAATTTACTAGATCCATAGGGCCCAACATTGGCTTGAGTACTGGCTGAACCTTTTAGAGTGGTAGGTTTCCATGTTTAAGCAGTAACTTTAGCTATCTGTACTGGGAGAAGATTTAGGTCATTCCAGCTGTCTCACTGTTTACTAGGAGCATAGGGCTGAGTCATCTGTGTTGTTTTGGTTTCTCACATTGCCTCAAGCGTCTCTCGTGTAAATGGGCTGAGGACTGAAAAAAGGTGAGGAATGTTTCTGGTCCTGAAATCAGTATATGGATCGTGTTATCTGGAGAGGTCATTTAAATGGTCTACTCCATAACAAGTCTTCACTGCACGTGATCCTGGCTTCCAGGCTGGTTTGAAGTAGCTTGAGTTGATGATGCGATTCACTGTCTTGAAACGTTCTGCTGGTCATGATATAGCAGTTACAATGGCTGAGGTGAAAAATGATTTCCCACTCCCCGCCCTTACCTAAGTTGTTAAGTCGGATTGTAGTAAATTCTTAGAGTCTTAGCTTCTGCTCTGGATTTTTGTCAGAGGGGTAGTGGTGGAGAGTTAGTGCCACTCTGTTTACAGCAGTGCTCACTATATGACCCTAATGTTTCAGCATATCCACCCTATAGCCCATTGATTAGATGTGGTTCTCTCTGAATCGCTTCTCAAACCTAACTGGACCCATGAGTTTGTGGGGACTCACTGCATTTGGGAACCAGGCTCTTACCCCCCACACCTTGGGCTTCCTTCTTTGTCTATCTTGGACTAAATATTACAACTTACCACCTGTGAACAGAGGTGGGGTGGGGGGAGGTTAAATTGCCCGTCCACTCCTACTCCAAAGGTCTAGGGTGTGCCTGGCTATTTCTGTAGCACATAGTATTACTTGCTGCAGGCCTAAATCTGACACTATGGCACAAAGTCCTCTATCAGAAGTGTTCACTTGGTCAATGTTGAAGTCTTAAGGTAATAAAGTAACAATTTCGATGATGCCAACATCTCTAGCACATCATTCAGAAAATTTCTAGGTCAAAATTTTCAAAAAAAATTGACTAGCAATTTTGGGTGCCTCTATTTTTGAGTGTCCAAATTGAGATAGCTTAAAAGGGAAGAATTTAATCTTTACAGTTAAGATGTTGCAGGTAAGAAAGTAGAAGCCATAAAAATCACCAAGATGGAAGACAGTTGTTTTAACCTGAATTAAGCTGTGGGTCATTCTTCTAGGGACAAAAGCACAGGCAGAAAATTATTCACTAACCTATTTGGTGAATGTCTACTAACAACTGATACATTAAGAGAAATCAGGACCCATTCACAAAACAAAAGAAAAGGGGGCTGAGGGCCTGATCCAGAGTCCACTAAAGTCAGTGGGTGTCCATTGATTTACATGAGTTTTAGATCAGATTCTTAATTCACAACAAATATTTGAAACAAACAGTTTGCTCTCCCATAAGCCCATCTTGTGTATGTGTCAAGCATGTAAGAAGTGGCATGCAGAAAAGTTTTTAACCACTCAGCTACAACTCTCATTGCCCTATGGAAATGACATATGCATCATGCTATTTTGACATTGTGCTGCTGAAAGCAAAAGGAGGCGACATTAAAAAAAAAAAAAGTTATTTCTCTGAAAATTTTCTGAGTAAGTGGTGTTTGTCAGCTTGGCAGTAACAGAAACCAGATGCAAAAGGGCAGTACAGTCCTATAACTTTCCATCCAATTTATGCTGTTGAAATTACATTAAAAGAAATTGCTGGAATTGTTTGGAAATGATGTAATGGCCGTTCAAAACCAGATTGTAACTCTTATTTTCATTCCTGCTAAGACAATCATTCTTGGGTGGTTGTGTGGATGTCTCAGACACCATAGTTGAAATCGCTATTTTCCTGAAATCTTTGAGCAGCTGTGACAAATATTGTGCCTTTTAAATCAAAGGATTACTATGTGGCAAGAAATGAAGCTTACTTCCAGGCTTTAAAATATTTCATCTACATAAGCAATACATTTAAGATATTTGGAGAAGCAGGATAATCTGAAGCTGGTTTGGTACTGTAAACACAGATATGTGCATACTGGGTTTGAATGGCAACCACATAGTAGTACTAAACATTACATCTTTATTGCTTAAAATATGTGAGAAGCCTACTCTAAAGTCTGTATCTTAATATAAAGCATATATAATCATATAAAAGGCAGCAGCTCTCAACCTTTCCAGACTACTGTACCCTTTTCAGGAGTCTGATTTCACCTCACGTAAGCAAGTAGTTTTTTGTATTTTTATGTCTGGTATTTTAAAAAAAGTGTCACAGCACACTTACTGAAAAAGTGTTCACTTTCTCATTTTTACCATATTGTTATAAAAGCAATTGGAATATAAATATTGTACTTACATTTCAGTGTATAGTATATAGAGCAGCATAAAACCACTGTCTGTATGAAATGTTAGTTTGTACTGACTTCTCTAGTGCTTTTTATGTAGCCTGTTGTAAAACGAGGCAAGTACATGTACCCTGGTTGGGAACCACTGCCCTAAAAGAAAGCAATGCAAACCACAGCCATAGCTTAGGAAGTGTTTCTCAGCGCAGTATCATCACCAATCTCCATGATTGTCTGAGCTGCCAAGGAAGAGAGATTTTATTGGTTGAAACCCACTGGCTCCTACTCTGCTGCCCCAAAGTCTGGGGCTTTGAATGGGCAGCAGGTCTAAAGCCATCATGTGATGGTCCAAGCAGGCTCCCAAAGATCTATTTTACCCCCTCCCCCTTTGGCAACCACCTGTTTTCAAGAAGCTTGGTTCAGGATTACGTAGGACCAGTGGGTCCTTCAGAGATGTCCCATGCAGTTTCCGTCTCTTTCTAGGGACCCCCTCTCACAAGAGATTTTTGAGGCAGGAGGTAGACTTCCTCTTACAACTGGAAGCCAGGGTCAGGGAGAAACTGCCCTTAGAGTTCTGAGGCAAGTGATTTTATTCCCACTATTTCTAAATCCTAAAGAAGAAAGGAGGCTGTAGACCCACCCTTTTTTAAATATTTTATTTTGTTACCAATTATATTTTAAAAAGTAACTAATAACATAACTGGTTTGGTAATGGACACCTTGTTTGCTCACAGGCAATTGGTATTGTAATGGTATAGTAAATGTAATTTCATAAAGAAATATCAACATTCTGATAAGGTCGAAATGAAGCATTTCGTTTTTTCCCCTCAATGAATTTTAATCAAAACCAACATGTTCCCCCAGAATGTTTTGCCGTGAACAAATCCACATTTTCCTACAGAAAAATGTTCCACTGAAAAATTCAATCCTCTCTACTTTCCATGCTACTGCAGTGAAAACAGTACCAAAAGGACAGAATAGATTGTTTTGCAAAATAGACTCATGGGCAGGATGGTATTCTGAAAGGGTTTGCTACCTTCATCTGTGAGTTGTAAAGTTTACAATAATTTGCCTATGCCTAATGAAGAACAGTCTTCTACTGCAAGGAGAGAGTTAAACATATCATGGACGACAGAAATGTTGATGACAGAAGACAATAGCTGAGTGCAAGATAAAGTGATGAAGACACATAAGAGGTTATGATCGCATCTCATGGTGGCTTAAAATGTGCAAAGTCACCAACAGATACTGATTCCTTCTAGCTGAAGAGTGCCCTATGACGCAAACAATAGCTGTAGTGCAATACACTTGGGTCACATCCCCTAACTCCCCCCCTATACCATGGGTTTGGAGCAGGGTCAGTGCAGAATCATATCAGGTTTGCTCTGACCAGCAAAGCCCTCTGCACAAGGGGGCCAGTTACATTGACTTTAAAGGTACCATCACACTGCCAGATCTACCTAAAAAGCCTTTAGTGTAACCAACAACCAGCTGCAGCCAGTCTGTAGCAGTCTACAAACACAGGGACAAAACCATCTTAGTAAAAACCAACATCAATGTGCTGAGTTTTCAGGGAAAAGGTCACTATTCTTTCTTTGCTTGGAGAGAATACAGGACTATTACTGCTGAACATTATGGACTGCATATTTGTTATAATTGCCCTTAATAGACCAAGTATCTCTTGATTGGCCCTGTACAATGTTTGTTAAAATGTGTAAGTGTGTGAGTGATCAGTAGATAGAGGTTTCTGACTACTTGTTCCTGGTATAGGGCACTGGAAAACTATATAGGCAAGGAAAACAGACTAGCAATAAAGAAGATCCTAAACAAAGACACAACCAGGAAAGCATTGTGCATATGTTAACATTCCGACTGGAATTGCCACTTGCTTCAGAGACACATACTTTTCAAGAAAAGACACACCCATCTGGATGAACAAAACAGCAGCATAAACTAGTGCCCAAACCTTGAACTGAACATACAAGCCATTTCTGCTTCACTAGGTAATATGCTAACACTGTTCAAAACAAAAACAACCCACCCCCCAGTAATTAATTTTTATATAATGAAAATTAATGAATTAGGATATTTAATTTCCCTATGGAAGCAGGAAATATTTAAATGGAAAAAAAGGACAAGTAACTTAATTTCAGAAGCATAAATGTTCCAATGTGGTTAGTAGGTTCATAGGTAGAGCAGCTAATGAAAGAATAAGAACTGCACATTATACCGAAACCCAATTATCAACATACCATGAATTATGGGCCAGCTTCTGACCTCCGTTACCCTGAATTTACATGGATGTAACTTCACTGGCTTCAATGGCATTACCTTTGATTTACATCAGTGTAAGTTTCAGAGTAGCAGCCATGTTAGTCTGTATTCACAAAAAGAAAAGGAGTTCTTGTGGCACCTTAGAGACTAACCAATGTATTTGAGCATAAGCTTTCGTGAGCTACAGCTCACTTCATCGGATGCATTCAGTGGAAAATACAGTGGGAAGATTTATATACACAGAGATCATGAAACAATGCGTGTTACCATTCACACTGTAACCAGAGTGATCACTTAAGGTGAGCTATTACCAGCAGGAGAGCCGGGGGTGGGGGGGGGGGGGAGAACCTTTTGTAGTGATAATCAAGGTGGGGGTGGGGGGGGGAGAACCTTTTGTAGTGATAATCAAGGTGGGCCATTTCCAGCAGTTGACAAGAATGTCTGAGGAACAGTGGGAGGGAGGGATAAACATGGGGAAATAGTTTTACTTTGTAATGACCCATCCACTCCCAGTCTCTATTCAAGCCTAAGTTAATTGTATCCAGTTTGCAAATTAATTCCAATTCAGCAGTCTCTCATTGGAGTCTCGTTGGGAGACAGGCCAGTCCTTGCTTACAGACAGCCCCCCAACCTGAAGCAAATACTCACCAGCAACCACACACCACACAACAGAACCACTAACCCAGGAACCTATCCTTGCAACAAAGCCTGTTGCCAACTGTGTCCACATATCTATTCAGGGGACATCATCATAGGGCCTAATCACATCAGCCACACTATCAGAGGCTCGTTCACCTGCACATCTACCAACGTGATATATGCCATCATGTGCCAGCAATGCCCCTCTGCCATGTACATTGGCCAAACGGGACAGTCTCTACGTAAAAGAATAAATGGACACAAATCAGACGTCAAGAATTATAACATTCAAAAACCAGTCGGAGAACACTTCAATCTCTCTGGTCATTCGATTACAGACCTAAAAGTGGCAATACTTCAACAAAAAAAACTTCAAAAAACAGACTCCAACGAGACACTGCTGAATTGGAATTAATTTGCAAACTGGACACAATTAACTTACGCTTGAATAGAGACTGGGAGTGGATCGGTCATTACACAAAGTGAAACTATTTCCCCATGTTTATCCCCCCCTCCCCCGCCCCCACCGCTCCTCAGACGTTCTTGTCAACTGCTGGAAATGGCCCCCTTGATTATCACTACAAAAGGTCCCCCTCCCCAGCTCTCCTGCTGGTAATAGCTCACCTTAAGTGATCACTCTGGTTACAGTGTGTATGGTAACACCCATTGTTTCATGTTCTCTATGTATATAAATCTCCCCACTGTATTTTCCACTGTATGCATCTGATGAAGTGAGCTGTAGCTCACGAAAGCTTATGCTCAAATAACTTTGTTAGTCTCTAAGGTGCCACAAGTACTCCTTTTCTTTTTATCAGTGTAAATTAGACAGCAAACTTCCCCCATACAGAATATATTTACTTCAATTGTGACACAAACTAACTTTTCCATATTTTCTCTGTTTGCCATGTCATAGGCTGTTCGGTAAATATGGAGTCTTATTTCTGCTTTAGCCTGCTCATGTGTTGGGGGGACAGGGGGTAGGTAGTTTTCAAGGAATTCAGTTCAAGACTGGATCTTTCTCAAACAGATGCTATAACTTGAGCAGAAATTATGGGCTAGATGCTGGAATCCCTCAGTGTGTTTCAATGGTCTATGTTAAGCAGCAGGCCAAACTAGGTGGTCTTGCCTTAAAAAGTATATATGAATTTATACTACCGAGAATGGGATTTGTTGTGACCTCTGTTTTGTTTTAGCGATCTCTGAAAGAAGATCCATTCCCTTTTCCTTTCCAAGATCTTGCAGGTTTTCCATTGACATTGAAGTTTTTTGTCTTACTACTTCTGCTGTAGGGAGCCCTTTCTAGTACATGCATGTTTGAGTGATACAAACAAGGAACGAATGGTGCTTATCTCTTCTCTCCTCCTTTGTGTTCCTAAAACTCCTCCAAAATCAGAGAAGAAACCACCCCCTTCATTTTTTATTATTACCATAGCATTACGAGCTCTAGCTATGATCCAGGACACCATTTTATTTGTACAGCACTTACTACCTTTCTAAACTAATTAGTTAGTTGACTGATGCTGGGAGATTGCAGCTCAACTCAAGTTGAGCCTAGAAGCTAGAGTCCCCACTTAAAGAGAACAGCCTTAGTGTAGTTCATTCGCCCTAGATGTACACGTTGCTTTACCCAATGGAGAATCAGAAGTATATTCCGGTGCCTAGCGTGAACCAGAGACAAGCTACTTAAAGCCGATGCCAGCAGATACCATCCAACCCAGCAGGGTGCTGTTGTAAGCAGTCAATAGAAGCTAAGGTAGAGAGAGTAATTCTATTGTATACAAAAACTGAAGCTGCAGCCGGTGTTCACTTTGACTTGGTGCTCCAGGGTAGGGAGACTGTTCAACTTAATTATAGACCCAGGAGCTGAAATCATAGGGCCAAATACAGAGGAGATATGTAAGTGAGATATTGATAAGTGGGACTAAGGGATCTAAATCGACGTGACATTACTGAGAGGGGCATAGTAGGAAAATCAACTTCCAGGAGGTTATAAGATAAGTACTCTCTAACCCCACTTATTTTTACTTTCACTTTTTCTAAGTTCTGGGCACAACTAGCGTTGATGGCTCAGAGTGAGAGGTGATGTATAAAGGGCTGTACGTTAGCGATGTATAAAGGAGTCTGAGTCTAACGTGGTATAACTGACATGATCAGGAGCCAGAAGAAAGTAACATATTACACCTTCCCGATCTTATTTTATGCACATTCATGAAACAGTTGATTCACCTTCCAGAAAACCTACCCCAACCCAGGCATTTGGCCAGTGACCCACCTCTATAAACAGAACAATTGCTCATCTAAATTATTGTTTCTATCTAGAAGCTACTCCGTTCCGTAGCAAATAGACAGGAAGGCTGGTCCAATTGTGAGGTTAGTAGCCTAGGGCTAGGGAGACCTGGATTCAATTCCTTGCTTCTTTACAGATGTCCTGAGGAATTTGGGCAAGTAACTTAGGGTGTGATCCACTTAGGTACTTAGTCCCATTTTTAGGCACCACTAGGGTGACCAGATGTCCCAATTTTATAGGGACAGTCGCGATTTTTGGGTCTTTTTCTTATATAGGCTCCTATTACCCCCCCACCCAGTCCCGATTTTTCACATTTGCCGTCTGGTCACTCTAGGCACCACTATGATCCATAAACTCTTGCTCAGCTGCTGTCCAACTCTGTAGGCACCTAAACTCACTCAGTGAGCGTTTGCAGTAAAAGTTCCCGAGGCACCTATGTTCCTGCCTCTGGGCATGTGCACTGTTGCCTCCCTCTACTCTCTCTCATGCGCATGTGTGCTGTGCTCCTAAGCCCCAGAGCAATTCACAACCTGGGGAAGACAGGCATTCAGCTGCCTACCTGACATGCAGAGCTCAATCCAGTAGGCATGCTCAGAACTGGGCCCCTCAGGCAAGTTGACATGAAATAGGCAGGGAGGGTGGGGAGGACATCCCTTATAGCCTTTAGCCTACTGGATAAGGAAGTCACCCAGGGCATGGGAGACCTCTGGTTCAAGTCTCTCTTCCTTGCGAGAAAGAGAGAAAGGATTTCAACAGCTAAGTGTCCTAATTCTGGACCTATAGATTAACTTAATATTAAGCAGAGCAGAAGGACAGTATTGAAGTGGAACAATTTCAACAGGAGAGATTAAGGGAGACCTACCTCAGACTCTCTCATGGCCTAGTGGTTAGAACACTTACCTGAGAGGTGGCATATCACTGTTCAAATCCCTTCTCATCAGGTGGAGGGGAGACTTGAACTGCGGGGGGGGGGGGGGCAGGGTCTCCCACATCCACAGCTCTAAAGGTTAAAAGGGAGTTCCCCCTCCAACTCAGCTGTATTGTTTTGGGCCCCACCTACTTAGGTAGAGTACCACCTATCTTCCACCAATTTGTGGATAATCAGCAGATCTCCCTGCAGCCTGAACTTAGGCACCTCGCTCCAAGAGAGAGGTGGGGCTTTGGACATATGCGTCATCCACATCTCCTCACACTGCTTAGCGTAGGCAGTTCCCAACCCAGCATGCTGACTTTGTGGATCACATGCTAAGGCTCCTATCTCTCCCAATTCATGGCATCGGAACCTTGGCACCTAATTCAGGCTTTGTGGATCACTGTGGATCCTGTGATTTTCCAGGTGTCTAGAAGTAGGCACCGTAATGCTCAGTCCTGCAATGCTTAAGTCCCTTTATGGATCCCCTCATTAGTCCCTTTGTGCCTCAATCCTCATCTGTTAAATGGGGATAATTATGCTGTCTTACCTGATGGGGTTACCATGAGAATATATTAAAGATTGTGTGGTGCTCACATAATATGGTAATGCAGTATCAGATAGTACCATAGATAGCAGTTGGTGATAAAATGCAAAGCAAGTCAACTTCCTGAAATATTCACATTCTGAAAGCATCTGTGCTTGGGACCTGCCTGAGGATGGATGTTTCACGTTTTAGAGTTGTCCCAAAGCAGGAGGTAATTGTATTTTTTGGAAATGCCAAACAAATTTTCAGCAACAAGTTAAATCAAAAGGAAATTCAAACTTTAAATTAGAGATGGATCTTAATGTATTCCCATGCTTTAAGGTAGTTTGGGCCCTTCTCTGATAGCCCAGTGAAATGTAAGTCAAAAGCCTTGGTTCTAGCACCTGTTCTGCCACTCGCTCACCTTGTAAACTGAGGCAAAACACTTAGTGTTTTTTCTGTGCTTTATTCCCCGCACCACCCATCTTAAAATGGTGATCATGCTCACTCCCCTAAACAAAGCATTATAAAAATCTATTGCTGGAACTATGAAAATGCTAAATGTAATACCTGATTTTTTTTTATGGAAAATTGAGATTAAAAATATAGGAATTTATTTTCGCCACAAAGAAAGAAAAGGCAACTCAAGGAAGGTCTGTGCTGAAGTACAGAGAGCAGGGTAGGGAATTTAAATATTTTACATGATAGCACAAATTGAAAGACAGACACAAAGCTTCAGGGAGTAATACCTCCCATGAGTTGGGGAACACACAGAGAATTTGGTTCTACTTTTCTCCCTGGATTTCTGAGTGCTGATGTTATTCAGTCATGAGACTGCTATGCTTTCAGGTTTCCCATAATTACACAGAGGACACGTTACGTACCTGGGAGAAGCTAACAATTCTTCACTCTTGGGAATCAGTGACAAGACTAATCACTGTGAAAAGTCACTATAAAGTGTACATTAAGTGAAGCAGCTGCGGGGGAGGGCGGTGCGGGGAGGAGGGGGCACACAAAAGCACCACTGACACAGCCAATTCAGGAAAAATAGGAGAGTTGTTTGGTTCTTTAAATCTGTTTACAAACACAATCAAGACTCATTTTAACTTCTTTAATGCTGAAGAACACAACATGTACCACAGATAAATGTGCTCAGCATCCAACACCATTCACAGGAGTGGGGGCACTATTTAGCTCCAAAGATTTGCTTGTGGGGGAAAAGAGCTGACGTGAAGCTCTTTTCTGATTTTAACTGAAAAAGTTTACCTCTCTTGATTACTGTTGAAATAAAACCAAGGAGCTGGCAGGGCCAATGAGCCAGCCAATACTCTGTTTTTTTTATTGCCAGTGTCTGAGAATTCATCATTTTCCTCTGAGGTAGTCAAGAAATTTACCATTTTTCTGGTTACTCCCCCTTGCCCTCAAAACTCCCAGCATCCCACCATGGGAACCCCTGTCCTGCTCCTCTACAAGCTGAACATGCTCCTTCTACTGCACTTGCTGACCTAGGAGACTGAAAACCAAACTCTGATTCCTGCACTGTAGAAGACGACCTTTTTACCATTACAGCAGTGATAAGCTCCTTATGGAGTAGCCAGCCTCACGGTGGGTCACTATGATGCCCAGTCTGTGAAGATAAGTAGAGAAAAAAGAAGAAGATCTGAGAAAGTCTTGCAAGTGTCTTAGGTTGCTTTACTTACCACTTGATCATGCCCCCTTCTGGAAACTAACTCCAGACAGTTCAGCACCCCCTTTCTTCTTCTCCACCATTGCAGCTCTCCCCCCTCTCACAGTACGGCTGTTTCGTGACTCAGCCCTCTGGAGGGTTCACTTCGATTTCCCTTTTTGGAGGAGTTCTTCCAAGGCCCTTTGAACAAGCAACATCAGGCAGTCCTGCCCTGGCTATATCACTCCCGCAATGACTTAGGCAGTCTTCCAATTCACTGCCTCTAGCAATACCTCTCTGCAATGGATAGCAGGGGAACCCAGGCCTGCTCTCTACTTGGGGTTCCAGTCCAGGGCCTAACAGTGAACAGTTAAGTTCCTGGACTTCATCACCCTTTCTGCTCTCTTCCCTGAACTATTTCCTACCATGCTTTCTTAAGCTTCTTTTTCTCCAGTCTTCCTAGTCAGACCCTTCTCTCTTTGGCCTACTAGGAAAATCCTCTTGAGGTATTTCTATCACCCCTTTCTTCTCTCTTACCTCAGGGAGAGAGGCTACAGATGACCTCTCACCCTCTTGCCAGCCTTCTAGCTTTATAGAAGCTCTGCCTGTTCCCTCACAGGTGAGCTTCCTCCTAATTAGCACCTCCACTCAGCCTACATCTTCCCATTTGCAGCTTAATTGGCTGATTGGGCCCATCTGGACTAATTCAGGGCCAGTGTGGGGAGCACCCTCACAGCAAGATTAATAAACAAACAAAAGCCAATGCCTAAAAGTGACCTTCAGATATCTGGACCTTAAATACTGACCATCAGCCTTTCAGGTACCTGTAATTACTGTACAACAATCTGAATATAAATAAAGCCTTAAAATATACCTAATTTAACCAAAACTCTGAGTAAGCTGACATACATTTATGTCTCACTGCTCATCATAAAGAGTGCATGCTGTTATTTTCCTACTGTGATTTAGCATATGATCACACTGTCACATAATATACAGTATATAATTTGATACCAATGTACAACGTTTTGGTGAATGCTTGAAAAGTGCCCAAACTACTCTTTGTACATATATACAAATTAAGGCCACATTTAGAATATTTGGCTCTGTCAGATTACGTACTAACTTTCTCCATAAAAAAGGATTTATGTGCTGGAAAGAGTTTGAAATGGATTGGGCCCATGGCAAAGCAAATCCACTTGCCATCTATATAGTGGAGGTGTTTCTATGCCAGTGATACCCAAACTGTGGGGCGTGCCCCCCCAGGGGGGTACAGAAGAATGTAGGGGGGTGGCAGGGCCTGGGGAGGGGGCACCACCCAGACCTGCTCTGTCCCCATCTCCAGCTCGGCACCTATCCCCGGCTCCACTCCTGGCCCCAGCCCCAACTCCAGCTCCAGTCACAGCTCCGTTCCCTGGTCCGCCCCCAGGCCAGCTCTGCCTTCATTCCCTCTCAGCCTGGCAGCTCCAGTTCTGTCCCCAGCTCCCCTGCCGAGCCAACTGTCCAGTAATGGAGAAGTGATGCAGACATTACTGGTAAGGGGTAGCATGACCAGAAAAATTTGGGCAACACTGTTCTATGCAGAGTGCCTGCTGTACTGTGACACATAATAATAAGGAGCACTTATACAGTGTTTTTTGCACCTGCAGACAAAGTTCTTTACAATAATGGGAAGTACAATTATGCCCATTATACAGATAGAGAACCAGCAAATGAGGAGTATAAGTTACTTACCCAAGGTCACCAAGCAGACTGAGGGACAGAACCCTGGTGTGTTCTGGCACCCAGTCTTGTGCTCAGTCTTCTAGACTACAATATCATGTTCCAATTAAACTTATTTTTATTAGATTTTCATAAATACAGAGAAGTCACTGATTATTTTAAACAGAATATCTTTCCATTCATTTTTAAAAAATTCACAATGCTTAGAAACTCCATAAAAACCTCACACCAAAGCAGAGCAACCCAGAATCTTATAGAATGTCTCATCCTATAAGTCTTGAGAGGAAAAGATCAACTATGCTAGACTTACAAACTGTAAGTATAACTTGCAATAAAACATTCTATCTCTAGGATTATCTTTCAAGACTCCAATATCATATAGCAACTCAGTATTTTGTGACCTTTTGCTTTTTAAGCAAACACACACTCAAAGTAAACTCCTTTTGATTTGTTATTTTAAACCTGAGGATACTGGTATTCTCCAGACTGATGAAGTGAGCTGTAGCTCACGAAAGCTCATGCTCAAATAAATTGGTTAGTCTCTAAGGTGCCACTAGTACTCCTTTTCTTTTTGAGAATTTAGGAAGCTATGTAGGTCAGCAGTCTCCAAAGGGTTAACAAATCCCTGTTCAGGAAGCATAATAGAAGTGAATGCTAATGAAAACAAGTGAAGGTTATTCACTGAACAAAACAGAATCACTGTGGTTGGGAGTCTCTCTTTAAAAACACAAATTCAATAAAATACAGGTCTCCTAAGGCCCAGGTTATTGCATTTAGTTGATTTCTATCATACTAACCAAGAGTAATTATTTAAAAAGGAGAGTTAATTTAATTTGCTTATTTTAGATTGTTTAATTTTGCTAGACAAGAAGCACAATGAGATTGTAACAATGAAGTCAAGAAAAATAAATAACGATTTAAGAAATGGACTAAACATTAGCCCCCCATGCAACGTCAAACTTTTTACATCAGCGTGAGCTGTCCTAATTGAAATAAGGTTGGTAGAAAATGACAGTTATAATCTAGTGGTTATTCAGTGGCTATTGTGAATGGGGCTCATGATCTCAGTCCTGTTCCCAGTGAAAAGGCATCCAGAACATAGAAACTTTTAGCACAACAGACACTAATTGGCACCCTTGCCAGAAAAAAAAAAATCAGTAATTAAAAAGATTGGAGTAGGTGATAACTGAGACACACTGATGGGGGAGTGCTGGGAGGACTGTCTGTTCCATGAATCGATAGAGAATTATTGTCTGTCAAGGCTATTAAATTCAGCATCATTCACCAGCTATGAATATGTGTTTATTTTTATTTATCATGACTATATGGTAGGGGGTCAAAAAAAAAAATCAGAGCACCCAGCTACTCCCATTGTTTTCAATGACTTTGACTGACATGGCACACTTTGCCCATTGGGCAGCATGAAAATTTCTGATCCATTTTTTTTTCTTTTCTGTCCCTCCATTTTCACTGGTTTCTCCTCCAACATACTTGCCTTCCCTTTGCTTTCTCTTGACCTTGTTTGAACATGTAGAATTTCATACCTGATTTACACTTTTGACTCGCTGAGATGCTGGTCCCTTAACCGTTTTCAGGCTCTCAAGCACAGAGTTACAGAGGTCGTCTTTAGTGCACTGCATTAGTGGTCTCCAAAGGCTCAATGACTGTGGTTTAGGAATGTCTGAGCAGCTTGCAACTTTTAGCAGATGCACTAGCTAGTGCACAAGAGGGCTGGCTGTTCATTCCGCTCTCCTTGTGCCACACCCATGAAGATTGCTTTTTTGGATATCGAGCCCCAGATAACACAAGAGGCAAAGCATCTCCCATTTGTCAGGTGATAGCAATCTGGATTCATGTCTCCTTGATTCCATGAGTTCTGTTGTGACACACTAACGGCATCTGACATGGAGGTCACTGACACTTTTGCTTGAGTTGCTCTACAGAAAAGCTCCACTCGAAATCCTCTCACTGAAGTGGGATGCTTCGTGGTTATGGTCTGATGGGCAGACATTGCTGGTTGACTGTTACCAATTTGAACTGTATTCCTCGGAAATCCTGAATGAATCCGCTTGTGAGCTACCTCTACGTTGTAGCTGACATTGTTGGACTGTTTCAAGTCCAAGGCAAGATCTAGATAAAATCCTATTAAATTAGAAATGACCAAGCAATTGTCATGCTACAAATAATGAAAATGGCTGGGCAGCTAATAAACTGATTCACATGCCATTCCGGAAACAAAGAATTTTTTCCCCTCTTTGCTAAATTTCTATGTTGCAAGTTTACCCTGCACTCTCATACCTAATTGTTTTCATTCAAGCTTAACCTGATATTGCAGCTATCAAAATAGTACGTGCTAGACATACTATTAAATTAACTAGCAAAAACTCAAAAGTTCTTGGACTGTTTGAAAGGGAACTGCAAAAAACAGATATATTTACACAAATAGATGGATTTACACTGGAGTACCTGAGACCACTATCAGGACCAGAGGATGCAACAGATTTACTGGTTCACCCAAATCTATGAAATGGTATTTAGTGCAATAGCCTGTACCTAACATTGGCCAATGCTGGATACTTCAGTAGAAGGAGTACACACTGCATAATGAAATGAACGTGCAATAATATGTGGTACCAGGGTGGAAAATTCCCTCAGACCCTAGCTGCTTGTCATTTTATGTCCTGAAGCATGACAGTTATTGATTAGGACAGCTGTGTTATGTAATAAGGCTACTCCCTGTCTACAGCCATTGTATGTTTTTTGCATGAATTCCAGGAAACACAACCCTGGAAGTTAGTATTCCTGTGAGTGAACCTACAGACAGTGCTGGAAATGGTGACTGACTCATGCTCTGGAGTCATTTAATCTTGTTATTGGTCAATATTAATGATCTGGAGGATGGCATGAATTACACTCTCAGCAAGTTTGCAGATGACACTAAACTGGGAGGAAAGGTAGATATGCTGGAGGGTAGGGACAGGATATGGAGGGACCTAGACAAATTAGAGGATTGGGCCAAAAGAAATCTAATGAGGTTCAACAAGGACAAGTGCAGAGTCCTGCACTTAGGACGGAAGAATCCCATGCACCGCTACAGACTAGGGACCGAATGGCTAGGCCGCAGTTCTGCAGAAAAGGACCTAGGGGTTATGGTGGATGAGAAGCTGGATATGAGTCAACAGTGTGCTCTTGTTGCCAAGAAGGCTAACGGCATTTTGGGCTGTATAAGTACGAGCATTGCCAGCAGATAGAGGGACATGATTGTTCCCCTCTATTCGGCATTGGTGAGGCCTCATCTGCTGTACTGTGTCCAGTTTTGGGCCCCACACTACAAGAAGGATGTGGAAAAATTGGAAAGAGTCCAGCGGAGGGCAAAAAAAATGCTTACGGGGCTGGAACACATGACTTATGAGGAGAGGCTGAGGGAACTGGGATTATTTAGTCTGCAGAAGAAAAGAATGAGGGGGGAATTGATAGCTTCTTTCAACTACCTGAAAGGGTGTTCCAGAGAGGATGGATCTAGACCAGTGGTTCCCAAACTTGTTCCGCCGCTTGTGCAGCGAACCGCGGCCACTGGGAGCCATGATCGGCTGAACCTGTGGACGCAGCAGGTAAACAAACTGGACCGGCCCGCCAGGTGCTTTCCCTGCACAAGAGGCGGAACGAGTTTGGGAACCATTGGTCTAGATCCATCCTCTTTGGAACCCCCTTGATTATCACTACAAAAGGTTTTTGTTTTTTTTCTCTCCTGCTGGTAATATCTCGCTTTACCTGATCACTCTCATTACAGTGTGTATGGTAACACCCATTGTTTCATGTTCTCTGTGTATATAAAATCTCCCCACTGTATTTTCCACTGCATGCATCCAATGAAGTGAGCTGTAGCTCACGAAAGCTTATGCTCAAATAAATTTGTTTGTCTCTAAGGTGCCACAAGTACTCCTGTTCTTTTTGCGGATACAGACTAACACGGCTGCTACTCTGAAACCTGAACAGTTCCTGTCAACCTTAGCAGCTTTCTGTATTCTATGATCTTCATCAAGTGGCAAATTCTTTAAAATGTAGACATAAGGAAAAAATTGCAAATTAGCAGTTCAGTTATGGGCCAGGAACCTCACTCTTCTGAATAAACCTCTACCCCTGGCCTGTAAGCCCATGCACTAATTGGAGCCTAGAGACCAAACCCTTCACACACTTTTATGGTGGAGGTCGTCAGCTGCAACATTACACATACTAACCCCTGGACAAGGGGAGATGCGTGGCTGCACTGCAGCCACTTGGCATCAGTTTTCTGTGGCAAAGCAGCTGTAAGCCTGATGAATCTGGACAATGGAGGATTCCTCTTGTGTAGTTGCTCCTGGCCCTGGCAGAGAGGATGTAGCTAGGGGAGAGGAAACACACTCAGGATGGTGCTGCATCTTGTTGATTTGCAGTTGCCGAAATATCTGCTACGGGCCATAACCAGCCAGGCATAAATTTAGTGCAGCTTTGAGTTGCTCCAAATTGATTCCAGGGGCCAAGCCATCCCTAGCAGCTCCAGGTCTGGGGGAATGCAAAGCTGGTTTAAATCACCTTTGCCAACTCAGGGGTCCTGCATCAGAGAATCTGGCCCACTGTTTTCACAATAACTAGCCTTTCTAATCATCCTACTAGGAACCTGATATCCTGCTCTACCTCATTCACCCTCTTAGTACAGGGCCAGACCCTCAGCTGATGGTAAATCTAGGTAGTCCATTGATGTCTATGGAACTATGCCAATTTATAACAGCTGAGAACGGGCCCATTATGTGTGAGGCATGTGAATTAAAGTAGTTCTGAAAACCAAATTTTGAATTGTTGACTTTTATGTGATTAAATTTTACGTGATTAATTTTTAGCCACAGTATTACATTAAAAATAGCTCTTTGCAAACAAGGGTGCACACACTTGACAGCTGGACTGTGAACATTAAGGATTTCACTTCCCAGAGTACTTTCCTTGGGGAGAATTATCTAATACGTTAAGTGATTTCAATGTGTTCAGTTGAGTAACCTAAATTCAGACTGCCTTTGGCCTTTCCGATGCCTGACTGTCGGAATAATCAGAGTGAGCCATTAAAGGGTTTTCATCCTCTTCATCCCCACTCCTCTTTGTAAGTGTGTATGTGGGGATGGGGGAGGGTGGGGAGCTTGGCAGGGAAGGAGCAGTGAAGCCTGTTGGAGAAATGCATTGATTCTGAACAGCAGCTCATTGGTCAGATTTTCAAACTCATCCAGATAGAAATTCTGAAGGGAAAAACAAAGAAACAGTGGTCACCATTTAGAATTCCATATCTACCAACATTTGCTGCACTGTGGCAACTGAGACATCTATCTGAGTGTGACACTGCACCCCATATTCTTCACAGTAATATTATGATATGATTTTGACATAGTTATGATGTATTTTATGCAAGAAGAGTCATGTGAGATGTCATTGGAAAGGTTATGATTTGCTGAATATGATTATCCTATTTGTACGCATGTATCATTTTTGTATCCAAAGGGATGAATATTGACTATGCATCTATTTCACATGTAGCTATTCCTAGGCAATGCCCATGAGGCAAAAGGCTCTCAGTCTAGATGGCTGGCTGGGATGGGCCCATTCAGGTTAATGAGCCATTAGGAAGAAACAATAGGCCTTAGGAGAAGCTTATCTCCCACCTAGGGAGCCTTCCTGAGGATGCTACAGACATCCTCAGAAAAATGGCTGCTGTGACATTACAGGGACATGTGACTAGATCACCTGGTGCTGGACTCCATCTTGGGATGTCAGTATTTTTCCACTGACTGGCTTGGGAACAAAGCTTTGAAACAAAGGGTTCACGCCATATGCAAAGGCTATATAAGGCAGGGGAGTTACATCATCCGGGGTTCTTCACGGACTCCCCACCCAAGAAGACTCCTGGGAAACACCTGAGGAACAAAGACTTAACTGGGGGAAGTGTTGGACTTAGGCTTTGAATAGAACACCTGGGGATTTCAAGCTGTAAGCAAGGCAGCTTGCCCCCTAAAAATCTGCAGCCTGCTTGTATCTTCACTTAGGGTCAGAATTTGCTATTCATATCCGATCTATGTAGTATATTAAGCTTAGTTTGCACTTTTTGTTTATTGCTAGGTAATCTGCTTTGACCTGTTTGCTATCCCTTATAGACACTTAAAATCTATCTTTTGTAGTTAATAAACTTGGTTTTGGTTTTATCTAAAACCAGTGTGTGGGAGTCATAACTCAGGGCAGAAAGCTGTGGTATATTCCTATCCACATTGAGGGAGGGGGTGAATTTCATGACCTTACACTGTGTAGTTCCCTGTGCAGCACAAGATAGTATAATTTGGGGGTTACACACCAGAGGGGGTGTGTGCCTGAGTAGCTGGGAAATACCCATGCAGTAGCTGGTCAGAGCATCTGCATGTAACTGCAGCTGGGTGTGTCCCTACCTGTATGTGTGCTGGTGAAAGTCTAGGCTGGAGCCTGGAGAGAGCTTCGCAGCTTGTCACAGCAGTACAGTAAAAGAGAGAGCTCAGACTAGTGAGTCAGGGGGTCTCAGTTGTACCCCAGTTCCAGGTGGCATCCAAGGGGGAAAACAGTCACACTGAGCTTCACTTTTTATTACAGTCAAGCATCAAATTTTACATACATGCTATATGGTATGTACTGGAAAATGCAGCTGATACGCCATAACTGAGTTTTTACCTAATAGATTCAGTAGCATCCTATTAAACTCGATCCGTTAACACTGTTGTTGATGTCTATCACAGCATACTGCTATCACGTAGTATTTTTGTGTTTCTGCTGCATAAACACAGATGGAGGATGAAGAAATGGTAAGGAGAAAGATCTTGGGCCAAATTCTCTGCTAGTGTAACTCTCCTAACTTATATTTGCAAAGAATTTGGCCTCTTTATAATTAATATGGAGCTTTGGAGATATCTGGAGTTTTGGAATGAGAAATTCACAGCATTAGATTTACTTACACTGCCAGGCTGCACAGAATTGCCATCAGCTGATTTTTGCTTCTGTTGACCAATGAAGGACATCTTCCCACAAGTGCAGAGAGTGACTTCCCTTAATGTCACCAAGAGCTAATTTTGAAAGGATTTTTTTGCATCTTGTGCAAAAGTGATGAGTACCCCCTTCAGCTAGTAAAGAGAAACAAAGGATCAATAAATGCTCAATGTACTAATGGGTTGAGATTCTTCTTAGGCCTTTGTACCAACCCAGCCAAACTGGAAGCTAGAACTTCTTAATCAAAATATGAATAGATTTTAAAAGAGTATTTCCACAACAAAATATCAATTTTAAATCTTCTACTTCAAACATGTTTTCTTGCAACCACATTCTAAATTCTAATATTCAAAAAATGACAATGTAAAGATATATTTCCTCTTCCTAACCTTTCAATAGTTATCTTAACACTGAAAGGTTGATATATTTCTAACTGGAAGATTCAAAAAGAGCAGCACTCAACTGAAGAGAAGGGATTTATGAAACTGCTTTCCAGAGGAAGATAGATTTGACTAAATAATTAAGAGATCATTTTTATTTATTAAACTACAGAAATGTAATACTTATACAAATTCGTCCATCATATATATACCATAACATTTCAGGGTTTTAAGAAAGTGGACAGTGGCTTTTCTTGGTTTGGTTGTTTGGTCTGATAGAGTCTGGACCCCAATCCTGCCTCTTCAGCCCACCTCTAGTGAATTATTTTTGGATAGTTTAAATGATACTGTAAAAAAAAATAGCATACTGCAGCTACTACTGAGTACAAAACTAGAGTGAAAATCAGAGAAAAGTTTGACCCTAAATTGCTGTCTAGTGCGTTTCACAAAAGTTCACTTTTAAAACATAAAATACTTACCATTCCAGTCCACAATGTTGCCACGATTATGAAAAAAGTTCCATAACAACAAACTGCAAAGAACTGGTTGGGCTTGCACAGAGAGGACATGGTTTTCATCTCACCAGTTCCCAGGAAATGCTAGAGCAATGTCTGAAAGGAACATGTTATGCTGCTAAATGGGCAGGAGCAACCTTACAAGATATGAGCGGGCCACCATAAACACAGTATCTGCCAGCTGCCAGAAACCAATGGGGAATTTCTCATTAAGAAAAACACAAAAAAGGGCCACATTCTTCTTTTCAGACTGAAAATTAAAGACAGATGAAGAGTACAGTAACTGATTTAGTTATGCTGGTTTGAATGAGGTTGGCTGGATTGAAAAATAGGCACCGCAAAACACAGGGTTATATTTCAGAGGCTGGAGCATAGGTTGTAATTTTTTCTGTGGCCTACCCATTTCACACATTTCCAAAAGTATCACTTCCATCAGTATTTCATCCAGGAAGACATGGTGGCTGGCTTAAAGGGCCTACAGCAGCAATACTCAGACTGCAACTCCCAAGTGGCTCTTTAATGTGTCTCCTGCAGCTCTTTGCAGCACATGATATTAAACCAGTGTGTGATTTCATTATTAAGCACCCTAAGTTATTAACCAATCAGGATGCTTTTACTATGTTATTACCCAATGAAGTTGTTAACTTATTTCCTGTGGGAATAGTACACACATGCACAAAGACACACAAAATATTTCCCGTCATACTGTTTAAATATGAATAGTACTGTAGTAAATGAAACAATGAATTCACACTACTGTGGCTCTTTTGGGTAATGTTGATCACTGACGTCCGAGTATCACTGACCTATAGGTAACTATGGTTTATTAAAGGTGGACCCTGCTGGGTTTTGGGAAATCCGCATTTCTGTTCCCAACCCTCTCATTCCTGATTCACATAAAGCATTTTAATCCTTAATTAAAAAAAAACAAAATCAAATCAAGGAAAAGTAAGCAAGGGCCCAATGCAGACAACATTCATTGTGTTTCCCACCGCTGTAGAGCTCTATTATACCTAAGAGACACAGTGAGCAAAGGAAAAGATGGGCACCACCTAAGCAGCAGACAGTACTCCTGGTAGCGAGAAACAGATAGAGACTTGTGTGGGGATGTGTTCATGGGCAGTTGCAGCTACATCCCCTGTAGCCTTTCAGCTCAGATGTGCCTCCTCTCGGGGGGGTGAGCACAGGCAACCACTCCCTGCCCTGTATTTGTGGAGTGCAGGTAGTCACTTCACAGCTGCTTTCTATATGGGGGGTGCTGCCTGCTAGCTCATTAGCTGAAGAAAAAACCCTAAGCTGACCCATACTAATAGAACAGAATATAGATATCAAATTGGAACCGCTCTGCTGAACAGAAATTCTACCAGAGAAAACATATTTATGATGAGAGCTCCTCACCCATGTTCTGTTTACACTGGAGCAGCAAAGTCGTAACATCATCACGCAAGGGACCAGTGCTTTTTGAACCCAGAGAAGACATATGCACTTTATCAACAAGAGGAATAAAATTATCCCACTCAAAACAGTGATCCCTCTCTGACATAAAAATGATGAGTTTGCTTTAGTCTGCTGTATTTCACATCGATTAACACAAACCATTGTTCCATTCACATGGTACACAGTCTTTGTATTGCACTGAAAATAGTTTTCACTAAAACTGTTCAGAAATTTTTTTTTTTTCTCCCTGTCATGTTTTCGGGGGGAGAAAAAAAAAGAAAACTGAAATATTTCTATTCCAAATTATGGCTGCAGTGCCTCACACACCCATTCTCCTTTGCAGAGCAGGCTGCCTAGCTGGATTACATTTCCAAATGAGGAAGTTTTTGTGAAAAATTTCATTTAGTCAAAAATCCAATTTTCTGTCAAAAAGCAGTTTCAACAGAAAAATTTGACCACTCCTACTTTTAACTACAAAAACCACTGGCTATTTTTTAGGTTTTTATATTTCTTGATATCTACTTCAAACAATAAAACACATTATTTGAACTGAAATCAAAGGAGAGAGACTTGCCCTCCAAACAAGGAAAAAAGGCAACCCAACCGTTTAAGATGTTACAGGGAGTTTTTAAGAGGGAGCTCATTCAGACTGAATTTCAAGCAGAAGGATATTTAAGATGTAATTTATCTATTACAACCCTGAGTTTAGTTTAACTAGGAATCATCTCTTACATTTTAGGGGTCTTACTCTCAGGATGCACAGGGGATTTACATAGTTACCATAACACAAGTACCTCAGATATTACAGTGATGAGCACATCACAAAGAGATGCATCAGTGCAGACCATACCATATTACACAGCTACTTGTCTTGTAGTTTTGCACTGCATTTTTTATCAGATCCTTATGGGAGATAAAACTGGGTCTACAAATACAATTACAAGAAAAATTCCTTATGAAACTGAGCAATCATACTCACAACAAGAACAAAATGATAAATGTAGAATATGTAGTAGAAAAAAAACTAAGTCCAATGAGAGAACTGTAAAATTAAAAAAAAAACATTTATTTTTAAATAAAGGACTCTGCCAGGTGCAATTTTAAAATATATTTGAAACAAAAGGTTGATTGATTAAAGGGAGCTTCTCCTGGGAGCTGGATAGAACACTAAAATTTTCATTCTGTAAAAAATTCTGAAACTTGTATTTTTTCATTCAGAATTGGAATGAAAAAATTCAAAATTCTCCAAACAAAATTCTGAAATTTTGTTTAGGGAAAAGTGAACATGAAATTTCACTTCAACCTTTCCAAAGTATTTCATATTATTATATTACATGGTTGCAGAAAAATTCTCACTTTTAGAATATTTTCATATGTTTAATTTTATTTTTATGTTGATATTATGTTTTTAAATTTAATTTTTTATTGTAATGGAACATTTCAATAATTTTTCATTGGAAATAGTCCACAAAATCAATACTTTTCAGCAGAACATTTCCATTGTGCCAAATCAGCATTTTCTGATGGAAAAAATTTCTGTCAGAAAAATTTCGACCAGCTCTACTAAGCCCAGTCACTCCCCATTGCCTTCAAAAGGATTTAAAATTGTTCAGCAGCTACCAGGAGAACCTCAGCACTGTTAACGATCCCATGGAACTTTTATAAGAAAGGGTAGCGTGGTGTCCTTAGACAAATTTCCTATCTCTTGACTGTTGTTGAGTATGGTATATCAGAAGTGGTTGCATTTCAGTGGTATTATCAATGCATAGTTCCTGGAACACTTTGTATCCATCTTAGCTACTTCTGTGGCCCCATCACCATAGTAACTAAGCACCTCCATCTTGAATGTATTTATCCTCACCCCACACCCATGAGGCAGGGAAGTATTTTACAGATGGAGAACTGAGGCACAAAGAGGCTAAGTGAATTGCCCATGGTCCTACAGGAACCCTCTGGTGGAGCAGGCAGTTGAACTAGAGTCCTAGGCTATTGCCCCAACCACTGCACCATACTTCGCTTTCACTTTGTGATTCTGAAGAATGAAAACAACAAAAGGAAGAAACAAGTATTCTCCTGTTTTCAGGTTAGCCCACTACAGAACTTTCTAAAGAGAAATCCACACTGAGCTGGTGATTGCAGAGAGAGTATTTATTTATTTTTACAAGAGAGAGTATTGTCCACCTTGTTAACTACATTGCTTCTCTGAATGTGGGTGCTTATCTGACATTGAAGTCAATGGGCATTTGAGGCAGAATGTGGCAATACGATTTGAAATGCAGTTGGAAGGTCGTTCTTAGCTGTATTTTACAGCTTTACAATGAAACAAGAACTCACCTCTAGCCAGTTCCATGGTTCCTGCCAGTACTCTAGGAGACTCTTTTGAATCATTCTGAACAGTTGAAAATAAAGATTAATGAGGATGAGCCCCAGGAAAACAAGCTGGTAAAAAAAAAAAAAAAAGCAATGTATAACTTCCCAGGTGGACTGAAAAGCCGACAAATCATGCAAGAGACACATCAGTCGTGACATTCTTCTGTTTGCACATACCAGAGAGAATTGCTAGTTGGTTCCTCAGAGAGCTGCTCTACCAAAATTGAATCAGATACTCAACATGCCAACTGAGAATAGCCATCTCTTCATCACCCTCCTATCACCTGTCTGCACCATGTCATGTCCTCTTTCTCTCAGGACCAGTTTGTGATCCTGCCTTTTGCAGCAGTGAAGGGACAGAAGGGGAATAAGACACACACCCACACTTGTGTGGCTTCCTCAAACCACTACTCTGGGTGAGGGGAGAGAGCAGGTTTTGCTAGGCCACTACTTTCCCCATGCAGATGTGTGTTGACTCCACTTGCCCATCCAAACTCAGTCAGTGCAGGTGAATAAGCATGAGGGAAGGAGAGATGAAGTAATCTGCATCTGGTATGGGGAAGCAGATTGCTTATCCCTTACTCCAGGGGGAAACAATCAGAAGAATGGGGAGGGAGGCATGGCTGATGACCTGGTCACATCATCAAGTGAAAATGAGATTTTAAAGAAATTCTAAATCCAGCATGTACTCATCAAAAGATGCACTATACATAGTATGTTAACAGATATTATTTTTACTCAGTTTTAGAAATCTTTGAAGCAGATTAGCCTCTATAAACCAAAACACAACAAACAAAAGCTTTTAAGGGAGTAAGAAGGTCTAAATCAAGAACAAAAATACTAACCCCTGAAGCCATGATGCAATGATCCAGAAGTGAGCTGTCTTGGTTGATACTGATGGACTCTATAAATGAGGATAGAATGATGCCCCCTGATGGTGGTATTTCAGCCAGCAGAGACACCATAGCGAAGAGGTTGGAGGCGGGGGGAGGGAAGAGAGGGCAAACTGTACTACTATTGCCCTAGTGCTTCTTTCTATCCAACAGTTTCTCTGTAAATTCAATAGGCTTCACTCCTAAAGAGCAAAAATAATTATTACTCAAGGAAAATTATGATAGAGAAACCTTAAGACATTCAGAAAAAACACCTAACACTTTAAGCACTGCAGACTGCTTCTATGTTTCACTTCCCCTCTTCAATAGGAAAAGCCCTAATTTCAAATCCTGCAGGGCATATGGTATTGGACTTTGAAGTTTAGATATGTGAATATGTAGAAAAGATGTTACTGGTGCAGGACTGAATCTTCCCCATCCTGGTCCTAAACAGGGCTCATTTTATTTCATTTATTTTTTTCAGGGGAGAAGCTTGTAAAGAGGAATCCTGCACTTGGGAGGCAGACAAGATTTTTTTTTTAAATGGTAGATGTTTGAGGCTGCTCAGGTGGTTGTAATGTCACAGTAAGTCCCAAGGAGACTTATTAGTGCTTCTCTTATCAACCTGTCTGCTGCTGTCAGCAAAATGTTACTCAAACAAGCAGAGAAAGGGCTAGTACCAAAGAAGCTGTTCAGTGAAACTGACAGCGTATCTTGTCTTTTCAAAGCTGACATCGATCCCCCGCCTTCATAACACTTCCTGACCATACTGATGGTACCTTCCAGCCTGCATCGCTCTCTTTGTCTCCACGTCCAACGTATTATAGTCTTCAGAAGCTTGAACAGTTGGGCTGTATTGAGGGTTACAGTCCTCAATGAACACTGAAAACTCGTGGGAACTTGCATGGACAATAGGGTAGAAAATATTAAAATGAATCCTCTTAAATCAGAAAAGGAAAAGTCCAGTTACATCATCTAGATCATTAACCAATCAATAAAGAACATACAGACCAAACAGAGGGTGTATTAGAGATTAGAATTAAACAAGTTCATTAAGTACCCGTGCTCACGTGTAGTCAAAAATCCAGTCTCTCTTGCGTTATTGAAACTCTCAAAGGGAGTATCGATTTAGAAAGCACAATGTGAATATGCAAGAAGGCTGGATATATGTCAGATGTCCTAGGATATATGTCAGATCTAGGCACCTGCCAATGCCCTCATCCATAGGGAAAGATTTAATGGAGACATTGATCACGATCTGGCATTACAATCCCATGATACAGGTGCTGCACATTCTGGGACTACTTTAAGGTGTAATGGGTCAGCAGAGCTGAGCCCTAATCTGCTCCTGCCCAATAAATATGCAAAATTACCTCTAACCTCACTGCAAATTTTGCCATTACCAACTCCACAGGAAGCAAGTGAACCTACCAAGAACTGAAGTTTATAGATGTTGTACGAATGTGGGCAAAGTATAGGAAGAATCCACAATTTAGCAACAGACTACTAAAGTAAAACTTACTTTCTGCAGCCCAGATCAGCCTGGACTCAGACTTCATTTACTCATGTGGCCAGAGCATAGTTGGTTAAGTCTGAACAACCCCACTTATTATTATTATATCAAAGATAGCACTTTCTTACCATACATGCAGGATTGCTGGGAAATCTGAGTTATCTGAGGACAGAAGCACCAATTAGATAGCATTTTCATCGAGTTATATCAAACTAAGAATGAAGAAGCAATCTAAGCAACCAAAGAAAAGCTATTAATCAACTACAGAAACAGTTCAGCATTTAACAGGTAGCAAGGTAAGTCACCCAAAGAGAGAAATGATGGTGGATTTAATTCACAGACTTCACCCAAGTCATTTTATCACTTTCTGCCTCACTTTCTTTTCTTCTCTTTTCGGTCTTGTCTATTTAAAGTGTAAACTCTTCAAGGCAAGGACTGTTCATGTAGCACAATGGTGTCCCAATCTCAGTTGCGTCTAGCTGGTGTTAAAGTAATCCAAATAAACAACAATTAAAATAAAAAATGAATAAAGGATTTCATTCCACTGACACATGGAAAGCCAAGCTAAAAATCTTACTGTGTTCAAATTGTATTTTAATGTGAAAACCAGATATTTTTGCACAAATGCTGAGATATCTTGGAAAGGGGCCATGTTACAGCAGGTTACATTATGATCTATTGCAAAGTGTCAGAATTGGAAAATATTATTTTACTTTTCTGGTAACTATTCATCATCACTGCATATACCAGAAGGGGAATAGCTTACTCATCAAGCATCAGATTTGACAAATCTAGACTCCCTGCAACCACAGATTCAAATCCCAGCTTTGTCAACTGAGCTCTTTGTTCTTCTAAGGTAGCTAAATTGACCAAGCGTACGTTCACACAGCAATCAGGACAGGGTTTTTAGGCATATCTGAACTAGCTTTGATTGAGCCATGGCAACACAGGTTAGAGTACCTACCTAAGGTCTGTTGTGAAAAATCGGGCCAACAAGTTTACTGCCATTGTGAGCTTAATTGTAAAACATTTGTAAAAGTTCATAAGATGTAATGATAACCTATGACAACTCTTGATTGGAAAAGTTGTAAAAAGGAGACCTAAAAGGTGAATTAGGCAACACAAAAAGGCCTACTGATATAACTCAAGGACTGTATTAAACTTATGCTTGGTAAAAACAGAAGATGTGGAACCAGAACTTAATGAACCAAAATTGGTATGTCAGATATTGGGTCTAATTGGTGGACAAAATAATGAGGGGATAGTTATTCCACCCACCACTCCCTTTTTGGGTCTAAAAAATAAAGACTGACTTTGAGGGGAGATAGAAATAAGCAAGAAAAGACATAAGCTACTGGAACAAACTTCATCACCGTGGCTGCCACCCCCATTAGCTCCTAGGACCTCAGACCTTCTACATCCTAATCCTGAGGGATGTCCTGGCCTGATAGGGCCAGAGAGAAAGACCCAGATAACATCACCTGGCTCCAACTGAACTCAACCACCACCAGGGACGAAATGGGATTGTGCTTTAACAACAGCACTAGCTCACCTCAGCTAACTTCTTCTCTTTCCCCCAAAAGGACAGTTATCAGCACCTTTGATACATCTAAGCCTATCAAATAAGGGGGGAGGGTTTCCTTCCAAAACTCTTTCCAGAAAAAGGGAAAAGGAAATGCTGTTAAAATGAAAGATTTACTACATTCCAAATGCTTTAACTGTTTTCCCTTCTTTTCTGTATCTTTAACAAAAGGTTAAAAGAACTTTTAACATGTTTGCCATGGTACTAAGCAGGCTGAGATCTCTGTATACCAAACCCCAGACTTTGTTTAACACTGTTTAAAGTTACACAGTGACTGCATTATGTTAACACCTTTGGCATATTTATTCCGTCTAATTTAATACAACAGGTTCCAGGTGGGACTGTACTCAGGCAGCTAATCTGGGCTGCCACAGCTATACAGCTAGTTTTAGCAAACTGACTCAATCAAAGCTACACATGCTGCAATCATGCCTCCTGATTGCTGTGCAGACATACCCTACCATGCTGTTTACTGTATAGAGTACTGGTTCTCAAACTAGGGGCGCCGCTTGTTCAGGGAAAGCCCCAGTGGGCTGGGCCGGTTTGTTTACCTGCTGCATCTGCAAGTTTGGCCGATTGCAGCTCCCACTGGCCACAGTTCGCCGCTCCAGGCCAATGGGGGCTGCAGAAAGCGGTGTGGGCCGAGGGATGTGCTGGCCGCCCTTCCCGCAGCCCTTATTGGCCCGGAACAGTGAACCGTGGCCAGTGGGAGCCGCGATCGGCCAAACCTGCGGACGCAGCAGGGAAACAAACTGGCCTGGCCCGCCAGGGGCTTTCCCTGAACAAGCAGTGCCCCTACTTTGAGAACCACTGGTGAAAAGGGCTTTCAGATGAGTTTTTAAAAACTGAGGTCCTATGTGTTTGATATGGGCACTGAGGCTCAGTTTTTCCAAAGTCCTCAGTGTTGGCTTAACTCTGCTGCCACTGAAATCAGTGGAAGTTTGATCACTGGCTTCACCACAAGCAGAATTAGATCAAAGCTGAGCACATTTGGATTTCCCAACCGTAAACATCCACGGCACTGTTCACCCTATGCCTTTGGACTGCATTTCTCCTGCTACTGTTGGCTGCACAACGTGTAGGTGACGTGTTCTGCATCCAAGTTGCCAACATTCCAGTGGCACTGTCCGTATGCACATAACTTTGCAGAGAACTCTGAGATGTGAGGAGCTTCCTAACTGGAAACTATCACTATCCCGGTCCTGCTTTGACCTATTTCACAGAATATTTCATGTCTCCATACTGAGTACATTATATCAACTTACAACTAGTGGGCAGAGCAGGCATTCAGGTTGGGGAACAAAGCTGAGGGTCAGCACCAGAGTCAACTACTTATTACAAAAGTCAGAGTCAGGAGTCTAAACTGAGAGTCAGATACCAAATGCCAGAGCCAAGGGTCAAGCCAGGGTCAGAAGCCAGGATTGGAGATAGGACTGGTAACTGATGGTAGAAGTGAGGTAAGGGAAGGAACTGGAGGAGAGGCGAGAGGCGAGGATCAAGCATGGAGCAGGAGCACGGTTGGAGCAGGGATGAAGCAGAGCAGGAATAGGGTTGGGTGAAAGAAGCAGGCTCTAATGCAGCCACAACAGAAAACCACCTTGTTGCTCAGACAACTTCCTGTACCTCCTTCTGTCTTAAATAGCATGGTTGGACCAATCGGTGAGGCCCAGGCAATCATCCAATCAGGGCTCCTATGGATGGTGCCTTGGCTGAGGCTGCAGTCCCACTAGCTTCTCAGCTCACCAGATTTCAGCCAACACAGGGTGAGGCCAGGATGCGGTGGCTGTCTGGGAACTCCCAGGCCTGGGTTTAAGACCTGGGATATCACATCAGCAAGCAAAGCTGTGAGTATAATTACCACCATTTCCCTGACAAGTTTGTTGTTTATGGTAGCACCCACAACATGTAGGCACTTTCCAGACATTCAGGAAACCACAGCTCCCACCCTGAAGAACTCATACTCTAAGGACAGACGGACTAGTTGCCAGAGGCATGGGGAGGGGAATGACAAACAAAGGCATATTTATTCAAAACAACAAGATGCACTCCATAGGAATTATTGCAACATTCTGGCGGTATGAAAGCAAATTAAATAGTCATGAAATTATTCTCTGGCATTTTACTGTATACTATGGATCTATTTATAAATGGTATTAGTATTTCTTGTAAATAAATCTTTTGGGTCCTTGTTATAACTCTGTAGAAGTCAATAGAATTGTGTCAAGAATGACTATAGCCTCTTATGTTACAATCTTACAGGAGCTGCTGATTTATGTAATAACTCTGGCCCTGATTCAGCCAACCATCCCTATTCAGCACCACTCTTAAGCTCATGCTTAACTTTAAGGATGTTCTGAACTCTAATTAAAGTCAATGGATTCAGCATGTGCTTTGCTGCTGTGATGAATAGGGATAGACTTCAGCATGTGTTTAAGTGCATTGCTCAAATGGATCCTGAATGGAGAAACTAATGGCTAGTTGCAAATTAAAACTGGGTGAGTGTAAGCAGATAGAGTAGACCTTTATGGTCTGAGATACTGCATATCCTCAGGGACTGTCTTTTTGTGTTGCAACCCTGCAGTTAAGATCAGTATGGACCCTCAAGCTGAATGTCTCTGGGTTTACCCATTCCCAGTCAAGTGCCACTGAATATAAGTTTGTCTGAAAAGTGTTGTTACTTCCCTGTCTATGAAAAAGTGGTTTTGTTTCAATGGGAAAGCAAATGAATATGTTCCCCAGAGCCTCCTCCCTCCCCTCTCTGCAAGCACTCCCCCTCCCTCTGGGATGCGGAGTTTATCACAGGCTAAATGAGGAAATTTTTGTGGTCTCCCCTTGTTAAAATATTGGCAGCACATCACTGAATAAGCAACATACACCATACTTGGAGAGTTAAACACACATTCCACTGCTGAGGCCTCTCTCATGGGAGCCGTCATCTCCTCTACTGCTGCAGAATGTAAAGGTCCAGATTCCCAGCTGATGTAAATCAGAACTGCTCCACTGAAATCAATGGGCCTACACTGATTTATACCAGTTGAGGCTCCAGTCTAAAAAGTCTGATCATAAACTCACAAAACTTGGGGGATATGTTGAGTGATTTAGAGAGTAATTCACTTATAGTACGGTGACCAAAACCACCCTTCTCGTCACACCCTACACACTATTTTAATAATCTTTGTACAAAATATGCCTTGTGAAGTATTATTTGAACACTAATAACTTCATGGTCAATACTATCATGGAGAAGTACACATAGCAATAAGTTATGAAATTTCCCTGTCTGATATTATTAGCATATGTTCAAAACCACACAGCCCTGCCTAGGCAAAAGTTGTTAAACAAGCCTGTCCTAAACAAAGGAATGTGTTCACACCTCAAATTTACATATAAATTGTAAACAGGGACAGCAAGAAAGCCGGGAGTGAGGGGAGATGAGAGGAGACAGCAAATTCGCATTTCAGCAAACGCAGAATGGCGGAGAAAGAGCATGGAGCCTCCTTCATCACCAGACTCCATGTAACCTTCCTCTGAATAAACCTTACTTTGAGGGGAAGTCTTCAGAAGAATCCACTTCAAAGGTTCACTGGGCTGTAAAAGAAAGGGGCAGAAACCCCAAGTTCTCTCTTTCACCTAAGATGACAAAGGCACCAGCAACTTTGAGCATCTGGGAGAGATCCTGACAGAGGAGAGAGGGTCAGTGACCATCTTGCTAGAAGGCGATGGGTAAGAGAGGCCATCTTAAACAAAGCCTTGAGCCAAAACTTGCTAGGTTAAATTTTAGACATTTAGATGGATGTTTTCACTTTTATTTGCTAGTAACCATTTCTAACTTTCTCTCTTATACTTGAATTCACTTTAAAATCCTATCTTCCTTTGTTACTAAACTTGCTTTATTTTTCAATCTAATCCTACCCAGTGCTGTGCTTAAACTGAACTGTTTGGTAGCAAACTATTGAATACTGACTCCTTACAGGGGCAACAGACCTTTAATATCTGAACTGTCCAGGAGAGGAACGGACAGTGCAGAACCCACATTTTTGAGAAAATTCAGAACTGGGAGTGTGTTGGGGTCACCCTGCAAGTAGTAACAAAAGCTGGTGGAAGCCAGAGTGTGGCTGGTGTGTTGCCGACAGGCTGCTGAGGTCAGAGTTGCTGGACCAGGGCAGCAGCTATACACAGACACTCAGGGTGTGACTTTCCATGCTGGGAGGCTGTTTCTGAGCAGCCCAGGCTGGGAGCTACAACAGCAAAGCATTGTGAGGCACCCAAGGTTGCAGGGCAGGTGGTGACAACCGCTCATTCATCTGGCTTGCACCACAGAATGTGACGCTCACCCTTTGGACCTGAGGCATATAAAATGTGTTCCAGTTCTTTCCCCCCTACCACCTCAGACACAGCGAAATAAGGCTGGGAAACTTTTTGTTAGGCTAGAAAAAAAGGTCATTACAATGACTCTGGCATCACAGACTCTAGAAATGAAACACATTAATTGTACTAATTGCAGGTCTCGGATGTTGATCAAGCACTATATTCCCCTCAGTCTGTCACTAAGGCTGGAGCTTTCTCTGAGTTTTTGGACACCACCATCCTTGCTTTGGGTCCTGAGTGTGTCTCTAGGGTAAATGAAGCAGTCTACCAAAGCATTTAGGGGAAATACTGCTGCAACTTTGGACCAACACAAATTTGAGGCAGAACTGTATAAAGCAGTAACATATCTTCTTATCTTATTCTTTTCAAGGCATAAAACCAACCTTTTAATGTGTGCTACTTCCCTAAATTTTCAAATATGGTTTGCATCACCTTAATTCTAGAAGGAGTCAAGGAGCCTAAGGCATTGTCCACATCTCTCCACTTCCTTATTAAACTTTTAAAATTAGCCCCAGGCTAACAATTTACCTGGCTTCTTGAATCTCTTACTGCCTCTCTCAGCCAACTCCAATCCAACAGGCTTTGTATGGGCTCTGGTTCAGTTCTGAATATCAAGTTCTTAACCTAACCCCTCAGCATCTGGGAGGTTGGCCTGGCTTGGTGGCCTTGAAATGCAAAGAAGGCCATTGATAAAGTGGAATGAGAGTCTGTTTGATCTCATTCAGCAGTATGGCCTAGGCCAGAGTTTCCTGTGATAGATACAAATTCCCTAAGGTTCCCCTGGGCTTTCTGAACTACTGATAAGATTGATTTTACTTTAGGGGAACTAGATGCCCTCCGTTATGTTACTTGACCTTGTGTTGAAACCACTAGGAACCAGATTCCTCAAATTAAATGACCAGGACTGACTGTATGGGAGCAAAGCCAAAAATGAGAACAAAAAAACGAGTACGTTGCTGTGTGTGGTGGCGATTATGTCTTCTCTAGAAGCTGTCATGCCTACTGGTAATTTAAATTTCCTTATTGAGAACCTTGATTTATTTTCAGCTTTTCAAATAAATATTGACCAAAGAGGGCAATAAACAGGGCTCCTGCACCATTGGACAAGCCAACCCTTCCCCCCATTTTGGATGCATGAAAAACATTGGCACAATTCTGTTGATTTCAGTGGGGTTATGCCGATTCACACCATCTGAGGATCTGGTCTATTTGTACTTTCAGCACAGAGGTAAAAGTAAGCCAGTACAGTACGGCACGGAATACCAGCAAGAGCTGGTACACAGCTGACCATACCGGGAGGGGTCAGCTTCCCCAGGCCGGCAATTTAAAGGGCCTATGGCTCCCAGCAGTGTCCAGAGGCCCGGGCCCTTTAAATCACCACTGGAGCCCCGGTGCCGGAGCCCCAGGGTAGCAGCAGCGCGGGCCCGGAGCCCCAGGTTTTAAAGGCCTTGCCCCTTCTGGTTAAGGCCCTGCCCCCCTATTTAGGACTCCAGTGTACCGGTAAGTCCTTTAAGTTACTTTCACCCCTTTTTAAGCAGGGAATCTTGAGCCTCACTAAAGTTTCAGATCTATGTACAACTACTTGCAAAATGGTTTCACAAAAGTAAAGATAATCTGTTGAGGTGGTTATTGCTTCTGCATTCTCGATGTGTAGCATAAGCCTCATAAAAATTACAGTAGTACCTAAGGTTGCTGTAGCAATTACAAATTCTGCCAATTATTCTGAGGGAAACAAAGACACAGTTTGAAAAACCTGTTTTCACAGTTTGTTTAGAGAGGCGGAAGAGCCCATCTGTGGTTGAGTAACTTGAAATACAAAAGGTTTCAGAGTAGCAGCCGTGTTAGTCTGTATCCGCAAAAAGAAAAGGAGTACTTGTGACACCTTAGAGACTAACAAATTTATTTGAGCATAAGCTTTCGTGAGCTACAGCTTGCATCCAATGAAGTGAGCTGTAGCTCACAAAAGCGTATGCTTAAATAAATTGGTTAGTCTCTAAGGTGCCACAAGTATTCCTTTTCTTTTTGAAATACAAAAGGTTTGAATGTGCTCTGACATTCCCATGTATTCCTTTTATATACCTGTTGACTTCCCTTTGTTAAATAACTCAACTCACTTTTCACTTGCTGATATTGTGGGTAGGATATTTCCTTCTATGGTTGCCATTTGTGGCAGATCATCAGATCTCTGAAAATATAGGAACACATCCTTCGTGCACTAATCTGGGCCCTTCTCATTGAGGAATGATTTTCCAGCCCAACTCTATCCCTCCGCTCCCCCCGGTATGACTTACATATATTATAAATACAGTGTTAAAACCAAGCTTGCCCAGTATGATCTTTAAACCTAGGAGAGGTGTCAACCTAGGTGCCCAGTAAATTATTTGGTGCCAGAAAGTGGGGGGAGGCCTGTATGTATTTCTTTGACAAACTGCAATACACATGCAGCTTGCCATAATCTAATTTTGTAACCTACTTTTAATCATATATTTCACAGGATCAGAGGGGGGGGGGGGGGGAGAGAGAGAGAGAGAGAATCTATATTCAATATTTTTTTTATTCCATAAACAAAAATCAGACCTCACCCCAAGAGAAATTTAAGTCAATAACTTATGATTCTATCCTACAAAGGACCATGTGACTAGATCCACTGACTATTCAATAGGACACTCACGTAAGTAAAGCTATTCACATGGTCAGGTATTTGCAGAGTTTGGAGTCGGGAGTTCTTTTGTCTATCCATCCATTCATTTTAGGTACTTTTATTGACTACATCACCATAGTCTCTCAAAGCCTCACAATCTGTAATAGATTTATCCTCAAAACACCCTTGGGACATAGGGAAGTCCTATTATCCCCATTTTACAGATAGGGAACTAAGGCACAGAGAGGTCAGATAACCTGCTCAAGCCCACATAGGAAGCCTATGTGAAGGCAATATTTCTTTTGTGTGCATCAAAAGGTTCCAGTACAAATTAAGTATCTGCCAGACTGCACATTTGAAAAGTCTCATTCATGAAAGAGGAGAGCAAAAATAAATTGACAAAAGGTATGAAAGGAGTTTTGTTCTTAGTTGCTTTGATTTCCTCAAACTAAGACAACTGAACTTTGTTATGAGAATTAATAGATTTCCTCTGCCCTCTAGCACCATCTACTGGTTCAGTTATGAACAGTTACATCAATTCTTTAAATACTGTACAGCTGCCATGGCATTTTTTCACTTAATTACCTTTAAGAGGAATCAAGTTACAGAATAAAACAAATATTTAAAATACACTTATAAAATGTACAGCACACACACATATGCATCAATTAAGAAACATGTATAGTTCAGGTTTGTTCTGATTATCAGTTCACTTTAAGTGAAATCATAGGCCTATTGAAGTCAATGGGAGTTTTGCCATTGACTTCAATGGGGTCAGGATTTCACTCTGTGACTTCAGTGCAAGTTTTGTCTGAATATTAATGGATTAGGACTGCAGGATGAGTCTATAAATGTAAACTGGGAGCCAAAAATATACAATGCCATGTCAAGAACGTTTATAAATAATGTGAACTTGATTTAACAATGTTTTAATACCAAACACTATATTCAAGACAGACAAAGTCTCTTTTTAAGTTAGTCATAAAGTTCCAAATGAATTCAGCTTGCTAGACATGGTTATTTAGCCATTATATGGATACATCAGCCATAAGCATTCTTCTTATGAACTTCAGCCCAAACCACTAATCGTATGATTTAACTTAAGAGTTGGCCAAAATGTCTGCATGCAAAGCAAGATGCCGGATGCTAGGATTTCCGGAATAAACTTTTTATACTCTCTGAAACTACACTGAAGTCACTCATGAGCAGTCAAGACCATTCTAAAGATTTT
This sequence comes from Natator depressus, assembly GCF_965152275.1. Taxonomy (NCBI): domain Eukaryota; kingdom Metazoa; phylum Chordata; order Testudines; family Cheloniidae; genus Natator; species Natator depressus. The sequence goes on along the minus strand of NC_134235.1, from coordinate 164,062,190 downwards.
ATATTTAACTATACTGAATAATTGATCGTTTCTGTACTTCTGATTGCCAGGAGTATTCATCCTCTAAAGCTGCTTGAAAAGCAGGTCTTAGACTTGCAACTGGAACTTGATATATTCCTAATGATATTTCATGAATATGGAACATGGGCAAGCATTTAAAGTGACAGGTAGCATTTTGGATAATTTGCAGAACTAATTTCTGAGGAAGATTCATGCCAGTGGGATGGACAACTAGAATAAAGAATTAAACCCAAGAAAGGTGAAGGAGTAAAGATAGCTGTCAGAACTAGAAAACTCTAGTGATCTGAGCTCATTACTGACCACAGGCCTGCCTAGTCCTCTGGAGGACACAGTTCAGAGAGTTAATAATGGAACATGAGATGGTCCAAAGATATAAAGACTGGCTGCAGGTCAGACACAAAGGGCCCAATTCAGAAATAAGTTTAAGTGTACTTAAAACAACAACAACAACAAAAAAAAGAACACTGTGTAAACTACATCAGTTTTAATTCTAACTTCTCCATGGCTTCTCACCATGGAGGCATGACAGAGGCACCTGTGTGCCAGGCTGATCCACAGCTGCTGGAATGTCTATTGTGGGCTGGACAGAACAAAGTGCTCTCTTGTGCTGGAGGACTGGGCATCATACAATGACTCCTGCCCCAGGAATTCAGAAAGGTAACAATGTAACTTTTACTCCATCCTCTCTCTGAACACAACTTAGAGCCAGACCAGAGGATGTGGGTCAACATCTTCCTAGATATAGACGGAGGATTTTAAGCATTTATAGTTTGACAGTTGAATTTTGCTTTCTCAAATAAGCAGCTAAATTCAATGATATTTGAACATAGTCTTGTGCATTCTAAAGCATGGAGAAATTGATTAAATGGTAGTGCTTCTAAATGTCAGTCCAGGGCAGATACTGTAAAACCTGAATTTATACTCCTATTTCTGGTCTAACTTATACAGCCAGAACTAATATGGCAGATTAGATTGTGGTGCCAATTTTTCTCAGTGTTAACCTTATGTCCTAACAGCATTACTCTAAGTCATTGTCTGTTACCATGCTTAGTCACTGTCTCACTGGGTTGTGGATGGTGAGGAGGTTTCTAGTGTGAGCCAGCCCTAGAAGTGTTCTTAAAATGTACTACTAAAGCTGGTTGGAAAATGGGCTTATTTTCTGAGGCAAAATTCAACTTTCAAATTTCAACAGCGAAAAGTAAAAAACCAAAATATATCCATTTGGAAATGCTGCTCTAATGTTTCATGGAAGTTGTAATTCAGTTCTCATACTCCCATTCACAGCTATAGGCAAGGCTCCCTAGTTGGATTTAATCTCCCATGGAGCATCATGGTTAGGGTGACCATATTTCCCAATGCTGAATACCGGACACCTGGTAAGAGTTCAACTGCAATCAGTCAGAACTATGCAGTACAAATGTTCAAATTAATATCAAGTTGACTGAGCCCATTAAAAAGAAATACTGCGCAGTTGAATTTTTATTTACTTTCTTATCTTTAAGGCTTTAGGGTTCACAGGGGGAGGGGTGACACACACACAAGCCTGTACACCTCTCTCATGCAGGGGAGATGACTGACCAACCTGACCCTCTCTGCCTAGTGCTCTCTGCTCTCCATGCCTGGCTGGGCCCCTGGAATGGATCCACCTCTTCTGGTACCTGGAGCCGCGTCTTCCTGAGGCAACACATGGGGGGCACATATCCCCTCCCCCAGATTTCTGCCAGGATTCATACCAGAATGTGGCCAGCAGCCGCCTTTCGGCACTGTATGGGACGGGAGCTGCTTCCAGCTGCAGGGGAGGATGAGGGAGGGAGGGGGGGGAAGGAATGACCTGGCTCAAGTCTTTGCAGAGCTACTTTTCCTTCTTTCCCACTCCTCCCGGCCAGAGAGGTGGCTCAGAGAGCTGCACTCACCAACCACCGCACCGCGTAGCCAAGGCCAGTTGGAAACGGGACAGGGAGCCCTGCTGGCCAAGAGCTGGCTCACAGCAGGGGCTACGCTGACAGACCAGCATGGGGAGCAGCTGGCCCCACACACACTGCATCTTTGCTGCACCATCAGCCTTGCACACCCACCCCACTGTTAGACACTAGGCCCCTCCCCCACTCAATGCTGATGGGCAGGTGGCTGGCGAGCAGGGATCCGGCCAGCAGCAGGACCCACCAGTACTGATGGGGGCGGGGGAGAGACCAAAAAAAATGGGACAATTTGCCCGTTTTTAAGAAAAAGTCAGGACACCTGTAGGAGGTCTTAAATACGGGACATCTGCTCGCCCTAATCATGGTCTACTATCATACTGCGGGGAGGTATTGCATTAAAGAATACCTGGTTGTAGTACATGAGTAATAGTTCAATTGGGAAGTCAACCCTATCCCATAGAGAAGAAAGGGGACATAAGCAACTGAATTACAACTCCCATGAGGCATCACAGTGGGATATCTGAAGAAAAATATTTCAGTTCTTTTTTCTAAATAAAAAAATCAACATTTTTTGCATTTAACTGAAAACCCACTTGTTTGAAAAAACAATTTTGACTGAAAATGTTCAGCCAATCCTACCAGATATTTCCTGTGAACTATTCTCAAATAAAAGGCAGCATGCAGTGTTGTATTACATGGCATCTCCTGATGGCCTAGGAAGTTATTCAGATCCCCAGCCTTCAGAAGGCAGCTCCTTTAACAAGACAAGTTTTGTTTAAAAAACAAACATTTTCTTCAATGCATTATATACAAAACATCTTCAACAGGAGGATATGACAGTCTTCTCTTTAATCCACAGATTATGGGAAGTGCAAGTATGTACAAGTACTACTTGTATGTGCATTGTCTCATGGAGAAATGTGTTGTAACTGTGGCCATCAGAGTAATATCGCCTTTTTTTTCTTGCCACATTCTCTCCTGTGTAGGACTGAGTGCCATAAACCAACTGACAGTGTTTAAAGAACTATCTTAGTACAATCACGTCTAGGTGGGGGACTTAGAGTAGGATTTCTCCTGAGCTGTAGCAATTATAACTTGAAGTCCTTAGATAATGTGTTGCCTTTGCTGACAAAAATAATATAAAGCAGAGATTGATAAGAAATATTGAATATTGCTAAGTAGGATTAGGGCAAAAATAAATCTTTGCTCAGTGACCAGGGTGGTCTACAGATACAGGAACTTCAGGCTGTCCTGAGGGCAGCTGCATGCTTAGTATGAAGTCAGGGTTCTGAGTCCACATTTAGATACCTAATTACTCAGCATAATTATAAAAAGTGCTGCATATTCAACACTTCCCATTGACTGCAGTAGGATACTCTGCAGGCCACTTGTTCAGGTTTCTACATACAGACTTAGAAAATTAGGCACATATTTTTAAAGATCTTGGCCTGAGTGTTTGCTTGGGCCTGATTCTTCACAACAAGTCAATAAGTTCTCAGCATAGAACTTTAGTAATCTTTTCAAAATAATAGTAAGTTTAACATATTCAGAGAAGAGGAGGGTAATATTTTTCTTTATATAAAGACACTAGTCAGCATTACCCGGGATAGCGTATCTAGCACAGCAACAGATCATAGGGTAAGTACAAAGAACGTATTTTACTCTTACCTAAGTGTCTGATGATGTTGGGAGAGTTTATTTTTTTAATTCTGTCCTTAGCTTCTGTGCATATGAAGCAGGGCATACCAGTTGTGAGTACCATGCTCTCTGATGGGCAGCAAGAATCTGGAAGAGAACGGCATCTGGTCAATTTTCAGCATGTGCCCAACAAGCAACACAGAGCTAACGAACATTTTAATGGCAAGCGAGTCACCAGCAACAATTCATATATTTCACATTGCAATGATTTTTTAAATGATTGGCTAAGACACATTGATAAGTCACATTTTATTGACCCTGTTAAAACACACATGCTTGTGCAGTACATTAATAAGCGTCTATTTCACAAGTTTTAAGACTTTAAAACAAGCCTTAAACTAGAGACACGTTGAAAGATGTTTCTGTTTCCAGTGTGCATTAGTTTTGAGTTACGGTGGTTGTGGGAATTGTAACTTAGAATTTCATGATTTTTATACCAAACGAACAAAACCAAACCACTTAGCCATATCATTGTATTAACCCTTATGGCACAGGCTTATCAACATTATCTTGGGAAGTGGCCATCACTTAAGATTTCTGCTGGGGATCTTAAGGGTACTATGCTGGGGAGGAAGGAGCGTTTCTGAAAGCTGGAAGGTGAGTCAGGTTGGAACCCTTGGAAGCGATCAGCTCAATCTGACTGGCCTACTCCGGCCTAACTTCCCAGAGTGACATGCCTACCTCTGCTGTTGTTTCCTGACCTGTCCCTCATATAAGGAAGGAGACTGAAAAGGAAGATAACTAGAATTTCCAGTGTGAAGGGCGTGGAAAAACTGCCACAGACCTGACAGGATGCCGGAGTAGGGATGTGGGGCCATAGAGAGTGGGAGGACAACAAGAGGCAGTCAAGCTCACTGGTAGGGAGATGTGCATGTTTTGGTGGTTTCCAGAGTGTATAGAGGAGGACTAAGGAGATGGGAGGGTCTCATTCTGTTGAGAGGGAGAAGAATGTAACAGTGAAGGCAGAAAGCTCCTGCTGTAATGTAGGGGAGAACAGGCAAAAGAGCACTCAGTAAAGAGCACTAGAGATCTGTGGTGCTCTTACGGGTAGTGTAGCATGTAATCTGTATATTAGTATTTTTTGCGCTAGAGTTGGTCAGACAACCCCCATTTTGCCTATGAAAATTTGTATAGGAAAAAAAAAATCAATTTTAGGAGGTTTTTTGGGGTGTTTTCAAAAAAGTTATTTATTGCATTTCAAAGTGACTTTTTAAAATGAGCCTGTTTCAGCTTAAAATGTCATTCTGTTTCAGTTTTGGAAACTGAAAAATATTTTTCCTCCTCCCACTTTGTCATTCTGGAACAAAGGTGGTGGAGATGGTACGAGGGCATGAAAGAAGGGAAAATTTATGCATTTCTAAACATAAATGTGGTAGCTTTATGAGAATACTATATATATTTTATTTATAAATAAAAAAACACTGTATAAATAAATACTGCAGGTAACCTTCAAAAGCCATTTCATTTACTAACTCCTACTCTGACTAAAATCTTTCCAGCAGCTAAAATGGGGGGATTGCAACTCTTACTTTTTTCAAATTCAATGGCAGGATCATGAAAGCAGAGATAGGAATGCAAAACATAATTCTTGGGAACATGACCTGTTTCTGAGACAAGATGCTTAGTGGCATCATGTAATGCCTCTGCAAAAAAGTTACTGTGGCCTCTATTTCTCCATGCCACTACCAATGCAATGATAAATATCTCGGAGAGAAAAGAAAATGTACTTTACAAGAGATGGAGTTTATTTTAGAGTTTTAATATAGATTTTTTTAAATACATTTCTTCTACCTAAGAGAGGCATGGATTGTCTAGACAACCCAGGCAAAAATCACCTCCAAAACTAAGGTGATTATCCTTATCCCATTTTCCAAACTAAGTTTGCTTTTCTCTGCTTCCCTTCCCACTTTGAAGGGCCTCTCTGGCTTTCCAAATGCCTTTGGCATTTCCCTTCCCAGGGTGGATTAAAGGAGAATACAGAAATCTGTGCCCTGAAGGGAATGGGTCCATAGCCCCATGAAGTTTACATCCAAGGACCCATGGGAATGGGAACTACCGTTTTAGAGTGCTGGGTTTTGCCACAGCAGGAGACAGCACTGGTAGTGAAGGGAGACAGGAGTGCTGTGATCTCTTGTGCTAGAAAAAGTCTTTGGTTTGCTAGGAGCATTTGGGATTAATTGGATACAGAATCTAATCTCAATCCCTCATTTCCCCTGAATCTCTTGCCCAGAACAGGGGCCCTGCCCACTTCCTTCATGGAATTCCACCCTTCTCCACCGAGACCTCCCTCCCTTCCCTGATGTTTTGGGACTCTAGCTCCTCAGTTTTCTTCCCATCACTGTCATGCCCTCCCTGCTTTCTCTATAGCTTCCTTATATTCCACAAGGATTTACTAAAACATCCCAGAACCTTTCCTACTCAGATGGCCTTTTCTCTTCTGATATATCAGGTCCATTGAGATGGACCTTCCTTTTATTACTGAGTTTACGTGCCAAGTTTTATACAATGATTCTTCTATGTACATGTAATTGCTATTTCAAGAAAAATGGAATGCAAATGCTATATTTAGATCCTATATTTAGTGGTATATGTGGACCCCTGATCCCAAATTGTGGCCAGTGGCCATTACCACAATAGAAATACTAAGTAATAATGTTACAGGCCATGGCACTATGGGCAATTACGAGACAGACTCCTGGTATTAATCATCTATTATCCAATAATCAATACAGTATTTTACTGCAAGTGGCCAGATAATGAAAACGCAGCACACAGTACAGAAGAAGAATGAATGGAGCCACAGAATGCATTTTGAAGAACCAAATCTGCAAAGTGAAAAAAGTTCTAATGTTTATAGCTTTCACAAGTACAGTCTTCAACTTTAATTTGTTATTATACTAATGTTTCAGCTGGTAGCACATATGCCTCTGGCACTGTAGGCCATCAGTTCAAATTACACACCTGGACTTGGGATCTTAGACCACGGTGACAGTGCAGTACTAGGTGGGGCTATGCTATCCTCTTATAGAACACTGAACTGAAATCTTTTCAGCTGATTCCAAGTAGGGCTAGATGACACAGCCTAACTAGCATCTCCTCCACTACTACCAGTGGACCAAAAGTGGGAAGAGTGCTTAAAATTTCCAGCATAGATGCAGTCCTAAGGCGGCTGTAGTAAGAGTAACACTAGAGTACGTTAGTAGAAGTAAGCGGAATGCCTGATTCTTACTTCACACTAGCTGAGACTCTGAATAACTCCAGTGAAGCCAATGCATTTACAACAATGTACAACCTGTCTCTATGAGATCAGAGATGTGAAGGCAAATGAAGCCAACCAGGAAAAAAAAATCCCCAGGAGCTGCTTTGCCTGTCCATTTATTGACTGATTCAGAAACTATCAAAAGGTTTAAAATACTTTGCTTCTTTAGTCAGCCCCAGCAGTCCTGTTACTGACACACAAGCCAAAATAATCAGAACACAGGTGATGTGAGCCACATAACTCCACCAGAGTGGTAATACTTTGCATCCATGGAAGACTGGTAGCTCAAACAGGTTGGTGTGCTCGAAATAGCAGAACAATGAGAGATACCTGCTTAGACTACATGTATTAAGTATTTACTAGCAACTGGAAAAAAATCCATTTGATTAACAAAACTGTTTTGAAGGTTTTAGACCATGAGTTTAGTTCTAGGCTGGTTTTCTACTTTGTAATTATTGAAAAAAATGTTTCTTCTAATCAACTAGTGAGAGAATATGCATATAAAAGCTGATGAGTAGTCAGAGCAGAGATCATGGCTTTCTTTTGGAGCAGGTTTGTTATCACAGGAGCTACCATCTTCAAACCCACTGGGGCTCCTGTCAGAGAAACAAAGGCTTTCTTTCTTATTCCTCTCACTGTAGTTTCCAGAGGTGCTGCTTTGACTAAAGGAGTCCAGCATACCAGACTGGTATGTAAAAATGCACAATTACATGCAGGATGATGTATTTCAGTACCTTGGCTGTGCATTCATATTTTGGGACTGTCAAGGTTCCTCCCCCACTCTGAACTCTAGGGTACAGATGTGGGGACCTGCATGAAAACCTCCTAAGCTTACTTTTACCAGCTTAGGTTAAAACTTCCAAGGTACAAATTAATTTTATCCTTTGCCCTTGGAATATCCACTGCCACCACCAAACTCTAACTGGGTTTACTGGGAAACGTAGTTTGGACACATCTTTCCCCCCCCCAAATCCTCCCAACCCTTGCACCCCACTTCCTGGGAAAGGTTTGGTAAAAATCCTCACCAATTTGCATAGGTGACCACAGACCCAAACCCTTGGATCTGAGAACAATGAAAAAGCATTCAGTTTTCTTACAAGAAGACTTTTAATAGAAGTAAAGAAATCCCCTCTGTAAAATCAGGATGGTAGATACCTTACACGGTAATTAGATTCAAAACATAGAGAATCCCTCTAGGCAAAACCTTAAGTTACAAAAAAGACACACAGACAGGAATAGTCATTCTATTCAGCACAGCTCTTTTCTCAGCCATTTAAAGAAATCATAATATAACACATACCTAGCTAGATTACTTACTAAAAGTTCTAATACTCCATTCCTGTTCTATCCCCAGCAAAAGCAGCATACAGACAGCCCCAGACCCTTTGTTTCTCTCCCTCCTCCCAGCTTTTGAAAGTATCTTGTCTCCTCATTGGTCATTTTGGTCAGGTGCCAGCGAGGTTACCTTTAGCTTCTTAACCCTTTACAGGTGAGAAGATTTTTCCTCTGGCCAGGAGGGATTTTAAAGGGGTTTACCCTTCCCTTTATATTTATTACAGGGACAGATTCACTTCTGGAGTGAGGCCAACGAAGATACACCTTAGGATATATTGGCCCATTGTATCTTTGCTAATCTTTCAAAGGCTGTGATTCACACACTTTCTATGCATTTCAGTGCGTTCTTTATTTTTGTGCAACACAATGATACACAACACTGAAAAAAATTCTCAATAGTCTTACTGCACTTTTCATTTTCCATTTTTAAGAGCACAAAGGTACCAGTTCAAAGCACTTAAAGTCATTGCATCTGCACAAGTGTTTTGCTGAACTAGGGCCTTAGTATTTATTAAAGATCCTAGAACAAAAGCACTAGAGACCAAAATCATCTTTGCATATGCAGCACAATTACAATAGGGGTAGTTAATAGGCAGTCACAGGTCAAATCCGGACTGCCAGACACTTTTGAACAAACCCCAAAATCTTTTTATTCACTTATATTTTCTCTGGAGTCTGGACCTTGACTATTTCTTGACCAATAAATTTGGACCTTGACAAAAAATAATTGGCTACTCCTGAATTGCAGCCTGGGTAGCAGAAACGTAAGCTTTCCTGTATTGCCCTGTGTGACAGGGTTGGGTCTCACCACTGCAGCACCTCCTGTTGGTACCTCTGGGAATTAGCTCAGTCCATGTGGAGCGCTCTCCGCTGGTGGTGTCCCATCCATCTCTCGCCCTCCATTGGTGTCTGGACCCACATTGCTCCCTTCTCACACGGTCCTTTTTAGAACACTGTCCTCCAGCAGTGCCCCTAGTCCACACTCACCCCCTTCCGGGGGGGGGTAGGGGGAAATAGGTTAAAGTAGTCTTTCCGCTTTGTCCCAGCCACAGTGGCCAACCACACCCCCAAAGTGTGACCCCTTTTGGCAGGGGTCTGGTGCAGTCCATGATGGCCACTCCTAATGGCCAGGGTAAGTGCAAGAGGGGGTACAGGCCCGCCCTCTACTCTGCCTTCCTGCCTGCCCTCCTTCTCTCCCTCAGCCATTTCCCCTTGTGCCCCTTTGCACCACAAAGGCACTTTCCTCAGGGCCTGCAGCCTGGCAGGTACCAGGTTGGAGTTCCCTTCTGCTCCCCCAGCCTGCCCAGTACTACGCTGTCCCTGGTGCTAGTCTCCTCACACAGAAGACAGACCTTCAACCTCTGAAGACCTGGGAGAGACTGCCTGCCTCTTGCCTGAACAGCCTTTATATAGGGCCTAGCCTGGCCCTGATTGGCTGCCTGTCTGTGCAGCTGCTCTGGCCTGCTGTAGCCCAATTTGGCCTGAGGGTGGGGCACCGCCCCACCACACCTGTCAATGTACCTCAGCCACGACCTGGAGGGAGCATCTCTGAGGACAAGAAGGGAATTCATTTTCCATGTCCATTCAGTAATTGGGTCTCATCTGAGACTGAGATCAAGGATGCTTGTTAGTGTCAAATATGGTGGTGTGTGTTTTGTTCAATTGATGTGGACATTTGTCCCTGAGGAAATGGGCTAACAGCTCCAACTCATTTCTCTTAGGTGACTGTAAGAGCCATCAGGTGGCAATCACTTTTGATTAGAACTAGATATCAACTGGCAACTTACAGATAAAAAGCAATTTTGGTGTCATTTTCAAGAGACCTAAGGGAAGTTAGGTGTCCAACGCCCATTGAAAGCCAATGGATTTTGGGCACACCAACTCCCCATAGGCCCATTTGACAAGCTCAGCCTTTATGACATCTCCCATCGAGCCCTACTGCAACATGTTTAATTTTTAGTAGTTTCCTAAACTACCATTAAACACTTTGCTCATTTGGAAAACAAAATATTTAAGATAATGGGTATGAACCCTTCATATGTTCTACCAATGACATAATACAGTTAGCTTTATTAGCTATGCATTTTGTCTGTATGCATGTGAATATCCTTAGAAGTTGACATATGTTTTCTCTTCCAAGTCACTGACATGACCAGTCTGGGCAGGAAAGATAAGATATATTGGTGCAGAGACTGTGAAGACTATACAGACCTAAAGTACTATACACTGAAAACAGACTGATTTAATAAAAAAGTTACTTTATATGGGAAAAAGAGGACTAATGTATATATTACCTCAGTAACATTAACCAGAGCAAACATTATACCATTTAGAACCACTATTCCAAAAGAACAAAAAACTAGAGTAGAAATCCATGCAAGACTAAACAGTCAAAGATCCAAGAGAGGAAGGAGGTCAGTAAAAACAGAAAAGAAACCAGATAATTAACTGCATGTGGTTTTGGCTATCCCTACATACCTCATATTTCTTCTTGCATGTTTCTTTTCCCTGTGGTCGAAATTTTGCCATGGTAAGGAAGATTCAGAAATAGGTTCCTCAGCTAATAAAACATTTTGATGAGCTGCATTGCACATTTACACATAAAAGGTAAATAAGATGGATTTCTCACTGTGGCGACGGGCCATTTCAGGAAATGCAGTGAGCAAAATATATTGTCCTTTGCATTTGAAAGTTACCATATAAACAAAATCACCACTGAAACTGGTGAAAAAGCAATTGGATCTAGATTTTTTCCTGGTAAAATAAGTGAATACAATAACTTCTACAACTTTAATTTCTCCTGCTGGATGTTCTTCGCTGAAATGGTGTTTTGATGTTGCTGCCATGGTTTGTGTTCTGCCATTTGATTGTAGCAAAAATTCAAGGTTCAGTACAGAGCCTGATTCAGCAGCTTTCCAGACCAGAAAGTCAACAGATTTCCCCAAATGATGATTTCCCTGAGGTGGGGGAAATCTGTATTTTCCCCAGGATTTGAAATTAGGGAGGGTTCAAATTTATTAGGGGGAGGGGTGAGACCAGGCAGGCGAAGGTGGGTTGCATGGCACCACAATAAAAACTGAAAAAATGTTTCATCACCACCATTTTGTTAGATTTAACTCCTATTTTAAAATCATCATCACACAAATTAAAGTTAGCTACACAAGCCTCCTACATCTACAGTCTTCTTGGTTTCTTGTTGTAATTTTGCACAACTCTGTTAATGAACTTCTCGAATGCAGCACGTTCATCTTTGAAGGCTTGTCATGTGTCCTGTACTTCCAGTCCTTCATGATATATTCATGATCCAGCAAAAAGAGAAACAAAATTCTATTCAATGAGGAAAAAAAAACGCTCAACTGTAGCTGTTGTGACTGGGAGTAACATGAGATGAATTCCTACTCCTTTCCTACCCCAGGAAACATAGCACAAAGATTGGGTCAAACCACTAGTGATGATAAAAAAGTTGTAGTCAAATCTTCATTCGTTCACCATATGACATTCGACTCGGTGTTCAAATTCTCTAGTCTGTCCTGATCACATGCCAGCCCCATTGCTGGTAGTGCCTAACTCCATTTAGTGGTCGGTGTTTTCTAAAATAGACATCTGTAAAAGCTATGTAGAGGTTGAGTAAAATCCAGAAGTAGCTATTGTAGGTTTGTAAGATCTGTGTACTTTTTCAGCTAGCTTAACAAACACTTCTTGTACTTTTCACTTAAGGATTCAATGCAAGTGCCTTCATTAGCCAGCTCCTGGACTGAAGCCTTTGCTTCTTCAGTATGTTTTCAATGGATCTCCCTCTAATTGATCCAAGTGTAGCTTCTATTGCTGGTCCAAGATCTGCTACAACAGTAGGAGATGCCTGGATGGCACTGTTTAATGACCCAAGTAGTTTTATCAGTAGACTTGCAAGAGAGAAAGAATGGCGATAGTCTTCTCTGACCTTAGTAGCAAAAGTAGTCCACCAGCTTCACTACTTAGATCCACCCCATCTAGGTAGGTACTTTCCAAAGCCAAAGACCACTTGCAGTAATTTTAAGACAATAGCCAAGGATCACTCATGAGAAAGCCAGCGGGTTTTCCAGGTGTGTATAGGAGAGATTAGGGTTACACTTATCTCTGAGCAAAGCTTGTACTCCACTATATCTTCCAGAGAAGTTTGCAGCTCCATCAAATGCACAAGTAGCCATCTGTTTGGGGTTCAATTTACAAACATTTAAAACTCTAAGATGTGGGTTGTCACAGATGCAGTCAGTCTTCTATAACCTGAAGGTCTAGAAATGCATCTATTGGCCTACTACTAACATGAAGATAGCCACAATGACCTAATACTTGAATGCACCGATGCAAATGAGCATCAGCTGCCATGTATGCACATTTTTTGAATATGGTGAGAGAGTTCTTCACTTTTTCAACTGCTGAGTCTTTCACTATTGTACTTCATGCTGCTAACCAGTCAGCAGAGTGTCTTGCAGAAAGATATTCAGCATTTGCTGGTCTTGTTCGGAACCAGTGTCCAGCTTCAGCATTAACAAGTGACAATGGACTTAACATTGGATTCCAGTCAGTGGTGGATTAATGATTTTGCTGCCCCTAGGCCCTGAAATAATTGCCACCCCCCACCCCCCGCCCCAGCTCACCTCCAATCTGACTCCGCCTCCTCCCCTGAGCACGCCGCCGCGTCCTGCTTCTCCCTGCCAGTGCTTGTGTGCAAAACAGCTTCGCGAGGGAGGGGGGAACGTGGCGTGCTCAGGAGAGATGGTGGGGCCGGGGTGGGGAATGGGTGGAGTTAGAGCAAGGCCAGTGGCAGAGGTGCGAACCGGTGCAGGGGGAAGCAGTCGCCTCTGGCTGCTATTATAAATTTGCCGCCCTAGGCCTAGTCGGCCTAGGCGTTAATACGCCACTGCCTCCAGTTTGTAGTGTCTTTTGCTTAAATAGAAAGTAGGATACCACAGCCATGTTTGTTTGTGTAAACTGTGTTTGTGTCTCCAGCATTCTCAACAGCCTCATTAAGTACTTCTAAAATTGGCTTTTACAGTAACTGGCAATCTTTTCATGTAGGTTGTTAGCATTGGCTTTGCTGCTAGATCTGGCAAACCAAGTGCCTCCGTTTTTACTGGCTAAATCCATGGTATGCCCACATTTTGAACACTGCGTGCAGTTCTGGTCACCCCATCTTAAAAAGGGTATACTGAAACTGGAAAAGGTACAGAGAAGAGGAACTGAAATGATTAAGGGTATGGAACAGATACCATATGAGGAGAGATTAAAAAGACTGGGACTTCTTAGCTTGGAAAAGAGATGACTAAGAGGATAGGATAGAGGTTTACAAAATCTTGACTGGTGTGGAGAAAGTGAATAAAGTAGTGTTATTTACTCCTTCATATATCACAAAAGCCAGGGGTCACCCAATTACGTGAACTGGCAGCAGGTTTAAAACAAATAAAAGGACATACTTCTTCACACAACGCACAGTCAACTGTGGACCTTTTTGGCAGGGAATATTATGAAGGCCAAAAATATAACAGGGTTCAAAACAGAACTAGATAAGTTAATGGAGGATTGGTCCATCAATGATCATTAGCCAGGATGGGCAGGGATACAACCCATGCTCTAAGCGTCCTGAGCCTTTGGTTGCCAGACGCTGGGAGTAGATGACAGGAGATGGATCAATTCATTACCTCTTCTGTTTATTCCCTTTGAAGCACCTGTCATTGGCCAGTGTTGGAAGACAGGATACTGGGCTTAATGAACCATTGGACTGACCCAGTATGGCCGTTCTTATGTAAAAATTAATTATAATATAAAAATATTTAATATAGAAACTCCCCAGGATGGCAACAATGTGAGATAACAACCTTGGCAAATAGTGCCTTTTAAAAATCTTGACCTACTAGGAAATGTATATTTATATAATTTTTCCAAACACAAATCTAGCATTCTGGAGCAAAGTCACTAAAATATAGTCCAACAAAAAAAAAAAGTTCCTTTAATGTGCCCCTCCTTTATCCCTCCACCTCATCCCACTCATATTTGTTGTCCTTGGTCAGTGAAGACCCAGAGTTCAGAGGCACTTTTCTGTGAGTTCACCTCAGACCCTCGGGGGTGGGAGGGCAGAAGGCACTTTCCTTGTTCTTTCAGCCACTCGCTCCAGCTGCTCACTCTGGCTGCTGTTGTTCGTCGTGCCACTGTCCACTTAACTGCTCCATTACAGATGGCCCTGTGCCATTAACTACTGCTGCCACCTGCCACTGTGACCTCTGTGAGCTGGTCTCTTGAGGTTCCACCCAGCTCTCAGCGATTTCAGCTCTCAGTGAGGAAACCTGACTGCTAGTGCAAGCTGAGCTGTCTCTTCCACACAGACTCTGTCCCACAGCAGGTCTAAGCACTTAGACCTGATTATCAGTGATTTCAGCTCTAGTGGTCACTTAAAACAAGAGACTCTATGGAGCCTAATCAGTGCTCTCTCCAAACAGGAGAGAGGGGTAGGTCAAAATGGTGCCGGTGAGTTAGGCAGAGCCCACACCATGAAGCAAAACACCTGTCTTCTCACCCCCCCCACCCCCACTGGGCTCTGGCATCCAAACCCCTTATTTAGCGAGTGTAGTTCAGCTGAGGGTGACCAGTGCTTAGTTTGTAATGAAAGGTGCCACAGCTCAAGCTAGTTTTTTATATGCATCACTAGTGTGGCAAGCCCAAAGGTCCTGGGCCTATGAACTGCCAAGCCTAGAGGTATCAGGGCTCAGCCCTGGCACAAATTAAGCCCTGAGTGTCACCCCCTCATTCAGGACAGGCTAAGCACAAGTCTGCTGCCCTTTACTCATATGTAAGGATAACATTTCATTACCCCCACATTCAATATCAAAGTGATTTGTGACCCAACACCAGCCAAACTTGATCACTTGGGCAACACAACTCTGTCTGCTGGATACCTAGGCATAGTAGGTATGTTCATGTGCATACAGTCTGGTCCTGAAGCTTTTCATCCCCATGCCCTGGCTCATCACTAGCTCTCAAGGGAGAGCTCATTCAGACCTTACTTACAAATCATAATTTGAAATTATAAGGTTGACCACATCACCAAAATGAATGTGGCAACATTAGCTTCCTCACAGTTGTTTTTTATGACAGTCTTTGATCATACTTTTCAAACCTATTCTGCTTTTTCAGGTACAAGTATTTTATCATATATTGCGTGTGCTTTTAAAGTGTGTATTAATGTTTCAATTTCAATTCAAATTTCCAAACAATGACTAAACTGGCAACACGGCATGTAACTAGTTGACCACTGGGGGGTGGGTGGTGTGGGGAAATCTCTGGAGGAAATTCCTCAGAGACTGAGTCATGATACCTGACTCATATGCCAACCCTTCCTGGAGTAGGAGGCATATCAAGGACATTCCCAAGGGAAGGAGAAACATAGCCAGTGCATGCCTGTGCTCTGGCAATCCCCAGCAGACGGATGGCCACTGTGCAGGTCAGAGCTATGGGTGCTTCTCTTACTGCATTTTTTGTTGTTGAATCATGCCAGTTTTGAGCATTATCCATGCCCTCTACTGAATGTATCCAAGATTCTCTAGTAGCTTTACATTGTTCTCCAATGTTGACCTTGTTGATCCTCTAAGAATAAAAAAAGATATTAAATAGGATCACAATAAGTTAGCTATAGAAAATTAGATTAGCTGCACACAGAATAGGAGCTATTACCTCACTGAAGCTGAAAATCACCAACAGCAATAATGCCACTGGAAATAATGACTAGTGTTCTGAGCATTCCACTTGTCATGAAGGTGTCTATGAGACCAAGTTCAGCGATATACGCTAAACTCACAAAAAAACTAGATAAAAATGTTTGAATTGATTTCATTGTTAACATTTCCAGCATAACTAAGACACTGATGTGAATGATATACAATCTAAACTATTTAGCTATGAGTTTCAATACAAATTCATCCACCTTTACTTTATAGTTTAGCCAGAATGTGTGGCTGGAAAAAGAATTTGAAGTTTTATTCATTTATATTTATTGAGCACCTATCCACAGCTCTTGATAAATTGACCTATTATATAAAAAACACACAGAAGTTCAAATAGATTCATATTCATACAAACTCCTCAGTTCACCCTAAAGAAAGTCGCCTCTTTCAGTACACACAATATCCACAAAATTCATCATCCATTGTAAATAAAGGTTCTCTCTACAATCCCCTGCTAGATCAATCCACCCACTCATGGAAGGTCTCAAAAGCAAAGAAATAGGGCTTGTACCAGGCTTTATAGCTTGATGAATCAAAGCTCTGGTTAGCCCAAGGAGAAGAGAAGTAGTGCCAGAGTTGACAGCCCTTAACCTTATGTTGTGCCATCAACCCCCTACTGTTTGATCTGAGATATAGCAGTATCCCAAAGCATTCAAAAATCCTGAGTCAAGTACTAAAAATGAGATTTTTTTTTAAAAGTAATGCATTTAGGGTTCATTTTGATTTCTGAGCCATTAGACTGCATGGGGATCAGGTTTTTAACCTTTTCCTCCACAACCCATGAGGATGAGATTTTGTAAAATTAAAAGAAGAGATTCTCAGAAACTAATATGACTGCAGGAACTGGGGCTTTTAGAAAAACACCACATATCGTGAGACTCACAATAAAATCATGAGAGTTGGCAATATACATGCAGTCAATTCAAGAATTTCAGCTGATCACAGCAGGAATGGCTTCACATTGAGGTGGTCACTAATGTAGCCAGGACACACACCAGGACTTATGAATGATTAGTTCATTGTTTTCATAAAATAAATTGTTAATAAATGATTTTGGAAAGACAATGGTCTGCAAAGCAGGCTAAATATTTTAAAATAGCATCTTATTAGGGCACTTCAAGTTTAACCCAATCTCTGTGCATCAGTTTCCCCATCTTTTGTAAAGCACTTTGAGATCTACTGATGAAAAGCACTGTATAAAAACTAGATATTATGGGCAACTGTGGCTTGATTTTCGGAGCTGTTCAGCACCCACAACTCCCATTTCAGCAACCATTCCTACCTCTTCTTGTTTCAAGTGAGCCAGCACAGTATTGAGACACGTGTATGATAATAGCAAGACCAGACAAATGGTGAGTCTCTGTGTGTGACTGAAGCAGCTACAGAAAGGGTGGCAGCACACTGAACTCCACATGTGAAAATCCTCCAGGTACTCTGAAGTTGGAATAAGAAAAGCTAACACAGAAAACAAATATTCTAGTAGTTAATAAACTAAAGGATTCATGGCAGTATATTTGCTTTCATAAAGCATATTTAAGAATCAGTGTCACCTAGTAGAAAAAGCACTAGACTGGGACTCAGGAGACCTGAGTTCGAATTCTATTCCCATTTCTGCCAGTAGCATGCTGGGTGACTTCAAGCATTTTACTTGAGTCTTAGTTTCCCCTTGTGTAAAGCTGGGATAAACCTCTTTGTAAAATGCTTTGAGATCAAGAACTTTGTTCTGAACAAAATCATCCTGATTTATAGTATGCCTTGAAATTCACGGATTGACATTTCAAATACCCCTCAAATTAGAGGTGTGCTATTTGGGCCTGAAGCTGCGATGGAGTGCTGAGCGCCCTCAAATCTCACTGCAATGAAAGGCCCTTGCTGGAAATAACATGGGTCTTTGCAGGCTATGACTCAGGTGCTCAGGCAGAGCTCTGTAGAGAAATGTTTACAGTATTTGTTCATTCTTGTGATGCTCCAGCTTATTATTTAGTTGGTCCCTTTCACTGACCATTGAGTTTAGCAAAACAAAGGAACAATATGATGCTGACATTCTCGCTGTAAATTACTGAAATAAAGAAATGAAACATCAACTGGTAGATTTCACATAACTCAAAAACTGGGAAACAGCATCATTTTCAAAGTTACTTTTTAGGTTTCTGCTTTCTTTGGTGACTGTTGAACAATTACAATAAGATAAATACTAATTAGCATTTTATAGGTAAAATAGCTATATTCTTATGGCAATGTTTATATGATAAAAAATTAAACCAATGAAATACAATAGAGAAATAATCCAAAATTACTTTAACATTATATACAATGTTTAAACTTTTCTGATCAATGTCTTTAGTAATTTTAAAAGTTTGGAACAAAGTTTTAAAAATTACCATATTTTTATGCTTCAGCTGTGTTCAGTATTAGCCCTGTTGGACTTTTTAACAGTCTATTTAAAAGTTGGTTAAATATTTTTCAAATTTTAAATCAACAGTACACAAGAGCAGCCATTCTGAATCAGACCAATGGTCCATCTAGCCCTGTTAGGTACAGCTCTGCCAAATTCTTGGGGAAGGCACACACCCAGCTGGATTTTTAGGGCATTGTTTGTTAGGTGGCCATCTTGGTCTGGATAAGAACAAGGTGACCTCCATGTTGTGACAGTTTCTTGTTCTCCTATTCTGAGCAAAAGGCAGGAAAGTGAAAAGAGCGGGAATCAGTTGTTGCTAAGTAACCGGTTTCTATATAGAGAAATGAAGGGAGGGGCCGGGGACTCTTGAGCTCTGGAGTCTTTGGGGCTCAGGTGTTTAAAAGCTCTCTCTCTGATGTGGTACACTTTCCACATTGGCTACTGGCCTGCAGTAGCCACTCACGGAACAAGGTCGTCATCTTGGGGTTTATAAGTTATTTTCTTTTGGGAAGCAGACGTGCACTCTCGCACTGGATCTGACCCTAACCCATAGACGCAGCGAGGGATAGGGTGGGTCTGATAGGGTTACTTACCTGTCTTAGACACCTGTGATCCATCGCTGGTGTCCATTGCTGATCTCACCAGTCTGCAGCCTCGCCACTGGCAGTACCTGAAGGAGGTAGAAAAACCATCTTTGCTTTATTGAGTGTCTGTGTGCATGTGTAGGCTTATGTTTCAAGCTCCAGTGTCCTTAATCCATCCCCCTCCTCTTCCTTCCCCTTTAGTAAATAAAGGATTGTGAGTTCATATCTGTCTGGTGGTTTCTTTTATTCCAGCTCTGATAGATGGGCTTAAGGGGGGACCCAGTGGGAGGTATACTGTAAGGCTCCCCAAAGTCTTCTAGTCAGATAGGTTCCCTAAAAATCCTTACAGCCCAGTGTCTTGTCTGCCAACAGTAACCGGTGCCAGGTGCTGCAGAGGGAGTGAACAGAACAGAGCTATATATTTAATATATCTCAACCAAAGCTCACTGTAAAAACTGTTATGTATATTCAATTAAGATACATTTATCTGAGGAGGTTTCAATAAAATAAATGTTTAAATTTAAAATGCTTTAAAGTTAGAAATAACATGAAAAAATTGAAATGAAAATACTGATAACATATTGGTTATCATAAAGGAATGGGAAATTTATAAAGGAGGCATGCACACGCTACTATACAGTTACATAGGGTAATCCAAGTCATTGTCTAAACTTTAGTTTTTTGTGCATTGTAATTTAAATAGACTGATTGACATGAACTAACTATTACCAAATATGATTGTAAATGCTAAATTTAGATACTCCATAGACACTTGTTCCCTCACAAGGGGTATGAAATATAACCCAAGAATAGCTGGGCAAATAAGTTACAGCCAGCAATTTCTTCTGTGATGTTAGTAGTCCTTTTTCCTATTCATAAATTGTCTGAACAGACTGCAATTTTTAAATAAGTTGTTCACTATTCAAAATATGTCACCATGTTTTGTACAAAATGTTTCATCCAACATTTCAGCCTACAGATTCCTCCCCCCGCGCCCCGCCCCGCCTCAAGTTATTCACCATTTGATATTTTAGTTGAGACTGGTCACTTAAGTCATATGATATTGTTTGTTTCCTGACTAGATGACCTGACCTTTATGAACTATTACTTCTGCCCAAAACAAATTTCATTTCATTTTGTTTAGTTATTAACAAATCCTGGTTACAGGCGCACCATTTACTTTTCATGAACATTCATTAGAAAATTTCAGTCATATTAATAGTTGCAGAAAGGGAATAAACAGGAAGTAAAATTAAATCTGAAAGGTTTGCAATTTGTGTGTCTCCATTCATTGAGCCCTAAACCCCAGAAGCACAGGACCAAGACCAATAAATATTTTCACTCTATGTGAATCAAGAAAAGAAGATTCCAAGTAAGTATTCATGGGTCAAATACAGCCTAGACAGACAAAAACGAACATTTTAATTTAATCTAAGTACCTGCAGGCAACTTTTGCATTGGTACATATACAAAAAACCTTTCAACTTTTTCGGGTAGGGAGAGAGTAAAAGAGCACTGGTAAGTTTTTAAACCCTCCCCCCCACACACACACACCTTTTCATCCTTTCCTCCTCATTTTCCACCAGGGAAAAATGGGGAAGGTGAAAAAAAAAAAAAACCCTGAACACAAAATTCTTCCATTTTCTAAAAGGAAAGAAAATGTTGATTGCTTTTGTTTTGCAATTTTCTCATGAAAACTGAACAATTTAAAAATGTTGAATTAAAATTCTGTTTGAAATTTTTCATGGGTGGGGGGAAAAATACCACACACAAAAAACCAAACCATGTTTTTTGACCAGCTCTAGCGTGGAAATAGATCATGTTGACTCTGGATCACTGAAGAATTCTGTGCCCAAAGATCCTCAGCTGTCCACTTAAAATAGTTTTAAGTCTGTCCTGGGCGCGGGAACAACAAAGCAGGTTTAACAGAGCCAAGAATCTGTCCTTTCACAGTAAAACAAATTCCAAGAAAGAGGTTTTGAAATGGAAAAAAAGAAAAAAAAAGAAAAAAAAAAGTCCTCCAACCCTCCCCCCAAACCTTTATAGTCAGATGGATCACCAGTAGGCAAGTTAATGCAATACTGGATCTCTCTCCATTTGTAGAGAGGCCTTTTGGAGGACTTTCCTATGTGGTAATTAAATTCATAATGGAGATCCTAGCCAATGTAGTAGCAAACTCCAAAGAAAAAATAATCATCTTCCAAAGGCCATGTGCTGTGTGAATTCTAACCAGATATTACAGCTTGCCTTTACATTAACATGTCATTATGTCGTTTAAAAAAACCAAACCCAATTTTCTCAAAAGATTCTCTATACATGCTCATGAACTAATAAAGATCTATTGTCATACTCAAACATAATTTAAAATATTAATGTGAGTTAATACTAGACACTTGTCTAGCACAGGAATAATAAGCTTCCTAGATAAAAGACTGACTTGTGTTTTAATCACCCAATCCACAACACAGGAGGAAAAAATTACATTAAGAAGATTCTCTTATTAAGAACACATCATATCAATGATAAAAGTATCTGCTGTTTCTCCCCAGGGAGTGCTGCATTTTTCAGCTGAAGGCACTATAAACAAGGTTGTCAACTATAAAACGTCAACATATGATAACTCCTGTGATGACACTGGAGTCAGTTCAAGGACAATATCATCTTTGTATTTTGTAAATACACCTCTTAAATTTTGATAAGAGATAAGACAGGCACCATTACTTAAGGCCTGAAAGTTCTGTAATACCATCATGCTAAACTACTGAATAAAAACCAACAAACATTCAATACTTTGCCCGAAATGCAAAAGATGCAGAAAACTGTATATATTTTATAGCCATGCTTTGGCTATACTTGGCATGCCATTTCTTCTGGCACCTCATTGACATGGAAATATAGCTGAGCTTTATCTATGAGCTCCTGATTCAAGGCTACAGAGACAGTAAAAGGAAAGCAGAGATAGAAACAAGCAAAATCCATATCTATTATTTAGAAGGAAGCTGAGATTCTAACAATTACTGCAGCACAGATAAGTTACACTCATCTTTATTGTCTTGATGATAGAACTTTTGGGATTCACACTGTTCCTTTATCAACAATAACCTTCACATACTGTTTGCATTCCCTATTTATAGTCATCTGCATCTTCCTAATACCCAGTCAAACTGCTCTCTTACTCTGGTTTTAACTTTACAACTTTTAGCCATTAATCCCATACATTTCACGGTGTTCTACTCACAACTTTACATTACCAAGTTTTGTGCCTTACAATGTAATATATGGGTTTGTTGGCTAAAATACTATAATAATTGGAGGTTAAAACCAGTAGAGTACTGCCTTTTGATGGGGTATTAGCTAGGTAGCAAATGACCATAAAAAGGGAGTACAGAATGTGTGAGAGATTATTGTGGATAAGAACTCAGTGTAACTGGAAATTATTGGCTACTTACCTACAGCAACTTCTAGCATGTACATTTTACTACCTTTCAGCACAAAGGGCCTAAATATCACTGTTGGAGGTGGATACTTAACACAGAAAAGAAATAGATGGAGACATAAAAATGGGAATCAGGTCACAATGATCCAAAACAAAATTACCTGTGAATTTAACCTTTCCATTTTTTTCTTCACACATCAGTCACCCTCTCGCTTAAAAACCATTTGAAATGGCATTTACAATATTCTATCAGCATGCCACTATAGCATAGCCCGACTTTGAAAAGTGACAATAAAATGGTATCATGGGATTCCATTGTTTATTGTATTCCCAGTGATTCCATATTGAAAAGGTACCCAGTTCACAAGAGAAAAGATTATTTTTATAACTACCAGCTCTGTAAACTCAACATGAGGTCAGAGACAATCCAAGCTCTTTCCTTCGGATACATCATCAGTAGTTAGTCAGAACATTTTTGACAAAACAAAGTTTCTTCAGAAAATGCAGATTTGTTAAGCCCGAAATGTTTCACCTGAAACATCTCTGGCCTGATGAACTTTCAGTGAATCCAAGGCAGTGCATCCAGTGTCTGCAGCTCTGGGGCAGGCCTACCATGTGGACTGTCCCGGGGGTAAGAGATTCTGATACTTCTAGGTTCTGCAGCTCTGGGGCAGTCTTCAGACTAGATCTTCTGTGACCCTGTGCAGTCCCACGACTTCCAATAGGTTCACAAATTGGTAGCTGACTGGGACCTCAGCACAAATTCTGTTGATGAGAAAATAAGGAGAAATAAAATGCAATGGACCATCTCTTAGGAGTAAGCAGCAGTGGAACACCTATATTTGTCAATAAACAAAACAGATAGGACTATAAATACATAGAAATTAGATATGCTGAATAAGAAAGTGTCATTTATATTATTACTTTTCCAGAGTGGAGCTATATCTTCATAGGGTACAATTTGGAGCACATGATAAAAAGGTGATTAAAATAATTAGAAGAATCTTCTTCAATCTACTAGTGAAGTTTTATTCTGTGCAAAGCACAGAAGTTTAGAATTCTCAGGGACAAATGTATTCCTCAAGTATCACCCCACTAAAGTCAATGGAGTTACACCAGGGATGAATTTGACTTAGTTTTCATCAATGACCTGCCCTACCACTCTGACTTGTTGCCAATCCCTAACTTGAACCCTTATACATAAGGGCTTTAATAGGACTTCACTGACTCCAAGAGAGCAAAGTTTGGCCAACACCGAGCATTTTTGAAGAGCCTACCCAAAACATTTAAAAGCCTCAGACCACAGTATTGAGTATTATTTCACAGTAAACGATCATTTTGGCGGAGGGGTTTAACCACAGAGGGCTAGACAGTTGGTTATAAAAGCATAACAGCAACTACAGTTTGGCCCAATCGTATGCTGAGTTACTCTATTATATAGTATTTTTAGAGTGTACCCCCCTGTTGTGGGGTAGATACACCCTGTGGTCAGTGAGGAGCTTACGGCCCGATTGCTAGAGTCTCTGATGGCCTAACCCACAAAACCGGAGTGCACGACCTAGCAGGCAGAGTCCTTTTGGCTACCCTTCCTTCCAGGGCAGTGTAACCTAAGTAGTCACAGGGCTGCCCCATCCCCGCAGAGTAGAGCATCAAATCAACAGTCTGAGGTAAGGCAGAGCAGCAAAACAAACACTCCCAGGTTGCTCAGGCCCTCAGATCGGGTAGAGTAGCAAACAAATAGTCTGGGTTGCTTGCGCCCTCGGACAGGGCAGAATAGCAAACAAACAATCTGGGTTGTTTAGGCCCTCAGATAGGAGAAAGCGGCAACTCAGACTCAACAGTCTAGCATTCTAACTCAGGTGAATGGTAGACAACTGCAAGGTAGCCTAAAATGGGGAGAAACTGTCATCCTGGTGTGGGGTTAACAGCAGGAGGTAGGGTGACCCGGGCCCGTCAGCTCCACTGGCAGGGGGTCCCACCACTGGGTCAGCAGAGATCCTATCAAAACATGCTGACAAGTCAACCGGACTAGTATCTATTTCCCTTGGGCTACTTCCTACCTGGTCTCCCAGTACAGTAGTCCATGGGTCTCTGGGGTCATCTGCTGGCAAAGTCCGCAGTGACTAAGTTCCTTCCCAGGTCTCTGCCGGCTGTCTGTTGTCTGCCTGGGGCTTGGTGTGACTTGCCTCTGTGAACCAGGGCTTCTGCAACTCCGTGGGAGCTTGCAATATGTGTCCATCCTTCTCAGCTCACAATATGCATCCTGAGCTGGGCTGCTTCCCTTTATACTCTGTCTCCAGTCTGAGCATGCCCATCAGGGACAGAGAGGCCTGGCTTCCTCAGCCTGCAATGCACAGTTAATCCCTGTGGGGATAGTATGGGGTAGATACAACTCATCATCCCCACCCACCATGTGTGCTCAAGGGAAAAAAAGAGATCCAATTGCTGAGAACCAAAAGTGTGAATTTCCTGACTTTAATGCCAGATAAGTGTTGAGATTTTAACTACACGAATGCAATTTTTGCACTCACTTTCCTTAGTTATATAGAAAAAGAGTATAATGTGACAATAGTAGAGAATTACAGAAAGAGCTGCTTTCTTCTAACACAGAAGAAGGAATTGATTGGAAGAAAGAAAACAGTTTCATCCCTAAAGTTACACACTCTCTGATTCAATGCAAAGAGTCTGCCTAGAACTTTCCTCATCCTAACCTCCTGCCTGCCATCAAACAATATACATTCTCATAAAATCTTGTGCTTAGGACACTGGGCTGGGAGTCAGGGGATCAGGGTTTTTAAACTTGTCTCTGTCAATGACCTGTTGTGGGATGTTGCACAGGCCACTTCACCTCTCGGTTCTCCTTCCCACCATTTGTCTGTTTAAATTGTGGGCTCTTTAGGCAGGGACTGTCTCCCACTGTGTCTACAAAAAGTGCTTTGTACAATGAAGCACTAATCTTGGTTGGTTCCTTTAAGTCATATAAATAATCAGTTGTTCGTTCACATTAACATGTGAAGTACAGAAAAAAACAAATATTTAACATGAACTAAAAACTTTGGAAAGATAATGGCCTCTCACTGAGACACTAGAATAGATTTTTTTTTTTACAGCACCACTGGAATTTGGCAGACATACCCGATGAAACCTCATTGTCAATAGACCTTTTTGACCAGTTCAGCATAATGAGATTTGCAGCAATACAGGTAGCATAGAATGAATCAAATCACCCTCACTACTGCTGGCAAAATTGAAGTGCATTCCACCACCTAGCACCATTACTGACATGGCCATGCTGTGTCTTTCAAAGATAGACCCAACCAAACTAGTAACAAAGCCCCACACTGGGCTCTAAGAGATTAATAGTGTCCTTGGGAGGCTGCACAGGAGGCAACCAATCAGAAAGGGGCTGTGAGGCGCAGCCAGTCAGGGCCCAGCTGGCTCATATAAGAAGGGCTGCACAGCAGAGCAGCTTTACCTCCCTCCTCAACATCCAAGAAGTAACTAGACTGGCTTCTTTACAAGCTGAAGATAGCAAGCACCCTGGACAGAGCAGTGCTGCAGGCAGAGACCCAGGGAGCTAAAGGCAGCTCCTGGCAGGCTACAGGGATCTGCAAGCTGATACCCTGAGGTAAGGACAGAAGGTGGGGTGGGGTGGGGCGGGGCGGGGGGGGGGGGGGAAGTGGCCCAGGGAAAGGTACTGAGAGGTTGGAGGGGATGCAGCATGTGGCTACCATCTACAGGGCCTTGGGCTGGGACCTGGAGTAGTGGGTGGGCCTGGGTTCTGCCCCTCCCCTGCTTTGCCACTGAGGAAGTGGCCAGACAACTGGCAGCAGAAGCCACTGAGGAAAGTAGCTGGACAGGAGACTGTGATGCTGTCCCCCAGAAGGGGGGAGCACAGAGTGTGGCACAGCTGGAGGGCTGTGTCACAAAGAGGATGCTGGGAGTGATGTGGGTCCCTGGAGCAGAAGTGCACCGGCTAGGAGAGCTAATCCCCCGGGACATCCAGTGGGGGTGCTGCAGTGGTGAGTCATACCCCAGCACAGCATACCTCTATAATAACAGGCATCTTTATATACTCTTTGTATTCACAGAAAAGAAAATGAACTATTGACCATGGACTTCTTTTCATGTCATCTGGCTTACATAATTGATGAGCTAAAGACATAAATTACAAAATATATTGATAATGAAATCATTATGACAAATCTGAGTAATTCCTAATAGACTAAAAGCATTGTCCAATAGATCTTATTAAAGAAACACCTGTCCCATATTGGCTACAAGTGGTTCCTTTTGGATATTTTCTTAAGGATCAAGAGTTTAGAGTAAAAAGGACACAATGAATCCATTATTTAATAATGCACTAAGTTCTAACTAAAAAACCAGCTTAATAGTAACACACTAGGGTCAGCTAACGTTTAGAGTGAAACTAGAGTGGATAATGAAGTTCAGGCCTTCTAGGACAAAGATATTCATTTATCCAAAACAAGACCCTCCAACAGTGTTTAGCCAACACCTTTGGCTAACACAGAAAAGATTCTGGGATGTCTAGTCAAGAGAGTTTAATATAAAAGATTTACTAACCCCATAACCCCAGTTTGAGTTTGCTGACATGGGCCAGCTGTGGGTATTATTGTACTGTAGACTTATCTTAAGATATTTAAATATCATAAACTAAGATAGAGGTTGTGCAGATATTTTCTATCTGGAAGTCACTTGGACTTGCTAAATCACTTAATGCCTTTTAGATAACTTTATCCTAGTAAACCTGTTAAAGGGTCTGGTTAATGACTGCTTTGGCCTACTGGCTGGGACATGTTTCCAGTAAAACCTGCTGAGAACAGCTAACTGGAAAAGATGCTGGAGTTTGAGTTATAATATGGACAAGTGTAAGGGATGGCAAACAGTGAGCAGAAGTCGCACTGTTTCAACATTGTAAGTTTGTGATTTGAGCAGCAATGGGATTAAAGGGTGAAACTCAATTAGCCAGTTATTGGGGTAACTGGTTTTATGAATGAATGTTTCATAAATTTGCTTATGAAGTTATATTCATAAAGTGAACAATTAAAAACAATTTCATTGATCAGTTCTACAATGGGAGAGACTTAAGGAGATCAGCACTCATCAGGTCCCTTCCCTCCACCAAGGCTAGCCAGAACCTGCTGTCTCCTGGGTTTCATCCTATCAGCTGGGTGGGAGCTATTTACCCACATGAAGTGCTTTGAGTGCCCCTCTGGTTCCAGGGCTGCTAGCACTGCTGCTGGCTGTGGGGGCTGGCAGGGAGATTTCTAGTGGTACAGTCTCTCAGCCACCCAGCCTGAGGGAGCATTTGAGAGACTCATTAAAGACTCCCTGTGTGTGTGAAGGGGTTGGGGTGGACAGAATACAGACAGCTCTCCGGCTCCCGACCATGGAGCAGCAGCAGCCTGCACAATGGGGAATTTACATTTCCCACCGCCCAAAGCTGAGGGGGAGGGAGGAGCTGCTGTTCCAGCTCCTCCAGGACAGCCCTGTCAACTTCTTGCTCAGCTCACAGCTATGGGCTTTGGGTTCCTCTGCTGACAGTGCAGAGCAGCAGTTCATTTCTGTTTGCACTCCATAGTAGGAAACTCAGGGAGAAGCAGAAGCCCCCTCTGCCCTCCCTAAATGGCATCCTGCTCCCTCTGCCCTGGAAAGGGACCACTTTTACCTGCAGTGGGAGCTGAGCTAGGAATTACAGCTACACCCTGCGAAAGAGCTCATCTCCTGCCTCCCTGCCAAACAGATGATAGTTGGTGGCATAGTATAGCTGATTGGCTGGAAATGGCTTATCCAGCTGCCCTCCAAAGGTTGATGAGGCTCCGGCTAATTTGCCATGGAGCACCCACTGAGTCAGTGCCTATGGGTGTGACAGCAGGTGGTTTGTTTCTTGACAGCAGGGCCTGAGGCAGCAGCCTCCTCCCCCTCCTGAACAGCTCTGTGTCTACTAGTGCCACAAGGTGCTTGCACCTCCATTTGTAACATGTCAACATGTGAAGGTGAGGGGCAGATCATGATGAAATCTGCAGCAAGCATCTTCTGCCTAAATCCAGAGTTTACTTCCCCCCCACCATCATGAGCCGGTTTGTTTCAGGAAAATGAATTTGAAAAAAGTGCTGCAGAAGCCCAGCCCTGCTGTTGGCTCTGCCAAATACACCTCTGCATTCCTATTGGTTGAGCAAAGAATAGCCAGCCCAGGGAAGAGGGGGGGAGAAGAGTGAGCCTAATTGCTTCTGGCTGAGGAGAGGAGTAAGGGAGGCAAGCGGCTTGCCTCCCTCTCACTCTAATGGCTGGTGAGGGAAGGAGGCAGAGAAGGAAGCAGTGTTGCTCCCAGCTAGGGTACGAAACTGGGGGTTGCAGCCCCCTCTGCGCCCGCCCCCCCCCCCCCAAAATGGAGCCCTTGACTGCAAAATGACTCAGTTTCCTGGAGGTCTTTGTGCCTTGAACATTGTTGATAGGAACACTCTCGCTTGACTTGACCAGATTGCATAAGCCCAATAAATAACTGTATCGATCTATTGCTTTCCAATGCCACAGGGGACAACATACATTTCTTAGTACCAGTGAATGACAAATTAGGTCTCTAATGCTCAAGATTTTGTAAGATATACATCCGATTACCCAGTATCAAATGGGGAAGTACTCCAGTACTTGGAATTGTCTTTTTGTTGTGTGTTTGTACAGTGCCTAGCACAATGAGGTCCTGATGCATGACTGGGGCTCCTAGAAACTACCATGTACAAAAACACTAAAACTAGAGAGAGACTTCTATTTAGTGCAGGTAGTCTCAGCTTCACGTGACTTATGGCACAGATATATAATGAAGCAAACATATCTATCTTTGCATTCTCCAGCTGTTGGGGTTGAATTATTGTCCCACTTGCTATAAAATATATCTGCACTACCACCATCTGCTTTGGTTCCCCTGTTTAGAGATACATTGAGGCCTCTGGCAAAAAGCAGTCAGTTTCATTCCATACAGCAGTCATCCCATAGCTGACAATTAAACAATATGCAAAGAAAATCTTAAGATTTTGGCAGCATCTCACAGCAGACAACTTATTGAAGCCCTGCCTGGTTTGTTGCTGTGGAGGCAGCCCAGAATAGAGTCTTGGTCTTTATACCTTCTCTTTTGGCCCTGTTCTGGTAAACAGGCAAGTTAGCCAGTGAAAGTCAGAAAAAAATAAGGCTCACTTCAATACCCAATACTTTAGTGTTTTTTAAATTTAACAAATACACAACTAAAAAGGATTATTTGGGTTTCAGTTATTTGCATGTATATATTGCGTGCAAACCTTGAAAAAATATCTTGCGTCCTCAATTTAATAGCAGATTTCCAGTTACACTAACTAGAGGCTAATCCCAGATTATGAAAAGAAATTTGAAATGATCGATTAGTTACTAGAACTAAGTATTTGGAGCTGCAACACCTGACCACCCAGGCATTTTCATTAGATGAGAATACATTTTCAAAGGCTCATTAACTTTGAAGAAATTGCTTAAATGTCAGGTAGGCAAGTAGAAACATGCTTGCTGAACTTTTGATAGATGAGATATAATTAGGCATACACTGGCCTTAACAATTAAAGCTCATAATATTTATAAGTGAATCAACATTCATCTTCAAAGCCTTGACAAAACTGACAAAGCAAAACTAGCGATTAATTTAAAATGTAAAGGACCACAATTAACTTAAAATTAACACTTCTTTATGAAAGTTTTACCTACTTATGTAACACCTAAAGTGACTAAATGAAAAGTTAAACAAATTATCAAAGGAATATTTTTCTACTTTGATAGCATGCAGTAGCTTTCACATTTCACCTGTATAGTCACCTACTTAGCCATTTTCCCCCCATTTATTTGTTTTGATCTTTCCCACAGTATTAAAGAGAAAAAAAATCTTTAAAAATAGGAAAATCTGACTAAGTTTAACAGGCAGGAGATCCCAGGGACAGGTGGTATAGGACCTGAAAGTATTAACTTTTTTTTTAAATTGACTAGGCTTCAGGATGACTATATCTCTTTAAAGTTGATATGATGTTTGTTTGTTTCCCCTAAGAGAAAGCTAAATCCTGTAGTTATTCCTTAGATTCTAAATATTCAAGAATCTCACTGTCGTGGGGCCTGTATACCCAGTCACCCTGGGGTTGCAGCAAGGGCGTGACAGCCCCACGGTGAAGCCAAGGGGGTTACGCCCAGCCTCGGGGTCGCTTAACCCAATGGCCTGAGTCAATAAAACTCCCCTTGTATTCAGGGAAGTGCAGCCCAATGCCTGGAGTCAATAGGGCTTCCCTTGTCAGTAGGGAAGCGTGGCCCCGTGGCCAGAGTCAGTAGGGCTCCCCTTAGCGTGGCTCAATGGGTGGAGTCAATTGTATTTCCCTTGTGAGGGAAGTGAGGCCCAACGACCAGAGTCAATAGGGTTTCTCTTGTCTGTAGGGAATTTTGACCCAGTGGCCGGAGTCAATACAACCACCCTTGACTATAGGGTAGTGTTGCCTAGTGGCCAAAGTCAAGATAATTACCCTGGGATGCAGGGAAGCGTGTCCTAATGGCCAGAGTCAATACAGCCACCCTCAGAGGCAGGGTAGGGTGGCCTAGCGTTCAGAGTCCCACCCTCAACGATAGGGTCTGCCACTGGGTCAATGGGGAGTCCCACCCAAACACTCTGATCTCATGGGGGTGGGAGGTATCGGGGCCTCCAGGCTCCTCGGTGCCAGACTCTACCTGGGGTTCTAATGGCGGCAGGCTTCTGGTCCAGGTCTCATGCTCTTTGACTCCCGTAGGTAAGGGCTGTAACAACTCCTGGGCCAGAGCCTCTACCAAGCGTCCTTTCTCATTGGTAGTCAGCCTAGACTGAGCTAGGCTGCTTGTAACGGCAGCAAAATATTGCTGCCCCTGACAGTACCCCCACAGATTTGGGTCTCCCCCTCCCAGGGGAACCCCCACCTACTAGCCCCACCTCACCTCAGTATATGGCTACTGCCCAGTCACCATTTAGCCCCCATTCACTGGGGCAGACTGCAGTATATAAGTCACTTATCACAGGCAAGGGGGGTTTGGACCTGCTGCCTCTGCCTACTCGTGGGCTGCCCCCACAACCCCAGTACCCTTTTTGGCATTATACTAGGCCACAGCCAGGGGGGGTTTCCAGGCTGGAGCTCCCTTGGCCTTCCCCCAGCCCTGCTCCACTCCAGATACCTTCTCAAGCTCCCCAGGCCCATCTCCCTCCACAGCTAGAGGAGGCTCTCTACTCCTGGTCCACTGCCCTCTTATAAGGGCCAGCTGAGCCCTGATTGGGATGTGGCCACAGCTAAGCCTACTTCCCCCAATCAGCCTGGGAACTGTTTGCTCCCAGTCACAGCCCTCTCCTGGGCTGTTTTAAGCCCTTTAGGGCCAGAGTGGGTGAAAACCCAGCTACACACACACACCCTCAAAACCCCCACTCCTGGGGGAAGGGGGGGCCTCCAGGCTCGCACACTTTCTCTCGGCAGCCTCCCAGTTTCTGGCCACCTCCCACCTCTGCCTTCCGATGGGCCAGCTCCATGGCCTCCAGCTGCGCCTGTAGGTCGGCATCTCCCGGACCCCGCCCTTTGCAGGGCTGGGTCCACTTGGTGGCCTGTTCCTGGACCACCTGGGACCCAGCCTCTTGCTGGCCCCACCCAGTCTGGGTTTCCCCTTCAGCGACTGGCTTAACGACAGTCTGGGTTCCAGCCTCCTCCTGCATCCCGGCTGTCCCAGTCACTACCACCTTCTCCAGTTCTGGCCCTCCCGGGCCTACAGGCACTTCCTCTGACCGCCGCTCAGTTCCCGTGAGGGGGAAGTGCCTCCTAATATGTCCGGGCACATGGCAGCTCCAGCAGGCACCCTGTCTCTGGGCTGCCCGGGGCTTCCCATGTTCCGTTTGGGGTTCCATCCCCTTGCTGGGACTGACATGGACCATCTGCTTTGGGACTGGCATGTCCACTGCACGTGGCCCTGTCGTGCACAGGCCCAACAGGTCAACAGCGGCCCAGGTTCCCTCACCTGGTGGACTGTCTTCGGGACCTGTCCTAATGCCTGCTTGGGCTGTGGCACCTTGCCCCCACCCCAATAGGGACAGTCCCGTCTTAAATGTCCCATCTTCCTGCAGGCGTAGCAAGCTCTGCACCCTGCCACAGGCCTCCTGGCTTTGGCGCTCTGCTGCTCAAGCCCTCCGTGGTCCCTTCAGAACTCCTGCCAAAGGAGTTGTGCCAGGGCCCGCTGCTCCCTCGCCAGCTTGCCCACCTACTCATGGATGGCCAAATGCACCTCCCATAGTCCCTGTTGGGCCTCCTGGATCCCCTGCAGATCTTCTGCCCCCTTCTGCCGGGGCGCTGCCAGGGACTACACCTGGGGTCTCTGCGTAGAAGACCCCCGTGTAACCGGGATCCATCATCCCCTATGTCTCTCAGTCTCTGGGCAATAGTTCCGCCATCCTTGCCCTTTCCCCTTTTATTGGGGGTGGACTGCCTATGCCCGCATTCTCCACCACACCGTAACGGGGCGGGACTCACCCCTGTGGCACCTCAGGCTGGTCTCTCAGGGAATTAGCTCTTCCAGCCTCGGAGCACCCTCTGCAGGCCAGTGTCCCGCTTCCGCTGGCCCTCGTGTCCCTCCCGGACCCTGGTGCCCCTTTCCCTGGGGTGCTGCCCCCTGGCAGTACCCCCACAGATCTGGGTCTCCCCATCCCAGGGGAACCCCCACACACTATCTCCACCTTGCCTGAGTATATGGCTACTGCCCAGTCACCATCTAGCCCCCATTCATTGTGCCTGGATAAAACAAATATGCACAGTTCCTGATAAACATTGTGCCTCCCATCAAAACATACCAACAACTGTTGGTGTATTAAAGTATGCAAAACACAAGCCAGGCACCCAGTTAATACATGGCTTATATTGTCTACATTTTAATACTGAAATGGGGCTACTCATGTGAAGTACTAGTCAATCTGAGGAAGGGTAGCAGAATTTGCTCCAAAGTAAATAAAATATATTTTTATTTATATTGCACACATTTCTATTTGCTGACTAAAGATTTGTTTGATTCTAATCCAGAACACTAAAGTTGTTGAATGCCACAAAAAAGATTCTAAAGTAAACAGTTTTTTGCTTCAATAGTTTAACTGTTTGGTTCCGGATGACAACCTTTTGTTTTTGGATGCAGATAATAGGTTAATGATCTCTTGAGCGAATAGCAAACTAGCAAATCTGTATGACATTTAATATATGATCTCCTGGAATGGATACTAATAGATTTATCTTGATAAAGTAATTCAGGCCAAAGTTGAACTTAAAGTATGGGAAGATCAGTTATTTACCCTTCAGTCACTGTGAAGGGTAGACTGTTCTTCCTTCATATGCAGTAATGATTTCACAGTCTAGAGGTAGTACAACAGCTCCTTAATTTATCACTACATACTTTAACAGGTCCAGCAACAAATTAAGGGTCACTATTCTTTCAGCCTTACTCACATTGAGCAAAATCAATGGGATCACTCTCAGAGGAAGGTATTACTGACATGAAGGGTGGAATAATCTGTTTTAAACATTTTTACAGTACTCTTATACAATACACAAAACCCCCATCTCTTGCCAAACCCAACTCCCAAACCTAGGGCCAGTTTCTGCTCTTAGATACATCCACACACATCTTTATTTGATGAGGTTACAAGTTTGATTGATGTAGGCAATAGGATTCATGAACTATACCCTAGTCTTGTCTCTCGCACCAATAGAAGTTAATCCAATAAAATATATTACCTCACCCATCTTGGCTCTCTAATATCCTGAGACCAACACTATTACAAGTACACTGCATACAGAGGCATTTTGGTACTGCATGACTGTGACATTACCCAGGGTACAGTCTGTTGAACAGCTGTGTCCCCTCAATTCTCCAACCTGGGGTGCCTTTTAAACGGCTTCTCTGGGAGAGCAATCCCTGCTGGTCTGCTCACACACAGCCTCCAGCATGTAAATTACTCCCTGCTATACTGTATGAGTGCTATGGCCAGCCACTCTTGAATTACACTGCAGAGTAACATCAACAAATTCCCCATACCAGACTTGCCCCCAGAAATGTGCATCTCATACTGCCCAGCCCTCTCTTGGAGAACACAAGCTCATATAAACGCCATAATTTTATTAATCGAAAATGATATGCACAAATCCTAGAAAATGGAGTTTCCCAAACCCTTCGGTCCAAGCACGCTGGTTTAGGTCAAACAATAAAACAAGTTTATTAAAGAAAGATAGATTTGAAGTGATTACAAGTAATGAGACATGCTAAAAGTCAGAATTGGTTACAAAATAATAAAAAGTAAAACAACAACTCTCTAACTTAACAAGCTAAATGAATTCAAAGCAAAGGTTTCTCTTCTCATATGCTTCAGTAGTCTTACTGGCTGGATTCTAGGAACAAAAAATGTAGTCATGCAGAAAGGGGGACTCTATCCTGGGAAGCAGTGACTCTGAAAAAGGTTTGGGTATCATGGTGGAAAATCAGCTGAACATGAGCTCCCAGTGCAACACTGGCCAAAAGGGCTAATTTCAGCAGGGGAATCTCAAGTAGGAGCAGAAAGCTTTTTTTACCTTTCATTTGGCACTTATGTGACCACTGCTGGAATACCATGTCCCTTTCTGGTGTGCACAATTCAAGAAGGATGTTGATAAATTGGAGAGGGTTCAGAGAAGAACCAAGAGAATGACAAAAGGATTAGAAACCATGTCTCATAATGAAAGACTCAAGAAGTTCAATCTATCTATCTTAACAAAGAGAAGGTTAAGGGGTGACTTGATTGCAGTCTGTAAATCCTGGGGGACAAAGATTTGATCATTGGGTCTTCAATCTAACAGAGAAAATTATAACAGGATCCAACAGCTGGAAATTGAAACTAGACAAATTCAGACTGGAAATAAGGTGTAAGTTTTTAACCGTGAGTCAAGTGAGTAATTAACTATTGGAACAATTTACCAAGGCTCATAGTCCACAATTTTTAAATCAAGACTGTTTTTTCTGAAAGATATGTTTCTGGAATTATTTTGGGGAAGTTCTAGGATCTGTGTTATACAGGAGATCAGACTAAATTATCACAATGATATTTTCTAGCCTTGGAATCTATCAATCTGAGTAACTCCATTAATGTGTAAGTAACAGCAAAATATGGCCTTACTGTACAAAAGATTTTCTACAATGCTCAGAATACTGCCTATGTCCTCACTAGAGATTGTAACTACTGGCATTTTGGCACATTTTATACTAAATTATAGTATGACAGCTACATACTATAATTATATTACAGTACTATAAAAGGGCCAAATTCTTCTAACAACCCAGTGTAACTCCATGGATTTTAACCTGAGCACAATCAAGTAGTTAGACGTATAAGTGACAAGTTGAACTGCAAAACTGTGGGTGTAAAATTAGAGGTCCAGGTTAAGGTCAGGCTGAAAATCAGGCTGAAACAAATGTTGCGGATCTTCCCTACTAGGGCTGAGGTAGTACAACAAACTAGGCAGCCAGTCAACAGTACTATCTGTTTAGCACAACTCTTGTGGGGACAGGGGTGGCTTTGGGGTTGGGAAAGGGATGTATCTCTATATTGTAGAAATTCATATCTCTCCTATAGAACCTCAGCAATCTCAATCTATTAATACTTTCTAGACAATCTCAAGAGAAGCAAGGATTCTGAGCATTTCCAGAATTGCAATCACTGTAGTGGCTGAAGCAGTTTTCTTCTCTGACTTTACTAATTTCCTGTTTGATCACTTCAAGAGTGGAAGGTACAAAGTATGGGAAATTCCCAAGGTGCTAACAGAGCCATGTCCATCCAAGGAGGTATGTTCCAAATAGACTCCCTAAGCCATAAAACAACTTACATTGTGTTATGGAAGCTGGCTAGCAATAGGGAAAGTCAACTGTTGGTGCAATTGCATTTGATGTCTAAAGATAAAGTCAGTCTTATTGCCGTACATTGTGCACATTAGCATCATGTCTGAGATAATGGGGGAGTATAACTATGTGTAGGCTGGACTGAGGTCGTCTCTATTGAGAGCACACACTTTCCCATTTTCTGCCTATTTAAGTCACCAGTGAGTATTACAACCATAGGATTCACGCTCTTGGAGGCAGATGATGGTACTGAACTTTCCTGCCGTTGAAAGGCCATTCAACCCTTTCCCTACAGAAGAGGTGATGGAGTATAAACTTTACACCACTCTATGTAGAGGATGAAGGTTGCAGCTGAATCTTCACCAACAACGAGAGTATGGGAATGGCCAGTGGCAACAGAATCTTCACATCTTCCTGGGTAAGGGAGGATTCCAACCTTCCAGGATTGTCCTGGAGTCTTCAGGAATTAAAGGTTAATATTGAATTAAAGATTATGTCATGTGATGAAACCTCCAGGAATACATCCAACCAAAATTGGCAACCCTAGAAGGGACTAGGCAGCAGATTCCTCCCGCCCACTCCTCTCCCCAGCGAGGGGCACGCAGAAGAATTTTCTCTCCCGGGTACATGGCAGGTGGGATGGCATCTTCCACTCTAGCAATGGCCCTACTAATAAAATCATAGAGTTAGAAGGGACCATAAGGGTCATCAAGTCTAACCCTCTGTCAAGGTACAGGATTTGTTGTATCTAAACCATCCAAGGCAGCTGGCTATCCAGCCTCCTTTAAAAACCTCCAGTGAAGAAGTTTTCACAACCTCCCTAGGCAATCTGTTCCATGGTCCCACTGTTCTTACTATTGGGAAGTTTTTCCTGAGATTTGATCTAAATCTGCTATGCTGTAGTTTGAACCCTTTGCCTCCTGTCCTGCCCACTATGGCAAGAGAGAACAACTTTTCTCTATCTTTTTTATGGCAGCCTCTCAAGTATTTGAAGACCTCTATCATGTCCCCCCTTAATCTTTTTTCCAAACTAAACATACCCAATTCCTTCAGCCTTTGCTCATATGACTTGCATTCCATCCCTTTGATCATCTTTGTCGCTCACCTCTGGATCCTTTCCAGTTTCTCTACATCCTTTCTATACAGCAGTGACCAAAATTGAACACAGTACACCAGCTGAGGCCTAACCAGCACTGAGCAGAGAGGTACCGTCACCTCCTGTGGCTTGCATACTATGCCTCTGTTAATGCAACCTAAAATTGCATTTGCTTTTTTTGCAACAGCATCACATTGCTGACTCATATTGAGGTTGTGATCCACCACAGCTGTCAGATCCTTCTCAGCAGTGCTGCTGCCAAACCAGTTATCCCTCATTCTGTATTTGTGCAGTTGGTTTTTCTTCCCTATGTGAAACACCTTACATTTGTATTTGTTGAATTTCATTTGTGGTCATTTATCAAGAGCCCTTTGATTTTTAGCTCCATCCTCCAAAGTTTTGGCAAGCCTCCTAGCTTTGTGTCGTCTGCAAATTTGATCTGTATGCTCTCTATTTCTACATCCAGGTAATTAATAAAGTTGTTCAACAACACCGGACCCAGAACTGATCCCTGTGGAACCCCACTTGAGACCTCCCTCCAATCTGACATCATTCCATTAATAATTACTCTTTGTTTGTGATTGTGATTGTTTAACCAGTTACATATTCACTTAATGGTAGTTCCACCAAGCCCTCATTTCTCCAGCTTGCTTATCAGAATTTCATGTGGGACTGTGTCAAAAGCCCTGCTGAAGTCTAGGTATATTATGTTCTCTATCCATCTGTCAAGGCTGATTCCCCACTCTGGCACTTCGAGTGCAGAAGGGGCGGGGGCCCGCAAGGATTCTAAAAATTAAAACTGACCACTCCAGTCTTGTATTAAACTCCCAAAGTTACAGCTTCTCTCTGACCTTGGATGGGTAGATGCTGCCATGACCCAAGTGCCAAACCCTCTTTTTGGGACCCAGGAAGGTGCACTTGGGAATTCCTTCCTGTGGGGTACCCTCAAGCCCTTCTACACCCCCCTCCGGGGAATAGCCAAGAAAGAAACCAAAGGAAATCAGCTGTTGTCACTAGCTAATTAAACAACATAAGCACAAACATCTGAGGGACACAAAAATCCAATTCTGTTCTTAAAAAAAGGTAAATTGTATTAAAAACAAAAAAGAAAGAAAATACATTTGGAATTTAGGCTTTTTGCTAGATTAAAAAAAAAGAAAGCTCTCTTGAGGTCCACCTTAAAGGTTACAAGCAAAACAAAAGGACCTGGGGTTAGCGCAGAGGAGTCCACAAACCATAAAGAAATAAAAGATATTAACCTAATTGCGTCTTCCTAGACATTTCCTGATCTACTTACATATCTGGGGTTTCAAATCAGTAGTTTCTAGGTATGATCTGATGATTTTCATACCTGGCACAATGTTTTTACAGCATAGTTCCAGCCCTGTCCCTGCTCTGTCCCCTTTTTCTGGAGAACAACAACAAAGAGACAAAGGGGATGTTTTTTCCCAATTTTAAAAAGGTCTAGCCTTCCCATTGGCTCTTTTGGTCAGCTGCCCACTCCCTCCCCTTTACCTATGGACTTTTTAAACCCTTTACAGGTAAAGCAAGTAAAGAACAGCTACTAACAGGGATTTTATAGCTAACTGGCTGGGTATCCATAAAAGGGAGCTACCCCCCGACCCCCTTCATTTATCACAACTTCTGTGAAACTTGAGGGGGGAAGCAGCTAGCAACTAGATGGGACTTAAATTCCAGTAAAATAGAGGCAGTGATTATCCTCTCATGAAAATGGAAATAGAGAAGTGGAATCAGCTAATACATTAACGGGAGACTATTTGAACCCGCTGCCTTTCAAACAGGAAATTCACAATAATTTGGAGGGTGTGGGAGGTTAAAGTAATAAATTTACCATTATTTGTGCTGCTCACAGGAGCAGAAAGTTTGAAGAGCAGGATGAGACCAGACGGGAGCCAAAGTAACAACCAGGACCCCTCCTCCCCCTTGGGGCTACACATCACCACAGATAAGATATTGATTCAGATTCACTGTTTATGCAATGCAGCAAAGGTGTGGGAGTACGGGAAATGACTTGCTCCCCTTCCTCGGTTGGGTTCAACATGCAGCCCATAGAAAGCAGCAAAGCAATGTTTCCTTTGGGGATGATAAACTGCTATTTTCTGCTGCTCTCAGTAGAGATCTGCTTAAGGTAATACATTTTCCCTCTCCACCCCTAGGGACTGTTCCTGGTCCTGAAACCTTGCCTGCTAACCAATAAGTTCTTTTGATATATTATTGTACATATAGACAGTAAGTTTATGAAGTGATTGAGTGTGGACATTTCTCCTCTCTTGGCCTCAACCAATCTGCCTGGGCCTAA
Source organism: Natator depressus (assembly GCF_965152275.1). Lineage (NCBI taxonomy): Eukaryota > Metazoa > Chordata > Testudines > Cheloniidae > Natator > Natator depressus. Next base: position 164,022,438 of record NC_134235.1, on the reverse strand, counting down.
GCATTCTTCAGTTTACCAGCTAGGGACTGTATCGTTCTCCATGTCATAATTTTTGGTGGCTTGCATTTTTATTTGCTGACCATACTGCAGGACACTAATATAATTGTGTGACTCTTGCCTATATAGGAATCTCACAAATTAATCACTAGTTACAACCTGTCCCTGTAGATGTTAGTTCACACTGTTTTATGTACAATGTGTGCATAAAAGCATAATGATAAATACAAGCCCAAAGGGTAAAATCAGGGGGAGACTATTTTAAAAGCAAATTTTCTTGGCTGGTATGTTACCAGAGAGTTGTGGGTAAAATTGGTCCTAATCCTGCTGCTGGATTCAAGTGGATGGAACCTCACAAAAGTCAGTGGAGACTGGTGTCTACCTGTGTGGTTCCAGTTGCAGGATTGGGGCAATAAATGAGTAATAGTAAGTGATGGCTCAGCATTTATTGGTATTTAAATCCACTCCTAGTATGCATCAACAAGGAAAACCTACCGGCTGAGGAAGATACTGGTCAGTTCTTGCTGCTGTTGATTTCACCCGGAGTGTTTGCTCTGCTCCCATTGGTTTGTAAGATTACATCTCAATGTTGTGTGACTTCCTGTAGCACATATCATGTACCTCAATATTTCATGTAATCGTTGAACTTGTTAAGCAGCTGTGCAAAGTCCAATAATTTGAATTGGAGTGTGTGTGTTTGTGTGTGTGTATGCATTTAATGATAACTGGCTAGATTTGCTCCTGTATCCTCCTGATTTTTTTAAAATGTCACTTAATTAATCATTTTTCTTATTATTCATTATATTGGTTAGATTAGCAAAATCTTCAGAACATAATATTAATTGACTCCTAGATTTTATACTCCCATATGCAGATTTTCATGGAAAGATTTTAGTAGTGTGTTTTATGTTCTGTTTTTATATCTGAACAGAATGTCTGTCATGCAACAACTCCCATGAGGTATAGTTGTGCTGGGAGGCTTTTAGCAGTTGGTACCTCTATCTCTGGTATTTTTTGTTTTGTTTTTAAAGTTTGATCTTGATCAAACCTGTTTAAGTATAACATAATGATCAAAATCTCACTAAAGGGGGAGCTCAGATTTACAATTTATTTACGTCTAGGGGCATGCATCCCTTTGTCTCTTTTTCAAAACAAAGTATTACTAATGTTCTGTAACCTTGCAATGTTATTGACTTGCAGAACACTGAAATTCAATACAGTAGGTTATACACAGAGAGGCAAACAGCAATAAGTTTATCTGTAGAGCGAAATAAAATAACTTGGGGGGAAGGGAGGGGAAGAGGGATAATGAAGCAGTACAACAAAATTACCACTAGATGGCAAGCTACACATGTGATTAGGACTAGGTTAATAAATATATGGATGCGCACACATTTCGAAAGAGCTTATAGATGCAATATAGTTTTGTGTACTAGAATCAGAAGGATAACTACCTACTCTTCTGACAGAAATAACCAAGTAAAAATGAGACTCAATACAGTATATATCAGTAGTATTACACTTGTTCCTGCATTCTGATCCAGACAAATTCCTTTTAACTTAATTTGTGGCTTTTCTGGCCAGTGGGGGATAGAAACATGTTGGAAAGGCCAAATGTGGGGAAAATGAGGTGTTGTATTGGTTAATTTATTTCAGGCTATCTAACATGAGTATTTTATTGCAGGTATTACAGCTACACGTAGTCCCCGTGGGCTCAATCCTGAAGTTCTTACTAAGTCTGCAAGATAATAATCAGGAAAAACTTCTGTTCCTAAGTAACTAAAGGCTTTTATGCTTTTTTTTTTTAAACCTGTTGTCACCGGGTGACACTGGCCCTTGAAGAGGGAAGAGCCCAGTGCATCTGTGACTGGTCAGAGAGGGCACCCAGGCCCTAGAGGGATGTGAGCTAGTGCCTGAGCATCAGCCAGAGCTGCCAGAGACCTAAAGGGGAGACAAGCAGCAAGGAAGAGCTCTTGACCACAGAGCAGCCACCCAGTCCTAGAAAATGGCATCCCATAGCTAATCTGGGTGGGCAGAGGTGGGATGGGAGAAAGTAGTAGGCTTGCCACATATTTTACAAGCTGAAGTCATGTCCGTCAGGCCAATGGGGCACCAAGAGATCCAAGGGAGAGCCACCAAGTGACGCTTTTCTCACCAGCCCCAACATTCAGTGGTATATCGAGTTGATGGGGTGCCCTGGGACCTCTGCACTGGAATTATTAAATGCATGGTTAAACTAGGTACCTGGAACATATGAAAGGGGATAGAAATAGGACATCCCTGCCATTGGGCCCAGGAGATTCTCTGGTTCCCTTGGATCTCATCAAGATTGGAGGAAGATTAAAATCCAAAATTAACAACTTTTTGAACTAACTTCTCCTCGATCTCCAGTGTTCCCCCTTCTCCTTCCTCCAGCCCTCTGACCCCACCACAGGTCGCTCTTGCCAGGAGACAGCTGCACTTTCATGGGGAACTATTTTATAATTAATTTTATGCCTTGGTATCTAGAAATCAACCTAGTGCAAAAAATAGACTCCAGTCCCAGATAAACCTTATCTGCTTGACATATCTGGATGTGAAGTGTTCTATGCTGTGGGCTGAGCTGTAGGGCTAAGAGGAGGCACCCACAAGGCAAACAGGGATCTTTCTGTGTTTCTTTTTCCACAGCCTTGGATTCTGCAAGCTATTCCAGAGAGCAGAGGAGGTTCGTTGCCTGCTTGTAGCCATAAAGACAAGATAAGGCTGCTTTTGGCATATTTTTGACCCCCTTCTGCTTTCAAGGATCTTTCTTAAAGTGAAAAGCTGTGAACACCAGTAGTTCTGGGCACCTGCAGCTAAGTCCTGTGTGAGAACAAAGCTGGAAGAAAGAGGGGAGAATCTGAGGAGGAAAAGAGTATCTCCAAGTTAGTCTATAGGGCAGATCAGGCAAGCAGGGCTCCTTCAGGAGCCATAAACCAGCTGAGGCTGCCTTAAAGATTTGCTGTTAGATTAGCTTTTATTGGTTTGCTGTCTTTGTTCAGGGCTTAAATCACTGATCTCTTCCTCCCATTTTCAAGGCTGTTCTCTGAAGTGATCACTTACCACATCTGCTCAGAATCACAGGGAACTGTTAAAATAAGCCCCATGTGGGAGTAAAGCAGGGATCAGAAGAAGGGAAAAAGTGGAAAGGGGCTGCAAAGGACCCACAACCTCTCTTAGAAGAACACAGGCTGAATGCTGCTGAAGTAAGGGACATTCTCTTCGAATGGATGAGCGCTTATTGGCTCAGTGACTGCAGACTGGCTGTTGGGTGCCACATGGGCTAAGGGGCGGCAATAGAGAGCATGCTGGCATCCACAAAGCCATGAAGGAGGGTGGGTGGGAGATTCCTATGAATCTGAGTGTCTAGGAAATGGGTGGAATTTCTAATTAGGTGCTTAAGGAGAGAACTGTCTAGTGCTAGGCCTCCTTGCTTGTGAGAAGCCTATGCAAATGACTCTATATGCTAACTATTCCTGGTTGCCTCAACCTGTCATGCATAAACGTGGTTTGATGGACATTATGGACACATCCAATAACCTCAAAGATATTATATCAACTTTATAAGTGCTATGTGTATCTTTAGGAGCAAGGGATAGTATGCTGGCTCCATCGAAGAAGGTTAGAGCTCTCTCCAGGAAGTAGAATTAGTGGTGGTGGGTAATTGCTGCAGACCCTGGGATAGGTAAAAAACTCAAAAGAATTAGCACCCCTGTCCAGACCACAGAGGGGTCACAGATAGAGATTTCTTGAAACTGTGATGGGTCACTTGGGAACTAGCCATTGGACAGTTGAGGACTAGCTTTGAAGAAGCCTTCATCTATTTGTGTGTCAGACAGAGGCAGGCCAAAGGTGCAAGGTGGAATTTTGAGCCAAGGGGAAGAATCACAAATGCATCTGTAAAACCATAAGCCAGTCATCAGTGAAAGTCAGATTTACACTAAAGCCCTGCAGAAAGACCGACTTTGGGGGAAATTAGAGGTGGGTGAATGCTGCTGAGACTTACTGGTGAGAGGGCTTGGAGCACAGGTGGCCCCTCAAGCCAGAGTGAGAGGGAGGTCAAGTCTGCCACAAACTTGTTGTAAAAAGAAAAGGAGTACTTGTGGCACCTTAGAGACTAACAAATTTATTTGAGCATAGGCTTTCGTGAGCTACAGCTCACTTCATTGGATGCATTCAGTGGAAAACAATCATTTCCTGTCTCCACAAAAACCACCACCTACCTCCTTCCTCTAAGAGATCAGTCCAGACTTGTAGGTAGACTGTTACAGAGAGGTAGCAGGCACATCTGGTTGTACTGCAGGCAATGACTCCTTAGGACAATGGTGGGCAACCTGCAGCTCATCAGGGTAACCCGCGGCTCATCAGGGTAACCCTGGCGGGTCGCCAGACCATTTGTTTACATTTGCACGGCCACCCGCAGCTCCCAGTTGCTGTGGTTCACCGTTCCTGGCCAGTGGGAGCTGCGGGAAGCGGCGTGGGCACGGCCACTGGAAGCTGTGGACCACCGTGAAAACGTAAACAAACAATCTGGCGGCCCACCAATGGATTACCCTGACGGGCCGCATGCAGCTCGTGGGCTGCAGGTTACCCATCACTGCCTTAGGATGTTCGCATCCCTCTAAATGGTCTGTTGCAGGAACATCGAGCTGTCTACCCATGCAGACCAAAGCAGTGAGCCAACCTCTACAAGTGTGAATGACCTCAGGTCCTGGAGCGTGTGGGGATGGAGAAAGATAACAGTGCAGGATCACCACCATCTTCTGAAGCCTCCTCTTTCCAGTCTCAGCTGGAAGAGTTCAGCCACAGTCAAGCAGGGGACCATAAAGAGCCAACAACCAAAAGGTAAGTGGCGATACCTTCTACCCACACGCTTTCCAAGCACTTGTTAGGTCCCCTCTTTCTTCTGTACTCCCTGTTCACAAAAGCATAATTGTGTGTCCTGCTTATTTTATTGATGGAAGGAAGGAACAGGGGGCTTGTGCTATCCTGACAAATTCTGCCCTCTGCTGCTCCTGGGATCCCTGCCACTATACATCTGCTCCTCCAGGCTGATGGGTTTGTCCTTCATTCTTCTTTCATACCTCATCTTTGTTCTGTTTCCTCTGGCTCAGCCTTGACTGTGTTGCCCTGTGCAAGCATTGGTATTCTGTTTGCTACATTGTGGAGAACTAAGGACATGAGCTGTAATATACATACTTTCTCAGGACTACAGAATGTCCCACTTATGTGACAAAAAGCACTGGAACCAAATCTTTAAGATGCCAAAGGCCCTTTCACTGACAGAACTGGTGTGGATTTTGAGCCCTGTTTGATTAAGGCTGAAGGCAGTTTGGGGGTCAGAGGAAGTGAGTGACAGAGGCAGGGTATACAGGTTGCACACTTCACTTAAGGGGAGGAGTTGCACAGATGCATATAGATGTAGTTAGAGGTGACTATAAAAAATTAACAGTAAGATGAATGGTTGTTTCCGTAGAGCCAGTTACCTAAGAAATTTCCAGCTGCAAACAATCTCATCAGTCTGGATTCTCCCAAAACAAATGAGTTCTGGAAAGAACCCAGCTATCTGGCTGCCACATCCAAGGCCAAAAAAATTAAATTAAATTAAAAGCCTTGGGTGCTAGAAGTGGCATGTTAATTAACACCTCCTTCTGCCTGTAGGCACAGCACTGTCCTGGTCTATTGACCTCAGGAGTGTGGAGGTACCTTCCACTGCAGGCCAGAGGGGCAATTTGCAGTTCCACTGAACACCCACATGTTGTGGTGTTAGTCACCCTGTCTCAGGGGCAGCTGAAGCAGCCCAAACTCTGGGTGATAATGGCCAACACAAAATGTTCAAATGCAGCCAGTACTGTAGACCAGCTGATCCCAGTTGTTAACCCAATGTCTCATTGAAAGGCTCTGCAAAAAGAACAGGAATACTTGTGGCACCTTAGAGACTAACAAATTTATGCTCAAATTTGTTAGTCTCTAAGGTGCCACAAGTACTCCTGAACTTTTTGCAGATACAGACGAACATGGCTACTACTCTGAAACCTGAAAGGCTCTGGTGTTCAAAGCCCTTGGCATTCTGGCTACCTCTCTTGTTGTAAACAGGACACAGCTTCTCCAGTCTTGCCTCAGCTCATTGACAAGCTGAGTTTTTGGCAACAGAAGGTAAAGTCATCCCAATGTATTATCTGAAACCCCAAATGCCCTGTCATCAGTTTTTTAGGGCAAAAGAGAGCTATTTTTCATGAACAGGGACAAGATGTTTTTGGAGAGACTCTTAGTTGAAAATAACCCATGTTAACAGTCGGCATGAATATAAAAGTAAGCGTAAGTACTGATACCCCTGCTCACTAAGGCCTCAAATAGCACTGCACCGCCTACTCTTACAGCTCAGCAGCTGAAACAATCCAAATATAAACAAACATTCTATATAGACTCTTATACTGCACTCATCTAAGGACCTTCTGGGAGTCCATTAAGCCATCTGAGCAGCATCTGTCTCATTTGTTCTCTTCTCCTCCCCAGCAGAAGTGTGTCCATTATCTTTTGCAATTTTTATATACACACAGCTATGTTTATAGTAAAAGGCAAGATCAAAGAAATGCACCTTGCCCATGGAGTGGAAGGTGGTGAGGCTTGTGATGGTCCTTAATTCCTAGGGGAATTTATTTCACCGTCTTTACCCTGATCCCCCAAGAAGCTCTCTTTGATGTGCCTACGTTGCAGCCTCATCTAAAGAAACCCGAAGAACTTTGAGCTGAACTTCTGTTTATGCCTTATGACACGCTGAAGAGACATTCATGTTACAGCATCTTCACTCACCTACTTGCTTAGTTACTGAGTGGAGTGAACAGCACCATGGATGAGCTTCTACAATTTCCCTGCCCAGGACACTAGAAAGACCAGCTTTCCGTATACTTTCACTTTAATCCAATATATAATCAGCACAAAAATATAATATTCTTGGGAATCAAGTTCTTACAATAATTCTATAAATATAAAATATATAACAACTTATTTAAATGTTATAGACCAACAGCCCATCAATGCACAAAATCCCCACTCTTTATGCTTGTTTCACTCTTTGTAGAGAAGGCCTCAGATGGTAGAACTGCTGAGCTGTAGAAGAGTATTCATGCAAGTGCTGGAATGAAGTACTGAAGGGAAACCTCCTCATGAAGCAAAATGAAGTGAACAATCCTTTTGCTTACAATATCTGTAAAAGAGACACCAAAAAGCTAGTTGGAAGGCTGGCACAAATACATAACACAGTGAAACTTCTATATAGGAGAGGCAGAAGCTCTGTCATCTTCAGAGGAAAAGCCCGCTTCAACATAATGCAGCGGTGATCCAGGATTCTCCTCTCAGCAGGGTCTGAACTTGTATTGAATGTGATACAAAATCCTACACCCCATTTCTATCTGCCTGTGGCTGTAATACACATTTAGGTCTCAACATATAAGAACAGTGACGGTGTACATTGATAGCATACATCATACACTTAAACAGATTAAGAAAAACAGCCTTGAACACAATGGGAAACCACTTGAGAAAAGAAAGAGTAGCCAGAATACCTACATTATTTTCTAGAGATTTGAGAATTGTGCCATGGGGCAGGATTGGACTTTCCAATGGCACACCATCTGCATGACTTTCACAGCTTAAATTTACGTGACTAAATTTTCAGAAATGACTAGTGATTTTTGGGTGCCAATTTCAGACACTTTACAAAGGTCTGATATTGCAAAAGTTGGGCTCTCAGCACTTTCTGAAAAGTAGGCCCTTTTATGATGTCTCAGGCTGGCCACCTAAAAGCTGAAAATGGCAGTCTGAATAAGTTTCTCTTGAAGTCAGAGCCATTGAACTTACTGCACAAGGCTTTTGTGGGATTTACTTGTTGCCCAGCAAGTAGCTGCAGGAGCTTCCTTATGTCTATGCGTGCCTCAGCCATGCTTTCCGGATCTCTGTCTTGAGTAGAATTTTGCGAACCATCCTCGGATACTAAAATGTTATAAAAGAGGACTTTGTATCAAAAGTACACTCACAAGATGAATATCAGCTCTAGTCAGTATGCACTAGTTTATATGTACATGGGTTATTTTAAATCCCTTTTCTCTTACGCAATTAATAACTGCAGTCTTTTCATTAAAACTCAAATGCTCCAAAAACTAGAACTGAAAAAAAAAAAAAAAAAGCCAACATCCATTTTATTTGAATTTAAAATTTGTTGACTATATGTTGATTGTTAAAACGTTCTGAAGAATGAATTTCCCCAGGTATTAACAAGATCAGCCCTTAGAGTTATGTTTACCAGTACCAAAACCAACGCAGTAAGATAAAACAGACATCTGGATGGGGCAAAGCGGGAGACTTACCCCATGGAGGATTTCCAAGATCTTTAAAATGGGTTGTAACAGACACTAAATCGGTTTCTATTTTCAAGTTCATTTCTCCGTTTAAATTTGCTTCAAGCACCTACAATACAAGTAAGTCATTTGTCAATCAAATTTTCCCTCTGAAAATAATTAAATTACATTTAAATGTACAACTCATACAGTTTGCATCATCCTACCTCAAAAGCACCATGACCAACATGAGCACATCACACTGATAATACTACACTCTCCACAAACTCTCTCCTTGCTTCTGACATGAGTTCAGACCCCTAGTCTGCAAGGCCAGGTCTAAAACTTTGCAGTTATTTCACAGTGTCTCACTCTCTGCAACAGCTACGGTCCAAAGGGACAATGCAGCAGGAGATAAATCATGTAAAACTGAACTCCTTAGCAGGGGTGGTCAGAAAAAACTCAAACCTGACTATATTCTGATAAAATAAAAGAGGTAAACTTTTCAAAAAGTGCCTGCATGATTTAGGAGCTTAAATCTAATTTTCAAAAGTGACTTAGGCACTGAAGGACCTAAATCCAATAGACTTTCAGTGAGCCATAATCTAAGGTCCTAAGTCCCATTTTCAAAAATGGAATTTAAGTGCTTTTTAAAACTTTAGTCTAGATTTGGGTTTTCTTTAGGTTTCACCCAATAACTATCTTTCCCATGACTAACATCTGATGGGGATTAGAGAGAAGAGAAAGAAAAGCGGGGTAGGGTAGGGTGGGAGGAGCTGGCATTATGTAGTAGCAGAGAAATTCATTTACTCTCCAGTATTTTTAGAGGTCACAGCTGTTGTGTTGGCTCCTAGATACCACCTTAGAAAAATGAAAGGGAAAGGTGGCTGCAAGTCAGTAGCGAATGAAATGATTCCTATCCCGCGCACTCAAGGACTGATCCATCACCACTTAAGCAGATGGAGTGTGGCCATTTATTCTAATATGGGTATTATCAGGACTAGAATTTTCAATATAACGTGAGACCCTTTGGGATAAAAGGTGCTAGACGACTATAACTTTACAGAGCTTCTGAAAAAAGTATGTCATTGCATGGACCTGTCTCACAATGCTGATCACACTTTTACTGACAAAACAAAGATAACTCTGCCCAAGAGAGTTATAAAGAGGATAATTCTAGATATGTTTATCCTTTTGAAAGTGAAAGACTACATGAGAAAATTTTCAACAGTGATTTTTGTCCCTAGCTATCGTCTGAATGACTGAAGTTATGAGCTCCTACCACTGTATTCAAAATAATTCTTGTTATCCCATAGAACTAAAAATTTTCTGTAATGCAAACTCTGCTAATAATACTGTTTCTAATGTTACGCAATTCTAGAGCACTTTCCCTCCGAAGATTTCAAAGCACTTTAAAAAACAAACAATACTTAAGGCACACAACATTCCTGAGTGGAAAATAATGGACATACAAGGATCATTTCATCCAACACTGATATGCTGCTATTCCTAGTATGGAATGTGACAGACCTTTAACAGCGCTCAGCAATGCTAGCCAACCATTTCGGTTAAGAAGTGAAGATTGCAATTTATAGCTGAAATGCTGCTAAGAGAACTTAGACAGGTCGAAAGGTAAATCCTAAGCCCTCAATTCTGGAAACACAGACATATGTTTAGCTTTGTGCCAGTGAATAGTCCCATTGAAATCAACGAGGCTACATACATTTAAGCATAGGCATCAGTATTTGCAGGATGAGGGGCTCAGGTTGTAATTTGATCAATTAGTCAGCATTAACCCGTTTACTCTGACAACCCAAGTAGGAACTCAATTTTACATCTCATCTGCAAGACAGTATCTGTGGCATCACACTTCTCTCTAACATCACACTGAAGCAACTGTTCAGTACTGATTCAGAAGGAAAAGTACTACCTACTGTGAAGCGCACAGTGTACTTTTAGGCCCTGTAAAACAACAGTAACACTGAACCGCAGCACTTGTGTGGGAAACTTCCAAAGAACATCCAAGTACTAACCTGGCCCAAGCATGCTTAGCTTGCAAGATCTAACAAGGGAGCACTACGCAAAGTGAGAAGGAAATTCTTTATGTAAGTAAGGGATGCAATTGGCCCCTTTTTTCAAGGCATTAGGAGAGATATTTTAACTTACAATGCAATTGCTGAGATTTTTCATTCTTTCCACAACACTTTTCATGGTCTTCAGCACTGGTAAGTAAATACTGACCTACAAAAATCACATCAACTACATTTAAAAATAAAACACACAGCACTATGAAATAATATTTCACAAAGTGAAATAAATGGGATGGGACACTTGGTCTTCCTTTACTTCTGTATTTATCAAATGCTTATTCAGCAAGGGGTGTACAACAGACTTGAAATAAATCAGTTAACTACCAAGGAACAGAACACTTCCCTTACCAGATTACATCATTGGTTCATTCAGAACAGCATGCTGCCCTCCTAGCAGTTCACAACACTTGAGAAGGAGCAATTATTATATACTTTTTTCCCCTTATGTTCCTAATCTGTGTTATATGTCAACAGCAGAAGGTCTAGCCCAAACAACTTTTCAAAATATGTATCAGAGTTTCTGTTCCTCAGTGATAAGCATTCCTATGAACTCAGGAGGGGAGGGGCTTTGTTATAACAAGGAACATCTAGAGCTGAAGGGGGGGGGAAGTTCTGCACATAGTAAACTCAAAGTAACTTCATTATTCAGTGGAGTTACTGTGGAGCTACATTGGTGAAACAGAACACAATTCATCCCAGTTATTTCCAAGCCACGTAAATTCAAAACTCTGTTAGTTTCCTCTTGTTCATGAAAGGTTTTGTACATCTAGTGTAGTAGACATGGTGAGCAGATAGACAGAAACTACATACAAAATATATTCTCTTTAGAGCAGAGGTCTTTTTCTTACATAGCTCTAGAGCTCATGACAAAAGGATATGTACCTTATAAAGAATACAGTCATATAAAATGATGTACTTGGCCTGCTTACTGAAGAGTAAAAAACACAATCTAATGATAGCTCTGCCAAAAGTTATGTGGTTTCTTGTACCCAGAAAAAGAAACATCTATAATAATATCTGCGATCTATACACCTCATAGTGACAATAACTGGGCTACCTTTTCAAGCTTGTAATAATAATATATTACACACACACACACACACACACACACACACACAGTAAAGTTTAACAACATACGCAGCTTATAGCGTTTCACCCCAATCCTGTGCATTCAATAGTGATTTTAAAAAAACGTTGCTTACATCAAAGTCTGGTACACTGGGCTCTCGGAAATCATTCCACAGTCTTCTGGGAATAACTCCCACTGGAATGTCGTGTGTCACAATGCGACTACTGGTCGATAATGAGGGCTTGAGAGAGAAAAATAAAGTTCTTGTGGTTAAGGAACAGGATTAATAGTCAGGGAGACCAGGTTTCTAATCCTGGCTCTGCTAGGTATTTTTGATGTACCCCGGACAAAACACTTAAGCTTTCTGTGTCAGAAAGTGGGCATAATTATACTTCCCTTCCTAAAAGAGATTTTGCAAGGCTAAAATAATTAATGTTTGTAAAACAACTTAGGATCTGCTAATGAATGGTGTTACAGCAATATAATGTAATATTAAAATCCTCAATGGGGGCAGATCTAAATTAAAAGAAAACAAAACTAAAAAAGCCACAGTTTTGCCATTTTACCTTATGTAATCTACTGATTTCAATGGGAATGCAAGAGGTATGTGTCAGGGTAAAACCTGGCCCACTGGATGGAAAGAGGAATGAAAGCATTTACTTTTTTGCCATTGCCTCGTTGTAACTCATTCTGTAATATTTTATTCTCCCTTTCCCTCCCTGGCTAGTATCACCCACATTATCCTAGGTGCTTTCCAAGCATAAAAGAAGGCATGCCCCTATCAATATAGTTAAATTAGATTCTTTTCCCAGCAGCATTTCAGACTATTCCAGGAAAGGACATATATGAATTTAAAATCAGCTATTAGATTTAGGGAACAGCACAATGTTTACTACATTGTTCCCAAGGGCACTTAAAAAGCATTTCTGCTCTTACCAGTTCCACAGCTACTGTGAGACAGGGGCAGTGCTTGTTAGTCAACTTGATTTTCACCGTCTTGGCATTCTGGGCTGTTTTTAAAGCCCTTGATAGGTTTTCGGGTGTCAGCTCCAAATAAATTTCATTGTGTTCTGCTGCTACTCCTTCCATTTGGAACTCATCAAAGAAATTCCCCTTTAAAAAAAAAAAAACAGAGGGGAGGAATGACACGAAAAACTGTTTAAATTTAAAATAAGGCAAGTCACAGTAAGCAGAATTAAAGCATTGTACCATACATTCAGAACCGACTGTCTACAGGTTGAAACTCCCCTTTGCTCTGTGTGTTCTGTATGTTACAAAACAGGCTCTGCAGCCATAAAGGTCCAGCTGTGCGGACCCCGTGGCAAATTCAATGCGTAACCTATTAACTTCAGTCTCTTACATGCCACCTCCCATTAGTAAACAGAGAGGTTAAAACATTCTTATCACTTGTGCAACTACACACAAAATCTGAGAGAAAATATATGTGAAAGTCACCCTAGAAACAGAAGAGTTCAGCCACATGAAGACACATTCTCTATGCGTGAAATTAAGAACATAAGGAGGGCCACAGTGGGTCAGACCAGTGGTCTATCTAGCTCAGTATCCTGCTTACCAACAGTGGCCAAGTTACAGGTGCTTCATTGAGAATAAACAGAACAGGGCAATTTATCTACTGATCCATCCCCTATCGTCCAGTCCCACCATCTGGCAGTCAGAGGTGTAGGGATATCCCAGAGCATGGGGTTGTGTCCCTGATCATCTTGGCTAATAGCAATTGACAGACCTATCCTCCATGAACTCATCAAATTCGGTTTTGAACCCAGTTATGATTTAGGCCTTCACAACATCCCGTGGCAACAAGTTTCACAGGTTGCTTGCACATTGTGTAAGTTGAACAGTCCCAGTCTATTTAATCTCTCCTAATACAGAAGCTGTTCCATACTCGTAATCATTTCTCAAAAAGAAAAGGAGTACTTGTGGCACCTTAGAGGCAAACAAATTTATTTGGGCGTAAGCTCACTTCATCGGATGCATGCCAGTTTGGGATAAGGGAGGTACTGGTTTCTTGATGCCACATCTATGAACATACGAAGAATTTGGAATTTAATTATCTTTAAAACCCGATTCACAGTCTTTTGATGATTTCACTGTGATCGGACATAGAGTGCATGGCAGTGGCTCCTGCTCTGAGAAAAGGCTGCATGACTTGTTAAGCCTCCAAATTCCTCGCATGTAAATAGAGGTGACATCAAGAAACCAATACCACCCTTATCCCAAACAGCATGAAGGCTGTATTAGCACAGCCTTGCACTGACATCACAATAAGAGCCAAAAAAGGAAGGAAGTAGAAGAGTATTTACATGTGTACTTCAAGACTCAGGTAAAAAGATCGAGATTTACAGTAAGTAATTCACTCAGTATGTAGACGGTTTTGAACTGTTCATGCATGCATGCTGTAGCTCACGAAAGCTTATGCTCAAATAAATTTGTTAGTCTCTAAGGTGCCACAAGTATTCCTTTTCTTTTTGTGGATACAGACTAACACGGCTGCTACCCTGAAACTAATCATTTCTGTTGCCCTTCTTTATACTTTTTCCAATTCTAATAGATCTTTTTTTGAGTTGGGACAACCAGAACTGCACACAGTATTCAAGATGTGGGCATACAATGGACTTATATAGTGGCATTATGGTATTTTCTGTCTTATTATCTATCCCTTTCCTAATGGTTCCTCACATTGTTAGCTTTTTTGATGGCTGTGAAATACATTCCTGCAAAAGTCTATACACCATTGATGTCCCTTTTAAACCTTTAGAACAGCCACCTTAGTTTTAAAGGCACTGAGAGATGTTTCATATACTGTTAATTATGCAGTATCAGCCTATTTCTATGGCACGTACCTGACTTAACTCACACCACATGCTGACCCCTCCATTAGCCACTTTATCAGTAAGGATGAAGTAAAGTTTGTCCACTGTAAGGCGTAGAGTGCATGTCTTGGCTAGTTTGGCAATTGTATTGATCACACCTATAGGATAAAATTTAATTAAATGACTTCCTAAAACTTCTAGCACAGGACAAAAAAAAACTTTGCTTGCAAGGTTGTGGTTTGCAGTTCAGTAGGAAAGAACATTATTAAAATAAATAAATCAATGGAAAGTGGCAACCCAAGACTTTGATATTTTGTTAAATTCTGTTGTTTTGGTTTAAATCCTCCGCCCCCCCATCATTATTTTGTTTGGAGAGACAAGGTGGGTGAGGTAATATCTTTTGTTGGACCAACTTCTGTTAGTGAAAGAGACAATCTTTCAAGCCACACAAGAGCTCTGTGGTTCAAAAGCTTGTCTCTCTCACAACAGAAGTTGGTCCAATAAAAGATATCACCTCACCCACCTTGTCTCTCTAATATCCTGGAACTAAAAAGCTACAACTACGCTGCACATAATTATTTTGCTTTGTCACCTATCTCCTATCCTGTCTGACATCTAAACTGTGAGAAATCTGTGGTAGGCGTTATCTTCTTTATTTTTTGCCTGTATACTGCTCTGTAAGAGGCCCACTTGTTTAGGGTTCTGGGTGTTACCATTACCACAAATAGTAAACAAACACACACACACACACACACACAAAAGCGGATGATTACAGAGTAAAATCTTTGGAACACAGGAACAAGACACAGAATAATGGTCCATGGTAATTTTTTTATTCTTATTTTATTTATGTATAATTGTGCCTACATGTTACAGTGCAACATGCCCTGGAAATATCCCAGATGGACAGATATTCCCAGATCTGCCACTGAGTTGTTCTGAGAACTTGGGCAAGTTGTTGCAGGGCTCTGTGCCTCAGTTTTCCCATTTGTAAAGTGAAGACAGGGACACCTTTCTTAGTAATGGCTTTTGGGATACAATGTGCTATGCAAGGACCGGGTTTTACACTCCCCTGGCAGCAGGCGTTGAAATCTGTCTTCTAAACCAGCTAGTGACTCCAGGTTAGTTGCTCTGACTATAAAGCACTGTATGGCCAAGGACAGCAGCAGCAGCCAGAAAGATGAGGCTCGGGTGCTTGCAAAGCAGCCCCGGTTTCCCCTCCTCACGCGTGTCACTCTTTGTGGGGTGCATCGCTCCCTGGGGAGAGGCTAGGGGATCTGGCGGCACATCTCCCCGAGATTTTAAAGCTCAGGGGGCATGAGGGTTTGTAATCTCCCCCCCACTCCATCTCCCAGCCCCCGCCACAGCTCACCCTACCCCTTTCCCCACAGGCAGACTCCCGTCCCGCCCCCTGGGCTCCCTCCCACCCCGCTGCTGCAGACCTTCTCCCCGGGGCTCCGCGCAGCGCTGCCCCCCAGCCCAGCCCAGCCCGCTCACGGGTGAAGTGGTTCAGGCAGGCGACGTCCACGATCTTGGCCCGAAACCGCATAGCAGCAGCAGCAGCAGCAGCCGCCCTGAATTTGGAAGCAAAATAAACCCGGCGCAGCTCAACCTCTCCGGGAAGCCCGGCCCTGCGCAACCCAGTTCCGCTTCCCCTTCTCCTCCCCGCCCACCTCTGCGGCCTCGTATAGCGTCAGCGGGCGCTTAGCCCCGGGGAGAGTGTAAGGAACGGCCTAATTCGGGTGTCACTGCGGCGTTACTCCATTGGGCGGGGGATCAGTGGCGCTGAGCTGGTGTAAAAGCAGTGCCAGCGCGAGCTCGGGATGAGCAGCATAGAGGGGGTGTTTCAGGGAGAGCAGATCACACGCACAATGCACTCCTCCACTGCCTGTGCCCCGCCGCTGTACAAAGTGGTGATGATGTTACGTCTTTCCTTAAAAAAAAATAAAAAAATGAAGAGCTAAAGGAAATAGGGGAAAAGTTGGTATCAATTACTAACAGAACAAAAAACTACCCACATAAAAAAGGTAGGAGTTGAACAAGACAAAAACCATAGTGTTAGAAGTGGCCCAAAATATGAAAGAAGGGAAATAAGCATAAAACAAGAAAATAAAAAGTGAAAATAGGTAACAGTTAAAAAAATGGAGGCTAGACTTGTGCGTGACTCTCCACTCTGTTACACCAATGTTACACTGCTGGAAATCAAGGCGTTAGATTGGTGTAAAACTAGTGTGGCCATGTGGGGAATCAGGCCTAAGGAAAGGTTAGGAAAAGAGGGGGAAATGAACTGAGTATTTTTTAAAAAGAAAAGGAGTACTTGTGGCACCTTAATATTTTTTTAGGAACTAAAGTTAGGCTAGGAGTTGCCTTGAGGGGCGGGGCAGCGAAATGATTTAATGTGAACACTAGATGGGGCTGGTGAGCTCACATTCGGTTACAGTCTGATGGCAAGCATAGTATGCTCTGGGGACAGTGTCAGGTGGGGAGTTTGACTGGGGCGGGACACCTGCGTTACGGTTTGACAGGTGTACTGCATACTAATAAAAACCCAGCATTACAGTACAAAAGAATTTATGCTCCTCTGACTCGTGGTACAAGGGGAACCCTATATGGAATCAGTGCTCAAAGCCACAGGATCCAAGCTTGCTGCTGTTGAAAATGCTGTCATGTATTTTTTGTATTCATAGCACCTACCTAGGAATCCCAGTCATAGACCAGGATCCCATTGTGCAAGGTGCTGTACAAACACAGAACAATAAGACAGTTCTTACCCCCAAGGAGCTTATTAGGAGGTCCTTTATCCTCTCCCTCCCCATAACTATCTGGGCAGGTGGTTCAGAGTGTGAAGAGGATGCCATGTAGCAGCTGAAATCATTATAACTACAAGAAAAGAGGAGAGAAAGAGGAAAAATCCTTTACCTTCTGTAGTTGGGAGGAGGAAGGATAGAGGCTCCTCTCATGGAAAGCAACAGTGGGTGTAGTGGATGAAATAAGGCTATCTTCCACCTGCGAGCAGCTGAGGGGGAAGCTAGAGGTGTTGTAAGTACAGTATACTGGTACGTCCTACTCCATGTCCTCCTAGCAACTAGGAGGGAATAGTCTAAAGGGGCAAATACTCATTGGAATGGTAAGGCATGTTGGTGTCAGTCTGGCCTCCCAATAAAAGCAGTGGGTTTTTACATAATAAACCATCAACAATGACATATTTACTTCAATGAGAGTTTTGCAGCTCTTAGTCCGGAGGAGTATTTACTTCTAGCTTGTTTTACTAAAAATAGCTATGGGGTTGTGAATAATACAGTTGACATAAAAGCAAAACAAAATAAATAGATTTATCATTTCTCTTGTTTGTTTTCATTTTTCATAATTAACACACAGAAATACAATACTAAACCAATGTAAGCATTAACCAAATAGAACAGAACCCGAAAAAGAACTTAATTTAACATGGATGGAGCAATCATTAAAATATTATTAGAAGAATCACAAAAGATAATCATAAGAAAGAGACAATAGCACTGGAAGATAATTCTACATATAAATGCAAAATTCTTAACAAACAAACAAGCAAGCAAGCTGTAAGACCAAAGAATGAGGAGAAACTCAAATCCAGTCAGAGGACTTGCATACAGCACAAAGTGACAGCGTATGTGGAAAGCGGACTATTTATTTTGTTTTGCAATTATTTTGTTGTTGAATTTGCAACACCTAACTTGACCACAAAACTACATTGTGCTAGTTTGGTTACTGGCTGAATTTTGGGGAGTTATCAGAGACTTTGGGAAACATTATACAAGAGTAATGCACATGGTGGATATTAATAAATAACAAGATTGATGCAAGTGCCTCCTAGATCTTGCTATTAAACTTACTGTCTGATGTCACAGATAGTCAGCAACTAAGCTGCAATGCTGTTGCTATTAATATTGTTGGATGAATCCTATGAGGATAGAAAATGGCATGTCTCAGAGGTGGTGCATTAAATGTTCAAGAGGTGAATGCCAGCTCTCCTATTTGTAAAAAAACAGTTAATAAAATCAAAAACTAAAAGGCAGAGAGAAGCTGAAGAGAGAAAGGGAGAGGGGTACATATACATAATAAAATAACTGTGTGACATGGTGGGATTTTAATAGCAAATTGTCTTGCCTTGGTAAAAAACTTGGGGAATATAATACATAAGCTTCTCTTCTCACCAACAGGAACATACAGGCCCAGATCCTCAATAGCATTTAGGCTCCTAACTTCCATTGAAATTATGTGAAAATGAGAGAGGAGATTGGGGATGCACCAGGAAAAAATAGCATCCCACGAGCAGATCCTCAGCTGGTATCAGTTGTTAATGCAAAGTCAGTGGAGCTAGGACAATTTACATAAGCTGAGAAACTGCCCCCATGAGTTTAAGGTGTAGGTGAAGATTGAAACTCTCCAAGATCAATCACTGTCTATGAATTCAGGAGCCCCTAACCAATACTGTGGGTCAACAGAGGATAAGCAAAGAAGAATGCCACATGGAACACAAGGGAAAGCTTTGATAGGAAATACAAAGAGCCCATCTCTACGGAAAAAGAAAAGGATTACTTGTGGCACCTTAGAGACTAACCAATTTATTTGAGCATAAGCTTTCGTGAGCTACAGCTCACTTCATCGGATGCATAAAGTGGAAAATACCGTGAGGAGATTTATATACACACACAGACCATGCAAAAATGGATGTTTACCATACACATTGTAAGGAGAGTGATCACTTAAGATGAGCTATTACCAGCAGGAGAGTGGGGTGGAGGGAGAGAAAACCTCTTGAAGTGATAATCAAGGTGGGCCATTTCCAGTACATTTCCAGGAGTTAACAAGAACGTCTGAGGAGGGGGAGGGGGAATAAACAAGGGGAAAGGAAAAAAAACACTAAATTTTCTCTGGTTAATAATTTAGATTTGAAGAAAAATCCATCTGACATATTTCTAACTCATTAGAATCCCAGGTCCGGATTTCCCATTAGGCACAGTAGCACGTGCCTAGGGTCACCAGTATTCTAGGGACACCTACAAATTAAAAGTGGGTTAAAAATTTCATTGTTCTACAGAAAATATGAAGGTCAACTGTAGGTGGGGTGGGGCGGGGGGGGGGTGCTGAAGATGCTGTGCCTAGGGGCACCTAAGGTTAAATCCTGCCCTGTAGAACCCTCTTCGCTCAGATTCAAATTTCCTACCCCAGGCAATCTCAGAAATATTAGACAAATACTATTTATTTACTATACACATTGTACCTTTTTCTATAGAAACAAACAACATTTTGAAGAATAAAAACAATTTTGCCAAAAATAATTTTGTTTGCATTTTTATTTTTCTATTTTTGTCTTCTATGGACACCCTTTCACTTGGGTGATGAAGTGGAGTGGATCTTAAGAATTTCATTTTTAGTTTGCTGGTGTTGTTGCCATTTTGAGTTCCTAAGGTGTGGGATTCTGTTCAAAGAACTCCTGGGTATGTTTTAGATCTCCGTGTACCCTGAATCGATAAATGCAGGTATATTCTGGGTGTCCCCAATTGTTTAGCACTTTCAATTTCACGAACCTCATGAATTCAGAAAGTTCATTCTGAAAGGAAAGAAATTAAAGCTATTATTTTTTACTTTATGTACCTTTCACTGCCGATCAACAATTAGCATCATGCAGGGGTGACTTGTTCACTATTTTACTCATGTGAAATCATTGCCCACCAGATATGAAGATGCTTATACTCTACTAACTGTACTTTAAAATAGTAATTATAGAGCCATAGCCACAAAATAGGCTAGCCTGCCTCAGTAAGCAAAGTAACTCTATGAAGTTCTCCTCACTTAGAGGCTGACTCCACCACATGTAGAAACCCCATTGCTATCCATGTGAGGTCTGTGCACAGAATTTCTACACAGACAAGCACTTAAATAGAACAGATTTATTTTCAGTAATCTGTAACAAAAAGATTTCCTTACAATGATCATTAATGTTTAATTTGATGGACCAATATTCTGGTGGTATGTGAGGTGTTTTCTTTTTATGCAGACTAAGGAAGATTTTGGGAAGATTGCCCAAATTCATTGCAGGTAACACAGCAGGTTAGACTCCAGCAATAGCGCTGCAGAAAAATTGTTAGTTTAAAAGCCACCATTGACAGAACTACAGACTAAGTTACAATCCTTTCCACCCAGGGCTATTTCTCCAGATCACTGCTGCTGGGAAGCTCAAACAACCCCCTAATTCAAGCAATAGAATCCATCTTAATCTCACAGTCACGTCCCCTCTTCCTTAATGTACCTTCAATTGGAATGTTTGAAATAAATCTCCTTCACAGTTATATATGAACTGTCCTAAGAAAGTTCCTTGCTCCTCATCTTCCTCCATCAGACCCTGCGGAAAAACACAGACATGGAGAAAACAAAAGACAGTGAAAACGCAATTACAACACGTTTAAATGTGTTTTGTCTTCATGCAGACAGTTAAAACAAAAGGCATGACATGATATCCCAGATGCACAGTGATGTGCTAAATCCATAAAACAAGGGTCCTTGTAGCACCAGTCCATTCCAAAAGCCAGGTTTGACCAGGATGGTGGTATCACAGGATATCCAAAAAGTCCAAACATAGATGGTACAACACATGAAATATATCACTCTTGTTCATAAACCAACGATTTATTTCAAATACATCTCCAAAGTTACAAATATCAGGAGAAGCCTGATAGTTGTGGCCTACTAGTTACCACTTCATGTTTTGGTTAATTTATAGTCACAATAGTCCCGTGAGATAGGTAAGTAAGTACTAGCCCCATTTATAGTTGGGGAAATAGTGAGAGGTTGAGTGAGTTAATGGCAAAGCCAGGATTGGAAATCAGAAGTTCCTAGTACCCAGCCCTGTGCAGAATCCCCTAAATCACATTACTTCTCTTATAGGTAGCATGTAGACACAGCAGGTTGTGCAGGAATGGGAAAGTCTCATTTTTAAGAGTAAATGGAATAACAAGGATTGTGCTGATTGTGCTTATATATATGAATTGCTCCCTTCCTACAACATTGAGTGAGTTGTAGATGTGAAGGAAATATACAGAACTTGCTTTTTTACTATATTTTCCCCCATACTTCCCTTCCCCCTTCTTAGAAATCTTATATAAAAAGCTAAGGAAGATGCTCACATAGACAGCGAAGTCCTTAGGAGCACTGGAGATTTCTCCTGTAGGGGAGATTTTCTTGGGAATGTGCTCCATTGTAACCGCTCTTGGAATTATTTCCACAGCCAGTTTGATGATAGTTTCACCCTGACTTCCTGGGAAAGGCCAGCAGTCCCCAGGATAATTATTGGGCTAAAACCAGAACACAAAACAATGATGATTGGTTTAGGCAACCATGTGGCTAACGGTATCACTGGTATAGTTCCACTGAAATCAGTGGAATCCCTGAAACCAGGGATTCCTTTGGCACCTTAGAATCTATCTTGAAACATGCCAATGATATTTAAATCATCACAAAGTTCATATGTTTAGAGTCTAATTAATATAAAATATGTTGTTTAATGCTGAGGATAAATACTAGTTCCATGATGCAGTATTCAGACGGACTGTACTGGCTGCACCACTCATAAAAGCTCTAGTACCATGGTCTTCCCTTTCCTCCCGCACTTATGAACTATGTTTATTCCCAGGTCCCAATTCTTAATTCTGTTGCTTTTATTTCTCTCTTTCCCTCACTTGTGGTGTGGTGCCAGCCTGGGTTTGTCTGCAAAAATGTCACGAAATACAGCAGCATACGCTGGCCTTCTACTCCCCTGATCCCTCCCTGAACTTCAAGCAGTACGGAGAGAAGAACAGGGAAAGCAGACATGGGGAATGGTAGTGGGAATAGGAGACCCAAAAGGAAGAGAGGAAAGGGTAAAGGAAACTCTCAAGACTTCTTTTATTTTGATTTCTACCTGAAGAATAACTTCTGGAGACTTTACAAAAACCAGCATTGGAAATGATAACCAAAAGAATTTTCCTCTATTATGACGGTAGCTCCTAGTAGTTCTGGACTGAACAATGCTGGCACCTGAAATTAAAATATTCATACCATAATGAGATAATATCTCACATATAGCATTACATGGACCTGAAGAAGAGCTCTAAGTAAGCTCAAAAGCTTGTCTCTCTCACCAACAGAAGTTGGACTCACTTTGCCTCTCTAATACAGCAGGTATTCCTAACAATGTGAAATATACAGAGGATCTAATGACCAACACCAGGTGTTGGGTGCTTAACTCCTAATATATAGAGAACAAAGCCCTGTAATACAATTATCATTTATGTGAGTGACTCATTCAAACTGGACATGCATCACTGCATGTGACCCTCAGAAAAAAAATTCATTATCAAACAACTCTTTTATGTGACTCAATCAACATACACCAGCCATAATTCTTATAGCTCTCTCTTCCCCACATGCTTACTTCCATATACTCTTCTCAAATGGGCATGAAGGGACATTGGCACAGCTTTCCCGCACTGGTAATACCATAAGAATGTCGGCTCTTACCATACTTTGACCTGAACAAGCACAGGTTTTGACTGATTTCTAGCAACAGTATTTGTCTCTCTTTCACTTATTCTGTCCTTCTCTATAGTAACAGGCCATGGTGGCTAATTAAAATATTCAAAATTGATAATAGGCGGTGGGTAATAAAACTGAAAATAGTGATTAATAAAAACAATATAAAATATGCGTTCATTTTTATAAAAAGGCTTGAAACATTGTCAGACTATGTAAATGCATAATCTTATTTTACTGTGACCCTTGTCCTCTCTTCCTCTTCCCTCCTAGTGTAGGTGACATTCATTTGTACATCTTGTCTTAAACTAGATTGTAAGCTTTTTGAAGGCAAGGACTCTGTCTTCTTATATGCTTTTACAGCGCATAACAGCATGGGGACCCTGATTCTAACTGGGGAGAATAATAATACCTGCTGATTTTAGGGCGTAATCAGGCATCTGAACTTGGTCTTCATCCAGCTTTTCAAGTACTTTATTCAGCATCCTTTTAACAGTCTGTGAAAGAATATAAAAGGTAAGAACTGTGAGAGGGGAAAGGACTTTGAAAGTAGTACACACACCAGATCACCTACAATCTGAAGTACGTGTAAAACAATCATGAAGTAACCATTATGTTAGACTAAGGTCTGGTCTACACTTAAAATTGAGGGTGACATAGCTACAGCAGTGAGGGGTGTAAAAAATCCCTAATTCCCCCAGTGTAGATGTTGCTAGTGCACTAAAAATAAAGTGTAGTCGCAGTGGCACAATGAGATGGACAGGTATATACTTGAAACAGCTAAGATGTACTTGGGGTGGCTAGCCCCTCCTGCTGCTCACACCACTGTGGCTACACTCTATATTTGACACGCTAGCTTGATCACAGCTAGTACAGGCATGTCTTCTTGCACTGGAAGTTACACCCACAGCTCAAATTGTAGACATACCCTAAGAGGCTGGGTGAGGATGCCTGGTATCAAGTGCAGGTATTATCTCTTGAGTCAGAGACCACTTGTTAGAGGTTCTGAAAACCACCTGGAATCTCAACCAAAGTGTCAAAAAACTATTGTTTTCACCTTGCTCTATAATTTTGGCAATAGCCACCTTTGTAGGAGAGTGTGTATAGCCCTCCTTCTGTGCAGTTGTTTTACTATATCATAATAGTGGTAACTACCTATATAATGACCCCTCGTGTCATTATATAATGACCCCTTATATATGTGCAATTTAATCACCACCCACCAAGTAGTTCATAAAAGCGAGTGATCACACCAATTGGTTAAATTCCTGTAACTTCCAAGAAATAGAACAAAACTCAAAAGAGCAAAGATGTTTGATATACTCTGTCCTCAGGAACACTGAGCGCATACTGCCAACAAGATTGCCTTTGGGAAACCCTTACCATACTATTCACTTCTACATCAAAGACCAACTGCTGAAGATGAAAGGACAGATTCTCTAGACAATATTACCTATGCTGAGGATCCCCTGTACAGACCTGTGGGACAGACTGTGGAAGGCTAGGAGGACATACATAATATCTCCTGCAAGCCTTGTGAAATAGCCCCTCCATACAGAGTTTCTCTGGGGAGAGGCTGGGGAAAGCCTTGGCAGCAGCCAGGTCTCCCATGGGTGACACTGACAGGGACCAAAGGGAGCCCGACGGTACCAGAAGTGACTCAGGAGACTGAGTTGCAGGTTCTCTTTATGAATTTTCCACCAGATCATTCTCTCGGGGTAAAAGTGAAAAATCAGTACTGTAGCTTAGACTATTGTTCCTTCAAATGTCTAATGTAGTATATATTTTGTTTAGGAGGTGATGGTATTCTTTTAATGGTTAGGGTGATGGAAATTCCTACCTATGTTATCCCACCCTTCCAGCTACCCTGCAAAAAAGTCTGCAGTCCAAAGAGAAATTTTTTATTGTGGGTGAACATTTGTTCCTGGATTCCCAAGACTGTTACACTACATATGTCAATGAAGTATAAAAAATGTGTGAGAAGGAACTGTGGTAGATACAAAGAAAGATAGAAATCTCTACCTACAAAATCCTGCAATGTCCTCTTACCCATGTTGTAACGCCTTTGATCTCACTCCCTTCCAGGGCTTCACTGATAGCACGCTGGGTGATGTCCTTTGTACCTTGTCTCAGAGCATGAAGCTCTGTCTGTAGCTTATCTACCTGCTCTTTAAGAGATTGGATTTCTTTCAAAACCAGGTTTGCCTGCCTAAAAAAAGTGGGAAAAAGTGACAGAAAACACTATTTTCCTGGCCTGTCTGGCTTGCAGTATGTCATGAGAATGACAGACAGGCAACAGACACCTTTTTTTATACCTTTAAAGAAATCTGCTCCAGATGATCAATTTGTAAGTGATAGGAAAACTAGACTTCAATACCAGTTCTAATACCTTCAGATGGCGAAGCTACCTCTCTGCCCCATGGGCAAAATTTTCAAAAGTATATCTAAACAATTTAGGACCCTCGGTCCAATAGACTTTCAATAGGACTTAGGCACTTTCAAAAATTTTACCCTGCTTCCTGAGTAACACGGAGGTGAGTGGAAGCATATCCGCAACTATCCTAAAAAATGTGTAAGGGCGGGTTTGAAGGGCTACGATTTTGTTTGATGTAGAAAAAAAAATATGGACAAAAGAATAAGGATTCTGCCTGGAAAATACTGGCATACAAGATGCAATAACCTGCACTTTCAAAGATTTCAGGGCATTTCAAATCAAGAAAGAACATATGCTTGAAAAAGTAAACCTGTTTTATCTGGAATGCAGACCAAGCCAGCAGCAGGTTACATTTGATTAAAAACTACTCACACAAATGGCACACAGGGCCACAAAAGAATATGCTCAGTTCCTATCTCTCAATTGCCATCTCTGACACAGACCACAAACAGATATAAAACAATGAAAAATACATATTAAAAAGTGCAGTCACCACTGCAACAACTTCTAAAACATATTTTACTAGACAAAAAATGTCCCCCTTTCCTTACACATGGGAACAGTGGGTTCCCATGCCCCCCTCCTACCTGAACTCCAAAGCTCCATCACTTTTTCAGCCTACACAGTTCTGTATAGTACCCTAATATCTCCTATATAATTAAACATTCATGTTATTTTTCTAGCATCTTGACATCAACTTTTCAAAAACTGCTGCTTGATAAGGCTCCCTTGTTTTTGTTCTTCCTTCTCTTTCCATTCTTCATTCATACCTTTTACAGTCCATTTTAGTGTATCTGCTGCACCGGTTTTGGTAATTTCTATTCCTTCCTTCTGATCTTCCTGTATTCCACTTTAAATATCTTTGTTCTGTTAAACATTTTTCTCCTTCATTCCTCATGTCCACCACTTCCCCCCCTCACTCTCTCTCCCCAATAACGACCTTCTTACCCTAAGTGTTCTAGTTTCTCATTTTGCCCCACAGCTGTTCTTTCCCCCCTCCATACCCCTATATTCTCCCCTTAGTGACTTGGATGATTATTCTCACATGGATCCTCTTATTCCTCTGATCTTGGCTAACCATGCAGGGCTTCTTCACATGCAGCTCCTACACCACCAGGCTAGGGTCGGGAAGAAGCAAAGGTTTCCTCCACCTACAGTGGGAAAGGTGTACAGAGGAGCTTCTATTCCACCTTACAGGAAGGCAGAACAATCAGAAGTTTCTATTCCTATTCATTTCAGAATATGGAGGGAACCAGCAAAAGAATTTCTCCATCCCTCCACCACAAGGAAGACAAAGCTGAACAGCAGGAGAATAATAATCTTTACTGCTTCTCCGCAAACACCCAAGGAAGATGGAAGTGCAAGCAGTTTTTCCTTCTTATTTAGTTGTGCACATGAGCAACTTATATGCCTGTAAGACAGGGGAGAAAAATTGCCAGCTCCAACATCTTCCCTTCCTCTGGATTTTAAGGGAGGGGGAGAAAAAAATCCCTACAGATACTTTTTGGATTGGGAACATCATCAATGTGTATAAAATTTGTGGGAGACCCAACTCCTCCATTTGTGCAGTTGTTGTGCTCAGGGTTTGAATTCCTTTACAGCAATGAGTCAAGTAGTCATCCAGAAATCCACCTTACCTTAGAGACTCCATATCCATTCCATATATCTCTGATTCATCCTAAATGGAAATATTAATAAAACATTCATTCCAAACACTAACACCGCTCATACAGAGCCTCCTGCAGAGAGAGGCAATCACTCTCTACAGGAACATGAGATGGTAGACACTCAGAGACACAATGCCTACATACCACAAGTGTTTAATACTAACATACAACAGTAACTGGCACCCTATAAATACCCAGGAGAGAAAGACAATTAAATAGATCATAAGATTAATGCAGGACAATTCCTTATTCATGAAGCAGATATCACAGTCTCCCATCATGCATTTGATTTATTTATTCTAAGATGGTAAATATAATTTATTAAAAACAAACCACCACCATAGGAAGCAATCATCATCTCGGTAAACATATACACAAAATGTGTACTGAATTTTCAACTTTTCTGTGTCTGTAAATGTCTCAGCTTATTCCATAAAGGCTGCTCTTTTGCAGCAAGCAGACTGGAAGTAAGAGACATCTGAATAAAAAGAAACATCTTTTCCTGTGGAGGGAGCATGGAAAACACTGGAACTTGAATCTTGCTGTTAGATAAATGTTTGTTATAATATAATTCAAACTTATCTGATTGCAAGCAATATCCAGAATTTTACCCATTACTTTTCTTGTTAATAATAATTGTTTAAAAGAAGAATTTACATGACAGGCTCCTGGATATTGGTTAAGACCCTTCAGGAAACAAACCATCTAGTTTGCTAACACAAAAAATTAATTGATACATCAAGGACACACTTATTTCCATCTAGTTTTATGTCAACTTCCATCAAACCACCCTATCCTCAAAGTATGTCTTCCAAACTCTCAATCCAATAACTTTTTCCCCTCTCTAACCAGCTTTTACAGTTCTGAAAAAGGGTCAAATGAATAGCAGCCAGCCAACTGGAGGTCAGAACCTTCCCTAAAACTTCTCCATTACTATCTCCATTTTAGGTTTTGGCTCTTTTCTTTTCCAGTTGTTTTCTGGGGCCCCTGTAACCAAGGATTTCCTCTACGTTATCAATACAACATTACTTCACTGTCTTCTGACACAAGTAAATATATTATCTATGAGGAAAGGTTGGAATACTCGTGGCCATACTCTTTTTACTCTCTATGATAAAGTGTGTTACTATTCCAGTTTCTCTTTTTGATACAAGTCTTAGGCCTTGGCTACACTTGCAAGTTAGAGCATATTAAATCAGTCCCGGGTGCCCTAACTCCTGACGTGTCCACACTGGCAAGGCACTTGGAGAGCCTGGACTCTGCATCTGGAGCGCTCCTGGTAGTCCACCTCCACGAGAAGCATAGAGCTTTCTGCGTCCTGGCTGGAGCGCTAGGGTGTCAGTGTGGATGACGTGTTGCATTACTGCGCTGTGATTGGCCTCTGGAAACGTCCCATAATCCCCTGAACTGGCCACTCTGGTCATTGTTTGAACTGGGCTGCAGGCACGTGGATACCCTCTTCAAAGCTCCGTTTCTGACAGCCTGCATGCTTATCTGCTCCGGGACACAAAGCAAACCATTACTGTGTAATGCTCCTGCTGCAGAGGCGTGTGTTTGTGTGTGTGTGTGTGCGCGCGCGTGGGGGCTGATGTTGGGTTTCCCCCTGCCGCTGTCTGAACTTACAGGATAGTATGCTGACACACTCGGCCCCCCATGCTTTGCAAACCCTTTCCAAAGCACACTGCACCCACTTGCACTCTGGGATAGCTACCACAATGCACTGCTCTCTGTGGCATTGCAAGAGCTGCTAATGTGGACATGCTCCACAGTCACAAGGAACACAGTGTGAACACACAGCAGCGCTTTCCCTGCTGCTGTCTCCGAGAGCTGGTTTAACTCCCGGCGCTCTACATCTGCAAGTGTAGCCATGCCCTAACTAATGCTGAAACTATAACAAAAGGAGTTTTCTTTTAAGTGTTTATATTATAAAGCCTTTTGTTTAATTACGTGCCTTCAACTGGAGTTGTAGGGGCTCAGTACGTCTGATAATGGGATCCCAGATATCTAAAGCTGAGCAACCAAAAATGAAGAAGACCAAAATTAAAGGCCACTTCTGAAAATGTTAGCCCAAGTGATTTGTTCAAAGGCATATAGTAAAAGAGTAGCAGACCCGGAAACAAAATAATTATTAATGTGTGGCTAAATGCAATATAATTAAATCCCAAGATACTGGAGTCTCCAATATACAGTACCTGAAACCCCACAGAAAGAAGGTGCAAGTTATTGTGTAAGCACTTTCTGTCCTAGTGCTAGACTGGTAGTGGCAGTCCTTATTTGATTATATCTAATCATAAGTCACCTTGTTCCAGAAATGGTTAAAATCATAGAGGACAAAGCCATTATATATTCCCCTGGACATCTGAATTCCTCCTCCATCAAGCAATCTCATGTGGTAAGTACCTGTTAGTCACAAAAAGAACAACTTTATTTAAATTTAGAACATTATCATGTCCAGCAGATTATTCTCTTCAAAAGCAAGGGGCTCCAATCTGTCAAACACTTACACATGTGCTTAGCTTTAGTAAAGCTATCAGTGAATAGTCCCACCGAAGTCAAATTAAATACACGTTTAAGTGTTTGCAAGACTGGGGTCTAATTTTGGGATGGATGTAAAATGCAGCCTTGAGGGACATCCAAGGGCTGTATTAGTTGTCATCAGCATTTCAATAAGCAAAATCAACCTTTATGGCTCCTCTCCCTTTCTACATTCCTACCATCCTTCCACTTGAGTTTCCAAATTGGATATTTTGCAAGGGAGGGTGAAATGACATTCTTATAGATTTTGAGTTGGGGAGATACTCTTTCCTGGGGAAAAATTTTGAAAATACATTTTCAACATATGCTAATGGGCATTATGGTTTACATGGTTAAAATAAAATTTTCAAATGCAAAAGTTAAGGCTTATCCTACATTAAATTGTTCACGTATTACATGTGTTATTTTTTATTTATATAGAAGTATCACCTACGGATCCCAGTCAGGATCATGGTCCCCTATGTTTATTGGCCTTAATCCTGAGAGCACATATTTGACTTTACTCACTGTCAAGTTAATGGGTCTATTCACCAGTGTATAGATTTGCAGGATTGGGGGTCATATAAAAAGACAGTTCTTTGGAACAGGGATTATTGTGGCCTCAGTCCTGCAATGATCTCCATGCAGGCAGGACCTTGTGGCCACACACAATTGCACTGGCTTCAATGGAGCTCTGTGCACATTCAAAAATCTGCCTCATTAGATCTCATTGCGACACCAGAGTCGAAGTTACTGGTCCAGCAAAGAATTACACATGGACTTAATTTTTTGGCTATGAACCTGTAGAGAATTACAGATGCTTAACTTTATGCACAGGAGAAAAATTGAGATAAGAGACAATTAATGGGTTTAACAAACTGTAAGCAGTGGTGAAAGAAAAAGGATGAGATAGGTGGTAACATAATTTCTGATGAAACTGGACAGTAGCTTTATTTGTTGTTTATTTTTTAACCTCTGCTTATTTCCACTTTTTTACCTGCTTATGTTTTCATTAACTTTGTGGAATTCCCGCTATTTAATTTTTTTTACTACCACCTATTTCAAAAAATTACTACTGCCTATTTCTATTTAATTATTTTTATTTCCCTCTTTTTATTAACTTCATTTTAAATAACTGTTTATAACTATCAGAAAAGATACAAAACAGTTGAATCAAAACAACACAAACAGTTCCCTGGGGACCCCCAATTTCACAAAGTGCCATTGCCCCATAGTCAGTAAAGACATTTTGTCTTCTTCATTATTTTAAATAAAAAGAGTTAGTGATATCTCATGGGCTTCTGAGGCTCTGAAGATTTTGCCCCCAGCAGCTGCTCTTCCTCCCAAGCTGGGCTCTCTGCCTCCTGGGGTGAGTGAAGGCCAATCACTGCTGCTCCTCAAGCCTGGGAAAATTCTGGCTCCATACGGCTGTGCTGGGAGAGGGCACTTGGGTCTCCCCACCCCGACATCAGTTTCCCTCCCATCCACTCTCTGGGAAGAGGCAGGCAGATCCAGCTTGGATATCCAACTGCCTACTTCAGTTCTCAGCTGGGCTTCTCTGTCAAAGCAGCACAAAGGGGCCAGGGCAGAGCAAAGAAGTTGGTCCCCCTTACAGAGTCTCAGTTAACTCTGTACTTTATAGAAACTCACCAAAAAAGAATAAAGAAAGGAGGAACAGCACCAGTGAAATAATCTTTCGAGCCCAAATCTTCCTGGGGAACAGTAAGGAGAAAGAAAGCATAAAGTTAGCAGCATCCACACATTTCATGTACATATTCTGTATTAGCAAAAAGTTTATTTAGGATTTCTTGAAGCCCATATTGTTGGCTTCATCATGGGCTTGATCCTGCACCTATTGAAATTAATGGTGAAGCTTCTTTTAACTTCTGCAGTGGAGATTCAGGCACTATATCAAAAACTGAAGAGACATTAAAATTAGTGATTGGTCTTGTGACCCCTGATCCCAGAATTGGTTTCAGCAAGAGCCTGGATTGACACCAATGTAAATCACTCTCTTAATTCTTTGTCAGGTTTGGGAGTGTGATTAATACCAATCTGTCTCTCCTGCCCACCTGCATTTATCTATTTCCCCACCCATCCTTGAGAAAAAGATTCTTGTTCATTTTTACCTTGCAAAAGCGCCGCAGATTCTCAACACAAAGTGCCACAGAACTGTTATGCATAGCCCCAGCAAGTGGAAGACAAGCCTGATACCTTCTGGAAAACATGCAACAAGCATACAGTTAAATGAGCTCAGATGTAGTTAAAAATGCAGTTCTACTCTCAAAAGTCGTTGCAAAATAGGCATAATGGGGTTCATGTTTGTCTCTCAGGCTATGTCTTCACTGCAAAAAAGGTGTGTTCTTAACTTGGGTTAGCATAGCAGTGAAGACATGGCAACTCATCTTTTAATTTGGATTATCACCTTATTTTAAAGTACATGGAGGGCCTGGATTTGACCTGGAGCTGTTTGTTAACCCTGTATGTTCACTGCTCTTTTAACCCAAGTTTAAAAACACACTTTTTCTTTTTTCCAATAAAGACATATGCTCAGTTGTTCTAGATCACATTTTCTCAGTTTATAAAATAAAGAGATGTTGCTGTATTCCCTATCACCATCTCTGCAAAACGTCCAGCTGGTTTCTTTCTGGCTCAAGTATCCTTACCACTAAGGATGCAACAGTTAACTCCACTTGAACTAACCTAATCTCAGTGAACCTTAACTCTAGATCCATTATGGAGCTTCCACAATGATCTTTTTATTTTTTTGTCTCCAACATTATAAGGTCAGTCCTTCAAGGTGCACAGTGAATGAGACAAGGGGTTCTGTGGAGCTCTAGCTTTGGTCTCTGCCAATATTATATATAAATAACTGCCATGAACTCTGTTTGTCTGATTAGTACATAATACTATAAGATGCTTCCTGTGCATTTAGGGTTGTAGAAAAAATTACATGGTATTACATGGAATTATTTGTGAAATAGCACATGAATATGTAATTAAAGGCTGTATTGTCATGCATAGATATAAGGAAATAAAGTTAATGTGGCACACACAACCTCAACTTTGTAACTTCCTGACTTTTGACTGCTTAGCCATGCAACCTTAACATGGTCCTAATTCAGTTCTGCTTTAATATATTTCCCCCCACCTTATAGGATGTGTCTATCAACAACATCTCTTTAGGTGCGTAAACAATCAAAAATGTAAAAACACGTACAACAGAACAACTTATAAAACAGAAATGTTGTAAGTGCACAACATATAACTAGACAGTTTACAATCACTAATCACTTGAACTTACTCTTGGGTGAGCGTTGAAGCTGCCTATCTTCCTGCCTGAGACTAATAGGGGTCTGGCTTTCAGTACTACTGGGTGTGGGTCCTTGTCTTTGAGATAGCCTAGAAAATAGAAAAAGGCTTCAGAAATCCAAGAGTTGTATGAGTGGCCAGATGCAGGCAAAACAACAGAGGAAAACAACCTCTAGAACTTAGGTACAAGTATTTGCACCCACAGTTGCACTCATTTAGATGCCTAGCTACCCATATCTGACTGACAATTAGTTATCCAAATGGGTACAATTAACTATACATGTAAACATGGGAGGCAAAATTTTAAGCCTTGATTTAATTACCATTTCACAGACCAGGAAACAGAGTTCTTTACCCTGTGTTCTCTAGCTTATCTACCTAACAGCCAATTCAACTAATTGGACTATCACTCGGCTCTGGAATTTGGCAATAATGAACAAAAATAATTAAGAAACTACCTTAGTTTTATAAATCTTTTTAAAAATTCCATTAAAAATCCTATACTAAAAAAACTTTAAAGTCACATAAAAACTTTAAAAGCCAGGAAATGCCAGCACTTAAGTTGCACATGCAACTTGCCTGACTCTGGAGTGTTTAACTGTGCAACCGTAATGTTTTCAACTTATTTTCTATTTATGGAATATATTTAGGCAATTAACAAACAATATCAGATAAAGAATAGAGTACAATCTGTAGTGAATACTATTTGCTATGACTGTAGGTGTTCAACCTGCAATAAACACACTTAACCATACCTGCAATTTTTAATTGACACACTGCATGTTTTAAAACTAAGCCTTTCTGTATCCCTCAGGGATGAAGAAGAGGCAGCAATGACCAGCGCATATGTTACCCTTACTAACATCCAGCATTTTCTATAAAACACTGCAGTTGCAATACTATGGGAGATTAAGAAGGCTTCACAGTGCAGAAATGTAGTTCTTCAGTGAAACTCCTGGTCAAATTAATTGAATGTTCAAAGGAGAAAGATAAGATGAGATAAGGTGTTTTTTATCAGCATGAGTAGTGACAGTACACACATTCAGAGATTTGGAGACAGTATTTTATAATATGGTCCAAAAATATTTAGCAGTCTAATAAACTTTGTCATCTACAACATGCTTAAAATTTTAAGCAGAGATGTGATGAATCTCAAAATGAAATCTGCTGGTACACAAATCTGGCCATTTTGCTGGATTCAAATTTATACAAATCTGCTTCTGAAATTTGACACAAATACTGTGTCATGTCCTGTACTCATTCCATCAGATTCCCAGCTTCTACCATCCATCTTGTCCCAGCACTTCTTCCCAGTCTCCCACCTGCTCTCTCCCACTGGTCCTGCTTTCAACTGTCCTGACCCTGTACTCTTATCTTTCATCAGTTCTCTCCCACTGCAGCATCTTCCCTCCAGCCCAGCTCTGAGCCCAGTGTCCCATCCATTCCCTCTTAATGTCACCTGTCTCTTGCCACCGAAACACTGTAGCCTGCTCCCCACATGCTGCTTGGTATAGAGGATTGCTGCCTGCAACCCTGACCAGATGGCTCTTATGGATCCCCACAGTTTTTAGAATCAAGTATTTTTGTTTAATAAGAGAGACCAAGGATTTGATATTCAAAGAATTTCAAAAATTTCATGTTATCCATTCTTATTATCAAGAGCAAGCATTGTAAACAGCATTGTGTACTGTACAGTATCTTCACAGTTTTCTCTGTTTCTACGATCCAGAGCCTCTGATGAACAGCAAGCTTATTCAAAGTTTGCTAGACTGCTCTAGCTTTATTGGTATGTATTGATTGCAGGGAAGATTTTGATTTATGGGCTTTTTTTGGGAAGAGCAATGTTTTGAGGAGGGACCTTAATGAGCAGCCATGCAGTCTGGGTTATAAGAACATAAGAATAGCGATACTGGGTCAGACCAACAGTCCATCAATCCCAGTATCCTTTCTTCTGACAGTGGCCAATGCCAAGTGCTTCAGAGGGAATAAACAGAACAGGGCAAATATTGAATGACCTGTTGTCCATTCCCAGCTTCTGGCAATCAGAAGCTTGGAACACTCAGAGCATGGGGTTGCATCCCTGACCATCTTGGCTAATAGCCACTGATGGACCTATCCTCCATGAACATATCTAGTTCTTTTTTGAACCCCCGTTACAGCTTTGGCCTTCACAACATCCTCTGGCAACAAGTTCCACAGGCTGACTGTGCGTTGTGTGAAGAAATACTTCCTTCTGTTTGTTTTTAACGTGCTCTCTATTAATTTCATTGGGTGACCCCTACTTCTTGTGTTATGTGAAGGACTAAATAACACTTCCACATTCACTTTCTCCACACAAGTCGCAATTTTATAGACCTCTATCATATCCCCTCTTAGTTGTCTCTTTTCCAAGTTGAAAGTCCCAGTCTTTTTAATCTCTCGTCATACAAAAACTGTCCCATGCCCTAATAATTTGTGTTGCCATTCTCCATACCTTTCCCAATTCTAATATATCTTTTTTTGAGATGGGATGACTAGAACTGCACAGATTATTCAAGGTGTGGGCATACAATGGATATATATATAGTGGTATTATGATATTTTCTGTCTTATTATCTATCCCTTTCCTAATGGTTCCTAATATTCTGTTAGTTTTTTGACCGCCTCTGCACATTGAGCAGATGTTTTCAGAGAATTATCCACAATGACTCCAAGATCTCTTTCATGAGTGATAACAGTTAATTTAGACCCCATAATTTGGTATGTATAGTTGGGATTATGTTTTCCAAAGTGGATTACTTTATATTTATCAACATTGAATTTCATCTGCCATTTTGTTGCTCAGTCACCCAGTTTTGTGAGATACCTTTGTAACTCTTCGCAGATTGCTTTGGACTTAACTATCTTGAAAAAATTTGTATCATCTGCAGACTTTGTCACCTCACTGTTTACCCCTTTTTTCAGAACAGTTATGAATATGCTGAACAGCACTGGTCCAGGTACAGATCCCTGGAGGGTATCAGTATTTACCTAGCAGATAGGATGCTCTAGGCAGATAGGTCACCATGTATGAAGGACAAGAGATGGGAGTGAGAAAAGAATGTGAGGAGGGCAATAAATGGTGTGACTTGGACAGACTGAAGGGTGGAGTGAGAGCGCTGGATGGTAGTTGAGAATAAGAATAGGTATGGGGAAAGTTTTCAGGGCCTTTCAGGAGAGAATACGTTTTTCAAGTTAAATGTGAGGGGCAATCAAGAGAAAGCTAGTGAAGGGACTGAAAAAGGGCCTGACATGGTCAGAGATGCAGGAAAAGCAAACAATTTGGTTAGATGAAAAATGGGTACTTGGCCTACTGTCTCAAACAGTAAAAGATTCCAAGACAAAGTTTTGCTTTCTTTTGTTAATATTTTCCCTCACAAATTCACGATTTGGCCAGATAGAAATCCTTTTAAAATGGCAATATTTGCATACAAATCACATATGAATAGAATATTTGTCACATCCCTAATTAAATAAAGGACATTACTTCATAAAACAGAACTTGATTAAGAATCAACTTGATTTCTGCCAAATGGAGCATCTTGAAATAACGGAAGCAAAACACACTACTGACAGAGGAAGAATGGCTATCCTCCAAACCACAATTTACATAAATGACAGTAACACTAAGTTACTCAATAACTTAGATGTTACTAAATAGTTAATCTACAGGCTTCAAAACAGAATGGCTTTATTTAATATCTGTAAATTATTAGATTATACAACTGAGCAGTGCAAATGTTTATGACTTTATATATCATATTACACAACTACCACCTCCCTTGCCCATTTGAAACAAAATCAAATCCTATTTAGGTCCCAGGACAAATTGAAATCAATGGAACAATTGCCACTGACTTCAATGAGCACTTGATTGGGCCCTGAGAATATGCCATTGTTTTATTTTTCTCTTTTCTCTTCTTCTTAAATGGATGAAGGAGTGGTAAGTGTATTTGGGAGCATAAGAACTTTAAAAAAGATTTTATAATTATTTGTATAACTTGTATACATATGACAAAAGTTAACAGAGACTGAATATTTTAAAAGAAAAGTATCCATACCAGTTTAGATCTTGGCTTTGATTTTCTGTGTCTGAGCTGTCACTGTTGGTGCCATGGCTTGTTTCATCCTGAGGTAGATAGGTGCTACCTGAAGACTTTGGAATTCTGTACATGTTTTTATTTGCTTTGCACTCACCACTGAAAGAATAGGAGCATGCAAATGAGG
Source organism: Natator depressus (assembly GCF_965152275.1). Classification (NCBI taxonomy): domain Eukaryota; kingdom Metazoa; phylum Chordata; order Testudines; family Cheloniidae; genus Natator; species Natator depressus. Next base: position 163,985,375 of record NC_134235.1, on the reverse strand, counting down.
TGAAATAAGGTATTAATCATATTATTATTATTATTATTATTTATGACCCACAATTTTAATCATGAATTTAAAATAAGGTAATATCTAGTAATTGTAAGTCTTCTTTGAAAGGAAAGCTGTCCTTGTACTGCACTTGCCTTCAGGATAGAGTGAATAACATCATAATAAGAGGAGTCAACCTAGAATGTCCTTTGCCCTACTCAGTGCTGTTAAATATGTCACAGGCTGTTCTTGGTGATATCATAATGAACAAGCCAAGCATAAGGTCCCTGAGCTCAGCCTGGAAAGATGGGACATACGTTCAACATTCTTATTTCAAGAGACTCAACAAGTGAAAAAATATCATGGAGCTGAATCCTCCAACATTGTCTCCTGTGAAAGGCTGAACTCCTTTTATTCCCACTGGCATTTAGATTTTTAGGACCAGAAGAAACCATTATTACCATCTCTGATACATACATCAAGAGGACTTCTCTGAATTCATTAATGAGCATTAAGGGCAGGAGCTCCCAAACTGAGGCCCATACATTTCTTACAATCTGTCAAGAGCTGGCAGATTACAGTCTCTCGTCTCCACTAGTTGTTTCTATAGGTACCCAGGTCCTTCATTGCAAACAAGAGTTTGCATGTCTGCAAAAGGAGAAAGTAGCTTGGCTGCCTCCAGTTGTAGTTGCTGCTATATAGGAAGAGAGGAAACAGGAGCCACCTTTAGAGACCGTCGGAATCATCAGAAAAGTCAAAAATATTTTACTTTTACTTTTCTAGGTAAGCATTTGCTACGGCTGCCAGAGGGGTGCTGTGCAATCAGAAAGGAGATGGAAGATGGTCTGGACAATCAGTTACAGTGGGAATAACGGGAGCACACCCCAAGAAAATGTGAAAGCCCCTGACTCAGGCCCCCAACTCTGTCAGGCATGCCAATCCTGAGCGCTGGGCAGCACCGCACCTCATGGACCAAAGGGTTGAGTGTCATTTGCACCCACAAGAGGGAAAGGTCCAGCGTGGCGGCGGTCCTGCCGCGGGGCGCGTGCCCGTCACTCACTCGCTCACCCGCCCCTTCGCGCGCGCGGCGCTTGCAGCGGCTCGCGGGCCCGCCCGCGTCCCTTCCCTCTGGCCCCTGGAGTCCCGCCTCCGCCACGCGTGGCCCTGAAAGAGTCCCCGTTGCCATGGAAACGGGGATTGTTGTGGTTGTCGCGGAAGGCGGCGTGGTGCTGGGTCGGTTCCTTCCAGCGCGCGCGTGAGCCGGGTTCCAAGGGGACGTGCCCCCTCCCTCCCCCCCCCCGCACTCCCAGTAAGGGACCCCGAAAGCGGGGGGAGGGGAGGCGTGTCTGTCAAGGGGTAGGGGTATCTGAGGGGGTGGGGGTGTCTGTCTGTCTGTCGGGGGTGGCGTGTCTGTGGGTGCCAGGTTGGGCGCGGGTGGGGGCGGGTGCAGAGCTGCGCCCTTTCCCTTGCTGGGGGTGGGGGCTTCCAGGCCACATCCCACCATGCCCAGGTGCTGCTTTAGTTCGGGGGACCCCTGCCTGATGCTGATCATGGCCAGGCTGTTGTAGGGCACCAGGAGTCTAAGGAGCTCGGGGGAGTGTGTGTGTGGGGGTGATTATTCACCATCTGGTTAAACAGGGGCAAATACAAGGGGATTTGGAGGGGCTCTAACCCCTCAAAAAGAACAACAAATCAGGAACCACTGAGCCTGGAACAGAAGTTTGTTTATCTCACTTAATTAAAAGTGGACAGACTTAATTTTGGTACAAAGCTACTAATTGAAGCGATATCCAACAGCTGCTGTTTTATTATTTTTTAACTTTATCCCTGCCTCAATAAAAAAAAAAAAGTTGTCTACACTCCTGTTCAGTGATAACTATTTTTTTTTTTGCTATTTTCCCCTTTTTTGTCCCTTCCTTCATATAGGCTTGAGGAATGAGGAATATGAGTAAAGAGCCCTCTGGACCCCCCAACCGATACGCTTCTTGTGGCAAGTATACTGTTTGCTCTCTGTATGTAAATGTACATTTTGACATGTCTCAGGTGTGAAAAATGAAATGAAGCCTTTGCTTCCTAAGAAGGAAGCCTTCACATATACTACCTACTATATCAGCATTTTATGCTGCGGGGAACATGCACAATACCATAATCCTTGATATATTTTGGAGGGAAGGATGAGGCTGATAGTGGAATTTCCTTTGCGTTCTTTTTGTCTTGGTCACACAAGATATTCAAGACAGGAATCTGAGATGCTCTTCAACCCCACCAATGTGAGGAAACCACCATTTCCCATTTTGGCCTTCTTCTGTTTTCCTTGTTTGGAACACCCCCCTCTCTTGCTTCAAGGCAGAAGCTAATGCCACACTATAATCCAGCTAGTTAGATGCACTTTACCAAGTGACTTTATCTGCCCCTGGGCATCATGACATCATCTCCAGGACATGCCTGAGTACTGGCCTAAAGACCCAAGGTTGTTCCTAAACTTGAGTTTTGCATACTGTAGTACCCAGCAACAGCCAGCACTTTTCATGAAAACTAGTCAACTCAGATTTTAAAATAATTTTTTCTTATAAATAGCATTGTGAAAGAAGGAAGTAAACTTATTTTGATTAAGTTAACTAAATTTTTTTAATGTAGTGGTTTGTGTGAAATTTATAGTGATGGAATGTTATTTCTCATGTAAATCAGTAATTTGTGTTTTCTGAGTTCTAGTTTATTAACAGAGTTTTAAGGATTTATGGGTGATTCCAAGGTACATAATGGGGTTGTGCCCACCCATCCCCCGTATGTCTTCTTGAAATGCTTCCTACAGATTTGAGCATGATTTTTATTTGCTGCTCCTGACTGAACCCTTTACTATTTCCATACCAAGAGTTATTTTGTTGCTTTCTAAATCATGCAGATGTTCTGCTTCCCCAATGCTGCCTGAGAGAAACTCAACTGAGATAAAACCAGCTTTAAAATTTCACGCTTTGATTTATAAATCAGAACATAGGGTAGCCTGTTCAGTTGGGGTCACAGGTCCTTTTTACAGGAGGTTCCCAGAAGGTCTCAAACTGTTTCTGTTGCTAATGGGTAGGCCATTGGCATTTTCCATGATAAACTAATTTTAAAGAGTTTGTACTTCAACTGTGAAAACTCTCACTGGGCTTAAAGTATTAAATAAAAACACAACAAATATGTTTGAATAAGGTAGGGTTCCAAGTTGGTAGTTATCCAGCAAGTTAACTAGGATGAAAAGGTTCCTGGTGGATGAAAACATCCCATTCCAGGTGGACCAATGAGTAAGTGTGGTGGAAAAAACCCCGCAAACAATCTAATGCTTCTTGCCTCTGCTACTAAGGAAAGCTCTTTTGTTTTTTAATTATCATTTATACACTTTTTCCATTGCCATTACATGGAATATATTAACTAATTTCAATGGAATATCTGTTTATAGAGAACCTGTTAACTTAAAAACCACAGTTCTCTCTGAAAATGTTTTACCTACACTTGCTATAAGTAACACCTCAGATTGTTATAATTTAAGGTGAGTAAATAAAAATCTTCTCTTTTGTTCTGTATATTTACTTTGTGCTTTGATAGCACAATTATGTGTATTCCATTTAACCATTTTTCCCACATAGTCAGCCGTCCATTTCCTTTATTTGTGTGGTCTTTCCTACAATAATGGGAGTGGAAATATTTGAAAAAAACAAAGGGAAAATGTGAGTGTAAAACTACAAAATTTGGGAGTCAGATTCAAGGGCAGATGTAGTACATCAAGCTACTCCGAGCTAACTTTTTGAAACTGACTTGAGTTCAGGTTGTCTTTTAAAATAGCACGTCAGCAGTATGCAGAGGTGTCCAGCAAATGACTTAACCTGACTGGTTCTAGTGCACTGAAATATTGCTCAGCCATGCAATGTTTGGAACTCATCTTAAATTAGAAGAAATTAGGTACGTTGTGAAAGCGGCTTACTCTCTAGGGCTCTGTTTAATTTAATCATTATATTTCTTCAGATTATATTTCAGTAGTTAACTTAAACAAGTAAAGAGCTGATCGCAGAAAAATAGGAATGCATTTAAGTGTTTTTTGTTAATAGTTGAAGGAGGAAAGGTCACCAAAAAATTAATGCCTTCCACTGCTGTCTTCTTGCATTTTACTGATCTTGGCATCTATTAACCTAGTTCTCTGAATGGGAAAGATAATAACATTGTATTGTAGGACCGTTGTAGTGACAATTTGAAACAACATTAAAGGCTTTTTAAACAAGGCTCTACAGTGGTATCACAGTTTTTGTGTGATCACCTAGAAGTATCAAGTATTTATTATTTTCTCCTTAGTGAGCATTTCATTTCTGTTACATCTTTCATAAAATATAGTATGTTACTCTGTAGTTTAATGTGGACTTTGATTATTACATCTGCTCTTTGACACAGTAATGTTATCAGTAAATGTATAACCTAAATATTTTTTTCATAATGATTATAGAATGGTACTACCATGTTCCACTGAAACGATCAGAGAAGTCTGTGAATTCAGAAATCCCAATCCCTCCACCATCTCAGATCCCAGGTCTGAGCAACCTCGGAGAGCATCACAATGAAATTACATTTGGGAGCCGCAGGAAATGGATCAAAGACACAGACTCAGAATATGTAAAGCTGGCAAAGCAAGGAGGCCAACCTGGTGAACCACAGTTCATTTTAGCATTATTTGTGGTTTGGGGAGCTTAAAAAATTGACAACGATAACTGGAGACTATTCCAGCAATTTTAAAAGTGACACATTTGTGGGGAAACTATAGAAAGGGAAATGCTGTATGTTGTTGAAATATGTTGAATCCTCAAGAAAACAATGCAAAAATCTTTATCAGTAAATGTAATCGTTATAGTCTAATGTCACATTGCAATAACCCCAATACCTCATTGTTGGAGTCGTAACTGTTTTCTGCTCCAGCTTTTGCCCTTCCTTTATCTTTCGTGGCTAAAATATTATTGTTAGGCTAAAATCCATTGATTAGCTCTTAAAGTATATTCCATCTGATCCAGAATGTTTTTTCTATTCCTATTAAATTGAATTTAGAACATTGCTAAACCTTTATGATAAAACCTGGGTATGTTAATGCTGATACATTCTAACTATAGTATAAATTATTTGGCAGGTTAGCTGCATTACCTGGGGATCTGAACAATTTATTTTGTGTTTAACAGAGAAAACATCTACCTGGGTACCGAGCTTTGGAAGGTTTATTATAACTGTAAATATATACCTTTAGCATTGAAACTTGGGGGTGGGGGGGAATGGTCTAATCCCAAAAGGAAATAGTCATAAAATTGGAAAAAGTCTGTAAAGGTTTTATTAAAATTACTTTTCAGTTTTTGCAGTAAATGGTTTTTATTATTATACATATATTTTGTTTTCAGTTAATTGAAGATGTGAAAAACTTAAATGGACATAGCTTTGCCACAGAGTTTCAATGATTCCCAGTCTGTAAAATGAGAAATATATCCACATGTATTATCAGGCACTGTATTATATAACTATATGTCAAGATATGTAAAATGAGATGCTTGAGATAATTGAAATACCGTATTGGAAATAATATTGGAAAAATGAATTGGCCAGACCTTCAAAACTACTGCTACTTGCTACCCACAAGGCCAGCAAGTAGCAGTAGTTTTGAAGGTCTGGCCAATTCATTTTTCCAATATTATTTCCAATACGGTATTTCAATTATACTGGTGATTATCCTATTCGGATTAAAATGTAGTGAAAGTTCTGATTGTCCAAACTGCATCTCAGTAAGGGCTACAAATAGAAATATTTCTTTTATAAAAATTTTAGTAAAAGATAACAGCAACATAAAAATATTCATTTATAACCATGGAAAATACTACAGCATTAATGTATCTGTCTTTTTTTTTAACTTAAGATTTGTTGAAACATTTTACACCTAGTACAAGAAAAACATCCCCAGTAGCTTATGCTGCACCTGACTGGTATACACACCACAGTAAACCTCCAACACATGATGAATCTAAGTAAGTATGCTATGATTCCATGGAGGCTGTGTAACTTTTTATAACCTACTGTATTTTCCTTTTGTTAGTCTCCTTAAGTTTTAGGCTTTGAATTAATACTTTTGCAACAGAGAAATAATATAGAAAAAATAATTGTGAAATCTTGGTCTACAGAGCCCATGTTTCCTCAATGCCTGACTACATGGTTCATGAAGAGTTTAAGTCTGATCAGCTCAATGGTAACTATGAAACAAAAAGAGGGCCTTTTGATTTTGATATAAAAAGTATTTGGCAGAGGGATGCTGAGGACAAGGAGAACAAAGAGAAAAAAAAGGTACGATTTAAAGACTTTCTTCTTGGTGTAAAACTTCTGAAAAAACTAGGTGTTTTTTTTTTTTTTTAAGGGGAATGGCAATGCATTAGAACAACGCATTTTTGTACTGAAGTTACAGAAGTGATTTAAAATACATAGTTCTGTCATGAAGTGTTCTTGTTTCAGCATACTGTACCAGGAATACATTTTCCAATCACATTGTACATTTCGTGTACTGCAAAGTTGATTAAAGTGAAATATTCTCCAATCATCTCTCATAATGCAGTTTATTTTCTATTCACTCTCTGCCAATATGGGCCTTACTCCAGATCTTTTCTTGTTAGACACAGGTGAATGTTCAGGTGTACTATTTGGGTTTTGTTTAGTTTAATTGAGGAAATACTCTGAAAAGTGCTGTGGTACCAGTTCTGGAAACAGATAGCCTCCATTTATCCACAAAATAGGTACAGCACAAGCAGTCATTACTGCAATTTTTCACACATTATCCTTCTAGTTTGGATTGATCTTGACCTGGCTGAAACGATCTGTGATGGCAGTTAAAGCCTAATTTTTTTTTTACGTGTTCACTAATTTTGGGTGATCAATTTTTTTCATGCTTTGTTTCGGACACCTGGGACCTGATTTTCAAAGGTGCTGAACACCAACACTTCTCTTCAAGTCAAAGGGGGTACTTCTGAAAATCAGGCTCTAGGTATTTCAAGTTGTAAACCTAAGTCACTTGTGAAAATTTGGGCGAAATTCCCTTGGATTGTGTTGAAAGTACTAGTTAGTGAAGTTGGGAATTGGGGCTCCTGTAATGATGTTTGTCCATACAGAATTGGGCAGGGAACATCTTGCCAGTCCACATAAGCAATCAAATGCTTGTCAGGTGATTACATTGTAATTTAGATAATAATTTAGAGACATGAAGTTTATTTCCTGAACTATCCAGTCCCCAAGAAGACTTAAATAACCAATACTTAAAATAGAAGCTTAAGCTCCCAAGGAAGCCTCCTGGTTAAATTTCAAGATGATGTAAACAGGGGAGGAAGCTTTTTCTTTTTTAAAAGGATGAAAACAGGATGGTGTAAGATAAAACAGGTCCACTGATCCTCCTGCTTATGACCCCACTATTGTCAACATATCTGGGGCCAAGTTTATTCCTGGGGTGAGCAGGCATAACAAGTTAACTCCAAAGGGAGTTTGGCCTATTTTTACCAAGGCCAGAATTTGGTCCACAGCATGCCAAGTCAGTAATTTATATTCAATTTGTAGCTCCACTGAATCTGAAATTGGAATACATTACACTATGCTACTTAGACCTGCTTTCTAATCTGTGGAGGGCCAACATGCAATTTATGCCACCATTTTCACCACTGCTGAATTTGACCCAAAGATGCTAAATCTAAAAACTAACTCCCATAGGCTAAATGCCTAAGATATCTAAGATGATCTCTGACCACTTAACTCTTTCTAGTTTAAATTTTATTTTGCTTCCTACCTGATTGTCCTCCCTAGAGCCCTTGGTTCATGCATTTGTCATTCCAGCTTTCTCCTTCAGGATTTTTCTGCTTTAAGTACCTTGATGAATTAGGCCCTAAAGAGGAGGGCGAGCACATATCTGACTTCTATGACAAGTTGGAAGAATGTGTTTCTGAGGGGTTACACAATCCAAACACTACTCGTATAGGTTGGGAAAATGGTCTGCCTTTACTGAAGAAAATGTCTTGGCTGCAGAAGATTCAAGAGTTTTTTCTCTGCTTGTTCATGAATCTCTTCTGGTGGCAGTTATGAAGAGTTTTCCATTTAACATGAAATATCATGGCATGCCCCACTTTCATAGCAACTTTTACCTCTTTGCCCCCTTCTCATAAGGATTTTCTATCTTGTTATTGTTTAAGAATGCCCTCCTACCAAATATTTTCTCCTTCCTACAGATTCTTCTAGTAAATAAAATGGAGAGAGCATCATGAAATAATTTTTATTCTACTTTCTTGGCCTTGCAATCTATATAGTTGAACTTTTACAAATGGTTCCTAATGCTGTTTAAACAAATTTCCAATAAGTCTTCCATTTCCTTATTTTATGGTGATGCTTTCGATAATTTGTAGTTAGCTGCTAGGGTAGAGCTAAGGTTCTGCAGAAACAGGACAATCTTTGGTTTAAAAATTTGAAAGCAAAGTGCCATTTTAAAGTTCAGAATCATTAGGCACAATTTTTTAGGGTACAAAAGTTGTTTGCTGCAGTCATAGAAAGAAACCCTTAAGGGCAAGTGCAAAAACATTTTACCCCGGAGGTTTCCTGTTCCCTTCTGGGCTCTACTGCTGATTCTTCAACCTTTTGTGTCTCTATCTTTTGAATTGTGAGAAACTCTTATTCCTGATATTGAAAGATGGGTTTCTGACAGTTGCCATGCCCAGGAAAACTGGGGCCTGGGAAATCTTTTCTTTAACCTTCATCCCCCCTCACTTAAATGTTAAGGACAGTATTACACTGTTGAGCTTCAAGCTTCTTGCCAAAAATTGTGTTCAAGTTCCATGTCAATCATACAATTGTACAATTTGCAATTTTTTTCAAAAGCCATATTCTGCTAAGGTGGTTCTTGGTACTTTTAAGACTCAAAACATTTAAGTGAACAAAGCTCAGTCCTTAAAGATTTCAGCTCTCTCTTCACTGGTGCTATGCTCACCTATGTGTGTCACTAGGACATCTGGAGGCATGTGATGTGAATTAATATGAATTGTCACAGCAAATGAATATGAATGGTCACTGGTCCAGGAAAAGAGTGAGAGAGTGACTCTATAGCTTAGTGGTTAGAGCGCTTTCATAGGCTGTGGATGACTCAAGTCCCTGCTCTAATGACTACTCATACAAAATGGAACAGCTTCAACAGGAGAGACTGAGAAAACTCTACACTAGAATATCCCGTAGTCCACTGGTTAGAGTGTACTCCTGCAATGGGGTAGACCCCAGTTCAAATTCCTGCTCCATATAAGGCAGAAGAAGAGTGCCACAGGGCATCCAGTTGCGTGCCACAATAAGGGGTTATGAATCAAGTGTCTAGAGTAGGTACTGCTGTCCTAATCTACAAAGCAGGGCATTGCGGCCTACTGGCCAGAGTCCATGCTCTTGCTCTTGGGGCAGCATGGCCTAACGGCCAAAGTCCCTAAGCAGTGCCCACACCCTGTGGTAGGTGTGGGGTGGGGTAGAGGCCCAGGCCCACCTTTCTCCACAGGGTCTCAACCCAGGGCCCTGTGAAATCGGTGGTCTGCAGTTTGGCTCGGTTTCCTATTTTAACAGTCATGTTTCCTAGGTCACTTCCTACCCTTGGTTCCTGCTCTGTCAGTTCTCCTGGGGACCTTGGCTTTCTGGCTCGCTTTCATCCTCCAGGGTCAATGGGGTTTTCACTGTTGATCTCACTGGTTCGGCCTTCAGTCTGTAGCTCCAGTAACTCCCCGGCAGGAGCTGGCAGCGTACATTCACTCTTCTCCTCAGTCAGCCCAAGCTGAGCTGAGTCACTCCCTTTTCTATCCTGTCTTCAGGTTGAGCCTGCCCAGCAGGAGTGAGGGGGCATTGCCTCTTCGTCCCACAATGTGCAGTTAGTCCCAGCTAGGTCAGTGCGGGGTAGATACACCCCATCACAAGGGGAATTGAACCTGTGTCTCCCACACAGCCCAGGTGAGTGTTCTAACCACTGGGGTAACCTTTATAAGGAGGTTTCCTCTTTTTTTTTTTTTTTTTTTCATTTCATCAATTTGCTTCAAATTTGCAAATAGTTTCAGGTCAACTGAAACTGCATATTTTAGCAAATCAACTATTCATCCAAAATATTTCAGACAGCTCTAATCCTGAATGCTGTATGGAGCTTCAAAATGCCTCCAAAAGGTGATCCTGATTCAAACATAGAAGCAGGCCACCACATTCTATATTGGAGAAGGGCACTAGGATGTGTGAGACTCAGGGCTTCTTGTATCCAGAAGCCTTGCAGGTGGAAATGCATTCTGTCTCAAGACAATCCTGGTTGTCATATGCATAGCAGAGAAGAAGAATATGATCACAAACATACTGAGTCAAACAATGACAGATCTTCATGAGTGGTCTCTGTATCAGTGTGTGTGTGTGTGTGTGTGTGTGTGTGTGTGTGGAGGGGGGGGGAGGTCAGACCTTTCAGTGGGCTACACTGAAGGTGAATCTCTTCACCATTTACTGGAACAAGAAGTTACTGGTCCTTTATGAATGACACCAAGAAAAGACCACATTAGCAAGTGACAACTCCATCCCCTGGGGTGAGAAGTTCCTTTATGCCTTCCACCTGATCCCATTTGTAACAAAGCTAATGGCAGACCTTAGACGAGACTATGTTTTATCTTACATTTCCTGGTGATTCAGACAAATAAGGTGCTCAGCTCTGCTGCAGATGGCCAAATTCAGTCCAATAAAAGCTGAGAGTCTGGCCTCAGATAATCACTTAGAACGGGGACACCTTGTTCCATCCCATTTCCAGACCTCTCTCTCTAACTTGGTAGCTCCTGTCATGATAGAGATCTGTAGGCAAGGTGTCTACAGGCAGGTGGTTTGTGTACTCTTGACCCCTAAAGTAATTTACATAGAAGAATTTCTTACATGGAACTTCATTTTTCTGGTGGCAGTGACCTCAGCTCATAGATTAAGTAAACTTCTGGCTGTAGTGACTGAACTGCCTTATGCCAAATTTCGTAAGGGCGTGGTATTGCTACAGACTCATTTTCATTTCCTCTCCAATGTGATATTGGAGTTCCACCTTACCTAGCATATTGTCCTGCTAATATTCAAGTTCTGTGTGATTGCATTTCTCATTACTATGACCTGGCTGACATGAAGCTAAACCATGTCAATACTCTATCCAAGATAAGATGATCACCACTGCTTACCTCAGGAATGTTTCCATCACAGACATATGTAGCAGCTACATGGTGATCTCTGTGCATACTTACATATAATTATTTCTTGTATTCTGGTTTCAAGAAGGAATTCAGTTTCAACAGTTCAGTGCCCTAGAACTTATTCACAAGTAGAGGTGGCCAAACTTCCTCACCCATCCCCAAATATTTTTGTTTCTTATTTTCAGTTAGCCAACTTTTATATCAACTTTCTTGACTAGTCATTGATTCTAAAGATTTGAATTAGGTCTGATGTTATTTATTGAGAGGTAGCCTTCTATATGTATCTATTTTAAAAAAATTATACTTTCCTATGTCATATCATAGGCATTGGCCTTATCGTGGCAGCTGTATTATTTTTCTATGGGGCAGACATCCCTCAAATTTTTACTATTCAGGAGTGAGAATCCTGTATAGATTATATTTTTAAAGAAAAAATTACTTACCTTTATAATTCTTTTTTTCTCAGAAGATATGCTGTAGGATTCTCTATCACCTACTTCTATTCAGAGTTTACCGATTATCTTTTGAGATGTCTTTCACTTTGTACCTTTTCTTTCATTTTTATTTAATGCTTTTTTATCATGTTAATCATCTTGTTCTGGTTTACTGCTAGTAGGAGCTTCACATCTTATGCAATCAGAACTAAGTGAACTATTTGGAGAGGAGGATTTGGACTTGAGTGGAGTTGATGCATGATAACCAGTTAAGGCCTGAAACATTCTCAGCCCTGCTACTACTGCCTTTAATGGTCAAAAGCCTAAGAGCTAGCAGAGTTCCACCAATCTTATTGTAAGAGGCTAAGACCCAGGATTGAGAATCTTTCAAAGTGGTATTTTTGGAGAAGCAGAATTACAAAATATATATTTTTCCTGTCTCTGAGATAGCTAGGCCCTGGGACTTTAAGGGCTTTAAAGATAACCAACCAGCATCTTTAATTGCACCCAGATGAAAGTTGAAAATCAGTGCATGGAACGCTGGTATTAGATGTTCACATGGATTTTGCCTCTTAAAAGGTGAATAGCTAGCTATGCTATACTGATGGTTTCAAGTAGTTATTAACAGTAACCCTAAGTACATCACATTACCTTAGTCCAACATGAAAATAACCAAAACATGTATTGTAGTGATGAGGCCTACATCAGAGAAGCTGCAATGAAGGATCCAATAAGACCTGGAAACTGTGAACCATTTAGAAATAGTCTGAACATTACCTGTTCATTGGAAGGAGCAGTCGTAATATCCATCAGCGTTTCAATATGTTTCTCCGCCACCAGCATCTTTTCAATTTTATTTAGATTTCATATTATAAATTGAATTAAACCAGCTAGATTTCATCCATGATGACCTCACATTGATTAGGCATGAGGAATGCTAAGAAATCATGGAATCAAAGTTTAAAGGAAAGAGATGCTGAACAGAGTATGAACAGCATACTGGTGATTAACACATTAATTATTTTCATTACAGTAGCACCCAACTGTCCCAATCAAAATTGGAGTCCTGTTATTCTAGGCACTGTGTGGGCACATAGAAAGACACATCTTGTCCCAAAAAGCTTACAATCTAAATGGGCAATGAAGACAAACAGATGTACAAAGAGATGAACCGACTTACCCAGGATTACACACTAGGTCAGTGACAGAGCTGAGGATAGAACCCAAGCCTCCTACTTCTAGTGTAGTTCCCCAGCCACTAAATCATGCTGCCTTATTGTTTTGAATCTTTGAAATTTGACATTTAGGTATTGGTACTGACTTTTTTTTTTTAAACATAACCATCCTGAAATGTAACTTTTCCTCCCGCTCCTTCCTTGCCATTATTTCACAATTGAGCATTGGCAGATTGAGAGGTATGCAAGGGTATTTCAGTGGGATTAGTTTTCCCTAAGGCAGTGATACAATGTTTCCAGGGCTGGTCTCTTTCCCCATTTTAGCTGTGATACCCTGCAGGTCAAATTTTGCAACATCAGTAAAATTTATTGCAATTTACAAAAGGCAAGCATCTTAAATCATGTCTCTTGCATAAGTTACAATATTCGCTAATTCTCCTATCAGGAAAATGCTGCTCAAGTTGAGGTCCATGTGGGCAACACAAAAGAGGTGCGTATATCACTAAAATAGGGGTGTGGTTTGACAGAAAAGAAATTTGCCTCATGCAGTAATCATTTTACAGTACTGTCCAAAAGTATAAATTGGCTTTCCAAGAAGTATTGTTCCCAAAAGCAGACTTAATCTATGTTATAATACTGCACTTGACCGTCTCAACTTCTTTGCTAAAATTTTCTCTCTTCTAGGGCTAAAATTACTCTTGCTTTCTTTTCTTTTTTTTAAAACGTATCTCCTAGTATCTCATCTGCTAACTTTGTTATGTACAGGACAGTTTACATTGTATTGTAAACAGCTTCTTGGGAATTATGCATTTTTAAATCACTTTTATACAAGATTTAGATGTAGCTATGTGGTTATAATTACAATTGTCTAACACTTTTTTAAAAACTAAGTTCAGTATCAAAGGTTAAAAAGATTTTTTTAAAAGGATAACCTGATCATTGTCACTCAGTCAATCTTCTTCCTTTTTTTGGACATGCTTTATAATAGTTATTTTGCACTGTTACAGTGCCTTATCTTCAAGGACCTCAAAGCATTTTATAAAAATTAATGATTTAAGCCTCACCACCTGTAAAGTAGGCAGTCATTGTCATCAGTTTTACAGATAGGAAAACTGGGATACAGAGAGTAAGTGACTTGCTCAAGTCCCTAGAGGAGTCTGTGACACAGCTGGTACTAAAACTCAAATCTCCTGTGTACCAGTTCTGTGCTTTGGCCCTTTCTATCTTTGTTCTTTTATTCCCAACTGATATGCAGTGGAACTCAGAATAAGCTCCTAAGTGAACTACTGGACTTGCTCCGTTACCTTGGAAGACGAAACCGGTTTTCTGCCATGACTATATTTGAGCTCAGTAGTAAAATTATGTCAGAATCCTCCTATATATAGTTAGCAGGACACATCATACAATTTAAAAACTAGTTTTAAAAAGCTCTAAAGTGTAATCTGAGAACTCCTAGACTTCAATAGGGCTTTAACACTAAATCACAGAGATGTGCAATATTACTACCGATTTTTATTTGAACTACTTTAACTACTCAGCTTTCTTTCCTCTCTCATTCTTGTTGCTAAAAATAGAAATCTTAAATTCATCTATTTTTATTTAACACATAGGAAAGGTCATTATTTACAATATGAGCATATGAGAAGCAACAGCAAAAAGGTTTAAGAATAAAATGTAGGTTTCATGTATAGATACCTTAAAATTTCTTTGCTTCCTCATATTTCTTTTTCCTTTATTCTGAGGAAAATTAAGTGCTTCTGACACATTTTTATAAAATATAAGGCCAGTAGACTCACCTCCACAGTTTTAAAAAACTTCAGTGGAAGCAATTGTTTTTAAACAATCAGTCCCAGGTAATATATGAAACTAAGAACCTGAATGTGAAATTCACTCCTATGCAAAAGGCTAGCACAAGGCCTGTGGTCCACTTATTCAGACTGAAATGATACATACATTTTGTGCTGACATCCTACACAGAGAGGAATTTCACCCATTGGAATCAACTTCATTGCTAAGGAAAATGCAAAAATAAGCGGAGCATAAATAATGAAATGTGCACATTTAAAAATATATTTTACTTAGTAATTGATGGTGCTTTTAAAAACATAGGTAGAGAAATGTATTTACAGCATTTTTTAATTGTCAATTTCTCTTCAAAAAAGTTGAAACACTTTACACTGGAATGTGCATAAATGACCCACTGTTGCATAAAAAGACTTTAAAATATAGTAATAGTGAACCACAGTTACACAGCTTTTAATATTGTAGCTATATACAGTAATAAGATTCCATGATTTTCACAATTTGTCACTCTGAAACCTAAAATGGCTGTAGAGTTAGTGTGAAGTGATGAAAACAGCTATAAGCATGACAGAGAGCTTTTTTTGTTCAGAATATCACCAGATTCAGTCATCATTAGGTTTTGCAGAATGTTCCCATCCAATTTTTAAGTTCTCAGCCATTATGACTTTTATAAATTACATCCCTGCTACAGCAAGGCATTTATTTATGCCATGCCAAGAGTCCTAGATCACTGTGATATCAGAGATAACTCAACCAATCACCACCCTTACTATACAGCTAATTTTCATGCAACAGCTTCATTGGTTGTGTGAGAGAGACTGAACAGATGTTGAGTTACTTTGGCCTAAATGCCACAGTTCTTCAAAACCAAGCACGCAACAACCACAAACACACTTTTCCCACTATCACAGATCAACAGAAATTTCCCAGCACAGCACAATCCACACACAAATCAACACAGCCACCCATACAACAGCAGAACCAGTACACACAATGACCCCCGAACTTAACTCTGAAACCTACGATGTCCGTTCAGTCAGTGTGAAGCAATGGAAACAGCTGCAAGCATGGCAGAGAGCTTGTTTTGTTCAGAATATCACCACATTCGGTTGTCACTGGGTTTCTCAGTTTGTAAACCTCCATTTTTTTAAAATTTCTCAGCCATTTCTGGCTTTTTTACAAAGATGACTTTACAAATTACACCCACGTGATAGCTTGAACTTTGCGCTATTAGTAATGTAAATAACTGTACTCCTTAGCAAAAAGTAAGTGACATTTGGCTTCATTGCCCCCAATAGCATTCTCTCTAGTCTGGCTTCTTTGAGTTGTTGCTGTGGTGGCTGTTGCCTGAGAAGCCCTGGAGACAGCTGTTTTCTCCAAGTGGGTTAGCTGCCTGAATGGCTTTCAGATTATTCATATATAGTTAGCATAAAGGCAGCTGGAAAAACTTTTCATAGAGAAGAGAAGAATTATATTTTTGAACTTAAATCCAACATCTATCCCAATTTATTTAGATTTTCCTAAGATGAAGAATGAGCTGTTTTCTAGCTGAGATCTGCACTTCATTTGTAATTTAAGGAAATCTATGGTTACATACAATTTGTTTCATGTTTTCCCATGAAATGCATATAAAATGAGAATCAAAATTAACTATGAAAATATGAGAATCTGCCTTGATCACAGTCTGAGCACAAGACTACACAATAAGTATGTCAAAACAGCTTTTTAGTTTTCCCATGTCCATAATCAAGTAAGCTTCAGGAAGCACTTCAGTGAATTATGCCTTGGCCTTCAGCTGCAATGTGGCTGTTTGTTGAAATTCAAGACAAATAAAAAATGATTAATAAAAATCAGAAGTAGTAGGGTTTTGCCTACCTCTTTACTTTGTTTTCCCTGTCCTACTATTTGTAATTGTTTAGGCTTCTCTTTTTTCCATCTTATGTTCCTGTTATGTATTGTTTTTCCATCTGCTGTTCATAATATACATAACCATATCAAACTGTGTTTCTGTGGTACTCTCTGTGTAGGCTCGGGAGGATTAGATTTTTATCAGCAAATTTCAATATATGTTGTTTTCACCATATACACACATACCAATGAAAAAATATTTCCATCAATACTAATCAAAATTTACAGATAGGCAAAGTAAGAAAAATACTGATTGATTTAAGGCTATTTATTTTGAGCTGTGATGTTGACAGTTTGTGTTTTAACTTATAAAGCTTTAACTTTTTGAATCTCAATGTCTACTGTCATTAAATAATTATTGTCTGACCCCCTCATTATGTGACCCTGCATAATTTCCCACAACTGTCAAAATTTAAATTGATAAAAATTAAAATAATGCTTAAAACATAATTTTGTGCAATTGAACATTTAAATTGATAAAAATAAAAAAAACACTCACAATGCTGTAATGGAGATAGAGGAAGGCAACAATAAGACAGATTCATTGCACCTTAGCATATTACTTTGAAATATAAGGCACAAACAAATTACTTAGAAAAACTGAGCCTCAATTTTTCAGTACTTGATAGTGTAGGAGAATGACTGATTGATTCTAAACCACTAGAATTTACAACTCCCAGGTCTGGGTAAAAGATACCGCAACATAAAACTAGTATTCATGTAAACTTTTTTCATTTTAACAGTATCTCCCATCTCTTCATCTTTTTAAGCCCCAACTCTTCAAGGGTCATTTTGTCCACAATGAAATAACCCCATCATCTTACTTGTTACCAGATGCTGCAATCCATCACCTTAGGTGAAATCCTGGCCCCACTGAAGTCATTGAAAGATTTTCCATTTACTGGGGGCCAGGATTTCACCCCTGGTCTTTCCAGTTCAGAATCAGTACAAAAGCTCCATCTTAGACTTAGGTGTCCTCCATAAAATAGGAGGTGCAGGGGAAATGATCCAGTTCCTCAGACTCAACAAATATTCATCTCTCCTCTTCCTCCTCTCCTCACCACCTCTCATTGTATCTTGTCTTTCACTGGCCTCCTAATTAGTACATGCTCAATCATTTCACATTTTTATTGCACTCGTCTTCACTCATCTCATATCACATCTGCACAGGCTACCTGCAACCTCCATAATATACTTATATTTAGAAGAATGAGCTGCATTTGTTTTGGAAGTGTTTCAATTATATTTTCATATGAATGTTACAATACAATATATTTCATTTTTGTAAGGGTTGCAACCTTGTTGCAATTACTAATATTATTTATTATTTTGTACTTTAACGGTTTATATGTAGTCTTCTTGTAATGATCAGATCCAACTTAATACAGTATGGCTCTATGCCCAGTAGTATACAGCTAATTTATATAGCAAAAAAAATTCACTTCTAATCATCCAGTCTTGAAGCTTTTGTAATAATATGATAGCAGTGATTATATCTATATCTTCTGGTGTGTTGGAATGTCACGGTAACTCTGACTTTCAACTAGCTACATAAGATATTTTAGTAGATAAAAATATGTTCAAATATAATTTTGATTCTAATAATCTAAAGAATACACAAAGAAGATTAAGAATTCTTAGAGGTGACCTTTAAATACGGGGCTTGTGCCATTTTTAGCTTATTTATGATGTATAAAGGAAGCTTAAAAGAATGTTTTAAAACATTATTTCTATGTTTTTTAACCTTAGAACTATTGGAAAAGTCAGGTTTGGTCTTCTCTATTATTGTTGAAGAACCTCTGAGACATTTGGGGGATATTTATTTTGACTTCAACACCTTAATTGAAGGGGCAAGGGTATCGAAACTTTAACAAAGACTTCCTTTAACTTCACTTGCTAATTAACATTTTGGATAAAGATGTTAAAAACATACAAACAGTTTTAAACAGTCCGATTAAGATTCCTCTCTCTTTAGTTACTCATTGTTTACTCTCTTGGCTCTTTTGATGTGACCATTTCACTAGGTCTCCAAGTATCAAAGAATATTCTATGCTAGACTGAACCTGAATTTGCAGTGTAAATAAACAAGCAGAATTTAAAAACCACCACCTTTCAGGTCTTCCTTGTACATAATTAAGAAAAGAGGGCAAAAGCTCAGTTTTGAGGCCACCTTCAGTGTATCTGTTTGGAATTTTTCACCTCAGAATAATATAGTAAAATGGATTTATTACTGTCTGGGAGACCTTGTTTCTTAACCAAATGGACTGTGGTTCTTAAACTAGGGATGAAACCTGACCCCACTGAAATCAAAGGGAGCATTGCTATTGACTTCAGTAGGACCAGGATTTTACTTCAGAGTTGTTTCATTTCTTCCATGCAGTGGACTGAGCCGTGATGAGAACCTTTGACTGCTAAATTTTAATTTGGCAGCTTAGTTTTAGTTAGAAATGTACTACAACTCTTTTTGTCAGAGAGAAATGCTTATGGCTCAGCAGATTTATTAGTGGTGTCACTTAAAAGCCTACTAATATAACTAGTGATAAATAAATAAGGTTACCTAATTTTCTTCAGTTTTATCATTTACTTCCCTAAACTTACTGCTAGAAATACTGTACCTTGAATTGTGCAGATACTGAAGATATTTAGAGCTACCAAAGTAATCCCTTTTTCCGATGTCCCCTGATCATGTATATTTCCTTAATCATAGCCTAATTTAACAACAATGTTTTCTTTAACACAGGTAAAGCTTCCTGCTATAAACCCCAAATACCCAAACCGAATACAACCCTCTATTGCAAATAAGGAATTCCACGGGGTAAATAGGCTTTACTTTCCACCTATGTAAGTAGCACACACATTGTATTAACTAAGGCCCTGATTCTGAAAACATTTTAACTTTACTCACCTGTATAAATGTTTGTAGGATCAGGGCTTATATTTGTAATGGGCCTGAGCTACCTTGACTCTCAGGCTAGCACATGTACTATCTGAAATATTAAAATGGTTTTATAAATAACTTAAGTCATGTTGTTTAATTTTTAGGATATACCATTAAATGTAACTACAAAGTTGAAAAAAATAAGCACATATAAGTCAGTACATTCAAAACTTTTAGGTTCCTACAATGATGTTTATTGTGTACATCCAGTACTTTTTTGTTGTTGTGTTTTTAAAACACAAGACTTTAAAATAGTGTTTGTTTTTGGTTCTCAATGCAATGCAGTGAATGGACCATAATGTCCATTATCACTATTTGTACTAAAGTAGTGCACAAAGAATCCAGTTAAGATTGAGACTGATGTTTGGTCTGGGTTCTGTGTAGACACATTAAGTTACCATCTTCGCTTGAAGAGTTTACCGTCTAATTTAAGACAAGAAACAAGTGGTGTAACAAATTATAGGAGGGAGAACCAGGGTAACTGATAGGAACATGCGATTACATCAAATAGCTATGTGTATAATTAGATGGTTTCAAGTTGTTAAAAGAATACTTAATTATTATAAAACATAAAGGAATAAATGTGTAGTCCCAATATGTTTTATAATCTATGCTTAATAATTTGAACAAAAACATTATGTATATGTTTAACAGCAAAAATGGGAATAGAAAATGCCACATTTATGTAACTTTGGGTATTTCTACACAGCATTTTAGAGTGAGTTGCCTGTCTGGGTTGGTAGACATGGTAATGGGACTCAGGCTAGCCCTCTAAAAACAGTTCTCTAGACAGTGCTTTGACGTTGCCGCTCGGACTGAAGCCTATGCTCTGAAGCCCACCCCTCTCCGTGGGCTTCAGAGCTTGAACTGCAATTTAAAAGCGCTGTCTGCACAGCAATTTTTAGAGTGCTAGTATGAGCCCCGCTAGCCCAAGTCTGTCGACCCAGGCTGGGAGGCTCACACCAAAATGTGTGTAGATACACCCTTAGAGTTAACATTGCTTAGGAATCTAGTTTTTGAACTTAATGACTTTATTTGCTTTACTTCTCTATTTCTGACATGAATTACCCTTTTCATCTCACTTTACCATTCTGCTACAGGGCCAAATTTTGCAGCCCTCGATCACACAAATCTCTCATTAATTGAGTTTTGTTGAATGAGGACTACAAAATTTTGTCTCTTAATGATGATAAAAAAACAGTGGTTATTTATGATTGATTATGCAAACCTTATGACATTTTATAAGAAGCATGTTAAATTCATATTATACTAATTTAACCCCTGGGAAAAATAAATATAAATGACATTTCTGTTTTTGTTATTTACTTGCATATAAAAGAACTTGGTATAAGATACCACTCTCTTTTCTGTAAAATAAAACTGTTGCTGCCAATTCTTTCTTATGTTTTATTTCTGAACTCTTGTCTGATTATATATTTGTATTTATTTTTGTATAGGCCTGGTCAGAAAAACAACGAACCAGTAAACTTCAGCAAACTGATTAGCAATGGTTACAGGGATGATTGGATTCAGCAGCGTAATGACTGGGAGAAAAAGATTCAGCAAACCTCAAAAAATAATGAGCAGCCTGAAGGTGAAGTGTATTGTGACTATTTTTTTCTTTAATTTAGCAGTTATCTAAAGGTAGTAACCAATATTAGCTCTATCCGCTCACACATCTTACTTTTGAATATGATTACACTGACTATTAATATAGTCAGTCAGCATTACACTGACTATTTTGCTCTAACTAATCCAATACGGGCTCAATTTAAAAAATACATGTGACTTTAATTGTAAGGGCAAAGTTGTCAGTGGCTTTGTATATCTTTTAAGTTGTGAAAGTATGCTTTGTCTTTGTCTTGTGGCTAAATTCTGCTTGCTTTATTTATCTAAGAGATTGAAGAGACAGGTCCAATCACATGCTTAAAGTTAAGCAAATGTTTAAATACTCTTCTGGATCCTGGCTTGGGTACATAGAACTTGGCTCTTAGTTCTTTACTGAAATCTCCATCCCAAACACAGCAAAACACACCGGTATGATAGGTAGATCAATCAGTGTCATTATGCAAAAACTAATTCCTGTCTGCTTTTGAGTCTGGAGGTTTAGAAGAAACACTGTTAGGGTGAAAAAATCCAACAACAATAAAACAAAACACAGCTATGCAGTGCTCATGCTTTAGAATCTCACTTTGTCATGCACTGTTCCATAAAACTACAAATATATAGCATTATTATTTGTGTATTTGAGTGTTCTAAAGTGAGCAACATCCACAAGCAACGATTGACTTCAAGAAATCTTCTATTAATAATTATATGGTAATCTGTAAGCTACATATTCACTGACACACAACCATTATTAATTGATACTAAATACAAAAATATAGTTTGGACCACCAGACTTTTACAGTTCATTTCATGTAACCTTTCCCCCCCTCTCTTCCCCCAAGTTGGCTAGACTCCCTACCATCCTACTAGCTGTTTACAACATCTCTCTAGTCCAGGAGTGGGCAAACCTTTTGGCCCGAGGGCCACATCGGGGTGCGAAACTGTATGGAGGGCCAGGTAGGGAAGGCTGTGCCTCCCCAAACAGCCTGGCCCCTGCCCCCTATCCACCCCCTCCCACTGCCTGCCCCCCTCAAAATCCCCGACCCATCCAGTGCTTCACCACCCTCCTTGTGAAAAAGTTTTTCCTAATATCCAACCTAAACTTCCCCCACTGCAACTTGAGACCATTACTCCTCGTTCTGTCATCTGCTACCACTGAGAACAGTCTAGTTTGATCCTCTTTGGAACCCCCTTTCAGGTAGTTGAAAGCAGCTATCAAATCCCCCCCTCATTCTTCTCTTCCGCAGACTAAACAATCCCAGTTCCCTCAGCCTCTCCTCATAAGTCATGTGTTCCAGTCCCTTAATCATTTTTGTTGCCCTCCGCTGGACATTTTCCAATTTTTCCACATCCTTCTTGTAGTGTGGGGCCCAAAACTGGACACAGTACTCCAGATGAGGCCTCGCCAATGTCAAATAGAGGGGAACGATCATGTCCCTCGATCTGCTGGCAATGCCCCTACGTATACATCCCAAAATGCCATTGGCCTTCTTGGCAACAAGGGCACACTGTTGACTCATATCCAGTTTCTCGTCCACTGTAACCCCTAGGTCCTTTTCTGCAGAACTGCTGCCTAGCCATTCGGTCCCTAGTCTGTAGCGGTGCATGGGATTCTTCCGTCCTAAGTGCAGGACTCTGCACTTGTCCTTGTTGAACCTCATCAGATTTCTTTTGGCCCAATCCTCTAATTTGTCTAGGGCCCTCTGTAGCCTATCCCTAGCCTCCAGCGTATCTACCTCTCCTCCCAGTTTAGTGTCATCTGCAAACTTGCTGAGGGTGCAATCCACTCCATCTTCCAGATCATTAATGAAGGTATTGAACAAAACCGGCTCAAGGACCAACCCTTGGGGCACTCCACTGGATACTGGCTGCCAACAAGACATGGAGCCATTGATCACTACCGTTGAGCCCGACAATCTAGCCAGCTTTCTATCCACCTTATAATCCATTCATCCAGCCCATACTTCTTTAACTTGCTGGCAAGAATACTATGGGAGACTGTGTCAAAAGCTTTGTTAAAGTAAAGGAACAACACATCCACTGCTTTCCCCTCATCCACAGAGCCAGTAATTATAAATAGGTTTAGAGACAGGTAATTGATTTAGGTTGGTTTAAGAATTTTAAAACTTGCTTAATCAGTTTTTTTATACACTGTTATTTTTATTATGGCATCTTTAGTAAAGTGTTCTTTCTGCATTATTTCTTGCAGAGTCTCTTCCTCCAAGTGAGTACCAGAAGAAAATAGAAAAGAAGCAGAAAGCTAAAAAATATAAATTGTCATTCAAAAGAAAAACTGTTGCAAAAATAAAGGATGAACCCAGATCTCAATCTGGACCTGAAATAGGTGCCCCACCTAAGAAGTCACTCTTCAAACTCAACATGTATGCCACCCCAGTCCCTATCCGCACAGAACCCATTGCTGTCTTTAGAGAATTAAAGACTTCATTAATTAACAAAGCAACCTAAAAACTTTTCCCCTAACACAAACATTTAATGTTTTTATTACTCTTGGTTTTGGATTTTACTTAACACAGAACACTTCTTCCTGAATTTTTCAACTATTGGGGTCTCTGTATGTGGAAATTTAAGATACTGCATTATTAAATTTCCAACTTAATTTTTTCAGTAGAAGCAGGTTTGTGTGTGAGCCTAGGAAGGAGCATCTCAGGAAATGAAGGAAAGGCACATACATTGAGTCTCAGAGCATGCATGGTTTTAATTTTTAATGTTTGTTTTACTGTAGTGCATCTGAAACTGGGGAAGGTTAGGTAGGGTAGCTTAACCTGCCAAGCTCTGACTCAAGGTATGTGTGACTAGATGTTGTCTCAATGATGTAGGAATTTCAGGGTAATGGCTAGTTGATTGATTCTCTCACTTTTCATTTTCTTTTTTATTTTTTTAATTAATTTATATAGTGTGACTTCAAATAGAATTTAAACATCAACCATGCTGATAGAACTGCATTGGGAGGACTGTTTGCGGTACCTTCTTCCACTCCCCTCCACCTCCCACACCCTTTCAAAGGCTTAGTACTGCCAGTCAGTGGTGCTGAAGCAGTACATCTCTTCCCACTTCACAACAAGGCTCAGGCTTGGCAACGTTATAATTTAGAACTTAGGATACTACCACTATAATTGCTATGCACATTTACTGGGTGCCAGTTAGGTTAATGGCTACAGCACCATCCTTAAATTGTAACAGTCCCAAAGTACTAACTTCATAAACAGACAGGTCCGTGTAAACACCCACCACATTGACTGGTGTTATGTAAATTGCCAGAAAGTATCTAGATTTTGGAGTTCCATGGTGTGTGAGAGAGATGGCAAGTTGTCGGTGATGTAGTTAGCCAATTGGTATTATGTCAAATTGTTAAGGGTCTTGTTTGAGTTATGTGCAGTGACAGTGAGAATGAAGTGTTTTTAATTTGCAACTTTAAATTGAGTAACAACTATGCAAAGAAATACCTAAAAGGGCACAGGTGTTGAAATTTCTCTAGATTGTGATCATGTAAATCTCCCACATGAAACATAACCCATTCCATATCATCTAAGATTAGTTAGAATAGGAGGACAAACTGTTTTATTGCATGGTATTAAGCTATTAAAGTTCACCTATTGCTGTTTTACTTCTCAATTTGGTATTCCACATAATAATCAGTTGGAAAATTATATGGGATACAAATGTTTGGACGATTATTTCTACTTTTGTATTTAGCACTTACCTTTTTCTAGCTATCCTTACCTCCCCTACCCCAAACTTTTTTTTCCCTGTCTTATTTTTTATCTTGTTCCCTTCCTCCTCTTGTTACAGTTAGCAACAGTAGTATTATGAGTGAGCTTTGTATATAGAAGTGGGGCTGGAGGGTTACAAATGTCGAGCTCTTCTGCAATTAAAGTGACTTTCACTGAGTAGGATTGTAAATTTACATTACAATCAAGTTATAAAATTTTTCCCCCTCCTTAATGGGTATGGAGCTTCACAAATGGAGCACAGCTACTGTGATTCTGCTGAACAGTTGAATATCAGAATATGGGGGCCCCTCACAGGGAGTACACATTTCCACAAAAAAATGGAGTTCAGCTCTGCTTGGGCTCCCTTCGTGCTTTCACGGGCAGAGGTAGTTTAGGGGCATCGTACAGCTGAAGTGGCGGATCTACAGCTAGGCATCTCCACTGGCCATTGACTTCCGCAAATGCACTAGGGTCTGTCCACACAAAACTGGCAGAATCAGGGTCTTAGTTAGTTTCTCTCTGTAGCTGGCTTCATGTGTGGAGCATTGCTATATCTGATGCTGTTTTGCCACTGTTCCACCACACAGGATGCATACAAGTGAGCAATGGATAAGGAAGCATTACAGGGCATTGATTCTTGGTCAGAGAGCAGCAATGCATTGCAAACTTCACATGTAGCATTATATATCTGTAAGTGACCGGGAGGAAAGACAAGTATTAGACTTTGTAGGTATTTTTTGCAAGTGAAAAGGTTAGCATTTGGCCACATTGTTTTATTGTCAGAAGTTGTCATCTAGTCTCTCATTTTTTGTATTGCAGGTTCAGGGACATCCCAGCCCGAATTGACTCCAACAGACAACAAGTAAAAGCTGCAGCTTCAGAGATGTAATAAGTATATTAATTTTAAAAAGAGCATCAAGAACAGTAAAGCATGATATGGCTTATGAAACAGGCTCCTATGTTTATAGGTTGATATTTGTTAATTACATGTATCTAACCATTGTAGTTAAATTCATCCCTGGTGCAACTTCATTTACTTCAGTAGCTTTACACCAGAGATGAAATTGGTTCAGTGCTTCACTCCAGCAAGTTCTACAGTGTAGGCAATAGCTACTGCAGTATACTTCTAGGTCTGGTTTTAATGTCATGTCAGCATACAAATTGAAGCCTATATTATCACTGGTTCCACCAGACTAGTGCTACACCATTACCATCAATTTGCCTTTCACTAAGGTTTTGTCTACACACAAATACTGTACCAGTATAGTTAAAGTAGTACAATCCCCTTTACTGTGGACACAGTTATGCCGTTAAAGGAAGGGAAAGTATACTGATGTAAACGTGTCTACGCTAAAGATTGTACTGGTATAACTACTTAGATAAAATCTCACACTCCCAACTGAAAAGTTATACTGGTACAAAAACTCTTAGACCAGCTTTACGGCTTTCTTACAGCACTGCGGCGCTGCACCTGCTACATAAGAATTGGTTGATCAGTGGCATTGCTGCAGGAACAGGACCAACTCAGCAGATCCTGTAGCATCATGTGTCATAGTTTTGCATCACTGGAAGTGGTTCAATAGCGCAAACAATGAGACTGATCTGAGCAATGCATGCTGTCTGCACTTAAAGCCTTTAAAGTCTTAATAATTTTGTACGTCTTGTAATTTTGACTGGGTCAAGAAAATTCTATTTAATGCTAGAATTCTGTGTTGTTGGTTCATATTAAGCAAAAAAAGGTTATATTTTTGAAATAGCAATGCATATTAATGGTAAAGATGTTACTCTGAAAGCTGGGACGTATTAACAATCTTCAGTACTGCATTTTCACATTTACTTTTGTCTGTTTGAATTAGGGTTTGTCCCTTGAATCCCATAAGCCATACAAACATTGAATCTGTTTGAGTAGATTCCACTAGAGAATGGACATAATTTTAGATTTGGTTCATTAAGAAATTTCTTTTTATACTGTGGGGGAAAAAAAAACCCAAAAATTGTTACAATTGAAATGTTAATTTGGTTATTTCCTTTTCAGAATATACTCACCATTCATTGTACATCTGTTAATCCAAAATTAAAAGTTTTAAGTCATATTACCAAAAAAGCATCTGTCTGAATACAGTGTTTTCTGAATTAGTTTGCATTGATTTAGCAATACTTTTAAATTAGTTTGGTATGAAAATTGGTTAGACACTATTATGAAAGTGGGCCTATTACTAATTCAAAACCAAAAAACTTAGGGAGAAATCCTGACCTTATTGAAGACAGTGGGAGTTTTGCCATTCAGGTCAGTGGGATCAAGACTTCACTTGTCATTTCAAACACCAGTTCAGGTTTCTAAATAAATGGCAAACATTGTACTTATCACATTATTTACAAAACCCAAGTGCTTAAATAAATCTTATAATGTTCGCAAATAAGCAAACACATTCCTATTAAGCATAAAGAAATGCATGAATTTTCCCAAGAGATTTAACTATTTGAAAAGGTAGTAACAAGCTATTTCTCAGAAAGAGGAAGACAAAGAATGTCAGCTGAAAGTCAGAATTTCAAATTCATGGCAATTTCTTTACGACCTGTAAATCAAAAATAGTTGACACATTTTCTTCCTGCTTTGCAGAATTCTTTTGCCTTAAGAGTAAATGTGGAAACTTTGGGCCCAAACACATCCCCAAAATTATAGGGATGCTAAAATAAGACTTTATAATGAAAGTTTGTTACAACCTGAACCATGCAGAGGCTACTGCCTCTCCATAATGATTCGTGTCTTTGGGAGAAAGGGAATTTGTGTGTGGAAATTGTTTACGTTTAGCAGGCAGATTGTGGACAGTTCTGTATCAGGATTTCAAAAAGGTAATATAATAAGGTATATATTTTGTATAAGAGCTCCTGCTTTATAATGGACAGATGATATGGTCAATTACAAACTGCCATACTTCTTGTAGAACCTACCTGTAGCTCCACAAAGCATTCAGGAGAATAAGTACTCTATGTAACTTTATAAAAATCTTGTAGAACCATACACTCATATAAATTTCTCCAAACCACATCCTGGGAATTCAGCATTTGTCAGCTGAAACAGCATTGTAAACTGTATGCCTGCTGACAGGATTACATCTATTGTTAGTGTCTGAAAAGAATGACTACCTTCCAGTACAATAGACAGTTCTAATTGTACATTTCTAACAATGATGATCTATGATCATAAGATCAATGTCATTCATAAAAGCCTTGGGAATACTTACGTCAAGGTTCCTTCCCCACTCTGAACTCTAGGGTACAGATGTGGGGACCTGCATGAAAACCTCCTAAGCTTACTTTTACCAGCTTAGGTTAAAACTTCCCCAAGGTACAAATTAATTTTACCCTTTGCCCTTGGAATTTCCACTGCCACCACCAAACTTTAACTGGGTTTACTGGGAAACATAGTTTGGACACGTCTTTCCCCCCCCAAATCCTCCCAACCCTTGCACCCCACTTCCTGGGGAAGGTTTGGTAAAAATCCTCACCAATTTGCATAGGTGACCACAGACCCAAACCCTTGGATCTTAGAACAATGAAAAAACCATTCAGTTGTCTTACAAGAAGACTTTTAATAGAAATAGAAGTAAAGGAATCACCTCTGTAAAATCAGGATGGTAGATACCTTACAGGGTAATTAGATTCAAAACATAGAGAATCCCTCTAGGCAAAACCTTAAGTTACAAAAAAGACACACAGACAGGAATAGTCATTCTATTCAGCACAGTACTTTTCTCAGCCATTTAAAGAAATCATAATCTGACACATACCTAGCTAGATTACTTACTAAAAGTTCTAAGACTCCATTCCTGTTCTGTCCCTGGTAAAAGCAGCATACAGACAGACACAGACCCTTTGTTTCTCTCCCTCCTCCCAGCTTTTGAAAGTATCTTGTCTCCTCATTGGTCATTTTGGTCAGGTGCCAGCGAGGTTACCTTTAGCTTCTTAACCCTTTACAGGTGAGAGGATTTTTCCTCTGGCCAGGAGGGATTTTAAAGGGGTTTACCCTTCCCTTTATATTTATGACAACTTATATTACTTAAATTGTAAGAAGTAATATTGCCATCTTAATCTCTCTTTTTCACTGTAAAAGAAACCCCTCCTATGTTAAGTGGAATGTTCTTCAATGCTCACTGTCATGGGCTTTAGTGATGGAAAACAAGAGGAAGAGGGAATGAGAGTCAGAAAAGGGAGGAAGTGGAAATAATTCTTCAAATTTAAGCAGTCCATCTAAAGGATAGCTATGAGCAAAGTCCACTTTTAAATCCTTTATATTGTTTCTTATTAATGTTGTGGGGGCTTTGTACTCCTATGTACTATGGTGATTTGTGACCTAAATACTTAAGATAGATATTGAACTTCTTTCAGTCTGTTTGACAGGGCACTAACAACCTGTTTAATTTCTTTTCAAGGAGTTCCCGTCAAGAACATATATAGTGGAATTGAGTAAATAATGAGTGGGAAACAACTTATTTGAATCTTTTCTTAGAAAAATGTTCTGAAATTAATCAAATTATTTGTTGTAGCCTCTGATACAGACTTAAAGGTACATGCACTGCCAAAAAAATCTATTGTTTAAAGGAACTGCTACAGAGAATATGGTAATCTATTTAATACTGTTGACTTGGACAGGGGAATTATAAGCAAAGCAGAAGAGTCTGGTTAGGCCTTCCTTTTCTGTATTGCTCTTTCTGTTTCACAGCTGTAATATTTCCTCCTCCCTCCTCACACAGCTCTATCCAAAATTTCCCAAATTAATTTAAAAATCCAGGCTTGGGTACATAAATCCGCTTCCTTGCAATTTACCTCTCTGATAGGATTCTTACCTAACAATTTTGTGTAGAGATTGTAGCAGGGGAATGGAAGTCAGGCTTCACCAGTCTGTTCCTGACATGGCCACTGAATCCCTCTGACCTCACTCTGTCCTATTTAACTCACTTAAAAGCAGTTACATCAGGAGCTCTCAAACTTTTTCAGTGTGTAGACTACATTTGAATAGAGAGAATGTAAATAGGAGGGTATAAAACAATTGCTTAACATCCGTGTAGCCAGGTCCGAATTAACTTTTTGTGGGCCCGGAGCCAAACATATTTGTGGGCGCCCACGGGGCAGGGGGGCGGGATGGTCAGTTTTCAGCATGAAGGGCGGGCTGGGAGCAATGAGGCACAGCGTGGCAGGAGCAGCCCCACTCTGTGCAGCCCAGCAGGAAGGCACTGTTTACGAACCTGCAACTGCCAGATGCACACTGGCCTGCCCAGCCCTGTGCTGCCAGCATGCTCCTTCCCCTTGAGGGCAGGCCCACATCATACCACTCCCCTGCCCAGTGCCCCACCCTTATATCCAGCACTCCCTTGCCCAGAGACCTCCACCACAGATCTCTATGCCCAACCCCCGCCCCGCCCAGAGACCTCCCCCACTGGCCTCCCACCACAACTGCACAGCACCCTGCACACCACATCACTTGTCCAGCGCCCCCCGCCCATAGACCTCCCCATTGCCCACCACCTTCCTCACAGTCCCACCATCACAGCTGCACAGCACCCCATATTCCTGAGGGGATTCTGCACCAAAAAATTAAAAATTCTGCGCACAATATTCTAAAATTCTGCAAATTTTATTTGTCAATAAATACATGTGGAGGCTCCAACATGGCAGTGGGGAGCACAGGCCACTGGTTGCATGGAGGTGGGAGATTACCCTGCAGCCTCACCCCACCCCAGGACAGGGACTCGGCAGTGAGGCTTCACCTGACCCTGACACAGTGCAATGGCCAGAAACACCCTGAGGCCCTGTCTTTCTGTGCCAGGCGTACCAGGTGTGGGTGAGCAGGCTCAGCCTGGCAGCAGGATCCAAGTATCATAGAATATCAGGGTTGGAAGGGACCTCAGGAGGTCAACTAGTCCAACCCCTTGCTCAAAGCAGGACCAATCCCCAACTAAATCATCCCAGCCAGAACTTTGTCAAGCCTGATCTTAAAAACTTCTAAGGAAGGAGATTCCACCACCTCCCTAGGTAACGCATTCCAGTGTTTCACCACCCTCCTAGTGAAAAAGTTTTTCTCAATATCCAACCTAAACCTCCCCCACTGCAACTTGAGACCATTACTCCTCGTTCTGTCATCTGCTACCACTGAGAACAGTCTAGATCCATCCTCTTTGGAAACCCCCTTCAGGAAGTTGAAAGCAGCTATCAAATCCCCCTCATTCTTCTCTTTTGCAGACTAAACAATCCCAGTTCCCTCAGCCTCTCCTCATAAGTCATGTGTTCCAGTCCCCTAATCATTTTTGTTGCCCTCCGCTGGACGTTTTCCAATTTTTCCACATCCTTCTTGTAGTGTGGGGCCCAAAACTGTACACAGTACTCCAGATGAGGCCTCGCCAATGTCAAATAGAGGGGAACGATCATGTCCCTCGATCTGCTGGCAATGCCCCTACGTATACATCCCAAAATGCCATTGGCCTTCTTGGCAACAAGGGCATACTGTTGACTCATATCCAGCTTCTCGTCCACTGTAACCCCTAGGTCCTTTTCTGCAGAACTGCTGCCTAGCCATTCAGTCCCTAGTCTGTAGCGGTGCATGGGATTCTTCCGTCCTAAGTGCAGGACTCTGCACTTGTCCTTGTTGAACTTCATCAGATTTCTTTTGGCCAAATCCTCTAAGTACAGAGGGACTTAGTGCAGAGGGATCCAGGTGGGGGTAAGAGAGTTCTCTGTGGGGCAATCTGGGTGCGGGCGGCTCAGTGGGAGATCTGGATGCACAGAAGCTCATTGCGGGGTTCCAGATGCAGGGGCAATGGGACTCTACAGGGGATCCAGGTGAATGTGTTTGGGGCTCTGCAGGGGGGGTATAGGTGCAGGGGAGGTGGGATTCATTTGGGTAGGGTCCAGGTGCAGGTGAGTCTGGGAGAGGCATTATTTATTGTGCTTGTCCATCAAAAAAGTATTTGTAGTTCTTCAAGTGGTTCTGCATATTCACACTTAAGATTTGCGCCATCTAGAGGTGCCTCATGATAGAACCTTCTCCAAGCAATGTCTCTTAGGTCATAGTTTGGAAAACCTTTGTTCTAATCTACTTTTTACCTTTTGTCAAGCTCACAGGTCATTTTTAGGTCCCTGTCCCGCATTCCTTACAGTCAATGAGAGTTTTGTCTGAGTGAAGAGTGAGGGATTGGGCCCTAAACTTCCTGCCCCTGGGAAATATATATATCTCCACTCCTACCACATTTTTATCATTCTCCTTATTGAGATAAAGAAAATGTTTAGCTTCTCAGCAACGTGTCATGTTCTCCCTTTGTGTCACAAGGGGCCTGAAGTCTCTCTCACTGACTTCTTGTTCTTTAAATACTTGGGAATTTTTTTCTTGTTTATTTTTGTGTCTTTGTCTTTGCTATCCCAATCATTCTTACATTCCTTTTACTTTAAACATACGGTGTATTTTCTCAATAGCAATCACATTATTCATTTGATTTTTTTTTAAACGTATATTCCTTTGTAATTTGGGTCTTAGATATGGGTCTAAGTACTTAGGTCACATAGGAAGTCTGTAGCAACACAGGGAAATGTCCTGAATCCACATCCTCATTATTTTACACTGGATGACTGCATATATATATATAATTTCTTTTCAGTACCCTACATTTTCTCCCAACACCTCAAAGCAAAGTCCCTGCTCCTTCTCCAGGTAATGCATCATCTATTTTTTTCCTGGAAAATACTGTTGTGTAATTAGTATTTATTTTAAGAATGTAGCACACTTTTAATGCCTAGACTGTAAGTATAATATGCATATTACAGTTAACAGTTTAATTTCTATCAAAATACATATTCTTATTGCACTACTGGTGTACACAGACTTGCTGAATTGGTGATCTGTGCAATCAAGTAACTGGTTCCCAGCCCCAAAGGGCTTACATTGGGTCACAACCTGATATTATATAGAATACTTAATACAGAACAGAATAGCAGGCAGTATTGGAGTTGAAGAATAAATGAGCTTTAAGGACATTTTTAAGATGGATTTTTCAAATTATAATGTTAAAGAATACTTTCTAATTAACTTTTTAAGCTCACATTTTTAGAGAGCTGCAAGAGAAGAGCTGTAAATTGAATATGTTCCTCCATTTGGTTCTACTAAGTGCATATTTTTCTAACCTTTCATTAGTTTCCAGTAGAAAGCAGCCTGGAGAGCTATTTGATCTCTTTATGTGCCTGAGATTCCTGTCTGAATGTTCTTGTGACAAGGTGAGGCAGCAGCCTTCAAAGGTTTACCGGGTCCCAGCCTATCATGTGGGTGGGGTATATAAGAAAAAGAAAGCTAAGCAGAAGGGTGTGTCCTCTTTTTCTTCACAGGTGGAGGGACACTGTGCTTCTGGGGAGTATAGTCAGCATTTGTCAGAGTTTCTCTTTGTTGCAGTTAACTGGAGATACCTATGCTCCAGTTGCCTTGTGTGTGCTGCTAGTGTTTCTGGGGGCTTGTCCCAGGGTTCTTTGCACTGCAGTAAGTGGAGCCACTTTATGAATTATTTCCCAGGGAATTGTGGGAGAATGTGTCTGTCCTTTCTGGGCAGATGGTAGGAATTGTGGGAGGGGATTGGAGTCCTAGAGGCACTAGAGTAGAGTTAGCTTGTGTCCACATTGCAGAGTGGTCATGTTAGCTGCTGATGAGCTGTGCTAACTTGAGCTTTAGTTTAAACATCGTCCAGTTCAGAGTTTGTGTGTGTGGATGGGGTGCAAATTGGGGCAATACTCAAGTTAACTTTGGAGTGAAGACAATCCCTGAGTTGTGTTGTTTTATTATGGTGCTGTTTAAGTCCTTTGTTTCAAACAATAAATCATGTCCTGGGGCAAGGGCTTTAAAAAGACTTGGGCATGGTATTTGCTTCCCTTCCCTGGCTGGTGAAACTGCCCACCAGTATACAGTTCTGTTCGTTCTGGACACTGGATTCTCTGTTCACGGTGGGTCATATGGGGTTTACAAATGGAATTAACTTCAGTAAGAGACTGCTTGGCAGTAGCTTGCTTCCCATCCACAACTCTGAGGGGGAACTTAAGGAAGCTAAGAAGCTCCCACATCTTCAGTATGTCTTCCCTGAGGGAGGCTGTTGGGTCCCTGATTCCTTAGTCCTGAGTTGTGATATTTACAAAGAAGCCCAATAGTGGTGGTCAATTTCCTTTAGCCTATGTCTATACCGCAGCTTGGAGCACGCCCCCCAGCCTGAGTAGATAGACTCATGCTAGCAGTGCTTGAGTCAGCACACTAAAAATATCAGCAGGGGCAGCACTGAGGGAGGCTAGTGAGAACTATAGTCACCCCAAAATTTGCCTTAGCCCCTCCATTGCCACCCTGTAGCAGCTGCTGTTCTGCAGCTGCCCAACTCTGAAGGTAGAGCAGAGAAAGCGGTGGCTGCTGACCAGGTGCCCACCTCCAGCAGCAGCGGTGAAGTATGCCTGGGCGGGAGGCTGGGGTGCCCAAGAGCAGCCCCCAGCCTGTGTCCCCGCCTGCCAGGGTGCATCGCCCAGGGTGGGTGGTGGGTCCAGGACTCCCCACAGTGGCCTGGACTGACCCACTCTGACCCAGGCTACTGGGCCCTCCCCCCATGGTTGCTGCTCCCCGAGGGCTCTGCTGGCCCTGGACCCAGGTCCCCCTACCCAGACAGGTCTTATCAGCTGCGAGCAGTCAGCGCCCTGTGCTGCCTCACTCCAGCTTCCAGCCTCCAACCTGGTCGGGGGAGGGGCCTTGGACAGGGTGAGGTCTCATGGCGTGGGGAGTGCAGCCCCCCCTGAATTTTCTGTCTGGCCCATCTCAGCCCCTGGTGCCACCCCTGAATATCCAAGTGGATGTTGTGACTCCAGCTGCAGCTTGTTCCCTGTAGGCTTGAGAACCCAAGCCCCAAGGTCTATTTTGAATGGGCTAGCTCAAGCCAAGCCCCACAACTGCTAGTCAGTCTATGTGGGGGCGGGGGAGAGGCTCACTCTCTGGTGCAGTGTAGACATACTCTGCAGCGATTTAGGCATGCCTGTGACTAACTCAGTTCTTAATAAGACAGGAAGGAAGCAAAATGTGGAGACAGCAGGAGCCATCGGAATTTTTTTTCTTCTCACCCACTTTCCTGCTGTGCCAATCAATTAATAAGAGAAATATGTTTAGGGAAATCCTGAACTTCCTGTCTGCAAGAACCCATGTATTAAAGGAAATGATTCTGGAGCAATGCCAATGGTAAGTGAGTAAGAACCATTCAATGAAATAAAATCCATCCTACAAAAATCTTATTTGTAGAGAGGTTCAACTGCATTCCTCATTGTTCCATTTTCCCAAATATCAAATCTGACATCCATGTCATATGCAACCTATTTATAGATATTTTTATGGTGCTCATCACCATGGGGAGTGCCTGAATGCTTATCTAAACATATGCCAGAGAACTGAAAATCTGGTTCTATGGTGACATGCAACACAACATTACTTGGAAATTAAACAATTTACCATTTTAAAGGGAAAAACTGATCCTCCAATTATTTCCAAATCTGATATGTATGTCTTTTAAACAACCCATTCTCCTGCCATACGTGGGTCAATATGGATTAAGATTGCTAACGTTTTAAATTATCCTGGTTCACCTCCTTTGTTTCCTATTGATAACACTTCCGCATTTTTGCCTAAGCAGGGAGGGAAGTTAAGCTTCAAGATCAAACTTGGTATTACATAACTATATCACTTAATTTGCAATAATAAAGCCTTAACAATTGTATAAAAACATAACACTAATGATTTGCCTAAATCTTATTATCTATTAATCACACAATATTTGTTGTAGAATAACTAAACAGTATCAAATTCTCTCACTAAGCTGTTTTGCTTCCACAAAACAGCAATGTGAAAGGTCCATTAGGTAATATTTATATTTTTGTTCAGAAATTCATAGAGACACAATAATTGTGCTCATGTGGCTTAAGAAAATTTTGGGTATGGTATAAGGAAAAAATGGCTAGGTTTTAGAAGGAATCAACTCAGAGGATACCTGAACACAGGGCTACTTTTCATTAGTTATGCAGAAGGTAAGGGCCAACACCTTTCTAGAACTTTTCTCCTTATTCAATTCCTATTGGTTCCATTTGTTTGGTATTATGCTATCATATATACATTGTTGGTAAAATTCTCGCCCTGAGTGAGCTAACCTCTTAATCATAGAAATTAGAAAGGTCATTTCACCTATCATCCTGTTGCTAATACAGGATTCCACCTGGCAGTATATCCTGTAATGCTTTGTCTAGTCTAGTTTTAAATATATTTGCACATCTTTACCATACTGGGTTGCACTTTTGAAATAAAGTTTGCATATAAACTCCCCGTACACACCCTGCACGTATGAAACACATACCAGGCACACAATTGTTTCCTACACTCAATCCCATAGGCACCTAAAGCTTATGCTCTACTGCAGTCCACAAAACTCCTGGAGAACCTGTAGGCACCTAAACTCACTTGGTGCCTAAGTCTTCAGTCAAGATGTTCCCTCAGTACCTAAGGTTCTGCCTGTGCACACATGCATTTCTGCCTCCCTCTTGGGAATCAGCTGCCTATCTGCTGCATGGGCCCCAGAGCAATTCACAAACTGGGAGAAGGCAGGTGTTTGGCTGCCTACATCACATGTGGGGCCCTATCCAGTGGGCAAACACAGAGGCTGCCTACCAGATTGGATCCCATTCAAAATCTAACTGGAGGAGGAGATGGTAGTATGCCCACTTTTTAACTTTTAGCCCAGTGGTTAGAGTAGTATTTGCCAAACCGTGGGTCCCAACCCACCAGTGAGTCACAAGGAAGTTCTAGATGGGTTGTCAAGCTGGACTGACCCATCACTGGGTCCTGGCCTAGGCAAACATACGTTTGTCTTAGCCTGATGCAAAGTGAAGGCGCCTTGGGATGGGGGACAGGGGGTTGGAGAGTGAGTTAGTTCCAGCACTTACCCCAGGGGATGGAGCCTGGTTCCCTGCTTTAGGAATTGCAACCTTGTGCAGGTCACAGCGCCACTCAGGTTTGGACCAGCCACCCCTCTATCATGAAGGTGCCAGGCCAAACCTGAGTGGTGCTGTGACCCTATGCACTAAGTCACAGCACTACTCACTCAGAGTTGGCCTAGCCACCCCTCTGTTATGGTGGAGGTTGGCTGGCCCAAGCCTGAATGATGCTACAAGGCCATGCACCAGGTTGCAGGCCCCTCTGATCAGCATTTCCCATCGGCTAGATTAGGCAGCTTCCCTCCAAGCATGCTGGCTTTTGTGGATTGTTTTCCTATCTCTCCCCATTCATTGCATAGGGAACCTGAGCACCTAACACAGGTTTTTGTACTGCAGTGCTTTTGTGACTTTTCTCGGTGCCTAAGAGGTGCTGTGATGTTCAGTGTTGCACTAAGTCCCTTTGTGGCTCAAGGTCATACTGTTTAGACACATGGTGGCACATATGCCATCAAATCTAGTTTATATACTGTATGCAAATTCTAGAAAGACATTGACAGGTATGCTTACACTCATTCCATACACATACATGCTGGCTCAGAGCCTGATCCCATTGAAAATATTGGTTACATGGCAAATCCCTTAATGACTTCAAAGGGACCTGAATTTGTACTATTGTATACACATACTGTGCACATTTTCACAGTACACACATCTGCACATCCCGTTAAACATAAAATGATTCAGTGCTGTTCTAGCCATGTCTGCCCCAGCATACTAGAGAGACAAGCTGGGGGCTGTAATATCTTTTACTGGATCAATAACAGAAGTTGGTCCAATAAAAGATATTACCTCCCCCACCTTGTCCGAAACAAAAGTAAACACACATCCCATTGCGCGCACACAGAGACAGTCACATACATCCAGTTCCCCCCACAGGTAACATGTCCTAATATACACAAGTCCAAATACACACAATTTGTTACACCTGTGTGATTGTATGTGTAGTGGGGTATATACAGTTTTAAACACACACTTATATATACTTGTAAACACACATACTTCCTGTTACACAATAAATTGAATATATACCCATCTTATCACATACGTAATTAACACTCCCAAGTCCACACAGACTCACACACTTTCTGTGACCCACAGTTACTTGCACAAGCATTGTTACCCACAGTTGCAGCATGCACACAGAATGAAACACACAACTGTCCTGCTTTACACACACACGCACACATGACACACTCTTTGTTGCACGCACACACACGCGTCACAGAGACATCCTGGGAACCACCGGCTGAAACCCTCCGCGCCCTGTCACTGCCTCTCGTCTCCGGCCCGGCTTTTCCAGCATTGCTCAGCCTGGGCGGGAGAAACTGACAGCTCAGCCCGACCCGCCTCTCCCCAGACACCGCCGCCGCGCCGTGCAGTGTCCCACGGCGGCAGCCCGGTGACCGTGGGAACAGCCCGCCCAGCAGCAGCAGCAGCAGCCAGAGAAGGCAGCGGCGACGGGCACGCAGGGAGACCGGAGCCCCCAGCCGGGAGCGACCCGAGAGGCACCGCAGCAGCCGCCGCCGCCGGCTCCCTCACCTGCCCCAGGTGAGCGCGGGGCACGGAGGAAACCCCTTCTCCGCACGGCTCGGGCTGTCAGAGGGGGCCAGGCAAGAGCCGCTGCCGCGGCGCTGGGGCGGGGCTACGTGCCCTTCCCGGGGGCCAGGAGGAGCCCGAGCGGCGGCGGCGGCAGCGGCAGCGGCGGCGGGGCGGGGCGGTGCCAGGAAGGGGCACTGAGGGCACAGAGCAAGGTGCTTACTCACGGCACTCGGTTTCCACCTCCTTCCTGAGCGAGGGAGGAGTGAAAAGGAGCCGTGCCGCTGCTAAAGCACGCTGCTCGCCCACTTCCTGCCGCTCCCTCATCCCGGAGCTTGGTCCAGCAGCAGCAGCAGCCTCCTCTTCCAGAGACCTGACTCCCCTGTTTCTTTCCCAGCTTGGAAACCGGTGCAATAGCTTGTGCCATTCAGATACCATCGAGAGCCGCTGGAATTGGGCAGCCGCTGGAGTTCAGCTTCTCCTTCCCCGCAAGGTAGGTTACAGCTGGTGCAACGGAAGCCAAGCAATGCCCCCCTTTAACTGTGCAGAGAGATGCCTAGTGTGTCGATTGCTATTGTGCCCAATATTCATCATTCCTAGTTAAAAATCCGGTACTGGAAGCCCCTTATGGGAACTGGGATTTCATTTCTTTGTCCCTCCCCTTGCTGATGAGGAGATGAATCTTAAAACCAACAGCACTGTACTGTTCTTTTATGAAATGCCAGAATTTTTGCTGGTACTGGTAGAGAGAGCTTTATGGGGTCAGATGTTTGGCCGGGGAGGTAGTTTTTCTTTGGAGCAAAGTATACCCATGTTTCACAATTAGACTAACAGATCAGCTAGGGGTTCCTCATGTGAAG
This sequence comes from Natator depressus, assembly GCF_965152275.1. Classification (NCBI taxonomy): domain Eukaryota; kingdom Metazoa; phylum Chordata; order Testudines; family Cheloniidae; genus Natator; species Natator depressus. The sequence continues at coordinate 163,946,124 of NC_134235.1, read as the reverse complement.
AAACCCATACTGAACTGTCATTATCTGAGTGATACAGAAGTAGGCATACAATATGAACGGAAAGCCTATTGCAGAAGTGCTATATAATGGAAGCAATCACTTAAGGATGAGGAAAAATATGCTCACACTGAAAATTGAGGGCTTAACCAACTCCTGTTAATGTCAGCAGGAGTCATTCCAATGAGTTTAATAGGAGATAGAGCAGAACCTGAGAGTTAGCTCCTATTTCAAAAAAGTACTGATAAGACATTAATCAAAGAAAACCACAGCAAAAATTATGGGCTTTGCATGGTTGTAAAATATTAATCATCAAATCTGAACACTGATTAAAATAGGGAATCTACTTCTAGGTTTGAAATTTGCACCTGTTTTGTACTATATACTGTGTACCTTCTTCAGAAAACAATAATTTCTTAACACCTATCTATTGTAAATTGTATCATAGAAAAGGAAGATTGTTAAAATAGTTTCCATGGCTATCTTAAATGGAAATTTTTCTTTTAAGTAATATTTTCTATTTTAGTAGATTGTATTAATCTATGCATCTAGCGATCTATAACACACTAGCGTATTGAAGTGAATATTGATTCCATTAGTAAAGAAGATTAAAGATCCAAAATTAAAAGTCCTGAAAATAATTTAAATTGTTGTAAATTTACTTCAAAAATCATTTATTCATTCATCAGTTTAGGCACTAAACAGAATGTGAAAGACTTCTTCTCCATCTGGAATCAAATGTAGTCTAGATACATAAGTATAATATATTAGTTATACAATTATACATTCTTATTATTGGAAATAATACAATTCCAGTTCTCTCACATACTTGGATCAATAATTGCCTAAGAAGTGTAGCATAATTTTATGCAAATATTAACCCATTTAACAGTGATATCTTCCTCTATTAAGCCCCCGCCTAAAACAACCTGCCCTGTGTGAACCTGCCCAGGAACTTTTGTCTGAATATTTTTATGGGTAGGTTGTGTGTGTGTGTGTGTGTGTGTAGAGAAAGAGATCACACACAAAGTGAGGACAGATTGTGTGTGTGTGTGTGTGTGTCTAGAGATCACATACAAACTGAGGACAGACAGAGGGAGAGGCAAGAAAGACAAGTAGGAGCTCCGAGCCACTAATCACAGTGTGACCCTGGAAAAAAAAGCTAGAGAGAGCACTTTGGGGTCTGGTGTTGGCTCATGTAGCGTGGGGGGTGTAGACTAAGGCTTTGTCTACACTAGTACTTTTGTTGGCAAAGTTTTTATCCCAACCGACATGTTTCACTGACAAGAGCTGCGTGCTATGTGAGTGGGAGATGCTCTCCCCCCGACAAAGCTACCACTACTCATTGGGGGTGGTTTAATTATTTCGACAGGAGAGCTCTCTCCCGCTGGCATAGAGCAGTTACACAGGAGACCTTACAGCGGCACAGCTGAAGCAGTACATCTGTTTTGTTGTAAGGTCCATAGTGTAGACATAGTCTAAGAAATTGCCCCTTTTGTTCTTGGTTCCTTCTGTATTCAGAGACATAGGGACTTTGCTCATTCCTTGTAAGTAAACAGGCTGCATCAAGAAAAATACTAGACTCAATCAATTTCTGCTTCCAGCTGGAAGATCCCCAGGGCCCCAAACTTTTGACTAGCCACTGGGGTCAAAAAGGGGCAACACACTTCTCTTTTCCCACATGTAAATATTTGGGCTTTTTTCATCAGATCGTATGTGTTTCTTTCTCGGAAAAAAATATTTTGTAATTTTGTTGCAAAATCTGACTCTTTCCTTCTATTGCAGTCATTAGGTTGAGTGTTTCTTTAAGGAAGAGATTTGACTCAATAGTGTTCACCTCCCATTTATTTGTGTACTCATTTGGGCTCGGCAATGGTGCAGAACTTCCTTTACGACATTTTATAATTTGTCTTAGTCATACAGAATGTGTTAATTCTATTTTGCATAAGAATGACAAAAAATGTCTTTTTGTAGTTCAAGTTTTGATGCAGAGATATTTAACCCACTGGCATCAGCTGTAAAATTGTCCATTTTAATTTTGGGTAAATGCATATTTTAAAAAATCTAATGGTCAGATGTTCACATTGTTGAAATTTCACCATTTTTGAAGGGGCTGTATTATGTGTGGACCTTATTATTAATGTATTTATTTAATTTTTTAGAGTTAAGAGTAATGACTATGTAGACTAGATGCAACATCTGCGTTACAATTAATGAAACTAATTTTAAAATGGGACTAAACAGTGTGTAAAATTAAGCATGCATGTAGATCTTTGCAGGATCAGGGCCTTATTTTGTCACTGAAGTACCATACACTGTTTTCTTCCTTCAGGTCTAACTGTATAGAATGGCACCTGGTATAACAGCTGAGAAGAAGACTGAGGATGAACAGTCGTCAAAGTAAGAACCAAAACTAATTTCAGTATCTACTTTGAAGGTATATAAATGTACCACTTTTAACTCCTCCCAAATAGCATGTTTTTCATTTCACAACCTAATGTTTTAAATAGTAAAACTCTACAGAACATATGTAGACTGTGGCCAGGTCTAAGCTCAAAACTTTCACTGCTATTGTAATATCAGTTAGGCACATGATTTCTTTCCAACATTTTTGTCCTGGGAAAAGCTTTAGTGTGGACTCAGTTATACTGGCAAAAAAGTGCGTTGGCAGGTATAGTTTTATTTAGTTCAGACATCAGCACTCTTGAAGTATAAGCTGTGTCTAATTTAGAAGGGTTTGCCAGAATAATTATACCAGTATAAAGACAGGTTTCAGAGTAGCAACCGTGTTAGTCTGTATCCACAAAAAGAATAGGAGGACTTGTGGCACCTGAGAGACTAACTAATTTATTTGAGCATAAACTTTCGTGAGCTACAATGAACTGAGCTGTAGCTCACGAAAGCTGATGCTCAAATAAATTGGTTAGTCTCTAAGGTGCCACAAGTCCTCCTTTTCTTTATACCAGTATACTTATACTGGAAAATCAAGTGTAGACTGTGCATGAAACCCTGGCTCAACTGAAGTCAATGGGGGCTTTACCATTGACTTGAATGGTGCCAGAATTTCATCCCATGTATTCTGGAATTTTGAACAAGTATTTCAATCCAATTATCTCATTCTTTCTTTAGATTTATGTTGGTATAAGAAACTGAGTGTCAAAGATTAATGGTTAGCCCTCAGATATTTTTTATTTACTTAGCTGGCACCTAAAATGTGGGAGGCACTTCACACAGATGCAAGAGGAAAAGTTCTCTGCTCTGAAGAGCTTACCATGTAATGCTTCAATGCTGCAAAAACTTTACTATCGTAAACTCATGGCACTACTTGTTGTAGTAAAGTTAATCACATACGCAAGTGTTTGCAAGATTGGAGCCCAAGGCCCTAGGTGTCTGTGGGTGCAGGGGTCCATCTGTATGCATCTGATTAAAGGGTTTGGCCCTATAAGGACAAAATGCAGACAGAAGGAGGGAGGGACACAGTATTAAAGCCAATCATGAAGACAGTGATGTTGGAACATGCCTTGTGAATTTGACAATATTTGTGGATTTTTATATATATATATAAGGACTGTTGATTAATCGCAGTTAACTCATGTGAGTAACTCAAAAAAATTAATCGTGATTAAAAAAATTAATCGCAATTAATCACAGTTTTAATCCCACTGTTAAACAATAGAATACCAATTGAAATTTATTAAATATTTTGGATGTTTTTCTACATTTTCATATATATATTGTATTCTGTGTTGCAATTGAAATCAAAGTGTATATTATTATTACAAATATTTGCACTGTAAAAATGATAAATGAAAGAAATAGTATTTTTCAAAACTATTTAAATAAATGGTATTATATTATTGTTAACAGTGTGATTAATCTCATGATTAATTTTATTAATCACGATTATTGTGGGATTAATTGCACTGTTAAATTATAATAGAATACCATTTATTTTTGGATATTTTCTACATTATCAGATATCTTGATTTCAATTACAACACATGCCAAAGCATGAAGGGGCATACGAATGTTGTTTTTGCTGATACAGACGAACACGGCTACCACTCTGAAACCAGTCTTTATTTATGTCTTTTCTTCCCTTTCTGTTCTTTTTTACACTCTATTCTCTGTTTTCTCTTACTCTTCAGTATTTTTCTCCCTACTATGTTGTCTCTGATTTCCACTTCTTTCACATTGTCTCTCTTATCTCCTCTTTCAGATTCCCATTTGTGTTGTCACCAATCTCTCCAGCCCCTACTCAAATTCTGTCATTGCTTTCCTCCCACTATGGTCTGGGTGCATGGCTCCAGTGGATCCACTCTGCCTGGGATTCCCACAGGGACTGCCCCTCAAATCCTCAAGAAGGTGGGAGGGCTGGTCGAAATATAATACAGCCTCAGGCCATATGAACTTTGCTGCAGTTTCTTCATGTGGCAGGAGGGTGTGATGCACATTGTACCTGCCTACCACACCCCCATCCTCACCTCCTCCCTAGCCTTGCAGGCTCCACAACCAGTTTCACTGCTTATTATGAAATTATTTTAGGCAGGGCTGGTAGCACTCCCTATTACATGTATGTCTACACTACAAAATTAGGTCGAATTTATAGAAGTGGATTTTTTAGAAAGTGATTTTATACAGTCAATTGTGTGTGTCCCCACTAAGCGCATTAAGTCGGCGGAGTGCGTCCACAGTACCGAGGCTAGCGTTGACTTCCGGAGTGTTGCATTGTGGGTAGCTATCCCACAGTTCCCGCAGTCTCCACCACCCCTTGGAATTCTAGGTTGAGCTCCCAATGCCTCATGGGGCAAAAACATTGTCGCGGGTGGTTTTGGGTACATGTCGTCAGTCGCCCCTCCCTCCGTGAAAGCAATGGCAGACAATCGTTTTGCGCCTTTTTTCCGTGCGCGCGTCATACTACTTTCAGCAGACGGTGCAGTAGGGCTGCAAACTATCGTCATCGAACAACCACTTCCGCTGCCACTCTGCTCTCCTGGTGCTATGAATCCACCTCGCAGGTCCTCTATATGACCGTCATCATCCACCGCTTCCGCTGCGAGGAGGCGATGGCAGCGCGGTGACGAGAGTGATGAGGACATGGACACAGACTTCTCTCAAAGCACGGGCCTCGGCAATTTGGCCATCCTGGTGGCAGTGGGGCAGGCTCATGCCATGGAACACCGATTCTGGGCCTGGGAAACAAGCACAGACTGGTGGGACCGCACAGTGTTGCAGGTCTGGGATGATTCCCAGTGGCTGCGAAACTTTCATGGAACTTTGTGACTTGCTTTCCCCTGCCCTGAAGCACAAGAATACCAAGATGAAAGCAGCCCTCACAGTTCACAAGCGAGTGGCGATAGCCCTCTGGAAGCCTGCAACACCAAACAGCTACCGGTCAGTCGGGAATCAATTTGGAATGGGCAAATCTGCTGTGGGGGCTGCTGTGATGCAAGTAGCCAGCGCAATCACTGAGCTGCTGCTATCAAGGGTAGTGACTCTGGGAAATGTGCAGGTCATAATGGATGGCTTTGCTGCAATGGGATTCCCTAACTGTGGTGGGGATATAGCATATACCTTTCTTGGGACTGGACCACCAAGGCAGCCAGTACATAAACCAAAAGGGGTACTTTTCAATGGTGCTGCAAGCACTGGTGGATCACAAGGGACGTTTCACCAACATCAATGTGGGATGGCCAGGAAAGGTACATGACGCTTCCATCTTCAGGAACTCTGGTCTGTCTGAACAGCTGCAGCAAGGGACTTACTTTCCAGACCAGAAAATAACGGTTGGGGATGTTGAAATGCCTATAGTTATCCTTGGGGACCGAGCCTACCCCTTAATGACATGGCCCATGAAGCCATATACAGGCACTGTGGACAGTAGTCAGGAGCTGTTCAACTACAGGCTGAGCAAGTGCAGAATGGTGGTAGAATGTGCATTTGGACGTTTAAAAGCTCGCTGGCAAAGTTTACTGAGTCGATTAGACCTCAGAGAAACCAATATTTCCATTGTTATTACTGCTTGCTGTGTGCTCCACAATATTTGTGAGAGTAAGGGGGAGACATTTATGGCGGGGTGGGAAGTTGAGGCAAATCGCCTGGCCGCTGATTACACGCAGCCAGATACCAGGGCGATTATAAAAGCACAGCAGGGCGTGCTGCGCATCAGAGTAGCTTTGAAAACCAGTTTCATGACTGGCCAGGCTACTGTGTGACAGTTCTGTTTGTTTCTCCTTGATGAAAACCCTCCCCCTTGGTTCACTCTACTTCCCTGTAAGCCAACCGCCCTCCCCTCCCTCCTTCGATCACTGCTTGCAGAGGCAATAAAGTCATTGTTGTTTCAAATTCATTCATTCTTTATTAATTCGTCACACAGATAGGGGAATAACTGCCAAGGTAGCCTGGGAGGGGTAGGGGAGGAGGGAAGCACTGGGTGGGGTGGGGAAGGAGGGAAGGACAAGGCCACACTGCACTTCAAAACTTCTTGAATGCCAGCCTTCTGTTGCTTGGGCAATCCTCTGGGGTGGAGTGGTTGGGTGCCTGGAGCGCCCCCCTCGCTTTCTTGGGTGTCTGGGTGAGGAGGCTATGGAACCTAGGGAGGAGGGCGGTTGATTACACAGGGGCTGCAGTGGCAGTCTGTGCCTTTCCTGCACCTCAACCATACGCCGGAGCATATCAGTTTGATCCTCCAGTGGCATCAGCCTTGCATCCTGCCTCCTCTCATCACGGTGCCACCACCTCTCCTGTTGCTCCAGCCATCTATCCTTCGTGCGTCCCTCCTGTCCTCGCGTTCATTTTGTGCTTTCCTGGACTCTGACATTGTCTGCCTCCACGCATTCTGCTGGGCTCTTTCAGTGTGGGAAGACTGCAGGAGCTCAGAGAACATTTGATTGCAAGTGCGTTTTTTTCCATCATCTTATCTGCGCTAGCCTCTGGGACGGAGATGCTAGTGGCAGCGTTGAAACATTTGCAGCTGCGGGAGCAAAAAAGGGAGAGTAAAATTGAAAAAGACACACTGGCCATTTAAAAGGAGGGGCTGATGTTTTCGGGTTAATGTGCAGCACAAACCCAGCTAAAGCCTCCACACATCTGATTCTCTGGGATGAGCGCTTCTCCCCTCCCCCCACCACGTGGCTAACAGCAGGGATGATTTCTTTTGAGCCACAGGCAAACAGCCCAGCAGGAACGGCCACCTCTGAATGTCCCCTTAATAAAATTCCCCTATTTCAACCAGGTGACCATGAATGATATCAGTCTCCTGAGGATAACACAGAGAGATAAAGAACGGATGTTGCTTGAATGCCAGCAAACACCTGGACCACACGCTACCATGCTTTCTTATGCAATGATTCCAGACTACATGCTACTGGCCTGCTGTGGTAAAGTGTCCTACCATGGAGGATGCAATAAGGCTGCCCTCCCCAGAAACCTTTTGCAAAGTCTTTGGGAGTACCTCCAGGAGAGGTTCATTGAGATGTCCCTGGAGGATTTCTGCTCCATCCCCAGACACGTTAACAGACTTTTCCACTAGCTGTACTGGCCACGAATGCATCCCAAGTCTTCAGGGCAAATTAATCATTTAAACACGCTTGCTTTTAAACCGTGTATTATATTTACAAAGGTACACTCACTCGCCTTCTCCACCTTCAAGGTCCGGGAGCCCGGGCTGGGAGGGTATTGGCTCCAGGGTGATAAACAGTTCCTGGCTGTTGGGGAGAACCATTTCTCCGCTTGCCTGGTGTGCGCTATCTTTAACCTCCCCCTCCTCCTCATCATCCTTGTCCCCAAAATCCTCATCCCTGTTGCGTGAGACTCCCTTGCAGGAGTCCACGTACAGGTGTGGGGTAGTTGTAGGGGCACCCCCTAGAATTGCATGCATCTCATCATAGAAGCGGCATGTCTGGGGCTCTGACCCCAAGCGGGCGTTTGCCTCTTGGGTTTTTTGGTAGGCTTGCCTGAGCTCCTTAAGTTTCATGCAGCACTGCTGTGGGTCCCTGTTATAGCCTCTGTCCTTCATGCCCTTGGAGATTTTTTCAAATATTTTGGCATTTTATCTTTTGGAACGGAGTTCTGATAGCACGGATTCATCTCCCCACACAGCGATCAGATCCAGTACCTCCCGTTCAGTCCATGCTGGAGCTCTTTTGTGATTCTGGGACTCCATGATCACCTCTGCTGATGAGATCTGCACGGTCACATGTGCTGATCAGCTTGCCATGGTGGCCAAACAGGAAATGAAATCCAAAAGTTTGCGTGGCTTTTCCTGTCTACCTGGCCAGTGCATCCGAGTTGAGAGTGCTGTCTATAGCAGTCACAATGGAGCACTGTGGGATAGCTCCCGGAGGCCAATACTGTCGAATTGCATCCACACTACCCCAAATTTGACCCGGCGATGTCGATTTCAGCGCTAATCCCCTCATCGGGGAGGAGTACAGAAATCGATTTTAAGAGCCCATTAAGTTGACAAAAATGGCTTCGTTGTATGGACGGGTGCAGGGTTAAATCGATCTAACGCTACTAAATTCAACCTAAACTCGTAGTGTAGACCAGGACTAAGATTGCCTAACATGAGCCATTATAAGATCCCATTTTCAGCTCCTTATAATTTCAAACTTCAGCCATTAGGGCTGAAATTTTCCATGCAGGCTGGTAGGGAAAATACACTGGTTTGCAATGTTAACATTCTTCCAGCTTCTTCTTTGAGAAGCTTTAGCACCTCCATGCTTTGGAGCAGGGGCTTGAAATTTTGCATGAGGAGGTCTGGGTGTCAGGGATGTACCTTTTGCCGGTCCCCTAAAAATATGCTCAAATTTGACAAAGTTGTAAGTCTTTGAAACTTCATAGTTCACATACGGTCAGTAGAATGTCATAGAATTTTGCTGCTAAATTCTCCAAAGATTCTGTGCTCACTGAGCATGCTCCATCCCCTCACAGCTCATACACGTGTTTGGACTGGGCATGCACCATCCCCACATGGCTGGGCACCTGAATTGAAAGCAGGGAGCCTGTCTCTCTTGTGCTTTCAATGACTCGCAACCCCCATATCAGGTGTCCAGGCAGTGTGAAGGAGGAAGCCACATAACTTGAATGCAGAGAGGTTGAGAGCAGAATCAGGGAGGACTGGGAGGGGAAGGAAAGGAATAGATTGGATCAAGAAGCTTGGTGAGACTGGTACTAAAATTAGAGGAAAGAGAGAAACTGTCACAGAGTTCAGTGCAGGAGGACTGGGAAGGAGAGAGAAAGTGAAGACTGAGACTGGTTGGGTCAGGAGACTGGGAGCTGGGGAAGAGGATGTGATGGGGAGGCTTGAATTTATTGGGCAAGGTGACTGGGAGCTAGCTTGGAGGGGAGATGGGGACTGGTTGTTCTCAGAGACTGGAGTGGGAACTAGTGACAGAAACAGCGTGGGATGGGGGAAGCAGGTCTGAAGGGGAGGGAGGAGACTGGAACTGGCTGGACAAGGACACTGGGACTGGGAACCAGTGGGTGGAGGAATGGGGACAGATGCCAGATAGGTCTGATGAGGAGCTGGAGTGCAAAGCAGAACTGGGACTGGCTGGGTAAAAAAACTGGAGACAAAAAGTTAGGGTCGGGGGAACTGGAACTGGCCGGACAAGGAGCTTGGGACTGAGAATTGGGTGTGGAACTGGAATTTGGACAGGAAGCTGCGAGGGGGAGACTAGGATTGGCTGGCCAAGAAAAATGGTACTGGGACAAAGGGCCGGGGTGGGGAGGACTGGGAGAGGAACAGGTTGGAGCGATCAGACTTGGATTAGGGTGGAGGGACAGAGAGAAGTGTCTGTAACCAGTGGTGAGCTGGATCCAGTTTGCACCGGTTCGCTAGAACCGGTTGTTAAATTTAGAAGCCCTTTTAGAACCGGTTGTTCCGCAAGGGACAACCGGTTCTAAAAGGGCTTCTAAATTTAACCGGCCAAAAGTAGCACCTTAGGCACTGACTCCATGGGTGCTCCAGGGCTGGAGCACCCCTGGGGAAAATTTGGTGGGTGCAAAGCACCCACTGGCAGCTCTCCGCCCCCGGCCCCAGCTCACCTCTGCTCCGCCCCCTCCCCTGAAAGCACCGCCCCGCTCTGCTTCTCCCCCCCCCCCCCGGCTTTCCGCAAATCAGCTGTTAGCGCAGGAAGCCAGGGTGGGCTGAGAAGCAGGCGGCGGCTTCACACTCAGGCCCAGGGAGGCAGAGGTGAGCTGGGGCAGGGGGGCGCAACAAGGGCCACCTGCGCCGCAGCAGGTAACCCAGGATGGGGGGCGCGCAGGGGAACTGCTCCCCAGCCCCAGCCCCAGAGCCACTTTTGACGTGATCAGTTGGGGGAGCGGCCACTCCCCCTGCTCCCCGCCTAGCTACACTACCCCACCCCTAGGAGCCAGAGGGACCTGCCGGATGCTTCCTGGGAGCTGCCCCAGGTTAGCACCGTCAGGACTCCCCACCTCACCCCCCGGCAGGTCCCTCTGGCTCTTAGGGGTGGGGTGGGTACCCACTACGGTGGCCCATGAGACCCTCCTGCCCAGTTCTGGGGGCAGTCAGGGGACAGGGGTGGATGGGGCAGGGGTCCTGGGGGGGGCGTCAAGGAATGTGGCGGGTTGGATGGGGCAGGAGTCCTGGGGGGCGGGGTGGGCAACGACCCCCTCGTGGGGTGAGGAGGGAACCCGTTGTTAAGATTTTGGCAGCTCATCACTGTTTGTAACCATTAAAGGGAACACTCCTCTCCAGAGTGTAGAATGGAACTCTAGATTCCATAATCTCACTATTCTTCTGCTGTCAGCAAATATCTATGAAACCCACAGGAAAGATGTGTGTCTCATCTCACTCTCGTGCTGGTCCACATAGAAGATGACAACCTACTACTACTATCATTACTCTTCAGAGGCTCGGGTCTGCATGGTGAATCTAAGACTTACACTCTGCTGCTGAACCACATAGGCATCAGTATGATGCCACATGATGAAATTTGTTTTTTTCTGTTTGCTTTAAAAAAAAAAAAAAAAACCAGAAAATTGCGCGCACACACACACTCACAAACTGCATTAAAAGAACATTAGTAAAGTTGTAAAGTCAAGCACTCAGAAGTTATAAAATGCAATATTAAGGTTGTCTGTACAACCCTTCATTTGGCCCCCCATGTGTGTATTACTCCTGGGGAATTCGGCACTAAAAAATTAAAAATTCTGAGCACAGTATTTTAAAATTCTGCATATTTTATTTCTCAAAATAATATACTCTTTCCAGTTTCAATAATTTTGGTAATTTATTTCAAAATACCTGTCAGCAAGTATGTCTGTAACAATACAGACAAAAAAAAAGATTCTGGTATATATCTTTTTTTTACAAATAGATTTCTTATTAGGCATATTAATAGAGAATGTTGAGTAATTCATTTAAATTACAATACAGAACTGCATTTCCTGCATCCACCAGAAGCAATGCAAAGGCTTGGGGGAGTCAGGGGTAACGGAGGAGCTGAGGGAGAGGGAAAGAGCCTGGAGTGAACCTGGAAGGTTGTTGGGTGTGGGTGGGAGAAGTATGAAACAGGTTTTTTGGGGGACAGGACTGTTTGGGAGTTGAGAAGCCTCCCCCATGCAGACCCTGACTACCCCGAGCGTCTCCCATTCAATCAGGCACATCTGCCCCTGTCTCCGCACCCCCCATCCCTATGGGCTTCTGCAGCCTCCTCCCCCATCCCCATGTGTCCCTGCAGTCCCCATCCCCATGTGGCCTTGAAGCCCCACTCCCATTCAGCCCCTGGCTTAACATTGTCACCCCACTAGCTCCTGAGCCTGCATCCCAATTCCCCCCATTAACCATTCTGAATCCCCAGTCTATGACCCTCCAGCAACCCCATGTGCCCTATTCAGTCTGTCCTAACCTGGCTCTGCAGGCAGGGTGCTGTGATGAACTTCTACTCCTGGGGGAATTCTACGCCACTGAGCATGCACAGAATTTTTTTCCCCACAGAAAATACATTCTGTCCCAGTGCTGCAGTTCTGCCTTTTGCTCACCAGAGGCCACTGTGTCACCAGAACAGCCGGCTGCGTTCATGATGCTGGCTCTTCTGGTGCCACAGTGGCCATTGGTGGGTGAAAGGTGGAACAGTAGCACTTCTTGGGCAGAATGTATTTTCTGCGAGAGAAAAAAATTCTGTGCCAGACATGAATTCTGCACATGCACAGTGGCACAGAATTCCCCCAGGAGTAGTCTATGCATGATGATGCAGTCTTTAACTGTATAATCATGTAGTGTTTTTTCCACAGGACTCCTGCCTCATTTAATTCAGTGCACAGATTGGACCTGCTCTGGGGATGAATCAGGGTTGTGTAGTTAAGGAGGCTGTTGTCTGTAGGACCCCTGCCTCATTGACTGAAGAAGTTGGAAGGTGAATGAAAAAGGGAGTTGCAGGAAGACACAGGACGATCTCATGTTAAGGTTTCTATGTCACAAAGTTCTTGTGTTATGGCGGGCAAGTCACTTAAACTAAATTTTTCACAGATGGTCTCTAATTGTGTGTTCCTCATTTTCTGGCTGCCCATTTTGAGAGGCTGAGGTCTGATTTGCAGAAATGCTGAGTGCTTACAGATACCTTGAAGTCAATGAGAGATGCGCTTTGAACATATAAAGGGCTATATAATGCTACATGCTACAAAACCTCAGATTCTAGGAGTCCCAAATTTTGCACCCAAAACTAGTGTGTCTCAGTTCCCATCTGTAAAATGGGGGATAATACCACCCTTTCATCTCACAGAGAGGCTGTGAAAATAAATGAATGTTTATGAAGCACTCAGTTTCTATAGTGATGAGGACCATAGAAAAACGCATGGGGAAATTAATAATTCTGTGTTTTGAACAAGGTTTGAATATTGTGAAGTAAATAAGGCCTGGGGCCACACATTGAACAATGAGGATAAAACAAAAAATTGAATAGCTGCTCATTTAATGAGCACAGTCCATCCTGTACACTGAATGAGGCAGGGGTCTATTGGAAAAAAACAGCATGTGATCATGTCATTAAAGACTGTCTCATAATGCATACACACAAAGGGTTGAGTTAAAGATGCACAGGCAACCTTAATTCTGGCTTTTTCTAACTTTTGAGCACTAGACTTTTACAACCTTAATAATGTTATTTTAACATAGTTTTTTTTAGTTTAATATATATTTTCCATTTCCATGACAGAAACAACTTAATTCATCTCTCCAATCCTCACCTTGAGAAAATGAAAGACGATATCCTGTACCATTTTGCTCTTGGGACTAGCACCCATGATTTTCCTGCCTTGTTTGGAGATGTAAAGGTAAGAACCTTGCTTTCATTCTGGAAGTTTAAACATGTCAGCAGACTGTGCAACTCCCGCTAAAATTTAATTGTGTCCAGGATGAGATTAAAGACAGTGGCATGAATCAGTTTGAGAAATGTATGGAAAGAAGGTAAGACCTTCTCAGTGGGAATGCTGGTATGATCATACAATTTTTAGACTTACCAGAGCTATCAGTCTCCTTTTGTGGTTACTGGGCCAAATGCTGAAGTCCCTACTCAGACTTCAGTCAAGCAAATCTCCCTTGTGAGGCCTTACTCTGTTCCCACTGAAGTCAATACCAAACTTTAACTCATTTCAGTGGGAGCAGGTTCAAGGTCTTAGCGGCCTAGTTGACGTTTTATATGGGTAAGGACTGAGTGGGTACGGAGGCTTTGGCCCATATTGCATTTACTGAGTACACTAGCATTTTGTCCTGCTTTTGCATCTACTGTGGTAGCTTCTTGTACAAGGTTTATATGAAGTGAGATGAGTTGCCCAATCCATTACAAACAAAAACCCCATACCTGAAATAACACTCCTGAGGTGACAGAAAGTGCCTCATTTGCAAGCCCCATTTTTAAGGTATATTTTATACATTAACTGCCTTTCTTTTTTAGGACACAATGCTACTAGTCAGAGCGTTATAGCAGTGGTGGGCAACCTGCGGCCCATCAGGGTAATCCGCTGGCAGGCCGCAAGACAGTGTTTACATTGAGCGTCTGCAGGCACGGCCACCCGAATCTCCCAGTGGTCGCGGGTTGCTGTTCCCGGCCAATGGAAGCTGCGGAAAGCGGTGGCCAGCACATCCCTACAGCCCATACCACTCCTTGCAGCTCCCATTGGCCGAGAACAGCGAACTGCGGCCACTGGGAGCTGCAGGCGGCCATACCTGTGGACAGTCAATGTAAACACTGTCTTGCGGCCTGCCAGCGGATTACCCTGACGGGCCATGTGCGGCCTGTGGGCTGCAGGTTGCCCACCACTATGTTACAATGTGTGTGCCCTGGAAATGGGTTCTATGTGGATACTGTATCAGAAATAAATCTCATGGTCTTATTTAGGCTTGGTGTTTGAACTCTTGGGTTTGGCAATACCAGTATATTCCAAATGGGAAGTGCTATCTCAGCCTCAGGGTTCATTCCTAGCGAGTTCTCTATATGCCAATACAGTTATGGAGCCCTCCCTCCCTCGGCATATTCAGATCATTTCTCCTTCACATCCAGTCTGCCTCCGGTAGCTATTATTAAAAACACACCCCAATACAAAACGCCATTTTAAATGTATGTAGTGCAAGTTCTACATTTTGTACTATACCAATGAAATTCCATTGTCAGGCAATGACAAAGAACTTGTGAGATCATTTAAGCCTTATTTTCAAACATTTATCTTTACAGACCTCTACAAGGAATGTAATAATAAAAATAATGTAGTTGTGAAAATTCGGATTAAACCTTTTGCATTATCATATTTACCTTTCCCTGTTCTTGAATATGCTGCATCATGTAGTCAGCTGCACAATTGTTGTGGTTTGTTGAATTCTATCCATGCTAGTTTGTGTGTGTTGGAGGAAGCCCTTCACGGATGAAAGGTTTTATCGCCTACATAGCTGAAGAGCTCGGACTTGGGAGCGTTGGTGCTGACTATCCCAACATCTGTGAAGGAACTGACCGTTACGCGATGTACAAAGTAGGACCCGTGTTATCAGTCAGTGTAAGTATTAAGCATTAAAGGAAGCGGGGGAGGAATTAGATTTGTCAGTGCTTCTAAAGAAAAGGACAAGGCCTAGTCCTGGATTTTTGTTTTGAGTGTTCCTGAAATAGAAGAACAGAATGTTTTTTCAATATACAAGGCAGTAGTTGCAACTGAATCAACAATTTAAGCACATTTTAAATGGGACATGAATGCATATTTCTTTTAAATATTTCTTTAGAGGATATACATCCAAATTTTCAGGTCTACTTCAGTGGTGCAAAGTAGCTGGAAAGCTGGCTCAGCCAGCTCCTTCATAATTCCCCCCATGTAAGAGTAACCACTGAGTCACATAGATGCAATGGCTTTATGCCACCTCTCCTTCCGGATTCCAGGGTAGTAAGGCTTTCCAAGGAGAAAGGGGCCATGGCTGGCATATTCCCAGTGATTCCTGGCTGCCACAACAATCTTTTGTAATCATGAGTAGCACGTTTTCTACCCTATTGGTCCTATGCTAGGGACAACACAGAGACTGCTTACACTCAGTGCAGATGGGGAAGGAACAAAGGTGGCTGTTTCTTAGCTATGGCTGAGGATCCAGGGTTAGATTTTCAAAAGGTACTTAGGTAGCTTAGGAGTACAAGTACCAATGAAAGATTATGGGACTTGTGCTGCTAAGTCACATAGACTATGTCTCCACTGCAATAAAAGACTCATGGCATAGTTGCAGCTGGCTTGGGTCAGGGGACTTGGACTTGTGGGGCTCGAGCTGCAGGCTAAAAATTGCTGCGCAGATGTTTGGACTCAGACTGGAGCATGGGCTCTGAGACCACTGCAAGCCTGGGCTCCAGAACAAGACCAAACATCTACACTGCAATTTTTAGCCTTGCAGCCCAAGCCCCGTGAGCTCAAGTTAGTTGACCCAGGTTCTGAGACTTGGTGCCACGGGTTTTTTATTGCAGCGTGGACATACCCAAAAGCACTTTTGAAAACCTACCCCTAGCCCATAGCATCAACTCCACAGTGCTCTCTTTCCCCGAAGGTGTGAATTGTCACATCATGATGTAAGCTGGAGCGGACTCAGCCTTGTGAACTTTGTGACTATACCACAGCCTCCGCCATTTGTAATATTTTTGCTCAGCTGGAATCACCAGTGTTTCAGGTCATTAAGAACTAGTGTGAACATTGCTCTTGGGCCGTGTAGAAGCTTTGTGAGGGCATGTAACTGTAAACGATTAGAATGGGACTCACGTTTAGAATATAGAGAATATAACATTTTTAAAATTAACATAACCCATGGTATTAGGGAACAATGGACCTGATCCAAAGTCCATTGAAGTCAATAGGAGTCTTTCCATTGACCACAATAAACTTCTGCCCTGCCCAATAGGTTAGGTTTGTACAAGAATACTTTTGCATGTATTTTTCGTAGTAATTCATTAAAGAGATCTGCTCCAGTTCCCAACTCTTCTGTTAATAATGTATATGAATGTTCAGTGTAACTTTCTGATTTCATTTCAGCATGGTATGGGCATTCCCTCTATTGCAATCATGTTACATGAGTTGATGAAGCTGTTGTATCACTCCAAGTGTTCCAACATAACCATTATTCGCATTGGCACCTCTGGTGGAATAGGTATTTCCCCTTGATATTTCTCTTTTCTTTAAATTAAAGCATCTCTGTAGTTAAAGGTTTATAAAACAAAGTCATAATAATGATAATATCTAACACTTATTTCATTTTCAGAGGGCTTTACGAATTAATTAATGCTCATGACAGTTTGGTGAATATTTATTAGGTAAATATTAACACCCACACTTTACAGATAAAGCAGAGGTTAAAAGGTGACTTGCAAATAAATTGGATTTGTTGCCTCTTTTCCTTCTTTATGATGTACAAAGAACTCCTGAAGATTTTTTTTTTTAAATACTTTGCTTGGTTTTTACATTAACAATTCTGTTCCTGTCCAGCCTGAATGTTTCTCTGATAACTGGAGAACTAGTGAAATGCTGACACAAGAGTCAAGAGAGTGAAAGCTGAACAACTGAAAGAGAGTTTTAATCAGACTGTGTAAAATTTTTGCTTGTTTTTGTTAATATCTATTTGATTCAAATAATTAAATATTTTGAATAAAGGGGGACTAGATTCAAGATTCAGCAATAATATCTCTTAAATTCAGGTGTCAGAGCTAACATTATACATCCCAGAGAAGTCCTCCATCCAAATAAGGGAGCACTGAAATTGACATTCCTGTTTGTTCTAATATTAAGAAAAGCAGAAGAAATTCCTTTCAACACTTCTTCAAGGCATCATAGAGAAATGAAAAAGAATACAAGTCCAATATTTAAAAAACCACACCCCTTTTTACAGTTTTAAGATCATCTTTAAAATACTGGTACAGTCCCAGTGAGTGGATCTTAGTTCTGCTATAGGACACATGAGTTTCTATCTTTCATGCCATAGTTCAGAATTCTGGATCATGAGAGAAAGAGAGAGAGAATGTTCTGGTTTTCAGTCATACACATTACTCTAATTTTTCCTTAGACCTAATTACCCATCAGATAAAGGATTCTTTGATTTATATAATTTTATAATAAATGACAGGAAAATGTGCTTGAGTGAAGAGATCTGCAGCAAGCTGGAGAAAAGATCATTCATGCCCTATGTGAAATATTCCCTTAACAGTTGGGATTTGTCAGACCATTAAGATTACTTTACGGCTCTTTGTATTGTCCTTTTTAATTGGCAGTATATTGTGTCTTCTCTACAGAGTTATTTTAAAGCATTTGGAATAAACTACAAACATGCATATAGATCCTAATATTCTTCCATTGAATTTAGTGGCAACTCTCATTGATTTCAGCAGGAGCAGGATTGGGCTATAATGTACCTTGTTTACATACGAGCAGAGTGGCTGAACAACTCACTATATATATATTTTTTACAACAGGTCTGGAGCCAGGCTCAGTGGTAATAACCAGTCAATCAGTAGATGCTACCTTCAAGCCTCAATTTGAACAGGTTATCCTAGGAAAGACTATCATTCGTAGTACCAACCTAGATGACCAACTAGCCAAGGAACTGATGCAGTGCAGTAAGGAGATAAATCAATTCAATACAGTCATTGGAAATACTATGTGCACTTTGGATTTCTATGAAGGTAAGGCTAGCAATAGAAGTAAATTAGTAAGCAGTAACATATACAAATCAAACTGGATTAGGGGATTTAGGCCCCAGTCCAGCAAAGCACTTAAATATATGCTTAACTTTAATGAGATGAGTAGTCCAGTTAATCTTTGCTGTACTGGGGTGTAATTTTGTGGTGTTTCCCCCGCTCCCAGTGATTATCTAAAAAAAGAGTTGACAATGACTGACAGCTCATAAATTGTATACTTTTGATTACTGAATTATCAGGGTATTTATTTAGTGGAGTTGCTATAATCGCCATTAGTGCCCTATGGAATTTGATAACGAGAGTTATTGGTTGTTTTTTTCTTTTAATTGTTCATGTGTCTCGAAGAAATTCTCTATAAGCAGCCCTGGAAAGAGTTGCTGATTCATCCTTAATTAACCATTAATTGGATAATTGGATGTTACATCAATCGTGCCAGATGTGGGATGGGCAAACATCACGGATTTAAATTTGGGATTGATTTAAATAAGCAACCACAATTTCAGATGTTTCTCTGAACCTCCCAGGTCTACAAACCGAGCTGGAAATCTTGCGAGAACAAGCTTTCTCCCCAGATATCTGGCACTTCTGCCTCTAGTTGTGGCTGGATATACTGCAAGAAGGGCACTGCTTAGAGGACACACAGTCCACGGTTCTAGCAGTGCTTAAGGCAGATCTCAAGCAGAACAATGTCAATATGTGGCTTTTTTCAGGCACTGTTAGGAAGGATAATGAGTCCGTGGTCCAGTCAGTGGGTCCTAAAAGCACACCAACAGGTTTCCTACAGATGCTACCAAATCTACTACAAAACTTGCAAACAGGCAGAGAACCTCAGCTTTGGGAATTCAGTTCCCAAAAACAAAAAATATGACAACTAAAGAACTGTAAAGTTTATTTTGGCTGTATGCAGTCTAACACTGCTTAATAAAAAAAATCTATTTCTTTGGGGCTGAAGCCCCAAAGAGCTGGAATAAACTAACTCTTTCCTAAAAATAGGCACCAATAATGTCCAATTTAAAAAAAAAAAAAACTCTTGATTTCTCCTTATGTTAAAAAGTCTTCTAAGCATCAAAAGGGCTGAGATTATTCCTTCTCTCACTGCATCAGAAAGGCATTAGCAGATCTGGATGCTTTTTTAGGGGACTGTTAAACTCAAACATAATCAATACATCAAACTAGCCAAGAGGAAATGTCACCATTAAAATTTGACACTTAATTCATCTGAGGGACTATAGCCTATATTTTCCAGTTTATGAATTTGATAATTTAGTTGGTCTTTTCATATCTAATTACCCTGATCCTAAATTCAAATAATAAACTAATAAATTACATTTATAGAGTGCCTTTTAAGTGAAAACTGAGCTTAGTGCAGTGATAAAAATTAGGAAGGGTATATTAGAAATTGTAAAAATCTTGTGTCCCTCAGAGACTGAAACTCCCCCTGTACTTTCATCAGCACACACACAAAAAAATCTATATTTATATGCTTTATAGGCCAAGCCCGTCTGGATGGTGCAATCTGCTTATATACTGAAGAAGAGAAATTGCAGTATTTGAAGGCAGCTTATGATGCTGGAGTCCGAAACATTGAGATGGAATCTTCAGTTTTTGCTGCTATTTGTAATCTTAGTGGTGTCAGAGGTAATTGGATATATGGCATTTTATTTAGACTGAATCATCTGTGTTGCATAAAACGTACAGTGTACAGAGTTTCAGAGTATTAAATTCATTGCAGTGGAAAGTTACGATACTGCACTATTTGCATATATGATTATAAATATGTATAGATGCTGTTAAGTTTATTTTAGTATGATTTGCTAGAACTTTGCAGTGTGTGTGTGTGTGTGCCAGGTCTATGTAAAGCCCCTCACACAAAGCTCTGATTCAGTTTAGTCCTGATTAGTTGCTGTTCCAGCTCTTGCCTTGCACTGAGAAGTAACCATTCAAGTATCAAAGTATCCGAAGGGACCGGGGTGAAGGTAACTGAACAGACTTACCAGTACGCAGGGCGGCCGGGGTCCTGGGGGGGAGGGGCTCAACCAGAAGGGGTGGGGCCTTGGGCAGAAGGGACGGGGCTGGGGCCAGACTTCCCCAGCCAGCCCTTCAGCATGGCCCGGCAATGATTTAAAGCAGGGGTCTCCAACTCAATTTACCTTAGGGCCAGTGCCAGTCCTTAAATCTTCCCAGTGGGCCAATAATGTCACTGAAGATGGTGTTCACGCCACCTCCCAGCCCGTTTCCTACCCTTTTCGCTCACTCCCTTGGTCTCATGCCGCCCCAGCTGACTCTGTCCAGTGACGCTGCTTCCATGGCTGACTCTGCCCGGCAACTAGTGATGCTGCCTCCATGGCTGACTTTGCCCGGCGACTAGTGATGGTATCTCTGTCCCTCTCCCCCAGCCAATGGGAGCTGCGGGTGTGTGTGTGTGTGTGTGGGGGGGGGGGTTGGCACCTGCAGGAGAGAGCCAGCAGTGTGGCTGCCTGGGTCTCTCCTCTGCAGCTCTGCCGGCAACAGCAGGGATAGAAAACCGCTTGCAGGGAACCGAGCTACCCGAGATGAATGACACTTTGCCGAGTGCAAGCCCTAGGAGGGTCCCAGGAGCAGCAGGATGGAGCAACGTTGGGGAAAGGGGCATGTGAATCTCTTCTGCCTGCTCCCCTCCCGCCCCCGCTCTTCGGATGGCAGCCATGAGGGCCAGATCAAAGAACTTTTTAAAAAGTTTCCGTGTGCTGCAGTTCTCGGGCCGCAGATGGCCCACGGGCCGTGACTTTGAGACCCCTGATTTAGAGGGCCTGGGGCTCCTGGCCACCGCCACCACTAGCGCTTCCCCAGGGCTCCAGCAGTGATTTCAAGGGCCCTTTAAATTGCTGCCAGAGCCCCAGGGCTCCCGGCCGCCACTGATACGATCAGCTGTGTACCGGCTCTTACCGGTACGCCATACCGTAGCATACCAGCTTACTTTGACCTGCGGAAGGGACTAATGTAACTGTTTTAAAGTCAAATAGGAAACTGCAGTAACTTTAATCAGCCAGGTAGTCTCTATGTACATGAAACTATAGTCACTTTCTTTACTTGCATATCAAAATGAAATATCAAGAGAGAGAATGTTTCAGAATTGCAAATGCAAATCTAGTTAATTAAGAACTGTTTTCAGTTGCCTGGTGAATAATGTGGTTCCCAATTACAAAAGTATACACTCTTGTGAACTTTAGTTATGAGGTAGTTAAAGTTTAGGTAGGTGACCTAACAAAAGCTGATCACATACAACTTTAGAATAGTCATTTTAAGTTACTCTCCCATTTGCTGTGTCCATGTTCTAAGGCGCAAAGTCTTTCTTTTCTAACTGGTCTGAGATACGAGAGCACGACTTGTGAGGAGTTTACCACCTCTTTTTCTCCCATTTTTTCCCTCCTCGGGAAGCCCACACTGCACCTGCCCTCTTCATCACTATTGTTACCCACAGTAGTTGGATTCAAGCTAGCTCAGGTATGTTAGTCCATGCACAGCTTTTGCTGTGTAGACATACCCTTATTCTCTGATGCAATTTTACCAATCTGACTTCTTGACACACTTCTTGAAAAAAAAAATCTCATTCAGAAAAAGATTCTAATGATGCAATGATTATGAATAATCTGAATGTGACCATATGTTGGAGCAGCTCCATTGACTTTACTAATGGCTTGATAGATTGCTTCAAACTATTAGTAATTTTTAAATAACATCTAAAGTGAGATAGGTACTTAATCCAGTTATTTATTATAAAGTGTGATTTCCATTATCAACTGCTCAAACCCATCACTGAAACTATTAGTTTTCTTGGCTTTATCTCCTCTTGTCTGTTTTGATACCTCAAACGCGGGTGTACAAATAGAAGATGCTCTCATGCTTTCTCACAGTGAAAGTTACCTAAATGTCATTTCTAACAAACACTATTTCTTTTATCTCTAGCTGCTGTGGTGTGTGTCACACTTCTGAATCGACTTGAAGGGGATCAGATTAGCAGCTCGCATGATGTACTTGTGGAGTATCAGCAGAGACCGCTGAAATTAGTGGGACACTTTATTAAGAAGTGCCTTGGGAAAGAGTGATGTACGCACCCTTTGCTGATTATTAGCAGAAGGCTAGTATTTCTTCTGACTTGAAACAATGCTCATAACTATAAATGCCTATAAAATCTCTTTTTTACCTCATGATAGCTTACACCAACCAAAATGCACTAAAGCTAATCATTAGTAGCTGTATGTTTCAGTAGCAGAACATGCTGAATATCTTATTTATCTTATTTGTATATCAGAAGACATAAGGTTTTACACTTTTCTATATACAGTAACTCCTCGCTTAACATTGTAGTTATGATCCTGAAAAATGCTATTTTAAGTGAAACGATGTTAAACGAATCCAGTTTCCCCATAAGAATTAATGGAAATTGGAGGGGTTAGGTTCCAGGGAAATTTTTTTCACCACACACACACGCACAGTATAAATTTTAAACAAACAATTTAATACTGTACACAGCAATGATGATTGTGAAGCTTAGTTGAGGTGGTGGAGTCAGAGGGTGGGATATTTCCCAGGGAATGCCTTACTGCTAATGATGAACTAGCACTTGGCTGAGCCTTCAAGGGTTAACACATTATTGTTAATGTAGCCTCACACTCTACAAGGCAACACGAATGGAGGGAGGAGACACAGCATTGCAGAGAGAGACTGAGAGACAGACACACCGTGCGTGCGTGTGTGAGTGAGAGAGTCGCTCATTGCCCCTTTAAGTACGCTGACCCCACTCTAAATACACTGCCTTTTAAAGTAGATCAGCAAGTTGAGACAGCAGCCAGCAAACTCCCTCAGTCCTGAGCCCTGTAGTGTGTCCCCCCGCTCTGTGGAGATGAGGTACAGAAACAGGGGGCAGGAGCTGGGGGAGGGGGACACCCTGACATTAGTACCTCGCTCTTCCCCCCCACCACACACACACAGCAAGCAGGAGGCTCCTGGGAGCAGCTCCAAGGCAGAGGGCAGGAGCAGCACTTGGCAGTGGGGGGAGGAGCAGCTGAGCTGCCTGGCAGTTGATAGCCTGCTGAGAGGCTGCTGCACAGGGAACTTAGGGGAGCATGGAGCTGAGAGGGGGGCTGCCGGTCCACCCTGGTTCCAAGCCCCCACCAGCTAGCTGCAATGGGCTGCTCTTCCTGCAAGCAGTGGACAAAGCAAGCGGCTGCCAAACAGCGTTATAAGGGAGCATTGCACAACTTTTAATGAGCATGTTCCCTAATTGATCAGCAACATAACAACGAAACAACATTAACCGGGATCACATTAAGTGAGGGGTTACTGTATTAGAAATTAGCCCTAATGTGCAGGATTAGACTATGGTAATATATATAAAAAAGCTTTATTTATTCATTCTTGCGAGAAGAACATGTTAAGTGTTTGCAAAGCCAAACATTAAAACTAGCTTCAAAAGAAGAGCTAAATTCATTGTATCAAAATGCCATGTAAATAGTTATCACTGCCTTTTATACTCTTATTTCACACAACTGATCTGGCAAAAACAAGGTCCACTGTAAATCCTTACTCTGTTTCATATTTAGTAATCTTTGAGTAAACTGCATTATTTTCATCTCAGTAAAAAATTCATGAAATGACAAAGCCTGGAACTGAATTTCCAAACCATTCCTCAGCTCCCAAGCCATGATTCAACAAGACCATTTGTACTTGACTTTAAACATGTGCTTAAATCCACACATATTCAGTAAAGCACTTAAGCTTGCTTTTAAGTCCCATATCTTAAATTAATCATGTGCCTAAGTGCTTTGATGAATCAAAGGACTTCAGTGAGAATTGAAGGCACTCACAGGAGATATACACTATACTCAAGATTGGTGACAGGTGACATGTTTTCTGTCTCCTGATTATTTAACAGTCACCACCTTTCTTCTTAACTTACCTTCACCTCCGCATCCTCAGGGGATGGCAGTCACTCCTACAATCATTCATGGTTCTTTTGGAGAATTCTGGAATGCCTTCAGCTATTGAAACAAATCCACATCTGATGTCTCCAAAGAGCATCTCTGAGTTCCTCCATTACCATCACCCTGGGTCTTATAATGGCTCTTTTAAAAATTGCTCTTTTTACAACTATGGACTCTGGATAACTCTAAGAAAAACTGTCTGTCCTGCAATGGATGGTGCAAATGGGACAGGAGTAATACTTAAGAATGGAGAGAGGTAAATAGTGGCGTCCCCCAGGGGTCTGTACTGGGCCCAGTCCTATTCATATTCATAAATGATCTGGGAAAGGGGGTGAAAAGTAAGGTGGCAACATTTGCAGACGATACAAAACTAGTCAAGATAGTTAAGTCCAAAACTGACTATGAAGAGTTACAAAGGGATCTCATAAAACTGGGTGACTGGGCAACAAAATGGCAGATGAAATTCAGTGTTGATAAATACAAAGTAACACTCACTGGAAAACATAATCCCAGCTATACATATAAAATGATGTGGTCTAAATTAGCATTTACCACTCAAGAAAGAGATCTTGAAGTCATTGGGGATAGTTCTCTGAAAACATTCACTCAGTGTGCAGTGGCATTCAAAAAACCTAACAGAATGTTGGAATCATTAGGAAAGGGATAGATAATACAACAGAAAATATCATATTGCTTCTATATAAATCCATGGTATGCCCACATCTTGGATACTGTGTGCAGATCTGGTCATCCCATCTCAAAAAAGACTTTTTCAGAGTCACTGCTTCCTAGGATAGAGTCCACCATCCTGTAAGTATGGCTACATTTTTTGTTCCTAGATGTATACATTTACATGTAGTCATATTAAAACACATATTGTTTGCTTGCACCCAGTTTACCAAGCAATCTAGATCATTCTGAATCGGTTACCTGTCCTCTTTGTTATTTACCACTCTCCCAATTTTTGTGTCATCTGCAGATTTTATCAATGATGATTTTATGTTTTCTTCCAGGTCATTGATAAAAATGTTAAATAGCAAGGGGACAAGAACCTACCCCTGGTGGGTCCCCACTGGAAACAGAACTGTTCCATGACAATTCCCTGTTTACAGTTACATTTTGAGACCTATCAGTTAGGCAGTTTTTAATCTATTTAATGTGTGCCCCGTGAGTTTTATGTTTTTCTAGTTTTTTAATCAAGATGTTGTGTGGTCCCAAGTTAAGCATCTTACAGAAGTTTAAATATATAATGTCAATGCTATTACCATTATCAACAAAACTTGTAATCTCATAAAAAAATTAAATTAGCTTGACAAGATCTATTTTCCATAAGCCCATGTTGATTTGCATTAATTACATTACCTTCCTTTAGTTCTTTATTAATTGAGTCCTGTATTAGCCACTCCATATCTTGCCTGAGATTGATGTCCAGGCTGACAGGCCTATAATTACCTGGGTCATCCCATTTACCCTTTTTAAGAATTGGCACAACATTAGCTTTCGTCCAGTCTTCTGGAACTTCCGAAGTGCTCCAAAACTTACTGAAAATCAACATTAATGGTCCAGCAAGCTCTTTCTTTTAAAACTCTTGGATGCAAGTTATCTGGACCTACTGATTTTAAAATGTCTACCTTCTGTTTAACACCCACCAGAAATACTAGTGGAAGAGAGTGTGTGTTATCACTATATGATGAGACTATATCATCTGTTTTTCCCCAAATATGGAATAGAAATATTTGTTTAACACTTCTGCCTTTTCTGCATTATTATGGATAATTCTACTGTTTCCATCTAGATATGAATCAATACCACTGCCAGGATTCTTTTTGTTCCTTGTATATTTTAACAACTCCTTCTTATTGTCTTTAATTCTACTGGCCATAGATTTATCCTTGGGTCCCTAGGCTTTGCTTATGAATTTTCTACAATTCCCATCAACTTCCTCTTTCTTCCATTTGTTGTATATTACTTTTTATTTTTTTATAGCTGCCTTCACTTCCTCTCTAAATGAGATTAAAAAAAAACAAAACAAAACTCATCACAGCCTTCTTCCTCAATTGTGGCTTCTTGGTCATCTAATAAGGTGTCCTTAAATTACTCCCAATGATCATTCATGTTTTTTGATAAAATTTTTCCTCCCAGATGATTTGGCTCATAATTATGTTCAGTTTTCTGAAATTAGCCCTATTAAAGCATCAAATATATATATATATATATATATATATATATATATATTTTATTATAGGACGACACTTTATTCTGCTTGATTATAAATGTGATCAAGTCCTGATTACTTATACATAAACTACCATTAACTTTTAGTTATGTGATCAGTTCCTCTTTATCTGTTAGGACAAGGTCTAATACAGAATTTCCTCATGTCGGCTGCAATGCTTTCTGAGTTAAGAAATCGTCATCTATGACGTTTAGAAATTCCAAGGATGTTTTAGTACTGGCAGCATGAGACCTCCAGCATACGTCACTCAAATTGAAATCCTCCAGTAGAATCAAGTCAGCTGATAACAGCAAGGAGAAAGACACTCTCTGATTGTGAGGAAGCGGCACAATATCTGTTTACAGGGAGGAAGACTATACGTGTCAGGGAACACTATCACACTGCAGTTGTAGCACAGAAAATGAGTTCTATGCTTAAGAAAACAGTAAAGAGGAATGGGCAGCAAGAATCTGGAGCCTACTTTAGATATAAAAAATAAAGGACTTTTATTTAAGATCCCATAACAATATCAGTTTAACTTATAAAGTTCTCATATTAACAATGATATGAGGTAGTTATCTCTTCATACAATTTACCTTCAAGGACAAGAAAGCATCTAGCGGATATCGTCACACTGAAATCTAACAAGTACTATGTTCTAACCAGGTCTAAGGCCCTACCTCAGTCTTTCCTGTAGTGGCTTTACTTTCTCACTGTAATACTGGAGAGCTGCTTAATTGTTCCTGGGCTCCACCCCTTGTAGATTTTAGCCATTAAACTTCCTCCAAGGTGTGTCCCTTCTCACACTTATTTTCATGTGCTTATTTTTTTCCTCTATTAAAGTATTTCTCCATCTTGCTTCCTCAGGCCCGGAGCAAGCAAGGAGCCGCACCAGTAAACAAACCAAAATTACAAGCCAGAGCAAGGCAAACCAAACATATCTCACCATTCCTCACTTTTCCATGGGAAGCTGCCATAGAACTTTCCTTGCAATACTGCATTGCAAACACAAGAGGGTGCTACAGAACCTTATACATACGACTTACAAGGCTTACCCCCTATTTCTCTCCCATAATCTAACGTGAAATCCAACAACAGCTGTGTTTTCTCCTGGTTCTAGAAACATTTTCCAAGGATAAGAACGACCCAGTCTCTGCTTATGAAGCTAACTGGACAGAGGAAGGAAGAAGTCATGCTGCAGCATGCACCTGACCCTACCGTCAAGGTCTCCCTCGTTATCTTCCCCCTAGGTTTTACACATTAAAGCCCTTCATTGAGCCAATGTACTCAACATACTGTTATTTTTAAACTCCATCCCTTAGGCTTCCACATGCTCTACCACATGCCGTATCAATTTGCTGCAGTTGCAGAGGAGCGGTATCGAGGGTGAGGTCTGTTCTTAAAGGCCCGGGGAGCTTGTACTTACCAGTGAAGTTAATTCACATGCCACAGCAGCAAGATCCTGATGTGAGCTGATGGCAGTTTGCTCGGCCCTCTGCAGTCCACAGCCCTCCTTCCAAATTGGAGGATGGCCTTGGTCTCTGCAGCCACACCCTCACACAACAATGACAGATACTCCCTACAGGAAGGAGGCACAGAATCAGTATGCTGGAGGAGGCAGGGGATACATTGGCTGGTAGAAGGTCTGGCTTAGAGGATCAGTTGAATAAAGGAATGAGGAGGGGGCAATGTCAAATGATCAACTGATTGGTGGGGTCTTGGGAGACAAAAAATTAATGGGATGGGAATGGCTGTGAGGATGGGTTTCCTGGGAGCACATGGGAGGCCCTAGGGCAAAGAACAAGACAAAGGGTAGGGAAGTCAGGGGAAAAATAAAAGAACATGGGACTGGGTGCAAGCAGGAAGACACTTAAATAGATAGAAAAGGATGGGGGGGTTGTTTCCTATGTTCCACTACTTTGCACATTGTGTAGTCAGCCAGTCACCAGTCACTATGAGTGAGTGAAGAATTCTGATCTGGTAACATTTCACACCCACTTAGCACAGGTGTAAAAGCCAACTCAAGAGTCAAGCCAGTGGAGGATCAGGATCAGGGATTAGATTGAACAAGAGAAAGTAAGCAAAGGAACAAATATAAGATGAGATGAGGGCTCAGAGGAAAGTGAGGTCAATCAAGAGTGAGTGAGATGGAAGAGAAGCGATTTGGAGGGGCAATGTGAATGAAAGTGATCTGCAAGAAACACAGACAGAGGGAAAGGGACAGATAGATAAGAAAGGGAAAAATGAGTGAAGAAAGTTTTCTGGGGAAGAATAAAATGATGGGAGACACAATTTCAAGTTTTAATGAACACAGATTAGTGGCAAAATATTATATAATCAAACACTGGCGTGGTGCTTGTGGGATGAGTGGGGAATAGGAACAAGGCATGAGAATCTGTTGTTCCTACGAAACATATGAAAAATCAGCCAAAAACCCCACATTTTATTGAAAAAATCAAAAAGAGAACACAAACAAGTGTTGACACTGCATTCTACAGGAGTTTTGAATATGGTTTAGTGTCTGATAGGCAAAATTGTGTTTGAGGGAGTTTAAATGAAAAATACATAAATGTCCACTAGGTGGCAGCTGCCAAAATCTTACTGAAAAAAATGTCCTTTACACAAAACCGGTGACAGTAGAGTAGATGCTCCTTCCTAGCAACAAATCAGTGGCCTTTTGCTATGTCCTAAGCAGCTGTTGTTGTTATGGGGAGTGTCGTCTGATCAAAGGCGTATGAAGAGTTAAGGGTGTTTCGGAAGGGGTGGGGCAGCCAGGTTGTGGATGGGGAGTTGGGGTGAGTGGGGGGAACCCCAAGTTTGGGGGAAATGGGTCAGGGAACCATGGGTTTGGCAGGGGACCCCCCAGTCAGCAAAACATCTGAGAGAGCCTGGCTGCCAGGGCAGGCTGAGGGTGCTCCCACTGGTAGCTTTATGCTCCACCATGAGGAGGGATTGATGGCTGGGGAGGGTACCATGTGCACCCTGCAATGGAGGGCAGGGTGGCTCCTAGCACAGACAGCAGAGATGGGAGGGGGAAAAGGGGGTAGATCAGTGCCCTAGGGAGGGGGATCCCTGATCCCTCACTGCAAAATAGCAACCTTTCCCCCGCATTGTCTGCCAGCCCAATGCTGAGGAAGGGAGGAGGAAACCCTCCAACTGCGCCTCTGCTGTTCCCGGGACCCCAACTTGCCCCTGTCTTCCAGACCCTCCCTCCAAACATGCTCTCCATGCAGGCTCTGTCAGGCAGGGCCCTGGAACTGCGCTGAAGGGCCAGGGTCAGGAGGGGAGTGAAAAGATGCCGTTTGGGGGGTGAGGAGGGGGGAAGCAACACCCCTACATCCCCCAGATCTCTAGCTCTGGCTGTGATATCGCAAATGTTGCTCTTATGTGGCAGCTCTGTTGCTGTTACCGAGTGGACAATTCATGGTAGGGAAAGTGTTCCCAGGGGAAATGTTGCTTGTAAGCAGCCATTGCTCTTACAACCTAAGGTGTTGCTGCAAACACGCATCTGCTGGATTTCTATTTACAAGAGTTCATGCACCACCTGTGCCTTTAAACTATAATTGCAACTACAAATTTACTTTGCCACCCTTTTCAGCCATAATGCCGGAGTACCCGAAGTGGGTATTAGCAATATTGCCAGTTTGGGTAACCAAGAAGTTAGGAGACTGGCTTCAGGATGATGATTGAAACAACGCTGTTCTACTTGCTCTCTAATTTATGCTTTAAGCCACCTTCCCTTTTTTGTAGCTATTTCAGTTTCAGATTTTATCCACAACTAAGTACACAAACATACCAGCCTTTCCCCTGACTACTCAGAAGGGGATTCAACTTCCAAGTGCTGGAGTGGGGGAACTGCCATTATATCCTGCCCTTGCCTTCCTCCCAACCATTTTCTGAGGTTGCTAAGTCTCATTTTCTAAAATCACTCAGGACCAGACTTTCAGAGGTATTGAGGTATTGCTGTGCTTAGAATTGCAGTGCCTAAACCCATTTAAGAGCCTAACATTCATTTTCAAAAGGGATTTAAGCACTTAGGAGTCTAAATCATTTGAAAACTGTGTCCGTATTCAAGGATGGTATCAATTTTTCTTTTGTATTGTGGTTGCGGCATTTCCATTGCATTAAACTCTTTAAACAGAAGTGATGTAAATATATGAAAGTTTTATTGCTGAGTGTAACAGGCTTCCTCAGCCCTGCTTCTGTCTCAGTCTACAAAACCACGCAGAGACCCATGTGCTGGTTCAACAGCCTGTGCAGTTTATTTATAACAGAGTCCCCCCACCTTCACGGCATACCTAGCACCTGGGAGAGGGGGAGATCTCGTTCTCTCACTGCCTGCTTCCCCCTTTCTTACTTCCCACCGGTGCCTATTTGTGGGCTCAGGCTAATGGCTTAATTGGCCTTTCTGCACTGCCCCCACTCACAAATTAGGCATTGGTCTGCCTCGTCAGCTCCAATCTGCTATACCTGATTAGAGCTGCTGTGAATAGAGTGTTGACCCAGGGTTTCCTACCTAGCACTCTGTCACACACCTCCACCCTTATCTAACTGCAAGGTTCTTCTTGCCCTGGGCTTTCCCACCCTTACCGGAGGGGCCAGCCTGTGGGAACCTCTCTCAATCTCCAGGGCCATCACCTGGGTTTCCCTTGTGGGGTTTGCTCATCCCCCCCCCCCCGAACTCATACAGTGTGGGGGGCAGGCATCCCCATAGCTCTGTAGCAGCCCATCCCGGGGGCTTACTCCTCTCCTTCTCTATCATTGTATGTGGCAGGGTATTTGAGGGTTACTCCCCTCATTCCCTGGATCACCCAGGGCCCCTCAAGTTGCCAAACTGTGCCTGGGTTTCTTCTCCTGGGGGTTGTGTTGCAGGGAGCTCCCTTGGCCCCCTGACCTCTGCTAAGGAGTTTGGGCTGCCTGTCTCCCCTGCACCTCCTTCCTTCCCTGGGGACAGCTCTTGTCCTCCTGACTCAGGCTTTGTCGTCCAGGGGTCTCTCCTGCTTCTTTTTTGGAGTTCCTCCTCTCTTTTCCCCTCATTTTCCTTTACTTAACAGGGGATTCCTCCCACCGCCTCACTTCCCAATGGGGAAGGGACTCCAGTCCATGCCGAAGACAATTGGATAAAGCATCCCCTCAATTACCCCAACCTGTTTCCACCGAAACTTTTCCCGGACCTTCAGGGGCTCCTGGGCTTTGGGGCAATGCCTCTTATCCCCAGGGACACCCCGTAAGGCCATCGTTGCTCTGGAATCATCGAGTGAGGCTTCACTAGCTCCCTCTGGATAAGCGAGCAAGCCGAGGCCATATCCATAAGGCCTCTGTGGAGTTTCCTCCCCACCATCAGAGAAATGGTGGACAGTTTTTGCCCCCTTCTCCTTCCCTCCAGCCCTGGCCCAGCCAGAAAACTCGGCAAAGCCACAATCCAGGTGGGGCAGTCCCCTTTCTTGTGTCTGGGTAGTCCACATTGGTAGTAAATAATGGGTTGAGCCCCAGCTGGAACTGCTTGGGGTTCTTCCTTCTTCCTGTCCATGCCCCTTTCTGCTGTGGGTTCTCCGGTCTTCCTCCCCACCTATGGACCCTTATATGGTCACCCCTCTTTCCTGGGAAAGTCTGCTTCTGCATACTACCCTGTCAGTTTTACGTCAGCATCCACCGTGCCCAGTTGATGTTGCCTGACCCACACTCATATGTTCTTGGGGAGGCCCTGAAGGAACTGTTCTAATACCAGAGCATCCATTATTTCTGCCACCATTTGCGTATCTGGTCTCAACCAATGGGTGTCCCAGTCCATCAACCTTTTGGGCAAATGCCCAGGGCCGTAAACCTCCTATCCACCTTGCTGATCTGAACTTTTGACAGTACTTCTCAGTAGACAGCCCAACCCAATCCAGGATGGCTGCCCTTACCGTCTCATATTTTCTGGCCTGCTCCTCACTCAGGGCCATATAGGCTGCTTGGAATTCTCCTGACAGATAGGGAGACCACTGCAGGGCCCAGGTTGCCCTATCCTATCCAGCACCCATGGTTACCCTTTCAAAAGTGCCCACAAATGCATCTGGGTCATCTGCAGAGCTCATTTTACATGGTCCTAGGCTCTGTGTTCAAGCACCATCCCCCACCACGGGACTTACCATCTTCTGTAGGAGCTGCTGCTGGATGCTGGCTTGTTCCCTTATGAATAGGGTTGCTGGGTGTCCGGTTTTCAACTGGAACGCCCTATCAAAAAGGGACCATGGTGGCTCCAGTCAGCACCACTGCCTGGGCTGTTAAAAGTCCGGTCAATGGCTCAGTGGGGCTAAGGCAGGCTCCCTGCCTGACATGGCTCCGTGCAGCTCCCAGAAGTAGCGACATGTGCTCCCTCCAGCTCCTATGCATAGGGGCAGCCAGGAGGCACTGCACACTGCCCCTGTCCCAAGCGCCATCTCTGCAACTCCCATTGGCCGGGAACTGCAGCCAATGGGAGCTGCGGGGGCCCTGATCCCCCTCCTAACCCCCAAACCCTTTGATCCCAGCTGGTAGCACCCTCCTGTACCCCAAATCCCTCATCCCCAGCCTAGAGCCCTCATTCCCCCACACCCCAACCTTCTGCCCCAGCTGAGAGCCTACTCCTACACCATGAACCCCTCATTTCTGGCCCCACCCCAGAACCCACACCCCCAGCCCAGAGCCAATACCCCCTCCTGCACCCCAACCCCCTGAGCCAGCCAAGTGAAAATGAGCGAGTGAGGGTTGGGGGATGGAGTGAGTGTGGGGGGGGGGGAAGGACCTTGGAAAAGGGGCAGGGCAGGAGCAAGGCCTTAAAGGATGAGTGAGGTAGGGCAAGCGCATTCAGTTTTGTGTGAGTAGAAAGTTGGCAACCCTCCTTATGAAGTCCTGGAGGCTTTTCTGCCAGGTAAGCAAAGCCTGTCTCTCTATGTGGTGAGATTGTTGAAAGTTTTATAGGGCCTTCTGCATTGACTCTTGTTGTTTTACCAGCCACTGAAAGGTCTTCTCCATTGCCCGGGCCACCAAACCCTCACGCTGGCTCAGATCCCAGATAAGCCCCCCCATATAACAGGCTTCCTCCATCCTGCTTTTGTCTCAGTCTACAAAACCATGCAGAGACCTTTGTGCTGGTTCAACACCCTGTGCAGTTTATTTATAATTGAGTCCCACCACTTTCACAGCATACCTAGCACCTTTATAGGAAGGGGAAGGGGAAGGAGAAGCTCGCTCTCTCTCTCTCTTCCTTTAACTGCCTGCTTCCCCTGTTTTTACTTCCTTCCTGTGCCTATTTGAGGGCTTGGGCTAATGGATCAATTAGCTTTCTGTCCTTCTCCAAGCACAAATTAGGCACAGGTCTGCCTCATTAGCTCCAATTTGCTGTGCCTGATTGGAGCTCCTGTGACCACTGTTGATTCAGGGTTTCCTACCTAGCACTCTGCCTCACTGAGATGAGGTTAAGTATCTTCATTTTTCGTGGTTTTAGTCTATGTTCTGGCTTTTAACTCCAAATATTCCGTTTCCTAAATAAGGTGTTTGTTTCTTTTTGCTATTGCTTGGTCCTTTGAAGTACAAGATTTGTTAAAATCCTAGAGGTTATATGGCCTGTATATTTTTTCACCTGATCACTAGATGGAAGCATTGCATAAGAATTAGCCAGTATTATTTCAGAAATCAATAAACTAAGGAATTGTCTACGCCCAAATTGGAACCAAAATAGCTATATCTGTTTTCACTGAAATGTTATTTCAGAGCATATCTGTGTGTTGTCACTCTTGTAGTAGTAGGATTTTGTTTGTATTTTATATAATTTAAAATAAATAATAATGTAGCATGTATTAAGTGTATTGATGTATGATTTAATTATATTTTGCTAGCCATTCTTTTTAAATAGCAAAAAGGAATGGCCTAACAGGCAATTGGTAAAAATACATTAGCTAGAATTTGTGTTTGGACTTTAAAAATAAAAAAGGCACCTATTAATGGGGACAAAATAGCTGTAATTAAAACTAGCATAAAATAACTTTTTAAAAAACTTAATAAAAAACAAAATAAAAAACAATTAAAAAAAACAAACACTCGTCAAACAACAATTAATTTCAGCATGATGGTGCAAAGCTCATTGGTTCCAATGAAGGAAGATCACTATATAAACAGGGTGCCTTGTCATGAAACTTTGGGTTCGTCCTGCCAAGACTTCCCCGGAGCATCGTGTCACGACCGACAGAACCCGGCTCCTCCCTACTGTGATCAACCTAGCTGACCACTAGATTGATTCCGACTTTAAACTGGTAACTATAACATTGACTGGTGGAACAGTATGTGTGTGTGTGGTGTGATTGAATGCATATGCTAATTATATTTTCAATAAACACGGCATATTGCCTTTTCCCCTAAAAAAAAAAAAAAAAAAAATCCTGTGTGCTTCTTATAAGCATGACACTCTGACTTCAGAGCAAGTGTCCTATTTTCATTTAATTTCAGTCACTAATAAGCCAACTTAAGTTAAATCAAAATAGGACAGTCAGAACCTGAAATAGCGTCCATAGACTATATAACTAAATGTGCGGCACGTTGCGCATACGCTAAGAAGTTGTTCCAGTTCGTGTGGACAAGCTCTACAAGCTGTGAGTGATAATCAGCTCTAGAACACAATCAAATGAGAATCCTTTGATCCTATGGTGAATAATAGAATTTTTTAGGAGGGAGAAAATAGACTCATTTTTATTCTCTAGCGCTGCTCCAGGAGAGGTATACACTTCAGAGGAAGGTGCAAGAAACCCAAACAGGAATACTGTAGAATAATGCACCCAAAAGAGTTTCTTCCTAACCCTCATCAATTTGTGCTTAACTTATACCCTAAAACATGACGGTTTAGATCTGTCCTTTTAAAAAAAAATCTTAATTATGGATGTTCTTATTAAGGGGAAATTGTACAAACGTAATGTGTGACCCTTCTTAAAAGTCTTCCTCAGCTCTTTGTCTCAGTAATATCATGTGGCAGTGAGTTCTACTGGTTAATTATGCATTATATAGAAAACAATTTCCTCCATAATCCCATGAGGATCAGAAAACATCCCACCAGCACGTATAAGGGTGATGTGGTTTATTTCCAGTGCCAGTCATGGTGCAGGATACTGAAGTGAATGTTCCATTCCCAGTGCTGCATGTCCAGGACTGTATGCAGTAAGCTAATAACCCTGGGGCATGCATGCCACCGTCAACTATATAAATCACAGCAGTGAAATAGGAGAGACTTGTACTATCTCATGCAAAATGTGAATAGTCTCTTCCCTTCTAAGGGTCTCGGTCTTTAGGGCCCAGTGATTGTGACACACATTTTCTGTTAATCTGAAAGTCCCTTCCTTTCCTCTTCATTGTCCATAATAATGAAAAGTCAAAATAACGGCAATCAGATATTTTTCTTTAATAAAAGACCACAGCGTACAGAAAGGGAATAATGAATTAAACAACAGCTAAAATAAAGTCAGATGGCTGCTGTGTAATGGAGAGAAAGGAGGTCACTGAACAGAACAATGTTAAATCTGAAACTCTCCGGTACAATTATAGAAGTCGCTCTAGCGGTGATGGGGGTAGTGATTCTACTGAAACTCCACAGGAAAAGGAGCAGCAGAAAGAGTCAGGCAAAGCCAGTTTTGCACAACACCGAAACCTGATCCCAGATGCTTCTTGTCAGTTATGAATATGTCTCTGTGAGAGAGTTTTCAAAAGTCGATTCTTAACCTTTCAAATTATAAGCAGAACACTCCTAGAACTGACCGAAGTTCAAATGAATCACTGTTTCTATTGTGAGAATCAGGGTGTATTTTGTTTATTTAACCTATGAATACATCCCCCATTTAAAAAAAAAATCCCATTTTTTCACCTTGTCCTTTTTCAACTAGTAGCCTTTTTTCTTTCGTTCTTTTTGGAAAGATAGGTGAGTATCACCAAGAAAAGGTGATGCAGATTGCTTGCAAGCTCTTGGCATGCAGAACTCTGATTTGAAATGTAAACATTTACTACTAATATTGCTAAAGGGAAGTCCACATGAGCAAGATCACACTGTAACTTTGGTTTCTTTATATGCATTTAAGGACACCTGCAATAGGAGGGTCAAAGTTAGGTCAATTGTTTCCAAACTGGTGACCGGTACTGCCCCTAAAAGCCAAAGATACATGTCACAATGATGAAAGGTGCCTATTGACTGATAATATCCAAATAACTAATTGTGATTTATGACATAATTACTAAAAATTCACCATCTTATGCCTCTAGGAATGCCCTAAATATCTGGCAGCACTCCCTTGATTTGGAGTATCTGAAGTTAAGGGAGATAACTTTACTAGGATGAGAATTTCTTGTTGAATACATCTCAGTTATTAGTGCTGATATAGTAATAATTCTTTTCAAGTCTATATTGTCTTTTACCAAATGATTGCACACCTCTTAATTAAGCCTTTAAGACCTACCTACTTCATTAATATTCCCATTTTACAAGAAAGTTAAGTGACTTGCCCAAGGTCAAACATCAAGTTGTTGGTAGAGCTAGGAAGACAACCTAAATATCCAGAACCCCAGTTCTCACCTCAAACTATTAGACCTTATTCCTCCCCACCAAACAGCATTTGTGAGTATTGGCCCTCATCCAGACTAAGATTTGAAAGTGTGTTAGCTAACACATTCTAACTAACATGTTTTAAAAGTTTAGTGTAGAAAAGGTACATTAGCTGTAATGTGCTAAGCTGTTTGTATTTTAAAGCTAAGAAGGATACCAGAACGTTTTAAGGAAGACACTGGACTTTTAGAACATATTGGTTAGAACATGTTACACATTCTAACAATGCACCCTTCAATCCTAGACTAGATAGGATCTTGGACAATTAAGCAGCTACCAGCAAGAACTGGAGCAGATCCCCCTTCTTTGTCTTCATTCATTATAAAGATTTGATTCTAAAGATTTTATTTTTCCATTCCAGACAGTTATAAGGGCAGCATTAGATGAAACACATCATCTTCTCCTGACCTGTAAATGACCTGGTGTTTCTAGAATGCTCCAGTTCACTCTAGTCACTTAACTAAGCTGGCTTTGTAGCTATACAATATATTTAGCTCATGAGTAATGTTTCTCTGGTTTAACCTTTTGAGTTCCTTTAACTCACAGTTGCTAAGGAAAAAGTATTTATAAGGTTCTTAGATGCACAATATACTGCCTGACCTTATGTTGAGCTGATGAAACCAAGCTCATCCTAAAAGGCCCTAAGGGTAGAAGCAATATGGCTTAAAACTTCCTGCTAAAAGAATTCAAAACAGATTTGTTTTCTACACTGAACTGCAAGCTTTTGCTTAATTTTTAATAGACATCTCTATTTGCATTTGCTTCTTTTAGGTATACTATTTTTAATTCTAATATTTTTACAGTACCATAAATAACTTGCCCAGTTATTAATTATAATAATTTGTCACACATCCTGCCCTGGAATCAATTCCCTACAACTCTCTACAGACTTTTGGTGGTTCTTGGCTGCATATTCATCAGAGACTTTGTAAGTGTCTATCAGTAAAATAAAAGCTCTTAGTGGAAAAGAGTTCACTAGGTAAGAATGAAACGATTAAGCTGATGATGATATGACGGGAAAATAAGGTAAGAAAGATCTAAGATTTCTTGAGGAAATGAGGTTTTTTCTCTTGTGTGGATGCCTAGTATATTACAATGCAAATATCTAGGTCAGTGAACATTTATAACAACCAAACTCTAACAGAATGTTAATTATATCCACTTGTTTTTTTCCCCCACATCTAAATAAGACCATTTAAAAGAACAAAAGGGCATTTTGGCTATAAGTCCTCCGGAATAATTCCATAGCACTGTGTTATCCATAATATCCTTTTGCAGCGAGTCAATGTTTAACTTTAACATTTGTATCATAGCTCACAGAATATTTATTTTATTGTCATGTCTCAATTTTCTAAAGTTTTGGATCCAATATTCCAATTTAGACTAATTTCTGGGGTGCACGTGTGTGCATGTGTGAGGGTGTACAAAGTCTAACAAGGGCATTTATGATCCTAGGAATAGAAGGGCCTGCTATCCAAAGAGAACCTTTGGAGGTTCTGCAATCATTTGTAGAAATCCTTTTGACAGTCACAATTAAGTAGAATACAACTATTAGTAACACAGTTTTACAGCACATTAAATAAATTGTGTGCACTACAAAGCTGGAAGAACTATTCACAGCAAATAATTTAAGTTATTTTAGCTAAATTTCTATTTGTGAATGACCTGCAAAAAGAGCTTTTTCACGTTTGCTTGTTTAATTTTATTTGATGAATGGTTTATCAGTTACTTACCATACCTATTGTTTTGATAAATCATTATTAATAATTTGCCACTCAGACAATTTGATTGCCTGCTAAATCCCATGATATTTTGTCTGCTGCCTGACTGCATAACTTCCAAATCCACACGACTTTTCAGGATGGTCATGTGAACACTTTTGGTTAGAGTACCCTTGCTAAGCATACATATTCAGAAATACTTGCCTGCAAATACTGAGTTACACAAATAGTCACAGCACTTCTCTTTCCAGTAACATTCTCATGAACAAAATTTGTGCTCACATGGATATTTACAAAGGTCCCAGCCCATCAGAAGACTTAAAAACATGCATTTTTAAAAGCAGGTTAGACAAACATCTGTCAGGGATGGTCTAGATAATACTTAATCTTGCCATGAGTGCAGGGGACTGGACTAGATGACCTCTTGAGGTCCCTTCCAGTCTTACAATTCAATGATTCTATAACTCTAAGTTTGTGAGTAGTCCCAACTTAAAGTTACAAACCTACATACCAAAACATTTATGCACATAGTTAGTTTTACATATATGCTAGACTCCAGCATGTACTTAGTATATGCTGTCGGTGGTTGGGTGTTTGCTCCAGGCCAGCAGTACTGCCCAGTGGCAGTACTCCGAGGTGTGATGACTAATGGTGAGAGTCCAAGGGCCGCGTTCTCTGTCCGTTACAGCTTGAGGTAGTGTTGCCCACTAGTGAGAGTCTAAAGGCTGCTCCTCCTCCAAGTGGCTACAGTTCAGGGGGAGCGTCAGTTCTGCTGGCGAGAGTTCAAAGGCTGCCTTACATAATGGCAATAGCTCAGAGTAGTGTTGCCCACTGGCAAGAGGGACAGGTGGGTTAAGGGAACCCTGGGCCTGCCTACTCCACTGGGTTCCAAACCAGAGCCCTTCCACAGGACTTAGGGCTTGATAGCTCTAAACGGCAAATGCACTCCTTGGATCACTTCCCACTGTTGTCTCAGTCCCTCCGGCATTGTCAGGGGCTGGACACGGGGAGTCCCTCCTGCGTTCCCCTCTGCTCCGTCTCCGGAATCTCCTCCACTGGCAACAGTGAGTTGTTTCCCTCTGTTCCCATGGTCAATAGGGTTCCAGTGGCTTGGCTACGCAGTTTGAACGTGGCGGCTTGGAAGCCTGGTGGCTTCCCAGCAAGAGGCTTTAGTGTCCAACAGCTCTCCTCCGTCATCCCAGATGGAGTTGAACTGCTGCCTTTTGAACACTCCTGCCACTGGGAGCATGCCTAGCAGAGGTGAGGGGGCGTGGCTTCCTGCATCCAGAGAAGCCCTTAACTCTTGCATTGCTGGTGTGGGGTTGATACACTACATCACACAACCTCCCCCTCAGGCTAGGATCTAGTGGTGGTCCATCCTCCTTTTCCTCCCCCTCCCACCCATGAGAAGAAACTGGCATTCGCATGTGCCTTCCCTGGGCAGTGAAGTACTTGAAAGTCATAAGGCTGCAGAGAGAGATACCATCACATAATCCAGGCACTGGTATCTTTCATTGAATCGAGCCAGCAAAAGGGGGTGCAGGCCAAGAACACCCGAAAGGAATTTCCCAGTAGGTCATATTCAAGGCCTCGACTGCCCACTTTATCGCCAGTGCCTCCTTTTCAATCACTGAATCTATGGTTTCTCGAGGGAACAGCTTCTGGCTCAAGTACAGTATCAGATGTTCCTTGCCATCCACCTCCTGGGATAACACAGCCCCGAGGCCCACCTAAGAAATATCAATCTGGAGGACGAACTGTTTTGTAAAACTGGGCTGGCAGAGAACAGATCCCTAGCTAGGCCCACCTAAGAAATATCAATCTGGAGGATGAACTGTTTTGTAAAACTGGGCTGGCAGAGAATGGATCCCTAGCTCAGCTGGTCCTTCAAAGCCTGGAAGGCTCTTTCACAATCTTCTGACCATTTCACCCTCCGTGGCCTTGTGCCTTTTATGAGATCAGGGGCAGGGGGCAGCTTTTGTGGTGTAATTGGGTACAAAGCAATCCAATCCAAGAAACTGTTGTATCTGTTTTTTGGTTGAGGGGGCTGGGAAATCCTCAGTGATTGGACCTTGTCCACGAGGGGGGTGTAACTGTCACCATCCAACAGTGTACCCCAGGTAGGTCACATCTCTTTGCCCCAAGTGGCATTTAGCTGGGATAACAGTTAATCCTGTTTTCTTGAGGGCTCAAAATACTGCAGTGAGATGGTGCAGGTGGTCCTTCCAGTTTGTGCTCTAAACACATATATGTGGCTGTGTACTGGCCATGTGGTCATAATGGCTGGTTCCTCAGTCGTTGGAAGGTGGCAGTGGCTCCCTGCAGGCCAAACAGCATGGTCACAAACTGGTAGAGGCTGTAGAGTGTAGAAAAAGCTGTCTTCTCCCTGGATACCCTTGTCAGGGGCATTTCCCAATATCCTTTCATTAGGTCTGGGGCGGATATATATTCAGCATTCCCCAGCCTTTCTAGTTGCTTATCTATCTGGGGCCTGGGGTTGGTGTCAAAGTGAGTGATGGTATTAACTTTTCTAAAGTTGATGCAGAACCTCATCAAGTCGTCCATCTTAGGTACTAGGGTGATGGGGTCCTCCGTACACTCTGGGATTCTTCAACAATCCTAGGTCTAGCATCACCTCGAGTTCTTCATGGACCATCTTCCACAATTTCTTTGGCAAGGGTGCCTACACCTTATATCCCGGAGTGGTGGCGGGTCAGGATTGTTTTCCCTGGGCATTTTGAGAATATCACAGGGAAGGACTGGGACAGTTGACTCAGTTGTGCCTGTTGATCTGGGATGAGTTTTGGCCCTACTGATATGAGAATAGGGTCTGGTGGGGCCACCACTTTAGGTCCCAGTTCTGGTTCTGGGGAGTACAGAGCTATCAACAAAACTTTCTGGGCTTTCCAAGCATTCAGGAGGTTGATGTAACTCTGCATTTTTTTCTGACACTCTGGCAGGTGGATCTCATAGGCCACAGGCCTTACTCTCTGGACCATGTGAAAAAATCCTTGCAACTGGGTTAGGAGATTTGACTCTGAGGACAAGAGTAACAGTAGTACTCAGTCACCTGGATCAAATGTTCATAGTTGGGCTCCCTGATTGTATAGGATTTCTTGGGTCTATTGGGTGCTCAGCAAGTTCTCCCTGGCAAATCCCCCTAGCGTGTTGAGTCACTCCCAGAGTTGTAGTATATATGGCACTGAGCCTTGCTCCCCCTCAGTCTCCCAGAGGAGATCCAGAATCCCCCTGGGCTGTTGCCTGTAAAGGAGCTCGAAATGGGAAAATCCCACAGAGGCTTGGGGAATCTAATGTATGTCAAATAACAATGCTGGTAGCAGTCTGTCCCAGTGTCACAGGTTGACACTGATGAACATCTTTAGCATCAACTTCAGGGTGCTGTTGAATTGTTCCTTCAGACTGTTGGTCTGTGGATGGTAGACAGATGTCTAGAGGGCCTGGATTGTCAGTAACACACATCTCTTTCATCAACCTAGACAAGAAGTTGGACCCCCTGTCCATTAGGATCTCTCTTGATATTCTGACCTTTTCCTAGACCTTCATGACAGGTTTCAGAGTAACAGCCGTGTTAGTCTGTATTCGCAAAAAGAAAAGGAGGACTTGTGGCACCTTAGAGACTAACCAATTTATTTGAGCATGAGCTTTCATGAGCTACAGCTCACTTCATCGGATGCATACTGTGGAAATTGCAGAAGACATTATATACACAGACACCATGAAACAATACCTCCTCCCACCCCACTCTCCTGCTGGTAATAGCTTATCTAAAGTGATCATCAAGTTGGGCCATTTCCAGCACAAATCCAGGTTTTCTCACCCTCCCCCCCCCCACAGACAAACTCACTCTCTTGCTGGTAATAGCCCATCAAAGGTGACCACTGTCTTCACAATGTGTATGATAATCAAGGTGGGCCATTTCCTGCAGAAATCCAGGTTCTCTCACCCCCTCACCCCCCTCCAAAAACCACACACACAAACTCACTCTCCTGCTGGTAATAGCCTATCCAAAGTGAAAGACCAAAGACCTTCATGAAATCTCTCACTAAGGTGGGTGCCTTTGTTGTGTGTAATGGGATGGTCTCAAGAGTACTGG
The DNA here is from genome assembly GCF_965152275.1 of Natator depressus. NCBI lineage: Eukaryota > Metazoa > Chordata > Testudines > Cheloniidae > Natator > Natator depressus. Next base: position 163,903,344 of record NC_134235.1, on the reverse strand, counting down.
GTGTCATGGGCTACATTTATAAGTATGTACAAAAAATAGATGCACTCTTCTCTAAGGGCCTCACCAAGTCCATTCCGATCTGTTCAAACAGTACCCCCACCACAGGAAGTGGGATCAGAGGTGCCTTAGGTATCCTTTGGGGGCCTGTAAGCTGTCACTTGGGGTATGAGGCACAGAAATTGTGGACTTACTTATGAATGCCTGGGCAGAAAACCTGAGGACTACCCGTTGCAGCATCTTCTCTCTCCATAAGTGTCCAGCCCACGTACCAAGTAGTTCAGGCATAATAGTCCCCACCTGAACTTTTTGGGATCTAGCAGTTGCTGCAACATTTCCTGGGTTTGGGGATGTCTCTAGTCACTCGGTATAACCTTTCATTCTGGATCTTGAAGTGGGGGCTCTGTGGTGTCCATTGGTCTCCACTGCCCTCCTCCTCCAGGGTAGCTGCTTGTTCTCAAATGCAGCCTATAGTCTGGTATTCCAGGGGCTCTGTATGAAGTCACCATTGTCTGTCAACCATTCATGGCCCATCTTGTCTGGGGTCTCCACAGGGTGCGACACCGGGATCTCTGCCTGGCCTGAGGGTCTTGTCCAGGTTCTCTGTATCCTCTCAGCCCATGAGCCCCTTCACTTTCAGAACTGGGATTGTTTCTGTGGAGTGGCTGTTACTCCATCACTGTAGGATCTCTCTGAACCACCTCCAGTCCTGCCCCAGGATTACAGTGCTAGCTAGGGTAGTTGTTGGCTGACTTGGCACATTTCCTCATGGCCCTTTACTTCAAGCCAGACCTTGGTTTCCAGGTAGGACCATACTTAAGAACGGCCATACTGGTCAGACCAAAGGTCCATCTAGCCCAGTATCCTGTCTTCTGACAGTGGCCAATGCCAGGTGTCCCAGAGGGAATGAACAGAACAGGTAATCACAAGTGATCCACTCCCTGTTGCCCATTCCCAGCTTCTGGCAAACAGAGGCTAAGGATCATCCCTGCCCAGCCTGGCTAATAGCCATTGATGGACCTATCCTCCATGAATTTATCTAGTTATTTTTTGAACCCTCTTATTGTCTTGACCTTCACAACATCCTCTGGCAAAGAGTTCCATAGGTAGATTGTGTGTTGTGTGAAGAAATACTTCCTTTTGTTTGTTTTAAACCTGCTGTCTATTAATTTCATTTCATGACCCCTAGCTCTTGTGAAACATTTCCTTATTTACTTTCTCCACACCAGTCATGACTTTATAGACCTCTATCATATTCCCCCTTAGTTGTCTCTTATCCAAGCTGAATAATTCCAGTCTTATTAATCTCTCCTGATACGGAAGCCGTTCCATACCCCTAATAATTTTTGTTGCCTTTTTCTGAACCTTTTCCAATTCCAATATATTTTTTGAGATGAGGAGGCCACATCTGCACACAGTATTCAAGATGTGGGTGTACCATGTATTTATATAGAGGCAATGTTATTTTCTGTCTTATTATCTATCCCTTAATGATTCCCAATGTTCTTTTCGCTTTTTTGACTGCCGCTGCACATTAAGTGGATGCTATTAGCCAGGATGGGCAGGAATGGTGTCCCTAGCCTCTGTTTGCCAGAAACAGGGATTGGGTGACAGGGCATGGATTACTTGATGATAACTTGTCTGTTCATTCCCTTTGGGGCACCTGCCATTGGCCACTGTCAGAGGACAGGATACTGGGTTTGATGGACCTTTGGTCTGACCCAGGATGCCATTCTTATGTTTTCAGAGAACTATCCATAATGACTCCAAGATCTTTCTTGAGTGGTAACAGCTAATTTAGACCTCATATTTTGTATATATAGTTGGGATTCTGTTTTCCAATGTGCATTACTTTGCATTTATCAACATTGAATTTCATCTGCCATTTTGTTGCCCAGTCACCCAGTTTTGAGAGATCCTTTGTAGCTCTTTGCAGTCTGCCTGGGACTTAACTATCTTGAGTAATTTTGTATCATCTGCAAATTTTGCCACCTCACTGTTTACCCCTTTTTCCAGATTATTTATGAATATGTTGAATAGGACTGGTCCCAGTACAGATCTCTGGGGGACACCACTATTTACCTCTCTCCATTCTGAAAACTGATCATTTATTCCTACCCTTTGTTTCCTATATTTTAACCAGTTACCAATCCATGAGGGGACCTTCCCTCTTATCCCATGACAGTTTACTTTGCTTAAGAGCCTTTGGTGAGGGACCATGTCAAAAGCTTTCAGAAAATCTAAGTACACTATATCCACTGGATCTCTCTCATCCATATTCTTGTTGACCCCCTCAAAGAATTCTAATAGATTGGTGAGGCATATTTCCCTTTACAAAAGCCATGTTGACTATTCCCTAACAAATTATGTTAATCTGTGTGTCTGACAATTTTGTTCTTTACTATTATTTCAGTCAGTTTGCCTGGTACTGAAATCAGGCTTACTGGCCTGTAATTGCCGGGATCACTGTTGGAGCTCTTTTTAAAAATCGACATCACATTAGCTATTCTCCAGTCATCTGGTACAGAAGCTGATTTAAATGATAGGTTACAGACTACAGTCAGTAGTTCTGCAATTTCACATCTGAGTTCCTTCAGAGCTCTTTGGTGAATACCATCTGGTCCTTGTGACTTATTACTGTTTAGTTTATCAATCTGTTCCAAAACCTCCTCTAATGACACCTCAATCTGGGGCAGTTCCTCAGACTTGTCACCTAAAAAGAATGGCTCAGGTTTGGGAATCTCCCTCACATCCTCAGCTATGAAAACTGTCCCCATGGATGCACTGGAGGTAGATGAGGGCCTCTGCCATGTCAGGGGACTCTATCAGACTGGTCCAGATAATCATCTGGCTGCACATGGAATCCACCAAGCCCATTACCTGTGTGTTGTTGACCCACACTGGGAGCAGGAACTTGGCCAAGCCTCTCTTCTGAGCTCAGAGGCCTGAAATCTATGCCTGGCCATAGCTACAGTCCATAAAGTGGCACTTTTGCCTGAAATGCTCCTTCTGGCCACACGCAAGCATTAGCTCTTTGGGGCTCCTGTTGGTGTGCTCATTGCTGGGACAGTGGGATGCTTGTGAGGTGTGTCTTCTGCCCCCCAAGAGTTCTTGGTCCCTCCTCTGTAGTGTATTGGTACTCCAGTTCTTCCCCTGTGTTGGGATTATCTCCTGCAGGATGGGTCTGCTCCATGATCCCCATCCTTCACTTCTAGACTGGCATCCATTGGGATTCTGGGCCTTACTTTTGGGGTCTCTGAGTTTAAGTGTCCGCGTAAATGTGACCGTTTCAGGGTCAATGGCTGGTGGCATTTCACCAACTCCCTTCCTCCGGATGGGAGAATTTGGGGAATTGTTTTAGCAGCCCAACTGTCTTGGCTACTGGCATTCCCATCAGCTCCTCGGGGGTTGAGCTAATGTCAGCAGTGGTCCCAAAGATGCTGGGCTACCACCCAAGGGTAGGGTCCAGTTGGGTACTTCTCTTAAGGAAACCTCAGTTGGAACATCTCAGGGTTGATGCCTGAGTGGTCTAGAATGGCCGCCTTCACTTTTGTGTAGTCCTGTGTGATTCAGATTGTGATATGCTGCTTGTGCTAGGCTGGTTAAGTACAGGTTAACAAGGTAGCCCAATACTCTGGTTGCCAGCGTGCTTGTCTGAAGATGACTAAGAAGGCCTCTGGGTCATCCCCAGGCCCCATCGTCGTATGGGTAACCCGACAAGGAGGTTGTCTCCTATTAGCCCTGGAATGGTGGTGTTAGAGGTCCCGTGCCGATGTAGGAGCGCTGCCCTCTGTTGGACCAGTTGTTCTTGCTGCATCTGTTATTTGGCCGCCAGTTTGCAAATAATCTGTTGCTGCTCTTCTTGTTGCTGGTAAGCTATTTTTGCTGCTGTTGCTGTTGGGCCACCTGCTGCTGCTGACTCTCCAATGTCCACTTCAGCAACTTCTCTGTATATACAGTTTCCTCATCATTTTGTCCCTGGGTATAGAACCTAGAACAGTGGTGCGTGGCCCATCAGGGTAATCTGCTGGCAGGCCGCAAGACAGTTTGCTTACATTGACCATCCACAGGTATGGCCTCCCACAGTTCCCACTAGCCGCGGTTCGCCGTTCCCAGCCAATGGGAGCTGTGGGGAAGGGGTGCAGGCTGGCCGCCGCTGACCTCGAATAATCAGGTGCTGAGCTGAGGACTGTAGGCACTAACACAACACAAATACTAATATTTGTCAAGGTTTTGGTCACACATCTCTGCCTCTCTTGTTTGATTAATTGTCTCTGTGCCAAGAGGCTTTGCTCATGATGTGGGGCAGGGTTGGGGAAGTGCTTTACTTCTCCAGAAAAGTTCAGCAAACATTTTCGCTTCCTACTAGAGCTCTGCACGGGACTAATCTTAATCCCACTCCCATTCCATCCCGCAGTTCCCACTCCCACTCTGACCCACACCTGCATTGTTTGTTGAATTTTTATCCCTCTCCCACTATTATGGCATAGCATTCCTCCCTTACTTTTGTGCTGCTGCTGGTGACGGCGCTGCCTTCACAGCTGGGTGGCCAGAGAGTGACAGCTGCTGGCCAGCGCATTCATCTTGTTTGCAGCATGTGGGGGACTATTTTTTCATCCCACTCCCATTCTGTCCCACAATACCCACTCCTACTCTGACCCGCATTGTGTGTTGAATTTATATCCTACTGCCATAATAGCAGGAGCAGGACAAAAATTCGACAAAGAATGTGGGAGCGAGTGGGAGTTGCAGGGTGGGACAGGAGTGGGATTAAAAAAAAAATAGTCCCATGCAGGACTATAGTAGGCAGCACAAATATGTTTGCTGGACTTTTCTGGAGAAGTAAAGCACTTTCCCCACAGCATGAACAAAGCCTCTTAGCACTGGGGCAATCAATCAAACAAGACAGGCAGAGCTGTGTGATCACAACCTTGACAAATATTAGTATTTCTGTTGTGCTAGTGTCTACAGTCCTCAATAAGTCAGAACCTGATTATTCTGGCTCTATGCAAACATATAAATAATATTCCAAGCCCCAAAGAACGTAGAAACTCAAAGGAAAGATGTAACAACAGCATGAGACAAGGAGGTAAAGGTCATGTGTGGGCAGGAGGGGTGTGAAGGTATGGTGTCTGAAAGGACAGGAAACAGGAAGGAGGGGGGAGAAGTTGAAGAGGCTGAGGGAGAGCTACTGAGGGTCCAACAGCAGTTTGGAAAAGAGGTTTTCACTTTAAAAAATAAAGTCCTGTTGAAGTTTGTTAGTACCTTGCCTGGCCACTACAACATTTTGGCGACGAGGATGAATCTTCTGCCTCTGAACCCACCTGCACCCTTTCTACAAAGCCCAGATGAGCGTCCAATTGCTTTTACTGCCTGGATCCATATGTTTGAGACTTATCTGCTTGCAATCAGTGCTACAGAGATTTCTGAAGTAAGAAAGCATGCTCTGCTAATCCACTGCCTTGGAACAGAAGGGCAGCGTATATTTTACACTTTTGCCCTTGCAGACGATAAATATGAGACTGCACTTACGGCATTAAAGAAATTTTTTGTACCAGAAGTGAATGTAGTAGCTAATCGCTACAGATTTCGCCAGTGTGAGCAGAAACCAGGGGAGACTATAATGCCGTATATTGCTTCCCTGAGGAGTCTGATTGTAACTTTTGACTTTGGGAATATGGCAAATGAGATGATTAGAGACCAGCTCATTGAGAAAACAACCATGCTTCATGTAAGAGAATGTTTACTTCTAGAACCACAACTTACACTAGAAAAAGATAACCATTGCAACCCAGATTGAGTCAGCTACCGGTGAAGCCAAAATAATGAGCATGGATACAGGAGGCACAGTCCAGGCTGTGACTCCTTTGCAGAAAAGTTCACTATCACTGCAGACAATTGCAAGAGGAAAACTAATGAAAAACCACCAAATCAGCAAATTCAAAATACAGTAAAAGCATGCTTTTGCTGTGGATCCCCACAACACCTTGCAAGCTACACAGGATGTCCGGCAAAAGTATCTCAGTGCAATCATTGCAAAAAGTTTGGACATTCTGCTGAAGTATGTCTCAGCAGCCGGTTCAACCAACAGGTGCATGCAGTTACAATACCAGATGTTACTGTGCTGCGTGTGGACAAAATCACTACTGCACATATTCCAGAACAAATAAAGTGCACGGTAAACATTTCTGCCATACCCTCAGGGAAATCACATTCTATTCAGCTAATGTTGGACACTGCCTCAGCAGTATCTATACTACCTGATTCCATCTATTTGCATTACTTTAGAGATGTGCCTCTTACTGAACCCAAGCTTCACTTGGTGTGCTATTTGAAAAACCATATTCCAGTACATGGCTGCCTGCCAGCAATAGTTACTTTTGGTAATTGCTGTGTAACTGCAGAGTTCTACGTTGTCCACAAAGGCACTCCTATGCTTGGCAGAGATTTATTGGCTGCTTTAAATCTCAGGGTAGTTAATGGATGAATTGATCTTCCTCAGCAAAGCACTCTTGTGGTACACACACCAGTTTCAGCTGGGACCCAACACCAGGTTGAGGAGAAACTTGGCTGTGCTTATGGGTTTCTGCATAAAGTTAAAATGCAGAATAATGTGATACTTGTACGACAGAAGTTACGGTGCTTACCATTTTCAGTCAGGGAAGCTGTTTCAGAGAAACTTAGAAAACTTATTCAAGAGGACATTATTGAAGAGATTAACTCCTCAGAATGGGTTTCACCTATAGTAGTGACGCAGAAGAAGGATGGAGGCATTCGCCTTTGTGTGGACTTAAGGGAGCCAAATAAAGCTATTGTGATTAACAGCCATCCTCTTCCTCACATAGAAGAAGTATTTGCAGAACTCCATGGAGCAAAGCTGTTTTCTACTCTTGATTTGCAGAGCGCATACCACCAGGTTATGTTGCATGAAGATAGCAGAGACCACACAGCATTTATTACACGAGGGACTATTCAGTTTTAAACGTGTTCCATGCGGTCTCGCATCTGCCCCAAGTGCCTTCCAAAAATGATGTCATTGATTTTGAAGAATCAACATGGAGTTCAGTGCTATCTGGATGATATTATCATGTTTGGAAATACTTCTGAGGAGCATGACAATAACCTGCAGTCTGTACTAAACTGCATCAGCAAAGCAGGCCTCAAGCTCAATAGGTCCAAATGCAAGTTTAGACAAACTGAACTCTCCTTTCTGGGGCATACAATTTCACAGGCTGGACTAAAACCTAATCTGGCTCATATCCTGGCAATTTCAAATGCTCCTCCTCCAATAGATTTGCAAACCTTACGTTCCTTCTTGGGTCTTACCTCCTGGTATGCAAAATTCATTCCCAATTATGCTTCTGTCATTGAACCGTTACGAGAATTACTATGGGGAAGTTCAACCTTAGTGTGGACAACAGATGCACAAGCTAGTTTTGAAACTGTGAAAGACCTGATTGTACATAATCCAGTACTTGCACTATTCAGTCCTGCATTGCCCACAATTGTAACTATTGATGCTTCTGATTATGGACTTGGAGCTGTCCTCACACAACTTCATGAGGACAACACAGAGAGGACTGTTGCATTTGCTTCAAGGACACGAAGTAATGCTGAGAGAAAATATCCTCCAGTCAAAAAAAAAAAAAAAAAGCACTTGCTTGTGTCTGGGCTACTGAAAAATGGAGAACTTACCTGTGGGGCCACACGTTCAAGTTGCACACAGACCACAGCCCTTTGACGACGTTGCTCACCACGAAAGGACTGGGAAGAGCAGGATATAGTATTGCTAGATGGTCTGCAATACTACTCTCTTTCTATTATTGTCAAGGTTCCTTCCCCACTCTGAACTCTAGGGTATAGATGTGGGGACCTGCATGAAAACCTCCTAAGCTTACTTTTACCAGCTTAGGTTAAAACTTCCCCAAGGTACAAACTATTTTACCCTTTGCCCCTGGACTTCCACTGCCACCACCAAACTTTATCTGGGTTCCTGAGAAAACGTAGTTTGGACACGTCTTTCCCCCCCAAATCCTCCCAACCCTTGCACCCCACTTCCTGGGGAAGGTTTGGTAAAAATCTTCACCAATTTGCATAGGTGACCACAGACCCAAACCCTTGGATCTTAGAACAATGAAAAAGCATTCAGTTTCCTTACAAGAAGACTTTTAATAGAAGTAAAAAAGAATCACCTCTGTAAAATCAGGATGGTAAATACCTTATAGGGTAATTAGATTCAAAACATAGAGAATCCCTCTAGGCAAAACCTTAAGTTACAAAAAAGACAAACAGACAGGAATTGTCATTCTATTCAGCACAGCTATTTTCTCAGCCATTTAAAGATATCATAATCTAACACATACCTAGCTAGATTACTTACTAAGTTCTAAGACTCCATTCCTGTTCTGTCCCCGGCAAAAGCGTCACACAGACAGACACAGACCCTTTGTTTTTCTCCCTCCTCCCAGCTTTTGAAAGTATCTTGTCTCCTCATTGGTCATTTTGGTCAGGTGCCAGCGAGGTTACCTTTAGCTTCTTAACCCTTTACAGGTGAGAGGATTTTTCCTCTGGCCAGGAGGGATTTTAAAGGGGTTTACCCTTCCCTTTATATTTATGACAATTATGAACTGGAATATAAGCCTGGAAACCAAAATGTGGTCGCTGATTGCCTTTCTCGCCTGCCTTTGCCTTCACCAGATGGTCCACCAGAGGATGAGGATGTAGTAGTTGCGCTTATTACAAGCACTTACTGCAGCTACAAGAGAACATTTTCAAGCTGCTTGTTCAGCGTGTCCAATTCAACAAAAACTATGTGAATTTCTGACAAAGATGGCCCAGTAACGCTAAAAACCTTAACCCAGTTTTGCTGCCTTATTTTAGAGTTCGGGATAAACTTTCTTTGCTTGATGGCTGTGTGCTACGAGGTACACACCGGCTACTTGTGCCAGAAGAATTACAGTCAAAACTCATACACCTGGCACACGATACTCATCAAGGAATTGTCAGAACCAAACGACTATGGGATCTGTATTGGTGGCCAGGGATGGACTCTCAAACTGAAGCACTCATAAAATCGTGTGTCACTTGCCAAATGCATGATAACACAGCAGTGACATGTACCCCTTCATTACAGCCTGTTCCCTCTTCCTGAATCTGCATGGGAAAAAGTGGTGATAGATATTGTAGGACCCTTTGACACTGCTCCAATTGACTGCCATTGTGCCATCACTTTAATAGACTATCTCAGTAAATGGTCTGAGGTAGCGTTTACATCACAAATCTCTTCTGCTACAGTAATTAAGTTCCTCTCTTCAGTTTTTAGCAGGGAAGGTAACCCCAAAGAACCGGTTTCAGATAATGGTAGTCAATTTACTTCCCTGGAGTTTGAAACTTTTCTAGCCGAGAGGAACATTTTACACAGAAGGTTATCCCTGTACTACCCTCAAGCCAATGGGGAAATCGAACAGTTTAACAGAAGTTTGAAAGAGAGTTTGCAAATGGCTAAACAGGCCAGTCCTTGCTTACAGACAGCCCCCCAACCTGAAGCAAATACTCACCAGCAATCACACACCACACATCAAAAACACTAACCCAGGAACCTATCCTTGCAACAAAGCCCGTTGTCAACGGTGTCCACATATCTATTCAGGGGACACCATCATAGGGCCTAATCACATCAGTCACACTATCAGAGGCTCGTTCACCTGCACATCTACCAATGTGATATATGCCATCATGTGCCAGCAATGCCCCTCTGCCATGTACATTGGCCAAACCAGACAGTTTCTACATAAAAGAATAAATGGACACAAATCAGACGTCAAGAATTATAACATTCAAAAACCAGTCGGAGAAAACTTCAACCTCTCTGGTCACTCGATTACAGACCTAAAAGTCGCAATTCTTCAACAAAAAAACTTCAAAAACAGACTCCAATGAGAGACTGCTGAACTGGAATTACTTTGCAAACTGGACACAATTAACTTACGCTTGAATAGAGACTGGGAGTGGATCGGTCATTACACAAAGCAAAACTATTTCCCCATGTTTCCCCCCCCCCACACTGTTCCTCACATGTTCTTGTCAACTGCTGGAAATGGCCCACCTTGATTATCACTACAAAAGTTTTTTTTTCTCTCCTGCTGGTAATAGCTCACCTTTCCTAATCACTCTTGTTACAGTGTGGTAACATCCATTGCTTCACGTTCTCTGTGTATATAAAATCTCCCCACTGTATTTTCCACTGCATGCATCCGATGAAGTGAGCTGTAGCTCACGAAAGCTTATGCTCAAATAACTTTGTTAGTCTCTAAGGTGCCACAAGTCCTCCTTTTCTTTAAACTGGAAGGGCGAATGTGGATAACCTTTACTACTGATTTCTTGCAAGCATACCAGGCTACATGACATGCCACAACACAAAGATCACCCGCAGAGTTACTGCACTGGAAACAGATGAATACTAAACTGAACATTGCTGGATTGTTAAAGGCATGATCTGATGCCCCAGCCGAAGATGATGTGAGAAAAACAGTTGAACAGAACCAAGCAAAGTATAAGGCTTTCACAGACAAGTGGTGGGGTGCTAAGGAACCAAAGTTTCAGTGTGATTCCTTCGTTAGAATATGAAAACCTGGAATTTTACACAAAGGGGACCATAAATTCACAACTCCTCTTAAAATCATAGAGAAGAAAGGACCTTACACCTCTCGACTTTCTGATGGGTGGGTACGGAATGCTTCTTGTCTTGCACCTGCTTATGCACCAAGAGGAGATTATGCCAACACCTCGTCTGCATTGGATGACTTCACCGTAGTATCAACACAACAAGACATTGCACTGGAACCGGGGCTTGAGAGATGGCCTGTCAGACCCAGACGACCACCTGTCTGGACTGGAGACTATGTTATGTAGTATCTAAAGTGTTTTTAGTGTAATATTTCTGTCAGCAGTATAGTGCCTTGTTTCCTATTTGTTCCTGTGGTTAGAACAACCTTTTTTTGTAATTGGGAGAGTTTCTTAAGAGAGGAGGGAATGTGGTGTTTAGATGTTGCTTATAATTATCAGAATTGGGAGCACTGGCTGTTGGGCGTCTGAAAGGACAGGAAACAGGAAGGAGGGGGAGGAGCTGAAGAGGCTGAGGGAGAGCTACTGAGAGTGCAGCAGCAGCAGCTTGGAAAAGAGGTTTCCACTTTATTTTCTAAAGTCCTGTTGAAGTTTGTTAGTACCTTGCCTGGCTACTACAACAGAAGGATAACATCACAACAAATAGGATAGCTGTGTGTGCAATTCTTTGCCAACCATAAACAATGATCACAACTTGTCATCTACTTAAATGTTATCTGATGGTAGTTTTGTGCATACTACAGAAGCAGGGGCATGTGCAAGAGGGGAAGCAGCTGCATGCCCCCTCCCCCAATAATTGGCAGGAGCTGACAGAGCATCTCTGGGCCCTGGCAGAGACAGCATGATTGCTCCTCTGCTCCGAGGGGCCCTTGTGGGGAGAGCACGAGAGGATCCCAGAGCCGCAGTGGGGAGAGTGCAAGAGCTCTCCAGCCCCCAGGTCCCTGGTGGGGAGAGCACGAGAGCTCCTCCAGCCCCAAGCTCAAGCGGGGAGAGCGAGCTCCTTCGGTCCCGGGGCCTCAGCAGAGGTACAGAAGGTGCCCCTCCAAATGCGGTGGAATTTAAATTCCTGCACATGCCCCTGTGTAGAAGCAAGTTCTGAGGAGGGAACTGAGGGAGGATAAGGTGGTGGCTCTATGAACAGAGCAAACAGCACTGCGAACATGCACAAATACAATTTCTTTGTGTGAATGTGACGAAAAAAATTAATGTAAAATATGGCAAACTGACAAACTTTATTTTCATTGTTTTACAGCTCGCTTGCACACTCTCTCTTTCTCTCTCAAAAATAAGTTCAGGTGTTTTAAAATCTGGGGTCCATGTCCATGGCTAATATAATACTTGTTTTGTGTAGAAAAGAAATAAATGTTTAAAATGTCCTAAAATTTTTAGTTTGGATTAGTTTTTGTTGTCTCTTTCTGAACTGCTCTCATGTTCCTGAAAAAAACCCAAAGGCCCAGTAAATGTATGTCCTTCACACTAGTTTTAGGAAGTATCTAATTTGTAATGAAAGAGCTGCTGGGGCTCAATCAATTATTTTATTTTAAAATTTAAACTTGTTTTGACCAGGGCCGGATTAACACAGGGGCTTTAGGGGCTGCAGCCTGGGGCCCCAGCGTGCCAGGGCTCAGGCAGGCTGCCAGTGTGCCGTGGCCCCATGCCGCTCCTGGAATTGGCTGGCTGGCTGCTGGCACATCGCTGCGGCTCCTGGTGGTGGGGGGGAGGCAGCTCCGAGTGCTGCTCCCACTCCCAGCACCAGCCAATAGGAGCTGTAGAGGTGGTGCTTGCGGGCGCGGGCGGTGCACAGAGACACACTGTTCCCCCTCCCTCCAGAGGTGCACAGAGATGTGCCAGCAGCTGGCCGCTTCCAGGAGCTGCGTGGGGCTATGACAGACAGGCAGGCAGCCTGCCTGAGCCCTGCTGTATTGGCAGGTTAATAGTCTCAATGCCATAATTGTGATCATTTTGTTTTAAATTAGGAAAAAGACTTGTATACAGGGGCCCCACAAAATCTAATAGCCCCGAGCCCAGAGGAGAGTGAATTTAGCTCTGGTCATGACTTAGATTGTGCTGGTTTGAATGTGAAAGTTTGACATTCAGTCATAACAAGTTCATTTGAAAGAATAACCCACTGTTAGATGTTTACAGCTACATATTCTGCATCACATACAAAGTAGTAGCTTGTGCAGAAAAATAAATTAAGAGAAGCCACAGAAATAAATAAATGAATAAAGATCTATCTGAATATATTCTCTAGCTACAGGCTTGTCCACCTTTGCTCTGGCTTTCTCCCCAGTATAACTACACACTATTATTCTCACACCTCCCTCATTCGCTGTTCTCCTATAACACCCCTCCCCCCAGCATGCACACACACACACACACGCGTGTGCACACACACACACACACACACAAAACCGTTCTTTGTTCAGTTGAAATAGCAATAACTGCAAAGCCCAGGAGCGTTGGGGGTGGGTGAGACACACGGCCAGAGCTGGGGGTCAGTGCCCAAAGCCCCGTAGCCAGAACTGGGTGCTGGAAACCAGGGTTGGAGGCCAAAGCTCCAGAGCTAGGGGCCAGAGCCTGAAGCCCCAAGCCGGGAAATAGAGACCAAACCATTGTGGCCAGAGCCTGGGGTGGAAAAGTAACCTAGCTATGAAAATGGAAACGAGACTTAAATATCTAATGTTAAATGTATGCTGTTTATTGTAATGGCTTGCAGTTATGTCTGTTTCTCGAAAGGAAAAGCAAGTGCATACTAAAACACCCTGAAGGCATTTATATAAAAGCATCCACTTGCTGTTCATCACATGGAGCAGCAAGTAGAAAGATGAGATTCCTTGGTGAATACAGAACAAAAGGCAGAAACATAATCTAATCTTTTCTTCCTAAACAGACACACCTCTCGCACCTTTTCCTGGTGCTGGAATTAACTAGTCCCTGGTCAGGTGACTAAGAGTTAAAGGTCTTTAAATACCCACTCTTTAAGTGGCTGGGGAAAAAGACACAGCAATATGGGGCGTTCTGTTCACCAGTTCAAGGCGCTGTTCTGGAAGAACTGGCTCTGCCGGCTGAGACAACCGGTAAGTTTTGGCAAATGCTTAACACAGGGATTTTTTTTCTCCCCTGCATTTCTGTGGAAGCGAGTGTGTCTGTTCTTTCGACTCTTGCCTTAGAGAATAATAAGGATCAGCTGGCTGCAAACGCTTCATGTTCTGCCTCTGAGCTCCTGATTTAAAAGAAGAGTAGAGCAGAACCTTGCATTTTAACACTGAAAGAGCTGAAAAATCAACACTTTCCAGTGTGCAAATTCTAAAGGAAAGCGCTTAGATGCTTTTGAGGAGACACAGAGAAGCCACGTTGGATCATTGGGTAGTACTGGTGCTTGTGACACTCCTGGGATGAAAATCACTTGTCCTTCAGTTTCAGTGAGAGAACACTGTTGTAACTGAGATCAGAATGTAGCCTACAAAGGGTTTAAAACAAGATATCGGGCAGCAGAGTGCAAATATTAGCTAGAAATATTTTTCCTCCTTTTCCTCTCAATAAGCTCTGGTTCATCTGATTAAACTAAAACAAGCAGAGAAAGCTGGCCGTTATCTTGAAAAGATAGAGAAAATCAAAATAATGCTCAGTTGAAGAGAGGAAAGGCTCTTCTTTGCCCACCATGACTAACATGCGGTTGTCATTTTTCAAAGGTGGTAGAAGAAGGACTCTTCCGCTGATGTTAGAATTGTGTATTAAAAAATAGTGTCACTTTAGTTGATGGTTTGTCATTGTTTCCCTTGTCAGTGCTGATTCGGGGATTCACAATGATGCATGCTGGCTGTTTTAAATAGGATTAGGCTGATAATTAAGTCAACATACTGGTTTTCATCAGAAAATTTTAATGTAAATCTGATCAGCAATCAGCAGTCCCCTTAAAAATCTTGGGATTTCAACAGATTTTTTTTTTTTTATGTGAAGGAACTTTCAACCTTATGGATAATTTCTTCCTCAACTTGCTCTCTTCCCCAAATTTTGTGACTCTGTTCTGGGTCTCCCGACTTTAACCACTGCCTCCTTCAGTAGCTTTTCATCCTACCAACTTCCCCTCCTTGGTATACTGCCCTCTGCTCATTCCCCTCATCTCACTTCCTTAAACACTTTCTACACGTGATTTCATCCACCTCAGTGATTTCAGCTAATATTTTTATGCAGATAACTCTTAAAACTACCTCTATATCGCTGACTTCTTCAGTTTTGCTTTTCAGATGCTATCTGGTAATCCGGTAGCAGTCCTCAATGGGCCAAATTCATTTTGGGTATAGCTCCACTAAAGTTACGACAATTATACCATGGCTTGATTTGTCAGATAGGTCCAAACCAGAATGTCTCAATTTTCTTTCCAAGCTTTCTTCTCTGACTAAAGGGATTTATCACTCATGATTTCTCATCTCCCAACATCACTACCACATCAGATATTTCCATACCATGGTTATGAGCACAGTATAAAAACAGATGTAATTGGGTGTTATCTTCAACTTCTTTCTCTTCTTTTCCCTCATGTCCAGAATCTCCTAAATCTTGTAGTGTCTTCCTCCATAATATTATTAATATTCATCCTTTCTACTGAGCTGCTTGTCTTTGTCTTCATCATTGTTCCATACGTGCTGTGACATGATTATTTTTTGATGCAACATGATCATGTCCCCATGCCATATTTTGATGACATAAAATCACGATGTGAAAGAAACTCTCAAAAAGAGCAACCCTTGCATGCCGTTCATTGATCACTATCAAATCCAGGAGTAGTGTTTGGTTGTGTACCATGCAGGTCTTTCACATATTTAAATACACACAACAGGGTTTATCCAGGCACAGAAGGTAAAGTAGATATTTTACTTAGCTACCTCAGAGGAGAGTTGTAACGGTCAGTTTATTAATGTATGTAATAATTCTATTCCATATAGATCCTTATACCACACTCATTACAATAGTATCTGAGATCCTCAAATGGAAAACCTTAGGAAAATGCAAATAAGAAATTAGCATTCCAACTCATACTGATTATTAGAATAATTGTTTTTTAGAATTATCAGTAGTTTCATGTTACTTTTAAGTCTTCGAGTGCCAGTAGAGTTCCTGGGTTGGCAGACAGCAGTTGTAAAAATACTACAAATATATCGTATGACTACCAGCTTCCATGCCATACTGTGAAATAATCAGACATTCAGACAAAATATGAACAATCTCGTTTCATTGAGAGTTCAGTATAAATTAGACACTAAAATACTAGTCCTTTGCATTCTACTAGGGGGTCTATCATATTTCCTGTGCAAAAAACAATTGGTTTGGGGATATTTAATCTCTTTAGACCCCTCTTACTATGGCTTATAGTCAAAGAGAGGTCTGTTAAATTTCTGCCCCTGTTTTTCATGCTCTTGCATTTGCTTGTTATTTATCTTGGGTTCAAAGGACTTAGTGCAGGGGCTCTCCATGCACGTTTATGAGTATGTGAATTCTCTCTCTGGGGGATGGGACATACAGATCCAGTGCAGCCGCTATTACAGCTCATAGGCTTCAATAGAATCTGGTCTCTTGGCACTCTCCCCATATATGGTTTTAGGCCAGTGGATTGATAAAGTCATGTATCCACTAACCCTATGACCTCCTATCCCCTCACTCAAATCCAGCGTTTAAAGTGTGACAGATCGAAAGGAGTCGCAGAACCACAAATAAAATTTCTGCCACTCCAGCGGGGTCACTGAGGTGGGCACATCACAGCCCTGCCTGGAGAAAACCCCTTCTGATCTGGAGCTTTCCCAACTTCCCGGGGCAGAGCAACCACTCAGAGCTGCTTCAGGATGCAGGCAGAGCTCTTCACGCCCATACCTGCTCAGGAGCGGAAGCTGTTCTCACAGGAGCAGAAGTGGGAGGAGGGAGCAGAATGAACCCAGCAGCTCAGGGCAGCTCTGTTCCTTCCTTCCCTTCCCGAGACACCTGGCCTGGAAAGACAGAGGTGAACCCTTCTGCAGCATCTCCCCCACAGGTCTGGGAGAGGGAACCCCAGGAGCTGCAGAAAGAATTACCATGGATCACTGCTCGGCACAGTGTATGGGGGGGGGGGGTTGTGCAGTCCTCCTGCTGTCCTCTCTGCATTCTCTGTCCCATACACTAAGGGTACCGTGATACAATAAGCCCTACTACAGCATAGCTTCAGCCCTGCAGTTATGCCACTGTAGTGCTATAGCAGGGGTGGGCAAACTTTTTGGCCCGAGAGCCACATTGGGGTTGCAAAACTGTATGGAGGGCCGGGTAGCAAAGGCTGTGCCTCCCCAAACAGGATGGCCCCAGCCCCCTATCTGCCCCCTCCCACTTCCCACCCCCCTCAGAACCCCTGACCCATCTAACCCCCCCTGCTCCTTGTCCCCTAAACACCCCCTCCCGGGACCCCCGGCCCCTAACTGCCCCCTGGGACACCACCCCCTATCCAGCTCCCCTGCTCCTAGTCCCCTGACTGCCCCGACCCCTATCCACACCCCCGCCCCCTGACAGGCCCCCTGGGACACCCACGCTTATCCAACCCACCGTGTCCCCTGACCGCCCCCCTCGTCCCAAACCTCCACCTCATCCAACCTCCCCCCTGTCCCCTGACTGCCCCCCGGGACTCCTTGCCCCTTATCCAAACCCCCCGGCCCTGGCCCCCTTACCGTGCTGCTCAGAGCAGCATGTCTGGCAGCTGCGCTTCCTGGCCAGAGCTAGACACACAGCTGCACTGCCTGGCAGGAGTGCACAGCTCCACCACCCAGAGCGCTGGTGGTGTGGTGGCGTGGCTGCAGGGGAGGGGGGACAGCAGGGAAGGGGCCGGGGATAGCCTCCCCGGCCAGGAGCTCAAGGGCAGGGCAAGATGGTCCCGCGGGCCGGATGTGGCCCGTGGGCCATAGTTTGCCCACCTCTGTGCTATAGTATAGACACTTGCTACAGGAATGTAAGGAATTTTGTATCAATGTAAATCTCCCTCCCTTGAGAGGCAGTAGATAGGCCCATTGACCAAGCGGTGTCTACATAGGGGCTTAGGTCTGTATGATTTTAGGGGCTTAGGTCAGTGTGATTTCTTCTCACCGCTGAGCAATGTTCACCTAAATTGACCTAAGTTTTAGGTGTAGACCAGGCCTGAGACTGTGGCAATTTCTGCATGTGTAGGGCATGCCACACCCACAAATAGGGACAGAATTTGGTTCAAAATATGTGAATCACTGAATCCCGTTGAGCCTAGACTTCAGTGAGCCGAGACTCTCATTTTCCCCGTCATAAGCCATGTTTGCTGAAGAGTCTTGTAATAGAATACAGCTCAAAAATGGGTTTGTGCAGCCCTGTATTTTAGCCTGGATGTATTCAAAATACATATGGTGGCTCCCCATTAGGAAACTTTAAATATTTTGAAAATCTAAAGACAGCAAGTCTCACCAAAATACATCAGCTTAAAATTTGGTTTGGTTTGGAAAGGAGTTGCAAGTGATGCCAGCTTGTTCAGGAACCCTGGGTGGAAATCCTGAGGGCTACTGAAGTCAATGTCAGTGTCCCTAGCCTCTGTTTACAAGAGGCTGGGAATGGGTGACGGGATGGATCACTTGATGATTACCTGCTCTGTTCATTCCCTCTGGGGCACCTGGCATTGGCCACTGTTGGAAGACAGGATACTGGGCTAGATGGACCTTTGGTCTGACCCAGGATGGTGGTTCTTATGTTCAATGGGAGTTTTACTATTGATGTCAGGAGGGCCAGGATTTTTCCCCCGTCCCCGCAAAAGCTCAGCTTTTTATATATTTTAGTAATTTTAGTAGTACCCATTACTTTGACAGAGAGGACTTTAATTGCAAAGAATAAGAAATATTTGTAAAATATTATTGCCAATATGAAAGACTAAGAAATAGCCAAAATCAGTTAATTAAATGAAATAAATGAGCTGTCTTGGCCCCCATTAACTTCCATGGGCTTTGGATCAGGCGATGTATCGCACCACAAAGGAATTGAGAGCTAGGTTTTGATGGGCTACCAGAAAGAACGAATTCCAGAGGTTAAGAGCCTCCAGCTAAGAAAGCCCTGCCACTTCTCAGCTATCCTAAATGGATTACTGTGGCATTTAATACAGCACATTTTCAATACGTGGTATACGCTAATAAAAAGATGATTGGAGGAAGGGAGCACCAGTATTTTGCACCTTTTTTATCTATCTGGGTAAACTAATGTTAAACTTTGGGATTAAAAGCCTCCCTAAGTGTGGCATTTAAGAATTAACAGCATTTGGAATTGCTGGGAAATGTGGTTCTTCCTTGTTTTTGTCAAAGGACAATTTAACATAATATAATTCATGGCTTTCTATTGTTGCAAAGGAATAGAATTGCTCTGTATAATTTCCTTAAAACCATTACTATAAAGGACAAGGGCGGCTCACAGTATTAATGATATGCTATACCTCAGTTTTAGTAATAGAATATTGTGATTTTTAAGGTCACTTATGTTCTCCCCCAATGGGTTTCAATCACATTTGTTCCTTCCCTTCACAGTGGCCTTTATGATGATGATAAGATCTTAATTCTATCCATTGTGCCCTCTAATGCAAACACATATTTCTCACCAAAGCATTTAATCCCCTGTGGTTTCCACTTGAATTTTCATCCTTGTGGGTGGAATCCTGGCCCCATTGAAGTCAATGGCAAAATTCCAGTTGACTTCTATGGGCCAGGATTTCACTCCATATAATGAAATGTACACACAGAACCAGATCCTTGGGACTGGCCCTTATGGGCTTAATGCAACTTGGGTACAAGTGGGCATGAAGATTAGTTTTAACCACTTTCACACCTCCCAAATCCAGTGGCTTCTGAGGGCTAGCCTGGTCCTCAGGCATAACTTCGAGTCTCAGGACTGCTCCAAGTTGTAATGTTAAACACCATGCATCCTATGGTGGGGGCTGAAAGATAGAGTTCCCTGGAATTGGCTACAGCAGCTCCATACTATCTAGGTATTCCTTTATACCGATTTTTTGCCTGATGTATGTCACTGGAACAACACAAAGGATGCCTAACTGGGCTGAGACTCTGGTGCACAGGGCTCACTGCCATGAGTTCAATTTGGTGCAGTTGACTTTATAGCTACCAAACCCAATGGGCTTTTTAATTATTTATGTACATATGTAGCACAAATTGTGACAAGACAAGAAGACAGAGAGTCACTGCACCTAGGAGCTGATTGTCTAAAGATGGATCAGGGTGAGCCAGAGGATAGGGAAACTGGACTAGGAGTTAGGGACTTGAATTATTTTCCTGGCTCTCCCACAGACTCCCGGTGTGATCTTGGTCAAGCTGCTTAATCCTAGTTGTGCCCTGGTTTTCCCACCTATAAAATGGGGCTAATAATAATGAATACCCCCTTTGGGAAACCTCTTTGGGATGTATGGCTAAAAACACGATGTAAATGCCAAGTATTATTTTTAATTATTGTAATTATGAATTACATGAATAGCTAAAAAAAGAAGAAATAATAGATGAGTGTACAGGTATTTTGGAAGTCCACAATGAACAGTGATTTTTAATATAGTAGAGCCATCCAACATTGGAGCCCCATCATACTAAGTGCGGTGCATACATATAGTAAGAGCTAGTCCCTGCCTCAAAGACTTTACAATCTAAATGGACAAAAAATGGGTGGGAGATAGGAAGTAGCATTATCCCATTTTACAGATGACAAACTGTGACAGAGAAAGAAACTTGTCCAAAGTCATATAGGAATCCTATGGCAGAGATGGGAACCAATCCCAAATCTCCTGACTCCCAGTCCAGTGCCTTAACCATCAAGCCATCCTATTAACATCCTAATTTTATGTGTGATGGGGACACCTCTGGATGTGTCCTTTAAAGAAACACATTAGAAGAAAATAGTCCATTCACTTTCCACCTATGGAATGATCTCTGGTGATTTGCTGCCTTCTCATGGCATGCCAGATTTCTAGCTAGATTTTTCCAGTCCTTTGTTCCTGTAGAACCCAATGTGGCTGGAACATTAGACTTGAAGGGTTTGCAACAAAAACAGTATGCAGCATTCTGGGGTTTTGAGTACATAAGCCATGGCCTCTCCACTTTGTCACCATTGGGGATTTCACACCAGTAATGTCTTGGATGGAAACTTCTATTTTCATTGTCTTTGGGGAACATAAAGTTTTTCACTTGCTGTGGCCCATACAGTACAAGGAAGACCCTCAGGCTACTGCTCAAGTGGGTCCACAGTCCTGGATCATCTAGATTTAAGGAACTAAACTCAGCAGCAGCTGTTTCTTGCACCTCCACCACACTCTTCTCTGATCTACACTTTTCTTCAGGAATGTGCATGGTTACATCCATTTGAGATGGAGATATGGATGCTGCAGTAGCTGCCACGTCACCTGCACTCTGATTAACTGGATAATCAGGCATCTCCTCACCATTCTCATCCTCACTGGGGCCGGAAGGCTCACCATAAATATTTGTGTCTATTTGTGAGAGCTCCTTTCTGCTTAGATAGAAAAGCTTCCTTTTTCTTTCTTTCTTTCTTTCTTTCTTTCTTTCTTTCTTTCTTTCTTTCTTTCTTTCTTTCTTTCTTTCTTTCTTTCTTTCTTCTGAATGCTGTCCCAGGGGGGCGTTTTCTTCATTCACTCATGACTGCTGTTCTGTGCCAGCTATAGTGGCTCTCAGCACTCAGCTGAAGGGGACAAATAAGCAGGCTGGTAGCAGGGCCTGAGTGAAGGAAGATATCACCATCTTAAGGGCCTAACTAGCTCCTACTACTTCAGTTGACTGCCTGTTCTCCTCAAGTGGGTTCAGGGAAGCAGCAGGAAACAGAAAGCTCCCTGAGAAGCTGGTGTTAATCAGTCCAGGCTCCTGGGGGTGCTAGAGAGGTACATAAGAGGATCCTCCTCCTCTCTCTCCCTGCAGCTCCTGCTGCTTTCTATTATTCCCTCTCACCTTTTCTCCTGCCTGCCTGTTATGTCCCTTGTGCCCTCCTTTCTCCAGCACAGCACTCCACCATCTCCGTGCATCTAGAGCAGAGAGAATACATATGCACCAGCAGCAGACAAAATTTTCTACACTCTGGGTCCTAGTGGCACCCCCCAACAATCTGGCACCTGAGGCGGCTGCCTCAGTTCACCTCATGGTAAGGCCAGTCCTGACATTGAAGCACTACAGCAGCACAGCTGTGCCTCTGTAGTGTTTTCAGTGTAGACAAATCCTGAGTCTGCCAGTTCCACAGGTGGTTGAAAGGTGGATAATAGAGGGAGATGGATAAACCCTCTGCTTAGACAGAATGAGCAGGTAAAAACACTGCAAGCTTAAACACACATACAGTTCTAAGTCTCCGCATATGTGTGAGAAGCTCACAGAAGGGACAATCTTGCTCATTGCATCTGGCTCATTGCATTACTCATACAAATGGAGCTTGTTCAACTGGAGGAATTTCACTTCAGGGCATTACTTCTGTGGGTCACGTCCAGGATATCTGTTTCCCACATACAAGATAAACTTGTTGGCCAGTCAAGTGGTCTTTAAAAAACAATCACTTTTCATAATCACTGTATCATGAACATCCAAGCTCATTGGCGGACTAACAACAGCACAAACAAATGACACAAAGTAAAAACAAATATTATGCAATACTGGGTTAATTCTGATTGATATTGATTTCCAGAGAGTTTTTGTCATGAGGCATTCCACTAGCAAATACATCATGCTACCCCTGATATTCCAGTTTGTATCAGATGTAGTCATCTGTCTCTTATGTTACCATACCAAAGCCAGTGCCACAAAGACTCCTCATTGTTTTTGCTGATACAGACTAACACGGCTACCACTCTGAAACCTATGCCCTGTTTATAATTTTGTACTATGTAATTTTATTGCATACAAATAGCTATATTAAAAAAACATTAAGGTTGCAAAGTCAAACACTCAAAAATTAGGAAATGCCAGAATTAAGATTGCATGTGCATTATGACTCAGTCTCTAATTACATGTTCTTGTACTATTTTTTCCACATGAGCCTTGACTTACTCAGTGCACAGGGTGCCCATTCAGTCCCAGACTCCCCTCCAGTCTCAGTTGTCCCTCTCCCAGCTGGCTTCCAGTCCCCCATTTTCCTCCCTTGCTCCCAGTCCTCCTGTGCAGACAGTCTCTCCCACATCCCCATTCTGGCTACAAGTCTCAGTTTCTCTTCTCCATCCTACCAGTCTCCAATCACAGCCTCCACATACCCCAGGCTCCTTGCCCCAATCTACACCCTTTGCCATCTGCACTAGGTTTAGTAGTTCTCCATTTTGCATTTGAGTCAGGAGGCTTCCTTCTCCCTGCTGCCTGGGCTCCAGCATGGGCACCATGGAGAGCACAGGAAGCATACTCTCCCTCCTCTCAGTTCCGGTGACCAGCCGCAGTGTGGCTTCTAGCAGCTGGACAACAATTGCAGGGAAACTTCTGTTCAACCCTTATACCCCTTGGCTGGAACATGCCCAGTGCAGGTGGAATCTTTGGAGGAGCATTTACCTGCCAAACTCTAACAAATCTGGATGGAGCATTTGAGAACTGCGATTTTTGAAAGTCTTATAACTTAGCCAAATGTAGGTGGATTTTCACAGGGGTGGCAAAAGGCACATTCCTGATACAAAGACCATCCCCCTGCCAAATTTCAGGTTCCTGCTCCAAAACATGGGAGAGCTATCACCTCTGAAAGAAAAGGAATTTTTTAACATGGGCAAAAGAACATTGTTCTTAGAAGTGGCTCAACTGCTTTCGCTGAAACTTTCCAGAATAATTCAGCCTGAAACAGACACCCAACATAGGAAATCTCAGACCAAGCAGTTAAAGTTTTGCAAAGTTATAAGCAACTGAAAATAGCATATTTTAATAGAAAATGTCAGACAACCTTAAATATAGGCAGTAATACCAGCTCTGCCTATTGTCATAGCTAAGGATCTCAGGTGTTCCATAGTTGTCCAGTAGATATTACTGAGGAGAGATCTCTAACACAATTCAGTGATCCCCTATCTCATTTATTTCCACAAAGCTGTTTGGGACCTCTTGTGTGCTGAGTAGAGTATATAAATTAAAAACTTAATATTTTGATTTTCAATCGCTGTTGGTTAAAGACTTTGTAGTAGATGAAACTGTATATACTTTGAGTTAATCAGCGTCTATGAGTATTTTAAATCTTAAAATAAGCAGGTGAGCTGCTTAGGTTTACAATATCTCACTGTTCAGTGTCTTCAATCTTAGCTTAGTAGATTATTTATTAGAGTTGGTTGACATTTTTAAAATTTTAAAATCTCAAAGAAGGAGAAAATTTGAAAACAAAAATGTAACCCACTCCCCCTTTGACCAGCTGTATAACTTACATATTTGGGGGTTTATCAGAGAAAGTGTACTTCTGATCTATATTTGTATGCCCGACAGTATAGCATGAAAGAGGATGATGGCAGTCAGAGGTGTCCTAAAGCACTTCTTTTTCTCCTGTCATTGTAGATCAATCTTGTTTCCGGTGTGGCTAGGCTTATTTTAGTGTAGGAATGGCTGGATTCGCTTTCAGAACACTATTATTGCCAGAATCTAGACTTGCTCCACAGGAATCAAAGACCACCCACTCTTTCTTTTATTAGGTTGTCTTTGTAACAATTTTATCTTTTGGAATATCTTCCCTGATATGGACAGATGATGTAAGTACTGTATCTAGCATTTAAGCTACTAGAGTTAGTAGCCACAGAAATCTACAGGTTCAATGTAATGATCTTGTCAGGCTTTCATGTTCTGTAATTCTTTTATTTTTCTGGTTTAACATTTTTGTGACTCTGCCCTATTTAACTGCTTCTGAAATACTGCTTTGTTACTGAAAAGCTTGCATATGAGGATCCTACTACTCTTTACAAAGCTGGCTGGCTGATATCATCCCGATTTTGCAGCTGGAGCAACTGAGGCATGAAGATGACTTGCTTTCACTTTGTCCTAAACTAGTTTTCTAGATTTTGGAGAACAGCGTGCCTGTTTCATTCGATTAGTTATTTTATATAGATGTAGAAGAAAAGATTCATGAAAATACTGTAAATAACAAGACAATGGCCTTTACTCTCATGCTTTGAAATCAGTGTTCTTTGCTCCTTAAAAATAGATGTGTTTCTACTTAGAAGTAAGTTTCAGACAAAACAGGATCTGGTTTAATAGTTTCTTTTTTATGGCATTTATACTGGTATATTCATTTGCTTGTCCGTGTAATAGTATATATTTGTATGATGCAGTTCAATTTCTACATTGCTGATATTATCGTTTTGGGTTTACTTTTCAGGTGCTGTCTCTCTCTGAAGTACTCTGGCCATGCATACTGTTCCTTATTCTGGCTGCAATTCGCATCCAACAACCTTCAAAACACAAGGAAAACTGTATGTTTCATGTTTAACCTTCATGTTTTGCACACCTGTGGACTATATTCTAAAGAGGGCTTCATAATAAGGAAATATCAGCAGGTTAAACCTGAGGGCCTGAATCAAAGCCCATTGACTTCATTGGGATTTAGATCAGGCCCTAAATTGGTTTTGTCTTTTGTGTCCTATAACATTATAATATTGAGTCCCCCTGCAATCTATAGTTCTTTCTGCTTCACCCTTTCCAAGCATTATCTTACCTAAAACAGTGTGGTAGATGTTACTATGCTATGTTTTATTTAGTTGCTGCAGTTCTATAGGATTCGGGCATGGTCTGTATTTTATAACCTGTCTGGAAATGGCATCTTGGGTTCAAACCACACATTCTCAACTTCCTAGAAGAATGATGTAATGCAATGTCATTTAAAACAAGAAATAGAACAGGGATCAGCAACCTTTGCCACTTCCTGCAGCTCCTATTGGCCTGGAACGGCGAACCTCAGTGGTGGGAGTTGCGATCGGCCAAACCTGCGGATGCCGCACGTAAACAAACTGGCCCGGCCCATCAGCAGATTTCCCTGATGGGTCACGTGCCAAAGGTTGCCGATCCCTGGCATAGAAGATACAACAAAAGAAACAATGAAAATCAGTCACACCATTGTATGGGAGCTTAAGTGATCCTGTATTTAAGACTGACATGTAAAACCTATTTCCTTGTAAAAGGCTTATGAGACCAGAAACCATGGATCTCTTTCTTTATGCGTGCTTAGAAATTAAACCCACACAGCTATGAGCTACATAACAAACCTTTAGATTTAGTGGTGTTAATTAAGACTGGTGTCTGAAACAGTACTGCAAATGCTGCATCGTGACGTGTCTGGACTCTTGGTGTTTATCTAGTGTCAGTATAACTCCCACTCTCTCTGTCTAATTCATCATTCTGTTGAATGGAACATAGTCCTATCAGTTGGAATAGTGACTTTTACCAGTAACTTTGTTGTCACAATTCTCCAGATAGAAACTGATACTGTTAGTAATGATTCATTCTTGGGAGATGACTGAGACCCATGGTGCATGTTCAATCAGTTTTAACTTTGATCGTTGCATTTATAATTTGAATACGTACATTCACAGAATGACATTAACCCTGAAGGATTTCAGTGTGTGGCAGTGTATATACAAGGATCAGTTCCTACATGTCTCTAAAGAACCTAGCACTCAGTTCTATTAATAAGGAGATAGGAAGTGAAGAATATCTTCTCCAAACTATGGGGGCATTTAAGAAAACTGAACATAATTACACAAGTTGGCATGTTGCTGAGACAATTTTGTGAAAAGTGCCTCGGGATCTTATAATGACCATGAATGGAAAGGTCTTCTTGATCCTACATCTTCTCTGCTTTGCTTGTGAGAACTGATATGTTTGTATGTATAAAAGAGAACACAACTATTTCTTTTGGGAAGAGATCTTTGTGGACCAAATTTTGCTGTCAGTTACACTTTTGGAAATCAATGGTAATGCCCCACTGAATTTAACAGAGTAACTGAATTTTCACTAGCGTAGCTGAGGGCAGAATTTTGTTCTGTTGTCTACAGAGTGTGGTCCAGAGTGTGGTCCCAATTCTGCAAGCTACTTTGGATAAGCTTGCAGGATCAGGGCCAATATTACGGTCTGAGTAAAATTTAGAAACTGTCAAACTTATTTAAGATGGGTTGTTTTCAAAATGGTGTTGGTCATACAGAACTAGAACTAGGCCGTATGTTTTTATGAAGCAGGCTAATACTCTTTCTGGGGCGCTATGCAAGGACATCTCTATGTTGTTTAACTCGTAGTGCAATTTCTAGTGATATATGTCTCAAAAATAATGATATTTCAGTTCCAACAAAACTAGCTTGGGTTTTTTAGGTAATATGGAATACCTGAATACACCGTTTCTCCAGTTCTTCCACTTCTGTTGTGAACATTCAATAGGAATGTTATGTCCAGGCCTAATTCAACTTGGGTAACTCATTGTAGCTATTTCTCCAGCAATTCAATTGCATGAAATAGTCTCCATTTCCTGCCCAAAGGTTCCTACATAGCTGTGGCTCTCACTGGGGGCTTACAATGGAGGAATGGACAGGTTTCTCAGTTATTCACTAGAGTCTTGGCTTTATTGAAAAACAAACAAAGAAAAAACACCCTTCAAAATATAAGGAGTACTTGTGGCACCTTAGAGACTAACCAATTTATTTGAGCATAAGCTTTCTTGAGCTACAGCTCACTTCATCGGATGCAGAAAGCTTATGCTCAAATAAATTGGTTAGTCTCTAAGGTGCCACAAGTACTCCTTTTCTTTTTGCGAATACAGACTAACACAGCTGCTACTCTGAAACCCTTCAAAATATGTGTAACCAAAGTGTAACTAGTGCACCAGTGTCTGCCTGAGTTTGCAGAAAGTCCGAAACAATAGCTCTGAAGTGCAAACTGCCCCATTCATTTCAATGAGTGGTAGCTCAAATGCCAGTGATGATACATTAAATGTCAACATTGTTAATTATTTCACTGCTCATTAAATCATGGAGGAAAGGCGAGGACATATTTTATTAGGAAGACTTGCACAGTCTACTCTAAATAGCCAGTCATTTTGGGTAGGCCAAAAACAAACACACAGTGAGGTTGCAGAAGAGTGACTGGTTTCATTTTCCTAAAGGGGAGCTCAGCTTTCAAAAGTTTGTATAACACTGTTGTACAGTGTTGCTCTGTGCTGTTAAACTGTTGTCATACTGAACCCCAGACGTGCCTACGTTTCAGTGCTGAGTGAATCATTTATAAATGGAATGCATGGTGGTGCAGTATAAAGGTTTTATCAAGAGATTGGGATAGCTGCATTACTCGCGAAGTGTTGTGGTAGGTAGAGCTGTGTGGAGAAAGGGAATTCCATTTCATGGATGATTTTGATATTTCAAAATTTGGTTTTGTTCCAATTAGGAACAAACCCACCATTTAAAAAAAAAAATTCTGAGAAAGGAAATGGAGTTCTGGTTCCAAGGCAGGCCACTTGGCGGGCTGCTCCAAGGCCATGGCCCTTGAAAGCCCTGGGTTCCCATTTTTGGGGTAGTCCACACTACTGGCTTCCCCACAGCCGTGGACCCTCAAACACCTGGGGTCCCTAGCCCTGGGGCAGTCTGCATGGTGGGCTGCCCTGGAGCCATATGCCTTGGAAGGCTAGACTGCCAAGGACATGAGCAGATGAGCTGGCAGGAAATCCGGCAAAGGTTTCCTCCACAACACCAGTGAAATGAGCCTGTCTTCACAAAAGGTTCTGTGTTGCAATGTAATTTTTCCAACGAGTTTTAGGGGTGAGGGAGCAGTATTACTACTAAAGCTTTATAGCCTTAGTCTCACTGATGTAATTTTGTCTGCTGTTGCTTTTTAGGTTATTTAGAAGCCCGGGATTTGCCAAGTCGGGGCCTTTATCCTTTTGTTCAGAGTCTCTTCTGTAATGTTGGCTCAAGGTGCAAAAACAGCAGTTACACATCTCAGAAACACCACAGTTTCCGGTAAGATGCACCAATTTATCAGTATTTCTGACTAATATGTCTTTTCCCATAAGAAGGGTCATTATTGTCTAGTAGCTAGGAGTTGCAGGAATTTAATTACTGTGGGCTAGATTGCTTCCCCCAGTGTGCTGTGTGAGGGCGGGGCAGAGCTCCTTCTGACCGCTCCTTACATTTTTCAGGGTGTTTTTGCTCCCCAGAGATAGCAAGGACCTAGCTGTTGCTTCTCACAGGGGCTGCTATTTTGATCTGTCTAAAAAAGTCAGGGGAGAAGGTGGGGAGACTTCTTGTGCTCTTGCCAGCCCCCCATGCACTCACACAAGACAGATAATAATTTATCCTTGTTAGAAGTTCTGTCAATACACGATGTGGGGCAGTGCATGGAAGATAATACTATATTTGCACATTTGTATTTTGGATAGTTTGGGAGTGTCTGAGGTTTCCCAGCTATGGGGTGCAGAGGGAAGAGAGTGGGAATCAAGGACAGCATCTTGAGGGACAAGAACAGAGAGCTGAGGAAGGAAATAGGAGGAGCTAAAGGAGTGGTCAGACAGATAAGAAGAAAATCAATGGAGGGCAAAGTCAAACAGAGGAGAGAAAACCCAAAGAGTACACTTAGATTTTAAGCTCTTTGGGGCTTTTTTTTGTTCTGTGTTTGGACAGCACCTAGGACGATGGGGTCCTGGTCCAGGAGTAAAGCTCCTAGATACTATTGCAATACAAATAAATGATAAGTAATAAATAGCCACAAAAGAACTGAACTTAAAAAGCTTTCCTGTTTGGTAATAATAATAGTACATAGTAGCAAACATGTAAATCATTAATTTACTTCAACATACTGCCAAAGACTGAGAATTATGAATGTAAGTGAGCAGGGTGCTCTGTAGATGATGGGCCTAGTTGCAAATAGCCTTTTTTCAGAGTTATATTCAGGGCAAACTGGATAACCAGGTCACTCAGCCAGAACGCAGTGATTGGCTGTGAATATATAGCAAATAAATAAATAAATAAATAAAAATAAAAAAAAATCAGTCAGGTAGAATGAAATTGCTCCTTTATAGGCCTTCAGAGTGAAAAGCTTAATTTTAAAGATAATGTGGACTTTAGCAGGGGTCAAGTGTAAAGCTTTCAATGTCACAGTAATATGTCACAACCTTCATGTCCCTTTTATGTTACGTGCTACAGTTTTTGGAGTAAATCACATTCCATTTACTTTATATGTGAGTCCTTGTAAGTTGTTTAAACTGAAAAGCTATCCCAGACTGGTAATTTTCCTCATGCTGTATTGTAGAATGTACAAAATGGAGCCCTGAAATTACAGTTTATTTTATTTCTCTACCACACAAATCAGTGCTAAAATAACAAGGCATTATGCCTTGACGCTGACTTTGTATTTAAAAAAAAAATCAAGTTTTTTTTCTGTTCTGTCTGAGGTGGTTGGAAGCTCCTGATATTAAAATATGACACTCATATAGTGAAGTACCTAACTGTAAACTGTCTTGATTGTCTGCACTGCATGAGTATTTGCACAGCTCTGACTATAGTCTCAAAGTCACATCTCAGCTTAATGTAGAAACAGGAAAATATTTCCTGGAGGCAGAGTTTCCTTCATGCCAGAGATCTAGTGAGGAATCTGAAGGGATATTCCAAGGATTTCATCAAGTTGATTTAGAAGTAATATCTATTTATAGATATATAGATGCTAGATTTATGGCTGAGAAGCATGAAGCACACAGCCTACTCAGGATAGAAAGTGTGAAAAGTTGGCATAAAGTTCATCCCGAGAACAGTCTGTTCCAGACCAGTCCACCAGTATAAATTAGATCAACCTGAGGGCTTCTCTGAGTTATGCTGGCTGTCAACAGCCTCTAGGTTCCAAGTGCTGGCATAAAAGTTCTATAGAGGTTCCTCATTAGATCGCATGGCCCAATTATTCCTCAATTTGCTGGTGCTTATGCTCAAGATATGCTTTTTTAACTAAAAAGGACAATTTAAGCAGGGGATTAATCACACTGTTCAACAATAATAGAATACCATTTCTTTAAATATTTTTGGATGTTTTCTACATTTTCAAATATATTGATTTCAATTACAACACAGAATACTAAGTGTACAGTGCTCACTTTATATTTATTTTTGATTACAAGGGTTTGCACTGTAAAAAGACAAAAGAAATAGTATTTTTCAATTCACCTAAAACAAGTACTGTAATGCAATCTCTTTATCATGAAAGTTGAACTTACAAATATATAATATGGACAAAAATACTGCATTCAAAAATAAAACAATGTAACATTTTAGAGCTTGCAAGTCCACTCAGTCCTGGTTGTTCAGCCAATCGCTCAGACAAACAAGTTTGTTTACATTTGCAGAAGATAATGCTGCCCGCTTCTTGTTTACAAAATGTCACCTGAAAGTGAGAACAGGCGTTCTCATGGCACTGTTGTAGCCGGCACTGCAAGATATTTACGTGCCAGATGTGCATGCTTCAACCACCATTCCAGGGGACATGTGCCCATGTTGATGACAGGTTCTATTTGAAAACCATCCAAAGCAGTGCGGAGTGATGCATGTTCATTTTCATTATCTGAGTCAGATGCCACCAGCAAAAGGTTGATTTTCTTTTTTGGTGGTTCAGGTTCTTTAGTTTCTGCATAGGAGTGTTGCTCCTTTAAAACTTCTGAAACCATGCTCCACACCTCGTCCCTCTCAGATTTTGGAAGGCACTTCAGATTCTTAAATCTTGGGTCAAGTGCTGGAGCTATCTTTACAAATCTCACATTGGTACCTTCTTTGTGTTTTGTCAAATCTGCAGTGAAAGTGTTCTTAAAATGAACAACATGTGCTGGCTCATCATCTGAAATTGCTGTAACATGAAATATATGGCAGAATGAGGGTAAAACAGAGCAGGGAGCGTACAATTCTCCCTCAAGGAGTTCAGTCACAAATTTAATGAACGCATTATTTTTTTAACGAGCGGCATCAGCATGGAAGCATATCCTCTGGAACGGTGGCCGAAGCATGAAGGAGCATACGAAAGTTTAGCATATCTAGCACGTAAATACCTTGCAGTGCTGGCTACAAAAGTGCTATGCAAATGCCTGTTCTCACTTTCAGGTGACATTGTAAATAAGAAGAGGGCAGCATTATCTCCTGTAAATGTAAACAAACCTGTTTGTCTTAGGGATTGGCTGAACAAGAAGTAGGACTGAGTGGACTTGTAGCCTCTGAAGTTTTACATTGTTTTGTTTTTGAGTGCAGTTATGTAACAAAAAAAAATCTACATTTGTAAATTGCAATTTCAGGACAAAGAGATTATACTACAGTACTTGTATGAGGTGAACTAAAATACTATTTCTTCTGCTTATCATTTTTACAGTGCAAATATTTGTAATCAAACTATACACGTTGATATCAGTTACAACACAGAATACAAGATATATATGAAAATGTAGAAAAACATCCAAATATTTAATAAATTTCAGTTGGTATTCTATCATTTAACAGTGCCATTAAAACTGCGATTAATCGCAATTAATTTTTTGAGTTAATCTCGTGATTTAACTGCGATTAATCGACAGCCCTAATTTAAAGGTCAGAAGGCATGCCCAAAGTCACTCTCATGGCATCTAAGTGGCATATTAACAACACGTGATCTTCATGGGAGCCTGGCTAAGCATTTGTATTCTAGGGGTGCCACACATTTAAAACAAATCTGAATAATTTGCATGCTCTATCTCAAAGACGCAAGAGTGATAGATCCGGGGACAAATGATTCCAAGAGTGTGTTGCCACCACTTTCACAGAAAATTGAGAACTCTGTGTGTGTGTGTGTGTGTGTGTGTGTGTGTGTGTGTATTACTTTCAGTGGCTAGTTCTGCGTGCTACTCTATATATTAATTTGTTTTAATGGGAACATAGTACAGATACAATATGCTGTATGTATGGAATGGATCTTCCGCTGTGATGAGTGTGCAATCAGCTGTATATTAAAAGGCTGATCTTAGTAACTAAAATAAATGTTGTTGTGTTTAGTGCTGTTAGCCCTGCAGAGCCAACACATCTAAGAGAGGGAACTAAAAATAACAGGATTGTTTACTAAATTTTAATTGGTTTTATAGATTATAAAACTAGAAAGCACCACTGTGATTATCTACTCTGACTTCCTGCATAACACAGGCTATGAGGCCTCTCTGAATTAATTACTGTTTAAACTATAGCATCTCTTTTAGAAAAACATCCAATCCTGTTTCAAAAATTGCCAGTGATGGAGAATCCACCACAACCCCTTGGAGGTTGTGTTAATGGTTAATTACCCTCACTATTAAAAAACTGTGCCTTGTTTCTATTCTTCACAAACACGCTGAAGAAAATGAAGTTGCACAGGTGTTCCTGAGGCATCATTTGAAGACATTGGGTTTGCACAGGTGCAAGTAAAGGCATAATTTGTGCTGCTAGACCATTAATTAGTGGTGGGCAGGTGCAAGAATCTAATTTGCTACTCAGAGCCAAGAGTGAGTTCTCAAGGCTGCTGTTTAGAGGGAGAAGTTGTACTTGTAATCTGGCTGTTTTTCTGCCCTGATCCTGCAAATGCTTATGCACATACTTAAATTTAGATTCATGGGTTCACTGAAGTCAGTGGAACTCCTAACATCCTTAAAGGTAAGCATGTAGTTGAGTGTTTTCAGGATCAGAGCTTTACTCTGAAAATTCCCCAGAGACAAACCTAGAACTCCACAATCACCTTTTTATATATCTGTTTTTCAGAGTCGATTTGTTCTCTCTGTGAGTTTGCCTCTATATTTCAGCAAAATATTGACCATCTTTCACTCCATTCCTCCAGAAGTTTCTTAGTGCAATTAAAGAGTTCCTATTTTCCTCTTCCCATTGATCATGTCTGTACCTTTTAGGGGTTGGTAGATATTAATTGTTTCAACTTTCATGGGTCCATTTTCAAAATGAAAACTTCAGATGTTAATCACTCAAGCACAGCCCCAGCTGAAAAACTGAGTCTCTTATTAAAGTACTATAAAAAGAATCCACCTTTTCTATCTGTAATCCATTCAGATTTGAAGCAGACTATAATGAGTCTTCAACAATTCCTGTTGGCTATCAGGCAAGCTTGCATGAAAGTGAAATTTAGTTAAGTAGTCAAGAGCCTAGTGGAAGTTTTATGATGATTTCATTTTCTACCAGTCAGTAGAATATCTAAGGATTGTGGGAATGGGGCCTTCCCTACCCAGGAAGAATTTTACAGTGGGGGTTGGTGTAATGGTCCCTGGTAGAATATGCCTCACAGAATGCTTCTAATAAGCCTATCAGATATTTTTTGTCTATATTTGGCATATTCTGATTTGATTCAGTTTTGGGGAAAATATTTTCACTTATATTCAGACCCAAATGCAAAGTACAGATTAAATAACTATTCAAAATAGCTGCTAATTAAGTAGTTCCTCCAAACATTTACCGAAGTCCTTTCTCACATTTACAGTCAACTGTAACTCAGCTTGTGATCATATGACTTTCACAATTAAAACTAGGTCACAAGCTCCAATTAACTGTTTTGCGCAAACAAGCAATCTCCAATTACCACACTTTTTCCAGTCTGATAATTCTATAGTTTGAGAATGGCCTGTTGATTTTTAAATTCACAGCCTTTCAAAATCTTCTGGTTCTGTAATTTCAGCGAAGCAGATCATTGCAGGTAGGGTCAGTGGCAAACAGTGTGTGTGCTTGGGGAAGGAATTCAGTTCCAAGCAGCCATTAAGCCACTACAAGGAGCCTTCAGCACATACCTTCCCCAGCCTGAGTAGCCGGTGCAGTTGTTCTAGAGATAGGTGGGGGTGTGACTGGGGCTTGCCTAATGATCTAGCTACTGTGCAGGGCTGTAATTGCCCACAGTGGCCATTGCAGGAGAGGTGCAAGTTAGGGCAGCCCTCAGGACTACTTTAACCAGAGCCATAGGGTTAGAAGGCCCCCTACATCCTTATTGCCTCCCCTCCTGGTCGCTGCACCAGGGAAGGAATTAATTCAGGCCCAGATCTCCCAAAATGCCCAATGGGTCTCAAGTATGGCAGTTTTTCTAAAATCAAGATCAGAACCTTATCTAGCAATTCCTGCTGCTCTCTTTGCTGGGGCAGATACTGATTGTGTGTAGCCCTATACAAACTGAGAAGTATGGGGGGGGGGCTGCAGGAAGACTTCCAAAATTTGCGCAGGAAAGCAGTTGGCTTGCCCTTTGACCTTCGATGGCACTAGTGAGGCGGTATGATCTGTCTGCCTTGGCTGAGTACTTTACCCATCTGGTTGAGCATGAGCAGTGCTTAATTTGTGCCAGGGCTGAGCTCTGGCAACTCTAGGCTTGGAAGCTCATAGCTCTGGCACTTCTGGGCTTGCTGCATCAGTTATGAATTAAAAAATTGCCTGAGCCCAGGCACCTCTTTCATTACAAATTAAGCACTGAGTGTCAGGTTTGCATGGGAGCTTGCTGGATGAGGGTTAAGCCAAACAAAACAACTGGAAGTGATTATATCGGTCTCATTGACTGAGGGAGGGCTTTGGGTGTTTTTTGCTTTAGTTTGTAATTTGAATGTCACAGTAGATTGTTGTCTGTTCCTGCATGCTCAGGTAGGAACTGTGGTTAAGATTTTTTCCCCCATCTGAGCTTGCTTTGCTACAGTTACCCATGCCTCTGGTGTTCTCTAGATGTGGTTTTACCTTAAGACCATTCAAACTCTCAGTAAAATAATACAGAATTCAACTCTCTGTCTGCTTATCAAGCAGCGTTGCAGACTGAGAGCATGTTATGGTGGTACCCAGGGGTCTGCACTGGCTGCCAGTTAATTCCAAGTGAAGTTTGAAGTGTTATAAACCAGACTTTAAATGGTTTGTGCTCTGCCTATCTAACTGGCAATCTCCCTTCCTGGATAGTACTGCTGTAGTTGTGATCCGCAGAGGCACTAAAGCTATTAATCCCTTGGATGGAAAGAAAAAGGGCTGGCAGCCCGCTGCTTTCCATAACTGCTCCACACCTCACTGCTTCTCTTGGTCTCAAAGTCATGATGAGAGGCTCCTCTGTTTATCAGGCTTGTGGTCAGTGAGCACAGTGGCCAATAAGAAGCTGTTGATCAGCTGAACAGAAGTTCAGGGAGGGAGGGAGATTTTAATTCCAGTTATTTGGCTGATTTACACTGTGGGTTGGGGCTAATCTAGGTAGGTTTGGGTTGTATTTTTATTTAGAGTTTTGGATATGTGCTTTTTCTCCATCTAAATAAAATAAATAACATAAAGTTCCCTCTCCCTGAGAAGACTTGTATCTTAACTAGAACCAAACCCCATAAAAGGGATTAGGAGGATACATGGTGAGGGAGGCAGATTATCATATATCTGCCTCGTCTGAGGTGACTTGAACCTTCCTCTGAAGCATCTGGTGCTGTTGGAGACAGGACACCTGATTAGCTGGACCCCGGGCCTGACCACGGTAACTCCTCTGAACAATATATTTGCTTAATTTTTAAAAGCCCCCCAAATCCACATTTAAAATATTCCTAATATGAAAAACACTTCAGGTATATGAGCAGCTAAATGACAAATCTGAGGTAAGCCTGAATGATCGGTCCTGCAATGAGTTCCTCATGGGCTCATCCCTGCACAGCCCCACTGAAGTCAGTGGGGTTCCATGTGGGCCTAGGGGTCTGCCAGTACAGAGTTCAATGTAGGACTGAGGCCTGAACTCCCAGAACCAAATGTCTGCTTAAAGTTCAGGGGAAGTTGACAGCCAGACCAGAACTCTGTTCATGGGGCCCATTAGAAATCTAGAAAATGTATTAATTAGAATTTTTCTTTCATGAGGTTTGTTGTGTCCAGGGTCATTCTTGGAAATTTTGTTGTGTAAAGAAAAGGAAGAGAGAAATATGGGCCATATTCTTTGTTTTCATCTGACAACTAATACAGATGTTCCCGACTTACACAATTGTTGCATTCCGGAAAGCCTTACGCAATCGTTCCATTCCAGAAAGACTCAAATTTTGTGTATGTCAGAATGTATACCCGTACGTTCGGTGATGAGCTGCCAAAATCTTAACAACCGGTTCCCTCCTCACCCCACGAGGGGGTCGTGGCCCGCCCCCACCCCCCGGGACTCCTGCCCTATCCAACCCTCCGCGTTCCTTGACGCTCCCCCCCTCCAGCCCCATCCATCCACTCCCCTCCCCTGTCCACTGACTGCCCCTGGAACCAGGCAGGAGGGTCTCATGGGCCACCATAGGGGGTGCCTGCCCCGCCCTTAAGAGCCAGAGGGACCTGCCCGGGGGTGAGGTGGGGAGTCCCAGCAGGGCTTATCTGGAGTGGCTCCCGGGAAGCATCCAGCAGGTCCCTCTGGCTCCTAGGGGTGGGGTAGCAAAGCTACTGGGGGAGCAACCAATTCCGTGGCTGCTCCGGGGCTGGAGCACCCACGGGGAAAATTTGGTGGGGGCAGAGCACCCACCTGCAGCTCCCCACCCGGCCCCAGCTCACCTCGCCTCCGCCTCCACCTCCTCCCCTGAACGCACCGCCCCCTCACCCCCGGCTTCCCGCGAATCAGCTGTTTGTGCGGGAAGCCGGAGAGGGCTGAGAAGCAGGCGGCGGCTTTGCGCTCAGGCCCAGGGAGGCGGAGGTGGAGGTGAGCTGGGGCGGGGAGCGGTTCCCCTGCGCGCCCCCCCTCGGGTTACCTGCTGCGGTGCAGGCAGCCCTCTTCGTGCCCCCCCCCCGCCCCAGTTCCCCCAGTTCGCCTCTGCCTTCCTGGGCCTGAGGGTGAAGCCGCTACTTGCTTCTCAGCCCGCCCTGGCTTCCCATGCGAACAGCTGATTTGCCGGAAGCCGGGAGAGGGGGCGGAGAAGCAGAGCGGGGCAGCGCGTTCAGGGGAGGGGGAGGGAGAGGAGGCGGAGGCAGAGCGGAGGTGAGCTGGGGCTGGGCGGGGAGCTGCTGGTGGGTGCTCTGCACCCACCAAATTTTCCCCGTGGCTGCTCCAGCCCCGGAGCACCAACAGATTCAGCGCCTAAGGCACCACTTTTGGCTGGTTGTTAAATTTAGAAGCCCTTTTAGAACTGGTTGTCCCTCACGAACCGGTGCGAACCAGCTCCAGCTCACCACTGCGTACGTTACGCAAACATTTCCGCGACTCGAAAATCCTATTTCTGGCTTATGGAGCTTTTTCCGTAAGTGCGAATTTGCGTAAATCGGGTCTTGCATAACCCGGGGAGCGTCTGTATTCAGGGCTTCGAAACTGTGATGTTATCAGCAAGCCACCAGATGGCACTATTATAGAAAGTATGTATAGCTCGGTTTAGCTGGAAAAAGTGTATGTGGTAAGATCTGGGGGAAATCAGTGCTGGTAATGTAATGCTGTTTTTTATGGGAGCTGCTGCATATACCAGTAAAACTGTCATAAGCCTTAGGTATATAGATACTGCCAACAATGAAGCAGAACCTCCTACTTGTCCCCAGACATGCCTCTGTTAGCCCATCAAATGCCTGAAATTGTATTTGCATGAAATTTGCATATATTTATATAAAATCTTCATAACTACAACTTTTGATGGCCCAGTAGTGGCAAGTCTGGAAATGTGCAGTTTATTTCTATTTTACTGGAAAATGTAATATGGAAATCAGTGCAAGGCAATCGACAACTAACCCCACGACGCTATCTCTACAGTCGCTTTTCAGACTAGTTGTGCTTTAAATAGCAAGCCTGCATCAGCATGCATCTGCCTCAGAAGCTGTTACTATTTCTGCTTTTTGTTATGGTTATTATTTGTTGCTTGTGAAGGCACCAAATGTCTGTAAGGCAGTTCAGTAGGGCAGTAACATTCACGGAGAGTGAAATATATGGTAGTGCAGGGGCCAGTGTAAGTCCTGTGCACTGCTTCACAGCACCTGCCCCAAAGTGAATTTCACCCTTGTGCAGGGTTGCCAACTTTCTAATGGCACAAAACCGAACACCTTTGCCCCACCCCATGCCCCGCCCCTTCCCTGAGGCCCTGCCCCGCCTCACCCCTTCTCCAAGGCACCACCCAGTGGTGAGCTGGAGCCGGTTTGCACCGGTTCACTGGAACCAGTTATTAAATTTAGAAGCCGTTTTAGAACCGGTTGTTCCGTGAGGGACAACCGGTTCTAAAAGGGCTTCCAAATTTAACAACCGGCCAAAAGTGGCGCCATAGGCGCCGACTCCATGGGTGCTCCGGGGCTGGAGCACCCAAGGGGAAAATTTAGTGGGTGCAGAGCACCCACCGGCAGCTCCCTGCCCCTCCCCATGCCTGGCCCCAGCCAGCCCCAGCTCACCTCCGCTCCGCCTCCTCCCCTGAACGCGCCGCCCCGCTCTGCTTCTCTGCCCCCGCCCCCAGCTTCCCGCGAATCAGCTGTTCGCACAGAAAGCTGGGGGTGAAGGGGAGGCTGAGAAGCAAGCAGCGGTTTCACGCTCAGGTCCAGGGAGGCGGAGGTGAGCTGGGGCGGGGGGGGGGCACGAGGAGGGCCACCCGTGCCGCAGCAGGTAACCTGGGGGGGGGGGGGGCATGCAGGGGAACTGCTCCCTGCCCCAGCTCACCTCTGCCCCTCTGGGCCTGAGCGCGAAGCTGCCGCTTGCTTCTCAACCTCCCAGGCTTCCTGCGCAAACAGCTGATTCGCAGGAAGCTGGCGGGGGGAGGGTAGAGAAGCAGAGCTGGGCGGCATGTTCAGGGGAGGAGGCGGAGGCGAGGTGAGCTGGGGCCAGGCGCGGGGTGGGGAGCTGCCGGTGGGTGCTCTTTACCCACCAAATTTTCCCCGTGGGTGCTCCAGCCACGGAGCACCGACGGAGTCAGCGCCTAAGGTGCCACTTTTGATGTGATCAGTGGGGGGAGCGACCGCTCCCCCTGTTCCCCCCTAGCTATGCTACCCCGCCCCTAGGAGCCAGAGGGACCTGCCGGATGCTTCCTGGGAGCTGCCCCAGGTAAGCACCGCCGGGACTCCCCACCTCGCCCCCCGGCAGGTCCCTCTGGCTCTTAGGGGTGGGGTGGGCATGTACTACGGTGGCCCACAAGACCCTTCTGCCTGGTTCTGGGGGCAGTCAGGGGACAGGAAAGGTGGGTGGATGGGGCAGGGGTCCCCGGGGGTTGGATGGGGCAGGAGTCCCGGGAGGCAGGGGTGGGCAACGACCCCCTCGTGGGGTGAGGAGGGAACCAGTTGTTAAGATTTTGGCAGCTCATCACTGGCACCACCCCTGCTCACTCCATCTTCCCTCCCTCCATTGCTTGTTCTCCTCCACCCTCTCTCACTTTCACCAGGCTGGGGCAGGGGGTGAGGGATCCAGCTGGGGGTGTAGACTCTGGAGTGGGGTTGGGGATGAGGGGTTTGGGGTGCAGGAGAGGGCTCCGGGCTGGGGCAAAGGGTTGGGTGCTGGGGGATACGAGCTCTGGGCTGGGGCTGTTGGCTCTGGGTGGGGCCAGAAATGAGAGGTTCAGGGTGCTGGAGAGGGCTCCGGACTGGGCCAGGGGATTGGATGCATGGAGGGGAGGACTCCAGCTAGGGGTGCAGGCTCTGGGGTGGGGCTGGGGCTGAAGGGTTTGGGGTATAGGATAGGGCTCCATGCTGGGGCAGAGGGGTTCAGAGTGTGGGAGGGGGTGCAGGCTCCAGCTGCGGATGTGAGTTCTGGGGTGGGGCTGGTGATGAGGAGTTTGGGGTACAGGAGGGGGCTCAGAGTTGGGGCAGGGGTTTGGGGTGCAGGAGGGGGTTTAGGGTGTGGGGTCCTGGCGCCGCTTACCACAGCTCCCAGGAAGCGGCCTCCAGGTTCCTGTAGCCCCTAGGGGCATGGCCGGACTGTGACCAGTGGGAGCTGCGGGGGCAGCGCCTGCGAGCATGAGGGCAGCGTGAGGAGCCTCCCTGGCCGCCCATGTTCCTAGAGGCTGCAAGGACCTGGTGGTCACTTCTGGGAGTCGCGTGGAGCTGGGCAGACAGGGAGCCTGCCTTAGCCCTGAGCCCCTGCTGCGCCGCTGACTGGACTTTTAACAGGCCAGTCGGTGGTGCCAACCAGAGCCGACAGGATCCCTTTTCGACTGGGCATTCCAGCCAAAAACTGGATGCCTGGCAACCCTACTCATGTATTGAATAGCAACTGTAGTTTCGGCTAGAACCTTTTCCTGTCATGCCCCCCCTCTCCCCTCTGCCCCGATTACCAGTAATGAAATCTGCCCATCCCCTTTCAATTACTGCACAGTTGGCTCAGCAGAGGAGTTTGAGCTGAAGGTGGAGCTGGGGGAGGAGCTGGGGCTAGGGGCGCAGGTGGCATGATGGCAGAGAGAGGAAATAAAGGTAGAGCTAGCCTGGGGGCAGAGCAGAAGGCAGAGTGGAGCTGTAGCTGGGATGGAGCTGGGCTGGGTGGTGCTCCCTCCCTGCCTCCCACAGGGGTTGGCCGGACCCCACTGCTGACCCCTGGAATGTTCTTCCATGTCCCACAGTTTGGGGACTACTGTGCTAGATAGTCTCTGGTATTTTATCCTGTTAATATTCAGTCTTCAAGTCAAAAAGTAACCATCAGTCAAGTTCAGGAAGAAATCCTCTCTCACCTCTAGGTGCATTTTAATTCATTTAGACTTATTTGGAAGAGTCTGCATTGACCAGTGTCAGAGTCAAGACACCAGACTAGCTGTTCCAGTAGGGCAGCTCTCGTTGTCCTGCTACCCACAGCATTGTGGGATTTTTGCACAACTCAAGGCAACTGTAATGAGCTGACAAATAAAAATTGGGTAAATGGGGAACAGTAAAAACTCTCACCCCAAAAATGCAAAATGGCGCTCAAAGCTGATAGAGAGGAACTTGCAGCTGCTTTCTCCAGTTTCTATTTTGAAATGACCTTCCCTTTTCCCCTTTCATGGAAAGCGCTTCCAGTTTCCAAGGTGGTCAGGACAGCATGATGGGAACTGACCTGACATTCCTGAAAGAGATACAAGACCTTGCAAAAGGGATTTCAGAGACCTCTGAGAAAGCTATTGCTTTACAAAAGCTGTGGGAGGAAGAATCAAAGTTCTCAGGTAAGTCATCCTCTTTTAGTAATTGGCTGATGTGCTTACCTGGCACTGAGTGAAAGCGACTGAAAAAGACAATGTTTCCTTTTATCATTAAAAAATCATTGTTTTAGCTAAGAAGTTGATCTATAATTCTTGTCGTTGTCATAACGATTGTTGGGGGTTTGCTTTGTTATTTTATAGAGCCCAGAATTGTGCTAGCTGTGTTCTACAGAGACATGGATGCCTGCCCCCATAAATTTACAATCTAAATATTAGACATGGCAAAATGATTGTGGGAGATAAATAGCAGGGAAGTGGTTGGGGAGGAATATAATGAGTGGGACTGGAAAAAGAAGGTCAGGTTTCAGGAGGAGACCTGGTTTGGTATGACATCTGGCACAAAGGCACAGACTTTGTGGCCTGGCTACTACTGGACAAACACAGGTCTTGCAGTGTGGAACACTGGCCACCCAGCCTGCTCATTAAAGATCTCTCTCCTACAGCTCTGTGTAGGGTTGCCAGTTTTGGTTGGATGCATTCCTGGAGATTTCATCACATGACATAATCTTTAATTCCTGGAGACTCCAGGCCTTACTTATTGCTAATAACATAGGACAAGGACCAGGGTTAGTAATATGATCATGTGGTTACCCTGTCAGGCATGTTTTCAAGAGCACCCTTCTGGCCCACCAGGTGTGCAGAGGCATGGTGTGCACATGGGAGTGACTTGACCTAGCCCCTGTCTCCCCTAGTGCCTATGCTACAGCCTGTGCACGTGCTGCAAACACTGAAACATTCAGCCACTGGCGTGAGTAAGGGATGGTACAGAACCACACCAGTCTATGGGGAGCTTAGAAAGGGGTTGCATACTGGGGAGAGCGGGCCTGTCTGTCTTGCTCTAAAGAAGCAGTAATGACTTCCAAATGCACCCCTCCTGTACACACAAAGCAACCTCGCAGAGTAGTTGTCCTGTCAGATCTACCAGAAGCACCCTCCATTACTCCCACTCATCTGCATTTCAGCACACTTCACTACGCCCACTCTGCTGCCTTTCCTCTGAAATAGGATGACATTTAACCTCTTATATCGGGTAGAACACCCAGCACTCTTTTGGTAACCCTGTCTAAGCAGAATAGAGTGGTCAGTAGTGCCTGGGACCATATTGCTCTCCTACAGTTTACATGATAATTTTGCCTTACCAGTGAAAATCATCCCTGGTAAGTAATTTTATTAAAATTGGCTATGTAATGATACCTGGAAATATTAGGAAGTACAAAAGATGATCAGATCACCAGTTCTTTGGTGCACTGCTAGTTTTATGGCCTTTTCCTTTCAACAAAATGCATTTTATTAAGTGTTCATTCGCTGT
Organism: Natator depressus; assembly: GCF_965152275.1. Lineage (NCBI taxonomy): Eukaryota > Metazoa > Chordata > Testudines > Cheloniidae > Natator > Natator depressus. The sequence goes on along the minus strand of NC_134235.1, from coordinate 163,860,389 downwards.
ATTTAGTAGTGATGCTTCTGTTGTGAAGAATAACGCAGCTCTTTGAAAAGGAAAACTTTTTATTTTTACAGGGTCCACCAACAGTTCCATTTTCTTAACCGTAAGTAATTTTTTTTGTGTGTGGAAAGTTACAATTTTAGACTTAGCAATAATTGATAGATTTTCTTTTTCTTTTTCAAGTTTTAGTAAAGCATATTGTAGAAAGTGGAGTGCTGCTGAGGGCACAGTGATGCAGGGACCTAATGTAGAGGGTCACGGATTGCTACATCACTGGTTTGAATCCAATCTGCATTATTAGTGGCTAAAAGCCTTTATTGTGTGAAGTATGTTTGTTGATTATCTGGAGATTTTAAAAAGTGCATTAGGCCACTCTCTGAACATGTGTACAAAAATGTATAAAAGCATAATACAAAACACCTAAAAAGACTCATCTTTATGTATTGAGAATTGTTGATTATTTTTACAGCATCTAAAAGGTGGTAGGCACTTCACAGTGAAAGAGGTTGTTGCTGCCTAGAAGAGATTACACCCTAATTTTAGATGGGATGCAGTGAGGAGGGGTGGACATGGAGTGAAGAAGGACAAGGGTTACACGGTTTAGCTGAAAAATGCCTCCCATGGCCCCTGTGATAGCCTCTGCGAAATGAATTGGCTGTCTGTCCAGTCCCTAGTAGATAAATCACCCACCATCATAACAGTTGGCAGTCTCAACAAAAAAGCCCAAGGCTGAATAGACACAGAATTCAATCTTTAGTGCTGTCAATTCTGCATCCTTCCCAAATCATTACCTTCACTTAATGAATTCTCTCCATAGTTGTTCAGTGACTATTTCTGGCTCTTCATGAAACTGCAAACTCCAGTTTGGAACCTGGGATTGGATGCCGTTTAGTGTACCATTTGTAAACTGCTCTCGAGAGCCTTGATTGAAAGAAGCTGCAGAAATGCAAATTTTTCTTCCTGGTACTGAATTGAAAGTAAAAACAAAAATTGTGTTCATCCCCATTTTACAAAGACAAATGTCAGTGTCATTGAATTTGGCCTTGAAGATTTTACTATTTTTTAAATAAAAAATAGAAAAAAAATACAAAGGCTCCAGTTTCCACTTCAAGCCTTATTCGCGTTGATGAGTATTTATGCAAAGGAGTCCTGTTGAAGTACTCACCAACATGATTTTACATCTAATTCACCAACATGACCCCATAAGCTAGGGGTTAGCATGGCTTGTTTGTTTTACAGAAGCATTTGAAGGTGTGATCCAGCAAAATAGATCTCCCCAGTCAGTCAGTTCAGCAGAAATGAGTCCATCCCCTCAGTCTATTTCTTGTCTGTTTGCATGAAAGGCCTTTCCTGAAGAGGTGTAAAGTGGGGGTGGCATACATAGAGGCTTCACTATAGCACACCTCTTCACCCCTCACGGATGTGCAGTGATGATTCTCTAGACTCTACAGATTTGTTGTGTGATTGTCAAGCTAATCATCTTTCAGATTTCAAAAAGAATCCATCTCCTAGCAGTGGCGTGGCCTGTATACTCATGAGCAGAAGCGGAGGAAAGGGCTCGTTAGGTTTTTTCATAACTCAGTTTTCCCACAAGAGATGCACATGCAGCAGAGTTACAACCACCATGAGTTGAAAAAAGAAGGTTCTCATTCTTATGGTGAATTTCATTAATGCACAATGCCACACCCAAGAAGGGTTTTAAATGGTTAGAAATCCCTGTGTATGGGGGGAGGCAGAGGACAGTTGCTGTTCTCCCACCCCACCCCCAGTGAAATAATTGGGTCACATTTAACACATTTTTCTTAAAAATCAAGATGGACTGGAATGAAACTGAGGGGATGATTTCTGTAGTCGAAAGCTTCCACAACCAACCCTATTTCTGGGACTTTCTGCATTCACTCCCATGGCTGCAGGCAAGCAGCCTTTACAAAGAAGGTGGGATAGGTGCTACAGCTCAGTTTCTGCAGACTGTTAAAAAGTAAGTACTAAAATCTGGGTAATGTATTTGTTCTCCCTATTTGTGCTTTCTTTTATTTCCATGGATTGATGCTTTTATCTAACTCATTGTACTTCCCACTTGCATGATCAATAGCAGGAGAATTCATAGCAAGATATAGATATACAGCAGGATTGTCAGTGTTGGCTTCCCTCTGCTTGCATTGAAGTCAATGGGAGCTTTACAGGTGACTCCAATGGGAGCAGAGTGAGGCCAACACTTGCCCAGAAAAAGGTCCTTGGGCCCAATTGTCACCTGGTCTATTGATTGTATTAATTATACTGATTACTTAAGAATTGCCCAGTAACTCTGAGGTGTGGTAGGTTCTTGTCCCAAGATCAGGCCCAATATGATCAGAATTATTATTCAGTTGGGAACCCCTACACACACACACACATGAAAAACCTTCTGAATTTGTAATAGTTTTATTACACTTATACCTATGCCTTACTTAGTAGATACCTGTACCTATAGGCTGTGCTACTGGAAAGCTTGGGACTCTTTCCTCCTTTTTTTCTGCAGTCCCTGCCTTTTGCTCCAGACCCTTTCACAACTCTACCTTTCCTCCAGGTGCATCTCAGCAGAAAAATCTTTGGGAGGTTGCTGCATGTGAGTGGTGACTGAAACGATCCCTTTGCGTATGAGGGTGTTAGTTTTGTCATGTTTGATGGGATTCTTCTGGATCGAGAGTTATATATTAATGTAAAATCATTACCACTTTTATTAATCCAAGGAGGATCTGAAATACTGAAGCCTTTGAGTCCATTTGATGTTAATCCATTTGGATGCCTATCATTTTAAAACCAGTTTATTTCTTAAGTGCTTTAATATAATGTAGTTCAATTAAACTGGCACTTGGCAATCTGTAGCAATCAGTGTCAGGTAAGTGACTTTATTTCACCGCTTAATCCTCTTCCCATCTGCATAGGAGCATCTTCACTTATGCACTACAATGGCGCAGCTGTGCCGATGCAGCATTTTAAGTGTAGACCTGCCCCATTTCAGTGCCAAGTTGCTTTAAGCAACCCACTCCAGACAAAACTGAAAGCTTCCTTCCACAGATGCCCTCCACGGCTCCTTAACTGGCCAGGTTTACTAGAAATAATCCCTGTTAATTAGAAGAAAAGTCCAGTAGTGGCTTTGGTTTGTGACTGAGTTGTGTAGGTCTTCCCAGACTGATAGATCAGGTCATGGAGGTGTGTGTGCTGCTTTCCTGCTTCTTGCTCTCTGTTCCTGTTCATTTCCTGGTTATTGCTCCCTGAACTCAGTGTTCCAGTGCCTCTGTGTGTGAGTGCGCTCGTGCGTGCATGGCATTGGGTGTGTGTGGCTATTCAGGATGTGCTCTCATGTCTTGTTCAGAAGGTTGCTAACTTAACTGGTTCATGGTTATTTCATGTTTTGACTGACCACCTACCTGCGTGTCTTGCTTCAATTTCCTTGTATTTTGGGATTGCTATCCTGGATGCATCAGAACGTAACAAGATGCTAGGTCTACAGTAGGAACTTACATTGGTATAACTGTGTTGCTCAGAGATGTGGATTTTCCCTGGTGTAGACAGAGCTGTGACAATGGGATGGCTTCTCCCATCAACATAGCTACTGCCTCTTGGGGAGGTGGAGTACCTATGCCAACAGGAGAAGCTCTCCCATCAGCATAGGTAACATCTTCATTATGTACTATGGTGGCACAGCTGCAGCACTGTCAGTGTAGACAAATCCTGTGTGCCGGAGAAATCTCTATCTGCCTCTCTCTTTTTAACGGCAGCAGCACCAGGAGGGAGATGTAGTTGCAACACACTATTTACCTTTATGGGGAAAGTACAGAGGATCTCAAAGTGAGGCAGGGAGACACAATGGCTGGAGGGCACCTGAAACTTGATGCAAAGTAGCAATTTCAGGAATTTATTTGGGAAAATGATCAATTCATGGATTGTAAGGTCAGAAGGGACCTTTAGATCATCTTGTTTGACCTCCTGTATAAAACAGGCCATAGAATTTTACCCAGTTGCTCTAGTATTGAACCGACTGAGGTATGACACCATCCGGCATATTCTAGTCATTTCGGTGAATCTGCAGCATGCATGGGACCCACACCACATGTGCTTAGAATGGGAAATTGAAAATCTCTGCACTGACTCTGCCACTCCTACTTAGGGCTTTCCTTTGCCTTGTTAAAAAGCACCAAACTTGTAGGTTGTTTGTTTGCAACTGGGAAGATAATATTGTGTCTCACTTATTTAGAATAAGTGACAGGCATGGTGGTGCTCAATGTTTATATTCTTTGTAGCCTGCTTGAGCAGGGCTCATCACAGTCTCTACGCATTGGCATGTGCATGGGTGAACTGCTTGTGGTAAGCTAATTTTTTTTTGCAATTTCTTGTTGTTTGAAATAGCAAAGTACAGCAACAGCTGATCAAGTTAAAAAAAAAACTGTTGGATTTTCATTTGCATAACAGCCATGGGGTAAAAGAAGCTATCGAAGTGTCAGATAAAATTGGTGTGGATTCTAAAATGTATCATCAAATTAAATTTACAATGATATTAACTTCACAACAGAGCTGGTCTGTTTGAAGAAATTTAGAAAATAAACTAAATGATTTTGTTATATGCAGTGTCATTATAGCCATGTTGGTCCCAGGATATTAGAGACAAAAGGTGGGTGAGGTGTAATATCTTTTATTCAACCAACTTCTGTTGGTGAGAGAGACAAGTTTTTCTCTAGACAGCTCATGAATTTTAGTGTCTGGCAAAGTTATGAATTTAGGTGCTCGGGCTCATCTTTTGGAGGTGTTGTGCAGGTTTTGCAAGACAATGGACAACCCTCAGATATCCACCCCAGACATGTCACCAAACTCATCCATTTCAGGGTTTTCTAGAATATTCTTTTTTTAGAAAACTTTGTCAGGCAAAACATTTCACTAGAAACGTCATTCGACGAAACCCCATTTTTTGACAAAAAAGTTGTTAAAAAGTTTCATCCAGCTCTACTTCACAATCCTTCTGCTGCCCTCTCCAAAGAGCGCGCACAATGTTGCCATGCTTTGACAAGTGCTTGATTTTTCATTTTTGCTTTCAGTTCCTTAGCATCCTTAGAAGATTTAGATGCAGTTCTATCAAACCAAAGTTTCTACAAAACAGTGAAAATAGGACTGAATATAACCATCACAGCACTGCGCTTCTTGCAAGACTGGAGCCTTGAAGGTAATTGAAGGCTGTGTGTGTGTGTGTGTGTGTGTGTGTGTGGCGGGGGAGGGGGATGTTGGGGTTCTGTCTTTCTTTCTTTAAAAGTTGCTGCATGAATTACAGGCATGTCAGGATGGAGCCAAAATGTTTTTGTAGGCAGCTGGCTGAGCTCCTGTTGAGCTGATAATTAAATACTGTTGAGATTTGCATTGTATTGTTGTGCGTTGGGGCACCTAGAGCCTTGGATAGGCATAATTTTAATTGTCTGTTAAATTACAAAAATATGCTTATCGCGCAGCCTGGGAAACCTTTCTTAAGTTTGACATAACACAGTGCAGTCCCAATAGATCACCTTGAGAATAATCTCCTTTTACTCATGGTGATTCTTTGGAGAGGGTGTTTCACAATGAGTTAGTTCAGTTTCCTTCGGTTATGAAAAGAACTGGATTCAAGTTTTGGCCCAGTTGCAAGTGAAAATTAACGTGGTTATCTTACCTTAGTCTTCCTTTGTCTCCTATTGTAAATGCCAGTCTTTGCTCAAGGGCTGAATCCCATCTGCTGCACAGGTGAATGGACTGAGTTTGAGGGAGAAGGAGTCATTGGGAGGCTTCCCCTTGTGCATCCAGCCAGGCAGGATCCTGCCAAGGGTTTAAGAGCATGCTGTACACCAAGGGGTGTAGTCTGTTGTTCAGGAGCCATGTCCGGACTCTCCCTCTTGCAGCCATCCAGGCCCCATTCAGGAAAAAAGTGTGCTGAAGTCCTATTGAAGTCAATGAAGTCTCATGGGACTTGAGTGCAAATTTAAACGCTCACTCAAGTGCTTTTCTGAACCATGGCCCTTGTACAGCCAACAGCAAGCACTAGGCAAGGCAGGTACACTTCAGCTGAGCAGTAAGCAGAGCATTGTTCTGACCCATCCTTCGCTATCTTGCCTGCAAATGCAGCTTGGTGTTTGTGCCAGCTGAATGGCTGACACCACTCCGTTCCTCTTCCACTTATGGCTCCCCAGGATAAAGTCAGGATTATGATTAATTGGCGGAGCAGTATGGGGACAGAGGTGGTATTTGCTCGCACTGGATGAAATGGCCCCTTCTGTGTAGAAGAGCAGCCCAAGGCCTGTTTGACTCTTAAATCCCATATAAGCCCTCAAAATAAGGACTAAGAGGTACTTAGGTTGCCTGCTGGCCCCCTACACAGGATTGAATTTCATTTAGTGGGACAGACTGAAATCTGTGCCCTAAACTCCCTCACAAGCAAACCAACCCCTCCTCCCACCCACCCCAGATAAACCCAGAAAGTAAGTCCCTGGGGGCTTCAGACAGGTGGATGGAAGTGTTAGGGTGTATTAAAAAAAAGGTGGCCTGTATAGTAAATATTGTGTGCAGAATAAGGTTTTAATCAACTGTATGAATATCTCTTACAGATGAGAGAAATTATGACTCAGGCCTGGTCTACACTAGAAAATTAAGTCAATTTAACTGTTGGTCACAGGTGTGAAAAATCCACATTTCTGAGTGTAAAGTCAACCTAAATCCCCATATGGACAGCAGAAGGTCGACTTAGCTTCCGTCGAGCTAGCTACCGCCTCTCAGGGAGGTGGATTACCTACCCTGATGGGAGAATCCCTCCTGTTGGAATAGGGAGCATCTACACTGAAGGACTAGAGCTGCCGTGGCACAACAGCGCCACTCTAGAATTTTAAGGCCTAAATCAGGATTTTAGAAGCTAGAATGTTATAGACAATCTGAAACCCTAGAGTACAGAAGTTGCATCTTCATTCAAACCTATTAGCACGTCCATTTACCCCTCGGTGATCATTCATTCCAGCGCAGTTGCACACAATTCAATACTGCATGCCAAATTAAAGACACTAATTCAGATAAATGGGATGCTGCAGGGTCTGTTGGCACTTGCTGCATCGGGGGCATCCTATCATCTGCTCTGCTGTTTACATCTGTTTTCTCCATGATATGTCACATTTCAGTATTTAATTTATCACTCTTAGGCTTGCTTTGGTATGAGATGCTGACTTCCACATCTGGTTTCATGCCACTGGTAGGCTAATCTGAGAGAGTTACGTGGGAGATGTGGCAATGTGGTTATTAAACTACTCAAAGAAAAGGGGACAAGGCAGTTTCTATAAACTATCCATCTAGCTGCTTTTTGAATACTGGAGTGACAGGTGCCAGAAATAAGATAAGAATAGATTACACAGAAGAATAAATTCTTGAAATGTGGTTAACTGTGCGTTTTGTGATTTCATTCACTAGTTAGTGTTAAGGACTTATTGTTGAATTATGGTCATTAACCAGTTTAATCCTCCTTTTCAATAGATGGCACTGCCAAATCCTAGTGTACAATAGGGAACTCATTAAATGTAGCAACAGTATCAAGCAAAACGAAGGACATTGTTCCCTTTCAACTGAAATAATATTGAGAAGACAGGAATGGAAAAGTAGAAAGAATCTAAATGCAAGTGTTGTCCTACAGAGTAGATTAGGATGTATGTAGATTTGAAGGCTACAGAAAATTTAGCTCTTTGGAAATGTTTTGTTGAGATTGTGTAAACAGTGCCTCACCCTATCATACCTCTCAATCTGGTTAGATCCAGATAGTGTGACAGACTCGGTCTGAAGGTGACACAAAATATTAATTAGGCAAGAAGCTTAAAATGCTGTGGGCTTCATCTTGTTAGTGTAAAGAACTTTCTGTAACCCCAGTTTCATGATTCTGTGGTTCCAAGTAAATAACATTGAATTAGAAAATAGAGGAGATGCTAATTTTGGTCTGGAACCTAGATAACTTTGAGACTAAAATTAATCCTGTCACTGAAATGACGGCCATTTGAAAAATATTTGCTCCAGATTTAGATCCTGCAGCCTTTTATACACCTCATGTGTATACATGGAATTTCCTAAGAAGTGAAGTGTCGTTTTGTGTGTGCAAGGCCTGTGACATTTCCAACCTCCACGGTGGTGAAAGAATGTTGATGACTGCACTCGTAGTCTTCCATTATTAACTCAGTAAATGGTGGTGGTGGTTGGGGGAGGGGGGGCGGAAATCAGGTATTTTGGCTCAAAGATCATTGGCCGTAAACCAGTGTGTTCAAAAGCATACAATGGGTCTCTGTTTCTTTCTTATCTGAAGTAGAACCTATGAGCAAATTTATGGTAAACTTGAACACTTACTTTAGGCTGAAATGTTCAAAAGCACTCACTGTTGGCGTAACTCTGCTCCTACTGAAGTCACCATGACTTCACTGAAAGCAGAGTTAGGCCAATGTTGAATACTTTTGAAAATCTGAGCCTTGTTTTTTTGATTCTTATAATAAAAAGCAGTTTCCATCCGAAAGCATGAAGTACTCACAATAGTTAACCATTAGTTTAAGAATATAAGAACAGCCATACTGGGTCAGACCAAAGGACCATCTAGCCCAGTATCCTCTCTTCCAACAGAGGCCAATGCCAGGTGCCCCAGAGAGAATGAACAGAACAGGCAATCATCAAGTGATCCATCCCCCGTCACCCATTCCCAGCTTCTGGCAAACGGAGGCTAGGGACACCATCCCTGTCCATCTTGGCTAATAGCCATTGATGGACCTATGCTCCATGAACTTATCTCGTTCTTTTTAGAACCCTGTTACAGTCTTGACCTTCGCAACATTCTCTGGCAAGGAATTCCACAAATTGACTGTGCGTTGTGTGAAAAAATACTTCCTTTTGTTTGTTTTAAACCTGCAGCCTATTAATTTATTTTGGTGACCCCTAGCTCTTGTGTTATGAGAAGTAGTAAATACCACTTCCTTATTTACTTTCTACACACCGGTCATGATTTTATAGACCTCAATCATATCCCCCCTTAGTCGTCTCTTTTCCAAGCTGAAAAGTCCCAATCTTGTTAATCTCGTCTCATATGGCAGCCGTTCCATATCCCTAATCATTTTTGTTGCCCTTTTCTGAACCTTTTCCAATTCCAATATATCTTTTTTGAGATGGGGCAGCCACATCTGCGTGCAGTATTCAAGATGTGGGTGTACCACGGATTTATATAGAGGCAATATGATATTTTTGGTCTTATTATTTATCCCTTTCTTAATGATTCCCAATATTCTGGTCACTTTTTTGACAGCTGCTGCACATAGAGTGGATGTTTTCAGAGAACTACCCACAATTACTCCAGGATCTCTTTCTTGAATGGTAACAGCCAATTTAGACCCCATCATTTTGTATATATAGTTGGGATTCTGTGCAATTGGGATATATATATATATATATATATATATATATATATATATATATATATATATATATATATATAAATATAATATAGTTGGGATTCTGTCCAATGTGCATTACTTTGCATTTATCAACATTGAATTTCATCTGCCATTGTGTTGCCCAGTCACCCAGTTTTGAGAGTTCCCTTTGTAGCTCTTTGCAGTCTACCTGGGACTTAACTATCTTGAGTAATTTTGTATCATCTGCAAATTTTGCCACCTCACTGTTTACCCCTTTTTCAAGATTATGTATGAATATATTGAATAGGACTGGGACAAGTACAGATGCCTGGGGGACACTATTATTTACCTCTCTCCATTCTGAAAAGTGACCATTTATTCCTACCCTTTGTTTCTTATATTTTAACCAGTTACCAATCCATGAGAGGACCTACCCTCTTATCCCATGACAGCTTACTTTGCTTAAGAGCCTTTGGTGAGGGACTTTGTCAAAGACTTTCTGAAAATCTAAGTACACTATATCCACTGGATCCCCTTTGTCCACATGCTTGTTGACCCCCTAAAGAATTCTAGTAGATTGGTGAGGCATGATTTCCCTTTATAAAAAACATGTTGACTCTTCCCCAACAAATTATGTTCATCTTTGTGACAATTTTGTTCTTTACTGTAGTTTAAACCAGTTTGCCCAGTACTGAAGTCAAGCTTACTGTCCTGTAATTGCTGGGATCGCCCCTGGGGCCCTTTTTAAAAATTGGCATCACATTAACTCTCCTCCAGTCATTTGGTACAGAAGCTGATTTAAATGATATTGTCCTTGAGTGCTTTTCTAGCATCTCGATCGTCCAGTGGCCCCACTGGTTGTTTAGTAGGCTTCCTGCTTCTGATGCACTTAATATTTTTTTTTTTTGCTATTACTTTTTGAATCTTTGGCTAGCTATTTTTCAAGTTCTTTTTTGGCCTTCCTAATTATATTTTTACGTTTCATTTGCCAGAGTTTATGCTCGTTTCTATTTTCCTCACTAGTATTTAACTTCCACTTTTTAAAGGATGCCTTTTTGCCTGTCACTGCTTCTCTTACTTTGTTGTTTAGCCACCGTGGCACTTTTTGGTTCTCTTACTATGTTTTTTAGTTTGGGATATACATTTAAGTTGAGCATCTATTATGGTGTCTTAAAAAAGTTTCCATGTAGCTTGCAGGGATTTCATTTTTGGTGCTGTACTTTTTAATTTCTGTTTAACTAATGTCCTCATTTTTGTGTAGTCCCTCTTTCTGAAATTAAATGCTACAGTGTTGGGCTGCTGTGGTGTTTTCCCTGCCACAGGGATGTTAAATTTAATTATGGTCACTATTACCAAGTGGTCCATCTATATTCACCTCTAGGACTAAATCAAGATTGCCTCTCCTCTTGTGGGTTCCAGCACTAGCTGCTCCAAGAGGCAGTCATTTAAGGTGTTAAGGAACTTTATCTCTGCATCCCGTTCTGAGGTGACAGGTACCCAGTCAATACGGGGATAGTTGAAATCTCCCATTATTATTGAGTTTTTTATTTTAATAGCCTCTCTAATCTCCCTGAGCATTTCACAGTCACTATCACCATCTGGTCAGGTGGTCAGTAATATATCCCTACTGCTATATTCTTATTATTAGAGCATGGAATTACTATCCATAGAGATTCGATGGTACAGTTTGGTTCTTTTAAGATTATTACTTCATTTTATTCTACACTTTCTTTCACATATAGTGCCACTCCCCCACCAGCTCGACCTGTTCTGTCCTTCCAATATATTTTGTACCCTGGTATTACTGTGTCCCATTGATTATCCTCAGTCCACCAAGTTTCTGTGATGCCTATTATATCAATACCCTCATTTAAAATGAGGGACTATAGTTCACCCATCTTATTATTTAGACTTCTAGCATTGATATATAAGCACTTCAAAAATTTGTCACTTTTTTAGCTGTCTGCTATTACATGATGTAATTGAATGAGACTTTTTTTCCTTTGACTGTTTCTCATCAGATCCTACTTGTATTTTATCATATTTCATCCTCTTCTCCTTCCTAGGACATAGAGAATCTCCATTAATAGATCCTCCCCTAAGGGATGTCACTGTCCAAACCATGTGCTCCTCCACACCTGTCGGCTTCCCCCCAGCCCTTAGTTTAAAAACTGCTCTATAACCTTTTTAATTTTACGGGCCTGCAATCTGGTTCCATTTTGGTTTAGGTGGAGCCCATCCTTCGTGAATAGGCTCCCCCTTCCCAAATGTGTCTCCAGTACCTAATATATCTGAACCCCTCCTCCATACACCATCGTCTCCTCTACCCATTGAGACCCTATTTAAGTCTCAGGATGGGTGAAAATTTGTGAATAGTTCAAAAATCTGAAGGCTTTGGCATTCTGGAGGACCGGTATTGAATCAGGAATACTATCCCTATTCCTTCTTGAATAATGTAAAAGCTCTTCACTGTGTACTTTTATTATTTGGGATGTATCTTCTAATATTGAATTAATTTGGTAAAATTGGTATTGGCTCCTAATACAATAGACCAAAATTCAATCAATGTACTATTTGCTTTATTCTGTTAGATTAACTCCACTCACCAGGCTTCTAGTGAAATTGTGCATATTGACTATATGTGTCTGTCTCCCATGCACACGCTCCCATGTTAGGGTCTCTCTCATAAAAAGGTGACAGTGTCACTTATGGACCCTATCAGAGATCGGTCACTAGAAAGGTAAATTCAGAAAACGTAGGAAATGTATCACATAAATTAATCTTTTCTTATAGGCTCTCTGTACAACCTGACCTTTTGGGATATTGTGTGGGATCCACGTGCAGTCAAAGAGGAACTTGAATCCAGATTTGGTTTCGATGATCTTCATATTGAAAAACTCTTGAACTATACGGCAGAGTTAAATAAGGTAAACTTCTAAAAATGTCAATGTTCCTTTTTTGTTTTGTTTTGTTTCCTTTGTAACTCATGAGAGCTTTTCATCCCTTGGAGACGCTAAAGCAACGTCTTTCAGAAGTAGCTATTTAGCAGGCATTGCCATTGCATAAAAGACAGCATAATCTCATATTGGGTGAATGACACCTGCCCAGCCTCCGTCCACAGACTTGAATGAAAGCATTGCAGGTTTTGTTCAGCCAATATTTGCATCATGATACATGATGAGCTTCTTGAAGAACATCAATCATCGCTTGAAGCAATTTATAATGGAGTGAGAGAATGTTTTATTTAGATGAAAACAGGGTACAGATGGGAAAGAACATTTCAGATAAGCACTATCTTCTCTTTCTTTGCATCCTCCACAAGGGGCCGTAGCTTAAAGGGATACAGGCAACTTGAGATCTAACGTGGGTACGGCACTACAGCAGGGAGGGTGCTTTCCAGTGCAAATAGACAGAGAGCTCTAGCTCTGACCAAGCTAGCAAGCTAAAAATTGCAGTGTGGCTGAAACAGCACCAGAGGCAGGTTGGGCTAGTTACCTGAGTACGTACCCGGGGCTCAGGCAGGATTGCACTTGGGCAGCTAGTCCGGGCTGCTGTCTGAGCCACCATATCCACACTGCATTTTCAGTGTGCTAGCTTGAGCAGAGCTAGCCCATGTCTGTCTACCTGCTCTGGGAAGCACCCTCCAGCTGCAATGTCGACATGCCAATGCATGATATTAAAAAGATGGGTTTTTGAAATAATATGCAGAACAAAATGAAAGGAGGGGGAAAAAGAACCAAAATAGCAGTTTTCCGTTTGCCCAACATTGTCTTTGAAGTGCCAGTTAAGTAAATATATGTTACAATGAGACAATGATGGAAATTCATGCAGCAGCCACAAGATTGCAAATTGTCTCATCTCAGCTCCCATCAAAATAAATGCAATTAGCTTCAGCAGGCACTTGTGCAAATGGAGCTGTTTAAAGGCCTGTTTGCTTTAAAAAAATGGTTTCTCTGCCAGGCTCTGTTCACCCAATATGAGGGTGATAGGGGCTCTGCCATCTTTCTTGTAACCCTTCCCAGAGGGGCCTTCAGAAATGATATTTCTGCCTTAATCCCCCCATGTGTTAAAACTGAATCTCCATGTTTAAAGAAGAGAGCCCGTGGCTGTGAATCGTTCCATGCAAAGATGACAACCTCTCTAATAATGTTAGTCGGGAGAAAATAGTCAAGAATTAAACATTGTAATGATTCATGAATGCCTAAAAGGACAAATAAAAAAATATCCTGGTATATTTATAAGTTCTGGGCAAACAGTTGAGTCCGAACTTGCTTTGTATTGGCTGCTTCTCTGAACTGAACCCCAAATGCTGCTATTTTAGAAAAGGTTCTGTCAAACTTTCTGGAGTGACTCATGAACATGGATGCTAAGCTCGGGGCAGACTGGCCACAAACCAGGGCAGAAACCTCAAATTGGATGTGTGTTCTAGAATTAGATTTCACCAACCAAGTATCAAGTGTGAACTCAGGCACTGTAACAGCCTGAACATGGAGTCATAGATGATCCTCTTGAGTACTCGGGTCTATTTTCCCATCCAAGCAAGCCTGCTTTTCTCTGGCACCAAAAATCACAATCTTCAGATCACCCCAAAGGACCAGTCACTTACTACAAGTCAGGTGTACCTCAGATCTCCAACCAAAGACTGTGCTTGGTGCCAATCCTGTAATTAATTAACTAAAGATTTATTAAGTAGGAAAAAGAAATGAGTTATTTACAAGGTTCAAGCAGGTAAATATAAGACACGCAAATGAAATACAGTCTTAGGTTCCAAAAGATGACAGTAGCTATAATATGTAAGCTTTGTATGTCCCTGAGGGCTAACCAAAGCTAAACAGCTGGGGACCTCTTACTTATGCTCAGAAATCTTTACCCCTCAAACGTTCAAGCAGATTAGGGATAACAATTTCTCCTTAACAGGGATTTTTATTCCCTTACCCCAGCGTTCAAGCTGTGATGGAACAGTGGCTTCTGCACATACCCTCTTCAAGCGTGTGGGGGAAGCAATCAACAAAGTCTTTTGTCCATTGATGTTCTACAATGACTTGACTGGTGTCTATAGGCCTTCTTTTGTTGGGGAGTAGATGACACCTTTCGTGTAGAGCCATGCAAATCCACGGGTATCCATTTATATCCATGGACCATTTGTGCGGATAGCAGCGTGGATGCAGATACAAATTTTGTGTCCGTGCATGGCTCTGATGGTGGGAGGTCTGGGGGGCAGGGCCAGGGCTTGCTGGGGCCCCCCACCCAGAGCGTCGTGGCTCCCCACAGCTGCCCGTACACTCTTACCGTGGCCGGGCTGTGGCTCCGAGGCATGCCGCCACCAGAGCCAGATCGGGCACAGGTGTGGGGATTCTGGGTCCCTTCACCTGTCCTGGACAGAGGGTCTGGGGGACAGGAACTGCTTCCCCCTCCCCACCCAGGGCAGGTGGAGGGACCCAGGCTCTCTCTAGCTGCCCACGTGGCTCCCCCGGACTGGGCTCTGATGGGGGAGGGGGAGAGTACCTTGGAGCCTCAGCCTGGCCCCCGGTGTAGAGCCCTGAAAATCTTCGGATATCTGGAGGGGTTTACAGTCTTAGCAAACCTTTTTATAGTTACAGAACAAACTCTTAAACATTACCTTATTACATGGGATGCAGATATTATAAGTAAGATTAATACTCTCATCTCATAAAGTTTAAACACATTCTTATAACTCTAATATCTATTGTAATAGACATGCAAGTCATACTGGTTTCCAGCTGTGCATTTGTCTGTGCTCAGTGAGGCCCAGTGGCCTTGGCATGAACTGGCACCTGGTCTGCCAGCGTCACAGTGCAAACTCACCATATTGTGATGTTGGCCCAGAACAGAGCTCTGTTACTCCAGTTCTGAAGAGAAGGGAAGGGTTCAGGTTTGGTTCCTCTAAACTTTCAGATTAAATCCTGAATTTGAAGTTCTCTGCATTCACCAATCATTAATATTCATGCACTTTGGACTCCAATTTCTCTGTTTTCAGAAGAAATGCAAATACATTGCCTTCCAGTTAATTCAATTGCTAATTTAGTTGATCATCTATTTAATGTGATGAAAACTTCAGGGACCAAATAATTGTAATTAAAATAACACTTCCTCCCTTCACTGGTATAAATTTTGATTGCTTTAGGCAGGTATTGTTTAGTAGTTTAATCTAGAAGGTTGCCACTTAATTAAGGAAGGTTAAAATCTTGAATCAAAGAGAAGAAAATGAGTCCAAAGATGCGCAACAATAAAGGTTGACTGATTAAAGTTATGTTAGATAGACATTGTCAATGTTATAAATGCTACCATGTACAATATGCTCCCTGGTAGATCTTCTGCTTATTTCAGGCCCAGTAATAAGAACAGTTTTGATTGCAAGAAGAGGAAATCTTTTTTTTTTAATAAATGAACCCCAGTGAAGTGGGGTCTGCACAGTTTCTGTTCTACTGGCAAACCAGTAAACTGTTGACGAGCAGAGCCCTGTTCAGATACAAAATTTATATCCAGGGATATAAATCCGATATCAGTGGAGCTGCAGGGCTCTACCAGGAACCACAGCAGCGAAAGCAGCAGCATGTCGGGCCACTGCTTGCAGGAGCCACTGCCCTGGCTGGGCAGTTCCTCCGGCGTGACGGTACCGCGCCCCCAGTCCTGCCCCCAGCCTCGCCACTGATGCGGGCACCAAGGTCACTGGCCGCTGTTCCGGGTCGCACTAGCATGTGCAAGTTTAGGCACTTTGGTGAACTGTAGCTATTATATCTGCACTGCTTTGATATGTCATAGCTTTTGGAAAAGCCTAGTTATAGTAAACCCTTTTAAAAATCTGTTTACAGAAAAACTCCCATTTTCGCCCTTTGTTGTGTATGACCTCTCCCTGTTGTGAGTGGTTAACTTGATGGAGGATGTTTTCCTCTTTTCTTGTCTCATTTCTTCTGTCAGTGCAAAAAGCACTCTTTGGGCAGGGCAAACAGCTCTTATAAAACTCATTTACCCCCTTAACATATTAAAATCAAATACAAATGTGACAAATTAGCAAAGATGGGGTCCATCTATGGCATTTTTTTTGTTATTTAGTTAAAATGATTTCAGACATTTGTGTTTTTTTTTAATGTAGTGTCCTTTTTCATATTACTCACCCAATCCTCGCCTGACTAAATTCTAGTAATCTAGTCATTCATCTCAATGGGACTATTCACATGAGAGAAAATAGTGGAAAAGAAAAGTGTCCCTAATTCTGAAAAAAAAGTCCAATTTTAAGATAAAAAAAATTTCAGGCCAAAAAGGATCAGTGTGATCATGTGTGACCTGTCTAGCCACACCAGATTGTACCTAGTAATTCCTGCTTCAAATCTGTCTCGTGGTTGGGCTAGAATATGTTGGTACTCTTCAGAAACTTCTTAAGTGCTGCTTTCCAGGCAGAGTTTGAAACCAATTTCAAAGGAGCTTGGCACACACAGCTTCTATGTAGGTAGCTAAAGAAGTGGCCAGATTATCAAAAACTTGGCTCTGAGTTCTTGGAAGGGTTTTGTCACTGAGGATCAGCATGATCTAGCGAACTGAACATGGGACTATCGCCCAAGAGCCCCTGAGTTCTAATCCCAGCTATACTGGTTTGCTGTGTGACCAAAAAGTCCCTTGACTTTTCTGTGTCTCAGATTAGCCATCTACAAAACTGGAATAATCTCTACATACTTTACACTTATGATACTAGGAATCTTAAGCCACTGCTGCTACTTAAAGAAATATATAGGATTGTGAATGTCAGTCCCAAACATTCACAGCATCGATGTATGAAGACCTGAATTTTTTGTCTAATGTTCCAACTGGCTTGCCGACAAAACTTTTTGCGGGATCTCCAGTATTACCCTAGTCACAGATGACCAAAATCAGAATTTCAAAAGGCTGATTACAGGATTATTGTTAGGATGAGTTAGTCAGTATTTACAGAGTGATTTGAAATGATATTATTAAGAAATAGAAGAATTTTCCCGGGGAAAATTCCTCTATTTTTTTGTACAGAAGCCAGATTGACTTTCCATGAGGAAAAAGCATGGTGAACATTTGGCAGCCTTCGCAAGCTATGAACTTCTAATATATATAAATTAGTAATCTATCCCAAACAATCCCATCTTCCATCTAATGGCTCGTTTGCCTCCGTAAATTTTGCATCAAAGTAGCTACACTGGCGTAGCTATTCTGGTGCAAAATTCCTGGAGACGTATGCTGCACCAGTGTAAAATGGGGCTTGCACCAGTGTAAAATGGGGCTTGCACCAGTATCATTTATTTGGTTTCAAGCTACACCGATGCAAAAATCCCTAATGAAGAGCAGCCCAGAAATGCACGCAACTGGGTAGTGGCTAATGATTTTTTGGAGTGTTTCCTGTCAAAATGTTCAGAGTACATTTGCAGTGTCTATCGCAGCTCACTAGATGGTGATAACTGGGCTTTGTTCATCCTGAAAGCAGCCCCACAGCTCTGCTTTTTTCTCCAACAAGTAAGATGATATGGGTGATAATACTGAATGGTTCTCTGGTGTGCTCATCTATTTCTTTTGTCACTGCTAGATTCCCACAGAAGGCACACTGGAGCAGTTTGTGTGCTCAGTCCTGTCCAATGTGTCAGAATTTAAAGCTAACAAAGAGGATAAAGAAGGAGGCTGTATCCCTGCATGGCTTGAGGCCAAAGTCTATCTTGTCCATTCTGTCAACAAGATCAAACTCTACATGCAGGTATGCTTTAATAGGACAGCTGATATGGTACATATTTTGCTTATATACTGTTGGTCAATCATTAGCCCTTATTGAGCTAGACAATATTCAAGACCACAGGCTGACTGTATTTTGTTTTTAAAAATGGCATACTGCACAGTTAGCATTAGCCAGTCCTTACAGTGGAAAAATAATGGAAACCCTGTTTCTCCAGCCAGTAGTTAATCAAAACTCCTCATTAACTGAAGCTCAGGCATGAAACCTGACAGCACATAGAGAGTGAGATTCACTTCTGTGTGGAGGGCCAGTAGAAGGACCATGCACCCACACTGGAGTGGTCGCCCTGATTTGCCATACCCAAGGGATGGCTCTGAAAATGGAGAGGAGCTTCCATCCTGTAATAAATGAAAGTTTGTTTCTCCTTTATTGTGCTAGATATTTCAGCAGTGGTTAAGCAGCAGCGAGTCTCAAAAATTCCTTTTTGAACTTGGAAGAAGCATGGCTGATCTTGTATCTCAATATCCAGAGGACAGTGAGGCCTGGAAATTTTTTTCAGGAATAAATATCCTGATCCAACATGTGAATGAGAAATTGGAACCAAACTTTGCAGAAAGACATCATGAATCTCCGGATGTGTAAGTTTATGCATCTCCATTTTCAATATTCATAGGGCTATATTGATTTTACTTCAATGACAAGAATGTCAGCTGTAATAATCAGAGCGTAAAATTTTAGTAAAGCTTTTGCTCTTACACAAACTCCTCTTTGAGCAGTTTATTATTAAAACTAATATTGTAAACAAGCTGTAAAAGAGTATTAATTTGGGCAAAGAGGGTGGAAAAGAAAATGGCTCAGTGAATTTATGCAGAGGTTGACTAAAATAGAAATGTAGGGCTGGAAGGGACCTCGAGGTCATCTAGTCTACTCCCCAATGCTGGATTAAATGTACCTTGACCATCCCTGACAGATGTTTGTCGAATCTCATTACTGTAACTAAGGGTGAAAAAGCTACTGATACTTGAATGATTTTATTTGTGTAACACCATTGGTGTGTCTGTTGCTTTACGGACAACTACCATAAAATTGACAAATCCCTGTCCTAGGGAATTTAGGACCTGATCTTGTAAGCTAAGGGCCAAATCTTGAGAGCTGTCGAGCACCCGCAACTCTCACTGACATTAGGGAGAATTGTGGGTGTTCAGTATTGGACAGTAATAGAAAAGGGTGGTGGAAGGGATATGGGCAAGGAGGTTGGGAGAAGGAGGCCAAAGGGATACAGTGATAGGCTGGAAGAAGATATAGAAGGGATATCCTGGAAAGAAGAGAGGGTTGGAGGACAGGATGAGGAGTACGGTTTCCCATTGGGTGATATCCTTATTCTTCCTGAAGAAATTGGCAAGACCCTGTCAGAGAGCTAAAAGGAGTGGGGTGGTGGAATAGGTTCGAGGAAGGCAAAGTGTCAGAATTGTAAGCATACAATTTAATCCAAAGAGGCGCAGAGCTGTTTAGCAAGAAAGACAGCAGAGCTTAAGAGTTGTTGTGGAAGTCCGCAGAGTCCCAGAACAGACTGGGTGTTCAGATTGGCAAGGGTATCAAAACTGAAGGGAGGGAACGAAGAGTAGAGGGAGATGAATCTAGGATAGGTATATAGGGGGCTGAGACTACAGTGGCATCCAGAACACTGACAGACTGGATACTGTGGAAGGATTGTCTATTAGGTCTGGGGGAGCGAGAGATATGGAAACACATTTTAAAGTTTAGTTTGTTCGTAGAGAGATGTTTTAAACCCGTCATCACCTGGGTAAAAGCCCTCACCATTCATTTCATATTTACTTCAAATCTCTTGGCTGCCAAACTGCTTTCCCTCACTACGGCTGCCATCCGCTTTCGTGTTACCCATCTTCTCTCTCCTGGCTGTGGTCACTTGTGTCCCAGCTTTGCTCTTTCACTTGCTTTCAGCATTGATTTGGACGGAGCTGCATTTGCTGTTGATCAGCCTCATATTAAATATCTGAGTCCTCTGTGTATACACAGGCACCAGCAATTAGTGCAGCGAGACAAGAGAGGAGTGGTAGTTAGCCTGGGTTGCAGGACTGCAGGGTTTACCCCCTGGTGACTCCAGGCACTGAAACTGCTGCCAAATATATGGTGAATCCTCCAGGCCATCACCAAATGACTCTTCCATATTCTGCAAGGTGACCTCACTGGCTGATTACCTGGGTTAACTGAAACCTTTTGTTAGAGAAGGAGAATGTCTCCAGTGGAGCACTCTTTTCATAGCTCCCAGAGGTTCACAGTGAAACCCAACTGGGAAACCTGGAGGAGTCTCTTAGAAGTTCCCTGCTTGGTCACTTGGCATCCGTTAGCGCTGGTTTCTGACGATGGGAATGTAGAGGTGTCTCTGCAGATGGTCCCTCTGTGGCCTCCTGAATGGGAGAGAGATCAGTCTTATGATGAAGGACTTCAAAAAGTGTCAGTCTGTGGCCAGTGTTTATTACCCAAAATACAGTTTTTAAACTGTGTGAGAAAGCCTCTTTTTGTTTTCAGTTTAAATCGATTTTTATAGAAAAAATTCCAAGTTTTACCAAAAGTATTACTCTTTTTTTTCTGATTTTCACCCTACTTTTGTATCATTCAAATATAGACAAAATAACGTGTTTTATTAGGAAAATACAATACATTGCATGAGATAAATGTATTACGGATAATATAGTAGTCTGCGTATATGCAAAGCTGCCTGTTGAAGTAAGTCTATGTATTAGTTTAGAAGATACACACAGTAAACAAACAGGCACTCATTCAAGCTCTAAGTGTGCACATCTGAATGTACAGATAAATCTCATGCCCACCATGCACAGATTTCAAGCTGTTAGCAGATAACAGTTTAAATATTTGACACACTAAAATGTGAAGAAAACAAAAATCTGTATCAGAATACATTTCAGAACACCAGGAAGTATTCAAAAGTTAAAAAAAAAACAAAACAGGAGAAAAGGGTGAAGTTGAATGTACGCGATGCAAATGCTGTGGCCCAATTATTAAATGTAAATATGTATAGGCTAATACATGTAAGTCTGAAACAGTAAACTGTTTATTCAAATGAAAAGTTTTATTGGGGATTAGAGAGAGATTGTTTTCTTAAACTCAGAGGTGGCATTGGGTTTTGAGTTCTGTTTTAGTTCTGCAGCAAACCACATTGTATTCCGTTCATCAAACCATTAATCTACTAAATACTTTTTTTCACATCCTTCTGTCCACCAAAATGAATGCCAATATTTACGCAGAAAAAATAAGGGTTTTTTTGCATCAATTTTCACCTGTTTTTGTTGTTGTAATAAACACCATGAAATTCACGGGAAAAATTAAATAACATAAAACCTGAACATGAAGAGCCCTATATGTGAGGAATTGTTGTGCCCAACATCAGTACCACTATTTGAAGTACTTCGTTAGGAAAGGAATTTTATGTGTCTGTCTGTGTATAGATGAAACCAAATTGTTTAATTTTATTCTCTCATGAAATGGCTTCATTACTCAAAATCAGGGGAGGTCAATAAGCAGGCCGCCAGGCACTTTTGAATGGACGGTGAAATCTTTTTATTTACTTATTATTGTTGTTGCAGTGTGAAAAATGTTTCTCTGTAGTCCAGACCCTGACTATACCTTGACCAAGAAATTTGGACCTTGACAAAGAATAATTGGACTTCCCCTGTTCTAGATTAAGAGAAGGAGGGTAATCTGAGAGAGAGAGAATGGTCCAGTAGTTAGTTTACTGGCCTGACCCTTGAGAGACGTGGATTCAAGTCCCCTATTCCATGCCAGGTTTATTATGTGACCTGGGACAATTTCCTTGGTCCCTTAGTGCCTTAGTTCTCTATCTGTAAAATGGGGCTAATAGTACTTCCCTACCTAATGGAGAGGTTGCGAGGTGCTCAATACAAAGGTAATGGGGACCTGTCACCGGGTCCTGTTGCTGCTTCCCAACTCTAGCATGTGTGGTCATGCCACTCTCAGTCAAGGTTTATTTTTATAACCAAGGTTAACCAACAAACAGAACACACTCTCAACTCAATACCTGGCCCCCAGGCTTTAGGGCCACCACTACTAGGGGTCTTTGGCACTCCAGCTTTGCTCCCCTCCTGGAGCCACAGCTGTGGGGTTGCTTCCTTGAGCTCCTTGTTCCAGGGACCCATGAGTTAGCTCCATTCCAGCATGGCTTTGCTCCCCAGGGCACTGTCTGTTCCCAGCTGAAGAGGAGCAGCCCTTTATAGGCTCAGGTGTAGCCCAGCCTCTTTAACTAGCTGGATTAGGCTCACCTACTCCAGTCCAGGGCATCTTGGCTCAGTCTGCACAGACCAGCTATCCTGTGACAAGGCCATTTAAGAACCTTGAGAGAGACTCATTCTTTTTCTTTCTCTCTTGAACAAAAAGGTAAATTCCAAAAGTGCAAAACTTTTTCTTTTCCTCCCTTAATGTTGCTGAGACTTGTGAGTTTGCTAAAACACCACAGACTGCGTCATTCTGTAGCCTGAACGGATCATGAGGCAAAAGAATTCATTCTGACATTCACCATCTAAAGCTGAGATTAGTTTGAATATTCATGTTAGCATTCCAATGAATCTTCAAGCACTGATTTTGTTTTATTTGGGTGTCTTTAGAGGTGTGGTGAGGGTTGTTTTTTGAGTTGTTACTTTTTAATTTTTATCTCAGAGCCATTATATACTCTCAAACTATAAAGAATCTGAAATTGAACCCACCTGCTGAAAAAAGAAAATGCATGAACTCCAAAGAGTGCACCTAAAAACAGATTTTGCAAAACATTTAAGCACTTCCTGAAGACTCATTGGAAATTAATGATACTGAAGCATGTGCTTAAGTGCTTTGCTGAATTGAGGCCTGAATCTTTAAAATTATACCTAGTAACACATGCAAGTACAAATACCAGCAAACACAAACAGTAATCTTATTCAAACAAGTAGTTCCATAGACTCACGTGCGAGATTATTCATGCACATAAGTGTATGCAGGATCAGGCTCTAAATCTCTTGTTATAATTATGCAAGTTTAAGAATAAAAGGAATAATACTTACCCTGAGATTCTTGAGTAGTGCATGCAACACTGCAAATACTTTCTATTTTAATGTACAAATATTATTTTATATTCTTCCAGTCCAATAGAAGTATCCTATTAGCGATCAGTCACTGGGCTAGTTGAAATCCACCTTGGTGCTTTAGGGATGCCTACAATTCTCAAAACAGACCGCATGCGAACAGATGCTTGCAGCTCTGTAAAGAATTGATTGCTCATTCATTTCAAGAATTCCAAATTCATGGCACAAGCTAAAATACAACCCTGCTAAGTTACCTGTGACAAACAGAGGCTTTAGGGACCTGGTTTCCCCCATCTGTAAAATGGGGGCAATACTGCTTCCCACAGGCAAAATTTAAAAAGATACTATACAGGAGTTAATGTGTCTGCAGCCATAGAAAAGTAGGTAACTAAGTAGTGGTATCCAGATTTTATGGATTGGGGAAACTGAGGCTCAGAAGGCTAAATTTTTCTGAGGGGCGCTATAGTGTTTAGATAAAGCACAAGATGAGGAATGAAGAGAGAGATATTGTAGTTCTGCATCTGACATTGTTGGTGTGTGAACATGGCTAACTTAAATCTGCACCACACTTTCCCTTCTTATAAATTGGATATACTGATATTTACCTACTTACAACTAAATTGTTTAAGTGGCATGTAAAACCATTTGATAGAACTGGGGATAGAACTTGGAAGGTACCAGCCATGCATTCTGTCCCATAATCCCCTTTTGGGGAGCTGCCTCTTGAAGATCCCCATGTGCAGAAGTGTTTCATTTAAAATGCCATGAACACCCATGTAGTAAAATATATCTTGTGGAAAATGCCATCCCCTGAATGTTCTAAAAGGGAGGAAGGATGGCTTTGGGATTAAACCTGCTGTAATGGTAACACCTCGACTCTTTAATAAATGTGAAAAGTAATTTAATCCCATATGACACTTCAGTTAATACATTCCAGAATTATATTTGTGTTTTTTGCAACTGCATCACATTGTTGGCTCATATAAAATTTGTGATCCGCTATAATCCCCAGATCTTTTTCATCAATACTTCTGCCTAACCACTGGTTCCCCCATTTTGTTTGTTGTGCATTTGATTTCCTTTCTAAGTGTAGTACTTTACCCTTGTCTTTATTGAATTTCATCTGATTGATCTCAGACCAAGTCTCCAATGTATCAAGCTTTTTTAAATTCTAATCCTATCCTCCACAGTACAGTACTTGCAACCCCTCCCATCTTGGGGTCATCTGAAAATTGTATTAGCTTACTCTCCATCCTGTTATCCAAGTCATTAGTGAAAATATTGAATAGTGCCTGATCCAGGCCAGAGCCCTGCTGGGCTTCACAAGGTAAGTCCTCCAAGGTTGACAGTGAACCACTGACTTTGAGTACCACTGAGTACTGTCTTTCAAATAGTTGTGCACCCACCTTATAGTAATTTCATTTATATGTCATTTCCCTAGATTTTTGTGGGACTGTGTCCAAAGCCTTACTAAAATCAAGATGTACCACATCTGCAAACACAATACATGATATGAAGATAAATACACTACAAAAATAAGGTCATTCTTCAGTACTGCATCCTTCTTGGTGACACATTGAACTTTCCATTCTATTTTTATCATTCTTTTTGCCAACAGAAACCTGTATCTGGAGAAACTGCAGACTGTGATTCAGAGGTTGCCTCAATGGCCTGTTATGAAGAGACTGCTTCTGGTAGATGGAGCTATAAGGAATGTAATAATCCAAAAATTATATTTCACTAAAGGTAAAGCTGCACTGTAGTTACTTTTCACCAGCTCTCAAATGGCTGCCATGGCATTTATCAATAGCATTCTTCATCTAGGAAAGTATTTAGACTGTGTAATACATTCCACGCTAATATATTTCCAGTGTCTCTAGAGTTTTTCAAACTTCATTCCTCTTAATGATAAAGCACAATATATATGTATGTGTGTGTGTGTGTGTGTGTGTTTATATATGTATATGTATACACACACATTTTCATTCTACAAGTTTAGTAAACAAGTAACTGTATAGCTCTATCAGTAATCTGCTTTCATCCTGATGAACACATGCCTATGTAGTAGGATATGTTCTGTTTTTCAAGGATTAAATTCATGAAGAGGTGAATAATTGTAATTTTATAAAATATGTTGTCTCCTACAAAAGTGGATCTGAACAAGATCTCCAGATCTGAACAACCCTGTACTTGACCGCAATTTTGTGTTTTGATCTGGATCCTAGTCCAAGGTCTGTGGCTGGGTCTCTACCTGTGTAGCTGTACCGAAACCCTGGATATGAACACACATGGGGAGTTTAGATCTGGATTCGGCTCTGACCTTTGTGGCTCAGGCCCATCTCTATTGTTTTATAAGTCTTTTCCCTGTCAGTGGGCTATATCTGATAACTGTGTTTCTTACTGCCTATACCGTGCGAACATTTCAGATTTAGAGTATTTCTTTTATGACTGTAAATAGCTATGTCGGATTTTTTTGTATTTTCAGTGATTCTGCATTAGTCAGTTTTAAGTGCTACATTAATTAATCAACTTTCAGTGTCTTTGAAGTGCAGTTCTAGTCTGAAAAATTATTGTAAAATAGGTATAATTATATTGTCTCAATGACTTCCAAATCACATGTGCTCAGTTTACATATAAAAGTGTTTGTTTGCAAAATCAAGGAAGGCTCCCAGAGTCAAGAGTTTCCTTCTTTTGCACTATTATCAGATATAAAGGTTTTACAGGTCACATTATACCCTCAGTGATAATAGTGGCTATTTCTTCAGATTATAGCATCAGTGATATCTCTATTACTGTTACCATTAGTGGGTTTGTAGCTGATGTAATTGAAATTCAGTACACTGCTCTCTTACTGATGCACAAGAAAAAAGTATAATTCAAGTCAATGTCTTAGCTGTGTTGGCTTTGTGCGGGGAAAAGCCGTGAAAATGTATTTTAGCTACTAAAGACAGGCAACGTGACTCTGAGCGCACAACAGGGAGCAGACCTGGTGAGGAAGAAAATGCTTTCTTTACATAATCGCTTTTCAAAGTAGAAGCACAATTCTAAGAAACGAAATTTAGTTCAGAATCAGGCACTTTATATTTCTAACTTCAGTTACACCACTACCAATCGGGATAACTCCACTGAAGTCAGTGGAGTGAAACCACTGTAAAACTGACGTATTGTAAGCAATATCAGGATTAGGCCCATAAACTAATTTAAAACAATTGCTAATTGGCTTTTGCAAGCTGTGAATAAACATTCTTTAGGGCAGGAACAGTCTTTTTTTGTTTTGTATTCTGCACCCAGCACAATAGGGTCCTTGTCCTTATGACTGGGGTTCCTATGCAATAAAAATAATTACATGTGCTGTGGTAATAAAAATAACCTGTAGTAGTAGTCATAGTCCTGACTTACTTGTGCGCCCCAAACCTCCAAGAAATTCAGGGTCATGCCTGTACTTTTTTTTTTTTTCAGATGCATTAATTTGAAATATTTTAGGCCCGATCCTGATGTAATTGGTGAAGCTGCACCGATACTGATAGAGCTATGTTGATTCTACCGTCTGAGGATTTGGAGAATTAACTTCTTTAAGGTGTAGGAAAGGCTGTTGCTTCTTTGAGAAGAACACGTGTAAGGGCACAGCCCTAAGGTAGTGCTTAGGGACTGACTATTTCATGAAAGCTTGGTGGCTAAATGCCCATCAGTAATACAGCTTCCCCTGTACACAGTACTCATAATCACAGAAGTTGTCATACAGTCCAATGCTCCTCTTGCACCGGTATAAATCACCAGGAACTCTATTTAAGTCAGTGGAGCTCTACCAGTGTAACTCGTGTCAGAGAAGAGAACTGCAGGGAATGGAATCTGAATGCAACTGCTTTCTGTAGCCCACTGCACTGTACAATATGGCCATTCGGGTCCCAGTTCTGGGGGGTACTGGGGTGACTTTGTACAGCTCCAGTAGTATAAAGAGGTCTGGAAGCCAGAGCAGCTGGCCCGAGGAAGATGGCTGAATGTTGGAGGACTCTCATGTAGTACAGATCCAGTGTTTCAGCTAGCATAGAGGCTTGGGAGCTTGGGCATTGCACAAGGTCTCCCAGAGCTCCAGGAGAGCATGGCTATCGTGCCACAGAGGTGCTAGGTACGTGTTCCAGCCAAACAGAGGCAGCAGTGCTGGCTGGATTTACGAGTGGAAGCAGAGCTTTGGACTCATTCCCTCCCAACCTGCTTGGTGTGGATGCTAGTCAAGAGTAGTCCTTGCTTTCTGTGAGTGCAAAGAGTGCAGTTGTATATACACCTCCTGCAAAGGAGGATGGAGAAGGCTCCTTGTGCTTTTCCTATCAATACACATAATCGAGCCCTATATAGGGATATTACACTTACATTATGTTGTGTTTCATGCATATTCCAGAAGGTAGGTTTGTCTCTTTTATAGCACATCAAAGAACTGCACATTCTGAGTCACAGGGATAAATATTCCCTCACCTATGGGGGTGGTGGAATCTTCATCCTTAGAGGTTTTTAAGGCTCAGCTTGACAAAGCCCTGGCTGGGATGATTTAGTTGGTGTTGGTCCTGCTTGGAGCAGGGGATTGTACTAGATGACCTCCTGAGGTCCCTTCCAACCCTGATATTCTATGATTCTATGATTTCCTTTTTCTTGAAAAAATGTATAAATGTCTTACAGAAATTGTACATAACCTGGAAAAAATGACACCCTTTATTAAAAGAGATGGGCTCATGCATCTAGACATTGGAGCACTCTTTTTGGAGTTAAAACAGGCAAGTCATTACTTAATTCATAGTCTTTAAACAATGTGCGTAAAATCTACAGGTTAAAAATGGTTTCTTTTTGTTCCTTGCATAGATCATGCTTGCTAAAATAAGTGGTTCACCATTCTGTCTGTTGGCCTTAGTTTACTTTTTATTTTAGATGTTCTAGTCATGGGGTGACATGGCTAGGGTTGAATTAAATCAACCTCCCATTTTCACAGTAATAGTGTATCAATTGCATTTTAGATCTTGATGAGTAACATGTCCTGTACATGCCAGGATCTGTTCACCATGTTTGAGAAGGCTGTTCAGCTTCCACAGGACTTAAAAGTCAGAGAAATTTTAGCGGGATTTGTGTGCCATCAGAACTATCCAAATGAGACTTTCGAGTTAAGCAACCAAATTCAGTCAATAAAGGAGTCTGTAAGTGTTTATAAATATCTTTTTCTTTTTTTTATTTAATTTAAGACCTGAAGTGCATGCTCAGTTTACTTCATTTTGTACTTTCAGAATGGCCTGGAGCAGTAAAGTACCTTCAATAAACTATTTATAATAAATTTGTGGTAATACTCATACAATCCCTGCATGTATCTTGTGTACCTATGACAATATTGGATGAGCCACCTTGCCAGGATATCCCAGAAGGAGAACAGATTGAGGACCCTGATTCTCATCTCTCAATCTTGCCTACACCTATATAATTTGGGAATAGTTCTACTGAAGTCAATGAAGTTACATTAGTATACGAGACAGGGCCCAAGTCTCAAAAAAGCATCTTCCCCTTCAATAGCTTACTGGTTTACAAACTATTGCTTTCTTTATTTTCAAAGGTCCTACTTTTGCAGAAAGTACTTCGTGGAGAACAGAGCCTGCCAGATTCAATGATGGAAGAATATTTGGGATGGCAAGAAATAGAACAGCAGCTCACTGAAAATAGTGCTGCTTTCTGTAAAATTAATCAGTTGCTGAGCACAAAGACACCATCTGGGGAGGATGTCTATTTCCGCTCTTGTCAGGAGCAGCTACTCCTCTCATTGTAATGACTCGTACATGTTTTTATATATAAAGGGCCTGATTGTATTCTCTCTCACACGCATCTAAATTGGGGAGAAACTCCACTGACATCAGTGGAGTTACACCGATGTGGAATTAGTGTAAATGAGATCAGAATCCAGCCCTGTATCAAGAAAACTTGCTTAAATATGAAGTGATTTTATATTTTCTCTCAAAGGTTAAATCTAGGCATAACATTGTTAAAATAAAGTTGCATGTATACTACATGGTTACTGTCAGGTACTTTCTGAGAGTATAGCCCTACAGATACTTAAGAATGTAACATCCCATCCATTGCATGAAGATACTCCTGTGCATAAGTATTTGCATCATCAAGCTGTGCTATAGAGGAGGTTGGTTTATTTTTTAAGTCTCCATTAGGCACAAACCTAATTCCATTGAAGTCGCTGCCAGAAAGCCCATTGATTTAGATGGCAGCAGGAACAAGCCCATTGCTTGTACTAGCCTTCAGATATTCGATAATTTATTACTGTCTCATTTTTGTTTTCCATTTGTTAGAAAATTGATTTTTTGCCCCCTATGTGTTTCTAAATGAATTAGAAATTGACTGGGGTGTTTTGTTTGCTTCTCTCATTTGATCACCAGCCTCACAGATAATTACAGCATAACCCTGGCAATAGAGCGTGACAAACAGAGGGCCCATGTGTCACCTCAGTTGGCTCTACAAAGCGCTGTTTTTATGCAGGACACACACGAATGTTGGCTATTGTTTTGACTGATTTCTCTTTTTTTAATGACAAAGTGGTGGATGATTAATATAAAGTAGGTATTTATAATCAGGAAGATGCACTTCCCTCCCAGACTGGAACATGTCATGTTTTGAGATAAACTAGTTGTTAGTATTTCTTTAATTATTTGTACTTTTTCCATCTGATCAACAACTTGTGTGGCACTAAAGACAACCGCCCAGTTCTGCTCACATGGACATCAATGGGAATTTTGCCCTTGATGCCAGTGGGAGCAGAAGCTGGCCATGAGCCCTGCTTGCCTTACTCCTGTGATAGTTGCTCTGAAGTCAGTAGGACAGCTAGTACAAGTAAAACACAGCAGGATTTAGCTCTAACCAAACAGCAGAACCGTGTGTGCTCAACCCAGTAATTTTACTTCAGAAAATCAACATTCTGATCATGATATATCCTTGATCATTTCAGGGTTATTCATACACTTGAAGAAATATGGTTTGCTTTTGAGGAAGACCCATACTGGAAGGACTTAACAACATTTGTTAGGAGAACATGTGAGATAGCTCAATATGTGAACAAGGAAGAAGGTTTCACCAGAGGTTATTCAAGTAAGGAAACAACTAGTTATTGCCACAACAAATTCTTTGCTTCTAAAGGTTCTGTATGCTTCTCACGGTACAGTACTCAAAAAAGAAACAGGCAGGTTCATTATGGGTACATTTCTATTTTCAAGAAAGCTTTCACTCTTATGATTTAAGCAGTAGTTAAACTGCTAGCTGAGGAAAAATCCAGAACATACAAGGGTCTGATTCTGAACTCTCTTACTCCAGAGTAGATCGGGGGTGATTTAAAGTTGTGTGGGAATCTTTCAACAAAACATTCTTTTGTCATAATATGTTGATTCGTCGAAACTTTCAGGAAGGTTTCTCAATACCTGAATGGAATTTCTGGTCAGAGGGAGACTGAGATCTCAGAATAGCCAGTAGCCCAACCACTCACCTGGGATGGGTGAGACCCAGGTTCCAAGTTCCTTTTCTGAAGCAGGTAGGACTTGAACTTGGGTCTCCTTCCCACATCCAAGGTAAATGCCTTGATCACTTGGCTCTTGGCAGTTCTGGGGTGGGAGTGCCTCCTTTGTTTTTCATAATTTTGTTCCAGTAGGTCTTGGTTTTGTCTTGGTGTGGAGCAGAAAAGCATTCTGAAATTTTTGAAAATGTTTTTTGGACAGGAAATCTATTTCTGAGTCTGACCTGTACTGTGAATGCTTTAGTTACTATTTTTTAGTAAGAGCGGTTAGATCCGCAGCATTTCTAGTGTTGGATTTTGAAAGTGCTCAGGATAGCCCCACGCACCTCCAATACATGGCCCACTCTAATATCAGGCATCTGCTTCCTTCAATTTCTATCCCCGCCACTGTTCCTTCACCTAAATTCACCATCCATGTTTGCACACATTTTGAAAGACTCGGTTTGCTCAGCCCATTGACACATTTTCCAAATAGTTCTTAATCAGTGTCTCTCAATTGAACTGCAAAGCTCTAACAAAAACAGAGTTAATTAGAAATAAGCACTGAATACCCTGCTGCTAAGCAGGCTGTTGAGAGAATTTGACCCCCTCCAAAAGTACTACATTATTGGATTTTTTTTTTTTAAATCCTACTTATGATATGACCTGGCATGATGTGAAAGTATCCCACAAAGCAAGATGATTGATTACATGGAATTCAGAGTTGTGGAAGCTGTGATGGCTCTACAGGATAACCAGGGCGTGCTTGTGAATTTCATAAGGTTTTTTTTTTTTTTTTTTTTTTTTAAGTGCTAGGAAATGAAAAGTTACTGCTGTGCTGAATTCCTTTCCCCTGGCTGGTGGGAAACATTCAGGACATATTTCTATAATAAAAATCAATCTTCATTTTACAGTAGCTTTGCACTTGGTATTTAATTCAAAATATATCTTCATGTCTTTCTGTGATGAGTTGGCTATCACTGGTGTGTTTTATGCAGGTCTGATATTTATTGACTCTCTATCATGGTCCTTTAAACCATTCAATGCTGCTTGGTATCAAAATGCCCTTATTAAAAGTGTCGTATCTTTTCTTCTTTGAAGAATATAATTTCTGGATTTCTGTAGGAGTATCACAGAATGTAGCTGTAATTCTCGTCTCTTCTGATCCAACTGCTGAACTCAGTGAGAATCTTTGCAATGACTTCAGGGGGATTTGGATAGGGCCCCTATTGAACAGAGTTCACTTTGCTTCTCTCCGCTACAAGACAGTGCATGATGCATCTCCTTTTAAATTATAAAATGTATTTTCTCTGCAGATGATACTGAAGCATCTCTCTGTTCTGGAAAACAGCTCAATCTGAAGGCCATCACTGAAAGTTACTTAGCATTTCTGCAAAACTTATCAAATTCCCCATTCATTTCATGGTCCAGGTAAGTTAAACTAATTCAATGTCAATGCTTTCCTCCACTGTTTTCCAGAACAGCATGGTGGGTTTTTTCCCCCTGTAGTTTAGATATTTTGTAATGTTAAATTAGATTATTTTTTTCTCATTTTAAGGAGATGGTTAGCATTTCTACATGTTACCAATAAGAAATACTATCCTATGTAGGATCACAGAAGGTTATATCTTTGTGGCCCTATTCAAAAGCTTTAATAAAACAGCCCTCTGCAGCCTTCATATTACCACATGTTAACTAGTGTAACAGGCTCTTGGAAGACTAATTGTACTATTATATTGGAGTCTCTTCCCCCCCCCCACTAAGTTGGTTGCCTTATTGACAGGGCTGTCATGTCTACTTGAACGATACAGTAGAATCCATTTAATCAACACTGTTACATAGCATTTCCATCAGGGAGCAGATTCAGGGCAGCCAGTGCATTTCTGTGATTCTAAATACATTAATGGCATACTTAATTGTGAAAAGTAAATTTTAAATGACATACCTGGTGGTGTCTGTAAACCTAGTCACAGTAATTGAGGGCTGTAGGTAAGCATTAGCTACATTATATTCCACCCTCTGTGAACCTAGTTTCACATTATGCAGTTTTCTTGCTCTGTATGGCTGCTAAATATTGACTTATTTCTTAACCTGTGAAACAGAAAGAATGAGCATAAGTGCAATAGAAGATGAGCACTCAGTAGTATGTACATTCTAGAATTTAAGGCTGCTTCCACAACTGAACCACATTGCTCATCCCATGGCCTGTGTTGTACCCTTGGTGGTTAAGGAGGACTCCCTAATGATTTGAATGAGGAGTTTGCTTAAAAGTGATGATACATGGTCTGTTTTGTTATATGCATAGTAATAGGGCTGAATTCTGCTCCTACTGAAGACAGTAAGAGAGTTTTGCTGTTCAATTCATTGGGAGCATGATCAGCCACACAGGCTCACATTATCAGCCACACAGGAACAAATGCACTTGTCTAGCGGGATAAAAATGTCAGTAAAGCAAGGTGAGAAATGAGCATTGTGACAGTAAGATAGGTACGTAGAACCTGGTGTCTGGTGTGGTGTAGCTACTCTGTTGGTATGGAAACCATATAATTTCTATTGGCTCTGTTCATGGAATTTATAAGTTTCTTGAGTTGGAGCTCCATGTCTTGAGATCCTCTGATCCCAACATTCCTTGATTGTTGAGTCCAAAGCTTAGCTCTTTTTAACCAACCTTGTAAGAAGAACTGGTCTTTTTTTTTTTTGTCAACACTTATGTTCATTGAAAAATGGCTTTGACAAAATGGTTGTTTTTCAAGATTTTGTTGAAAAACCGAAAACCAAACATTTATTTGCTTTCAGCTGTTGGGGGGAGGAAAAGATTTTTGGCTTTTTGGTTTTTGGCAAAAACCTTGAAAACTTTCACTTTCTTCAAAAAGTGTGGAAAATAAAACACATTTTTCTATCTGTTGTACTTGTAAGTTCCTTGATATCAAGCTAATCAGTCTGTAGAGCTTCAAGGCATTGCTAGCTTCATCAGCAGAATATACAAGTTCCTTGAACTGCAGATGTTTGACTATGCCAACTTTGCCAGTCGAAGTAGATGTTCTTAACAGAGCCACCTAACCTCAACTGTATTCAGAGGACTTACGTGTTGTGACTTTCTAAGCACTGTTTTTTTCATGCTTTTTAAAATAGGTTGTGATTGTCAGTTAAAGTATTACAATTCTGGTGTTTTTTAATTGTTTCACTATTGAGCAAAATGTGCTTTGTACATATGAAATACACTTTACAAATACAATTTTAAGATGTAAATATAGCTATGTTCTAATGTATGATAAACCATTACATTTAACTGGTTTGGGATGTAACTTTCCTATAGGTGATTAATTTGAAAAATATCTCAATTAATGTTACAGGATCTTGACATCTGTCAAAGAGCTTTTGAAGAGGGAAAAGAACATAAAGGTTCTTGAGGAGCAGGAGTTGGTCTTCATTCTACAACTTTCAGAATTCATACAAAAAATGTTGATGCCTGGTTCTTCAGCCTCCTCAAGCCTCCAAGACTTCCAGTCCATAACAGAAATAGCCTTGACTAATGCAATTATGTGGCTTAACAGTTCTGCCAATATGAAGGCAGATGCTACAGATGTTCATATATTTTCTGAACTCGATAATGAACTACTAGAGAATTATCAACTTCTTACAATGCTCTGGCAGAGTGAGCAGCTGGAAGTATTTTGGCAAGTAGTAAAAAAGGTCTTGGATCAACATGACCATAGGATGTTTAGAAGTCCAATGGAAGCAATAGAGATGCTGCAGATGTTCTTATCTAAAATTAGAATATCTTTGCTTCAGGAAAATCAAAAAGTCCTTAATGAAAGTTTGCAATTCTTCCAGAAAATCCTTACAGAGTGGCCTGAATTCACTTTTCTAGACATAGATTATGTAAATGACTTCAGTGAAAAATTCATAAGGAATCTCTATGAGGTTGGAGTGTTGACTCAAGAACATTTCACTGCTGCTCTCAGCACCATTCATGCTATGAGAAATGTCTCTTCTATTCTAGTCTCAAATACAACTTCTGTATTGAAAGTACAAGACATAGGGAAAATTGTGTCTGATTTCTACCAAAACATCCCAGAGGTAGGGGACAGTAATGCAGCCTCACTTATTCAAATGCTTTTCTTTGTCCACCAGAACATTGATCAGTTAAGTACCCAGAGCAATAATTCTGTGCTAACATTCTTCCAGAAGATCTCAGAAGACATTTCATCTCCTCTAATTCAACATGATTTCCAAAACATGAGTGAGGTTTTTGACTTTCTGTCTGAAGCTATACATCTCCTCCAGGGTCTCACCCAGAAACCTCTCTGTGAAAAGTTAGCAACAGTTTACAACTACATAGAGCTCCAGGCCCAGTCTCTAGCACAGAAAGGGAAACAAGAGATAGAAGTGGTATACAGTACTCTGGGCAACCTTAAAACTATATTTAGAGACGCAGAGCTTCATACAACTGCCTTTCAGTATTTGAAACAACTTTTTGACATCTCAGCAGAAAGCTTGTTAAATAATGAATGTGCTGATTGGTATACACCTAGCATTCTTTCTGTGAGGCAAATAAGAGATGTTCACAACTCACTTGTACTCCCATTGGTCAGAGTTCTGTCAAATACATCAAACTTCAAAAGTGAGGTAAATGTGCCTTTTGCCATGCATTGCACCACTACCTGGCTTCAGATGTGGACAGAGATTTTGGAAGAAATGTCTGAAATACTAGGGTTGGATTTATATTTTTTCAGTTATCTTCAGAATGGGCTGAACCACCTTTCTGAAGACCTTGAAAATATAACCCATGCTGAACTGTGCAATACAACATTTACAATCAGTGCTGAAACTACATCAGCAATACATCTACTGAAAATAACAACAGAAGCTTATAACTTAAATGAATGGAAAGACTTTGAGACTCTAAGTGGTCTCATAAGTAAACTTAGCAACATAATTAATGTTATCAGCTCAATTAAAAGAGAGAATTTAGAGGAAGCTTTTCAAACAATGGAAAATGTGACTGTCAAATTGCAGAAATCTCTATTGAAGGTTAACGTTAGCAGGGAGTTTTTGGATTCCTGGTTTGATGTTTTCTTTCCATTGAGTTCTAAAGTGGAATATAGAGATACACATGTAGATTTCAATGGGTATTCACTTTCAGATATTCTAACACTTTCTGCGGAAGAATTTGGAACTGTTCTCACTGACCTAAGAGAGACTGCTGGATTCCTTAAAAATATATCCCAAGATCAATATCTATTGTCTTGTGTGATCATTTTCCAGAACGTTACCAAGTTAGTTTTGGAAGATATTTTGAAAGAGAAAAATGTTTCACAGATAAGTGTTCTGTCTCATCTTAATCCTCTTCTAACCTCGGATAACATAGTGAATGTAGTAGAGGGCTGTAATAGATGGATACATATTATCAGTAGCCTCAGTGAGAAATACATCACTTACTCCCACCTTGAGAATGCAAAACGTGTTTTATTTTCGTTGACGTTTCTGGGAAGCATTAATGAGACTGATACTAGCTTAAAGAATACCCTGGACATTGTTAACATGACTTTTAACCTCATAGAACCTCCATGCTTACTCAATGGTTCTGTTGTACATTGTGCAGATGTTTGTTTCAGCATTCTAGCAAACATTTTAAAAGTTCTTCCTACATTTTCTGCAAAAGATGATGGACAGACCCATGACTTTATCTTTACTCTCTTGAATGTGTCAAGGGGCCAAATTCAGTCAATTGTCAAAGACTTAATGAGATTCTCACCATATACATCTGACTCAGAACAGATGTATTTCACTAAATTAATCACTGGAGCCATCAAGAAATCAAGAGAAGTCCTTAATTTGACTCAGAGTCTCCAGCCTTCTTCAGTAGCACTTTTGAGAGGAATTCATTTTTTTCTCAAGAATATAACTTCTGAACCCCTACAAAATAGCTCATCTCCTCTGGACACTGTAAATCTTCTAAATGCATTTGAAGCTCTTCCACAAGACAAAAATATGAGCTTCCTAAAGAAGTCCTTTCAACATCTGATTAGTTACTTTATGTCAAACTTGCCTCACAATATGCAAAGTTTGCAAAACGTAACTCTGAATACGTGGATGAAAGCAGCAGACCTCAATGTGGAACTAGTAAGGAAGGCACTAAACATCTTAAAGTCTTATAACCTTACCAATTTTCTGATACGATCAGGTGATAAAGGGTTTCCAAAGCATATGACAACTTTGGTGAAAAACACTGAGAATGAAGATCTAGAATTCTTAATAGATCAACTCAAAGAAATCCGAAAAAGCCTGCATCATTTCTTTAAAAAGATCAAAACTGTGTACATTGAGAATTCTGTTCTGGACAA
Organism: Natator depressus; assembly: GCF_965152275.1. Lineage (NCBI taxonomy): Eukaryota > Metazoa > Chordata > Testudines > Cheloniidae > Natator > Natator depressus. The sequence goes on along the minus strand of NC_134235.1, from coordinate 163,823,289 downwards.
GTTGACAGGCTGGTTAGATTCCTTTGAGAACAATTCATGTTCTTGGAACTTGACCAACTTATGGCAAATGACTCAATTATTTAAAGAGACTGATCTTGATGATATATTACAGGTGCTTTACCTTCTTCCTGATGCTATTAGTCTTATACAGCGTTTGGATCACAAAAACATCACTGATACCCTAATAGAAGTGTACACTTTCACATCAACTCAGGAAGCAAACATGTCAATATGTACCAAGGAAGATTTATCCAATAAAATAGATCGCCTTCTAGAGTTACTGGAGGTAGTAGCTGATATGCCTCAGGAATCTGCAAAGGCTTTGAGTTGTCTGACTGCAGTTACCTGCTGGAACCTCACCACGGAGACACCTCAGAATGACCCAGCTTTAAGGACTTGTAACTTAAATGCACACAGAAATCTTTCATCTATTTACAACACAATTGCTGATGTACTTGAGCAGTTCAAGCTGACAACTCCAGGGGGACATGCCCTATGTTCTAATGAAGATTATCGGAGGGAGATCACTTACAAAGCGACTTGCTTCTTTCATCAGCTCAAAGAGTGGAACTCCATTCTTCTGAAGCTTTCTGAGATCCACAACATAAATAGTTTGGCTCTGAAACAGCTACTGGGATTTTGGAATAAGCTATCAGTATATGTTATGGCTTTTGGAAATAGTAGTACCATTGCAGTCTATTGCTCTTCCACACCGAAGAGACAAGCTGCTTTACAGCTCATAGAAGCACTAAACAACATGACATCAACAGAGATGGCTATGGCCAAAGCTATTTTTGAACAGTTAGCAGATCTGTATCATGCCCTAAACTTGGATAGAAGCACAGGAATGTGTATTACAAAGACTCTTCTTACTCATTTAAAAAGCATGGCCAATGAAATATCTGGAGCGCTGAATAATGAAGATGTCCTGTCTTATCTTCTTTCTGCAGCCCAGCCTCTTCTCACACTGTCTCCTGTTGGAAACCAAACCTACATGGTGCTTACAGCATTATCAGCTTTGAGTAGAAATAATAGTTTGATTGGTAACTTTGAGGCCCTTTGGCTTGATAAAGAGAGAGGCATACAAGATTTATTAGTCAATTTTAGTGTTCCGAACTTACTTTCTGTGATAGACAAAGAAGTTCAATTACTAAGTGCAGCAGCCAGAAAAACTTGTTCATTGGCACTTGCTAGTTTATTGAAACAGTTTAATTCATCATCTCTAGAAACTCTACTAAGAAGCTTTGAGGACTTTCAAGAAGTTGCGAGAGACTGGCTACACGAGTACACTAATAAAAATTTCTCTAGAATAATAAATGCATTAGTTGTCCTTATGGCCAATGAAAAGTCCTCTGATGACATAGTTCTGATTATCAAAGGTATCACTGAATTTTTGGAGCTCTTCAGAAATGGCTCTAAAGAAGATCACATTGATATTTCATTTGTTACTGATCTTCTTAGTGGGGAAAAGCTGAATAATGTTCATGTTGCTCACACGATTTTACAGAACAGTCTGCTTAACATGATCTCTGACCTCACTACTGAAGAAGAGGTACTGAACTTAAATGATACAGACCTTCAGATAATGGACTTCATTGATTTGTTTTTTGATGATGCACAATATGAAAATTATGGAAAACAGATCGCCTCATTCCAAAACAGGACAATGGAGATGATAAAAGAATTTTTACAGATAATCCTTCCATCTTCTGGAGGACATTATAACAACAAAATGTTTGTCTTATTAAAAAACTTACATAAGGATATAATTGCAGAAATGAGGTGAGTGTGTTTGTCTATTAACCTTGTGTCCAAATACATTTAGAGACAGGGCTACTGTATATTAGTGACAATTTGGTTATACATTTTATTGTACTTCTACTTTAGAACTGAACCTGTGAGTAAACCCACATCTGGGACCAAAACTATATTTAATGGATCAGGGCTATTATTTTATTTATCTAAATTTCTGTAACAGTTTTGGATTTTAGGATACACAATTTGGAAAGAATGATAGTGCAAAACATTTCAAGGCACTGTTTTGTATCTTGTAAAAATGGTATTGCTCTGAAAAAAGGGACTGATTTTTAAATGGTATGGGATTGCTGCACCAAATAATATGGAAATACTTGAAACTAACCTACGTTGCCTTCGAGGTGACCAAACATAGAACATGCCTCTTAAATTCTATACTTGAAATGGTTTCAGCTTAAAATTCAAATTGAGTATAAAAGTAATTCATTAAAAAATTAACTGTTCCTATACCAGTGCAAGGAGTCTTGAGTTATGAACTTTCATGGAATTTTATGCAGAATAATTGAATCACTGAAGTTTTGAGGAATTATTTTTGTACAAATTAAAATAATCCCAAAGCTGCTATCAATGCACTATTAAAACTGGAAAATCGAGCACACACATGATAAAAGTGGAGGCAACACTTAAATCCATTTCACATCCTCTGTATTTCAGTATGTACACTGTAACATCTAAAACTGAGTAATATAGTAAAGTATGAATTTACCAAAACAAAAAAGAACAGAAAATTCCATATGTTCAATATAGCCAAATTAATGTCAAAAAGTTAAACTTTGAATTTCTTGTGTTTGATTTCACAACCAAACAACTAAAAAATACGTGCTTGTGGATTTTTCCCAACTTTAAATGTTTGTATCTTAAAAGTTATTGCACCAGTTTTTCCTCAAGTTTTGAATTGCTTTTTTCTTCAGTGAATAATAATCCAAATTTAAAGTTTCTGGCATCAATAATTCAAGTTGTGATTAAAAATTTAATTTGAAAATGTGGAAAGCGTCCCCCCCCCCGCCCCCCCGTCCCCTGCTTGCATAACACAGAAAGTTAAAAGGATTCTGCTCTAACATCATAATAGAAGTAAAATACAATAGCCTAAATAACAACTCCTCCAGTTTTATGTCATTGTAACTCTGTTGACTTCAGTTTGTTGGGGTAATCTGGCTGTTAACTGAAATGAAGTTACACTCGTGTCAAACTGGAATAAATCAGTTATGAATGAGGTCACAATATCTAATCAATATCACAAAGTGGCTAGACAATTTTGGGTAATACTTTTATTAATAGTACTTCACCGATTTCTTTCCCCACCCCCTAGCCACCATTTTCTTCTCTTTATTATCCCCAAAGCCTCTATATTTCCTGTACTAATTTATAAAATACTGAGTATAGGGTTTTTGCATTGTTGAGATGCCTGTTATGGCATCATCCAAAAGGCCTGATCGGGCAACCAGAATGTCCCTTTGGATGACCAGAGTCCACAGCCAAACATTAATCATATTATAGCTTACTGGTAATCTTTCTATTTGGTAGTAATACTCCATATTTTCCTAAACTAGTCTTACAGTAATGATAATTTGCATCATCCCAATCAGCAATATTTCTGTTGCAGGATATTCCCCAAAGATGCTATTGGAACTCCACTAAACTTGGATCAGTCTGTTAATCTAAAGGAAGAAGTTGATGGGTTGAAAGAAAATATGTATGACCTAATCAAGGATGCAGCCATATCTGAAAATGGGACATTTCATTTTGAGAGTGCAAAAGGACTTAAGTTTATGAGGGATTTGTTTAATGTTCTGTTTAAAGATTTTTCTGTAAAAAATGGCAGCAGAAGTAACTATGACCTGTTTACTTTTGTGAATCATGTGTTATTTAATACAAGTAATCCTGGTGACTTTGCCCAGCTGATTAGAGATCTTTCTAAAACTCTTCAGTTTATGCGGCAAACTTCTGCAGAAATGGGAAACCTCATGAATTTTTTTAACAACCATTTCGAGGATTTCCTAGTTAGCTATCCTACTTTTCGAGAAATGGTACTTGCTAATTTAACAGAACTGTTGGCCTCTGTGGATAAGGTGTTTCCTTTGAAAAATAGGCAGATAATAGAAACTACAGAGACATTACTTGATCTCATCTCGTGGAGCGGTGGAGCTAACTATACTCACAACCCCTTTCCAGAGCTTGCTGTTGATTTGGGCTCGTTGTGGGAAAGCAATGAATTTGTAAAGCTAGCAAAAATAGTAGAAGCCATTGTTAAGTTTTTGACATTGTCCAAGAAAGCTTCAGAAAAGGTAGCGAGCTGTTTGGAACTATCTATCAACTCAAATGCTACGGAAAACTTAGACTACATTGAGATGGTCTATTCAGACCTCCAAAGAGCTGTTCATGATGCAATAGAAGAGTTAACTGAAACTGAGACTGCAGAGCTTCTGCTTTCAAACCACCATCAAGTGGCAGATTTGGGGAAAGCATTTCTTGATTTGACGTACTTGTCTATTCGAGATAAGCTTTCCAGATCATATGGCTCTGGAACTGCAAACATATCAACCAGATTGGTCGCAAATCTGAGCAAACTCAGTGGTTTAAATGATATTGCAGGTGAAATTGCTGAGTTTTTAGCAAATGGGCAGAATTATTCTGCAGAATTGGAAAGACTTGTTGCAATTGTTACCAGAGCAAGCATAAACTCATCTGATGATACTGCCAGTCTAATAGAAGATCTTCTTGATTTTTTTGTACCAATTAATGATATTATTAGTAAAATACATTTAACTTCTAGACTAAATTTTACTCATGATCCAATAAATGAAGAACAATGGGAGGGAATTCAGGAGATGATTACTTATTTGGGCAAAGGAAACATTACAGCAATAAAAGCTTCTATCAGAGCTGTAGCTGATCTCTTTCTGGGAGCTTTCTGGAAAAATCACTTAAGTGAACGTGACTTAAATCTGCTGCTGACTTATGCAGACAACCAAGATGACTTTCTTAAAGTTTTAGAAGTCACTATGGAATCATTCAAGTTAATGAAGAATGTTTCTGAAGGAAGCTTCAACCTGTGGTCACTTTTTGCCAGCCTTATGAACCAAAATATAACTTACCAGCAGAAGGAACCGTACATCTGGGAAACAATTACTGAGGACTCATTAAATAGAACTAATCCTTGGATAGAGTTGCTGCTTTTAAGTGCTGATCAGCAAGTGAATTCCACAAGAGCCTTACTCCAAACAGTTATGGCGTTCTTTGCTAATGGAACTTCTGGTGTAGCTGACATGGCCCAGTTGGAAAACAGCATACTAAGGATGATGCATGACTTTGACTTGATTTTCAAACCTTTATCATCATATGAAAAGTATGCCAGACAGTTGGTTAACTTGGCTGAGTATTGGCGACAAGGCCCACTAAAAGAACAAAGGTAAATATTGGAAGGTTGGCTTATTTTTAAAATCATTGTCCAGGTCTGATTTTTGTTCAGAGGTGCTGAACACTGCTGGCAGTCAAATCAAAGTGAGGTGCTCAGCATCTCTGAAAATCAGACCGATTTATATTGAGATTGAGTTGTTTTAGAAATGAGAAGAAGGAAAGGGGCCAGGGGAAACAATCTATAGCCAACACAAGAAAAGTAGTTAGCATTTAAAGACTTAACATTCCTACTAACGTCTGAAGACAGTGTGCCACCACCCCTTGGCCTGATTCTGATCTAGTTCGCATTGTTGTAAATCAGGAGTGATGTGTAACTGCAATGAGAATCAGGCCCGCTGATCTTTGTAATAGTGTGTGCAGGCCTTATTGAAGCCATTCTCTGATTCTGTCATCATAAAAGTGATGGTATCCTATTATTTTTCCTTAGAGTCTCTGAGATGTGCCAGGGTTTCCAGAAGCATTTAAGCCCTGCTAATGCCCAACTGCTACAGAAGGTGCAGATTATGGCTTTGAGTGTATTTACAATCCTTTCAGGTTGGTTGCTGTAATAATAAGTATTAGCAAGATGGGTTCATTATTCATGTTGTTGCTGTGTTGCTAAGACTGTGCTCAGGGCATTCATGTGTAATAGCGATAAATTCACTTGGATGGTCTCAAGCCTCAGAATGAAGTTGAGAGGCACCTGAAAACAATTTGACTCAGAAGGCCTAGTATAACAAAATGCCACACAAATGGATGCCTTAAGTTAGATTCCTAAATCCATATTTAGGCTCCCTGGATTGGGGTGGGGGTGGATTTTCAGAAGTGGTCAGTGTTGGCCTAACTCTGCTCCAACCACCTAATGGAGTACAACTCACAATGAGATCAGAGTTAAGCCAACATTGAGTGGTTTTGAAAATTCCACCCATAAATAAGTTCTGGTTTTCAGATGTACTGAGCACCCAGAAGAGCCCACTGACCTCTGAAAATCAGGTCACTTATTTAGCGCTTACATAGGGGTTTAGGAATCTAACATTTAGACACGTGTCTGTCTGTCTTGATCTTTGTAGTATTTGGTTACTTTAAGTCTTCTGAATCAAGTGAAACCACACAGAACTCTATGTAAGATACACAAAAGGTAATCAGACGTGCTCATTTTCTGCAGAGTTGCCTAGCTCAACTAGTCACCTAAATTTGTCCTGCTGGTTTTGAATGAATCTGAATTTAAAAAGACTGCTCTGAAAAGTGACTAGATAGAATTGGCCCCACCATTTCTCTCCTATGTATATTCAGTGTAAGGTCTGCAGATTTAATGACAGGAATGAATTTTTATTAGTCTGTCTTTTTTCCTGTTAACTGGTAGACCAATCCAGCTCTGTGAGGCAGCTGGATTTTGTTCTGTTAACCATAGGGCAGTTGTAGGGCCAAAGTCTCTCCTCACTGTCACATGTACAAACCTACTGAAGGCAGCAGAATGGAGCTGTTTGCTCTAGGTATGATGGCGTACCATTTGTGTAAAGATTGCTCCTCCAGGGGATCGGGTAGGAATGATGGAAGACCCCTTTCATGACTGATCCCTAGGATTATCTCTCTGCTGCAAAGCATCCAACATACTGGCCCTTCCCTCCACTTGCAATTGTGTTGTGGGAGTTACTGCTGCCCTGGGGATACACCAGGTCTCACCATAGGGAAACAGGATGATGAGAGTCCCAGAGAGCTGCTCAGAGTGAAAAATATCATTACTTATTTGTATGATCATAACATCTAGGAGCCCCAATCATGGATCAGAACCCCACTGTGCTAGGTGCTGTACAAACAGAGAACAAAAAGATGGTCTCTGCACCAAAGAACTTATAGTCTAAATGTGAGATAAGAGACACCAGGTGGATACAGACAGATGTGGGGAGTATAAATGAACAGTGAGACAGTATTGGTCAGCATGATGGGCAGTGGTCTTATCACACCACTGGCCTAACCTTTCTCAAGTTTTTTGTAAGCATCACAGCAAAGGAGAGTTTTGAGGAGGGATTTGAAGGAGGATAATAAGATAGCAAATAGCAGAGGTTTACAGGGAGCTTCTCCCAAGCACAAGGGGCATCATGGGAGGAAGCACAAAGATGCTTTCTTGAAAATATTATAGCTGGGCAGTGGAGGTTGGCATAATCAGAGGCAAAAATTTACAGCTTGATGGCAAAATAGAAATTATAGGGTGGGGATTGACGGTGTGTGGCCTTGAAAGTGAAGACAAGTATCTTATGTTAGATGAGACAGAGATGGAGGAGTCATTGGAGGGCGTAAGTAAACTTAAAACTCCTGACTGTCTCTGTGTCTTGCTTTCATGAAACCGTCACTAAGTCCTTCAGCTCTGGTTCTGCACCAGACCTGATTGCCCTTGGGAATTGCTCAGGATGGCATAGGACCACCATACAGTTGGTGTAAGGGTAACATACCCTTTTCTCCCATGTAGCCTGTGCAATGACTATCTCTAGAAATAATACTTAGCAGTTGTGTACCACACAATATTTTCCTGCCCTTACTTTTAAAACTTCTTTCCTCACTCCTAACCCTTCTCAATGCTGTCGGCACTTCTGTCAGGGAATCATGTTTAGAGTGATCTTTTTCACTGATTCAGCCTGTGTGCTTTCTCTTACAGACAACCCGACTGTCATCAGCAACCTTCTCTGTGCTTTTACGAGCTGTAAGGATGGCCTAACAAGGTGTTTCCTCCTTTCTGCCATTGAAGGAATCAATTTGGTTCATGAGCAGTATCAGGTTTGAACAATTTCTAATCCTGCCAACATCCTTTTGTCATGCTTTAAATTTCACACTGGAAAATTACTCCATAAGTATTTTCCTTCTTTTTTTTTTCTACTGCCTGAAAAATCAATCACCATGCTTGTGTATAATCAGGGTTTTTAAGGGATGTTGTTCTGCCACACTTGATAGTGATACCGAGAGGGAATCACATAATATATGCTGACAAGTGTTGAAAGCCATAAACAGAATAACTAGATTGCCATTGGGTACCAAACAGCAATTGGTATTGCAGGTGCTTTCACAGCACTAAAAATTTATAAGGACAAGGGAAAAATCCAAACAAAATACAAATCCATCCCCCAGCCAGAAGCATCTGGGCTAAAATAATACCCAGAGTACATTTTAATTGTGCTTGCCAAGAGAGATTGATCTCTGTATCTACAACAGTTCTGAAGTTTGGCAAAACTCGTAATCAGAAGACCAACAATGTAGCATTTAGAGCCCCATTCAGTGCTCAGTCTTGCTCCACTGAAGTCAATGAGAGTTTTGCCATTGACTTCAGTGAGAGGAGAACCAAATCATCAGACACCACCAACATGTTAAATGTACCTTTTTTACTATAAAGTTTTCCTTTCCTCAGTTTTGGCTCCCCGCTCTGATATTTTGCACTTGGTCTACTCAGAGCTCTTGTTGATGTACATGGAAGTTCTGAGTAGGTAAGGTGAGTAGACAGAGTTGGGAGCCATCTAATGAATCTGAGAGTAGAATTTTGCTCAGAGACATGTATCTCTTGATTTTTTCCTCTCTCTCTCTCCCAGTCTCTATAACACCAGTCACCCACCTACACAAAGCACATGTACAAAAGGCCAAAAAGAAATGTCCTGGCTTGACGGAGAATAGTTAGATAAAAGGAAAAACAGCGATAACAGTACACGTCATGATGCAAGGGGGTGGGGGCACCTGGTTGCAGGTATTTAATAAATCATTATCTATCCACATTTTGATTTGTGTTTATTTTTAAACAAAGTTAACCAGAAACTACACAACATTTAGCAGTTTAGGCCTGTTATTTCAAGCAAATAAATACACAGCATGTAAATTTAACTATGGTTGCCATCTTTTGCAGGATATTGAAACAATGTTGTCAGCTTCCAATGAAGGGGAGTGTGGGAACCGTTTATATGTAAACAGGAAGCTGTCCAGTACCTTGGAGAGCTTCCAGAGAGCATTACAAAATACCACCTACAGCAGCTGTGAATGTCAACTCACCTTTGAGAACATCCAGAAACACATGCAAACGTAAAGCCTTTAGTTTTCACTGCCATGTTGTTCTGCTACGCATTACTTTTTTTAGTCACAGTGATATCGTTCCATATGTATTCATAAAAAGTTTGCACAATTACAGTGTAACCTCTGCTAACCTAATGTTTGGTTAACAATCTAAGGTCCGGGTTAATTGGAGATTGGTGAGATATCCCAACAGCAATATGTACCACTGATCCATGATGATCAAAATCCCTGTTTATCAAAACATGCTGGAAGTTTTCAAACAAACAAAAAAGTTACTGTGTAGTCATTAGTGGTATCAACAATACTGCAGCAATAGTTACTGACTTGACTCCTGACTGAAAATTCTTTTCTTTTACCTCTACGCCAGACAGTTCAAATAAGCCACCACATTTTTGGGTTCTTCGCTAACTTCCGTTTTCCAAGGCTTGATCCTATGACATGCTGAGCGTCTTTTGCAATGTGCTAAATATTCAGGTCAATTCAAGTTGAGCGTGCACAAAAACTCACAGGCATGCTTGGCACCTCACAGTATTGAGCCCTAAGTCGTCTTAGATTTTTATTCTGTCCGTTATACAGTGCTGCTGTGCAGCCACCCGAGAGAGTACAAATACTATTGTTAACTAAAAGGTAAATGAAACTGTACTGGAAACCTTGGAGATTCTTTAAACCAGTTGCCTGTAGAAGGGTAACACTTATTACATACTTTACTGTCCTCTCAGTTTCCATCAAGAAGACCATGTTTTCAAAATCTACCTGAAAGACTTAAGTTCATTAGTGCCATTAAGAAGAGTCTGTGGCCAGAAGCTGCTGTACCTCTAGACCATTGACTCACGTCACCTATTTTTTTAGGCCAAGTACTGAAAGTCATGGAGATGAGAAACTGCTAGACCAGTGCTTTTTCATCTGGTTTATTTTCATACAACTTAATAATGGAGAATCTCATGAATCATCTCCTCTCATAACTCACCCACGGGTAAGAAGTGTGATTATCCCTGCCCAGGCAGTGTGCATAGTAGGAAGGCTTGTTGCCCCTCTCTCCATCTCTAACAGCTCACATGTACAAGCACCAGGACTAATCTGGTCCTTAGGATTAACCTTTTGCTTCATTAATGTTACTTCAGTAGTCCATGATAAGACCTGTACTTAGTAAGCTTAACATATGGTAAAATGAAGTACTTGGAAGTGGCTGCTTGTAAAACTAGTGTTGTCATTTCAGGTTGGCTGGAAACCTAGAGGCACCTTTGTCAGGAAATCGAGTGGTAGCTTTTGTCAGTAACTTCAGTCTGCCAAATGGTGAGTACATGGTTTCTTTACAGGAGCTAACATAAACTACAGTGCTGTTTTGGAGATCACTGAGGTACATTTGTTCACAAGGCAAGAGAGAGAACATAACTAAGTAAAAAGAATGCTGCTTAGGGAAAGTACCAAGGTGACATTGTATTGGTGTCTTATGAATAATTTGGGGTCTGTTCCTCCTCACTATCACCCTGGCCCACCTGTTGCCACTGGCCCCAGGTCAGTATAGTTTCTGTGGAAACTATAGTTTCTGTATTCTGGGCTGCTCCAGTCACATGCTCTTGGAATCATTCTGAAAGGGGAGATCCAAACTGCAGAGAGAGAAGACAGATTAAGTGATTGAAAACTGCCTTTGGTAATTTAAGGTGCCTTCTTCCCAAACCAGTTGTGGGGAATGGTGTATGCTCCAATGGAGTAACCCTCCTGCCACCCTTCTCTGCCTGTGGATCTCGAATCCCTCCAATCCCTTAGGTAGGTAGGATTGGTAGGAAAGAGAATAGCATGCCTTGGTTGGTAGGAAAGAGAATAGCATGCCTTGGAAACAGCACTCAGCCCTTTCCTGCCCCCACAGCATAGATCTGCGAGGAAATGGAGGGCTGCCTGCTGACCCCCAATTAAAGCAGTGTGGTGGGAAATCGGCAATCCATGTTTTCCTGCATTGCAGATGTGAAAATCAAAGACTGTGTGCATAATGTTCCTGAGCTGGCTCGGGACCTTCGTTCTTTAGTCAACATTTCTGAGGAGACTATCAACACCCTCTTGGAAGCCAATTTCTCACAGTCCAAGGTACAAGGCGAGAAATGGGATGCTGGATTAACATATTGACCTATAAAAATGCTTTCCAGCTTCTTCTAGCTGGTGTAGAAATGAACAAGATTTGTTAGGTATGTGGGCCTCCTATGTTTTCATTTGCCATTTTTTTATATGGAAGATTGTTTTTGTTTGGGAAATTCAAAATAAAGCATTAAGAGCCCAATGAGAAAACCCTCTGATACTAGCAGCCAACCCCCTGAGGCATTGTAGAGTCTTCTGGAAACTTCAAGGTTTCACCTTCCTGAATAGTTAATTTCCTATTCTCTCCTATAATGGGCAAAAAGTTTCAACTTTTAGTTGATGGGGTGGAGGCAGGACAGGGACAAATTCTCTGGAAATAGGCACAGCTCCATTGGGTTCAGTGGAGTTTCACCCATTTTTATCTACAAAAGGCTGTCCTTTTACCACCAGGAAATTCTGGAAAGCCCATAATCTCCATGGGGAAATTGTACTGGACCCCACATAGCTCTCAGATTTGTAATGAGGAGAGCAGATCACAGTCTTGTGCTCCTGTGATGTGCTACTCCCCCAAGAGCCTTGATGTCATTGTCTCTGTTTCCGATGACTGTGACCGATTCCCTCTCTGAAGATTGGAGTAGTATTAACTCTCCTTTGTCCAGTATGAATCATAAGTTAAGCTAACTACAGGTGTTCTTTCCTCTGTGTGCATGTGTGTGTGTGTGCGTGTGTGTGTGTGTTGGAAATGAATTGGTATTTTGGTACTTGACTGAAACTGATCAGATCAATCAAGCAGCCACTGGATGTCACTGATGCTCTACAATCAGAGGAAGCTTAAGGTTTTGTCCGTAGAAAGCTTGACTACTAGAATGGCAGTTCTCAGTTTGAATTCTTTCACACAACAAGCTTAACTTTAATTATAGGTGGCTTCTGTTCCTTTGTCAATGTTAATAATTGCTATTATTGCCATTTCATTACTTTAACAGTAAATGTAGACAAGATACCTGGAAGGGATTCAGTAAAAGAGGAATTTGACAGTAAACTTTTATATCCCTATTCTCTTGAAATAATAATGCTATGGAGCTGAATTTTCAAATGTGGTCTCTTATGTCTGCAAATATTATGGCACACCCTGATATGCAAGCAAATGCCACATTTGCATGTTCATACAAACATTTGCTTGTGTTTTAAAAAAAAGTACGTAGACACACCCAATCCGTATGGGACATAATACATTTTTACTTTTGCACAGCATGGAAGTATATATTTCAGATGCAATGTATGCATCTCCTGTTATGTAAATGGTATGTTGTGGACATAGCTATGAAAGCATTTTGACCACAGTTTGACCACATTTTATGAATACAAACCTTGCTACACTTATCCATGCTTTTGTCTCACCTCAAGACTAGACTACAGTGATGTGCTTTATGGTACTTTATTTTAAAAGGCCATTCAGAAACTGAATCTAACCTAGACTGGCTGCTCACTTAATGAGTGGCCTTTTATGTGAACAGTGCATAAAACTATTGCCCAGAAAACTGCTCTACTTTTGAATTTCCAGAAAGAGTTCATAGGGTTGGTTTTAACCTGTTGGATAAAGCCTTAAGCGGCTTGGGATAGAGCTGGTTAGGAACCAGAATTTCTGTTCCACGGAAGATTTTTGAAGAAAAAAATCCTGTGAAACAAAAATTCCTAAAAAGTTGGATTTGGAACAATCAACATGGTTTGTTTTGATAGCGTAGAAACATTTATTTTACATGTATAGTATATTAAAATAGTAAATACAATAATTATAGATATTATTTATTTAAGAGTAAATATCTTTAGCAGTAACATTTTAATATAATATAAACTAAATTGAAAAGAATAGTCAAAATGAACCCTTTTGACTTTTTCCTTTTGAAACTTTTGTTGAAATGACACATTTCCCACAATATATTATAATTTCAATAAACTGCATTTTTCATCAATGATTTTTCATCCAGCTATACTTTGGGATCTGATTATTGAGGAACCATCTCCCTCCAAGTGTCCCTGTGTGACACTACCATTGATACAATTAACAGAGATGCTCCAGGGACAATTCCCTCCTCGTGAGCATGGAGTTTCAAGCTCTGTGTTCAGCAAAGACCTCCTGACCCTGGAACTCCTGTTCCTTCTCTGTCTCTCAGATCCTTGGATTTGTTGTTCCTCTGAACTCACTACAAGAGCTGTCTTTTCTCCTGGGCATTAGAGGAGGAGGGTGTCTGAGGGGTTTGGTGATGTATCTGGGCTGGCAGGATTTGTCATTGATCTCCTATATTTGTGGAGGGATGAGTCATCTTCTGTACTACTGGATGGTACTATTCACTACTAAATTAAAGAAATGCACCTGTTTTTATTGTTTTCTTGTCCTATCCTCACATTGCTGTATTTGTCTGTTCATATGATGTGTATTTTCTAAATTTTTGTGTAAGCTCTCTCGGTCTTTGGGTGTACCTACACTGCATTGTAAACCCGGGTCTGTGGGTTCTGGGCTCGTGTACTCGTTGTTTTGAAGCCCAAGTTCGAGTGTCCACACTGCATTGTAAACCTGGGTTTACAATTGCTGGACCTTGGTCTCTCAGCCATCTTAACGTATCCTTACTGCACTATGCAGACTGTATGACGCAGGTCTGCTGCTTGAGCTGCATCTGCACTGCAAAATGACAGGACTTGGACCCAAATCACAGAGGCATTTGGACTCTGAACCCCCTTGCCCCAAACAGGATCCTAGGACCTGGGTCCGAAGTGCTTGCTGACCCGAATCAGACAGATTTGTGTGTGAGCGGAAGGGGGACTTGGGCTCAAGTCTGAGTCAAAACCCCGACTTAGTGTGCTGTGTAGACATACATTAGATAAACATAATGGTCAGACCAATGTCCCATCTAGCCCAGTATCCTGTCTTCCAACAGTGGCCAGAGAGAGTGAACAGAACAGAGTAATTATGGAGTGATCCAGTTCCAGCTTCTGGCAGTTGGAGGTTTTGGGATGTATGGAGTATGGGGTTGCGTCCCGGACCATCTTGGCTAATAGCCATTGATGGACCAATCATGAACTTATCCAAGTCTCTTTCGAATCCAGTGATACTTTTGGCCTTCACCACATCCCATTGCAACAAGTTCCACAGGTTGTGTGTGCGCTGAGTTTCTTTTAAACGTGCTGTCTATTAATTTCATCAGATGACCCCTAGTTCTTGTAATATGTGAAGGGGTAAATAACACTTCCCTATTCACTTTCTCAGTACCGTTCATTATTTTATAGAGATCTATCATTTCCCCCCTTACTCATCTCTTTTCTCAGTTGAACAGTCCCAATCTTTCTAATCTTTCTTCATATGGAATCTGTTAAATATCCCTAACTATTTTCATTGTCTTTCTCCACACCTTTTTGAATTCTAATATTTCTTTTTTTTTGAGATGGGGCAACTAGAACTGTATGCAAGTATTCGAGGTGTGGGCGTACCATGGTAGCATTATGGTATTTTCTGTTTTATTATCTATCCCTTTCCTAAGATTCTGTTCGCTTTCTTGATGGCCAGTGGCCACTGAGTGGATGTTTTCAGAGAACTCCCCAAAATGAGTCCAAGATCTTTCTTGTGTGGTACCAGCTAATTTAGACCCCATCGTTGTGCATGTAGAATTGGGATTATTTTTTCCAAGGTGCATTATTTTGCACTTATTAACATTGAATTTTATGTGCCATTTTATCTCCCAGTCACCCAGATTAGTAAGATCCCTATGTAACTCTTCACAATCAGCTTTGGACTTAACGATCCTGAGTAATTTTGTGTTGATATGTCAATCCTTGTTGTGGTTTTTAGGTGCTATCACAAAAGTATATTTTTATGAAATGTATATGACATTTTTTCTATGAATTTTCAGTGTTGTAAGTATGCCTGCCCAGATCAAGGGATGGTGCCTGTTAACTGAATGATGAACATCTTTATAAATGAAAATAAATAGTAATGAGAAATGTATTTTATTTGTGTAGATGCCCATATAGTATAAAGTGCAAGCATGTCATTTTAACAAATATGTAACTATGTCTTCCAGTTCAATTGGTAGCTGTTATAAATACAGTTATTTATGTTATGAGACACACATTTACAGTGTATTCTAAAAAAAAAATCTTGATACATTTCAGGCAGGATACATTTTAATCCATGTACTTTTACAAAAGTTACTCTACAGTGCCCTTGCAGTAGCTTTAGCTGGAAGATGTGACGAAGAAATTCTTAGTCTCTTGCTGACACTTCCTGCAGATGGCAAAATTTCTCTGGCAGTGAAGGAACTTTGTTCTCTCCCAGCGCTGGACTTGTATACCATGATTGCAGTGATTGCCCAGAACTTAAACTTGCGTTATATCATTTACAAGGTAAGAGGAGCAAGTGCTTACTTCCTGAACTTTTTGGTGCTAGATGGATAAGTAACCCAATTACTGATCATAGTTCTGCCCCATATATTTTGTTGTCCTAGATGTTTATCCCACTAGAACCCAAACACTGTCCTTATTGAAGTTCCTGCACTCTCACTTTGCATTGTGGAACCAGTAGATCTGCAGCAGGATGTACTCCTGTATGTTGAGGGTCTGCTCCAGCTTTCACTGAAGTCAATGGGAGTTCAGTCAGATGCTGAGGATGGATCCTGCCCTGCTGTTTGTGGGGGGTGGGGAAGGAAGATTTAGGGAGCCCCTATGTTCTTTCCCCTCATTTCCCACACCAATGCAACAGAGGGTGGCAGGACTGAGGTCTCAGGGTGGGTTTTCTCACTAGTTTCATAGGCAACTCTGCTTCTGTGACTCCTTAGGAAGGGTATGATTTTAAGCACAGAAATGGAAATCAGGGAACCCCAAGTTATAATCCTGGCTGTGATGCATAACAGTTTAAGAATGGGGGTAAGGAACAGCTTATTCTATTGATACTATGGAGTTGGTTTAGCTGCTTGGAGGTTAGCCAAGATACCAGATCAAACACCCCCAACTATTGCAAAAAGTTGTATGGGACCGTTAGATACCCAAGGGATCCAGAACTTGGTCTTGTATCTCACCCAAAAGACAGCTCTATAATTAACACTGCACCATCTAGCAGAGTGTTTGGGCAACAGATTGTAGCTGATTTGTGGCTCCAGCTTTCTTGTTTAGCACTAACAAATAGAAGTTCCCAAACTGTGTTCTGATGGTTCTTGGAAAGCTGGCTGGTCATACTGTTCTCAATCCCGTTGGTAATTGGATGAAGCTAAGAATGCATAAATCCTTTGCTAGTATTAGTCTTCCATGTGAGCAATTGCTGTAGCTGCCACAGGAGTGTTCTTTGATTATGTTATGTTTCCTGAATTGCCAATAAAATTGTCAGCTAAATGCTATAACAGAAACTTTGGAGATCCTTTAGGAGGCCATAAAAACACAGCTCAGTTTTGAGGTCGTTGGCTGAGTTTGTAGTGCTGGAAGTTAGAATTAGTAATCTTTTGACTTGTAAATTGAGCAAATCTCATGTAGCACCATTTGAGAGAGAATAAATATGTAACCCCCGATACTACTTTTACCAAGGCACTTATCTAAGACCACAGGGCAATGCAAGTATTTTATTGGCTTTACTAGTCTTTGGAGCTTTATATTTTCCAAAGCCTCTGTTTTAGAAGTAAAAATGTTCACTGTGTTATGGAAGTTGTAACAGTAACTATGTGCATGGGCTGAATAAAATCATTCTGGGATTACACAAATACAGAGCCACCCCCTTCAATGCATAACAGCACTGGGATAACTTTTTGTGCTGTACAAATACTGTGCCTAAAAAGATAAGTGAACAGATCAAAATTCTTTTTCACACCAGACTCTGTGATTGAGGACAATAGGACCCAGAATCATCTGGGACCAGTAAGATTGTACTATGGTCCAAATTTTCAGAAGCATCTAAGTCACTTAAGAGTCTAAGTTTTATGGGAACATGGGTTCCAAAGTTCCAACGGGACTTAGGCTCCTAAGGATATGTCTACACAGCCCACAGCAGTGATCCCCATGCTACCGCACCAAAAGTATCTGAGTAGACATGGCTCAGGCTAGAACTTGGGGTCTGAAGTCAAGGGAAGGTGGTGGGCTTCAGGATCTGAGCTGCAACTTAAAAGTGCTGTCTGCACAGCTATTTTTAGCACAGCAGTATGAGCCTGACTCTGCTGACCCGAGCTTGGAGGCTCACTGCCGAGGTTTGTGTAGATGTATCCAAAATGACTTGGGTGCTTTTGAAAATTTTTACTCCATATGCCTTTGATGTTACAATAGCTCATCTCTTCAAGATAAGAATGTCATGGGCTGTGGTCTAATATCTGCAACAGAGGGTTCTCATGTGTAAGGATCACATTAGTCCAAAGACAGACTGCTGGGTGACAATGTTTACTTGCACTTATAGAGGAAACTGAGCTGGATACTTTTTTGTTGCTTTTGAGAGCTATGCCACAACCTAGAGGCAGCTCACTGTGGCACTCTGCCTCTTTAATGCTAGGACTTCTGGGCTTGGCAAGCAGTAGGGACTCTTTTTGTCCCCCCTCACTCCAGTCTAGCTTGTGGACTGAGACTTGGGATAACAGGAAAGTGGCAAAAATGTCTGGGCCACAGGCTTGCTTCCTTCCTTCTTTGACTTCTCTTTTCTTAACATTTCCCTTTCTCGCTTTCCTTTCCTCGTTCCTAGGCTGCTTGCTAATTTCCACTAGTTTGCTTCCTGACTAATGCATTTCCTGTGTATGAAAGAAGAATACAATCAATACAATACAATTATCTCAACCTGTAAATCTCTCTTCTTGTAGTGAAGAATCTGCAAGTCCAGAAAACTCCTCGCTTTGCGTCTGTCCACATGGTAGCTGTGTTTATCACATTAGTTAGCTCACTCCAGTTAGCTTAATTTTATTCCACCCCCCCACCTCTTAATGTTCATGTTAACAGAATTTTAAATTTCTAAATCATTTGAGTGGCTACTATAGGACCAGCTCACATGATTTTAATGGTATTAAACTATGCCTACATGGGTGCTAAGAGGAAATGGGGTTCAGCTGAATTAATATAACTCAATTGAAAAATGCAAATTTTTGCCCACGTAGACTGGCCTTTTGGGGATTACTGACAAAGTTAAGAAATTTAAGGCTTGTATGTGGTTGGAAAATCCTGGTGCTGCCATTGTACACTGCTTTCTGTATTATGAAGGGGAACCAAGCATTTGGTGCTGAAACTGAGTTGCCTCTGTGAATACCTTTGGGAGTGGTTAACCAGAAACAAATCTGGATATATAGTTTGAGATGAGACAGTTATGAACAAAATTATCCTGTATTGGGTGGGATATGTGGTGGCTACTGTGCGTGCATTCTACTCCTTTGTGGTAGCTGATCTCCAGAATGAGAAAAGGCAAACCTATTTCTGGTAGTTGAAAGGTATTTACTTGAGCTCAAAATGAGAGAAACATTTGTTTTTGAAGCTAGAGGTCCTGGATTCTTGTTTCTGATGCCACACATGTAGAGTTAAACTGATGACAACAGATTTGTAATAAACAGACCAAGCTCCTGAAAATGCCAGACTAAAGTGTTCCTAGAATGTATACATAACTAAGGTGAGGAGAGGAGCTTTTAGTCGCTTCTTGAAAAATAGGCCAACCGGAACAAAACAGTGACTCTCCTAATGGCTCTTTCACTGAGCCTTGTTGATTTTAATAAATTCCTAGTACAGGGCTGCATCGTTCACTTGACTGTTTCCATCAACTGCTCCTCATTTGTTTATGGGAGTTTTTTCTGACTTAATTGGCTAATTGTTTTCATTGAATAAAGCATGTTCCAGAATGTTTGCTATTTAAAGAACATATGGAAAAGAGGATGAAATCCAAAAAGCTGATAAACTTACACACCGTACATTTCCATTATTCCAGAAAATGCACTAGTAAAGTATGGGTGGAGGAAAGAAATAGAGTATGTAAAACAGTGGAAAAACACGACTATTTTTTATTATTTCCCTTGAACAGCTAACCTTATTAAAACAATTTTGCATTAATGTAACATCAGAGTGACCTATAAAAACAGTCCCCCCCACCCCACCCCCACACTAAGATCTTCACTGGCAAAAGCAGAAGACAAATTGCATTTAGATCCAAGCAGGAGATGAAATATATAAAACTGAGTGTTCTAGCTATGAGACAATAATTATGATGAAAATGAAGGGAGGACAGGGAAAAACCTGCAGACTAAGAAATAGCAATTCAACGTGACTTTAAAACCTACTGAATTGGCAGCTCAGCTAAGTGAATAGATAGTGATTTTTCTTTTAAATATTAAACTTCTGTAATAAATTCACTGTGAAATCTTGGCCCCACTGAGGTCAATGAGAGTTCTGCCATTGGTGTCAAAGGGGGCCAGAGTTTCACCTATGGAATCAGCCTGAAGTAGGAAAGGAGAGACAGAGCTGTGTATCTAGACAGCAGAAACATGCTCTGTCTATTTCAATTTTAAACTTAAGGGGTTCTAACCATAGAACACTTTCTGTAATTGTTGTATCTCTCTCTCACCAACAGAATTTGGTCCAATAAAAAGCCATTACCCTTGCCCACCTTATCTCACTTTATTCAGACAAAGTTCAGGGTCCTTAGAAAATTGTGAGGAGACTGTGGTCTCCTTCGTCATTCCTGTCACAGCCAGCGTGAGGGCACTGAGAGAGCATTTGGGGGGGAAAAATGTTTGCTGGAGTTTTAAGTAGTGCAAGAGAGGCTGAGGAATTTATAAACTCCATATTGTCTGAATAGGGTGGATTTTATATTAATTGATCCTCATGTTTTTCTCTTCTTCAAGATCATGATACCTTCTGAGGTCAACAAGTTACTGAATGCAATGTTGGAAGTGGTCACTAGCATCAGCTCCCTTTCAGATAAAGGCCAACGTGTCCTTGAAAATCTTCCCATGTTCCTCCAAGCATTCAAAAGCATTGATCTGCTTGACATCTCGGCATTTCAACAGGTATGTGTGTGATCTTTCATCCGTTAGCTGTGTTTATAGTGCAAGCATAATCGCCTTTTTTAGAGGACTTCATTAAGGTCAGGTACTAAATAATGAGGAGGAATGCTGGGCAAAATAATAATGTATCCCATAAACTGCTTGGTGGTGTTGCATAATGGGTGAGTTGAGCCTGTTGTACTCAGGTCTTGGTACATTTCATGGTCTCTTTCATCACCAGTACCCATTCCTTCCAGAGCCCAGGGTTTTCCTGGTGATCTCCCATCCAAATACTGCCTGCTCTTCTTGTTATCTAATTGAGATCACAGCCTAAACCGATACGACAACAGGCTGTTTATTAACAATGACATCTATTCTGTTTGTCATGGAGATAATGGAGCACACAGTACTAACATTTATTTTTTTTTAATTAAAAAGCCATTCCTTTGACCCTGGTCTTGCATCGTTTCTTCATCTGCTACTTTGTTATAGTGAAAATTTTTCACCTATTGTAAATCACATAACTCATTTCTCCAAATGTACTGTATGGGCAGTTGATAGATCCATAGAGCTGGGTGCTTGATTTTAGCCAGTGACTGGTAATTGTCTCCTTGGTAGGAAGGAGGGTCTTGTGGTTAAGGCACTGAACTCAGGACTGCTGGTTTCAGTTCTTAGCTGTGCCATGTGTTTTCTTTGTGTCCTTGACTATGACACTTGAATCCCTCTCTACCTCAATTTCCTGTCTGTAAGGAGAGGATGATGATACATTCCAAACAGAGTGAGGAAGTAAGCTCTTTGTGGCAAGGACTCTGACCACATGTATGTACAATGTCTAGTACAATGTTGGAGCTATTATAAAATAAATAATGGGTCATAATAAAGGACTCCCCTGTCTAAGGACCAGATTCTGCTACCCTTTCTCCCATTGAGTAATACCTTATTGCAACAGGTTGTCTTATTGTTTTCAGTGGCACTACTTTCTGGTGTAAGGTTTTACTGAGAGTAAAGATGATAGAACCTGACCCTAAAATTGCAAACCTTTAAAATGCCTCATCGGTAGGTAATGCATGCCTGCTTGTTACTACAGTATAATAGTCAACGCTTCCTTAAATCCCACTTAGAGGGCAATATTCTTAGCAGATGTAAATCAGCATGGCTCCATTTACTCCAGTAGTGGTATGAAGTACCATAAGTACCTTTTCCCATAAGGCTCTAATTTGTATGACAAAGTTAAAAAGTCAAAACGTTACTTAGACAGGCCTGCCTGTTTGTCCTTTAAAGCTTTTCTTTTATTCAGAGCTTGTCTGGTTGTTTTATAGGTTTGGTTCTTCTAATGCTCCACTTTCCAATGCGGCATTTGTCTATATATCTAACCCGATAACCTTCCACTCTCTGGGCTAGCTCTTCAGCTGGTATAAGTCATTGTAGCTCTATTGAAGTAAAGGGAGTTACACTGATTTACATCAGCTGAGGATCTGGTCCTATCATTTTTTCACATCAGCTCATCTGATTTACAGCAGGTTCAGGGTCTTCTCAACTGTGAATAAAATATTTATGTATTGGGCCTACCTCCCCAAAGTTGATGATTTGATAGAGTTAATCTTTGAAAAAACTTATTTGATAAAACTCTGCAGAGAGAAGACTGCAACAGCAGAGGGGGCCACCTAGTCAGTTTTGCTCTCTCATTTGCTGCTGCTTATGTCATCCTGGACTGCAACCCGTCTCACCCTGAAGTTTTGTGTCTTTTCATATCTTCCAATTTCCTGATTAATTGTTCTAGCACAATCTTTATATTTTGCAGGGCTTTTTTTTTTTAAACGTTTCCCCTGGGAAATTTATGTCTGTGTCTGCCATTGAGCCTCCCCTCTAAACACCGAGGCAAAAAATAATCATTTAATTGTTTCAGCAATTCAGTGTCTACCTCTTTTGTCAATAAATTACCCACGTGATTTCTCAAAGGCCCTTCTGTCTACATTACTGACCTTTTGTTCCTTTATGTACCAGGAGAAAAGTTATTTATCTTAATCTTCCATTTATTCTCAGGCTTTGTAGGCTCTGCTACTTTATAGTATATGCCCCTTTACCCTTGATTATTTTGTTCACTTCTCAGCTCATCCACACTGGCCAAGTTTGTAGCCCTGGGTAATGGCAAATATAACCCTGGGGCATATCCTGAGACACTTTCCATCTCTCCTGTGTTGCCTTCCTGCTGGATTTTTACTCTAGTGATTGAAATACTGAGCTGCTTTCTGTTCTAAAGTGCACTGGGGGAATATTTTGTAATGGATAATTTATTTGAGAAAAATCACTTTTTTTTTGGTTGGTGAACTGATCATGATTTTTTGCAAGTTTATTTGCAGATTAAAATCATTCACTGAATCATTTCTCTATGTCACTCACAAACAGTTTGAGTATTCAGGATTTTAAATGCAAAGTATTTTGGGTCCTCGGGTGTTTAAATGGTTGGTATGTTTCTCTTCCCTGATTGGGTGTGCTTAGAAACATGATTCCAATGCAAAGAGTCATGATATGAATTTCTAATTCTTTGCCTTTGTATATTCTGCAATACATAAAATTTTCTTTCAGTGAATGTTCATGCCAGCAAATTCTTTTGAGATCTATGGATGAAAGTGCTATATAAGAGGTAGTGAGTACTGAGTTTTTAACTAGTACTCATTGTACTTCCTCTAGATCTGTGAACATGCTTCTTTCACTTTGTTGATTGATGTATTTAATTTAAAAAGTTTCGAAAGGTACAGCCTCCAAGCTGACCATAACCGATTACATTCTTAAAGTGAAGTTCTGCTTTGAAGATTGACTTTCTAAAAATCATGTTTCACACTGATTGTGTCCCAGTGATTTCAATATTAAACATGTTCAGTTTATCAGATTAAGTATTTTCCCCCCAACTGCTAGTCTTGTAAACTCAACCTGAGATCTGAAAATCTAGCTAGGTTCTTTCTGACATGGGTATCTTCAATAGTGATACATTTCAGGCAGGCCAAAAGCTTGTTTTAGTTACACATTTGCAGCCCGACTGTCATCCAGTTATGTCCTCAGTTACAATTATGCGACCATGTAGCCTTCAGTGGGATTGCACAATTGTGAGCACATAATTTGAAAACTGCAATTGCACAGGTCGGCTGTTATTGGAACTTGGTTAACAACACAGTTGAAGGTGCATAAGCTGTAAGCATAAGCAGTCAGATCAGTCTCCCAGAATAGCACCTGTTCTATAGGACTGACGACAATAAAAATCTATCTTTCTTCAGTAAAGAGGGATGATTTAATTGAAAAATGATTGTGTAAAATGGTATGTTCTTTATTAAATCTGGTCCTGGTGTATGTATATTTTGAAAGTACAACTGCACTTTAATATTTTGAACAAAGTACAACTGTTCCTTTGTAGCAGGCCCGTTTTCACGGAAGACATTCCCATCATGTAAAAAGATTCTTATTTTTATTGTTGCTATCTTTATAATGTGTGACAGAAGAGTAATGCGTTCAATCTCACTTCTGTTTTTGTTGAGGGAAGCAGAGTGTATGGAAAATGACAAGGTAATCCAGGGGTCTGCAATCTGATGGTCCTGATATTTCCATTCTTTTTCTGCCAGTCAAGCCATGAAAATGACATTTTCGAAAGGTTAAAGTAGTACATTATACTAACGTCTTTCACAGAGTATTCTGGCCATTAAAGTGGCGCTATCTTTCCCTGACCCAGATGGTCCTGAGAACAGAAGAGAGCACAACATGCATCCATTCTTGTAGACAATCTGAAAACTGTCATTTTGTTGACCTCCTTGGATGCAGTAATGGGGAAGAACATCTGAACTACTACTGCAGCTATGAAAGTAATGACAGGATAGTTCAGGGCAATTGTGTTGTAATTGGGATTCCATTCCTTAGTAATTGTTGTTCTAGTTCTTACAG
Source organism: Natator depressus (assembly GCF_965152275.1). Taxonomy (NCBI): domain Eukaryota; kingdom Metazoa; phylum Chordata; order Testudines; family Cheloniidae; genus Natator; species Natator depressus. The sequence goes on along the minus strand of NC_134235.1, from coordinate 163,799,056 downwards.
GGTGGGAAATCTAGACGTTCCATTGTTGGATCCCTTCAGTCTTTAATAAGGACAGTCTGTAAAGAAGAATCCTCTTTCTTCAGCAACACCAACATGTTCATTGACATGCCCAGGATCACTGAGCTCTTGGAAGATGATATGGCAAAATACAGCATTCCCGAAGACTCAAGTAAGGGAAACATCAATCACAAGTTGCATATATACGTACTCTCATTCAGAGTTTGCTATGCGTTCTAAACCTTTTCCTCTTAAATGGAATGTTGATATATTAACTGGCATTTCAGCTAGCTGACATTGCAATCCTGAACACAAGGAATGATTTGATGAAAGGTTTTATTACACAGAAATGATTATGGAGACAAGTGACAAGCAATTCAAGTTATTTTGTATTCTTGCATTTAACAACAATAAATGACTCCCCTGTCTCAGGCAGGTCATATATATTGGAAGTTTATTGAATGTTCAAAATTAAATACATTATTAGATACAAGGTTGCAAATCTATAGTTATATACTTTTATTTTGTGAACTTGGTGTTGTGATATTTTATGATAAAATCCTTAAGCCTCTGAATACAACCAGAGAAGAATACCTTTAGTCTTTTCTTGTAGTTGAATTGTTGGCTACCATTAGAGTTAATATTCCAAGTTGTCTGCACCCTGCTTTTATTCTTCTGTCATGTGTATGAGACTGCTTTCTAGACCTATCACACACCCCTACACCAATATTTGACTCATCAAAATTAATTTTGGTGATCTTCCAGGAAAGGAATTGTGACTCAGAGAGGCATGATTCCATTGTTGCTCCTAGGGGAGGGGTGGTGATGATGGGAAAAATATCTGCTTCTGGCTCTGTGACTAGAAGATTGCAACATCTTGTCTGGACTCAGCTGTTCAAGCTGGCACACTGAACGTGGAGTCAGAGCTCTTCCCAAGCCCTGCCACTCCCACAGGCAGGGAGTACCAGTCACATAGTCTCTGCTTGTCCTTCCACTACTAGTCGTGGAGTTGCAGAGAGGCTGCACAGGGGATTGTGTATGGGTCCTTACCCCTCCTGCCCACTTTCCCCCTCCTTATAAATCTCAGTGGCCCTGGCTTCCAGTCCTGTGTGCTCACTACTGAACTTGCCTTATAGTCTTATAGTCCAACAACTGGACAACACTTTCATAAAAGTTCTCGTCTAAAGATTAGCTACAGTGCTCCACATGCTCATCATACCATCACTCTGGCCTGGCCACCTTTGAGCACTTGTTAATTTTTCTCCAGTTACAGATCTTGTTTAGAGGGGACTAATTTCTTAAAGGGAGATTGTGGAGGAATGATCTGGACAAAGGACTGGGGTCTAGAAACTCCTTGGTTACAATCCTGGCTCTGACACTCACTCCTTGGTTTTGGGCAGGTCACTTCACATTGCTAATTCAGTCTGCCTTTGTAAAATGCAAATAATAACATTTGTCTCCCTAGTAGAGGTGGTGAAACTAGAGCTGGGTGAAATTTTTGTTAAAATTTTTTGGCAGGTACTGAAACTATTTGTGAATTCAGGTCAAATACAGCAAATAGTTTCCGCTGAAAAACCTTACATTTCTTGGGAATTGTTGAAATGATTTGTTTTGACATTTAGTTTCAAATCAATTTTTTTGTTTGTTTGGGGAGAAAAAACAAAAGCTTAGTTTTGGTTAGAATGGTTTTTAGAATCTTTTTGGTTCGCCACCAAAATTAAAAAATCAATTACTCGCTCGGCTCTACTAGAGACATTACTTAATGTTTCTACAGTACAGTACACTGAAGATGAAAATTACTACAAAATATTACTAAATATTTCTAATATTTTTAATTAGTCTAATATTCTACTAGTCACCAAAATACCCAATGTAAACTAAGCATAGAAATTTAGACCTGATCCTGCAAAAAGGAGCCCCTTGACTTCAGTGGGGAGTCTGTCCACATGTTCCTGCTTGCAGGATCAGGGCCATGGCTCACAATGAGATTATTAAGAATATACATCCATCTTAACATGCTTGACTACCAAATTTTACTTGGGTTAGGGGAATGGATTTTTCAGCTAGGCAGATGAAATATAGATAGGTTTAAAAAATGAATTAAACATCCTACAGTTCAGTTCCACATTTGCATCTATCTGCAGCTTTCTGAAATAGGCTGTGCTACCTTTCTTGATGAAGAAGCCAGTAAACGTTTCACTGTCACCCAAAAGCTGTCTTGTCAAATAGAAAAGACAGTTTTCATTGAATGGCCTAAGAAAGTTCCACAAGTAAGAAGGTGTATAGCTGCTGATTAGAACTATGCTCGCCTTCTCTTGAGCATGAAAACCATGATCAGACTATTATAAATCCCTCATTGGTCTATAATTGGTGGTGCTAGTCTCTTATTCTTTAAAGAACTTTTGATCTGTATGAGAATTTATAGAAGTGAATCTTCCCTCAGCATTTATTTTATGTATGTTTTGCCTGTGTACTTTGACTCTAAAACTATAATATACCAATACAGCTTTTAGGATAGGTGCAGTGTATGCAGTGTTTTCACTAAGACCTGGTCTACACTACGCAATTCGCTTGACGTAAGGCGCTTACAACGACCTAATTATGTCAGTGTACACAATACAGCCTTCCTCCCGCCGATGTAAGTGCTCTTCTACACCAGCATGCTAACTCCACTTCCACGAGAGGCATAGTGCTTATGTCAGTGTAGTTAGGGTGCCTGTGTTACTTATATTGGCTGTCTTGTCAATTTCACAGCTTCATGCATTCCTGGGAAGGACGCGCACCACCGGCAGAAGGAGGGTAGTGTGTAATTACTGCAGTGGCTGTAAGTCAATGTAACATAGGTTGACTTAGGGCTGTAGTGTAGACATGCCCTAAGATTCTGATCTCTTTGGGGGATGATTGTTCTCAGCTTATCTGGGAGTTGTGGATCCCCAGCTCCTCACAGATTCAAGCACTTGGTGAATGAACTACATCTCTCCAAAGAGCTGAAGTGATGGTTCAGTGAGAATTGAGGGTTTTCAGCACCTTACAGAGGCCAAGCCCTAAGTTAAAGTGTATAGGCATTATGTTGCTGAATAAATCATCCCCTTGCACCATCTGTTAAATATGATCTCTCTCTCTCTCTCTCTGTTTCTCTCTCTTTTACCACAGCGCCATTTTGCTTGCAGCTTTATCAGGAAATTTTACAGTCACCTAATGGGGCTTTGGTGTGGACCTTCCTGAAGCCCCTGTTACATGGGAAGATACTGTACACCCCCAACAGCAAAATGTTTAACATGGTGATAGAAAAGGTGAGTATCTAAGGAAATGAATAAATCAAATGTCTGTACTCATATGGATGGTAGAAACAATGGGAAGTGTTTCCTTTAAGAAAACTGGCAGGGTTATTTCCCCAATATGTTCATCCTGCTCCCACTGCACATAAAAAATAGCAGTAGTATTTGTCAGGTTTCAGAGTAACAGCCGTGTTAGTCTGTATTCGCAAAAAGAAAAGGAGTACTTGTGGCACCTTAGAGACTAACCAATTTATTTGAGCATAAGCTTTCGTGAGCTACAGCTCACTTCATCGGATGCATACTGTGGAAAATGTAGAAGATCTTTTTATACACACAAAGCATGAAAAAATACCTCCCCCCACCCCACTCTCCTGCTGGTAATAGCTTATCTAAAGTGACCACTCTCCTTACAATGTGTATGATAATCAAGGTGGGCCATTTCCAGCACAAATCCAGGGTTTAACAAGAACGTCGGGGGGGGGGGAGGGGGTAGGAAAAAACAAGGGGAAATAGGTTACCTTGCATAATGACTTAGCCACTCCCAGTCTCTATTCAAGCCTAAGTTAATTGTATCCAATTTGCAAATGAATTCCAATTCAACAGTCTCTCGCTGGAGTCTGGATTTGAAGTTTTTTTGTTGTAATATCGCAACTTTCATGTCTGTAATCGTGTGACCAGAGAGATTGAAGTGTTCTCCGACTGGTTTATTTCATTTATTTATTTAATTCTTGACAAATGCTGTAGTTTCTTTTGGTAACTCTTGTGCATTTGCTCAAGAAACTCCCTGAAAAAGCACAAGATCAAATCCGCACAGACACACCCCTGGAACCCCGACCTGGGATATTCGATCTACTACCCAAGATCCATAAACCTGGAAATCCTGGGCGCCCCATCATCTCAGGCATTGGCACCCTGACAGCAGGATTGTCTGGCTATGTAGACTCCCTCCTCAGGCCCTACGCTACCAGCACTCCCAGCTACCTTCGAGACACCACTGACTTCCTGAGGAAACTACAATCCATTGGTGATCTTCCTCATAACACCATCCTGGCCGCTATGGATGTAGAAGCCCTCTACACCAACATTCCACACAAAGATGGACTACAAGCCATCAAGAACACTATCCCCGATAATGTCACGGCTAACCTGAACTTTGTGACTTTGTCCTTACCCATAACTATTTTACATTTCGGGACAATGTATACCTTCAAATCAGCGGCACTGCTATGGGTACCCGCATGGCCCCAGAGTATGCCAACATTTTTATGGCTGACTTAGAACAACGCTTCCTCAGCTCTCGTCCCCTAACGCCTCTACTCTACTTGCGCTATATTGATGACATCTTCATCATCTGGACCCATGGAAAAGAAGCCCTTGAGGAATTCCACCATGATTTCAACAATTTCCATCTCACCATCAACCTCAGCCTGGTCCAGTCCACACAAGAGATCCACTTCCTGGACACTACAGTGCTAATAAACAATGGTCACATAAACACCACCCTATACTGGAAACCTACTGACCGCTATTCCTACCTACATGCCTCCAGCTTTCACCCTGACCACACCACATGATCCATTGTCTACAGCCAAGCTCTGCGATACAACCGCATTTGCTCCAACCCATCAGACAGAGACAAACACCTACAAGATCTCTATCAAGCATTTTTACAACTACAATACCCACCTGCGGAAGTGAAGAAACAGATTGATAGAGCCAGAAGAGTTCCCAGAAGTCACCTACTACAGGACAGGCCTAACAAAGAAAATAACAGAACGCCACTAGCCGTTACCTTCAACCCCCAACTAAAACCCCTCCAACGCATTATTAAGGATCTACAACCTATCCTGAAGGATGACCCATCACTCTCACAGATCTTGGGAGACAAGCCAGTCCTTGCTTACAGACTACCCCCCAACCTGAAGCAAATACTCACCAGCAACCACACACCACACAACAGAACCACTAACCCAGGAACCTATCCTTGCAACAAAGCCTGTTGCCAACTGTGCCCACATATCTATTCAGGGGACACCATTACAGGGCCTAATAACATCAGCCACACTATCAGAGGCTCGTTCACCTGCACATTCACCAATGTGATATATGCCATCATGTGCCAGCAATGCCCCTCTGCCGTGTACATTGGTCAAACTGGACAGTCTCTACGTAAAAGAATAAATGGACATAAATCAGATGTCAAGAATTGTAACATTCATAAACCAGTCAGAGAACACTTCAATCTCTCTGGTCACACGATTACAGACATGAAAGTTGTGATATTGCAACAAAAAAACTTCAAATCCAGACTCCAGCGAGAGACTGTTGAATTGGAATTCATTTGCAAATTGGATACAATTAACTTAGGCTTGAATAGAGACTGGGAGTGGCTAAGTCATTATGCAAGGTAACCTATTTCCCCTTGTTTTTTCCTACCCCCTCCCCCCTCGACGTTCTTGTTAAACCCTGGATTTGTGCTGGAAATGGCCCACCTTGATTATCGTACACATTGTGAGGAGAGTGATCACTTTAGATAAGCTATTACCAGCAGGAGAGTGGGGTGGGGGGAGGTATTTTTTCATGCTTTGTGTGTATAAAAATATCTTCTACACTTTCCACAGTATGCATCCGATGAAGTGAGCTGTAGCTCACAAAAGCTTATGCTCAAATAAATTGGTTAGTCTCTAAGGTGCCACAAGTACTCCTTTTCTTTAGTAGTATTTGTGTTTCAATTTACTCCATTTACTTCAGAGAGTTTGCATCAGTGTCAATGAAGAGAACTTGGCCCAAAGTTTTGCAGTCCCTGTTCAAGTGAGCCAGGACAACCATGTTAAAGGTGTTGTAGTGAGCCCTGCAGTGTCAGAGTGCAGGGGCCCTAGGTAAGTCCTTGGTGAGTAAGGGTTAACTTCTGCCCCACTTCCCCCTCCTTTTGCACAGCTGCTCACAGGAAAGGCTGCATGAGGGATCATCTGCTAGTTCTGTGTTTGTACAGTGCCTAGCACAATGGAGTCTAGGTCCATGACTAGGGCTTCTAGGTGGTACTGTACTAAAGCCTTTGGGAAGATAGGCTGTACACCTAGGGTCAATGGACTGGGTTAAAATCCAGGCTTGGGTGCTTCTATGTTTTCTTTTTGACTCCATTAACTTATTTTACTTTATTGTTACAAATACTAATCCTTGAAGAAAAGACCTTATTGAGCATAGCTGGGTTTTTTTTCCTGCTGCTTCATTCCTCTCCTTTACCATGCTAAAACATAATCACGACTATAGATGTGCTCATATGGTTTTCCTGGCCAGTGCATATGAGGCCTAATTGTGCTACAAAACAGTACCAACTCTGAATTATAGATGATGGGTGGGGTTTTCAAATGGAGTCAGGAATCCCACTGAAAGTCAACAGAATTTGAGTGCTTAACTCTCTTAGGCACTTTTGAAAATCCCACCCTTGTCTGTGCAGTACATGGTATGTCTGTCATATCCCTCTAATAAATGGAAGTATGTTAGATATGCTCATATACACACCATTGGCTCAACTAGTGGAATTGTTCCTTTAGATTAAACCTAGTTTAATCTTGTGGCATAGGGGAGTGGCAAGGAGGAGGGTGGTGTTAAGACAACTCTTATGAATTTTCCTGTCTATACTGTACAAATACCTGGTTGGCTGATGACATTGGTGACTGCTTATATGACGAAAAATTCTAGGTTTCTAAGGTCGTTACTTGGCAGGTATCCTGTATTCAATAGTCCCAATCCCAAAGAGTTTATAGTCGTGTTCACAGACACTGTTTTTTTTCTATGCTTGTACAGTGCCTCTCACAGTAGGGGTCCGTGACCAAGGCTCTTAGGCGCTATTGCAATACAAATAAGTAATAAGTATTATGATCTATTTTTAAAAGGGCTTGGAGGTCAGAGGAAATATTTGTATTTACCTTGCAAATATGATGCTTGTCATGAAATCTTAATTATTACAGGAACGGTAATTTAAGTCCATTTAAAATGTGAAATAAAGCATTACTGCTTGATAATGGTATACAAAATATTTTTTAATAGTGTTTTCCATGGTAAACATATATCAGTACAATGTTCTGACTTTTACTCTAAAAAGTAAGCTGTTAAAATCTAAGTGAAATGATAAACGTTAGAACTACTCGTTAACTTCACAATACTCCTTTGTGAATCAAAAATAACACTTCTGTGGTTTCTTAGTTTACAATTAAAATGAAGAACTTAGTTTGGGTGACAGGCTATATCTCCCTTAGTCTGCTGAGTTGAATATAATTCATTTTAAAACTTTAGGCTGATTTAAAAAAAAAAGGTGCTCTTTTGATTTTTACAGGTGTGAACTGTAAGTGGTGATAAAACTCTGTATGCAGAATTGCATTCTGCTTTACAGTGACACCAAGAATAATGCATTGTAGAGATTTCCAAGTTATTTTGCCAATTAGTATGCCACAGCCACTATCTTAATGGGATCCATGATAAGACAGCTACATCTTTCGGCACATGTTGAATCCTAGTCTAGATCTTAAGTGAAACGAAGTCTACTCAGTAACAGCACTGAGACTGTCAAGTTATCTTCAGTGAGACAATTTTACTTTGTTTTTTTCATCTTCTGTAACTACACAGATTCTATCAGATATTATAGCCCAATAAATCTATTAACATGCTTGGACCTCAGACAGTTCCATCAGCTCATTCAAGATGTCTTGTAAAAATAAATGCTAGACTCACCAAGTTATCAATGATAAATTATCTGTTTATTTGTAAACATGGAACTAGCAGGTAGGTCCCTCCATCAAATCCATCTTTACTGTTCCTGTTGCACAGTCTTATTAATTATCATACCCTATGGAAATTAAGTAAAACTAAATTATTATCAACAAATATCCTAAATATTGGTATTGCGTCCAATCCTGCCGCCTTTACTTAGGCAAAAGTGCCATTGAAGTAGAGGTGCAAGTTTTCCCCTAACATGGACTGCAGGATGGTACCCATTCAACTACTATTCCCCAGGGGTAGCTAGGTACATGCTACAAAGACTGGTAGCATTAAAATCTATTTGCATTTCAGGATAATTTTCATGTTTTGTTTCATAAAATGGAATATCTCATCTCAAGATTACTGACAACCATTCTTACAATAAGTTATTAAATTTGCTTTCTACCTGCGATAAATAAACAATCCTGAGGTTTAAATCAATATTGACCAGTCAAGTTCACACACACAATAAATGACTATGCCGACTGACATCAGCTAAGTTCAATGGAAATTTTTGTTCAATTCTGAGCCAATCAGAAAGCATACATCTCTGATTCTTGATTGGCTCATCAGAGGCAATGTGTCTTTCTTGCCATATTATTGCATCTCCATTTAGGATGATAGTTTAAAGAAAGAGATGTTACATTTAAGAAGTTTATAGCCATTGAAAGATTTTTTTTTCAAATTTTTCCAATTAAAACAGAATTCATGTAACAATACATGAAAACAATTCAGAAGTAAAAGTAAGAAAACAAGTCTGACAAATTCATCCTGTTTTTGGATTCCTGCCACCTTGCTCACAAATCCTTAATATGAAAGGCAAAGCCTTTCTTTATAAATATCAAGCCTTCATAATAAGATAAAGAGGTTCTTATTCTACAACTTTAATTGTCTCATGAAGTTTGGCATTTGAAACATTTGTTTCAACTCCCTTCATAATGAAAAATTATATTACAATGAAATGTTTTAACAGGCTGACAAATAACCTCAAAAGGATGTTTCTAGCTTCACCTTATTCACAAAACTAGGAGGTTTATAAAAGGGTGAGTCTGAAGGCAATACCAGAGAGGACTTTTGGTGGAATTCAAGTCTCCAGCCTTAACCAAAGCTGCTGTCCAGCACATGTTGTGTTCTCGGCCTCTGGCGGTCCTGGGCTGGAGCGTGCTAAGTGTAGATAGGGTTGTCAGGGAGCTATGAAGCGCTAGCAAGTCTTTACTGAGCTTGTGCAAACTGTTTTGTTTCAAAAGGATTTTAACTTGGCTAAATTTGGGGCAGGTTTTCCCAGGGACAGTAAAAGGCATACCCCTGACACAAAGGCCAGCCCCTGCCCAATTTCATGTTCTTGCTCCAGGGCATGGGGAGGCTGTTGAGCTTTTTAAAGGAAAGGTGAACAATTTTTTTTTGACACAGAGGAAATTTTGCCCAACCTTTTTCTAAGAAATAGCTGAACGCTTTTGGCTGACGTTTTCCCCCCAAAAAATCAGCCCCGGGGCAGACACTTGTCATGGAAAATTTCAGCCTAAGTGGTTAAAGTTTGGCAAAGTTATATGGACCTTTAAACAAGGCTTTATAATGGGAATTATCAGGCAGGGGTAGTAATAGGCAGTGCTACGAGCCCCACATATAATACAGCTGTTTTCGTTCTTTAGAAACATCTACTTAGCTCTGAGGAGACTCTCCACTGAACTCTTCCTTCACAATTTTCCAGGTCTTAAAGGCACAATAACCACACACCAGCCAACCAGTTCTTAACGGTCTATACACTTTCTCTGTTAGTTTTTAAGTAGAAAACGGTGAACTGGGACTTAAAGTTTGGGCCTAGTCTAAATTTTTAACCCTTCCTTTATTCTGAATTGAACCTGAATCTTCAGGGTTTATTAAGCTACATATGTCCCAGTGATAAGCATCCCTCTCTACCCACTTTCCTACTTGTAATGAAGCCCTTGTGGCCTCTATCAGAAGATCTTATTCCCAAACTGGCCACCAGCATCTCCTCTCTAAAGACTTAATATTGCCAGAGGGAAATGTAGTTGGCTGCCAGTGGCCATCCTAGCACCTCCTGCACAGCTAGTGTGGGGAGTGGGTCACCAGTGACCTTTTCTGGGTTTTTTTTTTTGCTGCTTAGGCAGGCATCTCCTGTCGCTTTACACTTCCAGAGTTTATCTGAATGTCTTTGTAGAAGGCACTTAAATGGTGCGGGACTGTGCCAAAGTTCTGCACTTTTGACAGGAAGTATTAGAATAAATCTACCCCCAATTCTAATTTGCAACTCAGTGCAGAAGCTCTTTTTTGCTGGGGAATGCTGTACATGACTACCCTACCACCATCATTAGAGCATAATGAAGAAGTCTGGTTCCTAAAAACAGTTATGACGGCTATGATATTAACTTAAGCAAAATTGATATCACAGCATTCTCTAACCTTGAGCTGTAGATTCCTAATCTATTAGGCAAGGGGAAAATAAGACAGATGTTTAAAGATAGTTGAGAGGAAGCATAGTCTAGTGATTTCAGCATGGCAGTGGGACACAAGATTTGGCCCCACAGCAGTGATTTCAGATGGAATATGTTCTTTCAGTTGTTTTTATTTTCCAATCTGTTTGTTATGTTTAACTTTTATTCCTTATTATTTAATCAGGCTTCTTAGCTTGACCAAATACTACACTTAAGATACTTTGAAATACTAGTGATTTCCCCTAATGAGAAGTTGTACATAAACATTTGATTGATGTAGTGCAGATACAGGAATATTCTGAAAGTACCATTAATTAGCTGTGTTATCCATTGCCAGTTTTTTGCATGTTGTATGTAAATATCTGTGTTTTTTAACAGAACCAATGGAAAGTTAATTGCCAAAACCAAACATGAACAAACACTTGCATGTGTGTAAGGGTGGGGCAGGGAAAGGGGCATAATTTTATAGGCTTTGAATAAATCCTAATGTTCAGTAGCCATCAGTCATGGTGGGGTGGTGTATTTCACTAGAAAAAGTGATGCCACAGATCCTGCTGTCTCACCCCGCCTCCCCCGCCCATCAAAATGGCAGTCTAAATTTTAGTCAGGTTTAAATTATCTTTCAGAAGTGTTATCTCTAATAATACTGATTCTTTTCATTTTGGTGTTTGTTCAAGAATCAGCTTACAACTCAGAATGTCTCTCTCCACACACGCATGCCCCTTTTTCGATAATCCCCTCGTATAATCTACCTTTATCATGATAATAATGATCCCTTACAAGCATTAGGACAGAACTGGCCATAGAATGTAATACTTCAACTAATACTTATCTGTATTTCCAGAATGAGCTTAAATCACCATTAGCAACAGTAGCTTAGTGTTTTCTTTATAATAGTTCAATCAAATTTGGAGAGGTAATTATTGTACAGATGTATGTGCATTGATATAACATTAAGACTTCAGTCAGTGGTGTACTCATATATTATAACTCCTATCAATTTCCTGTATCTGTTTTTGCTATTTGCAATCGCATCATCATCAAATTCAACTTTGCTCTCTCTGTCAGGATCAGGCTCTATGAATTGTTCATCTATTATTCCCTAAAACACATGAACACCTCAGTTGTATCACAAAAAAATGATCTCTTGAGCCTATTATTTATACAACTTTTAGAGGTGGTCAAAAAATTTCATTAAGTCATTTTCTGAGGGAAAGTGCAATTTAGTCAAAATTAAAACATTTAGCACCAACATGTACATTTAGATGACATTTTGACAGGTTAAAGTCCAAATGAATTGTTTAACTTTCTCATTTTGTTTGTGTCACAATGCTTCATTTCAATAATATTAGCATGTTTCATTTTGACTTAAATATTTAATTTAAATGTTACATTTAATATTATACCAATTCAACATTACTGAAACAGTGTTTCTGAATAATTTGGGGGGGAATTTCAATGCTAAAATTCTTTCCTAGTTTGTGATTAATTTGCTCATCTTATCAGGTCCCTTCTTTGGTACCCCCTAGTGATATTGGTACGTGATTTCAAACCTAGCTGCAGACACCTTGAGTGATAGTGGAACACACTGAACCTTCTTGTTGACTGGGTCGTATGAAAAGTCAGTCCAGTCACTACTAGATCTGGCTAAATGGGAAAAGTTAATTGATTTGCTGATCCTTTTGTGAATAAAATCATTGAGTCTGAGTCATTGTGACTGTGAAGTCATGTTATTCATGATTCATGTATATTTGGAGAAACCACCCATGTTTGTGAAAACTGAACGTTTACCAGTTTTTACCACAGACTTTCTAAAAATTCACACTAGAATGTGCATTATTCACTATTCTCTCATTCAGAGTCCATCCTTGGGTGAGGGCAGAAGGAAAGAACTTGGCTGCTACCCCCTACAGTCAAATGAGAAGGTCCCTAATTCTGCCTTCTTCCTTACTGGACCTTGCTAGATCTCCCTGACTCAATCAGCACCAAAATTGTCCTCAGGGTTGAAGGAACTGTAGGTTGCATCCAGATATTCCACTTATTCCTCCCAGATAGGCGGTGCTGTGATCAAGAGAGAGGCTTTAATTTGAACCTCTTTTATTTTTTGATTGGCTCTCTCACTAAAGCATTTTGTGGTACCATGTATGAAAGGCAGTATATAAAAATAAATTGTATATTATTACTCTTCATGTGGGAAACATAAACACAGCAGGAAGCCTTTTCTGTGATTTGTTAGTCTCTGAATTTTTGTTTTCCTTTGAAGATGAAAGGAAACACAATGCATTTACTTCTGACAATTAAAGTTGACATGCAGAGGAGTTTCAGGAGATCTGAACCACCCAAGTTGCTCCTGTTTCCACAGGAATTACTGTATGCAGTTTTCATTTCACTTGGCTTCATTTCTTCCTTTAGGCTAATCACACATTTGGTTTTGTGGACAACCTGAAGATTTATTCTGAGGCATGGCTAAGGATGTCTGAGGTTTTTAAGAGCAGTGAAAACTTCCTCATGGTCAATCAGCTCCAGGTTGGTGAATTGTCGATGACTTCCTACTTTCCAATACTATCCACAGGGACAAATAATTGAAGAATTAAAGTAGCCTGTAAAGAAGTGGTAATTCTAGAAATACTAGATCACTATAGGAAATGGAGTTCAGGATCAGCCTTTACAAAGGTCCTGGCTCTCAGGTGGAGGAATTACCAGAAATTCTGCAGGATAGCGGTGGTGGTACAGTCAGCACAGACATATGAGTTTTTCTTATGAGTGGCACTTGAAGACGGTATGTCTGCAACAGTAAACCCTGCTAAAGTTTAGATTATAGATCTACAATGGGGTGATCCTGAAAATCTTTTCAATTTTAAAGTAGCTAAAATGAGTAGTTACCTCCCTGTCTGCAGTATTACCATGTGATATTGGAAATACGATGAATAGTACAATGGCGAACAGTCACTTACCGAAGGCAGCGATTCTCAAACTTTAGCAACCTGAGGACCCCCATTTTGATTTTAAATTTTTGGGGGGCCCCCAAGCCCCTCACTCAGCCCCAGGCCCTACCCCCACTCCACCCCTCCCCCTCCTCTTCCACACCTCTTTCCGCCTCCTCCCCTGAGCGCACTTCATCCCCGCTCCTCACCCTGTCTCCCAGCGCCTCCTGAACGCTGGTGAACAGCTGTTCCCTGGCATGCAGGAGGCGCTGGCAGGGAGAGGGAGGAGTTGTTCAGCGGGGCCCACGGACCCCCGGAGTATGCTTGGGGACCCCTTGGGATCCGCAGACCGCAGTTTGAGAAACGTTAATCTAAGACAATTGGCAAGTTTTTAAATACTCTTTACAGCTTGAACTTGCTTAATTCTCATAATTGTCTCCCCCAATGTAATTGATCAGTTCTCACAGGGACAATGGAAGAAATTTAAAATGCAACAATAGCAGTGACTGCTTAAATGTAGCACCTGGTTAACAGTTCTTCCTGTCTGTTTCCAAGTCATATCTTCTTTCTTTAGTCACTAAAATGTAGTTTTGGCACTTTTTACTCTTCACCATCTGCAGAGCCATTAAGCTGTGGAAGAATAAACTGATGCTCATGCATCAACAATAGAATTGTTAATTAAGATTCAATTAAGGAATGTTACTTGTGATCCCTGAAAGGCCTCGTGGAGCTAATTGTTAGTCCTTTTTCTTGGAAACTGAGCAAATGAGTTGTAGAAATTGAGACAATGAACATGGAAACTGAAGATACTATTTTCCAGATAATATTGTTTGTACGACTGCTAATAATGCAATGCTCCAAAATGTTGTGTTTTACAGAACAAGCAAAAGGAAAGATCTCTTCCCTAGCCAATTTACAATAAATGTATAGATGTGACTCAGTCAGTTGGGGAAACAAGGGGTGAGGAAAGTTAAAGGTGTACAACAATAAGGTTGTATGGTGACCTATTTTAGGCATGTGCATACTTTCATGTATCTGCTAAGTACAAGGGGCCAGAGTCTGATGTTCTTGTTCATGCTGAATAGTACTTTATTCCATGAGTAATCCCACTGAACTCCCATGGAGTATGGAGCTATTATACTGAATCAAGGGGATCAGAATTGGAGAGGAAGTACAATCCAGTGGTTAGGGCACTAGCTTACTAGTCACTGTCAGAGACTGTTTGTATGACCTGGTGCAAGTCACTTAGCCTCAGGTCCCCATCAGTAAAATAGGGATAATAGCACTGCCCTATCTTACAAGAGTGTTGTGAGGACAAATACACTAAAGATTTGTCAGGTGCTTGTCCATAGGAGGGGGTGTTTTTATCAGTGGTTCTTTGGTACCCAAAGCTGTTGGAACCATAAGCATAATCTTTAGTTGCATCTCATTATGAAGTGTATCTGCCATTTTGGAGCCACATTTTCTTCCACGACATACAAACCTGGTGTTAGCTCACTAATGCCATAAATTAGTGACAGCTAAAATGTGGAATGTTGAAGCTGAGTTTATAGAGAGTTTTCTACAGTGGGCATCTTAATTTTTTTAAAAATCTTTTTACTCTTAGTTAAGGTATGTGCAGATGTTAGCGATATTCTCCACTTAACTAACGATTCCTACGTAACATCAGGTTATGAGTTTGGGGTCTTTGTCGTACGTTTGAAAAGGCAGGGTCACACCTTTGGCCGTATTGCATTGAGAGCAATGGCTGAAAGATACCAAATGCCAGTTCATTTCCCAGTAACTCTCAACTCTGATTAGGGCAGCAGTTCCCCAGGGAGAGTTTGAAACAACATGAACAGATTTTTTTTTTAATCCCTTTGCTGATCTTAAACAGCCAGTTAAGAAAACCCTACAATCTCAGTGCTGGTTTAATAATGGAAACAAAAGAAAACAACAAGATGAAGATGATGATGGAAATGTATGGTATGATATATCAATCTGTGATAGGCACTTACTTGGTTCCCATCCATGTAGTATCTAATTGCCTCAGAATCTTCAGTGCATTTCTCCTCGTATTTCCGTGAGGTCATTTTACAGATGAGGAGCTCAGGCACAGATAGTAAGTGACATGCCCAAGGTCACACAGAAGAAATCTATGGCTGAGTAGGGAGATCTGTGACTCTTTGTGTGTGTGTGTATGTAAAAAAAATTCAGCAACTCTGACTATCACAGATGCTATCTTGCAAATCATTTCTCTTACTTTAGGAAGCTCTCCAAAACAGTTTTATAAAGAACTTCATAGAAAGTCACTTGAATATTGATGTGGGGAATCTCATTGGAAAGCTGCAAGAGTATGGTAGGTATATCTGCATATGGACACACAAGATTTATTATCCCCATGACTTTGTGTTTGACTGAAATTTAGCAGTAATAACTCTTGGTTATGATTCACATTGCCCTTACTTAAATAAAAACTAAAAGTGCATTTTACAATGATCTCATTTTAGTTTCAAACATTTTTAATATTGTTTGCTCATTTATCCTTTTGTAAAGAAACACAGTTAATTTTGCTGCATCTTACCTCATGTCCATACAATTAAATTCCATCCATTTCACTAACAGATAAAGATTAATATCTTTAAAATAGAAATTCCCTTATTTTATAAATAATTTGAATCCAGTTCTTTCCCACCTTATGGGCCTGATCCTTTCAAGAGCTGAACACCCACAACTTTTGTTGATCCAAATGAGAGTGGCAAGTGCGGCTGGGTGTAAAACAAGAATTCTGTTTAACAAAAAATTTTGAGGGTCTGAAATTTGTTTCCATTCCAGATTGGAATGAAAATGAGATATTTTGAAATATTTCATGTAAAAACATGAGACACACAGAATAGTCAGTAGCCTAATGGTCAGGGCACTTATCTGAGATGTGGACAACCCAGGTTCAAGGGCCCGCTCAGCCTAATTTTGAGTCCTTTCACTTTCGCTTGTTGGGGCTGATCCATTTGAATAAATAGGAAAATATCCATTGGGTCAGAGAGGAAAACACTGACTGTATAATCTGGTGGTGAGTGCACTCACCTTTCATGTGGGAGACCTAGGTTCAAATCTGACTGGTTTGGAGCACGGACTTTATCCAGGTGAGGGCCTTAACCACTGGCCTATTCTGGGGGGCACCTGTTCCCCTCACTGTCTGGTTATGAACAGAAATTCCAATATGTACCCAAGAAAGTGTTTCAATGAATCGGCATTCTCTGACACCCAAAAGTTTCACTGAAAAATTCTCAACCTGCTCTACTTGCAAGTGCTCATTACCTCTCGGAATCAGGACTGTTTCTCGGCATTTGATTCTGTAGCAGAATCTGCAGAAAAGGTACCTGATTCTGCAAGGTTCTTTGTCCCTCCTCAGAGGTGCTAAATGCCTTCACCTTCAGTGAAGGCCATTGAAAATTTGACTCAGGACCTTACAGGAGTGGCGCTAAGGTAAGTAACAAAGCAGAAAGTAGGTACCAGAAATAGCTATGCAAAGGTTGCTGTCTTAGTATCTGTCAAGGTTCCTTTCCCACTCTGAACTCTAGGGTACGGATGTGGGGACCTGCATGAAAACCTCCTAAGCTTATTCTTACCAGCTTAGGTTAAAAACTTCCCCAAGGTACAAACTTTGCCTTGTCCTTGAACCCTATGCTGCCACCACCAAGCGTGTTAAACAAAGAACAGGGAAAGAGACCACTTGGAGACGTCTTCCCCCAAAATAGCCCTACACCCCCTTTCCTGGGGAAGGCTTGATAAAAATCCTCACCAATTTGTACAGGTGAACACAGACCCAAACCCTTGGATCTTAAGAACAATGAAAAAGCAATCAGGTTCTTAAAAGAAGAATTTTAATTAAAGAAAAGGTAAAAGAATCACCTCTGTAAAATCAGGATGGTAAATACCTTACAGGGTAATCAGATTCAAAACACAGAGAATCCCTCTAGGCAAAACCTTAAGTTACAAAAGGACACAAAAACAGGAATATACATTCCATCCAGCACAGCTTATTTAACCAGCCATTAAACAAAAGGAAATCTAATGCATTTCTAGCTAGATTACTTACTAACTAACAGAAGTTCTGAGACTGCATTCCTGATCTGTTCCCGGCAAAAGCATCACACAGACAGACAGACCCTTTGTTTCCCCCCCCCCTCCCAATTTGAAAGTATCTTGTCTCATCATTTTGGTCAGGTGCCAACGAGGTTATCTTAGCTTCTTAACCCTTTTCAGGTGAAAGGGTTTTGCCTCTGATCAGGAGGGATTTTATAGCACTGTATACAGAAAGGTGGTTACCCTTCCCTTTATTTTTATGAAAATATTGCTAAATTATTTGAGGAAAATGCAGGAGAGGATATTTTATTTAATAAGTTCTGAAACTTCCCCAAGGAATTTACCTTTTTATATATTTAGATGTGTTGGTTCCATGTAAATTATGCAACTTGTGAAATATTGCTTTCACTTACAGAAACATGTAATTATGCAATATTCCAAGCACGTAGCAAGTCAGTTGATATTTCTCATGCTCAAATATTTAAATGATTAAGTTGTAAGAGAAAATTTAAAAAATGATGTATTATTCAAAATAAGGTCTTCTAAAGATCAGCTAGGGGGAAAATCTCTGGTGACATACATGGATGCTTAACCTTGTTAGTGCTAGGTTATTAGTATTAGGAATATTCTAGCCCCTGAGATGCTACAAAACCAATATATATATAGTATTATTTCTTCTGTGCCTTCTTGTTGGGTAAAATAGTAGATATCTGTATGGTATCCCCATCCCTGTTCCATTGCTTGTGTTCCTTCTGAATCCATCCCATTGATACTGGCTTGCCTTCTGCTTCTTAGTGCATCTGTCACTGTCTCGTCTCACAACTGCCTCTCTTCCTGATCCTTGTTCATCCCTTCTTCACTAACAGTGCTGCCTTCCATCCAGATCTGTTTAGTGCATTTCGGCTTCTCTGCCTTCCCATTGCAATACCCGCTGTGCCACCACTTAGGTGCACTGAGTCCCAATCTTATGTTAATGAGTTAATGACTCTTACCAAGTCAACTCATCACCTAATGTTTTTAAGGATTAAACATTCAAATGTTGTTTTTAAAACTTTTAGGAACCTGGAAGCTCACATTGGACTTCCCAGTACCTATTTTTCACTCCTCAAATGTGAATAATTATTCGCTGGGAGATGAGCTAGTTTTGTGGGTGTGTTAGACTTTCCTCACAAGTTTCTGTTAAATCCAATTGCAGTAAGAATTGTTTTGAGTTAAAATTGCCCCGTGCTGTAAACCCATTGTTGTGATTATTCTCTCCAATATAATTAGCACAATCCACAAAAAATTATTTGCAGATCTGAACTCCTCCAAAGTTTGACGATGTTCATACTCCTGGTTTTGGTGGAAGTTCAATTTTAGAGCGAGGCCAGCTGTGAAGTTCCAGATCCAAACATCACTAATGATCGGAGGGCCTCCAGACCAGGGATTTCTGCAGCCCAGCATCTCCCACAATTCTGTTACAACTGAGCTGATCCCATCCACTCTCTGCAGTTTCTGGAGGTGGTTCCAAGCTGCAGCACAAGTGTGTGCTGGCCACACCTCATTCTCCTGCATGCTGCCAGATCTTCTGCTTCCATGGCAGCAGTCAAGTGACAGTTCATTTGCTTCCACCCTTTCCTTCTGCCTTTATGATTTTCTAACCATTTTGGGGCAGTAACAAGCTTTTTTTTTCTTCCAAGCCTCTTTCCTGGTACAGGGTTTGTTCAGTGTTGTCGTCACAGCCACCCAGCACCTCTCCTGCAGTATCTCCCTGCTGAGCTCCTCTGTTGGCAAAGTCCAATAGGTGCTCTGTAGGGGAGGGAGTTTTCCAAGGCTCAATAGAGGGTAAATTATGCCCAGCCTTCCCCCAGTTACCTGAACCTAGCTGGGACAGGCATGTTGGGGCCCCTACCTCCACAAATAGCCATGACTCCACTGAAGAAAATCCAACTAGGGAAGACAGAACAGAAAAGTGACAGGCTCTGAGAAAGAAGAGGGCTTCATCCAGATGAGCCAGGCTGTAAATCCTGGGGTGACCAAGAACCACAGATTAGACCTCAGCAGGGCTGTCACACCCTCCCCCCATCTTAAAATGGGTCTTGAGAACCTTGGGAAGAGTAGCAGCGCTCATGTCTAGCCCCCCTCCTTCCCAATTTGAATTAGGGAGTGCTGATAATGAGACTCCATCTCCTGCTCAGGAGGAGAGGGACCCCAAAGGGGAAGACTTAGATGGAGAGGTTTCTAGGGAGCTCTAGACTCTGCACAAGCCAAGTCACAGAAGATTACACTCTGGTTGCAGCCAGGTAGTAATGCCTGCAAAGCATGCCAAAAGGTCAAAGAAGCCCCAGAAGAATACAAGGGGGAAGAAAAAGTCCAAAAGGTAAACATCCTCTGACTCAGGAGCCTCCTCCTCTTTGGAGGAAGGAGAGCTCTCAGGCTCCAAATCTGAGCAGGACTTGGGATAAATGCAACAAATGTGGTGGTGGGCTTTTTTGTGTGCGTTTGTTTTGTTTTTGTGTCCCCCGCCCCCCCCCCCCCCCGCCCCGCATCCTGAGAAGTTTGCTACCATGAAATTCTCAGCCAGACATCCAAGTCAACAGCCAGGAAACATATATGGTTTTGCCCCTGGATGGTCTCTCCAAGCAAGTCCTGTGCTCCTCTGAGTTCACGGGATCTCTCCTCTTTGAAGAAAAGCTAGATAAGATAGTGGCAGAAAATGCTGCAGAATCAAAGCACGTTGTCCTCTCTCCTCTGAGTATTCTCAGACGGGAGTACAAGCCCGCTTTCAGGCAGACACATCCCTTTCACTCATCCTCCTCACAGAAGTACCAGATGAAGGATACCCAGTTACACCAAGGACAAGGTTTGGAACTGGGCTCAAGTAGAAATTGGAGGACAGGCTTTGTGTTGGCAGCCCCTGCCTTATGACTCTTATGAAGTCCTGTGTGGACTTCAAATCTGACTCGCTCCCCAGATGGAAACTCTTCTGGCTCTCCCATGAGTAGTCACTCTCCTGTACATCTGCTCTCACAAGAGCAAGGGGATGGAATTGGTACCTGTAGGGGTGAATCTGACCCATAAAATTCACTGTTCTTTTATCTCATGGTCAAGGTAATCTTTCCAGAATTGGGATACCCATAGCATTCTCACTGCACTGGAATGGAATGTGAAGTTAGGGAGGGACTTTATGCATCTATGGGATTTAGGAGCATAGTCCTACAACATTGTACTTGTGCTCCTCAATTTCCTAGGCACTTCTGAAAATCTCCCCTTTAAATGATATTTTACAAATAATTTTATGGTTCTACAATACATTTACAAGAAAACATGGCTCTGACCTCTATATGTTGCCTTGAAACCAATAGTTCCCAATGTGTTTACTCTTCTCAGAGTCTATGATGGAGAAAATGCTTCACAACTCGGTGACTGAGCAGATTAACCTATTGGCACATCTCATGGTAAATATCTCCTCCTGTGTGTTACTGGATCGCTTCCAGCATCTTGAATCTGTGGAGAAATTGGAGGCGAAGGCACAAGAACTCATGCAACAAAATAATTTCTTGGCAAGTAAGTATCTCATTTAAAATACGTACTGACAAGAAACCCCTGATTTCATAAAACTATCATTCCCATATTTTCCCTGTTACAAGAGTGCTTCAGCGACGTGGCAGCCAGGAAGACAGGGAGTAATAAACACATAGAAAACACATATGGTAAAACACAATAAAAAAACCCACATTTGCCTGCTAAAATTATAGCTGTGATTCTTGAACACTGTAATGCAAGCAATAAAAACTAGTGATATTGCTATTATAACTGAGGAATCACTACTAAACAAATTCCTGGAGTCAGTTATACCTAATAAATATGATACCAGGAACAACAGATAGTAATATAATATACGCTGGAGGGTAGGGATAGGATACAGAGGGCCCTAGACAAATTAGAGGATTGGTCCAAAAGAAATCTGAAGAGGTTCAACAAGGACAAGTGCAGAGTCCTGCACTTAGGACGGAAGAATCCCATGCACCGCTACAGACTAGGGTCTGAATGGCTCAGCAGCCGTTCTGCAGAAAAGGACCTAGGGGTTACAGTGGACGAGAAGCTGGATATGAGTCAACAGTGTGCCCATGTTGACAAGAAGGCCAATGGCATTTTGGATGTATATGTAGGGGCATTGCCAGCAGATCGAGGGACGTGATCTTTCCCCTCTATTCGACATTGGTGAGGCCTCATCTGGAGTACTGTGTCCAGTTTTGGGCCCCACACTACAAGAAGGATGTGGAAAAATTGGAAAGAGTCCAGCGGAGAGCAACAAAAATGATTAGGGGACTGGAACACATGACTTATGAGGAGAGACTGAGGGAACTGGGATTGTTTAGTCTGCGGAAGAGAAGAATGAGGGGGGATTTGATAGCTCCTTTCAACTACCTGAAAGGGAGTTCCAGAGAGGATGGAGCTAGACTGTTCTCTGTGGTAGCTGATGACAGAACAAGGAGTAATGGTCTCAAGTTGCAGTGGGGGAGGTTTAGGTTAGATATTAGGAAAAACTTCTTCACTAGGAGGATGGTGAAACACTGGAATGAGTTACCTAGGGAGGTGGTGGAATCTCCTTCCTTAGATATTTTTAAGGTCAGGCTTGACAAAGCCCTGGCTGGGATGATTTAGTTGGGGATTGGTCCTGCTTTGAGCAGGGGGTTGGACTAGATGACCTCCTGAGGTCCCTTCCAACCCTGATATTCTATGATTCTGTGATTCTATGAATATACAGCGAGAGTGAAATGAAGCCATAGAATAAAAAGGTTTGAAAACAAAATATACAAAAGAGGCTATTTCGTTGCTTTTTTAAGACAGCATCACCTAGTTTTTCCTCCTCTGATTTTTAAATTTCATATCCTTTGGTGTTGCAGAAGAGAGTTAAGAAAATTAATCTTTGTAGGAAGCCTGTTTGCTTAAGAAGGTAACTTTCAAATCAGCTCATTTACACAGACTAAGTTAATTCTTGAGCAAGTTCTATCATTTCTTCTGTCATGTCTCTGTCCCACCTCCTTGAAATGTCTCCTCCACTGCTGGAAATCTGCCTGTTGTGCTGATAAGGCTGTAAGAGGAAGCAGGAGAACAGTCATTCACCATTGTAGAAATTTCTTTTCCCTGCCTGAACTGTTCCCTCCTGGTACATAGCACTCCCTGGAGAGGAGAATAAAATTCTGGCCCCATTGAAGTCAATAGGTGCTTTGCCAGTGACTTCAATGGGGTAGGTTTTTATCCATTTTTTTTTATTTTTAATTTGTGCATTTGACGAAGTTCCGCACTGAAGGCCCCAGGGCTCCTAGGAGTTATAAGAGAAGTCATGGTAAAGCAGAGATGGGGGTGAGACCAATTAAAATCTAGACACGAGACTAGTACTCAGAAGATCTGGGTCTATTCCCAGTTCTGCCACAGATAACCTGTGTGATCTTGCACATGTTACGTAATCTATCAAAAGTAGGTCCTCCCTTCCCTCAGCGGGGGACCTTCACCTGATAGGTGAGATCTTGCCTTTCCTAAGAGCTGCAAGGTAGAGGTCCTTTGTCTTCCCTGGCTTTCCCACAAGTGAGCTGTTCTGCTACCTTTTAGCTTCCTCTCCAGCCTGTGACTCTCTTGGAGGTGTAGTGGGTAGGGCTGGCTGAGCCCAGAGCAGCTCCTTAATCCTTTGTTGTCAAGTGTGTGATTTGTATATCCCACCACACCTTTTAAAAGAAGACAAGGGCAACTTTTTCTCTTAATCAAGAAGGAAAATATAGCAGAGTAAAAGGGATAGGAGGTACCTAGTCTATTGGTACTCTGTCTGAATTCATCTTACCAGCTTCAGAAAGCAAGTCTGGAGAACAAGTTCTAGAGGACAAAGTACAAGGAAGTTTTTCTTAAGATTTTTTCTAGGCCCACAGAAAAGAGGGTAATTCTAGATCTTAGAAGGCTGAGTACTAAGATAAAATATCAAGCTCTTTAACTGTGTTAACATTAACAGTAAAAGGTGCCTCTGGTACGTTAAAAAAAATGCATTGGGTGATGAATATAGACTTGAAGGATTTCATGTTTCTGTGCTGGAATCCCACCAGTACGAATCTCAGGTTTACAGTACAAGAAAGTAATATACCAATACCACATTCTTTACAAGAAGACAATGTGGCCTTTTTGAAGATGGATGACTGACTATTCATTGGCAGCATCCTAGCAGAAACATAAGACACAGGACATAAAAAAGACAGGGATATAAAATCTGTAGCATTTCCAATTACAGTTGGACAAAATTTTCCAGATGAAAGATTTTTTATTTTTGCTAAAAGAACAAATTCTTGTTGACTGAAACATTTTTTAAATGTGTCAATTTTAACATCATGGTTAAAAAAAATTAAAAAAAAATAAATTTTATTTTGACATTTTCATAATGAAACATTTTGATTTTTTGATTCAAAACATCTTGTTTAGAAATATACCTGAAATATATATATGTTAAAAAGTTTAAACAAAATATTTGGTTTGACCTGAAAATTTTTTTTTAAACTTTTTGGTTTGCCAAAATTTTTTGTTTGGGGTAAAATATAACAATTTTAAAATTTTAAATTTTTTTGGAATGGATAGTGATAAATCAGTTATTTACCCAGTTTTATTTCCAATCCATGAAACACCTTCTTGATTTTGTTTTCCTTTCTTTGATCAGGTATTATATTCAACACCTCAAGTAACAGGAGACGCAGACAAGATTCTGCTAGCCACCTCTCACAACACATTTCATATACAATTAGAACTAGCATTCTGTACAGCATGAGAACAGATCTGATAAAAAACCCAGTGTGGAAATCCCATCCCCAAAACCTGCCAGGTGGTGGGTTCAGATACAATTACATCTTTGTTCCACTTCAAGACATGATTGAAAAAGCCATCATTGCAGTACATGCTGGAGCAGATGCCTCCGAGGCAGAAATACAAGTACAAGCTATGCCATTTCCATGCCACACCAGTGACCTGTAAGTAAACGCCCTGCTTTTGAACCTAGTGCTGCACTCTCAATAGTGCGGTTGTGATCTGACTGAGCTGTATAAAGGGGTTGGGAAGCTGTCAGGTCTTCCTAACTGGTGATTGCCCCATTATGGCATAGAACCAGTGTGGTTGGCTCCTATGCATCTCATTCTGCCATTCCTGGCAGAAAGAATAGAGGGAGAAGAGGATATGGTAAAAGGACGCTGAGAGATTCCTATATGGCAGACAGTCCTCTTTGGGAGCTCTTATCAGCACGTGTACTTTACAGCAGCCCAAAGGATTTTCCAAATTACACTGGGGCTGGAGCTATTTTAGGACTAGCTCAATGATCAGGCAGCAGAAACCAGCTCATGTGCGATTTATCCCCTCTACTATGGATAGCAGAGGCTGAGAATCTGTCTGTTGGTTTGCAAAGTGTTTAGTTTATACAAACAAAAGATAAAAGTAGATAACTGAAATGCAAGCCACTAACACTGGAGCAAAATTTGCCTTGTAAACATAACAGGCACTCTAAATATCTTTATTTGCAATTAGCACCTTACAAAACATTAAAATAATTTGGGACTTTTATTCTTCTTCAATACAAATACAGTGTCACTGTCTTGGAGATACACTTTACAGGTTCCTATATACCGATCCTATATTTTACCATTAAATTATAGTACGTATGTTTAACTAGTAGCAGCAAAGAAAGTATTGTTACTAGACTTGAGTAAAATCATACCCTCAATAATTGTTTTATATATTGTAATATTTTCTGACTATTAAAATATTAACTTTCTACTTTTACATCTTTCTCCTTTGAGTCTTACACGTATATTTTTGCTTGAACAGGTTCTTGAACAATATTGGTTTCTTTTTTCCATTCATAATGATGTTAGCATGGATGGTATCTGTTGCTGGCATGGTCCGAAAACGGGTTTATGAGAGGGAGATTCATCTTGAAGAGGTAACAGTTAGCTGAGCCTTTGATTGTAAAACTGGGTTTAGAGGGGTATACCGAAAATGCACATTAAACTTTAGAAGAGATGGTTTTGTGAACAATAATGCATCTGCTTTGTCTTTCACTCTCTCCTGGGCTCTTAAGCTGAGTTTCAGCTGCCAAATCAGATTCACAGGGGTATTTCTTGGAGTCCAATTGGTCTGCAGAGATTTATCTCTGTTGAAATAAAGGAGAGCAGTGAATGACAGAATTATGAAATTTAAAGCCGAGTACCTTTCTTTGAACCAAGTCTTGCAGATAGAGATCCCAATCTTCCATGGTGCTGAATGCCTTCAATTGCTGTTATGTTTATCCATCCTCAAAGAGCAGCCACATACTTTCATTCAGAATTACCTTTATTTTAGATTAGGAGAACAACAAAAAAAAGAAAATTAGGGTCTCCTTTAGGTACTCTGAACTGAGTAAAAATGGCTGGGGATTTTAGTCTTTAGGTATTCAAAGTACACAGAGAAAACGAAGGCATAACAGTTACAAAGACAAATAATCACAGCTAAAGTTGAAGTCAAGGAGACAAGTTTATGGCACTCAGAAGGTGCTCAGTATTTTGCAGGATCGAGACCTAAAAGCCACATATTTAGATATGGATATAACAGCATTTTAACTCACAAGAATTCAAATGCTATTCTAGGATCTGCTGAAGACTTCCTGTTTGACCTTGAGCAAATCATTTAACATCTCTAGACTTTGGTTTTCCAATGCGTAAAACAGGGCTTATCTACTCTGCAGAGGTGTTTTAAGTATTAACTCACCAATGTTTTCAAGGTGACTTTTGGAAAAACACTAGAGAAATAGTGTATTAGAATCCAAAACAAAGTGGTTTTTTTAGAATGGTGGGCTCAGATGCATGTGACAATTATTTCTGGCCATATGAGCAATGTTAAATCTGAGAGTTTCACGAATGTATGCAAAAGATTAGTTCATGGTGAAAATTTGTCCTTTTTTCCTATCACCTTTGCAAAATTTTGTGATAGGCAAAATTGTAAATTTCCCCAAATTTACTTCTGGATGAGAAATAGCACATTTTCTCTTCAGAAATTGCCTTTAAGTTCAGAAAGAAAACAGCAAAAATAAAGGAAAGGTTGTGTTTCATATTTTTACAATATTCTATTTTTTTTTTGCATAGCACTTTTAGTCTGTGTCTGATAATCATTCATAGTCGTCCATTATTTTTATGGTTATAGTGCTTTTATATTACTACTGTTATTTTATACTAATGACATAGATGTATACGGCACTTGAAAGAATAAAGGTGGATTCTCTACCCATGAGAGGTTACAATATAAATGTCTGATCCTGCAAACGCTTGCTTATGAATGTGCATAGTCCCTTTGGAGTCAATAGGGTTACTCATATGCATTATGCTCAAAAGCAAGCGTCTACAGAATTGGGCCTTAAATTAAGATGAGAACAACAGAAGGCGTTAACAGCACATGGAGAGAGTGGGAAAAGTATAACACAGGGGTAAGGATAATAGGATTACGTGGTCACTTGGGAGGCGAGTGCATATCTCTTGATGGTTAATTTTTTTAAAAAAAGTTGTGACTAATTATAAAATGTGTCTCTGCTCTTGTAGTATATGAAGACAATGGGTGTGAATCCTGCCATTCACTTCCTAGCTTGGTTTCTGGAGAATGTCATTGTGCTCACTATAAGCAGTTGTGCTCTGGTCATCATTTTAAAAGTGAGCGGCATCATTGTGTACAGCGATGGCTTCCTAGTCTTCCTCTTCCTCCTCGATTTTGGAGTTGCGGTTGTTATGCTAAGCTACCTCCTGGGTGCATTTTTTAGCAGTGCCAATACAGCAGCTCTCTGTGCCAGCCTTATATATGTGATCAGCTTTTTACCTTACATAGTTTTGTTGGTCCTGGAGAACCAACTTAGCTTTGCCCTCCAGATCATTACAGTAAGTATTTCTTTTTAAAAACTGTTGATTGATTCATTTCCATAATTATGTGACCTTTAGCAAATCCCGTCATTATCCTGTCCAGATGTTCCTACTTTGCTCTTACATCTCACTGAAATTGCATGGCTTTCCTAGATAGAAAACCAGTCGAGAAATACAGCTTTGAACACAACAGAGTGGAATCTAAAATGAATGTTCAAGAAATTGGCAGAACCCTATGGAAACCATAAGGCTCCATATTTCCAATGCACATGCATGATACATTCTTACCAAAAAAAGAATAGTTTGGAAAATTAATGTGCTCTCAAATAGTGGTTGGCATCCCATTATAGGATTAGTGGTTATCCTGGGCAGAAAAAATGAATATAAAACTTACCAGTGAACTATAGAAATCGCTCCTTTGTTTAAAATACAACTACAAGACAAACAGATCTGTAAGAATACATATTGCCCATCCTGCTCTTTGCAGAGAGTACTATGTATGGGGAGAGGAATGAGATTTCCTTTAAAATTCTACTATTGAAAATCATGTTTTGTAATTTGTTTTGTGTTCACTATTCTACAATATAAGTTACAATTCAAACAGCTATTCATGAACTACTTTACCACATTATCTGTTTAGAGTTCCTAGGTGGTATTTTCCTATCCTCTGCTTTGTGTTTCACTGTGCTCTGCAAAGCACCCTCCTTTTGTCACAATGAATCTCTGATAAGGTCTGATCTAAGCAATGTTTGTTCTCCTGACTGCTGTATTCTCGGAATAGGTATTCCTTATTCTGGAGGTACTGTCAAGTCAGGATCACAGCTATGTTAGCTCACCTGACCTCCTTCCAATTCAAGGAAAACAAACAAGCAAGCAAACAAACCCTACTCCTACTACTGTATTTTAAGATTTCTCTTTTTTATTTGATATACCTAATCCCCTCCAGAGAGGGGGAAAAAATAGAACACTAATAAACAATGAATACCAGTTGTAATTTAATATTAAACTCAACAGTACTGTAGTTCAAAAGTGTTCATCGATGAACACACAAAGTGAAGGGAATCTGCTATGTCTGTATAAACACTGCAGGAGTACATCCAAATATGAGTCTGTTATTCTCCAATTGAGGCCCAATAGAGACAAGAAGTTATTCCATTAAGAATAACATGAATTTATGCCTGTAAATTTCTTGAACATTAATGCAAGAAACACAAACAGCTTATGCAAACATTGCACTTTCTTAAATATGTTTAGGACTTTGTCTCAAAACAACACTTTTTTAAGCTCTTTAGAATTTTGTTGAATTTTTAACATTTTTAATAGCAGCAAAAAAAAAAACAGTTTTACCCACCATTAAGCTCCTGTTCATTCCATACCTGCAAAATTAAATATTATATACACAGAATTAAACAATCTAAGTGACACTGTAAATAGGGAAAAACAAACCAGAAATGCAATAGATCAGTGTTTAGGGTTGAATAGTACGTTATACTCTGTTTGCTACGCATAGAGCTGCCAGCTGCACACATTTAACCCTTATGCTATTGAATACATATCTACCCATTCTGATTCTGACTGATGAGTTCTAAGTCTCCTGTTGACTAGAATGGGAACTGAATCAGGCCCTTGGTCACACAGCAGGTAGCCATCATTCCAGACCATATTTTTCATGGGGTAGGCTGAGAGAGCTACCTTGGTTGTTTCAATGTTTACCTTGTCCTCCCCACCATATACTTGTATTATCCACCTGTCTTTACATCGTATGCAAATGCCACAAGCTCTTAGGGGCAGAAGCTGGTTTTTTAAATGTGCCTGACACAATGGATCCTGCTCAGGGCTTCCAGGCACTCCTATAAGACAAATACATTTGTATATTTAAATACACTGCCTACATTGTGTGTTCTCTTCCTGCAAAGCCTTATCCATGTGTTTATTTTAAGCCAATAGAACTATTCACAGTGTATAAAGATACGCATGTACATAAGCCTTTGCCTGATCAGGGGCCTACATCTGTAGTGGTGTACGTCTTTGAGAGAGAGGTAAGTTATACTTGTTTTCCAGGCCCCTGGCAGAATTTTGCCTTTCTGTTTTAAACAATGTGAAACATATTGGATTTACTTACTTTAAAATACAAGTCATCTCCAAGAGCTGACTTTCAAACTATAGAACGTTTTTCATACAACAATGCATATATTTTATCAGTATTTAGTAATGATTTATTTCCCTCTGATGCTGGTTAGTGATTTTTTCCATTTACCATAATTCTTCCATCCTTGTTACATTACATCACTGAAGTTAGTCATTTTCCATTTTGTACTTTTCTGATGCAGTATGGTGCAATTTATATTGCTCCACTGGAAATAAAATGTTATTTCCTTGCAGTAGAATAGCTGCCCATTGTACAGTATAATGTGTGTTCCATCAGCCTGTCTCTTGTGAATTCTAGGGTCATTCACTTACTACAGAAAATAAATTGCATTAGCCACTTTTCCAATGCTATGCATTATATATTTGCAATATATGGAGGATTTATGATGCTTCATAAATTGTGATAGCGTTAAATAATGCCTTCAAATATTAATAACCTGATACATAACAATCTTTTATTTGGAGAGCACATTTCTGCAAAATGCAGGTAAATATTGTTCAGGTTCAAAAAAGGTAAATGAAAGATGGGATTGTTAACCTTTCTAGAACTGAAAGGTCCATTGCTTCTCCATTTGCACTGAACAGTGCTATAGTTATTTACATCACACAATATGTTAATGGAGATTTATTTATGTTCATCTCCTGTTTCTTTTCTATTGTTGCAGTGCTTTCTGTCTACAACTGCCTTTGGGCAAGGAGTATTTTTCATTACATTCTTTGAAAGCCAAGAAATAGGTAAGATAGCTAGTTAGCAAAACCTTTTTATAATGATCATGGTATATAAAGAACTAAACTTGGAAACGTATTTCACTTGCTTTGTTTTGAGTGAAACTTTGTAGAATCTCTGATCCTCAGCAAGTAGTACAACTCAGGACTGGAGGGAGGATGTAGATGTAGCTTTAAGCCACCTTTGTGCTCCATGATTCCCAGGCCAGGTTGATGGTGTTGGTCTCCTGCAGTAAATTAGAGAAGCCTTAAGGCTGCTCTAAATTATGGCTGCTGCCAGTGCCCCACCAGGGGCTAATAATGCAGGCTGTAAGGAAGCCCCAGGCACACCCCCAACATTGCTGATATTTTGTAGTGTATGTGACATGCGTGAAAGATTTAATCAACTCTCAGAAGCTGCTAGATGACAATGTGCTGCTCTTAGGGTATTCAGAGTAACAGCCATGTTAGTCTGTATTCGCAAAAAGAGAAGGAGGACTTGTGGCACCTTAGAGACTAACCAATTTATTTGAGCATGAGCTTTCGTGAGCTACAGCTCACTTCATCGGATGCATACTGTGGAAATTGCAGAAGACATTATATACACAGACACCATGAAACAATATCTCCTCCCACCCCACTCTCCTGCTGGTAATAGCTTATCTAAAGTGATCATCAAGTTGGGCCATTTCCAGCACAAATCCAGGTTTTCTCACCCTCTGCCCCCCCCACAGACAAACTCACTCTCTTGCTGGTAATAGCCCATCCAAAGTGACCACTCTCTTCACAATGTGTCAGTGAAAATGTCTGAAGATGCAGGTCCAGATCTGCTGCTAGATCAAATTCAATGGAGCTATGCTTATTTACCCTCGCTGAAGAGCTAGCCTGTTGTGTTTCACTGGTTTAGTGTGTTGCCTCTCAGTATCCTGCTGGTGGAGTTGTAGGTGTAGCTATGAAGTATAGAGGATTCCAAGTTGATGTTGCAGTTTAATTTACCTCTTAATAAGAAGCAGTTGCTTTTCTGATTTACCTCTGGACACTTGATAAGTTTCTCCTAAACTTATTCAGAAATTGTTTTCCTTTATTTTTCATAAAGATTGGATTTAAGATAATTTTATACCATTTTTCTTCTATAATTCAAATATGTTCAAATTTTTGGAAATTAATAATATTTTTATATTATTAAAAACTTTTTATTGAAGATTTTTATAGATGAATATACTGCCAAAGATATAGTTTTCAAAATTGTATTTGTTTCCACTTGCTAACAGTACTGCCCACGTTTCAGCCTAAAATAAATTCTTGGATTTATATGGTACTGAAGAATACAGGTGCAAAATATAATTAAGTCAGTAATATTACTATGTGCTAGATCCAAAGCTCATTGAAGTCAGTGTCAATGCTACCAGTGATTTCAGAATCAAGCAGTATGCATCTGATTACATAGTACTGTGTACTTTATAGAATATATGTTACTCATAATAAGCTGTGATAGTTTGTGGAACAGCAGGTCATTTTAACCACCTTGGGCTCTTTTGCCTTATAAGACATTCTGGGGGTCAGATATTATTTTATTGTTTTCATATATTGAAAAAAATATATGGATGAGATTTTCAAACATTAATGGGAATTGAATGTACAAATCCTCGAAACAGTTTTGAAAATCTCAGCTCGTGTGTGCATGTGCGTGCTTGTGTAATACCCTCATGATTGTCCTGAGTATGGATTTTTGAACCAAGTAACTGATCCAAGATGGAATCTTTTCTTCATTTGGGGTTATTAACAGCAAGACGGTCTTGGTGTCAGACTGGAAGCCATCTCAAGCACCAGCTGCTGATAGAGGGTTTTCTACTTATGTGCAAGCTGATAAGTATCAGAAGAGATATTGCAAACTAGAGCTGGTGGACAATTTGCTATCAGAATTTTTTCCACAAAAATATGCTTTTGTGAAAAAAGTCATTTTTTTGACTGAAAATTTTAAATAAGAAATGTCATCCCCCCAGGGAAAAATATGTTCTTGACCTGCTTTATTGGAAGCTATGTGGCTACCTTTATAAGATATTATGTAGAAAAGTGCAATAATCTAGTTTTCTGAATAACTTTTCTATTCAGAAATATAGTAGCGGTATTACATTTGAATTCTAACTACTGCTAGTGTTTTGTGTTTTCATTCCTTTCTTCATACACCTGATGGAATATGAGTTGAAGTAATTTTTCAAATGATTAGTGTCTGGAGCCCCAATCCTTGGCTGTCACCATCAGGCACTACTATAAAACATATGCTATATAATAGATTGCATTTAGTCAGGATTTGCAGGTTGCAACTAAATAAATTTGCAGCAGATCTCTTTTAAACCATTTGTTTACATGTATCAGCAAACTATCTTAATCCCTGATTTATTGAACAACTGAAAACGAGCTTCTCTCATATTTTATTCAGCATTTTGCCTAGTGGTCCTATTTTTTTCTTTTTACTAAAATAAAAGGACAGCTAAAATAAAATAATAAACTTCTTAAAAACTCGCTTCCACTACGAGTTCTTTCACATTTTCTCAGCAGTAATGTTACCTGCTGTTGCACATAGAGATGGAGCAGCCTAACATTTAGTTTCTATTCAGTTAAAATTACAGTTATTAACATTGTTCTTTTTGGTTCGTCAGTGCTCAAATACCTCTTGAGTGTTTGGTGTTCACGTGTTTATGATCCTGCTACCTGTGGTGCTCTACAGATTTAGTGTTGACCTTTTTTTATTACTAGGAATTCAATGGAGTAACATGTACCAGCCCCTGGCACAAGGAGGATCCATGACCTTTGGATGGGCTAGCTGGATGATTTTCTTTGATTCAATTCTATATTTATTAGTTGGCTGGTATTTCAGCAATATAATTCCTGGTAAGAACAAGCACACATAGATTTATTAATACCAAAATGAGTTCTACTTTTTCATTCCTTTATAGTTAAAATATTAAATTTTTGATGCCTCTGAGTTAGGGCTTTCTGACATGCAAAATACATAACTACTGCTATGAGTGAGACTAAGAAACCCTTCATGCATCCATAGGTCAGTGAATGACGCTAACTGGTGGGCTAGAATTGTAATATGGTATGAAGTCTATTTGTGTATGTGTATAAGGAGAGCAGATAATTGGATAGGACTTCTCAGGCTGATTGACACTACGTAATGACAGAGTTCTGTCCAGTAGAGGAACTCCTACTGAGTTAACTGGGTGTTCTGTCCGAGTCAGGATTGGGCCCCTTTATTAAGGTTGTTCATTAATAATGTATTTTCAGAATGCTAATGAACAATATTGATTTCCTGTTTATCATCTCTCACCACCAGTAACTCTGGGTCACAATTGAAATGAATTAAATCCCAAATTTATTCTCAGAAGGTGGGATTCATTTTTCCTCCTATCTCCAGGTTGTTGGTTTTTTTTAGTTAATTCCCTTAAGTTGGTTGTTGGGCCATTTGGAATGCTTTCTAAACACCTCTTTCATGGCCTGAAATTTACACTTGCTGAAGTTGGCATATTACATGTTTTTTTTCTGCTTATTGTATATTTATTTCAAAATGAATAACTGAGAAGTTTGACATGGAAATGGAAGGGAATACAATAATGTAACTGTATCTCAGGCAAAAACCTTTCACATAAAAATTAAGAATGTCACTTGCTATTCAGTACCACATACTGTGACTCCATGGATACAAAAAACACATTAAGTGAATGCTGAGGGAAGCACTGAAAAGGTCAGGAAATGTAAAAGTTAAGGTGATATGTACAGCCATAATTCTGCCCCTTTGTGTAAATGTACTACGGTACAAGGCCAGATCCTTGCTCCTCTGCCAGCTGGCTTGTATTGCCATCGTGGTGCAAAGCAGCTGGAAAGGTAGCAAATCTGTCTCCTTGATGATTCCACTTGTGTACGGAGAAGTATCTTTGGTGCCATTCAACTGGTACAGCAGGTTCTACATCATTCCTCCCTCCTCTAGTGTAGGAAGCAAATCTGGAAAAAAACAGTTGTGGCTAAGATGTCACTTGGTATCTCTTGCTGCTAGAATGGCACCTTTTGGCAGGTGGCACATGCTAGGGACTGGCCCAGATTAGGGAAGGTAAAAAGCTTCACACCTTTACCCTGAGCCTTACTAAGCTTAGCTCAAGATCTGGACCAAAATCTTTATTTGGATTGTCTCATTAAATGCCAGGGTAATGATGAGAGAGCCGTTTCCACAAGAAAATTTCAGTGTCAAAAGTTCTATTGATTTCTGAGATAGCAAGATTGGCCCCAAAGCTTGCAAAGTGCTTTTGGATATTTTGGGAAGAAAAGTGCTATATAAAAATTTATGCTAAGCAGTATAGATAAGATTTTATAGCCCTGTTCCATTGGAAAACAACAACAGAAATATAGGATAATAGGATTATTTTATATGCTTGAGCAACAAATGAATTTTGAAAATATGTTTCAAATGTTTCTCTTATATTTAACATCTAGGAAGATTGGGGTTCAGAAAGCCATGGTACTTCCCCTTTACTATCTCTTACTGGAAGGAGCTGTGTGGTACAGAGAAGAGAAGGAAACATCTAAATTCCAATCTGGTTTTCGTCAATGAAGGTTTGTAATAGCAGGAGCCTTTTAGTAAACATTATTTTCTTTTTCTGCATAATTCACTGTTTTTAATCCTTCTTCTATAATTGGTTGAGTCTAAGTTTAAATTTATATCTCACTCCTCATGCATCCTAACATTTTGTTGGCTTTTTTTTTTATTTAAAAAGATTTTGTTGAGTAAAAAGTTTTCATTGAGCTGTCTACAAAGATGTCTGAGTAGATAAAGTTCAGTTAGAACTCATTGCTTAAAAATGGTCATACTGGGTTAACCTAATGGTCCGTCTAGCCCAGTATCCTGTCTTCTGACAGTGGTCAATGCCAGATGCTTCAGAAGGAGTGAATGGATCAGAGCAATCATCAAGGGATTCACCCCCTGTCATCCAGTCCCAGCATCTGGCAGTCACAGGCTTAGGGATATCCAGAGCACAGGGTTGCATCCCTGACCATCTTAGCTAATAGCAATTGATGGACTTATCCTCCATGAATTTATCTAATTCTTTTTTGGACCCACTTATACTTTTGGCCTTCAGAACATCCCCTGGCAATGAGAACCAGAAGTTGACTCTGCATTTTGTTTTAAACTTGCTGCCTATTAATTTCATTTGGTGATCCCTGCTTCTTGTGTTACGTGAGGGGTAAATAACACTTCCCTGGGGCCTATTGACTTTCTCAACACTATTCATCATTTTATAGACCTCAATCATATCCCCCTTGTCATCTCTTTTCCAAACTGAATAATCCCAGACTTTTTAATCTCTCCTCTTATGGAAGCTGTTCCATACCCCTAATCCAGTTTGTTGCCCTTCTCTGTACCTTTTCCATTTCTAATACATTTTTTTTTGAGATAGGGTAACCAGAACTGCCCGAAGTATTGAAGGTATGGGCGTATCATGGATTTATATAATGGCATTATGATAATTACTGTTTTGTTATCTACCCTTTTCTTAAAGCTTTCTAACATTCTTTTCACTCTTTTGACTGCCGCTGCATACTGAGTGGATGTTTTCAGAGAACTATTCACAATGACTCCAAGATCTTTCTTGAGTGATAGCAGCTAATTTAGACCCCATCATTTTGTATGTATAGTTAGGATTATGTTTTCCAATATGCATTACTTTACATTTATCAAGATTGAATTTAATCTACGATTTTGTTGCCCAATCACCTGGTTTTGTGAGATCCCTTTGTGACTCTTCGCAGTCTGCTTTGCACTTCGCTATCTTAAGTAATTTTGTATGATCAGCAAACTTTGCCTCTTCACTGTTTACCCCCTTTTTCCAGCTCATTTATGAATATGTTGAACAGCACCAGTACAGATCACTGGGGCTTCCCACTATTTCCTTGTCTCCATTTTTTAAACTGACCCTTCATTTCCTATCTTTTAGCCAGATATTGATCTATGAGAGGACTTTCCCTCTTATCTTTACTTTATTTAAGTAAGAGAGATCTTGTCAAAGGCTTTCTGAAAGTGCAATATCCAGTATCCACTATATCCACCACATCACCCTTGTCAACATGTTGTTGACCCACCCAGCCCATGATTCATGATTTTCCTTTAGAAAAAGCTATGTTGATTCTTCCCCAACAAATCATGTTCATCTATGTGTCCGATAATTCTGGGTTTTTTTACTATCGTTTCAACCAGTTGCCTGGTACTGAAGATAGGCTTACTGGCCTGTAACTGCAAGGATCATCTCTTGAGTCTTTTAAAAAAACAACAACCTGGCATCAGGTTAACTATCCCCCAATCATCTAGTACAGGAGCTGATTTAAGTGATAGGTTACATACAACATTTCTGCAGTTTCATATTTGAGTTCCATCAGGACCCTTGGGTAAATAGCATCTGGTCTTGGTGACATAGTACTGTTTAACGTATCAGTTTATTCGAAGACCACCTCTATTGACACCTCAATTTGGGACAGTTCCTCAGATTTGTCACTTAATAATGGCTCAGGTGTGGGAGTCTCCCTCACATGCTCTACAGTGAAGACTGATGCAAAGAATTAATTTATGTTCTCTGCAATGGCCTTGTCTTCCTTGAGTGCTTCTTTAGCACCTCGATTGTGCAGTGGGTCCCACTCATTGTTTGGCAGGCTTCTTGTTTCTGATGTACTTAAAAATTTTTGCTGTTAGTTTTTGAGTCTTTTTCTAGTTGCTCTTCAAATCCTTTTTTGGCCTGCCTATTTATACTTTTATGCTCCTTTCTATTTTCCTCAGTAGGATTTGAGTTTCAATTTTTAAAGGGTGCCTTTTTGTCTCTGCTCCTTTTACTGTGTTTTTTAGCCATGGTGGCATTTTTTGGTGCTCTTGCTATTCTTTTAATTTGGGGTATACATTTAATTTGAGCCTCTATTTGGTGTTTTTAAAGTTTCCATGCAGCTTGCAGGCATTTCACTCTTGTGACTGTGTTATCCGGGGCTTTATGAACCCAAACCTCTTGGTAACATTTACTCTTGGTGAGGCAGAGGCAGGACATAAGTAAATGGGGACATCGCCATCCAACTGATAGATGATTGACATTACAGTACAAGAGTGCTCTTACTTAAAGTTGTACTTTATTTAGTCTCAAGCACTTATATATGT
Source organism: Natator depressus (assembly GCF_965152275.1). Lineage (NCBI taxonomy): Eukaryota > Metazoa > Chordata > Testudines > Cheloniidae > Natator > Natator depressus. The sequence continues at coordinate 163,761,652 of NC_134235.1, read as the reverse complement.
CCCCAACTGGTTAGTAAAAAACCCCAACCCCCAATAATTACCAAAGCCTGGAGCAGTTTTCAAGTGGCACAATGACAGCCATCCAATCTCCTGTCTTCCGTCTGCCATTGGGTACCCTCAGGTTTGTTCACAAAGTACTCCAACTACCCAAACTTCTCCCCCCTTATTTATTGTTAGTATGACAATAACATGTCAATCAAAAAAACTTGTTAAGCAAACAATTTCAGAGGTTAAGTAATAAGTTTCCTCAGATCGCTAATTAGAAAAATGTGTTTTTTCAAAGTCTGCATGCTTGAGGGCCCTGACAAACACATCCCAGAGTACAAATATAGATAAGCTTCCTGTTTTCTAAAACCCATGCCTCAGCAATTTCAACAGAGATCTTACCAGGAAGGATGCAGGGTCAGGCTCCCTTCTTGTGGTTGCTCAAACTCCCTCACCTCCTGGCTTAGTTATGCTAACACGGGCCCACTAACTCGGCTGTTTTTGTCAATAAGCATGATAATTGATTTTCCAGTCACTGGTAGTGGTCCAGGCACTTTACTGATCCATCATAGTCTCCCCGTATAACTGTTCCTTTTAATGTCCATTTACATAGTTTCCTCATTTTTGTGTAGTTCCCCTTTTTGAAGTTAAATGCTACTGTGGTGGGTTTCTTTGCTATTTCCCCCCTCTACAAGAATGTTAAATTTAATTATCTTGTTGTTGCTATTTCTGAGCGGTTCAGATATATTCATCTCTTGGACCAGATCTTGTGCTTCACTTAGGACTAAATCAAAATTTGCCTCTCCCCTTGTGAGTTCCAAGGATAGCTGCTCCAAGATGCAGTCATTAGTGGTGTCTAGAAACATTATTTCTGAATCCCATCCTGATGTGACCTGTACCTGATCAATATGAGGATAGTTGAAATCCACCATTATTACTGAGTCTTCTATTTTTTATTTTGTCTCTAATTTTCTTGAGCATTTCACAATCACCATCAACATCCGGGTCAGATGATCAGTAGTATAGTCCTCTTACTATTCTCTAATTATTCAAGCACAGAATTTCTAAGAGATTCTGTGGTACAGTTTGATTCATTTAAGATTTTTACTATATTTGACTCTGTGCTTTTTCACATAAAGTGCCACTCTCCCACTAGCCTGACCTATTCTGTCATTCCTGTATATTTGGTACCTTGGTATTACAGTATGAGTCGTTCAAATGACTCTTTGAATAGATATTACTTTGTATCTGTCAACACTGAATTTCATCTGCCATTTTGCAGCCCATTCACCCAGCTTTTTAAGGTCCCTTTGACATTCCTCACAGTGTTGTACAGTGTTCACTAACCTGAACAATTTTGTGCTCATTAAAATTCATGGCCACAGTTCTGTTTTTCTTCAGTTACACTTTTTTTCAGATGAAATCAAACATAAGGCTCTGTTTTTATCTTCTATTTGCTTCTGTGAAAAGTTTGTCTTTTATGTGAATTTTCTTTTTCATTCTGTCTTGTTATTCTAAACTCTGCCCTTTCTGGCTCTCTTTTTTAACCTCACATTTTAATAACACGCTTATCATCTCTATTTTCCAGGGCTACCGCTGCCTAGAACCATTTCCACTATTTCTTTCCAGTTCTGTGTTTGGCTACTTATGCATTCCTTACATGTTTTGCTCTTTAAAATCTGATTTCTTTCTTTTCTCCAAGGCCCATTTCACTACAATGTCATGTATTTATTTTGATTAAAGATTCATGGATAGAGGAACACATGCCACCCACATCCATTCTTGGGCCTTGGCAGTCTTCTGTGACTATATGAAATTACATACTATCTGGTAATTATCTGGGCTGGTTCAGCTATCTATAGTGGAAGCCAGAAGTCCCAGTTACCCACGAGAATTTTGTATCAATACCTCTCTACTACTGAAGGGAAAATTTCAGAAGCTTCAGAGGTTCACTTAAATGTCTAAATATGTAGATGTTAGTTGGAATATTATCTGAACTATCTTGACTTTGAAGCCCTCCACAGCGTGATCTCTCCTCACAAACAGGTCCCTCCAAAAAATAGATTTCACATTTACCTTTGATGTTTTCTTTGGATAGAGACCTTCACTTTTTCTCTCTCAGTCCTGACAACTCTTTGCTCTTCTTGGTCTTTCTTTTCTCCTTCCAGTCTCTCTCTCTCACCTGAGCAGTGGCAGGGTCCAGCACCTTTGTATTAGGCTCCAGAGTACACCTGAGATTCATATCAAGTAGCAGAAAGGGCTGCTAGAGTTAAAGGTTCTGGCCTCTGAAACACAATCCAGGAAAGGTAAAGGGGAGGATGAACCAGGAGAAGGACATTGGTATGAGTTGCAGGGAAGCTGGCAAAGTCTAGTTGGAGGATGGTCACAGGGTTGTTGGAAGGGGTTAGAACCAACTTTATGCTAATATGAAAAATGACTGAGCAACGAGCAGAGGTTCTGGTTGTTTCATATTTAAACAGAACTGGTTCTCCAAACACTAGTCTGTTTTTCCTTCATGTTGTGTGCTTTTCTTTTTCTCCACTCCATTTAGTCAATCCATATTGTTCCCATTTTCTCTGATCTGCAACCTCCACTTTTGCTCGTTCCTTTGTAAAAATCTCATTATTCAAGAAATACATTTTAATAGATGACATTAACTTTTTAATAATTACTATATATGTGTATATTTGTATTAGCATGTGCACACATGTTTATCAGTTTTAGTTTGGGTGTTTTAAGCTGCAATTGAACGTTTTCACTGATTAGATACTTAGCATAACTGTGGTCCCTATCCTTGATCATTATAAATTGGCATAGCAGCATTGATTTGAATGGAGCTATCCCAATTTATACCACCTGACCCTGTAGCTTAAATGTTACAGCAGTGAGGACCATTTCAGGAAAGGTAAAGCCAATGAATTTTCACTATATAACTGCCAGCGCTTTTAAAACCTTATTCTTCATTTACACAGGTTCTCTGCCCCCAGATGAGAGACGCATAAGTGAAGGAGGAAGCCCAATAGGAGTTATTCTGATGTCGCTCACCAAAAAATACACAGACAACAAAAAGACTGCAGTTAAAGATCTCAGCCTCATTTTCTACAAGGGTCAAATCACAGCTCTCTTGGGTGCCAATGGAGCTGGCAAGACTACAATAATGTATGTCCGTTGCTGAATGATGGCCGACTACACATTTTACCTTGTCTGATGCTTGAAATGTTTTGTACATCAGCAAATGAGCTACTCCATCTCCTTGCTTGGTTATTGTTCTTGCACAGTTTTGCCATGCAAAAGATGTCACTAAGACGGCTTAAATGAATTTACTGTGCCATGGTGCCCCTGGCAAAACAAATGCATTGCTGTGGAAAATTGGGTCTCCTTTATCATAACCTCAGTGGTAAAGCTATTGTTTTAAGCAGCTTTAGTGGTAGCTGGGAGACGAGGGGTTATTGTGGGCATGGGTACAGAGACACCTGAAGGAAACCCTTCTTTCTTTTCCTCACACCTATGCTTCCATGAGATGGAGATCTTAGAGGTTTACTGAACTTGCAAGCTTTCTTCCTGGATGTTGAAGAGGATGTTCTGACAGCTTAAAAGAAGCAGAAATAACAAAGAAAAACATTTTAAAAATCTGGCTTAATTAAAAAGTTAATTTATTTCTGCCCTTTATATTAAAGAAATATCAAGAATTCCGACCATTTTTTCCTCAACCCCTGCAGGTACATACATTACTAATGAGAATGAACTGGATTCTAGATTTTAGTCAACTTGATTAACATGGGTAAGGACTGCAGAACTGACCTTCATGAATTAGGAATTAGAGATTTAACCCTGCATTTACAGCTAAACTGTGAGAGATATATCATATTTAACCAGGAAACACTGGTCAGTTGATCTCTCTCTGTCTCTGTCTCTCTGTCTCTCTCTCTCTCTCTTTCTGCCTGCTAGACAAATGAGCCTTGTTCAGGAAATAGCAAGAGAGATAATGAATTATTGATATTGGGTTTAATTAAAAAAAGATTATACCATTAGAAACTTTTCCATAATTATAAAGGGCCAAATACTCCACTTGTGCAAGTTGTTGTTGTTCCATACACCTAATAGAAGTATACCAATTTACATCAGTTGAAGATCTACCTAAAGCACTTTTGGAGTACAAAGGAGTGTTTCAAGTTGTTGAACACCAAGTAATTTTATTTAAAAAAAATTACTAAAACTTACAATTTAGAGAAACAAGAAATAGCAGGGCAAACCTTTAATTCTCTCTCATAATGCTAATTCAGTGACATGACTCCCACTATTGTAGTCACAAGGTGTTCTTTGCCAGGATTAAGGGGAAACGGCAATTAGAACAAGCAAAATAATACAGTTTGTAACTATGACTGCCTTACCAAGGAAAGGAAATGTGAAAAATAAAAAACAAAAGATAAACAATTGTTACTTCAGTTACAAACTCTTCTATGTACAGTATGGGTCTGTGGAGAACTTTGGACAGGTTACACCTTTGAAAATTGTGCGCCCTGACAGAGGTCCTTTTATTCCCAAAATTAGTAGAGAGTCCTGTGTCAAGTCTCAAGACCACTCTTTGAATGGCAAGTTAATTAATATCCAGAATCTTAAATTCAAATTAAATCCCACTGTTTCTCTTTCTCTATTTACCAAAGGTTAGTCAGTGGCTCCTCTCTAGAAATAAATGGTCTAAACAATTTGTGGTTTAATGGAAGAAACTATGGATATCCTAAGTTACAGTGGTATTTCAATATCACATGAACATCATTACAAGAAAACTTTAAATCTAATTCCTTGGCAGCCCTCTACAACTTCATCTCACCAATCCATATTGAAGTCTTGATGGTGATGCCATTTGAGCTAGAAAATTGCTTCTTCCTGATGCTGTTCAGTGTCTGTCTTCTTCTTAGTAGTTGGTCACAGCTCAGTTGCAGAGATGAACAGGATGAACTGTGATGAATTCTGCAAAGTTGAGGATGAGAGCAGAGTGTTGCTGGTCATTTGCTTTATGCACCTCTCGTCATCTAATTTCATGGAAAGAGGAGAAAACACCTCTTTCAGACTTGGTAGGATTAAGATAAGCTGTTGTCATTGTTTCATTGGCTCAATACCTTTGTGGGTTGGTCTTAGTAAAAACCCTCCCTTGTAAATATAAACTTCTAATTGCTTTTGCTTTTTTGTGGTAGGAAACTGTCAGAACATCCTTAATGTTAGAGTTTTAACTTTTTACTCAGTCCATTTTCTGAGCTATTCAGTAGGTTTCATCAGGAGTTGAAATTCTGTTTCAAATAGGTTCAAGCCACCCATATGTTAGATATGAAAGTTTTTCAATTTTGAATTAGTCTTAAACTTAATTCTTGAAGAGAGGTTTTTAAACTTCAGTATTCATTAAATAAATTATTGTCCTTTCTCCTACTCAATCTTTGGAGAGGTGCTGCTTGTTTTTAGGAGTTTGGTAAGGAAGTTGCTTAAGCATTGCCAGATAACTAATTAACCCCCCCCCAATTAATAAAAAAATAATAATGTATACTCAAATGACTTCTTACACTAATAGCCAGTCACAGAAAGGTCAGTGGATTCCATAATAGTACATGAAGCATCTTACCATTTAGCAAAGATATTAGTAAATTATTGCATAAAAAACTTTTCATTTAGATAAAATATTTGCAGTTGTACATCTCAAAAGCATTTAAGGAATAAACAAAGTTTTGAACCATTAAAAGGAAAAACGAGGTAGATAAAAGTAACCAACAACTTCCGTAAAACATTTTCCAGCTATCCAGGATTTTCTTAGTATGAAGAATGAATGCTTTTGAGTGCTTATAGAAGAAATTATTTTCAATAAGAAAATTCTTTAGCACCTTATGAGTACGTTGTAAATTAGAGGTTTTGTGTTGAAAGAGCCTGTGTGGAGGGTGGGATAAAACGAAAGCCCACTTTACATCTTAGTTTTACAGTTAACACCACATCCATACATTTCCCTTTGTTCTAAACAGAACATCCTTACCTTCTTTTAAAGTCAGGACTCTTTCTAAAGCATAAATATCATCATACAATTTTTTTTAAGGTAAGATCATATTTATATCACCTGGTATCTTACACAAAAGATCTCCTGTTTTTTATAAGACCCCTTTATTATGGTCTTTGGACCAAAATGGTTCTTGGATTTACGATCTGCTTTTGCGATATATTTACATCTTTCAAGTAAAGATTTGTATTAAATATTTATTTTATGCAAAACACTCATCACAATAACCAATGCTTATGTACATTTTAAAAACATAAAAGAAAGTAGTATAGAAAGTTAAAGCAAAATTGAAGGTAAAAGTTAATTTTTAGACCCTGTATAAACATACTGGAGTTTTATAGCAAAGGTATCGCCTTTGACACTTGAGAGTTGTCAATGGTTGCCAGAAAGAAGATTGCCTAAAGAATTCTATTTAATAAAATTCAACATTCCATTTAATAAAATAAGCAACCAAAAACAAAAATATGTGTTCAAATCTCCAAGCACAATGAGTATACAAATAAATGTAGGTCTTTCTTAAAATCAGTAAATATAACATTGTAAGAGTAAATGATAATTTTATTAATAACCATTTTTGCATTAATCTCAAGGTTTCCTCCATACAGACTCCAGCATCATTTAAATAATGCAGCTGCTAGACAAGAAAATATTGCCAGAAGTGAATTCAGGGTACAACATAGTGTGTCCTGAATGTGGTGGTTTTATTGAATTTGTGTTATTTCTTATGAGTGGGAGGTAATATATTTTTTTTTATTGGACCAACTTCTGTTGGTGAAAGAGAAAAGCTTTTGAGCTCCACAGAGCTCTTCTGCTTCTCTCCTGCGATCAAAACAGCTACAACAACACTGTTATTTCTTGTATCAGATCAATGTTGACAGGCCTGTACCCGCCCAGCTCTGGGACCATCATCATCAATGGAAGGGATATACATACTGAGCTGGCTGCTATCAGAATGGAGATGGGTGTTTGCCCACAGTATGATGTGCTGTTTGACACCTTAACTGTGCGAGAGCATCTGCTGTTCTATGGCTCAGTGAAAGCACCTCTATGGACAAAGAAACAGTTACATCAGCAAGTCAGTAGGTTAGTGGTTCTTATTTTCCTTGTGGGAAACCTGTATGTAGGCTGTCCTTCAAAACCATTCTAAGAACACTGTGGTGAACGAACAAAGCCTCATGCTAGGAGAGTCAGCCCTAACTATTGGAATCCTGAGAGCGCTAATGATGGGTTTGGTGTTCTAAAATTCTGGCTTGTAAATGTATTTCCTGATCTTAATTTTCAGTAATAAAATTATGGAAATAAAAATTAGAGTAAGAATATTACAGAGAAGGTTTAAAAAAATTCTCTAGTGGTTTCAGCTAAAGCATAGTTGAAGAGGAAACACTCTCTTTTATAGTACTTGGACTACTGAATTCTGAATACCCTAGAACCATGTAATAACAATGCTATGCAAGATCCTCATAGACTCGGGGGATAGATTCTTGCCACTAACTGGATATTTTTATGGGAAGCAGAACAGTTGTATCAAATTAGGCCCCCATTGCTAAGGCTAATACAGAAATGAGAAATTAAAAAAAAGATTAAGGCAACAGTAACATTTCTTTTTCTAAACAAAGCAACACAAGATTTTAATGTAGCTTGTCAGAAGATTGGAAAACCTGCTGTGTATACCTTGATATAAATGTATTTATTCATATAAAGTCAGCTCTTTGCTGTAGAAATTTGCTTTCTTTAAAGTAGGAAATTACTTTGAAGGACTGGAGGACTGAGCAGACAAGCACTGGGATATCTTGTCTTTTGCTTGCCAGTTCAAATCAATCCAGGTTGATAGTGATAGAACATAATTAGCAGCCAATGGCTGTTGGGTGACCTGAAATAAGTTAGTGGTCTTGCAGTCCAGTTCTTATTGGACAGGTGTTCACATAATACATGGAGGCAGCATCAAACAATGGCTAAGGACTAACTAGCCTATGGCAAATAAACTATCTCCTTTTCCCAAGAGATGACCTTTCACAAAGTGTGGGGAAATGTGCTCTGCTGCGGTTTATATTGTTCTGTTGGCTTTGCCTTTCAATCTGGCACCTATTTACAAGCTGAATTCATCAGGGCTTCATACCATTGCTTCTGTTTGGCATCTGTTTGATATAATGGGACACCACAAAGACGTAAGTGTTTGCACTGGGGGATCTCTTTGCAAGGCTGTGGCCTTAAAGTTCTTGTTTTTAAGGAGAAGCAGAATGTGCTAATTCTTATAATTGTTTCTTTCAGATCAATGTGTGGGTTGTTACTTGCCTGGGTGGTTATACTACGGTAGCAGGTGTCTGGTTTTCGACCGGAATACCTGGTTAAAAAGGGATGCTGGCGGCTCCGGTCAGCACTGCTGACCGGGCCATTAAAAGTCCGGTTGGCAGTACAGTGGTCCTGGCAGGCTCCCTGCATGACTCTGCCTGGCTACTGGGAAGTGGCCAGCATGTCCCGCTGGCCACAGGGCTCCACGCAATTTCCCCACCCCGAGCGCTGGCTCTGCAGCTCCCATTGGCCAGGAACCACAGCCAATGGGAGCTGCAGGAGCGGTGTCTGAAGGCAGGAACAGCAAGTGGAGCTGGTGGGACATGTTGCTGCTTCCTGGGAGCTGCCTTAGGTAAGCACTTCCTGGAGCCCGCACCGCTCACCCACTCCTGCACCCCAGCCCCCTTCCTGAGCCCCCTCCTGCATCCTGAACATCTCATTTCTGGCCCCAGCCCAGAGCCCATACCCCCTCCCACACCCCAAGCCCCTGCCACAGCTCAGAGCCCTCTCCCACACTCCGAACCCCTCAGCCCCACCCTCCCAGCCTGGAGCCCTCTCCTGCACCCCTGAGCCCTCATCCCCAGCCCCACCCCAGAGCTCTCACTCCCTCCCATACCCCAACTCTCTGCCACAGCCTGGTGAAAATGAGCGAGTGAGCGAGGGTGGGGGAGAGCGGGGGGCCGGGCCCCAGGGAAGGGGCAGGACATGGGCTGGGGCTTGGGGGCAGGGCAAGAGTGTTCAGTTTTCTGCAATTAGAAAGTTGGTAACTCTAGGTTACACAAATATTAAATAATAATTCAGAGTCCTTGAACTATCCTCAGCTGTCCTTGAACTGTTCCCCACTCCATCCAGATTCTTAGAGGGGCTAATCTAAAGCTTATTGAAATCAATGGAAGGACTCTCAGTGACTTCACTGGAACATGGTTGAGGCCTATAATTTTGAATTCTTTTTTGCTTTAGCCTGTACAGAGGCCATTAAAAGTATATTTCAGGAGGCTCATGGGGAGGTTGCCATTAAAAATAAGATTTTTTTTGATTATTACTATTACTTCTTTTCAGTGGATACCAGAAGAAACTGAATAGTTATATATGCTGATCTGTACTTGAACTGCCCATGGATATTTTGCATATAAGTGACTTTTCGTCACTTTGCTGTGGGTTGGGATCATAGGCACGGGAAGTAGGGGTGCGGGAGGGTGGTGGCCCCAAACCCAGGGCTCCACTCCCTGGCTCGGGTCTCGAGGGTTGGCCCCGCTCCCCAGCTGCTGGCTCCGCACCCAGGGCTCTGCTCTCACCATGCCACCTGGGACTCTGCTCCCCAGCTCAGGACCTAGCCACTAGGCCCGTTCCCCAGCCACTGGCTCCACACCCTGCATTCCACTCCCCAACCCTGCACCTGGGCCTCGGGTCCCGGCCGCCACCCCAGCTGCTGGCCCGGAGCCATGCACCTGGCCTCATCTGCTGCTCCCAAGGCTCCACTCCCAGGACCCCATGCCTGGCCCACACTCCCAGGGCTCTGCTCTGGGTCCCTCACTTGGGGTCCTGGCTGCCAGCCCCTGCCTGGGGCTCCGCTCTGGGCCCCACGCCAGCACCCAGCGGTGGCCACAGCCTCAGCCCCCTTAACCCTGTCTGGGTCCCCCCTTCCCAAAGACACAGCCCTGCTCCCAGACTCAGCTCTGGGGCGGGGGAGAAAGGGTAAGAGGGCTGGCTTTCAGCACCCCCACTACTCAAAATGTTCCAGCGTCACTGGTTGGGATGATGTGGTAGTTGATCTAAAAAGGCTTGCAATTTTCAAAGGTCACAGTTTTATTTGTATTCTTATTCTAGAGCCCTGGAAGATGTGGATTTATCCCACCATCAGTTCAAACGTGTTGGAGCCCTGTCTGGGGGAATGAAAAGGAGGCTCTCAATTGCTATTTCCTTTATTGGAAACTCAAAGACAGTTGTTCTAGATGAGCCCACCAGTGGTGTGGATCCATGTTCACGTCGGAGAATCTGGGACATTCTGTTGAAGTACAGAGCTGGTACAAAACTTATCTCATGTTCTGGCGAACATCCTTTCCAGGCAAAGGGTGGTTGAAAATAGTATTTTGCTTTCCAGTTGCTGAACAGAAATCCTAACAGAGATAACTGTTTCATTCAGCTGTTGAAATTTTAAAGCAGACAACTAAAATTCAAAGCTTACTTCTCTTTGTCTTCAGGAAAGATGGTTGATCTAGTGCAGTGGTTTTCAAACTTTTTTTTTTTCTGATGACCCAGTTGAAGAAAATAGTTGATGCCCGCGACCCAATGGAGCTGGGGATGAGGGGTTTGGGATGTGGGAGGGGCTCAGGGCTGGGGCAGAGGGTTGGGGTGCAGGGGTGAGGGCTGCGGGGTGGGGCCAGGAATTAGGGTTTCAGGGTGTGGGCTCTGGGCTGGGGCAGGGGATTGGAGTGTGGGAGGGGGTCAGGGCTCTGGGATGGGGCTGGGGATGAAGGGTTTGGGGTACAGGAAAGGGCTCTGGGTTGGGGAGGGACTCAGGGCTGTGGCAGGGTGCAGGAGGGGGTCTGGTCTGGGGGTGCAGGCTCTGGTGTGGGGCCGGGATGAGGAGTTTGGGGTGCAGGAAAGGGCTCCGGGTTTGGGGGGGAGCTGGCTCAGGGCTGTGGCAGGGGATTAGGGTGCAGGGTTGGGGCGTGGTCTTACCTCTGGCAGTTTCCAGTCAGCGGCGCAGCTGGGGTGCAGAGGCAGGATTCCCGCCTGTCCTGGCACTGTGGGTGTGCTGCGTGCTGAAAACAGCCAGCAGCAGGTCCAGATCCTAGGCAGAGGTGTGCAAGTAGCTCCGTGCAGCTCTCGCAGGCATAGCCCCCGGTGCTCAGGGCGGGGGCAGCATGCGGAGTCCCATGGCCCCCCTCCCACCAGGGAGCCAGATCTGCTGGCCATTTCCAGGGCGCAGCACGGTGTCGGAACAGATAGGGACTAGCCTGCCTTAGCTCTGTAGCACTGCTGATGGCCCGGTTGGTGGTGCTGACCAGAGCTGCTGCGACCCAGTCCCTTCCATTCCATGACCCAGTTCCGGGTCATGAACCACGGTTTGAAAAATCTAGTGGATTTAATGCAAGATTCAATTTAGCTATAAGTCCATGCTGATCCTGCCCTGGATGAAAAGGGTTATCTCCTACTTTCATCACTGTTTGACTTTGCTTTTTCATTTTTGGGGGGCTCTTACTTTCCCATATGGCTGCATATATTTTTCTTCTAAAGAAAATACTCATCAGTCAAACCATTCCATTGATCTTCAAGTGTCCTGAGCTAAAAGTGACTGTAGGAGGTAAGCTTCTGAGATAGCAGGCACCTCCCCTCCCTATTAGCTGGAATAAACTACAGTGAATGATCCCTTGAAACCGGCACCAGAGTTACGTGATTTTAAGAATCTCTTAATCTCACAAAACACCTTCTCAGCCTTGAAATTGCAACTGCTTGTTGTTGTCTCTCTTAGAGTCTAGTCCAAACTTTGCATTGATTTATAATCTGTATAGTCTCAGTGAGTGTGAATGGGACACATGTTAGCAGGCATTTTGTGTCTGTGTTCTGCATACTGAAGTACATGCTTGTAAATTTATAGAATTACTATCGCCTCAAGTATCCTCTTGGAAAAAAAAGTCTCTCTCATGAGAAAACATTATAAAATAAAATCTTAATCTGTGTGCACTGCTCTTCCTGGGGTAGGTTGCACCTTGATCTTCACCACTCACCATCTTGATGAGGCAGAAGTGCTCAGTGATCGCATTGCCATCCTGCAGCAGGGGCAGCTGAGATGCTGTGGTCCTCCCTCTTATCTGAAGGAAACATATGGCCAGGGATACCGTCTAACACTCATAAAAAAGGTATGGTGACAGAATTGTGCACAATATGTACTTCCAGCTAAGAAAAGGTCATATCAATTATTCTGAGGGAACCTTGCAACGCTGCTAGTAATTTACATGCGAGATAAATGTGGTAATTCTTTTATCTTATATAACCAGCAATGCAGGGAAGACTTGGTCTATTTAATACTGGTGTATAGCAAATGTTTTTCGCAACCTTCATAGTTGAATTAATTTGCACATAAAATAATCTAGCAACATAGTGAAAATTAGTAATTTTGATGATTTGCTGAATAGAGGACCAATCCTGGAATCCCTTACTCATGGTGAGTAGTCCCTTGCTCACAAGATTAGACCCAGGAACTTCACTGGGACTACCCAATTGAGGAAGGATTTCCAGCATTGGCCCCATATTTGTTTTCAGTTTGACCTGTTTTACAATTTTCTGATGGCATATAAATTCCATTTATTATTTTTTTCCTTTCTGCACAGCCCTCTGCATTTGAAATCGAGGATCCTGAGTACATCAGTCAAGTCACATCTCTGGTACAGTTCTATGTACCAGAAGCGTTCCTAAAAGAGAACAGTGGGAGTGAGCTGACCTATGTGATTCCAACGAAGGCAGATAAGGCCTTCTTTAATGGCCTCTTTCAGGCTATGGATGAAAACCTTGAACGTCTACATGTGACTGGCTATGGTATTTCAGATACCACCTTGGAAGAGGTACTTTGTTTCTCTCTCCATAGTAGCTGTCAGTGGTTAAAGATGCTCTACTGGCTTCTATCTAACCTTCTTGACCATGTTTTTACTACCGAATATTTCAGGACAGGTTCCTGAGGGGAGAATGAAAGAGCATCTCAGGTAGAATATAGATTTTAAATTTTGCTGTGTTATTTAAGGGCAACAACCACACTCTTCCCATAATTCATTCCAACAGCCTGATGTATCCTAAAGGGTGATATTGCCTTTTGGAAAGTTCTTCTCTATCTCAGCTGATCTCAGGACATTTTTACATGACCTGAGCTTTAACCCCAAACCACTGTCAGTCCAAATCTCTCATTAACTCTTAGCATCAGAAAAAAATTGAGCTTTGAATTAACTGAGGATGAACTTCAGAAGGTTTGGCTGTACAGTTCAGATAACTCAAAAAAATTCTGTCTCTTCTCTGAATTCTATCTGAACTAACAAAACCTCAGGAGTTGGCAGAACTAGCCTGGAAATCTGACAAGAATAGCTGTTCTTGCAAATTTACTTCAGCTTCTAATCTGGCCAATGGGGGTTCATCATGACTGGTTTTGGCTCTGGCATTATTTAACTGGTTATACCAGAGAATGAATTATTTCCACTACAAAATTCCCTGACCCATCATTACTCTAGTATCATAGTGTAGATCCTTAAAAAAAAACAAAACACTCCCCTGTTTTTCACTGCTTGAAATGATGATATAAGAACAAAACTAATATTTTTCAGTAGATGGGAGACAATATTTTCATTTACTGGCACAATCCACTCTGCAGCATTTCGTGGAAATATGATTTTTCCAGTGATCTCCTTTAGTTCGGTAAACAGCCAAAGTGGGTCATGTACAAAAAGAAAACTTAGGATATGACCAAGAACAAAACAAATGCCAAGTATACAAAATGCACATTTTTATGAATTAGTGTCTCTTTAGATAGCTTACTATACACTGTGTGATAAACTTTCAATCATTTTATGTACCCAGTGCCCTAAGGGATGGGAAGGTATGTTGCATTATTAGCAGCCGTCTGAAGAGAATGTCATCTAGGGAAGACACTTATCTCTTTTCTGGGCTTATGAAACAAAGACTCTGGAAAGCTTGTCATCTGGGACATTAATTATGTGTTGTAGCTTTGCAGCATGAACTATGCATGTGGAAAATAATGGGGTCAGATATAAAAACCATTAGCAGTTATCTGGTTTGTAACACTGAGACTTTTTTGTCTGCCAATTTAGAATTGACATTTTATTTTCAAATAAAAAATACAAAAATCCACGTTCATACGAACAAACTTGGAATGATGAGAAATGCTTAGCTCCTGTTTACTAAATACATTCAGTTCTGTGAAAGGGTTCATTGGAGCAGTGGTTCTCAACCAGGGGTACATCAACTCATCTAGATATTTGCCTAGTTTTACAACAGGCTACAGAAAAAGCACTAGCGAAGTCAGTACAAATGAAAATTTCATACAGTGGCTTTTTATACCACTCTGTATACAAAACACTGAAATGTAAGTACAGTATTTATATTCCAATCAATTTATTTTATAATTATATGGTAAATATAAGAAAGAAAGCAATTTTGCAGTAACAGTGTGACGTGACACTTCTGCACTTTTATGTCAGATTTTGTAAGAAATTAGTTTTTAATTGAGGGGTACTCAAGACAAATCGGACTCGTGAAAGGAGTACAGTAGTCTGGAAAGGCTGAGAGCCACTGCATTGATGCATACATTAGAACAGCGGTTCTCAAACTTCATTGCACCAGGACCCCCTTCTGACAACAAAAATTACTGTGATGGGGGGCATGTAATCTTAGCCCTGGGTGGTGGGGTTTAGGCTTCAGACTTGCTGGGGCCCAGGGCTAACATCAGCCTGGGTGACCCCATTAAAATAGGGTGCTGACCCACAGTTTGAGAAGCCCAGCCTTAGAACTATGTGAAGTGCTAAAAAAGTTGTTAAGACCTTTCATGTACCCTTCCAACACACAGGATATGTCTACGCTGACCAGGTCAATGGATTGGGAGCTCAGGCTGTGGGGCTAAAAATAGAACATGAAAAAATAGGGGTTACCATACCAACTCTAACGAGACTAATCAATTAAGGTGGGCTATTATCAGCAGGAGAAAAAAAAATTTGTAGTGATAATCAGGATGGCCCATTTCAAACAGTTGACAAGAAGGTGTGAGTAACAGTAGGGGGCAATTTAGCATGGGGATATAGTTTTTAGTTGGTGTAATGACTCATCCACTCCCAGTCTTTATTCAAGCCTAATTTAATGGTGTCCAGTTTGCAAATTAATTCCAGTTCTGCAGTTCCTCATTGGAGTCCGTTTTTGAAGTTTTTTTGTTGAATAATTGCAACTTTTAGTTTTGTAATTGAGTGTCCAGGTAGGTTGAAGTGTTCTCCGACTGGTTTTTCAATGTTATAATTATTGATTCTTATTTGTGTCCATTTATTCTTTTGTGTAGAGACTGTCTGGTTTGGCCAATGTACATGGCAGAGGGGCATTGCTGGCACATGATGGCATATATCACATTGGTAGATATGCAGGTGAACGAGCCCCTGGTAGCGTGGCTGATGTGATTAGGTCCTTGATGGTGTCCCTTGAATAGATATATGGACAGAGTTGGCAACTGGCTTGTTGCAAGGATAGGTTCCTGGGTTTGTTGTGTGGTGTGTGCTTGCTGGTGAGTATTTGCTTCAGGTTGGGGGGTTGTCTATAAGCGAGGACTGGCCTGTCTCCCAAGATCTGCGAGAGTGAAGGATTATCCTTCAGGATAGATTGTAGATCCTTGATGGTGCGCTGGAGAGGTTTTAGTTGGGGGCTGAAGGTGACAGCTAGTGGCGTTCTGTTACTTTCTTTGTTGGGCCTATCCTGTAGCAGGTGACTTCTGGGTACTCTTCTGGCTCTGTCAATCTGTTTTTTCACTTCAGCAGGTGGGTATTATAGTTTTAAGAATGCTTGATAGAGATCTTGTAGGTGTTTGTCTCTGTCTGAGCAGCTGGAGCAAATGCGGTTGTATCTTTGAGCTTGGCTGTAGACAATGGATCATGTGGTGTGGTCTGGATGAAAGCTGGAGGCATGTAGGCAAGTATAGTGGTCAGTAGGTTTCCAGTAGGTTGGTGTTTATGTGACCATCTCTTATTAGCACTGTAGTGTCCAGGAAGTGGATCTCTTGTGTGGGCTGGTCCAGGTTGAGGTTGATGGTGGGATGGAAATTGTTGAAATCGTGGTGGAATTCCTCAAGGGCTTCTTTTCCATGGGTCCAGATGATGAAGATGTCATCAATGTAGCGCAAGTAGAGTAGGGGCTTTAGGGGATGCGAGCTGAGGAAGCGTTGTTCTAAGTCAGCCATAAAAATGTTGGCATACTGTGGAGCCATGTGGATACCCATAGCAGTGCCACTGACTTGAAGGTATACATTGTCCCCAAATGCGAAATAATTGTGGGCAAGGACAAAGTCACAAAGTTCAGCCACCAGGTTAGCCGTGACATTATCGGGGATACTGTTCCTGACGGCTTGTAGTCCATCTTTGTGTGGAATGTTGGTGTAAAGGGCTTCTACATCCATAGTGGCCAGGATGGTGTTTTCTGGAAGATCATCAATGGATTGTAGTTTCCTCAGGAACACCATCCTGGCCACTATGGATGTAGAAGCCCTCTACACCAACATTCCACACAAAAATGGACTACAAGCCATCAGGAACAGTATCCCCGATAATGTCACGGCAAACCTGGTGGCTGAACTTTAGCCCATGAAAGCTTATGCTCAAATAAATTTGTTAGTCTCTAAGGTGCCACAAGTACTCCTCGTTCTTTTTGCTGTTACAGACTAATACGGCTACCACTCTGGGACCTTCTTTTTGTTATATCTGAGGACAATTGCTAGCACAATGTGCTCCTGCAATAAGAGTAATAAAATCATAATAAAGATAATTTACAGATTTTTATAACCATTCTTTAGAATGTAATGGTGAATTATATCCTTGTTGTAGAATTCTATGGGGTGAGTCAAAAAAGCCTATGAAAGACTGTCATTCTCTTTGAAATTATACAGGGTGATTTTAACTTTGTATGGAAAGGATATAATCTATTAAATTTTATAGGTGGTTAGAATATTCGCTATATGATTGGTTTCATCCTCTTGAATTCTATAGGACTTTTACATAAAGGGAAATTATAGCCCTACCA
Organism: Natator depressus; assembly: GCF_965152275.1. Classification (NCBI taxonomy): domain Eukaryota; kingdom Metazoa; phylum Chordata; order Testudines; family Cheloniidae; genus Natator; species Natator depressus. The sequence goes on along the minus strand of NC_134235.1, from coordinate 163,744,566 downwards.
CAGAAACCAATCATAGCAAACATATAACATTCATCAGCATATTTCTCTGGATCATTCAGTTTAAAGGTACCTGCCCTTGGTTGTTTTCTGCAGAAAAGCAAATAAGCTTTCCTAAATGGCAACAGATACTGATACATCATGCAGTACCTTGAAGACTAACATGTTAATTTGTGGTGAATTCTGTCATCTCTGCACAGTCATCATTAGCCATTGTTACCTTCATTCTCCATTTTCTTATCAAAAGCCTCTTTGCCCTGGCAAGTAAATGGATAGCACATAATAGTTCTATTGAGTCTATTCAAATAATTCTATCTGGAAACAAAGAACTCTGACTTTAAAAGGAAAATGTATCAAGTTACTGTTTGTGCAGAGGTCCTGCCCCCCGCCCCAACTCCCTGCTGTTTTTCAGTCCACTTGTTTTCAGAACACTTGTACGCTTTCAAAATCTTAACTCTTTAAGGGAGACCATATTGCCACTCATGTCTAGGAAGCATCTTGTGAGTGGAAAACATGTCACTGGCACATCAAACCCATTCTTATCAACTTAGCTACATTTGATTTTAACTGTTTTCTCCTTGTCTGAATTAGGAATAATATAATATAAATATAAGCAATAAGCCAAGAGTGGGAATTGGGGGAGAATCAGGACCGTGATTTATTAAAATCACTACATAACGCTTACAGCTGGCTAGAGGATAACAAATCTGTTTCATGACAACTTTTGATTTTTTGACATTTGTGTTCATTCTGCATTGGAATGTTCTTGCAAAATGGAATTGTGATGAAACATCCATTTCCAGAGTGAAAAGGTTTTCTGTTCAGACCTTTCTCTCTTGAAATGACCAGAAAGGCCATGCTGGATCACAGACCTCTTCCTGGCAAAATTTTGTTAAAATAGATACAGCTCCAGCAAATGTTTCACCTTCAACAAAACAGCAAGTTTCAATGAAAAAAACATTTCATCAAAAATGTTCCAGTCAGCTCTACTCACACTAATTTATCTGTTTCGTATGCTATTTGGGCTGTCTGCCTTACATCATGACCTCTCATTGATCCATGTCTAAAAGATATATGCTCTAGTTCAAACAGGAATTATTTTAGGGAAGTACTGCACTCTTTGTGATGTGGGAGATCAGCTTACATGATCACAAGCGGGTCCCTTGTGGCCTGAATCTACCAGTGACTTTGTTGTGAACCTGACTTTGGCTCTATGAAAGTGCAGGCAATTTCTTTTGGTAACTGTAAGCTGTGTAATGTCTCTCTTCTTCTGAGGCGGTGTCTATACTACACCTCTGTTTGGATTCAGGGGCGTGATTATCAATTCACACTCAAGTGCTGTGCTGTAACTCCCCTTTGTGGATGTTGCAGGCATGAACTAAAAGGTTCCTATTTTGCGTTAATAGAGTCCAGCTATTCACACACTTCTAGCTCAAACTGTGGGCCATATAGATGAGCCCTGAATGTTACAGCTAAATAAGTGTGTTCCTGTTGTTTGCTAAACCTAGATCTCTTGTGCATTAGTTTCCCTATTGACACAGGAAATACAGTTAATGGCTATGAGCATACTCCTGCACCATTTAAATCTATGGGATATTTGCCATTGATTTCAGCTGCAGCCATAGGAGCATTCACTGTCTGAAGAAAGGATAAAAACAACACAAAAATGGAAAAAAGAGAAGATAATTGCATCAGTAATTCTGACAGTGTTATATGTTTAAGATAAAATAGTAGTAGGAGTAAAGATTTTGATGATATTAAAGTACTTAAAAATCAAAACTGTCACAGGGATATTTGACCCGCTACTTCCCAGGTTTCATTTAAAAATACAAATATACAGAGCCATATAGGATTCAAACATTCCCAAATCTGGATCTGAATATCCTTAAAGCTGAAGATTTTCAGATCTGGAGTTTTGATTGAGGGCTATCTCTATTTTTTTTAAAAAAAAGATAAAAAAGCAAAATGTGTAACATTCTTCCCAATCCACTCATATGTTTGTGGGAACTTCAGTGGTTCCTAGTACAAGAACAAGAGATTACAGTAGGGAAAATGTGTTTAACCTTTAAGCACCATTTCCCTACAATTTTGGCTATATGTATTGATTATTTTTTCTACCTTCTCTTCAGTTGTTCTATATTTCCTTGGCTATATTGACTCTGGTTCCATCATGTTATCTCCCAGGATCTTTGCTGCCCTTTCATCAACAGGTTCTTGGCCAGTAGCCATTTTCTAATATAAAAATTAAATGAGCACATCCAGGACTTAGCAGTTTTGTTTTTACAGTGGAAATTGAGATAAATGGGACTGGAAAACCCTAAAATGCTGCTGAAATAGTAACTTGATACTTTGTTTGCAAGAACAGTCTACAACTTTTCATCGTCCTCTTCAACCTCTCCCTCATCCTCCACCATCTGCTTCTATTTTCTTCTCTCGTCCACTCATTAAGGAAGCTTCCTTTCCTCCCATCACTTAAGGGCACACATCTGCACTGAGATGGCACAGGGGGGTCCATGACTTCCTTCCCGAAATCTCCCCTCCTATTTCAGAGATGATGCTAGCACTGGCAGTAGCATTTTGGTTCTGTTCCCAGGTCTGTCACAGACTTTCCTTGGGACATTGGGCAAATTACAGTCTGTGTGGTTTAGTTTCCATCTGTGTTATGCTTATAAGAAGCATATGGGATTTTTTCAGGGGAAAAGGCAATACGCCACATTTATTGAAGATACTACAATTAGCATATGCATTCAATCAGACCACACACATACACACACAGTCCCACCAGTTGATGTTAGTTACCAGTCCAGAGTCCAGATCAATCTAGTGGTCAGCTAGGTTGACCGCGGGTAGTTAGGAGGCGGGTTCAGTCAGTTGCGACACGATGCTCCTGGGAAGTCTTGGCAGGACGAACCCAAAGTTTCATGGCAAGGCACCCTGTTTATATAGTGATTTTCCTTCATTGGGACCAATGAGTTTTGCACTGTCACACTGTAATCAATTGTTGTTTGATGAGTGCTTGTTTTCTTAAATTGTCCTTCTCATCCTTTAGCTTGTTCTTCCATTAAGTTCCTCAGGGAGTTATCCCATGCTGGTTTTTAATTACAGCTATCTTGTCCCCATTGATAGGGGCCTGTCTCATTTTTAGTGTCATCAATCTGCCCTCCTCTGACATTTTAATAGGCGTGTGTTACAGCCTCCTGGCGCCCTTGCATCTGTCTCTGGTTCCTCCATAGACCATCTGGTTCAGTAATGGCCTTCACACTTATCTCTTAACACACACACTCCTCGTTCACACACAAAACAAAATTAATTTACACAGAATATTTTGAACAGGAAAATCAAGTTGCAATGCAAAAGAAAAACAATCATTAAATTCTTTTAATTATTTTAAAATGCTAAACCTACAACAAACCTCAAAGGTCTGTCGCTGCCTTGAAATCAGTCCAGACACAGATTCTGGCTGATGTATCTCTACCCATTGGCACATTAGGCCATTCTTTTCTGCTATTCAAAAAGGGTGGCTGGCAGGATATGATCAAATCATACACCAATACATTTAATACATACTGCATGATCTCATTATTATTTATTCATCATTTTAAATTATGCAAAATACAAAGATAAAATCCTACTACTACATCTGTACAGTAGGGACAGTGATACGCTCCTGACTCTCAGGGGAGCTGAAGATAAATTCATTAATGCTTGTGATGTGTTCAGATACCATGGTGGGGGACTGAAGTACTTAATTAGGGGTATTTGCTTTGGTTTTTAGTTATGAGCTTCTGGCTTTGCAATACTGGAAATTTGATGCACAGCAGTGACATCATCAAACCATCCCACAGGAGCCAATCAAGATATGGGTTTGGACAGTCAGTGTCCCCCTATAGGCTCTAATACAGAAACAGCGTGAGACACTTAACTTCCTCTGTCCTTGAACTAATGGCCAAAACCATTCACTTAAAGTTGCCGTGTAGCTAGGCAGTCCGTCATCGCTATTAAACAGCAATTATATTGACTAAACAAAACATAATCCTTGTAGCTAGCAGACCACAGTGGAGCAAGAAAGTGCCTTTCCTCAAAGCTAATGTATTTCAAATTGATTGGCTTTTATTATCCATTGTATAGTGGACTCCTTAGCTACTATGCGCTTTTGTTATAGCCAATATTGGAATCCTTTGTGGGAGCAATTAAATATGGCCATGAACATTTTTTAACATTGTTACAATCAGAATTTGATGTGCACTCCCAAACAGGAGGTTTAAGCGAGATAGAGTCAAAGTTGCTCATAATTTTAGTGAAAGCTCTGTTTAAAGGTGCTCAGGAGATGTATATGCTCTGCTGAATTGATGTGCAAGCTTACACTGGAAGCAAAATCTGAAATTTTAGACACAAATTTGGAGTTTCTAGGCCATGCTGTGTTGTTACAGGTGGCTTTGGGGGGAAAATACTTCAGAAAAGAGCTTATTTTTCAGCATCTCCTATCTCAGATATATATTGGACCAAATTCACTGTTGACAAAATTGAACGTGGGCCTACTTACCCCACTAGTGGATGTATTTTGGTTTCTTTTCTGGTTAATCTAAAATCCTCCCCCAGACCTCATGTGCCTTCTCTTCTCCCTCCCCCCCCCCCCAAAATTAATTTGTGGCCTAGGGAGAAAACGTGAATTTACAGAGGGAACATATACTTGTAAGGACGTTTTTGAGTTTTTATTGATTTATCAGGCTTACAATAAGAAGTGAGTGAGTGTCTTAACACCTCTTAAGTCACTACTAACAATCTACTGTGGTATTCCAGCTCCTCTAACCCCCACTATTCTAACTCTGAAATTCCTGCTGACTTAAGGTGTAGAAACAGGATCAAGCCCAATAGAGTAGGTCTCAGGCAAATCTATGGACACACTGTGTGTAACATTTACATGTGCCTCTTAGGGTATGTTAGCACCAAAATTAAAAACCCGTGGCTGGCCTGTGCCAGCTGACTTGGGATTTACGGCTATTTAGTTGCAGTGTAAACCTCCCATCTCACAGGATCCTAGAGCCTGGGCTCCACTCCAGGACTGGAAGTCCACACTGAAATTAAACAGCCCTGCAGCATGAGCCCCATAGACCAGCCGCAGGTGCTAACTGCAGTGTAGACATATCTTTAGGTGGAAAATATTACTGCTATTTTTTAAAAATACTTCCACGAGCTTCTCTCCATCTCTTCCTTAAAGGCTTCTGCCCTTCAGATGCACTGATGGAAATTACATGCCTGTCACTTTGATTAAAATACGCTAACATCCCTCAAACAAGACCCTCTCATCTTTTTTTAAAATCTGATTAATCGTTCGTGGTGTTTGTGTGCAGATGGCAACTGCATTTGCTACAAAATGTACATTATTTTAACTTTATTTCAGCAGAATTCCTGCTCTCAAAGGGCTAAATCATCCCTTCCACTTCCATGAGTGGAGAGGGCCAAGACGAGCTGATCTAGTCGGGGGAGGGTAGAGTTGGGGAGATTGCCCACCCACTTCTGCTAGCCGTGTGGAAGCTCTTTTGCTAGTGTTCCAAGGCTTCAGCACTCTGTAGAGTTTTGTGGGTTGGGCCTGGAATGTAAGGAGATAGGACGGGGAACTGGCTACTGTCTGCAGCACTGTCCCTTGCTGAGCCCACGGAGTTCAACTTGGAATACCAGTGGGGAATTAGTGCTGCTTCGAGTGCACGTTAACTCTGGACCCCATGTGTCCTATGGCTCCACACCTGGGAGACTCAGTCAATGACAGCAGGGTTGTTGAAAGAGCTATGCAGTTAGAGGGCAGAGAGGACGAAAGAGCAGTGTGCTGGGGTCAGCAGCACTCCATATGGGTACTTCTGAATCCATGGAACATTTACCCCTCTCCACTGGAGGGAAAGCTCTTGCCCAAAGTAATTATACTGGATCAGTAAGTTATAGGAATGTTCCAGCAGAGTGGAGTGAGGTGGTACATCCTGGTCTGACGCCCTGGGTGATGGAGGGTGAAAGCCAGTTATGGCAAATAAGTCTCATTTCTCTTTGTATTTCACAAAAGGTATTTTTGAAGCTGCTGCAGTACACAGAGCAGAAGCCACAAGCTCCCCTGGCAGAGGAGTTGGGGCTCCCCCACATTAACAGCCCTGAATCAACCTACCAAAACTGTAAGTAGAAAATTAAGTTCTCCTTGAAAGCGACTGTGCTCATACAAGTAAGAGACTTGCAGCTAAACAGGCAAAAACTTTCCTAGATTAGACAGCATGTGGAGATTGCCATGTGTCCCCATAGTGCTCTGGTAGTGCCCTTTTGTGTGCACATGAAGTAGCCAAATAATCCTTCTCAGATGATACACTTCATGTTGCTCGCTCTGACTAGGGGTATTTTGAACCAAGCCTTGTGTCCTCTGTCACAATAACCTCCAGTCAAGGCTGTCACTATGGCATAGCACCTGTGCCAAAGAGAACTGTCACCTAATTGACACCATCCCTCACCAAGTGCAAACACTGTGGGTTGAGATTTACAAACTGTTCAGTGCTGGCTTAGCTCCACTCCCATTGAAATCTGTGGGAGTTTTATCACTGACTTCAATGGGACATCGAGTTCTTTTCAAAATCTCTCTAAATACCTATAGTGACTTGTACATTAGTTAATTAACTAGTCCTGGCTACTACTTTTCTTGTCATATACATATGGTGGTGGAGATGTGCATGAGGAATGAATGTGACAAGAGTTCTTCTGAAAAAAAACAAACAAAATAAAATAAGAACAACAAAAACGCCATGAGAGATGAAAACAGTTGCTCGATTAAAAGGTACAGTTTGGGGTATCCCTTTATTTTATAACTGACATACAATTCTGTATTACTGAAGACTCCAATTAGATAACACCGTGCAGTTAGATTTGTTTCTCCTCTCTATGTTGCATTTTCATTACGGTCTAAGAATTGCAGTTTCTATGATAATCAATATTTGAACTATATTGCATCTAATAACATAAGCTATAATTACCAGCTAACCTTCCAGGATGTCTCTTCATTTGGTATTTGGCACATAATTAAAGAACTGGTAATTAGTTCCATATTTCTGAGGCTGATAAATTATAGTAAGAAAATATGATGATAATGTCATTTCTATGGGAAGGAAAATGGAGGAGAAATTTTCATTCAAGGCTGATGACTGTCATTCATCATTAAGCACAGTTGTGAAGTGAAGGCATAAGGGCTTTGGAAATTGCTCATGAAAGCTATCCATCTCTGTTAGTTATTCAGAATATTCCATGGGCAATAGCTTGACCTGTATACTTTTGTCTCGGAAAGCAGACTCAAAGACAGTCAAAACCTTTTTCTTTCTCAGAGCAGTTCAATGGATTTTAGAAAGGCCCAAAAGCAAATGGCTGGATTATTAAGAACACAGCTAGAGAGAATTTGGGTTAGGGAGCTGTTGTGGTGGTGCATTCTAGAGAACATCACTGGAGTCAGTCTCTTGGACCCCTGCACCTGGACTGCCCACAATGGAAATATCTATCTTATATGGCCACACCAATCTGAGGAAGTTGGATGTGTTAAGGTCCATGCCAGTAGCTTTAGGTTTAGCATGAATCCGTAAGGGTCAAATCTGTGTAGTGGGGCTACCTATTCCTCTCCCATTGCCTAGCAGTAGTCAGCTGTGGTTTTGAATGTCCTGAAGCGCTTGTTGGAGCTGAAAGTACCTTCCCATGTTGTTGCACTTCAGAGCGTTTTCCATAGATTAAAGCTCTTTTATTGGAATTGATCCATTTGTCCAATTCAGGTCCATAATAAAGCCACATGATTGGATCTGGACTGCGGGCTGCCATTTGGTCCTAATTTGATCTGTCTTTCCTAAAAATCTATTTTGACTAACTATTGCGTTTGTTCTTCAAGCAGAGAAGGTCAAATCATTCTGGGCCAAGTGCTGATGGGTGTTACTGTGTGTGTGTGCATGTGTGTGTATAAGGGTATCAGAGTCTGGCCTTCTGAGGGCATATAGGGTGTGTGTGTGTTGGTGAAAAAGTGCTGATGTTGGAACAGGAACTGTAAAAGGCTTATAAAAACCAAAAGGCAAAAAACCAAAACGTTAAGATCCAAGAATGACAGGATTTGGCCAATGAGCAGTTGCAAAAAACATACAGGACCTCAATTCATCAAAGCCCTTATACATGCACTTAACTTTAACTATGTGCTTGTGCCCCATTGAAGGCAAAGGGACATAATCACATGCTTAAAGCTAAGCACATGCTTAAGTGCACTCATGAAGAGGGATGGACTGCTGAATTGGAGTTGGAAACCTACACATCAACACAAAAGTAAAGCAACAACTTGTGTATCCAGTGTGTTTGTTTTAATGCTTTTAATGTATTTGTAATTTTGGAGTCTATACACATTTACTTCTTATTTCCAATCGGTAATATTACTTTGCAGAAGCTCTGCTGGTCCCCCTTAATTTATTTCCAGTAAAGATTAGATAATTATATAGCTCTTCTCTTTCTGTGAAGAGGGGAGAGAATTTTTAACATCACAGAATGCCTACACAGTTGTCTGTGACATGTGCTTTTAAAACTGGACCACAAGGGAGGAAAGGCAAAAATAAGGTATATGAATACTTTGCTGAGGAGCTAAATGAATAATTTGCATCACTTTTCACTACAGAGCGTATTAGCAAGGTACTTACGCTGGATCTAATCTTTTCTGAATATAAAGATAATATGCAGTCAGGGGCTGAGGTATCAAAGTTATGTTCAATGAAGCTGAGAGGTAAAATGTAAAACTAATAAAATAACACATCCTTTTTCACACAACGTATGATACACCTGTGGTACGCAGTGCAGCAATAGATCACTAAAGCCAAAAGCTTAGCAGCATTGAAAAAGGAGTAGGCATTTATTTAGATAACAAGAAATCCATGTTTATAATAGTGAATATTTAAAAAAAAATTGAAATGGATAATCCTCATGCTTCTGGGTACAAGCTAGTCTCCTACCATTGTGGTCACAAGGAAACTTTCCCTGGGGGCAGATTATCCCATCACTGCTACTGTAGGCTTTCTCGTACCTTTCTCTGAAGCAGCTGATATTAGCCACTGTTAGAAGCAGATACTGGACTAGATGGACCACCGCTCTGACTCTGATTTTAAAAAACTAGCACTATACCGTATCAATAAGGTACATGTTGAATGCACTAAGAACTGGCTAATTGACAATCTCAAAAATAGTCATCAATGGGGAATCATTAAATGTGAATGTTTGTAGTGGGGATCCACAGGGACCAGTTCTGGGCCCAACTGTATTCAACACAGTCATCAATGATCTGGGAGTAAATATAAAATCACTCCTGATAAAATTGCAGATGAGAAAAAGGTTGTTAGAATGGTAAATAGTGATATGGACAGGCATCCACAGTATGATCTGGATTTCTTGGTAAACTGGGTCCCTTCACACAAGATGTGTTTTTAATACAGCTAAATGCAAAGTTACACATTTTGGAATGCAAGCCATACCTATGGAATGAAGGATGGTTTCCTAGAAAGACTTTGAAAATGGGTCCTAGTAGACCAGTAACGGAACATGAACTCCCATTGTGATACCATCTCAAAAAGGGCTAATATGATCCTTGGATGTATACACAGAGGGGTGGTGAGTTAGTATATGGAGGTGATTTTGTGTTTGTATAGAGCACTGAGGAGACCAAGACTGGAATACTGTATCAAGTTTTGGCTTCCACATTTTAAAAGGAATGTTGACAAATTGGAGAGGGTGCAGAAATGATTCCAAAGAATGACTGAAGGCTGGAGAAAATGCCTTGCCCTGAGAATTGTAAATAGCTCAATCTTCTTAGCTTATCAAAAAAATTGAGGTGGTGTTAATTTCAGTGGTTAAGTACTTCTACTGAAAAAAAATATAGGGTACTCAGGGGCTTATTAATCTAGCAGAGAAATGGACAACAAGAACCAGTGGCTAGAATTAAATTGGGAATAAGGTGTGTGTTTTTAACAGTAAAAAGAAAAGGAGTACTTGTGGCACCTTAGAGACTAACCAATTTATTTGAGCATAAGCTTTCGTGAGCTACAGCTCACTTCATCGGATGCATACTGTGGAAAGTACAGAAGATCTTTTTGTGCTGGAAATGGCCCAACTTGATTATCGTACACATTGTAAGGAGAGTGATAGCTATCACTCTCCTTACAATGTGTACAATAATCAAGTTGGGCCATTTCCAGCACAAAAAGATCTTCTGTACTTTCCACAGTATGCATCCGATGAAGTGAGCTGTAGCTCACGAAAGCTTATGCTCAAATAAATTGGTTAGTCTCTAAGGTGCCACAAGTACTCCTTTTCTTTTTGCGAATACAGACTAACACGGCTGTTACTCTGAAACCTCTTTTTAACAGTGAGGGTGATTAACAACTGGAGCAAACCAACAAGGGAAGTGGTTGATCCTCCCTCTCTTGATGTCTTCAAATAAGTATTAGATGCCTTTGTGGAAAATTTACTTTAGCTAAACGTAAGTTATTGGACTCTATATAGGGGTACCTCGGTGAAATATATTGGCCTGTGATATGAGTTCAGACTAAATGATTTTATGGCATTAACCTTTTTGAATCCCTGTTGGCAATTCCTACATTTGATAGAATTATAAAAATTGGGATGGCAGGAAGGCAATAGATGTAATATATTTGGGGACATACTGTGCCACTGTTTTTTAAGTGGAACTCTGCATTCTGTCTCCTGGAGAGTTTTGTTTAAAAAGATGGATGATGGATTTTGATAAATCTTTCAATACTAGGTCTCAAAATCTTACTGGAAAAATTAATTTGTGTTGGCATGGTGTGGCAGATCCCTGCGTAGAGTTTGGTACCACCCTTAGCCTTGTTAATAGTGCCTCTCTTGGTACTGGATGAGAATGTATCCCATTTGCTATTGCCTGTGCTGATTCCCTTTCCTGTTTGGGACCAATGCTGCCCCCATGTTGGGCCTCAGACAACTCTGACTCTTTTCCCCATTGGGGGCTGGTTCTCCTGTTATCACCAGAGAACCTCAGGGACTCCTGAATATCCAGTTCAGAGTCATCTCCCCTTCATCGTCACCCAATAGGCCCTTGAGATCTTCCACAGATCACGATTGGTACCGAGATCACCATCTGTCCTGTAGTCAGGATGGGAACTCTTGGCTAGGGCATGCTGGCCACCAATGTCTTTAGGCACTCTTCAGTCCCCGGGGTCACACTCTTCGACCTGCTCCAGGAGGAAAGTCCTGATGGTGGCTCCTGCTCCCAAACCACCTCATCTGGTAGTGACTGCTGCACCTGGTCCCTCTCAACCACTAGGGTTATTCTGAGCAGATCCTGTGGTGCAAGAACAGGACTGTTGTTGGCACAGCCAACCAAACCACCTCTTGGTCCTCTCTGGATAACTCTACTGTGCTGGAATCTTCTTCTCCATGCCTGAGGACCTTAAAGCGTATCAGGACTTCCTAAGATGAATGGCCACTACCTTGAGCATCCAGGCAGAATTCCTGCAGGAGAATACACACAAACTGCTAGATATTCTCCAATCATCAGCTCTGGGGAGAAGAGCCCTCCTAATAAATGAGGCTGTCTTGGAGCCTGCAAAGGACCTCTGGAATACTCCAGCTTCATTGTCTCTTATTCAGAGAGACAAAGAAGAGGCACTTCATTCAGGGTTTTGAGGGTTTCCTCACCCACTTGTCCCCTAACTCTCGGCTGGTAACTGCAGCAAATGACATGGCATGGCAATGCAGGTGTAGGTCTACCCCAAGGATAAGGAGTCCAAGAGGTTGGACTTTATGGGGGAAAAGATGTATACCTTTTCTTTCCTGCAGATGCACATCGTGAACCAGTAGGCATTGCTTTCCAAATATGACTTTGTTAATTGGGTGGCCATGTCATGCTGTCTGGTGTGGCTCATGATTGTAAGTCCAGCCTCAGGGCAGGCTGTCAAAAAGCAGGACAGAAACCCCAAACCAATTGTATGTTCTATAATCAGACTTCACCAACCCAGTAACACGTGGACTCTTAAAGCACTATAACAATCTCACCATGGCATCACAGACAGTCCCCTTGGGTATGCAAGTCTATCTTGCCATCCAGGCAAGTTGGACTTAGTGATAGATGGTCCCTTACACCAAGTTGTGTGTCCCTTCGCACAACAGTATTCAGGTTACTTCCAGTCCCAAAGGACCAGTCACTTATCCAAGGTCAGTTGTTCTCAGATCTCAAACGAAAGACAACACTTATAGCTAATCCTGTAATAAACTAGCTAAAGGTTTATTAACTAGGAAAAATAAAAGAAGGTTATTTAAAAGGTTAAAACAGGAAAAACACACACACACCAGTTACAGTCTTAGATTTTAAAAGGTAATATAAACTTTTATAATAAGCAGCTCTAAATGTCCTTCAGGGCTGACCCATGCCGAGCAGTAAGTAATCATCCAAGATGTCCTGGAAACAAGTCAGCAGCTTTGTTGACCACCTCGGACTAATGACCACAGCAAGAACCACTTCCACTTGTCCAAATAGGTTGCTGTGGTGGAGGGCTTCCTATTATTGAACAAGACTTACCGGACTGCTTCTGAACATCATTCCTCCTCCTCCTCGTCTAACCATGCAGCATCCACACTGTGAGATGCAGGCAGCTGAACACTGGATTCAAAACCTGACCATGCTTCTGGGTCAGGAGGTTAGGATGAAGAGGAAGGGATATAGGAGGAGCAATGACAATGAGCATGGTATGGTCCAATTTCATCTTGAAAATGACCTGTGAGATTATTTGAATTAGGGGAAAAGCATATAGGAGTGCTGATTCTCAGCTCTGGTGAAAAACATCCGTCAAGGAACCAGACAGAGACTCCCTCGGGAGTACAGCAGTCAGCATTTCTTGTTTTGTCTCATGGTGAAGAGGTGGATCATGGAGATGCCCCAAACTGAAAAAATGGACTGCAGGATGCTGGGCTTCAGAGACCACTCTTTAATCAGAGAAATTTCTGCTGAGGTGATCTGCCAGGTGATCTGGACCTCGGGTAAATGATTGATCATGGATGTAATGTTTCCCCGGATGCAAAACTACCAGACCTTGATCGCCTCCTGACACAGCATGTTGGAGTGTGCTTCTCCCTGTACATTTACATAATGCATCACAGTGGTGTTGGTGATTATGAGAATCACTGAGTCCCTGATGTGATTTTGAAAAATCTGACAGGCATCAAATGGCCCGAATCTCCAGAACATCGACATGGAGAGAAGCTTCCTGTTCTGACCACAGGCTTGAACTTTCAGTGACCCCAGATGTGCTCCCCAACCTGTTAAGAAGGCATCTGAGAATAGTTTTAGTCGGTGGGCAACAGAGTTTCTTGAAACTGTAATAAGTCAGTGTCAGTATTGGGCATGGTAGCTGGTGTATTGATTGGTGTATGAATTTACTCCAATTTTTCCCAGCTTACCTAGTGCCTCTGCTCTCTGAAACCAAAATATTTATGGGGTTGGTAGGCAGCAGATGCCTGTGTGCTGGTGATACCACATTGTTCCATCATCTCCTTTGATGAGGTAAGATATGGACAGGAAAATCCCAATTGCTCCCCAATCTGCCCAGCCAGTTCCATGTTGAATATCACTGCACATTGATTCATTATGGGTTTTTAGAACAAGAAATACAATAACCAAGGAAAGCTGGACTATCTTGTGGCTGGAGGCGGGGCCTGGAAGTTAGGCCTCATGGGTTTTATTTCTTTTTCTGTTGCCAATTCACTGTGGTTATGTCTACAATGGGAAAAAAAAGGTCTGTTCTTAACTTGGGTTGGCTAACCCATGTGACTAAGTCAGGTTAAAGTAGCAATGGAAAGAGGACATTCCAGATTTTAATTCAAGTTACTAACTCCAATTAAATCTCAGCCTCCCTTTATAGGCTTTACTTGAGCTGTTAATGTGAGCTAAAAGTAATGTTGTATCTTCATTGCTATTTTAATCCAAATTAACTAACCAGATTTAAGAAGGCACTTTGGGGCGGGGGGAAAAGGGGGTGTTTGGCAGTGTAGACATACCTTACGTGGCTTTTACTGAGCAGGTATGGTCCATGATCCTCCTGGTTTTACTTCTACAATAATTCCAAATTTCAGGACTAGAAATATGTACAGGTTGAGGTTATCCCTCTACCTCAGTGTACTGAAAGAATGAGGTGAAAAGCCAGGGGCAAAAACGATAGACAGTAGAGGTAAAACTTTTAATTGTACTTGCTCAATAACATTATCTATTTTGCCCTCCTCACCTATCTGATCCCTTGCCCTTTTGGTTTTTTGGTTTAGGTCTTCATTTTCTCATTCATTAACGTGAATTTTCCAAAATCAGCACATTAAGCTTTCCTATTTGTGGTGAATTTTTTCCCATAATTCAGTTAGTTTTTTGGAAGTTTAGGTCAGTGAAACAAAGCACCAGATACTCATTTGTAGTGTGTGTTAAGCCATGTGTTTAATCTTTAAAGCCGAGTCTCAACAGCCAAAAATTGTCACGTTTTGAGATGCTCCTTCGCTCTGCTCAATGGATTTCATTTTGCTGTCTTTTTCTTGGGTTAAATATTCCCTTTGTTCCCTTGAGCAATGATGAGCAAATATACAATCCTACTGTATGTGACTCAGAGATTGACATGGCTGCTCAAAATCTTTATGAGAGATATCCATCAGTTTAGAGAAATAAATGATTGTTCCATATTTTAAATTTAGTTTACTTTATTGCAGAAAATGAAAATATGGTGAAGGGGGGGGAAAGGTGTAATAAAGCCTAATGTACTGTGAAATAGAATGATGTTTGGAAATCAAGGCAGTCCTTGGTAAACAGTTTACAGTATTTCACGTGAACATTATAAAACATCAATATCAAAGGCTCTGTATTTACTCTTCATGTAAATTATAAGTTGTTCTTCGAGTGATTGCTCATATTGATTCCAAATAGGTGTGTGTGCACCGCATGAACAATCATCAAAAAGTTTCTCCCCTAGCAGCACCCGTTGGGTCGGCTGTGGGGCCCCCTGGAGTGGTGCCTTCATGGCGCTCAGTATATGACCCTGACAACCCGGCACCTTCTCAGTTCCTTCTTACCACACGTGATGGTCGTTGGAACTGTGGCAACTTGCTCAGCAAGTTCTCCATGTTTTCCTAGCTCTTGTTTCTTGTTGTTCTTATACCTTTTATTTAGTTTCTTGTAGTTTATTTTAGTAATAGTTTGTAGCAGTTTGGCTGGGGGGCTTACCCTCCATCCCGACCGCTTTTTCCTGGGAGGGCTTTCATGCCTAAGTCCTGGGGTTCAAGCCCTGCAAGTCCTGCTCCAAGCCCATGCCAACAGGCGACCCCCACGATGCTTGTGTGGAGGAGGCTAACCAAGCGGTAGGCGCAGGATTTGCAAAGGGTTTCACCCTAGAACCAAAAAGGAGCGAGACTTTTGCCTTAAGCAGCTCCTTATGGAGGCAGCACTTAGACATCAGCCTCCTTTGGCGCGGCAGGACCTGGCACTGAGTTCTTCAGTGCGTAGCGCCCCGGTGGCAGTGGTGGAAGCAGCACTGTGGACGGACTCTAGCAGAGACCTGCAGCACTGCCACTCCCCAGCGCTGGAACCGGTGGGATCCACCCAGCACTGCTCCCGCTCCCACTATCTGGTGCAGAAGCGGCACCAGAAGCAAGAGAGGAGTGGCTCTCCATCCCAGAGGCCCACCACTCTGGAGCTGGCCAATGGGGCACATCCTCATGAGGAGCACCCAGTGCCGAAGCCTGCGGAGGTGGCACCGTTGACTTCGGCGCCGCAAGGGGGACCATTGAGTCCAGTGCTGTTGAACTCCCCGGCCCACATCATCGAGGAGGTAGAGCTACCATCCACTCCAGTCACCTTTGCAGCCGCAAGGGACCTCATCGCTATGATGGCTCCAAGGTAGCCTACAATTCGCACCAAGCCTCCTGTACCAGAGCATATGGCACCATCTCGAGGCAAACCAGCGATGATCTGGCTGTCGGCACCACTGATCAAGTCCCGGCACTGCTTCCAATTGTGGCACCGGTCAGACTTGCAGTACCTCTGTAGGTCATGCCAGGGCTCCCGATCATGACGCCGATCTGCATGTCGGTCCCCTTCGTGGAACAGGTCCCGGACCCAGCACCGATCCCGGTGCCGCTCAACAACCCTGTGTAGCTCCAGGTCATGGTACCGCTCTAGATCGCGGCACCACTCGGCACCACCCTGGCCCTCGTAGTCCCAATCCTGGTCCTCAGAGGCAGGATCTAGGTACTTGGAGTGGGACCGGCGCCGGTCAGGCCATGGACATTCTGAGGTGGGGGCAGGGACCAGCACAGTGGCTATTTTGGACCTCATGGGTGCACAACCAGGTTCAGGGTGCCCAGTCTAAAGGCTCCCGATCGGCCACCTCTGAACCGAGGGTGCCGAGGCCTCAGCCAGTCAGCCCGCCCTAGAGGTGCTGAGGAGGTGCCATGCCCCTGCCGCCCCTTGGAACTGACTCCAACTCTGGTTCCTGAGCCAGGGGCTACCAGTGAAGCAGGTTGTGAGGCTCCTGATGAGCAGGAGGTATGGGAGAACCCGGTTCCCCCATTGGCCTCTTCGTCCTCCTCCCCAGAGGAGGGCGTGGCAGGCACTTCCATCTCTGGACCACCTCCTATAGACAGCCACACCCACCAGGACCTCCCGCGCAGGGTGGCATGCAACATGGGTCTGCAGGCCAAGGAGGTGGTGGAGTCAGGACTCAGTGGTCGACATTCTGGGCCCAGAAGGTCCTTCAAGGGTGGTTCTGCCCCTCATCAAAACTATACCGGCCAATGCCAAGACTATCTGGCAGACTCTGGCCTCCATCCCTCCCACAGCGAAGGGTGTTGAGAGGAAGTACTTCATGCCCTCAAACATGTATGAATATCTCTTTACGCACCTGCAACCCTGTTCATTGGTGGTTGCGACTGTAAATGAGAAAGAGAGGTAGGGACAGCAGGCCCCAGTGCTCAAGTACAAGAAGTCCAAGTGCCTGGACTTGTCTGACCGTAAAGTGTACTCTACGGGGGGGCTCCAGCTCAGGATTGCCAACCAGCGGGCCAACAGAAACGCTTCAAGCCTCAACTTCCACAGCAGCGCTCCTACCCTCCTCAGCTGAGGCAGGACTTTAACAGATGAAGGAGCAAGAATGGCAGAAGGAAGCCCTCCAACCCCTGTCTGGGCAAGGCCAGGGCCTGACCAAACTATTGTTGGGCTCCAAGGAGGCCTTTTGAAGGGATGCCCGAGGACAGCGCACCAGACTCATCACCGGATCCTTCCCCGCCCTTTTTGAATTGTTTGTCCCACTTCTACTGTGCCTGGTCCCAAATAACATAAGACCACTGGTCCTCTGCAGAATGGAAGCGGGATACTCTCTCCAGTTCTGCTCCTACCCTCCCTCCCACCCCCCTTCCTTGTCCCTCTTCAGGGACCTCACGAGCAACTCCTTATACAGGGGGTTTGGGCACTCCTGTAGAAATTTAATATATGTTCGTTCCTCAGGAACTAAGGGGCAAGGGATTCTACTCCTGATACTTCCTAATCCTCAAGGCCAAGGGGTTCTCAGACCTATCCCAGACTTGTGTGGGCTCCACAAATTCATGGTAAAGTTGAAGTTCCGCACGGTCTCCCAAGGCACTATTATCCCCTCCCTGGATCTGGGAGACTGGTACGCTGCCCTCGACATGAAGGATGCATACTTCCACATAGCGATTCGTCCAGCACACAGGCGCTTCCTGCGCTTTGTGATCAACCGCAAACATTACCAATTCACTGCCCTATCATTCGGCCTCTCAACAGCCCCCAAATGTTCACCAGGTGCATGTTGGTCGTGGATGCTTTCCTTCATCGATGGCAGGTGCAGGTATACCCCTACCTCAATGACTGGCTGCTCAGGGGCTGCACCACGACACAGGTGCAGTCCCAATTCCACTTGGTCAGGTGCACGTTCGAGTAGCTGGGTCTCCTCCTCAACTTGGGGAAGTCAACCCTGAAGGCACGGGCCTTCTACCGGAGTCCTGATTCCGAGTCATCACGGACATCATTCAAAGCCTCCAGCAATTCCCAACCTCAACAGCAAGGGGTGGCTTCTTGCATTTATGTGACCCGGCATGCCAGGCTCCAGCTAAGACCATTGCAGACGTAGTTCGCCTCGGCTTACCGCCCGGGGCGCAGCAGCTTGAATTCAGTGGTCACGGTGCTGGGACAGGTCCTCACGTACCTTTGCTGGTGGCTCAACCCCCAAGCGGTGTACGGAGGAGTCCTCTTGCACAACCCCCAACCTTCCTTGTCCCTGGTTATGAACGCTTTGGCTATCTGATGGGGGGGTGCAACTGGGGGAACTCTAGACACAGGGCCTGTGGTCACAGGATGAGCTCTCCCTCCATATCAATGTCAGGGAGCTGAGGGCGGTGTGCCTTGCTTGCCAGGCCTTCCAGGCCTGACTGCCAGGACAGGGAATAGCAGTTCTAATGGACAACACCACCACCATGTTTTACATCAACAAGCAAGGAGGAGCCCATTCCTCCCCACTATGCCAGGAGGCCCTTTGGCTGTGGGAGTTCTGAATAGCCCACTCCATTCACCTGGATGCTTCCTTTCTACCAGGAGTTCAGAACACACCGGCAGGCCACCTCAGCAGGTCCTTCCACACTCATGAGTGGTCCATCCGACCAGATCTCCTACAACCCTTTTTCCAAAGGTGGGGATTTCCCCAGGTTGACCTGTTTGCCATCTCACACAACAGGAAGTGCCCAACGTTCTGCTCCTTCCAGGGTCACAGCCCAGGCTCCCTCACGGATGCGTTTCTGCTACCCTGGAGAGGTCACCTGCTCTATGCCTTTCCCCCATATCCTCTTGTGCACAAGGTCCTGCTCAAAATCCACAGGGATGGGGCAAAAGGTAATTCTGATAGCTCCAGCTTGGTCTCCCCAGCACTGGTATACCACACTACTGGAGCTGTCGGTGGACACACCAGTCACTTTGCCTTTCCTTCCCAACTGACTTACTCAGGACTGCAGTTGCCTCTGTCATCCCGACCTATGGTCCCTCCAAGTCATGGCTCGGAAGCTTCATGGCTGAACCACATGGAACTTCTGTGTTTGGAACAAGTAAAGGAGGTCCTCCGAGGCAGCCGGAAGCCTTCTACTAGAGCCACGTATCTGGCAAAGTGGAAAAGATTCTCATGTAGGTGTGACCAGAGTCGCAACCCCCCCGCCCTCCAGGCACCAGTACCCCTCTTCTTAGAGTACCTCCTGCACCTGAAACATCAAGGCCTGGTGGTGTCCTCCATAAGGGTACACGTTGCTGCCATCTCGGCCTTCCACCCGGGAGTATCTGGTCAATTGGTCTTTGCCAACCCTATGGTTGGATGCTTCCTCAAAGGTTTGGAGCGCCTACATCCTCAGATCTGGCAGCCTGTACCTGTGTGGGACCGTAACCTGGTCCTTTCCAGGCTCATGGGGCCCCCATTCGAACCAACGGCGACTTGCTCCCTCCTGTATCTGTCTTGGAAGACAGCTTTCCTGGTCGCCAGTACGTCTGCGAGATGGGTGTCTGAGCTAAAGACCCTCCCCTCATAACCTTCTTACACAGTTTTCCACAAGGATAAGGTGCAACTCAGGCCACACCCAGCTTTTCTCCCCAAAGTAGTGTTGCAATTCCACACCAGTGAGGACATTTTCCTACATGTCTTTTACCCTAAGCCTCATCCCAGTACCCGGGAGCAACGGCTAC
Source organism: Natator depressus (assembly GCF_965152275.1). Lineage (NCBI taxonomy): Eukaryota > Metazoa > Chordata > Testudines > Cheloniidae > Natator > Natator depressus. The sequence continues at coordinate 163,724,798 of NC_134235.1, read as the reverse complement.
ACTCCCTTGATGTTCGAAGAGCGCTAGCTTTCTACATCGAGTGCTCTAAGCCGTTCATAAAATTGAACCAGCTAGTCGTAGCAGTGGCAGACTGGATGAAAGTCCTCCTGGTCTCTTCTCAAAGAATATCCTCCTGGATCACCTCCTGCATCCTCTCATGCTATGTACTGGCCAGTGTGCCGACCCCAGCTCTCACGACACACTCCACTAGGGCCCAGGCCTTATCAGCGGTGTTCCTGACCCAAGTCCTGATCCAAGAAATCTGAAGGGCAGATTTGGGCCTTGGTACATACCTTCACCTCTCACTACTTCATCATCCGGCACACAAGATATGATGTGGCTTTTGATAGAGCAGTGCTACAATCAACATTTCCTTAACTCCAACCCCACCACCTGGATAAGGCTTGGGAGTCACCTAATTGGAATCGATATGAGCAATCACTCAAAGAAGAAAAAACGGTTACTCACCTCTCGTAACTGTTCTTCGAGATGTGTTGCTCATATCCATTCCAAACCCACCCACCTTCCCCTCTGTTGGAGCAGCTGGCAAGAAGAAACTGAGGAGGAGCTGGGTCAGCAGGGTCATATATTGAGCGCCATGAAGGTGCCACTCCAGGGGGCTCCACACCTGACCCAACGGGTGCTGCTAGGGGAAAAACGTTTGGACAACTGTGCACGTGGCACGCACACACCTAATTGGAATGGATATGAAAAACACATCTCGAAGAACAACAGTTACGAGACATGAGTAACCGTTTTTTACGATGTATGTAAGGTAATCTAATTTACAAACTAAATGTAATATACCTTTGTGAAAGGGAAATGTGACATTTCTATGCTGTAGCTACTAAGGCGACATAAAGATTTCTTTTTAATTGCCACAAAAATAAAAAATTGAGATTTTGTAAACATGACGTAGGTAATATTGAAATAATTTGCTACCATAGGACACATGGCACATTACAGAGTATGGTCTTTGTAAACCCAGACGAGGAAAAAATCTTCATATTTTTGGTACAAGATTTCATTTGCGATAAATTTTGGTCTTAACTCTCTGTGCCTCAGTTCCCCATGTAAAATGGAAATAAAGCCATCTCACCTCACAGTGGTGTTGTGAAGATAATTTCTGCTACTTTAATACAAGAAATAAAAATAATAATTAATGTTAGAATACTACAGCAATGAATGCAATTGAAAAGTCCATTAAGAATTTTTTTAAAAACATATTCCATTACAGAGTTTGGATGGTATATGTAAAGAATGGGTTGGAGGAATATCACACCCTGATTGGATAGGATAAAAAAGAAATACTGAATGGTTGCTAATTCACTGACTGCTTGCCATCTTCCAGCCTGTCTACAGAAAATTAATTCTGGCATTTCCTAACTTTGCTTTATTTTGCAAGCTCAATTTACATTTTTAATAGGGAATATAAATATATATATACACACACACACATGCACTTTAAAACCTTAAGTATGTACTTGACATCACTGTTCATGTAGCTGCCCCAAGAAATTCAGATGCGTTAAATTATTCAGGCATTTTTAAAGTTCAGGTATTGTTATGTTTTCTTGTACAGTAGGAAAAATACTGCTAAGAATGCAGAGTGCTAATTAAAAGAACTTTTACTCCAGAAAAGGTTTATACAATGGCTAATGAAAGAACTGTGATGTTGAGTCATTGGTGTTTTGTCTCATCTAATGCATAAATATCTAAAGAATAACTACCATGCATAAAATACAGTTTGTTCTGTTTGAGAGTTGTGCTAACAAGACTGTCGATAGGGTTGATGGCACCTCCATTTTAAACTCCAGTTTCATTTGATTACAGATTTCTCAAAAGAAATAACAAAACAAAACTTCAGCTAAAATTACTCATGCCCAGTCTGAGTTGAATTTTTTTTCTAGTAAGCATCATGTAACTTCATTTTTTAGGTTATTCATTTTTGAATTATGAGAAGGTGGTTTGGAAACCATGCTGCTTTTGTTTGTGTTTTAACCAAACCAGTGTTTCAGATTTGGGTGGGTTGTGAGAAAACAGCCTTATTTTTAAATTTGAGACTTGGCATGTATAAGGGCTACAGCTTTTATTACATTTGGAGAAAGGGGAAAAACACTTTATTTTATTTATGGGCCTTTCTGTAATGCTCCCCATTGTAGTATCTAAATGCCTCACAAACATTACTGAATAAACACACAAAAACTTGGTTTATTGACTGTGAAGTTTCAATCAGGTCACAGCCCGCCAATGGAAAACCTGAAAAGCATGGAAATAAAAAGCTAAGGGAAAAGTTTCTTGCATTCCTTATCTGCATGGTAACACAGTTCAGCACTGCATCAGGCTTTCACTTCCACTTCCAACAGATACCAAAAAAAGCAATATGTACCCAGATAACAAATGTTCTTGAATCAACAGACCAGCACATCTGACTTTCACACATTCTGTACATTTGGGAAGTTATTCTGGCTTCATGTTGTTCTTCATGATGCCATCATTAAAATTTTGTACTAGCATATGAGGTAAGGGGCTGGTCTACACTACCGCGGTAAGCCGACCTAAGTCACCAGACCCGCTAAATTGACACTGCTGCATCGATCACAGCAGTGCTGATCTACCAGTAAGTATGGACGTGGTAAAACTGACAGACCGCTCCCTCCTCCCCCATTCTGGGATCCTCGCTACTTGAGCTACAGGAGCAATTGTTAGCCAGTACTTAGTTCATGCACTAGAGGAGGACTTAACCCACGCTTTTCCAGTGGGTTGCATAACTGTTTCCTAGTGCGGAACGTACTGGCTATCAGGAATCCTGGCTTGATATCCCTGGCTCTGAGAAAAGAATCTGGTTTAGTGCTTAGAGGGAGAATAAATATAGCACATTCAATCTGAAAGGCAGGGTGTCAATTAGATAGGATTTAGGTCTACCATGTTAGAATCCTGGGTTCTCTTCCTAACTGTTCATGGAGTGATCTTGTGTTTACCTCTTTGTTAGCATATTATTATCATGCATTGTGCCACAGAGTTGAGGTTTGAGACTTCCAAAGGGGGATTAAATGGCACTTGTATAGTGCATAAATCTTATGCTGGACCTCTGGCGTACGTGAGAATTTCACCCATAGTGAGCACTGTTCTGTCTCTCTCAACACACCAGTGTCTCTGTTTATCTGACCTACCTAGATATATCACACTCATCAGAGAGCCTTACAAGATAATAAAAGAGTAGGTTCGGTTAATTAAAATCCGCGTAGCTATTTGCAGCTATTGGGTTAATCCAGCCAAGTGAGTTATCAGAATGCATAGGGAAAAATATTTTTTACAAAATAAAATTGTCAGATGCATGTGTGTGTTTGAATAACTTTTCCTTCTTTCACTTTTGAACTTTTCATTTGCACAGCTCTTTATAAAATTTCAACGCTAAATGGTATAACAAACTAGTGATGATATTGTCTAAAAAGTATCCTGAAATTAATTAATTGAATTTCACTTGACTGTATGGTCCTGATATGCTTAGTGTATGATTTTTTCAGCCAAGAAGAGTTAGGATTCACTTGGTACATCCACGAGTAGCCATCTGGAAAGCAGCATGCCTGTTGAAACTTCCTTAGTCTGATTTTTACACTTTCACAGAAAGTCAGACTGAGGCTGGCTATGTATGGTGCTTCAGTAGCCTATACAGATGGATTGCCAGGGGATATTTTTTGGTTTTGAAATTATTCGTACTACCTATGGAAATGTGTGTGCATCTCCCACTCACTTTGAGGCTGTGATCCCACATTTCCATCAACAACACAGAGCTCAATGTATGTCAGTAGTGGTTATGTAGCCAACTCCCTGATCCAGAAGCAGCTGAGGCTCCAAATATCATTTAGTCAGTAGTACCCAAGATACAATACAAGGTGCAACGAATTATCCATTTGCTAGTTAACTGTCCCAAAACAATCTCTGAAAAAGGCAAGGGAAGCGGATGCTGTTAACATTCTGGCCATTGTCATCACTGTGTGCGAGAGGAGTAGTGTGTTTTTGAACCAGTGGTGAAATGTTTGTAACAATTGCATAACGTTTGAAACACAGCTGCATGACAACTGGAAAATTGCTTACTTAACTGCTTTTTTTCCAGCAACCAGAACAAGGAATGTGCACCCTGTGTATTTGATCACAAATTGACAGATCGATCATGAGTTGTTCGATACATTTCTTAGCGTATTGCATGGTGTAGAGTATGGAATTGAAATAAAAGCCAAAATGGGGGAGAGGCTGTGATTCTTGGGGCTTTTTTTCCCCCAGTATGTATTAGCAATGTATTTTAAATCAGCATTTAATATCTATTTTATATTGAACTATACAATGTGTTTACACATTGAGGCAAACCTGAACATTAATCCCAAACATGGAATCTAGATTCAGAAATTGTGGTTTGGGTATAAATCTGTCATGAGTGTAGTAAAATCCCAGATAGAAACACTAAAAATGCACTTATTGGGAGTGGAGGGGTGGGAAATGAGCACGGGTGGCTGTCCATACACCCATCCTCATTTTACATTTCTCACCACCCTCAAAGGCTCAACCTCGTCTTTCCCTTTAGCTGATAAAGGTGAGATGCTTGTTCTCCCACAAGCTGTTGATCCAGCTTTGAGAGGGCCACAAGGTGCTTGCTCCCAGTCACACATTGGCAAGGTATATTGCTACAATGATCCTAAGCGCAGCCAGCCCAGAGACTGTAGCATTGAACTAAATGCAAGTCCTGCTGTACTTTTTGTACATATTCCTAGAATAGGTACGTGGGGGGTATTAGCAGTTAGGCAGGCTTCGATGTTCTTTTTTGATGAGGGAGATCTTGTGAGATCTACTATCCTCAGTTAAGAGGAACCCAGATCTACTTTAAGCCTACTGAGGTAGGCTGTGTGAAGTAGGCCCCATATGAGTAAGTTTGATGGTAACGAAGGCCTAAAAATAAATTCCTCCTTATGAATAGTAAGTGATGGGCCTGATGGGCTGAGTCAAGGCTGTTCCTCCAGAAGCAGAGAAGGGTCTAGCATACAAATGAAGGGGCTTCCTCTCTCCTCAGCTCTCTGAGAATAGCAGGAACTGGGCACCTAGAGAGGCTGCTGGCCAGAAAAAGTTGTCAGCAAGTTTTTTTCTAATGAACCTCATCTTGTTTTGGTGCACTCCGTATGTTGTGTCTGTTGTCTTGTGGGTGCTGTGGTTTTTCTGTATGAACTGAATTTTACGCGTCACCGAAATCTTCAGCCACTTGCTTATCTGATGATGATGATGATGACCTTGCTTTCCCAGGTTCGGTCCTTATAAGCCATGTACTGAATGCTTAATATATGATATCATAAGCCCTTTGAATGCCTTACATACATAAAGGAAATCCTCTGCCCAGTGCCTGGGTTGAAAAAAATGAGCTAGGTCAATCTGCATTTGGAAGCAGGAAAAATCCCCTCTACCAGGTCATGGAGTCGCAACTGAATCACTCTGTGCCTGCTGTCCAGCTTCAGCTGTACTAATTCCCAAGCAGATTCCACAGAGGTTTGTGGGGGTCTTGCCCCCACAGCTGCTTCAGCTCTTCTGTTCATGGATCTTAAGCCCCATGCAGAGTTCTTTTGCAGAGGGACATAGATATAAAGCTCTACTCCACAGCTGGTTGACATTTTTCATCTAGAAAATTTTCCCATTGAAAAATGGGGCTTCACTGAAATCAACATTTTCTGGAGTATAAATTCTAAAACAAAAATGAATTGTTTTGAATCAACTTCTCAAAATAAAATTGTTTCAGATTCTCTACTTGTGGCACATAATAGTATAATCTCTTGTGGATTGTAATACCTTGGGCTAATTTTGGTTGTTGGGTTTAGCATGTGGGTGCTGGTGGTGGTATCTTGTGATACACAAGAAGTCAGACTTGATGAGCTGGTGGTCTCTTCTGACTTTAAATTCAATGACACTTTGAGTCTAAAATATTTCAAATGAAATGAAACAAAAGTTTTTATTTTGTCTTGATTTGAAACATTGTATAAACAAAATTTCCCATGTAACACCTGAAAGTTTTATTTAATTTCTATTCCCTGGGAATTTTTCCTTACAAATAAACTAGATTTTATCATTAGCTCTACCATGGAGGTAGCTTGTGCCCCCATTTCTCATAGATAGGGTAGTTCAGCATATGAATTGGTCCGTCTATGCATGGAACCACTCAAGGGCTGGGGACAATAAAAGAAAATGTGGAAATGGCTAAATGACTTTTTTGTTTCAGCTCTCACTAAAAAGATAAGTAGCGCTTGGACATCTGACATAGGAAATACCAGTGAAAATGAGGTAGGATCAGATGCTAAAATAGAGAAAGAACAAGTTAAAATTTACTTAGACAAGTTAGATGTCTTCAAGTCACGAGGGCCTGATGAAATAAATCTTAGAATACTCAAGGAGCTGACTGAGGAGATATCTGAGCCATTAGTGATTATCTTTGAAAAGTCATGGAAGATGGGAGAGATTCCAGAGGACTGGAAAAGGGCAAATATTGTGTCCATCTATAAAAAGGGAAATAAGGACAATCCAGGGAATTAGACCCGTCCACTTAACATCAGTACCTGTAAAGATAATGGAGCAAATAAGTATGCAAACACCTAAGTAACAGTCAGCATGGATTTGTCAAGAACAAATCATGTCAAACTAACCTAATAGCTTTCTTGTGGATGGGGGCTTGACTTCATAGTAAGGCTTTTGATACTGTCTCGCATGAGCGTCTCATAAGCAAACTACGGAAATACAACCTAGATGGAGCTACTATAAGGTGAGTGCATAACTGGTTGGAAATCCATTCCCAGAGAGTAATCATCAGTGGTTCACAGTCAAGCTAGAAAGGCATATTGAATGGGGTCCCTCAGGGATCAGTTCTGGGTCCGATTCTGTTCAGTATCTTCATCAATGATCTAGATAATGGCATAGAACAAGGTTCTCAAACTGTTGGTTGGGACCCCATTTTAATGGGGTCACCAGGGCTGGCTTAGACTTGCTGGGGCCTGGGGCCGGAGCCCAAGCCCCATTGCCTGGGCCTGGAGCTGAAACCTGAGGGATTTAGCCTTCAGCAGCTGGGCACAGGTTACAGGCCCCCTGCTTGGGGCAAAAGCCCTTGGGCTGGGGCTTTGGCCCCTCTACCTGGGGCAGCGGAGCTTGGGCAGGTTCAGGCTTTGTTCCATCCTCCCGGAGTCGTGTAATAATTTTTGTTCTCAGAAAGGGGTTGCGGAGCAATGAAATTTGAGAATCCCTGGCATAGAGAGTACACTTGTAAAGTTTGCAGATGATGCTAAGCTGGGAGGGGCTGCAAGTTCTTTGGAGGAGAGGGTTAAAATTCAAAATGCTCTGGACAAACTGGAGAAATAGTTTGAAGTAAATAGGATGAAATTCAATAAGGACAAATGAAAGTATTCCTCTTAGGAAAGCACAAGCACTCCCTACAAAATGGGAAATGACTACCTAGGAAGGAGTACTGCGGAAAGGGATATGGGGGTCATAGTGGATCACAAGCTAAATATGAATCAACATTGTAACACTGTTACCAAAAAAAGCAAACAGAATTCTGGGTTTTATTAGCAGGAGTGTTTCAAGCAAGACACGGGAAGTAATTCTTCTGCTCTATTCCGATTAAGCCTCACCTGGAGTATTGTGTCCAGTTCTGGGTGATACATTTCAGGAAAGATGTGGACAAATGGGAGAAAGTCCAGAGAAGTGCAACAAAAATGAGTAAAGATCTAGAAAACATGACCTATGAGGGAAGATTGATAAAACTGGGTTTATTTAGTCTGGAGAAGAGAAGGCTGAGAGGGGACATATCAGTTTTCAAGTACATAAAAGATTGTTACAAAGAGGAAGGAGAAAATTTGTTCTCTTTAACCTCCGACAATAGGACAAGAAGCAATGAGCTTAAATTGCAGCAAGGGTGGCTTAGGTTGAACATCAGGAAAAAATTCCTAACTGTCAGGGTGGCTAAGCACTGGAATAAATTGTCCAGGGAGATTGTGAAATCTCCATCATTGGAGATTTTTAAGAGCAGATTAGACAAACACCTGCCAGGGATGGTCAAGACAATACATAGTCCTGCCATGAGTGCCAGGGATTTGACTATATGAACTCTTGAGGTCCCTTCCAGTTCTATGATTCCATGGATTCACAAGGCATGGCCTATCCCTTCATGTTCTCCACTGTTAAGGCACTTTTCATCCAAAAATCTCAAAGCACTTTATGAAAATCTTCACAACACTTGTGAGGTCAATAAATATCTTTGTTTTACAGATTGATAAACAGATGCAGAGATGGGCTTTGGGCAAGTCACTTAACCACACAGTTGAATCAGTTAAAAATTCAAAACAGAAGCTAGGACCTCTGACTCCCAGTCACCTTCTGTAATAGTTAGACACCCTCCTTCCTACTGTGCTTCTGTATGACAAAAGACATTTAAAAACATACACATTGTTTTTTCAACTAATTTTAACACAGCAGTTTTATATCCTAAATGAGAACTTCAAAACTTTTGGTACTGTTCAGAATTCTGGAACCTATGAACTTTTGAATGAGTTATAAATTCTGGGTTCCTGGAGTCCAAAACTATGGGACTCATTGAAATGAGTTGATTGCTTTCTGTCTCATTTTTATGTAGCTTCATGAATTAAAATTCACTAATAATCGTCTCTGAAATGCAAAGGGAGAGTCTGGGTGAATTGGGAAGTACAATTTAATTGTGGACATAATTGCACTTGCACATAATTGCACTCATAAGTCATATAAGACAATTTTTAACAGTTGGGTCAGATTTTTAATTTTATCAGCTAAATTATTCATGTGAAGATTTCTATATGCCATCAGCATGAAAGTTAAATTCATAATTGGGAGGTTGGTTCGTCCTTTTCTATTATAATTACTTTACCAATTGAAAAACTCTTGATTGTCATAAGTTTGTGCTTTGCTTATGCCTCCTGACATGCGTACAAAAGGGATGTAAGGAACTACTTCCTTACACCAAGCAAAGCAAAAATGACTCTGAATTCCAGTTATAAGCAAATACATCACATTCTCAATGAAAAAAACAGGACATGCTTGGGTGAATTTCAAGTGAACGTGGAAAGGTCTACATAGACCTATGTTTGATATGCAGCCAGGGGGGAGGGACTTTTCGCTGTGGGCGGACTTCTGCCTGCCAGTTCCCGGATTCCCATTAGGTGCAGTCAAAAAAGCAACAAAAATGGTAAGTTGCCTAAGGAATGGGATGGAGAACAATACAAAGAAGTTTCATGCCATTTGTATAAATCCATGGTTCACCCTAATCTGGAACATTGTGTGCAGTACTGGTCACTCAGCTAAAAATGATATTGTTGAAGTAGAGGGGGGTTCAGAGACAAGCAGTGAGAATGATTAGGGACATGGACAAATTATTACATGCTGAGAGATTGAAAAGATTTGGATTGTTGATAGTGAAGGTAAAATATCATGTTTTAGGATTTACACCAATCTCAAAGTGTTATGGGTCATGAGGGGTCTTCCCTCTGTGATGGATTATCCCACATCTCCCTAAGGGGGGCTCCTTGCATCTTCCCTTGAAGCATCTGGTGATGGCCACTGTTGATCAGGATACCAGACTAGATGGACCTTCGGTCTGATCCAGTCTTTGCAAGTCCTATGTTTTCTCTATCTGTTGAAATACCTGACTTAATTTGCTACTATTTTTCTCTTCTCTTTTTTCCTGAGAAGCAGGTGAATTCAGAGTTGTATTTTCATTGTCAGACTTTTCCCTAAGAAATCACCATATTTGTCTTTTACCTTGGACCTGTGAATTATGTCCCAAAAGTCAGATACTGTGAATGATTCAGATCCCATTGTGTGATTTATTCCCATGTGGCCATGTTATTCATTTGTGCTTTTATCTCAGCAACATACTGTTCTGTGGAAAATGCATTGACCAAGACTTTAAAAAGTCACTAATTTTGTGTGCCTCAATTGTGAGATGCTTTAAGAGAGTCTGATTTTCAGAAAGTGTGGAATACCATCCTCTGATAACCAGGGTACTTCAAGGTGTCTTAAATCAGACATCCAAAATCCCTTGTCACATGCAAAAATCTTGGTCAGTATTCCTGGTAGAGATTTAAAAGTACATAAGAAATCGGTTAAATGAACTCTTCTTTTTTCACTCAAGTTGTGTTCTCTTAAGCAGTCTTAATTAAAAATATGGCTCCCAAACCCAACATCAAAACATCCCAGGACTGTGAGGTGGGGTTTGGAATGCAGATGTGGATCTGAATTTTGTAGCTAAGCCCTTCTCTCTCTAATGGACCCAAACCCCAGAGACAAACTATGGCATGTGCAGCTATAAATGTAGGGGGGATTTACATTATGATACTGTTTTCTCCAGCCTGCACCTTTATATGTAAGAAGTTGTCCCTGGTAGGTGTGCAGGGAGCTGGGTTCTGAGGTTTCCTGCCATGTGAGAAATACATTTCACTTTCTCTTTCATGGAGATTTTCCAGTGATTTATTTCAGCCTGTCTGGCTTGTTTTCCTTGTTCTGAAATAAAAATCACTTTCGTGAGGGGAAGAAGAAGGTGAGAAGAGTGGGATAAATGCTCCCCAGAGCTAGTGTAACCTCTGTAGTTTAAGTGCAACTGCATTTAGGCCTTGATTTAATGTCAATCAAAGACAGTAGAAAAACGTCTGTGGGCTGCACTGCGTGTTGTATCAAGTCCGTAGTGAATAATTTGGCTCAGTAGCATATTTAATGCAGACGTGCATTGTAGTTTGTGAACCTTCATAGAGCCTACCATGACTGACACTGCATGGGAGCCCAAGTGCAGAGTGAGAATAGAAAGCAGGGAGCCCTTCCATGCCTCTTTGAATCTGTGCTAGGGCAGCACCAGCTGGAGGTCTGAGGTCAGGGAAGTGCATGCTGCAAATTCAAAATTCTCAAAACAGAGATGTGGTGTGTCTCTAGGGACCCTGGAGGCATTCCGGCTGCCTCAGAGGTCTGGAAACAGAATCCTGGGGCTAATCCACTAGTATGGTACATGCTTGCATCCCCCTTCTGTTGCCATGGCTTTCAAAGCCACAGTTAAGCCTGCAATATATGTTGCTGCCTGTGTGGGGCTATCTGGGGAATTCAACCATAAGAGCCTCTTCAATTGTGACTCTTGCTGAAATTAAAGTGATGCCAAAGTTTTCAACCTTCGTTAAAAAGCATGAATGGTGAACTATATGGGACTGATGCAAAGCAGGGAGCCAAAGGTGCAGATTGTGAGTTAAAGAGGTGGAATTTCTCCAAGGAAGATACTGCTCCTTTTGTTCCCCTCCAGACATGCTAATTAAAATGGCCATAATTTCCAGTGAGTAAAGCTTAATATTTCATCACTAGGCTTGATATTTACTTCCTGTCCCCTACCTGTTCTCACCAGCCCCCTCGGTGTAAGTTACAAAAATACAGCCTTAGTTAAAGACACATTTATGCTGTCTTCAGCAAACTCAACTTGTAGTATGGTTTATAATATTGCAATTTCTTATGACAAAATGTACAGAATTTTGAATGTAACAAGAAAGCCATTGGCCAAGTTCTGTGCAATGGACTATGTAGATCAATGGACTTTCACTGAAGATACACAGTATGGGAATGAGCACAGAATTTGGCCTATGTTTTTCAAAAGCCAAATGTCTGAAGTATCACAGATTCATAGAATATCAGGGTTGGAAGGGACCTCAGGAGGTCATCTAGTCCAACCCCCTGCTCAAAGCAGGACCAATCCCCAATTAAATCATCCCAGCCAGTGCTTTGTCAAGCCTGACCTTAAAAACTTCTAAGGAAGGAGATTCTACCACATCCCTAGGTAAAGCACTCCTAGTGAAAAAGTTTTTCCTAATATCCAACCTAAACCTCCCCCACTGCAACTTGAGACCATTACTCCTTGTCCTGTCATCGTCTACCACTGAGAATAGTCTAGAACCATCCTCTTTGGAACCACCTCTCAGGTAGTTGAAAGCAGCTATCGAATCCCCCATCATTCTTCTCTTCTGCAGACTAAACAATCCCAGTTCTCTCAGCCTCTCCTCATAAGTCATGTGTTCCAGACCCCTAATCATTTTTGTTGCCCTTCGCTGGACTCTCTCCAATTTTTCCACATCCTTCTTGTAGTGTGGGGCCCAAAACTGGACACAGTACTCCAGATGAGGCTCACCAATGTCGAATAGAGGGGAACGATCACGTCCCTCGATCTGCTGGCAATGCCCCTACTTATACATCCCAAAATGCCATTGGCCTTCTTGGCAACAAGGGCACTCTGTTGACTCATATCCAGCTTCTCGTCCACTGTCACCCCTAGGTCCTTTTCTGCAGAACTGCTGCCTAGCCATTCGGTCCCTAGTCTGTAGCGGTGCATTGGATTCTTCCATCCTAAGTGCAGGACCCTGCACTTATCCTTGTTGATCCTCATCCGATTTCTTTTGGCCCAATCCTCCAATTTGTCTAGGTCCCTCTGTATCCTATCCCTACCTGCCACCCTATCTACCACTCCTCCTAGTTTAGTATCATCCGCAAATTTGCTGAGAGTGCAATCCACACCATCCTCCAGATCATTTATGAAGATATTGAACAAAACCAGCCCCAGGACCAACCCTTGGGGCACTCCACTTGATACCGGCTGCCATCTAGACATGGAGCCATTGATCACTACCCGTTGAGCCCAACAATCTAGCCAACTTTCTACCCACCTTATAGTGCATTCATCCAGCCCATACTTCTTTAACTTGCTGACAAGAATACTGTGGGAGACCGTGTCAAAAGCTTTGCTAAAGTCAAGAAACAATACATCCACTGCTTTCCCTTCATCCACAGAACCAGTAATCTCATCATAGAAGGCGATTAGATTAGTCAGGCATGACCTTCCCTTGGTGAATCTATGCTGACTGTTCCTGATCACTTTCCTCTTGTGTAAGTGCTTCAGGATTGATTCCTTGAGGACCTGCTCCATGATTTTTCCGGGGACTGAGGTGAGGCTGACTGGCCTGTAGTTCCCAGGATCCTCCTCCTTCCCTTTTTTAAAGATGGGCACTACATTAGCCTTTTTCCAGTCGTCGGGGACTTCCCCCGGTCGCCATGAGTTTTCAAAGATAATGGCCAATGGCTCTGCAATCACAGCCGCCAACTCCTTTAGCACTCTCGGATGCAAGTAAATTCAGCTTTTGATATTATCTCTATCTTCATCAGTCCAACTTCTCTCCCCTTATCTGTATCAAAACTAACTCTTTTCTTCTGGATTTGTACTCACTAACCTTTCCCCCTCCCTCTGCAACTGCCATCATTTTATGTTTAACTGAGATTGTTCTCTATATAAAACACCGCCCCATGCCAATATGAGGAGTCACCTTTCAAAATTAAAGAAGAAAATTCCAGTGCACCAGAAGAAACCATGAAAGGCAAGAGATAATTGACCCCGAGGCTAATTGAAAGCACCCGCACAAACAATGGTTAAAATCTAGTGCAGAAATAACATCTGTGAACAGCTCAATACATAGAATGCAAGATAAGAGGGACAAATCTAACTAGATATGATAGTTCTTCTTAGATCTTATTGAGCCCTAGTGCAAACAAGCCATTCGGTCTTACAACACTACAAACGCCTGCTGTTAAAAAGCAACCCCAGAGACCAGTGTATTTTAACCAAAAGAGAAAGTAGAAATATAAATATATAAATACACACACACACACACATATATACAGAGAGAGAGTTTGGCTAACCTACAACTGAATGGTGGTAAGGGGCATGGTAATAGTGTTACACATATTTGAAGGGTATTAATGTCAAGAATGAAGAGGAAGTAATTAGCAATATTCACAGGGTTTAACTATGGATGGGGTTTCCTATAGGGTAGTGATGGAAGATCTGTCAGCTGGGATTTGGAGCCATCAGTTTGGTTGGATAAAACATTAGAACATGTTCTATAGGGGAGCTTCCTGTATTGACAGGGAGATGAACTGAATGCATTAATGGGACTTTTTCATGTTTAGTTCCTGTGATATTACAATATTTTCTCTTGATAGGTGGCCCAGCTCCTATTAAAGCCAACTGAAAAAGTCTCATTGATTTCAGTGGGAGTTAGATCAGATCCTTGATGTCCACACAGGTCAAGACTATAATAACAGGCACTTATCCAGGGTGCAGGGAGGGAACCCACCCCCTTTCCATGGCCTGGGCAAGGGCATGACAAAATTGTACACTCAGCACTCTCACAGTTGTGCACAGAGCCCCAAAGGCGGCAGAGATGAGATGGGACCTTGGTCCCACCACTCTTTTTTTCATACCTGCGGAGCAGAGGCAAAGGGAGAAGAAACACTTATGTCACTTGGCTGGTCATGTGCAAATTAAGTATTGGTTTTGCAATGGGCACCCATTTACAGTCTGAGCAAGATGTTAATCAACAGGTTATGTGGGCTGTGGGAAAGAACAAAAACAAGAGGGGTCATCCTGCTTAGGAGTGAGAAGGAACTTTTGAAACTATATCTGGTGTGCAGATGAACCCCCGGTTATCCTGTCATCTATAAAGACGAACTGACAGCGGCCTTGATCTTGTGAAAGGGGGGATTTCAGCCAGCCTGGTTGAAAATGCTGAGAAAATGATATAGGATAAGGTATCTTGTAGGAGATGTTAGGCTTTTGCTTTCCAATATTCTTACATTCTGTTACTTGAATCTCTGTTCTTCCATGAAGTGAACTGTAGCTCACGAAAGATTCTGCTCAAATAAATTTGTTAGTCTCTAAGGTGCCACAAGTACTGTTTTCTTTTTGCGAATACAGACTAACATGGCTGCTACTCTGAAACCTGTTCTTTGATAATAAACTTATTCTTTGTTTGTGTGTGTGTAAGTAAAATACGTGTTGTGTGTTACGTAGAGTGAGGATCCTGAGTTGAATCTTGGAAGCTGGTGAGTACTACTCCTTTGGGAGTAGTAAATCAGACAATCATGTGTATGTTCAGTGGAACAGGTACTGAGCATTGCAGAAGGACACTGGGAGGATTCGGGGTTGGTGTGTGCCTATTGCTAACCTGTAGAGGGAGAGCAAGGCCTGGAAGGTTGTGCTCGTGTTGCCAAAGGCTGGTGGATTCAGGGAGCTGATCCACAGCCGGCACAGACAAGACTCCCTCATGCTAAGGGCAGGTAATAGTGAGATGCCTCATGATTCTCAGGGGGAACCCACAGTGATCATAGGATCATGTTGCACCATTCCAAATACCGCTGCAGGTGGCAAAATCCTCTCTGGGTTGCTGTGGCCAGATTTGTGCATTTCTGAGGGCCCTGTATGCCTTGTGGAGCAATGGAGCTCTATAATGCCTCCTCGTGAGGCCAGTGGCTAAATGTTGACATTTGAGAGAATATTTGTATAGCACTTTGAAAACACAAAATGCCTTATACCGAAAATGGTAAGCAGGATTGTTTGTGGGTTTATTGTTCCAGTTCCTTCGAACTGCACCACAGCCCATACTCAATCAAACTCTCATTGACTTCCACCATTGACTTCAGTAGTTATTTTTATCTGAGTCAGGAGTGCAAGATTGGGCCTGTGATTTTGTTTTATCATCATTTGTTGTTATGGCTGTTTTATTTTTATCCTTGATAAGAGACTAAATGTTTCCCAGGGAAGGTAAAGAGAGAGATTTTTTTAAAGAGGTCATCATATTCTTTGTTTGCGGATCTAGCATCAGATGAGAATCATGTGATTTCCCAGAAATGACAGTGCATGTTTGTGAAGAGCTTTGTCTGTCTCCCGGCAGGTAGCTCACTCCTGGATGCCCGGAGTGTGCGTGGAACAAGGCTTGTTCTCACACAGATTGCTGCCCTTTTAATGAAGCGGTTTCACCACACCAGGCGAGACTGGAGAGGAGCCCTGTCAAATGTTCTGCTCCCTGTCCTCTTTGTCGCCATGGCAATGGCATTGTTTACTGTGAAGCCATTAGCTATTGATTATCCTTCACTCAAGCTGATGCCAGGCCTTTATGACAACGCAGAATCCTCCTTCTTTAGGTAAAAAACCCATTTATCATCGTCAGTAACTCTGGAGCAGGATCATCATTTTTGATTATTTAAGTTTTTTTTTCTCTAAGCAGAGTAATCAAACTCACATTTTATAGCAAATGGATTTTTTAAAAACAAAATGTCTTGAGAGCTGCTCATCCCATCAAAAATTTGTTAGTCACTTATTTCAATTTTGTGGATAATAGTGATGGGTAAATTGCATCTATCTGAATAACAGAAATGCATCTTATTATGTGCTGAGGCACAAAGCAAATGGTGGAGAAAGGACAGAGGCTTTGGATGAGGCTGGATTGGTCAATCTCTTTCAAGATGGGTCATTAGCGTTTTTATATAATGTATGTGTGTGCACACAATCATACACATGTGCATATGTTTATTGCTTTAGCTTATTTCTGCTTTGTTTACTAGGTCTGTAGGCATTGCCTATAAAGCTTTCTTGGTCTACAAATGCAAGCCAGCAGTTATAAGATCTAGCATCTCTGTTATTGAACTTTTAACTGCTGTACTTATGGCTGTGAAACGTACTAGCTCTGCAGGTGTTTCCTTTGGATCTGTCAATGTCTGTCGGTGCAGCCCAGTTTACAGGGTCCGCAGTCCTTTTCTATACCAAGTGCAGACAACAGACTGCTACAATACTATATATTGCCTTGCAATATTGGATAGAGATGCTTCCTGTACCTGACATAGGTCAAAAAGGAGGATGCAGGTTGTATCATAAAGCAGAAGTCCATACTGTTGAACTTATACATGAAATGTGAAAGACTTAAATTTCCTTTTTATGGCAACTGATGGAAGTTCATGCCAATAACTGGAGGATAGGCAGAGTTAAGGTCCATGTAGTAACCTTTACTTTGAAATCCTTCACCATTAGTTTAGTTTTTAAAAAATGTTAGTTTTTAATCAGTGAAATAAACTGTGAGCTATTCTTCTGTCTCAAAGCTATTGTGACTATATAGCCAGGGCACATGTTTTGAACAGAGTTATTTTATGCTGCCTCAGTTTCTATCTTGTACTTGAATGTGGATCTCCTTAGTTCTAATGACCTTATTTATTCCCCCTTTCCTCTGAGCAGCACTGAAAGTGATGATCTAGGAAACCTTTCTTATGTGCTGTTGAGACATTTTGCAGGCCAGGATCACCCATGCACCTATTCAAGACAAGATGTGTAAGTGTGAACAATGCAACTTTTTTAAAGTACTAAGTGACTAATGATTACTGCTGTTGATACAGAGATTCTCGCAAGGGGGAGTGAATCAATAGTTACTATTTACATTTCATGTTTTGTAAGATTTTATGTTAATGTTATAATATTTATTCATTAAACAGTTATTAGCTATTAGCTGCCTGAATAGGAATAATCTTCACTAGATGTAGAACACTGGATTCAATCTTTCCTTACGAAATGTAAGTTTAATAGAATATATGTGCCTCCAAAAGTAAAAGAATGGATAACATGGAATCCTGTGATTAAATAATTTTATGTCCTATTTTATGTAGTATGTCCATACAGCTTATGCTTTGTTTGACCATTTTCGTATGACTTTAAAAAAATTGTACTGATGAATGAGATGGGTTCTAGCTGAAATGCATAATAGGCTTCTAAGTCCCATTGAAGTCTGTGGGAACTTTCCAATTAATTTCAGCAGGATTTGGATCAGGTCCGAAGTCAGTAAGAATGAAGGTTGGTGATACAGTCAGTAACTGCTAGTGACACTATACTGAATCAATGTTCGTTAAAGAGAAGGCCAGATTTTCCAAGTTAGACATGACTGGTTTGGGTAGTATGTTTACTTGCATCTGTGTTACGCACACAAAAACCTGGTGTACAACTAATTGGCTGTTTGCTCAGGGAAATATTGATTTGCATGCACTTGTCAGATGTTTGCAGTGACAAGTTAGAAGCCACTAAGTGAGAAATGTCAGAAGTTATTACACTGATCCACGATGAATAAAATTGACATTTCATCGAACAACAATACAACCATTGTTTTAGCACAAATATTGTGGAGGTGGTGAAGATGGAGGTGGTCAAGATACAGCATCTGTTTGTCATTCTTTCAACGTCCACTGTTAGATAAAATATTATAGTTTATCTTTTAATGATTGTTCCTATTGTTATTTTTGCTCCAGTAGAAAAAATGATTCATGCTGGCAGACTGAGCCTAGTCCACCACAGGAATTCTTGGATGCATGTGGGTGTGTGACAGATCATCGGGTATATTTTATTCCTTTCCTTAACAAAATGAAACTAATGGATTGGGCTCATTATGACTGGTGATGTTCATTCTGTCTCTAGTATTGCTTTGACTTAATTTTCTAAAGTTTTCAGGGAAATAATGTATAAAATAATATTAGGCTACATCTAAACAAAACACTTGCCGTCACTATGTCAACCTTGTGAACTATCATATCTTCCAGAAATGTATCACTGTGAGGACACTGTATATGAAACAATTTTTTGTTAAAGACATATTTTCTCCAAGATAGCTGTCAGACATTTCAGATATAATTTTGTATAAATCTGAATGTGATAAGCCCAGCAAAACCAAGATCTGGGCATTTGTGGAGTTGGGGCTCAAACCTGTCTTAGCAGCATTTGATCTATGGCTAATCAAACTCAACTTGGCTATCAAACACAACTTGGCAGTGCAGAGAAGGCTGGGGACTGGTCTCATCTCCTCTTCACCCTTTGGAGGTTGGGATGGGGTGTTGGAACCCAGTGAAACACTAGCAGGAAGCAGTCCTTGTATGCAGGATAGCACAAGGACTGTAAATGTGGCTGGCACCTGCACAATGGAACTTTTGTCCTCCACCTTGTGCGCTTGTGAACAACACCACTCTGGGGTTTTGTTAGCCAAGTGCCCCCTATCTATTCCCAAACCCTCATTTGCATCCTGCAATAGTCTTGTACCTGTAATAAGAATGAACAGATCACTGCCCCACTTCCACCCTCTATTACTGTAGTTTATTCTTATCTGCTCTGGAGATAATAGAGCTCAAGCTTGGGGGCTGGGGAGGGGGCAGAGAATCTCTCTATATGAAAATGTTCTATTATCTGAATATAATGTACACTGCAAACAATACCAGCAATATTAGGGGAAAAATTTGCCCTCCATTGTACTCATACCACTTGAATTGAGGTAACACAAGTTAGAGGAGTTTAACTTATATCAGCAGGCAAAACTTTGCCTTTAAGACAATATGGAAATTAAACTTCAAAGTACAAAATTAAGTGGTTAAAATACAAAATAATGTCTAATAAACTGAAAGTTGGTCTAATTTCAGAGTTGGAAGAATGTGTTCTCTCCCCTCCCAGCTGATAGAAGTTAGAAATCTGCAGGTTATTAGGACAGCATTTTGAGTTCATTTGCTCACATTTGAAAATGAAGCCAGCCTCTGAGGAAAAGATCTTGGAGTAGATAGTTGTTTGTGAGCTTATGTCCACCATATTACATCTCTCCTCATTCACCAGATTTTTGTATCTCTTCTTCCCACTCTCTGGCCCAAGGAGAGAATTCCCATAAATCATTAAAGAACGTTTTCATGTATTTCTCATCAAACACATCACATGAATTTGAATCCTGTCTCCCCCTCATACTCTGTTCAATGAATTTTGTGTGTTTATTTTCAGCTTCAGCAGATGAATGATAGTGGCTGTAAAAGTCTCATTGCCTTTTCATTGCTGTAAACTTTCCCAAAATTGCATGATAAAAAATGTTGTTTCCAAAACAAAGTTGACTGATAAGGTTACAATGGAAATAAAAGGTGGCTTTGATTTACTAGTGACAGTTACTATGATTTCAGATGTCCTATGAACATAAAAAACATACCTAATTTGTTGAAAAGTTATAAAAGCCAGAAAAAGCCAATCCAGCCGAAAAGCAAGGCAGTAAAGTTTGAGTGTGAATTCAGAATCATGGCTAAAAAATAGTGGCTGAGGCTTTTAAAATAACCTTACTGATATATGTATATTGTTTTCCAGAAGTGTCCAAGCTTCAATGTGTCTGCTGCCTACCTGGAGAACAGGAAAGGGCATGTTCTGTACAACCTCTCAGGTTTCAGTGTGGAAGAATACTTAATCATGTCTACAAACAAAGCAAGGTAATTTTAAAATTCTTCTTCGAGTAGTGTCCATACGGGTGTTCCACTGTAGGTGTGCTTGCGTCCCTGCATTGCTCGTCGGAGAACTTCAATAACAGTGTCCGTTAGGCCCACACATATACTGTCTCTCCTCGTGCTCCACCATGAGGCTAGCCCAGTGCACAGGGGCTAATCCCGCTCAGTTCCTTTTCAACCTCCAGGGCTAGAGATTGAGCTATTAGCAGTCTGTTTATGACCATCACCTTCTTTTACATTTCTGTAGTTAGTCAGTCTCCCGAGACTTAGTTGTAGTTTTTTCTTTTTGCACTTTCTTCCCAAACAAACAGACAAACAAACACACTTCCCCCACAAATCCCCCAACCCAACTTTTTCATCGGGGACCCTTCCCCCCACCCCACAGGGTATGCCTGGTTCACTGGGCTTCAACAAATGTCTCTCCTGCAAAGAGGCCATCCATGTAGCAGACAAGCACTCCCAGTGCATATGCTGCCTCAAGTAAGGCCATATCCCACAGAAGTGTGGACTCTGCCAGCAACTCAGACCCAGGCCTCACAAGGACAGGGTGTTGAGACAGAAGATTATCTTCATGGAGGCAGTCCTCTAACCTTCCCCAGACCCACACCGAGAGTCACCTGGCAGACATGAGTCTTCCCCATAGACCTCAACATCCAGGGTTTGTGAGTTGAAGAAATCAGCCAGAGACCCCTCTTGCAAGTCATCAAAAAAGAGAGCCGGAAGTCCCCAGAGTGAGCCAGCCGTAAATGATCTCTGACATGCTTTGTATCCTTGGTACTGTCAGCACTGAGATAATCCCAGCTGGTTCCCACAGCTCACAAAGATCTGGAGCGGTATGTGACATTGACATGCCTAAGGACCCGATGGGGACAGGCACCAAGTCAATGGCACTAGAGGACAAAGACAGGAGCCAGCACTCCACTAAGAAGATGCTGCTGGTATGCACTGTAGCAATGGCACTGGCATCGATGCCCCATCCAGCACTGGACTGGTCAGTGCAAGCAAGATCTCCAGTCCCTTTGGTACTGCCAGTGGCTCCGAGTCAGTTGGTACTGTCAGAATTCCGGCACTCTAGAGATCTCCGTGTATCCAACATACCAGAGCCTCCTTGGTACTGGGACCTCGACACCGAGTCTTCTCTGCTGCCCCACGCAGCCCCACTCTTCAGTGCAGACTCAGACAGAGAACCAGAGGAGGTCGTGTCTCTTTACTCCTCCATGCTCCCTATGATGCTCATTACCAAGAGGGTCCCCAGTCATACCCTTAGACCGCCCCACCATCACCACCTTAGTAGAGCCAACCATAGGCACCAGCACCAGGCTTTATACCACCACCCCAGTGGCCATATTGGGATCCTTGGGCTGCATATCACCCCCCATGCCTCTTGGGCTTCTAGCCTCACCCATGAACCCCTGAGATGCTTCCCCTCGGCCACAGCATCCAGAGCCTTGGAACCTCCAGAAGAGATTGTGGAGGAACAGGATGGTGGCATTAAGGAAGTGGTGACTCTGAGTACCAACATCTCCTCCTCCTCCTCCTCCTCCCCAGATGAAGCCATCATGCATCCACCACTTTCGTTGGCCTGTGAATTCTGGCTTTTCCAGGCAAAGAGAGGTGTAGATACTCTACAGACACCATTAGAAGAAATCAAGGACACCTATCACAAGGTCCGTGACATACTATGCTCCCCCTTGTCCTCTAAAATAGCCTGCCCTATTAATGAGGCTCTCCTGGACCCTGCAAAACTGTACAGCAGACTCCAGCATCGGTGGTGCCTACTTGAAAGCAGGCCAAAAAATATTATGCCCCAGCTAGAGAGATGGAATTACCCTTCTCCCACCCTCCACCCACCTCCATTATGATGGGTGTTGTGAACTCTTGTGGTCATCAACACCAAGTGAGGTCCACTCCCTACAACAGGGATTAGAAGTACTTGGACCTCTTTGAGAAGTAAGCTATTCCTCGGCCATGCTACAATGAATTGCCAGTTACCAAGCCCCAGTGGCAAAATATGACAATGTCAACTATTTGAAACTTAGCAACTTTATTGATCAGCTGCCTGAGTTGCACTGTGACCAGTTCAAAGCCGTCATCCAGGGTGGACAACTAACAGCCAAGATGGTGCTATAATCTGCCCTCAATGCAGCTGACTCAGCAGCCCAATCCATCTCCACAGCAGTGGTTATGCAATATGTATCATGGCTACACCTGTCGGGCTTCCCTAAGGAGGTGCAGTTGACCATCAAAGACCTTCCCTTTGAAGGCACTAAACTCTTCACAGAGAAGACAGACTCCTCTCTTCATATCTCAAAGATTTTAGGACCACTCTCCACTTCCTGGGCATCTACATGCTAGGACAAAAGAGAAAATTTAGTCCACGGCCCCAGAACAAACCATGCACCTCCCAATACCTTACTCAGCACTACTACAAGCCACACAGGAGAAAACTAAATTCCCTGGGCCTAAATCATCTGGCCCACAGATCCTTACCATCCACTTCCAAGCACCAATTTTGATGTGTTAGTCAAGGCATTGATAGATCACACCACCCAACTACTACAGCTGACCACCGCTTCCTACCCATTTGACTACCACTGGGCAATGTTGTGCAGGACCTGGGAATGCATAACATTGGACTGATGGGTCTTGGAGATTGTTCAGAATGGCTACTCCATCCATTTTACCTCCTTACCCCCTGCCTGTCTCTCTTCAGGGACAGTTCTCATGAGAGTTTACTAAGACAAGAGTTAGATTTTCTCCTCTAGTTAGGAGCCTTAGAGCTAGTACCTCAACATCTACAAGGCAAAAGTTTTTATTCTTGCTATTTCCTAATACCCAAGAGGAAGGGAGGTTGAAGACCCATATCAGACCTCCTTGCACTCAACAAGTTTGTCAAAGCTCAAAAATTCAAGATAGTCACTCTAGCAATGATTATTCCACTGCTGGAACAGGGAGACTGGTTTTCGACCCTTGACCTTCAAGACACCTACTTCCATATCTCAATCCTACCATCTCACAGATAGTTCCTCAGATTTACCCTAGGACAAGGCCCCAGTACCAATACAAAGTACTCCCCTTTCGGTTATCAGCCACTCCAAGAGTATTCTCCAAGGTTCTCTCAGTAGTGGCTGTGCACCTGTGCTCTCAAGGGATCATGATGTACCAGTACCTGGATGACTGCCTTCTCAGAGCTCAGTCCTTTCAAGAGACTCACCGAGTCACCAGATCTACAATAGATTTATTCACAGAACTAGGCCTACAGATCAACGCCCAGAAATCAACTCTCATTCCAGTGCGGCACCTGGAATTCATAGGCGCTGACCTTGACTCCTTACAGGTCAGAGTTCTCTTATCTTAACACAGATTCCTCTTTTTGGCCACATTCATGGACACTGTTCAAAGCAGCCCACAAATATCAGCCAGACACTGCTGCCATGTGCCCCAGACACTGCCTACACTGGGGCATATGGCAGCAGCTACAGCAGTAATACCACATGCCAGGCTTCACATGTGATACCTCCAGATGTGGATCAGTTCAGTTTACAGACCAAACAGAGACAGACTAGATAAATGTCTGTCACTACCCACCAGGATCAAAAAGTCCTTAGACTGATGGAAAGACCTAGCAGATGTTTGCAAGGGGATCCCCTTTTCAGAAACCTCCCCATCATTGCTTCTCACCACCGATGCATTCATCATAGGATGAGGCACATATCTAAATGACCTCAGGACACAAGGCAGGTGGTTATCCACAGAGATATCTCTCCACATCAAACTCAGGGCAGTCAGGAATGCCTGCACCCATTTCCTCCTGCTGATCAAGGGATCACACATGAGAGTCCTAACAAACAACATAACATGTTTGTACTACATAAATTGGCAAAGGGGAGCTAGATTGCCTCTGCACAGAGGGAGGATAATTTGACCACACTATCAGTTGCTTACCTTCTGGGCACTCAAAACTTGATCGCAGACCGTCTCAGTCGCAAATTCCCACATGACCATGAGTGGGAGATAAACTCAGCAGTGCTTCATGACCTATTCAGGTGGTGGGGGACCAACCACAGACCTGTTCGCCACTTACCTAAACAAGAAATGTCCATGCTACTGCTCAGAGCAGGGATGGGACAACACTCCCTGGGCGATGCTCTCCTTCTCCCTTCGGACAGGGACCTTCTTTATACCTTTCCTCTGTTTACCCAACAGTCAAAAGTCCTATTAGAAATAAAAAGAGAAGGAGCATATGTCATACTGATTGCTCCTACTTGGCCAACAGACTTGGTATCCTTACCTGTCACAACTCGCTATGTCCCCTCCAATCTCTCTCCAATCCATTCCTTACCTCCTCTCGCAGAACAAAGGACGCACCCTACATCGCATCCTGGGGATTCTTGGCCTCAAGGCGTAGCTCCTTCATGGTTCCAATACACAGAGAGCTCCTGCTTGAAGGAGATACAAGAGGTATTACTGCACTGTAGAAAGTCCTCAACATGCCCATCTTACCTACAAAAATGGTCCAGGTTTTGGATTCAGTGTACTTCCACACAAATCTCTCTGGCATCTGCAACTCTTCCAAAGATCCTAGACTATGTACTAACACTTTTTTTTCTTTTTTTTTTTTTTTAAATCGGGACCATCAGTTCCCTCAGGGTCCACCAACTGGCTATAGCAGCCTTTCACAGTCAAATAGAGAGATACTGAGTGCTATCACACCCGACCACTAAACAATTCCTTAGGGATATAGAAAACCTTTTCCCACAACCCTGACGTTCTACCCCCATGTGGGACCCAAACCTGATATTGAAAGGCCTGACTAGACCTCCTTTTGGCCTTGTGGCTACCTGCTTGCTTACATACCTTTCAGTGAAGAAGGCCTTCCTGATAACAATTACTTTGGCTATCAGAGAATAGGAGAAATAGCAGCTCTGATGGCATAGCCCCTCTATGCAGTATTCTTTCGGGACAAGCTTGTGCTCAGGCCAGATCCAAAATTCATCCCTAAGGTAACGTTTCCATTCTACATGAACCAATTTATTCACCTTCCACTTTTCTACTTCAAGCCTCACTGTGACAACAGGGAGGCTATATTCCACATGCTAGATGTCAGGAGATCCCTAGTCTTTTACCTGGATAGAACGAAGGCTTTCAGGAAATCTCTTAAACTGTTCCTCTCTATTGTGTAAAGATCGAAGGGCTCAGCAATATCAGTCCAGAGACTCGCCAAATGGATCTCAAACTACAGTAGACAATGTTATCAGATCTGCAACATGACCCCACCAGATAATATTCACGCACACTCCACGAGATTGTTCTCCTCATCCGTTGCCTTCTTCAAGAATGTCCCTATCTCTGAAATCTGTAGAGTGGCAACATTGGGCATCAGTCCATACCTTTTTCAGAAGGTGATCGCTGGGGACTCTGCCTCAGATGCCATCTTCAGCTCCACAGTATTGTCATCTGTAAGTGACCCAACTCCGAAGCCCCAGCCTTCTGGTAGGGATTTTGCTCAGAGGTCACCAACAATGGCACGCTCATAGGGACACTACTCAAAGAAAAAGTTGCTCACCTCGAGCAATAACGATGGTTCTTTGAGATGTGACTCCCTATGGGTGCTCCACAATCTGCCCTTCTCCCCTCTGCTTCTGAGTTCTTGTCAATGACTCTGTGGTGGAGAAAGAACTATGTGTGTGTGTGTGTGGGGGGGGTGTTAGCCCAGGTGCATGGGCTAGCCTTGTGGTAGGGCACAAGGAGAGACAGCACATATGCAACGGACACTGCTACCAAAGTTCTCCAACCAGCAGTGCAGGGATATAAGCACACCAACAGAGGAGAACCCATAGTGGGGACACATCTTGAAGAACCATCATTACTGCACAAGGCGAGTAACTTCTTCTTTCTGCAGGGTTTCCTCTTAATTAATCAGTTGCCTAGAAAAGTTGTCCCAGCCAAGTGGATAACACAGGCACTCAGATAGTACAGTGTTGAGCAGCAGTATAAAACCCTAAGATAGCATTAATCAAATGCTTGGTCACGTACAGACAGATCATATGTGTGCCAGCTAAACTGTATAAGTGCAGCATGGGACTTCCTGCTTCATAGGCCTCTTGGAGCTATGG
Organism: Natator depressus; assembly: GCF_965152275.1. Classification (NCBI taxonomy): domain Eukaryota; kingdom Metazoa; phylum Chordata; order Testudines; family Cheloniidae; genus Natator; species Natator depressus. The sequence continues at coordinate 163,698,504 of NC_134235.1, read as the reverse complement.
GAGAATCTTAATCTGTCACTGGTAGCAGGGTTTATATCCACAGAAGCTTCCCATTATTTACACTTGCGCTTGAACTGTATATGTTTGGGAGGGTGAGTGGGCCTGAGCTCTCTGCACTCTTCCTCTCTTGCCATTCAGAGACCTCTGTTGGGGTGGTGTTGGGGCAGGGAAGTAGATCTAGGCGTTAACACTACATGAAGATCAATAGGACAATTTACATTTTTCAGAGCTATTGTTGCAGGCCTTCTGTAGACTCAGGCATTGCTGTATTGGTAACACTCCAGTCACATTTCAAGATTTTCTTTGCAATTCTGAGAGCTAGAAATTGACTTTTATTTAAGTGAAAACTCTGATTCTGGTGTAATCATATGACTCCAGGTGCCGGGGCTTGACGTGGCCCCATATAGTGCCTATGCGTTTCTTCAGCCCGGCTTAATTGTCAACTACTGAAGAGTGACATAATTACAAACATTTGAGCAGGTGCAACTTTATCAAGAAGAGGGAAGTGTTACACATACATGCGAAACACGACATGAAATTGATTTAATAACATGGAGGAAAGTTATGCTCTTAGGGTAAATGACCAAAACACATTTTGAGTGTTGGGAACTTTCAAAACTACCCCTTCCTTGCTCATCAGCTTATTTGTGTTTTCCTTTTCTGAAAATACAGGTTTTAACTACCGGGTTCAAAGGGAAAACATTTGTTTGAAGGCACATACCATTCACCTGTATATAAGGAGTAGATTAGACGTCTCTTTCAAATACAGATATCGTGATTATATGGGGCTGAGCTGTACGTCTAACTTGAAATGTAAAACAATAATAAAGATGTTTATGAATTTTGTGTTGCAAGAAAACATTCCTCACAATGCTAAGACAGACAGCCTCCTATTACTTTGTTTTGTATTACCAGATATGGAGGCTGGTCTTTTGGTGTGAAAACATCCCCTGAACTTCAAGACCAGAAACTGAATAAAACATACTCTAAGCCTCTGGCTAAGGTAAGATATGCATATAGAGTCCAATCTGTATTGCAATGCCAAAGTATTCAGATTCCTAACTCCTTGGCTCTTAACATAGTTACAAACTGACTGGTCAACCACACCTCTCATTTGGAATTGGAAGCATGCAATCAGGCAGCCTCAAAGACCGCACACACACACACAAAAAGGCAAATACAGTACAGAACCATGTTAAATGTAAACTGCTGAAAAAATAAAGGGAAAGTTTAAAAAAAAGATTTGATAAGGGAAGGAAACTGTTTGTGCTTGTTTCAATTAAATTAAGACAGTTAAAAAGCAGCATTTTTCTTCTGCATAGTTAAGTTTCAAAGCTGTATTAAGTCCATGTTCAGTTGTAAATCTTTGAAAGAACAACCGTAATGTTTGATTCACAGTTACAAACATTTCAGAGTTACGAACAACCTCCATTCCCAAGGTGTTCGTAATGCTGAAGTTCTGCTGTAAAATAATGTAATTTTAGAATCCTTGTGTTTAAAACTGGGAAAAATCCTAAGATATTTTTAGTCACTTACTCTGTCCCAGGATTGTTGTATTACCCATGCTTTGTGCAATTCAGTCGTAAATAACTCAAATGAGGGGTTTCCATCACTTTCCTTGGGAAACTATTTCACCGTCTAATAGAGCTCACTTTTTAAGATTATTTCCCGATAGCCTACATTTTTCTTTATTTCCCTTCTACTCCTACTAAAATCAATCTCAGAATTGGCTGAAGTAAAGTGAACTATCAATTGTGTTTTATTGATGGCTATTTCAGTCTTGTGATCAATATTCTTTTTTCTGAAAGCAAACAAACTAAAATATAGCAATTTCATTGCATTTAAAAGAGTAAAGATGTGGATGTCTAGAGTAGCTACTGCAAGAATAATAAAGTAAATAGTACTTTGCACTTATAAGATGCTCCTAAAATACTTTACAAATATGAGTAAGTATTATTCCCCTTTTACAGCAGGAGAAACTGTGAGTTCACGTCTTGCATGAGGTCACATAATAAGCCAGAGGCTTAGCACCCAGATCTCTCGGTTTCCAGACTGTTTTAACCAGTAAATCATTCTGTCTTGCACTGTACCTCACTACCAGAGGTTTTCCTGATTAACTGTTTTGGAGCGATCCATTAGAGGCAGAGACTGTAGGAGTAGTCCTCCATCTACCAAATTCAGACTTTTCTTAAGGCTTTTTGAAGTGCACTGGAAATATTTCCAGAGAGGACACTGTAGAAGACTGGATGAGACCTATGGTCCAGTGGGGATTTAAGAGTCTAAGAGATTTTAGTGTGTTTCCATTGGTTGTAAGACCTTCCTCAGACTACCTGAAAAATCTTTGAGGTTCATACAACTGTTCAGAGAACTTCTAGACCCAGAGTCCAGCAACATGAAGGGGAACAGCAGTCTCCCAGATGTGTTTCGGGGTCTCTATGACTGACCTCTGTTTTGTGTTTTTGTTGAAATGAAGGGCACTGAAGAAGCAAGTTGCCTTGTAAGTTAAGGGAGCTGACCTTTGAATGTTAAATTGGAGTTGGACGGAAAGAAGCCCTGACCTTAAACATTTTATATAGATTGGAAAGGGGATAAAAACTTGTTGTTTTTGAAGTAGAGGTGGAAACATTTATCCAAGCCTTGCCCCAAACTACCAGCAGGGGCAGGAGGTTAGTTATTAAAATGGGACATGCATACATCCCTTATCTGAAGTTTGGTTTGGCACTTTTGCCAAATCTGGATTTGTCCATCAAAAAACCAACTGTTTACATTTTATTTTTTGGTTCTTTATGGTTAAGGGTATGACTCTGCTATGGAGGTCACTAATTCCATTACTTTACGGGACCTCCATGACTTCTGCAGTGGCAGGGCTGGAGGAGCTGTCAGCTCCAGGGCCGTCAAAGCAGGGGTCCCAGGGTTGAAGCAGCAGGGGGTGGGGAGGGTCAGCCCCTGCCACAGGAGCAGCATTGGGGCTGGAGCAGCTGCTGCAGTCAGCCCCGGGGCTGCCAGAGTGGCCAGCTACGGGGATGCCGGAGCAGTTGCCCCCAGGGCTGCCGGAGCAGTGGCTGGTGGCCTGCCCCAGGGCCACTAAAGCAGCTGGCTGGGGGTTGTCCCCAGGGCTGCTAGAGCAGGGGCTGCCAGTGCAGTGGGCCCTGGGGCCTGCCAGAGCAGTGTCTTTTCCTGGGGCTGGAACAGAGGCCTGTAACACCTCCCTCCCGCCCGCCCCCCGCAGCACTCCCACTGTTAGTTCCCCATCCCACAAAGTATTTTTAGTGAAAGTTAGGAACAGGTCATGGGCTTCCCTGAATTTTTGTTTATTGCCTGTGACCTATCCCTGACTATTACTAAAAATACCTGTGACAGAATCTTAACTTTATTTATGTTCCCCCAAATTTCTTGCAGCTTTGAACTCTTGACTTGATCAGTGCATAATTGTACACTTGAGTCCAAATGGCTACAATATATTGTGTTTCTCTGTCTGCTGTTTTTGTTTGTTTGTTTTGGTCTTTGGCATCTACTCCACCTGTCATCAGCAGAAGAATAAATTATAGTTATACTGTTAGTGAGTAAGCTTCATTTTTCAGAGCCAACTTAATAGTGCATTAGACTTATAAAGGGCTCTATGTTATCTAAACTACCTCCTTGAAGTGGCTTTCGACTGATGTAGTGTCAAATTATTGCATTAACCTTTCAATAATTAATGACCAGTCTTTGACCTTTTGGGCCTGTTCACAAGACAGTGAATGTACCATTTACATAGCCTTTTATGAACGAAAATGGGAAATTTGCATATGAAGAGACTTACTGTACGATTCATTACACAGCAGAAAATCTCTGAGTCCTACACAAATTATTCCTCTCCACTGCAGGATGTACATGAGAACTAACTTCCCACTCCAGTTTTAACAATACCTAGCCAAAACATGGAAGGTGACAAGCATCTTAAATGCATCTTGTTCCAGGTATGAGACAAAAATACACCCACAGTGTGTATCACATACCAAGCATGTTTGAAAAAACTCTGGCATTCGACATTCAAAGATGACTCATGGAACAGGAGTGTGTAGCGGAACTCAATAGCTCATCCCACCCACACCTGCCCCTTCCTTAGTTGTATTGCGTGTTCATTGTCTCTGTAATCTGACCTATAAAGTGTTTGTTGCAAGGTGGCTTGCTCTTTTAAGGGTCAGAGGGCTGGGGCCAGCTAACTCTAGTTCCTAAGGAGGCACACCTGAGCAGGGGTCGGGCGATTCCCCTATAAAAGCAGCAGGAAGCTTCAGGGAGAGGAGGACACTCAAGGAGAGACAACCAAGGGAAATAAGCAGCAAGAAGGGAGAGTCTCCTGTCGTGGTCCCTGATATGAGGAAGGAAGACTCCAGTTGGGAAGGGTGTGGCTGGATAGAAAGCCTGTCTGGAAGTTTGATTTCTATTTGGAGAGAAGGCCTGAAGGCAGGTCAGACCTTGCATCTTCTCCAGCTGCTCAGACAGAAGGGAGAGACTGTGCCAGCTTAAGGCTGAGGTGAAAGACTTTTTTCTGTTTGTGAATTTCGTGTGAATAAAATCAGACCCTAGGGAGGGCTATTGTCATTGGACTTGTGAAATCCTGTGTGGAGTTTATTTAAGAAGCCCCTTGAGGAGGGAAACTGAGGCAAGAGGCTGCTTCCAGGGTTGTGATGAGGAGGCACGTGCGAGGCGGATGACCCATTGACAGTGCTATATAAGTGCTAAGATTTATATTCAGACAGGTATATAACTTATTGTACAAAAACATCTGAAAAGCCTAAGCAAACCTAAAGAAAGTTTGAGTTCTTGTTGTAGTCTGTAATTACGAATTTAGGGGGCATCCCCCAGATAGTTCTTTCTCTAGTTTGACCTTACCAAGTTGTCACAGGTTCATGGAACTGAGGCAATATGAAATCAATTAGATCCCAAAGTAGCCTGTGCCTATTCACCATATAATTGTAACGTGGAAAAAAAAATGTTTCTCGCTGTGGAAGAAATTTGTCGGACTATGAGTGGAAGATAAAATGATGTAAATTCACGATTTGATAGCATTTATCTAAGGAACACCCAACTGCTCTTCTCAAAGGCAGTAGAATTCCACTGCAGATGAATTTTACTCATAGGTACTCAAGAGGGAGCGAGAGAGATACAACTTTTAACGAACCAAGTGAAATATAACCATTCAAGAACACTTGGCATAAAAAAAAGCATAGATGGTAAGAGCATTGTTGGGACACAGAACTCTTAGGAACTCTCCTGGATATTAACTCTCCTTGTACATGGAGACCACCCCTGTCAGGGGAGAACATGTACAGTAACCTTGGCAAAATATCTGCTGTCCTTCAAAGCGTCCTTCAAACCACTGCTCCCCCTGTGATATTTGTAGAACTATACATATATAGGAATATATGCATATATATAAACACACATCTATCTAAGTATTTTTTATGGTCCTTATCCCTGTAATATCTGAGCATCTTATAGAGCTTAATAGTATTCCTTTTTACAGATGGGGAACTGAGGTATGTGAATAAATTAATCTATAGTCACACAAAAAGTCAGACACAGTTAGACAAATTAAATAGGAAGAGGAAGTTACAGAGAGAAGACTTGGACCCAGCTGTCCTGAGTCCCATTCTAATGCGCTATTCCCTCAATCATGCTTGCTACCCGTGATTAGGCTCTACCAATTTTGAGAGTTAAAACTGGTCCTGTGCTGGAAGGGAGATTTTCCAAGGTTTGGCATGTCAGACCCAATTAGAAAACCAAGATTAATCAGCAGTTTCCTCCCCCATCTTTCACCTCACCTTAAAAAATGTTATTCACATGGCAGTGTTTTGTCTAGCAAAGCTGCATGTTGTTTTGGATGGAACTAAATACCAATACCTCTTTTTCAATGTTGTGGTCGCTTGGTTCAAAATTAGTTGTGCTCAGGCTTTTGAAAAAGAACCAGATGCATCCTCTGATGAAGATAATAACATCAATGACTTTTTTTCTTTTTGCCAGATTATAAATGATTAAATATTTTGCTTTAATTTGGTTATTTCCTGATGGCCTGACTCAGTTACATAATTTTATCGCACTCTTGGATGAACAATGCTGTGAATGCTCTGAAGATGCTGTGATTCTAATTACTGTGCAGGACTTCTAAATGTATTGTTAAAGACAATGCTATATTGTCATTTTTTTGCATTCCTTATTATTTTGGTTACATTATGAAATTTACTAGGATATTCTGTGAATACTTATTGAGACCTCTCCCCTGCCTCCAATTAACTGAGGATGTGTCAGCAGAATCTTGCATTCTTGTTTTTTGTAATTGCTTCTTTTTGTCTTTACAATGTGCATAATTGCAATGGGTTCCATTACGTATGTTAAACATTCTTATTTGGGAGGATTTTAGCAGAATAGATAGAGGAAGGAATGGGATGATGTGTGGGGGCATTGGCTCCCCTTGCTAGTTCAGTATTGATTCTGTTCTGGCACACGGTTGCACAGGTGACCAGGAAGTGCAGAGATCTGAAAGTTAAAATATTTGGAGACTGTTCCTGCACTTTTAGTAGATCCCGGGCTTGCTCTTTTTCTGAACCAGTAGGGGGTCACCTGCTGATTAAATAGTTGTCAGGTCTCAGACTGGAACATAGAAGAACCCGATGAGCCACAAAACCATCCCCAATTCATAATTCTTTACAGTCAGTAGCTGCACACTAGAGTTAGCTATACTCTAGAGCAATGAGATCATTATTTTTCCTCCAGAAATGAGACCTTTTTGTAAATAAAGATTCTCTCATCTGTACAAATAAATATTCCCTTTGTGTAAAGAAGTTAAAATTGTTGCCATCTAGTGTCCGTTTGGTGGCCTATGTGAAATGAGTTGGTGAGGGTCAGCTGAGTTCCTAAGGACGGGTATCCACCAACAACCCCAACTATAAATGGAACTCATTACCACTTTTGTTGGTAGTATCAGCTGAAAGGGCATGGAGATTATGCTGTTTTCTCACCTCAAGAAGTGGTAATTCCATTAAAGCCTGAGGCATATTGGTCAGGCTATGGGACAGAAACGAGTGCTACCTGTTCCTTGGAGAAGGGTTGGGTTGTGCCATAAAGGTATTACTCTGTTGGGGAAGTGTAGAGCTGCATTGTTCAAGAAGGTATTGTGCCCAAGCTTGGGCACACTGCTTCCCAGAAGTCTTCATTGGGCAGGGGTGGGGTGGGGTGAGGGGAGCATGTTACAACACCCATTAAGGGCAGTATTCATGCTTTTCTATGCTATTGGCCTCATTCCTCCATGCCCCATATGGAGTGGCTAGCATAATTAGTTTCATGCAGTCCCTGCCTTTGAGTCCTCCTTTCCCACCCACCCCCTTTTCTTGAGCATAGGGTCAGAGCACATTTTAGCGCCAATTGTTGTGTTTTTCTGTTGCTTGCAGATCTCATTTTCAAATCTCAAAAGTAAAAAGTTCCTCAAAGTTTTATTGTTTTCTAAATTCTCCCACTGGGTTTCAAATTAAACCAATTAATGTTCCCTTTTCAGCACAAATAGGGGAGTTATGTGTTTCATGTATATTAGACCTGGCATGATGTAAGGGGCATGTCAGGGTTCCCTCCCCACTCTGAACTCTAGGGTACAGATGTGGGGACCTGCATGAAAGATCCCCTAAGCTTATTTTTACCAGCTTAGGTTAAAAACTCCCCAGGCACAAATTCTCCCTTGTACCTTGGGTTTAAGTAACACTGCCACCACCAAGTCATTTAACAAAGAGCCCGGGAAAAGGACCACTTGGAGTTCCTCTTCCCCCAGCAATCCCCCCAAGCCCCTACACCCCCTTTCCTGGGGAGGCTTGAAAACAATATCCTAAACAATTGGTTACAAAATGATCAAAGACCCAAACCCCTGGGTCTTGGAACAATGGAAAAATCAGTCAGGTTCTTAAAAGAAGGATTTTAATTAAAGAAAAAGTGAAAGAATCACGTCTGTAAAATCAGGATGGTAATTACTTTATAGGGTAATCAGATTCAAAACACAGAGGATTCCCCTCTAGGCAAAACTTTAAAGTTACAAAAAATGGGATAAACCTCCCTCTAGCAAAGAGAAAATTCACAAGTTGAAAACAAAAGGTAATCTAACGTGCCTTGCCTTATTTACTTACTCTTTTTATAATATCAGAGACTTGTACAGGATGGTTTATAGGAGAAGGCGTTCTTTTGACCTGATGCTTCTCTGCTTTCCCCAGAGAACACACCACAAAGCCTCCCCCTCCCCTAGATTTGAAAGTATCTTCTTTCCCCATTGGTCCCTTTTGTCAGGTGCCAACCAGGTTATTTGAGCTTCTTACCCCTTACAGGTAAGGAGGAATTCTAGGCTACCCTTAGCTGTATGTTTATGACAGGGCTGGTTTAGATGATCCACTAAACCATGAGTTCTCTTCCCTTTCCTTTGTTACTAGTTGAATGGAGAGCCCTGGAATGGAAAGGGTTTGCAACAACTGTACTCAGCCAAAGGACCTCTACAACTCATTTGATTCTGTTCCATCTAGATCAGCCCATCCCATGCATGTGGCTTCTCAGAGGGGCACATAGCTCCTATAATCTTACATAATTCCAGGGTATTAGGATCTGGGGTCCTGGTTCAGGACCCCTTTCATTTAACATCTCTGTTTTCTCTCTTAGGTGTGGTACAGTCAGAAAGGTTTCCATTCACTGCCGTCTTACTTAAATCAACTCAACAATCTTATTCTGTGGATGAATTTGCCTCCTTCTGTGGACTGGAGACAGTATGGTAATATTTTTCAAATCTCTATTCAAATGTGCGTCCATCTCTTTCTAAAAATGCTGATTTAAAAAAAGAAAAGAAAAAGAAGTAGAAAAAAATGGAAATCAAATTAAATAGCAGTGTGAAAACATATGGAGATGTTTAAAATCCCCCAGAAGGGAAGAAGTAGACTTGCACACTTTCAGGGAGGTTACAAGATGGGGGTCCCATAAAATAACAATGTAGCTAAGAGTTTATATGTGGTGTTGAACTGATTTATGTATATATTATAATAATCAAAAATTACTGTGTTCCAGAATTATTTAATTAAAAGTTTTAAAATTCAACATATTTATTCTATTTTGAATCATAAGCATTTTCAAATATCAGACCATTTTGAAAGTGACATTGCATGTTGGGTCCAAAGCTAAACCAGAAAGAAAGAAAGAGAGAGAGATTGTGATGCTCAGCATATTTAATGATAGGTTCTGAATGAAATCTCCTCAATCTGAATGAAAACGAGACTTTCGGGTTATTTGAAATCCAAATGGACACTTTCCTTATAATGAGCCAGATCGAAATACCAGATCCAAAGATTCCTGAATTTTTGGGGCACTAAATCTGGATCCTGTTCTGCATTTTGCAGCTTTGGTCCATCTCTACCCAGATTCTATTTTCTCTTTCTTTCATGAGGTCCCTCGCAAAGGAACAATTAGCTTGGCTTGGAGAAAATTAAAAGTAGGTTATCGAAAGCCACACAAGTTTACATTTTACCTATTTTATTCATCAGGACTATTTTGCAATGGTTGCAGGTAGAGCTAGTTGGAATGTTTTGACCAAGTCTAGTTAGGGTTGATGGTTTGTATTCTGGTAGCAGAAGACATCCCAGTCAGGATTGGGACCCCATTGTGTTAGGCATTCTAGCCTATAGATCTAGAAGTGTTCAGTGAGATTTGGGAGACTTTCTCCAAACTAGGGATGGAGAAGTCAGTGCAAGGTAGTCAAATGGATTGGGGTAGTTTTGTGCTCTTTTAAATGAGGAGAGGATGCATAGTAGAAAAGGTTCATGGGAAATATGTGGAGTCTTTGAATGACTACTACATTTAACTGGCCCAGTTTCTGTAGTCTCCTGGTGGTATACCCTGGTTAAACATCCCTACAGGTAGTTCATAAGCTGGAAAGCACTGTATTTATTACCATAATTTGTGTCCATGGCACAGGCACAAAAAGGATGGGTTGATCATGCTGTAGAGACTCAATGGAGGAGAAAGGGACAGGATCATCTTTGAAAGAGAAAGGGGTCAAGATGTATAAAAGTCGGTGGAGATTTTCAAAGGCACAAAGGGCAATTTGGCTACCAACTCCCATTAACTTTCAGCTTTCTTTTATTTTGGTGGAGAGAAACTCTGTGGAATTTGAGGTTAATGCTACAGAATACATGTGATTATTTTTTGGTATAAGGCTGTTTGTGGGCAGAAAAAAGCATTTTTACAAGTACAGCTTTGTTGTCGCATCTCTGGAATGGGTTTTGATGACATCCGGAAGGATAGATTTAATAAACATGCAACTCTGAGGTTGAAAAAAAAAATTGTGTGCTTTCAGATAGGAGAGAGAAATTGAAAGTAATTTTTAGAAGTGGTGTTCAAAAGGTTATTAGGGATTATTGAATTTCCGGATGGTAGACTATTTGTTAATGTTTTTGTTTACCTTGGATAATTTCATCTCGAGACTCGTGTTTATGGAGAGTGCAAGGTATATTCTAGCATATTGCTGAAAAAGGCTTTTAGAAAACTTGTTGAGATGTGTATCCTTTCTTGCATTAATGCCATTTTTTCTGTTTTCAGAGGATAACATTTTCCTGTCAAGATGAATAATACTGTTGAATTTCTTTCTTTACGTGTCAAGGGAATAATTGGACCTTTCAAAGGCAACAAAATAGATATTGTCTTACTGAAAAAGACTCACTAGAATATGAAAGAACATAGTTTTGCCTATAATACCAAGCAGAGATGTGTAGGCATTGTGGTGCAGAAACAAATCTTGGGATAGGTTGATAAAGTCCTTACTTGCCTTACTTTTGTGAGTAATCCAGTTGACTCACATAAAACCAGCTGGATTAGCCCCTCTTTGGCATAGGTCTGAGTGACATGGCTCATGGGTAAGAGGTTAATTCTGGCTTCCCCCCTGTCCTTTCCTCACACAGGAGAGGAGCTGCTAGAATATTTGAGGAAGAGAATTCATGGGATGCCAGGGTTCTACAATAAGGTTCTGAGGACTAAGTTAGAGAGGTCTTTTCTTTTAGCTTTTACAGTTCCTTGTTTTGATTAATGGGTTGCTCCTGATAAAAAGGCTTTGCTGACTTCTACTGTGTCATCCCAAAATATTAGTTTGACTTTGACCTTACTAAGTTTGTGTGTGAATGGGGGTGGGGATGGTTTAGTGACCAGCAGAGATTTCCTCTTGAATGTTGTCCAGCAGTATCAATAGCAATGGAATCTGGCCTCCCGCACCTCAAAAAGGTACATTCTTTGAAGAGATGTTGACATTTCTCCCCTGTTTAGGTTCACAAATATCAAATATTATTTCATTGTGGGAACAACTGCAAAGTGGGAATTTGTTAGTTTCACATAGTTTTAATATTTAGGCACTTGATTTGAGTAGATGTTTTTAATGAGCAAGTGCATCTACAGATTCACATGGAAATTTTTGGAGATACTTGGACAGTGATTTTCAACCTTTTTTTTCATTTGTCGACCTATACAAAATTTTGAATGGAGGTGTGGACCCCTCTGCAAATCTTTGACATAAGTCTACGGACCCCCAGGGGTTCGCGGACCCCCAGGGGTTTACAGACCACAGGTTGCAGAACACTGTCTTATGGTAAAGGAGCAGCAGGTGGCCAAAATCAAAGTCAAAGTATACCAGAGTTAATATATCAGTGGTCTATTCTGATATGGCAGTTCAGGAATATTTCACTATCTGAAAATAGCCTGTCTTCAGCATTTCTGTGGACAGCAACCCGTAGCCCTATAATGATCTGTTTCCTCTTCTGTTTAAAAACAAACAAACATCACTGACAACTGCCCCCATGCTAACCCATCCGTTTCACCAGAAGCTGCAGGTGTTAAAAGAGAAATAAATGTGATTGTCTTTCATCGTTGGCATAAAAACTGGTAGTATTGACCCATGCTCATGTTGGGTTACAAATTCTGTGAGGCAGCATGAAAATGAAAAGTTAAGCATTAAAAAATATTTTACTGGTGGTGGGGAGGGGGAAATTCAATAGTAAAGGAAAATATGCTGGGTTTCTTCATAGTGCTGTGTTAGAGCAGTGCTTGGCACATACTTCAATGCATATAATATTTTGTTTTGAAACTTGTATTTCATACATGCTGTATCCCCAGGATTAGATAATATACTTACGATGCTAAATAATAGTAAAGGGGGCAAGGAAAAAGACACAGGATTAAAAATATTTATGGCGTGGAAGTGAAGAAGCAATATGTTTCCTTATAAGCTGTATTACAGTAGCACGCAAAAATATGCAAGCATAGAATCATAGACTTTAAGGTCAGAAGGGACCATTATAATCATCTAGTCTGACCTCCTGCATGATGCAGGCCACAGAATCTCACCCACCCACTCTTGTAACAAACCCCTAACTTATGTCTGAGCTATTGAAGTCCTCAAATCATGTTTTAAACACTTCAAGGTGCAGAGAATCCTCCAGCAAGTGACTCGTGCCCCACACTGCAGAGAAGGTAAAAAACCCCCATGGCCTCTGCCAATCTGCCCTGGAGGAAAATTCCTTCCCGACCCCAAATATGGCAATCAGCTAAACCCTGAGTATGTGGGCAAGACTCACCAGCCAGACACCCAGGAAAGAATTCTCTGTAGTAACTCAGATCCCACCCCATCTAACATCCCATCACAGGTCATTGGGCATATCTACCGCTAATAGTCGAAGATCAATTAATTAATTGCCAAAATTAGGCTATCCCATCATATCATCTCCTCCAGAGTGCAAGCAAATAGGAAGGTTTATTCCCAGCCCAAGAAAGCTTACAATACAAAAAGGAAGGAAGGAAGGAAGGAAGGAGTGCTTGTCATATTCTCTGGTGATATCCAGTGGTCAGATCACATTCCTAGGTCACTATTCAAAGAACAGGAATCTGTAAGCACAGAAATATTTGGGGTTTATGTATGTAGTGGCCATCTGTTGTAATCCTTGAATTAGGGTTGTAGCTTGTCTATCTGTTTTAAGCCTCATAGTGGGGGCTCTTTGTAAGCCCAATATTGTGTCCTCAATTATTTATTTGGGCTGAGATATTTTGAAGGGGCCTAAAAGAGTTAGGCAGACAACGCCCACTGAGTTTCAGTAGGAGTGGTCAGCCTAACTCCTTAGGCTCCTTTGAAATCCCAGCCTTAAATCCTAAAACCAGGATCTCACTAAGAGCCCTGTGCTAGGGACCTTGTTATCTTTGTCTGGTTAGTGGGGGGGAGGGGAGATGTCAATCATCAATGAGCTGCTCCTGTGGAATGCTCCATAAAATAAAAGTTGTAATTCACAGTAAAATAGAAATGTCTCATTATATACAAACACCTCGCAAGAGCTTTTAGAAATTCTCATCATAAATATAAATTCCCTCCAAAGAAGAACCTGTAAAAACCTATGATAACCTGTTATAAACAAAATCCATCAATGGCTGGAGTAGAATGCCATTTACACTCTCATGAATAAAGAATTCCTAGTCTCTGCAACTTAGGGCTGGTGCAGTCAATAATATTTTGGAGGTAATATTTTACATTCCTAGATGGACCCTTTCATCCTAAAGTGATTCTCAGACTGTTTATATCAGCACTACTGAAATGTAGATACCCTTGGGTTGGGAGGCGCTGGGCAAGGCAGACAATACACAGTGCACTACACAACAGACAGAGCAGGGGAGATTTTTTATAGGTAATGGACCATATCTCTCAAGCTGTCAATGCTCAAAAGTTGAACATGGTGTATGACAGAAGACTAGAATGAGACACATAAAGTACATTACTGCAGGACACGTAAAAGGCTGCTGGATTCCTTCCTTTAGTGAAAATGACTCTCTCTGTAACCTTTAATTTCCTGAGTCATTATTTTTGAGATAAACTATTTACAAAAGTGAGGGAACATCCTAACCTGTGTGGAACATAGTCAACTTTAAGACCCCAATGATTGGTGTACCTATCATGAGGGCTCTTGAGTGGTATGTTACTTGGACAAACGCTTACAGTAAAGAAAAGAGCAATGAGATCAAAGGCTAGCCTAAGGCATCAGGGAATTTACAGCCACAGAGGGACACATTTTGGGGGGGTCCTCTGTACTTAGGTATTCTTTCAGGGATCAATGCCATAAGAGACAGACCTGGCTGGCTTACAGAGAGTAAATGAGCATGAAGACGCACTGAAGCTATACTTCCCCTCCAGCAGTGTGAAGTGTTACATGTCATTGGCCTTCTAATTCCATCCACAAAGCTGCAGCCTTTGTAACACCTGGCAACATGTTGAGGCCTGGAGAGTGGGAAGCTGGATTGTGTAAGAATTGAGCTGGCCAACAGAGTATAGTGCTTTACACCACCCGCAGGAAGAAGGCAGGATCCATCACTCAAGTTGGACCTGGCTCTCTTTATGGTCAACAAAAGAAACACTCATGCTCAGTTTTGAAATTGCAATTCCAAGTCACCTGCTCGTGAAACCTCCTGAGCTTAGTGTGAAGCTACACATTTTGGACCAAAGTGGCAGTAAACCGCCGGTTAGAGGAGAGGTGTTTGGGGACAGGTGTCCCCAATGGAAACTCACCAAAACAGCCAGGCATGCAACAGGGTGGAAGCATGCAGACTGCTACACCCTTGAAAGTGTACAGCATGTGTTTCCCCTGTTTGAGCTAGCTGTGCTATCCAGGATGGAGAGTGTGGTGTCATGATCTCCATCACCCTCTCACTGTTCTCCCTCTCAGTCTAGCATCTTTACTAGCAATAGACCCCTCACTGCACAGAGGCTCAGAAGAGGGAAGGTTTCTTGTGCATCCTTGCAGGGCTGGACCCAATCTGGTCCTTGGTGAGCCAGATCCTCAGCTGGTATAAATCAATGTAGTGCCATTAAAGTCAATAGAGTTATGCTGATTTATTCGAGCAGAGGATCTGGCCAAACATGTATGATGTTTGAGTAGATTATATTGGAGTCAATCTAGTTTCATGCCATATAGAATATCTGCAGAAAGATAGATGTGTAAATGTGATATCGAAGGTAATTTTTCTTTTAAACCAATGTCTATTAAGAACCACAGTGTAATAGGTTCTATATGTTTCCCTGATTCAAACACCTTTGCCCATAACTACAATTCCACCTTTATAGAGAACTTATTTCTGCAGCTTTGGGATATCTTTTCTTTTAAAAGAATTACATGTACAGGATTGTGGATGTTCTTCTCTGTATGTAGAAGATCAGAGGCAACCCATGGGATTACCAGCAAAAGAATCCATAATGAAATTATCTTCATTCCCAGTGTGTTACTATTTCAGTGATGTTCTCACTGCAGAAATCATCTCTCTTTCTCCTCTCCTTGCCATGCTATAATCACACTTTTTCACAGTTCTTGTGTCTCATTTAGAGAACTGATTATAAAAGTGAGTTAAAACACACACACAACACAACACAACAAAACAACAACATAAAACCATGTTGGTGCAGCACTTTGCTCCAGTACTTTGCTTTATCTTTGTAATACCATTAGTCTCCATAATCTCCATCAGGAGATTTAATCAGGAACACAGGTTACTGTGATTCTTTGTTAATTGAATTGATCTGTTCACAAATGCACAGTTACGGTTATAGTTACTCTGTTACTAGAATTTTAATTATAAGACATGACAACAGCTGTAGTTGAACATCTTTGGCCCAGCTCTACCCCCATTGACCCACACACTGAACTAAATGAGGCTGCATAAGTGGGAAGGCACAGTGTGGCCCCTGGGTATTGTGTATACATAGAAGGGCAAGAACTTTCAATCAGGCTGGCAGTATGCCAAAAGAAAGATTTTGGGAATCCAGGTGGCTCTTGCTGGTATAAAAAAATGGATCTGTATTATTATTAAAATAGTGAAAGACATTTTAAATTATTTTAAAAATCTGTATTCAGGAAGTAAAGTATTGGTGTTCTACTTATGCAGCTGCTGTTCTATAATAGCTCAGCTGTCAGTCGTCACCAGCCAGTTCAGAATGTGTCTTTTTATTACAAAATGATTCAAGCCCCAAATCTTAGCCCGCCACAGAGCTGTGGAAGGGGACAGGGAAATATTCCTCCCTTCCAAGCCATGGAGTAATATTGGAGCTGCTCTGTGGCTGCTGTTTCAAACTCAGGGCTGAAATAGCCTCTTCAACCCTTCATATCCTTACCTCCTTCCCCACTCATGCAGGGGTAGAGAATATCTAGCCGATCTGCAGAGGGAGGTACCATCTGTCCTGCCTCTCCCCCAGTCCCTGCTGTGTGACAGCACACCAGGATCCCAGTAGAGCTTGAGCTCTGCAGTTGTGCGGACTCTCCGAGTACAGCCCTCCTACAGAGTAGAATCACACTAGTTCCTAGCAGGAGCAACTGTCCATGCTCTCATGGAAATGGCCAGGATTTGTCATAGAACCACAGGGTTAAAAGGGACCACAAAGGTCATCTAGTCTAACCCCCTGCCAAGATGTAGGATTTGTTGGGTCTAAACCATCCAAGACAGCTGGCTACTGAGTCTCCTTCTGAAAACCTCCAGCAAAGGACCTTCCACAACCTCCTTAGGCAGTTTTTTCTTATGTGAATTAAGTGTCTCTGAAAGGTGCAGCACTGTATTGATAGGAGGAGAAACTGAAGTTCCCAGTATGTGCAGAACAGTTGTAACACTGACAGTAGTACATGGGACAGCCAGTGTGTCTCAGCCCTGACCTGGAGGAACCACTTCTCAGTGTGAGGGAGTCATTCACAGGCAGAAGAGGGGCCGGTCTTTATTTCCACTCAGTGGTTTTTCCTAAGCTTGCTGGCCAGGATTTCAGTTAGAGCTAAATCTCATATCAGGTGTTATGATGCGTACCCTTGGAACAGTACTGAGTCTTCCAGTTCATACAGCATAGTCTACTGAATTCTGAAATGGCCACAGCATTCTCTCACTTACTAGTAGTCCTAGATCAGTTTTGAGCTAGTGGGCTGACAGGGTGCTGACCCCAACCATGCTCCCTCTTGGCACCATGTGGTATTGCAGTTACCCTGAGCTCAGTAATTAATTCAAAGCCGAGAGTACTCAAAGTGACATTCCCCCTTCTTGAGGTCTTTAAACAATCTGGTCTCCTTTGAACCTTCAGGCCCAAATCTGTCCTCCCTAGGCTTCCAATTCCCCCTGCCATGCTCCTCTCCAGGCTGTCTGCCCTCTCTCTACCCCTTTAATGTTGCAGAGGCTTCTGTTTTTATCTTCACCCCAGAAGAACTGGGTTGGTTATTTTTTTAGCCACATGACCTGCCTGTCATGTGACTGTGCTTATTTTCTCCTCCTTCCTGGGGAGGCAAGCTAAGTGTATTATTGATCGGGCTAGATGCATCACCCCTAAAAGGGGCAGGCACCCTGTGACATGGGCCTAGAGGTGAACGATTCTGTGCCTTACCAATTTCTGATCCATTCAGTCTCTCTCATCAATTGTTTGCTGAAAGAATTTCAAATTCTGTTATATAATGAAGTTTGATCCCCCCCCCACCCCGCCTCTTCATTTCAGGAAAGCAGCCTCATAATATACAAGTATTGTTAGCCAAAGGAGCATGATTTTCCTCACTTCTGATTGTAGGAAACAACTAACCTAATAGTAACAAGTACTGGCAGATAGTTCCGGAATTCCTGATGGTGCTTTCTAGGGGAGGTAATCTCCAGAAACACTGCATCTCCCACCATACACTTTTGACAATACAGTCCATTTAGCAAAGCAAACAAAAAGAAAGCAAGAGACAAAACTATCATAGCATCACACCTGTTCCCTATCAGCATTGAGGCTACCAGGGCTAGTAATAATGACTAAATTCCCTTTTTATTCCGAAACAATATAAACTTTACAGTCTTTCACTGAAGAATAGACACCAGATATAAAGAACATTTTCCTCAAAAAATGTATCTGTACAGAAAAAGCCCCAGAGGGAAGGAAGCAAAGGAAATTTCAAAAAATTTCTAAAAATAAACTAAGAAAACAATGTTGTTTTTTCTCAGAACTGGTATCTCAACAATAAAGTAGTGGTTCCCATTCTCAAGTTACTGTATCTCAATAAGTCTAACCTTCATGGTGTTCAGTTTTCCTAATATTCAATTCAGTTACCTCTGTGTCTGGGACACAAAGATCCTGATCCATTGGAATCTGCATGGGTATCAGAGTCCATGTTCGAAGATTCTTATTTAGAGGATGGGGGTCATAGAGCCAGTCTGTCTATTGACTACAGTGGGCTTTGCATCGGACCCATAGAAAAGAGGTTTGCTTTGCAGCACAGCAGAAACATCACATTTCTTTCTCATCCGTCTGATTAGTGGCCAGGCCTTTCTCACTTTGTTGATAGCCACTGCCATTAGCCCAGTTTGGGCGGAGATACTTGCGGATCAGTAACAGCAGAAACCTGCAATTAGTTTTAGAAGTTACAATGCTGTAAGAAGATGCTGGCAATTCTAAAGAAGATGCTGAAGTATGGTCTCAGGGATTAGTTACATGATGTTTTCTCATAGAGGTCCAGTCCTGGTATCGGTTCTATGTAGGCAAAATCCTGTGCCCATATACAGTCCCATTGACTTCAGTGGATATTGACATGAGCTTGCAGAATTAGAGCCTTAGGCTGGCATTTTCAGAAACAACTAAATGACTTGGGAGTGCAAGTCTCATTGACGTCAATGTTACTTGTGTGCCAAAGTTACTTGTATGCTTTTAAAAACCCTGCCCTAAATCCTCACTGTAAAAAATGTGAATACTTCAATTCAAAAGACACTTTTTATTGGAGATCAGTCTGTGGTCTTGACAGACACTGAAGTTTCTAAGAAAGATATTTTGGAGCCACTGGAAAAATTCTGGTGCAGTAAATCAACGGGGTAGAGTGGTACTCTTCAGGTGTGAAACAATCCATTTTAAATTAAGAAATTTATGAAAAGAAGCAGAAAGGACTAGAGGTGAATCAATCACTTTAGTCAATGTGGCATGACATGTTTTCCCTGGTGAATACCAATTTTGTAAAACTTGCCCTAAAGACTGTTCATTCAAGTCTTCCAGGTACATTCCATAAAAATCCCCAAATAAAACACGACACATATCCATTAAACAGAGGCTTTATTATTTTGAACCTCCTTATTTTATCAATCATTTACATTCCTTGATTTGAGTTATGACTCAAACTTGAAGAAAGGGCTTTACGATCTTAAAAATTATGTGCTTGGTTTTCAGTTTAACAAAAGCCATCATAGCAAGTCTACACAATAAAAAAGGCACATAAAGGCAAGAAAGCAACCAATATGTACATTCCATCTCCTACTAACAGCTGTGTCAGGACAAATATATATGTAAAGTAAGAGGGCCCTGGTGATTAGACATGAGAATTTTAGGAGTTGGTAAATTAGAAAAGTAACATTTTTTTTTAAAGAAATACATGAAATATTTATTGATATACCAAACTGCATTTGCTCATTTTAATATAGTATGACATTTTTTAGCTCTGTTTTTTCTTTTTCAATTTAGATTATATGGAACTTTTTTTCCCAACAAATTACTAATTAAGAACAATATTTAGTACTCTGGAAAGAGAGGAACTTGCAGCACTGCTCTGAACTAAGTATGACAATGACGGATATTGTGTAAAGACAATTGACCAAGACCAGAGATTCAACTCCAATTATTTGTGTTCATTTAAAAAAAAAATCTGTTTCTTTGTTTAATCCATTCTGCTTATGGACACTTTGGAAATAGAAGGTAGTTACTCCAGTAGTTCTATTTTTAAGGAGGCTTGGTTACATTTTGTAGCTATGTCCTTCGTTGTGGATTGCACATTTTATTTTCAGTACTACGACTTAACAAGTAAAGGGTAGCTCTTTCACTAGTTTGCTTTTTCAGTAAATTTTGTGTAATGCAACTGTCTAAGGCACATCTTATTCCCCACAGATTTTTGTTACCTGGCAGTTGTCCCATTTTCTTTTATCTGTGTGTATTATGTGGTCTTATGATATAATTCCTTGTATGGGACCTAACGTAGCCTCTGCCGATCCTTGTCTAGTAGTGGCTTAGTCATTTTACACTTTTGTTAGTGTTTTCTCTGGCTTGCTTGCTGCATTCAATAAATACAGGCCTTTGTGCATTCAGAAGGGAAAGTATTTTTGAGTGTGTTGAGATTGTCACTGAAGAACTTTTGTCCTTTTGCAGTAAAATGTTTGACGCCATTTCCTCTCTAGTACTGTTTTGCATGTTTCACTAATTTCATATTGTTTGATTTGGTTCAGAAAATTATTGTAAGTGTGGATGATTTTCCTCTGTATAATCTGTTGGTCAGGTTTTCAGCAGGTATAAGTTGGCACAACTATGCAAATTTACATCAGCTGAGAGTCTGGCTCTAGGTCTGTGGAGCAAGCCTTAGCACTTTTGGGACGTAACAGTTACCAGGCTAGCTGCATCTCAGACCCCGGTGTGGCATCTTGGAGTGCATTTCCCACCCAGGTGATAGGTCTCTCTACTTTCACATGAGGGTGGGACCCCACAGCTGCCTCTCTGAGACCAAGTGCTGAGCTGCAGCTATCCTGGTTATCAACTGTGAATGCCTCAGCAGGTCTGATTGGATTTGATACCAGGTACTCCTCTTCAGGACCTCTATCAATTGGTAATTACAGTGACCAAGCAGGTTTCATAAAGCAAATAATTGTTTGTTCAGAATCAAGGCATTCAGAGAAACAGATCTTTAGACAATAAACAATCTACCTGAATCGATCTTGCCTTACCCCCTCACTCTCTCCTCACAAGTTTAGGTAGGTCCCATTTGTCCCATGCATCCATTGAGGGAGCTGGGATGACAGAGAGGATCTCTAGCAGTCTCTCAGAGAGTCTTCACTCTCCTCACCCCCAGTGTTTTTTCAGGGCTACATTTATCAGAACCAAAGGTCTTCACCTCTGCTTTCCTGCCAGTGTCTTCCCCTATCAATAGCTTTGCTAGCCAGAGCCTAGCAAAAGTGAGACTTCAGAGGAATTGGTGCCTCAGTTATCTTTTTGAGAACCAGGCATTAAGGTTTATCTGATGTCATTGTCCATTTTCCAGCCCCCCTCTGTTGAGAGCACCAGCCAAGGTTAACTCTTTGAGACCATGTAGCCAGTATCATAAAAATGACCAGGTAAATTGAGGTATGCACAATAGTCATACAAATAATACAGCTATCTTCCAAGTTCTCTACAGGGTAGATCTGCAAAATCAGTTTTTGCCTCTCCTCCCTCAAAAGATGAGTGACTCCTGTGCCCAGGGTCAATCTTGGGTTTGTGGGGAAGATAAGCAAAGTGATTCTTTAGCTACCTCCTTTTAAATAAGAAGTGGAATGGGTAGTATTCATGCTATAACTTGCTTCCAGCTGCAGGAGAAGTAGAGCCCACCCATCCAGACCTATATCCAAAATACAAAAAACATTTTAAGGGACAATTATCTGAATAAGCTGAGTGAGTGGGTCTTGGTACCACTAGGATTTTTGTGGGCATTCTGGTGAATTTAAATATAATTTAATTATCATAATCCCTCTGAGAAGGAAATATTGTCCTCATGTTACAGTTGGGGAAATTCAGACAGAATATAAGGTCTTCATTTTCAGAAGTGTCCACAAATTTTGGGTGCCCAATTTGAGACACCTGAGGACTGATTTTCAGAGGTACCGAGAACTCTCAGCTCCCATTGACGTAATTTGGAGTTGTCAGTATAAGCAATTCCAAAGATCAGGCCTAGGTACCCAAAATTAATGGGCATTGTTGAAAATTTTGTCTGTATAGACTTGATTAAAATCACACTCAGAGTCATTGTCAAATCGTAGTTGGGAAAGTAGGAGTCTCTTGCTTTCAGATCTGTGCTTGGTCCATTAGACCATTTAGCCTCTCACAGTACTGAGTTATTCCTTATTGAGGCCACAGGCCACACTAGCTGCTCACTAGAGGAATCGGCTACCTGCAGAGAGCTGGCCAGCAGCGGAGAGGGAACCTGTAGTAGCTGTAGTGTTATTAAAGGCAGTGCTGACAGCACCACCTCCAACAGCTGTGAATTGGTCTCATGTTCGCTCCAGAATGGAGGATCCATTTTAGCAAATTCTATTGTAACCAAAGGCCAGTCCCACATGTCTTCAAGGATACCATGAATAATTTGTGACTTCTGAAGTCTGTCAGTGGTAAACTTTCTACCCTAGGAATCAGTATACATCCGTTTACAGTCTCGTGTCCTGATCCTGCAGAGCACTTAAGTACATGCTTAATTTCAAGCACATGAGTAGTTCCATTGAATTCAATGGGATTATTCACATGCTTAAACTCATGCATGTGCTTAAGCACTCTGCAGGATCAGATCTTAGCTTTTCAAGGAGAAGGATTAGACACTCACCTTAAAAAAAATAAAAAGCTGAGATTTCTAGGACTCTAAAATCAAGGGGTGAGGTCACAGGTTTTCTTCTCTTTGGAATCTGCTGCTTTTTGTGTCTTTGAAGTCTATGGAAGTTTTGCCACTGGTATAAATGGCATTGGTTAGAAACAGAAAGCTCAGACGAAGGTATTCATGAAAAATGAGCTTATGGGGGTACTGAAAGAACATACATACATAAGAACTGCCATACTGGGTCAGACCAAAGGTCCATCTAGCCCAGTATCCTGTCTTCTGACAGTGACCAATGCCAGATGCCCCAGGGGGAATGAACAGAACAGGTAGTCATCAAGTGATCCATCCTCTGTTGCTCATTCCCAGCTTCTGGCAAATTTAACAGACATTTTTCAAATGTCTAAGTAGGCTGGGTTCAGCTTGAGTTTTTGGTGACGGTTTAGTTCAATTCTTATTTTATCCAAATGGTTTACCCATTTCTAATCCAGTAGGAGATTTATCTGTGTCCCCCAGGATTCCAAATGAAAGGAGTAAATACAATCTCAGTTGTAATATACATCCATCTGTGTAAAAGTTTGAAAAACTTTTCTGAGGAATAAGCTCCTGCACTCCTTTTTAAGTAAAGGAAAGGTTGTTGTAAAGAAAGTTTTGCTAAAATGTCTCTGATATGCCTGTTTCTGCTTCAGACAAATTACAACTATTGCTTTTAAAAACATTAATGGCATAAAATTAAAAAAAAATGTAAAGCTTTACACAGCCTGTCAGGGATCCCTCCCCACTCTGAACTCTAGGGTACAGATGTGGGGACCTGCATGAAAGACCCCCTAAGCTTATTTCTACCAGCTTAGGTTAAAACTTCCCCAAGGCACAAACTCTTTGCCCTTGGACGGTACACTGCCACCACCAAGTGATTTAACAAAGAAACAGGGAAAGGACCACTTGGAGTTCCTATTCCCCCAAAGTATCCCCCCAAGCCTCTTACACCCTCTTTCCTGGGGAGGCTTGAGAATAATATCCTAACCAATGGATTACAAAGTGATCACAGACCCAAACCCCTGGGTCTTGGACAATAGAAAAATTAGTCAGGTTCTTAAAAGAAGGATTTTATTAAAAAAAAAAGAAGTAAAAATCACCTCTGTAAAATCAGAATGGAAAATAAATTTACAGGGTAAAAAAAGATTCAAAAACACAGAGGATTTCCCTCTCGGCCAAACGTTAAAGTTACAAAAAGAAAAGCCAGGAATACACCTTCCTCTTAGCACAGAGAAAATCACAAGCCAAAACAAAAACAAGCTAACGCATTCCCTTGCTAGAACTTACTGATTCTAATGGAGTTGGATTGTTTGCTTCCTTGATCTGTGTCTGGCAAGCACTCAGAACAGACAGACCAAAACCTTACCGCGCCCTCAGATTTGAAAGTATCTTGTCCCCTTATTGGTCCTTTTGGTCAGGTGCCAGCCAGG
This sequence comes from Natator depressus, assembly GCF_965152275.1. Lineage (NCBI taxonomy): Eukaryota > Metazoa > Chordata > Testudines > Cheloniidae > Natator > Natator depressus. Next base: position 163,674,662 of record NC_134235.1, on the reverse strand, counting down.
TTACCTGAACTTCTTAACCCTTTACAGGTAAAAGGATTTTGTGCCTCTGGCCAGTAGGGATTTTATAGTACTGTATACAGGAAGGTTGTTACCTTTCCCTTTATATTTATGCCACAGCCCTTCTGGACAAATGACAGAAAAACCTCCCACAAACAGCACACATGTCTGTTGGTGATGAATCAAAACATTATTGTTTTGATTCTTCTTTTAATAACAAGCTTTGGCCAGAGATGTGCAACTTTGAGTATTTAGTAGTCTCAGAATTATACTTGGTTTAAACTTCCGCTGTTCAAGTTTTGATTCCAAGATGACTTTCCATTGATATCCTGTTGTCATAAATCTAAAGGGAAGGGTAACAACCTTCCTGTATACAGTACTATAAAATCCCCCCTGGCCAGAGGCACAAAATACTTTTACCTGTGATGGGTTAAGAAGCTCAGGTAACCTGGCTGGCACCTGACCAAAAGGACCAATAAGGGGACAAAATACTTTCAAATCTGGGGCGGGGTGGGGGGGGAGGTTTTGTCTGTTTGTTCTGTGTGCTTACTAGAGAGAGATCAAGAAAGCAAGCAATCCAACTCCATTAGAATTAGTAAGTACTAGCAAGGAAATGCATTAGTTTACTTCTGTTTTGGCTTGTGATTTTCTCTGTGCTGAGAGGAAGGTGTATTCCTGGTTTTCTTTTTGTAACTTTAAAGTTTTTGCCCAGAGGGAAATCCTCTGTGTTTTAAATCTGATTGCCCTGTGAGATTAGCTTCCCTTCTAATTTTACAGAGGTGCTTCTTTTACCTTTTTTCTTTCTAATGAAGTTCTGTTTCTTTTAAGAGCCTGACTGATTTCTCTATTGTCCTAAGACCCAGGGGTTTGGCTCTGTTATCACTAACTAAAGAGTTAGGATATTATTCTCAAGCCTCCCCAGGAAAGGTGGTGTAAGGGCTTGGGAGGATATTTTGGGGGAATAGGAACTCCAAGTGGTCCTTTCCCTGATTATTTGTTAATCACTTGGTGGTGGCAGCATACCCTCCAAGGGCAAAGAGTTTGTGCCTTGGGGAAGTTTTAACCTAAGCTGGTAGAAATAAACTTTGGGGGTCTTTCATGCAGGTCCCCACATCTGTACCTGAGAGTTCAGAGTGGGGAGGGAACCCTGACACCTGTTTTAATTGTTATTGGCTTGAAGCTGAGGAACAAAGGCATTCAGGAGATAGGCACAATCAGCCCCTACATTATTGTCCTATTATCAGAATAATGTTTAGGTTTATCTTGGGCATGCAGTTGGACCCTAAACAGTTGTGGTCAGTTCATATAACTGGCATCCTGCAGGGCTCTGAGGAGGATTGGGTTTTGGAAAGAACATTTCTCTCCTTGTTAAAACAAAGGGGCAGATCCTAACGTTGGATGAGGTTGATTGTGCCATCAGAGTGGTGCCAAACTGCTTTTAAACCTGCCCCAACCAGGCACCTGTTGATTCAGCCAGCGACGAGGAATCTTCAAATGGTGTTGTCCGTGCCAGGGAGAGCTTAGAGATCAAAGGACTACAGATCTGACCATCCTTTCTTTTTACAGATCTCTCACTTCTCCACCAGCTCAGCAGAGCCACCGTCCCAGACCCTAGTAAATTCTCAACCCTGAAGTGTAATGACTTTATTATTTACTAGTTTTCTACAACCTGGCTGTATGCAAAAGCCAACACAAACATATCATACTAGCAATATTCTCAGCCAACCAAATCAAGCATTTTACTTTTTAATAGGAAATCTTACATTTTCAAGCCTTTCATTTTCTTTTATTTTGGTACTTCAGCCACAGAACCATTTTCTACAAAAGAAATCAGGTTCATAGAAAACCCACAGGTGTGATTTAAACACTGGTAAAATATCAATCATTCCATTTAGATTTCAGTAACAACCTTCATAACTAATCATGAAAAGAGAATACATAAAGTACAAAAATTACCATAGAATATCCCCATTATCTCTTTTATGTGAAACAAACCCACTAATGATATATAACACAATTGGACTCACTTCCCCAATCCAAATGCAAGAGAGCTGACATGAATCCGTATGACACTGGCAAACCCTGAATGGTGTTAACCCATCAGGACTGGCCAGTGCTGAACAGTCCTGGGGAGGGCAGCAGTGGGTTCTGAACCAAGGAGGAGGGACAACCTGTAGACAAAAGAAGGGGCTGGTTTGAAGGGGCTGACTGCAGCTTGTCTGGTTTCCCTCTAGCTGACAGCTACCTCTCCTCCCTAATCTGTTTGTACTATTTACCCTGCTTCCCTTGCTCTTGGTTTCATTTTTATCCTAATACTGAGAGACATGAAGGGGCAGGTACTGCAGAGGAGTGAAATGTCAGGGCAGGTCAGAAAAGACAGAGTGCTATAAGGTCGCTGAGTACTTAGAAGATATTCAGCAGAACAGAGCAGGAGATCAGCAACCATCAGGTTCTTGAATTGCATATTAGGTTTCCCCTTTTTCACTGTTGTGAGTGATCCCTAGATTTGGAGGGGGCTTCTGCAGGGAAAGGGATATATCAGGAGTTAGGAGGATGGGGAAACAGGTTAGTATCTAAGGCCAATGACAAGAGTCTGTGAATGGATGAGAGAAATGGGAATGAAATTGACCAGCTCCAGGTTATCATCAACTTTCATGAGTGTTCTTCTAAATGGCCTCATCTGCCAACGGATATGGAGACATAAAATAAATGAAGGATGCAACATCTCCGTTTGTGAACATCCCAGAAAATGGACAAATAAAATAACTAAAACTATTATTATTATTTAACGATATCATTATATTTTATTACATCAGAGTGCCTCTGTTTTCCTTGGCAATAACCCAGTTCCTTCAGTCTCAGATTCAGCCACTGAGGAATCAGATTATTGCCTTGTAGAACAGAGAAGTGGATTTATTACGTTTATATAATAATATAATTATATTATATAAATGTAAAGACAGCAAGTCCAATTAATAGTTGATGTGGAAGCTTTTTTTAAATTGTGCGTGAAAATAATAAAACTCTCATCCTGAGCAAAATGTGGATTTCCTCCAAGAGGAAAATACCCCCACTCCCACTTCAACAAAAAGAGCAGAATGAGAATTGTCTGACACTGAAAGCTGCCTTCAGTTTTTGACATAAACATTGAAAAATAGGTGATTTTAAAAAATAAAATACTAAAAAAATAAAAATAATACAATCAGATAAAGGTTAATGTAGGATACTGGTCTACATTTCCCCCCCATACATAACTCCTGTGAAATCAACAATGTTTCTAAAGAGGATAATCTCTAATTTCACAATGTCTCTCAAACGTCTTTCAGGATCAAACCCGTACAGAGAAGTAAACTCCATCCGTCATTAGTTAGTAATATTAGGTCTGTGTATGATATATTTGCCAAATATAACATCCTTGTATAATTGGAATTCAGAAATAAAAGGGCCAATTTGTAGCCTTAATCCCTGATCCTGCAAGATGTCAACACTTGAGTCCTGAGCGTCATCAATTCCATTGTCTAGATCACAGATTGGCTCAGAATTTCACAGCATATGGTCAGTTTGCACAGTTGGAGACTTAACTATGGAGCTGCTAACACCAATCCTCCATGTTAATGGCACTTTTGAGCTATTAAGTAATGCCTACCTACGAAAGTGAGAATATTCAAAATAAAGTAATCTTTCTTTTGTTTCCTCTCCCTTTTCATTTTGCATCATTCTCTATTCCTCTCTGTTGCTCTTTCTTCTTCTATCACTCATTATCATAAACTCTGCCACCTCTGCACTCTGTTCACAAAACAAGTTCTGAAACAACTTTGGAACCTGAAAATCACAAAGGAACTTTGACACATTTTATAAGTATCTCTCCCCCCCCCCCCCCAAGATAATGATTTTTAATACAAATTTCAGGGTCTGTTAATTCTAGAGCTTGTAGCATTGATGTGGGATTTTTTTTAAATTTCCCTTCATAGGAATCACGCTCTATAGCCATCCATATGGAGGAGCCTTGCTAGATGAGGACAAAATGTAAGTAAGCTGTATATAAAATCAAAAGAAAAGCCCCTGTAGCCAAATAATGAATGTTGTAGATTAAAACGCATGTATATTTTATGCAGTAATTTTGCTATGCACAAGTCCATTTAGCTGTGCATTTCCACTGCCAGTGTATGGTACAAGGGTGTATGAGACCTGGTCTACACTGGGGGGCGGGATCGATCTAAGTTACGCAACTTCAGCTATGTGAGGATAATATCTTTCAGTGGGGTCTTTATTCCCCCATAATCATTCTTCTCTCTTGATTCTCTAAAGGAAACATCTGATACAACAATAATCTCTCATCAGTTTTTCAGGTTTATATATGTTTATGTAAGCATTTTACGTATATGTATGTATGTTAAGGGGATTGTTTCTCAGATTATCTAGAGTGTTATTAACATAGAGATGCCATGGATGATTAGATACAGCACAGAATTCCTGAGTAGGGTTACTCATCGGTCAAGGGCCAGTGTTCTGGGCCTTAGAATTCCACATACTCTTTGTTAATATCCTAAGGATTCTGAAGAAAAGTTAAGATATAAATGAATCAAGTATACAAAAAGAAAAGGACTAAAAAGGTTAATATTTACTAAGAGATAATAACATCTCTATATCTATACTTGTCTTGTGGATGTGTTTGTGCGTACATAATACCACTAATCTCATATTTATCAAGATAAGTAGCAATTGTTTTGGTAATAAATGGGACTTGAAAATATTTGCCTGCCTTTGTTTTAATAGTACCATTTTGTTTTGAACCTCAGAATGGAGAATGTTCGTCAGTGTGGAGTGGCGCTGTGTATCATGTTGGGTTTCTCTATTCTTATGGCATCCATTGGAAACTCAGTAGTGAAAGACCGAGTGTCTGGTACAAAACGCCTGCAGCACATCTCTGGACTTGGCTACAAGACCTATTGGCTTGCTAACTTCCTGTATGATATGGTACGTACTGTGTAAGGCAACACATGTCCCTGCATGCTCCAGGTATATTTCTTAATGGGTTGTTTTGGGTGGACTCAGACTAGTGGAGGAGTTGTGTTCATAATAAAATTCATTTTTAATACAGTAGAATTCTGTTGAGAGAAATGTTTAGGGTAACACCCTGTTTGATTGTTACATGTTAAGACATCCATTCTGTATATTTGCGCACTGTATTATACCCATTCGTGCTTTTCCACTCTAATATAAAACTCCTCCGGGCAGAGACTGTGTTCTCAGTTTTCCGAAGTTGACTTGTAAACTGCACTCTCCATTGTGGGTGATATATATAGTAAATAACAGAATATATGGATTTATATGTAGAGAACTTCCTAACTCAAATGCAGGCATACAAGTAAAATCTCTATCTTGCAAACAGAGTTCCACTAAACATTTCTGTGCTCGTGCAGCTAGGTTAGATTATTAGCAACATTAATTCAGTCTCCTACAAACTAACATTCTTTATCTGCAGTCAGTGCACAGAAAAATATGAAAATCTTTCCATCCTTTGAAAATATCAAGAACATTATTGTTTTCTCAATCTCTCCCAATCAGTTCCTTACTTACCAAGTGCAAAGACACATGTATGAGTAGGAAATGACTTTTGGAAAGTAGGATTTAACCCATGCAGTTAAATCATCACTGTGGCTGGAATTCATGGCTCCACTCTCAAAGTGTGAGAAATTAGCCTTTGTGCAGGGAGCTAATCAGGGGTGAGAGAATAGAATTCACCATTCCGGCTTGCAGCCAGTCTGCAGTAAAACCTATTCACATTCACTGATATTTTGTGTCCCCTGTGTATGGTTGGCCCATGGAGCTATATAATAATGGATTCTGTAATCCATCCACAAACAGCCCGTGCAGCACTGACCTATTCAGAACCAAAGCAGAGACCCTGGCATGCTGAAGATGAATTCCTTCCTCCCAGAAAAGCTCAGTAAAATCACTGTGTATATATAGGTACTCTGTTTAATTATTTTAGTGGGTTTTTTCCCAAGGAGGAGACGTTTTCTGGCTTGTGAGACCGGGTTCTGCTGCCTCTGGAACCAATTGATGCCAATTCGATTATCCAGCAGCTTCACCTCAAAGCGCTCCAACCAATCTGTATGACAAGGGAGGAGCATACTTCTGCAGTATTCCTTATCCTTGTTAGTTCAGGGAAAGAAGGACTCAGAATGCAATCCAGGTCTAGCACAGGGCAATTGAAAGCACTAAGCACACCAAGTTATTCTTGGGGGACAGATTTTTAGAACATTTGTGGTTCTCACTCAAACTAATCTGAACCTGAAACACTGGAGCTTCACCCAGCCGTGTTCTAAAATGGGACTTTCACACTTGAGCAAACTTGAAATAAGAGAACAAAAAACACATACTTGAAATAAGAGAGCACAAAAAGCCATTAGTTAGCCAGTAAATTTCTGTATTCCCTTTGCTCTCATTTCAAATAAGGGTGCTTGACTGAGAGCTTATTCCCTCATAGGGAGGGCACGGCTTCTCCTTGTGCTTGGTTGTGCGGAAAAGTCAGCTCCTTGTTAGTTTTGCCAGTCCATTGCTTTCAAAATGTTGTCACATATTCTGGATGATGTATCCTGGGCTGGGAAAGAACAGAGAGTGCTTAAATGCTAACCATACTGCAGGTAAGTTAGAGATTCTGAATGCATGAATATATGAAAAGTCAAGCATGGATTCCTCCCAGACTTTTTAAGAGTTTCAGATCATGTCATATGTCATTAATTAGATAATCTTCCTTAGATTTGTGATAAATTTTAATATTTGATTTATGATCCCATTATCATGATAATCTGGCTGTTCTTAATATGTTGATTGATTGAATTAATATTTCCATTAATATCTTCAATAATAAGAAGAATGTAATCTGTAAAAAATATTATGAGAAGTTGTGTTGCTCTGGGCCCAATCTAAATTAATGTTGTGTCATAAAGCATAAACAAAAAGAGGGCAAAATTTAAGATTGCATGTGCAACCTTAACGTTGACAAGGATGTTTCAATCCTTACCTGCAAAACCATCACATCTACTTAACGTAATTTTTATTCTGAAAATCCCTAGTGAAAAAAATCCATGGACTGGAGCTCTTTAAACAACACCTTGTTCCACTCAGTGTTCACACTGAAGTATTTTAGGGTCCCTGCATAGCTGAAAATTGCATTTGTGGAACACTGTTGCATGAAACTGTTTATAATAGGTGTGTGAGCTGGGGGCGGGTAGGGTGTGTGCGCGTGTGTTTCTCCTTAATTCACTTTTGGGCAGTTACCAGGCTGGGAAATTTTCAAACCAATAGGTGAAAGTTTCTGAAAGTTATGAGCAACTGAAAACAGGTAGTATTAATGGAAAGATTCACCCAAACTTACTTATACAGTTCTCCAGCCCTAATGCCAACATAAACATAGTGTGTGGTCATTTCAGAGGGGCTAAAAATTGATCAGCTGCTTGAATAACATGTGCACTGCAAGCAGGATGAAAATATCACATCCACTTCCTCACATCTGGCTCCATTGTCCTCCTCTTAAATCTTAGAAAATGACAGTCTCCAAGGTGTTAAATTAGTTGGGAACTAATCAGTCAGTGTCCTATGGGATGAGTCTGATGTTTCCTATTGTTCCTCAGTTTGAATGTCTTTTTTAAAAATGAGAACTCTGTTATCATTCCCTCAATAAAAAGAGAGGCTGCTGTTGTTAATCATTATCTGTAATAGTAGCACCTAGAGGTCCCAACTAAGATCAGAGCCCCATTGTGCCAGGTGCTGTAGAACACGTATTAAGAAGGGACTGGACTGGACTGAAGAATGTAAGGCTCTGAGTGTGAAGGAGGCAGGGAGTTAGTTTCTACAACTTAGAATTAAAGTATCTGAAACCTTCAAAGCTAGTGGGAAAAAATTGTAGGGAAGGGTTGCAGACCAAGCTGGATGAGCAAGCATCTCAAACAGGTGATTAAGAGAAAGCAGAAACCCTACAAGGAATGGAAGATGGGAAGGATCAGCAAGGAAAGCTACCTCCTGGAGGTCAGAGAGTGTAGGGATAAAGTGAGGATTGTGGAAAACCAAGCAGAGTTGGTCCTTGTAAAGGAAATTAAAACCAATAGTAAAAGGTTCTATAGCCATATAAGTAAAAAGAAAACAAAGAAAGAAGTGGGACCGCTAAACACTAAGGCTGGGGTGGAGATTAAAGATAATCTATGCATGGTCCAACACTTAAATACTTTGCCTCAGTTTTTAATAAGGGTAATGAGTTGAGGGGTAGTGGCAATGTGAATAATTGGAGTGAGTTTTTGGAAGTAGAAATTACGCCTCCCAAAATAGAAGTCAAACTCAAACTGCTTATTGGGACTAAATGGGAGGGGTGGGGGATAATCTCCATCCACGAATATTAAAGCAACTAGCACATGAAATTGCAAGCCCAATAGCAAGGATTTTTAATGAATCTGTAAACTCGGGGGTCGTACCCTCCGACTGAAGAAATGCTAATAGAGTATTTATTTTTAAGAAGGTGGGGTGGGGGGAAGTGAATTGGGAAACTACAGACCTGTTAGTTTGATCTCAGTTGTATACAAGGTTTTGGAACAATTTTGAAAGGAAAAGTGGTTAAGGACATAGAGGTAAACAGTTATTGGGATAAAATAATTTTAAGGATAAGGAAATGCAGTGTATCTAATCTACCTGGATTTCATATGGCATTTGATACAGTTTCCCATGGGAAATTATGAGTTAAATTGGAGAAGAAGTGATATGAGAATTGAAAGGATAAGGACTGAGATGAGATGAGGATTGAGGTGAGAACTGAAAGGATAAGGAATTGATTAAAGGGGAGACTACAGCGAGTCATACTGCAAGATGAACTATCAGGCTGGAGGGAGGTTATGAGTGGAGTTCCTCAAGGATTGGTCTTGGGGACAATTTTTATTACTGACCTTGGCAGAAAAAAAGGAAATGTGCTAATAAACTTTGGAATGACACGGAGTTGGGAGGTATTGCCAATACAGAGGAAGATTAGAATATCATACAAGATGATCAGGATGATCTTGTAAACTGGAGTAATAGAAATGAGATGAAATTTAATAGTGCAAAGTGCAAGGTCATGCACTAAGGGACTAACAACAAGAATTTCTTCTATAAGCTGGTGACTTATCAATCTGAAGTGACACAGGAGGAGAAAGCCCTGGGTGTATTGGTTGATCACAGGATGACTGAGCTGCCAGTGTGATGCTGCTGTGAAAAAAGACTAATGCACAGGAGGCATCAAGTGAGGTATTTCCAGTAGAGAGAGGGAAATGTTAGTGTCATTTTACAAGGTACTGGTGAGACCTCATCTGGAATAGTGTGTGCAATTCTGGTCTCCCAGGTTTAAAAAAGATTAATTTAAACTGGAGCAGGTGCAGATAAGGGCTACAAGGATGATTAGAGGAATGGAAAACCTACCTTAGAAGAGGAGACTCAAGTCTCTAGGCTTGTTTACCCGATGCAAATGAGGGGAGATATGATTGCTCTCTAAAAATACATCCGAGGAAGCAATACCAGGGAGGGAGTTTCTGAAGTTAAGGATCCATGTTGGCACAAGAAAAAATGCATCTAAATTGGCTATCAACAAGTTCAGCTGCCTGGAGAGGTGACGTGACTTACCAAGGTCACACATCAGGTCATTGGTAGAACTGGGGTAAGAACCCAAGAACTGGGAGAAGACTCTGCCCTGTGCCTGATCATTAGGACAGCTATCATTCCCTGTGCTAACTGTTATGTTAATGGCAGATAGGAGCATGTATCAAGGGGAGGCTAGATTCTTTATTGTCGAGTGTGTCTGTTACTGCTGTGTGTGAATGCAAGCAGTGTCAGTTTTTGTTAAAAATGTTAGGGGATGCTTCACCTGCACATGTTCTCATGCATTAAAGTCATGCTGAAACTGTCTCTCAGTGCTCTGCTGTGGTTGCTGGATTGTTCAGTGAAACCCTGGTGGTTGTGGTGCTGCTGCGGCCCATACTGGAATGCCTGCAATATCGTTTGGGGGCACTGGAGCAGCAGTCCCACCTGGATCTACTATGTGCAGGAGCTAGCTTCTTAAATTAATAGCAAGTGATGGCAGCTAGGATTGTAGGATTGGCACAAAGGTAAATGTATCTATTTGGATGGTAGTTTCGCAGGGGTTTTGAGCAAGACAGTACTCCAGCTGCCCCATGGTGGAACTACTGAGTACAAGATCGCAGAACTCCACTGCCTACATATTTCTAGTGCGCTATGTAAAATAAAGTTGCTACCAATTGCAAAGATACTTCCATGTTCATTGGATAAGACCACTCTGAGATGCTTTCCTGCAATGTTTCTGTTTTTCTTCTCTTTCTAGCTGTTCTACCTGGTTCCAGTCGGCCTGTGTATCAGTGTTATTGCTGCCTTTCAGTTATCAGCCTTCACTTTCCGAGAAAACTTGGCAGCCACAGCTCTCCTGCTGATCCTCTTTGGGTATGTGATTGGAGATGCTGCTCTAGAATTATGGCTTGTTTCTTACAAACAGAAATCTTTAGGCTTGGTTTGCACCTGCTGCTGGGTGCATGATTTTCTGTCTTTGCAGACGATTATGGGGCAGCAGTGGATAATGAGAGAACAAGCTGCAGCATGAAGCTGAATGCATCGTGTGGGAAAGGGAAGGGAGATTTGCTCACTCATAATGAGAGTAGTACTAAAAATGTCTCAAGAAAACACTCAAGCTGTACAACAATCTTTTACTGTTAAAAATTGATTGTGTGTTATTCTCACCAAAGGAATCATCTAGGTGCCAAAAATAGTAGCGTAGCCAGGCTTGAATTTCAGTGACTGGGTTGCAGAATATCACCAAGAGCTGAAACTGTCTTTTATTATATTCATTGGTGTGAGAAAGCTGGCTGAGTTTGTGCACCGGATTGGTTGAGGATATACCTCCAACAAATATTATGAGATGAGAAAGCACTTACCTAGGCCTGCTTCAGCTAATTTTCCCAAGTCATTTTTTTCACAGGTGAAATAGCTCCTATAGGTATATAGGAATCGCCATACTGGATCAGACCAATGGTTCATCTACACCTATACTCTGTTTCCAGCAGGGTGATTGAGAAGAAAGTGTAAGATAAAGAATTATGGAATATGCTACCCAGAGAGGAGGTTTCTTCATTACCCCAAGCAGTCGATGGTTGGTTTTTGCATGGGGAGATATATCCCTTGTAAATGTTTATCTTACCTAACATAACTGTCTTCTTATCATCTATATAAATGTTGAATCCTTTTTGATTCCTGCTGTTGACTACAATATGTGAATGGAGAGTTACATAAATCCTAACCTCTCTCCTCACATCAGTGGGCCTGAAACAAGTATACAAGCCTCATTCAGTGTCCATTGAAGCTAGTGGAATGACTTTTACTGAGTTCAATAGGTTTTGGATCAGGCCTATGCGGTATGATGCTGTTATGAGGTATTAGTGCTAACGTTATTTTAGCCAAGTGATGGTTGAAGTTACTTCAGAACTTGTGACTATTAATTAGAGAGCTGGAGCATTTACAAAAGCAGAGCTGTGGCTGGCTTGTAACGGAGTTCAAACCATTAAGGATAAACCTTTTTGTACTGTGTGGGCCTGATCCAGCTCTAGTTGAAGTCAGTGATGTAACTTCCATTGATGCCAGTGGTGCAGGATCAGTCCCTGTATCAATGAATCTTAAAAAGTCCTGTACCAATCAAATGTTCAATAAATTTAACAAGACCCCAAGAAATGCTGTGTGACATACAAATGCATATATTTATTTGCACTAGGTCTTCTTCACACACCACCCCTTCATGGCTCCAAACACACAGTCAATTCAGTGAAGTACTTTTGTGACTCTTTCTTCTCGCCCCCACCACCATAAATGTTTCATGTAATTTCCTTATATGTATATTCCATGTCATATTTTTTCCCCTTTAAATTTTTCAATAACAATTTGTGATCTTAAAAAGGCATTTTGTCAGGCTTTGTCCAACCTAAAATAAAGAGCAAAATCCTTAATGACCTAGTTATGTAACAGAAGCTTAACATTACTGAAAGCACTCTGCTTAACATTTTTTGTCATTCAGGTGTATTAATTCAAGCAGGGTTACTGACATTTTTTTAAAATATCCAGAATTCATGACAAAGCTTCTCTGTCCTTATTTTTTTTTTCTGGCTGGTAGCAGAAATTTTGTACAGCACTGCCCTTCATGCACATTTGTCCAAAATGACCTGTCCTCAAGTCAAAGTATCTCATGATATATGGAGTGCTTTAAACTCACTTTTGCAGGAGGGGAAGGTAGAAAAATAGAATCTGAGACTGGTATGGACTTTATGTGATCTGCCAAAACTCCATGCAATTTTAGAGCTAAATTTTTATATTCTTGGTTCTTAGGCAAAACACCTATAGGTTAAATTCTCATCTCATTTATACTGATGTAACTCCACTTAAGCCATTTAACACCATTGTCTTCAATAGAGTATTTGCATTTGTTTAACTCAATAAAATTCAGAGTAGTGATTTCAGAACAAAGGGGAGGAAAGACGGGTAAGGCATGGAACTGGAAACTTGGAAATAAAAGTTCTAGTTTAAACTCTGCCACAAACTTCCTTGGAGACCTTGAGCAAGTCACTTAACCTCTCTGTGCCTGTAAATTGAGGATAATAGCACCTACAACTTAACGGGGGGGAGTTGGCAGGTTTAATTCACTAAAGTTTGTAAAGTGTTTTGAGATCCTCACAAGGACGGTGCCATAAAAGTGCAAAATACTATGGTCTCCTTTGGTCTTAAAATCCGTTGTTCATTTAATCTGACGTCCTGCAGAACACCCAGTTTTACAGCATTTCACCGAGTGACTCCTGGAGTGAGCTGAATAACTTGTGTTTCAATAAGACTGTTGTTTTTCAAAAAGACATGAATAAGTTTAATTTTTGGTGTGTGAGATGATCATGTTGTATATGCAATCCTGCCCGATAGTTCTAGTAAGCATGTCCTGCTTTGCATTTTTCACTCCAAATACTGTTCTTTGCACAGTGTTCATGCTCAAGTGACTGCCCTGGACTACACTTATGGGCAATGTTCTGTGGGTACATCTTTCTCTTGTTTGTCAAGAAGCTGACATTTTGCTCTTTTGTGCACCAGATAGTCTGATTGGGCAACATATCTCTGCCCATTCTTTCTTTAGTCACCTAAATATAACTCATATTTTAGCAGTCAGGCCTATGCTGCCATATCTCAGATACTACCATGTGGGAACTGTGGGTTAATGTTGATGTTTTAATGGTAGCCACTATGCTAAACATTTGTCCATAATAGATAATTCAGAGTGATAATGTGCTGGTGGTAGCAGATATAAGGTATCGCTTGGACATCGTTTTCACAGTTCTTAGTTCCAGTTCCAGCATGCTAAATTTTTGAGAGGTAAAATCTATAAGAACAGATGGCAGCTGTGTGACCAAAGTTTGCTCTTAAACAAGTTTCTTTTTACTGTATCTCATTTTAGCTGAAGTGTATAAAATGGCTTAGTTTTGCAATTGTTCAGAAATCAAGGTGGTGAGCTACCTGGAGCCATGAAAGAAAATATATGAGGTTAACAAACAGAAAAGAATGAGTTACAACTGGTCCTCACATAGCAGTAGATATGTATGTTAAATACTGGAAATACAGGTGAAATATGTATGTGAAATACAGGAAATACAGGTGAGCCAGATAGGTAAGTGTTTCCACCAGTAAGGTTGAAGGATTTGGAAAGGAGTTATAAATCATAAAATCAATGAGTAGCCGTTATATTTCTTTACAGTGACACAAAGGATAGTGAGCTCATGAGTCAGCTGGTGAAGAAATCCATAAATTATTTATGATGTGGTTTTATTCTTTTTTTACTTGTTTCAGATATGCAACTTTACCATGGATGTATCTGATGTCCAGATTCTTTTCAAGTTCAGACATAGCTTTCATTTCTTACATCTCCTTAAACTTTGTGTTTGGCCTTTGTACCATGCTGTTGACCCTCTTGCCTCATTTGTTAGCCACGGTTTCCAAAGCACAGGTCAGTATGAACCCTCAGCACCACTTCCCATAAATGTTGTGTATAGGAATGTATTTTCCAACGCCAAATCACTTGCAGTTTAAATTGTAATGAAATATCTCACTTTTTCTTTATCCTCAATCATTATAGGCTATTGTTCCCCACAACAGTTTATAAACCCATTTTGGTTTTACTTGTTTAAAATAAAAAAAAGAATTGCACTCTAATAATGCAAAAACAGCTTTAATTGAAACGGTAATATTTTCCAGGCCTTTAATTCATAATTTGCACATAATGGGAGCTGTTCAGGTCCACTGAATAGATAATGTGTGTTCCAAAATTTGTTTGAATAATATTAAAATAAGTGGTAAGCAGTTGTTTATAGGAGATATAGTGTATTGTGTGAATAATAATACATTCCCTCAGTGCATATATGTAACTCCCATTAATATTAATCTCAATGGGAATTGTACACGTGAATTGAGGAAAGGAGATGGAAATCCATAGTTTTCAGAACATATCTAAATGGGCTATGCTGAGGAAGTGATGTTTGAATACAGATCTGGATTAAATTTTGGCTCAGGGTTGGGGTACACATTTGAGGACAAATTCGGACTAGGGTTGTGGCTCGGTTTTTATGGCACTCACATTTTAAAACTGCAAGAGCACAGGAATGGTGAGTAAACTGACCCTGATCATTCCATTGTGCTTACGTGTTGCAAGATATATATAATATATTGCTGAAGTAGTATATATGTTCTGGTACTGCTGCTAACCATGCATTCACTGAATACGTCTTGTCATTTCACTCTTAATCTTACCAAGAAAAACTAGAGACATTTTGTTTACATATAAGAATCTAGATACTACTTGGTCCCTAAACATTTTGCTGTTGGTAGTGTTCCAGGTGGAAACAATTACTATTTATATTATGGCACTACCTAGGGACCCAAAACCATTGAACTAGGGCACCATACAAACTTAGAATAAGAGACCATCTGTATCCAAAATAATCTGTGGGCTAGAACTGCATATGGACTTAAGTTTCAAATTTTGAAATGGTCCAGGGCCTTATTCTTATCTTGCACTGGTGTAAATAAGAATAGACTCCACTGAAGTAAATGGAGTTGCAACAGTGTCAAACTGGTGTGAGAATAAAATAAAGCTCATAGCCTTTAAGTCTGCTTAATTTTCTATTTCTAAGAGATTCAACATTTTCTCCGCCTTGCTTTTGCCCCAACCCCAACTGACTCCTTTCTTTACAGAGTTTGCAGACTATCTACAACATCCTCAAGTGGGCCTTTATCGTTTTCCCACCATTCTGCTTGGGCCAGGGTTTACTAGAGCTTTCCTACAATCAGATCAAGTTTGACCTGACAAACAGCTTTGGAATCGATTCCTATGTGAGTCCTTTTGATATGAATTTCCTGGGCTGGATCTTTGTGGAAATGGCCCTGCAGGGCACAGTTATTCTCCTTCTGAGGATTCTGCTGCATTGGGACCTGCTCCAGAAACTAAGGTGTGTGGTGTGTATTATTTATACTCTGCTTTCATGGACATTGACTAATTTCCCAAAGACAGAGGAAGATTAAATCCTTCTGAAAACTAGAAGATAAGACAATCTGATCATTATTCCATGTGGCTGTAATGAGCCCATGCATTATGGCTTGCTATTTCTGTATCTTTATTAGTCACATAGGGTGGGAAAGAGAACTTCAAAAGTTATTCAAAAAAGCCAGATGGGAGAATTTTTTCAGTTATTTGATTAACTTTTAAACCATGAGCAGGTTTCTGTGAAATTCCTTAGCTCTAATAGCAGTTCTGGTGTAGCATCTAGAAGGAATTTTGCCAGTATTATTATAATTTAGATTTTCTCTCTTTTATATTAATTCCTTTACTCCAGGAGACAGGATTTCCGGGAAAGCTGCGCTGGTAACAAACTATCAATCTCTGACGTCCACTTGCAGGGTTCTTCTTTCCCCATGTACCATTGTACTGAAAGATCATGTTGGAGAACAAGCAGTCTCCTCCTCTTCCTCCTTCAAAATGCTTCTGAAAGCTTGGCTTTTCTGTGAAACATTTTAGCATTAATAACTGCACCCTGCCATATGTATGTTCCATCTTATAACATGGTGAATTGTACCAACTTATGTTTCTGAAGTTTGATCCTGCTTGCATTGAAGACTGCCTTCTCTTGCTCTAGACCCTTGTCTGCAAGGGAGGAATGGTGGGACAGAGCAAAAGGGTACCTATATGCTGCATGTTCCCTGCTCTTCAAAACCACCTAGACAGAGTAAGATTGTGGGGAATTACTGATGCCTCAAGCAGCAGTATTTCCCATTTTACATTCTGTGACTTGCTCTGTGGAATTAAAGAGAACGACAGAGGGCACTGAGCCCATGGCAGTCTACTAAACTTGACATACTGCTGTACATGGAGGGAAGGGGGGCTGGGACATGCCAGGGTTAGAGGCTGTCATCTCTGTGGTCCTTAGCCTTCACCTTGCATTGTCATTTTGGACCAGAGAAGGAGTGTGCACTTCATGCTCACATTTTGTTCACCTTCAACTGCTTTTGCTCAAGACGGGAACATCTGTGATATACTATTCATTTTCCTTATTTGTGTGAACCCCAGAGCAAGGCAGGCAATGTGTGTTTTCTTCAAAGCTGGCCTAATTCCTTGCAAAGTTTCTAGCAAAGCCACCTCACGTTTCTGGCTTCTCCAGCAGGATCTTTTTCATGGGGAGGCCAATGTCAGAACTTTAGTTTAACTTTATTTTAATAGAAAAGACCTGAAGAGTTTTTCTGTGGGTCCCCTAGGCAGATGCCTGTTTGGCTTATGTCTCTTATCATCCCTGTTTTTCCATTGGTGTATATCTACAATATAAAAGAATGTGGCAAGTATTCTTTAAGAAAAGTTTCATTGTGGGCTCATACTTTTAAAGTCATTTTACTTCGTAGCTTTAAAAAAAAAACATACCTAGATGCATTTCACTCCCTGTGCTCCCATTTTGAAAATTCTGCTTCTTCCCCCCACCCCTCCCCCCAAGTTCAGGTGTATTTTCAAATCGTATAGCAGATTTATCTCCATGCTCAAATGACATTTCAGTCTCACTTCAGTACCCCTATTTCCCCTGTGAAATAATATACTATTTCCTTTCATTAAAAAAAAAATGAAATATGGACCAGGCTTGTCAGAATCAATGGGAATTGCAGAGCAAACGTGTAGGGGTTTCTGTGAAGCATTCGGATCCTGTTGAGATTTGAATGGCTGAACCTTAATGGGACATAAGCAGTAGAGCTTGCTTGAAAAATTCCAAAGAAACAATTTTTGTCAATTTGCTAATTTGCCAAAATTTAAACGTTGAAATGGAAACGACTTGGCGTTAACAAACTGTAAATGGAGCCCAGGCTTCAAAAGAAAATATATTTCAGTTCCACTGAAATTTTTGAGCTTTTTTGTTCTGATTTGGGTTGAATTTTTCCCCTGAAATCTCAAAAATATTTGAAGAACTAAAAGCTGTTTTCCCTGCCATCTCTAATAAGCAGAAAAGTGCTCCTTTTAGTTATCCATGAAATGACAGTGTGTAATTTGCCATTTATTGTGATCTTTTCTTCTTAGGAGTCACTGTTCCATCAGCAGCACAGTCAGTCCTTCAGAAGATGAGGATGTACAAGTGGAACGAAAGAGGCTCTTTGGTGGAAGAACTCAGAATGATATCCTTCTACTGTACAATCTCAGGAAATGTTACCGAGGTTTCAGCAAGAGGAACACCGCTGTGAAAGACATTAGCTTGGGGATACCAAGGGGAGAGGTAAAAGGTTCTATATTTTTTTCCTTTTCATTTCTCCTCTTCTAAAAAAAAAATATTGTGTAATCATAGGCAATTGTTCAGGCATGTTCAGAAAGTCTGAAATCAAAGCTCTGTGGTTGCTAGCAGAAGCCTTCCAATTGCAGTAATTTCTGAGAAATCGATAATGTTGGGCAGAAGTGAAAGCACTGCTGGGGACTGTTAACATCTTAGAAGCAATTGTTGGTGATTGATATATTACTTTTTGGCTTACGTCTCTTTGTTGTTGTTGTTGTGTTCA
Organism: Natator depressus; assembly: GCF_965152275.1. Lineage (NCBI taxonomy): Eukaryota > Metazoa > Chordata > Testudines > Cheloniidae > Natator > Natator depressus. The sequence goes on along the minus strand of NC_134235.1, from coordinate 163,656,536 downwards.
TTGCATCAGAAAGTATTATTTCTTTTGGCTTGTTTTTACTGAGATATTGTATGGATTAAAGTAACCTAAAAGTTAAAAAGCAACATAGATTTTCAGCCTGCTCTTATATGGAAGTAAGTGTTGTTTAGGCATGGAACTACTGTGCATATCTAGTTAAACAATTCACAAACCATGGACTAAATTCTGAATTGTCCTTGGGCTAAACTCTAATTAGCTTAAATAGCAGTTTTGCCTGAGTTAGGAAAGAGTTTAAAACCAATGAGGATTTGGCCTTATGGAAACAGTCCCAGTATATTTGAATGAACCGGAACCTAAATCTGAATCTTTAAACACTGTAGAACCTTAAGATGTCAGAGGAAAGTTAGCTAGTTTTTCCAGTTGAAGAGGTATGTGGAGATTTAACTTCCAAAAATGCAGGTGAGGAATTATTGCCTTTATTCTATAAATGCTGTCAGGGAAGGGGAGGGTATTTCCAGATTCCTAATAACCAGCTGGAGGAGGTGAGACACCAGTGTGTGATGCTGTAGGTTTTTAACCAACCAGTGATCAGCTGCTAGGAAATACCTAACACAGAGTTGTTTATTGCTAATGTAAGCCTACTTATCAGACTTACAACTTCACTAAAATACAGCTGAAAGTATAAATAGCTTAATTAAATTAAAATAACATAAACCACTAGAATGCAAGCCCTGTCCTAGCATGGGTACATGCTGCAGTGCTTAACTGAATGACATTGGTGGCAGAGGGTACTCCCCTGCTATTAGCACATACTGTTCAGTGCTAGGTTTGGGGACACATGGTTAGCACATTTCAGACACTGCCATCCACAGTATTGACGAGTTAATGTTTAATATACCACATGCTGGGCAAGAACATGAAAAGACTCAATGCTTGTAAAAACTAAACTGGCTCTTTATTAAGACAGCTATTTACAGATATGCTGCAAATGTGTAGTTAGCATTCCAGCCTGTTGGGATCCTACTAAGGACCTCCCCCAGCCTAAGGGGAGAATCCACAACGTCCGGGATCTCAATTAAGTACGGGGGACAACTAAAGATAGAACAGGAACAGGAGTGAGGTCACAGGGTTAAATGAGGGGAACCGGACAGGGACACCAAGCAGAGAACCCCGGACAGCGCCAACTGCTCCTCGAAGGCGTCAAGGAAGCCAGCGGACGCTGACCAGAGGAACTCTGCCCGGATGCGTGAGACCAGGGAGGAGCGGAAATAGCATGAGCATACAGACTAATTTCCTGGTGCCTCCTTAAAACTCTGTCCTCCTGCAACCTGGGTGCCTCCCTCCAAATTCCAGGCAAGTTGGTTCAGTTTGGAAGGTGAAACTGGCTACTTGGGGAGCGCACAGCCAATTCCTTCATGGTCGTCTTCATCATGGCAGTCAGGGATCAGCATGTTTTCCTGACGTGGCTCGAAGAACATCGTCTGAGTTTTGGGTTGTGGTTGTTAGGCAGGTGAGCACATTTGATCACTACAGAATGTACAGTTGTTTTGTAAAACAACTTTATGGCTGGCCTGGTATCCTCATCCCCAGTGTAGCCATTCTTGATGTGATAACTGAGACATGTCAGGGAATTACAAAGATGTGGAATGTTTCAATTCACGTCTATTTATTTATTTACGTGTATTTACTATTTATTTTATTACTATATTTAGATAAAGGTTTATGGTCTGTTTCACAAATGTAAATGTGGTATATTGATTCAGCAGTATAGTGGTTTTGATTAAGAGGGTTCTTGGTGGAAATGTAGAAGGGTGGTATCAGTGTCTGGTCAAAGTCAGGGTTGGTCATGAAACCACAACTGTGAAATTCCTGACTTTCAAATATTTATTAACTTTAACTTTGAACTTCCAGACTTCAAATACTTTGTTTTTTTAAATAACTGCAACATTGTAGTAATGTGGTTTTAATTTAATAGTTATTTACAACTGTAATTGTAAATTAGTTAATTTGGCAATGGGAGAATTTCCTTAGTTTTTTAGAAAGTAGTTTTAAAAGCTATTATTTGTAAATTGAAGCAGTTGGTATATTTTCTTAAGATAGTAGGGATAGTAAGACTGTTTTGCTGTAATCATAGTTGTGACATAAAGATTATACATATTATTCAATTAAACAGAAAACAATACAGTATTTGAATCAAACACTCTACTAATATTTCCACTATACTAGAGCTGTTCAGCTGATGAACCTTATCAACATTACAGGCTGTACTAGAGGATTCTGGGACCCCCTTTCGTTCTAGCTGTTGAGCTGATAGAATTTACAAATTCTGCCAGATATGTCTGTAAACTTCTCTGGCCCCAAGTGATTTCGCTGAAGCAGATTATACAATCTGAAAGCTACGCTAGCAGTGGGTATACTCCAGGAGCGCAGTTGGATCTAGAGAAAGAGCACTCAGACTCCTTGATTCCATGTGGTTCAGATTTGTTTGTGAGCTGTTCCAGATGAGGTTTTACAAAACTGTTTGCATAACCAACTCTGGATGGTAAACCCTGATGAAAGACTTTGCAAGCTTTGCTAGATTTAGTGTGAAGTTTATAAACTGTATTGAGCCCTGACAGAATTTTCAGAAAGTCATGTTTCTGTGGTGAATAAAGCCTAGATTTTGTAGCCAACCTTATTAGAACTAGTCCTCTGCATCCAGGGATCTAGATTATAGAATTTGGAATTTCTGCATTTCTAGACTGAACAGTTTGAGATGATAGGTGGAGGTGGGGAAGTAGGAGGAAGAAAAGGAAATACTAAGCACACCCCTCCACTCCTGCCCTCACTCAAACCCAGGGCAGGGGAGTGAAGATGCAGAATCCCACCCTCTAGACCCTAAATCTTGCCCCTCAACACACTGTCCCCTTCATCGTTTTCTGAGGATGGTAAGCTGACTAACACCCTTATCATTCGTTGTCATGGTGTCAACCATTTGTTGTCACGGTGTCAACAAGAAGGCTCACTGTCATTCTTCCCAATCCTTGGGGACTGTGAGCTGAACATCCCAGCTCTGTCTGCAGAGGGAACATTGGGTGGAGCCATCACAGGGATGTGTGTCAGTGTTTATTATCTTCCCCCTCATCCAGTAGGCAAGGACTTTGTTTCTCTGCTCCCTCGGGTATTGGGAGGTAGGAGGTTACCTTGTCTGTAGTATAGGTACATTTGCTCCCACATTAGGCACTGTCTGTCAGCAACATATGGGAAATGGCAAAATGGGAACCTCAAAATTTTGAGTTCCTTTCCCAGTTTCCAAAGAATATTATTCAAACGGATTAAAAATTGGCCAATATCCAGCAAAGAGAGGACAAAGGTATAAATCACACACACACACAAATTTATTAATCCTGCTTTTGTCCTTTTACATGACTTGAAAGGAAAATATTTCGATTGCTTATAATACTGTAGGTAACTATATGTGTTCACTGAATAGGACTTTCAATGACACAAAGGGTCCTAAGTGTCTAGGTAGTTATTTGCAAAATGGGACTTAGGAAATATTTGAAATTTTTATCCACAGTGATCAAACTAGTGTTTTTATTACATTGCCTTTTCCCTTTAATTTGACTGAATTCCTTTTTCAAGAAACCTTATAAAGGTTGAATTACCTTCTCTCTCTCTCTCTGTGTGTGTGTGTGTCTCTCTCTCTCTCTCTATATATATATATATAAAAACTATGCATTCCTGTGTCACGTAGGTGATTTTTGAAATTTGCACATCCACATGTATGTTCTCTTCACAACTAGTTCAGGAGTGAAAAAAACCAAAACATGATGAAAAGTTAATGCTGCTAGTTGTGATATCTCTATCTTTAGATATAATTATGTCTTTTTTCCTCTTCCTGTTAGTGCTTCGGGCTCCTGGGAACAAATGGTGCTGGGAAAAGCACAACATTTAAGATGCTGACTGGAGACATTACCCCATCTGGGGGGCGTGCTGTTATGAGGACTCCTACAGGGTAAATAGCATAGAGCTCGATCAGAATACTGTTATGATCAAACCTATGAAAGCCTCAGCATGCTTACAACTCTTTGTTGTATTCCAAGGAGTGGTTTGTATTCTTTCACAATTTACCACACGCTACATTATTATTACAAAGGCTATGGTGCAAAAAAAAAAAAAAGGTTTTAAAGCCAGTTGACTGGGTTAAGCAGTTTAACATTATATAATTCTGTCTGGCAATTCAGTTAATTGGGAATGGGTTGGTTCAACAGCAATAGAGTGGGAGGTAGGAAATATCGGCACATATTCTACAGGTACACAAATACACATCCCCATAAATCAATACCAGACCAAAAGATTTTCACTGTTAGGCTCCTAAGCAGTACTCAGGAGGGCTAATTTCTAAATGCTTAGTGGAAACCCCCAGATTAATCAATTAATCAAGTGCAGAGGTGATCAGGAAGAGCAGGATATTACGTAGCAAGGGGACACTGTTCCTGCCCACATAAATTTGTTAATCCTGGGTATACTTATTGCCTTGATTTTGATGTTTTTCATGTGCAATGTTTGTTTGTTTTCTTTACATACATTAAATGTAAAATGTAAAAAAAAAAAAATGCAAACCAAAAATAAATGTTAAAAAATGCAAAAATCCCTATGAGCCAAGTGTGGAAAGACTTTTAGATGGAGAGTGATTGCAAAGATTAGGACACTAGAGAGGAGAATAAGCAATGACATGCCAATGGTTAAATGAAAAAGTCTGAAATCTTGTATGTATAAAATATGTGTTTATATTTCTGTCTTCAAAACTGCAATATTAGAACAGGCTGGTGATAATGAGAAAGCTATAGCCATAAGTCAGAGATTCAGTTATACAGCACTTGTAGGTTGTATTAGGGGAATGAGTGGATATAATACCAGAACAAGTGTTAAGAGGAAATTAATAGTGATTTATGACTGTGTGCCCTTTCACTCTCCCTCGCTGTTTCCTTCATGCTTTAGCACCTACTTCTAAGCCAAGCTGACCTGAATAGTGTTGTCAGTTGAAAAATGTACACTCTCCTCTCTTTGAGTCTGATCCTCATGGCCAGATGCCTGGTGAGAGAGAGAGTGTGTGTGTGCGCACAGTAGCAGCCTACAAAGGTGGCTGGTGCCCTGAGGCACTCATAATTTCCCAAGAAGCCACTAAGAGCAGCTTTGGGAGAATGCTCTGACAGCCAGGGATTGCTGGAGCACAGCAGCAGTCTGGCCACATTCCCTTTTCTCCAGCCGTATTCCCTTCATTGGATGTACACCACTTGGAATTTCCCCAGGCAGCATTCGCTCTAGCTTTCCTGCACTGCTTCTAGTAATTACTGATGCTGGATGTGATGGGATGGAATTGTTGGTGAAATTGAAAGGCCAGTAAGATGGGGGGCCATTGTCTGTGAATGACTTGAGCTAAGATTTAATACAGGAAAGTGAGGAGATGGAAACAGAAATGCCTGTGGTGGGGTATTGCATTAGTTTCACTTGGTTCTTTTCTTGATCTGTCAGTCTTTTTTATGTAATTACCAAATTCACCCAGTTTAAAAAGAACATGAATAGAACTCCCTCCCCAGTCCTAACCACCAAACTAAACAAGAAATAGCACCACAAGGAAATCGGCTATTTTTAATTATTTTGGTAGCTGTTTTCTATCTGGGGAGTGTCATAAACGTTTCCCAGTTCTGGATATTTCTGAACTGCAGCTTCAGCTGATGCTTATTGAAAATGGCTTATTGGTCAGTGGCCAAATCCTGGCTCTTTAGCTACCACATTTATGTGAGTATTTAGAGGCAAAAACAATATTGAAATTTCACCAAGTCATGGAAAGGCTTCTGTTCCTCTAATTTGCTGTGCGCTGAAAAATACTCTCTAAGGACTCTACATGCATGCAGTAGTTTTTGTTACATCAGGAAACTTTCCGAAATCTTGTTTTCCTCGTAAGTTCAAAGGTTTGTTTATAGAGAATAAATGTGCCAGGTATAAAGAAATGGGGGGAAAGTGTCTGCATTTGATTTGTGCATGAACAGTCCCTGGGATGTTATATGGACTATCCCAGTGCATGCAGGAAACCTTCTCTTTTCCCTTTCCTCCCTCCCCCACCATCACCCACAAGGCAGTTCAATGGCTTAAAGACACAATCTTGCCCACAGTGGGGATGGTTGAAATGAACACACATCCTGTATCTCTAAATGTTTTCATCTTTTTCTTAGGAAGATCTACCAAACTCTGTTTCTACACAACCATATAGCTATGGTTTAACTCATGAAGAACAGGTCAAAGTGCTACTTTTAATGGTCAATACCTTTATAGTACACAATTTACAGGATATGTCATGACAAAAGAAGCTGAATCCTTCCTGCACAGTCAGATGTTGCTTATCCCTCTCTGTCCTGGGCAGCTATATACATGTTAAGTTAATAGTATAGATATTTGATAATCTATTTGAAGTCATTGTAACACTGGGATTGAATTTGACCTGCCATCTTTTATACCAAAGGTCCATTGTTTAGGCCGAGAAATTTAAGACAAGATTTTCAAAAGTACCTGGTGATTTGGGGTATCTCTATTATGGAGTAACTGACTTAAGTCACCTTAAAGGGGATTTATTTTCAGAAAGTGCCCCATATACCCACCCACCCTCTGAAAATAAAGCCCCTTTAAGGTGTCTCAAGTTGGGCACCCAAAAACAATAGGCACATTTGGAAATCTTGATCTTAAAATTTGTTGTTTTTTTAAAAGACAAGATTGTATTCGAAAACTTAATGTGAACAGAAGTATTTTTCATGTATTTAAAAAAAAAAAGCATTGAAAATAAATTTTTAAGTGTTGGAAACCCAAAACCAAAAGCACTGTGTAGCACATGAGAGCCAAAGAGAAAATTGACCTCTAGAGTTTCACTATTCAAGTTGGGCAAAATGTCTTAAAAGATGGAAAGTAAATAATATTTTAAAATGTTATTCAGATTTAATAATACAAGGAGTTATTGGTAACACAGAGCAGTCATTTGTTTTTAAGTAAATAGGGCCAAATTAATCCCTCCTGAAATTTCATGGTCTTCAATAGCATCTTCTCAGAGATGTATTTGTCCCATAATTTTTATTACTATACTATTTCTTTAATGCAGCCAAAAGTAAATGTGTATTTCAAGTGGTCCCTGTGCATTTACTGTGATACGTCTTATTGAATTTCCTACTGAAACATATTTATTGTGTCCAAAGCACACAATCAGTCCACGAAATAATTGCATTTTTTGTTTTAGTATTCCTCCTCAGATGTGAAGGCTTTAGGCACATAATAAGGTTTTACTACCATGTTCTAGCTGTAATTAACTACTCTAATAAAAATGCTCCAGAAAGAGAAATAATACAAATTTAGCAGTAATTACAAGCAAACATGACACAGTAATAGCGATGTACTACTTAAAAACAGTTTTACCTTTTCATTTTGTATGCATCTCATTAGCACTGGCATAATTCAGTGACACAGTCATCCAAACTATATAAACGATTATTGAATACAGGTAATGCCTCCCAGTTAGTTATTTGAAACCTAATACTAACCCTAGCCAAGGAACAATATCACAAGCAGTCACTCTGGAAGGTGTGGAAATGAAACACCAGTACAATGGAATACTATAATATTTCTGACCTCTGTCAATGGGAGTTAAATGGGCAGTAAAGGACACAATCAGAATAAATATCATATTAAAAAAAACCCTAATGTCCTTACCTATATTATAAATAATGACACTATAAAATGTTAGGAAAATCTGGCCACATACCCCATTTTTGAATGATATCTGTATGTCATAGCCATCAGTTTTCAACAATATGGTACTGGACTCCCATGTGGTAAGGAATAAGATTGTGTATAATGTACTCTTAAAAGCACACACTTATCTAGAATGTTTAAATAGAAAAAGAAAGGAGGCCATAGTGCTCACATTTAGATGTCACCGTTAGAAACTAAATATCACTACCATGCCACACAAATAGGCATTATACATCTGTACCATTTTCTTAGTTATGTTGCGTAGCTGCCTTCTTCCCCCCACCTTCTTTACTTTGCCCCAACAGCCTTCAGGGGTTCTGTATGACATGCAGCCCCTGCCGCTGAAGAGGGCTAGACACAGATCCCTCAGGAGGATGTCAAACCACTTTCAAGTATTAGCCAGAGACCAGCATGAGAGAACTTGACAGTTTCTTTGGCTCTCACTTCACTGCTACTTAAGCTTAATTCTCAGCACATATTTGTGTTTGAGTGCTTTGCTGAATAGTCATGAACTTAAGCCTGTGCTTAAGGCAAAGACTGGGTTTAAGTGGTTTGCTGAATTGGGGTCCTATTGATAAGGATTAGATAGGATGGGCACAAGTTGTCCCATTGAAACCAGTGGATAAAGTAATTAACATTTGACACTCCTAATATGACTGATTTAATTTCTCTCCCATGCATTCCAGCGTATAGAGAGATTTTCTATTACAGCAACTCCCAGTGTGTAGAGAGATTTTCTATTACAGCAACACCCATTCATATTTGAACTAGAAGTCATTTTTTATCTAAAATCTTGGATTAGAAGTTCATAAGGCCAGAGGGTACCTCTCCAAAGAGGGGAAACAACAGTACTTCTTTTCAACCAGAACTGGGCCTGTTTTCATGGTTATGATATTCAGCTTGATAAATAATTAAAAATGTAATTCAAATAGCTTTACTTCAAAAGCAGAATAAATTTGCATCAATATAATAGCTGAGATGGCTGTTGTAACACTGTATATCAGTATAATTACTTTAATTATAACTAAGCTATAGTTATATTAATTATATTTTAACCTTGTTTTTTTATAATGTTAATTGAGTATTAGTATGCACTGAATCAAATGTGCAGTTATAAGCACAATGGAGCTCCGAACTACTTTTGTGATTTGTAAATTTGTATGTCATTTTGACTAATTAATGGAATTTATCTCTCTGTTGAAGCCAATGCAAGTACTGGATTATATCACTGCCTTTACTTTATGCTTGTACTGCCTGAAAGAAGTTGCAAAAATCAAACTGAATATAAATTGGTGTCAACAATAAAACAAATCTTCAAGCGGGAGATTTTCAGGGGAGCTGAGCTTTTAGGCCAATGGGAGCTATGGGTACTAAACACCTCTAGAAATGAGCCGTTAAATGTCCACATTCTATTTTTGTTAACATCACAACATATAAAGGGCCAAATCCTGGTGCCTCGCTCACCACTAGTCTCCCTGAAGTCAGTTGGTCGATTTGTGTAAGATGAGCACGTTTTCACCCTATGGTGTTTTTCTGCCATTCTCCTATGGTCTTTTTTTGATTCAGTGCCCCAGAGTGTCCCCTCACTTGTTTCTGGGCAGGCGGGAGTATGAAGGTTTTCTGGCCCACACTAGGGACGCTGAGTTAAAAGACCATAGGGAGACTGGTGAAAAAATAACTGTGGGCCAAAACTTTATCCCCACTGACTTTAGTGAGGCTGCCCTTTCTGTCATAGAAACCACAACACTTTGCAAAACCAAGAACAACACTGCATTTATATAAAGCCTTTCTCCCCACTCCCTGAACTTTCTGAAAGCACTTTACAATGCCGAAGTAGTAGTAGTATCCTCAGTTTACAGGTGAGGTGACCAAGACACCGAGACTTTATAAAAAAAAAATAGATCAAGTGGCTGGAATAGGACCCAGGGCTCCCATTTCCCTGCTCTAGCTGCTAGACTGCACTGCCTCTGATGTGGGAGCTAGGTAGTTCTTTACCTTTTGAAAAAGGGCAATAATAATATGTAAGTTTGTAGCTATATTGTCTCCTAATAATGCATACATATCTAGGTTACACTTTACACAGTCTTAACTACTCAATAGAGCTGGTCGGCAATTTTTTGACTAAAAAATTTCCGTCAAAAATACCAATTAATTGAAGCTGAATTTTTTTGTGGGAAAGGGTCAGTTTCAACAAATTTCCCTTTTAGAAACAGTTTTTTTGGGGGGAAAAAAGTTTCAAAATTGTCCAAATCTTTCATTTTGACACTTTATGAAACCAAAAATTCTGTTTTAAGCTATTTCTTTTAGAAACTTAATTTCTAGTTTAAAAGAATTAAATCATTAAAAGCTCAACATTGAGACAATTAGAAATTATTTAAATGAAACACTTCAATTGACCTGAACCAAGAAAATAAGAATTCATTTGTCTGAATATACTTAGTAACAGAGCTGTGTTGGGAATCGATTTCCCATCCTGGGAAATTTTTGAGATTTTGACTTTTCACCCCAATGTGGTATGAGGAAAAACTGTAGAAATCTCAATTTTTTTCCCAGAATGGGAAAACCATTCCCTACACGGCTCTGTTACTAACTATATTCAGAGAAATGAATTCTTATTTTCTTTGGTTATTTAGGGCTAGATTGCGCTTTGCTCAATTCCCTGTTGCTGCATTTGGAGCCTTGGGAGGGAAACGTGGCTTTGAGTCCAGCCTCGCTCTGTCTATAGCAATTGGATACATCAATAGGCACAGTGTTTCTCAGCATAATACCAAAACAATAAAGGCAGTAATACAGCAGCCTACACTTACATAGCAACTTCCATCTAAATTACTTTAAAAACATCAATGAGCTATAGTGGTTACCTTTCAAACTTGTCAATAGCTTTAGGCAGGGAGCTCAAATGTGGTTGAAGGCATCCGTGTGGCCACACTAGATGGGCCACAATAGGGCCTTTATCTAGCAGACCCAAAGATCCTGCCATCTACATACGCAATATGCAAATGGAGTATGGGAGGGATGGGATATTATGCAAAATAGTGCAAATGAGCTGTGCAGTTCAGCATGTTAGGTCTATGATTTTTTGGGTTAGTCACTAAAATATATATTGTATTTATTTTTTTCTGCAACATCTAGAGGAAGCGTTTTTAGGGAGGGAGTTGAGAAATAAAAGGTTAAGGGATGGTAGACCACATCAAAGGGGGCATTCCAGGCATGAGGAAGAAGGCATATAAACTTAGGATCATGAAAAGAGATAAGTGAAGCACTCTTCTGGCTATCCATGGGGAAAGAGTCTGGGCCAGGTCTTCAGCTGGTGCAAAATGCCCTGCTCTATTGAATCCAGTAGAATGACACTAACTTACATCAACTGAGAATCTGGCCTTCTGTAGTTAGAAGTTAATTTCATTTACAGATATTTCTTACCAGGCTCTGAAGTCTCTAATATCCTTTGTCTATCTCAGACAGCATGTACCCTGAGCTGCCCCTTTGAACCACAACCCTTTTAGTGGCTGAACTGCTGGCATTTGCTTTCTGATTCTTAACCCTTTTGTCTTTCCTTTGAAGTCTGAGGAACAATTGCAATATGTTCTCTCTCTTTCCTTGGTGTAATCATTCAATGCTTGCACATCAAACAGGACTTTGAGGATCTTCCCAGAAAACTGCTTCATATTGGCTAACCATTGTACCAGTGCAAATCTCTCTTTGTGTAAGCTAGTTTTTACAACCATAAAAGGTTTTTTCTCTGTCTCTTCTGATCAGTTCATTTAATTGTTTCCCACCTATATGTCTTTTCTTAGCTCTGGTCTACACCGGCGGGGTGGGGTGGGGTGGGGGGGGAATCGATCTAAGTTACACAACTTCAGCTACGTGAATAACATAGCTGAAGTCGACGTACTTAGATCAATTTACCATGGTGTCTTCACCGTGGTGAGTCGACTGCTGCCGCTCCCCTGTCGTCTCTACCTGCGCCTCTTGTGGTGCTGGAGTACAGGAGCCCATGGGAGAGCACTTGGGGGTCAATTTATCGCGTGAAGACTAGATGTGATAAATCGATCCCCGCTGGATCGATTGCTGCCTGCCGATCCGGAAGGTAGTGAAGACATGCCCTTAAACTTTGCCCAATGTTCCTAGTTTGGCAGCTCAGAGAATGGTATAATTCCCTCCTGCCTGCAGATGAAAATGGGAAAAGACCACTGTTCCTGTGTTATATGTGATGTTTTAGGGAGTTTCCCCCACGACTTTTTCAATCATGATTAGTATAGTGTAACAGTTCTTCACAGAGAAGAGTTCTTAGTTTTCCTATAACTTGCCAGAGCAGGCAGTTGTTCTGTTGCAATAAAGATTACATCTTCTAGATGGCAGTGAAGAAGAAACCACCAGCCTTTGTCAATGGTATCTCCTGCTTTGGCTAAAATGCCAAGGAAACTGGACTTTTTGCTTGCATTGAATATTGGATGCTCAGATTCCACAGAAACCAATGGTTTCCTCAGTGTTCTCTCCAATTCCTGCTAGCCAAAGAAATTTTGAGCCCCGCAGCCAATCAATTCATAAATTCTTCTTTAGGTGTAGCAAGTACTGCAGGGCTTTGTTTAGCAGAGTTTCTGAATCTCTCTGTAGAATACCCTTATTGTCTTTCCCTTTGGGATGGAGGCCCTTCTAATCCAAGGTTCAGTATACCGTGAGCACCCAGGCCACCTGGGTGTGGCAGCCTGGCTCCTGAATGAACATGTATGAAAGAGGAAGAGGTTTCTGAGAGTGGGTGACTTCTGTGCAGCTGCTTCTTTTCCATATCAAAGTCCAGACATCTTCACAGTTTGGTTAAAGGATAGAAAACTAAGTCCATTTAGATATGACATCATGTTGCTAAACAAAATGGAGAAAACAGTAGAGTGCCACCAGCATAAAGCTAGAGTCAGACAATGGGGCATTAGACCCCTTTGTCAATAAACTTCTTTTACATCTGTTCTGTATTCTCTGTTAAGTCACTGAATCAATGTGTGACCTTGTTGTTTTTCGTGCCTCAGTTTCCCTATCTGTAGAATGAGGATAAAAATGCCTTTTTTGTAAAGCACTTCGCAATCTGCGAATGAAAAGGCTATACAAGAGCTAAGTCTTATTCTATTATTATTACAACATTCAACCTTAAGTCTTACTAGTTCTGCCTTAGATAAGGTTACCTCAATGTTTGGAGCATTACCTAAATTTTCCTTATACTTATTATAGAGAGTGCCTAGATAATTTACTTTACTTCAGTATATGCAGTATTCTAAGGTACTGTATTACCTAAAGCTATTGACAAGTTTGAAAGGTAACTACTAAAACTCACTGATATTTTTAAAGCAATTAAGATGCAAGTTGCTATGTAAGCGTAGGCTGCTGTATTACTGCCTTTATTGTTTTGGTATTATGCTGAGAAACACTGTGTCTATTGATGTACCCAATTGCTATAGACAGAGTGAGGCTGGACTCGGTCATCATAAAATCTTGCTTCATATATAAAATCAACTGCATTTTCTCTTCCTGCTCTTTTTCTCATTAACATGGATGGCTTAATAACATCATGCATATTATATGTGTATGTGCTGAGGGAGGAGGAGAATATAATTAATACAACTAATAGCTTTAAAGTATAAATTAAGGATAATTATGGTTTGAATGCAAAACCCTATACAGTACATTATATAATGAGGAGGATTTTTTTTTAACAGGTGGAATGCGAATTTCTCCTGTACACATGAAAGTAAAATGGAAAGATGAGATTTCCTTGGAGGTCAATTTATTTTAAAGAGGTGGGAAGTGGGGGTTTCCTTCCTCGGGTCAGCAGAACATTTGAAAACTAATCTGTCTTTTTGATTAACCTTTTTTTTTTTCAGAATGCAACAAAAGCATAGGGCAAAGCTAAAAAGTACTCATCCCGTAGTCATTTTGATTTGGAGATCCCAGTCAGTGAGATTGCTTATACTGCACTGGGGGAAGAACAAGCATCACACTATACACAACATAAAGTCTCAAACACCCACCACCTCAAATGGCTTTTTGTCCTCTGTAAACCATATATGACATTTTTCTATCTTGTAAAGAGCTAAAGGCCTCTAAAAGTAGAAACAAACAAAGGCCCTGATCTTGCTATTGGATCTGCTAGCAAGGACCTTTGTACCTGTGACGGATTGGATCACAGAAACCCCCTTGGGGCTGCCAACTGATGTCCCAAGGCTGCTTCTGCCCCTGCTTTCCCTGCCAGCTTGGGACTCCAGAACCCTGCCTGGTTGTACCAGACATGCTTGCCAGCTACAAACACAGACCCAGGTCTGAACTATGTCCCACAAACTGCAGGCTAAACTGAAAACAGCTTAAGAAGTGTTCCTGTCTCGAACACTCAGATGCCGAGCTCCCATGGGGGTCCAAACGCCAAATAAATCTGTTATACCCTGTATAAAGCTTATAAAGGATAAACTCATAAATTGTTCTCCCTCTACAACAATGATAGAAAGATATGCATGGCTGTTTGCCCCCGCCCCCTGGTATTAATACACACTCTGGGTTAATTAATAAGTAAAAAGTGATTTTATTAAATACAGAAACTAGGATTTAAGTGGTTCCAAGTAATAACAGACAGAACAAAACAAATTACCAAACAAAATAAAATAAAACACACAAGTCTATGTCTAATACAGTAAGAAAACTGAATACAGATAAAATCTCACCCCCATGATTATTGTCCCTTGTTCCTGTTTCTTTCGGGTATCCTTTGACAGTGGAGAGGCTATCTCTTGAGCCAGCTGAAAGCAAAATAGAGAGGTCTCCCAGGGGTTTAAATAGACTTTCTCTTGTGGTTGGACACCCCTCCCTCCCCCTGTGTAGAATCCCAGCTCCAAGATGGAGTTTTGAAGTCACATGGGCAAGTCACATGTCTGTGCATGACTCAGAACTTACAGGTAGCAGCCATTGTTTGCATGCTATCTTGAACGTTCTCAGGTAGACTTCTTATGTGGATTGGAGCCTTCCAAGATCCATTGTCCATTAAGTGTTTCTTGATTGGGCATTTAACTTGCAAATTCCTTTCTAAAGAAGTTGCCCAAATGCCTTACTAAGGCTACTTAAAATCAAACAAGTACACTGACAATATTCATAACTTCAAATACAAAAATGATACATGCATACAAATAGGATGAATATATTCAGTAGTTCATAACCTTTTCAGAGATATGTTACATGGCATATGTAGCCTAAAACATATTCCAGTTATGTCATATTTACTTTCATAAGCATATTTCCATAAAACATTATGGGGGGGGGGTAACGTCACAGTACCCATTAGAACTCCACATGAGTACAGGGTCTGCACTAGTTGATCTAATTGCAGGATCAGGGCAAAAGTGTGCAAGGCTACATGGCAAAATGTTTCAAACTCCTTTGCAATGTGTTCCTCCTTTATGGAAGTTATACTTCACCATCGGGACCCCCTGTATTTCTAGGTCTTTATGTTGAACTGGAAATAAGACACTAATATTGTCTTGGATTATCGGTGAAGCCAGGGACTCTAAATGGGTTCTATTGCCCTAAGGAAAATAGAAAACTAGCTAAAGTGTATCCCTACTGAGGCACAGTCACACAAACTGAGACTTAATGAATGTTTCGGCTGTTTGTTATTTTGCTTCCATAGGTGATCTTTTCCACCCAGATGGTAGAACCATTCTGGACGGGAATTGCCCATTCAGTTACTAGACTCACTAAACTAAATTCCCCCCTAATGAAAGTTTCCAGAAGTTAGCAAAATTACCCCAGCCTTTAATTTGGTCTCCTATGTGTGTGCCTTGCATATTGCCTCAAGTCAAGACTTCAGTGCTCCACAAGGAAGGTTTGTATCGCACTGCTCTGTTTGCCTTAATTTGAGGTTGCTCTCTGTATCTCTTACAATGTCTTTGGTGCCCAGGAAGGAATTGACTATAAATAGAATTTCTGCATGTCAGAGTTCATTATGGAAGGAATTCACTGCCTCTGCCAATTTATGCTAATATAGTCCACATTAGTAAATCCATGCCCTAAGATGCAGATGGCTTTAAAAAACCATTTAATTTGATTTAGATATGCTTGAAATAGTGTTGGGAGAAATTCTGTAATGTTTGTATTTATTTTTAAAGAGCAACCCTTGAACTGACCATGGGCAAATGGTGGAGTTTAATCCTGACTTTCATTTTATGTCATGTAACATTTTAGAGTTTACCAGAGCTCCTGACATGCACTTTTTGGTTCCATGCACACTTACATAGGTATTAAAATTTCATATATTTTATTTTTATTAAGAGCAAGAAGTCCATTCCAATGAGTCCCCAGCAAGGTGCATCATATGATGATAAATTAACTTTTGAGAGCATTTAAAATACTTTGATACTATGGTTCAGAATGTAAAATACACAGTTTGTACTACTTTCTCCCCAGACAAGAGAGCCTTGTAAAGGATTAACAGATACATATTTATGCTTTCTCCAATTTTGGCGTTTGTAGTCCATCTACATAGAACATTTGCTTTTCCATTTCTAAATGATTAGCTCTGTATTCAACCTTATTAATCAGATTCAGAGCAACACATAAGCACTATAGCAAAATAAAAATAATATCATATTGTAATTCAAAGCCTTTTTTTATTATTACCTTTTTTCCCCCAGAGCTCATCAGACTTTACAAAAAAGCATCTTGATTTTTGACAGGTCTATAGTTGCGCTGTTTGTCTGAATCATTTTCTGTAAATTTAAATCAGCACCACCAAATGTTGGATTAGGTATTGGAATAAATAAGGGTACATTTAGCATCATTATGGGTAATGAGACACCGTTGCAATCAAGCCTGCTTCTTAGCAATGAATGCAGTTTCTAGTAATGTTGTACAGCTACAAAACTGAGGCCAAAGACTCTGAGATGCAGGTGATAATTTATAAGTGACAAGTGTGTTTTTTATCTGGATATCATCATTTAAACTATTAGGCATTTAATATTTCTGTTTTGTTTTTTGCGTTTGCTGAAGAGTTTTTGAATATGTGGAATTACACACACACACACACCTCTCTCTCTCTGTAAATTACTGGGGATCTGCTTATCAGTCAGTATAGGCACGCTCTACAGTGCTTGAGAGAAGGCCCATAACTAACCTTACCCCTGATGAAACTGGCTGTTCTTGAAGTGTTCTACATCTTCAGGTCTGGTCATTCTTCTGTATTAAAGAAGAGTGTCATGAGGATGCTTTAGTAAGGTGGAGGGGGAAGGTACACCTGTGAAGTCAATTACTACATACCACATCTCCCCCCTGCTTTTCCCAAGGCCTGCACAGGAGGCTTGCTTCCTACCTCCTGTGGAGAAGCAGCAGAGCATGGGTGTCTCCAAGTGACAGTGCTAGGCTAGGTGAATACTTTATAGCATGGAGCCCAGAAGTAGCTCTGTCTCCAATTAGAGCTGCTGGCTGGGGAGCTAAAGCAGCTGCAGAATGGGGAAGCTCACTGGAACCAGAGGACCCTCTTCTGGCAGGACTGTGGGATTAGAGAGGGGAAAGAAATGGAAGGGGAAAGAGCACAGAGAGCTGCTGGGCTTATCTCAGGGAAAGTAATGAGAAGAGAGAGATGGGAGCTGAACCTATTCTACTCCCATCCCTCTTCTTCGAATTCTAAGGTGAATATACTTATTCTTGAGGACTGTTTGGATTAAGGCTGTAAAACAGTAACACCAGTACTAAGTATACTGTACTAAGGAAAATCACGCTCAAGTATTTAAATCTTTTGCTTTCCTTTTAAATAGGTCTGAAATGGATATATTGTCTGCTAGCTCTGAAGGGATTTTGATTGGCTACTGCCCACAGCAAGATGCCCTGGATGAACTTCTAACTGGTTGGGAGCATCTTTATTATTACTGCAGCCTGCGTGGGGTTCCAAAACAATGTATCCATAAGGTAATTATCCATGAGTAGCTTTGCAAGGAATAGATGGAGCAAGGTTGGGCTGTAGAGTTCACATGAGTTTCATTTTCTTGCACTAGAAAATGCACCTTTTAAGTCCGACATTTGTCTTTAACAGTTTTGGTCATTAGGAATCTTCTCTGCCCACCCCAAAATGTATTGATTACTTTGAAGTTTTAAATGTAGCATGATTTTCCTCTCATCCCAGTGTACATCAAGAGTAACTTCCCTGAAGTTATTGGAATTACACCAGTTTGAAAGCAATGCCTGGCCCACAAACCATAAAAGAATTAAAATTAAAAGTCTGCGTATGTAGCATCTTCACTTTTCACTTCACCATTCTGGCTTCTTAGCAAAATAACTTCAAAACTAGCTCTTCACCACTAATTTGCAGGCCCCGCCCAGCATAGGAGGCCTGTTGGGGGAATGGAGTGTGGTCAGAGTACGGCTGCACTGCTTATGGTTATGCTCAAATAAATTTGTTAGTTCTAAGGTGCCACAAGTACTCCTTTTCTTCTTTCAACTCCAAGGAAGGCCTTTGGGGAGACATTGCAGCTGCGCACAAGATAGAGCAGCTCTGGAGCTAGTCTAACCTGACCCAAGGACACAGCAAACCCCTGATGTAGCTCCAGGATTGAAGTTGGGCAGTAAAGTTAGCAACAGCCACATTTTCCCCTTCACTTGGGCCCTGTGTGTAGCAGAGCTTGGCTGGACCTGAGAACGCAGCTTGCTGTCTTAACAAGGCCCCCCCCCCTTGTAAACAGTGCCAAGCACCATTTACGATAGCTACTTAGAATTCAGCATCCAATCTTTTCCTTAGCTGTTCAGTGTTGTCAACCCACCTCATTAGTTTTGGATTAAAGACGGCCAGAGTACTGCAAACATGAAGATTTGTTCCCCTTGGTCTAAGGGAAATATATTAAGAGATAATTATTATTGCATTAAGCCTCTTGGTGAAAATTACCTGTCATCTCTATCCAGTGACAATTCCCTCTTATGATCAGCTTTTAGCACAACTGTACTAACCATCTATTGTCGTGGAATTTAATAGAGACACGGATGAGAACAGTTTCTGGCATGTCTCTTAGAGCTGTACATTCATTTAAGAGAATGCTGTTTAAATATTCATAAGTCTCACATAAGTCATCAACTATGTTTTGGTCATAAATGTAACTTAAAGCAGAAATCAAAGCTTGATTATTTAATTAGGCAGCAAAGTCTTAAAATGCTGTGAAACATGGTTCTTAACCTTCTCTGTTCTGTCCAACAGAACA
This sequence comes from Natator depressus, assembly GCF_965152275.1. Lineage (NCBI taxonomy): Eukaryota > Metazoa > Chordata > Testudines > Cheloniidae > Natator > Natator depressus. The sequence goes on along the minus strand of NC_134235.1, from coordinate 163,637,586 downwards.
GACGACAATACATCCTTGCAATGTACTTGTCCACATGGTAGAACGTATATAATAAACTGAGGCACTAATGTTGACAACAGTAGATATGGCGTGGAATTTTCAAAAGTACCTAAGTGACTGAAGAGCACAAGTCCCCTTGAAAGTCAGTAGAAATTGTCCTAATTCACTTATATACCTTTTAAAATCATACCTGTAAGCTCCCCAGTATTACAGCCAGGGTGTTTTAAGCAGAAGTGCCCCGATGTGGAATATGTACACAATATGCCCACAACATTGCTCTAAGGAAGCTGACTGACTATATCAGGTGCAATGTGTGCAGAATGAACATTTTCCATCCCAGTGCTGGAATTAGTCCAGTGCAAAACAGGGCAGATGGGGAAATTAGAGATAGCTGGAGCATGAATGAGCTAATGAAGGAGGATAGCTGCCTCGGCATTGTTGGGCATGTGGCAACTGCGTTAGATGACCCCTTGTAATAAATTCACCATGCGGGGCATCTTTGGTTCAGGGCCAGTTCAAAGCATAGGCACTATAAACCTGTGCCTAGGGTCATGGCTCCTAAAGTCACATGGTGATTTAAAAAAAACACAACTTTTTTTTTATTCCGGCAAAATTACAATAAAACACTGACATACTACATTGTCCATTACTTGTTACTTATTCAGGATCAGCTTTATATTCAAAGACCTAAAGAGTCTGGCTTATTGGCTGAGGAGCCCTCCTCCTTATCTTAGTATACAAAAAAGTGACCAAATTTCTATGTACTGATCCTCTTTTTGGCACTTCTCCTGTGTATGTACTTGGTGTGAAAGCTTTTCCATTACAAGGAAAGTCCATATTTCACTATACCACAATTCCGTAGGAGGGGAGTCATTTTTCTAATACCGTGCAATCCAAAGTCTAGTTAACAATAAAAAAGAAATGACTTTGTTGTGTTTAAAAGTAGATTCTTGACTGGAGCATTAAGTAAGCAGGTCAGGGGATCTCTAGGAAGGAGCATTTTGTCATAAGGTATCTTTAATCCTTTCCTCCCAAAATTTTCTAATTCCTGGACACATCTGCCACATATGTGAGTGTGTTCACTTTTTCTTGTAACCCTTCCAGTAGAGCGCCTCCCTAGCAGCAAAAATATAACGGATCTTAACTGGAGTCAAATGCCCCTATTGAGTTATTTATATTTTTTTAAAAAAAAAGAGCTGCACATTTTCATAAGTTCCTAAGTCCCATTTTCAAAAAGGTCTTAAATACCTTTGCAAATCTGGTCCTAGTTTCCTTAAAATAGACATGTCCAGTTTTGTCTGGGTATCAGATGGGGGACAAACTTTAGAAAAGCAAGACAGTCCAGTTTCATACCGGATGTGTGGCCTGCCTAGGTGCTATTGTAAATAATATACAATAACTGACCTTCAACCTTCCCCCAAAAGTCAAACTAAAGCTAAACCTTGTTAGGAAAAAAACAAACAAAACTTTTGTGTGAATCTGACCTAGGTATGCTATGCCCGTGTTCACTTCCTGTCCTAGACTCTTGTGTAGCATTGCAGTACAGTGTGAAGCAGCTGCTGTGCTGCACCTCAGAAATGGCTAAATTTCAGTGGTGAATGAAATGATCCCTGTGTAAAGTTGTATTTGAGCTTAAATTTGTAAACCGGAATGCTTGTGAATCCTTGAGGATAGCAGTTCCTATGGAAATGTAAATTGTTGTTTTGTTGTCTCACTCCCACACATTATGCTGTGCTTCAGGCCAAGCTCTCTGAGTGCTTACTGTTAAAGTGTTTGTGTTAACAAAAGAAGGAAAGAGCAGGCACTAGGGAACACAGTTGTTTGATTCGAAGGTGGAAAGCAATCTGAGTTCATTTTGTTTTACAGTGAGTTGGCAAGCGAGCAGGTGACTTACGGTATGCACTGCCCCATAAGTAAATATAATCTATTAAAGCAATAACTTCAAGGATCCGATCCTTCACTAGACAGATTTGTCAGCAGCAGGAATTAAATGCCTGACATGAAGTTGAGTGCACTTAATGTTCCAAAACAGTAATTAACTGAATGGGAAAGGATGAGAAAATGGGTCATTTGTTATCAAAGTGAAACTGTATATTATATGAAGTTTTAATCTGCTTTTTAAAGCAGCCCTAGAAGTTTCTTTTAAGTCATGATGTTGTAAAGCCTTGGGTGGAGTTTGAAGTGTATGCAGGGGGGCATTGCTTCCCCCCTTCCTCCAAGGTAGGGTTACCATACGTTCAGGTTTTCCTGGACATTGCCTCTTTTTTGATAGTCCATTCTCCATCCAGGCGAACTTTTCAAATAAGAGGCAATGCCTGGGATTTTTCCTTTGGGGGGCAGACATTACAGCTCAGAAAGAGCCATCTCTGTGCCCCGATTTGGCCCTCCATAGCTGCTGAATCCTGCCCATCCTGGCCCAACCTAGCCCACTGGGTAAGCGGAGTGGTAAGTGCCTCTTGGCTCGGCTGCCTGCGCCACTGTGGGGCCTCAGAACCCAGCCAGGAGGGGTGACAAGCCCAGACCCCCCACGCTGGAGAGAGGGAGAGGCCTGCAGGGAGGCCTGACGGGGCTGGCACTGCATCCCGGGCCTGCACCAGCCACTCTACCATCATGACAGGGAGTGCAACACTGCCCCCCACCTTGAATGTGAGGCTGCAGGTCCTCCAGCCCCCCCCCATACCACCTCCCAGTATACACACACACCCCTCTAGCACCCCCTCCCTAGGTGCAGGGTTCCTGAACATTAGCCACTCTGTGCTCCTGGTTAAATTCCCTCTGGATACCTGTGCGAGACCATAACAAAGATGGGGCAGGTGCCCGGTGACCCCACAGCAGGCTCAGCCCTGTAAGCCTTGGGCAGGCATGGCATTTGCTCCCCACGCATAGTCCCATTGGCCTGGCTAGAGCTGTCCCCCAAATATAGAAGTCAAACTATACCTATGTGTAAAACTAAATAGAATTTCAGTTGAGCTTAAATAATACACAGCTCTTGGGATGTTCAACCGGTTATCACACTGGATTGGCATATTTGTTTTTAAAAATATTTATTTTTATTACATTTGTCTCAGTGGAAATGGTTAGGGCTATATTCTGCTGTCAGTTACACCAGTACAAATCCAATGAAATCACCATAGTAGATGAGAGTAGAATTTGGAACACATTTATTCAAAGAATACAAGTATCTGTCCCACCTACCAACCTAATTAAAATCATAACAACTGCAATGTTTCAAGGCTTGGCCTATCAATATTAAAATTACTATTTCTGGTTGGAGATTCTTCAAACCAACCTTCTCTGATTTTTATCAGAGCTTCAAAAGCTAACAGATAGCCTGAAGGAGCATGGGCAGGGTTCGTCCTTCAATAAGTCCCCAGGTGGATTTTTGCTCCCTCGTGGAGCTCCATTGACTTGAACTCTATGAAGGCTGTGTGCTATTCTGCCCTCTGATACTTTGGTGACTTAACCAGAATCTGAGCAGAATTTAGTCCTACAGTCAACTGAGCTTTGCAAGTTTGCTTGTGTGCAGCTCTTTTCAGGATCACAGCTGAAAGTGCAATAAACTCCTATAACTTCAGCTAATAATATGAGTTTTCCTAAAATTGCTAAATTTACTCTGAAGAGTAATACATAATTTTTGTGCACAATTTGTAGAAAATTGGGCAAAATGTTTTTTTAATTATAGGGTATTAAAATGCATTCTAAGTTTGAAATGTTCAGTAAGTCTGTAATTATTCACACGAGTATCACCAGTTTATAAGGATGCAGTCCAACTCTTATGAAATTCAAAGGGAGTCTTTCTATAGACTTCAGTGAAAGTTGGATCTGGCTCTGTGTGTGTGTATGTGTGTGTTAACTATAAGGATGATGAGTTGTGCATTGTATTAATCAGTCCTATTCAGAAGTGACTGATCCAAAATTAACAAATTATGATATTTTTCGAAGTTAGTAGGATGGATAAATATCCAATACTAAAAATTCCCTAGTTTGGAGGTAAATCTGAAGAAAGTACCAGGAGAGTCTCAGTACCTCTTCCTATATATAATTTACCTGAGTGCTGTTACTGACTTTGGAAAAGTCTCTGGTTTAATAATTGGAATCAATTATACATGTTATTTTTTGCAGTGCAATCAGTATGCCTGGTGCTTTATTGATAGATACAAATGTGGTCCCTACCTTAATCTCCAATCTTACACAAATTTACAGAGATGCTTAACTTCACACCCTTGACTAGTCCCACTGGTTTCAGTGGGATTATTTGTGTGTAATGTTAAGTGTATGGGCAGGAATTCACAGCATCTAGGCCTTAGATTTTATAAATCAGCGGGAGTTGGATTGGACTCTAATTTAGGAAGAGGAGAGCTCTTTACTTGAGTTAGAATTATCAAGGTAACACATTCTGAAGTTTTCTTAAGGAACATTGGAGACTAGTGATACGGCTGTCTATGGATGTGAAGAGTTGTTTTAGTTTCCTGGTTCTGGGGGAGAGGGAAAGAGTTGAGAGAGCTTGAAGTGTGCATTGAGGAGGTGCTCAGGTGAGAAACACCAACTATGTGGTTTGGATGAAGTTACAATGTATATATTAGTGTACAAATCTCTCATATAGCCCTTATTTCAGTCTGAGTCACCTATATCCTGCACAAACTGAGGAGTCACATCACTTTCAAGCATGGAAAATTATTTATATCTGAAATAAAGACTCATGAAACTGAGGACAGAGAGGAAGGAATCCCACAGCATTTTCAGTTTTCTGCATGAATAGTGTGTGTGTGTCACTTTAAGTCTTTGTCACACATCATGTCACACATTTGAGTTTCGTCAAGATGAGGGTATTTTCATGTATACTTTATGGTGTGGCACCATCCAAACAACAGTACACCATTAGGAATGCAGCTAAATGAAGTTATAATGGAGAAGTATTGGCTACTTTACAATATATCTAACTTAGATGTAATTTAGATGGCATCTTCATTACTATTTAGATTATATTAATGGGTTTGGGACTATTACTGCAAATTTAGTCTCTCTATATAGATATGTTAATGAAAAAGAGATGATGGGAGGAGGCATCTGCTGAAGAGCATAGTCGAATAAAATGTATGATGTTATATTTGATGAGCTAAATTCTACTGTGCTGCTTTAGTGGATAAGGTTTGAGGGAGATACCAGGACATAGGGAGCCTCTTTCTGAGAGCACCCAGCAAAGCAGACTCTCTTCGTAGCGCTCAAGACCACACTAGGAGTGAGAGAGTTTTATAACCCTTCTGCCTACCCACCATTGTGAATCAGTCCCCACAGCTGCACTGTTACATTTCTATTGTACAGATAATATATTAGACCTTCAGCCAGCTTGTGTATATGCTGTAATCATCTGCAAAAGCTAGCTGGGTAGCTTTATGCATTCAAAGGAACAGCAAAATGAGTACCAGGAAATGGCCCTTTACTTAGAAGCCAGCAAAATTTCTGTAGCACAAGAATAAGTGGCCTGAATCAATGGTTATAACCTATCTAGAAAGGATCAAGTGGGCAAAAAGGGAGAGGGAGTGGTACTCTATGTCAAAAATTGCCGTACTTCTATATTTGGCACTAGTCTGACTGTTGCTGCAATACTGTATCAAGTTTTGTTATCCACAGTTCAAGAAGGATGTTGATAAATTGCAGAGGGTTAAGAGAAGAGCCACGAGAATGATTAAAGGATTAGAAAAATGCCATATAGTGATAGACACAAGGAACTCAATCTATTTAGCTGAACAAAGAGAAGTTAAGGGGGTCACTTGATTACAGTGTAAGTACCTACACGGGGAACAAATATTTAAAAATGGACTCTTCAGTCAAAGGTATAACATAGTCCCATAGCTGAAAGGTGAAGCTAGACCAATTCAGGCTAGAAATAAGACATAATGTTTTAGCAGTGAGAGGAATTAATCACATTAGAACAATTTACCAAGGGTCATGGTGGATTCTCCATCACTGACCATTTTTAAATTAAGACTGGATGTTTTTCTAAAAGATCTGCTCTAGGAATTATTTGGGGGAAGTTTTATGGCCTGTGTTCTAAATAGGAGGTCAGAATAGTTGATCAGAATGGTCCCTCTGGCTTTGGAATTTATGAATCTGGGTATCTCTACTTCCCTTTGCTATTTTGACAATGGCATAGTTTAGCATGACTGTCTATGCACTGCATATTCTTGTGTAAAAATCAAATAGTGGGGCATGTTTTGGTTCTAGATAAATTAAAGCAAAGGCAAGATTTACCCACAACTTGGGAATTACACCACATTCATATTTCTAATAAAGAAAGACATAGTAAATTACTGCTGGGCTAGCTTGCTAAGAACATGTGATTCAGCCTCCTTGGGGCCTGCAAACTCTAACATCTGACTTGACTTCCTTGAACTGCTTTCTATGATTTCTCGGCCAGTATTCCTCTGCTTTTTAAATTCCTCCCCATTGACTATTCTTTTTTAAAAAGATTTTTTTTGCTGATTGTAGTAAGACTGGCAGTAATGTTTGAAAGCCATGTTAGAGAAAATAGTTTTTTTATAGCTAAAATATAGTAATCTTCTCCTTCTTTGTATGGCTCCATGTCTAGTTGGCAGCCGGTACCAAGCGGAGTGCCCCAAGGATCGGTCCTGGGGCCGATTTTGTTCGATATCTTCATTAATGATCTGGAGGATGGCGTGGATTGCACCCTCAGCAAGTTTGCAGATGACTCTAAACTGGGAGGAGTGGTAGACACGGTGGCAGGTAGGGATAGGATACAGAGGGACCTAGACAAATTAGAGGATTGGGCCAAAAGAAATCTGATGAGGTTCAACAAGGACAAGTGCAGAGTCCTGCACTTAGGACGGAAGAATCCCATGCACCGCTACAGACTAGGGACCGAATGGCTCAGCAGCAATTCTGCAGAAAAGGACCTAAAGGTTACAGTGGACGAGAAGCTGGATATGAGTCAACAGTGTGCCCCTGTTGCCAAGAAGGCTAACAACATTTTGGGCTGTATAAGTAGGGGCATTGCCAGCAGATCGAGGGACGTGATCGTTCCCCTCTATTCGACATTGGTGAGGCCTCATCTGGAGTACTGTGTCCAGTTTTGGGCCCCACACTACAAGAAGGATGTGAAAAAAATTGGAAAGAGTCCAGCGGAGGACAACAAAAATGATTAGGGGACTGGAACATGTGACTTATGAGGAGAGGCTGAGGGAACTGGGATTGTTTAGTCTGCGGAAGAGAAGAATGAGGGGGGATTTGATAGCTGCTTTCAACTACCTGAAAGGGGGCTCCAAAGAGGATGGCTCTAGACTGTTCTCAGTGGTAGCAGATGACAGAACAAAGAGTAATGGTCTCAAGTTGCAGTGGGGGAGGTTTAGGTTGGATATTAGGAAAAGCTTTTTCACTAGGAGGGTGGTGAAGCACTGGAATCCGTTACCTAGAGAGTTGGTGGAATCTCCTTCCTTTGAGGTTTTTAAGGTCAGGCTTGACAAAGCCCTGGCTGGGATGATTTAGTTGGGGATTGGTCCTGCTTTGAGCAGGGGGTTGGACTAGATGACCTCCTGAGGTCCCTTCCAACCCTGATATTCTATGATTCTGGCTGAGGTAGCAACTCAGTGTAAATTACTGTCATTCTTGAGATTCCTTGACATTTTTCTTGATAAGCACATGGGATCAGATTTTTAACTCTCTATCTTTATTTTCTATTTTTATAAGCTCTTCCAATCATTTCTCAGAATATTTTTCTTGCTTGTATGGAAAACCCACTCTGGTTCTCAGTAACACACATTTTCCAAATGGTACTAAAGCCATTTAGCATAGTGGATAAACTGTGTGCCTTATATTTCAAAGAGAAGGACTTTATATGCTGTTTCAGATCTATTTTTCTTATTATCCCTTTTTCTTCTTAGTGTCACCAGGTGTCAACGGAACTTGACTGTGCTTAGACCTTTGCTCAGCCAGACTCCTTGTTTGAAAGGAAAACCCCAGTGCTCAGTTATAATATATTAGGGCCAAATCCTCTGGCCTTCTTCAAAGCCAGAGATTGCACCAAATATAGCAGAATCTCTGCAGTTCCACTATACGTGGGGAAGAGGAGGCAAAGAAGTGAACGGGCCATGCAGGGAGACTCAGCAACCCCATGTGTTCTTATTAAGCCAACTTCTTGTAGCACCTGTCTAAGTGGAGCAAAACAGAGTTTGTCGGTCACCTGGGGAATAGCAAGAAAACATGCACTTTGCATCACCAAATTGCCAAAATGGTGGTTTCCTGATTGTCAGATATGTTTTTTTTTTAACTTGTGTGTTTTTTAACTTGCAGATAGTTAGGACCATATTTCCAAAATGTAGCTTCCATTTGACATCATACATTTTTAGCAGGTTATAGCATGGACATGCACAGAAAGCAATCACCTGTTCATGCAAGTGATGGAGCCTTTCACCTATGTATATGGGTGACAGTGCTAAAATACAGTATGTGCAAGTGCATGAAGCGTTGCACATACTCAAGAGGGGCTTGGGTTTGAGATCCCTTTGCAAGATTTTTGTTCATTTATCTGTTTTGTTTTGTTTTTAGATGTAGTGTTAAGAATGTTTCCTATGGTATACCGAGGTTCTCAACTCTTCCTCAGGAAATTTTGCATAAGGACAGTTTGTTTATATAAACTAATTACCAAGGGCATGATCATGTATATACCAGTAATAGGTTGTAAATGTTCACTTCTCTGTGTTGATAACTTTTCTGTGAATTCTCTGAGCTGACTGGGCTCTGTCTAATTTTAACCCTACACTTTCCCATGACTTTTGCTGTTGACACTCAGATGGTGCAGAGTGAGAGGAAAAGTGCATAACTCTCCTGCTCGGGATTTCCTGGCAGATGTTCTCAGCTAGTGCCAGCGATGGGTGGAAACTAATGGAACTGGAACTTGCACTCCGACTGCTCTTCCCCTCATTGCTATACCCAGCATAAGCTGCATGCACTAGAAGATGTGGCTCATTTTCATATCTAGAAAACCAGCTACATTAAGGGTTTGGTTGAGCAGAAATGTTAGGATTCTGACTGTCTCCGGGGCAGGAGACACCAAATCTGAGGACGCTGATTGAATCTTCTCTATTTCCACTAGTGCCGCTGTGCAGGGCCAGCCTAATCTGCCTCTCCCCTGCGCGCGCCCCCGCCCCCCCCCGTGCTCTTCCCCCCCCCCCACTGTTTACACGACCAACTTAAACAAAAAGAGTTGGGACTAATTTGCTGTAACATTTTAGAGATGACCCAGACTGATAAGGTGTTCTGTTACCTACTGCCTTGTAACTTGGGGTGTCTTAATGCTGTCTGTGAAACACTGGATCCTCACTATAACAGAGGGCATGCTGGGAAACTGGGCAAAAGCAGATGGTAGCTTGTATTAGAAAAGGTGCTGCTCCCTTCCTGATTACCTCACCCTGTCATAGCCAAGATCCAGTGTTTCACAGACAGCTCCCGGCTTAGACGCTAGCCCTCAGTTTCTGGATACCAAACCTCAAAACCAAGCCTGTTTTAAAAAGTTTTTTTTTCTTTCTTTCTCCTGCCATGATGACTCATCATTGTTCAGAGTGAAGGAAACGCCCTCCTTTCCATTAACTTCAATGGTCCACTATTGTGTCTTCCTGGCTGGACAATGGATGGGTACTTTAAGTTGGTTTTGTATAAACAGCTAGCCTGAGAGATGACACTGCCTGCCTATTTACATCACTTCCTGTTACGAGGTGGTGATGTAGTTGAACCACAGTTACAATTACAATGTTCTATGCACATATACATGCATACGTTCATAGCCATCCCCTACATACAAATCTCCTAATGACCATCAAGCTCAGAACATTACAAGCTTTCATAAAAGACCTTATTTGATGTAAGTTTATGCACAATAACGTTGTATACAGCTACTTAATTCAGTTGCTTATTCTCTGGGGTTCAGACCCCCTGTTCTCTCCAGGGGTATGGGGACCCTGATTGTCACACGTGCCGTTCTCCTTTACCAGCTCAGAGCCTGCAAGTGGAGATGTTATCAAGTTAGCCCTGTGTCTTGTTTAACTCAGTCATTTAGAATGGCTGAACCCATTATTCATGTGATTGCCTTTCTGCTGATCCCATCTTTTTGTGTCTGACCTATTATTTCATTCTCTCAGATTCTCTAGCACTTGAGAAATGTGTTTGATCAGATAGATATTACAGAAACTAGTTGGAATGAGGAGCATTTTAAATTATTGACTCAACAACCCAAAATGAATGCAAATGACTGTTACAAGAGTTGACAAAGCCAAATTTTCTTGTCCTTGGGGGTCCCCTAGCTGCAGCCTTTTATTCTCAACATTTTGCCTGACAGATTCCAGAGAGCCTTCTTCCAGGACTTAAAAGTAACAGCATGTGTCAGATGAGAAAAATGGAAATACTTTGTGTTCTTTTTTTAATGTGCTCAGCCAGAAAAAAAAGATTCCATACTAGTGCAGACTCTATTGCAGTGGTTTTCAGCCCATGGTCTGTGGAACCCTGGGGGTCTGCAGACTATGTGTAAGGGGTCTGTGAAAGGTTGTTGCTGTAGAACAGTGGTTTTCAACCTGTGATCCACACACTATGTCTAAGATTTCCAAAGGAAAGATTTCCACATCTCCATTCACAGTTTTTAGGGGTCCGCAAATGAAAAAGAGTTGAAAACCACTGTTCTATTGAATATAAAAGTCTGACCAAGCTTGCCATTTCTTGATTGCAGGTAGCTGGGGACCTTGTTAGCCGATTGCACCTTGACACCCATATTAACAAACTGGTGAGGACATATAGCGGTGGCACAAAGAGGAAGCTTTCAACAGCTTTGGCTTTAATTGGCAAACCCCAAATACTTTTACTGGTGAGTAGAGTGAACATTATTATTGCTTTGGAAGTGTTAACATATTTAATTATTTTATTTTCCTGTCTGATGCATGAAAACATAGTGCAGCTTCCAAATTGCCTCCAGGGAATAAGTGACACAGAAACAGAGCAGTTGTCATTTTCAGCTCCCAGAATAAACTTGTTTTAATTTGTGCTCCAACATTCCCCAGTTGGAGCTGGGTTTCCTAGGCTGTCAGTAGTACAAGTGCTACATTCCTGCTGCGGCTTGGGTATGTATTTTTTAGACCGAGATTTCTTTGATTCACAGAACAAGAGAAATAGAATTTATTGTTCAATGTATTACAAAGTATAGTATATTTTCTACCCACATTTCTGCACAATGTAAGAAAATCAAAAAAACAAAAATAGGATTGTAATGGGGTGCTCACCCCACACAAGTCCTGAAAGGGTTAAGGTGAGCCAGAAGGGGCCAATTAACCTTATATGCTGCACTTGGAGGGAAGGCAGGGATTGATAAACACTACTTACAGATGAAGCCCAGTTGGGGGTAGAGCTGGGGTAGGATTATAAAGCCCAGGAAGGGAGAACTGCAGGAATTGCAGGGAAGGAGCCTGCAGTCACACTCTAAAGGGAAATGGAGCCAAGGACAAGGAGGAAGGCCAGGGGGACAGTAAAACCGGGCATCCTAGGGAATCTGACAAGAGGCTGATGGGGAGGAAGTAGCCACAGAGAGCAGGGGAAGCTCTGGTGGCAGATAGAGAGGTTGGGTAGGAAGGAGTCAAGTGAAACAACAACTGAGACTGAACAGACCTGAATTGCTAGTCACAGAATCTCTGGTCTGGAACCCAAGTTACAGACAGGCCTGGTTTCCCCTATCAGCTGCTAGGAAGTGGCACAGGACCTAGAGGTGGAATAGAAGACTGTCTGAGGTGGCATCTGGGCACCTTGTCAGAGTGAATTAGATACCCCGGAAGTGAGGGTCTGTTTAGTGACCTGGCTTTGAGTTGTGGAGAGAGAGAGAGCCCACAGCACAAGCAACCAACGACAGGGGGCACAATATGGAGCAAAAGCTAATGCCCAGACCTAGCCACAAGGAGGCACACCTACAGTGAGTGTAGCCCTTTACAAGGATACGATTCCATGTGGCATCTTGAGCAATAGGGATTATTTTATTTTAATGACAGTGGTACCAGTAGTTTTTTCAATCATGGAAATGCATTCTTTAGTATTCTTATGAGCTGGGTAGAACTTTGCAATGGGATTCAGATTGATACGCGTGAGCTCACCCTTCAATTAGTATAACTCAGTGGCTCTCAAACTTTTTTACTGGTGACCCCTTTCACATAGCAAGCCTCTGAGCGCCTCCTCCCCTTATAAATTAAAACACTTTTTTATATATTTAACACCATTATAAATGCTGGAGGCAAAGTGGGATTTGGGGTGGAGGTTGACAGCTCATGACCTCCCCCCCCAGCCCATGTACTCACCTCACAACCCCCTGAGGGGTCCCGACCTCCAGTTTGAGAACCCCTGGCATAAGTATAAACAAAAACCCCACCTAAGATAAAAGGCGTGTGTGAGCCCACCTACCTACTTTAGCTGAGTTATGTTTTGGGTAGGAGTGTGGTGAGGGGCAGGGAAGAGAGAGAAAAGGCAGGACACAAAGAAATTGAGAAGGGACAAGAAAGATGGAGGGTATGTCTACACTTAAACCACTGTAGCACTTCAGTGTAGATACTATCTACATCAATGGGAAGAGTTCTCCCATTGCGGTAGTTCAGTGGTTCCCAAACTTGTTCCACCGCTTATGCAGGGAAAGCCCGTGGCGGGCTGGGCCGGTTTGTTTACTTGCTGCATCCGCAGGTTCGGCCGATCGTGGCTCCCAGTGGCCACAGTTCACTACTCCAGGCCAATGGGAGCTGCTGGAAGCGGTGGTCAGAGAAAGATGGGTACCTTCTCTCTTTTCTTATCTTATACTGAACCCATCATATGGTGTAAGAATTCCACTAGCGGAAACAAAAGTCCTCTCCAATTTCTATGCCTGGGAGGGAGGGGAATAATTAAATAAACAAATCTCATCAGAAACGCCACTGGGTGGGAGTATACTCCCCAGAGTAAAAGGATAAAACATCAATCCCACGAGTGTCTCCCCAAAGTAAGTACAGAATTGGTTAAACTAGATTAGTTCACTTACCGAGCTGTCCCTCTGAATCTACAAATGTTCATAAGACCAGGGATACTTTGCTTCCTCTAATTTAATAGCACTAATCCACTTATGTGTTGGATGGTTTTACTTACATTTTTTGAGCTCAAACTGATCTTGAATGACTTGGCAAAAGGGGAAGGCTATCTTCTTAAGTCACCGCTTCCCCTACTCTCAGAAGGTACTCCAACTATTATGAAATCTCTTTAGGACAATCTACCACTGGAGGCACCCATTTCAATTTGCCTCTTGCTGTGAAAGATGCATCCTCACATATGTAGTTTGAGAGGAAAAACACACTTTTAACTAACTCGAATGCTCTAAAAGTTTTATACATATTATAAGTGTTTTGGGAAGGATTACTTATAAAGGATTTATAGAGGGTTTTATTTATGAAGGATCCATAATTAGGGAACAGAAGTAATACCATGTGAAGTGTTTTCTCTATTAAAGTAACAATGTTAAAAATAGAATCAATTTACCCAACAGATCTGCTCCTCGTTAATGTTTAGAGTCATATATTTTTATCACTTAAATAAGAAGTGAAGTTTTTGGGGTTTGTTTTGTTTTTGTTTTGTAATGTCTTTTACTCCTGCCATCCCTGGAGAGCCGACAAAGGAAATATAAGAGAGACTGAGATGGACTCACTCTCTCCTTGTGTCATTTGTGTCTAAGCACCAAAATTGGAGTTAGAGCAGCATGCTGCAACTTCCTGTACTTCTTGCTTACAAGTCTCAGCTAGGATTCCTTCCTGAAAACAAACCAGCCCCACACCATTGGAACTGATAGCCAATGCCACCCTCATGACACCCTGCATTCAGTGGAACCATTGAAAGGGCTGTCTTCTCTGTCACTACAAAAGTGGATGGGCTTTAAAGAATAAGGGCCACGTGGTATCTTCCACTTCCATCAGCAAAAGGTATAAAACCCCATCTTATCAGGGGCAGAGGATGCAGAAAGGGGAAGTGCAATCTCTGCTGCTGCACTTCCTTTTCCACAGAAGCCCTGCATGACTGCTCCAGGAGATTTAGTTTCCCCAGCTTTTGGAAGTGTTGGACTATGAATGAGACAGGCTGGGGCAATGGCTGGCCTCTGCATTTTGTCTTCCCTCAAACCCTGAGGGATATTATGGAACAAGGCAATGCTGCCTGGGTCAGTATGTAGTCACATGGTTCCCCCCACCACAGATTGGAATGCCCCTTGAAGGAAAGCATAGCATAGGGAACCTGCGGGAAGGAAGCTGTGCTCCCTTAGAGCACTGAGGAGCTATGTGTGATTGTGCAGGGGAGACAGCATGGAGATACAGGAACTCTAATTTGTTAGCCCGTGCCTCTGGCAGATCCACAAATTCTAGGCAGGGAGGAGCAGCAAACACTGCATCCCCACCAAACCCCACCCCACCAAAACAGAGAAACTTTGCTAATCCCAAGTCAGAGACCTCCCTTCGCCTACATGTAAATAGACCATCTGAAGAGCATCAGGCCCTAATTGCATCGTCATCCAATTCTTTCTCTCTCTCCTCTAATTCCATTGTTAACTGATGCATTTGTTTCTGTAGGATGAACCCAGTTCTGGAATGGATCCCTGTTCCAAGCGGTACCTCTGGAAAGCCATCATGAAGGAAGTTCAGGATGGCTGTGCTGCTGTGCTCACATCCCACAGGTGCAATATTATACATTGGCTAACATCCTCTCTCTTTGACTAATCACTTGCTCAAATTGAGTTCTGAGGCACACCCCTCTGAAAGAGAGAAATTGATATTTGTGTTCAGGATGAAAAGTGCTAAGGTCTCTTGCTATATTATGGCAGCTCTTTCTCATCCACGAAATCTGAATTTGCCGAAATGTAGGTGTTAAGGGCTACATTATGGCTTGATGGGCACTCCTGAGATAGGGAGGAGATAATGACCTTTCCACTTCCCTTGCTCTCCCCATTCAAGGATCAACCACTAGTACAATCCCTATGTTCCCTGGGGTACTAGAGCTGTTCCTTTTAAGCCTCTCCAACCATCCCCCAAGGAACTAGCCATCACCAAAGGGGACAAGGAGGAGAGGTCCATGGCCATTTCCCTTCTCTGGACTGACCAGAAATGGTGGTTGGCATTGGAGTGGGGAAGCATGCTGCCCCAACTTAAAAGGATGTTCCAGTATCAGGTTTTAAGTTCAACCACATCTGTCCAGAGTAAAGCGCTGGTAAATATTTTCAAATGCACAGGGCTGGAGCCCCGGCACGCCCTGTGGTGCTGAAGCCCCAAATCTTGGGGCTTCAGGAAATACTACATGAAAACTTGAGCCCTGTCCAGCATACACCATCTATCTGCACTTCCTGCACTGGAAATGACTGTACCCCCCTGGGATGCCGTGGTTCTTTGCGATCCCCAACATGGCTCCAAACATCTTGTGAATCCTCCCTAATATACTCTCTATTTTGTCAGTTTAATGGAGGAGACATTGAAACTGTTTTGTAGCATCTACAGTAACTTGAATAAATTGCATGTTCCCTGCAGGGCACGCTATATAGTAAGTATAATTATATATAAATGGCTTAAAGTGAGGGAGCAATCTGATTCGCAGATAGAAATCTCTATCTGTGTAATTATGAAAGAATGTCTAGAAGGGGCAGAACTAATTAATCAAAACAGTGAATTAATGTTTTGATCAAATTAAATCCTGAATTAGTAAATGAATCAATAAAATGCCACAACAGAAGATTTGTTAGATATTTTAAATGAAAGTTGCTTCAGATGTGTTCAGGACGTTTTCTTGCTGTGAATGTTCAATGTGCAAATGCGTGAGGCTCACAGAAAATGAATTTAAAAGTTGTTTCGGTATTCATGGAAACTGAATTTTTAAATTCACATACGTGAATGTTTGTATCCAAATTGCTAGACTACTCATCCAGCTAGGGAACAGAAACATGTGATTTTAGGTAAATTGTCACCGGTAAACAGCACAGCTTGATTTTCAAACCACAGAATAAAACCATCATTTTCAAACAACAAACTGAGGATAATAGTGATCAACGCAAAGATATGTTGTGAGCAGGAAAAGAAAATAAACTCCTCAAATAAAGTATTGATAATCATTCATTCAGCTCCATGAATGAATGATTTTAAGCTAGAGTAGTAAAAATTAATAGTGGTAGTGTACATGGATTCCAATTCTAATTAATAGCACATTGCTGCGACCGGTTGCATGTGGGCAACATTTGATATTGGAGGCCAGATTTTTCAAAGGACTTCTTAAATGGGAAATGAATTTGTGTTTGTAAATGCAGTTTTTTGTGCATCAACAAATGTACATATAAAATATATGGCTGCTTTTTAAGGGACCCTCTGAAAATTTAGTCTCTGAAGTTAGTGGGCTCAAATTTTGGAGAGTACCTCTGTTTTTGGAGGTTGTATTAATTTTCCCTTGGTGCTGGATTGTGGTATTTAACCATGATCTCGTTTGGGGACATTACCCCAGAGGTAGCATTGGGAGGCATTGTACCTCAAAGAGAATGCCTCTTGGAGCTAGCTTCCTGTCTGTGCTCTGGGGAAAGCTATCTACAAACTACCTTTAAGGGCTGTAACATACTCCCCTCATGTAACAGGCGCGGAGCTATGGTTTACCCAATCCCTATCTGTCCCTGCCTCCGTGCCCCCTTGTGAATGAGCTCCTCTCATGGGAGTACCTCAGCAGTGCTTTCCCAAGCAATTCCATCTGAGGGTAGCGCTTTTACTCTAATATTTGTAAGTCCCGATAATTCATTATTATTTGAAGCATTCAAATACAGCATGATGCATCTTTTAGAACTTTGGTGCTATACCTAAATTCATTTTTGTTTGGGTCATTTTGTGGTCTCTACTCTGTAGCCCATAATAATACTTAGTATTTCACTTCACAAGGATTAGCACGAAGCAAAAGAAGCCGTGTAGTTTTACAAAGCTGCCCTGCCAAACGTTCCCACCCTAATTTGGAGTGACCTCCACTACGCATGTTAGAGAACATTGTGCTGATAGCCCAGTCCTTAGCATCTCTGCTGAGAGTGCAAATAAGGTAGTCAATTAGTGCCTGTAGTAGTATGGCTTTTGTAACATGGCCAAAATTGTCCACTTAGAAACAGACTGAAAACATGAATTCATTTTTATAGGACTCCACCAGCTGTCATATGGTAATAACTTTTGGTCTCTACTGACTTGTGATGCATTTGAACCATTGACCTAGAAGTGAAAGGTTCTGTATCCCATCTTCTCTGCCATCCAGATTCGTTCAAATTTTAATTAAAGTTTGTCATAAATAACTTTCATCTGTTCTAATTATTGTTCTTTTCACCATTTTTCCTCTAGTATGGAAGAGTGTGAAGCCCTCTGCACTCGGCTTGCTATTATGGTCGATGGCAGTTTCAGGTGTCTTGGTTCTCCCCAGCATATTAAAAACAGGTATTATCTGTTGACATCTAAACTACTGCTGCTAAATTCAGGCAGAGATTTAGCTAGACATTTTAATAGTGCCAACAGGGTATAAGTACTTACAACTGCAGAACAGTTTTCCCTTACCTACCATTACTGAAGTTAAAAGAGAAGCATTTAAGATATTAGCAAACTAAATGGATGTATGAATGACATTGCTAAAATACTCTATAATATGTATTGGTATTTGAAAGACAAAAAACTGTATCTAAATCAAGTTTCTATTGCACCCAACCTGAGAAATGGATTGTGTGCAGTTTGACATTTTGCTGGATTCATAAAAAAAGCCTTACGTTCATCACATGCCTCTCTGCTCATAGAAATAAGCATGTACCAGAACAGTACCCACGAAACAAATGCTTTCTGGGCCCTCAAATTAGCTATCCCTCTCACCTAATACCCTCTTGAGCTGACCTCAATGGTAATTGTATGTCCTGAGAATCAGGCTCTCTATTTATAAATAATGTTCTTCTCTTTCCTTCTCATGGACTGAGCACACTCAATTCTGCTTTGTATGTGCTCTGAAGTGAAACATAATCTAGGTAAGTGGGTATGTTATAAAGAGCACCGGTGCACATTACCAACAGAAAAACAGGGCAAGAAGTAGTGGGTTAAACTTCAGCTTTGAAAACTTAGATTAAATGTTAGAATAGACTTTGTGGGTCAGTTTCTCAGCTGGTGTAAATCCTAGAATCATAGAATATCAGGGTTTGAAGGGACCTCAGGAGGTCATCTAGTCCAACCCCCTGCTCAAAGCAGAACCAATCCCCAACTAAATCATCCCAGCCAGGGCTTTGACCTTAAAAACCTCAAAGGAAGGAGATTCCACCACCTCCCTAGGTAACGCATTCCAGTGCTTCACCACCCTCTCAGTGAAAAAGTTTTTCCTAATATCCAACCTAAACCTCCCGCACTGCAACTTGAGACCATTACTCTTTGTTCTGTCATCTGCTACCACTGAGAACAGTCTAGATCCATCCTCTTTGGAGCCCCCTTTCAGATAGTTGAAAGCAGCTATCAAATCCCCCCTCATTCTTCTCTTCCGCAGACTAAACAATCCCAGTTCCCTCAGCCTCTCCTCATAAGTCACATGTTCCAGTCCCCTAATCATTTTTGTTGCCCTCCGCTGGACTCTTTCCAATTTTTTCATATCCTTCTTGTAGTGTGGGGCCCAAAACTGGACACAGTACTCCAGATGAGGCCTCACCAATGTCAAATAGAGGGGAACAATCTTGTCCCTCGATCTGCTGGCAATGCTCCTACTTATACAACCCAAAATGTCGTTAGCCTTCTTGTCAACAAGGGCACACTGTTAACTCATATCCAGCTTCTCGTCCACTGTAACCCCTCAGTCCTTTTCTGCAGAACTGCGGCCTAGCCATTTGGTTTCTAGTCCGTAGCAGTGCATGGGATTCTTCCCTCCCAAGTGCAGGACTCTGCACTTGTCCTTGTTGAACCTCATCAGATTTCTTTTGGCCCAATCCTCTAATTTGTCTAGGTCCCTCTGTATCCTATCCCTACCCTCCAGAATATCTACCACTCCTCGCAGTTTAGTGTCATCTGCAAACTTGTTGAGGGTGCAATCCACTCCATCCTCCAGATCCTTAATGAAGATATTGAACAAAACCGGCCCCAGGACCGACCCTTGGGGCACTCTGCTTGATACCAGCTGCCAACTAGACATGGAGCCATTGATCACTGTTGAGCCCAACGATCTAGCCAGCTTTCTATCCACCTTATAGTCCATTAATCCAGCCCATACTTCTTTAACTTGCTGGCAAGAATACTGTGGGAGACAGTATCAAAAGCTTTGCTAAAGTCAAGGAATAACATGTCTGTCCACTGCTTTCCCCTCATCCACAGAGCCAGTTATCATAGAAGGCAATTAGATTATTCAGGCATGACTTACCCTTGGTGAATCCATGCTGACTGTTCCTGATCTGTTTCCTCTCCTCTACGTGCTTCAGAATTGATTCCTTGAGGACCTACTCCCATGATTTTTCCAGGGACTGAGGTGAGGCTGACTGGCCTGTAGTTCCCCCGATCCTCCTCCTTCCCTTTTTTAAAGATGGGCACTACATTAGCCTTTTTCCAGTCCAATCAACATAACTCCATTGGAGTCAGTGAGGCTATGCTAATTTATACCAGCTGAGCATCTGGCATTATAACTGTAAGCACATTTAATAATAATAACAAACTCTAAAGAGAATTTTTGGGTTCAAAATCCCTGGAGATATCCAAGTCTAAAATAGATATGCATCTATTAGGCAACTGGGTGCAATGAGAACTAGGCAGGGGGATAAACTAGGTGACACACGGGAAGTTCCTCCCAATACTAATGATTTCTGGACACTCACAAATCAACAGCTGCTTTCAGTTTCTCCAAAACAGGATTCCAGCAGAACATATTCTCAAAAGAGAGTGTGTCTGACACAAATTCGTAGTAGTAATTCTTGTAAAATTAATTATTTTTAAGTGGAAAAACAGCACACCAGGCATATTTTACATTATCAGCAGATTTGCATTCCTTCTATTTGCCATGTCAGTTCTTTCAATAATTGAATCTTAATGGCATGCATGTGGGATTTTGTGATGTGTGCACTGGTTATCAATATCATTGAGGCGTCTGTAGTGAGCCCGTAGTTAAAGCTGCACTAAGATTTTCACATAAAGAAGATTAAAATTTCTTTAGCTCACAGTTCAGTGATTGAATGTGGTCTCCAGATTAACCACACTTATTATCCAGAGAGCTACTGAATTTCCTTCTTTCTTTCTCTTTCTTTCGGGAGGAGGGAGAAAGTCACTAACTTTTCTACAGGAATCAATATCATTATCAGGGTTCCTTCCCCACTCTGAACTCTAGGGTACAGATGTGTGGACCTGCATGGAAGACCCCCTAAGCTTATTCTTACCAACTTAGGTTAAAAACTTCCCCAAGGTACAAACTTTGCCTTGTCCTTGAACAGTATGCTGCCACCACCAAGCGTTTTAAACAAAGAACAGGGAAAGAGACCACCTGGAAACGTCTTCCCCCCAAGCCCTACACACCCCCTTTCCTGGGCAGGCTTGAGAATAATATCCTAACCAATTGGTTAAAAAAATCATCAAAGACCTAAACCCCTGGATCTTGGAACAATGTAAAAATCAGTCAGGTTCTTAAAAGAAGGATTTTATTAAAAAAAAGAAAGGTAAAAATAATCTCTGTAAAATCAGGGTGGAAAATACTTTACAGGGTATTCAGATTCAAAACACAGAGGATCCCCCTCTGGGCAAAACCTTAAAGTTACAGAAAACAGGAATAAACCTCCCTCTTAACACAGGGAAAATTCACATAAAACAAAAGATAAACTAATCCGCCTTGCCTGGCTTACCTATACTGGTTGCAATATTGGAGACTTGGATTAGGATGGGTTGGAGGAGATGGATTTCTGTCTGGTCTCTCTCAGTCCCAAGAGAGAACAACCACGTAAACAAAGAGCACCAAAAAAGCCTTCTCCTCTCCCCTCTTCCCCCCCGATCCAAGATTTGAAAGTATCTTGTCCCCTTATTGGTCCTTTGGGTCAGGTGTCAGCCAGGTTAGCTGAGCTTCTTAACCCTTTACAGGTAACAGGATGTTGCCTCTGGCCAGGAGGAATTTTATAGCACTGTATAAAGAAAGGTGGTTACCCTTCCCTTTATATTTATGACAATCATCCGGATCAGAAAATTGGCTCCAACAGTCTCACTTTTGTCTTTAGCTTCGTGTAGCTAAGCCACTGCCATCACCATTAACTTAGAACCTCACACACAAGCATCCAGTAAAATGATATGATGGGCAAAGTAAAAATTAAATGCAATAGAAGTTGTTCCCCTTCTCCATCTTAACACTTGGGATATACCCGAAGGGAAGCCGATGAGAATTTCAGTATCCTCCATGAACTTCCATTCACTGCTTTCTCGCTGTCCAGCCTCCCTCCTCGGTTTCCAAGCTCCAACCCATACAGATATCCCTTGCCAGCTCCTGATTCCAGGTTTCTTTATTCCACTGCATGGTCACCTCGCTAACATCCCAGGTCCCCACAGACCAGATACGGTGTGCTGGCGTGAAGTGCCTCTCTATTTCACAGCTCACTGATTGGTTGATTGATTGATTGAGTTTAGTTTCCAAATATATACCACAATTATTCTGCAGAGGACTATTACATTTTGGTGGAAAAAATAGTTACTAACTTTCCCAGAGAAATCAATTCAGACCATTCTGCGTTGAAATTTAGCTGGTGCAGTTTTTTCTTACTCCCTGCTCAACACCACTGCTATGCTCGCCCACCTCAGATATTCACAGCCAACCTCTGGAACCCTCCTTACCTTCCCTCACCCTGCCCCCCCCCCACTTCTCTTATAGTTCATTCATTACTCCCTCCTCTTCCCAGCCTCCTCCTCTGCCCCCCTTTCAGCCTTACTAATCCCATTGAAACCTTACCACTTGAAATGCAATGCACCTCCTGTTTTCCTGGCATCCTAAATGCCCAGCTGCCAAACACTACTTCCCTCCTCAATGTACTACCCTTACCAACCACCCAGGCTACCTACTGCCTGCTTCACTCACCAATTCCTGCGGCCTTGAAGCCTACCCACATCCCCATGCCCACTTACTCAACACCCTTTAGTGTCCCTGTTTCTTCTATATCCTGTCAACGCAGTGTCCACCAGCACTGTAACACTTCATACAAACAGAAACAAAAAAAAAGGAAAAAAGTAACCCCACCCCTTACACACACGCACACACATGTACACACAAAGTTAACTTTCAGTTAAGGTGACTCAAGTGAAGAGAGTCAGTAAAACTCAATACAATCACTTAAGGCAACATTAACAACTAGAGGAACTTGATTTAACCTGTTCTACTGCCCAAACGCAACTGCAGCCTTTCTCCCGTCTACAACAAAATTCCCCTTCCACTTCCAACTGAAATGCACAACCTTAACCTTAACTTTGACTTCCGCATGATTAATGTATGCTATTGATAGATTATGCCTTACCTTGAAAAGGCTGCTGTTGTTGTCACGCTAAGACTGGAGTAAAGATTGTATGCTTGAGTGTTACTTTGAGGAATTTGATAAGTGCATTGTGTGTGGTTGTATCCTGAAAGTGAAAACGTGTTTGTAACGGAGGTGAGGAATCCCATTCTATTTGAGTGGTAGAGTGTGTATTGTGTTTAGTCATAATATTAATTGATTTGCTTGCTGATTGATTATGCTGAAAGGAAATTCATGTAAACCACATAAATTTTAAATTAACAATGATTTTTGTGTATGTTGGTTACACAGGTGACACTTTTTTATTTATAGTTTATTTTTAAGCAAGAATTCTGCTGAAAGGAAATTCATGTAAACCATATTAATTG
Source organism: Natator depressus (assembly GCF_965152275.1). NCBI lineage: Eukaryota > Metazoa > Chordata > Testudines > Cheloniidae > Natator > Natator depressus. Next base: position 163,614,696 of record NC_134235.1, on the reverse strand, counting down.
TATGTTAGAACATAAAAATGGCCATCCAGCCCAGTATCCTGTCTTCTGACAGTGGACAGTGCCAGATGCTTCAGAGGGAATGAACAGAACAGGTCAATATACTGAGTAATCCATCCCCTCTCATTGAGTCCCAGCTTCTGACAGCCAGAGGCTTAGGAACACCTAGAACATGGGATTACTATCTTGGCTAATATCTTGTGATGGACTTATCCTCCATGAATTTATCTAATACTTTTTTGAACCTATTTATACTTTTGGCCTTCACAACACACCCTGGTAATGAGTTCCACAGGTCAACTGTGCATTGTGTGAAGAAAAACTTCCTTATGTTTGTTTTAAACCTGCTGCCTATTAACTTCATTGATGACCCCTGGTTCTTGTGTTATGTGAATGGGTAAATAACACTTCCTTATTCGCTTTCTCCACACCATTCATGATTTTATAGACATCTATCATATCCCCCCTTGTCTCTTTTCTAATATGAACAGTCCCAGTCTTTCTAATATCTCCTCATATAGAGGCTGTACTATACTCCTAATATTTTTTGTTGTCCTTCTCTGCGTCTTTTCTAATTCTAATATGTCTTTTCTGAGTGGGGACGACCTGAACTGCATGCATTATTCAAGGTGTGGGAGTACCATGGATTTTATAAAGTTGCATTATGATATTTTCTGCCTTATTATCTATCCTTTTCCTAATGGTTCCTAACATCTGTCAGCTTTTTTCCAAGGTCTCATTCTTGAGTGGTAACAGCTAATTTAGACCCCATCATTTTATATGTATAGTTGGGCTTATGTTTTCCAGCGTGCATTACTTTGCATTTATCAACACTGAATTTCATCTGCCATTTTGTTGCCCAGTCACCCAGTTTTGTGAGATCTCTTTTTAACTCTTCACATGCTGCTTTGGACTTAACTGTCTTGAGTAATTTTGTATCATCTGCAAATTTTGCCACCTCACTCTTTACCACTTTTTCCAGATCATTTATGAATATATTGAACAGTGATGGTCCCAGTACAGATCCTTTGGGCACCCCGCTATTTACCTATCTCCACTTTGAAAACTGAGCATTTAATGCTACCCTTTGTTTCCTATCTTTTAATCAGTTACTATAAGTTACTCTTATCCCATGACTGCTTACTTTGCTTAAGAGCCTTTGATGAGGGGCCTTGTCAAAGGCTTTCATTAACATTTAATTCCATTAAATAAAATTAGTTTATCATTTAACATTAACAAAGGTATTTTATGTTGGTTCTACTGATGCTATGCATATTTTTATATTTACAATTTGTTTTTAACCAATTATTTACCTGTGTAAATCTTTCTAGAAAGATTTACACAATAAATATTCTCAAATCACGTGTAGCTATAGTGGTCCAACTGACAGTTGAGTGAAACAAATAAATCTGACTGAATAGTGTGTCAGCATCTGAACCAAACCTTAATGTCATTGGTTCATTTCAATTTAAAAGCCATACGTGACCAGCATAATTTTGTAACACTTCTTGGAACCTTATTTTAATATACTAAAACGAGGCAATGCTGGATAATAGGAGAACCCAGTAGGAGACATATTTTTAGTTTATTTACCATAGTATTATTATGTCTTGGGGTTTTACCCATACATAAATATAGCAACTCAAACTCCACACTGAGAAGAGGTTATTTCTAGACTCAAATAATTTCTACTGCTGTTTTACTGCTTTCCCTATTTGCCCTAGTCTCTTTTCCTGTTTTCATTCTTCCCCATTCTCAGCCGATACGTTCACTGTTCATCCAAGGTCCGAGTTACGCTTGCAGGTAGTCCATCTCCTGTTCAGATTCGGGGCCATTTGTAAGACTATATTTGTCTATGTTGACAGAGATTTAAAATATCTCAGACTCCTTCCCACTATTAAAGTTTTTGTCCAGTTCCTTTAGAAGATCTCTTATTGCAGCTGCTAAATTTCTGAATAATCCAGAAAGGCTTTGTTACTTGGAAAGAGTGAGCTTAGAGGTGAGCTAGAAACTCATTTCTAGATATGGCTTGCAGGAGCTACATGCTTTAGTAGACGTGGCTGCTAAAACCTAATTTCAGTTGACTCCTGCCAAATAAGTCACTCTAAATTGTGAATTGATTACATTTCTGCTCTCTCCCCAGCATTCTCCATGATATTTTATGTTTTTCAAGAAATTGCACAGAAGCATTTTTATGTTCGATACAGCTGGCCAATCCCCTAGGAACAGTATTTTGAATATCTTCCTTCATTCTGGGTCCATCTGGACAGATTTCTCATAGATGAAATACCCATACCCCATTTCTCAAGCGCTGGATGCACATCAAGTCTGTGCACAAATAATATCAGCAAGCCAACTGATTAAATTACCCAACAACTAATCCATTTGTTATGGCAGAGCTGAAGTGAAAATGTGTTGCCAAACTGGTTACACTTTACCATTTAAAAAATTAGGTTGATGGGGAAGATTTTCGTCTTTCTTTCTAACACATTTGTGGATTTCTTAGAGTGAAAGGAGAGGTTTGAATTTAAAAATCTCATGAATATTCCAGTGCTGAGTGGAAACAGAGTTACAATACTGGAGGATCCCGGGATTTATTAGGTAATAAAGTCATGATGTGTTTATTAGAAATCATAAAACATGCCATTAATGACATGGAATAATGCAATTTTTATACCTATTATCTTGAAAAATCAAAATATTTTTTTTTCATTCGACAAACTGGTTATTGTCACTGAGTGTGTAGGCATATATATATTTATCTCAATATATTCCCAATTAAGAATTAAGGTTGAAAGCAGCTTTCTGTGGAGTCCAGCTAGCACTCCCTGAAAAGGTACATTTTTCATTACAAATATTATGTATCTTTAAAAATTCCCAAACATTTGAAGTCTGGGAATGAGCCCTATCTATTTATATTTATACATATTAAACACCAAACCTTACATTAAAATAACATGATTAAGTTGCAAACTCAAGCACAAGAAAGTTAGGAAATGCCTGAATTAAAGTTGCCTGAGCACTGAATGAGGCACGGGTCCTGTTAAAGACTTTAGTATAATGCATTTGCAAAAGAGGGCCCTATTAAGGTTGCATAGGCACCCTTATTTCTAACATTTCCTGACTTTTGTGTGCTTGGCCTTGCAACCTTAATGATGATGTTTTAATAATTTTGTGTGTGTAATATCCTAGGGTTTTTTTAAAAAAAAGCTAACTGAAGAAAACAGAAATTCCATCATCTGACATCAGATTGATATCCACATAGGTCATCAGTAGGTTTGGAACCTTTAAATCCACTGTACAGACTTCCATGTGAGCTAATGAAATAGTTGATAGCAGTAGTAGCTGCCATCCTCTATGTAGACCAGCACTAGACGGAATGGGACACTTTGCCAGTGGGTGTCATAGACATTTGCTGACAGCTGAGAAATTATGAGGCTTGGGAATCTTGGTTTCCATTCCAGGCTCTGGAGGGGAGTGTTCTCTAATGGGCACAGACTCTTGTGTTCATTCTCCCCAACCATGATCTCTTCTGTCCCATCTGATACTATCTGTCCCTGTCCCAGTCCTAGCTCTTCCCTGCCCTTGACTCCTCATCCCAGTCCCATTCTCCTTGCCTCTCCAGTTCCAAACTCAACTCCTCAGGCTTCTCTTCTTAGTCCCGGGCTTCTTGCCCAGCAAGTCCTAATCTGATCCCTCCAGACAACCCTTACCGAAACAATCATAGTCCACTCTTTTCATCTGATCGGTCTCATTCTACCCTCAGTTATGTCTCCCAGCCAATATTCCCATTCCTTCTGGCTTCCAGAAGCTCCTTATCAAATTTGTGCTTCTCTTGCCTAGCTCCTTCTTCCAGCCTCTCTGTCAAGATTACCAGTACTCCCCCCTCATTGTGGCTCCTGTTCATATCTGTTTCCCTCACTTCAGTCCGCTGCCCCACTAGGTCTCAGATCCAGTCTTTTCCTCCAGACAATCCCAGTCTTCCCCTGCTTCCTCATCTAAACACAGTCTTCTCTGACCTACTGGCTTCCAGTCATCCCTCCACCTGTTTTTCTTTCCAGGTCCCAATCCAACCTCCTTCCTCAGCCACTCCCAATTTCCCTCTGCCATCCTCCAGTCCTGTCTCCACCCCTACAAGTTCCTTCTCGTAATCTACTCCCCCCGTGACCCTCCCCCAACACACATCTGGCTCTTGTCCCTTCTGCATTCCAATCAGGCAGCTTCCTTCTCCACACTACTTGAGGCCACAGGAGTGAGACTCTCTGCTCAAGTGACTAGACCTGCATAGCTGGTGGCAGCCCAAATCTGTAATCGCAGGGAACATTCTGCTCAGCCCAGGGCTGGAACATGTCCAACACGGACAGAGTCTTTGGGGTATTTAATGGCTAAAATCTAAGTTTCTACTGAGTATGTGCACTCTGCGGTTTTTCACAGGCTTATAACTTGGCCAAATTAGGTGGCTCTTCATGGGGAGAGCAAAAAGTACATCTAGACACAAAGGACACCCCCTGACAAATTTCAAGTCCCTGCTCCAAATCTGGGGCACTACAACTTTTCCAACTTTTCTATAAAAATTTGCCAGACTCTCTCAACCTGAGTAAAACAACATATTTTGATCTAGCCTTATTCTTGACATTGGCCAAAACCATTTTAGCTGAAATTTCCCCAAAACAAATTCAGTCTGAGGCCAGCACAAAGCATGAAAAATTTCAGCCCAAATGGTTAAAGGTTGGCAAAGTTACAAGCAACTGAAAACAAGATCTTACAATGAGCAGTATCAGGCAACCTCAGCAGGTTGTGCTACTAGCCCGGTCTGTAATATATAGGGTCTGAACCACCACTTCATTACTCCACCAGTGGAAGACCAGAGTATCACAGTGGTGAATCAAGCCCAGGGGATGGGTGTGGGTGTACGTACGTAAACTCACACACAAAATGTATGTATACATGCGTATGTGAATACAGTTATCAAGATTTTGGTATACAGTATGCTTCCCTTTATCCAAAACCCTATTATCCAAAACCCTTCCTTGTCCTCCATGCAGAGTCTTGGTCTGGAGTCTCTACTGTGCCCCACACCTTGCGCCTGCAGGGATTGATGGGAGTGAGTGAGCATGGGCAGAGTAGAAACCCCCAGCCAGGACTGCAAGGAGGAGGAAGAGGAGGGGACGAGCCCCCAGGCTCAGGGGAGGCCATCCCTCTACTGAATAGCTTCTGCCATCTTGATTATCTGAAATCTCAATTATCAGAATAAGATCCATGCCCACCCTGCTATTTGGATAATTAGGAGTATACTGTATATAAAATAATCAAGATTTTAAAAATAGGTGCCTACATTTAGGATCTTAAACCCATAAGTGTCGAGTGCCCAACATCTCATGTTGACTGTGGTGGGAGTTGCTGGGAGCAAAGCATTTAAAAAAAAACACATGCCACCTATTTAGCGACCTAAATATGGACTTGTGAGACTAGGTTTTGAAAAATCTAGGTTCTGAGTGTGTATACATGGACATGTCTTATGAACTATATGTCCAATACACTATATATGGCCCATACCTGTGTATTATGTGTCAATCTGTCTGTTTTTACATTCCTGTTGTTACTTAAGAAAACAGATAATTACGAAAAGAAATAACTGATGAATAGCTTATGGGAAGGAGATTTTATATATTAAAAATTGCTATATAATCTACTTATGATTTTGTATTTGTTCAGCAACACTGAGGTTGTTCCACTTCGAATAACCATATAAGGAAATGGCATATAGAAGTTGGTACCAGTTTTGAATTTGTTAAGGTTTTTTTTAAGAAAGTGAAAGTTTCATCAGTTCAGTTTTAATTTTTAATAGATACATTTATCTCAATTTTTTTCTCTTTTCAAATACATTTGTATTTGTTTGTAAATTTTATTACGTAAAACAGTCATGCTGGGCCAGATCAATGATCCATCTAGCCCAGTATCCTGTTATCTGGCAGTGGCCAATGCCAGATGCCTCAGAGGGTGTCAAGGTTCCTTCCCCACTCTGAACTCTAGGGTACAAATGTGTGGACCTGCATGAAAAACCCCCTAAGCTTATTTTTACCAGCTTAGGTTAAAACTTCCCCAAGTACAAACTATTTTACCTTTTGTCCCTGGGCCTTATTGCTGCCACCACCAAGCGTCTAACAAATATAACAGGGAAAGAGCCTGCTTGGAAATGTCTTTCCCCCTAAAATCCCCCCAAGCCCTACAGCCCCTTTCCTGGGGAAGGCTTGATAAAAATCCTCACCAATTTGCATAGGTGAACACAGACCCAAACCCTTGGATCTTAAGAACAATGAAAAAGCAATCAGCTTCTTAAAAGAAGAATTTTAATTAAAGAAAAAGTAAAAGAATCACCTCTGTAAAATCAGGATGGTAAATACCTTACAGGGTAATCAGATTCAAAACATAGAGAATCCCTCTAGGCTAAACATTAAGTTACAAAAAGACACAAAACCAGGAATATACATTCCATTCAGCACAACTTATTTTTTCATCCATTTAAACAAAACCGAATCTAACGCATCTCTAACTAGATTGCTTATTAACTCTTCACAGGAGTTCTGACCTGCATTCCTGGCAAAAGCAACACACAGAGAGAACCCTTTGTTCCCCCCCACCACCTCCAGTTTTGAAAGTATCTTGTTTCCTCATTGGTCATTTTGGTCAGATGCCAGTGAGGTTATCTTAGCTTCTTAACCCTTTATAGGTGAAAGGGTTTTTCCTCTGGCCAGGAGGGATTTAAAGATGTTTACCCTTCCCTTTATATTTATGACAGAGGAAATGAACAGAACAGAGCAATTATTCAGTGATCCACCTCTGTCATCCAGTTGCAGCTTCCAGAAGTCAGAGGTTTAAGAACATTAAGTATGGGGTTGTGTCCCTGAGCACCCTGGCTAATAGCCAGGGATGGACCTTTCCTCCATGAAATTATCTCGTTATTTTTTAACCCAGTTATACTTTTTGCCTTCAACATCCCCTGGCAATGAGTTCTACAGTTTTACCGTGCATTGTGTGAAGAGTCACATAGAGGGCCTCCCAATAGAGGGCCTGATCCTTTGTTTATGTGAGTAGTGCTAATTGAAGTCAGGCAACTTGCACCCATGATGACTATTCATTTAAGGGAAGAAAAAATTGCATCCGATGTATGGAAAGGAATGTGAAGTAAAGTAAAGAGTTAAACATTGCAGTAGTGTGTTGTTTCTTATTCTTGAAGTATGGCCGATGTTCTGAAGGATATGGCTTATGGTCTCTCTTCCAGACATTAAATTCTAATAATGCTTTGATTTTATTGTCTGATATAATGTCATTCTTTGAGTAATCTGTTGATATTATATGAAGCAATAGAAGAGATCAGTCAAGCTAGTTTTATACTAAATGATAAAGTGTGCACATTATTTTTTCACAAGCAAATTTTCAGACAGTGCTAATTTAATGATGCATATTTCCGGGCGGAGACAACAGAACTAGAAAGAACAACATCAAGGAAATGTGTGTTTTAAATAGTGAGATATATCTAGATGATTAGCAGCTCGGGCTAGTCATCAGGAATTAAGATACAGGCCCAGATATGCTGCTTCACTGAAATTACATTTAGCAAACTTGGTGGGAGGGGTGGTGTTGGAATTCAGGGAGCTCCTTGCTGTAGCTGTCTGATACTCTGCCAATTCTTGGTGCAGGTTACAGGAGCACCCACATACTTCTGTAAATTGGTGACCACACTCAGCTAGCACATCTGCCAACTGAGTGTAGCAGGAAGATGTTGGCATCCAGCCACTTCTCTTCGACTCCCTCCAGGCCCCTGCACTGGGCTTTTGAGAAGGTGGCATAAGAGATAGCATTAATGGCTTTGCATCCACTGGAGAATCCCCGGTTAGAGGAGACAGCCTCCATTCCCTTTACACTGCCTGTGTGGCACAAAGGGAACAGAGCAGGGCTGGGAACCAGCTCCATAATATAGTTGGTATTTACAAAATAATGGTCCAATCATGTAGACACTCAATGAGTAACTTTACTTCCATGAGCAGTTCCTTTGGGTTTGGTCAGAGTCCAAATTGAACAAATAGCCTGGTTGGAAAAGAGCGAGATTAAAAACAAATGAAGGCAGCATTAAATTGATGTGATGGTGCATGCTTATAGCAATGGAAAACACCTTTGCTGAGCAGCGCCATAGATAGGGCAACAGATGGCTGCTGAACAGGTGCGCTGGTTCAACTGATGCTGCTTTAACGATTATGTTTTCCTCCTCAGGTCTTGAACTTTTTGGTATTAAAGGTTTGCTCCTAGCATTGCTAATCAAACCAGAATGTGGTGGTCTGTGTAATTCCACTTTGGGTTTCTGCATTAATTGTATCAGTTGGGTCAGAGAGGAAAACATTTAGAGGAAAAAATGGTCAGTTCAATTTCCATTGCCTCAGTTGACTACAGAGAGCAATTTGCTGGCTGATTACAGGAAGGGGGGAGATGTTGTAGATGATCTCAGTACCCTGTACAGAAACTTCTGCAGAATTCAAGGTATAGGAGATGCATAATTTGACTAGCCAGAAACATTTCCCATTTTTGAAAGCTTTTTATTTGTACCCATGTTGGTATTTATGCTATTCAGGATTAAGAATTACATTAAGCCACAGAGATTTCTGTCCGTGCTAATCAGAATTTTTATTTATTTTCATTGGAAACTTCACTGCATGCAACATTTTCATTTTATGAGACAGCTGAACATCTCCATAAAACAGCATTTTTCTGACTGTAATTCCACAGGACCTCTGTGTACAGGCACCAGAAGACTGATCAGAATCAATGCTCTCTCGTAAAAGGTTACCTTCGCTTGGCTTCCATCTACATTGAATACCCTTGTTAACACTATCCATCTTTGTTGCATTTTCTTTGTCATTTCTGCAGGGATGATGATATGCATATAAAAGATTTAATTACAAGTCTATTATGTGTTTGTAAATCATTGAAACCAGCCAGCCACTGCTCTGGATTCCACAGCATTCCGCATCCTTCTCCTGTGATCATGTTGTTCACATGTTACTTCATGCTAGTCAAAGGATGTTTGGAAATCAACAGCACAGATTGGGTAGTGTCGCATTTGAACAAAGCTAAATAATGGCATGTTTCCTTTTCCAATGCCATTTAAATGTTTGGGTCCAAATGCAATCGGAAAAATGAAACAAAACACATGCAGTGTTGGGGTGCTGTCTATATCTTTTTAAACAAGTCATCGCACTCATATTTTAGGGTGCTGCAACACAGCTTTGCTACGTAGCCTTTGTACCAACCAATCCCACAATAAGATTCTTCAGTCTAATAAGATACATGAAAATAATACTTTGCTCTATGGATCTAAACTTTTGAAATAATTGGCTAGGTCTTCATCTGGTGTTACATGTCAGGTAGTCACAGGTACATGGCTTTACACCAGCTAAGGATCTGGCTCAATGCAAATCTCACAGCCATTATTATAATCCACGTGTTTTATAAAGTAAATGGGTCAAAGGAACGCAGACAATCTGTGATGAAACTGGGAAAACATCTCCTGAATCCGAGGTTTGTGCTTTAGCATCTTATCTTTACTTCTTTTCTTTCTCAGACTATTGAGGAGAGGTTGAGCTGAGGGTTTCGGGTGATTATATCTATGGGCAGTCCTTTTCTATTTGTACCTTTGGTTGTGTTCAACCTGTGCAATGTGTGCCTATAGACATATTTTTCTAAACTTGAAGAAGGAAATGTATAATGTACAGTTTACTCCAGATTATCTGACTGGCATGGGGGACATGGGTTTTGGGATTTTGAATAATCAAGAGGGCAGGAGCCATTCAGCAGTGGGGAGGCCTCCCCCATGGACAAGAGCTTGTCCTTCTCCTTGTAACCCAGGCTGGGTTTCTCTGCTCTGCCCTGCTCACTCATTCCTGTGACAGTGGTGCTGCAAAGGGCTCCCCAGTTGCTATGGGGCCAGTGACACCCAATCCCTGCTGACACAAGGTGCAGCAGCACAAGGAGCCCTCTGCAGCTCTACTGTCATGGCCAAGCTCACTCGTTCCCATGACAGTGGGGCTGCAGAGGGCTCTCTGCACTGCCACAGGAGCCATTCAGCAGCGAGATGGCCTTGCCCATATCAGGGCCTTTTCCCCACTCCTCCTCACTGTTCTGGCCAGGAGCCTCTGCTCTGTTACCCAAACCTCCACTTTATTCAAATCTCTTCCTTGTCCCCCAGCATGAGAAATGCACCACACTGGGGGACGAGGAAGGGATTTGGATAATGTGGAAGATTGGATAATAGGGTTTCAGGTAAACGGGAGTAAACTGTATACTATTCCATCTACCACTGTTTTGATGATGATGATGATAATTTGCGCTATATATGATAAATCCAAGAACTCAGCATGTGTCATGAGTTGTGTACTGGAAACTGGATATTTCTGCAGGGACATTGTGAAATAAGGAACCCTTCCCACCACCAGGCCTCAGAAGAACAGCCATTTGGCTAATATAGCCTGGTAATTATTTCTCTACCATGTGGTAGACTTCTCGTGAGCCGCAGAAATTCCACTAGTGCTGTGCAGTAGTGGGTGGCATAGTCTGGAAATGCATTGGTCACTTGATAAATGTGCCACATACTTCAGGCCCTTTATGAACATTCCAGAAACACTTAAAAATGTACAACATATGAAAGGAGTGTTCTGATGTTCCTAATTCAACAGTGAATAACAGACCTTCCATGTAGCACTCTGTAGCCATGGTGTTATAGCAGAGTTTGTCTGAAACACCCAACTCTGGTAACAAGCCTTGAGCTTAATGAGAGAAAGTGGATTCAGCTGACTCACTTAGACAACAACTCATTACCTCACCCAGATGTAAGTGAAGCAGGTGGGAGTGGTTTGCTTGTAAGAGAGGATTTAGGGTATAGGCAAAACAATACTGAGATAGGAACCCTTGGAACAGGTAAGTGGGGCAGAAAGTTTATACTGAATGATATTAAATTGTGTGTGGTGTGTTATTTTATAGCCAAATCCTAGGAAAGGAGGGTGAGATTTTGAATCTATATAGCATGTGGACTTTGTTTCAGAGCAGGAAAAGCACTTACACGTACACCTGTAGTTGAAAATGATCATGAGCAAATGTAGAATGCTATAGAGGTGACTTTCATCACTTATAATGTGTCTATTTTATGTATAAAATTAACCATCTGCACTATATGCTAGAAAGAATAGTTAGGTTTTCAAAACTTTAGTTAGGTTTTCAAAACTTGACTTACCTACATATTATGAAATGTGTCCAGAGAGAGGAAAATAAATTATCTACATTATCCCATGAGATTTAATAGTGTTAACAAGTAGTTAAAGTAGGAAACTAGGAATCAGGAGACTTGGGTTGTGTGCCTAAATGTTGCTGATTTGTAGTATGAACATTGACAAAGCACTTAACAACTCTATGCCTTACTTTCTACTTCTGTAAAATACAGATAATACCCATGTTTGTAAAACATTTGAGCTCCTCCATGGCAAGGTCTCACTAAATGCAATGTATTGTGATCACCTACAGTTTAATACTTTCTCTCTCCCATTAGGAAAAATACACCTCCTACTCTTCCTTTTCTGTATGTGGTTCTGGCAACAAATGCTATCCTCCACTGACTGTTCAAAGCTGTGTAGTCATTAAGACATGTCCTCCTTTTACAAATAACAGTTTTGTGGCACTATGAGTATCAGTGACATTGTCTCTTCCTTGTGGTTATCAGTGTGTGTTGATGATAATATAATATTAAAATCCCAGTGGTGGTAATACAATAGGCTTCCACGCTGTTACTTGATAACATTGTGTGACAATCAATTTAGCTGAGCATTCTTTTCATCTTTATGGAAAAGAACATGTACATCTGTGTCTCTGCTCAATGCTTTCAGGTTTGGAGATGGCTATTCAGTCAAGGTTTGGCTTAACAAAGAAACAAGTAACCACGGTGCTATTTTGGACTATCTGCAGCTACATTTTCCAGGAACACAGTTTAAGGTACGCCTGAAATTCTCTGTTTATAGCAGTTGCCAAGGATAGGTTCTTGAGACCATTAACGAAAGGTAAAGTTGAATAAATTAGCTGGTTTCTCATTCTTTCCTGATCAATATGGCTACTCGTTTTAATTGATATGTGCATAACTGTTAAATTGTCACCCACAGTATGGTGCAGATTAACCTCAGATGCAGAGTAGGGCCATTTCGGCAGCATAAGCAAATGTGATTGGTTCATGAGCTGCACTTCCCTTTTCTTATTTTTGGTATTTACAGAGTCAGAATTTCCAGTACATGCACGCAGGGCCTGATCCTATGTCCACTGAAGTGAATGGAAGTAATTTTGGAGTTAATACATCAGCAACACCATATTTTAGTTTGTCCTCACCCAGTCAATCCAGTACCTAGAAAATGGAAGTCAGGTGATCTTATTGCATTAGGAAGTCAACATTTACCCACAGCTACCACACACTGACATCTAAAATGCCTCCGATGCCTTCTATTTTAAGCATAAGGATATGACGTAGTGTTTCAGATATCATTGTGTGATAACTCTTGATTGTTGAATGGCAATTACTATTTATACATGTCATCACCAGAAAAGCTCTCAAGTATATATTTAATAGTTGACTGAAATGTTGTGCTACAACTTTGTTCTCCTTTCCCAGCAGGTTGCCTGAATTAAAATAGGGGGCTCGGAATTAAAATAGGGGAATTCTTCTGAGGCTGAACTAATGCAAGGAAATGGGCATCCCAACCACGAGATCCAGTTATATAATATTTTAGACATTTTCTCTCAAGACATTTGAACTCCTCCTTTCATTTTTCTTTCTTTTCTTTAGTCCATCCGTTCAGATAAACAGGTGCGATATCTTAATCTAATGAGGTGTACAAGCCCATAGATGTAGTGAGATTTTCAGTTTCACAGGCACTTGGCTATTTGGTTAAATAATATTGCTGATGTAGAAATCACACATTTTTGCTCTTAGCTGTGTTCATAATAAACTCTAATGGTAACCCAGGATTAGTTGGTTTGTGTGTGTTTATATAAAATAGATGTGGTACCCACTAGTTAATAAAAGTAAACTTTATTCTACTTTCTCTAATCTTGCCAATGTCTGCAATAAGATGGCTATAGTCCAGTGCTCTGAAGCACCTCTGTTTTCCAAGGTCACAGAGGAAAAGTCAACTGGTGTGTTGTTCCCTGTATCCATAAAAGTGTCCTGGATTTGCATATATTGTATGATATGAACACATCATAAAAGGGTAATGCTTTCAAATATACCACAGCCATCTGTCACATCCCCAAAATGTGTGTTCAGGCATAAATATCAAACTCAGTAGATTAAAACATATATTTTCACATGCAAAATTGATCCTTTATAGGTGTAATATAGAACTCTGTCTCTGAAAATGTATTCTATAAAAGTAGATGGTCCCAAGCTGTAGAATTTTGGTCTGCATATCGGTTTCTAGCACCCGGAGTGTCAGGGTAGGGTTCTATTTGAGGTTTTGGTTTGGCCATTGTAGATACCGGCTGTGACATGCTGATTTCAATGTGGCTTCTGAAATGTTTCCCATTCCCCAAAGTGTCTGAATCAATGGGTTTGGTTTGAAGCCCTCTCTAACTTTAAAATTGATAAGAAAAATACATCCCCGCAGCTACAAACAGCCCGCTGTCTTTCAGGTCCATTGTGATAGCTTTGTGGAAACTGAAAGATCTTTTCTGAACCACACTACGTTGTGCCTTTTACAATGTTACAATCAAGATCTAGCGGATTCTTACAGAATCCTATTTTTCAGCTGAGGCTCATATTGAAACCGGGTCAGTTGAAAATAAATATAACTCTATCAGAATATTCACTAGCATTTACTTATGTTTGTTTGAAGGAACAGCACCTTAATCTCCAGGAGTATCGTGCACCGTACGGATGCGGCCGCTTACCAGAGCTCTTCAAAGTTTTAGAGAACCACAAAGTTCTGCTGCAAATCAAACATTATTCCATTAATGAAACCACTTTAGAGCAGGTATGTTCCTCCTCCTCTGTGTTGCCTCTCTTTTTCTGAATATGCTGTGCCACTTGAATTAAGTATGCAGTAGAATATTGCAGTATATAGTTTATCTAGAGCTGTCCTAGTGCGATTCATAACCCACGATAACCTTATAACTAAAAGCTTTTCTTCCTTAGTGCAAGTGGTTGGGATCTTTCCTTCTCAAGCAAATGTCATGCAGTTTACTTGCATTTGCAACCTATGTAGCACGGCAACAGGCACATTAGAAACACACAGATAGAAGGGTTCCCTGCTTATGCCTATGAAATCCTGGGTTTACATCATGTATAATATAGTGATGATCCTGACATTCCTGGGTGCCTGTGGCATCTAAGGATATAACTTCTCACGTATCTTCTGAAAACGCTGAGAAGCTAAGCTAGTCAGAACATTAATTATGTATAATATTTGCTGTGAGATTAGCTCTTTTTTCCAAGTGCAAATCATTCATGAACAGACTTTGATTTGTATGAATCTATCAGCTCCTGCTGCTTTAATTATTCAGTGAGCAATTTATCCAAACAAATAGCCTATGGGTTGTTCCTTGACTGTTCACTCAAGCTTGTTTACTCTTCATTATTTATGGTGAGTGAGTGCTCACCTCAGTCACATGGTACTGTTTTTGCACCCGGCCTGAATAAGTGAAACTTTTAAACAGGATAATAGTGACTACTGAATAACAAATATACTTCCTCTTGAATGAATTCCTTTGCTTCCATGTGAATATTGTTATGGGAATGAAGAACTGTCATCCCTCAAATATCCGAGTGATCAAAAAACCCTTTCACATGAATGTAGGTGAAAAGGAAACGAGCAGGGGACACAACTGAATACAACAGGCATTTGGAATTCAAATGGATGTTTGGCCACATCAATCCACAGCGTTCAGAAGGTTACTCAACATAAATTTTAGCTTTAAATATCTGGGCGTAGATCCTGCACCACTGAAGTCAATGGGAGTTTTGCCATTCAAGTGGATGGAAGCAGGATCAGGCCCCTCCCTAATATTTAAAAATATTGATTTGTTTATTCAATACAAGCAAAATCCAGTGTTCCCAAGGAATGTGGATAACCATATAAAATTTGAACTTATTTTATCATTATTTTTATTTGACTTGAAGATGTAGAGGTGCAATTTGTTTGCAAACTGCTCTAGATCAAATGTAACTCTGAATCAGTTTTGAACACAGACTTTTACTGATTTGCTTTAGAAAGCATCTTAATAAAAGTGGCCTGAAAAAGTCACAAAAAGAGACAAAGTTCTAGCTCATGTCTTGCTATCCCATAAGCCCTCCTCTGTTGTGTCTTGCAGGTATTTATTAATTTTGCTACTCAGCAGCAGGAAACGTCTTATTGTGCACAAGAATCTTCCACCAATCATCATCACCATCTGCCAGTCTAGGCTCAGTGCAGTTCACCATCCAGCAAAACATTTTACAGTCAATACAACTTTTCACCTGGTTACTGCCAAACTGAAAGGGAAGGCAAAATTTGCAATTTATAGACCAAAAAACAGAGCTACCAGTTCTTAGTAGAAAGAGTGGTGGTTATACACACATACGGCCAAAAAAAATGTACTCTCCTTTACTGAACTGGAATTTTGTAATAAAACAGTTGGCCTAATTAATGGAAATCTGTAACACAGTAAAAGGGCTGATTGTATAAAGAGTGACATTTCAGAAGTTTTTTGCTGGAGGGGGTGGGGAGGTAGCCCTCTGTTCATTTGATCACAGTCACATTAAATATCCATAATTATTACATGAGAAGGGAAGCCAACCCAATGGATATTAGGAACAGCCATGCTATCATATAATATTTGTATTTAATAACTCAAATGAGAGCACTTTGACTTCTGTAATAATTCAGTTCTGTGTTATGACAAGCTAAATTAGCCTTTTTTATTGTATAAAAGAAGCACTATATTCCATAAGGGCTTTTTGTCAAAGGGGGTATTAGTGCGGTTATATTAAGTACATTTAACAAGGTTTCATGAATCACACTTGACAATGAGTTCTCCCTAACACCTGTAGGTTATTTCTTTAGGGATTCTAGAGCATCGTTAATAATCTGTTTTGTTAGCTTTTTTATGTTACTTTTTAACGTTCTAAGAGAAGGTCAGACTGGGTTTGTAGCCCAGGACATATTGGAAGTACATGAGATAAGTTTACAGGCATTGATCAATAACATTTTCAGTCTATTTCAGATTCTTCAGACAGGGCTGTGCCACAGCCTTCAATAGGGTCACCTGCCTGTAAATCTGAGACAGAAATTAACATTTAATGAACAAAACCTCAGCCTCTTTCATCCATCCTCATATTCTGTGGCTAGAGAAAGATCAGAACTTCTTGGAGTGGGGGGAAGAGGAGAAGCTCTTAGCTCTTTTTTTTATAAACAAGCTCTCTGGGAACCCTGTGCCCAGGAGTTGATATCGCTTTCATTTGGGCTCTATTATCTGATAGTTGAAATTTTGGAACACTGTGATTTGGTAGAAAGGTATTTCTGTGGTATAATTGATGTGAAAATCAAATTGTACACTTTGAGATAAAAGGATCTAATCAGAGGCTATCTGTGTTCTTGTGTCCCTGCTTTAATGCCATGCTGTAGCAGGATGTCATTTTAAAGTGTTATGCTTGTGCCTTAGGCTTTTCAAGCCGACCCAAAAGGGTTTTTGATTCTCACATTGGCAGGTGTATTTTTGGACCATGATGCTTTTGAACGAATTTAGAACTCAGGGTTCCCACTTTGAAAACTTATTCTTGCTCTTTTCAAAATGTTAAATCCTGAAAACTTAATTAAATGTCAGTTTTCTGAGTAAAGTGTGGAATATTGTATTAATGTAGTGGGTGAATAAAGTAAATAAGATTTATTTCAGACTGATGGTTGAATGCAATTCTGTTAACTACATTTCTCTTCTTTGAATCTCTTCATCTGTCTCTCTCGGGACCCAATTTAATTGAAGCAAGTAGCAAACAATGTTTCTCTCCCAATCCTTTATGGTTGAAGAAGGTCAAAATCTAATTGAGTTCCAGTGTACTGGGTTCTGTCTCAGAGGACGTTTTCCCAATCTTTGAAATGCTGCACTCTGGAAGTTTGCAAAGTCTAGTCTTTGAAGAATTTTTTTTTTTAATTAAAGAAAAAAAATCTGTTCCAAGAAAAGGTCAATTCATATGTTAATGTTGACAGAGTCACTGAATTTATGAATCACACAGAAATGGTATGCATGTTAGCACCTTTGGATTTTGAATCCAAGACAACAGAGGATTTTAAAGAAAAAATACACCTTCTCTTATGAGATTTCTGGTAGGTATTTCCATGATCGATTTCTCTGTGTCAGATTGTGTGCCTCTTGTTTTACAGGATGAAATGAGAACTGAACTCAGAATTTAAAACAAAGGAATGGCTGAAATGCTAAAGTTGAAATAGGGAAGATGAGTTTCACATCTATCTGTTTAAAAGCCTATTCCCATGCCCGTTGAAGTAAAAAGAAAAGGCTTCCACTGACTTCCGTACTGGTTGGATCTAATTTCACTTTCATGCTTTCTAGAATGAAATTGGAAGAGAAAAGCCCAAATCAGAACCCCCAGGAATTTAGGATTTTAATTACTTGGATCTTAACCTCCCATATGGTTTCAGTCCAGAACAAAAGGGACCTGTTTCCCAGATCTGGTTCACATGTGACCATAGTTAGTGGAAATTTGAAAATAACATCAAATCTTATGACATTTCCAGTTAAAATGGTGGGAGGCTTGTTGCAGTCATCTGCTCTGGTGATTTGTGAGATTTGTACCGTTAAAGGCCATGTCTCCTCTGAATGGTTTGTGACACTTTTTGATGTAGTTGAATCTGACCAGATTGGGCTTGAACCTGAACCTTGAACCCAGCCTAAACCTAATCAGGTTAGAATAACTGCTTTCTTGATTCATCTCTAGAAATGGAAAAGATGGAATGGTATTTACATCTTTTAATGTCAGCAGCTTGCAAATGTGTTTTTGTTTTGTTTTGTTTTGTTTAAAAAAGGCATCAGATCAGAGCCACAAATGAAAATATCTTGCTTTGATTGAGTGAGAGCTGAGGTCAGACAGCTTCTCTGAGGAGTTCTGGAAGACAACATTCTTTCAGAGTTACACACTAGATGGTGACATCACAAACAAAGCTGTTGCTGCAAGTGTCATGATCGTGGCAGCAAATTTGAAATGGAAATCACACCTTTCTTAATCTGGCAGAGAAAGCAAGATTCCAGTTCTTTCAGCATGGGCCTTCCGATTGTGTGCTTTAATGAAACTTCTTTGTGCTGAGTAATGATTTGGTCATCTGAAAAGACATCAGAAGTCTCTCTTCCTTTTTGTTGTTGTTTAGCATCATAGCAAAGATTGTTTCATCAGTGCAATTATACTTACTGCCAAATTGAAATACACATTGGGCCGAATTCTGGCCCCTCTTGTACCCATAAATGTGATGCCCATGAAAAGAAGGTGTGTTAAAGAAGCCAGGGGACTTTAAAGAAGGATGGTGATGCACTCAGGCAGATCAAATTAGTAAATGCACACGCCTGGTTTTCCATGATTGTCAATAGATGGAGAAAAATGGGTTTCAGCTGTAAGAAAGGTAAAACCAATAGGCAAGATCTGTATATACACCTAATTTATTCCAGCTAGAGAACAACACACTGCCTACCTTTTCCATCCCATTTGCCAGTCTGCTGTGCCAGCTATGGTTAAAAGAAATACCATGAGGATTAAAGAGTAGGGGTTCAGCAGAATATAAGGGAGCCAGCAGGAAATGAACAGGATCCTCCTGCCAGGCAAGAATGGCAGGTGAGATCACATGGGATTACTTTGACGTGGACTTCTTCCAATCTCAGGAAAATAAAATAAAAAAATGTTAAGGTACAGTTGAGTTTGCTAATGCAATTCAGGAGATGCACCATAAATGCATGCTTAAAAAAATCTTCAACACTAGGAAGTATGGAAATCGCAAGATATGACTACATAGACAATTCTGATACCAACCCCAAATCTCAGTTCATGGATATAGATCACTATACAGAGAAATTCTGAATAACCAACATCCAAACAACCCTAATTTTGTCTCTGTACTAGGATTATTGTTTTAGGTTTCCAACCCAACTTCCATCGAAGAGTATGATAGTGTTTCCTTAACTTTACTCAGAGCAGGACTAGTTCCTTATAGTCATTTCAGCATTACAAATATGGATAACTGAGGGCATGTGTATATGATATTCATTCCAAAGTTTAGTGACTTGTACTGACATGAATGAACAGGTCCTGTTATGTATTGATACCCTTTTTTGCCCCTAGTACTTAGCCAAAATTTGGGGTCCTACAGTTTCCATTAGAAGGAGAAATTGAGGATAGAACCAGTTATTTGTACAAAGAATATACAAAGTTTTGTTTCCTTGAACACAAGAGGAATCAAACACAAAATAGGGTATTTGCTTACAATTCCAAGCCTCTTTCAGACAGCACTTAACCCAAAAGGCCTCTCTTAGTTTTTTTCCCTGAGTCATCCTTCCAGTTCTTCTATGTCTGGTGCTTTGTGGCTACCTTCCCTCCTCCTCTCCTCCCCGGTTAAAATAAAATTTGTGTAGTCCCTTCACTCACAGTGATAATTCCTCATCGGCCTCACATGGTGCCTATGTTTCAGTTTGAGGCCTATGTTGTTTCAGCTATTTGGTTCCATGAAGGAGTTTAATGGCTTCTTAAATTAAGGGTGAAGTTATGCCCTCCCCCCCAGTGAGGTTTAATGCAATCCATAACAGTATGTTTTATGATGTGGCAACAAGAGTTATATTCACACATGGTAGTTTTGTCTCTAATGGTATTTATTTCCTTTTAACCTGGAACTAGTTTCCTCAGCAGAAAAGTATTGCTCTTCAAATGGACTGTTTTGTTATAAGACAACTATTGTGATTGCCATCTAATTATTCAGACTTTTTTTCTGTTTAAGTGTCTTTCTGTGTTAACTGTGTGCTAAGGTTGGTATCAAAACTGTTTTTGTAATCTCAGATTATGATTTCCACACTTGTTAATGGTGGAGTTTGTTCAAAGATGTGTATAACCCCTCTTAGCGCATACTAACCGTAATAGTAACAAGAACATTTTTATTCAATGTTCTAGTTTATAAAATATTTTATAATGTTGTATTTTGAATACTGTTAAAAGATGTTTCAAGTTTTATCTGAAAGTGATAAACATGATATAATATGAATATTGTACATACCTTGTACAGCCTATACATCCTATAGACAAAAGGCTGTATAGCCTATTGGACGTACACAATCTGTGTACCCTGTATATCATTAGTCATATGATATTTGGGATCAAAGGTTTTATTATCTTTCGTCATCAAATTCATTTCATGATAAATATATTTGACAAAACCTCCTTTTTGAGACCTATCCATTAGTTTAGGTTAATACTATATCCATTTACATTCCCAAGTTTATCTTTTTCAAAGATGGAATTAGAAACATACACTTTGTAAAGTAAAAGCATTGCAGAATTTGAATTTGAATCTGTCAGCAGGCCAAATGCATCTGACATCACATGTATTACATAATGACATTCCAAATGTAAAATCACTACATACTTTTGAAACATGAAAATAGTAAGAGAATCTTGAAATCGGTTTTTTTAAATGACAACATTCACAAGTGTCCTATGGTGTACACATGTATGATTTTTTTTAGACTTCTGCAGTAAATCTATGTTCAGATAAGAATGGTCAGAAAATAATGTGGATCTCTCTCATTATAAAAAAAAATTCCTACCCATCCTACGCTACTGAAAATAATCAAAACCAATTCTGCTGCACACGCTAATCACAGAAGAAATCAGACTAGTAGCTCTTCCAGGTAAAAGTTCCCTAATTTAGGAGTTAGGATTGTCAAATAAGGCTTATAATGGAACACCATTTGCAAATTGAACCTTGGAATTGCAATCAGCAGCTCCTTAGTAGTAGTATAAATTATAATAAAATAACCCCAGAGACTTTCAGCATTACGCATAGATGTGCAGAGTAGGTTTACCAGTGGATATGCCTTCCTGCCTCCCCCATCATAATTTTGAATTCTGGGTATGAAAAGGTCAAACAAAATAGTTTAGATTCACATCAGGCTAGCATTATCTCCACTTATCCAAAATATTTTGCATTAAAAAACCAGTAGGAAATCTTACAATAAAAGGCATTATTTTGAGATTCTGATGTGACAGATTAAATTGATTTTTGCGGGCTAATTTTCATTGGGTCAGAAGTACTCTAATAATTGCTTTATCTCAAAGCAAATTTGTTTCTTAAATGAAACCCAGCACCCTGACCCAAAGTGTGATGGGGTGCACCTACCCCGCCCTAGTTCTGCAGGGGTTAACTGTGCATTGCAGGCTGAGGAAGCCATGCCTCTTCGCCTCTGATGGGCATGCTCATCCTGGAGGCAAGGTATAAAAGGAAGCGGCTCAGCTCAGTCTGGGCTGGCTGCTGAAGGGAGAGGACACAGATTGCAGGCTCTCTCCAGGGAGCTGCTACAGGACCCGACCCCAGAGTCAAGGCATGCAAATGCTATTTATATTTATACTAAAGGTTTTTGGAGCAGGGATCATTTTGTGTCTGTACACAAGGTGGGAAGCAGCCCAAGGGACTTAGAATATGCTCTGGTGGGTGAAGTAGGAACACAGTCAGCATGTTTCGGGAGGATCCCCGCTGACTCAGTGGCAAGTAACCCCACACTGCCGGGACCCTGGGCTGGGGCTTGGAGGAAGGAGGGCCCGAGTCCCACTACCCGGGGTGCCACACATCCCCAAGTGGCGCCCCACTTTCCCAGCGGGCCAATAGGCCACACAACCCCATGGAGGGGTGCGACTTTATTGACTCAGGCCATTACGCCACACTGACCTGAACAGAAGGGCTGCATTATTGACTCTGGTCATTAGGCCATGCTGCCCTGAGCGGAAATCACAGAGACAGTTAAATCTCAAACTTTTTTCTCATTTCTAATAACTGCAAAATGTCTTTGGACATACAGAGAAACCTACGTCTGAGGTCACTCCATAGCATTCCCAAATATAAATATATTTGTATGCATTATGCCCCACCTAAGACTGAGATTCAATTAATTTAGATGCTGTACAGACACAAAATGATCTCTGCTCCGAAGACCTTTAGTATAAATATAAATAGATGTCAAAAACAGACAAAAGATGGGAGAAAGGAAGTATTATTATCCTAATTTTACAGATGGGGAACTGAGGCACTGAGTGATTAAGTCATATGCCCAAAGTCCCACAGAAAATTTGTGGCAGAGCTCAGAATTAAATTCAGATCCGTTGATTTCTAGTAGGTCTTAACCACAAAACCAAATATATGTTTTCATATATGGGATACAGACTTGCATCTACAGGTTGCTGGTTCAAGCCCAGCTCTGACAGCACCATACTGTCCTGTTTCAATCCTGCTCCAAGTGGATAAGTGACCCAGTCACCAAAAATAACATTATTCAGCAACCTTGTTGGCAACCTCAGCAAAGACTGAAGAGACAGGGAAAAAAACTACTGAGTCTTGGACACTGCTGGTCCATTCATAGAAGGGTTTGAGCTCCTTGCCGTGTGGTATGGATGAAGTCTGCAGGCCTGGATTGAGCTGCTGTGAAACCATCTGGATGTGAGCTCCGCTCCCTGACCCAATTGATGCACATTGAATACACTCTCTAGGAGTGCTTCTAGTGGCTGTCTAGTAGGTCTGCTATGCTTGGAAAGGAGTTGCAGGATAGAGTGACACAGTGGTAGCTGCTGTATGTTGCAGCCAGGACCATCTGCCTTATTACTCTGTCCCTCCCTTCACATAGGAGAAAAAAGAAGTTTCTGTGGAGTCTCACTTCCTCCTTCTAGTGCATCAAGGGAGAGGGTTGCTGAATCTTCTCCCAACCCAACAAAAGTCAACAACAAGCCACAGCCTTTCCCAGCCGGCTGTCCTGCTGCTCAGATCAGGCTAAGAGCCCTCCCCATCTCTTTCGCTCTCCAGGCCCACTGACAGGTAAGTGGAATTTTTATGGATGAGCAAATCAGGGCTACTGAAGAAATTGATATTGGGGCTAGGAGAAGCCTGAGGGGAAGGGGATAAGGCAACGGATAGAGCTGCTAGAGACTGACTTGATGTAGGGGCCAGCTGAGAAAGGGAACAACGTTTTTGGTGTGGGGGAATGGAGGAAACAAGATGGAATGAAGGGGGGGAACCAGAGATGCAATGTGCGGGGTGGGGCAGAGACAGGCAAGGAGGAGGAGCAAAGGAACTGTGCAGAGGGAAGAAGAGAAGTGGAATAGGGAGTATTAGTTGTGGGAGGAGTGAGTGGAGTTGGTGAGGGTGGAGATGAAATAGTGGGGCTGACTGTGGTGAAAGAAAACAAAGGTGCAATGTGTCTTAGAGGTACAGAAGAGGTGACTTTGAGGGATGATGGAGTTAGAGGTGACACAGAATTTGGGGAGGGGGTGCGGGATGGGTGTTATTTTACTGA
Organism: Natator depressus; assembly: GCF_965152275.1. Lineage (NCBI taxonomy): Eukaryota > Metazoa > Chordata > Testudines > Cheloniidae > Natator > Natator depressus. The sequence continues at coordinate 163,591,095 of NC_134235.1, read as the reverse complement.
GAGAAGAGAATCATTTAGAATGCACCAGGTGGCACCAAATGTCAGATGATTTTTAATGCCCATGGCAGGGATATCCCAGACTCCACCTTATTCTTCTGCCTGCAAATACCCCTGTACACTGCTGTGAAGGTTTCTTCCCCGTCCCATCCTGTCTGTGGATTACTTATTACATGAGACCAAGACCAGCATTGTGACTGCTCTCGGCATGAAGGGCTGATCACCCTTTACTCTTATCAGGCCTGATTCTCCACTGCTCTTGCCCCCTGCACACTCACAATATGTGCGAAGTGGGGATGAAACAGAATTACATAAGAATGGTAGAATTTTGCATTCACTTTGCACAGATGTAAAGGACAACCCATGTTGCAAGGCAGTGGAGAATCAGGCCCATGGACATCAATGAGAATTAAAGGTGCTCATCGTCTCTCAGACTGGGCCCAATTGATCCTTGTGTGTTCTGATCAAAGGCTATTGCCCCATACTGCTTTTGTATCCATGAGAAGTTTCCACTGTGATGCTCATTCTGTATCTCTTCTGTAACTAAGAGATTCAGCCTCTAGGGCTGCTTGTCCAGCACCTTTCCCAAGAACTAAATTCACTTGGTATCAGTAATAATTCAGTCAGGAGCAGGTAAACCTCAGCCAAAATGAACCCCTTCCCTCTTTCGTTCTTCAATATCGTGACCAAATCTGGACTGTGTGACCTGGCCCTTACCACCAACCCACCCTCCTCCCTGCAGTTTCTTAGTGATCTTGTCTCCTTAGTGACACCATTTCCTCCCGCCACAATCTCTCCTGAGTCTTGCTGGCCATCCAATGACTGACTGATTGGATCTGTCCTTGTGTACACACATTCCCCTTCCCCATTTATTATTTAATATAAATTTATTTTGTAAAATATTTATACCAATGTTTTTTCCATGGCTTTTTTAGTTCATTGGTGTGTTTTGATAAATTATGTGAGCCAGATCTCTTTGGTGGGGATGGGGGAGATAAGTGACTTTTGGCCCTGAAAGAACATGGAGACAAACATGGTGTCCGGAGGGGGAAAAACAAGTCCCCCTCCGCCCCGACTCGACAGCTATTTTTAAAAAGGTGACTACAGGCAACAGTTTTATTTCATAGAAAGGCAAAGAAAGAAAGGGCAAAAGACCAGGGACATTCAATTTCTAAAAACACTAACAAGCCCTCAATTATTCATGTGTAATTACAGTTCACCCACATTAGCTACAAGAAAACAATAAAACATAGGCTCTGTGTGGCAGACTTTGAAGAAAGGGATTAGCAAGGAAAGGTTAGCAAAGGCAAAGGATGACTGAGTCAATGCTTCAAAGCTGTTCAGCAAAATGCTTCAGCACGCTCTTCCCCCACCCCTTCCTTTCTCCCTCTCTCTGACTCCTGAGGCTCACACCTTCAGAGAGTGACAGAAACACCAGACATCTCTTTCTCCGGACAAGAGCTTTCATCAGCCATTTCCAGCAGTTAGAGTTCCAAGAGATGTGGGAAATCTCTTGCTGTGGGTCTTACTCCCTTTCTACTAGGAGTGTGTTTTGGGTCCCCAGGCACATATTTGACTGTCTGAATGTGTGACAAACTGGACCCTATGCGGCAGGGGTGGTATCATAAATTCTTCAAGGGGATAAGACTTGATGTGTGCCAAGGTTACTTCTGCTAAGACCCCAGGCTCTCTCTACCTCCAAGGCATGTTTATTTTGTAAGCCCTCACCACACCCCCTCCAACGCATTACTGGCTTTTACTCCACCCTGCAAAGCTCCAGGTCATGATACTTTAACCTTTGTTTGTAGCATGGTTACAAAGCAAGAATGACCTCAAAATCTGAGCTGTTTCTCCTAGTGGCTGCCCCTCCTCCAGATCTCCACAGTTACCAGATCCCATCTCTCCTTCCAGCTTCTGCTCCAATTCTGTGTCCCTCTTGTTTCTAAATGTGTGTGGAGTGCAGTAAGATCTAGTACCCCTTCCTAGCTGGTCTCTCTCACCACATCAGATGGTGCTGTAAAAGCCGAAAAACTAATAGCATGCCACAGACTGAAGCCTGAACACAATGTGGAATTTTCTTCACCTATGTTCATTGCCCTTAATTATTTTGCTTTCCATAAGTATTATTGGTGAACTACTCTACTAGTGAACCAGTTTCCTGTTAGGCATATTAACAGAAACAGCATATTAATAACAAATATTAGGGAATATTCACAGAAGCAAAATGTGTCCATAATTGCAGTTATTTGCACTAAAAAAAAATGTATTCCAAGGATTAGTATAAGTGAGTCAGGGACCAGAGTCAATATTATGTGACCTGTGTTTCCAATCAATATCGAAGCAATGCAGCTCAAATTATGCATACTTAAACCTCACAACAAACTCATAAATCTACAGACGAATTAATATAAATTATTTGGCAGCTACTTTTGACTGGATTTTAAAATTACAGTTAAATGATTAGATGATTCACAAACTGAAAGAGAAGACAAATTGGTTGACTACATTATTCACTATGACTGCTCTTATGATGGGTGAGGATAGTGTACACGTGAATTTTTTAAGGTTACCAGATTGTAGAACTATGTCAAAACTTACGGATAAATTGTAGAGCTTTTCAGTGGAACTTAATCCATTTTGATAGAGTTGAGAAAAATACAATATAGTCAATTTCTTCTGTCAGTACTCTGAATCTGCTGAAAGTAGAAGAAAATTAGTCACCATTTCTCCTTCAAGTCTATTTGTTTTGGTGTGCTGTGTGACCATTAGTCTCTCAATTCAGTCCCTTCCTTGTGAATGCTTAAGTAAACTGCTTATGTATGAAAGGTTTAAGATGGCACTAGTTCCTGGCCAAATAATACATAGTCAAGAATGTCACCTAGCCGTGACATTGATTTAGGCCCTAGTAATGCCATCTGTAGCACACAGGCAGACTGCTATGCCTGCATGTAGCCCTATTGGCTTTAATGGAATCCACAGACGTGCAGCAGTCTACCCGCATCCTGCTATTATATATAATTTGGTAATGCTTAGTGGCCAGGACTGCATTATCCTAGGTGCTGTACAAACGTATCAGAGAGATGATCCCTGCCCAGAAGTGCTTACAATCTAAGTGTAAACAGACAGATGGGGAAGCACAAGAAAAACAATAGTATGGTATTGGGGAGTATGAAAAGCAATGGTTTCAGCATACCAGCTGCCTGACCATTGTTGCATAATGCTGCATTACCAGGGCAATTACCATACTTGATACAGGCAAGTATCTGCCTTGGATGGGTGTTGTACAAGCTGGCAGCATTATTGGGATAGAATTATGGGTGTTGGAGATGTGTCGCATTTCCATGTGTTCCTGAGTTTGGTTTTGGAAAAGGTCAATCCTAACTTAGCATTGTTCCATGCTTTCTAATGTTTGCTTCTTATGAGTAAATGACAAGGACCTTTCAAAGTTCTCTGGCTTTCGGACATGTGACTAGTAAAGACTGTTGTCATTTTTCTAATGAAAAAAGTGTTGAAAATATGGCATTTTTAATGAAAAAATTGTTTTATCACCAAAATCAGAAACTATTTTACAAGATTTGTTTTCTTGTGTTTTCAGTTTTGATTTTTCCTCTCTCCTGCCTTTGCCTCTTTTTTTTCTTTTTCTTTTCCTCCTGCTCTTTTTCAGTGACAAAAAGAGGAAATGGTCAAAGTGGGGAGAGGAGGGAGAAATGAAAAATGTTTGATGGTGATTTTGAAAATCCTACCCATTATATTTTTGCCCAGTGAATTAGAATGAACAAAAAAACACATCCCCCTGTTTGATAATACAATACATTTCTGATTCTTGCAGTTCATTTGCTTATCCATGCAGGGCTTTAAATTTTGCTCACATGTGCATATAAATATTTACCAAGGTTAAATAAAACTTTATCTTCTGCAAATAAATTTGTTAGTCTCTAAGGTGCCACAAGTTCTCCTTTTCTTTTTGCAGATACAGACTAACACGGCTGCTACTCTGAAACCTGCAAATATATTGTATTCCACTTTTCTCCCAAACATATAAAACCAAGTGTATTAAATAATGTGGCATTAGATAACAGGAAATGCATCTCTAGCCAAATGTGAATAGCAGATTAATAGAATCTTTAATTTGCTTTTATGTTGCTTTGATTTGGGACCAAATAGACTACGAGCAGCCTAGAAAAAGAAATGGGAGGAAAAAAAGAGTATTTGTTTTCTTTTTTCAATCAACAGCTTTCTTAAGAAAGAGGGGTATGACCCGGTTTGTTATTAAGAGATGATATTGGACCTTTAAAATGTAATGAAAGAATTTATCAAAATACGATAGTTTAATGGTCCAATGCTCAGCACACAGCAAAAGCCTTCTGAAGCTGCAAGTGGATTATGATTGCTCCTTTTAAATAGTAAAGTCAGGCTTAAATCTGCTCTCAGTAAGCAGAAACAACCCACAGTAAAGACAATGAGAGCTGAACCCAAATATGTGAGGGGAGGATTTGGCCCTATGACATATCTCTAAGGAGTATGTCACAATAATTAAGTAATTGCTAGATGTCATTGGTGGACTATATATGTGAACTTGAAAGAATATTTATCAGTTTGGAAGAGAATTGCGTGCAGTGAGTTTGGTACAGTAATTCACAGACATAAAAAAGAGAAGAAGTTGTCCTATTCATTTTAAAAAAAGGTCGTATTAATTCTAAATCTTCTCAACCAAGAGGTTTTATGCATTACAAAAATAGTGATAGTTTGGTCCAAAAATATGCCCATTGAAAACTACTGGAAGCAAAGATCCCCCCCACCCCCAATTTAAAGATCATCAGCAGGTCGCACTGATGTAACTGAGAGTAGAATTTGACCACTCATATTTTATTCGATTGATTGTGGGTATCACTTCCTTACCACTGTCAGAATTCAGAATGGAAAATAGGAAGTGTTGGAACTTTCCCGCACAACCTAAGCTCTTCCCACTCCTGACACCAGAAGGAAATATTATCCATAGTAGATGGTTCAGATTTTTTATAATATGATCATTCCTCTCCTTTCTTGCATGCTTCTGTTCAGCAGTGAACTAGTTAACAGTGCCGATGTGCTACCAATAGGCTTCAGAGTTTATTGCATCCCATTGAGATGAATGAGAGCAGTTCACACAGACTCTCAAAATGGTTGTTTCAGGCTGGCTGGAGATTCAGCCAGATATCATTGCATCAGTTGTGCTGAGCTCACATTCCGAGGTTTATATTTGCAACTATAAGGAATAATCATCCTTTTTTAAAAATGAAATTTCAGCAAAAATTAGCAGCAGCCTTCAGGGAAAATGTTAAGTTTGCTGATTGCCATCCTCTGCTACACATAATCATGTCGCTCAGGAGTTCATTACTTGGTGAGAGTCCCATCTTCTAGCCACTGGCCTGAAAACAGGCTATAAGTGCCAATGGAAATTCTCTTTTATTTTGTTGTTAAGCAGATAGCCCTGAATTCTCTGTGTATATGTGTGCGCGCACAGTGTTATGAATAACTAAACTGAAGAAAGACTAGCACACGCATTTTCTCTTTGCTTTAGGCTGGAAGTTAGCTACTGGCCATACACTGGGTATATGACCGCAATGGTTAGTTACCATATGTCTTTAGTGGGCAGCTTTGATAATTCACATGTGCCGCACCCTCCCTCTCCCAATATCGCACTGTTGGCAAACATGACAAGCTGTATGTTTTTAGCTTTGATTTGACTGATGTAAGGGATCTCCCTCACAGAATTTTTGGGTTATCTAGTATCATGCCAAGTTGGTGGGATGTGTTTAAATTTCAAAGTAACGCCCTCGTGAAGTCTGCTGTGATGTTCTTTTGTGATCAGGTTACTTTGTTGGCTGGATGTGATGAGAGAGGAAATAACAAGAAAAACATTCTGAAAAGGAATAGGTAAAAGGATCGGTATGTCTATGATATCTCAGAACAGTAGAGGGAGCAAGAATGTAAAGTTCTCTTAAGAGCAGATGGTTCTGTTGAGGTCAAAATTGCAATCCTTTGAGAGAACAATTTTCATATACAAGGTAAGTAGTTAATATAGAGGCTGTAATAACATTTGAATACAAAAGCCAAAAATGATGTCTCATAAGTGTGCTATTTAAGGTTGGAATATTTCCAGTGCTCAGTTTTGTTCTCACTACTGTTGTTTTTGTTCGCTTATTTTTGTACCTGTGCCAATATTTTGAATGCATGTTCATGCAGGTTAAGGTTAAGGGACTGGCATGACGGTAACTGAAGTCCTCAATTCTCTTCATCCAAAACCCCTTTGGGCACATGTAAGCCTGCCAACAACATGTGCATTCTATTCAAGATTTGCAACTGAACTAGTTGTTACCCATGAACAATGTGAACTGACCTAAATCTTCGAGGTAGAAAAAAATCCCTTTAAACAAAATAGAAAGAAATATAAGGTGTACCAAGTTATTGTTACAGATTACAGGGCATTTCCCACCAACATCCTTTCCCCCAATATTGGTATCAGGTATTATAAGAATATGGTAATAAATTAATTGTGGCCGAATGTAGCAGTGTCCTGTGATATTTAGAGATCTGACCCTGTGCCTGAAAACTGATGTTATGCTCAAGTGGATTAGGCAAAAAACAAACATAACAAACAAACAAACCAACCACACAACACACAGCCTGTTTGTAGACCTGGAAAAATCAGACATTCTGGGAGATGTTCACTTAAGGAATTATTTTGTAATAATAATACAGTAATATTAGGACTTATGAACATAAATCTCGTCTGCAATGAGAGGTGAATCTCTCTCTTCTTGTACCAAAAGTGCTAATTTTCATATGGCACATGTGCACTGGGACTTGAACTAAATGCAATTTCTACATGTTTTCTGCTGCACTTTTCTAGCACAGTGCACCATAGGGTTAATAAGGCATAGGCCTATGCCCAAATTTGGAGAAACAATCAGTGCTATGACGGGGGAACTCTGCCTAGTAAAGTTGTGTTACCGTCCATTAATTGGCTTCAAATCTTTCAAAGGCTAAGGATATTTTAAAATGAAACAAATACACAGAGTTAAATTACTGCTCTGAAAACCAGGGAAGTATTGGGGCCTGGGAGGTGAGTGTCCAAGTGCTAGTGCATGAAGGTGATATGCCTACATAAGGCATAATGCCTTTAGGGATGTTGGGGACTTGCCACAAATTATACAAGAGGTATTCTGTGCACTCCTTCAAGCACTCCAAATGCTAGCTGGAGCAGAAGGGCTTGGGTTCTGGACCCATCCCCAACCTTCTGTGATAGTCTTTCCTTTTAAAATGTATGGCACTGTTTGCAAGGGAGAGGACAAGCCACCATATCTGGCTGCCTCCTGAAAGGGTGAACTGGGAAGGGGCTCTTTCTTCTCCCTCCAGTGCAAAGTCAATATTTAGTCTATAGACTTCCATGAAGGCTGTTTCTCCAGACCTGCTTTCCTCTTGTCATAGACTATCAGCAATACCAATCAACATCCTCCTACTCCACTGCACTCTCCTTAATCTCTTGCTTTCTCATGCTCTGTACAATTTCAATTGCTGACTCAATCCCATGTCTGTCCTCCTAATTTGGAGAGACAGTTGTGGAAAAGAAAAGACTTGCAAACCCTAGTCAGGGGCTCGTGACTTTAGCACTCATGCAAAACATATCAGCAAACATGACAGCCAGGAAGCCTAGTTCGCACTGCCATAGCATTAATGATGCCATGGAAAACAGCCTTTTGTGTGTGTGTGTGTAGCAGAAAAACAGGTGGTCACTGAATAGTTCTCTACTGAATGTGGGCAGTATTTTTGTTTGAAATCTTCAGCGTTTGATGCTTATTTCTTCATTCTCACAGTAGCTGCTGCTTTACATTTAAATTCTCTCCTTTTTCAGCTTCTACAGGCTTCATGTTTATCTGGAGATGATGTTTCTTTACCCCAATGCTAGATACAAATTTCCTTCCCATTTTCAATGCTGGGGGGCCAGATTCTCAGCTGGTGTAAACTGGTGTAACTTCACTGAATGGCGATAAGCCAATTTGCGCCAGCTGAGGATCTGGCACTTAGTGCCCAGTTCTGATCTCTACTTTACACTGGTTCATTACCAGTTGTTCAGTTATTGGTAACAGATGCTGGTAACTTTGCTAGGGGCTTGTCTCCATCTAAAATGCTGTAGCAGCACAGCTGTGCCACTGTGAAGACACTACTTACTCTGAAGGGAGGGCTTCTCCTGTCAACATAGGTACTCCACCTCCCTGAGAGGCAGTAGCAAGGTTGACAGAATTTTCCCATCAACCTAGGGCTGTCTACACAGAGGGTTAGGGCAGTTTAACTGCATCGTTCAGGGGTGTGAATTTTTCACACCTCTAGGCGATGTAGTTATACCAACCTAATTTCCTAGAGTTACATAGCATCTTAGAAGATTAGGGTTGGAAGAGACCTCAGGAGGTCATCTAGTCCAACCCCCGGCTCAAAGCAGGACCAACCACAACTAAATCATCCCAGCCAGGGCTTTGTCAAGCCAGGCCTTAAAAACCTCTAAGGAAGGAGATTCCACCACCTTTCTAGGTAACCCATTCCAGTGCTTCACCACCCTCCTAGTGAAATAGTTTTTTTCTACTATCCAACCTAGACCTCCCTGCGACCTAGACTGCAACTTGAGACCATTGCTGCTTCTGTCATCTGCCACCACTAAGAACAGCCTAGCTCCATCCTCTTTGGACCCCCGCTCCCCTTCAGATAGTTGAAGACTGCTATAAAATTCCCCCTCACTCTTCTCTTCTGCAGACTAAATAAGCCCAGTTCTCTCAGCCTCTCCTCATAACTCATGTTCCCATCCCGTTAATCATTTTCATTGTCCTCCCCTGGACTCTCTCCAATTTGTCCACATCCTTTCTGTAGTGGGGGACCCAAAACTGGATGCAGTACTCCAGATGTGGCCTCACCAGTGCTGAAGAGAAGGGAATAATTACTTCCCTTGATCTGCTGGCAATGCTCCTACAATACAGCCCAATATGCCGTTAGACTTCTTGGCAACAAGGGCACATTGTTGACTCATCCACTGTAATCCCCTTTTCTGCAGAACCGCCACTTAGCCAGTCTGTCCCCAGCCTGTAGCAGTGCATGGGATTCTTCCATCCTAAGTGCAGGACTCTGCACTTATCTTTGTTGAAACTCTTCAGATTTCTTTTCGCCCAATCCTCCAATTTGTCTAAGTCACTCTGGACTCTATCCCTACTCTCCAGCAGATCTACCTCTCCCCCCAGCTTACTGTCATCCGCAAATTTGCCGAGGGTGCAATCCATCCCATCATCCAGATCATTAATGAAGCTGTTGAACAAAACTGGCCCTAGGACTGAGCCCTGGGGCACTCTGCTTGATATTGGCTGCCAACTAGACATCGAGCCGTTGATCGCTACCCGTTGAGCCCAATGATCTTGCCAGCTTTCTATCCACCTTGTAGTCCATTCGTCCAATCCATACTTTTTTAACTTGCTGTTTCAAGAGATCATATCAAAAGCTTTGCTAAAGTCAAAATATATCACGTCCACCACTTTCCCCATATCCACAGAGCCAGTTATCTCGTCAGAGAAGGCAATCAGGTTGGTCAGTCATGACTTTACTTGGTAAATCCATGTTGATTGTTCCTGATCACCTTCCTCTCCTCCAAGTGCTTCAAAATGGATTCCTTGAGGACCTGTTCCATGATTTTTCCAGGGACTGAGGTGAGGCTGACCAGCCTGTAGTTCCCCAGATTCTCCTTCTTCCCTTTTTTAAAGATAGGCACTGTATTTGCCTTTTTCCAGTCATCCAGGACTGTGGCTGATTGCCACGAGTTTTCAAAGATAATGGCCAATGGCTCTGCAATCACATCAGCCGACTCCCTCAGCACCCTCGGATGCATTTGATTTGGACCCATGGGTTTGTGCATGTCTAGCTTTTCTAAATAGTCCTTAACCTGTTTTTTCACCACTGAGGACTGCTCACCTCCTTCCCATACTGTGCTGCCCAGTGCAGCAGTCTGGGAGCTGATCTTGTCTGTGAAAACTGAGACAAAAAAAGCATTGAGTACTTCAGCTCTTTCCACATCATCTGTCACTATGTTGCCACCCCCATTCAGCAAGGGTCCCACACTTTCCTTAACGTTTTTCTTGTTGCTAACATAACTGTGGAAACTCTTATTGTTACCCTTTGCATCCCTTTCTAGCTGCAACTCCAGTTGTGCTTTGGCCTTCCTGATTACACCCCTGCATGCTTGAGAAATATTTGTATTCCTCCCTATTCATCTGTCCAAGTTTCCACTTCTTGTAAGCTTCCTTTCTGTGTTTAAGCTCATCAAAGATTTTTCTGTTAAGCCAAGCTGGTCATCTGCCATATTTGCTATTCTTTCTGCACATCGTGATGGTTTGTTCCGGCGCCCTCAATAAGGCTACTTTAAAATACAACCAGCTCTCCTGGACTTCTTTCCCCCTCATATTAGCCTCCCAGGGGGTCCTGCCCATCCATTCCCTGAGGGAGTCAAAGTCTGCTTTTCTGAAGTCCAGGGTCCATATTTTGCTGTTTTCCTTTCTTCCTTTCGTCAGGATCCTGAACTCGACCATCTCATGGTCACTGCTGCCCAAGTTGCCACCCACTTCTACTTCCCCTACCAATTCTTCCCTGTTTGTGAGCAGCAGATCAAGAGGAGTATGGCCCCTAGTTGGTTCCTCCAGCACTTGCATCAGGAAGTTGTCCCCAACACTCTCCAAAAACTTCCTGGATTGTCTGTGCAATGCTGTACTGCTCTCCCAGCAGATGTCAGGGTGATTGAAGTCCCCCATGAGAACCAGGGCCTGTGATCTAGAAACTTCTGAAGAAAGCCTTGTATACCTCATCCTTCTGGTCTGGTGGTCTAGAGCAGATGCCCACCACGACATCACTCTTGTTTCTCTCACCTCTAAACTGAACCCAAAGACTCTCAACAGGCTTTTCTCCAGTTTCATACTGGAGTTCTGAGCAATCATAGTGCTCTCTTAGGCCTGGTCTACACTACGAGTTTGTCGGATTTAGCAGCGTTAAATCAAATTAACCCTGCACCCGTCCACACAAAGAAGCCATTCTTTTCAACATAAAGGGATCTTAAAACCAATTTCTGTACTCCTCCCCAACGAGGGGATTAGTGCTGAAATCAACATTGCCATTTTGAATTAGGGATAGTGTGGATGCAATTTGAAGGTTTTGGCCTCCGGAAGCTATCCCACAGTGCACCATTGTGACTGCTCTGGACAGCAGTCTGAACTCAGATGCACTGGCCAGGTGTACAGGAAAAACCCCAGGAACTGTTGAATCTCATTTCCTGTTTGGCCAGGCGAGCTCATCAGCACAGGTGACCATGCAGTCCCAGAATCGAAAAAGAGCTCCAGCATGGACCGAACGGGAGGTACTGGATCTGATCGCTGTATGGGGAGAGGAATCTGTGCTATCAGAACTACGTTCCAAAAGACGAAATGCCAAAACATTTAAAAAAACCTCCGAGGCCATGAGGGACAGAGGCTACAGCAGGGACGCAACACAGTGCCACGTGAAACTTAAGGAGCTCAGACAAGCGTACCAGAAAACCAAAGAATCAAACTGATGCTCCAGGACAGAGCCCCAGACATGCCGCTTCTACACTGAGCTGCATTCATTTCTAGGGGGGGGCCACTACCACGACCCCACCCCGTCCGTGGACTCCGATGATGGGGTACTCTCCGCCATGCCTGAGGATTTTGCGGACGGGGAAGATGAGGAGGAGAAGGACAAGCTTGAGGAGAGCACACAGCACACCGTTCTCCCCGACAGCCAGGATCTTTTTATCACCCTAACTGAAATACCCTCCCAACCCAACAAAGCCGGAAAAGGGACCCCTGGTGAGTGTACCTTTTTTAAATGTAATACATGTTATAAAAGCAAGCGTTTTTTAATGATTAAGTAGCCCTGAGGACTTGGGATGCATTCGTGGCCAGTACTGCTACTGGAAAAGTCTGTTAACGTGTCTGGGGATGGAGCAGAAATCCTCCAGGGACATCTCCATGAAGCTCTCTTGGAGGTACTCTAAAAGCCTTTTGCAGAAGGTTTCTGAGGAGAGCAGCCTTATTCCGTCCTCCATGGTAGGACACTTTACCACGCCATGCTAGTAGCAAGTAATCTGGTATCATTGCATGACAAAGCCTGGCAGCGTATGGTCCCGGTGTTTGCTGGCATTCAAGCAACATCCGTTCTTTATCTCTCTGTGTTATCCTCAGGAGAGTGATATCGTTCGTGGTAATCTGGTTGAAATAGGGGAATTTAATTAAGGGGACATTCAGAGGTAGCTGTTCCTACTGGGCTGTTTGCGTGTAGCTTAAAAGAAATCCTCCCCACAGTTAGCCACATGGTGGGGCGGGGCATTGGCACTGAGCTGTTCGCATTTCGCTAGCAGGGATCTTCCCTGATACCAGTCATGCGGTTGGGTGAGGGTTAAAGCAATCATCCTGGAGAATTGGAGGGGGGGGGCGGTTAGTTTGGTTTCTGCTGCTGCACGTTAACAGGAAAACTGCAGCACTAAATGGCCAACTCAATGTGCTTTGCTTGGTATGGGAGAGGAGGGCGCTGCTGTTATGAAGGCTGCAGAAGCCGAAAGACAATTGCTTAACATGGCTGCCTGCAATCCGAATTCTGTTGCCCAGCCCTGTGTGTGTGATCTCTAACACCAAAGCCGCAGGCACTCAATATAAGATGCAAAATGCGACCTTGTACCAAAATCACATGTGCTATGTAATGTGAATAGTGTTGTGCACCGTGAAAGAGAATAGCCATTGCTTTGTAAAACGTATCTTTTTAAATACTTCACTCCCTTTTTTTCCTCCAGCAGCTGCAAATGTTTCAAGTCTCAAAGGCTATCTCAGTTAAGGCGGCGAAAAAAAACGCACACGCAATGAAATGTTCTCTGAGCTCATGCAGTCATCCGGCACTGACAGAGCTCAGCAGAATGTGTGGAGGGGCACAATAGCAGAGTACAGGAAAGTGGCCGATGAACGTGAGGAGAGGTGGCAGCAGGAAGAGACATGAGGCAATTCTGGGGCTACTGCGGAATCAAACGGACATGCTCCGACGTCTGGTGGAAGTTCATGAACAGCAGCAGGATCACAGACTGCCGCTGAAGCCCCTGTTTAACCGCCCTCCCTCCTCCCCAAGTTCCATAGCCTCCTCATCCAGACGCCCAAGAACGTGGGGGAGGGAGGCTCCGGGCACCCAACCACTCCACCACAGTGGACAGCCCAAACAACAGAAGGCTGTCATTCAAGAATTTTTAAAGTGGCCTTTTCCTTCCCTCCTCCCCTCCTCCCACACCCCACCCGGGCTACCTTGTGAGTTATCTCCCTATTTTTATAATCAATTAATAAAGAATACATGTTTTTTAAATAATAGTGACTTTATTTCCTTTGCAAGTAAGCTATGATTGAAGGGGCGAGGGCGGGTGGCTTACAGAGAATTTAGAGGCAACAAAAGGGGCTGGTTTTCATCAAGGAGAAACAAACAGAAGTGTCACACAGTACCCTGGACAGCCTTGAAACTGGTTTTCAAAGCTTCTCTGATGCGCAGCGCTTCCTGCTGTGCTCTTCTAACCGCCCTGGTGTCTGGCTGCGCGTATTCAGCGGCCAGGTGATTTGCCTCAACCTCCCACCCCGCCATAAATGTCTCCCCGACTGTCACAGAGATTGTGGAGAACACAGCAAGCAGCAATAACAATGGGAATATTGGCTTCGCTGAGGTCTGAGCGAGTCGGTAAACTGCACCAGCGACCCTTTAAACGTCCAAATGCACATTCTACCACCATTCTGCACTTGCTCAGCCTATAGTTGAACAGCTCCATACTACTGTCGACGGTGTCTGTGTACGACTTCATGAGCCAGGGCATTGAAGGGTAGGCTGGGTCCCCAAGGATAACTATAGGCATTTCAATATCCCCAACAGTTATTTTCTGGTCTGGGAAGTAAATCCCTTCCTGCAGCCATTTAAATAGACCAGAGTTCCTGAAGACGCGCGTCATGAACCTTTCCCGGCCATCCCACGTTGATGTTGGTGAAACGTCCCTTGTGATCCACCAGTGATCAGCATGCTTGCAGCATCATTGAAAAGTATCCTTTGTGATTTATGTACTGGCTGCCCTGGTGGTCCGGTCCCAAGATTGGGATATGAGTTCCGTCTATAGCCCCACCACTGTTAGGGAATCCCATTGCAGCAAAGCCATCTAGTATTACCTACACATTTCCCAGAGTCACTACCTTTGATAGCAGCAGCTCAATGATTGCGTTGGCTACTTGCATCACAGCAACCCCCACAGTAGATTTGCCCACTCCAAATTGATTACCGACTGACTGGTAGCTGTCTGGTGTTGCAAGCTTCCACAGAGCTATTGCCACTCGCTTGTGAACCGTGAGGGCTGCTCTCACCTTGGTATTCTTGTGCTTCAGGGCAGAGGAAAGCAAGTCACAAAGTTCCATGAAAGTGCCCTTACGCATGCGAAAGTTTCGGAGCCACTGGGAATCGTCCGAAACCTGCAACACTATGCAGTCCCACCACTCTGTGCTTGTTTCCTGGGCCCAGAATTGGTGTTCCATGGCATGAGCCTGCCCCAGTAACACCATGATCTCCAAATTCCTAGGGACCACGGTTTTGGAGAAATCTGTGTTCATGTCCTCATCACCGCGCTGCTGTCGCCTCCTCGCCTGGTTTTTCAGGTGCTGGTTCTGCATAAACTGCACGATAATGTGCAAGGTGTTTACAATGGTCATAACTGCTGCGGTGAGCTGAATGGGCTCCATGCTTGCCGTGCTGTGGCGTATGCTCAGGCAAGTCAGGGAAAAGGGCGCAAAATGATTGTCTGCTGTTGCTTTCATGGAGGGAGGGAGGGTTGACTGACGATATTTACCCATAACCACCCGTAACAAATTTTTGGCTCCATCAGGCATTGGGAGCTCAGCCCAGAATTCCAATGGGCAGCGGGGACTGCGAGAACTGTGGGATAGCTACCCACAGTGCACTGCTCAGAATGTCGACACTTGCCACTGTACTGTGGACGCACACCGCTGAATTAATGTGCTCAGTGTGGATGCATGCACTCAACTTTATACAATCTGTTCCCAAAAATTGACTTCTGTAAAATCAGAGTACTTTCATATTGTAGACATGGCCTTACATACAGTGCAACTCCTCCACCTTTTCTCCCCCGCCTGTCCTTTCTGAACAGTTTATACCCATGCATGACAGTTCTCCAGTCATGTGAGTTACCCCACCAAGTCTCTGTTATTCCAATCACATCATAGTTCCTTGACTGTGCCAGGACTTCCAGTTCTCCCTGCTTGTTTCCCAGGCTTCTTGCATTCATGTGCAGGCACCTAAGATAACTAGCCGATTGCCCTACTTTCTCAGTATGAATCAGAAGGCCTCCCCAGTTGCACCCTCCTCCTTGTGTTTCCTTCTGGTATCCCACTTCCCCACTTACCTCTGGGCTTAGGTCACCGTCCCCCAGTGAACGTAGTTTAAAGCCCTCCTCATTAGGTTAGGAAGCCTGTCTGTGAAGATGTGCTTCCTTCTCTTCGTTAGGTGGATCCCATCTCTCCCTAGCAATCCTTCTTCCTCAAACAACATCCCATGGTCAAAGAATCCAAAGCCCTCTCTTCAACACCACCTGTGTACCACACATTTACCTCCACAATTTGATGGTCCCTACCTGGGCCTTTTCCTTCAACAGGGAGGACGAATGAGAACACAACTTGCACCTCAAACTCTTTTATCCTTCTTCCCAAAGTCACGTAGTCTGCAGTGACCCGCTCAAGGTTATTCTTGGCAGTATAATTGGTGCCCATGTGGAGAAGTAGGAAGGGGTAGTGGTCTGAAGGCTTGATCAGTCTCAGCAGACACTCCATCACACCCTGAATTCTAGCTCCAGGCAAACAGCTCACTTCTCGAGTCTCCCAGTCTGGAAAGCAGATGGATGATTCCATCCCCCTTAGGAGGAAGTCCCCGACCACCACCACCCATCTCCTTCTCTTGGGAGTGGTGGTCATGGAACCCCCATCCCTAGGACAATGCATCCCATGCCTTCCAGTCGATGGGGTCTCCTTCTGATCCCTTCCCTCAGAAAACTCTTCCAAACCATTCTCCACCATGGTACCTGTGCGGAGAGGCTGAAAACATAGACTAGGCTGAAGTCTGGGGAATTGCTTTTACACTGGTGTGACAGTGGAGACAGGCCCTTAGCTTATACAGTATACTCCGGTTTATCCGAATGGGCTGGGCAACCCCGGAACCTTTTGAGCTGCAATTTCACTGATATAGAAAATCAGGAAATGAAGGGAGTATGCTCATGTTTGCTTAATACTTTGTGCTGCTATAAGAGGATTAGGTCCCAGTAACTGCAGGTGACTGCTCAGGACTGCTGTAGAAATGCAACGAAATACGAAGCCATTGATTAGCACTAACAGGCACTAAGAAGCTAACAGAAGTTATTAGCAGGCAATTAACATAGTGCTACATGGTGTACACACTGTGCATGCCCATAACTAGGATTTTCTGATAAAGGGAATTTGGATAATTGGATTTATACTATATTTGAAATGCTCACCGGTTTTTACCTCCATGTCTGTTTGTCAAACGCCCTCTTTTTTTTCTATGTTTTCTCAGTAGGTTTTCTGGACAACAGTCTATCTCTGTTTCTTCTGAACTGCTTTGCATTCTCTACGTTCAGTATTTTCCTTCTACTGCTATTTACACACTTCCCCAGGAGTAGTTCCAAGTAGATAGTACTTGCCAGACAGTAGATACTAACCCACATGCAACGTATGTATCATTCCTGGATTGTTTTCTAAGACAAAGGCCACAAAAAGCCAACCAACCAAACCACCAACAGAACCAAACCTGTGAGTTTGCTGTTGCTCAACAAACCATGTGAAGGATCTGTGACATACTATACATTCTACAGGTCCCCACTTGGTGATTTTCCCACTGCCATTGTAGAGCTGTCAAAGTGATTGAAAAGCTCTGTGATCAGAATTCTGTTCCTTCAAGTGGCAAACATATCTTCATCGGTATTTCCCAATCTGCCTTACACTCTTACTCTTAACATTCTTTACTTTGACCACATTTTCAATATTTCTCTCTAAGCATCTCCCTTTTGTGAGAGATGAAGTTTCTTCTGATATCAAATCTGGAAATGCAGGGAATGGGTTCCAACTAAGACTTCTTGGGCTGTGGCAGGGTTGAAATGAAGGTGTTCAAGGGCATGATTTGGTGGTTATGAGAAATCATTTCTGTTGTAAATTAATGGAAGTTTTGCCAAGATGGGAAGAACAGAATGTTGGAGCTGAATTATGGCATAAAAAAAACATGATGTTACCCTTGATCTTTAAACATTTGCTCTCATTTTTAAGAATAAGCCAATTCCTTAAAGTCCCAATTTAGAAAAGCATCCCTATTTGGGACAGCACTGAAGCACATGTTTTGCCTCTCATGCTTAAATCTTATGGAAGTAAATGGGACTTAAGCATATGATTAAGTGCTGTTCCAAATAGTGATGAACTTAAACACTGCTTCAGTGCTTTCCTGAATCAGGGCCAAAGCTTCCAAGATTAAGATCAGCATCATTATAGTCCTTGTTGAAGTAAAGCTCCCATTGGCTGGCTGGGCCAGTTATAGAGTCCTACATTCATAGATTTTCAGACTAGAATGAGCCATTATGATCATCTAGTCTGAACTGCATAACACAGGCCACAGCACTTCACCCAGTGATTCCTACATTGAGCCCATAACTTCTGGGTGAGCCAGAGCATACCATTTAGGAAAATATCCAGCCTTGATTTAAAGACTTCAGCAGATGGAGAATCCACCACATCCCTAGGTAAGTTGTTAAAATGGTTAATTACTCTCACACATAAAAATTGGCACCTTTATTTCTAGTCTGAATTTGTCTCACTTGATCATCCAGTTTTGCTTCTTTAAATGCATTTGTCTATTTCACTGCTGTCCTTGCCCTGCTCATTTCTTTTTTCTTCTTAGAAGCAATTAAATGATAACATCTCAATATTCTGTCAGATATCTAGAGAGTCTTCCAGGAGTCTAATTGTTGCAGGAGGATAGCCGCTACAAATACTTCCCTATTTTTACTTTTTAAGGAACTGATCCTTCTAAAAGGTTTGTTTCCTAGCAATACTCTCTATGAATTGATTGCAATTAATGCACAAGAGAGAACTTGTATGAAACATATTAATAAATTATGAGAGAGGTAATGAAAGGCTCTGTAGCCTAGTGTACATAAAGCCTCTGCTTCTTGTTTCAAAGTGGTGAGCATACATTTCCTTTGTTTTACTTGTAATTTTGATTAAATATTTTGCAACAATGCAGTTATTTAATTTGGAGCTTCTTAAAGAGGAGACTAAAGAGCCATAGTCCATTTTCCGCTATAGTGCTATGACTTCAGAGTAGCTTCAGATATACTGGTGTAAATCCAGAGATGTTCCACTGACTCTAATGGAGTCATCTGCATTAACATTGGTATAATAGATCAAAATACGGCCCAGTGTTTGAAAATAACTGTTAGAAAAGGGTTATCTGGTCAAGTTAATCAATATGATTAGTATAGTCTCCTGTCCTCCGTTTAGTGTTCCCCTGAATGTGATTATGACTCATAGATGCGGGAGTGAGGTGAGGTTGCTTGTTTAATGGGCCCCTTTACACAGCTAGTACTTGTCTAGTATTTTTATAGCAATTGTATATGGGTGACGCCTTCTTTGTCTACCTTGGCTTCTTTTGCATCTGAAAAGTTTTGGATGGTCATATACTCCTAATACAGTATATCTCTGATAACTAATGGCTTGACACAGTTTAAACATAATGGACTTTCATCGAAATGTTTTTGGCCTGATTTTTCAAGAGGTACTGAGCCATCGCAGCTCCCACTGACCTGTGGGTGCTCAGCACCTCTGAAAATCAGACCCACTTATCCATGATCAAATGCTAAATGCTCAGTGTTTCTCATCTTTATCCAATTATTGGGTCCAGTCCTGCTCCACTGACATTAATGGGAATTTTGCCATTGGCTTCAATAGGAGCAGGATCATAACCATTGTCCCTTCTTTTGAATTTGTGCTGCAGAAAGGGACAGATTTATATATATTATGATGATGATGATGATGACATTTGGATTAGCTCAGTTCTGCTTGAGCATTTGACATCATAAGTGCTTTCGGCCTGCAGCAGTTGTCTATGACAGACTGGGAAATGGATCCCTTTTTATTTAAGGCAGACCACCTGTTTAACAAGAAACATATTGTGTGTGCTTTGTTTTGATGTTCGAGTCAATGGGGGGGCATGCCTTTTTAAAAATATTACTTTGTTGTCTGCCCTTCTCTGATAGATGAACGAAACGAATGGGAGCGAGCGAGAGGCTAACCTGTTCAGCACCCTGGAGAGGCACCACAGCCTCTTACTTGAAATGCAGAATCCATTCCGATCAGCTCGGCTCATGGAAATCAAACATGGTACCCCAGCTTGCCAGTCACAATATACTGTGAATTTCAGCATTTAAGTTGTTTATAACATGAGAGAGCCTTTTCCATGTGTAATGTACAGAATTTAAAATCTTGAGCTACCTTGGCTTTCAGATGCCCGGCCATCCTTCACTGCAGATTTGCATTGTTTGTCAAGCTTTGAACAACATTGCTTTATTTAGCTCATTATACTTCAGGTGACTTCAACAAAATATACAAACTTGTGGTTGCACAACTTCCTGTTGCTCTCCACTGCCATTTAAAATAAAATGTTAATGTACCACAAAATATGTTGCATACACTACCAGATGAATGATACAATGGGTAATAGTAAACAATAAATACTGGTAGTTAGCAATTACTCCAGTAATTGAAACCTACTAGTAATTTTCCTGACCTCAGTGTTCAGAATCAGTCTGTCAGTTTGAAGGAGAGGCAGTTCACTTAAAGAAAAAGTTGAAACTATTGCACAGTCATTGGTTTTGTTTCAGTTTTTAAGGAGAGTGCCAGTACCTTTGCTCTGTTGTTGTTTATCATAGAACACCTCAACACCATAAGGTCAGCACAATGTAACATTCCAAGAACATGGCAAAGAACCACTAGGAATTGCTCTTTAAACTTAGCAAGCAAAATGTCAACCCTGCCTGCTGTTTTGTAATTCTCCTCATGCAAATATTTTAAAAGCACTTCAAAATAACAGAGTTACCCAGAGCCACCAGGCTTTAATTGTTTGATTGAATGTAAGGTATTGTTTCGTGTCCAAGAAACTAGTCACCCGGCCTAGAATCAAAGCAGTTTTTCTACAAACTAACCTACACAGCTAAGCTGATGTAATAGTTTTGCTCACCTGCAGGTCTAGTTATGTTCCAATCAAAGAATGCCAATTATGCTTATTTGCACCATATTTTGCAGTGAACAGACCTCTATTAAAGCAGCAAAGAGTCCTGTGGCACCTTATAGACTAACAGACGTATTGGAGCATAAGCTTTCGTGGGTGCTCATCAGATGCCCTTCATCAGATGCATGTAGTGAAAATTTCCAGAGGCAGGTATAAATATGCAAGCAAGAATCAGGCTAGGGATAATGAGGATAGTTCAATCAGGGAGGATGAGGCCCTCTTCTAGCAGTTGAGGTGTGAACACCAAGGGAGGAGAAACTGCTTTTCTAGTTGGCTAGCCATTCACAGTCTTTGTTTAATCCTGAGCTGATGGTGTCAAATTTGCAAATGAACTGAAGGTCATTTGATATGCTCTATCAAAACTAAACACCACATCTTGAATTTTGATGATCAGATAGATGCAAAGAAGTGCTCATGAAGATCTACAGATCAAGAGCCAGTCCCAGAAAATATTTGGCAGATGATAATGAGTACTGAACTGGAAAACATTTGCAACTGCACATTGATGATTTGCAAACAGAAAATTAGTCTACATTTACCTCCAGCCCCTACTCGCTGCTATTTTGGACACAGCCCATACAGAGCAGATCCCGCTTTTGTTGAATTTCTGTAGCGTGTTGTGTCCTTTGCAGCAGATCTGTACCAGGGATTAAGGCTAAATGAGAAAGTTACTGTGTAATTTGCTAGGCTAGTTAAACATGTACTTTTAAAAAAAAATTCCCTCATATTTTCTTAATTATGCATTGATCCCAGGGTCAATTCACTGCTAATAACCAAGGGCAAGATTCTGCTTGGCCATTACATGGGTGCACAGTATGGCAAAGGGCACAAAGAACCTTCCCTCCTTTCCCAATTCCTTGCATAACCCTGACCTTTTCTAGAATTGGAATGTGAGACAATGTACACCACATGCATCCCACCTTAACATAGCTCTTTAGAAGGATACTCCCTGGAATTAAAAGGGCTTTGGACATTTCCATGGCACTTTGTTTAATTTCACAGTCACTGTCAGGCTTTCTGTACCACCTTAACCTGAATGTTGTGTACGCTGTTTTTATTCACATTGCAGCATCTGTAAAATCAATAGAGAAAACATAATATTGAGAATAACCGAGGATCAGCTGAGAGAACAGTATTGGAAATGATTAAATGTGTCATTCTACTTCTTAAAATGGTGGGATTTTTTCTTTTTCTCACTGTTGTCATAAAAAGATGCCTTTGAGGTGCAATTCCACCTGTTACAAGAGGGTTTTATTGTTTGTAATTTCAAACGAGAGTAATTGAGGCACTGAGAAAGGAATTGAAGAAAGCAAAGAGGAGAGCTTGGGAGGGCTGCTTAGGACAAACCATTATATGGAAGTATGATTTCAATTTAAAAAGTTATCTTCTTTTATTATTTATGGTAAACAGAAAACTGTGTGGCCTTTCTGAGGTTTGTCTATGGAAGCAGTTTAAGAGTGAAAATATGCTGTTGAAATACTAAAATTGAAGCCAGCTAGATGTACCAAGAAAAGGCACAAAACAGAGTGCACACAGCACTCCTAAAGATACACAGAAGGGCTGTTATGAGACTTAGCTATCCGTGCTCCTCAAACCCCAGGCTACTTCTGGACAGCCATGCAGAGAGCACTCCCTCAGTTTGTTCTCAGAAACATAATGCTGTCACACACAAGAAACTACACTCTGAAGATTAAAAGGCAAGCCTTTCAAAAGTTAGGAAAAGGTTGTCCTGGTAACCTATATTCAGCACTCTTGCATGTATGCTCCATGTCAGTCTTCCTCAACATCCCATAGGAAGTTTGAATACGAAAAAGCCAGTTTTCCTGGTTCCAGGTCCAGTGCATTAAACCAATGAGAATTTCTTTCTCTTCTTGTAACCCTCTTCCTCATTCATTGTCCATCTTGTGCAACGAAAGAGGCAGCAGGCCTGTAGATATGTGGTTGTGTAATTAATGGCCAAGTAAAATCAAATAGTTGGAAAGACAGTTTTAGCTGTGGGGGGGGGGGAGATTTAGCCCCTGGTCAGACTACTGAGTTGGTTAAACAACTAGAAACAGCCTTTAAGGGTCTACATTGTTCTCCTATACCAGGGGTTCTCAATCCTTTTCTCTCTGAGGCTCCCCTCAACCTGCTATAAAAACTCCAGGGCTCAGTGGGGGTGGGGAAGGGGGGTCTCGGAGCAGGGGCCTTGGGCATAGGTGTAGTTTGACTTCTATTTTGGGGAGGCAAGGGCCAGTGAGGCTCAAGCCACCTCTGCATGGCAGGGTCCAGGGAGGGAGCGCCACCTCCACCCCCCAACTCACCTCAGCAGGCCACCCACCTGTCTGTGTTGGGGTGTGTGTGCAACCAAAAATTATAACTCAAAGGTGGGGGGATCAGCTCAAAAAATTTGCAAACAACTCAGGGTGCAGGGAGGGGGGCAACTAGGGGCAGGGGGTAGCTCGGGGGTAGCTAGGGCCTGTGTGCAGGTAGGGGGATAGCTAGGGGCTATGTGCAGGCAGGAGGGTAGCTCAGGGTGGAAGGAGGGGATTGCTAGGGGCTGTGTGCAGGCAGGGGGAAGCTCAGGGTGCAGGGAGAGGACTAGCCTGGGGCTGGGTTCAGGCCGGGGGGGGAAGCTTAGGGTGCAGGGAGGGGGTAAATGGGGCTGTGTGTGGACATGGGGTAGCTCAAGTAGTGCAGGGTGCAGGGAGGGCGTAGCTCAGGGTTTAGGGAGAGGAATATTAGGGGCTGTGTGCCGGGAGGGCTCCCCTGTGCTCCCTGTTCTCAGAGGGGTCTGCCAGCCACGGAGCCAGGTCTCTCCACCCAGGCGACTCTCACCAGCTGTCTCTGCTGGAGCAAAGGGGGCTGGGAGCTGAGGAGAAGCTTCAATCCATGGCACCAACAGGAGAGTAGGGAACGCTGCTGCTGCCTGTTCCATGGCACCAGCCAGAGCAGCAGCTGTCCCACCCTGCCTGGCTCTGGCCTCCCGCCTCTGACCTGGCCAGGGTGTGGGGGAGAGGAGATGGGGGGTGGGGAAGGTGTGGAGCTGCCCTTGGGACTGTAGTGAGCTTGCGCTACAGTTTTTTGGGTGGGGGCAATGCCCTCCCTGTCCCCAACTCTGCCCATGGCCTCAGGGCTTCTTCCCAGAGGAAGCCACCAGGGCTCGGGAATTCAGCCCTGTGCCTCCTGGCTTGAGCCCCATGCACCTGGGATTGGGGCTTCAGCCCCTTGGGGAGCGCTGGGGATCAGGGCTTCAGTCCCAGGCCTCCAAGCTTCAGGTCCACGGGAGGCGCCAGGGCTTGGGCTCTGGGTTTCAGCTGTGGGGCCTGCGGTCCCCTTGAAAGGGCTCGCAGACCCCGGGGGGCTGTGGACCTCCATTTGAGACCCGCTGTCCTATACAATGCAGTGACACTCCACAGTGTGTTAATATTGAGTCAGTAAATAGGGATGGTAGGGGGAACCTCATATTTGCAAATGGTCAAAAATACAAATACAAATACAAAATGGTCAAAAATACATATTACAAAGCAAAACAACAACAAAACCACCTGTGGAGCTGTCAGTCGTATTGCTCATATGGCAGATTTTTTCTAAAATAGCCTGTGATGTGGTACACTCGCCCTGCACTGGACACGAAGAGGTTAAACCCGCACTCTTGGCAGCAGAATTTGTGCCCCCTCACTCCTGATGGGCATGCTTCAACTGGAGTCCTGCTATAAAAAGGAGCAGTTCAGCTCAGCTGAGGCTGACTGCTGAGGAGGGAGGATGCACCTTGCAGGCTCCAGCCAGGGCACTGCTGATGCCCCAAACCACAGAAGCCAGAAACCCAGGTGGAGAACCAGCCCCCTGCAGACACCCACGAAAGGTTAGAGCTGCAGGTAGCAGCACAAGCCAAGGAACCTAGAGACCCATGAGATGCCTGGACAATTGCACCAGGAGACACACCGTAGGAAGTGGCCCAAGGAAACTAGACAGTGGACTGGTTATAGGACCAGATATTAAATCAGCGTGTTTCAGTCAGATCCCCACTTACTCAGTGCTTAGTACATTCGCCATTTCCAGGGCCCTGGCCAGGGACCCGGTGGACTAGGAGGGCCCAGGTCCCTCTACTCCAGCTGCCACTCACCCTCAGGGGGTGGCCCACGTCACCAACTGGCCACTATGTCACAGAGCCCAGTGGAGCTGGGCAACCGTATAGACTCTGGCCACTACACCATGCAACCCTGCAGAGAAGGGCAGCTGTATTGACTCTGGCAGTAGGTCACACAGCCCTGTGGAGAAGGGCAGCCTTACTGACTCTGGCCATTGGGCTGTATCACCCTGTGAAACGGGGGGAGGGGTGCCTTATTAACTCTGATCCCTAGGTCACGCATCCCTGCAGAGAGGGGCAGCCTTATTGACTCTGACCCTTAGGCCCCACTGCCCTGAAGATAAGGGCAGCCAGGCAGACTTAGCTGCAGGACTACAGCACCTTTACCCTTCCCCAAAAGAGGATGGGGTGCACTCGTGCCGCAACATACCCTGTAAAAATGTTTTTCATTCTGCCCATTCTCTGCTTCACTGTTCACCTTATTTTTTCATTAGATTTTGTTTTCTCTCTGTTCTCATTTTATTTTTTTTCCTCACAGTTTCACCTAATCAGAAAGGAAAACCCTATCATGTTCAAATTCCACCCATCCTTTCATAGCCACAGTATTTGAGTGTGTTTGAAATCAGGAAGAAAAGTTTGCACATTTCTCATATGCTCCTGGACTATTACATTCTGTGGGAGTTTTGCTATTGAATTTGCTGGCAGCAAGATCAGACCCATCCAGCAGAAGTTTAAAAAAACCTTTTGAGTTAACATAGTTTAGGATTGAGGACATCAGACTTTTTTTTTAACATAACCCCTAGGCCAAACAATCATAAAGAAGGACATATTGTCCTGGGAGCTTCATCAACCAGCTGCTCTTTGAATTGCAGCTCGTATAAAGTGAAACACATTAGGAACCAACCTTAAAGAACACTAGGGACATTTCTTTTATCATAGTACTGCTCCCCTTAAGCACACAATAATTAAGGTTATCGCCATGTTTTGAAACTCCTAATTTGAAGGGTTTATTTCTTAGCAGTTAAGAATTTGCTCAAGGCTCAAACTTGACCTATTCTACAAGGCATCAGTAGCAGGAATGCTAAAAGAGAGCATGGTATATTTTTAGCTTCCCGTCCTTTTATTTTGTTGTGATTTGCACTCCTTTAAACTCTTAAAAGGCTCCCTAGATCAACACTTTTGTGACAGCAAAAATCAATTTAAAAGAAAGAAGAAAATAAATCATCAACAGGTTGTGCGCCTTATTGATTAACCTTACTATTGTCACCATTGTCCTCCCTTCCTTCTTTCAGCTCTCCCCCCCAGTTGTCTATTGTCAACCCTCACTCTTGTGTCAAGTTGGATTTAGATTGTGCATCCTTGGGGCAGGGACTGCTTCATCACTACTTTGGTGAGGGTCTTTGCACATTCACTAATGCTCGTAAAATAATAACGTGTCTTATCTGTGCTGCCATTTTCCACTGTGTTCTCCTTGAGTCACTGGATCATTAGAATGTATTTTTCCAGGCGCATTCTGTAACACTGGCTATGTTCCATGCAGCCATAAGAACCAGACTCATGTGACAACTTTGGATTACTTAGACTTCAGAGGCTATTGGGTTAGACCCAGTTCAGCAAAGCACTTAAACAAATGCTTAACTTGAAGCTCAAGAATAGTCCCATGGAAGTCAAGCATGTGCTTGGCTGATTTGGAGTCTTAGACAATTATGTGAACTGGTAATATTGGGTATTAATGAGAAATAGATGGGCAAATCAGTTTGCTTACTAGTACATCTCTTGATTTCTAGAGTGTAAAATTACTGAGCATGTTATATGCAGAACCATGAATTAAAGACTAAAGAAGTAGTGCATGTCAGGTCACTGATGTGTGGATTATGGGACCACCTAATATATGCCAATGGAGTCTGTAAGGGGAAAATTAGAAAAGGAATCAAATTGAGAAATTTGGCTTAAAAATTGAATCTGAACCTAAACTTCCCCAAAGTTCAGGGTTGCTTGGATCTGGTTTACCGTTGGGACTTTACTACAGAGAAATAATAACCTATTCATATTAAGGGCATGACTGAAACCCATGGGACAATTTGTAGAGTAAAATCCACTCACAGGGAATAGCTGTGACAGAATGTGGACCTAAGGTTGCAAACAGCATTCCCTATAAAACTCACTTTGGCCCCGTGACATTGACTTGTAAAATTGATTTGGCTTGAAAATTGCCCAGTTTACCCTCAAGTCAAAGGAGAGAATTTATGCATAGTTAAAAGGAAATTCATCAAAAGGTTAAGTTCTAGATCTTTTAAAAATTACTCTGAAATGTCGGCTTTCGTCTAATACTTCTTTGAATGCCTCTAACTCAAAAAACAACTTGCTAATTACCCTGCAAACTTCCAGAGCTGTCCCCTATGGTCTGTTACATGCCCTGTTGATCTCTGGCCAGTGAACATGCTCCAGCCCCACCTCTTGCCCCATCATACCCTTTTCTCTACTGCCAGCCCAATATGCACCTTGTACAAGGTGGGCCAGGAGTCAGAAGCCAGTAGAAACACACAAAGAGATTCAGGGCCAGTAATGTAACTTATTATGTGTATGTACAACACATAACACAAATGGGGGCCCTGATTTCAGCTGTACCCCTCTAGATTTTATTGTAATTCTAATAATCAGAGCTGGGAAATTATTATTCATATGTTTACTAATAACAAGAGGTTGCACACCTTGCAGCTGAGGATATCTGACCCTTTTCCAAACATTCATTAATTTTCTTAAGACCCTTGTGACGTAGGGAATCATGGTGATCCCCAACGTACCGGTAGGCAGAGAGATGCTAAGAGCTTTGCCTGAGGTCACACAATGAATCGATACAAGAGCTGCGAGTAGAACCCCAGGGTCCCAGGCCTTTTTCTAGACCAAACTATTCCACAAGCTAGTAGAACTGACTGTTAAGAAGTTTTTATCCTCCTATTCAGACGGTTTTCTTTTTCTTAATGTCATTCCACTACTGCTCCTAAGCACACCTTTTACTGTCCAGACCAATTCCTTGTCCTGCTAACACCAAGAGAAATTGGCTGCGCCAAGACAGGAAAGGTGTATTGAATATAATAGATAATGCTATAGCTTCATAGAAAAACTGCATCAAGACTAGAATGATCGCCTTAGTTCCGAGCTTGCTTTTGTTAGTTAAAGTGAGAATCATATTGCCATTTGTGATAGCTGTGTGTTATACCTTTGTTGGCATTTGAAGGGGGTATTAATTGAATTGATTTTAGCATAATATGAGACCAGTGCAGTCTCCATGTTTTGGCTAATCAAAAAGACTCTAAAATGTAGAGTCCTGATTTGCTTCTGTGCATCTCTGGATTCTTCAGGTCAAAAAGACGTTTTTGCAGACCCTGTAACCATTTACAGAAACCAGAAATTGACAGCATTTGCAAAATGGCAAGTGCATGGAACACTCAAGAGAGTAGCATTTTCAGCAGCACTATCCTGTTTTTTCTTTTTAATCTCCCCTTGGAACTAAGCAAAAAAACCTACAAACAGCTGCCGCTAAGAACATGCTGAATAAAGCTTATGCTAAGTGTTTAGGCTTGAAAAGTAAGGGCCAAATTAATTTCTGATGAAACTCCATGAATAGCAGTGGAATTACATTGGGAAGGAGTTTGACTTTGAGTACAAGTTTAAAGCTCTAGAAAAGTCACTGCGGGGAACAATGATTAACTGACCTGTGTTTTTAAAAAAAAAGGGTGGTGGTGGGGAATATTTAATTGTAAAATGGAAGAAGTCTGAAATCCTAGTGGGAGGGATGGAGTGTATATGGGAGAAACAAACAGATTTGCTCAGATCTGGCATACTTTCTGCTTTAGTTAGCTCTTCTGTTCAGCTTTCTGTGCTTAAGGTGCTGTACTTATACTGCCCAGTCTGAGGAAAACCTTGGTACTCATGCGATTTAAATGCAGCAATCAGAGTCACTGAGCTCCTGAGATGCAGTTGTACTCATTCAGAAGGTTCACTGGGGCTGGGGGAAGCAATATCTTTAACGAAATTGTTTTAAACTGACACGTTTGTGGATCTTTGCATTTAATCTGATTCTCCTTTTTAGCAAACCAGTTCACCTATCGCAAGCTATTAAGTGACACTTGAAGGGACTACTTGTATACAGTGGTTTCCATTTAAAAAGACCAGGGGTTCTCAAACTGGGGGTTGGGACCCCTCAGGGGGTCATGATGTTATTATGTGGGAGATCACGAGCTGTCAGACTCCACCCCAAACCTCACTTTGTCTCCAGCATTTATAATGGTGTTAAATATATTAAAAAGTGTTTTTAATTTATAAGGGGGGGGTCACACTCAGAGGCTTGCCATGTGAAAGGGTCACCAGTACAAAAGTTTGAGAATCACTGAGAAAATCACTGAGAAAAAGACATAATTTTACCAACAGTTACCACACTGTGATATCTAGGATCCTTTAATTTGACTCAGGAAATAACTGGCAAAGGTTGAATTTTGCATCAAGAGCGTGGTATTTCCAGAAAACATTCCATCCCATATCAATTACTTCATCTATCTCAAGCCACCACACCCAGTTGAGGTAAAAGAGGGTATGTGGTTTCAATTGAACCTGCTCACCCTACCTTTAGCTGTGGTAATGTTCTCAGTTAGCTAGTCATCCTTCCTCTGGGCTGATCATATGTATTCAGACCTATCAAGAAAAAACTAGGGGCCCAGGGCATTATGTTCACGGGCCCCCACCTGTTCCCATTTCACTTTATTTGCACAGACACTAGACATTTGGGGGACCCCTTTGAGCTTGGGGTACCATTACAGTTGTCCTCCTTATCTCCCCATCTCCCCAGCCTTGTGTGAATGTATTCATAACATTCCTACTGAATTTTTCTCCACAACTGTACTTAGGAAAGGAAGAATAACTAGCACAGAGTACAGGCCTCCTAATTTCTAGCTTCAAGTGAAGTGAAAGGAACTCACAATGTTAAGCAGCACATAATCTCAGGAACTGTTTTAATTTAAACTCTTCTGGCAGCAACAATAGTGCCTCTGGCATTGAATGTCTCCTGTGCATTCCTCAGTGCTATCAGTTTGTCTGATAGACCATATAGTTTCTTCCTGTTGAACTGATTTAATAGGATCAGACAAATTTACTTCCTAGTTTTGTTTTCTGACATTTGGGGAATTCTCCATCCATTTTAAAAAAAAATCCAATATTTAAGGTCTCTTCTTCATAACATTATCAGGCTGTTTAATAACTGAAAGTACTAAAGAAAGGAAAACAAATGTGTGCGGACAAGTTTTTACTTTTTAAATGGGGAGGAGGAAGGAAGGATCTTTGCTTTCCTATATTTTTATGATAATTCACCAAAGAATTCCCTCTCAGACTTAGAAAACATGTCCAATTAAAGGAACGTATGGATCCCTGTATTGCCTAGATCCATGGTTTCCAAGCTGTAGTCTCTGGACCACCAGAAGATGGTGGAGCCCTTCACGGAGGTGAGAAGAATGAAGCATTTTGTGAATTAAGCAATAGGGAACTGAGGCACTGGGATGTAAAGTGGATTAATGAGACCATCTCCTTTCTCTTATGCACCAGTCCACAGCATGAAGAAGTTGGAGACATGCCAGCTAGATTGCTGATAATGTATTATTCTTTCTATACTATCGCAATTTCTAGGTGTTCTTCAGAAGTAAGAAGAGACCATGTAAAGCCCCAATCTTGCTCCTATTAATGCCAGTACTCCTAGGATATGAACACTCCAGGCAGGTCCTGTTCTGTCTGATTCGGAGGAGGAATTTGAATAACCGCTGAGCTATTGGATATTCTTGGTTGGAGGGAAAGAGAGAGGCATTCATCCAACAGAAATTACATGCTGAACCTGAGAAACCTTCCTGACAAAAGGTTTGTCAAACCTGATATGTTTCCACAAAAAGTTTCAGTATCAACTAATCTTCATTTTCAGACAAAAAACACTTACTCACAAAATTCCCAACCAGCTATACAGCTGGTACTAACTTTACATGCGATGCTCTTGTGTGCTTGTACCTTTACATTGCAAGCTTGTGCTCCATTAACTTTCTACCAGGCTCCCCTTAAGGCTTTTTCAGGGAGTGATATGCTTTCCTCCCTTCTCCTACTCCTTTCCCCATTTGCAGGTCCCTGGTCTCAAAACTCAAGGTATTGTAGGATTTTATTTCGGGGTCGGGGGACGGCTGTGTTGTAGGGAAATGTCCTCCTTCCTGTTTAGAGGGAGATCCATGTGGAGGGTCAATAGGAAATGATTCGGCCCTTTGAGATGTGTGGATGAAAAAGGTTATATAGATGCAAAATATAATTAGCTCTAATTTCATCCATGTTTACCAATCGCAGCCATAAACTACTCATGCTTTGCTCTTGTGCCTCATGACATTGCTACAGTCTAGAGAACTCCACTGCAGAACTATAGATTTCCTGCACGTAGGGCCACATTATTCCTTGTAGCCATGAGCTACGGTGGTCAGCAACATTTTGAGTGTAGAGACACTTTCCAGGGCTTTTCATCTTGAAAGTATATTTTGTGGTGTAATAACATCAGATAGAAAGGGAACTGGAAGCCTTTCATCTTGAACACACAGCCAATCAAAGTATCCTTTTGTCTTGCTTGCCAAAGAGACCAAGAGAAGGAGGAGCAATTTGATGGTTCAGGGCGGCTAGGGGTTGAGGATTTGATCCCCCAAGCAGGACATTGTTGGAGATTTTACTTTGCTATCTTTCAATTTTAGGAAGCCTAAAGCAAAACAAAGACAGCATATTAAGGGTACCCAGGAATCCAGCAAACAGAAGTAATGTGAATGCTTTGCTTCTTTATTGTATGCAATGTTGTTCTAGCCATGTCAGTCACAAAATATTAGAGAGACACGGTGGATGAGGCTACATCTGTTATTGGACCAACTTCTGTTGGGAAGAGAGACAAGCTTTTGAGCTACACAGAGCTGAAGAAGTATACATTTGAAAGCTTGTCTCTCTCATGGACAGAAGTTGGTCAATAAAAGACATTACCTTGCCCACCTTGTTTCTCTCCTTCTTCATTGACCACTTTAGATGCACTCCATCGGAGGCAAGGTTGTGATCTGCTTTCTTGGTCTAAGCCATATGTAGGGTGACCAGATGTCCTGATTTTATAGGGACAGTCCTGATATTCAGGGCTTTGTATTATATAGGTGCCTATCACTCCCCACTCCCATCCTGCTTTTTCACACTTGCTATCTGGTCACCCTTGCCATATGTTATATTGGTGAGATGGTAGCTATAGATATATAGAGGACTCACTACTAGCAGTTTCTGAATACTGTTCACCAAGTACAGTACATCAATTTTTTTTTATTTGGAGCTTTTGGAAAGTTACCTCTAAAACCGGTTTGGGAGAAAACACATTGTTGTATCAACCAGGCAAGGTACTAACAAGCTTCAACAGGACTTTATTTTCAAAGTGGAAACCTCTTTACCAAGCTGCTGCTGCACCCTCTGTAGCTTTCTCCCAGCCTCTCAACTCGTCCCCTCTCCTTCCTGTTTCCGGTCCTTTCAGACTCCCAACAGCCAGTGCTCCCAATTCTAATAATTACCAGCAACATCTAAACACCACACACATGCTGTAAAAATTTCCAAAAAGTTTTAGGTGTGGCACAAATTAGTGATGGATGCAATATCACTTGTCCATTTAATTCTAACCAAATCATTATTTTACCTAATTGTGGTAAATGGCTCAGGGAGCAAACAAGAAAAAAAGAAGAAGCTTGGCGCTTTCTCCAACACTGAGTGTGTTGTGTAGCAGAATTAAATTCTATAAACCTAGCTTTCTGTCACTGTCCCCGGCCCCACATACACTTCAAGTTTCTGATGACTCAATACTCCCTTGCAGTCTAGTAGTATGTTCTGGTGGCAACCAGGAAACCAATCATCTCCTATATGCCAGATATGAACAGCTATATAAGTACCGTGCTTGTATATCTGAAGCACGTTTCACATGCTGACTGCTGCAATTGAAGATAGGATGGAAGAAGATCCCAGCAGGTGCACGCACACAAAGATCTTCTCGAAGATTTGCTCCAAGACAAGATCAGTATGAAAGAGTTAAAAATTATTAAGGGCACTATGTCCGCTTGTGTGTGCAACATTGCTGGTATATTATTATGTGCCAACATTTTGCATCTGAAAACACCTTTGTGTGCACTTCAAAATTTCTAACACCTGTGTGCAGTAGTTTATTTCCTGCAAATGTTCAAACTGACACTGTCTGGCTGCAACTTATGTGTATGTGTTTGACCTGCAAATTTCAGATACTACTCTGTGCACAGGAAATTGTGCATGCGGAGTATACTCCTCCTCCTGTTCTTATACAAGTTAACCACCTCTGAGCCTCAGTTTCCCCATCATTAAAATGGAGATATAACTAATATTTATACTTGTTTGTGAGGTGCTTTGAGATCTTTGGCTCAACAGAGCTAAAGCTTATTAATAAAATTAAACAAAAGAGAGCCCTTAGCACATTAATCCCACAGTGGCCTAGGAACATACAGTAATGCATTTCGGGGACAGAAGAAGATAGATAGCTTTGGGGCTGTGAGAACTAGTTGATGAAAACTCAATGTGTCCATTAGAGCATGTTTAGACATTTTGAACGGTACCCTGAAGGAAAGTCTCCCTCAGTTCTTTAAAGCCCTACACCCTCCTTAAACTTTAGTTTGTGCCCAAGGTTATTGTATATAACACAAGTTCAAATAATCTTGAAGCATCTGTCCCTTCCATTCCCTTCAGCATTTTGTGAATGAGGTCACTCCGTTTCTTCTTTTCCAAAGAGTACAGGCCCTTTTCTCCAGTCTCTCTTTTTAACTAAATTCACTGAGTTCCTTAATCTCACTGGCTGCCATCTGCTATAGTTTCTTCATTGATTGTAGGTTTTATGAACCAAATCCTCAGCTGGTATAATTTGGCGTAGTTCCATTGTGTTCAGTGGAGTTACAGCAATTTACAGCAGCTGAAGTTCTTGCTGTACCATGTCACAAATATCTTTTAAAAAGAAAATAAAAGAGTATTAAAATCTGGGCTATCCTGAGTTTCTTATATACAGTTAGATTTATTTCTTTTCCTAGACACTGTTTTGTGGGTTTTATGGTTACAGCCTACATCATCCCCAGATTTCCCTTCTTATCTGCCTTTTGTAGTGTTAGGCATTTAAGGATAATATTCCTTTCTCACGTTTTTAGCCCCATTCCATTTCTCTGTATTGAACTCTGTCAGTTCTCTCTCTACACTTGTTTCTTGGTCACTATGCCCCCAATCCAAAACCCATTCCAGATTGGGCCACATATTAGCAATTCTGGACACAATGCTGAGAAAATAATAATAATAAAAAAATCACAATTAAAAGTGTTTCCTGTTGAGAGTCCTTAAGAGCTTGGCTGAAATGTTATACACTTGACTGGTGTGTATTACAAAGGAAAGTAGCACTGTGTTTTCTAAATATGTCTTTATCACCCAGCGTGAACCCGCAAAAGGATTTCCCTGCTCCATGGGACTCTTTAGCTACTGCCTGCTTATAGAAGCTTGAAGTCCTCTTTGCATCACCAGAGCAGCCCATTGAGAGCATTGCTTGGGCTAACATCTGGCCTACAATATGTAGAAATTAGCTTTGGTACAGCAAATGGAAACTTTGTATGACTTCAGTCCTTTCTGGTTAAAGTATAACATTATCACGGCATTTGGGAATAGGAGGCTAAAGGGAACAACTCCAAGGATGTCATGATGGAAGGCCACAACTGAGTGTGAGCAAGTCAGTAGTAAAGCGAAGTTCAGCTTGAATAAGTGTTTTGAAGGAGGAAATGAAAGGCACCAAATGGCTGCCCTCTATATAGGACAATAATAAGTACAGATGAAAACAACCTGGGACAAGTAGGTCAGAAATGATTCTAGTCATGCAGCCAGAGAATAACTGATGCATTGACTGGAGGCTCTGGCATTGCCATGAAGAGCTGCATCCCATATATCCAGGAAATAAATACATGAAAAAAATAAAATTAGAGTTAAAAGTGCAAATGGCATTAAGTGGTTCAGAGCATGCTTGCATTTCAGAGGGGTAACCAAAGGCAATCCTGTATTTCTCTAATCAGGGGTTTGAAACAACAAATGCTGGATGATATTTTCCAGTGTCTAATTTACAGTTTAAAGTGTGCAAATGGGTGTTTCTACCCAAATAATTGACTCATCCCCTTGCTAATAACAGTCTATTTTAAAGTGTTGTGGGTCTGGCTTAATGGCAGTAGCTAAAATGTTGCATGCTCTAGTTTTCAAAGCTGCTAATGCAGTGCTATTAGCTTTTCTGTTGCCAGGAAAGATCCATAGGGCTATAAACAGGTCTGTACTTTTAAACTTCACTCCAGAGTTCACAGGTGCTGAGATTTTGGGTTGTAGTTCACCCCGATCGCTAGTTTGGGCCTATCTCTAATTGCTAGACACTCCTGTTGCATTAGAGAGCGTCAGTCAGGCCATCATGTTGAGTGGTTTGGACATGTGTCAGTTTGACTGGAATTGTCCTTGCTCTCACATTCATCCAATTGCCTGCAGTCGACCCTGATGAGTTAAACAAAGTTCCTCTCCCAGTTCCTTCCAGCATCCCTCATGCTATGTCTGGCTGTCTTTGGTCCATAATTATTTAACACACACATGCCGTTTCTTTGCGTACTAGAATGTGGGCCACGCCCTGTTCTACACCCCTACTGCTTTGTGCTGCTCCCATGGTACAAAGAAAACTTAATGCAGGCTGAGACAAACCTATGAGGATTCCCCCACTGCATAGAGGAATCTTCGGTGGGGGGAGAGGTCACTGCAGTGGCTCCCGCACCACTGTAAGCAGTGAGTCCAGGGACAAGAGGTATGGTACAGCCATACCCCAGAGATGCTTGGCTGGTGGAATGGCCTCTGAGGACTGTTCTATGTGATGCTGGGGACCAGTTGAGGGTGAGCTGGATACCCGTCAGGGAGTGTGAAGTTAACTAGAAGCCGCCTTTGTGCACACACTCTTCAGTTGCATCAGGTGTAATACCAGGCTTTGTATGTTCATTGTTATGCAGGGCACACGAATTTAGGTGCCCAGGTTTAAAAAATGGGTTCAAGAGAGTTCATTTGAGTTAATTTTTCTTCCACTTAAGCCGTTTGATCAGTGAGACAAAAAGCTTTGGATATCAAATATGTTTTTTTTTTAAAAAACATGTTACTAATACAGACTGATTAACCACCACTCCCATAAGCAGCATTATAATCCTTCATCACCCTTCTAAGGTCCACTGGGGGTCCAGTGAGAGTTGGACAGGAACTGGTGACAGGATGGATCACGTAATGATTACCTGTTCTGCTCATTCTCTGTGAAGCACCTGGTATTGGAAGACAGGATACTGGGCTAGAGGGACCTTTGGTCTGATCCAGTATGGCTGCTGTTATTATAAAAGGGTTATAAATATTGAATAAAGCAATACAAACACTTCTGCCAGGTTTAGCTGTAGGATGGTTAATAGATAGTGATAGTCTTGGAGTTCTTATTCAGTTAGGCCAAATTTATAATGCCCATGTCTATGCAGTGATAAAGTTGCCTTTCTACTACCTGAGGAATTGTTTCAATCTGAAATTTAGACTTTTTCCAGATTGAGAGAATCTGATCAATGCTTTTTGTTTCTTCCTGATCTGATTATTTTAATGTTTGTCAGTCCAACTCCTTTGATTAATAGGTTTCAAGTGGTTCAAAATAGGCCAGCTAGAATTCTGATTAGCACCTGAAGCTGATCACTCTTGTTACAGTGTGTATGGTAACACCCATTGTTTCATGTTCTCTCTGTATATAAATCTCCCCACTGTATTTTCCACTGCATGCATCCGATGAAGTGAGCTATAGCTCATGAAAGCTTATGCTCAAATAAATTTGTGAGTCTCTAAGGTGCCACAAGTCCTCCTTTTCTTTTTGCGGATACAGACTAACACGGCTGCTACTCTAAAAATTTCAATCTTGTCAGTCAAAGTTGCCTGTCACTTGAGGTGGCCAATCAAGTATTGTATCCATTAAAGTGCTTATACTAACTTAGAATACCCTTCACAGAGACCATCTTGCTGAATTAATTACTCTTTCCTCCACTGGTGACAAACTGAGGCCACTGGCACAGGTCTTGCATATTCACTAACAAAATATTGGCCTCTCTCTTAGTTAGTGTGCTTAATTGGCACACTTGGATGGAAATAAAAATATGCCAATTATTTGGTTATCCTAATTATTAGAGACATTGAGAACCACACTTGAAAGGTTTTATTCTTTTTTCTTCCTTTTGTTAAATTCAAGGCAAGAATGTTATTTCCTTCAAAGCAGACTGTGTTTCCTACAGACATTCCACTCAAATGTCCAACAAAGAACTGGCACATTTGAAACAATTAGGAACATCCTTTTGAAATGTACAACAAAATTGCTGAGGGGGTGGTAAGTGGGGAATATGGTCTAACGTAGAACCTTGAGAGTAGCCCATCATTCTTGATGTTTTTTCTGTCTCTGCCACAGACAGAAATGCTTTAGTCAGCTTTTATAGATATTTTATATATAAATTGCCAGACAAAACAGACAGTTGAGCTGTTTTTGTCTGATAAAATGATGCTGAGTTTACAGCAATAGGTGATAATATTCGGACTCATTTCCACGAGAAGCCAGGAAGATTAGGGGTCTCTGATCAATTCATGTTTCAAAATGCATATTTCTCGTGTAAATCATAATCTGGAAGGGAAGGTAGAAAATTCTCATTCAGATTTATTCTTATCGCTCTGAAATAGGATCCTGAAACTCTAAGAGTTTTCTAAACGTTGCATTCACAAACTCGTGCTTTCAAATGGCAATATAAATTATTAAAAGATACAGGATCTATGAGCAATCCAATTTTTAAAAAAAATAGTGTAACAGTACGTGGATTTATAGACTTTTAAGGTGAGAAGGGACCGTTATGATCTAGTCTGAACTCCTGCAGTAATACCACATACCAGCCATAGAAATTTCACCCAGCAGTTTCTGCAATGGAGGGAGATAATACGCTGTATTAAAAGAACAAATATAGCACACTGCCTAAGGAGAAAAAAAAAGAGAATTCAAAATTATTTAAAAATAAATAAAAAGCAGGAAAAAGTGGTGAAGATAATGGTATGAAAAGTTCATAGCTCTCCCTCCTGTCTGTTCATTTTAAAATAGTCTAAATGTGCTGGAATTTATTGTTTGATGTGTTGTTGCAGCTGTGTCTTGCAGCTACAGCTAGCTTTTAAGTTCCAAGTTCTGGTTTCTGTTTGTACCATCAGTGTGCTGGCTTCCTGAATCAACAGTTCAAAGGACTGATATAAAACAGTGTTATTTTCTGCAGCTTCTTTCATGTAAATTGTATCCCTGAATGTTATTTTATTTATGATTTCAGTTTATGCACAGTCTATCCATGGCTGTAGGTGCAGTTGGCAATATTTAATCATACAGTTATTTGCTTTAAATAATAGCGAGAGAGAGAGATTAATTAAGGGATATGGTTCAAGAAGAAGATATTTCATATTAAATTGTCATAGGTCCGTTGGCTTTAGTGGACCTTTGACAACTGACACTAGCTGAGGATTGGCCTTATTATCTTGCCAGCTGATATTTGACAAAGTCTGCTCTCATGGTAGTGAGTAGTGTGACTAATAGCAGCATCTGTCAAATTATTGGCCCCTAGCTTTTTGTGTTGTTGTTGTTTTTTAAGTGAAACCTTTTTTTCTTTATTTTTAAAACAAACCTTAACTCAAAGTAAATTAAAGTACAATAATGCACACTTTATGTTTCAGTGGTTGTATTTCAAAATGCAATGGAGAAGTGGAGTGCTGATAGGAAGGATGATTTTGTAGTTAAAGCAGTGGACTGGGATTCATCAGAAGACAGTTGAATGTCTTGCTTTGGTGCAGATCCGGGGTAAGTTATTTAATCATGTGAGACCTTGAGCAAGTCATTTAATCTCACTGGGCCTCAGCTTCCCAGCTGGAAAATGGGTATGACAACACTCCCTGGCTATCTACTGTCTATTTAAATTGTAAATTCTTTGGGGCAAGATTCTTTTTTACCATGTTGGTACAGTGCCTGGCATAATTGGGCCTTGATCTCAGTTGGAGTCTGTGGGCAGTATTTTGATAATATTAATATAAATAAATAAAGCATGTGTGAAAGACTTCACTCATGTTACTGTTTCATGGTATTTGTGGAGGCAACATATGTGGGCCAGCAATGGGCCATTCTGTATTTCGTTGAACAGCTATTTAAAAGTGACAGTGGTGTATGCCCCAGCTGCAAATGTGTGATTAACCCCCAAAAGGCTGTTTTCCATCATGCCTAGCTCTGAGTTCTACAAGAATGTGTGCAAGAAGCTTCATTTTTTCATTTTTCAGCAGAGCACACAGCATACCCCTGAGCCACTGTAAGTCAAGCATCTATAGCAGAACCATAATGCCTGTAAAATGCAATGTTGTTGTGACCTGTGTCCTACATCTCATCCATAACTGAGAACAAACATAACAAAGGCTGTTATGAAATAGGCAAAATATGAAGCATATTTACACAGAACTCCAGAAAATGTAACTATTGTAGCATTTGTTTGCTGAGACTCTTGATATAAATCAGACGTGTTTCTCAAAGTCAGTGTTTTGTTCAGCGTTCATCCTTCTGTCCTCTATCTCTAGATAAGTATTTTGCCTTCACAAGATTTACACATTTATGGAAGCCTGAATCATGGAATCAGAATCTGTCATCTGTCAACAGATTGATTTTCTTGTTACACTAGCATAAAATGTATTTATTCTTTTCAACATAGATTATGG
The DNA here is from genome assembly GCF_965152275.1 of Natator depressus. Taxonomy (NCBI): domain Eukaryota; kingdom Metazoa; phylum Chordata; order Testudines; family Cheloniidae; genus Natator; species Natator depressus. The sequence continues at coordinate 163,551,701 of NC_134235.1, read as the reverse complement.
AGCAAAGACGTGTAGGTAATAAATTATTTGTAAACTCAGAATATCAATGGATAATTCATGTTACTCACCAGGTGAGGATATCTGATCTGGTAAAAATCCATACAAAATGCAAATCCATGATTAAGCATATTTTCCTTTACACTTCAACTGTAGTTTCAAGGTTTATCATGGAGCCCTGTTGTGCTATCCTGGAAGAAAAAGAGCTCAACAACTGACACTGAAAGCAGAACAAGGTGGGTGAGGTCATATTTTTTATTGGACCAACTTCTTTTGGTGGGGAGGACAAGCTTTCAAGTTCCACAGAGCTCTTGTTCAGGTCACGGCTACAACAACACTGCATAGACCACTGAAAACATTGAAAGGAGTCAAAAGAGTAGAACTGAATACCTGTTGTATAAAAAAAATAAAAATTGAGATTTAAAAAAAATGCTTAAGAAGATATTTCTAAATCCTTATTTAGGTATCCAAATATGTGGCTTAATTTTCAAAAGTGCCAAATATACAGCAACACTCTCTCTCTCTCTAGTATCTACAATATATTTAAGGAATAGCACATGTTATATCCAGTATAGTGTTTCTTCAATGGAACCTAACTGGTTTTAAACCCATTTTATAAACTAAAGCCCCTTGTTTTAAAGCTACATTCAATCCATGTTATCAAACAAATAAAAGAACAAACTTAAAGTTATTTTGGTAAATTACAGACATAAATTAGTAAAATAAATTAGAAGCACTGTCCCAGAATAGACTGTGAATATTCGCTAGTTAGGAATTTAGAGCAACAGGTCATATTCAGGCTAGTAGTCTGCAATGATATAAATCAATGGTACACCCTCACCGTGATGCTCTGTCTTGTTATAATCACCCTATTTAAAAAAAAGATACAGCAGAAATAAAGGGGGCTCAGAGTAGGGCAAAGGAAATGATGAGAAGCATGGAAACAATGTCCCAAAGAGAGACTGAGGAAGACTGGGACTGTTTAATTTAGAGAGGAGACAAATAAGAGGATACATGGATGTAGTAGTAGGAATAATAAATGGTGTGGAGAAGATAAATCAGATGTTCCTATTTTTCCTTATCTGATACGGTAAAGTATTACTACCTCTGAATTAGCTGTAGGCTGATATGTCCCCAGGGACTAGCCAACCGGGGATTTTTATATGAGCAATGTCAGAAATACTTTTTTCCTATGAGCAGATTTTTTTGCTCAGTTTATTTTTATCCCCATGTAGAGATGCTGCCTGCTTCAATTGCACAGCAATTCATAGTGGCACCTAATTAGCGACCAACTCAGACAAAACACAACTTTGATTGGTCAAACCTTCTTTATCCAAAAACCTGTTACTGAAAACAGGCTTATGTCTGCCAGTCTTGTTTCAGATCACAGGCTGCTTCAAATGAGCAAGTCCCTGATTATGCAAGTGCCATCTAGTTTATAAGCTAAGTAACGTCAGCACATAGTTTTTCTGCACAATTTTTTCTTGCCATGAAATTCTTAAGTGTATAAAATGCTTCAGCTGTGCTCCCCTTCACTTATGCCTCTTGGCCACAAGTCCTTGGGATCCCCACCAGAGAGCTTTTGACAAGATGGCTCTTTCCCTGGATAACTCTTGCTGTGGAGCTGGCAGCCGGATGACTCAAACCATTGATTGTCCAAAGGTTTCATGTGTCTCCCCCCAAACCAGCCCCCCCCACAAAAAACCCCTCAGTAAATCCAGGTTGCACTGTATAGTAAGACTCTGTGATACCAAAGTGGACTCAAAGCCCAACATTATATCAGGGTGAAATTCATTTCCATGCAGAAGACCAGGACATGATTTATGCACCACTACAATCCCACCTAAGCCTTCAAAATAGGGATTAAGTGGGATTTAATATCAGTGGTGTATAGCCTTGTGCTTTATTCTTATTATTTAAAATTTATATTTTGGTAGCGCCTAAATGCAACATCCGGGTCAAGCTTCATTGTTCTAGGCTCTGTACAAATACATGGTAAATGGGCAGTCCCTGCCCCAAAGTGCTTAGTGGCCCTCTGCATGGGACTGAATTTCACCCTCAGTGCCTCAGAAGTTCAAATGACAACTTGGGTTTCAACAATCCTCCAATTAGAGGAACGCTTTTTGGTGAATAAAGGATATCATTTTATAGGTCTGATGCAATGGCCATTGAAATCAATGGAAGTCTTTCTAGTAACTTAAACAGGCTTTATATCTGGCTCTATAAGAGGGCCCCACAGCGTGTATGTGTGCCATATCAGGGTACAATTGTTAGATCATATTAAAGAAGTTCTGTATTAAAATCACAAATGAGTTTGATTCCCCATAGTTTAAATTCCAGAGTATTACAAATTACGAGGTCTTGGTTTTTGGTTTTTACTGTTTCTCTCCCTCTCTGTGTGAAACTTGCAAGCTGCTAATTGAGTTAGTGCATCCTAAGACAGAGTCTGTTCTCAAAGCAATACTTTGTAACAACAACTACTCACACAGAGAGAGACTCAAAGCAATACTTTGTAACAACAGAAACAGCACACAGAGACTCCCAGTCCTTTTGTTGTATTTATCTCGCTTTGTTAACAATTGTGATTAAAACAGAGATAGAGGATGTATGTGGATGGATGCGTGGTGTGGATAATAAATGAATGATCAGGGAGGTGCCAGCCTAAGAATCTAGTGTCGATCAGCCAAAGAAGGCATCAAGTGGAAACAACCAGAGGACCCCTGGAGGGCAGACTGGAATCCACCCAACAGCCTCAAGGATTGGAGAACCGAAGAACAAGATAACATCTGGCAGCACGGAGCTGTCAGGAATGTGTTATCTGCTGATTGATTCAGCAACAGCATGATGAAACAATTCCCATAGACTGGCATAGGAATAAATTCCTATAAAAATGGACTCTAGAAACTGAGAATTTTGGGGTCTGATTCTGCAAACCAACTTCCAGGAGCATCAGATGAGCATCTGACAAGGCCCTGCTCCTTCCTTGTGTCCAGGACACCTGGCTAGTGGCTTGGAACGAGTAACTCTAAGGCTGGTAAGTATGATAACAACCTTGCAGAACCTGTGTGTGTGTGTATTAATGAATGTGTGAATAAATATGAAATTGAATGGAATGTTATAGCTATAACTAACTACTGACTATGATTCTTTCTGTATTCACGATAAATGTGGCATTTTGCCTTATTCACTTTAATAAGATCCTGCTGGTTTTTATTTAATTGGTATTACACAATCCAGACCAATGAGTAGCTGTGTCACCCGTGCCCTGTAACCTGGGATGCCCTTTCCAATGCCTTGCTGGGGTAGCCTCCAACCTGGACTGTTCACAAACAGCCTCCCAGCATGTAAGTCACTCCCAGCTATGTCTGTGCTTGCCGCAGCCAGCCACACCTTGGCTCTTACCAGCCTTAAATGTTACCACAGGGTGACTTCACACACTCCCAGTCCCATATTTTCCCCTTTGACTGTATGATCTGTACTGCCCAGACCTCTGCTAGGCAGTACACATATATTGAGTCTGTTATTCCTTTAAGGGAATGACATACACACAACTTGTTACCCCAAATGGAGCTACCCGGACACTTCAACTTGAACACATTGGATTAGGTAAAACAGTAAAACAAGTTTAACTACAAAGAGAGAGATTTTCAGTGAGTGTCAGTAATGAGGCATAAAGTCAGAAATGATTACAAGGAAAATAAAGATAAAACACATACTGGTCCTTAACTTAACAAACTACACTGGACTCAAAACAAAGTTTTCACACCACATGCTTTCAGCAGTCTTACTGACCAGACTCTTTAGGTCAGGACCCCTCCCCCAGAGTCCAATAGCTGCTTCCTTTGTCTTTTCAGGTGCAGAGAATGTGTTTGGCAGGGTGAGAGAGTGGGGTGTCTGCCCCTTCTTTTTATAGTCCTGTCCCCCATTTCCAGAGGCATTTCCAGCTGGCAGCAGCGTGACAAGCAGTGTGTGAGGAAGGAAACCCCATTCTGTTTCTTTGATAAGATGTAGGTGTTTGCCCCTGCCCCCTTTCCTGCCAAAGAATGTCCACTTATCAGGTAATGGTCCATCAGCCTAGTTTACACCTGGCTGAGGCATCAGCTTGCCCTTTGTCTCTGAGGAACTGGTTTGGCCAGTCCCCAGACTTATCAGGAAAACATATTTTAATCATGATCTCAGCTTATGTTTATAACTTCACATATAACACTACTACTTGCATTTTGCCATATTATTGATCAGCATATTATGAGTTTTTAATGCATACTTTGTACAAACATAATTACACCAGTGTGTAGGGTGTGAACACAGGTATATTCTGTAACAGTATGTAGGTGTTCCACATAAACAAAATGACTACAATAAAATGTACCTACAAAATCATAGGCTGTAATACTTTGGTCTAATCTCGGTTGTTGGGTGTAGTGTGTGAGTGATTGGCACTGGTGAGCTGTGATATACGGGAGGTCAGACGAGATGATCTGGTGATCTCCTTCTAGGACCTAACCACATCAGCCACACTATCAGAGGCTTGTTCACCTGCACATCTACCAATGTGATATATGCTATCATGGGCCAGCAATGTCCCTCTGCCATGTACATTGGCCAAACCGGACAGTCTCTGCACAAAACAATAAATGGACACAAATCGGACGTCAAGAATTATAACATTCAAAAACCAGTCAGCGAACACTTCAATCTCCCTGGTCACTCGATTACAAACCTAAAAGTCACAATATTACAATAAAAAAACTTCAAAAACAGACTCCAATAAGAGACTGTTGAATTGGAATTAATTTGCAAACTGGACACCATTAAATTAGGCTTGAATAAAGCCTGGGAGTGGATGGGTCATTACACAAAGTAAAAATATTTCCCCATGATTATTTCCCCCCATACTGTTACTCTCAACTTCTTGTCAACTGTTTGAAATGGGCCATCCTGATTATCACTACAAAAGGTTTTTTTTCTCCTGCTGATAATAGCCCACATTAATTGATCACTCTCATTATAGTGTGTGTGGCAACACCCATTTTTTCATGTTCTCTGTGTGTGTGTACATATATATATATCTTCCTACTGTATTTTCCACTGCATGCATCCAATGAAGTGGGTTTTAGCCCACGAAAGCGTATGCTCAAATACATTTGTTAGTCTCTAAGGTGCCTTGTTCTTTTTGCTGACACAGACTGACACAGCTACCACTCTGAAATCTTTTGCTGGACTAAGCAAACCAAGCTTGTCCAGTCTCCTCTCATAAGACAGGCACTTCATTCTCCTGATCATCCGAGTAGATCTTCCCTGTACGTGTTCCTGTTTGAATTAATTTTTCTTCACCAGCACTGAACACATTATTCCAGATGAGGTCTTACCAGTGCCTTGTACAATGGCATTAATACTTCCCTATCGCTACTGGAAATGCCTCTCCTGTTACATCATAGGATTGCATTTGCCTTTTTCTCAGCCATATCACATTGGTGGTTCATTGTCATCCTGTGATCAACCAATACATTCAAGTCTCTCTCTCCTCTGTTGCTTCCAATTGATGCACCCCCAGCTTTTGCTCAAATTGTTATTATTAGAGCATAAGTGCGTAAGCTTAAACTTTGTACTATTGAATTTCATCACAGTAATAGCTATGGTTAAAGTGAGTGTTCTCATCTTGTGAGAACTGTTAGCTGCTATTGATACTGTTGAGCATGTGGTTTTACTGGGTCACCTGCAGTCGCCAATGAGAATGGATGGGGTCACTCTTGAATAATTCTATTCATTCCCTTTAGGGAGACTTCCAAGGATTGTTTTGGACAACAGTTCTGCCTTGAGAGGAGCTCATACATAGAGACTACTTTTGGCTCATCAGAGGTCTAATTCTCTTGAAAAAATATTATTTTTATATTATCCAGGGTACATTATGGAGAATTGAACAGCTGGGTCTTCTTAACTCTCCCCACGAGAGTGCCTTTTATACTGCTGTACTGTGAGAACAACCACTCCTGGTCCTGCTCACATACAGTCTCTAGCATGCAAAATCAGTGTCAGCTGAATTATATGAATGCTGTGCCCAAACGCTCATGAATTACATATAGGGAGGTGACACCAGCAACTTCCCAGTCCCAGACCTTCTCCAGAAATGTGCATCTTGTACTGCCCAGATCTCTCTTTCTGAACAATATAAGCTCACAGAAAGTCCATCATTTCATCAATGGAAAATTGTTATCTCAAGCAGAGGTTCCCAAACACTTCTATCCAAACACACCAGTTTAGATAAAACAATAAAACACATTCTTAACTATAGAAAGATAGATTTTAAGTGATTACAAGTAATGAAGCATAGAAGTCAGAACTGGTTATAAAGAAAATAAAAAGATAAATTGCAGACTAATGCCGAATTTAATAAGATAAGTGAACTTAAAAGCAAAAAGTTTTTTCTGACCAAAAACTTACAGCAGTCTGGCTGGATTACTTCAGCCAGGATCTCTCTCCTCCCCCCAGTTCCATTATGCTTCCTTTGTCTTTCAAACACTGTAGCTACGGTCAGTAGAGATGAGGGGAGAGAGGTGATTTTGGGGCCTCTGTTTCTTATTCTTATACCCTCTCCCCCCTTTTGAGGATTATCTCCAGCTGGGGTTCAGGCGACAGCCAGTCTGTTTACATGGAAACTCCAGCTGTGTCTTTGCCAATATGTAAAGTTCTCACTTACACACTTCCTGCCAAAGAATGGCTGCTTCCCTGGGTGATAGCCTACTTGATGGTCCATTCGATTATGCTGATATACTAACACACCCCGGTTAGATATTTTTTTGTCTCTGAAGAACTGCTTTGTGGCTGCTTTTCTAAACTTGCAGTACGTATAAAGTGGAATCTTATAACTTTACATACAATGTTGATGTACAAATTTTACCAGGACATTAATGTTCAGCTGATTATGAGTTTTCAAATGATACCTCACAAGGCATACTTTGTACAAAATTTGTCATAGTCTTGTAAAAATGGTGAACATGGAGTACAGTATGTCACAACTATTTTGTAAGATGGAGAACTTAGATGGTTCAATTGGCTCAGCATGGAAAGTGGCTGTGCAGATCCCCACATGTGATGGGGGTACCAAATGAAGTCAGTGGGGCTACATGTAGGTGTGCAGGTGTCTTGCCTGCCTCAGGCCCTGTGTCCCTCCTGGTGCCCTTTACCTTGGGGTTCTGCCCTGCAGTACACACACTCTGGGTCTCCCCTCCCAGGGGAACCCCCCAACCCTCTAAGCCCACCTTGCCTCAGTGGCTACTGCCAGTCATCATCTAGCCCCCTTTCACTGGGGAAGACTGCAGTTTGTAATGGCCACTCATCATTAACAAGGGGGTTGGACCAGCTGCCTCTGCCTAGTCCCAGGCTGCACCTCTGTAGCCCCAGTACCTGCTTTGGCTTTTACCAAGGCCTGCAGCCTGGGGGTTTACCAGACTGTAGCTCCCCAGCTCCTCTTGCCTTTCCCCCAGCACTGCTCTGCTCCCAGTAGCCTGAGCTCCCAGGCAGCTAGCCCTTTCCACTCCAGGGCTAGAGTGAGACTCCTTCAGCTCCTGGCCCATGACCCTGATTGAGCTGGCCACACTGTGGTCAGCTGGTCTCACTTCTTTTCCCAGCTGCAGCCCTCTCCAGGACTGCTTTTAACACCTGCCTACTGGAGTGGGGCAACCACCCCACTACAGGTCCTTATGTTAGACTCAGAGCTAATTTTGCTGGCTCTGTACTTCCCACACAGAAGCCCCTGGAACACAGGTGAGAGGAGAAATGTTGGGGGCATGCCTGCATCTCTGTTATTCCCTACAGCTTAAACACACATGAGAGCTGCAACAGCATGGAGTGCCACATGGGGTAGTCCTGAGGGCTTCTTTAGCTTGTACCCTGTGGCGCATTTCACCCCGTGCAGCCCCTGAATACAGGAGGCACAAGCTGCCTTTCATGTGTCCTGGGGCTAAATCGGGGATGAATTCAGTAGTTAGTTTAAACTAAGGCCATGTCTATACTACCCTTATGCCAGAAAAACTTATGTCACTCGGAGTGTGAAAAAAAAACACACCCCTGAGTGACATAAGTTTTGCTGGCATAAGCACTCGTGTGTACAGTGCTTATATCTACCACCACTCTTTTAGGTGGTTTTATTATGTCGCTGGGAGAGCTCTCTCCCCTTACCATAGAGCAGCTACACTAGTGATCTTACAGTGGCTCGTGTGCATTGGTACAGCTGTGCCACTGAAAGCTTGCTAGTGTAGGCATGGCCTGATATAGAGACTGAAATGACAAATCACTGACAATGTAAACTGAGTCTGACAAATGACTCTATATCTGGGCCTGGGGCAAGTACATACTTTTTAGTATTTTATTTTAAGCTTCAAATTTGGTTGAGCTGATATATCTGGAAATAAACAAAATAAGCTTCTGTGACTTTCTGATTTCCTAAAATGAACCTGAGTGAAATGTAAGGACTATGTGGTAAATACCATAGGCAATATAAATATCTACCCTCGATAAACACTGATCCTATCTAAATAGAGTACACCATCACTAAATCAATTTAGGGAATAACAATAAACTGTGCAAAGTTTGTAAGCAACAACAAAAAAGAAAGACAAAATTAAAAGAGTACTAGAAAAATGCTGAATGCAAAAAAGGAAAAATGCATTAAAAATGCCAACTGGAAGCTAAAATTAGATGTGTAGAAACACAAGCACAAAATATTTCTCTGAGGCAACAAAAATGAGAGGCCAGTCAAGGAAGAAATTAAAACATTAGATGAAGGAATGGAAAAAGACGACAGAGAATGACAAAGCAGCTAAATAATTACATGAATACATCTCCAATGTATTTACATGAGAAATCAGGAAAAAATATGCCATCTGACACTGTTTGTGTATGCAGTATCTTGAATGATTTCACGATCAGTGAGCCAGAAGTGTTTTGTAATTTAGCACAAACGAAAGCTATCAAGTCTCCAGGACTAGATGGAATTCACACCTACGGTTTTATTAAGGAGGCTACAGAAGAAATATGCAAGGTGATGGCAAGCAGCAAGAACACTTGTTAGGCTAGAGTAGGTTCAAGAAAGCAAGATGATAGTAGATATAGAGCCAAGTTTTCTGAAGTCCTTACAAAGTTGCTACTTAGTTCTTCCTGAAGCAGATTTCTAACTGAACATCTGATTGGAGTTTTGCTTGAGTAAGAACCCTGCAATGGATTTGATCCACTATTGGGATATTTTTGAAAGGAGCTCAAAGCATGTATGTAATCTGTAGGACCTGGCAGTTTATGATAGGGCCTGAAAAATGCATTCACACCAATCAAATTTGGCAAGCTCTTTCTAGCAAGTGAGTGAGTGAAGGTAGAAACTATATTTTCCAGAATCTTTCATTGCTGCTGTCTGGGAGTTCTGAGCAGCAGCAACACTGACCAGAGTTTAACTGAGTTGCTGAGCTAAATAACCCCACAGACTGCAGGGTCCTGCTATTTCCACTGACCCCACCTTCCTCCTGCCAAATGTAGAAGACATAAGAACAGCAGTGGAGGAGGACAGAAGGGTTTCTCGTCACAGGTGCTTTGGGAGACTGGGGAAAAAAGAGACTCTCCTTGATTTAGAGTAGCCAAGTGAGCATACTGTCCCAAACTCTCGCTACCCCATATTTGGGGGAAAAGGAGAGAGAAATATGGATCAATCTCCAGGACAGTGTGAGGAAACTTGCATTTATACTGAGCTGTACCTCCTCTATGGCCAAACAGAGGAGTTCCCTCTCCTGGGCTGTTAATTTGGCAGTTTCACCAGTACTACATTTTCTAACACACGTACTTTTAAATATGAAATCCATAGATGGCAGTAAATTTTTAACATGAGATGTACTTCTCTGATCTCCCAGGAGATACAAAAGAGAAGTGCGGTCTACTTTTACTTTTGTTTACAATAACCGGTTTCTAGCAATTAATAGCCAAGGATATGTGTGACTTTTGTTCCAGTGTCTCCCACTGACCCTTTCAAAACTCTGTCCTTTCCCTGCAGCTTTCATGATTGCAGCAGGTGTTTACCTTTCAACTGGAGTTTCAGAACCAAAGTTCTTTCATATATCCCTTTCTTTTGCCTTCTGAACCACCTGTTGTTTTTATTTCCATGTGCACAGTATGCCAACGTTATTGCCAGTTAGAAGTTGGCACCATTAGGATCATTGCATTGCAGCCATGCTGACATATGAGCTGTTTTACTGAAGTTTTATTTAATTTTGTCCAATCCAAAATGTTTGTGTCCAAATTTCTCTCAGTAACCTTTTCTAACACATTGCACAGGGAGAACTTAATAAAGAAAATATGGCACTATCTTCTGCAGCCATTCAGATCCCTGTGTTTATTCAGCGCTATACCTCTCACTTTACTGACTAAGGGCTAATCTACACTAGAAGTGCTATTTCGGCAAAGCTGGACCGACGCATCTGCACTGCTGTAGCGCGTCTGGTGAATACGCCCAATGCCAATGGGAGAGAGCCCTCCCATCAGCATAATAAATCCACCTTGGCAAGAGGTGGCAGCTATGTTAGCAGGAGAAGTCTCTAGACAACATAATGCTGTCCACACCGGCACTTAGGTTGGTGTAACTTACGTCACTCAGGGGAGGTGGCTTATACACACCCCTGAGTGATGTAAGTTATACCAAAGTAAGTGGTAGTGTAGACCTGGCCTAAATCACTTTTGTTTCTATTTTCTTACTCCTCCTGTTAGCCCTGTAGAGAAAATAAAGTTTTGGGAGAGTGTTCTGGAACATATTTTACCTCATGCATCACCTGCAGAATTGCTAATTGGTGAATTTAAATTGGCAGTGATGCCTGAACCAGAAAGAACCCAGCTTGATTTTCAGATCCCAGACTGAGTGTGCAGAATTACCAACTAGACAAAACCAACTTTTTACTTGTAAACTGAGCATATTTGTTCAAGAGTTAAGAAGCAATATGCAACTCCACAATGCCCTGTTTGCAGTCACTTTTCAGAGTAAAACTGCATTTTACCATTTGCCATAGTAAAGCAGAAAAGGAAGATCCCTGAAATGGACCCACCCAAGTCATTTACTTTCTCGGGTCCTTCACTGTAAAATAGGATAATAATATACCTCCCTTTGTCGGTCTTGCCTACTGAGATTGTATGATCTGTGTGGCAGGGACGGTTTCTTGCAGTGCATTTGTGCAATGTCCAACACAATGGGGCCCTGATCCCATTTGGCGCCTTTAGGTACTACAATAGTAAATAATACTAAAGTCCACCTTGACTCCTTTTAAGGACACATACAACACAGCACATGTTTCCCATGCTGCATGTGAGGAATTGTCTGGCCATTGTGAAATGGATGCTGTGACAGGGGCCCAAGTGAGAGACTGAATTACTATACTGTGATGAGGTAACTGACTGACATTTTGCATTATCCCAAACCTATAGACACAATAATAGCATATTTTACCCTGAGGCACAGCAGCCTTATTGCAAAAGTTTATATATTATAATATTTGTATATTATATACAAATCTGATTTATGAATTTTAATATTAAAAAACCCAGTGCTTTCCAGTGAATAGATCTTGAAATAAGTAAATATGTTGTCATTTAACCATATGCTTAATGGTATGCTACTTATATTTGTAATGATTGTTTGCCAAGCATAGTTTCAAATAAAGGAAGAAATGCACAGATGGTTTTCTTATTTAAGTGCATTAAAATGCATACAAAATGTTTAGGAATGCAAATCCTTTAAATCAACTACTTGACAAAATCAGGCTTTGTTCCAAGATGTTGTAATAGAGTCTCCTGCGTATAAATAAAATATTGTGTTTCCAAGAGAGAGCGGGAATAACTCATCTGTAGAAAAGCAGTGGAGTGAACCTGAGTCTGAAAAAGGCAAAAACACAGGGCTTAAACAGTTCTGGGGAGTTAGCAGGGTTGAAGAAGGAAAATGTCTGTGGTTATTTTTGTGGTGATCGTACAATTGAGGCAAGATTATGTTGCTGCATTTTACCCATTATAACAACATAAAGGGAATTTACTCCTCTTAATACCCAGTGTCAGAAGCAAGCATTGCATTAACTTGATTTATGGCATTATTAGCATATTTATACTTCAATGCGCTCTCTAAATCTTCCTGTTTACTGCATTATACCATTTCCCACTGGATTTCAAGAGAGTGTTGAGAAAGATTGTAGCTTTCCTGGGAGCAGATGTTAAAAACAATGGTAAGATGTGATTTGTGATTATCAAAATAGACTAAAATGAGGAACATATGGATATGCAGCTCTGTGTTGGAACGGTTGATATTTATTGCGCTATATAGTCCTTCTGCTAGGGAACTCGAATGAGATCTGGAAACAGATCAGACTCTGTCCAAATCAGGAGCCTGAGCCAAAACCCTCTGAAATCAGTGATAAGACTCTCCTTGGCTTCAACGGGCTTTGGATCAGGTCCAAGGTGTGTAGCAGAGATGAGTGAACTATTCTGATTATATTTTGGCAAAAATAAAATCCCCCTTCCCACAAAAATAAATAAAAATTGAGCAGCTAAGTGATATGGAACCTTTTCAGAGGTTTTAAGACAATGGATAATTGTTTTTACCTTCACATTCTTTCTGGAACTAGAATCAGAAATACCAAAATGCAGTGGTAGCCCGGTGAGTTTATCTCGCTGTTTATAGTATTCAAGCTATTTTCTATAGTTAGTATAAGAAAGTGTGAAGGAATAATGCCAATACTGACATAAACATATCTATTTACCTTAATATTTAAGGGCCATCACTGTACTGTTAGCAGGATTTCTGGGTTGGAGGAAAAGCAGAAAAACTAGAACTCTGATAATCTGAGGAATGAAATCTAGAGGAATATCTTGAGCAGGGGCTGATTTATGGGGAAGTCTGTGGGGGGGGATTTGCAGAGGGGACTGTTGGAACAATACTAGACAAATCTGCAGAGTGCTCACTCTGGTGGGGGAAGGGAATTTGAAGCGGCCAAATCTGAATGGAGCAGGGCAAATTAGGAGAGCTGCTCAGGCAAGCTTGGGGAGGAGGAGAGAACAAATAACATGTGAAAGATCTATGGTCACGTTGCTTAACGAACTACTGGTGCTCAGATACTACTTGCTGAGCACAGTATAAGCATCTATACAGAACATAACAATAGAAAAATAGTGGTGAGCAGCAGTCTGGGGCTGAGGAGAGGAAGTAGAAGAGAGGGGAAAGACTGGAAAGAAAGGGAAAGGGGGAAGAGAATAAAGAAAGATGGAAAGAGATACTGGGGGAGTCCCAACTGGGGATCCACACTAGAAAGGGGTGCAGCCAAAATAGGTTTTAAGAGGTATGGTGGTATTTGCCCCTAGAACAAAGGAAAATATGACATCAAAACATTACAAGAAACATTACATTACAGGTGGTGCACATGATGAGAGCAGTCTTGCTGTGGCTTATTAGTGAATCAGGGGCCTGTTTGCTTACTGGATAGTCTTACATTTTTTTTTTTTTTCATTTAAGCAGCACCATATCTGAATTGTCATGTTTGTATTTATTCATTGTTATGTAACTGAAATAGTGGAGAATACAGATTTCAGGGAAAACTAGTGCATCCGGCCCAAGGATTGTAGGCAGAATATAGAGGATACATTGCCAGTATTTAGTAGGGAAAAACAGAGTAAAACTGGAGCATATGTTCAGGGTGAATGCTACATCTGGGACTGTCTGGTGAAACATTGCACGTGAAGGCAGCTAACTGAATGGTCATATAACATGCACTGAAATATCTGTAACAATTTATATTTACTCCAGTAGCCATTGTTCTTGTTTGATCAGATAGATCCTACCATGTCAAGTGGTGAATGTAACATTATTGGAAGTCACCAGATAGTGCTCTTGCAAATGGTCTTGATCATTCTGCTTGTGTGATGTGTAAGAGCTAGATCTTGGAGAAATGCTTATCTTGTAGTTTTGTTGCTCTTCTTTTTAGATGTTGACTAAATCACCAGTCAAATTGGTGGTTGAGTCTCTCTTTCAAGCAAATAAAAGATTACATGAAATCAAAGCATTACAATGGTGGCCAACAATAACGTATTGATTGTGGACAGTATTTTCTAGCAAGATGCTGGCTACACATGTCAACTTGGGAGGACATAGTTTGTTATCTGTGCCTCCAAAGAACTGAATAAACATGTGCCATAACTGGCTATACAATGATATGTTCAACTTACTAGCCAGTTTTAATTGGGCACGGACCAGTGGAGACACTTGCTGGGGTAGGAAAGGTGGGGAGAGAGGGAGGAGAAGAGATCTAAACCGAGAGAAGTGGAGGCAGTATTCCACGTGCCCCCTCGCCTTTTTTTATTGACTCCATGTTTGTCAGAAAGAGAATTTATGGAAAGGCATAGGATTTAATATTGGTTTCTTGTTTTCTTACTGGTGTGTGGTTTTGTTTCCCGAATTCAGCATTACCTATAACGAGAGCTGGTCAAAAAGTGTTTGCCAAACTTTTTTTTTTTAAATGAAATACGCCTTTTCAGCTAAATGGAAATTTTAATGAAACTTCCGGTTTTGACTAGGGGAGAAGGGTAGTTCATTAAAAAAAGCCTAAATCTTGAAATCAAAAATATGTTTTCAAATTTTTTTTTTGACATCTGAAAACTGTTGTTTTTTTTTAATTTTATTTGGAATTCTGACAATTTCAAACAAAATGTTGTTTTGAGGTTTTGGGGGTGGGTTTTTTTGAGGTTTTTGGATTTTTGGCAAAAAAAAAATCCCATAAACAATGTTGGTTAAAAAAAACTTGATTTTGATTTTTTTTTTTAAACATTTCCAGGACAGCCCTCCAGATAACCTATTGAGTAGTTATTTGGTAACTGTAAACCAGCTTGGATTGTCATCTCTTTGGGGCAGGGACTTTCTTTTAGTGCAGTGCCAAGCACAACGGGACTATGTGTTACTGTAATAAAAAATAGAGTTTGTATTTTGTTCCGACAGTATTTCCTAGAAGATATTGGCAACCCATGTAGACCTGGGAGGAAATAGTTTTCTGTCTATGCATCCAAAGAACTGAATAAACTGGCTGTACAATAAAATGCTCACCTCGCTCATTGTTAGGGCCCAATTCTGCCCTCAGTTCCCTAGCTGTAATTCCCATTGAAGTTAATCATGCTGTAACCATGTAATAGAGGGCATATTTAGGCCATTAGTGTTGTTTGCCTCTACCTCTTTATGATATAATAATCAGTTGCTCATGAAAATATACCAATACTATCTTCACTTCTCAGCCTTTGAGAAACAAGCCTCAGCTACATCTGAGGGTTCAGACTGAGCCTGATCTGTTTGGGAGTAGAACCTCAATGCCTGATGATCCTCTAATAGAATCTATAGGTAAAAGTCCCGCCGAGCGTTGCAAGACCATATTTAGATTGCTTGGGGCTAAATGAAGTCACGTTTGAGCTTATTTATTAAAGGCATGTGCTATCATTTATCTCAGCAGAAAATCATTCATCCTACTGCCCAGGGCCCTTTAAACCACTGCCAGAGCCCCCGGCTGCCGCTGTTACCCCGGGGTGGGGGGGAAGGAGGCACTTGCCGGTACAGGGTGGGCCGGGGCTGGCTCTGACCCCCCAGCCCCGCCCCTTCCGTCCGAGGCCCCGCCCCTTCCAGGGGCCAGAGCCGGCCCCAGCCCAGCCCAGTATCAGTAAGTCCCTAGACTTACTTTCACCTCTGGGTGTAAGGAACCATTTATCACTAAGTCCAATTTGTCTGGGGGGCCAAGACAGACTGGAGACCTTAAGGGGACTATCTGTGACTCTGTGATAGGACTGTGGTGGTGGTCCAGGAGTTCACATTTGTTACAGGCTTGATGGGACCTGGTTATGGAACATGCCACCAGTTTGAGTTGTTTGCTCTGTTTCTGATGGTCTGCCCTAAGGTGAGCACTCGCGGTCATGAACCATTCCAGACAGTGTGAAACCTTTCACCTTGGCAAAGTCATTTATACTTGTGAAAAGTGGGTGAAAACACTCCCAGCTCCTATTGGTAACATTTTACATCCACTTGGCACTCACACAGTATGTGCAAGGCACTGGAGAATCAGGTGCTCTGACTGAAAAACCCAACAGGTTTCTATTCCAGATGGTAGAGCTGTGGGAATGGGGAGTGGGTGGCAGAACAAACATTCAAGTGATATTTGCAACTCCTTTTAGTCATTTCCATTGACATTTGTAGGACCTAATTTTTGTTCTCAGTAATGTTCACCAGAAACAAAGACTTGAAAATAAGTGTATCAATATAGTTGCATGATTATTTGGACTAGGCTGCAGTAAGTCAGAAGAATCATGAAAACTTTGTTTAGGTATGGGCTTCATCCCTTCAGGAAACAGAAACAGTATAATATTTTTCTGGGTTTGAATGAGTTTATACAGTGGTCAACATTTTTTCCCCAAAATTCAAAATTGCAACAAATTTTCACCTAGCTCTACCGAGCGATATGTAATTTCCTCAGTAAGGTCAGGAAATGACTACTTTAACCGCCAAGAAGTAGTTAAGACTATAGAGGTAGTGATAGTCATTGTGGTCTGTAATATGAAGTGCTGGTTCCATGACCTAAATGCTAAATTTCTTCTTGAGAAAGCATCCAATAACTTATTATATGAAAAACACACTTTGCAGGAAATCATGGGTTTGGTTCTTCCAAGTATTTTCATTGTCACTGATCCTTTTGTAATATGGAAGTGCAGGTATTTTCTGAAAAGTGATTAGGTAATAACAGCATTTTCTTATTGAACAGCTGTGGCAGCTCAATGACAAGACAGAGCACAGCTTTTAGCAAGCAAGCAGGCTGGTCTCTGCTAACAGGCTTCTCCCTGTCAGCTTTCCACCTTCCCCTTTATTCTCTCTCTCCCCCCGCACATTACATTCTCCAAAAGATAAAAGGAATACACTGGCTTTGTTTAACATTCTTATTTACCAATTTCTATCTACCGCATTCCTCGCTCTCGGGCCTTGAGCCCAGTCCTGAGAGGCTTCCCACGGTTCATGTCATCTTGGCGAGATTCCAAGGTTGATGCCTTTGGATGGAGCTGTGTGTGCACTACTCCTACACAACACTCCGGGTGTGCCCTGAATGTTGCCAAGCGCATAAACCTTTATGAATCCTACATCCCCTCCTTCTTTGTTTATTTGTAATCGGCCATCTCATGGTAGCCATCAATTTGCATTTGCAAGCCAATTAACTCCCGGACAGACAAGGTCATAACTCGTGGAGCCTGCCAGGGCGCGTCTCGACAAAGCCTTAACAAAAAGGAAATACATTGCACACAGCAACAGCAAAAAATAAGCTTAAGAAGGTAAAGTGTAATTGGCCGGGCCCCAATTAGCCATGCTAGAGTGCTGGGAAGAGAGGTTCGCGTAAGCGGCGAGCATCATCTCATTCCCAGTTTCCTCAGGGTGATGACATACTGGAATAAGGCATGTACCTAACAATTCTTCAGCTGCTACAAAATCAAATAAACAAAAGTGGGTAACTTTTGAAGCCAATCTTTCCCATAGGTTATATGTCATTCGGGCCCGTAACCGAAAAAGCGCTCCTGAGCCAAACCCTACAGAAAATAGCAGGCACAAAAGGCATACAATCAGTACAGAATTAGCAGTAATTTGGGCAAGAATCGCCACAGAGTCTCAGGAGTCTCTGGCTGTTGGTTTGCTGCCAGTCTTCGTTGAGCCGCGGCGACCAATGCTTTTACTGCTCCGCATGTCACGGGCTGGCTTGGGATGCTACATCTCTTCCGTCTCCGTCCCGTCGTTGTCGACCTGGGAGGCACCGCGTTCTCCTCCAAGGTTAGCTGAAACTCTGGTATGGGGTTCGACAGCCCCTCGTGCCACGCCATGCTGTTTCAGTGCCGGTCGCACACACCGGGCCGGAACCCACAACGGTCCTGCAGGGAGAAACACAGCAGCATATCCCCGACCCCAAGTAATTAAAGGCACTGGGCCCAACCATTGCGGATGGGGCAGCTGATGGTAATAGACACGCGGTCTTTCCAGTACCTCAGATTTGTGAAAATGCCGATCCGCGGGGGTCTGCTGATCTGCGTTCAGCGTTAAATTATTTAAAGTAAACAAAAGGATATGCAGTTGTTGCTGAATGTCTCCTAAGGTTCGGAGACGCAGCTCCCCTTGTTTTAATTGTTTGTCGAGCAAGGTTTTTAGCGTGCGATTTGCACGTTCAACAATAGCTTGGCCTGTGGAATTATAAGGGATCCCGTGTTTGAGACGGACGTCCCATTGGGCACAAAAGGTGGAGAGGGCTGTGGAGCAATAGGCTGGGGCATTATCCATTTTTATCTGGCTCGGGTGACCCATAACAGCAAAACAGGCTAGCAAATGGTGAATAACTTTGGGAGTGGCTTCCCCACGCTGTGGGGTCGCCCAAAGGAATCCCAAATAGGTATCAATGAAAACATGTAAAAACAAATAGGGGCGGAATTGTGGCACGTGAGTGACATCCATTTGCCACAGCTGATTCGCTGCGGTACCTCTGGGGTTAACGGCATAAGAAAAGGTAGGGGCAACAGCGGCACAGTGGGGGCAGGAACGAACAATAGAACGTGCATGATCAGCAGGAATGTGAAACTGCCGGGCCAAAACAGAGGCAGACTGATGAGAAAAGGAATGGCTTTCGATGGGATCAGAAAAAAGGGAATTTACCTGACCACGTAATGAGCGATCAGTGCGCGCATTGCCCTCAGTGAGTGTCCCAGGCAGAGGGGTATGTCTGCGAATATGAGCAACAAAATAAGGGGAATTACGAGTGGTTAGAAAATACTGTAAGGACAAAAACAGGCGAAAGAGGTCCGCATCGACCTGAGGGGTAATGAGGGCAAGGGGTAAATGATCAATTACCTGATAAACATAATGCGTGTCCACAATCAAATTAAAGGGACAATCAGCAAAAAATTGAAAGGCCAAATAACAGCAGCTAGTTCCAAGGACTAGTAAAGCTCTCCAAGCGCTGTGCATGCAAATATTGTTGTACAAGTGAATGAAGCGCTTTCAGCTTTTCTAGAGGGAGGGGCCACTGGTCAATCCATACGGGCTCTAAGGATTGCCATACCAATGGTAATGCGGATGGCAAGGTGGGTGAGGGAGGATTTTGGGCCATTATATATTAATATCAAGGGTGGTGTCCAGCTTTGTAAGTAAATCACGGCCCCATATATTGAGGTGGACAGGGAGTATAAAAGGGCGATTGTAGCAAGGGCACGGCCTCCTGGTTTAGAGACCGTGACCCAAGACAAACTTTGGCGCCCGGGTTTGCTACCCCCGATCCCCCACAACTCTTTAGAAGGAACTGTTGGCCAACCGACCGGCCACTCCGGATCACGAATCACCGTAACGTCAGCTCCAGTGTCCACCAACCCTGTAAAAGGAACATTATTTAAGAGAAGTGTTAACTGAGGTTTCGAGGGGGCGGACCGACATTGTCAGAGCAACAAGTGGAGAGGACGTATTGTGAGACGGCGACTGAGACAGCATCGATCCAAAGCCGTTCCCGCCCCGGGTTCGATCCTCTGCGGCTGGCACCTGATAAGGGACTAAAATCAATTGTGCAATTGACCGTCCACGCGGGAGCGATTGCGGAAGATTGGGTCCGTACCTGAACCTTAATAACGCCGGTGTAATCGGCATCGATGATTCCTGGGATGACAAAAAAACCCTGTTTCCCAGCGTGTGAGCGAGGGAGAACCAGACCCACAAATCCGGCAGGGAGAGGTCCCGTCACCTGTGTAGGTATGGCGCAAACCTCCCCTGGCAACTGAAAATCAGTGTCCTCCTGCATAATCAAATCAAGCCCTGCACTTCCGGCAGTCGCTGCCCTCATAGAGTCTATGGATTTTAAGGCAGAGGTACAGTTGTCTGAGTGGGAAACACCCCCATTTGGCCCTGGGTTCAGGGGGGACCCGTCATGCGGTTTCCCGACCCACTACGACACTGATTAGCCCAGTGATAGCCCTTCCGACACTTGGGGCACTTCTTTGAGGGGCGGGCGGACGCCGTCGATGAGCGGCACTCCTGCTGAAAGTGACCTTCCTTACCACAGCGGTAACAACGCTTCCCCTCCTTCCCACTTTTCCGCAGGGTGGCGGCCAGAACTCCAGCTTTATGTGCTTGGGTTCCGATGTTTTGGCATGCCTGCAGCATGTCCGACAGCTCTAGAATTCCAGAGGCTTGTGCAGCCTGGAGAGCACGGCGGCAATCCTCGTTTGCATTTTCAACTGCCATTTTTAGCAGGATTTCCTGAGCTGCTGCAGGGCTATCCACCTGTCAGAGGATAGCCTCCTGCAATCTGTTGGTAAAATCCATAAAGGACTCTGATGCACCCTGACGGATACTGGCAAAGCTTTTGGTAGGCCTGCCCGAATCTGGGACCTTCCGGAAAGCATGCTGGGCACAGGTGGAAATAATGGGGAAGACGGCCTGAGGGAATTGAGACTGCAGCTGAACAGTAGCAAACTGGCCCTCCCCTGCCAAGTGCTCATAAATGATACCTTGCTCTCTATATACCTGGGCTTGGCGTTCCGCCATCTGCCGATACTCACTAAGCCAAATAACATACTGACTGGGTGTCAGCATCATGCATGGGGCCCCACAGGGGGATGGTAATCACACACCGGCTCCGGTGGGGAAGGCCAGGGAGGCGGTGGTAATAGAGGCACTGGGGGCGAAGCAGGGGGAGGGATGGTTGCAGGAGCGGACGGGGGTGGCGGGATCAGCAGCCCCTCTGTTGGCGCGGGAGAGGGTCTTTCTGAGGTGACACACTGTGTTGCATCGGTAGGAGGGGGGGTGGCTGCAGGAGCGGACGGGCGTGGCGAGATCACCAGCCTCGCGAGGGAGGGCCTGTCCGAGGCGACACGCTGTATCACGTCACGGCAGAGGTGCCAGGCATGTAAAGCCTGCACGGACGCCCGAGGCTCTTTGTGCAATGTCTGGCCCAACCGCTCCCAGTCCGCTAGCTTAAGGGTTCCGGCTTCAGGGTACCACGGGCATTGGGCACTCACCTCCTGTAGCAGGAGAGTGAGTTCTCGAGTGGGGCAGTCATGCTGAGCCTTACGCAGCAAATACTGTAGCTCATTGCGGTGTTGCACTTGCAAAGCAGAGAGGGAGCTTCCCATACTTACCACAATAAAAAATACTCACTGGGATCCACGAAGTGGATGAGTGACGCGTCTGAAACCCTTGCCGGGCGAGGTGAGTGCTGAGGGCCCCACGTTTGGGCGCCAGTTGTGGCGGCTCAATGACAAGACAGAACACAGCTTTTAGCAAGCAAGCAGGCTGGTCTCTGCTAACAGGCTTCTCCCTGTCAGCTTTCCACCTTCCCCTTTATTCTCTCTCTCCCCCCGCGCATTACATTCTCCAAAAGATAAAAGGAATACACTGGCTTTGTTTAACATTCTTATTTACCAGTTTCTATCTACCGCATTCCTCGCTCTCGGGCCTTGAGCCCAGTCCTGAGAGGCTTCCCACGGTTCATGTCATCTTGGCGAGATTCCAAGGTTGATGCCCTTGGATGGAGCAGTGTGTGCACTACTCCTGCACAACACTCCGGGTGTGCCCTGAATGTTGCCAAGCGCATAAACCTTTATGAATCCTACAAACAGCTCTGTTCCTCATGGGTGAAATTCACCTTTGCACTGGAGGCCAGCACAAGTCTGGTGCACCTTAGACCCTCTCAAGCCCTATTTTGATGCCTTGAGGAGGACTTAAGTGTTGCACAGGCATTAGGCTGGCCTCAGCGCAGGGCTGAATTTCGCTCTGTGTTTACAGAGTCATACTTGCTCTCTTCGGAGACAAAAATAATTTGTTACTACTTTTTACTCTTGTTAGTTTTGAAGAGCAAGCACAGCTGAGAGCAACCTAGTTTCTATTGCTTCTTTTATAGCGAAAACAGGATTGTTTTCTAAGTTCCACTCAGTTATCACTATCCACCTTACAGAGTGTAGTGGGGTTTCACAGGGTGGCTTAGGGACTAATTTAGGACACAGAGATTGCACATGAGTTACTGAGGGCATAGTTTGGTCTGCAGAATTTTTATTAATGGTACTGGTGCTTGAGAAAGAAAGAGACTAGGCTGATTTTCAGATCTTAGGCAGATTTTGCAGCTAGAAAAAAACATCTTTGTGGTGATAAACTGAGCACTTTTGATATGGAAATCACTGAGACACAATCAATAAGGAACCCAATAATGCAATTTGACAGCTGCTTTTCAGAGTAGAATTTCAATTAAAATGAATCATCTTAACTTTTGTTATATTACATTTATTATTTTCTTGATATCTCAATGCATCTTAATTCCTCTGTATCTGTTGTATGCACCCTCTTGTCTGAAAAACTTTGCCCTCACCCAATATGTTTTCACAAGCCCAGATACTCAGCGATTGCAGCTACAAACCCAGAATGCCTTCCCTATAGTTGGGCATGAATCTTGAGACACAGTATGAATGTTGCAACCTCACTTATTTCTTTGTCTACCAGCTGTTTGGCTGGGCAAGTATTAATGCTCCCAGTTGGTTTACAGAGAATGCCCATGTAAAACCATGTCTCTGTAAAACTGTAACTTATTGCTTTATTTGTAGGCACAGTGCATGCCCTAAAGATTAGAATATATAACATACATTAATTTAAACATTACCATAATTATTCAACTTGCTTCATACATTTGTTAGAATTAATTTACAGAATGCGCACATAAGAAATACAGATAAGAGAGCCTGAGTAGATGATACATAATAGAATATACATGATTCTTATCCTACTAGACAGTCTCTCATGAATAGAACTCTCCACGCTGCCCTTGTCAGGTTCAGGTAAAATCATCAGCTCACTCAATGGTCTTTCTGAAAAGGTAAACTTGGGAGTTCATACAGCTGTAGCTCTGCCTTACTTTGATCAGGAGGATTGAAGCGTAAATTAATCATCTGGTTGCTAATCTGTGATATTGCCTTGAGTGACATGATTTGTTTCTTCCCAGTTCTAATTTACACCTCTTTGATGTCAGGAGTTTTTCAACTGAATTAAGTTGTATTTTGCAATATGATAAAGAAGCAGACATCTTGTACAGGAGAATCGTCAGAAAACCTGTAGTTTTAATACATCAAATTCTTTGATATATGGATGCTTATCAGTTGTATTTACAATAAAGTCTTCCACGAATGACTGTTGACTGAGAGAGAGCATCATTGTAATTTTTATTATATATTCTACTGTTCTCTGCTTAAGAAACAGCCAAGCTACAGTCAGACACATTTTCTCAGAACATGGTACAGTTGACTATTACTCAAAGGTTCACATTTTGGCTTTGATATACAGTAAGATGTGAGATAATACTGTTCTCTACTAATGACTCCTACTGCCACTGTAATAATGTCCCAAAGAAGATATGATTTCCCAAAGTAAGTTGTTAAACTCTCCAGGGAAGGCACCATCTTTTACACTATTTGTACAGCACTAAGGTCTCAGATCCTCACTAGAGAGTCCTGTGTGCTACCATAATAGAAATAAATAAAAATGTCTTCCATGTAAAAGTATTCAAACATATAAACTGTACACAGAATACTTGTTTCAGTATTGCCAGCCCCAAGAGATCAAAAACCATGAGTTAGATCCCCCAAAATCATAATATTGTCACAAGATCTTTAAAATAACAAATGTTGGGTCCGTCCTGCCTTTTGATCCTCCAAGGTTAATGTTTTCAGGTTTGTCTTTGCAACCACAAGGACTAGAAACTTACTTTCTGATGTAAATGAAAGCTGAGCTTCTCCTTTAATCACCTCTAGATCAGGAGCTGGGCTTTAAGAAAAACATCAGATATCATGAGATTTATGATAAAATTGTGAGAGTTTAGCAACATTGGTATTTTATTGTTAATATTTAATTATGTTGTGCTTTTGATTTTTTTAACTGATACACAACCCGAATAACATTTATAATGAGCAGATGAGAGAAGGGTGAAAGAAGTTTTCTGAGTGCTGAAGCAGAAAGAAGAATTTTTTCAGGTCAACCCCAACAAATTACTTAGGATAGCATGGGGAAAATAGTTCAGATAAAATAAGTCATACTGTGGAACATTTCCACCAAAACTTGAACCCAGGTCTGCACCAAACATGTTTAAGGACAGTTTACTTCCTTCCTCTCACATTCTCCTCATTATGTGGTAGCCACCTGAAGTGATGGTGTAATGTAGTAATTTTTTTTTTATTTTCAAGACTTACATGAGATTGCATTACTCATTGAAATAAAAGACCCTGGTCCCAGATTGAGAGATACAAGAAATAGCCCCAATGACATTTTTAAAAACTCTTTGTGAAATACATGACATATGCATAATAATTTACGTGGAGATGTGACATGGTGTAAAGGTTTTATTGACACACTTTAGGGATAATCTGCAAAACTCACTTGCAGCTTTGAAAGGTTTTCAAACTCATGCTCATAAAACCTTTAGAACACACCATGCTGTCATTTCTGTCCTATGCACTTGTAAGCCTCAGGCTAGAAGTCCTAAAGGAATGGAGTTCTCTGCTCCTTCTGTTGGGGAAAAGTCAGCTCTGGTCAGCCTCAATTATATGAATTAGAACATTCATCCATATATCCACCTTCTGAGTTTTGTTGTTTTGGTTAGAATTTGTTTTGAGTAAAAGTGATGATAGGTTATGATTATTACAGGACATAAGAACTGTGTAAGATATGCCCTGGTGTGGCTTCACCCTGAGTTTATGAGTAATGGACTTTGGTTGGGTTTCAAAAGTTGGTTGTGTAGCAAAGCTTGGGTTCAGTCGAGAGGAGAGGAAAGAGGTCTGTCTTTGAGATGAGGTGTTCTATTCCAGAAAGCAGGGACTCTCTCCATGGGTCATGTTTTGCTCTGGGTTCCTCACCTGGAGATTCTAAGCTCTGGGTAAAGGAATATGTTGGACTTGGCCAGTGGCAGTAGAAGCAGAGCTAACTCCACAGGGAGGATTGACTAGACCAGGGGTTTTCAGACTTCATTGCACTGTGACCCCCTTTGGACAACAAATATTACTGCACAACCCCAAGAGGTGGGACTGAAGCCCGAGCCTGACCAAGCACCGCCACTCTGGGCAGGGGGCCCAAAGCTACTCACGGGCTTCTGCTGTGAGTGGGGGGCATGTAACCTTCATCCTTGGGCAGGGAGGGGGCTAAGCCCTTAGGCTTCGGCTTCAGCCCTGGGCGGTGGGGCTACGGCTTCGGCTTTGGCCCTGGGCCCCAGCAAGCCTAACACCAGCATTGGCAACCCCCATTAAAATGCGGTCCGGACCCACAGTTTGAGAACCCCTAGACTGGACCAGTGGCAGTGGTAGAAGAAAGCTGACTCTACAATGGGTCCTGACTGAACCAGTGATGACTATAGTACTGAATTCACTTCACAGTGTCCTGGCTCACATGGCCATTGGAAGCAGTGCCAAAGTCACGGAGCTCATCAAAGCAGAACAGGATAGAGCTGTTTTCTTGGGACTGGAGCAGACTAGTGGAGCACTGGGCTCCCTGGGAAAGAATGTACGAGTAAAATGAACTACCCCTTTAAGGGACAGGCTGGAGCCTGCAGCCTGGGAATAATCCAGGATGCCCTTTTTCACCCTGGGGGTTGCAGCAGTGCTTAATTTGTGCCAGGGCTGAGCCCCAGCACCTCTAGGCATAGCCCTGGAAACTCTGAGCCTGCTGCATCAGTTATGAATATATAAAAAAATACTTGAGCCCCAGCACATAATTGCTTGAGCCCTGGCACCTCTTTCATTACAAATTAAGAGCTGGGTCTGAGTCATATAAATAGGAACAGGAATCAGAGCAGGGGAGAGAGGAATAGAAACCAGGCAGGCTGCACTGGGTGGCAGTTGCTCTCTCAGGCACCAGGAGGCAAGATTAACCTGACTCAGAGACGTTGTGTGTGACTGAAAGTTTGGGAGCTCTGAACCAGGGTCCAGATGAAGTGTTTTGTTGTAAATGATTCCTGTCTTGAAACCTTTTTAAAAAGGGGACATACTATCTTGTTAATTATGTGTTGACGTCTTCTTCCTCTAGGCAATTAAAGTGAATTTATTCAGCTCCACTTGGGGGAAACCAGGGCAGGGGGGAAGGGGCACACCTGCAGTGCTAGGCCAGGCTGCAAAGGGGGTGTCAGGGACTCCCCACACCTTTACATGTGGTGCCTGAAAAGGGACTGAAAAACTGCTCCCATCAAGGAGAGATGAGAATCAAGAGAGGTGCCTATACTGTCCTGGGCGGTGAGATGTCCAGCCTCCCAGACTGGTGAATGGAATAACAGCAATGACCCCAGAAATCCTATCCCAGACTTGGCAGGGAGCCCAGCAGCAGTGGCAGTAACTGGACAGGCTGGCGTGTCATGAATGCTGAAAGGGAAGAAGTTATGTGGTCCTGCCAATCAGGTGTGCGGACTCTCACCAACAGGGGTTTGTAAGATGGGTCTTCCCTTGGGTAACCAGAAACTGGATTGCTGGCTAACATGGGCTCAGAGACAACTGAGGAGGTCTGGACTATTAAGGATACTGGGACCAAGACTGCCGCAGAAGCTGAACAAAGAACTGGGGGGACACAGTTTGAGGTCAGGAAGAGTGATACCCCGGGTGTAATTTGTCTTAAGTACAGGGGAGATGGCATGTTAGAAGATGCTGTCCTATGAAAACTTTGGATTGAGAGGCTGTTGTTATGGGGAAGTAAGAGACTGCAGTCCTGGGTGCCTCTGATAGTCCCAAAAGCTGGGAGGAGGGCTTCAGGGTAGAGGTCAGCCATGGGTTGCAGATTTTCCCCCATTTGCCATGGATGCCTTGACTCTACCTCAGAGCATGAGACAGTGGAGAGTTTGAGTAACTTGATACAGGAGCCTGAAAAGACCGAGGTAGCTGCTTCTAAAATCATCAGGGTTCCCAGGCTGCGGAACTAAGGGCAAAGACTGAGGAAGTCAAAGGTCCCAGGAAATGGATGTGACTTGAACAGTTAAGTAGTTTGCAGGCCTAGATGCCTAGGTTTTCCTACTGAAAGTGAATGAGCAATAGGAACAAATCTGGTGCCTAGAAGACAGACAGACAAAGAGCTAGTTGCAGGGAAGAAGAGAAACCACTTGCAGTGACTAAGCTGGGTGAACAAATCCATACAGTGGAAATGGAGCATGGTGTTTATCAGAAGAAACTCCAGGTTAGCCTCCAAGAAGCAACTGAAGAGGAAGCTCCAGCATCTGCATCAGCAGAAGATGGGTGAAGTGGAGGAAGAGCTCAGCAACAAGGATTTCTTGAACATCCAGCTCAAGAAAATAAATCTGCTGGTCAGCCAAATAAAGACAGACTTGAAGGCCAAGTTGAAGTAGTTGGAAAGAAGAATGATCTCTAAATACCAGTCTTCCCTTGCAGCCTTGAAAACAAGAATAGCATGGAAAAACCATTGGATTTGGTTTCTCAAGTATTCCAGGTGATTTGTCATCAGGAAGTGAAGGTGGGAAAGAAGCTATACCGAGGGAAATCTACCCTGGAGTGGAACTGCTAGAAGGGCTTGAACAGGACCTACAGCTTGAGAGGGAAAAATTAGAGTCTGTTGATGGTGAAGCAGGCCAAGACATCTCTGCTCCAGGAAGACCTGAATACATTCACCAAGAAACTGTAGTGGAAGCAAGAAAGTTTATTGAAATGACAGACAGAGAAAAAAGTTTTTTATAATGACAGCAGGACCAGAATAAAGGAAATTCATCAGGGAAAGAATGAGGAGCTAAAATCTCTGCAGCTTCCTGAAGATCTTGTTGCAGTTTCTGCAGAGCTGCAGAGACATTTTTCCAAGGTATGGAACCAGCTGCAGGGCCAGCAGAAGGAGCACAAGATGGCTTTGCAAACCGTCCAGGACCAGATCTACATAGCAAAGACCCAGGAGATACATCTGCTGATGGACCAGAATGTAGCGCTCATCTTGGAGCTGCAGAAGCAGCATAGTGAGAAGGAGATGTTCAGGGGACAAGAGGAGGACCTCAGTGCTCAGCTGCAGGAATTTCTCCAAATCAATAGCCACCTCCTGCAACAATTTAAGGCACTGGATGGACTAAAGATAAAGACCCTGGGGAGGACAGAGGGACACAACAAAAGCACTAGTACATGGGATGAGATGGAGAACACAGTCATAACTTACCAGGAGGCTGGTGCTTATATAGGCAAGCAGAGCAGAATGATGACTTGAAAGCTCTCGAAGACTGTTCAAGTGGAGGACTGGATCACCCATCAAAAGACTGGGTATCAACAGGCACAAATACCAAAATTGTATCTACTGTGGAAGCTGCAGTAATTGAGATACCTCTACAGCTGTCCAGCAAGCCCTTCCTTTAATAAGCAAGAAAGATTTAGAGGAAAAGGTCACTGCAGGTGAAAGGATCTGGGTCAAAGGCCATGCACAGATCAATGCCTTATGGGCCCAAAAAGCAGAAGCCTTGCAAGAACTGGAAGAGATATGTTCCCCCAGGGATCAGGTCTTTGCTCATGCCATTAAAGGGAACAGGAGTTGTACCTCTTGACGGCAAAAGAAGAAAACAGTGAGTGACATTGTTTGCTATTGGAAAGAGACCTGTAAGAGCTTTGTGAGGAAAAGATCAGCAATCCAAGATTGTCAAGGCCCAGGTGAAACTACTGGAGGTGGAGAAGGCAGACCTGAAAAAAGGTTTAAGCTCTGGTGAAGGTCAAGCAAAAGACAGGCTGTACGAGACAGTGTTCCAGCCTGCTGGAGGGAAAACCCACCATATTCACAATGTAGAAACACCTGTCCGGGAGGAACCTGAGGTAACTAAGAAAGAGACAAGGGTTTGCTTCCCACCTGGAGACAGCCAAAAGAATACTAACCTAAAGAAAAGATGACTCCACGAGAGGAGGAGAGTAAAGGCTGTTTCTCCACTGATATCATCACTCAAAAAGTAGTGTGGACTCAAGAGAATCAAAAATAGGCTCTCATAAGTCCTTTACTAAAGTCTGCAGGGACAAAGATGCTGTCAGAAACCTTGATGGGGAAATAGGCTGGATGAAGGATGACCTTAGTGCCAAAGGATGTGCCTGTGAGTGTACCCTGTGAAGCTGATCTCAAAGAGATGAGGAAACACCCTTATGCTGGTGGACAAGCCTGGTGCTCTTGATTAATTTAGAGATGGCCTTACAAGATGTACAGTTTATCTTGAATTATGACATGTCAAAGTCTATGAAGGACTTTATGTAGCTTGTGAGGTGAAGACACTGGGGAATGAGAGTCCTAGTTTCTGCATATTTCAGTGATGAGAATAAAAATATGGCAAAGGGATTGGCAGGCATCCTTGGGGACCACTAAGTGGGAAGTGCTCTTCTGGTTGGAGGAAATGGTTATGGGGAAGTGGCTCCCATTTACCCCTTTTAAAAATTGTCACAACGTTAGTTTTCTTCCAGTCTTCTGGAAGTTTCCCAGTGCTCCAAGACATTGAAAATCTACATTTATAGTCCAGGAAACTCCTCAGCCAGCTCTTTTAAAACTTTTGGGTGCAAGTTGTCTGGACTTGATGATTTAAAAATGTCTAAATTTAGTAGTGTCTATTTAACGTGCTGCAGAGGTACTATTAGAATGGAAAGAGTGTTATCATCACCATATGATGAGAGTACATCATCTGGGTTCCCCCCTACCCCCCACAATGGAGCATAGAAATATTTATTGAGCCCTTGCTCAATAAATATTTCTGCATTATTATTGATAAGTCTACCATTTCCACCTAATAATGGACCAATACCTTTGACAGAATTCTTTTTGTTCCTAATACATTTAAAAAAAAAACTTCTTCCTATCATCCTTCACCGTGCTGGCCATAGAGGTCTCCTTGTATCCCTTTGCTTCCCTTATCGGTTTTCTACAATTTCTAATATCTGACTTATATTCATTACTATAAACTTTCCCTTTCCTCCATTTGTTATATAACTGTTTAAAATATTTTATAGCTTCTTTCACTTCCCCTCTAAACCAGGTTATTTTTTTACCCAATACAGCCTTCTTCCATAGTTGTGGGACAGTGGCTTTTAGGGTATCTAGTAAGGTATTCTTACTTTGTTCAAAATTATCATTCACATTTTTATGATTCAATTCTTTCTGCCAGCTGATTTGGCTCATAATTTTTTTCAGCTTTGTGAAATTGTCCCTGTTACGCCACAGCAGTCAAAAAGGGGAGTGTCCAGGGACTGCCTGCACCGTCACAGTCTCCTGGACTATCTTTGAGACTGACTTGACCTGGGGATGGGGTTTGTGGTGAGATAGAGTTCTGGTTCTCCATAAATTCAATCTTTTTTATTTAGTGCTGGTGGATTGACCAAAGTTCTGATATATTGATTGGGACAAAGGCAGGACAAAGTATTATCTAGACCAGGGGCCTTTAGTGCAGGGGACTGGATTAGATGACTTCTTGAGATCCCTTCCAGTTCTATGATGCTATGATAAGCATTAATATTACCATTTATGTATGTTAATTTCTTCTGCAATGTGCTTCTGGTGTGAGGTGTCTGATTTGAACAAAAATGGTAATCTCAGGTTACCAGCTATATTTAGTGGATGTTAGCCAAGACTATTGCTATAAATATGTTTATAAATGCAGAGATTTTAAAATCAGAATGGACCATCATGATAATCTAATCAGACCTCTAGCATAACAGATCAAAGAACCTCATCCAATACTTTCTGCATGAACCCCCCTAAATTCTTTTTGCGCTATGGCATATATATAGAGAGAGAGAGAGAGAAAGATATCCAGTCTTGATTTCAAGCCTGCCATTGATTGCGGATCCACCACTTCCTGAATCCGGAATATGATTACAAAATGTACCTACATTTCAATGGTACATGATGCTATCTAGAAGCAATGTTTTTGCTCATGGGAGGTTGTAAGTTGTATTATGACTTGTTTGATCCTGTGCTCATATTAGTGGCAAAACACTGGGATAAAAGAGTGATCTCATCTCACGCACTGCTACCAGGACAGCACAGCCATGACTTTTAAGTGAATACCTAAGTGGCATGTTCATCAGCTGTTTATATAACTGGGAGTAGGATGGGAGACTGGGAGCCCCTGAATCTGGGGTTCTGTTAATCCACTCATTATGTGACCATGGGTAAGTCATTTAACATTGCTGAGTGTGAGATCCTGGCTCCGTTGCAGGCAAAGGAATTCCTGGCATTGACTTCAAAGGAGCTAGGATTTCACTCACTGTCTCAGTTTCCCAATCTGCAAAATGGAGATTATGCTTACTCATGTATCTAAAGTACTATGAGATGTATGATGGAAAGTGCTGTGAAAGTGATTATTATTATTAATGTGGTGACGATAATTTCTAAATCCTTAACCTCAACAAGCAGCTTATTCAAATCACTCCAGATTTGGGCACAGTATTGTCAGCTGGTTACGAACCATGTATGTAAAATTTTGAAGTTGAGTTGACATTTGAGGTTTTGTTTTGGCTTCTTTTGGGCAGGAGGAGGTGGTAGAGGAGGTGGTAAAGGAGGGAAAGCAGGCTTCAACTTTAATGACAGAGTCTGTTGTTGTCACTCCATAATAAGAAATTGACTAACATCTTTTAAAGTATAGCACAGTGTAGTTTTAGTCCAAGGTCATTGTCTGTCTTTATTTCTTGAGTATTACAAATAGCTCATTGGTTAGATGGAGCTCAGTGCTTCCCAAACTGACATGCCTGCTGGGATCCATATCTCATTTGTCTTGTACTTTGTTTATCTACGCTGTCACTGCAGGGTTTTCTCATATTAGCTTTGGTGTGATGATGCATTTCCTTGTTGTGCTGTTTAGTATTCTGAACAAATATTTTTTGTTTTTTCTTTTATAGATTTTGGGGAGAGTCTCATAGAACTCAGTACTCTGGATCATTATCTGCTTGCATGTTGAAGTGTTTCTGTAAGCTTCTAGAAATGGGTGCCCCAAAATTTTGGATCTCTGAGTAGTTCCAGAAAATATGTGATGGCTGATTTGTCTGCATCTGTTTCAACAGTGCTTTAACAATGTGAGTATTTTCTACGTTTTATAGATTGATGTGTGGAATGAGATCCCTCAATACCCATGCACAGTGCTCAGTGCCAACAGAATGTTAGGATATCGTTAGTTAAAATTAAAAAGGCAGTGTGTGATTAAAAATAAATCAGTGCACATGCTCAAAGTACATTTTGAAATAGCCTTATAATTTGACCAAATGAAAATGGATTTTCACCAGATCACCAAGACCTAATGTTCTATCTGTTCCAAATTTCAGTTGTATCCTAAACCTCTGGGTTGTTAGAGCTGTTCAAAAGAAGGTTGCAAGCCATCTTTTATAATTGCAGAAATACATTTGGTTTTACTCCCTTCCTAGTTGAATACAGCTGAAAGATTTCCCTCCGATGTTTCATCCTTGGGTGGAGAACAAAACTGTAAAATTTCAGATCAAAAGGTGAACATTTGAGAAAGTTATAAGTGATTGAAAAGGCTCTTTTGAATGAAACCTCTTTGCAACCTTAACTATAGTCGTCACTATGTGCCTTACCTATTACATGCATATATCTGTGTGATCTATCTCATAAGCAGATTTTTGAATCACTCCCACAAGAATATAAGAATATCCATACTGGATCAGACCAATGGTCCTTCAGTCCAGTATCCTGTCTTCCGACAGTGACGAGTGCTAGATGCTTCAGAGAGAATGAACAAAACAGGGCAATTATCAAGTGATCCATCCCCTGTCATCCAGTCCCACTTCTTGTAGTGAGAGACTTAGGGACACTCAGAGCACAGGGTTCATCCCTGACCATCTTGGCTTATTGATGGACCTATCCTCCAGGAATGTATCTAATTCTTTTTTTAACCCAATTACTCCTTTGGCCTTCACAACATCTCCTGGCAGGAGGTTCCACTGGTTGACTGTGCATCCCACCGGATAGGATGCACAGTCAACCTGTGCAGCACAAAGCATCTAACCTCATATGCTTAGTGCTGGCACCTTCCCCACCGAAACCACA
The DNA here is from genome assembly GCF_965152275.1 of Natator depressus. NCBI lineage: Eukaryota > Metazoa > Chordata > Testudines > Cheloniidae > Natator > Natator depressus. The sequence continues at coordinate 163,518,637 of NC_134235.1, read as the reverse complement.
TTTAATCAATATTCCCTGTAACGAACTGACTCTGCAACACTATCTGAACATCAGTTGTATTCCCTTAATAAATTAAAAAGGAAGGGGTGAGGGTAGGTAAAATAAATAAACAGCCCAATGGGAAATAATGCAAAATCTTCAGGTAATTAAAGAGTTCTTTCCCAGAAAAAAAAAAAAACTTTGCTGGCTGCCTAGGGTGCCTCATACTCTCCGGGTATAATAAGTCCTGCAAGGCAAATGACAAAGAACAGCCAAAGCTGAATTAGATTTTTTTAATATAATATTTCTTGTTATAGTAATAACCAAACCTATTAGGTGGCAAAAAACCAAACCAATCCCCACAAAACAAAACAAAAAAACAGACACAAACACAGAAAGAGAGATGATTCCCTTGGGTCTGATGTTTTACTTTATTATTTCCTTCATGTCACCAACACATCTATCATAGTTACTACTGATGGTTACATGAAATAGAAAAGAGCTGAGGAGATAAATGCAGTCAGCTTCCTCTGATACTGGTATCTGCTCTCCAAGTTTTCTTCACCTTTTGTAATTATTTTTGTCCATAGAACATGTCACTCAAAAAATATTGATTTGCAGTTCTCCCTTCAAGCAGTTGTCTTCATCCTACTAGTGACTGACAATGGTGCACATGAGATCCTGGAGGTAAAATGTTACTTTCTACTAATACAAATTATTTGTGTGTGTGTTTGGGTGGAGGGGTGGGATGGAAAAAACTTAATTACGACTGGGTCACAATGTTTTTGACAGTGTACTCTGCTGACATTTTCTTCTTCTACTAGTGCCATCTCTCTTTGAATGACTAATCAATGCTCATCAAAGGGTTATTGTAGCATATTTGTATCTTTTAACATACTGTTTATTTCAGTAAATAATTCTTCATGATGTCCCGGGGCACTTGGAGTGCAGTCACTTTGATAAGAAAAGCACCACTGATAGATGATGGAAATGCCACAGAGGAATTAATCACATCTTTCATCTCTCATTAAATTAAAAGGAAAAAAAAAAGTCTTATGGAGAGATTTGAATGTAGCTGTAACTGCCACATTTGATAACTGTCAAAACAGGATAAACTGACAATCTTGCCCTATTCTTGCTAACTACATCTGGGCTGAAGTATTAAAGGAAGGCTAACTTTCCTGTTGAATTTGCTCCCCATCATTTTGGAGGGCAATGTGCTCTCGGCACCATTTTCCTTTAAGGATGAAATCTTGCTGACTGATCAGCATTGCACAATAATTGCCTTTAAAAAGTCAGCATTGATCATCAAGTAGCACACAATACTATTTACAATTCAACAATATTTTTCTGTTATCAATGTATTTATATACTGTATAGTCTAGAAGTCTTAACCAAGATTGGAGACCTGTTGTGCTTGGCACTGTACAAACACACAGTAAGAAGCATTCCCTGCCCCAAAGAGGTCTCAGTCTGAATAGAGAAGACCGATGAGGGGTGTGAGAAAGGGGTAAAACATAAAAGCATAATATTGAGCACAAACAGATTCATTGACATGTCCTGTCTCAAAAAGTCAGTTGTAGAGCTGGGAATTGAGCTCAGACCTTGCAATTCCAGTCCAGAATCTTAGCCTTTTATCCTAGTTTGGCAAGGCCCTAGTATCTAAGGCCCCACTTAAGTCTGTAAAGGTGCTACACAGATATGCTGAGAGTTCTGAAAGTGGAATGCCCCCCTAGGGTTTTTCTACGTCCCCTACACATCAGAAAAAGAGTTTCTAGGCTTCTCTCTTAGTTCCTCTGTTTTTACAAAGGAGCAGAGAGCGAGGTTGAGATTGAGGTTAAAACATTTTGACAGTAATAATAACAACAACTGTGACTCTGGCAGACCGGGTCCCAGCTCATGCCAAGGCCCCTGGGCCTCACTGAACACTGGCAAATGCACAGCTGGAAACCAGTCTGACTCACCTGTATGATGGCATTGTTAAAATAGATTTTAAGTCTATAAGAAGGTGTTTAGTGTTTGGACTTTAAGAAATGCTTGTAAATTTCTGCATGCATTAATCTCACTTATATCTGTATCCTATGTTAAAAGGTAATATTGTAAGTATTTGCTCTGTAACTATAAATGTGCATGCTATGAAACTGGAAACCTGCACAGTCAGGAGAGTAGCATTATCAAGTGTGAAATGCTAATTTACTACAGGAGTTGTAGTCTCCTGCCCAACAAAAGAAGGTCTACAGACATCAGACAAGACATTGTGGAACATCAGTGGACAAAAGACTGTTGATTGCTCCTCCGACCCCCATGAAAAGGAGACTTGTACAAACGCTTATCCCATCAGTTTTGAACTCTAGGGGAAGCGAATGAAAATGCCTGACAAGAAGAAATTTTATCTTTCTGGTTTTTGGAACTGAGGGGCAAAGATCCCCAGCTGCTCCTAAAAGGACATATAGAACTTGCTTTTTATAGATGCTTCTATTACCTTTTGAATTTAAGATTGTAAATCATTTGTGTGCATGTTGACCTGTGCTAACCTTGTAAATAACCCTCTTTTATTTTTCCTAGTTAATAAACCTTTAGTTAATTTATCATGGGATTGGCTACAAGTGTTGTCTTTGGTTTGAGATCTGAGATAGCTTTGACCTGGGGTAAGTGACTGGGCCTTTGGAACTGGGAGTAACCTGAATATTGTTGTGATTTTTTGTGTAAGGGACCATCTATCACAAAGCCAGGATTACCTGGGTGGCAAGATAGACTGGAATGCCCAAGGGGACTCTCTGTGACTCCACAATAAGGCTGTCATAGCATTTTGAGTTTACACTTGATACTTTGTTGGCGAAATCTAAGTATAGGACACAGAACCAGTTTGGGGTTCTTGACAGTCTGCTCTGAGGCTGGCACTCATCGTCACGAGCCACTCCAGACAGCTAGACAATAACATCACTGTAATGAGCGGAGGAGTGGAGGGCCAGTCAGACTAGTGGTTGGAGTACTTTGCTTCCTGCCCCCACTTCTGTGGTCATGGTGCTTCAGTCTTTAAGGCAGGGAGGTAGGGGGACCTGGCCCCTCCCACTCCACCAGATCCCAGCCCAGAGTCCTGTGTAAGTCACCTCTGAGTAGGAGATCTCCTAGCGGGAAGTCTATGTCCACTGCCCTGGACTACTTCCTACTGTTGCCTCTTCAGTTTGGAGCATGGCCCCTGTCGTCCGAGTTCGTGTGGTGGTTTGTCTCCAGTACTGCCCCTTTGTGGACTCTGGGTGGCATCCTTCTGCAGTCCCAGTTTCGTTCAGACAGGACAGCTGTAATTTTTGTGGGGTCAGAACCCCCCCAAAATCTCTGTACTCCAGTCTCCCAGGTTTCTCTCAGGACAAGTACGAGTGCTTCTAGGCCTCTTTCTCCATCTCCTTTGACCAGGAAGATGGAGTTTGGTTCCTGGTGGCTGCCTCAGCGGGCAGGCTAGTGATCCTTCCCTGAGGTAGGGAGGCAGCTAATGCCTGCCTCTTTACCAGTCAGCCACAAACTGAGCCAGGCTCTCTCCTTTTCTTTCTCCTCCAGGCCTGGCATTGACAGGTGTGTTGAGGAGGGGGTAGGGGCTCTCCTTAACCCTTTCTGTGCTGGTGGGTGGTTTCTCTGTTTCACCACAATCATAATCACAGGAACATAGGAATTGCTGCGATAGACATTGCCAGTGTCTATCAGATGCTTTTAGGGGAAGGTGCAGCAAGAAATGGACAATCATGCAATAACCAGTTCATAGGGGAATTTTCTTCCTTATCCCTCAGCAATTAGTTATTGATTTATGTCCTGAAGTATATGTATATGCAAAATTTATCTCCACTGTGGGGATAATGATACCAATCTTCTTTTTAAAGTTCTTTCAGACCTGTGCATAGAAAGCATTAGAGCAGAGTAGATATTATTATTATTAGAGTTGGTTTTGTCTATCTAGAGACTGAAGCAGACATCCAGCATGGAAAATGTCAGCCAAAATGGGTACAATTTGACAAATATATAAGAAACTGAACAGCATTATATAATGGGAAGTGTCGGGCAGCCATAAACTTTGGTGATGTTACCAGCTCCACCTGTAATATAGTACCTTTTGTTCGAAAAGATTCCAAAGCACCATACAATCTAATATACATGTCTGGTTCTGTCTGTCCATTCCAAAATATTCAATCTCTCACTGAAATGCAGTTATAGCTGATGATGACTGTAACACCTCTTTACACTGCCACCTCCACTGGTTGTTCAGGTCTCATACTGGGCACATTCGTAAACACACTGTGTATGCTACAGAGGTTTTTTTTTTCAGTATTAACATTTTAAAATGTGTTTTCTAAATTGCAGGAAAGTGCATTATAGGTTAATAATTAAGCATTTTCTGGCAGGGTGTATGTTCCCTGAACCCCCAAGAGATGCTCACTCACTTTTAAAAAAATGAAGTGTGTTCTGTGCTTATTTTTCTCTCTCAAAGCATTTAGGACAGGAAAATGAAGATAAATATCATAGACATTTGAAACTGCAGAGGGAATTGCAGGTAGGCAGAATGAAACTTACAGATCACATACTTGCTTGAGATGCTGGAGGCCCTTTTTGTCTCTCTCCTTTTAAAGTCATTATGTTGGATCATTCTTCCATTTAGTGTAATTTATATTCTATCTCGTGGATCTGTGCAGTTAGATTTATTAGCATACACGTATCTATTCTGTAATAGGTGCACATATATCTCCAATAAAAATGCATTTGCCACATATTAGCCCAGGTACTTAGTATAACTTACTTAGCCCTTCTGTTTTTGATTGCACAAAACCAAAATGATTTGTGGTATCTCCATGTCAACTGCAAACTTGGAGGGTTGGTTGTTTTGTTGTTGTTGTTTTTTTAAAAATTCCTCAAACCTACCCCAAGTAAAGCTTTGTAGAGCTTAGAAACAAAGTAGAGCCAGACTCCATGTCAAGTCCACTGTTGCCAACTCATTTTATGTGGAAGTGTTCAGATACTGCAGTGATTATGTGTAGCAGTACAAACCCCTAAGACAGACAGGTCAGTACAAAACTAGTGTTTGGATGCTAATTTTGTGTAGTAGCCCAAGAGCAACCCGGTAACCAAGAACTGTTTTTCTCTTGAATAGTTTGAAATTCAAACAGACACCACACCTCATTGTCTAACCTTTAGACAGACAGGAATCCTCCTCTGCAGAGTTCAGAATGGAAAAATGGTGGTACTCTACCCTAACTCCATGCATAATACCAAGATCTTCCCGCATTCATCCAGTAGCTGGAAGTTCTGCTAACCATCAGCAGCAGAATAGCTAACAATGTTGACATTTTATGTTGTCACAATGGAATTTTAAGAATAAGTGGTCAAGACTGGAGTTCCATACCTTCAGGGACTTTCTGCAAGGCCCGTAACACTATGGCAGGTCAGAGATTCAGTGCTGACTGGAGTAGAAAAGTGCTACTGTAGCATGCTATCCCCATTTCTGGCAGTGGTTTGGTGGTCCTTGGTGACCATCCATTCAAATAAAGACCCTTCTCCAGAGCTTATCGGATCTGGCAGAACCACAGCACAGGGAGTGTTGAATGCTGTAATTTAACATTAACATTAATGGGAGTGCTTAACATAAACGAGGTGTGCTTGACACAAATGGACATTACATTTGGGCATTGTGGTGGGGCGGTACCCCACCCCCAGGCAAGATTGGGTTACGGCAGGCCAGAGTGGCTGCGCAAGGCAGCAGTCAATCAGGGAGGGCCTGTTAGAGAGCCAATCAGGGCTGAGCAAGAGGCAGCCAATCAGGGCCAGACTAGGCCCTATATAAAGGGATAGAAGGGGAAACGGCCCAGGGAGAGAGACAGACAAAGGGAAAGTAGGAGGGCAGGCAGGAAGGCTGCTGCCAAAGGGACCCACAGTAGAGGGTGGGCCTGGGTCCCCCCCTTTGTACTACACCCGGTCGTTAGAAGAGGCCATAGTGGAATGCACCCAACCCCTGATAGAAGGGTTAGACTCTGGGGATGTGATTGGCCACTGCAGCTGGGGTGAAGCGAAAAGACTTCTGTTAACCCTGCCCCCCCAGAAGGGGGTGAGTGTGGACTAGGGGGCACTGCCGGAGGGCAGTGTTTTGAAGAGGATGCCATGACAGAAGGGAGCAACGTGGGTCCAGATGCCAACAGAGGGTGAAAGATGGACAGGACACCACCAACGGAGGGCGCTCCACATGGACTGAGCTAATTCCCAGACCTACCAGCGGGAGGCGCTGTGGTGGTGAGTCCCAACCCAGTCACAGGCATCAAGGAGAGAAAAGGCCTGTATTTTAAGATTCACTTCTGCAAAGATTTCTACATTCTCACTTTGGAGTCCAAATCCTAAATTTGCTCTTGACAAAAATCTCCCTTTACTGGATACAAATAGCTTATAGCACTAACAGCCTATTCCATCTTTAAAATGTTTATAGCCACCAGTAACTCTTGTCCCTCAGTTGGAAATATAGCGGAGACCCTTGACACAGAATCATCCTTCACTGAGGGGCTCTTCAGAAAACCAAGGAAATCTGCATCACAAATAGATTTTTTTTATTATAGTGGCATAATTTCCAGTTTAACAAGTCTGTCATCCTATTCCACGAGTGTAAAGTTGCTAACAATAAACCTCACTGTGCAATTCTATCAAATGGGTCTATAAAGTATAATTATACAACATCTACATATCAATATTCCATCGCTTGTCTACCATTTCCTTAATGTCCTCCTACAATGCCCACAATGGATGCATGAGCCCTGCTGTAAAACAATGCATTCTGTCTTTCAGCAGCCTGTGATTTTATTTTCAAAGAGTCCTTTTATGATTGTCAGAATACTTTAGAGTTAAGGATAAGGGGAGAAAGTCTCATTTCTGAAAAGTCTTTACACATTTTCTGATACAACTATTTGTTATCTGAAAAAATAGTCTTTAGACAGCTCCCCTATGTGGATTGAACAACTGTGTTCAAATCTGGGCAAGATGCATTTCTCACTTCCTTTATATGGATGCTGTCCCAGACAGAGCTGTATTTAATGAGGCCTTGGGAACAGTTAGATCATTGTTTCTAAAGCCTATAAACTTAGGCTTATGAGTCAAAGTGAACAGAATTAAATTCCAAAGGAAAAAATAGTTTGGGCAACTATAAAAAGAAAAACTCCTGACTTCTTTTTTTAAATTAATTTAAAGCCATGACTCTCAGCTGGTGTAAATTGGCTCCATTGGTATCTGTTAGTGCTGGTGAAAACTACTACACTGAAAGACCTAGAAATAGACATCATCTTTCTCTACAGAATGGGCAGCATTGGCATGAGCTTTATTGTAGCAAGGAGGCATGGCCTCCCTCAGACAGCCCAGGAGGGATCACAACCCATCCCTTGGACTGCAGAGCCAGGAAAGCCACTCCCGTCTCACCGGAAGTTGAGGGATGGGACAGGAAGTGGAAGTAGACCCTGCAGCTTAGTTGGGTGGGAGCTGGTGAGGGAGGCAGATGCTTCTCCTCTGCTGCCGGAGTGGGACATTGAGGAGTTCCTCTTGGGGTTGCTGGCCAGAGCTTCCAGGGCTTCCGCACAACCAAGACACCGAGGAGCTGCTGGGGCTACCACCTGAGGGCTGGCCAGAGGTCTCACGGTTGCTGGCCAACTGAGGCACTGATGAGTGGGTGAGGCTACTGCTGACCACTGATCCCAAAGAAATGAAGGACTCCTACAGCTCAGAGGTACCAAACCCAGGGGAGGTAGGAAGTAGCCCAGGGAAACTAGATGACAATCTGTTTGGGCCTTGGCCTGATAGTAGGTTGGCGTGTTGCGGGCAGATCCCCACTGACCCAGGGGCAGACCACTCTGCCACTGCTAGGGCCCAAGGCTGGGACCTAGTGGAGTAGGGTGGGCCTGGGTCCCACTACCCGCTGACACCTCACGCCTCAAGTGGCAGGCTCCCTATATTAGGTCAGGAGGCCTGTGTCTGGTGCTTGCCCTGCCTGAGCCCCGAGACTGTGTTATTCTGTCCTGGTCACAGGCCAGAGCCCCTAACTGTTTGCTGCCCCGCCTTGGCTAATGGCCTGGGTTTACAGACTGTGTTACTCTGCCCTGACTGCAGGCCAGAGCCTCTAATTGTTGGTATCCTGCCCTGCCTGAGGGCTGGGGTTCTTAGACTTGCTGTTGCCCACCCGGATCAAACTCAAAAGTACTGCTAATTCCCCACTAATTGATTGCAGTCCTAAGGGCTTGACAGCGAGTAGGTGTGGCCTCCCTCAGAGACAGAGGAGGAGCGATGGCCAGGCAGGCTTACATTTACACATGCTGCTCCATCAGCTGCTTTATCTCTAAAATTGCATGGTCCGGCTTTTAAGAGTGAGAAGGTTATTTATTATGCTATGTTCTAAAGGTAAAGATGATTGGGTAATTTTTAAGGTCTTTGACCTAATACTTTTCTGGTTATGTTTTTGGTTACTTGTCCAGTGTACAGTGTGAAGGTGTACTTAAGATAATCACCTAAGAATTCAGATGCTTGATCCAAACCTTTGGGGTTTTCAAAATAAGTCCTGTCACACGCATGGGTGCAGGTTTAATACTTGTTTATCAGCAGAGATTCCGCAACGTGCTCTAGTAGATTTTGTTATGTATAAAGTGCCAGCAGAATTGTGCATCTCAGGTTATAATGGTATAGTGCCCTACAGAGGCACATTATTACAGAAGTCTGTTCTAATTTGTGCCACGAGCCAAATAGGAAAGGCACCTAGGACCCTCTTTCTCAAGTGCACCAAAGGCTGAATGATAAATTCACCAATCCTCTATCTCCTCCTCAGATTCATGGGGAAGACTGAGTCAGAAATCCACCTATGTCTCTGTCCTGAGGTGCTAGTATGGTCAGTATCTAGCCCAAATAGTGGATTGGCAGCATTCTTCCCATAGTAGATGTAAGAGAGGAGTTCAGTTGTGGTGGTGTTTTTTAAAATAGTATTAAATACTGTTGATGTTTGGGAACCACGGTGGTAGCTTTCTCTTTTCTTTGTTTAACCCAGTTGGTTTTGCCACAACAGAAACAAAACAAAAAGAGGGAGAGCAAGAGAGAAGGATTTCACGAATGTTAGACAGAAATCTCTTATGATGAGAAGCTCAGTGGAAATATACACATGAGTAACATTTATAGTACATCAGTTTTGTTCCATCTTTCAAAAATGACACCGTTGAGTGCATTTGCTGAGACACTTGAAGTACTTTAGCAGAAAAGACGCAAGGGAAAAAGAGGAAAATCTCATGCTGAGCGTTATACTTTTTTATCAACAGTCAGGGAATATTGTTACTGTAGTTTTTCCTTCTAGTAAAATATAAGAGAATCAAAAGCAAGGAAGCTCTAAGCACCATGTTGTCCTATAAATTTTTATCTTTTCTCAATTAATTGTAATTGTATAGGAAGTGATTTAAAAACATGCCAGTGGATATGCCTCAGATTACAAAATCCCCTGTCCCATCAATAATACCCAAAACAATATGCTGTCTTTCATACTGGTAAATGTGACCCAACTGTACCCTAAAGTCTCAAAAACCAGAAAACAAACCAACAAAAACCCAACCTTCCCCTTCCCCCGCCAAAATGTACTACGTATTTTGAAAGGTCTTTCTTAACTCAACGTTTTATTTAGATGTGACTAATGGTTTTGGAATGATTGGAGCTGGCAATACTGCAAAATGCTGTCTACTCTACCCTCCCAAAACAAAATACCTCCACCAAAAAACACCCCATCCCCAACATACTAAACATTAGCTTTCATGTATATTGTTAAGTCTCAAACCCCTCTATGTTCCATTTGACCTCTAAAGACTAGGTCATAGTGACTTCCTTCCAGCCCACATATCTTCTCCCTTTTGCCCCAAAACTAGTAGATGTTACCTTTTATGATACCTACAACTTCTCCTGCCATGGTGTTAGCATTTTAATTTGTATTACTTGTGTGGCCAACGAGCTTTCTCTTTAGCAATTTTAGCTGGCATAAGAGTTGTTATGGTATGATGTTTAATGCCCCCAGGGCCAAATCTGGTTCTGCTGATGTCATTTGTCCTTAATTTGTATATTGTCCCACTCCGGGATATTTTGTTTCCATTTCTGAGTCATACCTTCTGGTTCCATGGAAGAAAGCACTGTCCTATGTTGGGTGATGTCACCTTCTGCTGTTATATTTCCTCCATGCTCCCATCTCTCATCTATTTCTTCCTTGCTATGGTTTTAAAAATTATTTTATCGCTTTCATTTTTCAGGCAAGCTTTCACTTATTGCGGTTTTTGGCTTTCAAGTTCAAATATGCAGCATAATTTCCTGCATAATTTCCACAACGTGGAAGTTTGAGTTGATCCCCCTGTTGCACACGTTCACTAGAGACCTGAGCCAGCAAAGTACTGAAGCATGTGCCTAACTTTAAGCAGATGAGCAATTCCATTAAATCAAGTCACTAATGCACATGTACCACAGAGGGAATCCTAAGCTACCATATTAGGGCAATTGACCTTCTGAAGTCAATGGGACTCTTCATGTGTTTAAAGTTTGGCACATGCTTGTTGAATCAGGACCTTTAATTGTATGATAAAAATCTTAGTAATTTTTCAGTGGAAAACAAAATGTGTGCATGCAATGAACTTTACTTCAGTCATGAAATAGTTTTGTCATTTTATTTCCCCACCTTTTAAATTAATAAAGGCCCAGTTTTAAAGTCCTTATTCAGGCAAACCTCCTATTGGCTTCAGGGTTGCATCCTAAATCTACATTGTGAACAAGGAAAGCACAAGATAATATTTTGGGAGGGAGGTAACGCTGGTTGGAAAGTTCCCCCCACTCCCTAATGGACACATTTGCCTTTTTTACAAACTGAAAGCCAAGTTTTTTGGCTGAAAATTTAAATTTTTCCATGGAAAATTGTTTGTTTTTGTTTTATTTGGTGAAGAAAACTCATTTAGTCAAAAACCTAAATTTCCACTTGAAATTTTTCCACAGAGCTGATTTGAACCACCTATATGATTGAGATGATTGCAGATACAAAAATACAAAATAACCTGCTGACTTCTGCATAGAAGTGAACCCTGAGGAACCCAGCTCCTGCTAAGTAACATGCCAGTCCTTCTGAAGATTGCTTACCCCACATCAAGGATTGCACAGACTGACACTTTGCTCCTACATCTCATAGGACTGAAGCCTCTGCAGAAAGAAAGTGCTTCAGTCCTGTGGAATGGCTGGAACAACCAGAGTCTACACAGCCCACGGCAGCAAATCTCCAAGCCTGACTCCGCTGACGCTGGATTATGCGGCTTATGCTAGTGCCCTAAAAATGCGTAGACATGCTTTGAAATTATGTTGTGGACTGGAGCTCAGGCTCTGAATCTGGGGAATGGGTGGTCGCTTCAGAGTTCAAGCTCCACTCTAAGCCACAACTTCAAAACACTGTCTACACAACTATTTCTACAGCACTAGTGCAAGCCCCATAACCCGGAATCTGTTGACCTGGCTGGGAGGCTCAATGCCACAGGTTGTGTAGGCATACCCCCTATGTCTCAAATTGCCTGGTCTTTCAGATTCATTCAGATAATTCAGATTATTCATTCAGATAATTGGGGGTCACCTGTATTGTATGCACATGTGCCAAAGAATTACATAAGGGGTGGCTTTTTGTTTTTCAAATTTTGAACTGGCTCCTTTGCACACCAAGTGTTTATAGTGGGTGTTTATAGTGGAAACACTGACAGATGCTTGCACTCTGCTACAACCCACAAGTATTGCTGCTCTAATTACATACAGTATGGTAGCTATGCCATATACAGCAAAGGCAATAGATAACATATTGTTTTAATGAATAAAAAGTAAGGTGAAGGAAGAAAGAGCTGTTGGTAAATTAAAGCCAGGAAGGCATAATCCTGCTTTCATACAGTATTTCATTTTCAGCTCTCTAATCTATGTAATGAAATGATGATCATGATAATGGGTAAAGAATAATTTTATTTATATCTATCCACCGAAATAAATTTAAAAGGCCGTATTGGGCATTTGCTCGTGCCACTTGTTGTTTTGCTACTTACATGGGTTCTCCTAGGATCATTTAGACTCTGTTGTAATTATTGTTTAGCAGCAGAAACGGAGTAAACCTGATGGAACTAAAACAAACTCTCTGTCCTCAAGTGGCATCTCTTGCTAGCTTATTTCAAAATGGAAACTGAAATGTCATCCCTTTGTCTCCAATAATCTAATTCCTTTTTCCTTTGCAGGCTGCTAATACCATTGGTGCTGTTCGTAAGAAATTGCATTTCTCTTTAGTTTTGATCTCTACTGAGGAATCACAGCTGCAATACAGGCAGATGGGTGGCTAAGACTGGGCTCAATTGTGCCCTTACATGGGCGCAAAGTTAATTTTACTTACACTGAATTCAGTGGAAGTTGCAGAAGTGTGAATGAGGTCACACTTGTCTGCTTTCAATTTAAGTTGCTTAGACTTGTAAGATTTTACAAAAGGAGCGATAGTTTGCAAATAACAAAAGTTAGTGAATCTGTCAGTTTTCTCTATGGCATTTTGCCTCTTGGGGCCTAGTCTCGTGTACTCATTTACACTAGTGCAAAGTGGGTACAAAACACAATCATTCTGATTTGGTACCATTGTACACATAATATTTTACTCTGCATTGGTGTAGACTTCTATACAAGTTGCAGGGCAATGGAGAATTGGGTCCCTTGTTTGCAATCTGTGCAAATGGAGAATATGGAGGGGCTGCAGAGGTTCAGTAAAAAAAGAGTCCCACCGCTTCTGCCAGTCAGCCTTGAGTAAAACTTGATGCAAATCATAATGATTTGGAAAAGTTTAGTTTTTCAGAGATTCCAAGGTTAGAAGGAACCATTGTGATCATCTTGTCTGACCTCCTGCATAGTACAGGCCATAGACCTTCCTCTCCTCCCAAAATGATTCCTAGAGCAGATCTTTTAGAAAAACATCCAATCTTCATTTAAAAATTGCCCATGATGAAGAATCCACTGTGACATGTGGGAAATTGCTCCAATGATTAACGACCCTCACTGTTAAAAATGTACTCCTTATTTCTAGTCTGAATTTGTGTAGCTTCAGCTTCGAGCCATTGGATTGTGTTATACCTTCCTCTAGGTATAGATTGAGGAGCCCATTATTAAATATGTGTTCCCTGTGTAGATTCTTAGACTGTAATTGAGTCGCCCCTTAACCTTCCCTGTGTTAAGCTAAATAGACTGAGCTTTTTGAGCCTTTCACTATAAGGCATGTTTTCAAATCCTTTAATCGGTCTCGTGGCTCTTCTCTGAATTCTAATTTATCAACATCCTTCTTGCATTGAGGAGATCAGAACTGGACACAGTATTCCAACAGCAATCACATCAGCGCCACATATAGAGGTAAAATAAACTCTCTACGCCTCCTTGAGATTCCCCAGTTCATGCATCCCAGGGTCACATTCAATGTTCCCTCTAATTTTTGACAGGCCGTATGCACAAAAAATTTCTTCTGTGCAAATTGTTGTGCTTCTGTGCAAATTTTTGTGCATGCGGCGTTTCACCATGTGGGCGGGGTTTAGGATCTGTGTGCGCACGCATAAGCGCACAGCTTAGAGGGAACAGTGATTGCATTAGCTCTATAGGCCACAGCATCAGACTGGGAACTCGTGTTCAGCTGATTATTCACCATGACCTCAGAATCACTGCTTCTCAGGACAGACTCCCCCATCCCATAAGTATGTCCTGCATTCTTAGTTCCTTGCCAATTTATGTCCCCACAGTTGTAATATTGCATTCCTCTGTACTCCCTGGTTACTGCTAGGATTGAAAAGAAAAGTGCCAAAATAACACGAGAGCCAGTTCTCAAATGATCTCCAGCCAATTAGAATCAGAATACTGGAAATCTTGTAAAATAGTTTGCTTCCCTGAGATCTCCCTGTTTTGCAGCCCCAAATGTTCAAATTGTTAAGAGAAGAATCTAAATGTGAGCCCATTGAAACACTTCAACTTCACAACATTTTCACCATAAAAAGGGACATTTTTTCCCCCACCAAAATTGTTTCCATTTTCTGACCAGCTCTAATCTGAACTCCTCTGTGCTTATTCAAGTCAAACTTGGAGCATGAACTTCTGAGACTCCTCCCTCACCAATGGAGATGAAAGACCAACTGCTAAATCAGCAACATACTGAATTAAAAAGAATAGCAATAATAAATGTTATGCATTCCTGCAGTGTCTTCCACCTGAGCATCTATGGCATGTTTCGAATATTAACTAAGCCTCACAGAATTCCTGTGAATATGGGGAAGTATTATCCCCCTTTTAACGAATTGGGAAAGTGAGGCACAGAGCTATTAAGAACTTGACTATAGCACGGTGACAGTGGCAGCCAACTAAAGGCAATGCAGATCTGTTCTGCCCTAGGGATACATCTGCCCTAGGGATTGCATCTTTTCCTTGTGCACAGAAGGAGTGAACACATGACACCATTCCTTGAAATGGCTCCTGCTAGCATTGTGGGACAGTGCAGTGAGGAGAAGGAGGAGTGGAATGGGGCCACAAACCTGCCACTTCCCCCCTCTCTGTGCCCCTTCTTCCCTGCCAAAACTCTGCTTGGGACTGGTGTAGGACGTACAAGAAGGTAGGGGGAAGGCTTTTTTTCTCGCTTCCCACCAAATGCAGGGACACAAGGAGATTAATGACCAGTGCAGGTGTTAGGTCTCAGACCATGATTGTGATCTCTAGGAGTGGGTAAATAACATGTTAACTACATTTATAGCACTTACAAATGCTTTTGTGTGGATTAATGACCCTTAGGGGGTCCAGTGGCTAGATTCTGCTCCCATTGGAGGTTTTTGCCTTTGACTTCAATGGGAGCACAATCAAGCCCCAACATAACACTCGTTATGTCCTATTTAACTTTGCCATTTCAATGTCTAACAACTGTTTCATGTTTTTGGATGATATTTTGTCCAGTCTCAATCAAAATAAATGACATACAGTGTCCGTGTAACGGCAGAGAACTCTGAAATGTGTTCAGCCTAAGATTACACAACCTTCTTCCTGCATAAAGTGGTGCTGGGTTCCCAAGGTGGACAGCTGGCCAATGTGGTAACGTTGCACTAGGGCATGCCCATTAGAGGCCATCAGAGCCTGAGCAGGAGGAGGTCCTGGCTGATAGGTGATGGCATGGCCAGGGCCTCCCTAATTGAGTGTATACCTGATTATTCTCCCTAGGCAAGATCCTCCTGTCCCCATGGCAGATTTTAAACCCGTTCCAACCTTGAATCCTTAATTGACGTTGGCACTACCACTGTCCCTGCCTTTCCTTGGGATGAACCCTTGGGTCCAGACTGTTCAGGGAGATGTAGATTATATCTCTCTGCACCAGCAAGAGCGAATCGGTGCTACTTTCACTACACAGATAAAATAGAAGAAGGGGCTGGGCCTACAGGGTATAAGGTAAAAGTCAACAGACCCTTTGTCTATTACATTTTAGGATGAGAAACAAGAGTGCATGACTTCCACTATAATTTAAGAAAAACCCACCCCCACAAAGTAAAAAGATGGAGGCCAGGTGCAGTATATGCATGATTATATTTAATAGAATAATTAGTATAATTACCGTTCATGGCAAGGAACTTTTCCATCACCACAATGCCCTTCACCTTGACCATTTTCATGTGTGTTTCGATCTCCGAGCAGCTAGGATAATTCTTACTGCAAGCAAGAGAAATCCTCCAAGGAAATCAATTCTCTTGTGCCCCCAAGAGGGCTGCTACACAGATTCAGGACGCACAAGGCCCTATCTGGAGAGAGGCTCCTCTTCGCTTTATTGTAGACATTTTCCCTGATTAATTCCTAGTGTCGTTTCATTTAAGGCCAACTCTCCTAAATATGCATAGTCTCCTACTCCTCCACATTTCCTCCAGCTCACTAAGAGAATCTCATTATTCATTTTGTCCAATTTATGTGGAGGCTTGGTAGGCTCTGAAATTCATTGTACAGTGCACTGGCTTTCCATTTATTGGAACACTATCAATGAATGTTTTTTCCCCTTGAGAAGCTGCTCCATTCTTTCATGGTGAAATACTAGTATTTTTTCCTACATAAGAGAGAAATATGAGGCTGAGATGAACCCCTTTCTGTTTCTGGGCCTCAGAAAATGATCTTGTCTATTAATCAGAGAAATGAATGGTTGAGTGGTCAGCTATTGCAGTGATGGGGGCCACATAAATACCGAGACATATTAGATGAGATGGAATAGACAAGATAGGAGCAAGTAGATAGATAAAAAGAGTGGTCTAAGTACAGGACTGAGGGCCAGAAACTCCTGCGTGTTAATCCTCCCACAGACACTGTCTCCCCTCTGTGGTCCCAGCCTGTTTGCTGAAGTTTCCCAATCAGTAAAACTGGGGTGATAACTACCTATGATCTCTTACATGGATGTGATAAGGCATAGCTAGTTGTATTTGTAAAGTACTATGCGAGTAATAGTATTTAAAATAAAGTGTATTGAAATGCTGTCTGAAGGTACTAGTAGAGTCAGCCCAGAGGCGTCAGTATATCCCTATCAATTTTCAAGGAGAATCATTTCCCTGCTTTTAAACAATTCTTGAGATAAGCCCCGAGGGGCTGACATAGATTAGTTGGTCCACCCTTAGGAAATGGTATTTTCCTATCTAATCTTCCCAGGTTCATCCAATGTAATGAAAGACCTGGACAAACCAATCCCTTTTCAATTTTATACTTGACTCCAAGCTTCCTACTTATCCATAAATACAAGGATATGTTTATATAAGTCCCCAAAGACTTTATGGGGTACTATAACTGAGACCATTTGAAGCTCAGCTTGGGCAACACATTTAATTTAAAGAATAAACTTAAAAAAATTAACATGGCTGTTTTTACAATATACAAATTACACCTTTATTTGGTTGAAATGCTCATTTCCCAAGTGGCCTTTCTTCTAGGTGCTTGTGAACTGTTTCTGCTCATCTCTATGCATAGTTTTAATTATTCCAAGTGATGGGAAAGCTATAGCTCTATGGTACTGGTTTCTACTGATGTAATCTCTGTCCATTAACAGAAATTCTATAATATTTCAATGGGGAAAAAGTTCCCAAAAGCACCAGGAAAATTTTTTACAAAATAAAACAAACAGACAGACCATATCTCATTTCAGTTCCCATAAAGTCTTCTGCAGACCTTTTAATAAATCTTTGTGGCAAACCCCACAGAAGTTTTGAGATTATCCATTCTATGCATATTTAACAAGAAAATTAAATTCATGTAATTTGTACAGGTATAAATTATGCTTCTTCGCAAAATTCTATCAACTTCAAAGAGGATATTACACAGGATGCTGAAACTGTGGAGCTGTGCAGTGATGCAGTTAGCGCTTTCTAACTTAAATTATCCCTCAACAGTCACTCCCTCCCCTCAACTTCATTTCTTTGCAGCATGCTACAGTGAACCTTAAATGACCAGAATAATTTGAACACCAAAAAAATGTTTATTAACTCTTCAATAATGGCTTTAAAGCATGACAGCAGGGGTTTGGGAGACAAGAGGCTGACCAGACTCTGCCTGTTCACGGGTGCTTATGTCCTCATCTGTAACATGAGAATAATGGCACCTACCTTGGTAAAATGTTTGAGATCTTTGGATAAGAAGCGCTATCTCAGAGTATGTTTACACTGCAACCAGAGGTATGATTGCAGCACGGGTAGACATATCTGTGTTAGCTTTATGCATCCTAGAACCCCTAACACATAACAGTGTGGACACAGTGGCCCGGGCTTCAGCACAAGCTGTGAAAGTACGCCAGAGACCTTGGATACATAATTGCATTGCTAGCCCATGCTGCCACGTCTACATTGTTACTTTTAGCCATGCTACAGTGAACACATCTACCCATGCTGCCGTGGTACCTGGGATTGTGTGTATATGTTCCCTACATGCTAACACTGAAAAGTATTTGTATTGAGAGAGACAAGGTGGGGAGGGAGTATCTTTTATAGGACCAACTTCTGTCAGTGGAAAGGACAGGGTTTTGGGCTACCTAGAGCTTTTCCTTGGGTCCTCAGTGGCTCTGTGTAGCTCAAAAGTTTGTCCCTTCCACAAACAGAAGTTAGTCCAATAAAAGATCTTATGTCACCTGCCTTGTCTTTCTCATATCCTGGGACCAACATGGCTACAAAAACACTGCAAACAAGTGTTGTTGTTTATTCTAATGAACTCTTGGAAAATTTGCAAATGAGGGTCTACAGGTCCCTGGGACAGAGAATGCTTTTAAGTCCTGTTGGCTAAGTAGTACTCTTTCCTTATAGTCCAATCCAGTTTCCCAGTGTGGACTCAGGAGGCACTGTGCTTTTGGTAATACTGATGAATCATAGCACGGAGACTGTAAGCACTTGTGTTTCATGGGGTGGAGTATGAGTTGCTACAAATTGACTGGGAGTGCTGTGATGATAACTTAAGCTCACTGGGGAATCAGTATGTCTCCCTCTTTATCTGAGCCCTAACTGGGGCATATTGAAGGTTCCCCCCTTCTTCTATTTAAGAGGAAACCCCTATCCACTATTCCCTTAATTCCCTCCACAAAGGCACACCAGTTCTGGACACATTTTCTTCTGTCCCTTCCCCATGGGATTCAACCCCAACCCCCTGTGAGGTAAGTATTATTATCCTTATTTTATACATAGGGAAACTGAGACAGAGGTTAAGTGACTTGTCAAAGGCAACAGAGGCATACAGTGCTAGAGCTGCAATTAGAACTCAGGAATTCCAAGTTTCCCAGCCCTGTGGTAAGATTTCTTTATAATAATTTTAAAACTCTTCATCTGGTGTGTTATCTGACTACAAGAATGCCTTGTTTGCTCCACAGCCTAGTTACTTAAAAGATTGATACTTGTGTTCTGCATTTAATTACCTGAGAACAGTAGTTGACTTAATAGGGCTTAAAGACAAGAACAACTCAGAATCCTCTTTATTTTTTATCTTCTGTGAAATGCTGTTGCCTCCTATTGGAATGTGCTGCTTAATTCCATTTTCAGCTTTCCAATCAGAACACAGTTCACCCCGACCCCGCTACGAGCCACATCATGGGAACATTGTAAGGCAGATAAGCATATGCAGCAACTATGAGACACATTTTCAGCTAATCAGGGGTCTAGAGATTGAACTACCATGGAGGCTGAAATTAAATTCTCTCTCTAGTGACAGTTGCCCTTTAAAAAAGAGCTCTTGTCATAGGCACCTGTGCCGTGTAATTGCCATCAACATTCTTGACATATAGACCAGGGGTGGGAGGAGGGAGGAAGACTTCAGTGTTTTATACGGCTTGTCTTTTAAATATCTTCTTTGGTTTCATAAACAAATCCCAGCATCACAGTGAGGTTTTCATTAACACTAAAGCAGGACAATCCTTGTCTGAATGATCAGAATAGATTTATTCATCTAATCAGAAATGTCCTTGGTGGTGATCCTCATGTCTGGTGTTGTCCTATAAAGCAATACAGGCTACTTTAAACCAGGACATTTTCCAGCATAATGACACAACAATACTATTTATTAACCATTTTGTCTTGTTACACTGTTTTTTTCACTCTCACAGTGCAGAACTTTACACTGGAAGTGGACATTTTCAAAGTTGGAGGTACATGGAAAAATCCAGTTAGCAAATAATGGGATTTCCCTCTCTGTTCGAAGGTACGTTTGTACGTGCATGTGCAGATTTCCTTGAGAGAGTTATACATCTCTTTTGACAACTCTTGGAATTAAATCCTAGCTCTGCTGAAGTCAATTGCAAAACTCCCTTTTACTTCAATAGGATCAGGTTTGCTTAGTAGTTTAGTAGTTTGCTTGTCTTTTGTAAGATCTGTCTGTGATTCCTGTTCTTTATTGACCTGCATTTACATTTACCGCACCCTTCATGAAAAATGCCTGTCATATGGGTTATGTTCATAGTGTTTTATTGCTCCAGTTAATATAATCACAAGGCCTATCTTCTCCCCTCATTTCTCTCTCTCTCTTGAATTGTTCACTTCGATAGGTATTCTGTGTATTGGCTTTTGAAGTTCCCCAATCCCTTTAAACTGTTTTGTTTAAAAATCAAAATAGACGGTGTATTTAACAGACAGCCCATATGGGAAAAGGAATATTACAGCTCCCTTGGATCTCAGAGCTAAGGTCCAGTTCATTTCTTGATACCTTAATACTCTCTGCAAACATGTTTCCTCAGACACTAGCTCTCAGATTACATCTCCTGGGAGGTTGTCTAACCAACTATAAGATCCTTTCAATTTATCCTTACCCCAAACCCTTGAAAGTGTTTGCCTCTTATTAACTTATAGGGGCTAGGTTCAGATAGTCTTTCATGAATTCTTTATAATGCAAACATCCCCTACTGTCCATAAATGTAGTTTAGATATAATCCCGTGTATTTCCCTCTGAACTCAATAGATGCACATTAACCCCATTCTACACCGGACACAGCACCCATTCTCCCCCTGCCAAGAAAAGGGATGATCTGTTGTTCTGTGTGAGATAGGAATACGGACAGCTAAAACACACAGTCCCTTATCCCTGAGCTCCTTACAGATCACCTGCAGCCTTGTTTTTCTATGGAAAGCCAAAGTGAGAGCAGAATACGTCACAGCTCTTCTGGCATGGATATAGGTATGAATGGCAGTCAGCATTTGGCTCCATGCTTCAGGAGAGCAGGCTATTACTTAACAACACAATATGAGAGAGGTACCCATTGCTGAAGCAATAATATCATCTTTATCTCTTGACATGAACATATTTATCTCTCATTAACAACAAAATGAAGTAAAAACAAAGAGGTGTGATCTGTGCCTCCATCTGGAAATGGTCCAGCTGATAGTGAAATTAAATGTAAAACAACCTGTCTGACTTAGTACAGCAGTTTTATAGCTGTATACCCCTTGAGTCCGAACTCTACCTACTGTATTTAATAAGGCTTGTACCTTAGGATGTGCCAGCAGTTAAATACTGAAGAAGAAAAACTTCAATGAATAGATCAATGATCTTTAACAAGGAATAAAGAAGCAGGCCCTTAGCACAAGAAAGTTTGTTAAAGATGGTTTCCAAGATATACAGGAAGGAAAAAAAATGTGTTAAAGTGGAATTACAAAAAACTGACAGAAGGCCATAGCATGCATTCTGGCATTAATTTCAGTCACCAGAGGTGTGTTTTATCTCAAATAATGTTTAAGAATTGTTAGAAGCTGCTGGAAGAGTGGATATTTTAATTGGTCTTTTGATTAAAATGGCTTGATTGAAGGTGAAAGTGAAAGTTAGTAAAATTTGAGTGGAAATTGCCAGCATAATAAATGGTCTGTTTTAATGGCTTCTGTTCTAATGGAATTTAGTGTCCAAACAAGATAATTATTTATTATTCTTGGTTGTACTGAGGTAGCTCCCAATTAGGAGCACGGACCCATTATTCTAGGCACTGTCTAAACACACAGCGACAGTCTCTGCTCCAAATTGCTTCAATTCTAATTTAGGAGTCATTGAAATATATTATGCTTCTTCAATACCCACTTTTTATAATTCCTCATTATAGTTTTACAAAAGGGGAGCCTGGTTAGGGTGACCAGACAGCAAATGTGAAAAACCGGGACAGGGAGTTGGGGGGGTAATAGACCCAAAAATTGGGATTGTCCCTATAAAATCGGGACATCTGGTCACCCTAAGCCTGGATAATAAAAACATTCCTGGCTCTGACAGGTCTCAGAGCAGTCAGTAAATTATTGCTAAACTTATGTTATTTACATTGTAAATATTGTAACAGGTCCATGGGCACATAGGACTTCAGAGTTGTCGCTGTGTTGAGTATCATGGCCTCTCAGAAACTGACAACAGCAGCAGGAGTAGAGCCCACATCCAGCCTGCCATAGACCATGCCCTCTCACGGTAGAACTACAGGTAACTACACATGCTTAGCCTTACTATTTCCTCCTGAATCCAGGGAGTAGCCATTATACCTTCAAGAAAAATAGACTTTTGTTGTCCTGAAGATTTTTTCTTGAACTTGTAAAGACTGAAAGGAGGGCATACTGGCTGAGCAGTGTCTGACTGGGTATAGCAAGCTAGCTGAGGCTCCTGGAAGAGGGAGCAGGCAGGATGGTATATATCACTACTAATAACCATGCTCTTAAAGTGTTCATGGACAAACACCTGAGGAACATGACTATTGCCTGACTCTTACAGTGCTTTTCATCCATAGATGTCAAAGCACTTTACAAAGGAGGTTGAGATCATTAGCCCTATTTTACAGGTGGCACAGAGAGGTGAAATAATTTGCCAAAGGTCAGCCAGCAGGCCACTAGCAGAGCTGGGAACTGAACCCACAACTCCTGCCTCATGCACTATCCACTAGGCAACACTGCTTCCTATTCAATAATATCTTATTTTAATTTTTTTTAAAAAAATCCTGTCTGATTTTAACCTCCCAAGCCACCTAAAAAGTAGCCTGATTTTCAAAAGTGTAGAGCAACAAGCAACTCCCAGTGTAGTAGAAAAAGAGGCAAAATTAGACAAAATATTCTTTTTTGAATTTTTCACTAAGTTTGTTAAAAGTTCACGACCAAAATTTCATCATTATTTTTCTTTTATCAGTTCATTCGGTCTGCTGTTTGATAAAGCTCTTTCTGGATTTTATACATGGTATTAACTGAAATTCAAAATTTAAAAAATATTTAAATGAGAAGTTACAGAAAAAAATTATGTTAGATGGTTGTATGATAACACTAGTGGACAACAGCTAAACCTTTGGATGGGCATTACTATATCAAAGACGGTGCCTGTAGTTGCCTAAAAAATCAATAAGGAAAAGAGGTGATCTCGGATGACAATAATTGGGAGGAAGGATGGTCCAGTGGTTAGGATGCTAGTCTGGATCTTAGGAGAGTCAGATTTGATTCCCTGCTCTGCAATATGTTTCCTGTTGTACCTTGGGCAAGTCATTTAATCTCTTTGTGCCTCAGTTCTACATCTGTAAGAGATACTGTCTGTTTTGAATGTAAACTCTTTGTGGCAAGGACAGTCTCTTATTCAGTGTTTGTGCAACGCCCAGCACAACAGGGTTTCAGTCTTAATTGGGGCCTCTAAGCACAACTGCAGTTCAATTAATAAATAGTACTAATAAGAATTAAAATGTAGGGGAAACAAATGTGAAGGTGACTGTATAGTTGTGTTTATAATTGTAGCTGGATCAGAGCTATACAGATAATAGAAGGAATATGAGCTCTACCTCAAACACTTCACAGTTTAAAGAAACAGAGAAGACAAATCCCCAGACAATAATACAGGGGCTGGCAGTGAAGAGACATACAAGGGTTTTGTTGATGTTGAAAGATTTAAAAAAACACTCTTTTTTTTTTTAAATGAACTAAGGTTGGTAAATGTCATGGTAGATGTTGTTTTAAGGAGGGACTTGAAGGGGAGGATGATTTGCATGCACTGTACATCAGGATAGGAAAGGACTTCAAAAAGGGGTCAGATCGAAAAAGGAACAAACAAAAGAAGAAAGCTACAAAGGGGTGGTGTGACAGGGTGGCCGACCCCTTTAAGTGAACCGGGTTCAACTCCTCTGATGGTATAGGCAGATGCATCCCAGTTGGCTGTGATGAGGGGCAGGGTGATATCTGAGTTAGAGGATAAGAGGAGAGCTGCCAAGGCAGCCAAAGAAGGAAGCTGTAGAAGGGTAGCCCCAAAACAGAAATTGGGAAATTAGCATTGGGGAAAGGCCTGAAGGAAGCTGCAGGCAGGGAATTATCACCTGTAGTGATTACCCCATGGTAGGGGCCAGAAAAAGAACAGCTGGGAAGCTTTTTGATACCCTTTGGAATGAAGGTAAGCCCTGGGAGAGCAGATATGGCATGTGAAAGATTTTGATTGCCCTGGGATGGAAAATATCCTTATTGGTTAACTAATATATAAAAGAACTCTAAGGTCCTGCACCCACCTACCCACCTGCTCCCTCCTCACCAGGGATCCTGAACATTAAGTAATGTACTGTATGTGGGCTTCTTAGAAATCCTTTGAGGGAAAGAGAGCTCAAGGCCCGTGCATGCTGGATCAGCTGGATTTGAAACCATTTTCAGCGATCCATTGGAGTTGGACACCCTGAGCTGCCCTGACCATGGGGGATGGAATGGAGCTTCATTCATGTGGGTTTCTGAAAAAAAGAATTTCTCAGACCTTTTGGGGTAGAGCTATCCCCCATCCATCCGGCTGATCCTGCCATGTTGTTGGGAACTGTTTTGAATGATGGCCAGTGAAAATGATTTCAGAATATGGTAAGTTTCCCCAGGTAATGTCCTCAGGCCAGCACAGCTACAACACCACTGCAAACTTATATCGAAAATGTGGTAGATGGGAATGGTCATTTGAGACAATACATATGAAGTGGAAATTTTGGGGAAATGTCTTTGGAGAGATGAATGCACATTCCGCCTATCCCCATCCAGTTATGAAAAAAATGGCCTTTTGAAGCCATGGCCTGAGAAAGGGACCACTGATAATCTGTTTCCAGGATCTTCTTATCAGAGACTCAGGTTGTGTAAAGAAAAAAAACAGTCAATAGGTGAGGGTGCTTATTTGGAGCTCAGGCTGTTATCAACTTGTAACCATAGGAAAACCCCCTTAGTGGAGTTTAAAGTACTGACTCCAACCAGAACCCCTGCTGGAGTTGGGGGCAGGGGATCTCTGGTAAGTTTGTTAGCAGGTGTGTAAGTTCTTTAATGTTTTCTCTGTAATGCTTTCACCTTAAGAATAAATGTGCTTGCTTAGAAAGAGCTGTGTATAACTGTGGGCAATTATGCTGTTTGTAGCCTCAGAAGAGAGAGCAAAGCACAGATGCTGCACTGTTTAGGCAGTCTGGCTTTCTGGGAATGTACAGTGTAGCCTGGAAACTCTCCAGTCAGATGGGAGAGAGATGTGGTCTCTGTCCAAGTGAGGTGATGGCAGGGAGATGGAAGCCAAACAGCAGGTGGAATACAGGTCCATTTGCCCTGAACTGTGACAGTACTCAATACCTCATAATGAATGAGTCTCATAAGTTTCATGCTCTAGATCAACAGGAATTATTTGGGGGAAGTTCTATGGCCTGTGTTATGCAGGAGGTCAGATTAGATGATCACAATGGTCCCTTCTGGCCATTGAGTCTACGAAGATTGTAGCTGACAGGAGGCTCATGAATTTTTGAAATCCAACAAAAGAGACAAGGACTAGATGAAACGGATCCAAGACCTTAGGCACGACCCCATCAGGCAGCCCTTGGCCTCACCCCCCACCGTGACCCTGCTGACTGATTGTGTTGATGATGGAAAGGGGCACCACTACAAGAGCATGGCTGGGGTGGTAAGGAGCCAACCACCTCTTCTCTTTGGGCAGGCTGGGCCCTCCTTCTGCCTGGCACACTTCTTTCTCTGTTCAGGCAGGCTGGGGCCTGCCCAGAAGAAAGAAAGCCTCATCCCCTCACCCAAACAAAGGACCCTAGAAAGGTTCTATCAGGGCCCCCAATGTTCTCACCCCAGTATGGCATAAGGCTCTGTATGTGGTGAACCCTTCTCTTTACCCTTTGTGCGAGTGTCCTTCTGACACCTTGTCATAACCATACAGCTAAGGGTAGTCTAGAATTCCTCCTTACCTGTAAGGGGTTAAGAAGCTCAAATAACCTGGTTGGCACCTGATCAAAAGGACCAATAGGGAAAGAAGATACTTTCAAATCTTGCGGGGGTGGGAAAAGCCTTTGTTTTTCTGTGTTCTCTTGGGAAGCGGGGAAGCATCAGGCCAGAAAACTCCTTCTCTATAAAATATCCTAAAAGTCTCTCATATTACAAAAATTGTAAGTAAAAGCCAGGCAAGGCGTGTTAGATTATCTTTTGTTTTGCTTGTGAATTTTTCCTTTGGAGGGAGGTTTATTCCTGTTTTTTGTAACTTTGAAACTAAGCCTCAAGGAAGTTCTGCTGTGTTTTTGAATCTTTTGTTACCCTGTAAAGTTATTTTCCATCCTGATTTTACAGAGGTGATTTTTACCTTTTAAAATAAAATCCTTCTTTTAAGAACCTGAGTGATTTTTCTATTGTCCTAAGACCCAGGGGGTTGGGTCTGTGATCACTTTGTAACCAATTGGTTAGGACAGTATTCTCAAGCCTCCCCAGGAAAGGGGGTGTAAGGGCTTGGGGCGATATTTGCGGGGAATGGGAACTCCAAGTGGTCCTTTCCCTGATTCTTTGTTAAATCACTTGGTGGTGGCAGCGTACCCTCCAAGGGCAAAGAATTTGTGCCTTGGGGAAGTTTTAACCTAAGCTGGTAGAAATAAGTTTAGGGGATCTTTCATGCAGATCCCCACATCTGTACCCTAGAGTTCAGAGTGGGGAGAGGACCCTGACACACCTACTGACACCATCCAGTAGAGCCCTGATGTAGTGGCCAGGGTTCCCCAACAATGGTGTAGGTAAGGGTAAGAGCCACCCCTTTTCCAGCTGCCTGATGAAGAGTGGCACTAGCTTGACTGACCTCTCTGGCCATCTGAAGAGGAGTGGCAGGAATGTTTGAGTCCTCCAACCCCTGGCCACTCAAAATTGTTTGTGACAGTGGAACCTCACCACTAGTAGCAATGGCAGCCAGACTCCCTCACCCCCAGCATTTACTTCCCAAAGATTAACTGTAAACCCAGATATTCAAGGGGGCCTGCCGTGGAGCAGACATGAGATGATTAAATACTTTTAGGGTATAAATTATTTTCCTTCTAGCCATATCTTTGTGCTTCGTACAGGTTATTTATTAAAAATAAGTTATGCTCATAGGGTGAAGAATTTTCAGGATCTTAGTATTCTTCAACATTAAATGATTCAAAATTCTACTTTCATACTTAGTGATATTTTCATGATACATATCACAATGATAAGCACCACAGAAAAATAATAAATAGGTAGACTCCTGTGAGGAAAACATAATTTTGTATTACAGAGTTCAGTGACTAATGCTTAGTCACTTACATTCGTGTCTCACAACTGAGGCACAAATATTCTAAGAAGTGATTAATTATATTAGAGATACCACATCATCCGCATAAAAAGAAAATGTCCATATATTTAAAGTCCTTTATTACTTATAAAGATGAAAAAGGTATTTATATGTAATTTTTGCATTTCTATTGGCAGTTCACACTGGGCTGAGGCCTAGAGGCTAGGCAAAAACTTTCACTTCCAGATAATATAGTTGTCAGGGCTGGTTCAGACAATGTTAACAAACCTGCAGCTGCATGAGGCTCTCTGGTTCACTAGGGCCCCTCTTGGCTATGGCCTGGTTGAAATGATAGTGGAATGTTTATCCTGCCTGCTGGAGTGCCAGACCAAGGTTTTTTTGTGCTGATTGAGATATTTGTGGGAGCCAACTCGAGCCACTTGTGAAGAAAGATCAACACACTTAGGGACTCATTTAGGACTGGAATGCTTTTGAGGCTCTAAAAACCTTCCCCAGCTGACTTGGCAGAGCTGTTTGACATCATAAACTGAATCTCGATCTTTGCAGACTTCCAATTGACTTCAAAGAAGGCCCCAGGTTAGTTTGAACTGGTTTTTATATCTGTAGGCTTGTTCTGATATTGCTGTAGTGTTTCCTAATAGATTAAGAGGAATAAGTATTCATCAGTATCTATTTTGGACAGGTATGCAGGTGTTACCAGTGGAAAGGCTTCTTAGGTGAAGAGCCGAAGGCCTATTTTCTCTTTAATCTCTTGTCCAGGTAGCTCTTTGGTCAGAACCATCCATAAAAAAATTGGGTAGGCCAGCAAAATGAAGACCACATATATTCAGAAGAGGTGGAGGCTTTGAAAATGGTAAACCAACCTGACACTCCCATATCAGTAGGCATGCTTTCCCAAGCAATGTTTGGAATGTTAGATTAAAATGGTTTATTGTGATCCACTGAAACCATATTTTAAATTCACACATCTCTTGACTATGTTTTGCATGATTATACAAGATACAATAGGTCTGGCTCAAAAGCCAACCTGTTTGCCAGGCATTTTCCCCCTTCCACTCCTTTAAAGAAATCTGGAATCCAGTTGTCTGAGATGGAGCCTAGTTTTGGCCCCAATTTTCCCCTCTTTGGCCTTCTGTACTATCTAAGTAGGGTTGGTCAAAATTTTGCTAACAAAACTGTTTTCTGACAGAAAATTGGGTTTTCAATTGAACAAAATTTTGTGGAAGGTGGATCGTTTCCACAGAAAATTTCAACTTTTCATTGAAAAGTCAAACAACCCCAAACCCAAAATGTTTGTGTGCAAGCCAAAAACTGAAATTTCATCCCAAAAATGAAAACTTTCATTCCAAATTCAAAAGTTGCTTCTAAACAAAAACATTTTGGAAATGCCACCATGGTGCTTTAGTTGGGATGCTGCATGTCCACATTCTCTTTCATGGGCTCAGGTCCCCAGCTAGACTACATCTCCCATAATACTCCATAGCCATGGGAGACCAAGGATGCACCAGAATGGCTCAGCAAGAAGGGAGATTGTGGTGCTCATGGGAGATGTAATTCAGCCATGGAGCCCAGTCCATAGAAGAGAAACAGGACACGAAGCATTCATGCTACATCTTCCATTAGACATTGTGGTGGCTAGCTTCTAGGAAAAAAATTAACATGATTGGCTGGCTTCTAGGATAAAGCCAGTGTAAGTGGCTAGGGCATGTTCTTAGCTTCTAGGAAAAAATCACTAGGCTAAACTTAAAAGCCACACCGATCAATATAGATAGTTTTAGACTTCATTCATACCATTTTGAAATGCAGAATCTTTTAGAAACTAAGAAATATTTAAGACAGCGAGTAACTTGTCTTTCTGATAGGATAGACAATTGCAGTCCTGATCACCAGCAATGCCTAAAAATTCTATAGTCGTTTTTGTAAGAGTTGGTGTGGTTGCGCAAATAGCCTGTTCAAATTTTAGCTCAGGTAAACACATTGCCTGCTAAATTCACCCTACGCTCAGGCTACTAATCTAGTTTCAAGTGGATTATGGTATTTTCCATCACTGGTTAGAAACAGTTTGCCTGTGCTCATCAATGCTACAAACCAGTTGTTGGGTTCCACTTTCACCTCTGAGGTGGCTGCGTTTCATTGATGAGGAAATTCTTTACCAACTTCACAAGGCTCCTGTGAAGCTTAATTAACGAATGTTAGTGGGTTAATTGGCTGAGAGATGCTGTGCAAGTATAAAGAATATTGTATGTTCCTTTCAACTGCCAGATTCTTTGCTGCCCTCAGGGCCATCACTGGCTGAATTGATCAGCTGCCTTATCCCTCTTTACCCCACTCCTCCTGTATTTGAGGTTAAAGTATGCAAGAGGACAATGCATTTTGTAATGTTTGTGCTGGGAGATAGACTACGTGGTAGGCATAGGCTGAAGCACTAAAAAAAGAATTGACTAAGCAGCATGTTCAATCCATCCTCATTCAGTATTAATCACCTATCTTCTGACAGCAGCGAGGCTATTACTTTAGCTTCTCACTCTGTAACTTCTTCAAAGCAGATTGCTGCTAATTTATATATGTATGCATAATAACAGGTATTCAGTTTTCCATTTCCAGTATTGCTGCACCTCGAGGCGGTGAAATTACCATCTTCCTTTTGTATTAGTTTGAAGAAAAGACAAATGAATGACCTGGCTCCGACCTGAGTCATCTTCGTGCTTGTATAAGTGGTTTTATATGTTTTCAAGCATGCTCCAGAAACCAATGAAGGTTAGCTCATTCATTATATTGATTGACAGTAAGGTATCAGGAAAAGCATCTATCTGTGACCACTTTATCAAGAGAAGCACTGTCTGTACCCTGCTGTCTGTGTGCATCTTGGCATTTTGGCACAATATTTAAATCAGTAATGAATGAAATGCAGCTCTAACGAGCACAGTAGCATTGACTCTGACAAAGCTTTTTAAAACAAACACAGGAGTTCAAAGCTTCAAATCAGAAATGGAGGTGATGCCCTGAGAGTCTTCTGTGCAAAAGTTCTCTCTTTCTTTCCCATCTCTCTGGTGTTTTTCATTACAAAAGCCCTTGAGAAGCAATGCCAACATTAGCTTTCTTTGAAATTGTTAAAAATGTATGAATTTTTAAAAAATCCTTCCTTTATTTTGTCGTTGTTGTTGTCTGTCCCTCCCATAACAGTGCATATAAATTAGCCAGAAACTACCCTAGAGTTTCAGGCTGGTCTTGATAAGGTGATGTCTTGCAGGAGGGTATACCATTCTAGGACAGTCAATTTGAAAAATGGCTTGTCAACATGAAGGCTTGCAAAATTTCTGAAGATAAACGAGTCACGAGGGATGACGACTGATTCTCATTATTGTGTACGAGAAACTGACACTTGGTGGCTGCCAGAAAATTATTTCTATCACACTGAACATTAAAGTATGACTGGTTCCGCTAGATAGGCTATTAACTGAAACACGAAAGAACAAACAAAATAAATACATGGCGTAATTTTGCAAAAGGCATGATAACGCAAATGGACCCACTGTCCCTGGGTAGCAGAACAGTAATTGTTAATTTAAGTCTGAGCCTAGTAAAATTAAGTTACAAGTGATTTTGCATAGAACCTTAGATTCCTAGAATAATATATTTCAGTATTTTGTAACTTCATCTGTTTGTTTAAATCTGCTGTGTGTTTTACCTTGACGCATATCCCAATCAGAGATTAAAAGATGGGCCATGTTCTTATACTCAGGTTGAGTAGTACCTAGCACCATGTATGATCTCATTTGGTTCAGTGGGGATACTGATGGTTAGCAAAAGTAATCTTTAGTCCAGAGAAATTCATTTTTTAAGTGTATCAGTTTACATTACTCCAACTATACGTTGAGGGCCCTGAACTAGCTTCCAGATGTGTGCACAGCTTTGCATGCACAATTGTTGCACACCATCACTTGTTCATACAAACAGCAGAATGTCTGTGTTTAAAATGTGCTTGATTTATACTCTAATTTTGTGTGTAAATGGGCACCTGTGCTTGTAAATACTGTAATGAATCAGTGTTACACAAACATGTTTTGCTCTATAAAGCTGCATGCATATACTTAAAATGTACCCTTGCGCAATTATAGATTCTTCAGATGGGGACTGAATTTAGCTATGGGCTAGGTTCTAACACCTTTATTCATGTTGCTGTACTTTACTGCTTGAGTGCTCCCCCTGAAATCAGTGGAACCACTTGTGGATTAAGGTGCTATTCTTTTTCTATCTCCATTATTGATTGCACAGGGCTATAAAGCTCTGCCAGGCTCACACTAAGAAGATAAAATAGATTGGAGAGAGACAGGAATGTTTCTTTCTTGTCCCAGTTGAGAAGCTTGATCTTGAGCAGCCAAAAATAGAGAAGCAGGGCTCAGAGATAGAGATGTCTCCAATTCGCCCTCCTTTTTTCCCCCATCTCCCAAAAGATTGTTTATCTGTGACTTAATTGGTAATGCTCCTTAGCGTCTTCCAAAGCAGTATTAAAATGATTCCGCCTCTGTGCTTTTCTTCATGGGAAGTAAATGAGCCAAATCCAAATTAATGTTGAGTAAAAGTTCTGGGCACTTACATTGTTGTAACCATCTGGAAACCAAGCTCTCCAAGTCATGTCTATCCAAATACAATAGACATCACAAGACCCATTGTTCATATTCCTTATTTTATTTCCAGTTTCTTAAGTTTGGATTGGTTCCTTTCAATATCCTTAATTTTGCAATGTTGTTAGTAGAGATAGGGCTGAACCGAAACCCTAAATACAACACACACACACACACACACACCCCAAAAAAATTTCAGGAAGTTTGGATCTAGATTCAGAAGTGATCTTTACTCTCCCTCTCTCTGTAATGGGTCAAACCACACCCTCAGATCTGAACAGTCCTAAACTTTGGGAAAATTTTCAGACCTGAGTTTGGATCCAGCCTTTGCAGCTTGGGTTTAAGTATGACCTCAACTCACATGGGATTTCCAACCCTCTAGCCTACTCCTCTGGTTTGGGGAAATTCCATAAGAATTAGAGCAAACTGGCAGACAAGGAGGATCAAGGGAAAATAGATTTGAAATACTGGAGTAACAATAACTGGAAAGAAATAGGGAGAGCAGAGGAGGAGAAATGGGTTGAAGCACGGTTGGAAAAAATAGCCCTTGGAGGGAGATGGAGAGTAGTAAGTGCAGAGGAAAAAATGGAGGTGGGAGAAAAGAGATAGACAGGAGTGAGAGGAGACCAAGACAGTGATTAGATGGAAAAAAATAGACATGGTAATCCAGGTCAAACCCTCTGCAAAGAGGATTATTTCTATTATTTAGTCCTGGAAATCAGCTACATGAAAATTGAAATAAGTTTGGCGGTACCTATCAGTAATTTAAGGGTATGCAACATTTCAAGGATGCTGTAATTATCCCAAGCATTACATACCATGAAATTAGGAGTGAAGACTAACCTGAAAAGAACTCCAAGCATTTTAAGGTATGGAAATATGCAATTAAGCCCCCAAATACCCCTAACTCTGCCCTATAGTGACACCATGAGGAGGAAAAATGAAAAATGTGTATCTCTCTAAAAATCTGTTTAATCTCATCTGCAGCCGTAAACCCTAAAATGCCTTAATCATAATCAGTAGTTAGTACCTGATGAAGAAATAGAAGCTTTCTGTGTTACCCATCACTGGAATAATCCTCCAAGAAAATTCCACCTATTCTTGCTTGCATGAGTGAACAACAGTGAATAATAATGGATGAATGCTAAAGAAAAATGTCTACATTTTTAAAAGAATATAAAAAATAAAATACAACTGTCAATAACTTGTTGGAGCCAGTTCCTCACCTGGTAATTGTTGGAGGAGCCACAGTGGAAGTCTTTTCAAGTCTTTGAATTTTCACGACTAATATTTTGCATAGTACTCTTAGCTATAGTCTGTAAACAAAAGGAGGATTCTATAATGTCTGAGAAGCCAGATATTGGTAATCACCAAACCAAAACACTGTGACATATTTTGTATTGTCTGTGAGATCTGGTGCTCAGCACCCTTGAAAAATCAGGCCCACATCTTTATAACAGGTAGATCCATACCACCAGGTTGTAATACTCCTAATCCTGGGAGTTCAAAATCTGGATCCAAAGATGAATTTACCCACATTTCAGAATTTTCAGATGCAGCCCATAGAGAAATGTTTGAGCTCCGAAATTTGATTTAATCTTAGATCCAACCCTGATCATTATAAAGTTTAACTAAATACGCACACGCTGCATATATGTGCAGTTAATAAGTGTCCCCGTTATTAACCAAAATCCAAAGCCACAGCAGTATTACTGGTGCTATCAGGAAAACTTCAGTATGAAACCATTAAAGTTTGGTTTGTTGCATTGTTACAGGAATGATTACAGTGCAACAAGCAAACAGTGCCATAGGATTGCTTTATAAATAACTGCTTTCATTTTGGTTACCTGTAATCATATTAGCACTTCAGCTGCAGTGAAATAGTAAGGATAATAATATTCCACCTCTCTAAGTTGCATCAATTAGCCATACACCTCAGCTATCAGATAAATCAAATATCAAACGCAAATCTCCAATTTCCTGACTTCACTGTAAGTTGCATATACAACTGACATTGACATCTGTTCCTCTGTGTATTCTTTAAATTTCATTAATTTTAATTACGTTTATCATGCTCTGTGAACAGTTTAAATAACTGCTGAGCAATGAATATAACAAATTATTAATGTCACTGCCATAATTCAAAGACAGCTGCAAACTTGCATACATTTATTTTCTTAATTGTCAAATTTTAGATTGTGCTAAATGTTCTTTTGGGAATTATTAATTAGCCCAAATTCCATTGGTTGTAATAATGTTAAAAAAAGGTCTTTGTGCAAGTAATTTGTGACCATTTTACTATGTTAGAAGCACATTTGAACACAGAAGGGAGGACATGTGAGACTAGAAAGCATGGTCTCCCGGTTAGAATAGGGCATCAGAATACCTAGGTTCTAAACATTGTCCTGGACCTGGAAGCTTTTTTTTTTTTTTTTTTTTTTTTACTTTTGGCAATTATTTGGTCTGTATCTGTACTTGCCCATAAATGAAGAAACAATATTTAGCTCAAAGAAGCATCATGATGTTTAATGAATTGCATCAACAAAAAAATGATACTAGAAGAATCAACACATTGCTGTTTTGTTAAGCACTGGCAAAGTTAACAGAATATACATAAAATAAAGAGCTGTATGGAGGAGGCCGGCTTGAATTTAATAAATTTTTCACACATTAAAAATAAAAAAAAAACAACAGAAAATAGCTTTGGAGTCAGAACAAGCCTCTGGGCCCAAATTCTGGGAAAGTATTTGTCCAAAATTTTCAAACCTAGGTGCCTAAATTTGAACACCGAAATCCATATTTAGTAGCTAAATAGAATGATCTGATCAAAGATCCTGAACAACTGCAGCCCCCATGGACTTCAGTGGCATTTGTGAGGACTCGGACATCTGGATGTCGGGCCATTTCTGTTCAGGTACCTAAACAAGGATTTATGGGGCCTAACTTTAGGCACCTAGGTTTGAAAATGTTGTTCTTACTACCAGGCATAATTAATGTAATTTGAATAGTTCTAATTACTTTCATGCTTTGAATGGAAGTACATCAGCTAGTGTCTGCTGGTGTGAATCTATGGGCTGAATACTAACAGAGAAGGTACTGTATGTGTTACACTTATGGTGCATTGAATGGGAAACGTGTCTGTGAAAGTAACTATGAAACACTGATAAGAAAAATGAACATGTGCAGAAGAAGATCATTTTTTTGATCAGCTCTAGAGCAAAGTGATACCAAACATGTTAAATAATATTAAAGCTGTGCCAAATAGGCTTAATTCTCCTCTGACTGACAGGAATGAAGTTACACAAGTGAAAGATTGTAAGTGAAAAGGGAATCAGGCCAACATTTACATTTTGGGGACTGGGAGAAATGCTAATAAAATATCATTTCACTAGTAAAATATTTTAAGCAATTTATTATAACTATTTTTCTCATGCATCATTAATTTTATTTTGTCTGACTGATTTGATCTTGAATTGCTCTCATGCAACAAAAACTTTGGTACAGTTCTAGGTTTGCTCCTGATCAGATGATTTCAATCATATTTGACAAGTAATTTCACATAAGCTAAAATTGTCTAATTGTGCGTGCATTACATCCAAACAGAAGACACAAGCAATATGATTGTCAGAGGTACCTGCATTTCAGTGACAGGTGAAGTGATTACTTATCTGAAGTTTGTAGAGCACTTTGGGATTCTTCGAGATGAAAGGTTGTATGTTACATGTAAGAGCACGGTTACTATATTATTTGAAACACAGTAGCTAAAGAGCTAACACAGTCAGAGGGGACCAGAAAAATGACAGGAAATATATTGAACTTCAGATTAGTTGCTTGTGTTGGATACAATCAGTAGCTACTTAACGTCTTGGCTGTTGGGTTCGCTCACATAGAACTGACAAGCCACTCTCATCCTGAACATCTTGTGTGTCATGGCATACAGAGATGCTGGATAAAAACACAAAATACTCTGGCTGGAAGGTTGCAACGTAACACCACTATTTCTTGGAATTCAGAATAACACAGAGAAAGACAAAGCAGGCTGATCCCTAAAACAGAGAGGCACATCTTGCCCCTACTTACTGTAAACTGTATCCTTGAAAACTGACTGCTGTGAGTCCCACCTCTGATGCTTCGCTACAGAACCCCCTACCCTAAAAATTGGACCAGAAAAAAAAAATCCTGAAATTTAACATGACAACTTACAATTTTAACAGTTTTTTTTCCAATAGAGCATAGAACATTTTACACATTACATGTCTGAGAAAGTCAAAGGAAGATTTTACTTACACACAGAAATTGTAGTTGTAGATATGAGAGTGTGTGTGTGTGTGTGTGTGTGTGTGTGTGAGAGAGAGAGAGAGAGAGAGAGACCTTGGCCCCACAGATTGCTAGGACAAGGTTAGTTGCTGGTGTTCTGTCCATTCTTCCATTGCTGCGTCAGCTTTTCTGAGACTGCAAGTGTCATAAAGAGGTCCTTTAGTGGTTAACTGGGTTACTCACAATATTATGGGTAGAAGCCATACTCCACCCCTCCCTTGCTTCCTGATTAGTGTGTCCCCCTCACCCCCCCCCACCATACACACACTGTTGCATAGCTGAATAAAACAGCATGTTCCAAGCCTGCAGTGTGATGAGAGTGTTGTTACTCATGCACTGAATAGTTCTGTAAGTGAATGAAGTGGGTTTGTGGTGCCCCTCCCACC
Organism: Natator depressus; assembly: GCF_965152275.1. Taxonomy (NCBI): domain Eukaryota; kingdom Metazoa; phylum Chordata; order Testudines; family Cheloniidae; genus Natator; species Natator depressus. The sequence goes on along the minus strand of NC_134235.1, from coordinate 163,482,288 downwards.
CTGGGTCAGTGGGAGGCCATTCTGTCTCACTACATCGCATGACGTTGCTGACAGTTGAGGAATCAGCTGAGTCACTCTCAGACGATAGCTCTGGTCGGCCGTCCGGGTAAAGCAATCTGCAATCAGAGTCCCTAGCCCACAATCAGAGCAGTGGAGAGTCGGTGGCTCAGACTTCTACCCAGGGCCGAGTGGCAAACAAATAGTCCAGAGTCCAGGACCTTAGTCACGGCGGAGCAACAGTCCTCTGGGCCCAGGCCAGGGTAGAGCGCCCAAACACAGTCTATGGGGGCTCAGGCAGGGTGAGAGCCTAGTGTCCTCACTTGGTGGATTGTAGACGAATGCAGACCCTCTGGCCTATGGAGAGGGAGCGCTGCCACCCCAGGGTCGGGGTGGCAGGAGAGACGCGGGCTCACCCAACTCCACCACATCCCAGTCCCAGGCCCTAACAGTGGTGCAGTGGTCCGCCACTGGGTCAGCAGGGATCCACTCGCAACACGCTGACCTGGTCGCAGGCCAGCTCTCAACCAGACAGTTGTCTAGTTCCCCATGGCTACTTCCTATCTTCCCCTTGGGGAGTACCTGGGTAGAAGGCCAGTGGCAATCCCAGTAACTCCTCCTTGGCTTGGTCAGGGTGTGGCTCTGGTAGCATCAGCCAGTTCTCAGCGCCGCAGGGGCCCACGGTCATCTCCCAGTTCGGGAGCGGGCAGGAGGCATCTGGTTCCTTCAGCAGCTGCAGCCCAACTGTACTTGCAGACCAGCCTTTTGTACTTCCTGTCCTGCCCACTGACTTCCAGTGGGCAGGGTGAGCGTGACCTGGCTCCACCCACCAGGGGTCTGTGAATGGCCCCTCCCCCTCTGGGTCAGTGAGAGACCACTCCACCTTACAACATCACCACCAGCCCCTTAAGTACAGCTCCCGGTCTTCAGGCTGGTATCTCGACTCCCCCACAGGAGAGACAAAAAGTCCATATTGGCATTATCTTTACCTGTCCTGTGTCGGATGGTATAGGCATATGGCTGGAGGGTGAGGTACCACCTCATCAATCTGGCGTTGGTATCTTTCATGGTGTGTAGCCATTTTAGGGGTCCCTGGTAGATTATCAGTACAAAAGGGGCCCCAAGAAGATAGTATCTGAGGGCATCAATAGCCCATTTAATGGTGAGAGCGTCCTTTTCTATAACTGAATAGTTGCATTCTTGGGGGAAGAGCTTCTGCCTGATATAGAGGATGGGATGCTCTTCTCCATCCACCTCCTGAGAGAGGACGTCCCTGAGCCCCACCTCCAAGGCGTCCGTTTGGACCAGGAACTCCTGGTTGAAGTCGGGCCTGAAGAGTACAGGGTCCCGATACAGGCTTTCTTTGAGGCTTGGAGGATGCTATGTAGGGATCACATTCTGACGACCAGTGTACCTGGCGTGGGCTGTCTTTGGTTAAAAGCGCCGTGAGAGGTGCTGCGGTGGATGCAAACTGGGGGACAAAGCGTCGGTAATACCCTGCTAAGCCCAGAAACTGTCATACCTGTTGCTTCATAGTTGGTGTTGGGCAGGCTTGCAGCACCTGGATTTTCCCTATGAGGAGGCGCACAAAGCCTCACCCCAGAGTGTACCCCAGGTATGTAGTCTTCTGCCATCTGATCTGGCATTTCTTTGGGTTGGCAGTGAGGCCAGCACCTTGGAGGGTTCGCAGGACAGTGGCTACCTAGTTTAAATTATCTTTCCAATAGTGGCTGTAGATCACTATATCATCTAGATAGGCCACCGCATATTCTGTATGGGAGCTTAGGAGTCAGTCTATCATGCGCTGAAAGATCGCTGGGGCCCCATGGAGGCTGAAGGGCATCTGGGTGAAGTGGAATAACCCAGTTGGTGTGGCAAACGCTGTCTTCTCCCTGGAGCTCGGATCTAAGGGGATTTTCCAGTAAGTTGTGAAGTCAAGTGTTGTGATGTACCTGACTAATCCGAGACGGTCGAGGAGCTCATCGATCTGTGGCATCAGATAAACCTCGAACTCTGAGATCGCATTTACCTTCCAGAAGTCTGTACAAAATCAGAGAGTCCCATCGGGCTTTGGGAATAACACGATGGGGCTGTGCCACTCGCTCCGTGATCACTTTAGCACCCCAACTCCAACATCACTTGGACTTCCCTCTCAACGATCTCTCACATCTGTCATGGAAGGGGGTGGGTGGTCTCCCGGATTACCTGCCCAGGGGTCGTTTGGATGGTATGCCTCATAACCATGGTCTGGCCAGGGAGTGCAGTGAAAGTTGTGTGGAACATCTTCAGCAGGCACCTGGCTTATTTCTGTTGCTCGGCGGACTGGGTGTCCCCCAATTGTGGCTCCTCCATCTCGACCATATCAGGAACCTGGGCTCCTAGGGCTGGCTCAAGAGGGTATGGGGTGATTAACAGACCCTCAAGGGCATGCCATGGCTTCAAGAGGTTTATGTGGTAAACCTGCTTCTTCTTTTTCTGGTCTGGCTGATGGACCTCATACGTCCCACCCGGCAGACTCTCTCGTAAGGGCCCTGCCAATGAGCTAGGAGTTTGACTCCTCTGAGGGGAGCAGCAGGACCACCGTGTCTCTGGGCTCAAATGTGTGGGCCCGGGCCCCCTGATTGTAGTTTCACTCCTGGGCTCCCTGGGCTGCTTTCATATTTTCTCTCAAGGGCCCCGGCCTGAGTCAGGCATCCCTGCAGCTGCAGGACATACTGCAAGAGTCCCTGGGCAACTGATGGGGTGTGCTCCCAAGTCTCTCATCAGATCCAACAGACAAGGATATACTGGAACCCCACATTACTCTTCGGGAGGGGCCCCACCAGTGCAACGCACTCAAAGGGGACCCCCTCTACGGGCAAGGGAACCAAGGGGGCTTTTGACACTTCTGGAGGGCTGGCAAGCTGGCACTCAGGGCACAAACTGCAATAATGTCTCACCTCATGATGGACTCCTGGCCAGAAGAAGCGAGATAGGATTCAAGCCATTGTTTTCTACTGCCCTAAATGGCCTGCTGCGGGAATGTCATCGGAGAGCTTCAAGATGGCCTTCCTATGACATAGGGAGATGACCAATTGGGTCCTGACTTTCTGGGTCTTGGGTCCCAATCGATCTGGTAGAGGTGGTCATTGGTCAGCTCAAATTGAGGCCACTGTGCAGCCCTCAGGGTATCAGTCACCTCTCTGTCAACACGGGCTACCTGCTCATAGGTTAGGCTGAGGGTGTGATCATCCTTCTGGTTGCGGCAAAAGTCTGGGTTCATCATTGGGTCCTCTTCAGGGGGGTCTGGAGGGGACGTTGGGACTGTGAGCTCATCAGAGAGTTCCCCTTGGGATCCCTCAGGCTCCTCCTCTCCTTCTGCGACTGAGTCTCCCTCCATAGCTACCTGGGTAAGGGTTGTCCCGCAACCAATATTTTACAGCAGGTTGGTAAACCCCAGCCAGTCTTGACCATGGATGACCGGATATGCGAGGGTCAATCCCACTCTCATAACATGCATCTGTCCATTGATGGTCAGAGGGATCCGGATGCTGGGATAGGACTTTACATCCCCATCTATACACTGAAGGTGTATCTCTCCACCTGCTTGTGCTGGATCAGGGCCTAATTCTCAGCGGATGAGAGTTTGCCCACAGCCCGAATCGATGAGGGCAATGACTTGCTTTCGTCCGACTTCCACAGTGGTTGTGAGCTTTGGGGTGGACTGCCTGCGGGCCCGTGACTCTCCGGTATAGACTTCGCCAAAGCTACAGTCCATCTCAGGACATTTGTGTTGTAAGTGACCAAACCGGCTGCAGGAGAAACAGGGTCCCACCTCCGATTGGCTGGGCTGGGGGGTCACCTCTGTGTGGGACTGTGGTCGTAGCCTCGGCTCTTCCTGTCCAGGGCTCTGTGAGTGGCCACCTCCTATTTGGTTGTCAATCAAGTTGGTGGTGGGTTGTTCATTTTTGTTTAGTTTTGTTTTCTTTTGTTAATCCCAATTTTTGAGCGGAAATCTCATTCTCAAATAATTTAAAAATTATTATTTGTATTTCATGGTAGCACTGTACAAATCATAGAATCATAAAAGATTAGAGTTGGAAGAAACCTCAGAAGGTCATCTAGTCCAACCCCCTGGTCAAAGCAGGACCAACTCCAACTAAATCATCCCAGACAGGGCTTTGTCAAGCTGGGCCTTAAAAACCTCTAAGGATGGTGATTCCACCACCTCCCTAGGTAACCCATTCCAGTGCTTCACCACCCTCCTAGTGAAAGAGTTTTTTGCTTATATCCAATCTAGACTTCCCACACTGCAACTTGAGACCATTGCTCCTTGTTCTGTTGTCTGCTATCACTGAGAACAGCCTACCTCCACCCTCTTTAGATCCCCCCTTCAGGTAGCTGAAGGCTGCTATCAAATCTCCCCTCACTCTTCTTTTCCGCAAACTAAATAAGTCCAATTCCCTCAGCCTCTCCTCATAAGTCATGTGCCCCAGCCCCCTAATCATTTTCGTTGCCCTCTGCTGGACTCTCTCCAATTTGTCCACATCCTTTCTGTAGTGGGGGGCCCAAAACTGGATGCAGTACTCCAGATGTGGCCTCACCAGTGTGAAATAGAGGGGAATAACCACTTCCCTCAGTCTGCTGGCAATGCTCCTACTAATGCAGCCCAATATGCCATTAGCCTTCTTGGCAACAAGGGCACACTGTTGACTCATAACCAGCTTCTCATCCACTGTAATCCCCAGGTCCTTTTCTGCAGAGCTGCCACATAGCCAGTCAGTCCCCAGCCTGCAGCAGTGCATGGGATTCTTCCGTCCTACGTGCAGGACTCTGCATGTGTCCTTGTTGAACCTCATCAGATTTCTTTTGGCCCAGTCCTCCAATTTGTCTAGGTCACTCTGGACCCTATCTCTACCCGCCAGCATATCTATCTCTCCCCGCAGCTTAGTGTCATCCGCAAACTTGCTGAGGGTGCAATCCATCCCATCATGCAGATCATTAATGAAGATGTTGAACAAAACCGGCCCCAGGACCGATCCTGGGGGCACTCCGCTTGATACCAGCTGCCAACTGGACATCGAGCTGTTGATCACTACCTGTTGAGCCTGACGATCTAGCCAGCTTTCTAGCCACCTTACAGTCCATTCATCCAATTGATACTTTTTTAGCTTGCTGGCAAGAACACTGTGGGAGACCATATCAAAAGCTTTGCCAAAGGTATATCACATCCACCACATTCCCCATATCCACAGAGCCAGTTATCTCATCATAGAAGGCAATCAGGTTGGTCAGGCATGACTGGCCCTTGGTGAATCTGTGTTGATTGTTCCTGATCACCTTCCTTTCCTCCAAAGTTTGAAAATGGATTCACTGAGGACCTGCTCCATTTTTCTGGGGACTGAGGTGTGGCTGACTGGGCTGTAGTTCCCCAGATTCTCCTTCTTCCCTTTTTTAAAGATGGGCACTATATTTGCCTTTTTTCTGATCACTGTGAATTTTCAAAGATAATGGCCAATGGCTCTGCAAGCACATCAGCCAACTCCCTCAGCACCTTTGGGTGTATTGCATCCAGCCCCCATGGACTTGTGAATGTCCAGCTTTTCTAAATAGTCCTTAACCTGTTCTTTTGCCGCTGAGGGCTGTTCACCTCCTCCCCATACTGTGCTGCCCAGTGCAGCAGTCTGGGAGCTGACCTTGTTTGTGAAGATTAAGGCAAAAAAAGCATTGAGTACTTCAGCTTTTTCCACACCATCTGTCACTAGGTTGCCTCCCCCATTCAGTAAGGGTCCCACACTTTCCCTGATCATCTTCTTGTTGCTAACATACCTTCTTGTTAGCCTTCACATCCCTTGCTAGCTACAACTCTAGTTGTATGTTAGCCATCCTGATTATACCCTGCATGCTCAAGCAATATTTGTATACTCCTCCCCTCCCTCGTCATCTGTCCGAGTTTCCACTTCTTGTAAGCTTCCTTTTTGCGTTTAAGCTCACTAAAGATTTTTCTGTTAAGCCAAGCTGGTCGCCTGCCATATTTGCTATTCTTTCTGCACCTCAGGATTTTTTTTTCCTGCACCCTCAGTAAGGCTTCTTTAAAATACAGCCAGCTCTCCAAATATATAAAAGATTGTCCCTGACTATAGACTTACTTACAATCTTGAAATACTGTTGCTGTTGTAATTGTTTAAAGACATTTCTCTGTATTGTGATTGTTCTGTTTTAGGATGCTATGTAGGGGTTTCTTATTTTTACTATCTTAATTTTAGTATGTCTGAGCCTTACTTGATTTTATTTGTTTAGTTGGGGAGGATGGCTGCCTTATTAAAATAGCATAGCCATTTCCTGTCTGAGATTGGTAGTCAGAAATAAAACAATATACTAATTTATTTCAAATACAAATACAAATTCAAAGTTCGTTCATAATATTGTGGACAGTGTCTATCTGGTTTAAAATGTCGATCTAACCAGAGACTGATATTAGTAACTCTTCCACATTAGTAACTCCGCCCGGTGTTGCTATTGAGTACTCCCTGTGAGAATGGGCCAGAGCCTCAGCTAGTGTGTATTGCCATGGCTCCACTGCACTGTTTTTCACCTTTTCAGGATCTGGCCCTGGATTTTTTTTTCTAGTTCACCCTCACGTCTGAGACTAGAAAGCACATACGGTTGTGCCCTTAATTCATACCTGCGACATGTCCTGGATTGTACTTTGCTATATATTTGTGCATACAGCTATTATGATTTAAGTTCACGGTGGAAAACCCACACCACAATGTCCTGCAACATTGCAAATGTAAACAGTCTATATGATGAAGGGCAACCCCTCCCCACCCTACCCTCAAAACACACATACACACAGAGAAAACAATGATTGTGTTGCTTCCTTTCATATGAAACTCTGCTCCTTCTGTTCCCTTTTTAATTTCACCTACTTCATAATATTCTCTCTATTTTGTTTGAGGGACCATATTTCTCTCTGTTAATCCCCTTCCTCCCTCTCTGCCTTTCCTTGTTTTTGTTCTTCTCTGTTGTTGTTGTTACTCACAATTTCAAGAGAAGATTGCTTTTTTATTCTCAGAGCTAGTCTCCACAGATTAATCCAAACACAAGAACATTTTGTGAGGCTTCTGAGCAATTGAAATCGGAGTTTACGCAGTGGAGTTGAGATGAATGTGAATCTTTAAGGCTGTTGCTGCAACCATTACAACTACATATAAAGAGGAAGACTTTTTTCCCCATTAGGGCTTCAATAACTAAAGCCCACAAGCTGTATTTACTGTAGACCATGAAGAATATCTATTGAGAGATGCAATACAATATGTATATTCAAAGGATGTTAATTAGATGCACCAAGCTCTTCATTTGAATGGCACTCGCACTCAGACAGAAAGGAAACAAAACCATGTCACCAAATGAGCTGCTATGTCTTGGGAGCCAACTTAAAAGGTATGTGGTTAAAAAGAAGGCAAAAACAAAATATATAAACAAGGTGTTTCAGCCACTAAATCTCTCTCTCACTATGGCCCCAATCCAACCATCTGATCCACACAAGAAGACTGCTGCACACAGATGGGGGTCCCTATTGACTTCAGAGATGCCGTTGGGCAGGCATCATGGTTCCCAGCATGGAGCAGATTAGTCTGAAATCATAAACTATCCATTTTCAGTCTCTTGTCTGCTTCACAGTGATTTAACATACATTATTCCTAGAAGTGAGAGATGGTATGAAACCAGAGCCTCTTCAGACCTTTGGGTCTAGAAGATACATAGGGATGGTTCCCATTCTAATCATATCTGTTACATTACATTTCATCCTCTCTATTTTTTTTATTTGGGATTTTTGCACTGTTTGGTATTATTTTGAATTTGATCTAGCTTTCTAATTTGGCAAATGTTATGTATATTCCCCAAAACAACCATAGCATTTTAAAACGGGATTTTGTCCAACTAAATATCCCATGAAGTTGTCATCAATCCCTGTTGAATTTCCTTGTTTTATTTAATTTTATTTAAATCCATTGACATCCATTGACGTTTTCTCAGGGAATATGACTTCTGACCAATGTTCCTTCTAATTTTTGACAGGCCGTGTGTGCAAAAAATTTCTTCTGTGCAAATTTTTGACAGGCCATGTGCACACAAAATTTCTTCTGTGCAAATTCTTGTGCTTCTGTGCAAATTTTTGTGTGTGCAGTGTTTTGCCATATGCGCGGGGTTTAGGATCTGTGTGCACGCGCACACACACAGCTTAGAGGGAACAGTGCTTCTGATTATAGTATAGTGAATAGCTAAACATGGGTTTTAAAATGCAGTGTAGACATACCCTGTGGCTTCTTTTTTCAAGGTTTCTTTGACGCTTTCCTCTAGTTACACTTTGCTGGGGTTTGCGTCTTCAAATGAATGTCAAGGTCAAATTTACTGTCTTTTTTACACAGTTCTCAATATGAAACATAAATTGGTCCATGTTTCTTCAAAAGATTGGCTTGAAAATGTCTCAGACATTTTGCTAAACCTGGGCTAATTTCAGGTTTCCTAGCTAAACCCCAAACAAGGTGAGTTCTGCTTTACTTGTGGTTTCATAATCACAGTTTGGTACAATATGGTTCCAGCAGGCACTTCACTTGATTTTGTGGCTGCAATTGAATCATCTCATGAAACTTGGTAAATACATTGGAGTGTGGTGAAAGGGATGGGGAAGAGAGAAGACCTCAAAATATATCTGATATTTCATGTAAGGCTCCAAACTTTCAAAATCCAAATTCTTAGAGACGAACGGTAAAAGAACCAACTGTAACATAAATGCACTCTGTAACTTTGTGCAGTGAATATGGAGAATACCAGTTCTGTTTTGAGGACATGGAGTTTATCACTAACTACTGTAGTAATCCTACTAAAAACACATCTTTAGTATGCTCCTCTTAGGTGGCTGAGGCAGTTTCAAGGGCAAAAACATTCAGGAGGCCAACATTACCATTTGAGCTGCTTATTACAGAGGTTCATTCATTGCTCTAGTGCACTGTGAATGTATGTATTAAGTGTAATATATTCAATATGTTCCTATGCCCTACTAATTTTCTAGAGCAATTTTCATTATTCATTAATGGTTTCCCTATGAAAATATTTTGCTCTTCGGGAGCTTTCCTTTAAAAAGTACTTCTAGATACATATATGACTGTTTAAATGGAGTATTTCTGCAGAGTACTGTCATATTTTATTAACAGAACCTGATGAAATCAGGTTAAATCTGTAACACAGGCTACCTCAGTAAGTATTTACCTTTCCCCTAGTTCACACTGGCTGTATTCCCAATTTTCTTTGCCAAAGGTCACTTACTTGAATGTAAAATACTTAAATAAAATACAAAATTCAAAAATTTTATAAAAATCACCGCTCTTTTAAAAAAAATTTATAATGAGGTGACTAAGGATACATTATTTATTTCCACTCACTACTGATGACTTCACAGCCATCTCTTGTAGCTGTGCTATGCTCTGTCACTCATGAATTATAAGGCCATCAATAATCATGGAAATAAATAATGCATCCACAATCACCCTATTTGATATCCTTTGCACTATAGCTAATCCCTTGAAAATGTGTCTCCTAATAAGGCTTAAGAAAGGATAACAGCATTCAAAAGAACTAATTACATTAACTAAATCAAAATCCATGTTAAAATAAATATAATTAATTATAGTAATACATATGTTTTATTATAACCAATTACCTTTAAATAGTTGACATAGTCATCCTGGGCCTAATCCTAGGCCTACTGAGTCAATGGAAAGGCTATCACTGACTTCAGTGGATTCTGAGTCAGGTCCCATGTGGGCGAATATCCAGGATCAGGCACCTGGTCTGATTAGCTGGGCTGCAGAGATACAGAAATAGGAAAGTTGTAAGGAATCCTCTCACTCCACCTTCCCTCCAGGCTGTAGAGTAGCAGATGAAGCTACTTCATAGACTCTACTTCTGTCTATTGGCTGAGATAACCTATGTGGGGTATTTATGCTGACTTCTCTGTGGAGGCAGATGAGAGGTGGTCCCCTTGTTACCTCCACATCTGCAGCCACTTCTTTGCACAGCAGAAATGCGTAGAATCTGCTACAGGCCTGAGAGGAGGCAATGGTATTTTCCTCACAGAATGAAAACCCTACCTGTGTATGAAGCAGTGATATCCACATGAAGGAATGACTACCACAGTCAAAACTAAACGGGCCTACAGCAGAGAATTTCCAGTAAATGCTGGCCTGCCGTAGTGATATGTGTGGAAGATTGTGTTGTGAAACCCCACAAACCAACTTGGAACAGTGACAATACAGTTTTGAGCAGGACTTAGAGTGAACGTTGATAAAATAGAGGCTTTGATAACTAAATCTCACCATTAAGTATATTACAGGCAGAGAGCTTAGAAGAGTGAAAGAAATTAAATACCTAGGATCAATGACCGTTGACAATGGTGCCCTCCTGAGTGATGCCCAGCATCCTACTAAAGCTGCTTGGTGCAAATGGCAGGAGTTGAGTCCAGTTCTTTGTGACAAAAATTTGCTAATAAAGTTACAAAGTAGAGTGTATAAAACTGTAATTTGATCCATTGTCATGTATGGAACAGAGAGAAGATGCTGAGATGGTCAAATGGTCGGACACTCCATGATAGGAAGTGAAATGAGTTTGTGAGGGTCCTAATGTAGGTTGCCCCAACTAAAGGCAAATTGACTGGAGATTAGGCTGTGTTGCTAAGGATATGTCCAGCAGAGACCTGAGAGTCATATTTGTAGAAAGGCCCTTGCCATGTTCATGGAGGGAAGATGTTCAAGGGGAGACTGAAGATTTAGTACATTGACTGGATATCAGCAGAGTTCAGAAAGACAAAATTTGCGTGCCAGCCAGGTGTACGATCATGAGTTTTGAAAGAAGGCTGTAAAGTCACTATCCCCAAACAGAGAAGTGGCAAGATGGAGAAGACGACGTATGTATGAAGCAGTTCTGTATCAAACCTGTAAAGGCTTTCTTCAAAAAACAATGTTTGGGAACCAATCCTGCTCCCATTGAAGAAAATGAGAGTTTTGCAATTGATCTCAAAGAAGCAGGATCAGGAATTAACTTGGGATCCACTTTCTATTATTTATGTTTATGGGTGTTAGAGTATAGAAGATGCCACTTATAAGTTAGTTTTAGATTGCACAGTTTAGGTTTGCTAAACTCATTCCTGTTAGAAATGTTTCTGCATCATCTCTGACCTATGTTTTCTATTCCCAAGTGGTACATTTTAAAAACATTTTCTTTCTCCCTCTGTGATTTACATTAGCACGCTGATGCAGCACCAATTTCACTGGCATTTTGCTTTAGCACTATATGTCAAATTCAGCTGAAAAGCTCCATATGACTAAGAGCCTTTTAGAGAACTTATTGTACAGCACCTCAAAACAGTCTCTCTGGTGTAACAACAAGTACAATAAGTGGGCATTAAGAACGAAAGAGTCATCTGTAACCTTTCCCAAGCTGATAACTAATCCTCTTTATATGCAGAATGAAGCTGGGTTTCAGTCTGTGTTTGAATGAGGTGGGGTGAGAGAAAGAGGGGCTGAAATAAACTTAATTCAGAGCAACATAATCATTACGAAAAATGCTATCTTCTTTGCTTTCAGAAGCTTTTGTCACTGTCTTAAAAAGCACTTATATAGGGCCAACATGCTTATTAAAATTCATAAGGTCTTAACTTACCTGACTCTTTCACCAACTGTCAGGCTGTTTTTATCTGTGTCTGTCTTCACAATCTCATTTTCACATGAAAATGGGTTACTTTTGAATGTGGTAAATATAAAAATGATGTCGATTTGATTTCTCTGTCTTCTGTTTATCTCATTCTTTCTCTGTCACATCATCCATGTTCTGCATCTGCAGCCTGAAGATTCTGTTGTTTTGTTCCACTTTTCTTATTTTATCTTATAAAAAATAAAGTCTTGACACACATCACTGACAAACCCCTTAGATTACCACATACTGATAAGCAGATATGACATCGTGTATGTCAGAGCTCCTTCTACTCCAAATAGCTCTTTGGCTTCATCAATAAGATGAAATAAATTCATTGGGGGGGGGTTGTTTGTTTGTTTGTTTTATTTTTCTGCAGTCTCATTATCTCTGCAAAGTCTCTCAAAATGTGAAATCCTTTCATTTCTTAGTCACAGAAACTCTTTTGCCTAATGAAACTTTTGGGTTGTTTTGTTGTGTGATGGTTTTTCAAAGCTAATTTGAGAAACATGAAGTTAGAAAATATTGAGAGAAAGAAAATAGAATTAATATGAACACTGGTGATGCTGCATATAAGACATTATTTTTACCAAGTGCTTGAGCCAAAATCTGTGGCCGGACACCATTGCTCAATCTCGACCTTGCTGAAGTCAATGAGATTTTTGTCATTGATTTTAATGGGAGTAGGATCACACATAGATTACTGGGATTAGAAAAAGTTTGCAACTTTTTTCTTCACTATTATTATAAGTGACAGCCAGTTGACATATACACTCCTTACCTAACAGAAATACAGAGAATAGTGCTCTTCCAAAGCAAAGAACTTCTCAAATATTAATTAACTAGGCTTCATAACACTGATGTGAGATTAGTAAGTATTATACCTATTTTATAGATAGTTTCTGACAGATAAACAATGGCTCATTTTATCTGTTTGCCACACTTTGGAATATCCCCTTTCTCAGTCCTTCTAGTAAAGCACTGCTCTTTCCTCTTACTCTGTGCTGCCTGTGGATACTCACCATTGGACCCAATCCCAGGTGACTGCCTTTCTGTCACTTATTCCTGCAGGAGGTTGAGTTTTGTTGCCTAGGTAACATATTGCATTAATGTTCCACTTTAATTCCAGTGTGTCATATGTGCTACCCACTTCTGCGACAGTTGTTGTTGCTTGGCCATTCCAAACTTGTGTGTGCAAACTTTGTGGGAGTATGTTGCCACCCACTCTGTGCATCTACTTTTGAAAATCCAGAATTTTTAAAATCTGAAAAGGCCTTTTTAATAGCAACCATGTGCATCAGGAATATATTTTTAAATATTCTGCTTTCCTTTTGAAAGAGAGATTGTTCACATGTGAGCTGATTGCTATAGTTTAGCACAATCTGTTGTGTCTTGGGTCTCCAAGTGGTTGTATAAGTCTCTAATTATATAAATTGTTTATGACCTGATAGTTTCCTCCCATGGAAAAAGAAGAGCATTATAGAGACTTTGCAAGCTTCCTTTATATCCTTAAATTATATAAGAATTTCCTTTATATCCTCCCCTCAAGGAGAGAGTTTCCTGAGCATATTGGCCACATCCAAATGAGCACTTTCGCCATGGCTTTTACCATTGTATAATGCAATGGCGGGGAAAGTGCTGAAAATTCCTAGTCTATATACATTCAAGAAGGAGTAAAGGGACACCACCTATAAACCATAACTTGGCCTAGTATCTACTGGGAAACCAGATGCCATCCCTGAATTAGTATAGGGAATTAGGCCTTCCATGCAGCTGTATTTCTCCCCTCTCCATTGCACTGTGGATCTCTTTTATAGGGCAGAAGGTGGAATAAATAATGTTATAGCAAAATTACCTCACCCCAACATTTCTTTTCTACCTTCTAAAGTAGGTGAGGAGGAGAGCATGTCATGTGGGGTAGCTGTTCCCCATTTCCACTCTTTGATGTTCCTGACATGACCTCTTCATGGCACATGGATCCCTAATTACACATAATATGGCTGCAGGTGAGACTTTGAAGTGGATGCATACTACAGACATAAGGAGGAGAAGTAGAAGCATACTATAGACTTGCTGCACCACCCCCCTTCTATGCTCTGTGCCCTGGGTAGTGCCCACTTTTGCTTTCCTCTGCCAATGTAAGTAGAGAGAACATCCTGCCCTTCATATTTATTTGTAAGACTGTCTCACCCTTAGACGGCAACATCATTCAACATTTTGTTAAAATCATATTAGTCACTAAGCGTTTTACAAGTTGATAACCATTGAAAAGACATTCTCCTGGTTGTGGGGCTAAAATTGGACCTTCTATCTTGTTATAACAATTATATAATTGCTGTATATGTGTTTTTTTTAAAGAAACATTCCAATCCTCTTTTTAAATATGTCAAGGTTCCTTCCCCACTTTGAACTCTAGGGTACAGATGTGGGGACCTGTATGAAAGACCCCCTAAGCTTATTTTTACCAGCTTAGGTTAAAAACTTCCTCAAGGTACAAACTTTGCCTTGTCCTTGAACCCTATGCTGCCACCACCAAGCGTGTTAAATGAAGAACAGGGAAAGAGCCCACTTGGAGACATCTTCCCCCAAAATATCCCTCCAAGCCCTACACACCCTTTCCTGGGGAAGGCTTGATAAAAATCCTCACCAATTTGTACAGGTGAACACAGACCCAAACCCTTGGATCTTAAGAATAATGAAAAAGCAATCAGGTTCTTAAAAGAAGAATTTTAATGAAAGAAAAAGTAGAAGAATCACCTCTGTAAAATCAGGATGGTAAATACCTTACAGGGTAATCAGATTGAAAACATAGAGACTCCCTCTAGGCAAAACCTTAAGTTACAAAAAGACACAAAAACAAGAATATACATTCCATTCAGCACAGCTATTTTACCAGCCATTAAACAAAAGAAAATCTAACGCATTTCTAGCTAGATTGCTTACTAACTTTTTACAGGAGTTCTGAAGAGCATTCCTGATCTGTTCCTGGCAAAAGCATCACACAGACAGACAGAACTTTCCCCCCTCCCCCCAGCTTTGAAAGTATCTTGTCTCCTCATTGGTCATTTTGGTCAGGTGCCAGCGAGGTTATCTTAGCTTCTTAACCCTTTACAGGTGAAAGGGTTTTGCCTCTGACCAGGAGGGATTTTATAGCACTGTATACAGAAAGGTGGTTGCCCTTCCCTTTATATTTATGACAAAATAAAAGCAAATAAACAATGTCATGAGCTCAATGCTCACCAGCAACCTTACAGTAATGAAGTAATGTGCATGTACAAATGAGAACAAACATAACTTGTTAAGGAATCACATTCTACATTCAAGCCACTAAGGCTTTCTTCTAGCTGCTTCCCCCCACCCCATAATTTTAAAATGACAAATACTTTGACATTGCCCTTTAAATAATCTGTTTGTATTTCATTAACAATATGAATCACAATTAATTTCGTATTGATTTGGGAGTAATATGTAATGGGAAAGGTTAATTCATTTTAAAGTGAAGAGCCATTTGACTTTTATATCATAACAATAAAAGATGAGTATTATGTTATGGAGCTAATAAAACAAAATGGGAAGCTTATAATATTGCATTTTAAATTGTGTTTGAGTGCACTGATTCCATGAATAAGTGTACTGTGAATGTGGAAAGAGGGTCTACATATGTGAAGTTCCAATACAAATACTGGCCAATGTTTCTAAATGAGACTAGTGATGGCTCAGTATTCTGATGCCCATCTTGAAACACCTCAAAGGAGCTTGATTTTCAAAGTCCTTTCAGAAAATCAAATCTCTTTTAAGCAAGTTGGGCATCAAAATAGTGAGGTACCCAAAACCATTCATCACTTTGGAAAATGTTGTCCACTACACCAAACTTTTCCTTCTGTTTGGAGTTGTTTAGATCTGAGGCTTCCTATTCAGACCCATTACAGAAAAGTAGCATAATCCACTACAGTTTGGCTACAGTGGCTGAGGGGCAGATGGGGAAGCTGATCCTTATTCACTTATGTATGTGTATGTAGTAATCACGTACATCTGTATCTATTAGAACTGGCTGGAAAGTTTTTTTTCTGCTGAAAATGTTGACGTTTTGGTCAAAAAAATGAAAGCTGAATACTTTTTTTTTTTTTTTTTGGCTATAGGATGTTTGGTTTTCTGATGGAAAGTTCAAAACTTTTCTAGGAAATCAGATATTCTGTGGGCATTTTTTTTGTTTCATCCAAATCCCAATTTTCTATCAAAAACAACCTTCAATGGAAAACTTTTGACCAGACTTAATATCTACCTGTGTACATAAAATGCCTACACTAATCCCCATCCCCTGTATGTTGTCCATCTTCTTAAATAATGTGCTAGGGCAATGATGTCAGCTACCTCAGTGTTTGTACAGTAACACCTTCAGGTCCTGGTCCTCACAGGGACCTTTGGGCATTTCCATAATATAGATAATGATAATAATAATGTGTTTGTTACTTGAGGACACTTCAGAAATTGCCCCTTATTGGCCTTGCTGTGCCAACCAGTTCTGTTCAGTGAAATCCTGCTGCTTCTGCTCCAGGTCCCCAATCCAGAAACAGTTGGAGTCCATAGGAATCTATTGACTTCAGTAGGTGTTGGATCTAGCTCTTAATGATGGTCACTGGGATATACACTGTGTTGTCTCAGACATCCAAGCACTGGCCTTCACCTAGGTCATTCTTATTATTATCACCTAACAAGTGTGTGTAGTGCATCAGATGGGATGAAAGTACATTTCTCTTCCTCTGATTTTATTTTCCTGTTTTTTTTCAAAGCAGGACAGTGTCCCAGGTTCCTCAATGTTACAACCTCTGCTGCTCCTTTGCTCCTCTTTGCATATACAATAAGTATTTGTTTTTATAATTCCGTTCATTAAGACTCCCACTACACTTACATATGCAAGACAGAAATGGTTGTTGTTAATTTACATTACATCTGCGCTTAAGGCCTACATCAAGATCAGCCCCCACCCCAATCTGCTTGGCACTGTACGATTACAGAGCAAGAGGCAGACCCTGTTCTGAACAGCTTATGGTTTAAATAGACAAGACAGACACAGAGTGGGAGAAAGGAAGGATCATCATCATTACTTCATAAGAAGGGAACTGAGGCACAGAGAGATCAAGTGACTTTACAAAGAAAGTATATGGCAGAGCCATGAACAGAACACAGTCCTCTTGAATCCCCACCCAATGGCTTACACACAGGACCATACATATAATAAAAAAATATTAATATGCCCTTGGCTTCAATCAGTCTATTTGTATGCATAAAGTCAAACATATGCTTCAGTGCTCTGCTGGATTGGGACCAGAGACTCAGAAGCTTGAGAGATCAAGCCCTATAATCATATTAAGACTCTAGCACTTATCTTGAGACAGAAAACTAATGGGCCTGATCCCCAAATGGGACTTGCTCTTGTGATCCTTAGCACTTATATGGAGCAGCAGTATAGTCAGCAGGTCTCTGTACAGGTACAAATGTCTGTCATGCAGATCTGATTGAAGGATCAGGGCCTACACTGTATATAATAGATATCCAAACCCTGACTGGGTGAGCTTTATATCTGACACCATCTTCCATAAAATCATGTGTGTGTGTGGATACATAAAAATTTTATGATAGATGGCAATACTTCTAGTTGGTCAGTTATGAATCTCTTTTCTATTTAAGGTAATATTAATTATTATAATTAACCTATTCAGTTTTAACTGGGTAGTAATATGTGATTTGAACAGCTTAAATTTTTAGTAAAAAGCCATTAGCCTTTTATGTCATAGCATTAAAAACATGGATATTGTGGTGTTAAAGGAGTGATGAGGTATAATGGACTGCTACTTTATTAATGTGTAATGGAATGCAATCTCCCATTTAAAAAAAATGTTGAGCTAGATCAGTGATACTCAGACTGAAGCTCACGAGATGCTAATGGCTCTTTATTGTGTCTCCTGCAGCTCTTTGCAGCACATGATATTAAAATGCTGCGTGATTTAAAGATTAACCAATCTAAGTTATTAACCAATCAGGATACTTTTACTATGTTATTAACCAATTGTAGTTGATAAAATAATAATACTTGGCCAGTCATTTTGCAAGAGAAATTATATATATATATATATATATATATACACACTAAAAAACTAAATATTTCCCTGTCATTCTGATTAAATAGGAATATATAGGACTCTAGTAAATGAAACAATGAATTCACACTACCTTGGCTCTTTTGGATAATGTTGATCACTGATTTGGCTCCTGAACCACTAAAGTCTGAGTATCACTGAGCTAGATCCTTATCTGGTGTGGACCAGTTTCAATGGCTTCAGTGGAGCTATGCCAGTTTACATTAGCTGTGGGTGGCCTGTACTATACTGTAGTTCTTAAAAAATGTGGTATTTCTTTTTTTTCCACTTTCTTTTTTCTTCTCCTCTGCGCTTTTCATTTCTCTGTGTTACATCCCTACTTGAGGTGTTCTTAACCTACAAAAGCTACAACACATTTTCATAATAATGTATAATTTTACAGTACTATATGTGTGTTGTATCACATTACTGAACAAAGGTTGTGGCCAACCTCAACCACCAATTTTTAAACAGACGTCTCCAGTGCTATGGATGGAGATTTCTGCTCAACAGTTGGTGGATTGACCTGGCCCATGATTTGTCCTAGAGCTGCACACCTCGCATTTATTGCATTCTAGTGTGAGGAAACACTGATTTTCATTTTTAAAACAAGTAACCCTTACTCTTATAAAATGTATAGCTCTCTGGTAACCTGGAAAATGGAGAAAGGGTAGATGCGGCCAGCACACAACTTTATTTTGCCATAATTCATTACTAAGAATAAGTCACAGACCAAACGGGATAAATAAAAAAAAAAGTAACAATAACAAAAAAGAAAAATCATTATAGCATAAGAATAAGATAAGGTAGAGCAAGTCCCAGGAATGCACCAGACTCAGATAGATAGATAGATGCCTCGGATGAACTAGATGACCAAAAAAGTCTTTTCATATCTATTTTCTATTGTTGCATTATTTCTTGGACTATGCAACTTTATACTCCCTAGTTCTCCTATAAGGACTACCTGCAGCTTGGGTCCATGCACATAGGAGTGAATGTGGCTACATCTCTGCTTACTTCCTCCCTGGGGGTGGGGCAGGTGAGAAGGAAATGGAGGTCTTGGCTCCATGTTCCTTACTCACTGGTCAGAGCAGTTCAGCTAGTGCAGGGAGGGATAATTATTTACTGCTGGTAAGGGCCAGCAGGAAATTACTGTCCCCGTGCAGCAAGGAGAAAGCAGGGGAGGAACTGTGACTTAGACATGTCTCTGAGTCATAATGACTCCTGGGCCAGTGCAGCTTATGCACCATCCACTGCTCAGAGCCATGCCTAAAGTCAGAATCTGGCCGTATAACTATGAATTCTCTCTCTTTTGCTGTTATAAAAAAAAAAAACATGAAGCACCGTTCCAAAGCAATTGAAGTACAGCCAAGCACAGCAATTTCAGGTTAATAAAAACAGTCTTAAAACAAGTTTGGAAAGCAAAACAATAACACTCTTCAAGGGAAGAATGTCCCCCAAATGGCTTTCCCCACCAGCAATAGGATTTAATTCTGCCATTCTGATGGTGTAATCATTCTGAAAGCATCACTTTTTCTAATAAGATATTTCTGCAAATGATCTTTTTCAGGCCAAGATAGTCATTTTGAGATGATACAATGTGATCTCAGAAGTACATTCTGGTAACTCTTTTCCTTCTAACTGCTATGATCCTTATAATGTCTCTATGCAGCCATTTCAGTCTATGGGCTTATTTCCATGTAAAACCCCAGGTCAGTCATGGACACATATTTATTACTACTAAATACACCAACCTGAAAGTAATGCAAAGGAATTCCATTCAAATTTTTTTCCCTATCCTCCCTTCATATCACTTTAAGATAGGAGTTACTCAGGTTAGTCTCTCTAAATCTCCATTTAACAGGGTCCAATATGTCATAATCAAGTTAAGTCCTATACAGTTGTCTTATGTGAATATTTGATGAATGTATCTCAAGTAAACTGTGTTGGTAATGGAATTGTCAGGCCAGGCACGAAGACAGCAGTTGATTTAATCAGGGTGACTTTTGTCTGCCACAGATAGTGTTCCATCACAATAAAGAAAATCTTCACATCTTGGAAGTAGTTCATATAGACCTCAAAAATGTATACACTCATTGGTTATAATATTGTAATTTCCAGTGAAAACCATTACATTGGTTATTATAAATTTTAAAAGGTACCTTGTGTTTATACGGATTAGTATCCTCTTGAAGATCTTAAACCATATACTCACTTAATATAATACCTACTTCATACACTCTAAGAATGTGACCACCACTAGAAAAGGATTCAGCAGCTATTTAACAAAGCTTAGCAACAAAGTGCAACAATTTTGGGGGAAAGATACAGAATATTGTATGCATTTGAAACTACACAGGAAATTTTAAATAGAATGTAGTTAGCAAAATTGGAATTTGTGGTGGTGGTTGTTACTATTGATTATTAGTATTTCATGGTACCTAGGAGCCCCAGCCATGAACCAAGACTTATTGTGCTAGGCTGTCTACAAACACAGAACAAATAGATGGTCCCTGCCCCAAAGATCTTACAATATATGCATAAGACAAGAGGCAGCAGATGGATGCAGACAGACTGACCGACTGGGAAACAGTGAGTTGATATTAGTCTGCATGATAGTTGGAGATGGGAGTTGGCCTTTCAATACTGAATGAAAGGTGATCAGGAGGGATGAGTAGAGGTCTTGAAGGGCCTCAGAGATGAAGACAAGTAGCTTATGTCTGACTCTATTGAGGTGAGGGAGCCAGTGGAGGTATGAAAAGAGAGGGGTGACATAGTCAAAGTGACAGGCTGGAAGAACAATGCAGCAGACTTCTTAATGGATATGAACGGGGCTAGGTTTTCTTTGTCAAAGCCACAGGAAAGGATGTTTCAGTAACTGAGACACAAGTTTAGAGCCTGGATGAGAATTAACATTGTTATATCTTTAAATAATACTACTAAGTTCTAGAGCAGCAATTCCTAATCTTTGTCTTCAGAGAAGTGCAATGCAAACAATGAGGAATACAGTTTAATCTACTCATCTGTCTTTTATAGATTGATGCCTCTGTACAGTATGTCATGAGAACTACTGAGGTACTGGAGACAAATTTTGTTATTGTGAGGTTTGAGGTGGAGATGGCTGAAAGCATTAAATATCTGAGAAGATACATGATTACATGGTATAGGTAATCAGGATTTATGACTACTTGTGCTGCCTATGCTTGCTATAGAATCTTTGACTGATCACTTCATGGCACTCTGCCTCAGTTTTCCCCATCTGTAAAATGATTATAATGCTTAACTACCTCACAGTCATGTTGTATAGCCTAATTAATTATAGTAAAAAGTCATACGTTCCTGAGAGATAAGGTAAGGAAAATGAGGAAGTTATCTTTATTATTTTTCATGAATATCGTATTCATCTTAGTTTACCTGTTTTGATATTCTCCTCCTTGATGGCATGATCCAGTCTAAAGTAGGGATGAAGGATGAGATTTCACTCCGGGAGGAGTACAGGTAGAGGCTTGTCTCTTGGAAAGAGTGTCCACAGAGGAAGGGGGGGTATGAGTACACTGCAAAGTAAAACCTGTGACACTGAGCATAGACATTTGGGCTCAGGCTGACGCCTGGGCTCTGAAACCCAGTAATGGGGGGTGGGGGAGTCTTAGAGCCCAGGCTCCAGCCCGAGCCTGAATATATACACTGCTAATTTTAGTCCCACAGCCTGACCTCTGCAAGCCCAAGTCAATTGTCCTGGGCTCTGAGACTCAGTGCCGCAGGTCTTGTATTGCAGTGTAGACATACCTGAAGCCATGGCAGTTGGTGGTAGAGATCGGATGCTGATGGTGCAGGGGTGATTTGAAACAAGTAAAAACAGCAGTACAAACAAGTATCCTGGATTTCAGGTGGAATGTTGAAAATTGTCTGGGTGATTTCGGAGCACAAGTCCCATTGACTTTCAATGAAACTTGTGGGCATAAGTCACATAGGCCCATCTTTTTAAAGCTATTTCAACATGACTTAGGCACCTAAACACCTTTGAAAAATATCAGCCTTATAACCTTATAACCCGATGGGACACTGGAATATGAAGTCACTGAAGATGCACCCATACTAGCTGAGGATCTGACGTATAATTATGCCTTTTTATCTACAACAATTGCAAAATTGCGCCTATGAGCTGGTATCTTTGGGCACAAATGGGCTGAAAAAGAATAAGCATGAAGGAAAACTGCCTAACCAAAATGTGTCACACACACAAAACAGCTTTTAAATCTCATGGATTGGTTTTGCAAGCCGCAGAGAACAAGTTATTTGCACATACTGAGGCGAAAGCCAGGTTCTCGTGGGCTTTCTGGTCTGAGTGGTGGATAGCTTAGTAAATTCGTACTGTCTCCAGTTAGTAGCAGAATGAAATAGTTCTTGCTGTAAGAAATTTGTACTTGGTGGATAACATTATGCAATTTCAGATTCAGTTTTTGAACATGTGGGGTTGTGATGGGGTATCTGTCCCCTTCTGGGTGGTATTAAAAACTGCTAACTCTTTATGAACAGTTGATTATACACTGTTACCAAATTGTATGGTAGAGATCACAGTTCTAGATTAACATGGTTGTGAAACCTGCTTGTAGGGGGATTGATGTGAGTGATTTTAAGATGGAGAGGGTAACTCAATGTACAACAGTTAAGAGATATCTTCAGGGGTTGTTAGGGCGAAGGATTCCTACTCATGGGTTGTATTGTACAAGTACAATCAGCCTGGCACTTGTTTTGATCAGCTTTTTGTAATTAACAAATCCAGTATATGCACCCATTACAGATCAGAGTCATCCTCAGACTGTACTGAGTAAAACTGCTTCAAGAGAGTATGAGCATTAGTACCCATAGTGTCTGGAATTCCATAGACTGGAATGTTAAGGTCCCCAAGATCTATGATTTATTTTATCTGTTTTGAATGGTAAATGCTCAATGATCTGATACCTCTTTCATGGGCGAGTTATTTGCTTTTGAGAATAGTATTCAGCTAGATATATGAAATATCTGTAGTTTGAGATATTGGTGTAAATTAAACTGTCTTAATCATTTAACTATATTTTTAATAAGTCACTTCTGAAAGATGTGAGAAGATGGATAGTCTTGGAAAATAAATTCCTCTATTCTAGTTATTCACAGGACACATAGAGATGGAAGGGGCTTGTCTAAACACAAAAGCTGTAGCACTTTAACTATGTGAGTGTGGTTAAAACCGTACCACAGCCCTAGTGAGGGTGCAGTTACATCAGTATAAAGATGCCTTTTGCTGGTATAGCTATTCTCATATGAAAAGGGGAATACCAGCATACGGCACCTTTATAATAGTATCTCTGTGCCCATCCTAGGGGTCGTCCTGGTATAACTATTTTGGTTTCTAAAAAAAAAAAATCATACCCTAACTGAAATAGTTATAATTGTACAAAATGTGTGGGTAGATCAGGTCTGATATTCCACTGCTTTGCATCATGGATAGTAATCGACATCAGTGTGAAAATGAGTGCCAAATGGGTGTAATATGCTCCCATTCTATTCTGGTAGGTGCTTTACACCCACTTCATATTCACTTGAGCAGGAGTAAATGAGGACACAAGGATCAAGACAGCTGAGACTCAGGTCCATACAGCATGAGTAGCTGCAGCACATTCTTCCTCATTCTGGCTCCCCACATATACCTTACCCTTGCTCTACAGAGGATAAGGTCTTTGATGCCCATGCAAAATAGACAGGCCAATAGCTATTGAGATCTCACCAAAAGGGTGACCACACTGCAAAATGCATGGTTCTTTGTTCTCTTTTCTGTACTTCAGAGGGTTGAAGTTCTCAGCTGGAATTCAAATCTGCGATGGTGGGGGGTGTAGGATTTTGTCAACCTTAACCTTAGGCTATGTCTACCTTACATCGTTTATAGTGGTGCAGCTGGACCGCTTCTGGTGAAGACGCTATAAGCTGATCGGAAAGAGCTCTCCCGTTGGCTTAATTACTCCTGCCTCTGTGAGAGCCAGTAGCTATGTTGGTAGGAGAAACTCTCCCACTGACATAGCACTGTCTACACCGGCATAATTTACGTCACTTGGGGTGTGGATTATTCACACCCTGAGCAATGTAAATTATACCGAAGTAATTTGTAGTATAGACCTAGCCTTAGTCTTCCAGCCATCCCTTCTGGCTCCAATATTCATGCTATGCTTGTGAAATAAGTACAAGTAACAATTAATAGTAATTTAGAGTTATCAAATTATTAAGAAACAAAAAAGGAAAGTTTTCTGGCTGAAGTCACAGATTTTATATACCATATCATGGTACTTTGTACCTTTGCCACTGTTTAAAGTACTCTGTAAACCAGGAAAGTTATTCAAATTGAAAATAATTGTGTGTGAAACTGATTTCTCCTTGCTGTAAATGTCTTCAGTTGTGAGTTTTAGCACAGCCTGGTTTAAAATGAAATTGACTTAACAGGTAGACGTTGTCATAATTTTAAAACCAAATTAACAAAGCTATCAAATACAAATGATATCAGATTGTCCTCAAGCAAGGCATATTGTATTTTCCCAACACTAATCCCTCTGATACTCTGAGATGTGCCTTTTCATCTGATCCAGTGCTCACATCAATAACAAGTAATAAAAAGAAACGGCTATGACTTAAGCTGGCCCTTGTGCCATAAGCTCATACTATGATAAAGTGGAAAATAAAACAGGGGTCACTTTCATATAAGAGATATTTTAAAGTAGCAAAATAAGGATAGTAAGTGATAGGCGGATTAGCTTCCGCAATAAGACTATATTTTAAGGAACTGGCTATGATAATTCACTAATACTTATTTAGGGTATAATTCTGTTGTGCAACATTCTTCCAACAGGCCTCTTCATTTAAGAGAGCTCATTTATAAAAGTTCAGTATAGTTTCAGTCTGGTACACAGAAAGGTGGTCATTTAGGTTCCAATCCTGCAATCCTTCCTACCTCAAGAATTCCCACTGATTTCAACCGTTGTGTGAGGAAGGAGCCTTATGTTTTAATTGTAGTGACCAGAAGGAAGGTCTCAATCTTGTCTCCATAGACATTGATGGATATTTTGTCATTCACTTCATTGGGAGCAAGATCAGGCCAGCAGTCCAGGGATGATTTTGAAAACGGGTTATATTTTCAAAGTGGTGCATGATTATACGTCTATATACTTGAAATAGGCACGTGAATCTCACAGCAAGCATGCAAAAATCAGGGCTGCATGGAAGGAGTTAGGGTTATGTATGTGCAACCTCCATTTGCATGTGCATATTAGGAATTTATGCACCTTAATTGGCTATATGTTCACTTAGATATACAGCTGCTTGAAAATAAAGGTCAAAGCAATTGGGTTCAATTAACAGTTGAACTGAAGAGCATGAGATGGGGAAAAGCTTCTATGGTTTTTACACTAAACTTCAACCTCCAAATTCTCCATCTGGACATGAAAATACTCAACCAGTCACACAAGTCAGGGGCGTTACATCATCAGAACAAACTCACTGGTCTATCTACACTGAAGACGGGATTCTCTTTGGCATGTCTGAAATCTGCCTCTTCCAAATTAATTATGCCACAGGTGTCATATTCCATAACGTATCTGATCTTCTCAGCAGGTGTATTATATTTTGTCTTTTGGTGAGCCAAACATTATTCTTTTAACAGTTAAATTCCTTTATTTGGTATTTATGTTCAAGAGCCTCCTTTGCTCCAGGCACAGTTCTGTACCTACAGTTCATTCGTGCTTTCTCCTGGCAATTTATTGTGGGTGCAAAACTGTTGGCACAATTCATTGCTGGTACCAACTGTTCCTGCTTTGACTGAGGTCTAGTTTGAAAATCAGAAACTGAGTGCATTTCTGCATTTAGTTAGAGTGGAGATGTATTGAAAATCTCAGCCTAGATTTTCAAGAGCTGGGTGCCCAAATACCAATGAAAGTGAGCACTTAACTTTCTTAGGCTCTTTTAAAAACTCCAGCCATAATTCTTTTAATAAATGTGTTCCTTTAACATGTACTTCTTTAAGGGGGCTTCAAGACAATCTGCTGCACATACAATAGCTCAAATGCAGCTTGCTTTCCAATCTACAGTATGAAACTGGTCTCTGTGTTTACAGGAAATTTGGTTAATGATGTGAGATTAATTCAGAATCCCATGCTAAATTAACCAGAATGTGATGTAGGCTGGGTCTGAATGAACTCTCCCCTGACAGCTAGTTGGAATGGGGGAGAGATTTCAGAAGCAAACTGTACTTACATGTACACACCTACTCTGCCAAGAAATCCAGCAGGTAGAGCTGTGTTGCTCAAAGTGATCAAATTTGGCTGGTGTTGAGTTACAAATCACTTTAGTACTGAATGCAGGGGTAGTGAAATGTTATCAATATTGTTGTCTTTATTGTATGAATAAAAGGGAGAAGAACTGTGCTTAACCTGGCCCAAATGAGGGGTCACCCTCAGCTGAAAGGACTTCATTAAGCCAGGGATTTGAATGCCAGAGCTCTGTGAAAGTAAAAAGGGTGGAGACAGGTGTCCCAGACAGGAGGTATGAACTCTCCCTAAGGGTCCCCTAGTTTAATATGTTCCTCCCCACTGTTCAAAGACGGAGATAAATAGGCTTCATTAGGAGCCTTTTGTTATGCTGAAGTGCTCACTTGAGAGGTGAAATCACTTGTGGTTGGGAAGTGTTTCTGCCCAGCTTCACTGACCAAGGACAGCCACTGTGAGTGGGGTCTGGTGAGGGAGCAGAGGGGTGGGGCACAGTATAAGACCTTTTGTTTGTAGAACTCAAGAACATGAGGTAGAAGACTCTGCCCCACGCACTCTGGGGTGGGTGTCCTGCTCACTGTTTCATGTTCATGAATCCCGCCTGTGGCATTTCCCCTAATTGTTGTCGGGTGACTTCTCTCCTTTCATTCAAAGTTTCTTTTCAGCACTCAGACTCGGTGCTTGCACCCAGGGATGGTGTGTAATTTTCCCAGGTTATTAGCTGGAGGCTTGAGACAGTTCTGTGTTGAAAAGGAACCCCTAGATATTGAACCTGGCCCTGGTCGCTGCCGGCTCCACCTGGCAGAAGGGTGACAGTTATAAACTCTGGTAATTTTGCAAAAATAAAATTGTCTTTTGGCTAATCACATCACTTTACACTGCAAAAGTCATGTGATTAGAATGATCCTGGTACTTACTGGGTAGTAGTGAACAGGACTAGTTTTAAAGGGCTGTTAATACTATGAAGAACTGACATAAAAATGGAGGGGGGAATGTACAAAGCCAACTGAGAGATTTATCACGGAGTGGTGCTATTTTCCACATTTGACTACTAGTCTCTCTTCCTTTCCTCATCACAGTCAAAATAGGCCAAGGCCAGCAGCTAAACTGCACATCACTAACTAACCTCCAGACTCTACCTTTCTATTGAAATGCCACATCAAATTATGAAATATGAGAAAGAAGCAAATGATGAATGAGGGGACATGAAACAAGAGTCAGCAAGCCTTGTGAAATGACTGAAGCATCACAGTCAAAGAAAGAAGAATAATTTGTTGTGCTTCTTCTGAGAAAGCTTTGATGTGTGCCAGTGCCAGGGTTATTTACTCATTTCTAATAACATAGAAATGAAGAGATTTATTTACATTATTTTTCTTCTGCTACTGAACAAACAAGGTAACATAAACTCTTTAATTTAGTCAACTGTGACATAATCCAGTAGTTCTGGTGGAATTTAATTATACAATGGTCTAATTGAGAGTAAATTAAACAAGACTATGACCAAGTGCTGTCACACTAAATGAGAGTTTAAATTGTGCCAGTGACAGACAGCTCTGTACTGAGATTATGACTTACGGAGTGTGACATTTTGTTTTCAGGTTAATCAGTGTAGGCTTTGCCAATATTTTGAAGCCATCCTTGATCTATTACAGACCAAATTAAATCTAAACTCTTGGTAGGAGCTGTACTGGAAAGCAAAGCATGCATGGAAATTTTCTATAGAAAAGGGAAATGGGCTTTGAAGGGAAATGTGAAACTACGTGTTTGGAAGTCTTAATAACATTATACAGTGGCTTTCCTTAATCCATCCAGGAGTAGACAGGTCAATAACTTTTCTACTTTGCACTTGAAGTATAGAAGTAAGTATCTGTTTATTTGTGGGTGGAGCATAGCTCAGTGCATAGACAGTAGAGGACTGTTGGAGTTTTCTTGTGATAGCCAAAATTGGATATTTTAAGTGACAGACTGTTTTCCTTTTGTCTCCCCACTTGGCCTCACTTTTCGCTTCACTTGACATTAAGCTTGACATTATACTTTCCTGATCCTCCCAGATGTGTGTCTGAAAACCCGTGGGCACCACTTCCACAACAGTGTCCATGTAAACCATTGCCTTGACTTCACCTCTGATGAAATCATCGTGTATGTCTCTATGTTCTCTTACCATGACCATTGCAGCTTCCTTTTTTATGGGCTTTTATGAGTCTTTGGTCTCTATACACGCAAAATGCACTGACCTCCTCTCACACAGAAAGAAACATGGTCTTATCACACTCTTCCTCAAACTACTGTACTGACTCTCCGCTCCCTTTATGAGCAGTTCAAAGTCACTTTCCTTGTTTTTAATACCTTCGATGAACTCATTACAGCCTAACTAACCAAACATGTCAATCTCTCCTCTCCTTCCTGCTTCTTCATAGGTCGAGAGCCTGCCTCTGAAGAAAATAAGCACTTCACAAATGGAACTGACCAGCTGCTTGCTCTAGGGCTGCATTCTCCTACTGCTTCAGCAACAGATTTTAATTCCTCTGTCAAAATCACTGCACCACTAACCACCTACATATGTCATCCATACGTACATGCACAGCTAGTGCCCTTATGGGAGTTTCTGTTGTGCATATTCAGTCCTGCATTTTCAACAGTCTGTTCTCAACAGTCCACTGAAGTCTTTAATCCATGATTTGAGGACTTCAATAGCTCAGACATAGGTGAGAGGTTTATTGCAGGAGTGGGTGGGTGAGATTCTGTGGCCTGCATTGTGCAGGAGGTCAGACTAGATGATCATAATGGTCCCTTCTGACCTTAATATCTAGGAGTCAATGAGCCCATATCATCTCCTCCAACAGAAAAAGCTGTGGTAGGAACAAAGGGTGCAGAAAACTCCACTGCAGCAATCCTTGGGATCCAGCTAAACCCAGTTGTGTGCAGGACTCAAGGGAGGGAGAACAGCTGGCTGTTCTTTCCCTTTGCAATCCCTCTGTCCAAAAGGGATCCAAGAATCTGTTTGGCCACGGGCATCTGAAAGAATAGCCTCAGGGCATCTGCAGTTTATAGGATTGTAGCAGCCCTAGAAGCTATTAACATAGCCAACGATTGATGGCACACCATGAATTCTGGCTCATGCCCCTTTCCTCTCTGTGTGGGAGGGGAGGCAGTGAGTGACGTGTTGCGGAGCTAGCTGTGCTGGCTCTTTGATCCACAGGCTTTCCCTCAGGGCACGGTAATCCTGAATTTCCCAGTTAAGGGGTAGCTTAATGGCCCCTTAGCATGACCAGAGTAACACAAGAGTGGTATAGTTGGGCCCAGGATCTGATCTGACAAATTTAGCATTACCTTCAGTAGCACTGACTTTTTTAAACTCTTTTACACAGTGCACTATATCTTTCCAGAAGTAACGTACATAACTTATTCCCATGGCAAAATTTTGCATAATTTCCCTCCAGAACACTGAAAGGATTTTCATGCTGTTTGATATTAGTACCCCTGGACATAATTTGACTATATTAATACCTCTTGATTTCAGTGGGGCTAGGCCCAATATTGCAACTGAGATAACTCATGACAAATTCACTAACCCATTCTGGTATGAAACATAAACTCATGTTTCCCTTGTACTTATAACTCCGCCCTGGAGTTTGCACTGATTATTATTAAAGGCAAATAAAGAGCCCAACACTGTAGTCAATTATTTTTAAAATGGAACTTGTTAGAACTGCAACACGTTACATTTGAAAAGGTTCTAATATTTCTGAGTCACCAGTTCCTGACACTCTGAGGTCAACTTGTTTCTTTTTTTAAATATGGGTTTTAAGTACGTCACACGTGGATGGCTGAACACAGTTTTGTCTTGTTTAACAAAGACACAGTCAGAGACCATGAGGGAACTAGTCTTCAGTACACATATTTTCTCTGAAGAACCCATAAATCTTTTTGTTTCCCAGCTAATGAAAAAAAAAATGATTGGAGTTTTTATTTCCTTTGTTTTTCTTTTCATCACTTCTGTTGCCTTTCTTGGCTCCCTGGAGCCAAGATGTACTGAATAAGTATATTATATGTGGAGCATTTGAGACAGGTTATCCATTGAAATCATGTCATTTCACTCAAATTAAAGCCTAGATGCCTATGAAGAGTTTTTTAAAAAAAGTTGCAGAGCTTTGCCTTCATTTTCATGTTGGAAAGCATTTATGATATGTAACACAATTGGAGAAAAGATCAATAGCACTCACATTTAAAGGGGGAAATCTATCCCCAGCCTTGTTTCCTGTCATGATGGAAACGGTGTCCAAGTGTTTCGCTGCTAATTATGCTTGGTTATGCTTATCACAAATAATCGCTAAGGTTGGTGGGTTTTGTCTTCGGTGAGCTTGGAAACTTCTGCTTATAGAAAACAATTAAAGGTTTAGGACAAATCCTGCTCTTAAGTGTTATCTCAATGTTTCGCCATTGCCTTCAATGCAAGCAAAATTGGGCCCTCCATGCATGCTTACTGGAATACAAGCTGGACTGGTTCACACTGAAATTGATATAATGTTTGAGGTCCAGTGTGGAGAGAATTGGGTGACTGCAGAAATATTGTGATACATTGTATGAAAGGAAAGAGATAATTGAGTAGTATACAATGTTGTAAACCCTGCAAGAAAGGGACTAAGGGCTTGATCCAGCCTCCACTGAGCTCTATGGAAAAACTCTCATTGACTTCAGTGAGAGTTGGATTGGTCCCCTAAAGGCCTGATATAAATCCTATTGAAGTCAAAGAAACTCAATGGGCTTTGGATCAGGCTCTAAATGTCCAGTGAAATATTAGCTAAAGATCATTAGTGCAACAAATCTGCAATGGACACAGATGGCTGAAACACACTGAACAATTGGCATTAATGTAAAGGTGTGGAGAGTGCTCCAATGTATGTTGTGAAAGAGGGGAAATAACTGCATAGTACATGTGCTTAAGTGTCACATACCCTGTACCAATGCATGGCTCACCAGTAATGACTAATGGAGTAGAAGCGTACATGGATATCTTACTCCCTAGGGTAGAACTATATCTGGATTCGTTAGTAACATGTATACCTGTTAATGGCTCACACGCTCATCACCCATTGTGTGCTTTCGTGATTCAGAGCAGTACAGTGCCGTCTCCATGAGATCATATTTAAAAGAAGGACATAACACAGCTAAGGTACAAGAGCCTGATTTTCTGAACATCTTCATTATACTCTTTTCTTGGAGCTGTAACTCTTGGAAAAATAAAATGGGCATTTACTCTTAGTATATATAGAACATGTGACAATGAAAGAGGCATTAAAACTGTCTATTACATTGGTGTTTGTTTAGCAATTAAAAAACTTGTTAGAGCTGACTGGTTATCAGAAAATTGATTCGTGAAATAAAGTATTAAATGAAAAATGGCAAAATCCATTGAATAATGAAGTCAGCAACTAGTATTTGACAGGTCTAATGCTTGTCAACAAATATTGTTGGGCTCTGTTCATGTGCAAGCCAGGACTTGCGTATACGTATCTGGGTATTTTTGTGCCTCAGCTGAATTTGCACAAATGTGCACATGCATTTTTGCATGTGCGTTTCTAAAACTTCAGCCCTGTGATCACAAGGATATGGTCCATCAGTACTTCTGTGAACTAATTGATGTGGACTGCTGCTGGGAACTGAATGGTTAATGCTACTTAGTAGCAATTAGTAAAGTATTAGCATGATGCCTGTTAGATACTGTCAGTTAAGTATGGATGTTTTCCAGTAATCAGGTGTCACCAGTTTTCCATTAGCATGTGCTTAATGAAAGCAAATTACAAATACAATAGCGATTGATGTCCTGAAAATGTTTCTTTAGTATGATTTATTCCTTTCACTGGTCTACATCACAAGGTAGTGTTTGCACGTTATATATGTGCTAAATGACAATGAAATGCATAATGTGCCTTGGGCTCTGCTTTTGTTTAAAGCTGCTGTTGTTGTTTGTTAATGATTCCATTTCTTCCTGACCACTTTGGACAGCTTGATGAGAAGTGCCTCTGAAACATTCGCGGGAGTATTCCCCTCCCCATCCAAAGTTGAGATCGTACACGTTCCAGCTATTGGCCTTTCAGCCAAGGAGGACTGCAATGCATCGCATTCCCTTTCAAGCAAGTTGCTGCTGCTAGCTTTGTTTTTGACCAATTACAATGGTCACTGCTGTGCAATGATAATCAACTACTTGTACCATTTGTAATGAATTTGTGCATGGACATTGAACCGAGGTATCTTCATTTATGTTCACAAACCTGAAATGTTGCCTTTTGCAAAAATTCATCTGACGAAATACTTTCTGTGAGTGTTCATGGAAACAAATCCTCATATAGAAAATGTTCATGTGACCATCTTGGAAATCTCTTGGTGGATTTGGGTGGTGGAAAAGCAAAGGATAGAGGATGAAGAACAAACTAATCAATATAATGAGTATAAAAAGAGATAAGATGTCGTAGAGGAAGGGCATTTTGGATGTGATCCTGCAAAACTCCCATTGACTTATATGGTGCAGGATTAGTCCCAGTAGCACCACCAGCTCCAGAAGGAGCAACAGTGGTTTATGCCTTATCTGGCGACACTTCCAGAAGTTGAAACATAATCATGCACATGGAGTATAGCTAGAAAGTCCGGCAGGGATAAATTCTTTGGGAGTAATGCCCTTGACACAATGGCACTGGATCATGTCCTGTATAGTATCTTGCATCCTTAGGAGCTGCCACTGCTCAGGGCACATGGTGCCTCTCAGATGTTGTAAACATCAGTAGCCCAGGAGGAAGTGGGGCTACAATATCTGGACATGATATAAGAGGACCTGCCGTCTGCTTTTAACAGCATGTCTGAGGCAGGGTTGATCACTTGATACACCATGTTTGATCTCAGTGCCAGGGAGCAGGGATGTGGAGAGAGGGAGAAGGCTCTTAAGGAGAGCCAGTAGGACCTTATGAGAGACCAACAGGTTGGGAAAGAGGAACAAGTGTTACAAGGGAAGTAGGGTATGCAAAAGGCTCATGTGTGAGGTTTCTCCATTGAATCAAGGAGAGGTTCAACAGTGGCAGATGGCAGAGGTGCATTACCACAGCTTTCTTTATTGGTGGAATGAAGGGGTTAAAATAAAAAGGTAAAACTGTGGAACAATTTTTATCTAAAACTATTTTCAACCATATATTTCAGGGAGCAGGCAGTGGAAAACCAGCTTCTGAATTATACACTCTGTGGCAGGACAGTGAACTAGTGCATGACATGTTGCTAGAAGAGATGGATGAGTAACTACTGACTTTTCTGAGGAAGTGCATTTTGCAGTGCAAACCCTGACACATGCAGTCACACTGGAAAACAACTGGAATATTCTTTTCAGGTTTTGTGCGAGGGCACTGCTTGTTTATTAATCCATTCAGCAGTTTAACCCTTCAGAAACTGAGAGTTTTAGGTTTTGGAAACAGGACATGTAGGGAGCAAGCTAGAAGGTTGGGCCAGGGCTTTTTCTTAGAGGGAGTCCTAATCTGTTCTGCTTTCCTTCTGCTGGGACATCTTCTTGATCCCTGGCACATGCACCCCATTTTACCTGTCTCTCTCCACTATTTCTAACCTGTACAAGTGTCGGTCTGTTGGGAGCACATGTCTGCAAGGGTCAGAAAGGAAAGCAGTGGAGAGACAGAGTATATGACAGCTGAGAGCAAGAGTGACCCCTGGGCTCAGTCTGGGGAGGGGGGGTGGGGGGGCTGTGAGGAATGCTGAGGGTTGGGAGGTGAGAAGGAACAAGTAGGATGCATTTTAATGGGCATTCTGTTACGGGGCATGAGAAAGTATAAAAACCAGAGAATAAGTAAATTTCTCCTCAGTGCTCTGAGGTTTATCCCAACTGACAGAAGTGATCTCCCTAATTATAGTGCCAAATGCTAGATGTAAAATATCTTTAATTGAGCAACTGGTTTTGTATGATAACATTGACAGCCCCTCACGTATTACAAACCCTCTTCGCTCTGTTTCCTCATGGTACTTCACCACTACAATGCTGATCTTTAATCACTTTGAATAAAACAGAGTAAACCTGATAATTTAGCAACAACCTATCCAGACATAGCATAACAAGGTTTTGGAACACTGCAGCACCAACCCATTCTTTACTCTGACTGTGCTAAAAAACAACAAGGAGTCATGTGGCACCTTAAAGACTAACTGATTTATTTGAGCATAAGCATAAGTGGGTAAAAAAACCACTTCTTCAGATGCATGGCATGAAAATTACAGATGTAGGCCTCTCCTGGAATTGACACCTCCTCATCAATTATTGGGAGTGGACTACATCCACCCTGATCCAATTGGCCCTGTCAACACTGGCTCTCCACTTGTGAGGAACTCCCTTCTCTTCATGTGTCAGTATATAATGCCTGCCTCTGTAATTTTCACTCCATGCATCTGAAGAAGTGGTTTTTTACGCATGAAAACTTATGCCCAAATAAATCCGTTAGTCTTTAAGGTACCACCAGACTCCTTGCTGTTTTTGTGGATGCAGACTAACACGGCTACCCCCTGATATCTGACTGTGCTGTTACTGAAGTAAGTGGGAGCTTTGCTTGGCTAGGGACTGCTCAGTAATAGCCTTAAAGTTTAGATTTAAAGTGACAGGTTTCAGAGTAGCAGCCATGTTAGTCTGTATCCGCAAAAAGAAAAGGAGGACTCGTGGCACCTTAGAGACTAACAAATTTATTTGAGCATAAGCTTTCGTGAGCTACAACTCACTTCATCGGATGCATTCGGTGGAAAATACAGTGGGGAGATTTGTAGCTCACGAAAGCTTATGCTCAAATAAATTTGTTAGTCTCTAAAGTGCCACAAGTTCTCCTTTTCTTTTTGTAGATTTAAAGTGGTCACCAATAAAAAGTCACCATTTTAATCAGATACCCTTCAGTGACCACACTTCTTTCTTTCTCTAAGTAAATGATAATAATCATAACAATGCAGTCTCTAGCCAATGGTTGCAAACCATTCATTGAAATTGCTAGGAAGGGAACGAGATCATTCTATCATCTCCTCTTTAATGGAGCAATGTATCAAGATTCATAATCACAGCAAGACCATGAAGAATTATCTAAATGATTAAGTAATTGTTTTTGGCACTCGGCTGCTGATGTTAATGTGAACTAGCCTGAGGCTAATGCTGCTTTTACCAATCAGGCTTCTTACAATAAGGAATGCTGATTGATACATTTGGGATACACAAGTAATCTTGTCTGATTAGAGTGGTTGTAATTAAACATTCCCTGGAAGTGTGTAAAAGCCATTTTCCATTAAATTGAATTTATTTACATTCCCTAGCTGGAATACTGCTCTGGAATTCAAGGGAGTTGGGTTCCAGATCCAACTTTTGCAACTTGGGCCTGTCGTGGAAAAATTTTTTCCTCCACAGGCCCATGGCTAAAGGGGGAGAGGGAAGCAAAGTAAGAGTTTAAAAAGACTTTGCACTATGACAAAGTTCAAATCACAAGCCAAGCTTTGCAGGCTTGGCCCATACCTGTGAGGAACAGAGGCCTGACAGTGGAATTACACTGGCCTAAAATCCGCGTAACACCATGGTGAATCAGACCCAGAATGTAATAACTAATTGTTGATACCTGATACATTCAAGTCCTTCCACTGAAGAATGGATTCAACATCTAAGAGAAACTGGATCATGCTTATTATGAATAGAAAATGTGCACTCTGACATCACAGCCCAAATTTCAACCTGGTCGCTACTCTATATTTGTTCGGTGTGCAAAATTGCATGCACACCAGCATAAACACTTCCAGACACAACCAAACAATTCCAACCCCTTCATGTACAAGTTTTATAATTCTTGCCTACAAATCTCCAGTGTCTTGATATTCTCCTTTGGGATGAGTGCAAGTTCTATGTATTATGTGTATATGCAGGCATTAGAATATTTCAAATATGTCTGCAAGGGTGTCTGTACCTGCGTAATGTGGGTGAATGAATCATAAATGTATGTAGTAATTGTAACATTGTGAGCATACACAAGTGAAAACAGGAGGTAAGTAATTAGATCCTGTATTCACATCACCACTGTCATTTTTATTCATACACTTACAATTTTAAAAAATCCTATATAATGAGAATTGCATTCTGTCTGTATTTTTAAATCTTGACTTTGAGAAAAATGTATTAGCCATCTGGCGAAACAAAAGTGTTTTGGGGTTTTTTTGGTTTGTTTTTATGAAACCCCATCAAACTATTAATTCTGAATAAATTTCCCATTTTCTCATGTTCTGAATCATAAACAAAATATTTTTTTATATCCGGGAAAGATATTGAGTTTGACAGTTTTTAAAAATATTGTCTTAGAAATTGTTTGTGGCAATGATGACATCTTTAAGTCTGACAGATCAACCCATAACCCCCTAGCAGCAGTAATGTTTGAACAAATAACAGATGGGGACAGTGTCAGGGCAAATTATGTCTGTCTGCTTCTGGTAATGTTTCTGCTAGTTGGGAAACTATCACAGTCCTATTAAAATGTTAAGAGAAATTGCCTAGTGTTACAAACTTACTTGCAGAATGCCACTTGTATTAGCTAACAAAGGCAAAAATGTGTGAATAGGTCTCTTACATACCTGCCTTCTAGTGCCCAGTGAGATAAGTAGTGGGGCTATCATTTTTAACAACATAATCGTTCTGTCTTGCATCAATGCTATTAATAACAGAGTCTCTCTTAAAATCAACATCTCAAACCTTTTCAGTTACCTACATTCATTTAAAAGAAGATATACACAGTATGACCTGAGGTGCCTAGGGCAGCCCACAATGAAAATGCCCAGGTCAGGCAAAAAAGGATAGCAGATTCTGGTGGTTAACAATATAGTTAGATTCACCAACCAGTACAAAACTCTGCTCCTGATTTCTCCCCCCCCTCCACACACACACACTAGGTATTAAGAAGCTAGAAAAAGGAAATCACACAGACCCCTTTATTGCATTCCAGTCTCTGGCTCCCAATCAGTAAAGTGAAACACTATTCACTATACAAAATGTTCTTCTGATCTCCAAAAATATTAGAACCTTTTCAAATGTAACGTGTTGCAGTTCTGATCCCCAAAGGGCCAGCCACATTACCAGATCAATAATAGTTTGGATCTTACCCAAAATACCACGCTGCCAGCCAATCCTTTAGTATCTAAAACTAAAGGTTTTACTACAAAAGAAAAGAAAGAAGAGCGTTGTTAAATGGTCAAAGCAATCAGTTACATACATGTAACTTCAGAGTACATATATCAGGTTCTTAGCAGCACTGGTGAGTTTGCTGGATTGTAAAGTCGCAGCCACAGCTTGGATGGGTCTATCAGTCCTTTATTCAAAGCTTCAGTTTGTAGAGATGTTACTCCAGAGGTGAGAAGCAGGACTGAAGACAAAATGGAAGTGAGGCAGCTGCCTTTTTATATCTCTTGCCGTGTGGCTTGTACATTGTTTGTCCCAAACACAAGCTCACAGCACACGGGCATGAAAAAGTACTTGGAGTCCCCTGTCCATAGCATGTCCCTACATGTCCGGCTGACTCACAGACATTGCCCATGGCTTCTCTCAATTGGTTCATTGTACAGGTGATTAGTGCTGGTGCCAGTCTGTCTGGGGGTGTCACCCAGAAACATAGCATAAGTTCGAGATTCAAATACACAACACATATTTATAACTCATGATACAAAGATGATACATACATATAAACTTAGTTATCATATTTAGCAAATTATAACTTTTCCACTGATACCTTACATAGCATATCTTGTAAGATTCATTGCAACTTTAAAATATTGGTATCAGTACTATTATAAATGATCAGCCATATTCTAAACAGTGTCACACACAGCATCACCAAACTATAGCACTGAATCACCAATATCTGTAGAACAAGATAATATTACAAACATCCTTTTATATTGGATGTAATGTGTACAGCATGTTAAGGGGTTTGCCAATATGAACCAAAAATCTGCAGGATAACTGAATAATTTTTGTCCATATAGTGCATGAATATCATGTAAGCTGATTAAAAGAGATGCAAAATATTCTATGGCTGCCATTGTCCTCTTTGAGTTGATTATTTGAGCAAAAATGTTTCCATTTGTTCTGTTAATAAATGTAAATTAAACTCTAATTTTCTACCTTTGCTTCACATGAAATTTCCCAACCTGTGCCCATTTGTCATGTTGCTAATGCAAGGCTAGAGTCTGATTACCTCACTTAAGGTGAATAGCACATTACTACATGAATGGTCCGATTGGCTTCAATTAGACAACTTGGAGTATAAAGTGCTACTCACTTGTGAGTAAGAGTCACTAGATCTGGCCCATGAGAAACAGAAAACTTTGGAACTAAGCCCACAGGTACCATAGCAGTTTGTTCAATAATATGGAGGTGGTTAAAAAAAAGTCAATATTTTTTTTTAAATGGATGTATTTGAAAAACAGGTTTTTTTTTTAAATTTGGGAAATGTCAAAGTTTTAAAAATTCATTAACATTTTTTCAAGTGTTGAAAAATGTCAGCCAGCTCTACAATGGTGGGGGGAAAAAAAAAACCAACTGATAACTTTCAATGACAGTTTTTTGCTCCGCAGTGCCCAAAAGCACTGAAGGCTGGAAACTGTGGCAGTAAAGTATTTTTTTTTTTAAACAGGGGTATAATGGAGGAAGTAGAAGCAGAGGGAGCCCTCATGGGAAAAACGCAATTGGAGAAACTTCCTCCTCAGCCCACTCCATGTGAGTCTTGTTTAAAAAAAAACAAAACAGCATTGGACAAGCA
Organism: Natator depressus; assembly: GCF_965152275.1. Classification (NCBI taxonomy): domain Eukaryota; kingdom Metazoa; phylum Chordata; order Testudines; family Cheloniidae; genus Natator; species Natator depressus. The sequence continues at coordinate 163,443,327 of NC_134235.1, read as the reverse complement.
CTGCATCCCTGATTCTCTGCACCCTGTCGCATTGGTCCATGTGCAACACTTCCTTACCTTGTACTCCCATCTTTTGGGGGATGGGTATATGTGATGTCTTTTTCTTGAGGGCTACTAACCAGGGACACCTGCCTGCTTGCCTTTTGTGACCCTTTTGTGACCCTTTTGCTCTTGCTTTGACAAGCAGCAGCAGGCTCACAAGTCTAAAAAGCTGCTCATTGCAGCGTATGCACACAGCATCACCAAAGTCCCTTTCAGGGGTAATTTGGGGTACATGTTGCACACGGCTATCCTTGTGCATCTGTGGATACTCACGGCACAAAAGGGGCCAAAACAATGTGCCAAGAAAAAAGTTACAGGAAAACAGGCACACTGCCTCTGTCGGCTGCCTCTCTGAGCTCAGCAGTGCACATCAGCAGTGGGATGGCTGTGGTCACTCCTAAAAACAAAACTAAGTCATCTTATTCTCACCCCCATGATAGAAAGTGTATGTTAAAGCATTCCTCTCGCTCTGCACTTTATTGTGCCCGTAGCAAATGGGGTTAGACAGAAAGCCAAAAGGCAATCATGTAGAGGGATAACCCACATCTGAGCAGAGCAAGAATCAGTATACTATAGCCAAATGCTCCGTGGACAAATAGTCATCAAGAGGCAAAAGGTCCTTGACGAATGGAGGGGAGGAGAGGCCTTCTCAGAAACTTTTCTTGCTTGGATTTTTCTCCTATGGATTGCATGCTGGAGCTCCATCTATACCCTTTGTTGTTCATATATTTCAATTGTTACCCATACAATCTACCCTCCTCTTCAGCACCTTTAGCTGGAACGTCCCCTGCATGCAGCTCCCTTCACTGCCTTTACAGTTGGTACAAATCACCGCCTGAAATGGTGCCAATGTAAAAACTTTGCTGATTTGGGTTGCCTCTCTGAGCCAACCCAACTAAGCTCTCATCCAGTTTAGTACTTTTCTGACAGCACTTTGCTATCTCCCTGGCCATGTTGGACATCAGAGCAGTCCTCCCTCTGAGCTAGCTGTGCAACTATCTATGTTAAACTTTTTAAGGGGCACATTCACTTGCAAGAATAACTGTGTTCAGTACTGTATGATTCCCCCAGCCACCCTTGTGGTCTAGCGTGTTCAGAGCACACTGGGAAGACCTAAGCCAGAGTGTTTCCGTACTGTACCTCTCTGAGTAGGCATGGTGGAATACCTTTACCTCAATTTGAGAGTTCTGGAATCACGAAGGTTAACTGCCGCTGTTGCAGTGGCTCATACATTCTCTTTTGATGTTTGCCCTTCTCTGTCTCTTGCTGATGGCTTCTGAAAGTTAAGGCTGTATTAAGCAGTATAATAAATGAGAAAGAGGAAAGATAATTTTAAATCCAGTGGATGCTTATAAATGAAAAATGTTCAGCTGTGATTAAGAGTGTAAGGTAGGGAAGTGGTAATATATTGAATGATAGCTGTCACATTTGAACATAGAGGCCACAGCAATGATATACAGAACTTTGCAAAGAGCTGGCTCATCAGCCAAACCACACACAAAAAAATCCTGTTTTGTTCAACCCAAAACAGAACATTTTCTTTCATTTGAGGGTGGTTGTTTTTAATTAAAATAAAATTGAAGTAAAATTGAAAACAAAAAATAACTTCAAATCCAAAAATGGAAGTATTTTGTTCTCAAAATGTTGAAATAAAAGGTTTCAAATTTTTCAGAATTTTTTTTAACACTAATTTACTAAATGTGTCAATCAATCCATATCTGCATTTTTGGGGTGAAAAAAATGTTTCATCTGAAAAATTTCACCCAGCACTAATGACATACTTGGAAAATGTACTCAGCATTTGATACACAAAGGGAAAGAGGTAAGCAAAAACTAGGCATTAGTGTTGAGAAGCTCCAAAATGTGCATGTTGTTCTCCCTATGAAGGCACAGAAAGGATTGAAGCAGATTTTTGGTTCTCTGCTGGCACACCTACATCCTTACATTATAAGCTATTCTTCACACTATGTTCTAAGTTTCCTTTTGGAAAACCCCATGACTCTTTGGTTTACCTCTGGGATGTTTTGTAATGTCTTTCAGTCCAGTGGGCTGTCCAGAACAGAGTTGTTGTGGTGATGATGTTAATAATTAATAATAATAATAATAAATTATTTATAACTTCTAGTATCACTGATGCTGCTTTTAGAATCAATAAGCTTTCTTGAGAAGTACAGATTATGCTTACAGAGCCAGTTGTGGTAAAAAAGTGAGGGATACTAACAAAGTAGGGGAAAATATTCACTGAACGTTGAGATAATTGATGTTTTCTCCCCCACCAAATTGATGAACACTTTACAATAATCATTTCTCCTCCAAACATCTATGTGGTGTTTTCCCATTTTAAGACTGATGGCCTTGGGTGAATGCAAAACCCACTCCACCTCTCCAGCATTTGTTGGAGGGCATAACTCCTTCCCTGCAGTACAGGGCTGAAAATAATATATCCAAATTATTTCTGTTGACCATCCTGTGTGCATGGTGTTAGCTCTGTCAGGGAATCGTGTGACTGCCCCACATGATAAAACTCAATGAAACGAGCTCAAATGAATCATGGAACTCTGCACTAACATTTTTGCTGATATCCCAGATTATGGGGGGAGGAGCAGGAGGGGGAATGTTGAGCCAACTTTGATTAAATATTTTGTTGATTTGGTTATTTTTAAGGAAATACTGAATGTAAATGCTCATGAAAAAGGAGCATTTATCTTAACAGATAGAGGAACTGATCACAGAACTAAAAATTAATGATAGCTTCGATGCAAGTGATCGTGACTTGGGAATAATTTAATGATACTTGGGAATAATTTAAGAACATCCCATTAGATGCCCAAAAAGCCACAACTGAGGAAAAAGGCCATTATGGGTTAAAAATAAATAAATCCTGAACTGGTTTAGAGGGGAAGTGAAGGCAGCTATAATAAAAATATGTAAATAACAAATAAAGAAAGGGAAAGCTGATGATGAGGAATATAAATCACAAGTTAGGAACTGTAGAAAATTGATAAGGAAAGCAAAAGGACACAAAGCGCAATCTCTGGCCAGCAGAGTTAAAGACAAAAAAAGGATTTTTTAAAAAATATATTAGGAACAAAAAGTATCCTGAGAATACTATTGGTCCTTTACAAGATGGAAATAGTAGAATTACCAATCATAATGCAAAAGAGGCAGAAGTGTTCTATAAATATTTCAGTTCTATATTTGGGGGGAAAACAAATGATCTAGTCACATCATGTGATGATGATGATGATAACAAACTTTCCATTCCACTGGTATCTCTGGAGCATGTTAAACAGCAGCTACTAATGTAAGAATTTTAAAATCAGCAGGCTCACATAACTTGCATCCCAGAGTTTTAAAAGAGCTCTTTTGGAGTGAACTGGATCATTAATAGTGATTTCCAATAAGTCTTGGCACACTGGGTAAGATCCAGAGGATTGGAAAGAAAGCTAATGTTGTGCCAATTTTTTTTTAAAAGGGGTAATTGGGATGACTGGGTAATTATAGGCCTGTCAGCCTGACATTGATCCATGGCAAGATAATGGAGTGGCTGATAAAGGATTTGATTAATAAAGAATTCTAAGAGGGTAATGTGACTAATGCAAATCAACATGGATTTATGCAAAATAGATCAGGTCAAATTAACATGATATCCTTTTTTGATTAAAAGGATATCACGTTACAAGTTTGGTAGATAAAAGTAATACTGTTAACGTAATATACTTAGACTACAGTAAGGTGTTTGACTTGGTACTGTGCAACATTTTGATTAAAAGAACTATAATGATATAAAATTAATATGGCACACTTTAAATGGATTAAAAACCACTAGGTCTCAATCTGTAATTGTTAAATATTTAATTGTCATCAAACAGGTGTGTTTTCAGTGGGATCCTACAGGCTTTGGTTCTTGACCATTCATTATTTTACATTTTTATCAACGACCTGGAAGAAAACAGAAAATCATCACTGATAAAGTTTGCAGCTGACAAAAAATTGTGGGAGTGGTAAATAATGAAGAAGATAGGCCATTGATTCAGAGTCATCTGGATCGTTTGGTAAGCTGGATGCAAACCAACACTATGCCTTTTAATGCTGCTAAATGTAAACATATACATCTATGAACAAAGAGTGTAACTAATACTTAAAGGGTAGGGGATTCTATCCTGGGAAGCAGTGACAGAAAAAAGATGAAGGGGTTGTTGTGAATAATCAGCAGAATATGGGGTCCTTCTGATGCTGTGGCAAAAAAAGCAAATACAATTCTTAGATACATAAACAGTGGAATCTCAAGTAGAAGCAAAGAGGTTATTTTACCTCTATATTTGGCTCTGGTTTGACCACTGTTGAAATACTGTGTCCAGTTCTGGTGCCCACAGTTCAAGAAGAATGTTGATTAATTGGGTTCAAAGAAGAGCCAGGAGAATGATGAAAGGATTAGAAAACATGCGTTCTAATGATAGACTCAAAGAAGTCAATTTACTTAGTTTAACAAAGAGAAGGTTAAGGGGTGACTTGATTACAGTCTATAAGTACCTACTTGAGGAATAGATATTTGACAATGGGCTTTTGAAATTGACAGAAAAAGATACAACAGGATCCAGTGCCTGGAAGTTAAAGCTAGACATATTTAGACTGGAAATAAGGTGTACATTTTTAACAGTGAGAGTAATTAATTAATTAGAATAATTTAGCAAGGTTTGTGGTGGATTCTCCATTACTGAGAATTTTTAAATTGATTGGATGTTTTTCTAAATGACATGTTCTAGGAATTATTTTGGAGAACTTCTACAGCCTGAGTTCTACTGAGCGTCAAAATAGATGATCAAAATGGTCCCATATGTTTTTGCTGTTTTTAATTTCAAGCTGCTTTGTACATCTAAAAATAGATGGTAAGTATATAGTCATTAATGTATAAAACCTTTGGAGTCCAACTAATCTAATTACCAGCTTTTGGGGAGTTCAAATATTACAGGACGAATATGTTTAAAATATAGAATAGGAGCTGGCAAATCCTCATTGTTCTTAACATTATAACTGTGGCCTACAAATAAAATGTAACATAATCTATAGATAACAGAAGCTATATAATTCAAAACTGATATTTCATAGTTGTGCCAGTCCTGCTCCCGGGAGGACACAGTCATATTTTTACATAGTCACAATAAATGTTGCCTCTGGAAAACATTTCAGTATATTTAAGAACAAATGAGAAGCAGCTGAAACCCCCTTTGTGTATCATCGACATTATTGCAAGATCTGCCTGAAGTGCTGTAAGTAGTGACGTGCAGGCTAACACTGAGCAGAGAAAATTAAGATTGAAAGACAGAAAAGCTGAAAATAGTCAGACAAAAGATTTCCAGGTCAGGATGTCAAGACACACACAAAATCATGCTGAAAGAATATGTGGCCCTAGAGGTATAGTATTATCTCACTAGGGATATTTACTAACTGAAAGCATAAGTGAATGATCTATAATAATATGTCCTGTAAGGGAAGAAGATAGTATACATATAGGTTCATAATATTCACTGCAACACAAACAGTAGTGTGCCATTATGGGAGCATTTTTTCTAGAGGTTGTTTTATACCTAAACTTCAGATGCGAATACCCCCACTGGGCAGCTGGAATCTGAAATAAGATCTGGATACACATTTAGCTAATACTCCCTATCTCTAGAAGTATTGCTACCAAAACCTTAAATCCACTCCCTGATTTCCTCTGAACATTGGGCTGCTCCAAAGGTTCAGCCACCTTGTGAGAGCAAGACAGTCATATTCCCTGCCCAATTTTTGAATCCCTTGATCACCCTGTCTCTCCAATTTGAGCCACTCTCCAATTGTTCCAAATAGCTCTAATACATTGGAATTCATGACTCTGGAATCCAAAGCCAATTATGAAGCATGTCATTTCAATGGAAGACAGAGCAGAAGATCTAGTATGCACCACTAGATTCTGATTTCCAACCATACTGATTTTCAACATAAGCCACCTCCTGTTAACCAACCCAATGGGACCTTATTAGTTTAAAAAACTGGTTTAGAGGAGAAAAAAGGCAGCGATAAAAATTGTGTGTATATATAAAATTATATCAGACCCATCTACAATTATACATATTATATATATAAAACAAATGGAAACAAAGATAGTAATGAACATAAATCAGAAATTAGGGATTGCAGAAAATTTATAAGGAAAGCAAAGAGACAAAGATAAATCTCTGGCCAGCAGAGTTAAGGACAATAAGAATTTTTTTGAATATAATAGGAGCAAAAAGTATTTTGACAATAGTATTGGTCCATTACTAGATGGGAAATGGTAGAATTATCATTATCAATAATAATACAGAAGTATTCAATAAATATTTCTGTTTAGTATTTGGGGAAAAACATATGATATAGTCTAATTATATGGTGATGATAACATTCCTTCCATTCCACTAGTATTTCTGGAGGATGTTAAACAGAAGCTATTAAAGCAAGAATTTTAAATCAGCAGGTTCAAATAACTTTCATCCCAGAGTTTTAAAAGAGCGGCTGAGGATTTCGCTGAACTGTTAATATTGATTTTCAATGAGTCTTGGAGCACTGGGTAAGTTCCACAGGATTGGAAGAAAGCTGATGTTGTGCCAATTTTTAAAAAGGATAAACTGGATGACCAGGTAATTATAGGCCTGTCAGCCTGACATCGATCTTGGACAAGATAACGGAGTGGTTGACAGGCGACTCGATTAATAAAGACTTGCAAGAGGGTAATGTAAATAATGAAAATCAACATGGGTTTATGGAAAATAGATCCGGTCAAATTAATGTGATATCTTTATTTGATGAGATTGCAAGTTTGGTAGAATAAGGTAATAGCGTTGGTGTAATAAACATAGGCTTCTGTAACACTTTTGGCTTGGTACCACACGATATTTTGATTAAAAACTAAAATTATATCAAATTAACATGGCACACATTAAATAGATCAAAAATGGCTAAGTGATAGGTCTCAAAATGTAATTGTAAATGGGGAATTGTCATTAATAGAGTGTGTTTGCAGGGGGGTGATAGGTCTCAAAATGTAATTTTAAATGGGGAATTGTCATTAATAGAGTGTGTTTGCAGGGGGGTGATAGATCTCAAAATGTAATTGTAAATGGGGAATTGTCATTGATAGAGTGTGTTTGCAGTGGTTCTTGGACCTTTGCTATTTAACATTTTTATCAGTGACCTGGAAGAAAACATAAAATCATCACTGATAAAGTTTGCAGATGACAAAAAATTGGGGGAGTGATAAATAATGAAGCAGAAGGGTCACTGATTCAGATCAATCTGGATCATTTGATCACCTGAGGTCCCTTCCGACTCTGATATTCTATGATTCCCTCTATAACTGGGTGCAAATAAACAATATGTGTTTTAATATGGCTAAATGTAAATGTATACGTCTAGGAACAAAGAATGTAGCCATACTTACAGGATGGTGGATTCTATCCTGGGAAGCAGTGACCCTGAAAAGATGAAGGGGTTGTAGTGGATAATCAGCTGAACATGGGCTCCCCGTGTGATGCTGTGCCCAAGAGAGCAAATGCAATTCTTGAGTACATAAACAGTGGAATCTCAAATAGGAGTGCAGAGGTTATTTTACCTCTATATTTGTCATGTGTTTGACCACTTCTGAAATACAGTGTCCAGTTCTGGTGCCCACAATTCTAGAAGGATGTTGAGAAACTGGGTTCAGAGAAGAGCTATGAGAATGATTAAAGGATTAGAAAGCATGCCTTATACTAAAATTTTCATGCCCTATGCAATGTAATTATGCCAACCTAAGCCCTGTTGTGTACACTGCTAGGTTGACAGAAGAATTCTTCTTTTGATCTAGCTACTGTCTCTCAGAGAGGTGGATTTACTACAGTGATGGGAGACTCCCTGCCATTGTTATAGTAAGTGTCTACATTACAGCAGTGCCACTGAAGCTGTGCCACTGTAATGTATAGGGTAACAAATACTTAATAGTGGACTCTTCAATCTATCATAAAAAGAAAACATCTAAAAGAAAAAGTGTGGGTAATTAATTATTGGAACAATTTCACAAGAGTTGTGTTGGTATTCTCCATCACTGGCAAGTTTTTAATCAAGATTGGAAGTTGTTTCTAAAGTACATGCTCTAGGAATTATTTTGGGAGAGTTCTAGTCTGACTTCCTGTAGCTCATAGGACATAGATGATCAAAATGGTCCCTCCTGGTCTTGGAATCTATGAATCAAGTTGCATGACAACAACCCCAAAATCCACAGCAACATTAATTTTGTAGGTCTTATTTTTATTCATCACTCCCATCCCGCCACACAAACACAAAGCTCATAGTAGATAAGACTCATTAGCGTAAACTTTGTTGTTCATTTATTTTCAAGGATGAAGGGTTTTGTTTTGTTTTTGTATGCTCTTCAGGTGACTTGACTTTGGACTCTGTGCCTTAGCTCTCACAATATTGTCCAGGCAGCTTGGCTGAGAACCTCCTTCATCTGTCAGGACTCAGGGAAGCCTGGAGTTAACTCATATCCCAGGCTCCTTGGCCCACAGCTCTATGAACCGTGCAGGAAGCATGCACTCTAATCCAATTAAGTTTCCCTTGCACGGTACAAGGGGCAGCAGCAGGAAGGTCCCAGTAGTGTAGAGCGACAGAAAACAAAACATTAGTTGCCTGACTGCAGCAAAAATGCTGAATTCTGTGGCATCTTGTAAAAGTGCCAGATTTCACAGCTGCAGAGTCCTGGAGTTCATGGGCACTGTTCAAGATTAATGGGGCAGTTTGCACATCTCAGAGCTATTGTTTCAGGTTGTCTGCAGACTCAGACAGGCATTAATGAATTAGCTTGTACCCAGTTGGTGTTTTCAGGATTTTCTCTGCAATCAGAAGGACTAAAAACATAATTACTTTTTTTTAAATGAAAGTAGTGGTTCTGGGCTGGGGCGAATTATACAGAAAATGTTGTGGCTGTAAGATTGCAGAATGTATATAAAGATCCCTATTTATAACACACATATTGCTATAACATGCAAAGATGGGAGTCTCAAGAAGAAGCTTAGGTAGGAAGCACTGTAATGGGGTGTAAGACTTTGAGAATAGCAGTTGATACAGTGAATGGAATGATGCAATCTTCACAGTTAGAATGGTTAACAAAATATCTGCTTCATGCATGAGTTGGCAAATGCTTTTGTGTTCAGAAATGCTTTGGAAATCCTATGATTATCTCAGGCTGGGATCTGGTCATAGCTGTCAAGCTAAACAGCTGTAGCTGAAGTTATACTTGATCAGAACTTGGATGCGAAATTTCCGGAGAAAATGTCTGGTGCAACAGGAAGTCGTGTGGGCGATTCAGTAGGTGGCATTCTTCCTTCTGTCAACATTGAACCAGAATTCCAGAGTATTACTATGGGACAATGTAGTTAGTAATAGTGAAGGAGCTATAAAACAAATAACCTGACCACTTGTGTTATTAAAGATTTCTCTGCGCTGTTTGCCAGAGTTAGGGATATTAGCCCCAGTGTGCTGTTCAATTTTCAACATAGGTAGTTACATTCTTACCTACACTCACCTTGCAGTTGCTATTATATTCAGTGCTCATCCTCACTTCCTGTGCTAAACTTTGAGTTCGCTTTGCTATGTATTGTTAAACATCTGGGGATTCTATCCATAGTAGTTTCTGCATTTCACTGTTGGTGAGGTGATACTGTACATATACTTTATGAAATGATTTGGGAATCCTTTCAGATGAAGAGGTTTATTTAAATCTGAGATGCTAATAGTACTATTATTTATTAAAAAACAACATTTACAGGCTTAAGACATATTTCTGATAAATGGGAAAATTAAAGGGATGCTAAAACATAGCTGAAGAACTGTAAATAAGCAAGTGCAAATGAAAAATGAAAGTTAAATGATGCAGAAGTTCACATCTAGTGCAAAAAGCAATTTAGGAGTTTATGTGTAGTAGACAAATGGCAAAAGAAATAAGCAGACATTAAACTATTATATTTGTGTATCACTTAGTGTGAAAAATGATTAGAACAGGAATCCAATTTAGTGCATGGATCAGATTTCTAGAGACTGAATTAGAAGAGAAAGCGTGTCTTAGGTATCTAACCAACTGGTACCCCAGAGCGGTCATCTGACGTCAAACAATAGGGCCCACATGTCCAGTTCAGGCATGACTAAAAATAACAAAATGGCAAAATAACAGTTATTTAAATACAGTTAGGTTATCCAATGATAGCTCATTCCCCTCCAGAATGTCAAGTTCAGCAAAACTCAAACTTATGAAAACCAGGACATAGAGAGGTAAGGTACACACCCACACAACCATAACCCCGCCTCCCCACACCTCCAGCATGGAGATGGCAATAGTCACTGGAAATTATCTGAGTGCATTCCAGCTGCATTCATGTTAGATATTGCTGCACTGGATGGTGGAGGAATAAATTGGAGCTGTTTGGAAGAGCTGTGATTATGGTAGGAGGCAATCTAGGGGACTGTGGCTCTCTGGGTGTGTGTGTGAGCCTCTATGCCCAACCCCAGTGTGTGTGTGTGTGTTATGGGTTGCAAGTATGTGTTATGGGCTTATTGGGTGCATCAAAGAGGGCAGAGTTAAGGTTGCATGAGTGTGTACCTTAACTTGGAATTTCCTTGTTTTCACAAGTTTGAGGTTTGCTGAACTCAAGGTTTGCTGAACTGGAAGGGCACTTGCTATTGCTGGGCAAACTTAACTCTGGGTTAACAAAGTTTTTTGCCAAGCATTTTGAACAGATAGAGAAATGTTGTTGACAGAAGATAGTGGTCATTTAGGCTGTTGTAATTATCATGTAGGTGTGCAGTCCAGTTGCTCTTGTGGACAGGTATTGATGACAACCCTCACCCTTACATAGCACTCTTCATCAGTAGATCTCAAGGACTGAAACATCATTATTCCCCCCCGCCCCCTTTCACCAGGGAGCAGGTGGTCATGTCTTACTGTTATGGGCCAATAGCGGATTACTTGCTGCAGGGGAGTAGTAAGTAGCAAGGAAGGAATCATACTACCCTCACAATTCAATCCCCGGGGTGTGCCTGGAGGAGTATTGCTCTCCTCTACCACTTACATAGGTCAGATTATATCAGCACTGTATAGCCAGGTATATATGTTACATTAATACAAACTACTTTTATCTCCAAAGGTCATCCTTTCTTCTGAGAACCGCATTAAAGCTAGAAGTAAAGTGTTTGAGGAGTAGAGACTATGAACTCTGTTTTCTCTTTCACATCTCTTGGTTGAAGAGAAATAGAGTTCAGCAGAGCCCTGTATGCCATTACCCTGGTCTCACTGTCCATCATCCATGCCCTTCTAAATAGGAAGTTAGTAGCCCAATAAATTTTTAAATTTAATTTTGGGCTGTGTCTGGTCTGTGGCTGATTGCCAACATTTAGTCCAAGGAAAGTATGGTAAGAATTTTGATTAAATATAAAGGGCAGCATATTGGAAATATTCTTTATAATGAGACTTTGATTTATGCCACTGGCAATGTGATCTCTTCCAGGTGTGAGTTATTAGCAAATATTTAGTAGCTAAAATGTCCTGAAACCAAACAGCTAAATCCATTTATTCAATGCCTGTATATAGTTGTGAGACAGCATTGCCAAATGTCTCATGGCTCAGTTCCTAGCATGTTTGGGCCAACGCTGTTTTCTGTGTGAATAAGCATCTCCTCCTATTTTTGCATGTTATGTTTTATTAACCCTGCATACAGACTTTTTTTCTTGGTAGTTTCTAAAATAAAATTTAAAAAGTCTGAATTTTTAAAATATTTTTGCTAGATGTTTTGAAGGGTGGACACAGTATTATTTTTAATGTATTATTGTAAGTGCTGGACCCAGTGCTGTCATTGCTCATTAGCTTCATTGCTCTAGTCATATCCCCATAATACCCTTCTCTTCCAAACGATAATCCATAGTAGTTAACACAGAAACACCCACAATAATACTACTAAACGAATGAAGGCTCTATAAAGAAATTTTCCAACCAGGCCAGATTACCATCTGAAATGAAAACAAGGCTAGAAGGGAAAAGGAAGACTTTATTCCCATATCTAAACAGAGAAGAGAAGGAAACATGGTAAGAAGCTGTCATCAGTGGAAAGAGCCGTGGCCTGGGGGGAGAGGTATCCGCACTGCAGAAGAAGACAGCTTTTATGAACATAAGTAGTTATGTAATGTGATGAGATGAAGAGAGGCATTGCTCCTGGGGACAATCATCCTAGCTGCTTGCCCAGTCATGCAAAAACATTTCCAAACAACAAATTAGCCTGACAGGAATTGCAGCTGGAAAGGAAAAAAAGAAAAAAAGAAAAGGCATGCTCAGCAATAAGTGTATCCTGGCTGAAGCAAAGGGGAAAAAAAACCCACAATCCAACAACTCACACTTACTCAACATATAGAAATCTCCTAAGGCAGATTCAGGAAAAGGCCCGTGCATATCTATATTTTCTGTCTTCCTACCCCTTTCTTTCAACCACACATACCACTCTGAAGCCCTAATCCTGCAAAGATTTATGCACGTGCTTAACTTTATGCATGTGTGTAAGTCCACTGACTGCAATGGGAGTTCTCAGTACATAAAGTTACACATCTTCTAAAGCCTTTGCAGGGTCAGAACCTTAGTAAAGAAACCTGCACATGAAGTCTTATTTGGAAATAAAATAGACAATATACCCAGGACCTGATTTTTTCAGTATAATTTAGGTGTGATTTTGTGGTATAATAAATAGAGCACTAGACTGGGACTCAGGAGATCTGGATTTAATTCTTCGCTCTGTCACTTACTTATTATGTGACCCTGTCCCAGTCACCTCACATCTCTGTTACTATATCCCCTCCCACACTTTGACCATCTTGTCTACTTATCCTGTTAGCTCCTCAGGGCAGAGGCGATGTGTCTTACTATGTGTTTGTAACATTTCTAACATAATAGGGGGCTTCAGTTGGGGCTTCTGGACACTACTGTACTATAAATAATAATTGTGCACCTACTTTGCACATGCATTACCTGAAGGCTTCATGTAAATCCCTGATTTGCAGATGCGTGTTGCTAGATAGGCACCAGAATAGATAATAAAGGGATTTATGTGTGCTTTTTCATTTGCAAAGTGTACATGCTGTTGCAATATTTTTCTCTTTACCTTTCTGTTTTTCAAAAACCACAGGTGAGCTGTCAAGGTTCTTCAGTGTATTTGCAATCTGGCCAGCCTGATATCTGACATGTCTGCACTTCCCTGTTGTCCATGAGCAGATAAGCCCTAATTGGGGTTCCAGACAGTAAGAGAGTGCAAGGTTGGTACTGCTACCCAAGTGTACCAGACTCTCTTTTAAATTAACAGATGGGATGTCCCCACAGTATCAAGATGTATTTTCAGAAATGAATGAGAGGTTTTCTGAGTAAGAACCAAAAGACTGAATGCTTGGGTGGACGTGGGAGATTGTCATGATGAAGTGAACCAAAGAAAAAGTAATAGGAATTGATGACAAATTTAAGTGAAATATGGCTAGCTGAGCTATGGGACATCTTAGGACCCTATGTACGGGAGGCAGCAATTTGTAGGGATTTGGAATGTGTAAAGACCAGCAAGAGAGAGAAATTAATTATATTTAGCACAGTAAGAAGCAAATATTACTGGAAATATTGGGATTAAATTCAACAAGGAATGTTTAGGTTGTGTATCAGGGAAAACCTGCATAAGCAGGGCAACAAAACTAAGTAATTGGGCAACAAAATGGCAAATGAAATTTAATGTGGATAAATGTAAAGTAATGCACATTGGCAAACAATAACCCCAACTATATATACAATATGATGGGGGCTAATTTAGCTACAGCTAATCAGGAGCTAATCTTGGAGTCAGATCTTGAAGATCTTGAATACTGCGTACAGATGGGGTCTCATCTCAAAAAAGATATACTGGCATTGGAAAAGGTTCAGAAAAGGGCAACTAAAATGATTAGGGGTTTGGAACGGGTCCCATATGAGGAGAGATTAAAGAGGCTAGAACTTTTCAGCTTGGAAAAGAGGAGACTAAGGGGAGATATGATAGAGGTATATAAAATCATGAGTGGTGTGGAGAAAGTGAATAAAGAAAAGTTATTTACTTGTTCCCATAATATAAGAACTAGGGGCCACCAAATTAAATTAATGTATAGCAGGTTTAAAACAAATAAAAGGAAGTTCTTCACTCAGCGCACAGTCAACCTGTGGAACTCCTTGCCTGAGGAGGTTGTGAAGGCTAGGACTTTTACAGGGTTTAAAAGAAAACTGGATAAATTCATGGAGGTTAAGTCCATTAATGGCTATTAGCCAGGATGGGTAAGGAATGGTGTCCCTAGCCTCTGTTTGTCAGAGGGTGGAGATGGATGGCAGGAGAGAGATCACTATCATTACCTGTTAGGTTCACTCCCTCTGGGACACCTGGCATTGGCCACTGTCAGTAGACAGGATACTGGGCTGGATGGACCTTTGATCTGGCCCAGTATGGCCATTCTTATGTTCTTAACCTCCTGACAGTGAGATTCATTAATCTGTATCACCCAGGAGATATGATGGAATTCCTGCCTGTTGATTAGAATTAGTCTATACAAAGCAGGAAATCTTCTTACATTAGCATGGAGAGAGATGTGATCATCTGTACATTCTGTGAATTTCAGCCCTGATGCTGTGCACTCCTTTTATATAGTCAACCTTCCAGTAGTTCTATGCAAGCTGGACCTAAATTCTACTGAAAGATTTCTTGTTTACTCAGGAGGAAGCTATAGTTAATGGCATCTGGACAGGGATCAACTACTGCCTTTTGTACCTTGAGAGCAATGGGAGGCATTTTGGGTTTTGGATATGCACTTTAGCTGGTTTTTTTGTTTGTTTGTTTGGGGTTTTTTTGCTAAAATGATCAGCAGTGGAATTGTTAACTGTTAAATAGCCATCCTTAAATTTCAGAGTTAATAATCCAGTAAGAAGAATGGGAGAAGTTCAAATAGTTATAGTTTCAGGCTGTGTGCAGACTCAAAGTCAGCACTACATTGCTTTACACCCGGTTTAGAATCCTAAAGTTTTCTTTGTAACTACAAGGACTAGAAGCATATCTCCTTTTAAAAAAAGGATTCTGGAGCACGGTTTTACACTACTGGCTGGACTGCGCAACAAATTCTGCAGCTGCTGACTGCACAGAAACTATGCTATTACACTAGTCTTCATTTTTGCATCATTTTGTGACTTCAGTGTTAACGGGCTATGCCTGTTTGACAGGCCTGGAAACTGAAATCCTCTTTACTTACAGATCAGTTACATCAAGGGCAGCAGCAGTGCATGCTTCTCTAGATGTCCTGCCAATGTGCCTCAGTCTATGGCCAGAGTTGATGAACAGTTTGTTCAGCATCTGCATCTACTAATTCTCTGATCTTTCTCCCAAGGATGTCGAACAAGGTGCTGATTATAGTGGTAACTTTTGTGATATGAATACTTAACTACTGGGAACTGGACCAGGACCACTTGCATGCTTCATGCTAGCCACCAAACTTCCATCAAAAGGTAATAAGTGTCCCTCACTGCTGTCCTGGGCTGGATTTCAGTCAGCTATTTTCTGTAGTGGCACAAGACTCAATGTCCATTATTAATCCCAGGAACCACTCTTAAATGTCTCCGCATCTTTTCTTTCCCACACTCAGCATTTGTACCAGGACAGCAGTTTGTATTGTTGTAATTGCAATTCCAGTCAGTGCATTTTTGGAGAGGATACATTAACCATGGCATTTCTTTTTAATTAATTTTCATAAAGAAACAGGCAATGAAAAGTACAAAAAAAATTAAATGACTTACAGCTTGTCTACGTTTCCAAATTCCATATACTTCCTAGGATCACCAACAGAATTATGCAGTGTTACAGCTCATCAAGGCTGCAAGCCAAGCCATACAAAGCCAGACAATACTGCATGGACGCAATGTGTTGGGTTGGAGGGGCAACAGTAATAAAATAGAAGACCTACATGAATAGGGAGGGGAGGGAAGGAGAGGAATAGGGGGGAGGAAAAATGAGAAGGGGTTAAGTGGAATGGAGGTCTGGTGTTCTTTGAGCTATCTCAACTTTGTTTTCATCCCAGTGTACCTAGAAATGGGGTCTAAATTCCTTTGAATTCATATACTTGCTCTCTACAGTGATAAGCTATTCTTTCTTTGGCTGCTAACTGAGACAGGTCTAAATACCACTGCTCTATTCTCAGGATAAGCCTACTCTTCCATTTTTGTAAAATCTTGAGCTTGGTGATCAGTGCAGCCTTCAAGAACCAACATCTTTGTGGCCGAGTTAAACCCAGCCTCACAGGTAAATAACAGAGGATATAATTTTAGGCTGAGGTTTGGCTGCTGAACCCAAGCACTAGTCCTGTGTCCCGTACACAATACCTAGCTACTGGTGATTACACTGCATATACTTAGGTCACGTACCCAGCTTTATTTCTCCTGCCTATTGATTCCATTTACTTAGAGGGAAACTTCACTTTTTTTAAAGCTATTTTTTTTATATGTACAGTTTGTCTAGCAGGGATCTTGAAAAAAGAATTGTAACAGTTCAGACTCTGGTATATTCATCTTTGTTGGTGCCAAAGTCAAGGTTCTCAGCTGCACTGCTATTTACAAACTCCCCTACTGTACAGTTCCTCTCCCTGAAAGTTAAGACGACTCAGCTATGTTGCTCAGGGGTGTGAAAAATCCACACACTCCCCCATGAGTGATGTAGTTAAGCCAATCTAACTCTGTTGGTGTTGACAGAGCTAGGTCAATGGAAGAATTCTTCCTTCAACCTAGCTACTGCCTGTTGGGGAGGTGGATTAACTATGCCAAGAGGAGAACCCCTTCCGTCACTGTCGTGAGTGTCTACACTGAAGCTCTACAGCAGTGCAGCTGTGCCTCCGTAGCATGTCAAGTAGAGACGAGCCCTGAGCATGTCAAGTGGAGATGAGCCCTGAGCTTGTTCAGAGGTCCCATTCTCACTCAGTAAGCTTTCCCTGACACCTTCCAAGTCATTGTCTGCACATATCAAAGTCAATTATTTAAATGTGTTCAGAATCTAGCCAGGTCAAAAATTAATGAGAGGAATTATATTTCTCCATGGTCAGGGTGTTGAGCACAGTTGTAACAAAGAAATGGTAGAGCCATTGTTATCACTCTCACCTCTAGACTATCCTAAACTTGAATGTTGGCCCAAATTGCTTGCCCAAGGACACATAAATTATGTCTAAACTGTAAAGGAAAACCCTCGGCACCGAGACTCAGAGCCCAGGTCAGTTGACTTGGGCTTGTGGGGCTTGGGTTGCAGGGCTAAAAATAGCTGTGTAGTTGTTTCCACTCAGGCCGGAGCCCAGACTCTGACACCCAGCAAGTGGGGAGAGTGTCTTCCACCGACATAGCACCGGTGAGGACAATGCGAAGCTCGCGTGGCTTGGGGGTGGGGGCTTTTTCACACCCATGAGCAACGTAAGTTAGATCATCTTAACCAATAGTATAGACCTGCCCCCCGGTGCCACGGGTTTTTCTTTGCAATGTATGTCCTATAGCGGAAACTTATGGCAGATCTAGGAACAGTACCCAAGGTTTCATTAGTGAAGCAATGTAGCAAACAGGCAGAGTTGTAAGAAAACAGAGCTTGATTAAACATACTGAGAGCCCAGTGTTACATGTAAAGACTCTGTCTCCACACCACAGCTGGGAGCAACCCCCCAGGCTTACATTCCTGAGCCTATAGCCCCACACCCAACTTATTCCTCTTTCTCTAGTTCTACTCATCATATTCCAGCCAGTTCTTTTCATGCTTCATCCCTCATTCCATGCACTGGACCATGCTACCTCTCAGTTGCCGTTCATTAAATACAATTTTAAATTCTCAAAAATGTTTCCCTGATTACATATAATTCACTATAATAAAATTTTAAAGATTTGTCAGTTTGCTTATGAAAATTTTAACTTCAATAAAATGTTGAGCATCTGATGGGAATAAAAGGGTAGCTAAATATTTCATATGTATAAAATGCAAGTTATTTCTGCAAGGTATTGGGATCCAGTGGTCTAATTTCCATGTCTCATTTCTGCATAGAACAAATTTATCTTTATCAAATCACAATATTGTTGCAAAGGTGAAAAGGCTATCAATAAATACTGAAATACTCCCTAAACTGGTGTTTAATTGAGAAATTTGCAAACTCATTGTAGAAAGGGACATAGAGTTGCCATAGAAGCAAGTCACCAGAGACAAAGAAAAAAAGTTATGAAAAGGGACCATGTTGTTCACTGTATGTTTCAATGAAAGCACAATCGTGTATTAAAAAGAAAAGTGTGAATTATTATAGTTAAGAGTTTTAGAATAATGAAATGAGTCCCTGATTGCTAGGAAACTTTCAGCAGATTAATGATTACTAGCAAAAATTTTAATAAAATCCATACGTCTGCCTAACCACTTGATAAAATGCTATTAAATATAGAGATTTGAAATGCTTTGTTTTCATTAGCACTTTATCACTTTACTTACATTACACTTTGTGCTTGAAAGAAATTTGGTTTCTGTACTCCAATAAATTGCATAATGAGGAGATCTCCCGATTAAATGGTCAAAGCCTATGCTGAGTGACTACTTTGTTATACTTTTCCTTCAAATTATGCACTTTTGAAATGCTCTAGTAGCTTTTAGTAATATGTGCTAGTTCATAAGGACACTTAATCACAGAAATAACATGCGTGATAGGGCAGTGGTGGATGAAAGATATGATCTTAAACAGTTCTTCAGAAAATGAATGTTGAAAGTTTCATGATTTGTGACAGTCAGCACAAGGTTTACCATCAAAAGTTGCAGGCTATGGCAAGAAACTCTGACAGTCTGGTGAAAAGCAGAATTGTCTTCCATTTCTACCCTATTTGTTGCGTTTTTGAGGTGGCTAGAAACAAACAGGTTATGCATTTGCAATGCACCATATAGCTGATCCAAATGGGGTGTGTGGAAGCAATTTCTTGTAAAGTAAATATTCAGATTAAGTGGCTCACACTTCTTAATATAGACTATATAATTCTTAAACTATGGAGACTTACTTTAATACATTTTTTGCTTTTCTAATGAGATCTAACTCAGTTTCACTTAAAAGGTTTTCAGTGGTGCTTTACTGAAATTCATGGGACCAAAAATGTGCATTTTAAAAGTTATTTTCTTCAGTCAAATTGGGTTAAATCTCATTAACAAAGGCATTACTTCACTGCAAACAGATTTTATAGTGCTGGCTAATCTCCTATTCCTTAGAGAGACGCAGACCAAATTGGTTGAAAATGAATGTAGGAACATGCCCCTCTTCATTTGAAAAGCAGCCAAAAGGCTTCATTATTTTACAGTAAACAATCAGTAGTAAAGTATAACCAATGAAACAATTCCAGATGAATCTGACAGAAACAACATAGCACGGGAAAGCATAAAGTTTGCTTCCTGATTCCTTACAGCTAACATCTTAATCTAAAACCAAATTTTAATTTTCTTTAACCCTTTTGCTAGGGCTCATTAAAGATTAAGAGCCGTCAATGCTGAAATCCTGCCTATAATGGGAAGGTGTATGTCTAGAACAATACAGTGAGTGGCAGATCAGCCTTCCCCTTACTGCCCTGATGTGGTACGCCTGAACCTTAGGGTGACCAGATGTCCCAATTTTATGAGGACAGTCCCAATTTTGGGGTCTTCTTCTTATATAGGCTCCTATTACCCCCCTCCCCCCCATCCCAATTTTTCACACTTGCTGTCTGGTAACCCTACTGAGCCTTCTTAAGCCTGATGAGTCAACAGAATTACCTGCAGGTCTTGTGATAGGCCCCATGCTATCCAACCAGAGTTCATCCAATCCACCAGTGAGGACCCACCCAGGTGATCCCATGGCAGGGAGCTGCTGGGGAAGCCTCAATCAGCTCCTGCCACTCGAGTTCCAATCAGGGGAAATGGACTGGGGCTGGGTAAATAGCCTAGGTTTGCCTAATCACTGACTGCACCTGCCAGCCTCATTAGGCAGGAGCAATAAGACTGGGAGGAAGTGAGTGAAAAGGGGGCAGAGAACAGGAGGCAAGAGCCTATTACTAACCAGGCCCTGTTAAGCCAAGTTGTTGTAAATAACCTGTATATACTAGGAAACTGGTGGTGGGAAACAGACACAAGTAAAGAGCACGGGAGTTGCACCAGGTTGGAGTGTCCCTGAGTCTGTGAGGAGCAGAGCCAAGGGGCTGGATACGCAGGGGCGCAACGGTCACCCTGTTGCATAGGTATAGGGGGAAGCAGTCTCTCCGGACTGCTCTGCATCACTATTTGACTAGGGACACTCCTATTGCTAGTAGTTTCAACAGAATGCCCTTGCTGCTACTTCAGCCTTCTTCTCCTGCTCCACCTCTAGATGAGCATATTTCAACTCGAGCCAACCCGTGTTCCAGCCTGAATCTGTTCCTGCCTCAGCTGGCTGCCTGGTAACTCTGATGACCAGTCTGGTTATGTATGATGCTGTAGGAGAAATCTTGGCTCCACTTGAAGTCAATGCAAGTTTGCCATTGATTTCAGTGGGGTCAGGATTTCACCTTGTGTGTAGAGAGGGAGTCTATAAGCTAGCACACCCCGTGACCTGCACTTTGGATATTTCAGCCAGAGTTCAGGCCCAGAGAACTTAGAAATAGGAAAACATAGAAAATAAAACCAGGTGGATGTAGAACTCAGTAATTCTGAGGTGGAGTGGTTGCTAATGGAAAACTAATTATTATGGTAATAGTAAAATGCTTTGGCCCAAAGTTACTGAAAATAAGATATTATTACTACAGTATTAGGTACATTTATAGACCCACTGCCAAAGTGTCTGGTCACAGTTTACATACCTTGAACTGACAGACAGACATGTTTCCCCAAATATAGGGGCTGATCCAAAGCTGACTGAAATCAAAGGAAAGATTCCTTGGTCCATTCAGGTAAATGGCAAACTCCCATTGATTTCAATGGGGCGAGGATCAGACACACAACACACACACACACACCTGACCCCACATGGCAGGTTTTCACTGCAACATAGTGCTAAACTCCCAGTTTGGTTTGGAACAAATTTTGTTTATAAGGATTTATTATGGGCAGGCAAAGCGTAGGACATTAAATTATAAACATGTGCATTCACAGATAAGGATATTAATTCTTATGTGAGCTTATCCACTTCACTGAGGAAGCTAATATAGCTTCAAGAATGTTATGTAAGGAAAGAGAAGGTATGATCCTGTGATGGGCACGCTGCCTTTAACTACCCACAAAGTCTAGTGGTAGTTGAGAAGGCTCAGAACTTTCAGGATCAGGCCCAGAAATGGGGAGAAAATAGCGACTGGAGTTGTGTGCAATCATTCTTCCGTAGGAGTGGGGTCGTATTGTATGCCAGGCACCTTTAACATATTGCAGCTGTGTAAAAAACCTGCCTTCAAAAAGATGGAGCCTTGGATCTGCGTGGGAGCATGACATAAAAGGATCAAAGTAAATATGATTGTTAATTAATGGTGATCTTCTTTAAAGTTTAGTAAAGCTTCCCAGTGCTGTGTTTATGCATTTGTGCTGTTAAATTCTGTTTTGATGGCTGGCTATCTTGTGATCTTCCAAGCATGAATATCCTGCAAAGCATTCTCTGACATGTTGAATAACTGAATAACTGTTTTTGGTTCATTTTTCTATCATTCATTTATTGGCATCCACACATTAGGAACAGCATATCTTCCAAAAACATGGAGACTAATTTAAGCATTTTGGGAATGTGTACAGTTACATGAGGAGAGGAAAATATTTTCCACATAGCTTTATTTTTTTGATTGGCATCTGTGCAGTGGGAGCCTTTTACAAACCTTGATAATTGATTAACATTAAATTATTTCACCAGTGTTTGCTGTCCACATATAGTATGCCATTCGTTTTTCAATTGCCATATATTAATTTAATTACAATTTTGTTGTAATGTTCAGTCTAGAACTACATGTGTTAACCTACAATTTCCTAACCTAAGCTCCTTCGCTGGAGACTTTCAAAAGATAGTTGGATAGCCATCTTCTTTTGGATGATTGAGACACAACACTTCCTGCATCTGAGAAGGGGGTTAGACTAGGGAACCCGTGATTCTATTATTCTAACCTCCAAAGACGTGCAATTTAGATTTTATGTAGATAAGCACCCAACAAAAGTTTGGACACTTATCTGGAGTTTATCTGAGCTCTTTGAACCTCTTGCATCTGCATAATTGCACGGGAAATCTTAATAGAGCAGACTTAGTTATGATATTTATAGTACGTGTTGGTCAGCTTGAAACTACCGTGGGTGAATTCCTGGTCCCACTGAAGTCAGTGGGAGTTTTGCCATTGACTTCAATGGAGCCAGGATTCTCCGACTATCTCTTCCAGAAGCGTTTCAGGATTTGTGCTTCCACCCCAACCCAGAAATATAGCGGTGTGGAATAATAATTAAAACAATCTTTTACACACCTCATAATTTTGTTTTGGGTTTTGTTTGAGTTTCGTATGGATAGAGTCAGCCCTTATTTTATCTGACACATTTCGTCTTGGCCTTTATCTCCAGTAGAGCTGTGTGAATAGTGGATTTTTTTTGGAGGACTGAAAATTAAAAAAAAAAAAAAGTGGCAGGTGGGGAGGGGGAACCAGGTGCAATAATTTTTTTTGGACATTTTTAAATGTTTCAGGTTGAACAAAATGTTTCATTTAAATTTTGACATTTTAAAAAACATTTTTGATTTTTTTTAAATAAAGGAAATGATGGAAAGAAGTCATTTCAAACTGAAAAATCAACACATTTCAGTTTTGGGGGAATTTTGTTTAGGAGTTTTTTCAACTGAGACAATTTGGCAAAACCAGCACAAATTCGCAAACCGTTTCAGTGTTGCTGAATCTGCATTTTTAGTCAGAAAAAGTTTTGGCCAAAAAATTTGGCCCAGTTTTAACCTGAAGCCTTTCCAGTCCTACTGATGAATGCTGCTGGTAAGTATTGTGATTAAGTAGGCAGCACTGGGTTTTGGAATCTAGTAAAGCTGAAATTGGAGGCCGTCCATAATCTTTGCTGATTAGCTTTGTGATGAGAATCAGATTGCTTCCCTTCCTCCAATCTTAGTCTAGTCTGGGTGCTTATCATTCAATGTAGCCTGTAATGGAGGGCAACTCACAGTCTCTGCCACATATATTGTCCATTACTACAAAAAAACTCAGCACTGATTGTACAACATAGTACCTTTTTATATTCAGTCCATTGCACAAGTTGGCTGGATGTTTAAAATTGTGGGTTTTTTTAAAAAAGTTGGGCTGAATGTGAGCATCCATCACCTGCCAGCAGCTAAATTGGCCGTCCCTGTTAGTTACATAATTGGAGTCATGTCAAAGAAGGTAATGATGGGCATGGCACTAATATGATAGACAACCAACATTTTGGAGGCTGTAATGATTTCACCTCTGGAAGTGCCACCTGTGTGGCTTATGCAGTACTTCAGGGTATTTGTAACATGTCACTTGTTCTCAATGTCTCAGCCAGTCAAGTTATCTATTGTGAATAATTTATACAATGAATTTTGGCACTTTGATGAAATAGTGAACTCATTGTCAAATGGACTGATAGATACTAAGATGATATCTTTCATTATTTGGCTAGCTCTGTTAAATTGGCCTGATTCATCACTGTGCTAGTCTGTGGAGTTACAATGGACTAATTCAGTGGTGATCCAGTACCGATACTTTCATTTTCAGAGATACCAATACTTCTGTGGGCTGCTGGACCTACTGTATCTTTATAGAGATGCATGAGGCTTGGGTGGGATTTTCAAAAGCACTCAATATTAGCCTGACTCTGCTCACTCTGTAGTCAGAGGGCATGTCTACACTACAAACTTAAGTTGACTTAAGTTAAGTCGACATCCAGCCGCCGCAGTAATTAAGTCAGTTGTGCCTATCCACACCATGCTCCTTGTGTCAGTGGAGCACGACCTCACTAGCAGTGCTTGCATCGATGCAGAAAGTACTGCACCATGGGTAGTTATCCCACAGTGCAACTTGCCACAGGGGGCTTTGCAGGAGGACTTGCAATGACTCATGGGAACCCAGCATTCTCACAGGGATGACTGGGAACACGGCATCAATGTTCAATGATGCAGTTCTCTCTCTCCTCTGATTTCATCTGCAACCCATACTATTTCACACCTTTTTTTCAAAAAGCTGGCATAGCTGTGCATACGCCAACTGCAGAGAAGCATGGACTCTGATCAGCTGTGCTCTACTGTGATGAGTGTTGCAAACACCACATGCCTTATCCTGCAGTATTTCCTGCAAGAGGAACCACCGTGCGGGTAATGGCAATGTCCTTCAAGTAGCCCTGCTGGAAGCCATGGAGTGAACAATTCCTGGTTGCTGTTGGTGGTTGCGCAGCCGATGAACACAGTGAAGCTCTGGTTCTTGACCCGAGAAACAAGAACTGACTGGTGGGATCATATTGTTATGCAGGTATGGGATGATGAGCAGTGGCTGCAGAACCTTTGTATGCGCAAGGCAACTTTCCAGGAGCTGTGTGCGGAGCTCTCCTCAGCCCTGCAGTGCAGCAACACTAAAATGAGACCTACTCTGACAGTGGAGAAGTGAATGGGGATCGCTGTGTGGAAGCTTGTGATGCTACACTGCTACTGATCAATGGGGAATCAATCTGGAGTTGGTAAATCCACCATGGGGGTTGCTGTGATCCAAGTATGCAGTGCCATAGAATCATAGAATATCAGGGTTGGAAGGGACCTCAGGAGGTCATCTCGTCCAACCCCCTGCTCAAAGCAGGACCAATCCTCAATTTTTGCCCCAGATCCCTAAATGGCCCCCTCAAGGATTGAACTCACAACCCTGGGTTTAGCCGGTTAATGCTCAAACCACTGAGCTATCCCTCCCCCCATTAAGTGCCTTTTGCTAAGAATGGTTGTGACTCCGGGAAATGTGCAGGACACACTGGATGGTTTTGCTGCAATGGGGTTCCATAATTGTGGGGAGTTAGGAATACATATGCTATCTGTCTTGGCACCAGACATTCTTGCCAAAGAGTACATAAACAGAAAGGGATACTTTTCTATGGTGTTGCAAGCACTGGTGGATCACCAGGGGCATTTTATTGACATCAGTGTGGGGTGGTCTGGGAAGGTGCATGATGCCTGCATCTTTAAGAACACAGCTCTGTTCAGAAAGCTGCAAGCAGGGATGGCATTGAAATGCCAGTCATGATCCTGGGAGACCCAGCCTACCCCTTGCTCCCACAACTCATGAAGCTGTACACCAGACACTTGGATAGCAGCAAGTTCAGCAATAGGCTCAGTAAGTGCAGAACAGTGGTTGAAGGTGCCTTTGGCCATTTGAAGGGTCACTGGTGCAGTTTGCTCACTAGGTTAGACTTCAGTGAAAAAAAAATATCCCCACGGTTATAGCAGCCTGCTGTGTGATTCATAATATCTGTGAACCAAAGGGAGAGAAGTTTCCACATGGGTGGGGCGTGGAGGTGGATAGCCTGTCTGCTAATTTTGAGCAGCTAGATACCAGGGCTATAAGAAGAGCTCAGTGTGGGGCAATGTGTCTCAGAGAGGCTTTAGTAATGACCCACAGTAAAGTGAGCTGTTTTTCTGTATTACTCCTACCTATAGTCTAAATGTTGCTGAGACTGCTAGGTTGCTTTCTCATGCCCATTCCCCCCGGTGCCTGTGTGTCCCTATCCCCCGTCCCCTGCTTTGAATTAATAAAGATTTCATTTTCAAAATATGAACTTTTATTGCACACAGATATAGACACTGAAAGATCTGACAAAGAATTAAACCTTGGAAAGACAGTGGAATGAAACTGGGAGGGGGAAAACACATTCATCTTGTCTTTAAAAACTCAGCAGCCTTGCCTGCCATACATCAATGCCTATGTGGCTGTTATTCTTGGCACCCTCCCCCAGGGTTGAGTGCAAGGGATATTGCATTGGCCCCCCTCACCTGCTGGAACGTTTGGGAGGGGGAACATGGAGCAGTTGGAAAGCCATTGTGCAGGGGCTGCAGAGGGAGTCTAGCCTCAAGGTGTTTCTCCTGAAGGTCAACCAGATGCCTCAACATGTCTTTTTGTTCCTTCAGAATCCCCAGCATCTATTGCTGTGTGCCATGCTCATTCTCCTGGGCTGTTCTCCTGCTCAAATCTCCATGTGTCCACTGACTCAGAGGCATTCATTATCTCATTAAACGTGTCATCTCGCGTTCTCTTTCACCTTCGTCTCATCTGGAGAGCCTCTCCACCAGTGCGAAAGAAGAGCTGAAAGCCATGCTTTTCGCTGCAGACCATGCAAAGCAGAAAGGAACCATTGTCAGTGCAGACTCAGGGTGTAGTGCAGATTTGCTAAATAAAAATCACTCCCCTGAATCAATGCAAGTGTAAAGCAGAATATTTTCATTTCTGCAGATGTGTTCATTGAACCAATTTGCTGTCCCAGCCACTGTGAGTATAGCCTGGGGGCAGGGGCACCAGACCATCTGCAGTATTGGGGGGCAACATACAGCAGAACTGGAGGTGACCGGGGGGGCCACGCCACCTCCCCTTTGTAACATGGACATTGTCTGGAGGTCCAGGACCAAACTGCAAGCCTTGGCTGAGGCGGCAGTGGGGGGCATGCCTGCAGTGGCATGTGACCACCACAATGTTTTTCTTCCCCTCCACCATCCCCTCTGTTGTCGCTGCTGTTCTCCAGCACCAAGGCTTGCAGTTTCTGAGGTCAATGCTGACCTCTTCCAGCCAAACTATGACCATGTTTTGTACAGCATGGGTGAAGGGGTGGAAAAATCACACTGGGAGCGGGGGCTACAGTCGCTATGTGAGCTGTAGCTCACGAAAGCTCATGCTCAAATAAATTGGTTAGTCTCTAAGGTGCCACAAGTCCTCCTTTTCTTTTTTCTTTTTTCTTTTTTCTTTTAGTGGAAGTAGAGTCAGGCCAACTTTTCCAAATCTCACTCTTTGTATGGATCCAATATTGCATGGTTAAAATTGGGAAAGGGCTAAGTTTGTGAAAATAAAAATAAATGCTTGCCTTCTGGTAACATCTTTTCTAAAAATACGTTTAGTGACTATGAAAGGTACTAGAATGATAGGCATGGAAACTGAAGTTTCACAGAACCAGTACATCATAGGCAATGCAAGCTTCCTACAGCTCCACAACTGTGCCTCAACTCCTTTATAAGAACTTATAACAATAAATAATATACAGGTATATCATGCTTTTTAGCACAGATCTCAAAGTTCTTGCCAGAGGTGGATAAGTATTATTATCCCCACTCTGCAGATGGGGAAACTGAGGCACAGAGGGGCGCTGTGTTCAAAGACATACAGTGAGTCACTGCCATAGTTAGGAATAGAACTCAGATCTTGCGAATCCCACCTGACTCTTTCAGTGTTTGCTCAGACTACCACTTGAGATGCAGACCCTTGATTTGGCAAAAAAACCCACTGGTGCCTCTGATTTATAACTGAATTGCAAGGTCATAATGGCTTGCAGTTACCACAGCCCTGAGCCTGATTTGAATCAGTGACCTAAGGGAGATATAAGACAGTGACCATGGTTCTGCTGAAATGTCAGACTCTTCCTACTGATCACAATGAATGTTGCAAAGCATGGGACACGCCTTCTGAGAGCCAGGGAGCTATTGTGCATGGCTGAGTGCAGTTCCAATACCTTTTTGGTGTGTTTGATTGTAAAACAGAATGATAAATGTGAAGAATCACCTGCCCCTAGAAAAAACCAATATCAGGCCTTGATAAGGAATTGGGGGTAAGGGAAGAGAAATGATTTCAGAGTTTTGTCCATTATTAATGTTGTTTGTTATTTTTATCAGTGCTTTACAAGACCTTTGTTGTGTTTTCATTTTTAAAACAAAATACAACCACGCAGCTTTCCTCAGCCAAAGTAAGGACTCTGTGTGCTTTTAAGGCCTAGTCCCATCATAAGGGTAATGCAAAGACACACAACCCCAAGTACTCCTTTTCTTTTTGCGGATACAGACTGACACGGCTGCTACTCTACAACCCCAGCAGGATCTCCTGCAAGTCTTGTGTCTGGGTTGGGCACAATGTCAAAGGGGCCACTGCACTATACTTTCCAAAGTTTTATGGTTTGCTTCCTCACTGATAGCCATCCCTGCCTCTCCTCTCACCTACCCTGGGGAGGTTTGCACTAGTATCTCAGGTGAACCCCTGGAGGTCTGGGTGCAACCTAACGCTGTGGTAAAAAGTGTAGCTTGCTTCAGTTAAAACAGAGTTCCAAGACTAAGCTAGACATCTGGTTAGTGTTCAGGGAGAATTAATTAATACCCTACAGCTGTCCAACCATCTACCCTGCATTCAGGACAGGTCATTGTGCTGCTTTCTCTAGAAAGAGAGGGAGAGGTTTAACCCCTCCCCTGCTAACCAGTGGATGGGGACTATGCATCCTCTTGCAATGCAACATTACTTGTTGAGCAAAGCAAATGATATTTTCCTGAATATATAGGGTTGTAAATTCTACTGAAAATCTTGTCCCTAATTAGAACACATTTATAAGGAGAAGAGTGGGTTTTTTCTCTGAGGGTTTATACAATAATTAAATCTAAGCTTCCAGATGTGTTGCCCTTGATCTCTCCTGGAGGAGGGAAATAACAGCTTACTGGGAGGAAAGGACACCTTAAAAAAATCTGTAATATTTAACGGACTAGAAAATAATTGAAATGCTTCTCATGTGCAGATGGGCTGCTGACCTTGTAAATCCCATGAATTTTAACAGAAGGTGCATTATACATATTTTCAGGTATTATTTGACAAGACCATGTCATTTTAGCTTCTACATATGGGTGCAGACTGATCACAAATTCTATTCTGACTAACCGTTTAGCTGTATCTTTACCAAATGCTGATGATAATGCCTGGCTACTAAATTCAAGAACACGCCTGATTTTGTTTTCTATTTGGGGCTCTGAGGAGAAACCCAAATGACAGCCTCCGTTCATTGGCTGTTGCTAATGCACTCATTAAGAACAGACTGAGGGCATTAGCTGTAGTAATAATATTAACAGACGTCAACAAGAATCCTCTTTTGAGATGTGGTAAATCAGAAATACCGGTCTATTAGCTATTCAATTTACCCAGTAGCCAGGATCCTGCATCCATAAATACTGCACTGTGAACAACAAAAAACAGGTTGCAGAAGTGGATGTGAAAGTCAAAAGAAATGTGTGCAAAGTGAAGCACAGTTTGCTATCAGATTAAGGGTATGTATACACAGCAAAGAAAAACCTGCACGTTGGGAGGGCCCCAGAGCCCGGGCTCCAGCAAGAGCCCAGAAATCTACACAGCAATGAAACAGCCCCACAGTCCAAGTTCGCGGGTATGGGCCAGCAGCAAGTTTTTCTTGCTGTGTAACAGACCCTTATACGCTTGTGCAGGTTTTTATTATTTACTTGCCGTGCTATGGCCTAAACAAAACGTTTTGAAACACAATCGATAGCATTTTTTAATATATTCCACATCCCAAGAATGGGCTTTTGGGGATACTTCTGCAACCAATCTTGATTTCTTCAACAGGGTTCAAAATATCAGGAGCATGCTGAGTGTCTGGGGAAAGGGATCTTTGAAGAAGATTGCATTGCAACACGTTTTAGTGCTGTGCCGCTTATTCACACCTTTTTTAATATTCAGCATTTGCTGCTTTTTCACGGTATTATATATTTTTTAAAGTAGCTGTAAATGAACAGAATTAAAATTTGCAAAATTGCTAAACAAGGGTAGTATTTTGCTTTGTTCTACACTAATGAGTTCATTAACAACTGTTCAATTTCTAGACAAGATATTATTTAGTTGTTAGATTGGAAAGGTTTTATCTCCTGACTCATTCTCAATACAACCAATCTTCTAATGACGTATCTTACACAAATAAAACCTGTGGTCTGCTCATGAAAACATTCATTCGACTAATTCTCTGGAATCTGGTTTGTATTTGTTTAAGCTCCTTCAGTTTTCTTTTTGAGATTGTCCAGGACATTCTGAAGAACTGCACCACCATGTCAACAACAATAAGCAAGGGATGATAATAGCAATGTTGTACTTATGAATTACTCAAAACAATCAGTGTAAATATTGAAATATGGTTCCACGGTTTTGTGATTTTTGTTTGTTTGTTTCTACTAAGGAATAGAATAAAATAGAGGATTATTTCACCCTCAGTATTTTACTGATCTTTAATTGATGCTGTTGCAGACGCCATTTTGCTTTGTCTTAGATTTTTATCACTTAATAATAAATAAAAATATACTTTGCAGTCCTAGTGTGTAGCATCTTTCATCTGATTTTCTAAAAGCACTCTGCAATCACTTATTAATGAAGCAGCACATCTTCTCTAGGTGTTACTATTATTACCCTCATTTTATGAATGAGTAAATTTAAATTAATTACAGAGATGATAAGTCCACTGTTGAGTTTGGAACAGAACATGGATTTCTTGCCTCTCACTTCTCTGCTGAAAGGCAGCTGGTGTTATCACTGCTTATTACACTAATCGTAACAGTCTCACTGTCACCTTGCACTCTGCTGTCTGTCTTGTTGTATCCCCCTATTTCAGTGTTTCCCAAACTTGGGACGCCACTTGTGCAGGGAAAGCCCCTGGCGGGCCAGGCCAGTTTGTTTACTTGCCACGTGGGCAGGTTCAGCCGATTACGGCTCCCACTGGCCGCGGTTCACCGCTCCAGGCCAATGGGGGCTACGGGAAGTGGCGCGGGCCGAGGGAGATACCAACCGCTGCTTTCCGCAGTCCCCATTGGCCGGGCACAGTGAACCGCGGCCAGTGGGAGCCGCGATCGGCCGAACCTGCGGACACGGCAGGTAAACAAACCGGCCCGGTGCGCCAGGGGCTTTCCCTGAACAAGCAGCATCCCAAGTTTGGGAAACACTGCTCTATTGTGTCTGATTTTATCCTTAGATCCCCAGTCTATCTTATCTATGAGCTTTTTGTGACTGGGGCTGTGTTTCTTTATATATTTTCACAGTGTTTGTCCCACTGGGGGCTCTACAGCAAAACAAATAATATATAACAACAGACATCCCCACCTTCTCCAATGACAACTTCTATATGCAAACATGGGACAAACTGAAAAGAGCTAATACCAGATAAAATGCTTCTTGATATACTCATGCCAACAGCCTCATTGCAATCAATAGGATAACACACACAAGTAAAATGAGCAGGATTCAGACCATCATTGTCATTACGATCCACTCTAATGGGACTACTCACATGTTTAAAGTGAAGCCTGTGTGTAAGTGCTTTGCTGGATCAGAGGCAATGTTCAATTACTTGCAGGAATTACAGTACCAAAGGAGAAACAGCAAATTCTGGACTAAGTGCAGACTGATTGAAAATAAAGAATGTTTCTAGGGGATCGTTGTGGTTCCAGGGTTCCTTGGTCAAAAGTTGTGCCAGGAGGATGGGTAAGCAGCCTGGGGCTGTGAGCCAGGGTTGATAATGAAGGGGGCACAGAGCTGAATCCCCACATTCTCCACTCTCCTCTGCCTTGGGATGCAGATGCTCTTTACATCAAGCCTGGATAGCCTTTTTTTTTTAAGAAAAACAATGAAGAGCCCGGTGGCAACTTAAAGACTAACAGATTTATTTGGGCATATGCCCTAATACTTTTTTTTTAGATAGATGCTATAGCTCAAATAGAAGTTACAGGCTTGATGCAGAAATTACTGGGTGAGGTTCTTGGGTCTGTTATTCAGGAGGTCAGACTCGACCATAATAGTCCCTTCTGACTGTAAAATCCATAAACCTATGAATCAAATGTAAGGGCCTATGACTCGGCCAGCCGGCTGGGTCATGCAGAGTCATCCCTGAGGAAGTTCGGAGATGCAGCAGTTGGAGTTGACATGTCAAAAATGAAGAGATTCTCTTACAGAATAAATTAGTACTTGGCTAAAACCATGAAAACATATTCACAAAAAGAATGTATTTGCTACAGCTACATTCGCATCAAATTTGTATACATCTTCCTCTAAAATATAAATAGTTATATGGGCACAGGTTGCAAATTTTAAACTTTCATAT
Organism: Natator depressus; assembly: GCF_965152275.1. NCBI lineage: Eukaryota > Metazoa > Chordata > Testudines > Cheloniidae > Natator > Natator depressus. Next base: position 163,411,096 of record NC_134235.1, on the reverse strand, counting down.
GCACCTGCTCACTGATAGTGAATTTTAAACTCACATGCCCTGAAACTCATTTTCCAATGCTTCCTAAAACAACATGGCACAGGGCTTCTAAAGCCCCTTTTCTGTATTCCATGGCTCTGACAACTAAATGAATCAGATAAGCGTCGGACCTCATCTTCGCAATTAGGACCAGGCATGCACAATTACCTTGCATGAATATGATGAGACAAAATTAAATTTAAATTTCTAACCTAGCCAATAAATTTTGCAAACAGCTAATTTTTCTAGGAATTATTCCTCTTGCAAGGGCTGTGTGAAATGAAAAGGAAAAGGTATAACTTTTTCAAAAAGAACTTCTAGTGCTGCTTTTCTGCTATCCCTCTTTAAGAAATTCACTGTTCCATGGAGGATGGCCCAATGGCAGAGATGGGTGGAATACACTTTATCCCCCATATAAATTCCTAGAAAAAGATTGGAGCCATGCTCCCAGGGATTTTTTTTTAATTTAGAATTTTAATATTTTGTTTTGTTTTGTTTCTGACTCAAATAATTTGGTGAAATTGACCCAAATCTGCATTTTCCAGTGGAAAAAGCTTGCCAGCAAACCAAAAAAATCAGTTATTTGCACAGCTTTACTCACCAGGAACCAGAGGACCTGTGGCGGTGCAAGGTCTTCCCATTTATGGCCCTGGCTTTTCAGGCTTCTTCGAGAATGGAGAGGTACATAGCAACCTAGACCATGGTAGTAGTGGACCCATCACACACCACACAGGAACAATATGGTAGGGACTGTACAAAGAGATCACCGAGGAGATTCTTGCTCTGAACACTGTCTTGTAGGTTTTTCCATGTGAATGGGCAAATCAGCTCATAAATGGGAATTCAGTCAGATATTCCTTATAATATTATTTATGGTAGTTGTGACAAAGTTCCTGCTCTACCTTAGTGGGTCTTGTGCTTATTGGCAGATTTGCTCGCCTTGGAGCTTCACGGCAGCCCTCAGCTTGGCCGTTTTTTTGAACCCACAGTCCAGTTTGACGACTCCTGTGTCTGACCCAGAGTTGGGACGATTTGGGGGGAACCCAGGCCCACCCTCTCCTCCGGGTTCCCGCCCAGGGCCCTGTGGAATGCAGCTGTCTAGAGTGCCTCCTGGAACAGCTGTGCGACAGCCACAACTCCCTGGGCTACTTCCCCATGGCCTCCTCCCAACACCTTCTTTATCCTCACTATAGGACCTTCCTCCTGGTGTCTGATAATGCTTGTACACCTCAGTCCTCCAACAGTCCGCGTTCTCACTCTCAGCTCCTAGTTCCTCTTGCTCCCATCTCCTCACACACACACCACAAACTAAAGTGAGTTCCTTTTTAAAACCCAGGTGCCCTGATTAGCCTGCCTTCATTGATTCTAGCAGCTTCTTGATTGGCTGCAGGTGTTCTAATCAGCCTGTCTTAATTATCTCCAGAAGGTTCCTGATTGTTCTGGAACCTTCCCTGTTGGAGGACGGACCGTCCCTAGCTAGCTCCTTAGCTATCTGCTTTCTTTTCTTTCCTAAAGCCCCCTGGCCCGGATTTTTCTTACTTTTGGACCCTGCCTTAGTCCCCCCCCCGGACCGGGCTGGACGCTTTGCTGATTTAGTTTGATTTTTTGCCGCTTTTGCTTTTTTTTTGGATTGCTGACAAGTTGCCATCTTGCAGTCAACACTACCCCCCCTCGCCTGCTTTCGGGCGCAGCTATTTGTCTCAGCTGAACCCCCGGAGGAGGGGGGGGAAGATTGCCGATTTTGCTGTTCGGAGGGGGAGTGAAAGCCCCCAGACCTAGCCGCTTTGCTGGCAGCTCGAACTATCTTTACAACATTCTTAGCATGCCGGAAGCCTTGGAACACAGCCAACACGGCCGGAGAAGAAGGACTTCAGAAGACAGGAGACATAATTTAAACAGCTACGAATCATCGTGAAGGGGTCGTAAGACTGAGGTTTTTTTTTTCGAATTCTACTCTCGTGGGGGGGAGTTTGACTGTGTTTTAATTGCATTTGTGGCGGCACAGGGGGTGTGGCAATAAGCTGCCCCCCTGATCCATCGGTGCCCGCTCCACCCCCCCCACCATTACTACAACTGTCACGACCCCCCCGCCGCTTCGTCCCTGCTGGCAATTTGCCATCCGCCTTCGGATCCAGCTGTTTGCTTTGAACTTTGCCTTTCGGACCGGACATAACAGCTGACCAAACGAGACTCTTTGGACAAATGTGCGTGGGTTTACACACACACCCCCCCCCGGACTGCTTAGCTTATAGCTTGCCCCTATTATTGGATTTTCCCTCCCCCCCTTGATCACCCCATTTGGTATTCCTCTCCCCTCCTGTAGCTTAGTAGGGAGGAGTGGTTATTTTGTTTCCCCCCTCCCCCTTTTTCCTTCCGGTGTCTCTCCGTCCCTCCCTGCTTACAATGGCGGGGAATGAGGAAGGCGAGGCCCCTTTAAAAAATTTAGTTGTTTTTCCCCCACCCCCCCCCGCCCAACCCCCAATCTTGCCCCCCCCATCACGATTGCCAAAAAACCTGCCACCGCCCCTGCTGGGGCACCGGCAGCAGGAGGCACCGGAGTGATTACTGCTGCTGCTCTGCCCTTCCCACCCTCAGGTTCTAGGAATCCTCTGCCAGCTGGCCGCAAAAGCCAGGACGGGCAGAAAGGAAAGGGCCCCGCCAAAACATCTGGGCCCTCCATGGCAGGGGCGGCCCCCACAGCCGTGGCCTCGTCATCGACCGCGGCGCCCCTCCCTGCAATTCCCTCCACCAGCGCTACATATGTCCCCCCCCCGGCCCCCAGGACGTATGCCCGGGCGGTGGCAGGCTCCCCCCTGCCTGCCGCCTCGTCATCTCGCCCACCCACTGCCTCCGCTACAATCACCAGCAGTCGGGGCCCTTTTTCCGCCCTGACCAGGAAGCACGGTGTCCGTTGCCTCCTGGTGCCCGCCTCGCCCCACGTGGAGACATACGTGCAGGCGCTGGCGAAGGTGGTAGGACCCATGGCTATTGTGGCGGCCTCCAAGATGTATGGGAAGGTCGTTTTTTTCTTAGCTACGGAGGCTGCCGCCCAAGAGGCGGTGGAGAGGGGCCTGGTGGTAGGGGGGGTGTTTGTCCCCCTAGAGCCGCTAGAAGACCTGGGTGTTCGCCTCGTCCTTACCTCCGTTCCCCCCTTTTTACCCAATGCTGCCCTGTTACCCGCTCTCTCCGCCCTGGGGAAGCTTACCTCTGTCATCAGCCCTCTCCCGTTGGGCTGCAGGGACCCCACCCTCCGTCACGTCCTTTCTTTCCGCCGGCAAGTGCAGCTTTTACCGCCGGCGGGGGTGCGTGACGGGGAGGCGCTTGAGGGGTCCTTCTTAGTCCCCTACCAGGGAGCCCGCTATCGGGTCTTCTACTCCACCGGAGAGGCCCGGTGCTACCTCTGCCGCTCGGCCAGGCATGTCCGCAGAGACTGCCCTTTGGCCCGGAGGGGAGGGGCACCTGAGACCCCCGAGACCCGGCAGGATATCGGCCCCGTTGTTGCCGACGCCCCTGGCTGCCCAGCACCTGAAACCAACCCTCCTCCTACTCAATCCACTGCTGCTCCCGCCCGGGCCCAGGAGACTCCTTCCCTACTACGCCCGGGCGAGCAAGGGAGTCCCACCCTTGCTACTACCACCTCAGTAGAGCCTATGGAGGAGGGCGCGACAAAGATATTATCGGGCATAGGAGAGGGCCCACCCCAAGGAGAACTTCCCCCTCCTCATGCTGCCTCACCGCTGCCCCCCCGAACCCCTGAACCATCACCTCCGCCCCCTGACACGACCCCTGCTAACCAGCCCCCGGACGACGCTATGGAGGACTGGAACTTAGTCCAGGGGAAACGGAGCAAGCGGAAGGCTCGAGCTCCGCTGCATCCATCCGACGCGGAAGCCCCCCGGAAGACCAGGAAGGGACGCACTGACATCGAGCCCTCCGCTACGACCACGAGTGAGGTCCATCCGCTGGTGTCGGGAGGAGAAGACAGACTGGCTTTGGAGGGCAGAACTCCCCCTCCACGGGAGACCCTCCCCTCCGAGACCCCTGAGGACGCCCTTTCTGCTCGGATACCATCCGAACCCCCCGCGAACCCCGAGGTGACCGCTGAGGCGGGCCCTAGAGGAGAGGCCCCCGGGGTAGCAGGCGTTGGCCTTTCCTCCGTGTACGCGGAGATTGAGGCCCTAGATTTGACCCCGGTCACCCAGGGAGAGGATGATCTACTCCCGGCTGGCCTCAGACTGGGCAACCTCACCCCAGCCCCTTTTTCCCCATACTCCCTCCCCCTGATTGCCTTCCCGGGCGAGCACCCTGCAGAAGGTGGTCCACCACCAGATGCCACGGCCGCCAAGACCAACGCAGGGCCAGCGCCTAGCATTACTGGGAGCCCCCTCCCTTACCCCTTAACCCTCGACTCTGCTCAGGAGGCACCTTTCTTCAGTTGCTTGCCTCCTGAATCTCAGAGCCTTACCTTTGCCCCTGCCCCCTCCCCTAGCCCCACCCAGTTTATCCCCTCCTGCGATGCTCCTGTTGCCCCTGGGGTCGTTTCTTTTCCGCCTTCTGCAGATTCCCCCCAAGGAGCAGTTTTTGCACTTTCTAGTCGTGACCCATTAGGAGTTGCAATTTTTCCCCCGCCATTCCCTTCCACCTCAAGGCATGAAATGGATTTCATAACCCCAGCCTGTCAGACCCCCCGTCGGTGGTCCGCACCCTGCCTACCCGCCTTAGCGGACCTCGAGGCTTTATTAAGAGTCCCACCGGGGAATACCCCGGGAACCGTAACCCCATCCCCCCATGAGCTGCGGCATGCACTACGGAAGTTCTTAGAACACACCCGTGGTGCCCGCAATAAGGTACAGATAGCTCTTCAGCTCTGGGGGGACTTTGAGCAACTTTTTCGGACCACAAGGGCCCTTATAAAGGAGGGCAAAGGGCAAGGCAGGCGCGGTGCTGCGGCCTACGAGCAGGCCCGCAACTTCCAAAACGATCTACTCATCTATGAGATGGGTCACGGGTTGGTGCGCAACCCGCTGGGGGCCAGAAACACCCCCGCCACCGGGAAACCTCCACCCCACCAGCCCTCCGCATGATGCCTACTCTTATTGCAACCTTGAATACCAGGGGCTGTAGGATGGCTCTCCGCAGGTCCCAGGTGCTCTCTTACCTTCGGGAAGGAGGGTACTCTGTAGTTTTCCTGCAGGAGACCCATACGGACCCGACCTTTGAGGACAGGTGGCGGCTGGAGTGGGGGGACGGGGTCTACTTTAGCCACTTCACGACTTGGCAAGCTGGAGTGGCGACCCTGTTCTCCCCCACCCTACGGCCCGAGGTGCTAGGGGTCACTGAGGTCGTGCCGGGCCACCTGCTGCACCTTCGAGTCCGTATGGAGGGGCTCGTGGTAAATCTTGTTAATATTTATGCCCCACAAATGAGCCCAAAGCGGCCACAATTTTACCAGCGGGTGTCCGACTTTCTCGGCACCCTAGATTCGCACGAGTGCCTGGTCCTGGGAGGAGACTTTAACACCACCCTCGAGGAACAGGACCGCTCAGGCGCCGAGCCGAGCCCGGCTGCCGCGAATATTCTTCGGGGAATAGTTGAATATCACTCCCTAGTGGACGTCTGGCGTGACCATCACCCAGATGACACCTCCACGTTCACTTTTGTCCGGGTGGAGGCCAATCGGTCACACCACTCTCGGTTGGACCGTATTTATTTATCCCGTTTCCATCTTTCACAGGCCCACTCCTCTACCATTCGGCCGGCCCCTTTTTCCGACCATCATTTAGTTACTATAACGGTCTCCCTCCGTGCAGAGAGACCGGGGCCGGCCTATTGGCACTTTAATAATAGCCTGTTGGAGGACGAGAGCTTCGTGACGTCCTTCCGGGAGTTTTGGCTCGCCTGGCGAGAGCAATGGCGTGCCTTTCCCTCGGTGCGGCGATGGTGGGATTTAGGGAAGGTCCGCGCCAAGCTCTTTTGCCGTGACTACACTCGGGGCACCAGCCGACGGAGAAATGCGGCGATAGAGCAGTTGGAATGGGAGGTCTTGGAGCTGGAGAGGCGCCTGGCCGCCGACCCCGAGGACCCGTCCCTCTGCGGAGCGTGCCGGGAGAAGCGGGAGGAACTTCGGGCCCTCGAGGACCACCGGGCCCGAGGTGCCTTCGTCCGGTCCCGCATCCGCCTCCTTCGGGAGATGGACCGCGGCTCCCGCTTCTTCTATGCCCTGGAAAAAACGAGGGGGGCCAAGAAGCACGTCACCTGCCTTCTAGCAGAAGACGGCACCCCCCTCACGGATCCGGAGGAGATGTGTGGGAGAGCCCGCGACTTCTACACAAGCCTTTTCTCCCCGGATCCGACCGATCCTGGCACTTGCAGGGTGCTCTGGGAGGAACTCCCCACGGGCCGCGTGGGCGACAGAGACCGGCTAGAGCTGCCTCTCACCCTGGCCGAGTTCTCGGAAGCCCTCCGCCGCATGCCCACCAATAAATCTCCGGGCATGGACGGGCTGACCGTGGAGTTTTACCGCGCGTTCTGGGACATCCTCGGCCCAGACCTAGTTACTGTCTGGGCTGAGTCCTTGCAGGGCGGGATCCTCCCTCTGTCGTGCAGGCGAGCGGTGCTCGCCTTGCTGCCAAAGAAGGGGGACCTCTGCGATTTACGAAACTGGCGTCCCGTCTCACTCCTTAGCACGGATTACAAAATCGTAGCGAAAGCAATTTCGCTGCGGCTAGGGTCCGTGATGGCGGACGTGATCCACCCAGACCAGACCTATACTGTCCCAGGTCGCTGCATTTTTGACAACCTATTTCTAGTCCGAGACCTTTTGGAACTCGGGCGGAGAGATGGCCTGTCGTTCGCCCTCCTGTCTCTTGATCAGGAGAAGGCATTCGATAGAGTAGGCCATGGGTACCTCCTGAGCACTCTGCAGGCGTTTGGATTCGGACCTCAGTTTGTGAGTTTTTTCCGGGTGCTGTATGCCTCCGCGGAGTGTTTGGTTAGGCTCAACTGGACCCTGACCGAACCGGTCAGCTTCGGGCGAGGAGTGCGACAAGGGTGCCCCCTCTCGGGCCAGCTGTACGCTCTTGCGATCGAGCCTTTCCTCTGTCTCCTCCGCAGGAGGTTGACAGGGTTGGTGCTGCGGGAGCCGGAGCTGCGGCTGGTCCTGTCGGCGTACGCCGATGACGTACTTCTCGTGGTCCAGGACCCGGGCGACCTGGCGCGAGTGGAGGCATGCCAAGCCATCTATTCGGCAGCCTCCTCCGCCCGAGTCAACTGGGTCAAGAGCTCTGGCTTGGCGGTGGGGGACTGGCGGCGGGTAAGCTCCCTCCCACCCGCGCTTCAGACCATCCAGTGGAGCGCGGGTCCTCTGCTCTATCTCGGCGTTTACCTTTCCGCCACGCACCCTTCCCCGCCGGAGAACTGGCAAAATGTGGAGGGCGGGGTGATAGAGCGGATCCGGAAATGGACAGGGCTACTCCGATGTCTCTCCCTCCGAGGGAGAGCACTGGTGCTTAACCAACTAGTCCTGTCCACGCTCTGGTACCGGCTCAACACCCTGGCCCCGGCCCCGGGTTTCCTGACCCACCTCCGGAGATTGATTCTAGAGTTCTTTTGGTCGGGAATGCACTGGGCTCCTGTTGGAGTTCTTCATTTACCCCTGAAGGAAGGAGGACAGGGCCTGAAGTGTCTGTACACTCAGGTCCGCGTTTTCCGCCTCCAGGCCCTGCAGAGGCTCCTATACAGTGCAGGTAGTTCGACGTGGAGCATACTGGCGCACGCCTTCCTGCGCCGCTTCCAGGGGTTCCGATACGACCGGCAGCTCTTTTACCTTTGTTCGAGAGGTTTTCCGCGAGACCTCTCCGGGCTGCCGGTCTTCTACCAGGACCTCCTCCGGACCTGGAAACTGTTTTTAACGACCAGGTCCGTGGCGGCCACCGCGGGAGCAGATCTCCTCACGGAGCCCCTGCTACACAACCCCCAACTCCGTGTGCAGGTGGCGGAGTCCCGCTCGGTGCGCCAGAGGTTGGTCTTGGCGGAAGTCACGAAGGTCGGAGACCTCCTGGACTATGACCGGAGAGACTGGCTGGATCCCCTGACGCTCGCTCGGCGCATGGGGCTTTCCAGCCCCCGTACTCCCCGGCGCGTACTTCAGGAGGTGAAGGCCGCCTTGACCCCTGCAGCTCGGGATTATGTCAACCGAGCTTTGCGCGAGGGCGCACCACGCCCATCCTCTACCCCGGGCCCGCCGGACCTTTCCATTGGGCCCCTACCCTGCCGATCCCGACAAACCCCTCACCCTTTCACTGCGAGCCGGCTGCATGAACTGCAACCGGTCAGTTTTCAACTTGCATCACGGAAATATTTGTATACACTCACGCTTCACACCCTTCACGCCCACACCCTGGTGTCCCGCCCCGACACAAAGTGGCGGGACCTCCTGCCACCTTTGGAGGGTGAGCAACCTCGATGGGCCAGCTTGTATTCCACCTTGGTCCCGAGGCCCGTCGGAGACATCAGTTGGCGGCTCCTTCACGGAGCTGTGAGCACGGGCGTGTTTTTGACACGGTTCACTTCCATTCCGGATACTTGCCCTTTTTGTAATGTGAGGGAAACCCTAGCACACGTCTATTTAGAGTGTACCAGATTGCAGCCCCTTTTTCGGCTCCTCACAAATATTTTGTTGCGCTTTTGGCTTCATTTTTCTCCCCACCTCTTTATTTATACACTCCCCATCCACGGCCCCACAAAGTCGCGGGATCTCCTGGTTAACCTCCTCCTAGCTTTGGCAAAAACAGCCATTTATAAAACCAGAGAGAGGAGGTTGGCCCATGAAACGTCCTGCGATTGTAGGGCCTTTTTCCTATCTTCAGTACATTCACGTATCCGGGCGGAGTTTCTTTGGGCGGCGACCACCGACTCCCTTGACACCTTTGAAGAGCGGTGGGCGCTGTCCGGGGTTCTCTGCTCGGTGACCCCATCCGGTTCCCTCCGTCTAACCCTTTACTAGGAGGGCCCTATAATACGTGGGTGTCTACCCCCCCACCCCCAAACTGCCCACCCCGCAGCCGTGCCCATCTTGCCGGGCACTCTCGGGGGGGGATAATCGGTGACACTGGGCGCGGCACTAGGTAACTCAAGGGGGTGGAAGACCACGAGTGTCGAGGAAGCCCCCCCGCTCTAGGCCACCAGGTAACTCAGGAGGGTGGAAGACCAAGCCCCCCGCTCTGGGCCCAGGCTAGCCTGAACACTTCTCCCTCCTGAAAGCTGCTGTGTTATACCTTCTGTTTGCGTTGTTTTGTTGCATACTTTGATTTGGTTCTTGATAATTCTTGTAATTGTCACAATAAAATTTTTTTTCTGTTTCAATAAAAAAAAAAAAAAAAAAAACCTTCCCTGTTGGAGGATGGACCGTCCCTAAAAAAAAAAAAAAAAAAAAACCTTCCCTGTTGGAGGACGGGACCGTCCCTAGCTTGCTCCTCAGCTATCTGCTTTCTATTCTTTCCTAAAGCCCCCTGGCCTGGATTTTTCTTACTTTTGGACCCTGCCTTAGTTTACCCCCCTGAACGGGCCAGACGCTTTTTTGATTTGGTTTGATTTTTGCCACTTTTTTTTGCTTTTTTGAGTGCTGACAGGCTGCCATCTTGCAGCCAGCACCACCCCGCCCCTCGCCTGCTTTCGGGCGCAGCTATTTGTCTCAGCTGAAACCCCCGGAGGAGGGGGGGGAAGATTGCTGACTTTGGTATCCGGAGGTGGGAGTGGAAGCCCCCAGATCCAGCCGTTTCGCTGTTTTGTTTGGACATTCCTGCCCTATCTTTATAACATTCTCGGCTGCCGGAAGCCGTGGAACACAGCGAACACAGTTGGAGAAGAAGATTTCTAGAGACATCACCCCGGGAAGATACAAATCATCGTGGGAGGGGCCGTAAGACTGAGTAACTTTTCGAATTATACTCTTGTGGGGGGAGTTTGACTGTGTTTTAATTGCATTTGTGGCAGCACAGGGGGTGTGGCAATAAGCTGCCCCCTGATCCATCGGTGCCCCCACCACCATTACTACAACTGTCACAGCCCCCCGCCGTTTCATCCCTGCTGGCAATCTGCCATCTGCCTTCGGATCCAGCTGTTTGCTTTGAACTTTGCCTTTCAGACCGGACATAACAGCCGACCAAACGAGACTCTTTGGACAAACGTGCGTGGGTCTACACCCTCCCCCCCGGACTGCTTATTTTACAGCCTACCCCTATTATTGGATTTCTTCCCCCCTCCGTCCAACCCATTTGGCATTACCCCCCCTCCCCACGCCTGCAGCCTAGCAGGGAGGAGCGGTTAATTTGCTTCCCCCTCCCCCCTCCTCCTTCCGGTGTCTCCCCGTCTCTCCCTGCTCACAATGTCGGGCAATGAGAGGGGCGAGGCCCCTTTAACAATAATAGCTGTTCCTCCCCCACCCCCCCCGCCCAATCCCCAGCCTCGCCCCCCCCCCACGATTGTCAAAATACTTGCCACCGCCCCCGCTGGGGCACCGGCAGCAGGAGGCACCAGAGTGATTACTGCCGCTGCTGTGCCCACCCCCACCCCAGGTTCTAGGAACTCCCCGCCAGCAAAGGCCAGGGCGGGAAGAAAGGAAAGGGCCCCGCTAAAACACCTAGGTCCTCCATGGCAGGGGCTGCCCCACAGCTGTGGCCTCGTCATCGACCGTGGCGCCCCTCCCCGCAGTTCCCTCCACCAGCTCTGCAAATACCCCTCCCCCGGCCCCCAGGACATATGCCCGGGCGGTGGCAGGCTCCCCCCTGCCTGCCGCCTCGTCATCTCGCCCACCCACTGCCTCCACTACCATCACCAGCAGCCGGGGCCCTTTCCCCACCTTGACCAGGAAGCACGGTGTCCGTTGCCTCCTGGTGCCCACCTCGCCCCACGTGGAGACATACGTGCAGGCGTTGGCGAAGGTGGTAGGACCCACGGCTATTGTGGCGGCCTCCAAGATGTATGGGAAGGTTGTTTTTTTCTTAGCTACGGAGACTGCCGCCCAGGAGGCGGTGGAGAGGGGCCTGGCGCTGGGGGGGGTGTTCGTCCCCCTAGAGCCGCTAGAAGACCCGGGCGTTCGCCTCATCCTCACCTCCGTTCCTCCCTTTTTACCCAATGCTGCCCTGTTACCCGCTCTCTCCACCCTGGGGAAACTGACCTCTGTCATCAGCCCTCTCCCGTTGGGCTGCAAGGACCCCACCCTCCGTCACGTCCTTTTGTTCCGCCGGCAAGTGCAGCTTCTACTGCCGGCGGGGGTGCGTGACGGGGAGGCACTCGAGGGGTCCTTCCTAGTCCCCTACCAGGGAGCCCGCTATTGGGTCTTTTACTCTACCGGAGAGGCCCGGTGCTACTTCTGCCGCTCAGCCGGGCATGTCCGCAGAGACTGCCCTTTGGCCCGGGGTGGAGGGGCACCCGAGACCCCCGAGACCCGGCAGGACATCGGCCCCATTGTTGCCGACGCCCCTGGCTGCCCGGCACCTGAAACCAACCCTCCTCCTACTCAATCCATCGCTGCTCCCGTCCGGGCCCAGGAGACTTCTTCCCTACAACGCCCAGGTGAGCAAGGGAGTCCCACCCTTGCTATTTCCACTTCAGCAGAGCCTATGGAGGAGAGTGCAGCAAAGATATTATCGGGCATAGGAGAGGGCCCGCCCCAAGGAGAACCCCCCCCTCCTCATGCTGCCTCACCGCTACCCCCCCGAACCCCTGAACCATTGCCTCCGCCCCCCGACACGACCCCTGCTAACCAACCCCCAGACGACGCTATGGAGGGCTGGAACCTAGTCCAGGGGAAACGAGGCAAGCGGAAGGCTCGAGCTCCGCTGCATTCATCCGACACGGAAGCCCCCCGGAAGACCAGGAAGGGAGGCACTGATATCGAGCCCTCCGCTGCGACCACGAGTGAGATCCATCCGCTGGTGTAGGGAGGGGAAGACAGACTAGCTTTGGAGGGCAGAACCCCCCCTCCAAGGGAGACCCTCCCCTCCGAGACCCCTGAGGACGCCCCTTCTGCCCGGATACCATCCAAACCCCCCGCGAACCCCGAGGCGACCGCTGAGGCGGGCCCTAGAGGAGAGGCCCCCGGGGTAGCAGGCGTTGGCCTCTCCTCCATGTACGAGGAGATTGAGGCCCTAGATTTGACCCCGGTCACCCAGGGAGAGGATGATCTACTCCCGGCTGGCCTCGAACTGGGCAACCTCACCCCAGCCCCCCTTTCCCCATGCTCCCCCCCCCGATTGCCTTCCCGGGCGAGCATGCTGCAGAAGGTGGTCCACCACCTGATGCCATGGCCACCAAGACCACCACGGAGCCAGCCCCTAGCATTACTGGGAGCCCCCTCCCTTACCCCTTAACCCTCAACTCTGCTCAGGAGGCACCTTCCTTCAGCTGCTTGCCTCCTGAATCCCAGAGCCTTACCTCTGCCCCTGCCCCCTCCCCTGCCCCCGCCCAGTTTACCCCCTCCTGCAATGCTATTGCCACCCCTGGGGTAGTTTTTTTTCCGCCTTTTGCAGATTCCCCCCAGGGAGCAGTCTTTGCACTTTCTAGTCGCGACCCATTAGGAGTGGCAATTTTTCCCCCGCCATCTCCTTCCACCCCAAGGCATGAAATGGATTTAATAACCCCAGCCTGTCAGATGCCCCGTTGGTGGTCCGCACCCTGCCTACCCGCCTTAGCGGACCACGAGGCTGTATTAAGAGCCCCACCGGGGAATACCCCGGGAACCGTAACCCCATCCCCCCATGAGCTGCGGCATGCACTATGGAAGTTCTTAGAACACACCCATGGTGCCCGCAATAGGGTACAGCTAGCTCTTCAGCTCTGGGGGGACTTTGAGCAAATTTTTCAGGCCACAAGGGCCCTTATAAAGGAGGGCAGAGGGCAAGGAAAGCGTGGTGCTGCGGCCTACGAGCGGGTCCGCGGCTTCCGAAAAGGTCTACTCATCCACGGGATGGGTCATGGGTTGCTGCGCAACCCGCCGGGGGCCACGAACACCCCCACCAATGAGAAACCCCCACCCCCCCCAGCCCTCCGCATGACGCCTCTTATTATTGCAACCTTGAATACCAGGGGTTGTAGGATGGCTCTCCGCAGGTCCCAGGTGCTCTCTTACCTTCGGGAATGGGGGTACTCTGTAGTTTTCCTGCAGGAGACCCATACGGACCTGACCGTCAAGGACAGGTGGCGGCTGGAGTGGCGGGACGGGGTCTACTTTAGCCACTTCACGACTTGGCAAGCTGGAGTGGCGACCCTGTTCTCCCCCACCCTACGGCCCGAGGTGCTAGGGGTCACTGAGGTCGTGCCGGGCCACCTGTTGCACCTTCAAGTCCGTATGGAGGGGCTCGTGGTCAACCTTGTTAATATCTATGCCCCGCAAATGAGCCCAAGGCGGCCACAATTTTACCAGCGGGTGTCCGACTTTCTCGGCACCCTAGATTCGCACGAGTGCCTGGTCCTGGGAGGGGACTTTAACACCACCCTCGAGGAACAGGACCGCTCAGGGGCCGAGCCGAGCCCAGCTGCCGCGTACATCCTCCGAGGAATAGTTGAATATCACTCCCTAGTCGACGTCTGGCATGACCATCACCCAGATGACACCTCCACGTTCACTTTTGTCCGGGTGGAGGCCCATCGGTCACACCACTCTCGGTTGGACCGCATTTATTTATCCCGTTTCCATCTTTCACAGGCTCACTCCTCCATCATTCGGCCGGCCCCTTTCTCCGACCATCATTTAGTTACTATAATGGTCTCCCTCCATGCAGAGAGACCGGGGCCGGCCTATTGCAACTTTAATAATAGCCTGTTGGAGGACGAGAGCTTCGTGACGTCCTTCCGGGAGTTTTGGCTGGCCTGGCGAGAGCAGTGGCGTGCCTTTCCCTCGGTGCGGCGATGGTGGGATCTAGGGAAGGTCCGCGCCAAGCTCTTTTGCCGTGACTACACTCGGGGCACCAGCCGACGGAGAAATGCGGCGATAGAGCAGTTGGAATGGGAGGTCTTGGAGCTGGAGAGGCGCCTGGCCGCCGACCCCGAGGACCCGTCCCTCTGCGGAGCGTGCCGGGAGAAGCGGGAGGAGCTTCGGGCCCTCGAGGACCACCGGGCCCGAGGTGCCTTCGTCCGGTCCCGCATCCGCCTCCTTCGGGAGATGGACCGCGGCTCCCGCTTCTTCTATGCCCTGGAAAAAACGAGGGGGGCCAAGAAGCACGTCACCTGCCTTCTAGCAGAAGACGGCACCCCCCTCACGGATCCGGAGGAGATGTGTGGGAGAGCCCGCGACTTCTACACAAGCCTTTTCTCCCCGGATCCGACCGATCCTGGCACTTGCAGGGTGCTCTGGGAGGAACTCCCCACGGGCCGCGTGGGCGACAGAGACCGGCTAGAGCTGCCTCTCACCCTGGCCGAGTTCTCGGAAGCCCTCCGCCGCATGCCCACCAATAAATCTCCGGGCTTGGACGGGCTGACCGTGGAGTTTTACCGCGCATTCTGGGACATCCTCGGCCCAGACCTAGTGACTGTCTGGGCTGAGTCTTTGCAGGGCGGGGTCCTCCCTCTGTCATGCAGGCGAGCGGTGCTCGCCTTGCTGCCGAAGAAGGGGGACCTCCGCGATTTACGAAACTGGCGTCCCGTCTCACTCCTTAGCACGGATTACAAAATCGTAGCGAAAGCAATTTCGCTGCAGCTAGGGTCCGTGATGGCGGACGTGATCCACCCAGACCAGACCTATACTGTCCCAGGTCGCTGCATTTTTGACAACCTATTTCTAGTCCGAGACCTTTTGGAACTCGGGCGGAGAGATGGCCTGTCGTTCGCCCTCCTGTCTCTTGATCAGGAGAAGGCGTTCGATAGAGTAGGCCATGGGTACCTCCTGAGCACTCTGCAGGCGTTTGGATTCGGACCTCAGTTTGTGAGTTTTCTCCGGGTGCTGTATGCCTCCGCGGAGTGTTTGGTTAGGCTCAACTGGACCCTGACCTAACCGGTCAGCTTCGGGCGAGGAGTGCGACAGGGGTGCCCCCTCTCGGGCCAGCTGTACGCTCTTGCGATCGAGCCTTTCCTCTGTCTCCTCCACAGGAGGTTGACGGGGTTGGTGCTGTGGGAGCCGGAGCTGCGGCTGGTCCTGTCGGCGTACGCCGATGACGTACTTCTCGTGGTCCAGGACCCGGGCGACCTGGCATGAGTGGAGGCATGCCAGGCCATCTATTCGGCAGCCTCCTCCGCCCGAGTCAACTGGGTCAAGAGCTCTGGCTTGGCGGTGGGGGACTGGCGGCAGGTAAGCGCACTCCCACCCGCGCTTCAGACCATCTGGTGGAGCGCGGGTCCTCTGCTCTATCTCGGCGTTTACCTTTCTGCCATGCACCCTTCCCCGCCGGAGAACTGGCAAAATTTAGAGGGCGGGGTGATAGAGTGGATCCGGAAACGGACAAGGCTACTCCGATGTCTCTCCCTCCGAGGGAGAGCACTGGTGCTTAACCAACTAGTCCTTTCCACGCTCTGGTACCAGCTCAACACCCTGGCCCCAGCCCCGGGTTTCCTGACCCACCTCCGGAGATTGATTCTAGAGTTCTTTTGGTCAGGAATGCACTGGCCCCCTGGTGGAGTTCTTCATTTACCCCTGAAGGAAGGAGGACAGGGCCTGAAGTGTCTGTACACTCAGGTCCGCGTCTTCCGCCTCCAGGCCCTGCAGAGGCTCCTTTACAGTGCAGGTAGTTCGACGTGGAGCATATTGGCGCACGCCTTCCTGCGCCGCTTCCAAGGGCTCCGATACGACCAGCAGCTCTTTTACCTTTGTCCGAGAGGTTTTCCGCGAGACCTTTCCGGGCTGCCGGTCTTCTACCAGGACCTCCTCTGGACCTGGAAACTGTTTCTAACAACCAGGTCCATGGCGGCCACCGTGGGAGCAGATCTCCTCACGGAGCCCCTGCTACACAACCCCCAACTCCATGTGCAGGTGGCGGAGTCCCGCTCGGTGCGCCAGAGGTTGGTCCTGGCGGAAGTCACGAGGGTCGGAGACCTCCTGTACTACGACCGGAGAGACTGGCTGGAGTCCCTGACGCTTGCTCAGCGCATGGGGCTTTCCAGCCCCCGTACTCCCCGGCGCGTGCTTCAGGAGGTGAAGGCCGCCTTGACCCCTGCTGCTCGGGCTTATGTCAACCGAGGCTTGCGCGAGGGCGCACCCCGCCCATCCTCTACCCCAGGCCTGCCGGACCTTTCCATTGGGCCCCTACCCTGCCGATCCCAACAAACCCCTCACCCTTTCACTGCGAGCCGACTGCATGAACTGCAGCCGGTCAGTTTTCAACTTGCACCACGGAAATATTTGTATACACTCACGCTTCACACCCTTCACGCCCACACCCTGGTGTCCCGCCCTGACACAAAGTGGCGGGACCTCCTGCCACCTTTGGACGGTGAGCAACCTCGGTGGGCCAGCCTGTACTCCACCTTGGTCCCGAGGCCCATCGGAGACATCAGTTGGCGGCTCCTTCACGGAGCTGTGAGCACGGGCGTGTTTTTGACACGGTTTACTTCCATCCCGGATACTTGCCCTTTTTGTATTGTGAGGGAAACCCTGGCGCATGTCTATTTAGAGTGTGCCAGATTGCAGCCCCTTTTTCGGCTCCTCACAAATATTCTGTTGCGCTTTTGGCTTCATTTTTCTCCCCACCTCTTTATCTATACACTCCCCATCCACGGCCCCACAAAGTCACGGGATCTCCTGGTTAACCTCCTCCTAGCTTTGGCAAAAACAGCCATTTATAAAACCAGAGAGAGGAGGTTGGCCCATGAAATGTCCTGCGATTGTAGGGCCTTTTTCCTATCCTCAGTACATTCACGTATCCGGGCGGAGTTCCTCTGGGCGGCGTCCACCGACTCCCTTGACACCTTTGAAGAGCGGTGGGCGCTGTCCGGGGTTCTCTGCTCGGTGACCCCATCCGGTTCCCTCCGTCTAACCCTTTGATTGAGGGGAAGAGCGAGAGACACCAGCCCCAGCCGTTGCTGCTGTGGATACCATCGTCACTGTCATCTCGGAGGGGCCCTATAATACGTGGGTGTCTACCCCCCAACCCCCAAACTGCCCACCCCGCAGCCGTGCCCATCTTGCCGGCCACTCTCAGGGGGGGATAATCGGTGACACTGGGCGCGGCACTAGGTAACTCGAGGGGGTGGAAGACCACGAGTGTCGAGGAAGCCCCCCCACTCTAGGCCACCAGGTAACTCAGGAGGGTGGAAGACCACGAGTGTCGAGGAAGCCCCCCCGCTCTGGGCCCAGGCTAGCCTGAACACTTCTCTCTCCTGAAAGCTGCTGTGTTATACCTTCTGTTTGCGTTGTTTTGTTGCATACTATGGTTTATTTCTTTGGTAATTTCTTGTAACTGCCACAATAAAATTCTTTTCTGTTTCAAAAAAAACAAAAAAAAAACAAAAAACCTTCCCTGTTGGGAAACGGGACCTCCCTCGCTTGCTCCTCAGCTATCTGCTTTCTATTCTTTCCTAAAGCCCCCTGGCCTGGATTTTTTCTTACTTTTGACCCTGCCTTAGTTCCGCCCCCCCTCCCCCCCGACCGGGCCAGATGCTTTTTTGTTTTGTTTTGTTTTGTTTTGTTGCCAGTTTTTTTTGCTGCCGTTTGAGTGCTGGTCGGCTGCCAGCTTGCCGCCAGCACCCCCCCTGCGCCTGCTCTCGGGCGCAGCTATTTGCCTTAGCTGAAACCCCCGGAGGAGGGGGGGAAGATTGCCGACCCGCTACCCGGAGGGGGGAGTGGAAGCCCCCAGACCCAGCCGTTTTGCTGTCAGCTCTTCTTATCTCTGCAACATTCTCGGCCTGCCGGAAGCCTTGGTACACAGCCAACACAGCTGGAGAAGAAGATTTTTTTTCAGAGGAAATCACCCAGGGAAGCTACAAATCATCGTGGAGGGGGCCGTAAGACTGAGTAATTTTTTGAATTATACTCTCGTGGGGGGGAGTTTGACTGTGGTTTAATTGCATTTGTGGCGGCACAGGGGGTGTGGCACGGAGCTGCCCCCCGATCCATCGGTGCCCCCCCCCAAAACTACTACAACTGTCACGGCCCCCCCGCCGTTCGTCCCTGCTGGCAGCCTGCCATCTGCCTTCAGATCCAGCTGTTTGCTTTGAACTTTGCCTTTCGGACTGGACATAACAGCCAACCAAACAAGACTCTTTGGACAAATGTGCGTGGGTCCACACCCACCCTCCCCCCCGGACTGTTTATCCCACAGCTTGCCCCTATCACTGGACCCCGTTTTTTGTTTTTCCCCCCTTCCAGTCCAACCCATTTGGCACACCCCCCCCGCCTGCAGCCCAGCAGGGATGAGCGGTTAATCTGCTTCCCCCTCCCCCCTCCTCCTTCCGGTGTCTCCCCGTCTCTCCCTGCTCACAATGGCGGGCAATGAGAGGGGCGAGGCCCCTCTAACAATATCAGCTGTCCCTCCCCCACCTCCCCCCCTGCCCAACCCCCAAGCCCCCCCCCACTGTTAGAACACTTGCCACCGCCCCCGCTGGGGCACCGGCAGCAGGAGGCACCGGGGCGATTACTGCCACTGCTGCGTCCACCCCCCCCGGATTCTAGGAACCCCCCCCCACAGCTGGCCGGAAAGGCCAGGGCGGGAAGAAAGGAAAGGGCCCCGCTAAAACACCTAGGCCCTCCATGGCAGGGGCTGCCCCCACAGCTGTGGCCTCATCATCAATCGTGGTGTCCCTCCCTGCGTTTCCCTCCACCAGCTCTGCGAATGTCCCTCCCCCGGCCCCCAGGACGTATGCCCGGGTGGTGGCAGGCTCCCCCCTGCCTGCCGCCTCGTCATCTCGCCCACCCACTGCCTCCGCTACCATCACCAGCGGCCGGGGCCCCTTCCCCACCTTGCCCAGGAGGCACGGTGTCCATTGCCTCCTGGTGCCCACCTCGCCCCACGTGGACACATACGTGCAGGCGTTGGCGAAGGTGGTAGGACCCACGGCTATTGTGGCGGCCTCCAAGATGTATGGGAAGGTCGTTTTTTTCTTAGCTTTGGAGGCTGCCGCCCAGGAGGCAGTGGAGATGGGCCTGGCGGTGGGGGGGGTGTTTGTCCCCCTAGAACCCACTAGAAGACCTGGGCGTTCGCCTTGTCCTCACCTCCGTTCCTCCCTTTTTACCCAATGCTGCCCTGTTACCTGCTCTCTCCACCCTGGGGAAACTTGTCTCTGTCATCAGCCCTCTCCCGTTGGGCTGCAAGGACCCCACCCTCCGTCACGTCCTTTCGTTCCGCCGGCAAGTGCAGCTTCTACCGCCGGCGGCAGCGTGTGACGGAGAGACGCTCGAGGGGTCCTTCCTAGTCCCCTACCAGGGAGCCCGCTATCGGATCTTCTACTCCACCGGAGAGGCCCGGTGCTACCTCTGCCGCTCAGCGGGGCGTGTCCGCAGAGACTGCCCTTTGGCCCAGGGGGGAGGGGTACCCGAGACCCCCGAGACCCGGCAGGACATCGGCCCCGTCGTTGCCGACGCCCCTGGCCGCCCGGCACCTGAAACCAACCCTCCTCCTACTCGACCCATCGCTGCTCCCGTCCGGGCCCAGGAAACACATTCCCTACAATGCCCGGGTGAGCAAGGGAGTCCCACCCTTGCTATTACCAATCCGGCAGAGCCTATGGAGGAAGGTGTGGCAAAGATATTACCGGATATAGGAGAGGGCCCGCCCCAAGGAGAACCCCCCGCCCCTCATGCTGCCTCACCGCTACCCCCCCGAACCTCTGAACCATCACCTCCGCCCCCCGACACGACCCCTGCTAACCAACCCCCAGACGACGCTATGGAGGGCTGGACCCT
The DNA here is from genome assembly GCF_965152275.1 of Natator depressus. NCBI lineage: Eukaryota > Metazoa > Chordata > Testudines > Cheloniidae > Natator > Natator depressus. Next base: position 163,391,250 of record NC_134235.1, on the reverse strand, counting down.
AGTCCAGGGGAAGCGAGGCAAGCGGAAGGCTCAAGCTCTGCTGAATCCATCCGACGCGGAAGCCCCCCGGAAGACCAGGAAGGGAGGCACTGATATTGAGCCTTCCGCTACGGCCACGAGTGAGATCCATCCGCTGGTGTCAGGAGGGGAAGACAGACTGGCATTGGAGGGCAGAATCCCCCCTCCACGGGAGACCCTCCCCTCCGAGACCCCTGAGGACGCCCCTTCTGCCCGGATACCACCCGAACCCCCCACGAACCCCGAAGCGACCGTTGAGGCGGGCCCTAGAGGAGAGGCCCCCGGGGTAGCAGGAGTTGGCCTCTCCTCTGTGTATGCGGAGATTGAGGCCCTAGATTTGACCCCGGTCACCCAGGGAGAGGATGATCTACTCCCGGCTGGCCTCGAACTGGGCAACCTCACCCCAGTCCCCCTTTCCCCATGCTCCCTCCCCCTAATTGCCTTCCCGGGCAAGCACCCTGCAGAAGGTGGTCCACCACCTGATGCCATGGCCGCCAAGACCACCACGGAGCCAGCACCTAGCATCACTGGGAGCCCCCTCCCTTACCCCTTAACCCTCGACTCTGCTCAGGAGGCACCTTCCTTTAGCTGCTCGCCTCCTGAAGCCCAGAGCCTTACCTCTGCCCCTGCCCCCACCCCTGTCTCTGCCCAATTTACCTCCTCCTGCAATGCTATTGCTGCCCCTGGGGTTATTTTTTTCCTGCCTTTTGCAGATTCCCCCCAGGGAGCAGTCTTTGCACTTTCTAGTCGCGACCCATTAGGAGTTGCAATTTTTCCCCCGCCATCCCCTTCCTCCCCAAGGAGTGAAATGGATTTAATAACCCCAGCCTGTCAGACGCCCCGTCGGTGGTCCGCACCCTGCCTACCCGCCTTAGTGGACCACGAGGCTGTATTAAGAGCCCCACCAGGGAATACCCCGGAAATCGTAACCTCACCCCCTCATGAGCTGCGGCATGCACTATGGAAGTTCTTAGAACACACCCGTGGCGCCCGCAATAGGGTACAGCTGGCTCTTCAGCTATGGGGGGACTTTGATCAAATTCTTCAGGCCACAAGGGCCCTTATAAAGGAGGGCAGAGGGCAAGGAAAGCGTGGTGCTGCGGCCTACGAGCGGGTCCGCGGCTTCCGAAAAGGTCTACTCATCCACGGGATGGGTCATGGGTTGCTGCGCAACCCGCCGGGGGCCACGAACACCCCCACCAATGAGAAACCCCCACCCCCCCAGCCCTCCGCATGACGCCTCTTATTATTGCAACCTTGAATACCAGGGGTTGTAGGATGGCTCTCCGCAGGTCCCAGGTGCTCTCTTACCTTCGGGAAGGGGGGTACTCTGTAGTTTTCCTGCAGGAGACCCATACGGACCCGACCTTTGAGGACAGGTGGCGGCTGGAGTGGGGGGACGGGGTCTACTTTAGCCACTTCACGACTTGGCAAGCTGGAGTGGCGACCCCGTTCTCCCCCACCCTATGGCCCGAGGTGCTAGGGGTCACTGAGGTCGTGCCGGGCCACCTGTTGCACCTTCGAGTCCATATGGAGGGGCTCGTGGTCAACCTTGTTAACATCTATGCCCCGCAAACAAGCCCAAAGCGGCCACAATTCTATCAGCGGGTGTCCGACTTTCTCGGCACCCTAGATTCGCACGAGTGCCTGGTCCTGGGAGGGGACTTTAACACCACCCTCGAGGAACAGGACCGCTCAGGGGCCGAGCCGAGCCCAGCCGCCGCGAACATCCTCCGAGGAATAGTTGAGCATCACTCCCTAGAGGACGTCTGGCGTGACCATCACCCAGATGACACCTCCACGTTCACTTTTGTCCGGGTGGAGGCCCATCGGTCACACCACTCTCGGTTGGACCGTATTTATTTATCCCGTTTCCATCTTTCACAGGCCCACTCCTCCACCATTCGGCCGGCCCCATTCTCCGACCATCATTTAGCCACCATAACGGTCTCCCTCCATGCAGAGAGACCGGGGCCGGCCTATTGGCACTTTAACAACAGCCTGTTGGAGGACGAGAGCTTTGTGACGTCCTTCCGGGAGTTTTGGCTGGCCTGGCGAGAGCAGTGGCGTGCCTTTCCCTCAGTGCGGTGATGGTGGGATCTAGGGAAGGTGCGCGCCAAGCTCTTCTGCCGTGACTACACTCGGGGCAGCTGTCGGGAAAGGCCAGGGCAAGAAGAAGGGGCATGGCCCCGCTAAAACCACCAGGTCCTCCGGGGCAGGGGCCACCCCCACTGCTGCAGCCCCGCCACCGACCACGGCGTCCTCCCCCGCTGCCCCCTCCATCAGCTCTGTGGATGTCCCTCCCTCAGCCCCCAGGATGTATGCCTGGGCGGTGGCAGCCCCCCCGCCTGCCACCTCATCATCTCTCCCGCCCACCATCTCCTCCACCATCAATAGCGGCCGGGGCCCCTTTCCCACCATGACAAGGAAGCACGGAGTCCGATGCCTCCTGGTGCCCACCTCGCCCCACGTGGAGACCTATGTGCGGGCATTGGTGAGGATGGTGGGGCCCTTGGCCATTGTGGCAGCCTCCAAAATGTATGGGAAGGTCGTCTTCTTCTTAGCATCGGAGGCGGCCGCCCAAGAAGTGGTGGAGAGGGGCCTGGCGGTGGGGGGGGGGTGTTTGTCCCCCTAGAGCCACTAGAGGACCTGGGCATCCACCTGGTCCTGACCTCTGTCCCTCCTTTTCTCCCCAATGCTGCCCTGTTACCCGCCCTTTCCACCCTGGGGAAACCTGTTTCTGTCATCAGCCCTCTCCCTTTGGGCTGCAAGGACCCCACCCTTCGTCACATCTTTTCGTTCCACCGGCAAGTGCAGCTTCTACTGCCGTCAGCAGCATGTGACAGAGAGGCGCTCAAGGGGTCCTTCCTAGTCCCCCACTAGGGGGCCCGTTACCGGGTGTATTTCTCCACCGGGGAAGCCCGGTGCTACCTCTGCCAGGCGTCAGGGCATGTCCAGAGGGACTGCCCCTTAGCCCAGCAAGGAGGGGCACCTGGGATCCCCGAGACCTGGCAGGACATCGGCCCCATCATTGCCGACACCCCTGGCCTCCCGATACCCGAACCCCCCCCGCCCCATTCAGACCACCACTTCTCCCGCTCAGGTCCAAGGGGCAGCTCCCCTACAACGCCCAGATGAGCAGGAGAGCCCCGCCCTTGCTGCTGACAATCTGGCGGGGCCTATGGAGGAGGGTGTGGCAGAGATACCACCAGGCATGGGAGAGAGCCTGCCCCAGGGAGAATCCTCTCTCCCTTATGCCACCCCACCGTCTCCCCCGCAAGCCCCTGAGCCATCGCCTTTACCCCCTGATACGACCCCTGCTAACCAGCCCCCAGATGATGCCATGGAGAGCTGGGCCCTAGTCCAGGGGAAGCGAGGCAAGCGGAAGGCTCGAGCTCCACCTCATCTACCCGAGGCGGAAGCCCCCCGGAAGACCAGGAAGGGGGGCACTGATGCTGAACCTTCTGCTTTGCCCATGAGTGCGTCCCATCCACCGGTGTCAGCCAGGAAAGATGTGGTAGCACCGAAAAGTAGTGTCTCCCCTCCATGGGACACCCTCCCCTCCGAGACCCTTGAGGAAGCCCTCACACTGCCCGAAACTCCCGTGAACCCCGAGGCAACCGTCGTGGCGGGTGCCAGCGGGGAGAACCCGGGGTGATGGAAAGTGTCCTCTCCTCCATGTTCGAGGAGATCGAGGCCCTAGATCTGACCCCGGTCACCCGGGGGAGGACGACCTTTTGCCAGCAAACCTCAATTTGGGCGACCTCACTCCACCCTTCTTGTCCCCATGCTCCCTACCCCTAATTGCTGCTTCTGCTCCCACCTCCAAGGAGCCCCGGACTCCTCCATCGACCCGGCTGCTGATGGCACCCCGCTGACAACCACCGAGCCTGCTCAGGTGACAGCCAGCGCCATGCGATCGGGACACGAGCCGCCAGGGGCACCCCCCATTGGTGCAGAGCAATTGATTTCCTTCCCGGGCGGGGGCCCAACAGAAGATAATCCACCTCCTGATGCTGTAGCCACTAAATCCACCATGGAGCCCGCGCCCGGTATTACTGAGAGCTCCCTCCCCACCCCCTTAACCCTCGAGCCTGATCGGGAGGCGCCACCATCCAGCTGCTCGCCTCCTGAAACCCAGAACCTCGCCCCTACCCCTATCCAGTCTACCTCCTGCAGTGTTATCACCGCCCCTGGAGCTGTCTCCTTCCCTTTTCCAATCGATGACACCCAGGGAGCGGCCTTTGCGTTCTCCTGCCCTGACCCATTAGGGGCTGCTATTTTCCCTCCACCGCCCCCTATCGCCCCAGGGCTTGAGACAGGCCTAGAACCTCCAGCCCATCAGGCACCCCGTCTTGGGTCCGCACCCTGCTTGCCCGTTTTAGTGGGCCACGGGGCTGCACCAAGGGCCCCACTGGGGAACAACCGGGAAACCGTAACCCCACCCCCCCATGAGCTGTGAGGAGAGCTGCGGAAGTTTTTAGAGGATGTCCGTGGCTCCCGCAACAAGGTACAGCTTTTGAAAATCCCACCCCAGGGATGTTTTCATCTCATTTCCACAGTTTAGCTGAAAGGTATGATTCCTGATTCTTCACAGCGTTTCCCTGAAAAATCTGCTCACTGGTTAGCTGTAGCCACCTTTCCCTTTTTTCATATTATTCTAATCACAACTACAGGTAAAATGAGAGCAGAGTCATGCCCATAGTCAATAATATTTCTGGTGACATTTTGTAGAATTATTTACTTAGGATGGGATTTTCAAAGGAGCCTAACTGGCAGTATCTTTTTTTTTATACCTAGAATTAGTTAATTTTTTTCATTATTTCTTTTCCCTGTGTTTAATTTAAAAAGAAAATATTCTAAGACTCGGGTTGCCAGGCATCCGGTCTTTGACCCTGGCGGCCATTAAAAGTCCAGTTGGTGGCACAGCGGGGTCCTGGGGCTAAGGCAGGCTTCCTGCCTGCCCTGACTCTGCTCTGCTCCTGGAAGCAGCCACCAGGTCCCTGTGGTCCCTAGGTGCTGGGGCAGCCAGGGATTGGGAGGCTCCATACGCTGCCCCTGCCCCAAGTGCTGGTGCTGCAGCTCCCATTGGCCAGGAACTGCAACCAATGGGAGCTGCAGAGGGCAGCGTGCACTGTGCAGAGCCAATGTGCCTGGCCGCCTATGTGTCTAGAGGCTGCAGGGACCTGGCAGCCACTTACTTGAAGCCATGGTAAGTGCTGCCAGGACCCTGCAGCCTCTCCCACACCCCAACCCCCAGCCCCAGCTTGGAGTCCCCTCCTGCACCCCAAGCCCCTCATCCTTGGCCCCACCCCCGAGCCCTCATTCTCTCCCACACCCTAGCCACTGCCCCAGCCTGGAGCCCCCTACTGTACCCCAACCCCCCCACCCCAGAATCCACACCCCCAGCCGGAGCCCACACCCACTCTCACACTTCAAACCCCTTGGCCCCAACCCGGAGCCCCCTCCTGCACCCAGAACCCCTCATCCCTGGCCTCACCCCAGAGCCTGCATCCCCAGACAAGAGTCCATAACCCCACCCCAACCCCCTGCCTCGGCCCGGTGAAAGAGAGTGAGGGTGGGGAAGAGCAAGCGACAGAGGGACGGGGGATGGAGCAAGCACGGGGTGGAGTCTCGGAGAAAGAGTGGTGCAGGGGGCAGGCCAGAGCCGAGGTGTTTGGTTTTGTGTGATTAGAAAGTTGGCAACCCTATTTTAGACTCCCTGCCATTACTCTCTGAGAGTGAAATTTATCCCTTGGTGGAGGGCCAGAATAAGGTCCAAGTATCAGTTAAACTCTCAAAATAAGGCTTAAGTGATGAATAAGCTTTTGTTGGCCCTCTGGGCAGGGATGAATTTTCCTCAGAGTCTGGGAATATGGGCCTCTTTGAAGATTTGCAATGGTTTATATCAATAATCCTTATCTTACTGCTTATAGGTTTCATCCTCTCCCTAGTTTTATTAACAGTTATTTACAATGGTGTAAATACAATCCATTTGAAAGGCACTCCATTTTAATAGATAGTAATGGAGTTCCACGATGTCTGATTGGCTATAATGATGTCAGGAGACCTAGAAATGCTTATGATATTTGTGTTTCTTCTCCCACATTCCAGGCCTGACATGACTGCTGTATGTGAATGTGAGTGATTTTAATGCAATGATCAATGACAGTTAAATCTGCTGCACAAGTTTTGGATTAATTCAGTGGTAGGGTCACATAAACAATGAGCACAGAATATGTGAAAGGGGGTTGCACAGAGGATGGAAAAGTGTGAACACAAAGGACCAAGTCTGCTTACCTTTTTTTTTTTTTTCATGGTGCTACCCAAATAAGGGAACCAGGATTTGGCTCTGAGTACAATTATCAAAATGAATCTATATTTAAATTCCACATACCAAAGTAAATGTAGTTAAATTAAGGATCAAATTTGCTCTGCTTTGGAAATATCCCCCAAAAGGTAGCTCTAATATTCATGGCACCTTAGAGACTAACCAATTTATTTGAGCTCACTTCATCGGATGTAGCTCACGGAAGCTTATGCTCAAATAAATTGGTTCGTCTCTAAGGTGTCACAAGTACTCCTTTTCTTTTTGCGAATACAGACTAACACGGCTGCTACTCAGAAACCTGTCTAATATTCATGAGTTTCTGAAGAAACATTTGATTTTCCTCCCATCCTTATGATTAAATACTGAAGATATGTGACTAAACATATCTTCACCTTCAACTTCTGTTTGGCCCTAGAATGGGAGTGAGAGGTCTCTATGCTTGAAACCTGCTGTCTTTTACTCTGGAAGTTGCCACAATACTTCAAATTGAGCATTATAGCTTAATTGCAGCATCACAAAGGAAGAGCGGATGGGCTGCAAGGGAGAAAAATCCTCATTAAACCTTACAAATATATGCTTGGTAATTAGCAAAATGACCAGGAAAATTATGCAAATATGTAAATAGCTTTGTGTTAAAATGGGCCCTATTAAAACCCTCTGAAGTGGGTTAATATATTTTATTGTATCACTGTATTGCATTTTAATATAAGCTCATATAGAAACTTACTTTGACTTTTATTCTGACTTTATAGGAGGAATGTAAGATATATTCAATAATCCCTGTCAAATAAAGGTAAAAATCTAATTAAGCAATAAATCCATACAAATTGTTACAGACAGTTAATGACTGGCTTGCGTTTTTATAACAGCAATAGTATATTAAAAAAGCATTAGCTTGTTGTACTGTGGCTGGAGCGGTTGTGCAGAAAAATTAGTCATTCTGCTGGCATTTCATGACTAATTTGCCATCACTTGGAGGAACACATATGATGATGTGCTTGGCTTAGAGAATGTGCACTAATATTGTAAAAGTCTGTAAAAGAAAAAGCTTAGTCTCAATATCTACAGGTATCTGTAATGTATTTATGATAGAGAGATTGGTTAATTTCCAGTTTTAAAGGTGATGTTCTTCACAATAGATCCAATATTTACTTGCCAACAATGACTGAGAGCAAAAATAAAGAAATTAATAATCACTATCAAGATAGTAAGATGCGTCCAGTACCCTTGTAATTGGTCACCACATCCTCTGTTTCTCTATTTTACTCTGTCACCATAGTAAAATAGAGAAACAAGCTGATTTAATATCTTATATATCAAATGTGGTATTTTGCTTCCGACATTTCTATCAGTGAAAGATGAGCCTGTTCAGAATACAATAAGAACAGACCAGAACCTCAGTTAAAAACTTGAAACAAACTGAATCTAAACCATTAAATAGACTCATGCCTTTCTCTGAGCTACTTAAAAGGTTTATTATTTTGCAGGGAGTTGAGCTCTCAGTTTCAGCTGTCTACTGGGCTGGTGGTGATTAATTCTGTAACTGTGGGCTTTTCCCTGGTGCAGGAGTGAAGGAGGGGGGATGCATTCTGTGATATCACTGAACAGGGAAGGACTTTTGCGTATAGCTGAGGTTTTAGTAGAATAGACATCTAGATACAATGCACCTGAGCATGTGATATTAGCAAATCTAACAGCCCGTTGGGGGCCAGAGGGGCCTATGGGGCAGCAGGGTTTTACAGGGCCTATTGGGAGTGTATGAGTTCGCCTGACCCTTTTGGGTCAGGAAAAAGAATTAGGATAGTGAGAGAAAGTGGTCTTATTGGTGGTTCAATAAGAGGCAATTATCAGGGGAATGCAAGGCTGATACTGAAGGGAGAAAGGCCTGGTTATGGTGGAAGGTAAAAAAGAGATGAATAGGAAGCAACCCTGAGTCCTTTCTATTCCATTAGATTTGGGCTTTGCCATTAAATAGCGGATTGTATTAGTGCAATTTGGTCTGTGGAATCTCTGTGAAGAAGCTCACACATTATTCTGGATAGCAAGGGTGCTATCTCTTGGCACATTACTGGTGGAGTTCACTATCTAGCTGACAAATCAGAAGTAATACATTTTACCGGGATTGCTTTACATTAATCCTCTGCCTTGAAACCACAGCTTAATGAAATAAAGGACACCAGATGGTAAACTCAGAGGCAGTAAAAATGAATCTGTCACATATTCTATGGGATTTCAATTTCTGCAATGTTTTTAATAGTGAGAAAGAGCCAGGTGGTGGTTTTAATTCTTCAGGATAAACACCATATACAGCTGGTTTAATTTCTAGTCTTAAATATGTATATGTGTGACTCGTTGTTATATGCTTAATAATAATATTACACATGTATGGTGCTTTCCAACTGGGGACACAAAGCCATTTACAACTTAAGGGTTAATAATTAAGTTGTAAAACACCCCTATCAAAATGTAACATCTTTGATATCAAAGAAAGACAATCTCTTATTATAAAGCTCTTCCAACAGAGCTGGTGTTAGCTACGATATTAATATAATCAATACTTAGTTGATTTATTCATTGGTCTTATTAATTCAATTAAACATAATTAAACGTTATGGGGCACCAATTTTGTAACCGTGGCCTGCATCTGTGTGCATGCACACTGTGGGTGAAGTTCACCTCTATATGGAGAGCCCACAAAGGCCTTAAAAACAACGTAAGCTCTCAAAATACAGCTTAAGTAGGATTTAAGTGCTACATAATCCGTGAGTCTGCAGAAGGAATGAATTTCACCCTATCTGAGCAATAGCACCTGCATACATAGGTACTAAGCTTGAAAAAGAAAAGTTTCCTCACTTGGAAAGGGTACCTAAAATCTTCCTCCCACCTAAGGGATTTTATCTTTATTTTACAAAAAGAAAAGGAGGACTTGTGGCACCTTAGAGACTAACAAATTTATTTGAGCATAAGCTTTCATGAGCTACAGCTCACTTCATCGGATGCATTCAGTGGAAAATACAATGGGGAGATTTATATACATAGAGAACATGAAACAATGGGTGTTACCATACACACTTTAACAAGAGTGATCGGGTAAGGTGAGCTATTACTAGCAGGAGAGCAGGGGGCGGGGGGAAAACTTTTGTAGTGATAATCAAGGTGGGCCATTTCCAGCAGTTGACAAGAACATCTGAGGAACAGTGGGTGGAGGGGGGGGAATAAACAGGGGGAAATAGTTTTACTTTGTGTAATGACCCATCCACTCCCAGTCTTTATTCAAGCCTAAGTTAATTGTATCCAGTTTGCAAATTAATTCCAATTCAGCAGTCTTTCACTGGAGTCTGTTTTTGAAGGGTTTTTTTTTGTAATATTGCGACTTTTAGGTCTGTAATCTTATGCTGAAATAAATTTGTTAGTCTCTAAGGTGCCACAAGTCCTCCTTTTCTTTTTGCAGATACAGACTTACATAGCTGCTACTCTGAAACCATTTTTATTTTAGTATTCCTTCCTTGGACTCAAATGTTTTTTTTTTCTTTTTATTCTTCCCTTTTGCTTACAGATGGAATCCTCCTCCCACACCCATCAAATCTGTTTGAATTATTAATGTTCAAGAGGATGGCGATTTTATTATGCATTAATATAAATTTTAATATTCCATTTTTATTATTATTATTATTATGTGCAAAGGCTAGATGGGTGCTTTACAAATAATAGTATTATTAATTTTAGCCAGAAATTTCAGAGTGGGACTTGGCTAAAGTGAGCACCTGTCTGCCTATCTTTCTGTCTTACTCATCTAACGCAATAAGAGACATTTCAAAGAAGCATGATTCTAGAGCACACACTCAGTGGGTGAATGGTGTGGGGGAACTCACATATGTCCAGAAGTGAATCTGGCAGAGATTCAAATAGCTCAATGCAACTCTAATATTAATTAATTCTTATAAACACTGCCTTGTGTAGATCATGGACACAGATGAAGCATTTATGGCTTTATCATGGTAGTAAGGATGAATTTCACAGTTTGTCAGCCTGTCAGGGATTAAGAAGATTGATATTGAATCATAGGAAAATCTCTTACATTGTAAAAGAAGAAAAGAACCGAAAATTATGTGTGTGTTTTTATTATTTTAAATACATAGAAATATTTGTTTGGAGCTTTTTCTTTAAATCCATGTCATTTTCATTTACAGTGCCTGATTCTCTTCCCACTTACAAAGGTGAAAGTCAGGAGTAAGGAATAATTCCACGATAACTAATCAGTGAGATCAGAGTAAACCAATGAATGGGTAAAGTAACAATAAATGATAGCCATTCAAGATTTGAAATAATCACATCATTTTTATAGAGGTGTTACAGTCATGCATAAGTGAAATTCACCCCATGCAGTGTGCCAGCACAAACATTAGACTACTTAGATCCCACTACAGCTTATATAGGATTTAAGCGTTATATCAACCTTGGGCCGGCTCTTTGCACGGTGGTGATTTTCGCCCATGTCTCTGGTGCTCTGCAACCTGCTAGACATACCTTCCAGAAACTAAATTTCAGAATTTTGCTTATCAGTGCTATCTATTTGACAAGTCACAAAACACCACCGTTTTTTCTGATTGATCATCGGTTGGCAAAGCATAAAATCATTGTTTTGGGGGGGGGGAGTGTGTATATATATATATATATATATATATATAATGTGGATGTGATGGTTATTGTATTTCTGGCTGAAAGGTAGCTAAGGGTAAGCCCTGCAGGAACCCAAAACAATGACTGTAGAAAGAGCCCTGTTTTCTGGTGCTCTAACAGAAAATATTTGGAATCCATGCCATGAAGACTACCTCCACCATCCTGGTGAAGATGCATAAACCAGTTTGGATCAGAGCCAGGGCCCCAAAGACAGACAAAGGTACCTTGAAATGGATAAAAGACTGCTTGTGAACTCAGAGACACATACTGACTGAAAGAATATGCTGGAGATAATACAACTGGGAAACGGTAGGTGTTTGTAGCCTGGTGGTCCAGGCAAAAGTGGGGTAAATTGCAGGATTCCACTCTGAGAGAAGTGCAGGTGTAAGCCTGTCACTTAAAAGTTTCCATGCAGAGACAGCAAGAGATAGCTCATCCCTGAACCATAACAGTCCTCTAACACACATACTTTCTGTTCTATTGAGAATACGCTTCAAGGTTATCATATCATTTCTTAGTCTCTTCTTTTCCAAAGAATACAATCCTACTTTCCCAAGTATTTTAACATAACTACATTAAGGGAATCCTTAAATAGCTTGAGTTGCCATCTGCTGAGCCTTCTACTTCTCCAGAAAGTCATCTTTATTTGCAGTATTATAAAACAGCCTGAAATCAACTTAATATTTCAAATGTGACCTCATCAGCTCCCTCATTTAGTGTCAGAAAAACTTCCTGCAACTCGTATTCAGCACTTCTCTTTATACTTCCAGAATTATGTTTGTCTTGTTTTACTGCTTCTAAGCGTTGTGCTGATTTTGGTTCTTGCCACTCTAATCCAGTAATCCTTAGCCTGCTCTGTGATTTCCATCTATGATTTTTCAGTGTATATTTATTTTATTTGTCCCCAGATTTATTATTTTGTTTGCTACAATGAATTGCATAAGCAGCTTACTCCTCTCATACTTTCCAGTCTAACTCTTTCTGAATCCTTTCTGTTGATTCTTCTGGACCTTCTTAGTTGTATATTGCATCACATTTGTAGTCATAGGATAGATGAACAAAATTTATTATGCTTGTGACTTTCCATCATTCACCTACCCACAAACTCACTGTTTATATACATGAGTACTAGGACTTGTTGAAAATTTTCCATCCAAATATTTTTTCAATGAGAAAATAGGTGGGTCTTTTTATTAAATGATTTTTTTTCCACAAAGAGTGTCTGCTTTATAGAATCCCTAGATCATAGAAATGTAGGTGTGGTAGGGACCTTGAGTGGTCATCGAGTCCAGGCCCCTGCACTGAGGCAGGACCAAGTAAATCCAGACCATCCCTGACAGTTGTTTGTCCAACCTGTTCTTAAACCCCCCCTATGATGAGTGCCCCATAATCTCCCTTGGAAGTCTATTCAAGAGTTCAACTACCATTATGGTTTAGAAGTTTTCCCTAATATCTAACCAAAATCTCTCTTGCCACATATTAAGCCCATTATTTCTTGTCCTACCTTCTGTGACTTTTCCCCTGTTCCTCCATTATGCTAGAAATTTTTTTTGATCCTACTACCTGAAGTTGGTTTCCAGACCTATCCCTTCATTTCTTTTATCATGTCATGCATATGTTCATAGACCCATACAATACATGCTCTGGGATTTTGCTCATCTTCAGAAGAGTCCGAGAGTGTATGGAGAACCTTTGACTGTGAAATTTGTAAAGGGAGACAACTTCAGATCCAGATTTCATAAGTCTGTTTGAACTCATAGATCAAATTATTGGCTATACTGCCTCATGCGAAAGAGAGAGAGAGAGAGAAGGGATAAGCTTACTAGGTTGACAAGGGATAAAAGGAAGGAAGGATCAGCAGGCCTGGTAGAAACACAAAAGCAAGAAGAAGAGGGTATAGTCCTAGTGTCCAAAATGATACTGTATTAGCCATTGTTAAGAGATCAAGGTTTGATGGACGTCAAAAGTTCTTTCTTAGTAACAGTAGGGAATTCTTTGCTCATTTTGATTTCCCCCATTCCTTGGACTGTGTGCAGGGATTTTTCTGTTTGAAAAATGTGTTGACTTGCTTGTTATTTTGGTTTAATGAGAATGCTTGTTTAGCCTAACCAAAAGACAGCTGAGGGGAGATATGATTGCTCTCTATACATATATCAGAGGGATAAATACCAGAGAGGGAAAGGAATTATTTAAGCTCAGTACCAATGTGGACACAAGAACAAATGGATATAAACTGGCCATCCGGAAGTTTAGACTTGAAATTAGATGAAGGTTTCTAACCATCAGAGGAGTGAAGTTCTGGAACAGCCTTCCAAGGGAAGCAGTGGGTGCAAAAGACCTATCTGGCTTCAAGATTAAACTTGATAAGTTTATAGAGGAGATGGTATGATGGGATAACATGATTTTGGCAATTAATTGATCCTTAACTATTCATGGTAAATAGGCCCAATGGCCTGTGATGGGATGTTAGGTGGGGTGGGATCTGAGTTACTACAGAGAATTCTTTCCTGGGTATTTGGCTGGTGAATCTTGCCCACATCCTCAGGGTTCAGCTGATTGCCATATTTGGGGTCAGGAAGGAATTTTCCTCCAGGGCAGATTGGAAGAGGCCCTGGAGGTTTTTCGCCTTCCTCTGTAGCATGGGGCACGGGACACTTGCTGGAGGATTCTCTTCTCCTTGAACTCTTTAAACCACGATTTGAGGACTTTAGTAGCTCAGACATAGGTGAGAGGTTTATTGCAGGAGTGGGTGGGTGAGATTCTGTGGCCTGCATTGTGCAGGAGGTCAGACTAGATAATCATAATGGTCCCTTCTGACCTTAATATCTATGAATCTATGAAACTTCCTCAAACACAAAACTAAATTTAAATAGTTTTTTTTAAGTTTAATTTTTGTAAAGTCATATATATAGACAATGACATCAGACAGTTGGTTCCAGTCACGAATAATCCATGGTCTCCTTCTAGCGCTATGTAACCTTGATTCAATCTGAAAAATGGTTAATGATATTATTACTGTGTTTGTTTTTCAAGTTAATTAGCTCATCCAATTCAAGTTGTAATATTCTTAGAACATGTGTAATATAATGTATTAAGGCTATAAATCCTTTCCTTCAATTTGGGGAATACTTCCCCAGAAAGTTTAGTATACAGTAGTCAATTTGTTTGGTATAATTTCCATTTGGAAATTTATGCAGTTCTAGGTCAGATCTCAAATTGGCATAACTCAGTGAGGCTCCATGTAGCTCATAACTACAATGGAGCTACAAGAATTTAAACCAGCTGAGGATCTGGCCTACTGTTTTTAATCAAAGTGTATTTTGTCCCCCTACCTATTCCTTTAACTGTGTCTAATCAGTATCTCTTTTGTAGTCTCTGTTGCCCAGTGTGTAAATATTTAACAATTGGAATGCTTTCCATTCCATTCTCTTATGTGTTAAACCAATTGTTTTAGCAGAACAACATTCCTTCTAGCTCCCTTCAGTCTGAGCCCTGTATATCTCTAAATATTGAAGGTCAAATCCTGGCCCCACTGAAGTTAATGGCAAAACTCTCATCAGTCTCAGTGGGTCCAGGATTTCACCCTAAAATGGCACCAGTGGTTTTCTTGTTTCCCTGTTCTTTACTATAGTGTGAATTTTTAAATATGGGTGCACTGCATTAAAGCTAGACATTTTCAATTAAGAAGCACCATCAGGAAACGCTAACTGCCCTCCTTTGTTATATCTTTTAGGCCCTCTGGCCCCTGGGATGTTTGTATATTACCTATTGATTCTGAGGTTCTTTCATACCAGGACATATGGTTCTCGCCAATGGCGTACCTACTCTTCACATGTTAAATATCTCTTTAAATAACATATATGGCTTCTTCTTTTCCCTTTTATCCACTGGCTGTCCATACTATCTAAAATGGTGGTACATATAAATCTAATTTAATACTGTTGGTCAAATTCATTATTTGATTAATGTTGTTACTTTTCATCAAATAATTTATGCAGGGAATACGTTTTCTGGTGTTCTCACATGTTGAATTTTTCTGGGTTTTCTTGAATAATTTATTCTGATAATTTTTTTTCTCATCAGCCAGTGATGCAATCATTTCAGACGTCTATGTATATTTTCCCCAAATACCATAATAAGGTCCTAAACTCCTATTTTGAATCTCTCGTGAAAAAGAACTGATGTGTTATTAGCTCTGGATCTCCTTGCTTTTGTGGATGTCTGTCAGGACCTTAAATATATTTTTTATTGTTAGTGCATTGAATTAAAAATGTAATCAGTACAGTTCAATTGGCTTATTCAGACACTATGTGATCAATGGACTGCTGCTGCCTTTAATATACTGCCATTACAGGAGCCCTATGTAACCACATCAGTGTAACTGAATAGCATTTATTCCAACTCAATTTCTCTTGTCAGCGTTATTTACTGTGATATGACAGGGAAAAAAAATCCCAAAGGTCAACTACAGTTCTGTGTTACATTGGTAATACAGAAACAGCTCTATTTGTAGTAAACAGACATACATGGAAATAGATACAGAAAAAAAAAGGACAGAGAAATATAGAACAGATGAGCTCCATTGGCAGAGTGGTGCTGGCCCCACATATGTTACATTCGTCTTTGATATATAAGAACAGACAGGGAAGAGAAGCAGGTTATAAATATTATGGGCATTATTTCAATGTTAGCTTTTAGTCATGAGCAGCATATCAAGTGGTTCAATCTAAATGCATCGACTAACAAAGAAGTTTGGAAACTAAGTCCAGTCCAATTGCAGACAAAGGTCCTGTCTTTACACTGCATTTAAAGCAGAGTAAGTCTATTAACTTCAGTGGACTTTTTTCCTGATTTACCCTGTTGTGGGGTCAGCAGCAAGCCCAAACTGGGTAAGGATAGATAACGAGTGATGAATATGCCTATTTTAAATTATTGAGCAGAGTCAATGCCAACTGGATGTTTCCAGGACCCCAAATGAGAGGACTGCTTATACACATAATCAAAGTCTCCCCTGAGAATTGTGACTCCCTG
Organism: Natator depressus; assembly: GCF_965152275.1. Classification (NCBI taxonomy): domain Eukaryota; kingdom Metazoa; phylum Chordata; order Testudines; family Cheloniidae; genus Natator; species Natator depressus. The sequence continues at coordinate 163,375,190 of NC_134235.1, read as the reverse complement.
TTACTCAATATTACAAATGACACATTTGTCATGGTCATAGAAATGTTACAGAGGCTCAAATTCCTTTCCAATAATAGCAGATAATGCTCTAAACATCCCAGTTATCAGTATGGCATTTCTAGTTCTTCTCAACAGAGGGATGACAAACCAGGGAGATGTAAATGAGCCAAGCTACAAAGTAAATACAGACTGCAAAGTAAGCTCCTCTTAATAAGCACTCTGTCCTAAGGTTTGGAATTAGATACTCATAGTAAATGCAGAAGGAAAAGATACATTATGTCACCTTGTCCATCTGTTCCCAATACTGCTCTCTTCCCTACAGTGTATTCTTCAGTGCTCTCATATTAAGGTTTGGGTTAAGGCAATTGGCTGCATTTCTGGGTATTAAACATATTTAATTGCAGTGATGTTTACTCTTAGTTAATGGAGATTGAATGGTTTTTGTGAAATACAGTGCTGGGGAAGATTTCAAAAGAGCCAAATTAGTTATTTCTCAATGGAATATTCTGCAATGTTACCAGATTGCTGCTATACATATTCTGGACTTTATACATTAACTGAGTTTCAAATTATGTTTATATTTATTTTTTTCCTAATTTTGGATTCTGATTACCTCTTCACAACACTCCAATTTAAGAACTGATGACCAAGAAGGATATGTAATGAACAAGGTCCCAACACACTATATGAGTAGGGCCCTACCATATTCATGGTCCATTTTGATCAATTTCACAGCCAAGGGGTTTAAAAATTGGTCAGTTGCATGATTTCGGATGTTTACATCTGAAATTTCATGGTGTTGTAACCCTGGGGGTCCCAATCCAAAAGGGGGTTATGGGTCGGGGGAGGGGTGTCACAAAGCTGTTGCAAAGGGATTGCAAGATTGCCACCCTCACTTCTTTGCTGCCTTCAGAGCCCAGTTCTTCAGGCAGTAGCCATGGAGTTTCTTGCAGCAGGAGGAGGCTCCCGGATGTGGAAGTGAGTCTTATCTCCCCATGCTGCTGAGAGCACCCCAGCTAAGGGCTCCTTGCTACTAGTCCTGCCTTGCTGGGGAGGGACAGGACTTGCCCATCCCCTGCACAGCCCCTCTCAGACTTGTTATAGAGGAATGCCTTTGTATACCCTGCCCAAATGGTAAGTGTATTAATAAATATAACCAACATTTTCAAAAGTGATCAGTGATTTTGAGTGCCTCGGGTTTAGGATGCCCCATTTGAGATACTATAAAGAGGTCTGATATTCAGTGGGTGAATATTCCCCTCACCTGTTGGTTGTTGTTGTTTCAGACTCTTACAACATTTGGAGAGCTAGGAATTCACACAGAAATTTGCTCTAATGAACTGATCTAATGGTGGGAGTTTACAGGGCTCTGAGGGAGTGGGGGGATGACCGAAAGCACCCCTGTATTCACACCTTACACACTCTTGTAGTAAACTTTTTGCAAAATATGCCTTGTGAGGTATCATTTAAAAACTAATAACACAGAGATCATCAATATTTGTGTGTAATGTATATATTAATGCATATTAAGAGTTATGAACATAAGCTGAAATTATGACTGCAATGTGTTTACCAGACAAGTCTGGGGAAGGGGTAAACTGCTTTCTCAAAGACAAAGGACAAGCTGATGCCTCTAACCAAGTGTCATCGAAGTTGATTGGCCATCACCGGTCAAGTGGCCCTTCTTTGGCAATGAAAGGAGGAAGGAAAGATCAATCTGCATTTTAGCAAAAAACAGCATGGAGCCTCTTTCACCACTAGACTCCATTCTCCATCTTCACCGCTGGAATGAACTTTATCTAGGGGTAACCCTCACAAAAATACATTTCAAAAGCTGACTGGACTATAAAAGTGAGGGCAAAAGAACCCAGTTTTTTTCTCTCTCTCTCTCTCCCCATTTCACCTAAGACAAAAAAGGAACTAACCCTTTGACTTTGTGAGGAGATCCTAACTAGGGAATTTGGTCAGCCCTGTTGCTGAGAACACATGGTAAGGATTTTACCTTGAATCAAATCTAGCTCATTAAATTTTAGCAATTAGAAAGTATTTTACCTTTATTTCTCTTGTAACCATTTCTGACTTTAATACCTTGTATTTGTACCAGCTTAAAATCTCTTTGTAGTTAAATAAACTTGTTTTATTTTTAATCTAAATGAATCCAGTGTTGTGTTTAAAATAAATTGTTTGGTAACTCCAGTTACAGTAGCAAACAGTTTAATATTGGTCCATTAGAGGGGCAACAGACCTTTTGCTACTGAACTGTCCACGAGAGGGCTAGACAGTGCAGAACACATGTTTTTGGGAAAATTCAGGAATGGGAATGTGTGGGGGTCATCCTGCAAGTAATAACCAAGGCTGAGGGAAACCAGAGTGTGGCTGGCGTGTTGCTGACAGGCTGCTGAGATCAGAGGTGCTGGACAAGGCCTGCAGCTATACACAGACACTCAGGATGTGACCTGTGTGTTGTTTGGTGGTTTGTGAGTGGCCCAGGTTGGGAGCTACAGCAGAAAAGCATTGTGAGGCACCCAAGGTTGTGGGACAAGTTGTGACACAAACCCTCACTTGTCTGATTACACCCCCGAATGTGACAGGGAGTATATAGAAAGGGCAGCTTCTTCTCCAGTCAAGGCTCTGGAGGCAGAGGTAGCCTTCAGAACCCCACTTAAGTTCCACACTGAAGTCCTCACACAGCAATATGTGATGGTAGTAGGAAAGGAGCAACGAAGTGGACCCCTATTACTGTTCTAAGAGAGCTCCATAAAAAAAAGCTGTATACATGTAGCTAGAGCATATGAAAGAGTGCTTTGTATTGGTTCATTTGATTATGTAGCATTGTCTATGAGTCAGCACATTCAAGAAAGTTGTGGTTGTTATTAGGTGAGCAGCAGACGCCACCGATTTGATTGACTGAATGTACCCTCTCTACACACACAAACATCATACTTCATTTGAAAGCTTATTATGTCTACTAAGATGAGGTCTGATGTGGAGCTCTCAAGTGGTCCTCTTGCCATAGAAACAGGGATAAACAGTGACACTGTCAACATGTTAAAAGGACTACTTTGAAATATTTGCATTCGTTTCTGTTAGAGTCATTAAATTATGTATTATTTCAAGACATAAAATCGGATTTCTTTGTAACCCCAAAGCATAACAACACAAACAAAATGTACTAATGAATTTGTACAGGCATCACTGAAATGTAATAGTGCTGGTGCCATTTCTAGCCCACATTATTATCATCATGTTGTTCATCATTATGATGTCTGAGAGAGTGTGTGGGTTAGTTACCACAGTCTTCATTGTCTTGACACGTATACAGTTCTGTGCAGGGAAGATTGTACTGACTACAGACACGATTGATTGTGAAGCAACCTCCACTGATACTGGCACAAATAAGGTCTTGTAGATGCTCAGTTGCCTTTGGGCCTTTGAAGAATACAAGAAGTGGTTCATCATCCACATTTTTCAGTCCATGTTGCAATGGTGCTCCCGTATCTGGTGTGAAGACCTCCAAATCTTAATGCGCTAAGATGATCTTTAAACCTGCACTTCAAAACTGTTGTCACATGGTGGGAGTTTGGCCAGCAACTTCTCCTTTTTGATGACTAGAATGAGGCACAAGCAATTCAGGTCTCTGTGGGTGTCCTTTTCTTTTTCACTCTGGTCATACATCACTGCTACCAAATTCCTTGCTGAAGAAAATGCAGCTTTTCCAGCACTCTCTCCCAATTTTGCAAGATCTCTGAATTGGTAAGCTCGCTTTATTTTGACAACACAAAACGCAGATTTTTTCCCAATACGAAATAGGGAAGACAGAAGGTAGCATGTTGCAGAAGTAAGTTGTCACAGTCAGGAGTGAGTGCGTCACAAATTGCATGCAAGGCATGCTTGTCAGTTGTGAGGGTAATGGTGCCTGTTTCAATCCACATGTAGTCTGCGTGTTATGTTTTTGGGAAGTAGTGGACTGCAAGGACCAAAACATCTGTATCAGGTGACCTAATTACCATGATTCTTTTGACACCAAGAGACCCAAAAGCCATATTAGCATGTACAGCAAAAGAACATAAGAATGGCCATACTGGGTCAAACCAGTGGTCCATCTAGCCCAGTATCCTGTCTTCCGACAGAGGCGAATGCCAGATGCTTCAGAGGGAATGAAGAGAACAGGACAATCATCAAGTGATCCATTCCCTGTTGTCTAGTCCCAGCATCAGGCAGTCAGAGGCTTGCACAAGTTGCAGAAACTTCCTTGTGTCTAGTTCCTCTTGAGTACTGTACAAGTCTTGGGCTTTAGTTTGCCACTGGAAAAGCCTTCAGCAAGGAGTGTTTGTGTTAGGTGTGTTTCTACACTCTTAGGTGCATTTTGAACCCTCTATTCACAGAGAAATTTTAGTAGTGACTGCTTGTTCAATGCCAAAGTTAGAAACTTTTTCTAAATCACCTGGTATTTCTTGCATCCAACCTTACATCTTGTCCGGTACTGTCTTTCTGCAGTTTTCAAAGAGTTACGGTTGTCATTTCTGTCAGAATCTTTGATTTCAGAATTAGCATTGTCAGATACTTTTAGGACCTGCCTTGAGTTCTCAGCAGGCAATTCATCAAATGTGTGGAATTTGTCTCCAGTTATCATTTGTATGACAGCCACAGCATCTCTGATGTACACTGTAGCATGCTTTTAGCTCATGGATTCTTTCTGCTTGAACAGCTGATCCCCAAATTCAGCTTTGTCTGTTCTTCAAATTGGGCAGGTCTACACCACTGCTTATGTCAATATGACAGTGCAAGGCTGTTCTTCACTCACACAAAGTGGTATGGAAGGTGACTCTCCCCACCCGTAGAACAGCCACAGTTGGCTGTGTATCACTGTAAATCTGCAACTCTGGCCAAGATTTACACTTTAGTATAATAAATATTTCTTGTCTCTAATCTCTGCTTTTGAACTTGACTTATCCAGAAGAAAATCATATAATATCCTACATATGGAGCTTTACCTTTCATCCTTAAGGATTCCAAAGAGCTTTACAAAACTGGGGATTTGTGCAAGCACACAGAGTAGGGTGCACACAAATTATTTGCACCATACAATGTGTGCCTACCGATTTACGGCCTGGTTCAGCTCCAATTAAAATTAATGGCAGGACTCCTGAATGAAAATATGGCTGCACATAATATTTGTGTATGACAATCTGGCTGCAGGTATCCAGATGTCTAATAGTTCTTTCCTCACTAACTGCAACAGGAAGGACAAGGATAAGTCTAGACTGGTGGGATGTCAGGACATAGTAGCAGTTGCTGTTTTCATTTCCTTCAAGTGAATTCTGTGTCCACTGGTGGGCAATATTTAGCTCTGGCATCAGCAGACATAGTTTTGATTGATAGGAGGGTGCTGTGCCTGCTTCCAGCAGCATGGAACTAGACAGTGGAGCTCTCTTCTTTTCTCCATATATAATATTTAATTGAATTTTCTATTACAGAACAGGAACAGCATTCAGGAGAAAAAAAGGCAACATGTAACTGGAGAGGCTGCCATAACCCAGTCTTGGTCTCAAGACTTTCACTTGGTAAAGAACTCCGAGTTTGGTTAGCTGAAAAGATCAAACAAATCTGAGAGAACCAGTTTCATCCTAAGGTAGCTGGTGGCAAGCACAATAACCTTCCCTGACAGAGTTCTACCCGACTGAGTAACTGGACATCCTGAAAGTACTGTGTGAAATCCAACCCACCACGTAATCCGCTGGTGGTTAGTGAATGCCAGCAAGACGCACCTGGGTCTGCTGTGGAATCTCAGAAATGCCTCTTTCAAGGAAGGCAACTCTCCAGCCACCTTGAAAATGCAATAGTCTGTCCAGTGCATAAAAAGCATTTCTTAATGCAAATTACTCTTGCCAGCTACCATCTTTCATCTAACATTCCCTATCTAATCAAGATTTAGAAGGCTGTAGCAAGCTGACCCGAGCAGCACCTCACCGCCACTATTGTACACCTTTCCCAGTCACACTTCAGTCCAGGCTACAGTAAAGAGATGACACTAGTAGACAATCTCCATATAGCCATGAATGAAAGAAAGTAATCCATTGGTAGCTGATATTGCCTTTAATCCAATCAATCAGGAAGTCCTTTTTGGCTCATCTTTGAGAGAAGACAGGGATGATCTCAGAAAGATCCCAAAAAGCGCTGCTGGGCTAGTCTTCCTTTTCACCCTCTTCTGCTATGACGTAACACAGGAATCAACCTTGTGCAACACCCAGCTAATTTTCATTCCACACAGACAGTGACATCACTCAGATATCCCAGTACCCAAGTCAGATAAGTGCTTTGGCAAAAAGCAGCTGGTTCAAGTTCAGTCTGGATAAGGAAGAAGGGATGTTGGTAGGAAGGGAAAGGGCCAGGTTAAGGGGCAGGCACTATATGTTCGTGTCTAAGGTCCCAGCTCCTGGAGTCATGTGATTATACAGGAATCTTGGAGAGGGCCATTTAAAGTAAGCTTCTAGATCTCAGCATGGCAAATAAAAGCTTGGAACTGGACTTGAATGCAACCAATGCAGAGATTTATGCCTGAGTCTCAATACAGCCTGAAACAATAGTTCTAAGAGGGGAGCCTGGCACCATCACCGCAGCATAAGGTTGTGTGTGTGGCAGGAGAAAAGAGTGTAATTTGGCCTGGCCCATCCACCCTAGCACATACACTCTGGTTTCAAATTTTTTCTGTGCAATGCAAATTCCAAAAAAATTTTAAACAGAAGTGTCAAAACATTTCATTTCCACATTTGACATTCCTGAAATCAACATTTTTTGGTTGTTGAAATAATCCAGAATGCTTCCTTTTGAGTCATTTCAACATTGAACTGTATTTTCCTATGGCTTGTTGCCTTGTGGGAGTTGTAGTTCCAGTCCCCTGTTGCAAAGGTAATTAATAAAAGAACTATTAATGGTATTGGATTTTCAGTTTCCTTTTCTGAAAAATTACTTTTCTAAGATTTTCAGGAATTTCTAGGTGTTGCTAGCTTGGCAACTTGAGAATTTTTTTGTTATTGGACATCACTGCTTTCAGGTGTTTCTTCCTTCTCTTAACAGCAAGCCTGTTTTTCCCTTCTCACTAGTTATACAGTGGTATTACTCCAGTGACTTCAATGGAATTACCTCAGATTTACCCCAGTGAAGGGAAAAGGAGAGCCAAGCCCAGTGTATCTAATCCTATATTCTTAATCAGACATTTGTCTTTCAGGACAATAGTCTATCAGGAAGGATGTACACAAGCTAGTACCTTATCCCACCTTCTTGTTATCAGATGCGGAGCTGACAAGCCTATTGTGGCAGTTTCAGCAGTGAAGTGCAGAGCCCTCAGACCAGCATCAAACCTGGTCAGAGGGCAGATGTCCATTGAAAAAGGTATTCTGTTCTTCGGCTGCTCTGGAGTTGTAAAGATGGAATACACTCAAAACTGGATTGGTCACACTTGGTTGTATATGCCACGGACTACAGCTACCTTAATCAAGTCAGCATTTAGGTTGTCTTCGTGTTCTGGAAATGACTGTGCTGGAACTCCAAAGCAAATGCCATCTGTGTACATGAACTTGCAGGACAGGGTGAATGGAAAGTCATTTGTATACAGGTTGAAAAGCATCAGTGATAGCACAGACCCTTGGTGTAGAGCATTGCCTTGTCTTTTCCATGTGCTAACTTTGTTTCCCATGTGCACTTGGAAACATCTCTTGTGGAGCAAAAGGCCAATGAAATTGACTGCCCATGCAAAGAGTGCTCTTGACAATCTGACTAAGAGCTCCATGTGCCACACTGTGTCACAGAAATATGGCTCCCATTTTCAGGTTCTTCTGAAAACCTGTGGTTTTTCATATTGTCAAAGCTAGCACTTGATCGCAGGTGTTCCAACCTCTCCAAAAGCCTGCATGCTCCATGTTATGTATTGATTCCATTTGTGGAGAGAGACACTGAAGAATGAGATGCTCAAGCAACTTGAATGTCACAGACAATTATCACTACATCTGTCGGTGCCTTGTAAAATTATGTGGGTCTTTCCCCAGTTTCAGGAGAGCAGTGACTTTTGACATTCTCCATGTCTTCAGAAGTTGCTCTTCATTGACCACTCACATGAAGAACTGCACCAGCCTCTGATGAGCATGAGTTTCAAGGTGCTTCAAGAAGTCTGGCAATATGTTGTCATAACCAGCAGCAGGCCGGCTCCTAATATCACTCAGAACATTGTCTAACTCTGTGGCCGCGAACATCTCTGTGAGCTGCCGAGTGGCGTTTCTCCAGTGGAATTGACACCATTTGTCATGGACTTGTCATCTAACATCCTTCTCAGCTGGGGCCTTTGACACATTCAGCAGATGGCTGGAAGCTTGATTTGGCGTGACAGGTGGTCGGCCTAGTGCTGGTTGCTGCTGAGCTGTGCCAAGATGACAAATCAAATTCCAGCATTTGCAGTTTGAGTATAGATTGACATCTAGATTCTCAATCATATCTTCCCATTGTGCCCATCTAGCAGCATCCAGTGACTCAATTAAATCAGCAATATCTCGATCACCAGAGGATTCATACTGACTGAATAGATAAGCATCAGATTTTGGCAAAGTGCCAATATCATTAGAAAGCTAAAACGCAATAAACTGACTCCGGGATGCAGGTGATAAATGTAAAGTTTTGAGACAGTGAGACAGCCATTATTTGAAGGAAGTCATAATCTTCAAAGACTCTGATTCATGCACTAGCCCAAGAAAAGAAGTAACAATAGAATGTTTCTTCTCATGGCAACCCCCACTTTAAATATTGGGAATCATGCTAAAACTGAAAGGAGATTTTTAAGTGTACCTACTGAATATGTAAGGTGGGGCAAAGTTACCATCAGAATTGTATTGACTTTCCCAGTTAATAAACAAGGTATTAAAGCTTAATGGGAGAATTCCTGTTATGTTTCTGGTAGAAGGAGATGAAAATTAATTGTAAAAAAACCAACAATATTTTTGTCTTTATAAATCATTATCTCCAAGTATTTAATAAATTCGCTCATCTTGCTTAGTGAACCTTGTCTGAGAGTGCATGATGGAAAGGTGCCAAAGGTAAGAGTTTTCTTTTGTCCAAATTAAAAGAAACAATGGGTATTTCTTTAAATGATTGCTTAACTGGAAAATATAAATTGAGTTATGGGGCTGAATCAATATAGATTCATAGATTCATAGATATTAAGGTCAGAAGGGACCATTATGATCATCTAGTCCGATCTCCTGCACAACGCAGGCCACAGAATCTCACCCACCCACTCCTGCAAAAAACCTCTCACCTATGTCTGAGCTATTGAAGTCCTCAAATCGTGGTTTAAAGACTTCAAGGAGCAGAGAATCCTCCAGCAAGTGTCCCGTGCCCCATGCTACAGAGGAAGGTTAAAAACCTCCAGGGCCTCTTCCAATCTGCCCTGGAGGAAAATTCCTTCCCGACCCCAAATATGGTGATCAGCTGAACCCTGAGCATATGGGCAAGATCACCAGCCAGACACACAGGAAAGAATTTTCTGTAGTAACTCAGATCCCACCCCATCTAACATCCCATCACAGGCCATTGGGCCTATTTACCATGAATAATTAAAGATCAATTAATTACCAAAATCATGTTATCCCATCATACCATCTCTTCCATAAACTTATCGAGTTTAATCTTAAAGCCAGATAGGGCTTTTGCCCCCACTGCTTCCCTTGAAAGGCTGTTCCAAAAGTTCACTCCTCTGATGGTTAGAAATATACTCTATCATAGCATGAGTTTATATTTGGTAATATTATGTAATAAGTACTAATTTTAGTATTTAAGTACTTTACTACTTAGGTAGTATTTGGTGTTCATTTAGTACAACCAATAAATAATAAAAAATTTAAGACTGATACTCTGTGAATTCAAAAAAGAAAGCAAGAGTTTTGACTGCAATGCTGGAAAAGGAGGCAAATCCTGGGTATCCTAGTAAACTCAAAAGCACAGAGCAAAATAAGATGATGTGAAATAATTTGTGTGTATCTAGCTAACTGGTTTGATATATATTTTCAATCAGTGTCTAGACACTAAAGGGAGAACAGGGGATTTGTACCCCAAAGAAAAAGCTGTTGAATCAACTGATTCTATACAATGTGCATAGGTAGTGCATGGTTTTTTTGTTTGAGGAGGCTACTCCCAGCAGAGCCGGCAGCTCCCTAAAAGTGGGGGGCCACCGGTGCCCAGACCGTGCCTCCTGCCCCTTCCTCGAGGCCCCTCCCATGCTCCACCCTTTCCCCCCAGGCCCCACCTTCACTCTGCCTCTTCCTTCTCCTGCTCTGCCTCTTCCCTTGATGCCACGCCCACTTCTCATTCCTCTCTTCCCCCTCCACCCCATTGCTAGTGCTTAAGAAAGGAAAAAAGTGATGGGGCCAGTTCCAGGGCACAAAGGTGGTGGGCTGGTGTGCTTCCAAAGGGAGGTGACCCACCTCCAGCATTTGCCCCCTGCATGGGCATCCTTTTATATCTGGGGGAGTCTTAGCGTCCCCAAGCCTCTTATATGCTCTGCCCATGTTATTGTGCTATAAAAACATGTTGAGTAAGGTCTTTTATAAAAGCTTGTAATTTTCTAAGTTTAAATTCATAACCACAGCCTGTATACATAGCTCATAATGATGGTTTGTGTGTATAGAGAAATGGTCTCACAATCTTCAGCACCACCTCACAGCAGGACAATGAAATGATATGGAGACTCAGGACTGGAAGGGTTGTTGGTGTCATCCTGCAAGAAGTAACTAGGCTGGTGAAAGCCAGTGTGAGGCTTTACGGTTGTGGGCAGGCTATTAGTGTCAGGGATCAGAGCCATAGCAGCAAAACGTTAAGGCACCCCAAGGTTACAGGACAGATGGTGACAGAACCTCTTACTGGTCTGAGTAATCCCAAAATGTCACAGAGTCTTAAATCAGAGAGCACTCTTTTGACCTTACTTTCTAATACAGCAACATATCATATTATTTAACCAAAAGAATTTAAAACAACCAACAGATTTTAGACAGTTTGGCAATTTTTTTTAAAGTGTCTCAAATACAAATTGGTTCTGTCATGTTAGGGCACCTCCTACAACCTTCACTTCCTGTTCATTGCAAAAATACCTCCAGAAATATTTTTCTAAAAGTTTCTACCATCCAGCCACAGAAATTCTCTTAGTAGTCTGTCTGACTTTAAACTGGAAGCGACCATTTCAGTTTGAGGACAGTACCAAACCACTGGAGCTGATCTGGCTTTGGATTATAGTTGGTCAGACATTGGAAAAAGCTGTTTTGGCAAAATTAACTTTCGTTTCATGAAGTCATATCAATTTTGACATTTCCCACAAAAGAAAGCATTTTTCAAAACAATTTTTTTTCATTTAGGAAAAATTTCATTTTAGAAAATTTCATTTACAATTTTATTGCTTTTTCACTTTCATATTATTGTTAGGTTTACATTATTTCATACTTCTGTTATAATATGACATTAGATAATAATTGAAATATATTAAATGTATTTTAATTTTAAAATCATTAATGGCAGCTGCTACTTAGCAGTGATTGAAACATATTTTCTAGCTCAAAATGTCTCCTATTTGTGTTATGAGCCTGGAACTGGAGGGAGAGGAAGAGAAAATGTGACAAGGAATTGGAGAGGGGAGATTAAGACTACCTGGGCAAAGAAATTTGGAGCTTGGGTGGGGGGGAAGGAAGGCTGGGACTGATTGGGCCAGGAGGCTGAGAGTCAGAGACACGGGTGGGAGAGTCTGGGACTCAGTGAGGAAGGATCCAGTTAGGGAAAGCACTGAGACTGAACAAGTATGGAGAGGTGAGAGACTGGAACTGGCAACCAGTTTAGAGCTGGGGGGGAGGTAGAGACAGATCTGACAATAAACTGGAATGTGAGGGAAGATCGGGAGTGGCTGAACAAAGAGTGTGGGGAAGGAACCAAGAAGGGGTGGGGAGAGACTCAGACTGGATGTGAAACTCAGGGAGGTAGGGGGGAGAGAGGCAGATTGGAAAGAGGGAACTAGCAGTGGCTGGGTAAGGTATGGAAAGCGAGAAATACTTGATGTTGCAGGGAGATTGGAACTGCACATCAAGCCCAGAGGAGAGACTGGAGCTGGGTGGACAGATACTAGGATGAAAGGCCTTATGAGTGGAAAAAATAGCATTTGATCACGTAATTAACATCTATGTAAAAATGTGTAAAAGAAGCCAAATTAAGGTTGCAAAGGCAACCTTACTTCTGGTATTTCCTAACTTCTGAGTGCTTGATGTTGAAATCTTAATAATGTTCCTTTAATATAATTTTTTTGTGTTATACGCAGTATCTAGTTCAGAAAGAATATGCTGCCAATAGCAATTATATTAAATAACTCCATATAATAAATGTAGATCGGGGAAAACCTGTGACTAGATAATAATTTGAATTAATGTATAATGAAATACATCAAGATAATTCTAGCTTACATTAGTGGCGGTGTCCCATTGACCTCTCAGACTTGACATATTTAAAGCTAGATATTAAGGTTTGAAGAAGAATGCATGAATAATAATACTCTGTCTGAGTGAGGCTGAAACAAAAAAAGAGTTATGTAAAGGGTGCAGGATAAGGGGGTTCAAATGGGAGCAGACAGCAGATCTCAGTAATTGAATGGATTGAAAAGCTCTGCCTGAGGTGGTTAGTTCATGCTTTTCAGACAGACCCCAGTAGTTTTTTATAATAAGGAAGAAAAACAGTGCAGGAATGGTACACCAGATACATGAGGTGAATGAAGAATTACAGAAGGGATAATAAAGAATACAAAACCTCTAGTACAGAAGCAAGTCTGGGGCTGAGTGCTAGCCAATAAGACTATGAGTAGGAAGGTGGATTGTTTTGGTACAATTAGTCTGGGGTTTCCTAAATATTTTATGATTTGTTATCTATATTATATTATAATTTATATGTAATCATATTCATTAGTAAGCAAGGGCCATGTCCTGTGAGTTGCTGAACACTCAGCCGGAGTTGTGGGTGATCAAAGGCTTGCAGGTAGCATTCAATCTTTGCAAAGTGGGGCCATTTGTTACTATTTATAGAATCAAAACTGAATGAAAGAAACAATCAAAGCAGCACCATGGAATTATATATGGCCTTTCCTTCCAGCCCTACAATGAAAGGTAATGATCCTAACGATGAGGCAATTTATCAAAAAAACTTTTAAAACCAGTCGGGGAGTTCAAATGGCAAGAAAGTCAGTGCGACTGAATCACCACAACTCACAGGCTAATTGGCAGAACAGGAAGTCTCTGTTCAAAAGGATTCTGAGAGCTAAATGGGCAATTTTACTGCAATTGACTCTACATTCAACTAGTCCTTGCCAGGTACAGGTAAGAAAAATTATCAGAGAAATGTCATTGGTTTGATGTACATTTATACACTGGATGCTGCCTAACCTGCAAGTTCACACTGCTCCAAATTCCCCCTCCCACTCCCAATTTCTAAACTTCATCTCATTTTTATGAATCATCTGTAGCAGGACTTTGGTGATTTAACTTGACCTACAGTTCAGGTCTTCCATCTTTTTGTTCCTGGTTCTATTTGCCTCAATTCTATATGGGACCTATTATTGCTTTCCTCAGAAAGTGTTACACTAGAGTGATTACTATTAAAAAAGTAAGCAACTTTTTTCTTATTCCAAGTATAGGGAAAATGCTGAGGGCTAGGTAGTGACTGGATTACACTATATGTGCAGGGAAGTAAGAGGAGTATGTGTCTGCACAGTTTACAAAACATTGGTCCAAGAGCATGCCGGCTTATTGTCCTGATCCTCAAAGTAATTAAGGCTTCACTCCACCCCCTCCCAATTTGCTATCAGCACAGCTGACTCAGCACAGGGATGTTGTAACAGGCTGCTGATGTAGGCCAGCAGTTCATTACTATTCCCCTAGAGTAATGCAGGAAGCAGGGAAGGAATTGTGCCTCAGTGGGAAATATTTGGAAACACAATTTGTGGCTTCTGGCAATCTAAATTACAGGCTTTACGAAAAAGATAGGCTTTTGCCCTCTTAACTTAAAGACCAAAATACTGTGTTGCCCTGTCTTCCTGAAAGACTTTGCTTTCAGAATCATTAGGGGATAGATTATGCCTAGTCCTAATATGAGAAAAGGGAGTACGTAATGCATCCACCCTATGTACAGCTGCAATATGGCTACTTAGATCTAGGTTCCTGAGCTAAGCACAGGGGCTACACTCCAGATGATCCTCCCAGGGAGCAATTTGGCAGGGAGGAAGTACAAGCCTGACTCCATCCCCTTGTAAAATGACCAGGAGAGCTAGCTGGGTCCATGGAGACAATAAACTGCACCCTCTTAAGGTCAATAGGAAATTACATTCTCCCTCAGAGCAAGAGATGAGCGAGGGAGGATTTATATTTCTGAATCACAATTTCCCCTAAAGCTGCTCCGGGAGATGCCGAACTATGTGCTGCCCCTTACTGATGGCTGGACCTCAGAGTACAATTTAGCCCTAGAGGAGTGGTAATCATAATTATACCAACAGACTGGCATTGAGGAAGAAGAAAAAAAAACCCAGAACATACGTTGTAATTAAGCTACCTGTAGTCTCCATTCTGGCCCCATCTCTGAGAATGGGGAGGTCAAGGCAAGAGGAGAGTTTTACAGCACTGATAACTTCTTCATAAAAGACTGCTTGCAACATCCAGCATCTCTGCTGACCTTGATTAAAGGAACTCCTCTCACTCTTTGATGCCTCCGACTTAACCAATTGATCAGTGGGCTCACAGAGCTGCTTCTAAATTCCTCTGCATCACATGATTTCTTGGGGCACCTTTACATTACATGGCACTTCCAGTAACAAATACTTTTTGTATTTGCTTGCATTTAAGTCATGTGTAAATATTGGATGATGGCCCACGAGAATGTTAAGTATCACATCAACAAATCAAGTACAAGATTTTTGATGCTGCCACCTAAGCCACAGTGTTGGCCATTAGCAAATGTTGAAGGCTGAGTGCCCTTGAACAAGTCACTAGGCATTCTTATTAATTATTTATATAAAGATGGCGCATAGAGGCTGCAACTGTGATCAGGGGACCCTTGTGTCAGGCAAACACATAAGTAAGGGACAGCGGTGGGTAGTTCAGAGCTGCCCCACCTCAAAGAAGTACCAGGAGGCACTAGGAACCAAACATGCTAAACCTGCAGAAAAAAAACGCAGAAACTGGGCTTGTTTTGGGCTTAATTGGCTTGTGAGTTGCTTGTTGGCTAGTTTTTGGCTTGTAGCTTGTTGCAGCTTGTTGCTTCTTTTTTTTTTTTTTTATCGGCCCCCAGCAAGCGGGACCAAGGGGCAAATAGGGGAAGGGGGGAGAGAGTCAGGGGTGCACACTGGGCCCACCACAGTCCCAAACTGCATGCCACATGGAGTGCTGGGGTTCTTAGGGATTGGCTTGTTTTGGCCTTGTTTTGAAATGGGATTAGCTTGATTTCTGGCTTACTGGGAAAGTTGGGGCGCTTATTTACCACGTGAAAGTTGGCAACTGTGCTAGGAACATGCCTGCTGCACTAACCCTTAGGTGGGCAGCACACATGATACCATCAGCTTTTGGCTAGCTTCACTAGCTAGTGAGAAGGACAAAGAGAGGGATTGCCCTGCCCCTTTTCCTCCCCCTTCAGAGTGTCTAGCTCATAGGGGAAACTAGCAGGGAGCTCTCTGTGTATTTATATTACAATAATAGCTATACGTCCCAGTCAGCATCAGGGCCTATTGCACTACCTTTACAACACACACATATAAAGGCACAGTCTCTGCCCCCAAAGGCTTTACAGTCTGAAGGCTTGTCACTATGAACAATTAGCTGGGGTTTAAATCTAATTCACATTAGCCTGCCACTCACTAACTCCCTATGTGGCTCCTGCTGCCATGCACTAAAAATTCCATTGTGTGCTTTGACCATGTCCCATTTCAAAGTAGTGTAGATCAAAGCATGCTAAGGAACTGTTAATTCATGGCAGTGGTATCCGTATGGATAGTTAGTGAGCGGCAGGCTAGTGTGAGGTGGATTTATAGCCCAGCTTGCCATGCACTAACTTTGTATAGACAAGCCCTGAGAAATGGGTCTTAAGACTAGATGGATTTATTTTATAGTTATGCTACATCTTTCTTGCAAGACAAGTATGCACACATATGTCTGGTATTGAATGACTTTCAAAACTCTATATTCTTTGGAGGAGTCTTGGGCATCTACAGTGGTTGACAATCAAAAAAGGACTAGATAAGTTCATGGAGGATAGGTCTATCAATGGCTATTAGCCAGGAAAGGCAGGGATGCAAAACCATGCTCTGAAGAGTCCCTAGCCTCTGTTTGCCAGAAGCTGGGAATGGGCAACAGGGGATGGATCACTTGATGATCACCTGTTCTGTTCATTCCCTCTGGGGCACCTGGCATTGGCCACTGTTGGAAGAGAGGATACTGGGCTAGATGGACCTTTGGTCTGACCCAGTATGACCGTTCTTCTGTTCAAAATGACCATTTACCCCTTTGTTTGCCGTGTTGTTGTAGCTGAGTTGGTCCCAGGATATGAGAGAGACAAGGTAGGTGAGGTCATATCTTTTACTGAACCAACTTTTGCTGGTGCAAAAGAAATGCTTTTGAATTCCACAGAGCTCTTCTTCAGTTCATTTACACATTTATCATACAGCAGGATCATAAATGCCTCAGTTATTCCCTAGTCTAAGTATACAGTAATGCTTTGATATCTGAGATATACCTCTGTAGTAACTGTGGGTGATGGTGCCCGCATTAGGTCCCACAATGACATCTGATTTGGAAATCTGATTTCTTAGAATGGGCTAAGTACTGCTTTAAAATGTACAAGTGGTGGTTCAGAATTCATTAAACATTTCATCAAAATGTTTATCATCTTTAAAATATCATGTTGCACAAGCCATTGTCTTCATTTTACTGTAAAGTGCAAAGCTGGTTTCAAGGCACTGAGGAGTGTTTTAGATCTTGCAGTTTCAATAATTAGATTAATTATTCTTAACTGGAAATAGGCTGTTTACACATGGCAAAGTATGTCTTTCTCATGTCTCTCAAACTGTTGACTTACAGTACAGGCACTTGACCTATTTAATTTATCTTCACAGAATGTACGTTAATGGTAATAGTAGCCTATGTAGAGATATTCTTCAATGATGCAAGCAATTGTAGAAATTTGTTTTATCTCAATCAATATATAGTTTAAGACAAAAGAGATACCAAGCTGGATTCTCTGGTATGATCAGGCTGTTTTGTTCAGAACCACCAGATTCTGGTCCTGAAATGTCCAGCGAAGACTTCTCCCTGAAGGTGGCAGAGCCAGCTCCTGCATTCTAGTCCACCTTTGTTGCAGCATAGCAATTGTGCTGGATAAAGAAGGGGTCATTGCAGGGCTCTGCTCTGCTATGTGAGTCCTCCACTGGTGTAAAAACAATTAGGGACCATATGGCAGTGCAGAGCCCTAGGACTACTCTAACTGGAGAGAGAGTTGGGCCAGCACAGAAGCAGGGAATTGTAACTGTGATCTCAGATGCAGAGCAGAATCAAGCCCTTTGTACTTGTAAAATTCTTCATGCTTCTTTTGTTCTTCTTCTTTATTTTTAATAGCATAACAAATCATTTTTGGTCTTACTTTTCACTAATTACTCCTGCTGTTTATATGTCTCTACAATTTGTAGAAAGGCACCACATGAAAACAACATTTCCAGTGACCTTCCTATCTGAAAACCCCTAACCCAACTTGCTGGTGATTTATCATCTTGTTTACAAGGTAGCTAGGCTCTGCTCTTAAAAGGGAGAACATTTCACTCCATTTATGATTTTATAAATTATGTTTGAAGGTGTTTTTTGTTTCTGTCACTTGGTGCAGCTGTGCAGGGACTTTGTTGGGAGAATTTGATATATTATTGACATTATTTTATGAAAGTGGTGTCAGGTTTTATTTGTGCAGATGATCGCTGAGAGACCCAAGTGACTGTCAGTTATTACTGGGAACATCAAAGAAAATAAGCAGAAGGGAATGAACTATATTCAAGCATGGGACAAGAAAGTTATGCCAATTTGTCGTACAGTATGTCAAGATGAAATGCATTTAATGGCATTACAGTTTTCCAGAACAGGTGACTTCTCTTATACTGGCTAGTCCTGTTAAACAGGGGAAATGGGACAATATATCTCCTGACAGGTTTCAGAGTAACAGCCGTGTTAGTCTGTATTCGTAAAAAGAAAAAAGAAAAGGAGTACTTGTGGCACCTTAGAGACTAACCAATTTATTTGAGCATGAGCTTTCGTGAGCTACAGCTCACTTCATCGGATGATGAAGTGAGCTGTAGCTCACGAAAGCTCATGCTCAAATAAATTGGTTAGTCTCTAAGGTGCCACAAGTTCTCTATATCTCCTGAGAATCTCTACATAGTTAGTCTTGAGATATCCAGTAATTCTGCAAATGCATACCTTAAAATTAAGACCATTCCCTAGAGTAGACTGACAGGGTCTGCATAGTCTTTCATGGTCATTTAGTAAAGTTATTTTCAAAGAAGTAAAACAAGTCTGCAATGGTGTCAACCATGGTGTAATTACACGGATAAGCTACAAGTTTGTCAAATACCTGGTTTATGTGACACTGGCCCAGCCAACCCATTTATCTCCCTCATATTCTAACCTGGCAGCATTTTCCCAGTAGTACTTCAACATTTAGTTGATTGTGTCTTTAATATGCTCCTGGGTTCTTGCACATGTGGTCAGGTGGCCACCTGCCCAGACCTTATTCAGGTATATCTTTCAGGAGTTGCAGCTACCTAAGGAAGTGCAAGAGGAGCATGCAGTATAGCCTGATGATGTTCAGAAGATATTTTTCATATTCTCAGTGCTGCTATGTTAACAACAGAACTTTGTGTGTCCAGACCTTGGTCACACACAGACACACAGTTCTGGCTTTATTTGCCCCCTCCCTAGGTGTGCACATAAATGCTTGGAAATAGACACAACATACCTACAACGTTCACTGCACATGTATGAAAGAATCCTTGAACATTTGGATCTCAGTCTTCTGCTGTTAATTCTGCATTGCACATGCCGTGCAGCTGTATTCTGCCTGCATTCTGTTAAAGCCAGCATAACCTTAGTGTGTAATCATACACTCAGCTACATTCACTGGGTGCATTTGACCTGGAGGCACCTGAATATTCAATAACACTCACACATTTATTTTTTTGTATTTATGTACAAGAACCTCACAAGAAAGTAATGAAAATTTACCCATCCAGGCACAAAATATACCTGTCCACTGTGACCATGGCCGCTGAAGAAAGTTCTTAGGTCAATTTCATAGTAGAGCTGGTGAGGATGCTGACTTGTAAAAGTCCTTCCTGAGTCAGTTCAAAAGATTAAAGTCCAATAGGCAGTCCATGAGTAGAGTTTGTTCAAATTTTTCCTTGAGAATTTACAGGGATAATCAAGGGTACACCTGGAGACCTCAATCTTGTGACTTGAACTTCCCCTGACAAAATTTAATCAGATCTGAGATAAAACAGGATCAAGCCCAAAGCTTCCTTTATAGCTGAAGCTCAGCTGATTAGCTTTTTGTGAGCAAATGACCACAGCAGGCATTCCTTGGATGAAGAATAGGTAATGCATATTGTTGCTTTGAAGTAAATCCCTATTTCCTAGGCATATACTGATAAATAGTTGCATTGATTAGCATAAGGTGATTAACCATTTAAACAGTTCATAGGCAGTTTACTACAAACTTCAAAGAGAAATAAAGACAATGATATTATTACACCACAAGTTTCATCTAAATGTTAATATTCCCTTTTGATCTCTGAATGAATCAATAGAACATAGGAATGAAACATTACAGACAGGAACAGAAGTTTAGCATCTACAAGCTAATTCGATCACATTGTCAAACTTCTAGTAAGATATTGGTAAACACAGACAAACACAATTACTATCTGCTTCTAATTCTCTAACAATACAGGTTTACATTTCAACAATTCTGATCCATTTAACATGGCTTTGCTAACTGCCTACAAGTAATGGTCCTGTTAAAGATTTCAACACTTTTCTAATATGTCCTTATACATTGTTTTTGGGTCACCCAGCCTGCTGGTTGATTGACCTTCTCTGGCTCAGCATTACACCCACACTTACTAAAGTGGTAGTGCTAATGGAAAAAAATGATTGTGTGTTTTTTATTGAAGCTCCAAAAAAGTCCCCCACAAAAAACCCTAAACAAGATACTCTCACTATAGGAGCAGCTGTACTGAATTTTGAAAGGTTGGTGTTCAGTATTGTTGATCCTATTTTTAAAATCTTCCACAGACATTCTTTGAACAGTCTTTGCTTTTCAAACAATCTGAATACTTCAGACACAGTGGAAACAGAGGGATGTTTCAGTATATCCCTTCACATGGAAAGCAAGTGGAAGGAGCACGCACCAAATGTGCTGATGTTTCATGTACTGTAGTAAAGCCTAACTTGCTTCGTAATTTTCAAAGAGAGATTAAAAAAACAGACTCAAAAAAAATGAAGTTAAGCAGATTTCATTGATATAACAGTGGGAGTGGGTGTGAAAGAAGTGCTGGAAAAACAACTGCTCTTAACTATTTAGATCATATACATGCGTCCATGAAACAAAAAGATGGACAAAAAACAGGAAATACTATTACCTGGAAAAGGGTTTAACCAGATATCCTGAGAAGCTATGTAAGGGAAAATTATTTCCAACAGCTCAACACTCTATCTTTCACACCTATGACATTTTAAATCCAAGCCATATATTTTAATTACATTATATTTGACCATACCCTCTATACGAAACATGTCTGAGGTAAGAAAAAAATTACAGTATAGCCAACCATAAGTACTCAAAAATTATGAATCAGCACTCCAAAAATCATAAATTTGGCTTACAAATCACAAAGTGTTTGGATTGTTTTTATTTACCTTCTGGTTTTTAATCCTTTGAGGTTCAAATTTTCAAGCTTTTCTCTGCAACCGTAAGGGCTAGAAACTTTTTTTAATGAAATTTGAGCTTCTTATGTAATAGCAGGACTCCAGGAGCCAAGGCTTTAAGAGAAATGCCAAATATCAGGAGACCCATATTAAAATCCAACATTAGCAATAATTTTCTAAGGTTAGATATCTAAAAATGGTGCTGAATAATGAGCTAGATCATCAGCTGGTATGACTTGAAGTTACTTTGATTTTCACCATCTGAAAATCTGGCATTATGCATTTCATGTTTATCATTATTGTAAAATATAAGGTAAGAAGATACAGAATTAAGGCCCAAACCTACTCTAGATTAAGTTGACTGGAGTTTATTGATTTCCAACAGGAGTCAGTGCAAGCCCTCAGTAATTAACAAATTACTTTTTCTTGAGTTGTCTAACATACCAACAAGCTAGTTTCAATCTAGTTTGGTTTCTGGTCTACCTCTATCTACTTTCTTCATCACTTTAACAAATCACTTATTTGGTGACTGATGTCTAATCCCATATTCAGATGCATCTACATTTAACAGATTGTAATCACATATATTTTTACTATCACAATGTCGTTGTAGACAATTGGTAAGCCAGAAAAGTTGCTTGTCATACTGTGAAGTGGTTTCAAAGGCCATTATATTTTTAAAAAAATTATTACCTGTGTCTTTCACATCAAACCAGCAAAATAAATTTGATTTTCAACACCGAATTCTTTGCAAATTTATAATGTTTCACCCCAATACGCAAAATGATATGACAAAAATTATTGCATAAATTGCATACTGTTAAGTGTCAAAACCACTACAAAAAATCTCTATATTTTTCTAATTTATACTATCTGTAGATTATCTGAGAATCATCAAAATGGCAATTTTACTAACACCCAATTGTAAATTTAGTCTTGCAAGTTTATATTCAGCACTTATTTTTTGGGCTCAACAATGAAGAATTCTGTGTGCTTTATCTGATTCCATAAGGCCAAATTCATCTTGGATAAAAGAAGTCACAAAGTCATTAAAACAAGTGGAGTTACATACACTTAAAAGGGGTGTGAATCTTCCATACTGTTTGTTAAAATCTTGAATTTAGCATCACATCATCAAATCGTAACTTTAGTTTTTAACTGATGCATATATGTGTACACATAGATTCATTAGCATTAATTCATGGAACATTCACATTTGAATACCCTTACAGTTTATATTCTCTGTAGTGGCCAGTCGCTTCAAGGTACAGGGTCCCATACACTTGATATGATCTTAAATTTCATCTGTTAGAGATAAGTGTTACATTAACTTGTGAAAAGACAGACCCAGAAACAAAATTTATTAATACCTATGTATAATCTTTCAATACTTTCAACCTAAAAGATTTCCACCAGTGTTAAATATTTAAGAGCAAAAATTAGCAGAAAATATGCTGAAGTGCAGATCTTGCCATACTGCCTGGCAAAGAAAATGGTGAGATCCCCAGGTCCTGCCACCCACATTCACAGGGCCCAGGGCAAGGACAGAAAGGTTGCTCTAAATCAGTAGTTCTCAAACTTTTGTACTGGTGACCCCTTTCGCATAGAAAGCCTCTGAGTGAGATGCCTCCTTATAAATTAAAATCACTTTTTTATATAGTTAACATCATTATAAAGGCTGGAGGCAAAGCAGGGTTTGGGGTGGAGGCTGACAGCTTGTGACCCCCCATGTAAGAATCTTGTGACCCCCCTGAGGGGTCCCGACCCCCAGTTTGAGAACCCCTGCTCTAAATGGTCATCGAGGCCAGTGGTTCTCAACCTTTCCAGGCTACTGTACCCCTTTCAGGAATCTGAAGCCTGAGCCCTAGCACCGAGGGGTGAACTATGTAACTTAGCTTTCTGGGGCCCCCCTGTGGTGTGCAGCTACAGGCAATTTCCCTGCTTGCCACCCACTAATACCAGCCCTGCACTTGCAACCCCCCTAAACCCATCCTGCAACCTCTCTGGGTCTCACAACCCCCCAGGTTGAGAAACACTGATCTAGATGAGTTGATGTACCCCAGAAGAACTCTGCGTACCCCAGGATTACGCATAGCCCTGGTTGTCCACTTGTCTAGAGACTGGTGTACTACCTAAGGATCACCAAAGTACTCCTCCCACACCTGCAGCCCTTTCAGGAATACCCCCTCCAGCTTTATGCCACCTGGAGATTCCTCTGCACCTGGAGAATCCTCAGATACCCTGTTAGGGCATCTATCTGTCTATTCTTTGCCAGTATATCAGTTTAAAGGGTCTGAAGTGGACCAGGATCTGGACTAAGGCAAAACTGGTGCAATGCAAAGTAACACCGTAACTAAGAAGGGGAAAAAAACAAAAATGTATTAAGCACTGTGACATTATCCAGAGTACGATCTAGACTGATGGATAGCTATCCCCACCTCAGTTCTCCAACCTGTGGTGACTTCTACATGGCTTTGCTGTGAGAGCAACCACTCCTGATCTGCTCTTACACTACCTGCAGCATGTAAATTACTCCCAGCTGTACTGTATGAGTGCTATGGCCAGACATTCTTGAATTACACTGCAAAGCAACACCATCAAATTCCCAGCCCCAGAGTTGTCCCCAGAAATGTGCATTTTATAATTCCCGGCTCTCTCCTGGACAACACAGGCTCATATAAAGTTCATTATTTCATTAAAAGAAAATGATATGCACAAATCCTGTTATCCCATATGAAGTTTCCCAAACACCTCAAACACACAATGGTTTACATAAAAGAAAACAAGTTTATTAACTACAGAAAGATAGATTGTAAGTGATTATTAGTAATGAGACATAAGAGTCAGAATTGGTTACAAGAAAATAAAAGATAAAACACAATTAATATCTAACTTAAGAAGGTAAATGATTTAAAAGCAAAGGTTTCTTTTATCACATGCTTCAGAAATCTTACTGGCTGGATTCCTTTCAGCCAGGACCCTCCCCCAGTTCAGTATTAATTTCCTTGTCCTTCAGGTGGTGTTGATGCTATGGGCAAAGAGAAATGGA
Source organism: Natator depressus (assembly GCF_965152275.1). Lineage (NCBI taxonomy): Eukaryota > Metazoa > Chordata > Testudines > Cheloniidae > Natator > Natator depressus. The sequence goes on along the minus strand of NC_134235.1, from coordinate 163,351,127 downwards.
GCAGTATTTGGGGGCATCTGATCCCCTTTCTTATATTTCTCTTTTTTCTTTGAAAATCATCTGCAGCTGAGGTTCAGGAGACAGCCAGTCTGTGGAGATGGGAACCTTCAGCTGTGTCTTTGCCAAGATGTAAATTTCTTGCTCACACCCTTTTTCCTGCCAAAGAATGGCCACTTAACCAGGTGATAATACATTTGATTTTCCTGACACCTGGCTGAGGACTCAGTTTGCCTTTTGTCTTTGAGGAACTGGTTTGTGCCTGCTTTTCTAAACTTGGAACATGTCTCAGTAATATTATACAGTAGAATCTTATAACTTTACATACAATGTTGCCACGCATAGCTTACCAGGACAATAATGATCAGCAAATAATGGGTTTTCAAATGATACCTCACAAGGCATAGTTTTTACAGAATTCATTATAGTTTTGTAAAAAGGTTGAACATAGGGATACAGACTGTCACAAGCACTCACTCTCAGTGTTTCTGTCTCTGTTAGTCACTCAAGTATAACTAACTGCCTTCATTCTGCTTCCCAGGTGCACTGTTCCAGGCTTTTTAACAGAAACTGGAAGCCTTGGCATATCATTGATGCACAAGAAAGAAAGCAACATATTAATAAACAAACTGTGGGAGAATGTTGATGGTCTATGGAAGGTGTTGAAGGGCTCAGTGGAGAAGAACAAAGGTTTCTGAGGATGACAGGGGAATATTGAAGTGAGAGAGGGTACATAGAAGCAAAGAATTTCCATCGGGTCAAGCCATTCTGTCTTAGTACCAAATAAATCAGCGTTGTGTCATTTATCAGATTTTGGCCAGATCCTCAGTTGGTGTACCCATTAATTTCAATGAGGGTATGCCAATTTACAGCTCTAGGGATGAGGCCCTTTTCCTGTATTAGTAACAACTCCTCATGAAATTGGCTGGAAAACCCAGCCCTACAAAAAATAAAGTCATGATGAGGGTTAAATAAAAAAAGAGTAAGAAAAAATCTAGATGCTATAGATTCATAGACTTCAAGGCCAGAAGGGACTATCATGATCATTTAGTCTGACCTCCTACACATTGCAGGCCTCAGACCTTCACCCGCCTACTGTAAATAGACCCATAACCTCTAGCTCAGTTACTGAAGTCCTCAAATCTTGATTTATAAACTTCATGTAACAGAGAATCCACCATTTACTCTAGTTCAAACAAACAAGTAACCTGTACCCCATGCTGCAAAGGAAGGTAAAAAGCCTCCAGGGTCTCTGCCAATCTGATCGGGGGGGAAATTCCTTCCCAACCCCAAATATGGTGATCAGTTATACATTGAGTATTTTAGCAAGACCCACAAGCCAGACAACTTGGAAAGAATTCATTGTAGTGACTCAAAGCCTTCCCAGTTTAGTGTCCTGCCTCCAGCTGTTTGAAATATTTGCCAGTAGCAATCAGAGATGGGCCATATGCCATTGTAGGCAGTCTTATCATACCATCCCCACCATAAAATTATCAAGCTTAGTCTTGATGCCAGTTAGGTTTTTTGTCCCCACTGCTCCCCTTGGGAGGCTGTTCCAGAACTTCACTCCTCTGATGGTTAGAAACCTTCATCTAATTTCAAGCCTACATCTGTTGATGGCCAGTTTATATAATTTGTTCTTGTACCAACATTGGCCATTAACTTAAATAACTCCTCTCCCTCCCTAGTATTTATCCCTCTGATGTATTTATAGAGAGCAATCATATCTCCCCATAGCCTTCTTTGGTTAGGCTACACAAGCCAAGCTATTTGCGTCTCCTCTCATCAGGTAGATTTTTCCATTCCTCTGATCATCCTAGTAGCTCTCCTCTGCACTTGTTCCTGTTTGAGTTCATCTTTCTTAAACATTGGAGAGCAGAACTCCACACAGTATTCCAGATGAGAAATCACCAGTGCCTTGTATAATGGTAATCACACTTCCCTCTCTTTACTGGAAATACCTTACCTGATGAATCCTAGGATTGCATAAATCTTTTTCACTGCCACATCATGCTGATGGCTCATAGTCATCCTGTGATCAACCAGTACACCCAGGTCTTTCTCCTCTTCTCTCACTTCCAACTGATACGTCCCCTGTCGGTTACAGCAAACATTCTTGTTCTTAGTCCCCAAGTGCATGACCTTGGACTTTGCACTATTAAATTTCATCCCATTTCTTTTACTACCGTTTTCAAGTTCATCCAAATATTGTATGATATTCTCGTCCTCCTTCATACAGAGCACATATTCATCAAAATAAAAAAAATGCTAATGTCAGAATGTATTAAGGGAGCCACTTGTACTTCTAGCTCGTGAGCTGATATTTTACAGTAAGTTGAACATGAGCTGTTTTTGTTTTTCCTGAAGTTGAAGGTATTTCCAAAAATAAAACAAAACAAAAAATAATGTATTTCTCTTGCTTATGCACAAATAACCCTTGTGGAATTGCGATATTCTTGGCATTTCTTATATTATAAGATGATATTCAGACAGGATGAAAAATAAGCGTAACTAAAAACAAATTTTGACAGCCTGAAGCCACGTTCATGCAACTTTAAAAAAAAACAGAACTACAAGTTTCCAAATAAAAAACATTGTGGACAGAACTTCTATCACATACTTCTGACAACTATCATCACTAGCTCTGGTTGAATGCCATTTGTTGAATAATATATTTGAAGAAGAGCTTTTTAATTCATTGAATAAATTATTTAATAAATACTTTTTTTGCATTATTCAACTAGCTCTACAGCTGATCCAATACTATTGGACAGATAATATATTTGATGAATGATACATCAATCATAAACTATATTATTTGATGTGTGATTGGATATAGTGCTCAATCAGTTCTAATTGCCACAAGTTCACCAATATGGGACAAAGATACACCAGCTTAATTCATCTTTTTGTAGCTCATATGATACAATGCGTAGCCAGATGCTTTTGCAATCTATGAACTACCCAAAAAGCCAGACCCCTTTTGAACTAGATCATGCCTTCCAAACTGTGACCTATAGAGCATATGGAAACAAAACATGCAGAGCTATCTGGCCACATGGTGCTAGCTCTCCTCCTTGTTTCTACAGGTGTCTGGACTCCAGGATCTTCACTGAAAAGAGGAGCCCTGAAGCATGTAAAAACAGCCAGAGACAGGGAAAGAGGAGCATAGATGCATCTATTAGGGATCACTGTTCTGTACATAGGAGGAAAGGAGACAAACCCTGCCCCCAGTAACTGGAGCCAACAGTAAGACTGAAGCTTCCAGCTAGTAGCTGAAGAGAAATCCTCAAGAGAGAAGGAAACAAGGCAACCTTGGATTGTATCCAAGGGAGCAGGGGGTGAAGAAGACCACGTGGCCAAGCAGCATGGTCCTAGGGAGAAGGGAACCAACCATGTTCAGAGGGAAGGGGGACCTGATAAGAAGAAAGCATATGCAAATAGAGAAAAGTAGGGGAGCAGGCTGCAGAGGTGCATTTGCAAGGATGCAGGATGAAAAGAGAAAATTGGAACAGATGGGGAGGGAGATGAAATGAAGAGCAAAACTAGAAAATGTGATTAATTTACAAAAAGAAACTGAACATGAGTCTCAAAGTAAGGACACAGAGATATGGCCAAGCTGCTAATCACTTTTTTCTCTCTTTTTTGGTTAACAGAAAAATGTACTCAGTATCTGGGAGTAAGAGTCCTCATAGGATTTTCGGTTTGTGGGTTTATAATAATGGAATCCCTTCATTAATCCACAGAAAGGATGTTGATTTCTCAAGGGGGTAGGCACTCCCTCTGCCTTTATTTGGAAGGATCAGTCTCTTAAAGATGATAAAATAATCTCGGGTTATGAATCAGCTACCACTGCTGCCAATTATATTGCAAAGGAAGGCTGGAAGGGATACAGAAAGATTGTTTTCTCAGTTTATTTGGAAGTGGAAGGAAATGCTACACATGCAAATGAGCAGTCTTAAAAAAATTCATGTCAGATGGGAAATTGATTTTCCATGCACCAAATCATAGTGTTCCCTGCCAGTTTTGCTTTATGAGGGATTGGCTGGACATGCAAAGTCATTTCACTCCTGCTGGCATGGAGTGGAGGATTTGCCTTCCAAAATTGCTTCTGATACTTTTTATTGTCTCAGAGATGCCCACATATGTGTTTTAATATTAAGCTGGGGCCCCAGTTTGGGCATGGATAGGAGAGAAGAGCAGACAGGTGAGCTCCTGACACCACCTCTGTTGTGAGCCATCCACAACCATAACCTTTTGTCCAGCCACATTTTAGCTAATCCTGATTTCAGATTTTGGAAGATGAATGGATTAAAAGTTTGTCTGTGCTTTTTGGTGAACAGGGCATCACTCCTTTGAGGAGCTTCCATCCTTTAGTGTAGAAAGACCATCTTTTTTGCCTGTACCCAACTCTGGCACTTGTGAACAAAGCCCTGGACTGGGATTCAAAGGGTCTGAGCTCTAATCACAAATCTTCCACAGACTTCTTGTGTGACCTTGGACAAATCACTTAGGGCTGTGATAAACTCAGGATAGATTGGGGTGGCCAATCCCAGAAGGTTAAAAGGCCCTCCTCCCTATCAACTGAGGAGGGGTGACTACAGGTTAATCAGGTTCAGCTGAGAGGGAGTTACCTGAGGTCAATTAGGATCAGCTGATTCCAGCTAAGGGCTGCCTGAGACCTTTTTAAACCCTCACCTTTTGGGAGACAGGAGGGGGAGAGAGGGAAGGAGCCAAGCTACCAGTAGGCAAGTAGCAGCAAGCTTCTCCAGGAGGGGAGGCTGTATTCCCTCCCATAAGGGAGAAAAACAAGCCTAAAACACTGGCTGAGAGAAGGACAGACTGCCCCTGTGCAGCCAAGAGGGACTGTTTTACCCGAAGCCCATCTCACCAAGGCAAAAAGCAGCTGAGGCTGGTGAGACTGAGAAGGTGCCTTGCCACAAGGCTCAGTTTTGCCATGGTCTCGGGCTGTACACCCGGCACCTGCACACCCTCTACTAGACCGCTTTGAATACTGCAGTTCATTCCCTGCTGCGTAGCTGGCCAGATCTGGTGAAGGAGAAGCAGGACCATGGCCCATCTCCTCCTCACCCCTTTAGGGTGCACAGCTCCACCAGGGACATAATACAGGAACAATCCTAGCCCTCCCCCAAGCACAAGGGCTGTATTACTCCCTGTCCCTTATGTGGGTTTCTCCAGCCAAGGACATAAATGGCTCCTATGTTTTCTCTCCCCAGTCTAAACCTGCATAAGGGCCTGGCAGACTCTGGCCCTTTAATTTCTTGATGCCTTATTTTCTCCATAGGTTAAGTAGAAGTGAAAATAATAATCTCTTACAGACTGTTGTGAGGACAAATCTATTAAAGTGCTCAGATATGACAAATAAGTAATTAGATTTATGATAAACGAATTTTACAGTCACCTCTATAGAAGATAATATTTATCTCTGGCTAATGCAGGGTGGCAAATTGTATGTTACTTAAAACTTTAATCAGCATAGATAGGTCATTGGAGGAGCAAAGGTAAAAATAATGTGGGAAGGAGGTAACTACAAGAGGAAGAATGGAGATGAAGGGTCAGTGACCATGTTCTGCTGTCCTTATTCCTGCCAAGTAGCATCTTTTTCTCTGAGTAGTCCTATTGAAGTCAGTGGACATTTGGAGTAAGGTCCTAAATGTGACTGAGGATGGAGCAACCTGGCTCAGAAGGAAAAAAAATATGTTTCTAATGCAGCCTTTGGCTAAGTCTACACAGTGTGCTCGCAATGTGATTCCCCGCTCACCTATGCGTACTTGAGCTCGCTCAGGGAGACCGAAGCGTAGCTACTGGTTGGGCAGGCAACGGTGGGTGTGGTTCAGCCGTGCGGAATCAAAACTGGCACGACCCTCATAGCTATGTGCTCAGCCCATGGTACCAGCCGCTGTACGACTGTTTACTCTTGCACTCGCTCTCAGCGACCTAGCATGAGTATGTGTACACAGAATAGGAACCACACCCTAACACTCAGTGTAGACATTGCCTTTATGAGACTCAGTATAAGATAATTGATGTATATTTATAAATGTATAATTCCCTCACCCTAAGAAATACATATTTTCTTGACTCCTCTCCCACATCTTAAATGCAAGGCAGCAAAATGGTATCCCTTCTGGTATCCCTCTCCCTTAACTGATCTTTTCTGGTATTAGATAATTTCATCCCTGACAAGATGTTTTAGCAGCACTACAGTGCTTCTTGATCCCTTGTATGTGTTTCTCAGGAATTTAACATCTGTTAATGACTTTCTGAAAGGTTTCGGTCTGTGCATGTTTACAACAAGGAAAATTACCCTTATTTGCTCAATTTAAGGCAAATCACCTTTAAAAAGATCTACACTGCTGGGTATTCTGCTTCTGGAAATAGGCCTGTGTGTGGACAGAAATGAGGCACTTCACTTATGTGAGATACAGAGACCACTCCTGGATTCCTTTCCTAAAAGTGTAAAAAAGAATCAGGCCCTCTCTCTGGGAAGTTTTTTGGTACACACTTGAGCACTTATTGCTGCCCAGTCTATGATGCTGCTCTTGGTCATATCCTATGTTGAGGAGTACATAAAGGGGTGGAATTGGTTTTTCTTTTGAGAATATGGGAGTGTAGTTTAAGTGTCAAAGAAAAAAGAATTGATTCTCAACTTCTCATCTGTCAGTTTCTGTAAAGGGTAATTCAGCAACAAAAGGAATGGAGCAAAGGCTAATTTTATTCTTATGTTTGTTCACATATTACACATTTATGATACACATTCCTGAACCAATAAAAACGCTTTCACAATTTTTTTTTGCATCCGATATCTAGGTCTGGGGAATTCCGTGAGATAGGGTAATAGCAGATGTAAAGTAGAGATAAAGGGTTGCATTCTGAGTATCAACATGAAAAAGACTAATTTTCAAACTATTGAAATATTATTGAGGGGTCATAGAAATGTGGGACCCAAAAGAGGGGTCTTTGAGACACCCCTGCCCCCTCCAGTATATGGAAGTCTACTGAGAATATTATAGAAAGCTGTTTCACCTCTGGAAGAGGGACGGCCAGAGGGCAGTCTGTGTGAGCTGTAATCATCTCAAGTGGAGCCTGAGTATGACTGTGTTCTGTAGCTATAAAACATATCTTTTCTTCTCACCGATCAATAGGCATGGCAGAGGAATCATGTCTACTGGGGAAGGAGCAGTCAATAAGTTGCTTCAAAGCACAACCACAGTGCAAACCCTAACCAGTGTTTGGGAAAGGAGAATGGATAACCCTCCAAACAGTGCTTCCCTGGAAAGGGCTCATGATCAAAAATCCCCTGGACTTCAATGAGCTTTGGATCAGGCCTATTGAGCACAAGTTTAGGGCTTGCTTATACGTATTCAGATGATGATAGGTAAAATTATCTGATATGTTCCTGTGCTGATGTTCCAAATACTGCTATTTCTGGTACCAAACCCTCCCTCCTCATACATATAGTACATCCTTTGCTCCTGACGACACTATTCTTCATTAGCAAATAGGATAAGAGTTCCTTCTGTCCAGCAGAGGACAATCAATGAAAAAAACTAATACAAGAATGGCTAATACAATTATCTTGGCAACAGGGAAAATACAAACAAACAAAAACCCACCACAGTTGTGGCTGAAGAAACAATTTTTGTGTGTGTGTGTGTCTGATTTTCTGGAGAAATTGTTCAAGAACAGTTCATCCATGTGAAAATATAACCCCTTTAAATGCTGACATTGTCAGTGAGTTACATATGTGTTCGTCACACAGGTTAAAGCTGCCTTTGGGCCATTTTAATCCACAAACCTAATTGTCCCAAGATTTTGAAACATTCTGAAGAAAAAAATACGTGCAATGTATTCTCTTTTTTCTACTTTCTCTGGCCATTTGGGGAAATGTTAACTTTTCTTTGCCTATCTGGCAAGTTTCCTAAGACAAGATGTACATCGAATTCTAAGTGGGAGAAGAGTGCCAACGAGTTATGTAAAATGAAAGTGATGCACTACATTAATGTTTAATTTCAATTATGTGGAAATGTAATATAGCCAGGACATCTGTGAAACTGCACAGGGTCACGAAACAATACTTCATACAATTGAAATGCCTTATAAGTTAAAAATGAAACTACCATATAGTCATTGGGATTATCATTCTCTACGTTATTTCTTTTCTAGTCACTAGACAAATTGTGCTACAATTCAGTCTAAAATGAAGGCAGTCTTCAGACTTTCATCACTAAACTATATATTGCTAAATACTCTTGACATTGATTATCTGGTCGTCTTAACCAGTGTGCCCAAAATAACAAATTGTTGGCTTGGGAGGAAATCCTCTTTAGGTTTTTGTTCTACCCTTCCTACATAATATGTATACATAGCTACACTTTTCCATAGGCATGCACATCCGTGCCTCTGGCCAGCTACTAACTCAAGCTATCTACTTTTCTCTAAGTCCAACTTCTGATTCCCTTCTCCTCGGACCTCATTGTCTTTCAAGAATCCTTCTTTGGGACTCAGTTTGATCGGTGGATAAACCCCTACCTGATTTCTCTATGGCCAACAAGGAAAGTGGGAACCAGTGGGACACATAGTTGCATACTCTCTTGATGCCTCAGGTATACTGTGCAATAAGAAGAGTCTCCTGCTTAAAATGTCCAACTCTCCTTATGTTTCATTAAGTTTCCTGACTAGCAAATGAACTGTGTGATGACCAAAAAAACAGGTTGTGGTAGCAAACTAAAGGTCTTAAGAAAGTTGAAAGCAGAAATGGTACAAAAGTGACAAGACTTTTTAGCCAATAAGCATTAATTGCTCCAGGAGTGGCTAGACTTTGGGATAAGAAATTCTAATGTAAAACTATTGATTGCAAATTCACTTCAGCCCTTGATATGAGCAGATACATTCTGATCTATCCTGTATGCAACAAAAGGGATGTCCCTTAGCATGGAAGAACAAAAAATTGGAACATACAATAGGGAGAATCGTATACTGGTAGAAATGTAATTATGTGGATGAGCCTAATCTTTGTGCTCATGGTACAAGGATGCTTAATGAGGAGTTAGATGCTGATGAGGATGCTCAAATCCTCAAGAGCAAAAACCTGATGGAGGAATTTTTCCAAAGCACAAATGGCAGGTAAATTTCACTGCAAGTTAGTCATCTAACTGCTATTGAAAAGCTCAGTACAGAGAAGAGATACATATGGGGAACATCCTACAAGGACATATGCTATCTGCATAAGGCTCAGGAAGAAAGATACACTTGACAGTGAGGTGGAGTTAATAGGCTGGGAGAGGAGATATGGCAAAGCAGTCTGTATTGTCCAAGATCAGAGAGTCAGAGACTTTTCGGAAATCTAGCCAGAAGCAGCCAAATGGAAGCTGCAGGGTGCTGAACAATTCTGAAAATCTCAAGCCCTACTAGCCAGATACTTAAACACCAGTGTGATGAAGCAAATCCAAAGATATCAAATCCAACTTGTTTGCAAGGAAAAAAAATAGGTGATGTGACATTTATTTTTAAAATGTAAGGAAAATTTTAGAAATCTTCCTTCATTCCTTTCAAAATATGCGTATTATGTGTTTGCAAGTTTAGCTAGCAAATGCAAAAGGAAGTTTGGAGTCTGGCATGGCTAACATTTTCACAAATGATATCTACAAACTGATTTGACAACAACAAAAGCAAACATATGAAAAGAGAAAACAATTATGCCTGCCGTGCCCATGAGGCAGAAGCCAACTTCCTGGTCTGGGAGATAAAATTTCTGCCTGTTAAAATGAATGCCTGACAGGTGGCAATCATAAATATCTCTGATGTTGTTGTTTAATAAAGTGTTTTTTACTTTAGTGTGAGTTTCATCTCAGCAAGGTCTCCAGGATTTAGCTGAATATTTGCAAACTTTGAACATTTTGGGCCTTGCTTTATAAAAGATGGCATATCCCTTAACTTCATTAGAGCTACTGGGATTAAGGAAACATGGTTCTATTCCCAGCTCTACCACTGGCCTGCTGGGTGACCTTGGGCAAGTCACTCCACTTGTCTGTGCCTCAGTTTCCCCATCTGTAAAATAGGATAATAATAATGACCTCCTTTTGAAAGTGCTGTGTGATCTACGGCTGAAAAAAGCTGTATAAGATCTAGGTATTATTACATTGATTTACACCAGCTGAGAGTCTGACCCAAAGTCTTATTAATACGGAGTACATTAAATAGATTAAAAGCTGGCTAACTAATAAGTCTTAATGTAATTGTAAACGGGAAGTCATAATTGAGAGGGCATGCTCTTAGTGGGGTCTTGCACAGATAGGTTTAGTCTATGCTTTTTAACATTTTTGTCAATGACCCGGAAGAAAACAACACCATCGTAATAAAGTTTTCAGATGACACAAATTTGGGAGGAGTGGTGAATAATGAAGAGGACAGGTCACTGATGCAGATTGATCTGGATTGCTTGGTAAACTGGGCATAAGCAAACAAAATGTGTTTTAATACAGCTAAATGTAAATGCATGTGTAATGAGGAGGCGAGGCCTCCCTCAGAGAGTGACCGCGAGGGATGGCTGCTGCCCACCCCTATTAGGCAGAGCCAGGTAAGCCCCACCCACCCCACCAGAAGTGGAAGGGCGGGACAGGAAAAGGAAGTATAAAAGGCAGGCCCTGCATCTTAGTTGGGTGGGAGCCATCAAGGGAGACAGATGTATCCTGCCTGCTGCTGGAGCCTGCAGAGGACTCCCACCGTACTGAGTACTAGCCAGAGCTCCCAGGGCCATTGGCTGACCAAGATGCCAACAAGCTGCTGGGGCTGCTGCTGACCACCGGGGAGACGGAGGACACCCACAGTATGGAGATACCAAACCCTGGGGATGTAGAAATTAGTCCATGTAGTCTGGCTGCCTGCAGATAGGTCAGCATGTTGTGGCTGGACTCCTCGGTGACCCCAGCAGCGGAACACTCCACCACTGGTAGGGCCCTGGGCTGGGACCCGGTGGAGTCAGGTGGGCCTGGGATCCACTATCCCTGCCACCCCACCCCTGGGGTGGCAGCCTCCCCTCTATAGGCCAGGTGTCCTGAACTAGCCTATCATCTGCCAGAGCCAGGATGATAGACCCTTTTGTTGCTCTGCCCTGACTACAGGTGAGAGCCCCTGATGGTTTGCTCACCTCCCCTGACTGCGGGCATGGGCTCATAGTCTCTTTTGCTGCTCTGCCCAGGCCAGAGTCCCTAACTGTTTGGTGTCCCACCCTGCCTGAGGGCCTGGGCTCCTGGACTTTTTATTGTTCTGTTTGGCCTAAGGGCTTGAACACTAGAAGCAGCTAATTTCCCCCCTGTTGAGATCACCCCTACAGATGTGTGCCAGCAAGGAGGTGTGGCCTCCCATGGAGATTGATTGCGAGGGACAGCCACGCACTCCTACAGCATACATCTAGGAACAAAGAATGTAGGCCATTCTTAAGGATCGGAGATTCTATCCTGGAAAGCAGTGAGTTTGAAAAAGATTTAGGGGTTAAAGTGGATAATCAGCTGAACATGAGCTCACAGTATGATGCTATGGCCAAAAGGGATAATACAATCACTGGAAGCCCGAACAGGGGAATCTTGAGTAGGAGTAGAGAGGTTATATGGCATTGGTGCAACCATTGCTGGAACATTGTGTCCAGTTCTCATGTTCACAATTCCAGAAGGATGTTGATAAATTGGAGAGGGTTCAGAGAAGAGACACAAGAATGATTAAAGGGTTAGAAACATACCTTATAGATTCAAAGAGCTCAATCTATTTAGCTTAACCAAGACAAGGTTAAGGGGTGACTTGATCACAGTCTGTACGAACCCACATGGGGAACAAATATTTGATAATGATCTCTTCAGTCTAACAGGGAATGTTGTAACAGAACCCAGTGGCTGGAAGTTGAAATTAGACAGATTCAGACTAGAAATAAGGCACACATTTTTAATAATCATGGTAGTTAATCATTGGAATAAATTGACCAAGGGTCATGGTAGATTCTCCATCACTGGAAATTTTTAAATCAAGATTGATTTAAAAAAAATAAAAGAAAGATATGCTGTAGTTCAAATGGAATTGTTTTGAAGAAGTTATTTGGCCTGTGTTGTATTAGATGATCACAATGGTCCTGTCCTTGGAAACTATGAATCTATGAATTTCTGATGAGAGAATTTTTTTAAAAATAATGTATAGAAACTTTTTTCATGAGTGACAGGGCTAATGAGTACCAGTTCTCCAAAAACTTACACTGGTGTAATTCCACTTGATTTCACTTCTGACTTACACCGGTGTAAGCAGAGAATCATGCCTATGGTGTACAATGGTTTTAGACTTGTTGCCTTGTTTTAATATGGTTTTATCTGAGGCTGTAGTCATACAGAGGTGGTCACAGACATCTCTGCAATTTTTCTGTGGGCATAAAGTATATACTTACATGTATTAATTCACCCATATTTTCCTGAGTATCTTTTTCAGCTACTGCCTCCAGTTTGTGTCAGTCAATATTGTGGCTTGTTGTAGTAATCAGACCTATATGTTCCCTCACACTAGTGTTAAGTCAATGAAGTTCTAGTGTACCTGATACTACAGTCAACAAAATTAACTCACTTTTTTGGTGTGTAGCCACTGATGCATTTAATGCTATCTGCCACATAACAGGTCTGGGTAGCAGAAAATCAATATCTTTGTGAATGAAGAGTGACACTTGCAAGAGCCCAGCTGCAGAGAAAACATCTGCATTAAAGAAATGAGTAGTGGGAAGTCCGTGGGTGTCTGATGGAACATTTTTCAGGATTGTATCTGTCAGTTTCCAGTGAGATGGTAGCAAGTATACATAGAAAATATAAAAGTGAATGAAGATGTTTTAGCCTTAGGTTTGTTTATTTATTTATTTATTTATTTATTGTAGACCTCACTACTAGCAGGACTGAAGTCAAACTATTGCATAAATAAGGGATGCAATTTATAGTTGTACTTGCACTAGCTGTGATGAAATGCAAGTGCACTCTTGAATTGTATATTGTATTTACATTGTATTGCATTTGCTCTTTTGTGAAGAGTTGTCATTCCAGGGGGGAAGTCAATTACGTAGCTACCATGTATGGTGAAAAGGGATGCTGTCAGATACTAAGATTCCCCTCCATCAGAAAACTTCTGAACAACAAGGGCAAGGGGAACATATTGTGATTTTAAAAACTCCTACAGGATTATGAAGTCAGATGAAATAATTACTGTGAATTTTTATTTGAAGTGGGCTTCATCCACTTTTCCATTAAAATTGCTGTCATCCAAAGAAATACTTGCTTGCTCTTAGCTTTTTTTTTTTTTTTTTAATGCATCACATTAAAAGCTTTCCTTGTTAAATTTTTATGCATCACTAGTGATGGAATATCAAGGAGCTGGATTATAAACTGTGCACCACAAGTGTATGAGTCAAGAGTTTGTACAGCTATGAAGCCCCAAACCTACAAGTACAATCTTATCTACAATATATAACCCCATGGTGTATCTTAGATGGCAGGAGCGAGAGAGAGACCATTTTGTCATTCAATTTATAATCATAGAGAGGCATTTCTGATTTTTTTTTTTTTCCTAAACATTGCTGGTGCACTTTATTTGATAGTTGTCAGCACAGAAGTTTTCCCTCAAACTGGGTTTCCTCCTTAGACTTAGTAGACTTGTTGTTTTTTTTAAATGTTACTTAGGCCTGGTCTACACTGGGGGGGCGGAATCGATCTAAGTTACGCAACTTCAGCTACGTGAATAACGTAGCTGAAGTTGACATACTTAGATCCACTTAACGTGGTGTCTTCACTGCGGTAAGTCGACTGCTGACACTCCCCCGTCGACTCTGCTGAGTACTGGAGTTGACGAGAAAGCACTCGGAGGTCGATTTATCGCGTCTTCACTAAATGCGATAAGTCGACCCCTGCTGGATCGATTGCTCCAGAGGTAAGTGTAGACATGCCCTTACTCTTGATAATTACTAGGGAAGTACTAATAGCAGAATCTTGTATATGTATTCTATGGAAACCAAAATTCCAGCCCTAGACCTGAACCTGACCTCACAGGAACCCAAGCTCTAAAGGGCTGAACCTGAATCGTTGTTCTGAAGCAGCACTGAACCCCTGAGTGCATAGCCTAATCCTTTTGAGCTGACCACCTGCTCTTTATCCCATGGCAGCTCCTTAGCTAGCATACATAAGAGTAGCTCCGTTGATGTCAAAGATGCTTAGCCAGCTGAACTCTGCTGAAGATCCGGCCCCTCATCTCTAATTATTAGCACACACTCACATTTCAGTCCAAACTGAAAAGCAAGGAAGGGCAAATACATCATTCCATGTTGTGTTCATTTACTTTAAGAATATGCTATGTCACCCAAAAATAGTTTACACACTATATTAAAAACATCATAACATGTAGTTCTGACTAGCTTTCAATACCTATAAAAGAAAGCTTAGTCACTCAGGTGTTCTTTAGAGCCAAGATTATTTTGGATGGGATTTTATCTTCTGAAACATTACTTTAGAATGTTGTTTATCCCCCATGCATTACTCTGTGGTTTATCATTTTTGTTTTGATGACATATGCCTTCATCTATATAAATAGCTTTCCTGTCATTTGAAATGTCATGTGATAGCAGGGCGCCAAGTTCAGTGGTGGTGTAAATTGGTGCAGTGCCACAGACTTCAATGGAGCTGAGCCAATTTGCACTAAGAGAGAATTTGGCCCTGAAATAATGCAGCTTTTTTCTCTCACTTGTTTCTTTTAAAGATCAAAATAAAGAGAACAAAAGGGAAATGTATTGTTCTGACATCAGAAGCTCAATCTTGAGCCCTCTTAAAACAAAGGAAGCTTTATTATTGACTTCAGTACAAGCAGGATTAGGCCGTGAATGGAACACCATAAGATGGTTATTGTGTGCAATATAATTTTCTTCAGCAAAATATGTTCATTCTCCTCTCCCTACAATCCAATTGCTCATTGAATCATCTTTGTTTTTCCAACACAGTCCACAAAGTCTCTCTTCATTTTTGTGTCCACAAGAGAAGCCCTTTAAAGAAACCATATAAAATTGTTTAATAAAATGCTCTCCCATCTCTCCTATTTGTGCTTAAATAATCACATTCTCTGCCTCTTTGTCACCTTCCTGCTCCAGCCAAATGCACAGCATACGCTCCAGAAGCGGCTGCCTTTGTTCCATTTACATGCAGTAAGGCACACTGACTGACACAGAGCTCACTTCCATTGGTGGTTGTGCCAATCAGGAGGGGCTACAATTGCCAGTTCCTGGAACAAAATACAGCAACAGTCACCCCAAAGTGCAGGTTGGGATGAGTGAAAGTTTTCTGAATGGCTTTTGTTATGAAATATGCTATAGAAATTAAGACTGGATTATACTGTATGTAAAAGGAAAGAAACAACAAATTGACACACTCTCCCAAACAGAATGCGATACCAGGTCAGTTCACATTATTCATTTATTTTCTATTAAAAGAAGCTCAGAATTTGTTTGTTTTCTGAGCTGTTTCCTTTGTTCCAGTAACAACCACAGCTCAATTAGGCCCTTCTTCTACAAAACCTTACATATGTGAACAACTTTACAATGAGTTCACTGGTACTCAGGGGTGAAAGTAAGTCGGTATGGGCCGGTATAGCGTAGCAGTAAAAAGTGCCCACTGATACCGGCCCGTACCCAGCTGACTTTAAAGCACTGCCATGGCAAAGGACCCTGCTTAAAGCATTGCTGTGGCAGCGCTTTAACGTCGTTGCCCCCCGGCCACTGACAGGGGTGCGTGTGAAAGGAGCAGCTGCCCTGGGCCCTTTAAACCGCTGCTGGAGCCCCAGGCAGCACGGTCCAGGCAGCATGGATGGGCTGGCTGTGGGACACTGACTCCCAGCCCTTCCCCTTCTGGCTGAGGCCCCGCTCCTTCTTCCCAAGGAACTAGCCCCCATACAGGTAAGTCCTGTGTTTTACTTTCACCCTTGCTGGTACTACACAAAGTTACATACATAAATGTAATCCCATTTAATAAGGTGCCTCTTTGTCCCCCTCTAGTGGTTAGACCATATATAGAGGTTTGTCTCCAAGCTAATGCACCTGGTTCTCGAGCTCAGACAGTAGAGTCTCATATTTTTAGACCAAGAAATCCCAGGCTAGGTCCCTGCCAACAATTCAGACAAGGATATCTGTGTATAGCCATGTGTGAATATTTTCATGTGGTCTGGGGCCTTAGTTTCTTCTTTTAAACAGGATTTATTTCCCTTCTTAACTGAATTGAACTTAATCAATAATATCAGGATTGATGTTATGGCACACAGTGGTGTAGACAAAGAAAGCTTTCTTCACCTCTCATAAAGCCAGTCATAAGTTTTCAAAATTTGTTATACTATAACTAGTAAGAATTACCACGTGACTTCCACCACTGGTCCTCCAGAACCATCTTTCTTCCTGCTTCATCTGACATAGGTCACCACTATGCTTTAGTTATCCGACAGGATGAAACTGGGAAAACCATTCCTATCCATAGCTGAGGACATAAGAGAGTTGCAATAGACTACCTGCCCATCTTTAGAATGTTCTGTTAACTGCACAGTATTCTCCCAATAGTCATCTGAAACCAAATGACTTGCATCAGCTTTTGAGGGTAAACTAATAAAGTAGCTTCTTTGCTCCCAAAGGATCTTATTTGCCAAAGCAGCTTACTGTATTTATACTGAAACCTTTGCCATCCACTCACTGTCAGAACAATTTATAGTAAATTGTAGCAAAATCCTCTCAAAGAACAAAAAATAAAATTCCACTGACCTCACTTTAATCCAAAATTGTCCCAATAACATCTACAACATTTACAGTAGCAGTAATTTTGCTAAACAGAGATCTTAAATTAGACTGCACATGAAGTATAATGCTATATAAAATAAACTACTTTAGTGGTCCATTCACTGAGAAGCCTACATGTTTCACAAGAACATAATCATTAAAAACTGAACTGATCACCCAATTTAGATAAAAGATATGCTCATATCTACATAAAAATGGCCAGACTGAGTCAGACCAATGGCCCATCTAGCCCAGTACCCTGTCTTCTGGCAGTGGCCAGTGCCAGGTGGAATGAATAGAACAAGGAAAGAATTTGAGTGATCCTTCACCTATCATCCAGTCCCAACTTCTGGTAGTCAGTGGTTCAGAGACACCCAGACCATGAGGTTGCATCCCTGCTCATCTTGCTAATAACCATTGATGAGCCTATCTAATTATTTACTGAACCCAGCTATACGTTTGGCTTTCACAATATCCCGTGGTAATATGTTCCACAGGTTGTCTGTGCAAAGTGTAAAGAAATAATTCCTTTTGTTTGTTTTAAACCTGCTACCTATTAATTTCCTTGGGTGACCCCCCTGATTCTTTTGTTATGTTAAGGGATGACTAACACTTCCCTATTCACTTGTTCCACACCATTCATGATTTTATAGACTTCTGTCATATCACCCCTTAGTCATCTCTTTTTTTAAACTGAACAGTACAGTATTTTTAATCTCTCCTCATATGGAAGATATTCCATATTCTAAACACTTTTGTTGCCCTTCTCTGAACTTTTCCCATTCTAATATATCTTTTATGAGATGGGGCGACCAGAACTGCATAAGTATTAAAGTTGTGGGCAATCAATGGATTTATATTATGGCATTATATTATTTTGTGCCTTATCTATCCCTTTCCTAATGTTTCCTGCTGTTCTGGATTTTTTTAGACTGCCAAAGCACACTGAGCAGATGTTCTCAGAGAGCTATCCACAATGACTCCAAGATCTTTCTTGAGTGGTAACAGCTAATTTAGTATGTATTTTGTATGTATAGTTGGGATTATGTTTTCCAGTGTGCATTACTTTGCACTTATCAATACTGAATTTCATCTGCCATTTCTTGCCCAGTCACCCAGTTTTGTGAGATCCCTTTTCAACTCTTCACAGTCACCTTTGTACTTAACTATCTTGAATAATTTAATATCATCTGCAAAGTTTGCCACCTCTCTGTTTAACCCCCTTTTCCAGATAATTTATGACTATGTTGAACAGCCCTGTATTATTGTATTCACCAATACAGGACAAATTTCACATATTGTGGCTATCCATGGTATTATACTACTAGATGGTCACTAATATTCGTATGACAGATGAACATGAAAATGTTCATGAAAACCAAAACATCACAGCTTTGTACCAAAAATGCATTATTTGCTATTCAATTTGCTATTCATCACTCAGAATTCTCCTCTTAAAATGCTTCAATCATCCAATTAATCATACTTAGCTCTTATACAGCACTCTTCATCTGCAGATCTCGATGATTTCTGTATGTAACATAATAGTTAAAATTCAGAAATGGGTAATCAAATCAGATGGGCTCACTTAAAACACATTTGCCCAGTGAAAATCAGACCTTTAATAATAAGGACTGTGTTTCATTTTTCTCCATGTAAAGTGCCATATCTATGGTGTTATATACAAATGTTTAATATTATAGCATTCACCTATAAAAATCAAAGGATTTATTGGGACACTGGAAGTAACAATTCCAGCATACACAGGCAGGAATAAAACTTCCTACCAGACTTCCCATCCCTTAATCAGATGCAACAACATAAGATTAAAACAATACAATAATTTAGCACTAAGATAAAGATACATTGCTACCTATTGGTGGAGGTGCTGGATTATTTCAATGTTTATCATAACAAAACCTCCATGTTCTGTTCCCTTTGTGTATAGTACATAAATTACTTACTTTTTTCCCCTTTTCTTTCAGGAGGGCATATTATGATGCAGTCAGAGTAGAATATCAGAGAGAAAAGAAAATCTCTCTCTCTTGGTTGTGATATACTGTGTATTATGATATCAGCCACAAAATCAAGTTTCATGTCACAAAAATGGAGGGACTGCTAGATTTGCCAAAATTGCAGGACCATTAAAGCCACATTTAGTTGAGGGTAGGGGTGATTTCCCCTCTATATGCCTCAGTTGCCCCATCTGTAAAATGGGGATAATAATATTGACTTTTTTAAGTTCTTTGTGATCTACTGAGAAAAACCTGACAGCCTAAATGTGTGGTGGGTTCTTTTAGTGGGGTGTACAAACCTCATGCTGGCCATCCAAGGGTTAATGAACTGTCCTGGGGCTAAACTGCCTGGCCTTGCCACACCTGTAAGGCATATCAGGCCTGGAGGGAGGGTGTAAAAGAGAGCAGTCCAGTTTAGATGTGGCCAGAACTGGGAAGAGGATAGATTTTCAGTCTTCTGGCCCTTGAAACTGACTGACTGACTGAAGGCAAGAGCTGCTAGGGTGACTGCTGCCTGTCAGGTTCCTTTCTGAGAGACAAGGAGGGCCTGCTACTGAACCATTACTTGGGGACTATTATTAGAGACTTGCCTTTGGGTGCTAAACTAGGCTATGGCCTGCCAGAGGCCCCTTGAAGGAAGAGAGGCCTGCTGTGGGCTTGTGTCAGTTTGTTTTCTTTTTTTCCCTCTTGTGGATCTTTAGTAACTTTGGATGGGAAGATTCCTGGGAGACTTAGCTGGAGGGCTGGGCCTGTGCCGCCTATCCCCTAGATCAGTGGTGGGAAACCTGTGGCCCATCGGGGTAATCTGATTGCGAGCTGCGAGATATTTGCTGACGTTGACCGTCCACAGGCACGGCCCCCTGCAGCTCTCAGTGGCCACGGTTCACCGTTCCCGGCCAAAGGGAGCTGCGGGAAGTGGCAGGCCTCAGGGACATGCTAGCTGCCACTTCGCACAGCTCCCATTGGCTGGGAATGGCGAACCGAGGCCACTGGAAGCTGCTGGGGGCCGTGCCTATGGACGGTCAATGTCAGCAAATGTCTCGTAGCCCTCAATCAGATCACCCTGATGGGCCGCAGGTTGCCCACCACTGCTCTAGAAAGTGAGGACTTGAGACTGGGAGAGTACAGGGCCCTGCCAAACCGCAAGGGAGTGCTGTGGGAGACCCAACTTACTACAGTTTTATACTTTGTTTTCAGGTATATTTTTTTTAAATCTTGCAGTTAGGAAGTTTGCCTGTGTTTTGTGAGGGATATAAGCAAATAACTATAATGTATTGGAGGATAAACTGTATTTTCAGGTAAAATGGAATTAGCATCCTGCATAGCAATGTGATGTCTGTCTGCTGTTCCACGGCTCCCCAGATGCGAGAGGAGAGTGAAATGGCATGACATGATCAAGCTCATGATCAAGAACACCTGGGGGGGGGGGGTTAGCTCAGGTTCCCCTGAACCTGTGATGCTCAGAGCAATAATTATTGAACAGGTAAATCAGGTACTCTCAAAGACTGTTTCTAGTGACATGTGGAGCTGTCTTTTGGCCAGGATACCAGGTGAAATTATTTTTGATTATGAAAACCATTGGACTTATTTCTATAAACATCTATTCAAATGTTTTGGACATTTTTATTAAATGTTAACAATTGTTTCTTTCTTTCTAATAGACATTTCATTATGCTGTGGCATTAAGAATTAAATACTGAGTGAATGTGACTGGTAAGATTTCCTTTAAAAGAATAAATGCATTTACTATTATTTGGGATACCCAGTAGTACATCCGGTTAACCAGGGAGTCCCATCCCATGGCACCCTCAAAGCCACATTAGGCTCCCAGCTCCGCAGCCGTAACCTCTCTTGGATGGAGACCCGCATTTCTCTCCCTCCTAACTGTTTTTTTCCAGGTTGCACAGTTCCCTGCCTACACTGTGATATTCCCAGCAAGCCAGACTGCCTAAACAGGCAAGAGTCTGCACTTTTCTTTCTCTCCAAAGGCTATGAACAGCTGAAATTGCTGGAATTGAGGAATATTGAAAGGGAAAAGAGGGCATAGAATATGCATGTCTAGAGGGCTGTATACAAAGTGCATCATGACAACACGCTTGAGAATAAAACTACATTACATCAAAACAACATTCAGAATGACAAATCCCAGTAAGTAAAAGGTAAAAAGAAATCTGAAATGGAAAGTAATAGGATGATTTTAAATTCTGAGTCAGGAATTAGGCTAAGCTCCATGTTTAGGCAAATCATGAAGTACCAACAGATCACAATGGGATTTTACAAACACTATTTGCTTCTTGACTACAAGACTACTGAGGCTTGAGCCACTGCCCAATGAAGTCAATGGGAAGACTCCCTTGGACTGAAATAGGAATTGGATCATTCTAGTGGGCCCCAGTCCTAGAATGAGTTCCACACTGACTGTGACTTCAATGGGGCTCATTAGAGGATCAGGGCTGTCATGACAACTTGACAGTAGCTCATTTGGGCCTGATCAAAAGGTCACTGAAGGTAATAGAAGTATTTCCCATTGATTTCAGTGGGCACTGGACCAGGCCCTTTGTGACAGCAAGTAAAAATAAGACTTTGGTATTGGTCAGGGGTCTCTGCATTGGTAGTCAGTCAGTTGCACTCTAAGGAGCTGATCGTACAAAGAGAAGTCAATGTGCAAATGCAAGGGTGTGACATAAATCTCTTGGCAGGATTGGGGCCTTATTTTCTGAGGCTCTCTAGTTGGTAGTTAGGAAACATGGTGATAAGGAAACAAGCAGAGCCTTAAAAAATAAGACATTGAACCTACAAAGAGCTGGCAGACCCTTGCACCAGCATAGAGGCTCACTAACTTCCCATGAGGCTGGGAGTATCCACCTGCATGTGACTCTGTAGGATCAGGGCCTTGTTTCTTAAGAAGAGATCATTGATAAGACGAGTGAATGGGGAGACATCCCCTAAAGAGATCATCTCACCAGGAAAGTCACAGTCTTGTCACAAAATGTTGGTATATTATTCCTCCCAATAAAGGATACCTTTCCAGTTTATTTCAGCCAGGTCCAGAAAAGTCCACACAGAGAGAATCAAGGGTAGCTTGCTCAATTAGCACTTTATAAGGATTGTTGTACTAATAAGCAAATACTTTGTAGGGAGGAAGTCCATTGACATTAGGAAAAATGAGATTGGCTTTAACTTTACAGTCTTTGAGATCAGCTCAATTCACTTTGGGCCTTTTCCTTTGCCAAACAGAACTATTAGTGAAGTTTTCAACTATTTGAAAATCTGGTTCAGTATGTTCATAGTCAGGAGAAAGGAAAAAGTATACAGTGTTGAAAAGAGGACTTTTTACAGCATTAATCTAACCCATCCAGCTGATAAACGTTTTACAACTTTCTCGATTTTGAGCGATTTGATTAAGTAGAAGACAGAAGCAAGAGTAAGTCATATCAAATGTATGATACATTTTCAAGAATCTAGCTGCTCCTTTTATTTGTAACATCACCAAAATTAGGGATAGATTTTTTTTTTCAAGATCACAGAGAAAAAGCACAGTATGTAATCCACATATATATCACTAATCCTGGAATTTGATCCACGCAGATCTTGCTGGTTACATGAAACTCTGCTGAAAAATCACTGGGGGTTCTCCTTGCCAACCTCCATCCCCAACTACAAGGGAAGGGGGATACAAATCTGGTCTGACATCTAGTGCCATTCCAGCCCAGTGTACTCACCCTTGGTTTGTATTAGGGGGTGGTTTTTTGGTGGGTTATCTTGATTGTTGATTGGAGCTCAGTTTCCTGAGGTGCTCTGGCTATTAACTGTTTGTCTATTGGTCAGGAAGAACATTTCCCAGAGTGTAGATTGGATTTAGCAGTCTGGGGGTTTCACCTCATGCAAAGCACCGAAGAAGCTTGGCTTGGGGTATTTAAAGTTAATTATCATGTTTATGACCAATGTTGTACTGTCTATATTGATGCCCAATATGGTGCCACAGAGGAGTAGTAAACCACAAGGCTATCTTCTCACAGCTAGTTTTACACTGAGTTCAATAAAGTTTCAGCCTATAAATCAATGATATCAAATTGTGGGGGGCGACCTTATTTTCCTGTGCTGTTGAACTATGAATACAAACAGAGAAGGTAAAGAGAAGAACAGGTCAAGGAAGAGACAGGGAGACATAATGCTGCTCGATATACCATGTGCTATGCTAATTCAGCATAGTATGAGAGGGGTGTGAAGATGCTTATTATCTTGTGTCCTAGGAGGGTGTCGCATCCCAGTGAGTTATGACCAGGCTCTTTAATACTGGAAGAGATTGAGCTTTCCAATTTTGATTTTTATTTGTATATATACAATATAATTGTATAAAATAATAAATCAAGTGCCAGCAAGAGTTTTTCCTTTGATATATTTGACATATCTATCTGTGGGATAATAAGTGTCAGACCTTGAATGAGAAGTGAGAAGCTTCTGAGATGCTGCATGAGGCCACTGACTGAGATGCCCAATGGGATTTTCAATATTCAGCTCTTTAAAACTACCTGTAGAGACAGATGATTGGTTATGTTTAGTGTTGTGGATTCACAATATGTTTGCGGGGGAGTGTGTCTTTCACAGTGTGGCACTGTCATCTCTCTTATATTAAATAAAACACAGGCCGTTGGTCTGTACATGTCATACACCCCTGTCTTCGGGCCCTTCTTTTTGTACTATCCCACCTTGTCCTCCTGTGAAATAATAATGTGAGGCAAAATGTGTGTTTAAAGGTGGTGCAAAACTTATTTTTCATATAGTATAACTGTAAAAGCCTCATGACCCACCTACCAACTTTAAATAACAGAATGCTGAAAGAATATATGTGACAAGAAAATAAGGCTCTTATCATTTAATCATTGTTTGGCCACCCAACTGCTCTCTTAACACTTGTGTTGCAGCTGGGAGAGGAAAGCCACCCTATGCCTAACAGGGTTAGCAAGATTTAATATACAAAAAGAATAAGGCTTGTAGCCAGGAGGCATGGCCTCCCTCTGAGACTGATGGAGAAGAGCCACCGCCCACCCTTGTGGGTGGTGCTGGGAGAGCTATGCCTGCCCTGCTGGAAGCAGAGGGGCGGGACAGGAAGTATAAAAGGTGGGCCCTGCAGCTCTTTTGGGTTGGAGCTGGTGAAGGAGACAGACACCACCCACTCGCTACTGGAGCGGGAGCCTGGAGAGGACCTCTGCAGCGCTGAGGACTCGCCAGAGCTGCCAGCCTACCAGGATGCCGAGGAACTGCTGGAACTGCCACGGACTGTATACCCCAGGGAGACAGATGATGCCCACAGAGTAGGGGTTGTAGGAAGTAGACCAGGGACACTGGACAGTAGTCCGGTTGTGTTGTTACCTGAATCTAGGTCAGTGTGTTTCAGCCGGATCCCTTCTGACCCAGTGGCAGAACCATCTGCCCCTTGTTAGGGCCCTGGTCTGAGACCTGGTGCAGTAGGGAGGGCCCAGCTCTCACTACCCCCTGCTGCTACGCCCACCTGTGGGGTGGCAGCCTCCCCAGCTCAGGCCAAAAGGCCTGCGTTTGCCTGCCATCTGCCAGAGCCAGGACATCAGACTGTTTGGTGCTCCACCCTGCCTGAGGGCCTGAGCCTTTAGGCTGTTTATTGCTCTGCCCTGCCTGAGACCAGAGCCCCGGATTACTTGCTGCTTGGCCCTGCCTAGAGGGCCAGGACCTTAGAGACTGCTAATTCCACAATAACCCTGGCCTTATTAGGGACGTGATCCCTCCAAAACTGATGGAGAGGGACGGACATGCACTCCTATAGGATCTATCTCTTCTGGGTGAAACCCTTAAGGACATATTAGCAGATTACTGAAATGGTAAACAGAGCCATTCCTTGTAGATAGTTATCAAAGCCATGTTCAATAGACTAGAATCCTTGATATGTAGGCCAGTATTACAGGATCAAAAGTAGATACTAATTGTATTTGTCTGTGTTTACCTATATCTTCTTAGAAATTTAACGTGATCTAATTAGCTTGTAGATGCTAAAGTTCTGTTCCTGTCTTTAATGATTCATTACAGTATTCTGTTGATTCAGAGGTCAAAAGGGAATATTAACATTTAGCAGTGACTTGTGTTACAATAATATTGTCTTCATTTCTCGTTGAAATTCGTAACTCCACATAGTAAAATTACCTGTGAACTGTTTGAATGGTTAATTGCCTTATGCTAATGAATACAACTAGTTACCAGTGTATAGCTAGGAAACAGAGATTAGATTAAAGCAACAAACCTATTCTTCATCCAAGGAAGGCCCTCTGTAATCATTTGTTCTCAAGAGGTTTATCCGCTGAATTTCAACTTTAAAGAAAGTTTTGATCCTTTCTATTTCAGATCTGCTTAAACTTTGACAGGAAAAGTTTAAGACCACAAGACTGAGGTCTGCAGGTCTACTCTGAATTAACACTGCAATTCTCATGGAAGAATTTGAACATGCTCTGTACATGGACTGCCTGTTAGACTATAACCTTTTAAATTGATTCCAGAAGGATTTTTACAAATCAGCAGCTTCACCATCTCTGCCATGAAATTGACCTAAGGACTTTATTCTAATCTGTATGTATATTGATCTTTTAACCATAGCAACTCTTTTTGTCTTTTTATTAATAAATCTTAGATTTAGTTAATAAGGATTGGCTTTAAGCATCTATTTGGGTAAAAACTAAAATATTCATTGACCTGGCAGGTATGTGTCTGATCTCTTGGGATTGGATAGAACTTTATATATGGCGAATAAGGTTTTTATTAGCCCTCACTATATTAGAAGTGGCTATCTGGGTGGGAGCCAAAGGCTGGATTGCTTAAAGGAGACTGTATTTTGGCTTCTGGGAACCAGTAAGGTATTACAGAAGGTATTTGGGTTATTGGCTTGGTGAAATCTAATGATAGAATAAACCACCAGTTTGGGGATTTGTCTGCCCTAGTCTTTGCCATTTGCCCTGAATAAGCATTCTCAGTGTGGCCCCTCCAGGCACTATGGTCACACAGGGGCAAAACCAAAGTCGCAAGAGAGGTAAGAATTGTTCCCATTTGTCCAAATGGGGTTAACTCTGAAACCCTTCAACCTCCATTTGGAAGACAGAGCGGTCAGGTGCCAAAAACTTTTCACTGGCAAGATTTAATAATTTCTGATGTGTAGGGTTGTATTTGTGACTCCCTAAAAGCTCTAGGAAAGGGTTTTGCTAGTATATAACACTACCACTGGGCTGATGGCATGGCTCGTAATGACGTTCTGTCTCACAATTTACCTGACCCACTGTGTATAGGAATGAACCATACAGCTGCTCACCTTGTTTTATCTGTATCTCCGGGTGTTTCTTCTTGACATAATCTTGCACATATATATGTTAATCAGCCATTTGGGGCTTTCACCAAAGACAGACATCTTCTGCTGCCCTGGAGATCAATATCAAAATATTCCTCTAACAATGATGTCCATGCTGTTTTTTAGGTCTGACTGCACCTTTCCCAACTAGGACTTGTGCTGAAGGAAAATAAAGAACCATTGATTTTTGAAACATGAACTGACTGTTACTGAAATATGGTTAACCAGCTTGTGTATACCTTAAAGCAGTGGGACAGCTTCTGTAATGAGTGGTTTACCTTGTTTTCTAGAGAGCCTCAATATGTTCAAGTCAATTATTCCACCCACAGAAACAAGGTTTATTTAATCAATATCTACTCAATTCCAAGTACATCAAAAACACCCAGTACAATTAAAACTGCCTTCAGCACTACAGATTTGAAAAACTATCAACTAAGGAGTAACAGAAATTTGAGGCTAAGGGCCCAATCCAAAGAGATTCCTCTATACATACAGAATCCACAATTTCTGGGCCTGATTCAAGGCTCCATAAGGCATATTTGTGCCTCAGGCAGCTTAATAGGGAGGCCTGAAACCAGGCAGAAATGGCTTCCAGGAACATCGCTGCATATGGGATTCCTCATATAATTTACAACTGCTAGAATGAGTCTGTGCTTGTCCCCTCTTCCTGAACACAAGGGAAAGGCTATGGCTGGAATGTGCTACACTCCAGTTATTCTCAGCTGGTGGATAACCCATTGGAGTCTATTATAGCAAAAGGGTAAATTAACACAGACTTGAAGCTGCCTATTTAGACCAGGAGCCAGGCAAGGTCCTGGATATATCAAGAATAAGGAGCTCATAAAGGTGATTTAAAGCCTCAGTTGCCCCCCTACCACCACTCTGTTCCTGGGCTGTACACAGGATTTCAAAGGGACTAATCACATGTTTACCGTTAGGCACGTATTTAAGTGCCTTGTTGAATAAGAGCCTCAAGCCTAATCTACATTACAAAGACTTTGCCAGTGTAGTTATACCTGCAAAACCCCCTAGAGATGCAGCTTATACTTGCAGAAGGAGTTAAACCTCCCTGAATGACACAACCTATACTGTCAAAAGGACCTTTTTGCTGGTAGAACTGCATCTACATTTTTTTTTTTTGTCAGCATAGCTATGTCAGCTACCGGGTGGATTCTTCTCCCCTGTCCCTCCCCAATATTACTAGCCAACATGGCTACATCAGCAAAACTTTGTAGGGTAGGCCTAGTTTAAGACAGTAAGCTCTCCAGGCTAAAGACTGTCTCTCATTTTGTATTATTATACAGTGTCTAGCACAGTGGAGCCCCAATCTCCATTAGAGGTGTCTAGGTCCCACTGATATACAATGAATAATTTGAGCTGGTTGAAAAATGGTATGAAAAAATTGTTCCTTTTCTTAATAGAAAATGGGTTCAAACAATAATTACTCATAAATATAGCGTGGAGCCAGATTTTGATATCCACTATTAATGGGACTATTCACATTAAGTAATGGTTCTCTATGGGTCGCCCTATTAATTCCACAGCAGTATTAGAATCTGGCCCCAAAGAAATCTGCAGTCTGTTTCCATTATTCTGACAACCTCTATTGGTAGCACTTTAAATGAGGGGTTAGAGTAAATAAGCCAGCAACTGAATGCTTAGTACAAACTGAAAATGATAATGTAAGTTTTGTCATTGAAATTTGCTTGCCAGTGTCAACCCTTTATTTCCATTAGTAATGATGCCTTCAGGAAAAGTTTGGAAAAAACTAGAGTAAACTGGCAATTTTCCACCATTTCAGTAATCACTCTGCATAACAGTTTAGTAATTCATAGACAGTGGACTTTAGCTGTTATATTAATGTATAATTGTTAGATTTAGCATATTATTTCCATACTATTTTAGATTTTATGGTAATGAACATAATAAACTTTCCTTTTTTTCAGCCAAGAGATACTGCTTATTCTGGCTTGGTTTAAACCCTTCCAATTAGCATAAGTGAAAAAGTAAGCGCTACAATGATTAAAAAGTAACAGGATAGGGACACTGCTTTATGAGACAATAACATTATACACTGATAAGCAAAGAAGCATACCTTGCAGGCAGCATAAAATAAAGTCCTTCACTTCTGCTTATCAAAGATTCTGAAGCTAATTTTTTGACATTCCAGACAAGTCTCTTTCCCCTCCTCCACCAAGTATTCTCCTCCTTTGTAACTCTCCATGAAGGCTGATTGTCCGAGGGGAAAAAGTCATCGAAGGATATTTTATCTTGCACAGTATATCTCAAAATCATGTTGTTATCTGCTGACCTTGTCTTGCATTTGACAGAGTTTTCAAAACGAGGTCGTTTTATGCAGCACTGCACTAAACCTGGTTCTTACTTCCCTATCTGAAAACAATTCAGTCAGCTCCTAAGTGGATAAATGATGAGAGTAGAGGCTGAGTAGCTTATCATCGTAATGAAGTAAGTGGATTCTGGCTGAGAAAATAAACATGATGCCCATCCTGTTATCACTTTTATGCTACAAGTGAGAGTAAAAACAGAGACATCTGATAGTTAATGAATATATATTGAAATTATTGAAAATAGTTGTGCTTGGCTGGCTAGGTCTCAAAAGTAAAGCACAGCAAGAAGTTAAGTGTGAAGAAGTTGCACTCAGAAGAAAAAAATGCCAGAAGCTTATATGACCTGTAAAGTTCACTACGTGAAAATAAAGGAAGAAGTTTGAAGAAGCTGAGCTGAAAACAATGGCAGTTCATTGTAGGATGATGACATTTTAGGCAACTGTGATGTTTGTCAATGTCACCAATAAGCAATGTCATCATCACAATATCTGTCTCTATCCTTTAGGAGAATCTTTTTATTGAGAGAGAGCCAGACTGATAACAAGTATCCTGCTTAGTTGTGGTGTCCATACTGGAAATGATATTACAAAGAGTGTTGAATACTTGGCCCAAAAATAGTTAGATAAGTGAATTGCTGCTTTGGCTCCCCTCTTCTTATCTTCCCATCCTGTAGCTTTAGCAGCTGCCCTCTTATTTCTTTCCTTTTAATTTTGGTTCCCCTTTCCTGAACCCTACAGCCTCATTTCTCCACTCTTTACCCTTATTTACAATATTTTTCCTCCTTTTGGCCTCTCTTCTGCTTTCACCTTCAATCTGTCCGTTTTTTATACTCTTCAGAATTGTCCTGCCTTTATCAGCCACAATGTGTTAGTTTGCCTCAGATTTCTAATGCCTGTCCTTCTAACATATTGTTTACTTTTCTATTCTGCTCCATGATCATCCCACTCCCTCATCATACACACCCGTCATGAAGCAGTTTAATAAAATGGAGAAGAGTTTTGGGGTGCATTAGTGGCCTTCATTGACTTATACTCAAGTGATTTATTGAATGAAGAATATATCAGTCTAACATTTTTCACAGATGAAAAAAGCCACATATATAGAGTAGTGTTATCCATTTGCTGTTTTATGGGCTCACAAGCCTCCAGAGAGCATCACAAATCCCCACAATGTCCTTGAATGCTTGATTTTGCATTTAGATCTCTGAGTTAGATGTAAGACGTATAAAATCGCAAGTAGGCAAACATCTCCCTATTGACTGCACATCTAAGAAGACTCCAGTGGATTGGTTATTCCAGAAAAATCTGATGAAATATTTTCTGTTCATGAAATGCGACATAACTATAGTTTTGGCAGAAGTACAGTGGGTGCCCCTAAGAAGTTCCACAAGTTTGAAAGACTGAACCACTTCAAGTAAAATGCCCTATTTCAAAGACAGGGAATACCCTGTAGAATCTTCTCAAAGTGCATCTTTTTAACACAGTATGTGAATAACTATTGCATTAACTCAGTTATGTTGATTTATGTCAACAGTTTTGACTACTGTTATATGAGAGAAAGGATGGCCCTGGGTGCTAGTCTGGGACTCAGGAGATATGACTTCAGTTTTATTCACCCCAGACTTCCTGGGTGAATTTGGGCAAGCCTTGGGCAATAATTAATAATATAGTAATGTATTTAGCCTTCCAGAAATATGAATGAGTGATTTTAGTTACCAAAAAGGCACAACCACAGTGTAACTCCAATCACTGTATCATAAAGTGTAACCCAACTACCCTTCTGAGTGGAAGCCAGCTAAGTAAATGCAGAAGATGGTCCAATGTTGCAGTTGAACTGAGTTAGTCTGGAATTTAAATCTTTGATCTTTCAAGGTGCAAAGATTTCAAAGATCTTTCAAATCTTTGAATAGCCTGGTGCAAAAAAAAACCCCTACAGATTGATTATGCCTAGGCAAGCCCTGAACACACAATCCCTCAATCTCATGGGCAGGACTCACAATCTGTAAAACTAACATCATGCCTCAGCACAAATGGAGACTGCCTGGCAACACACTCAGGTATTCCATCAGCTTTTACAGGAATACTAAAACAATGAAGTCCCTTGATTTCTCTCCAGGCTGAGGTAAAATTGCCAGGGTTAAAAAAAGATGCCTAAAAAGGACAGTGTATTGTACATAGTAACTTATGTACAGTAATACACCAATCGCAGATTTCTGTAATAGGGCAATAGAGAGCACTGCAAAAAAGAAATGCAAAGAAAATGCAAAGAAAATGTCTAGTCACAGTCTGTACCTTCCCAACTCACCAAACTACACTAAATATCCAAAACTCATAATGTTAGAAGAGGATGGTTTGATAGTGGAGTGT
Source organism: Natator depressus (assembly GCF_965152275.1). Taxonomy (NCBI): domain Eukaryota; kingdom Metazoa; phylum Chordata; order Testudines; family Cheloniidae; genus Natator; species Natator depressus. The sequence goes on along the minus strand of NC_134235.1, from coordinate 163,320,201 downwards.
GTAGGGTGGGTTGAGGGAGCAGAGTTATGGCTGTGGCGTATGGTGGTTGTAATGGGGGGAATGGGGAAGTGTACCGATGAGTGGTGGGGGACAGGATATTTCTCTGTCCCTCCCCCTCCCGCCCCTCCACTCACACAGACTTAGATCTACTGTACTGTATCTTGCAGGCAATATTAAAAAACCTCCCTGGGATTTAATTCTATTATTTCATAAAATAGAATTTTACTTTCTCCCTCTCCTCCAATTCTTTACAAAGATTGATTGTCCTAAGTACAAAATTTATAAAGGAATTTTATCTTCTGTATCTTATAATCATGCTGTGTTACCTGCTGACATTGTCTGCATTTCACACGCTTGTCAAAAATTGATTTTATCATAGAGACCTAGACTGGATTCTTCTCACTTCTCTCGCTGAAAACAATACAGAGAGGTTAGTGCCTTGATCTTGTGTTCTGGAATGGAATGTAAAGTTTGCGGATCAAAACTGCCAGGAATCCTGTTCCTTCTGCTTAGTACTTGGACATCTCTCCCCGCTGCCTATCTTATTTTCGAAGGAGAGAAGAAATATTTTATATACTTTCCATTATTTAGCTCCAGAGATATAAACAGTTCTTCTGACACACTGATATTTCTTCTTAGTCCCTATAAAAAAGTTGTCAGTAGAATACATGACTTTTAACATAACAATAACCTTGCATTAAAAAAGGAGTATGCACCAGAGAAGGGAACTTCAAAGATCTACAATTGATTGCAATCTCAATGCCAAATGACATACCGGGTGGAATGAAGATACAAATGTGTATATACATGCAGATATAGATCCATATACCCAAGTGATAAATTAGAGAGGTAAGTGATAAATGTGCCACATGCCTATGTTGTCATTCCCTACTCACTCTGAACCAGGACTTATTTTAATTTTCCAAATACCTAAGCATCTTTAAACAGACACCATTTTTAAAAAAAATCAACCCACTGAGGAGATGTTTCCTCTTTTCTTCATAAAATTTCTCTTCTCAGTTACATTTGACCAGTTCCCAAGATAGGTATGATTCAACCCTGAATCTTTTCTAAATGCAAATATGTCACTGCTTTAAAGGAGGGTTTTTTTTCTAATTTAATTTTTCTCTTCTTCTGAGCTGTATACAGTTGGATTCCTGAGATGAAAATCTGGCCCCATTGAAGTCCAGGGGAGTTTTGCTGTTAATTTCAACGGAGCCAGGATTTCACCCCTGCTACCTAAGGCACCTGATTTTACAGGTGGAGGGATAGAAGAAATAATTCCAATTACATTTTTTAAAAACTGTCTAAAACATCCCTGAAATAGTTTTAAAGTAGCATTTTTGGCACATAAAGAATACAAGATAGTATGGTGAAATATAAACATTTCAGCAGGTCTTATTTGGGATGATCTGACTAACTCTTTTATGACTTATCCACTTTTGACTCACCATCTCAAACACATACCAATGAAAGCTCAGTATCCTCCGATGCCAACAATTATTCCATAATTAGATGTATAAGGATCAGTACTACTAGTTTATGAAGAAGGAGATCAAGAGGAGACTTGATTAAGGTATATAATACCTTCATGGGGGGAAATACCAGTACTAAAAGGCTCATAAATTTAGAGGAGACAGGCATAACAACAATCAATGGCTCCAGTTAAAGCCAGACAAAAATCAAATTAGAAATTAGGCACAAATGTTTAGCAGTAAAGGCAGTTAACTATTGGAACAAGCTATCATGGGAAGTGGTAGATTCTCTAACTCTTGTTCTCTTCAGATCAAGACTGGATGCTTTTCTGGAAGAAATGCAGGAGTAACTGGATGGAATTATATGGTGTTATGCAGGAGGTCAGAATAGATAATCTGATAGTTTCTTCTGGATTTAAAGTCTATTAATCTATTAAAGATGGTGATTCAGAAAGACATTTAATAAGCATATGCTGAATTTTAAAGTATTGCAGTAAAAATAATATTTTGCACTTGTATAAGTTTCTTTCACTAGAGAATATGAACGTTCTGTGTAATCTTCAATAAAGCTGCACGATATCCTTTGAGATGTTTATTATCCCTACTTAACAGATGAGTACACTGAGATACAAAAAATTAGGTGACTTGGGCAAGGTCACAAAGTGAGTCAGGAAAACCTAGACCCATTTTGTAAATCCTAGTAAAAGATACAATGCATGGGAAATAAGATCAATCCAACCCATGCACTACCTACTGTGGGTACATGTGGTAAGCAAAGGAAAGTATTTTACTAGCCTTCTGAATATCTGCACTTTTTTACGTTACACTGCTTGAATGTATCCTCTTTTGTAAAGATAAAATGTTCTACAGTACAGCAAAGGTTCATTCGTCAATTTGAAATGAAAAGGTAAAACATGAACTCTATTCCAGATGAAAAACTGCAAAAGTGCTATGTTGCTTAGTCACTTTTTCTGTATTTATCTATGCTAAGCATTAGGGCTGAGATTTGCTAACTGAATGGGAAGTGACATTTCTCTAATGATTATACTGCTAATTTTCATTGCAGTTCATTGACTGAGGTCATTCGAAACGTGTGTCAAAGCAACAGAGTCTCACCATTTGATTGTGTTCCATTTCCTTTTTGTTTCCTATATCGTTGTAGCCATGTTGGTCCCAGGATGTTAGACAAGGTGGGTGAGGAAATGTCCTTTATTGGACCCACTTTGGCTAGTGAAAGAGATAAGCTTTTGAGCTTACACATAGCTCTACTTCAGGTCTGTGTATATTTATAATCATACTTGTGTCTGTGTTACCGTGTGCACATGTCTACTGTATATGGGCTCTATAATACCAAAGGTTAAATAGTCATATGGAAATAGGGCATAAGCAAAAGGTGCAGTATAGTTTTGATATGGGCACTAGGATGATCTACTGTTGCTCAAGGGAAAATTACAATGAATGACCTCAGCTGATGAACCACAGTGAAAATTATTACAGAAATATCACTTGCCCTACAATTAGCCTTAATGCATTAGATATATAGACTGTACCTCCATCAGAGATTGACAGGGAGGGACCACAATACGCCCCCTGGTGTGCAAAAGCAGGAAAGGCTCGTCCACTGTGCCAGAAACTTAGGGGCGGGATAGGAAGCAGAAGTACAAGAGGCGGGCAGTGCAGCTCAGTTGGGCTGGAGCCACCAAGGGAGAAAGACGCATCCTGCCTGCTGCTGGAACCTGCAGAGGAACCCTGCCCAACTGACCAAGACATCACTGCGGCTGCCACCTGGCCAGAGCTCCCGAGGAGGCAGAGGACCCCCATGTTACACAGGTACTAAACCCTGGGGATGCAGAAAGTAGTCCAGGGGAACTAGAAAACCATCTGGTTAAGTGTTGGCCTGATTGCAGGTCAGCATGTTCCCGCACCGCCGGCCACACCACTCCTGGGGTGGCAGCTTCCAAACCTTAGGCCAGGAGGCCTGTGTTAGTCTTCTGTCCACCAAGATAGGGTGCTAGACTGCGTTGGAGCTAACCCCTGGCTGAGCTCCTAGACTGTGTTGGTGCTCACTTCTGCCTGAGCCCCTAGAACAGTGGTTCTCAACCCATGGGCTGCATGCGGCTCGATTAGCACAGAGCTGCAGCCCAGCTGTGTGCGAAAGGCCGCCCGATCCCAGCTGCACTGCGCAGCACGGTCTGGGGTTAGGGCTGCTCATCTTCCCTGCCTCCTGGCCTATGCTGCTGTCATAAAAATAAAGGGAAGGGTAACCACCTTTCTGTCCACAGTGCTATAAAATCCCTCCTGGCCAGAGGCAAAACTCTTTCACCTGTAAAGGGTTAAGAAGCTAAGTTAACCTCGCTGGCACCTGACCAAAATGACCAATGAGGAGACAAGATACTTTCAAAGGTGGAGGGGGGGACGACAAAGGGTCTGTCTGTCTGTGTTATGCTTTTGCCAGAAACAGATCAGGAATGCAGCCTTACAACTGTTAGTTAGTAAGTAATCTAGCTAGAAATGCATTAGATTTCCTTTTGTTTAATGGCTGGTAAAATAAGATGTCCTGAATGGAATGTATATTCCTGTTTTTGTGTCTTTTTGTAACTTAAGGTTTTGCCGAAAGGGATTCTCTCTGTTTTGAATCTGATTACCCTGTAAGGTATTTACCATCCTGATTTTACAGAGGTGATTTTTTTACTTTTTCTTTCATTAAAATTCTTCTTTTAAGAACCTGATTGCTTTTTCATTGTTCTTAAGATCCAAGGGTTTGGGCCTGTGTTCACCTGTACAAATTGGTGAGGATTTTTATCAAGCCTTCCCCAGGAAAGGGGGTGTAGGGCTTGGAGGGATATTTTCGGGGGAAGATGTCTCCAAGTGGGCTCTTTCCCTGGTCTTTGTTTAAACACGCTTGGTGGTGGCAGCATAGGGTTCAATGACAAGGCAAAGTTTTTACCTTGGAGAAGTTTTTAACCTAAGCTGGTAAAAATAAGCTTAGGGGGTCCTTCATGCAGGTCCCCACATCTGTATCCTAGAGTTCAGAGTGGGGAAGGAATCCTGACAGCTGCCCTGCCTCCTGGCCTACGCGGAGGGGTCGGGGCTGCCCAGCCCTGAGTAGCAGTGGTTGGGGTCAGGGCAGAGGCCGGAGTCAGAGCTGGGGCTGCCAGACCCCACGCGGCCAGGTCCAGGGTTGGAGTAGGGCTGCCTGGCCCCACACGGCAGGGTCTGGGGTTGGAGCCGGGACTGCCTGGCCCCAAGAAGCAAGGTCAGGACTACCCAGATGCCCTGCCACCTGGCCCTCTGTGCTGGGGTTCGGGGTCCTGGCTGCCCGGACCTGCGCCCAGTGCTCCGCTCCTGGTCCCACTCTGTGGAGAAATCTCTGGGCAGGGGATGCTGGGCACAGGGGTCTATGGAGAAGTTTGGGAGATGAGCTTTGGTTCTCAACCTGTGGCCCAGGTAACACATTATGGGCCGCATATGTGGCCCACAATGATAATTAGGTTGAAAACCACTGCCCTAGAGCGTGTTGGTGCTTACCCCTGCCTGAGCCCCCTAAGCTGTTTGCTGCCCCACCCTGACTGAGGGCTGGGGCTCATAGACTATGATTGCGCTGCCCTGGCTGCTGGCCAGAGCCCCCTAGACTATTTGCTTACCCACCCTGACTGGAGTCCGGGGCTCATAGACTGCTTTACTGCTCTGCCTGGCCTGAGGGTCTGAACACTAGGAGCAGTTAATTCCCCCTTTTGAGATCACCTTTACAGGTTCATGACAGCGAGGAGGTGTGGCCTCCCTCAGAGATTGACAGGGAGGGATGACCACGCAGCCCTACATAGACAGACAGATACACTCATACAGAACAAGAGACTGAGCAAAATAACTGAATATGGCATTATGATTCTAGAAAGATCCTGAACAGATTTTTTAAAATAGCCAATCTGTCAAATTTCAGAGTAAAGAATCTTATGTGCTGTAATTATTAACAGAATTGTACTCTTCTATACACATATGGGCAAGACTATGAATTTCCACAGTTCAACCACTGCAGAATCAGCTGTATTTACCTTTTCAGAACAACCCCACTACAGAAATCTTCTTGCCAGCTAGAGAGAGAGAGAAACAACTGTAGTGTGTGTATGCCACAGTGACAATTGTATGGAAAAATATTCAGCAAGGGTTTTTCTTTGAATTACTTATTACATTTTTGATTGCTTTTCATGTAGGTCCTGATTCTGTCACCCTTCCACACACTGAAAAATACTTGGATTAGGGATTTGTCCCACTTGTTTAAATGGAACTGTTTGCAGAGTATGATACAACAGATGTGACTAAGGGTGGCAGAATCAGAACACCCATTTATGTCAGCTAAGGATCTATCCTAAAAACTCCACTCAGACCTCCACAATACTGCTTAATAGAGTCAACAGTGAGCAGATCATTAGCCCTGAAATGCTCATTTAAATGTTACAGGATAGTCTTGATATTGTGTTTGGTACTACACAGCCCTTTGAGAAAACAGGAGCCAGGTGGGTGATTTCTATTATATTTTGGCAGTAGGATGGGAGTGAATTGAAGTTGCCTCATGAGGGAATACAATTTTAAAGTCCAATTCTCACCTCAGAGACTTGAAACATATTGCTGCACATCTGGGGAAATCAGCTACGATGCACACACATCCTGAGCCTAGAATCAGGCCCCGAGTTGCTAAGTGACTACTTTTTTTGTAATAAAGTAGATCTTATTACAGTGGTGTTACTCTGAGAATAACTGGGAAAAAAATACCCTTCTTCCACAGAAACTTATACTTATTCAAGTGGCATGCTGTCACCTTTTGCAATCACTGTGCTTTTAGGAACCACTCTGAGGAAGGTGAGGTACATACATTTCACCATTCCAGAAGGAGCCCCAGAAAGCTTAGTGCCTCAGAGACAACCCTTAGAATATAACATTTTAGAATATAACAAAATAAATTTCAAACCCAAGTCATCTTGAAATGAAAAATTGAAATGTTCCTTTCCAATAAGGTCAGAACAGCAGTTCTTGATCTTATCAAAATGTTTATTTTCCTTTTTTGTCAAAACAGATTTTCAGCAAAATCAACACATTCCCCCAGAAAGTTTTGATTTTGATGAAACAGCTTTTGCAATGTAAAATTCAGCTGGAAATTTTTTTTGACCAGTTGCCTAGTGGACTGGCCCATGTTGGCAGCAAATTATAATACCTTTTTTGTGTGGCTCAGCTGTGCTAGCTAGTGTTTGGGGAGCTGGCAGTTGGAGCCCCTTCCAGCTCCATGAGAAGAGTGGGCCGCAACATCCTCTTACTCCTTCATACACAGACTCATGATCCAGATAGCCCACAAAGGGATGTAAATGGCGTTCTCACTCCACTGTATGTCTTTGTGTGAGTGCATAATCCTAATTAAAAATCTAGCTCTATGGGGGAAACAATGCTTCAGTATTGTCTAAGTGCAGTGGTTGCCAGAGAAAATTCAGTATTTACTGCCATTCCCACAAAGAAGTGCCTGAGCCTCTGCAGTCATTTCCTGTTATTTTCCATCTAAAAAGTGACAATTTTTGAGTGCTTATATACAAAAGCTAGAAGTCTAAATACTAAGATGGGTGAGCTTGAGTGCGTCATATTAAATGAGGATATTGATATAATAGGCATCACAGAAACTTGGTGGAATGAGGATAATCAATGGCACAAAGTAATACCAAGGTACAAAATATATCAAAAGGATGGAATAGGTCGTGCTGGTGGGGGACTTGCACAATATGTGAAAGAAAGCGCAGGGTCAAATGAAGTAAAAATCTTAAATGAACCAAACTGTACCATAGAATCTCTATGGATAGCAATTAAATGCTTGAATAATAAGAATATAGCAATAGGGATATACTACTGACCACCTCCCCAGGATGGTGATGGCAGCTGTGAAATGTTCAGGGGGATTTCAACTATCCGCATATTGACTGGGGATGTCACCTTACGATGAGATGTAGAGATAAAGTCTCTTGATACCTTAAATGACTTAGAGCCATTGAACCAAACTGTAAAACCTGTTGTCAGAGGTAGGGTACAGATGTGGGGACCCACATGAAAGACCCTCTAAGCTTATTTCTACCAGCTTAGGGTAAAACTTCCCCAAGGCACAAACTCTTTGCCCTTGGAGGGTACGCAGCCACCACCAAGTGATTTAACAAAGAATCAGGGAAACTTGGAGTTCCTATTCCCCCAAAATATCCCCCTAAGCCCTTACACCCCCTTTCCTGGGGAGGCTTGAGAATAATATCTTAATCAATTGGTTACAAATTGATCACAGACCTAAACCCCTGGGTCTTAGGACATTAGAGAAATCAGTCAGGCTCTTAAAAGAAACAGAACTTTATTAGAAAGAAAAAAGGTAAAAGAAGCACCTGTGTAAAATTAGAAGGGAAGCTAATCTCACAGGGCAATCAGATTTAAAACACAGAGGATTTCCCTCTGGGCAAAAACTTTACAGTTACAAAAAGAAAACCAGGAATACACCTTCCTCTCAGCACAGAGAAAATCACAAGCCAAAACAAAAGTAAACTAACGCATTTCCTTGCTAGTACTTACTAATTCTAATGGAGTTGGATTGCTTGCTTCCTTGATCTCTCTCCCGCAAGCACACAGAACAGACAGACAAAACCTTCCCCCCCAGCCCCTGATTTGAAAGTATCTTGTCCCCTTATTGGTCCTTTTGGTCAGGTGCCAGCCAGGTTACCTGAGCTTCTTAATCCTTTACAGGTAAAAGGATTTTGTGCCTCTGGCCAGGAGGGATTTTATAGCACTGTATACAGGAAGGTTGTTACCCTTCCCTTTATATGTATGACACCTGTATAAAATGGAATCCACTTCAAGCTAGCGGGGCGTGGCAGCACCTTCGGCACCCATGGTTCCAGCACCTCTGCACTCATGGATCAGTAGCTGTTTAAAAGCTAGGAAACAAAGGGTAAGAATAAATGGCCAGTTTTCAGAATGGAGAGAGGTGAATAGTGATGTCCCACAGGGATCTGTACTGGGCCAGTGCTGTTCAACATAATCATAAATGATCTAGAAAAAGGGATAAACAGTGAGGTGGCAAAATTTATAGATGATACAAAACTAGTCAAGATGGTAAAGTTCCAAGCAGACTGTGAAGAATTACAAAGAGATCTCACAAAACTGGGTGAGTGAGCAACAAAATGGCAGATGAAATTAAATGTTGATAAATGCAAAGTAATGCACATTGGAAAACATAATCCCAACTATACATACAAAATGATGGGGTCTAACTTAGCTCAAGAAAGAGATCGTGGAGTCATTGTGGATAGTTCTTTGAAAACATCCACCCAATGTGCAGCGGCAGTCAAAAACGCTAACAGAATGTTGGGAATCATTAAGAAAGGTATAGATAATTAGACAGAAAATATCATATTGCCTTTATATAAATCCATGGTACTCCCAAATATTGAATACTGCATGCAGATCTGGTCACCCCATCACAAAAAAAGATATATTCAAATTGGAAAAGGTACAGAAAAGGGCAACAGAAATGATTAGGGGTACATACCAGCTTCTATATGAGAAGAGATTAATAAAGCTGGGACTTTTAAGCTTAGAAAAGAGACAACTAAGAGGGGATATGATAGAGGTCTATAAAATCATGGTGGGTGTGGAGAAAGTAAATATGGAAGTGTTATTTACTCCTTCTCATAACACTAAAACTAGGGGTCACCAAATGGAATTAATAGGCAGCAGGTTTAAAAACAAACAAAAGGAAGTATTTCTTCATACAACACAGTCAACCTATGGAACTCTGTGCCGGAGGATGTTGTGAAGGCCACAGTTATTACAGGATTCAAAAAAGGACTAGATAAGTTCATGGAGGATAAGTCCATCAATGGCTATTAGCCAGGATGGGCTGTTTGCAAAACCATGAAGTGTCTCTCGCCTCTGTTTGCCAGAAGCTGGGAATGGCTGACAGGGCTGGGTCACTTGATGATTACCTGTTCTATTCATTCCCTCTGACGCACCTGGCATTGGCCACTGTTGGAAGACAGGATACTGGGCTAGATGGACCATTGTTCTGACCCAGTATGGCCGTTCTTCTGTTCTTTTCCAAGCCTAGGAGAAAACTCTATTAGAAACTGTTAACAGATGTTAATTGTTAAAACAGTAAGTGCTTCAGTCACATCACTGCTGTACATTACATGCTATTTCTTAACTGGCTTCATTTTGTAAACAGTACCAGTTTCAAGTGAACTTAAATCAGGAAACCCAAAGACAGGTGAATGCAAAATCCTGCATGGTAATATTTTTCACAGAAGCTCAGCAAACCTTCCCTCTCCCTCAGCTTGTTTCTCTCTTTTAAATTCTGAAAATGTCTTCTCTTCTGCAGTTTCCCAGTGAGAGCAATATAATAGACAGCGATGTTACATTGTTTTTCTTCATCTTCCTCCTCCCCCCACCCGCCCCGAATTCATTTTAGCTATCCATACTGCTTTGCAGAGCATCACAGTACCATAGTCCAGTAGGCAATCAGTAATGAGACTCAGGCCTTGAAAAATGCAAAGGCCATGAAGATATAAAAAAGGCAAAGGGAATTCAAAGTTTTCTCCATTTAGAGTATGAACTGATTAAAATTTAATGGAGTGGCATTTCCAAAGGCTAAGGACAAGTCACATCAGTTAACAGAGTAAAAACAAGTATGTTTTCTCCTTGTTTGGGTTTAAGAGATATTGGAATAAATTGCTAATTTCATCTTTCCATAAGAAGGCATTAATGCTATCTATCTGCCATTTTCCCATTATGACATTGTTACTCCCCTGGAGGTTTTCATGCACTATCCTTATTCTGTGGCTAGCAGCCACTGCATTGCTGAGAAAATAATGTCAAAATGATAATTATCATGCTGGTATTTAAATAAGATCATCTGATTTGTTATATTTCAGTTCTTTCTTCCTGGAGCACTATTATTATAATGTCATATTTAATTCCTTAACTATTCCCTTGGATCTATGATCTAATGTTAATGCTCTATTCACTGACAAAAAACTTGGCTAACACAGAGTTAAGGTTGGCTGATGGTGTCTCCTGCCTCTCCAAAAAACTGAGTTCTGCAAGACTCAAACTTTTGAAAACTAGGAAATGGAGAGTTAAAGTACACACCCTTGCAACCTTAACTCTGCCCCCCCCCCCCCCCCGAAACTGGCAACAGCCACTGAGTATTATCTGTATGCACTCCAGCTGTGCTAGGTGTAGCTGTATTGGATGGCTGGGGGATTAGTTGGAGCATCTTGGAAGAGCTGTAATTGTGATATGTTGTATGCAGGACTGTGCTCCTCAGGGATGGGAGGAGATCAAAGGAAAGTGGTGTTTGCGTACCTTGAAGAAAGTAGTTACTGGGTACTAAAGATCTCCTTAATCTAGTGGAGAAAGATATAACAAGAACCAGTGGCTGAATGCTGAATCCAGGCAAATTCAAATCAGAAATGAGGCACATATTTGATCACAATGAGGGTGATAAACCATTGAAACAAACTACCCAGGGATGTGGTGGTTTTGCCATTTCTTGATGTATGCAAATCAAGAGATGTAAAGAGAAAACAAGATTGGATGCTCTTGTGGAAGACATCATTTGGCCAAACACAAGTTACTGGGGTCCATCCAGGGGTCACTGGGTGAAATATAATTGCCTATGGTAGACAGAAGGTCCAAGTAAGTGATCTAACGATCCTTTCTGGCCTTAGATTCTATGAATCCTTCCACACCAGGTTATTTCCTCCATTGACCTGCCAGGATGGGAGTATTCTGTACAATATATGTTCTAATCATAATAATAATATTTAATAATAATAAATAAGCTTTTATAGGCCCCTTTGTGTGTTCAAATCATTATACAAGCTTTAACTAACTCCCTTGCCCCCTAATAACACCTTGCATTCACTTAGCACTTGCCTTTTCAGGATCTCAATGTACTTTAAGAAAAAAAATTAATTTGGCCTCCTAAAACACCTGTGGGATACATTAGTATTGTTGTTTCCATTTTAGAGATGAAGAAACTGAGGCAAAGCGAAATTAAATAACTTTCCTGGGGCACACAATGAGTTTGTGATAGGGCCAGGGATAGAATCCAGCGCTTCTTACGCCTAATCTAAGACTTGACTGGATTTCTCCGGCAGACGTTGGATAGAGGGGCAGTCAGATTATTTCAATTACTTTCCAGCTCTACAAGCCTTATAGGGTATGTCTACTCTGCAATAAAAGATGCATGACGTGGCTGCAGCTGGACCTGGTCAGCTGACTCAGCCTGGGGAATGGGGGAAGGGTCTCAGAGCCCAGTCTCCACCCTGAGCCCCAACATCTACACTTGAATTTTATAGCCTCACAGCCTGAGACCCGCGAGCCCACGTCAGTGACACTGAGACTCAGTGTCGTGGATATTTTTATTGCAGTGTTGACATACCCATAACAGACAATGATGCGATCCACCTTCAAATGAGTACACTGCAGGTTTCTACCTTTTGAAACATATCACCAGAGGAGCATGAACCCTTTCACAAAAGCCAGGTAATGTGAATTAAAATATCTCCGAGAGAACAGGGACTGAGCTCACTGAATGATTTAATACAGACACACTTTAACATGTAGAACTGATGAACAATTGTTCAAATTCAAGTTGTTGTTTTTTTTTGTCCAGCCACATTGAAGAGTTTAGGGTGAAAGTGGTCTTCAGAACTTTAAACATGAAGGGCTAAACTGTAACATTAATCCACAACCCTTTGTTGCGGCTGAACAGAGCTTCCTTCTGCCAATGGGAGCCCAGGAGCCATTTCACCTCAGCAACATGCAGGGGAAGTGCAGCTATTTTACCATTCCTTAAAATGGATGCAATTTTTACTTCTTGCCACAGCTGCAGGCCAGTATCGAGGGTGGGGCAAAGCCATGGCCATTTCCCTTCACTCTGTTCCTATATCATTTTGGGTTGGCTAATGCCACTGTTTGCCATCCATATTTTGCTGATGGGGAAACAGAGGCAGCAAGCAATTCCAAGTGACTTACCCAATGTTGCACAAGAAATTAGTGGCAGAGTTGGGAGAAGAACCAAGCCCTTGATTCTCTATATGTTAGCTATGTGACCATCTATTCCAATGTAGCCTAAATCAGATACATATTTTTAAATTTTCCTTAAAGTAACCATCTTCCCTCTTGGGGTCAGGACGCCCCCTTTAGTGGCATTGGGGAGTTGGTATGTCCATCAGCCTTTCGTCAGGTGGTCTATCTTGCAGCCACACAATCACCCAGATATCAGTTCAGGTCTCCCAAAAGGAGGATGTGACATACCACGAGTCAGCTGTTAGCCACGGCCTCCTGGCTGGGGTGCACAGCAAAGTCTAGGGTTACAGCCCTCTGGGTGTGGGCAAAGCACTTTGACAATCTATGGCCCTCTGCCTCCTGGCTGGGGCAAACAGATATAGGCGAGAGCTCCAGCCCACTCGGCATGGGTGGAGCAATTAAACGATTTATTGCCCTCCGCCTCCTGGCTGCAGAAACAGCAATAATTAAATAGACTATGGCCCTCAGCCTCCTGGCTGGGGCAAATAGCAGTGGGCTAGGGCTCCAGCCCTCACAATGTGGGCAGAGCAATTAAACAGTTTATAGCCCTCAGCCTCCTCTCTGGGGCAAACAACAACAATTAAACCATTCAGGTCACCTGCCTTCTAGCCTAAAAGTTAGTCCCTGCCACTGCCAGTCCCACGCACAGTGCTGGGGATGGGGGACCCAGGCCCACCCTGATGCACTGGGTCCCAGCACAGGGCCCTACAGTGGTGGGCAATACCACCACTGGGTTGGAGGGAAATGTACAGTCGATGCCTTGCATCCTGGCAGCACAACTGGAAGAAAGTCTTATTTCCCTGGGCTACTTCCTACTGGTCACAGGCATTGGCTTTTTTCTTTGCCGGGCATGAGGGGGCCTCAACCCCCTCTCAGCCCCAGGCCACGCTTCCACTCCACCCCTTCTCCCAAGTCCACACCCCGCCCCATCACTTCCCACCCCCACTCCACCCCAGGCCCTGCCCCCAACTCCATCCCTTCCCCTAAGCCCCCCACCTCTTCCTGCCACCGCTCTGCCCCCACCCCACCTCTTCCCACCCAGTTCCACCCCCTCCCCTGAGTGTGCCTCATCCCCGCTCCTCCCCCTCCTCCCCAGAGCCTCCTGCATGCTGCGGAACAGCTGATCATCACAGGCAGGAGGTGCTAGAAGGGATGGGGAGGAGTTGATCGGCAGGGCAGACGTCAGACAGGTGGCGCTGGGGGGGTGGCGGGGCGCTAATTTTTTTCTGTGGGTGCTGCAGGGCTGGAGCACTCACAGAGTTGGTGCTGCTCCATCACCGCTGGGACTTGGCCCTCTGTCTCACGGTTCAAAGGCCCTTCCTCCAGTCTGTCCTCGGGGTCTTCCATCTCCTGAGCAAGTGAGTTGCCTTTTCTCCCTGCTGCCAGTTGTGGGCTCTGTTGAGGACTCAGCTCCCTGGGAGAAACATCTTCTTCCTTCCTTGGTCCAGCCACAAGTGAGCTGCAAGATCTTATTCTTATACTTTGTGCCCTGCCCCCATACTTCTTGCAAGGGGGCGGGGCAGGGTTGGCGGTTCCTACCAGGGGAAGTTAACCTCCTCTGTACTGGATTACAGTACACTCCGCCTCGCTAAACTCAGACTTGCTCAAAACACTCCTGGAAGGGATCAAAAGGCTCCTGGGGAGAACAGCCTCACAGCTTGGATGTCTGTGTTCTAAAGTAACCAGCCTAACGTATAGGCAGCTTATGAAGCGTGTCACATTTCACAGGCTCAATGCATCTCAAACTCCCTGACAGATCCTCCTGTGTAAAATTAGAATTTTAAGTATTCTTTTTCAATTTGCGACTGTAGATTTTCTAAAGTAGACATTTCCCCGATAAGACTTTATTCTTCCTATTGTTTAAATAAAATATTATTGTCTTTTTAAAAAAAAAAAAGAAATAATCCAGTTATGCAAACGCTCAGAGTAAGAAAATATAAGTGAAGCTAGAAATTTAATTTTCCTTCTCAAGAGTTTAGAAAATTCAGTTCTGGGAACAGATGACTCAATTTAACTCATTATGCTACATTTAAGATTATGGACCAAATTTTCAAAGATGCTTCAAATCAGCCTCAGAACTTAAATCCATGCAAACACCCGAATCACGAATTCTCACTGTCTGGCTTTCTAACTACTCAGCTTTCATGCACAATTGCCTTTAGTGTGCACAAAACTGACAAGTATAATTTTGCAGCTTGTCTTTGCATATTCATTTCATTATCCATCATGGTTATGTTTTGATATCTGCTCTATTTTAATAAACATATGGTCTAACTTAGCTTTCCTATGGTGTTGTTATTCTAGTACGGCTAATGCACATACCCTGAAGTGTGATGTGAAAAGGCTACTGGTATACCTCAGTAGATCTGGTTAGTATGGTTAAGTTACAGCTGAGTAACATAGGCATCTTCCTATGATGTAACTACCAGTACTTCAGTATTGAACTCACTTCATACATACTCTTCTTAAAATTTGTCTACAATATATAACTTATTATGCCTGATCAAATAACATGAAGGTTTTAGAGAGATTAAAGAAATTGGAGATAGGAAAGACCTAGCAGATCTTCTTGTTCAGGACGCTTAGCTTGACCAAATGTTAAAGGGTCAAATTCTCTTCTCCATCCCACTGATGGAACCACAGTGATTTCATCAGAGTTGTGATTATGTAAATGAGATTAGGGTTTGGTCCTAGATGTCCATCCAAACTATACTTTTGAACTACCGCTCTGAAATGACATGGGCTGACAAAATTGGGCTGGAAACTTCCCGATAGCAGAGTTCCTCACAGTAATAAGGCACCTTTCTTCTCACCTCAGTCAGACACTGCAAATTCACCAGAGTGCAAATTTTTTAAAAAGTTATGCACTTTTGAACCTCAGAAATGTTCCATTCTGATTCAGCTAGGGTTTGGGTTGAAGGTGAAGATTGGGTCTTATTTGATACAGAGTGATTCACCCATCCCTAGTCTTTTTAGTTTAATTGCATTATAAGGTATCAAGTAGAAACTGTGAAAGAAATTGTATTCTGCTGTTTGTGTATTGTTAAATGTGAATGGTATCAGTGCATCCACCTTGGGAATTCATGCTTTCTTAGTTTTTTTGTATTTGCATATATCTTCTATAATGGTTTATTTTGCATATCTACTGACTTGAAACTATTTCTGAGAAGAGTAGCTTATGGAAGAATGATACTCAAAGGCAAAATCAATCTTCCAGCTGATGAAGAATATTGCACAACATACACCTGGCATTTTGCATTATTTAGAACACAGAGACTAAAATTCTGCGGGAATTAATTGATTTTACAGTTGGTGTATTGACAGTTAAAATGGGTATGGAGCTTGGAATGCTTCTTTGTCACTAATTTAAGGCTTACAATATCTAGAAGAGCTAGAAAGCCACAAAACCTGTACTTGAATCCAGAACCAAACTTCCCCAAAGTTTACAGGTTTGCTGATAGTAAGATTTTTATTGTTACATTACTGAGATAGATTTCAGCAGTAGAGTTTGGGTATCGTTGTACATTTTCTCCAATGTCCACGGATGTTTGAATCCATGAGTTTCATTTGGGTCCATTTCTAAATAATATATGGAGAGTTGACTTGGACATCTTTCTATGAATACTATAACTCAGATATAGATTTGCATTAATTTTTACTGATAGTTAAATACCATCAACCACCCTTTTTAGGAATATTCTTGGCAGTTGGTGATTTTATGTTTAGAGTGAGGGGCTCAGGGTTTGAATATAATGGACCCCAATGAGAATGAGTTCTAGGAAAGTTGAAGGATGGCTTAGTAGATCCAGCATAGGACTTATATTCAGGCAACTGGGGTTCAATTCTTGGCTCAGATACGTACTTCCTATGTGACCGTGGGCAAATTACTTAATCTACTCTATGTTGCACTGA
Source organism: Natator depressus (assembly GCF_965152275.1). Taxonomy (NCBI): domain Eukaryota; kingdom Metazoa; phylum Chordata; order Testudines; family Cheloniidae; genus Natator; species Natator depressus. The sequence goes on along the minus strand of NC_134235.1, from coordinate 163,303,708 downwards.
CCTATCTATAAAATGAATATAATACTTCCCTTCCTCACATGGGTGTTGTGAAAATAAAATCCATTCTTGTGAGGGACTTTTATTTCAACAGTAGTTGGAACAATCATTCAACAGTAAGTGAGGGTACATAAGTGCCTAGATAGACAGTTATCTGTGGGTACATCTACATTGCAAAAAAGACCCAAGGTAGCAAGTCTCCAGGTCTGGTCAACTGACTTGGGCTCACTGGGTTAAAAAAAACAGTGTAGACTGAAACCTGGTGAGCTCGAGCCCAAACGTCACCATTGCTATTTTTAGCCCAGTAGCATGATCCCAGTGTGATGCTGGCATACCAGGTGCCAGCTCATGCCAAGGCCCCAGGCCTCACTGAACACTGACAAATAGCTAGAAACCACTCTGGCTCACCTGTGTGTTAGTATTGTTAAGATAAATATTAGAGTTGTAAGAATGTGTTTTGTGTCTATACCTTATGAATGATGTAGGATGTGGCATGTTTTGATCATACTTATAACCTCGGTAACTCATGGTATAAAGTGATATTGAGTGTTTGCATTGTAAACCTCTGTAACTGTGCAACTCACCAAACAGGAAAAGAAAAAAACAGGGGATTGGTCCTGCTTTGAGCAGGGGGCTGGACTAGATGACCTCCTGAGGTCCCTTCCAACCCTGGTATTCTATGATTCTGTGATCCATTATGGTTCTTTTCCTGTTTGGTGAGTTACACTGTCAATCTTGGCCCATGGAAGGCAAATGAATCATTGTGTAGCATCGAAGGTCAGACGCCTTGTTTAGTGCATTCCTCACTCCTTCCAGGAAGGGGAGACCTATACATGAACTCATCCCATCAGCTTGGATTCTGGGGTGAAGGGGATAAAAATCCCCGACAAGGAGAAACTGGGATCTTTATGCTGTCTGGACTCCAGAGGACAAAGATTCCTAAAGGTAAGAAACAGATCCCCATGTTGCTTGGCATGGGTCAGCCCTACAGGACATCTAGAGCTGCTTATTATCGATGCTTATACTATCTTTTTAAACCTAAGACTGTAACTCATTTATGTGTGTTTCCTGTTTTAACCTTGTGAATAACTCTCATTTCTTTTCTTAGTTAATAAATCTTTATTTAGTTCATTACAAGACTAGCTAGGCATCGTCTTTGGTTTGAGATCTGATTACAATTGACCTGGGGTAAGTGGCTGGTCCTTTGGGACTGGGAGTAACCTGAATATTGTTGGATTTTTGGTGAAAGTGACCATCTACCACATAGTCCAGCCTGCCTGGCTGGTGAGATAGACTAGAATGCCCAAGAGGACTGTCTGTGTCTCCATGTTACAGTGCGTTAAGAGTTCACGCTTGTTACAGGGTTGGTGAAATCTAATGACAGAACATACAATCAGTTTGGGGTGTCTGCCCTGCTTTTTGACAGTCTGTCCTGAGGTTGGCACTCATGGTCATGAGCCACTCCAGACAGTGTGATATCTTGCAAGCCCAAATCAGTTGACCCAAGTTCTGAGACTTGATGCCACTGGGTTTTTATTGCAGTGTAGACGTACCCTGTGAAACTTAAGGCAATGTGTATATGTTTTGTACAATTGTTTGGAATTTAATCCAAACGGTCTGGAAATAAGATTTTTTTTAATGGGCACCTAAATTGCAGTCTGATGTTCAAAAGTGCTGAGCAGTAGTAATTCCCATTGATTGCCTATTGGACTGGTCTTTATATCACATTGCTCCACTGCAGTCAGAAACTTTGGGTCAGGTTCCTGCTAGTGAGCATCTCCTGCAAGGCACTGAGTAAAATAGCAGTTGAAGGCACTCAGACCCATGGAAGTTAGGCACCTAAATAACTTTAAGGATCTGGTCTTAAGTTCGTCAAAGGATCAGATCCTTAGCTGGCTCATCCATCCATCCATATTTTCATACTGTGCTTATCATTGTAGTAGCTAATCTTCTTAAAAGGGCAACAACTGAATGGGAGTGGAAATTGCCCTGCCTTTTTACTTCTATAAATTGTCTCATGTCAGTGGGGGGATGTATGCATTGCTGTAGCTGGTTCTGTGCTAAATAGAGTCTGCGTCAATGGGTATGTCTATTTGCCACTTTTCACAATTGCTGTATTAATTTAAAAGAAAATAGCAAGCACACAAAGTTTTCATAGAATCATAGAACTGTAGGACTGGAAGGGACCATCCCTGACAGGTGTTTGTCTAACCTATTCTTCAAAACCTCCAATGACAGAGATTCCACAACATCCCTAGCCAATTTGCTTTTGTGCTTAACTACCCTGACAGTTCAGAAGTTTTTCCTAATGTCCAACCTAACCCTCCCTTGCTGCAATATAATCCCATTGCTTCTTGTCCTATCCTCAGAGGTTAACAAGAACAAGTTCACCCTCTTCTTTGTAACAATCTTTTATGTACCTGAAAACTGTTAGCATATCCCCCCTCAGTCTACTCTTCTCCAGACTAAAGAAACCCATTTTTTTCAATCTTTCCTTATAGGTCATGTTTTCTAGATCATTAATAAATTTTATTGCTCTTCTCTGAACTTTCTCCCATTTGTCCACATCTTTCCTGAAATGGGAGCCCAAAATTGGACACAATACTCCAGCTGAGGCCTTATCAGTGTAGAGCACAATAAAAGAATTACTTCTCATGTCTTGCTTACAACACTCCTACTAGTACATCCCAGAATGATGTTCACTATTTTTGCAACAGCATTACTGTTGAGTTGACTCATATTTCGCTTGTGATCCGCTATGACTCCCAGACCCTTTTCTGTAGTACTTCTTCATAGGCAGTCATTTCCCATTTTGTATGTGTGCAGTTGATTGGTCCTTCCTAAGTGGAGAACTTTGCATTTGTCCTTATTCAATTTCATCCTATTCACTTCAGACCATTTCTCCAGTTTTTCCCCATCATTTAGAATTTTAATCCTATCCTCCACAGCACTTGCAACCTCTCCCAGCTTGGTATCTGCAAACTTTGTAAGAGTACCCTCTATGCCACTATCCAAATCATTTATGAAGATATTGAACAGAACCAGACCCAGGACCAATGCCTGCAGGACCTCACTTGCTATGCTCTTCCAGCTTTACTGTGAACCACTGACAACTACTCTCTGGGAATCGTTTTCCAACAGTTATGTGCCTTATAGTAGCTCCATCTAGGCTGTATTTCACTAGTTTGATTATGTGAGACAGTATCAAAAAGCCTTACTAAAGTGAAGATATACCACATCCACCATTTCCCTTCAATCTGCAAGATTTACCCTATCAATGAAAGCTATTGGGCTGGTTTTCTATATGGTTTTCCTTTAAAAATATAACTTGAAAAAATGTCAATTAATTTATAAGCAATACTGAGATCAGAGCAGCTTGAGAGGAATTGGAATGATCATACAGAAAATCAGGTTTCAATTCTTTAGCTAGTTCTTTCACCTCTTGGAGATTTTCTCTTTGTGTATCAGTTCCTTTACTAAAATCCTAGAAAAAACAATAATTTTAGCTTTCTTCTTTCCCCAGAATGGCTCTTTTTTGCCTCTTGATTTTTATAAAATATGTCCCTTAGTGATAAATCTGCATTTTTTTAATTATAAAGATTTTTGCCTTCTTTTTGCCCCTAAGAGTCAGAGCCTAGGAGCTAGTAAACATTTTTATTTCCAATATAAGGAGATAAATCCAACAAGTCTCTCAACATTTTTTGTTTTGTTTTTTAATGTTGTCCTTTTGTATCCCTCTAGAGAAACCTGCAGTATTGTTTCTCTCTGACCAGCTTTTCTGCTCTACTGTTTTTCTTTTTAATTTCTCAGTTGAGTTGAATTGTCCGCTAGAGATTTGGATTTCACCACATTACTGTCTTCAAATACAGAAGTCTCATCTTCTGCTTCAATTACTATCTTAGAGCAAATAGAATATACTGGATTTTATCCCAGTTAACATCTTCAGAAGTTTTCTGTAATGCATTTTCTACAGAAATTTTCAGTTGTTCCCTTGATCAGCTATTGATATCATTAAGTGAAAGCAAAAACAGCAAGAAGTTAAAGCAACAACGACAACATCTAAAGAGAAAGTAGGCACAGGTTGAAGAACAAATATAGCAAAATAGAAATTAAGGATAAATAGAGGTCTTGGGTGACTTGGGAATGTAAGTCCCATAAACTTTCATAAGATTTAGACACCTAAGTGCCAAATTCACTTTTGAAAATGGGATATAGACTCCTAGGCCCAGATCCTCAAAGGTGCCTCAATACATTTGAGGATCTGAGCCCTAAATAATTTAGGTGCTTTTGAAAATTGTACTCTTTTTCTACACACAAACTTTCCCTAATTTTACTAACTGTGTTATTTAAAATCGATTTGGTTAATACAGTGCAGGCATTTTCAGCAGACATTCTTACATCGGTTTTAAAAAATGGCTTGTATCAATTTAGCTTAATTTGGCAAGCCATTTAAGCTAGGTCGATAGAAGCCAGGTTTAAATTAATTTAAATGAGTCCTAGTGGCATGGGAACACTTTGAATAGTGGGGGTGCTGAAAGCCAACCCCCTTACCCCTATCGAGTGCACCCCCCTTCAAGCTGGGGGTGGGCACGAGGCCAGGAGCTGAGCTCTGGGGCCAGCAGCTGGGACCCCAGGGACGGGCGGCAGCCAGACAGGACCCCGGGCATAGGGTGAGGCCAGCAGCTGGGACCCAGGCGTGGGTCTAGCAGCAGAGCCCCAGCTAAAACCTGGGGGTGCTGCAGCACCCCCCGCACCCCTAGTTCCTGTGCCTATGATCAGTCCACTCAGGGGCTTTGCCCCAGTTTAACCACATCTATTTAAAAACCTATTTTAATTAAAACTGTTCAACTTTGTGTTCAAATATGACCGAAGGAAGAACAAAGGTGGCTTTCCCCTTTGTCTGTTTGTGGTCTGGGTTAGACTGTGAGTTTTGCAGGAAATGGATTTTTTCTTCTTGCTTGTTTGTAAGGCACCTGTCACACCTTTGGGTGTTACAATAATAAGAGTAGTAATAATAATACTGTAATAAAGTAGCTCTGCCATAGGGCACATTCTCACCCCTCCATTTTAAGTTCTTCTGTACAGGTGTGTACTATGATCTGAGATTTGCATTCTGAGACTGTCGGGTACTAACCACCCTCAACTTTATTTGAAGTCAGGGGGAACTGAAGGCACACAACACCTGGCAGGGCCAAGTGCTTAGACTAGACAGTTGGGATTTTCAAAAGTGTCTGAGTGACATAGGATTACAAGTCCCATTGGCTTTCAATGGGTTCTATTCTCCTTCATCACTTAGACACTTTTAAACATCCCACCCTAAGTTCCTTGGATCAGGAATTGTGTTTTGCTGTATAACACTGAGCATTTCTTTTCTGTTTTCCTTATCTTCTCCTCTGCTTCTTGTTGTTCTCTCTTTCCTCTTCATTCCTTCTTCCTTCCCTTATTTCCTCCAGTCCTAGTTCTCACTCTTATGCCTCAATTTCATGCTCCCTCTGTGCCACAATTAGTCATCATATATCACTTCTACTCCTAGTCTTTTATTTTGCCTCACTGCTGCCTTTGGTTACTTAAGGGTTCAATTGCAGTCCAGGGGAAATGAGCAGAAGCATAGATGTTGATCCGGTTCAATAGCCATGTGTACGTTTGCAACTTGAGAGACTGAGAGGGGACATGATAACAGTTTTCAAGTATATAAAAGGTTGTTACAAGGAGGAGGATAGGACAAGAAGCAATAGGTTTAAATTGCAGCAAGGATGGTTTAGGTTGGACATTATGAAAAACTTCCTAACTATCAGGGTGAATAAATTACCTAGGGAGGTTGTGGAGGTTGTGGAATTTCCATCATTGGAGATTTTTAAGAGCAGGTTGGACAAACACCTGTCAGGGATGATCTTGATAATACTTAGTCCTGCCATAAGTGCGAGGGACTGGACTAGATGACCTCTCGAGGTATTTTTCAGTCCTACGATTCTATGATTTTTTTCTCTTCTTGCTTGCTTTTTCAGTTGTATTATCCAGCAACACATTCCCAAACTACAATGGCTGTGATTATTTGGATCACCAGTAGTACCAAGCTTAAATTTGCACCCCCAGTACATACTTTATCTCCTCTGATGTAGCCCACGAGCATGTTCTTACTGCACGGATAACATTATTCAGAGCTGATCCTGTTTGGCTATCTGTAGGGAAATGAATGCTAGCTGCTCTATGTTTCTTTCTATTAAACTAGTTGTATTAATGGAGAAGGAGGCTATGGGTATAAAGAGATTAGTCACCAGTGATCTCCACTCTGTGTCATCTGTCACATCTTCAGTTAGGTTCCCTTTAATCTGCACATTTGACCATAGAGCATGGACCCCAATGTGAGTCAGAGAGGTGAGGGTTAGAGAATCTGTCCTGGCTCTCTGAGCTGTTCATTGTTACAGCTGAAAAGTTGTGGTATCCCAGGACACACACCATGTGCCCAAGCCATACCACCTCCTCCTCTCTCTCTCCTTAGTGACTAGTTGAGCCCAAACTCTCTCCTAAATAGATGAATTCACATACGCTGAGCTTTCACAGAACCATCCACAGTGAACTTTTGTACAGCAAGCAGTATGTATCTCCATACCATCTTTTGTTGCCATCTTGACAGTATAATAGTGTTATGTTCTTAGTGATACCCATACTATTCACATATACCAACTCTTTAGGTCTCCCTGTCCTTCTGGGAATGACAACTATAATCAGTAGAGTCAAATTGTCAGGCTCGTCTGGTGCCCAAGATCCTGGACCTTCCAGCTTTGCAAACTCCAAACGGTTTCCCAATATTTTGAATTCCCTTACCCACTAGTGTAATCCAGATCTGTGTGCTGTTTAATAATCTTGACCATTTGCCACTCTTTATTTGTCATATTCCCTGAATCAAATTTGTAAGTAATTTATTACCATATATACTGCAATTGCAGTGGAAGTATTACTAACTGAGTCAGCAACATTCTTGACAAACATGTTAATCCATTCTAAATGCTGTGTTACTGTGTGCATATTTTCAATAGTTAATGCTGCTTGGTGGAGCAGTAAACTACTAATCTCTCCCCTTTTCCTTATTTCTTTTCCCAAACCATCAGTTAAAGAGTTAATTCTAAGATTAGAATTCTGTGTCTGCAGAATTCCACAATGTCATACTGTGACATTCCCCAGGGTATAATCTGGACTGTTGAACAGCTATGCCCCCTTAACTCTCCAGTCTGGATGCCTCTTACTCTGCTTTGCTAGTGAACAACAACCTCTCCAGGTTCTGCTCACACACAACCACCAGCATGTAACTTGCTCTCAGTATTAAGTGCTACTAGCTAGCCACTCATAAATTACTTACACCCAAAGGTTCTTACTCCCAGTCTTGACCCAGAAATCTGTGTCTTGTATTGCTCAGTACCCTCCTGGATGGTACAAACTCATAGTAATTCTGTCATTTCAACAAAGGAAAGTGTTATTTGCCAACCTTATTATTCCAGGTAGAAGTTCCCAAACACTTCAATCCAGCCACACACTGGTCTAGATAAAACAGTAAAACATGTTTATTAACTAAAAAAGATAGATTTTAGTGATTACAAGTGATAAGGCATAAAAGTCAGAACTGGTTACAAATTAAATAAAAAGATAAACTCGCAAGTTAATTCCTAAACCTTAATAAGCTAATAAGACCTAAACACAAAAAGGTCTGTCTCAATTTAAGATGCATTAAATTTCACAGGCTGGTCTACTTCCAGTCTGGGACAACTCCCCCATTTCAGAGTCCTTCAGGTATTCATTGATGCCATGAGCAGAGAGTTGGGAGGAGAACAGGAGAGGTAGAAGCCACTGTTTCGCATACTTATACTCCTTTCCCCTTTTTGAGGATTACTCCCTGCCGGGGTACAGACAGTCTCTTGTGTACATGAGGTTTGAACCATCTCTGATATTAAATGTAAATTTCTTGTTTACAGCTTATTCCCTGCTGGCGAATAGCCACGTAAGCAATTATTAGTTTTTTAACCCCTTGCTGGTGTGCCAGTGTATGTTTGTCTCTGAGAAACTGGTTTGTTGATGCTACCAAGAATTACAAAAAAATTCAGTAACAATCATACAGTAGTGTAGTGAGGAGGCATGGCCTTCCTCTGAGACTGACGGGGAGGAACCCCTGCCCACCCACTGGTGGGCATAGCCAGGACACCCCCAACCACCTGCCGGAAACAGAGGGGTGGGACAGGAAGAATAAAAGACAGGCCCTGCAACACAGTTTGGCTGGAGCCGCCAGAGGAGACAGACACCTCTCACCTGCTTATGTGGCTCGAGCCTGATGGAGACTTCTACAGTGTCAAGGAGCTGCCTGCAACCAGGGATGCCGAGGAGCTGCTGGCCATTAGCCATGTACCCCAGGGAGATGGAGGATGACCCCAGGTACACCACAAGGGGAGTGTAGGAAGTACCTGGGGGATACAGAGGATTGTCCGGTTGTGGTTTTGCCTGAATCCAGGTCAGCTTGTTTCGACTGGACCCCGCTGACCCAGTGGCAGAACACTCCTCCACTATTAGGGCCCTAGGCTGGAACCCAGTGGAGTAAGGTGGGCCCGGGTCCCCCTACCTCCTGCTGCCAACCCCACCCCTGGGGTGGCAGCCTCCCCACCTTAGGTCAAGAGGCCTGTGTTTGTCTGCCATCTGCCAAAACCAGGATGTCAGACTGCTTAGTGCTCTGCCCTGCCTGGGGGCCTGAACCTTTAGATTGCATAGTGCTCTTCCCTGCCTGATGACCTGTGACCCTAGACTGTTTGGTGCTCTGCCCTGCCTGAGGGCCTGAGCCTATAGACTGTTTGATGCTCCACCTTGCCTGTGAGCCCATAGACTAGTGCTCTGCCCTACCTGAGGCCAGAGCCCTGGACTACATGCTGTTTGGCCCTGCCTAGAGGGCCAGGGCCTTAGAAACTGCTAATTCCCCAATAACCCTGGCCTTTCTAAGGACCTGGGAGTGAGAGGGCATGGCCTTCCTCCGCGACTGACTGGGAGGGCGGCTATGCACTCCACAAGTAGAAACTTATAACTTAACATATATTGTTGCTACACACTTTTTAACAGGATAATAATATTCAGGAGATTATAGGATTTCAAATGATACCTCACAAAGCATACTTTGTACAAGATATAACCTTATAAAAGTGGTGAACGTGGGGTGCAGGGTGTTAAACATACCAACACCTGCTCCACCCAACATGGTTGTTAGTATATCCCTCTTCTGTCTAGGATTCATTTGTCTTTGATTTCAGTTTCCTACTGGGTCCTCCAACCATCGAATTTGCTATTTAATCTTCATCTGAAGCCACTTCTCTCAAGGAGTATAGGGAATGTTCCAAGCAATCCATACTGTGAAAAATTTAACACCAGTGGGAGATGAATTCATCCTACATCCTCCACTGAGGTCTCATGAGTGGGTGGGGTATATAAAAATACCATTTTCAGGCCATGGTCCTGTGTGGGGATATTCCATGGAGGACAGAGAAGTTGTACGAGCCCTAAGGGTTGCTGAAGGAAACTTCTGAATTCCTTTCACTCAAACAAAGTGTCCCTGAATCTTAAATCTATTATCTTGTTCAGTGTGATATTGATATCTCCCCATATAGTTTACAACAATACTAAATGCATCATACACTCCCTCCCATCCTTCAGTAACACTAGTCTTAATTACCATGTCCCAAGTGTGGTTATGTGTAACATTGTGGTGGGTCTAATTTAGCATAACATCATGGGTATTACGCAAGGACTTCTTCCAACAAACAACATGTCCCTACAGTCATGGAGCTATGGTGAGGAACAGTGATGGTACGGATGCAGACATCATCTTGCACACTGCACTGGGAATGAATTGTTCTAGTGTAATGCAATGTCCTCCATGCTGTCTCAGCTTTGAAACTCTTCCAGTGATCCATTCTTGTGCCAATCCACAAAAGAAACCACAACACTAGAAACCACTACTATTTCATTGTGGCACATCTGTAAAACAAAATAGGGAAGAAAGTATCTCTTAGTTCCTGTTATTTACATTTGTAGGCTTTTAACTGGCTTGCAGAGACCCAACTCTTTCTCCCTGGTACAATAGGTATACAGAGGGTTCCAGTCTGTCCATTATGAGGTAGGGACTGTGCCACTTTGCCTTTGAGGACAAATTAGATGGCGATGGGTCCTTCATCATTATATTTGATCCCACCAGATGTTCAGTCAGATCTCCCTTCACATAAAACCATCCTTTAGTTTTTTTGTTGTTCTGCTTCATCTGTTGCCACCACACTCTTTTGTACCTGTAAAATCCGCTTTAATACCTCCTGCACACAGGTTTCAGATAGGGCTACAGCTGACAAATGTTTGGGTAGTTGGCTAATCATATCTTCCTCATTGGCCTCCCCATGAAGCTTCATATGGAGAGAATCCCTTGGATCTGCACTCTCTTCCCTAGATCTTCATCAGTACTTAGGGCAGTATCTTACCCCAATTACTACTAGTAATGTTTACCCCTTTTTAAAGTTCAGCCTTAATAGTTAATTCTTTCCACTTGCCCATCTGCTTCTTTAACAAAAAAACCCACAAAGCCACTTCCATTGTCTGAATCAACTACTTTTGGCACCTTCCCAGCGACTGAACAGGACATAGATGAACTGTTTTGCTATTAATGCAGACGTACTTTTGGTAGGGAATGCTTCCACTCCAGTGTGAGGAGTCAACTTTTACCAACACTTACTTGTGTCCCCATGGTGTCAAAGGCAACTCCTCTATATAATCAATTTGAATTATCTCCCAGGGTCCCCTGGGAGTCTGTCTCATCAATGCTCCTCTATGCTTTCTATTAGCTGGATCATGCCTGTCACAGGTGAAATAAGAGTGTAAGTATTCCAGTAAATCCTGTTTCCATTCTGGCATCAGCCCATTCAACTGATCCTCTCTTCCGCTTTCTTTAACTTAGGATGTCATCCTATTCTGGGCCAACCTACCCACTGCAGCATATCTCGTATGCATATCTCAGGGTACTGCCCACACTGAAGCCTGCTCTGATTTGGAACAAAGTAGTCCCTATTCTACTACCAAGTCTTGCCCTTTTACCTTAAGCTTTGAGCTTGTTTCCACAATGGCCCCAATTCAGCATTTTGTTTCTGTATCTCCTGTAACTGTGCAGCATTTGCCTGTAAGGACTGCTGCTGCCCCCAAGTTATCACTGTTACTGGTATTGCTTCCCAAGGCTATGGGGGCGGAGGAGAGCAGTAATTGCTGCATCTTTTGCTGTAAGGTCAGCAGCCTGGTTTCCATTTTTATCAAGGGACCCTTTTTTCTGTGTGCTCTGATCTTTACCATATCCACCTGCCAGAACTGCTTTGCTGCATCTAACATTTGCCACATGGTGCTAAATGTGATTTCCCCCCCCCCCCATCTGTTGCTTGATATTTGTTTTGAAAACACCATGACAGCAAAAGGATGGCACTGCTGAAAACCTAATCCAAATCCAGGACACTGATAAGTCTCTCCTGCAGCCCCTTCTCTTCCAGGCATACATGATGACTGCCACCAATTCAGCATTCTGAGCTGATTTACTGCCACATTTAGACTATAAAGTCTTTATAATCCACCCATTTCTCATTTTGACTGCTGCTCGACTCGTTTCCTTTGACCCTGGACATAATGACTGCACCCATTAGTATACCATATATCCTCTGATTCCTGCACTGTATTAGCCTGCAGTTCCTTAAATACAGCATGTCGGGTTCTAACTGGACATGCCTCACATTCATGTGGCATTCCTTCAATGCAGATTCCTGCAATCAATTCCTTTGGCTCTTTAAGCTATATTGCCTCCACATTTTCTCCCTGCAGTACCAAAGTCCATTTCTGAATCTTCTCATTGCCCTGCTTTTACTTTTGCGTCCAGAAGCACCTTAAAAGGGGACATAGTGGCTAAAAATGAACACTTTCTGTCCTCCCACCAAATCATAGAATCACAGAATATCAGGGTTGGAAGGGACCTCAGGAGGTCATCCAGTCCAACCCCCTGCTCAAAGCAGGACCAACACCAACTAAATCATCAAGCCAGGCCTTAAAAACCTCTAAGGAAGGAGATTCCACCACCTCCCTAGGAAACCCATTCCAGTGCTTCACTATCCTCCTAGTGAAAAAGTTTTTCGTAATATCCAACCTAAACCTCCCCCACTGCAACTTGAGACCGTTACTCCTTGTTCAATGTGGCAAATGTTAGATGCAGCAAACAAAAAATATTTGTGTTTGATAATTGCCCAATAGGCTGCCAGCACTATTTGTTCACATTAGTTGCATTTAAATTCCACGCTCTGCAACAGTCAGGAGGCAAAAGCCAATGGACAATCCTGATTACCATGCTTCCATGTGAGCATCATTCCTATTTTATTTGGAGTTACTACCGGACCCATTAAAATGGGTTACTTTCATCTGGATTTGCTAAGACTGAAGCACTTCCCAAGAGCTGTTTCAATTTAACTATTGCTTCAGTGTGTTCCTCCCACCAGTCCCAATGAGAAGCTCTGTCTAACTCATACAAAGAGCTTGGTGCCTCCACCTAAGGGAGAATTCCCTACAAAATTCAGTTATTCCCAAAAATGACTGCAATGTACTAACACATCATCCACATCTTGGCTAAGTCTTTCAGGTTTAGAGAAGTCTTTAAGACTGTTTCACATGGGCATGAAAAAATAGACAGAGAATCTTCATACTCCTGGGGCAATATAGTCCAAGCATACTGCACCCTCCCCACAGAAATGCAGTTCTATACTGACATTCTGGGACTAATTGTAGGGACCCAAATCCCTTACTAACAAAACCCTAGGACAGAAAACAGCTTCATTTTAGGAGAAATTTTTGCAATCATCTCTGGATAAGCTGCCACTAGACTTTGTCCTGTCATTTACTTTTTTTGTAGTCAGTAGTCAATATCCACCTATTTCCTGTCTATTTAACAGGCCATACCAGAGAATTACACACCAAAGCCATAGACTTTATGACTCTTTGCTCTAACAATGCATCTACAACTTCATGAATTGGGCCTATGGATTCTTTTGGGGCTTCTTATTGTCTCTGAGGAGGGGGATCCTCTCCTTCTAATAGAATCTGAGTCTGCAATGCCCACAATCTAATTTCCATTTTACCTGTACTGAGTCACATGCTTTTACAAACTCTGAGACCCATTTTGGTGTGTATGCAGTATACTGAATACTGACTGCCTGCTTTTCCTTTGTGGAGTTAACTGCTGATGCCTTAGGTATAACCTCCCCTTGCTCTGCACTCCAGAGAGCCATGTGTGCTAAATCCCCCACCAGTTGCATTTCTACCAACACTGAAATGGCCAAAATCTCATTTCTCAACTGCACAACCGTATGACACTAGTTTTCCCAGTTCCCTATCAGTATGGCCTTTATTCTTTTAACCAAGTGTTCTGTTTCTCCTTTTTACATTTTTGTCCAGCACTGTTTATTGAAGTTCTTTTTCTATCCAATCCCAATCTCCCCCTACCAATTCCCTGGGGAGTCCTTAGGGACTTTTGCTTTAATCCAATCCTCCATACAGTGCACACTTCCCACACTTAAACCATTCCAATGCCATTTCCTTTAATGGTAGGTTATGAGGATAAAGTATCTGCTCCAGAGCAGCAGATCCCAGGTTGCAACACCAAAAATGTTGGAATTTCTCTCGATCTTAACTTCTCCATTCCGAAGAACTCAGCCCGACTCCAGACTCGTCACTCAGGTTTCTTTATTGGAATACACTAAGACTACACAGAGCTGATCAGACTCATGTATAGGGGTTGGTACAGGGTAAACCACACTATAAAGAATACAAGTATTAATTACTTTATATACAAATTTAACCCTATAATGACCATGCATCTTCCATTCTATATTATATCAAACTCTTTATGATTGGTCAAGTTATTTTCAGAATCAATCCTTGTACATATCATGCTTTGTTCTCATGTCAGGTACTCAGCGTATTTTGTTAGTTTCCTCTCTGTATTTTGTTAGTTTCCTCTCTGTATTTTGTTAGTTTCCTCTCTGTTTGTTTATCCTCCTTCCACACATTCTTAGCCATTGCTGCTGACGCTTTGATTTCTTGCACCTGTTTTTACACAGCTTATCTCTTCCTTGTCCTCGATTACTGGGGCCCACTAACACAATCATTTTTACAATTTATCTTTTCCCTTGTTCTTGATTACTGGGGCCTACTCATACCAAGTTAGACTTACTCATGTACCCAGCCTGCTGGGAATTGCACTAGCTCTGCAGGCTGATGGCATCCGTATTCAGGTATTCATGATGATGGGATTTACCTAAACCAGGACAAAAGTTTATTTTCTGTAAAGCTGACAGGCATTGACAACCTGAGATTAACTGGTTTTGAATGCTACGGGATTGATTACCAGTCCAGCCTTAATTTGGATTTTGTTTTGCAAGTGTAAAGAATTGGAAATAATTTAGTTCCTGCAGGTATTTATAGGCACAATTTTGATCATTTAGTGAGTGGATCTTTGGAGAGGAGGTAAGGGTGTGCTCTTGGATAGATCTGGTTATAAGATATTTGATGTCTAATGCCCTGGATTGTGGGCATAATCAGGTAGTTAAACATCCACATTACATAAATTGCACTTCCATTTATTTGTATCTATAGACTGCAAGTGCAAAATCAGAGGCCAGCTGTAACAGGGTATACCAGACCCACTGAGGCCCCCTTCTAGAGGCCTTATGGCCCTGCCACACCCTGCTGCAGAAAAGGGCAGTGGAGAGGGTCCTCCAAGCTGCCTAGATTGGCTGTGTGGGACATAGCCAATCAGGACCCAGCAGCCTAGTATAAGAAGAGTTGCGGGGCTAGAGGGAGTTCAGTTCCATGCTAGAGCTGGAGGAATGTGCCTGGCTGAAGGAAGTGCAGCGCCTCAGACAGGGCAGCTCTGCAAGAAGCTGAGGAGAGTGAGAAGGAGCCCTGGGGTGGTTGCTGAGACTCCATTAGGGCAGGGCCCCAAGGTAAGGGTAAAAATAGCACAGGGCCATGGGGAAGTGGCCCAGGATGTTAGAGCAACACTGTGACACAGATAAAGGAATGCAGCAGATGGCTGCTCTCTATAGGGTTCCTGGACTGGGATCTGGAATAGTGGGTGGGCCTGGGTTCCTTCCATTAGCCACTGGGGGAAGTGGCCTGGACACTGAGACACCCCAGAGGGGGAACTGAACTGTCATGGCCCAGCTGGAGAGCTGTGACCAGAAAGGCCCCAAGAGGCCAAAGACATTGTCTCCAGGGAGACTATATCCTAGAGCACAGTGAGAGAGAAAGAGTGCACTTGGCCAAAGCGGTATTTGTCAGAGATGAGAGCACCCTGTTACAGCCCTATTTTTAATACAAAATGTATAGCCTGAAATCTTATACCCAAAGGGTCAATCACTGAAAGTGCTATTGAAATTAGAATGGTCCTGCATATGCTATGAATAATGAGTGCCCATTTCCATTGAGATTTTTCTTTTCTTCCCATTAATGTACAGCAGCATGGATGGATGCAGGTATATTACTACACTCATGAAAAAACATAACTTATCTACAATGGAAAGTTAATGTACAGGATTTTGTTTACTGAGTTTGCAAGCAATACTCTAGTTACTGTGTCACACACTGAAATATTTCCCCCTAAAGGCTTTTACATTAATTAGATCTGATTTTTTTATGAGCAGAATGAACATCTGCACTGAAGCAGGATGAATATAAAATGAACAATGAAATATTTAAATACTAAGTACAAATAGTCTTTCCTAATAAAATTAATAGTGGGATTATGCATTTTCATTTGAATATTTTCATGGAATTTGGATTATATTCCCTTTTTTATTAGAACCCCAAATCACTTTATTAATTACCAGCAGGATCTGTAAGGATACATGTATTGTTTCTTTAAATCTATGCTAAAATATCAACAAGGGCAGTGCTACTGTAGATTTTAAGAGCATAACTGAAGCAGAGAGAGAGAGGGTAGATTTAAGGAGGATCTCCTTTGTGGCATACAAGTAAAGTTTCTTCTTCGGTGTTAGAAGACAATGAGCCTTATTATGATTCTTAATGTTTGTCACATAACAGCATCCATTGTGGTTAATATTACAGATCTACAAATTTGGTGGAGAGAGTGGGAATTACGCCAAAAACTAACGCTGTCACACTAAAGTTTGGAAGGGGAAAAGGGATGTTTAATGGCATGAGGAAGCAAGTCAAAAGACCATAAAATAAAAAGTAAACAAATCCTTAGTCTCATCAGCATAAAGGCTCCTTTATATCTCTTCTCTAAATAAACTGCTACAATCTTTCCAGTCTCTTTTCTTGTGAAAAAGATGAATGTTTTAGGAAGCTCTGAACATCTGCAGACAGTGGGATTATAACTGACCATAGGAACATATCAACAGTTGTAGTGTATCGGACCAGTGATCGGTCTAGTTCAGTATCCTGTCCCTGACAGTAGTCATAACCAGATGCTTCAGAGGATAGTGCAAGATTTACTAAATAATGAATGGCATACAGAACTCTGTAACAGACCCCAGTAGAGTATCTTGCACCTTCCTCTAAAGCACTGTTAAGTCCAGTATAAATGTAAAACCTGTAGCTTGAAGAATACAGAGCTTGCTGTTTACACCTATTGGCAAACATGGGAAGAGCAACCTGGAGAACTGCAGATGGACAGAAACACCATAATCTAAGGAGCTCTCTGGTGTCATCTATTGGTGAGCAAATAGAAATGACTGAATTGGCCTGGCCTAATTTGCTGTTTGACAGTTTGGGGCATTTTTGTCAAAATTCAGTTAAGTTTTAAGTTTGAGGGTAATTAAACAATTATCCCCACTGAATAATGACCAGGCAAGAGCTCTGCACGCAATGTGCCTGGGATGAGGGGCCGACCTAACCAATGCTTCAGTTCAGTATGGTTGGCTTGTGGAGCCTGGACAAAGCTAAAAAGAGAGGGAAAGGGGTCCTATTTTCTGGGGGAAAGTGCATCCATGGTGGTAACAATTGTATTTAAGGTTCTATATGCAGCTGATTTCTCTGTGAAGACTTTGTGAAGAGACAGTGCAGGGGAAGCTTTGTAGATGGCTTTGACCTGGCAAAGTGTGATGAAGTGGCTTGTGCTACTGCCTTGTGTAACTTCAGCAAAGCTGAAGAAATCCAGTGAGCTTCCCCTTACCCAGCAATCAATGAAAGTTGTAACCAAATATTCAAGAATGGAGGTGAGACCTTGCGGAGGTGACTGTAGGGATTCTTTCTCCATATATGGAGTACTGAAGATGTGGCACAGGGCTTCAGAGATGCTACCATTGTCACCATAAACAAGAGGACAGATGAAAAGTCCACCTGTGGCAACTACCCTTGTATCTCGTTACTCTCCATCACTGGACGGGTTCTGGCCAGACTACTCTTTGATCATCTGCTTTGCAACATGGTTAATCGCATACTATCAGAGTCACAATGCAGATTCAGGGTAACATGAGGAATGTCAGACATGATTGTAGCTCAGTAGATGCAGGAGAACAGCACAGGACCTCTACACTGTCTTAACCATAAGAATGGCCATACTGGGTCTAGCCCAGTATCCTGACTTCTGACGGTAGCTGGTGCCAGGTGCTTCAGAGGGAATGAACAATACAAGGCAATCACTGAGTGACCTCCCCTGTCATCCAGCCCCAGCTTCTGGCAATCAGAGGCTTAGAGCATGGAGCTGTATCCCTGACCATCTTGGCTAATAGCCATTGATGGACCTATCCTCCATGAACGTATCTAATTTCTGTTTTAACCCAGTTATACTTTTGGCCTTCACAACATCCCTTGGAAATGAGTTCCACAGGTTGACTGTGCATTGTGTGAGAAAGTACTTCCTTTTGTTTGCTTTAACCTGCTGCCTCTTAATTTAACTGGGGCACCCCTTATTCTTGTGTTATCTGTAGGGTTAAATAACACTTCCTTATTCACTTTCTGCACACCTTTCATGATTTTATAGACTTCTATCATATACCCCCTTATCTCTTTTTCCAAGCTGAACAGTCCCAGTCTTTTTATCTCTCCTCATATGGAAGCTGTTCCATGCCCCTAATTTTTGTTGCCCTTACCTGTATTTTTTTTCCAGGTCTAATATATATATTTTTTTGAGATAGGATGACCAGAACTTCACACAGTATTCAAGGTGTGGGAGTACCATGGATTTACATAGCGGTATTATATTTTGTGCCTTATTATCTATCCCTTTCTTAATTATTCCCAACATTCTGTTAGCTTTTTAACTGCTGCTGCACAGTGAGTGGATGTTTTCAGAGGATTATCCATAATGACTTAAAGATCTTTCTTGAATGGTAATGGCTAATTTAGACCCCATCATTTTGTATGTATAGTTGGGAATGTTTTCCAATGTGCATTACTTTGCATTTATCAACATTGAATTTCATCTGCCATTTTCTTGCCCAGTCACCCAGTTTTGTGAGATCCCTTGGTAACTCTTTGCAGTTTGCTTTGGACTTGACTATCTTCAGTAATTTTGTATCACCTGTAAATTTTGCCACCTCACTGTTTACCCCTTTTTCCAGATAATTTATGAATATGTTGAACAGCAGGAACCCCACTATTTGCTGCTCTCCATTGGGAAAACTGACCATAGAAATCAAAGAATCATAGGACTGGAAGGTTCCTTAAGAGGTCATCTAGTCCAGTCCCCTGCACTCATGGCAGGACTAAATATTATAACCACTTATTCCTACCCTTCGTTTCCTATCTTAAATGGTCCATGTGAGGACCTTCCCTCTTATTCCATGACTGCTTACTTTGTTTAAGAGCCTTTGGTGAGGGACCTTGTCCACTGTAGCCACTGGATGACTCTTGTCCACATGTCTGTTGACCCCTTCATCATCCTGGGTAAAGTGCTCAACACCATCAGTAGGCCTGGATTTTGGCAACTATTATGTCAGTGGGGTTGTTGAGAAAAATTCACCAACATTTTGAGACTTTCATAATGGAATGCTTGGATGAGTCTGTGTAGATAGTGTTTTGTCTAACCTGTTTCCTGTCACTAATGATATTAGGCAGGGCTGCATAATTGGTCCAATCCTTTTCAATCTCCAATGCAGAAATGTTCAGTGATGCTACAAGAGACTTGGTTTGCCCGTATCAGGATACCTTTCTGATCCTCTAGAAAATTCTTCAACCTGAAGAGCCTGTGATCTTCCACAAAGGTCTTTGAAGCTATTGTTCATGAGCTTCTGTATGCCAATGACTGTGCTCTAGAGGCACATACTCAACAAGAGATCTAATTGACTACGGACAGATTTGCAGAGTCCATAAAAGGATATGGGATGACAATCCATCTGAAAAAAACAAGTCATTTATCAACTTGCACCAGAGAAACCCTTCATGAAATCAAGTCACCATTAGCTACACACAGCTGAAGGCTATTACAGACTTCTGCTATCTTGGCAACACATTGTCAAAGGATGCTACTATAGACAAGAAACTGACAAGTCACATCAATAAAGCCAGTTCATTGTTTGGCAGGCTATCAGGCAGAGTCTGGCATCATCATGGTATTAAGCTTCAAACCAAGCTAAAATGTTATAAAACATTTGTGCTGTCCAATTGGTTGTACAGGTGTGAGATCTAGACCAGCTGTAGGCATCACCTCACGCTTCTAGATATGACATCTGTATGCCATATTCCACATCAAATGGCAGGATGAAGTTACCAATAGCTAGGTTTTGGAACGCAGCCACTCAACAGGGATTGAAGTCACGCTCCTCACATCATACTTACGCTGGGTTGGTCATGTAGAGGATTGGTGACACCAAAATGCCAAAACAGTTGCTGTACAGCAAACTGAAAGTGGGTTATTCATACAAAGTGGCCAGAAGAAATGTATCAAGGACACACAGAAGCATTAATGTTGACAGCCAGGAGTTGTCAGCAACAGATCACACTGACAAGCAGCAGTCAATGACGGGGTTACTCAGTTTGAGTCTAATCGCCATATGGATCTTGAGGCACAGATGCTGTGTCATAAATAGTGGCAGATTCAGCGGGAACAGACTGTAATCCCTTCCTCTATTATTGAGCTACATATGCACTCAACGTAGAAAGGACTGCCGCTCACAGATCGGCCTACTGAGCCACAGTTGTACTCACAAGACTTAATACCATCGTTCCGTGTCCTCTTCAGTCATGAAGGACAACAACAGCCATTACACTGGAGTAGGGGATATAACCCTTGGAGCAAACCAGACAGCACTTTGCAGAGGGGCTGGAGCTGGACATACCTGAACTCTGGACTCAGCAGATCCTGGACAACAAACAGTGAGTGGGATGCAGTGGAGGAGAGGAACAAGAGAAGTGGCTATTGCAGTGTAACACATTCCTTTTGCTAGACAATTACAACTGTGCATGGAGGGGACTGAGCTGAAGACTATATCCAAGACACCCTGGGAGATGTATACAAATATATATTACAATTTTTGTCAAAGGAATTAATCCCCCAAAAAATTCAATTTGGAAATGCTGTCAGAATGTCTCGTAGGAATTGTAGTTCAGTTTCTTCCTGTCCCTATCTTCCTATTTGGACAAGTCTCCCCAGCCAGACTACACACACCATGCACCACATGCCCCATAATGCACCATAGCCAGGGACTCACATGCTGAACTAATTCCATTCTCTAAAATGAGACCCAGATGCATTATGGAAGTTGTAGATCTGACCAGGAAGCCTCACCTATTGAGAAACTACAACTCCCATGGGACAAAGTGGCAACATTTCTAAATTGTGGGGTTTTTTTGGTTTTATTTTTTGTTTTTGTTTTTTTTCCCCCTCTCTGTGTTTGGCTGACATTTTTCAATTTTTGGTCAATTTTTCACTACTGGAATTTCCTCCATAAAGCTAAACTTTTCGTGGAAAAACACCTATTTCTTGACCAGTTCTACTCTTCTATTCTCAGAGCATTTAGGTTTTGCTCTTTGAGCTGTGTTAGTACTTGCAATTGGTTAAAAAAGTTACATAGGATTGTTTTTGCTCTACCCTTCCCTACTCTTGGTTTGTTTTGGGGTTTTTTTCCTCTTTCCTCTTTGCAATTGTTTTTTGCACTTCCATCACAAATTCTCATACCAATGAATTTTAAACTGTCTTGCCCATAACATTCATGCATGCAACTTTGAAATTTGCTATGGACATACATACCAGTACAGTTTAATTGTTTATAAAAAGTGAACACAAAATGAGCACGAGTATGAAAAGCAGGCTTCAGACAATAAATTACAGTAGATTTATTCTGAAATCTATTAGTTCCAAAGTACAATAATCCAGGATTCTCTTGCATTTTACCAAACCTCTGCACACTTTTAGGGAAATAAACTCCTTATCTGTCTATGTGTAAAACACATTGTGTTACATACTGCAGTCTGAGCAATCATTGAATTAATTTGTATTCTGGATCAGTTGTTTTCTTTTTTTAAAGAGGAGAGTCTAAAGGAGATGAAGTAAATGCTGGAGTCTCTGGGGGTTTGTGAATCTCTTAAACTAGTTTTTTGAGCTCTCAAAGTTTTCAGAGTTTAATTAACTCCCCTCCCCCCCCCCCCCCGCATTTCCTGTAATTTAAACTTGGTTTTTCAAAGGGAGATTCAATTTAAGAATAAATATTTTTTCACGAACAGCCTAATGCAAAACCCATTGAAGTCAGTTTTAGCATTGGCTCAGACCCTAACTGGAAGCTTATGATCTATATTAATGACAGAAACACCCCACCCACAACTACAAAATAAAACAGAATATACTATATTTTTGCAGTGGAATTTTCCTCTACCCTTCTCTGCTCTTGTTTTTCCCCAGTCTCTCTGAAATTGTCTTTCACTCTCACTGCTCTGTTCTATCCTTCACCCTATTTTTTTGACAGATATTATTCTCTCTGTTCACTTTTATGACAACATCTCTTAAGTGGAAAGCAAACTCTAGAATGATTAAGAATGATGTGCACTTTCAACCTCTCTATGCTTAAGAGGGTTCAGAATTAAGCTTGATGCTTCTATTCGTGGATGCTGATGACGTAAATTAACATAATTCAGCTTATACTTATTGGCCAAGACTTTCAAACTTGGGTGTCTAATCTTAGGCTCCTAAATACACATTTAATCACCTAAATCCTGAACATCCAGCACTTCTGAAAACTCAACTTCATATTTAGGTGCCTAAATATAAATTTAGGAGTGTAAATAATATTCTAAGTATCCAGTTCTGAATGATGGCCATGTCAAAAAAAAACATTTTCTGAAGTCTCAATTCTTCTCTTAAACAATCCTATATAAAGAACTCTTTATAGACAAGCAACCTTAATTTTGTAATTTTGGATTTTTTGAGTGTTTCACTTTGCAACCTTATTGTTTTTAACAACGTTTTTTATGTAGAACGTTTATATTTAAAGTGTAGGGAAATTATTAACAATGTAGTACTTCTAGTGGGGTTTTTTCAGGTAATTGTGGAACAGAATGAACATGCCTAGCACATGCAGTTGTATTGGGGAAGCTACTAACAACCAGCTAACTTCTACATTTAAAACCAATGAGAAATTTGGTACCAATGCATATTTATGGTAAAAATAATCAGATTGAATTATGCATCTATCCTTGCTATTTTGCTTTTGTATTTCAGTAAAGTGATACAAAAATGTAGCAAACTGCTTGTTGTTTACACAGAGGATAATTTAGTAGCTTCAGCCTTCTAATGAAGTCCTAGATGACTGTCACAGGTTGTACTATCTCTTTTAAGCCCTGCTCAAAGTCTCCTTCCCTTTAAAATTTGACTTTCTGGAGTCATGTGATGACAGGAGGGGGAAAAAAAGCTGCTTGCAGCTCTGTGTAAGCAGCTATTCAGGAACATCAAGATGTGGCTGGTGTTTCCTGCACAGTGACTCAGGGAAGAGGCTTAGAGATCCAGCCAGGAGTTCTGGGAAGCCCTCATCCCAGGTTGGGCCATGGAGGCAGAAAAAAGCATGACTGAGTTCAACGTTGGGGAAGCAAGTGAAGGATTGTCTGATCTTAACTTACTTGCTTTACTTCCCTTTTGGTTAGTAGATGTTCTCCTGCTTCTCCCCATCCCCACCCCAACACACACACACACACACACTTGCATTGAGTGGTTCCTTTACAAAACTTGTTACTGGGTTGTGTTATCAGACTGGAGATAGCAGATGCACCTCTGTGTGCAAGCATGGCAGAGCATTTCGTTTAAACGTGTGACTGGGGAGATCAATCACCATCTCCATTTAGTCCTTTAGACTTCTCTACTTGGTCCATCAAATGTGCTGGTGGATTTTGTGATTTGAACCTTTGTCCATTAGGAGTCATCAATTTATACTGAAAATATGTAACAGAAGAAAGCTAAAATGGACTGGAAGCTGCAGCCTAAAACTGAAAGGTACATCCCACTACTTATTGCCTGTTCTCTCCAGTCCCTCAGGATTTTTTTAAAACTAAGGTAATTGATTCTTGCATTCTGAATTAACTGCATTGTCATTACAGATTCTGTTAAGCACCTCTGAGCAATATTTTACTGCACATGCATCTCTCAAACACATACAGAAGGTGTACAACCTTTCTGTCCTCACCCCCAGAAACGTTACTTTTGGCCTTGAGCACTCCATACAGAAATGACCATCCGTGGGCCATCAGCAGTGGGGGCTGAACATGAGATGCCTGGATCTAAAAGCAACAAACTTCAGGAAACAGAAGTTTGAGCTGGTCTCTTACATTGCAGCTGGTACCAGACACACAAATCTCTACTAGCTACTACTGGGGAACACAAAACCACACTAGACGTGTGGGTTACATAGGAATATAAGAACATCCATACTGGGTCAGACCAAAGGTCCATCTAGCCCAGTATCCTGTCTTCCGACAGTGGCCAATGCCAGGTACCCCAGAGGGAATGAGCATAACAGGTAATCATCAAGTGATCCATCCCCTGTCACCCATTCCCAGCTTCTGGCAAACAGAGGCGAGGGACACTATACCTGCACATCCTGGCTAATAGACCTTGATGGACCTATCCTCCATGAATTTATCTAGTGTTTTTTTTTGTTTTTGAACCATGTTATAGTCTTGGCCTTCACAACATCCTCTGGCAAAGAGTTCCACAAATTGTCTGTGTTGTGTGAAGAAATACTACTTTTGTTTGTTTTTAAACCTACTACCTATTAATGCCATTTGGTGACCCCTGGTTCATGTGTTATGAGAAGGAGTAAATAAAACTTCCTTATCTACTTTTTTCACACCAGTCATGATTTTATAGGCCTCTATCATATCCCCCCTTAGTTGTCTCTTTTCTAGGCTGAAAAGTCCCAATCTTATTAATCTCTCCACATACAGAAGCTGTTCCAAACCCCTAATCGTTTCTGTTGCCCTCTTCTGAACCTTTTCCAATCCCAATGTATCTTTTTTTGAGATGGGACAACCACATCTGCATGCAGTATTCAAGATGTGGGTGTATCATGGATGTATATAGAGGCAATATGGTATTTTTTGTCTTATCTATCTCTTTCTTAATTATTCCCAACATTCTGTTAGCTTTTTTGACTTCCCCTGCACACTGAACAGATGTTTTCAGAGAACTATCCACAATGACTCCAAGCTCTCTTTCCTGAGTGGTAACAGCTAATTTAGACCTATCATTTTATATGTATAGTTGGGATTATGTTTTCCAATATGCATTACTTTGCATTTATCAACATTGAATTTCATCTGCCATTTTGTTGCCCAATCACCCAGTTTTGTGAGATCCCTTTGTAACACTTTGTGGTCTAATTTGGACTTAACTATCTTGACTAGTTTTGTATCATCTACAAATTTTGCCACCACACTGTTTACCCCTTTTTTCCAGATCATTTATGAATATGCTGGTCCCAGTACAGACCCCATGGGACACCACTATTTACCTCCCTCCATTCTGAAAGCTGACCATTTATTCCTACCCTTTTTTCCAATCTTTTAACCAGTTACTGACCCATGAGAGGACCTTCCCTCTTACCTGATGACAGCTTACTTTGCTTATGAGCCTTTGGTGAGGGACCTTGTCAAAGGCTTTCTGAAAATCTAAGTACATTACATCCACTGGATTCTCCCTTGTCCACATGCTTGTTGACCCCCTCAAAGAATTGTAGTAGATTGGTGAGGCATGGTTTCCCTTTACAAAAACCATATTGACTTTTCCCCAACAAATTACATTAATCTACGTGTCCGACAATTCTGTTCTTTACTATAGTTTCAACTAATTTGCCTAGTACTGAAGTCAGGCTGACTGGTCTGTAATTTCCAGGATCACCTCTGGAGCCCTTTTTAAAAATTGACATCACATTATCTATCCTCCAGTTATTTGATAGAGAAGCTGATTCAAATGATAGGTTACAAACTACAGTTAGTTCTGCAATTTCACATTTGAGTTCCTTCACAAGTCTTGGGTGAATACCATCTGGTCTTGGTGACTTATTACTGTTTAGTTCATCAATTTGTTCCAAAACTTCCTCTAATGACCTCAATCTGGGACAGTTCCTCAAATTTGTCACCTAAAAAAACCAGCTCAGTTTAGGGAACCTCCCTCACATCCTCAGCCATGAAGACCGATTCAAAGAATTCATTTAGTTTCTCTGCAATGGCCTTCTCGTCCTGAAGTGCTCCTTCAGTATCTCAATCGTCCAGTGGCTGCACTGGTTGTTTAGCAAGCTTCCTGCTTCTAACGTACTTAAAGAATTTTTGCTATTACTTTGAGTCTTTGCAAAAAGAAAAGGAGTACTTGTGGCACCTTAGAGACTAACCAATTTATTTGAGCATAAGCTTTCATGAGCTACAGCTCACTTCATCGGATGCATACTGTGGAAAGTGTAGAAGATCTTTTTATATACACACAAAGCATGAAAAAATACCTCCTCCCACCCCACTCTCCTGCTGGTAATAGCTTATCTAAAGTGATCACTCTCCTTACAATGTGTATGATAATCAAGTTGGGCTATTTCCAGCACAAATCCAGGGTTTAACATGAACGTCTGAGGGGGGTGAGGGGATAGGGAAAAAAACAGGGGAAATAGGTTACCTTGCATAATGACTTAGCCACTCCCAGTCTCTATTCAAGCCTAAGTTAATTGTATCCAATTTGCAAATGAATTGTGCAAGGTAACTTATTTTCTTATTAAATTGGTTAGTCTCTAAGGTGCCACAAGTACTCCTTTTCTTTTTGCGAATACAGACTAACACGGCTGTTACTCTGAAATTTGAGTCTTTAGCTAGCTATTCTTCAGATTCTTTTTTTTTGGCCTTCCTAATTATATTTTTATACTTCACTTGCCAGAGTTTATGCTCCTTTCTATTTTCCTCAGTAGGATTTAACTTCCACATTTGTAAAGGATGCCTTTTTGCCTCTCACTGCTTCTTTTACTTTGTTTAGTCATGGTGGCACTTTTTTTGGTTCTCTTACAACTTAATCCTTTCTTCAAACTCTTCCAAGCATCTTTTAAATGGCCATCTTCCAGTCCATTTGGACATGGGCACTTTACTATCCTGATATTTGCTCGGAATGTTTCTCAATCTCTGTTCTAGTCAGTCATTGTACTGCTCTTCATTTATCCTCCATGTTTCTGCTGCTTCAGGAATGTGAGATTATTGACACAAATTAGTTGAAAACATCTTGGAGAACAGCTGAGAAAGTAGTGTACAAAGAGTGAAAGCAGTCCACTGATGCATACTGTTGTACAGATGGCAAAGCTAATAGTATTGACTAAAACAAATAAAAGCTTAATTTTGTTGACTACAAAGAAAAAGCTTCATTCTGTCTACTTTAAAAAGTTGTAAATATTGACTATATAAAAACCCCAGGTAAAAAGGAAGCATCTGTCATCACTCTGCAGTCATTCTTCACTCAATTATATTCATAGGGTTGGATTATCTACTGGTGTACTTCAATTGAAATAAATGAAGTTATGTCAGCAGAGAATTGGCCAGTAGATTTTAAGCCTAAAAGGGACCATTATCTAGACTGACTTCCGATATAGAAGTACAGACCATAGAATTTCATGAGAAAGTGATTGCCAGACCCAATCAGATTATTGGGGTCTGTGTAGCTCAGTCTCCTGGTTTGAGTTTGACCAACTCCTTCACCTATCTTGGGGTGATACAGAGAGACAATACAGAAGTCTTAGCATTGATATTCCTATTTTTATGTATCACCCTTTAGTTTTGTATCCCTTCAGTAGCATGCACAAACACTAAATACTATCTTAAGGATTTTACAGCTCCCCCTAGCTTGTAGCAATTCAACAGTGATAACAGTACAGAGGGACCAATACCAACAGCAGGTGGATGCAGAGAGGTTTTACAGTGGGCAAGTTTTGTCTAATAAGCTCCCTTCTTGAAATAAACTTTCACTACAACAAAGTCGAGAGATTGTCTTCCGATCTATTTGTATAATAGGTGCAAAATTGTACATTTGGAATGAGACCCACACTTTCACGCTAAAAACCGTGAGCATGTATATGATTTTTAGCCTAAAAGTGTGGGTCTCATCCAAAACATACACACCTTCTAGAAATATAGACATACATTCTTTACTTATTGTGGTGATCAGGAATAAGAAAAAGGGAAATGAGATGCTAAACATTCTTGCCAGCTGGGACAGAGGAAGGTGGAAATAGCAGACTTACGATATTCAAAATGAAATGGCCATCTTAAGTCAGATGGCTGTTTCTCCACAATGCAAAGATCCAGCCTCCCAAAGAGCATACCGGGAAAGACTCCTTTAAGAAAATCTGACCATGAACTAGAAATATATGGCTCAGTCAAGCAGACAGAGGAAAGATAGCTCTTAGAGAATGGATTGAATTCCCCAGCTTATTGGATGTGAGATAAAGGTGTTGAGCACCCATTGACTTCAGAGTTAGGGATACTCAACATCTCTGAAAATCAGGTTTGTTGTTAAGGTTACTAAATACAGGTATAAGTGCCTAATTTTAGTTAAGTTTGAAAATGTTGGCCTTCATTTGTCTGCATCAGTTTGCATAGAGCAGGTGTAATACATTTAATCCACTGTCCATCAGAGTATTGTGAAGCCTAATGAATGTTTGTTTGCAAAGGACTTCGAAAGATGCATACTTGCACAAACTGTCATAGGTAGAAAATAAGAAACGGAAAACTGTAGAAAACCAATCTAGACTGAATAGTATCTGACTTTGTTTTGCCCAACAGGAAAACTCCTTGCTCCACCATTGCTCACAGGGGTTACAAACATGAATTACTAGCATAGAACAAATTGGAGTCTAAGCAATATGGGATCTCTGTGATCAAAGGTAGGAGGTACTGGTGGATGACACAAAAGGAAGCACTGTGGTTGATGAACCTAGAAAGGCAGCAGGAGAAGAATGAAGCTAAGAACTTATTTTTTTGCTGAATTGCCCTTTTTATTTTGCTTTAGGTATTCAGCAGCTTCTAAAAAGAGTGGCCTGTTTTCATTTCTATGCACTTATAAGAAAATAGCTTTTTTGTCTGTGCAAGGAAAGTGAAATTAAAATGTAATGGTTTCCAACATCCTAAACTGCCCAATTTGTCTATAGTCCTAGACACTAGGAAATGTGGAAAAATAACAATGCAAAAGTTTTTCTTTTTAATCATACTGACTTTGTGAAATCGCAGAGCTGCAAGTTCTTGCCCATTCAATAAGTAAAGCGAATTCAGACAGTGTTTTGAAATCACTGATTCTATTGCCGGTGTTAGTAATACTGGCGAACAGTTTAAACAACTAGCTTACTTTTAAATCTTTGTTGAATGTTCATGTAGAGCAGGGAGAAATTTTTTCTGCAAATAGTAAATTCCCAAAAAATGCATTTTGGGGGTACTAAAATTCACAAATTTGGGTTAAATTCAGCTAATAGTGTCAGCCACAACAAACTTCAGAATTGTTGAAATGGTTCATTTAAAAAATGTCAGTTCAAAAGTGTTTCATTTTTTTAAATGTCATTTAGAATTCATTCAAACACATACTTTTCAATTTTTCGCTTCAGGAAGAGACATTGAAAAATATAGTTTCAGTTCAGAAATACACACCCTTACATCTGTAATGTTTTTCAGCAAAGAATGCTACCCAAGGCCTACACACTCTGGATAGTACAGGGACCATGCTTTCTTCACACCTCCTCTTGGGTGGCTTGCTCCCCAGGGACGCAAGGAAGGGCTGCTAAGATTATGCTTGGACCATGCATGGGGGCAGGGTGCAAGCAGAAAGTCTCATTGTGCCCTTACCTCTCCACATAAACACTTGAAGACCAAGCCCAATCTAGTCTCAAGTATCCATTCTCATCAGTGAATGTTTCCCTCCCACTCTCTGCTCCACATGAGCATTGTGGTGGATCAAATGGGTGGAAAGTCAGATTCAGATCGAGAATATGGGCCACACGAAGTGGACTTTTCTATCTTTAGCTCCCTTTGCCACTACTATACTGTGACATAAACGTTTAGGATTCTCTCAGTAAGAAGCACTTTCCGAATTTAAAACTTACTAATTAAAAAAAGTAAAGGTGCCTGTCAGAACACTCTTTTCATAGGGAGTGCTGTGCCTGGTGTATAGCTGCTGAAAAGGCCACCTTGAGCAAGGGGCTATACATAACATAGGCCCTTTGCTGGCCCTCCCTAAGATTGCCAGGCATCTGGTTTTTGACCGGAACTTCTTCCCTATCAAAAAGGGACCCTGGTGGCTCCAATCAGCACCACCGACCAGGCCATTAAAAGTCCTGTTAGCAGCGCAGTGCAGGCCTGGGGATAAGGCAGGCTCCCTGCCTGACCTGGTTTCACAGGGCTCCTGGAAGCAGCCTCTAGGTCCCCGCGACCCCTAGGCGCATGAGTGGCCAGGGAGGCTCCGTACCCTGCCCCCACTTCGAATATCAGTTCCATAGCTCCCATTGGCCGGGAACCACAACCAATGGGAACTGCAGGGGCAGTGCCTGCGGGCACAAGGGCAGCATACAGAGCCTCCCTGGCTGCCCATGGTCTTAGGGGTCGCGGGGACCTAGAGGCTGCTTCCAGGAGCCCTGTGAAACCAGGTCAGGCAGGGAGCCTGCCTTCTCCCCAGGTCTGCACTGCGCTGCTAACAGGACTTTTAATGGCCTGGTCGGTGGTGCCGATTGGAGCCACCAGGGTCCCTTTTTGACAGGGAAGAAGTTCATACAGAAAACTACTTGTTTATACTGGTCTATATCCTATACACTGAAATGTAAGTACAATATTTATATTCCAACTGATTTATTTTATAATTAGATGGTAAAAATGAGAAAGTAAGCAATTTTTCAGTAACAGTGTGCTGCGGCACTTTTGTATTTTTATGTCTGATTTTGTAAACATGTAGTTTTTAAGTGAAATGAAACTTGGGGGTACACAAGACAAATCAGACTCCTGAAAGAGGTACAGTAGTCTGGAAATGTTGAGAGCCGCTGATCTAGTCTGTCCACCTGCATAACACAGGCCTAAGAACCTCATTCAAGAATTTCTGCATTAGTCCTTCAAGCTCTGTCTGCTTTTTAGGGGCAGTTACACCATTACAGAATAGATTAGGGTAGAAAATGCTGGCGGTAGAAACCGGGACCAGAACAGAGCCAGGGATAATACCGTATGATGGAAGTATTCTGCAGGAACTGGCTACAGGTGCTTTATGTGACAGAGAAGCATCAGAGAGATGTGGCACTATGGAGATGAAAAACCTATGTCAGTGAGATCAGAATCAATATAATATACTGTGCCATGTTAATAACTTCACATGTGCCATAAGTTAATATATCTCTGTACAAATGTATTGCTCAAAATAATATACAAAGCTGTTTCTGATAGTGTAATATAAACCTAATTATTCTCTGAAAACCTATATACATTTATATTTTCTACATTGCCCCTTGGATTAAAAAAAAAAGTCTTTCCCTGATCTAGGCTTTAAATTCACCAGACTATGCTTACAAAGCTCTGACAATCAGCCACAAAGAACAAACATCTCCCACTTCCAAATTTCCTTACGGTGTTTTAAGTCAAAAGATTCACTTTTTTCAAACTGTATAAATAAGAAACTTGTAGTGCCTGGGTGATGGTTTTACATATATTAAGCAAATCCTGACTGAGCAAAAATGATTCTCTGATTTCTTCCTCCTGTTTCATTACTTTAGGTCTTATTTTGCACCTGTTCAGCACTCATCCTTACAGACGAATTTAGCTATCGTTTAGGCACTCACAGGAGCAAAATGAGAACAGATGCGTCATAAGAGCAAAATATGTACTAAAAGGGCATGGCGTAATAGGAAATCAGTGCTGAATGGGAGGAAAAACAAAACAGGATACGAAAGATGCAGACCTAAAATTAGCACATGATAGATGCAATGAAAAGACAAAAAAAAATCCAGCAGATAAGAGCTCCTGGTTTACAGTTTAAAATCTGCCTATCTGTGCACTCTGGGAACAGCATCAATCTATCTTGATTTCTAAATAAATTGAGCTGCTCTATTTTTATTCACAGATCACAGTAACCTTTGAAAAAGACTGGGGGGGAAACAAACTTCTCTACCTTCCCAGTACCTAGAGCCCCATCCTGCCCTCCTATACACAATGTTTTGCCAGTTACTTTACACAAATCTGGCTTGCTACAAACTCAAGCATGACAGCCAATCATACAAGACATGCAGCAATTTGTGGTACATATCTGTGGGCAGACTCTCACCCAGGCAGCCAGATCCAAAGGCCACTGAAATCATTTGGAGTCTTTCCATTTTATAGATGAGTAGACCAAGAAAGATTAATATATTTGCCAGAGGTCACATTTTGAGTCTGTGGCAAAACAGAGAATAGACCTTATGAATTCCAGCTTCTGATCTAACTACTAAACTATACGACCGTATTTGAAATGGAGAGTACTTAGGAATGGGAGTAACTTGGGATGAAGGAAAATTGTTAATGAAATGACATAAAAATCAGTGTTAAGAAGCAATAATTTGTTCTCTGTATGTAGGAAAGACCAGGAGAAATTTAATTCAGAATGACTTGTTGCTTGACTAGACAGAAATATAGTCCAAGCTAGTGGTCTATGCCATTTAATATACAGGGCTGCAAAAAAATGAGGCTATGGAAAAAAACAATGGAATTTAATCACACCACTACTGCTGATCTTTATAAAATTTTCCCAAACTCAATATACAGGTTTATCTTCAGTACAGCATAGATATTAAATTAATGGCTTTCGTTTCTCACTGCATTAGTTTGATTTAAAGCAGGAGCTAAAATATTTCTTGTAACAGATAATTTGAGTTAATCTTGTGAATTATACCCTCGGTAGTCATAAAATACAGAAGAGAAAGCAAGAAATAGGGGTGGATTAAACTTAAAAAACTTTCATTAAAATACTAAACAGAAGTTTAAAAAGCTATTATAGGTCTGGGTTACTAAAATAGAAGTATTAGATATAAACTGCAGGATATTTTTTTTATAAAATTAGATTACTACAGTTATCACTTTTAGAAGTAGTATCTGGAACACATCTCAGACACACAGAACTAGAATATGAGGTCACATGGAATATTGTGCACAGATCAGGTCATCTTATTATAAAAAGATGTTATAAATGATAAAAGTATAGGAGAATGCAACCAGAATGATTCAGGAACATCAGGAAGAGCTAGCTTATTCACTGATAATTACAATTACATAACAGCCATATCTCTAACATTTAAAAGTTGTAATAAATGATTGATTGTAAATACACACAATTCTGCCCACTATTAAAATGGACCCTATCAAAGTGGCAACTGTTAACATAGCAATGCCACACAGAAAGCTTAGACAGGAATTGTATTGAGATTAATTTGTATACAATCGCTATGCCAGTGGAATAAAAATGTTATCATCCAAGTTGGAATTTAATCAGAACACTAGGGTTAACACCCACATTCTTTTTAAAAGTACCATGGGATCTTCAATAAACACAGCTGGTCAGAAGAACCTTCATTTTATACCTCTTTCAAAAGACAATTCCTCCAACAGCCTGGTGTCCACTAGTACCATGTTGGGGAAATGGTTCAGCACTGACTTGAAGTAAAAAGTGCTGTTTACTGAATAGCCAATAGCACTTCCGAAGCACCTCCTGAGTTTTTTCTAGAGGTCTCCAAACCAAGTATTTTACTAGCCAAACAATGCCTTAAAAATATAAACCAGTTCTTTGGAGAAATTCTGAGAGAGAGTTTAAATGGGGCCTAATATACTCCAAAAGGAGTAGAAATGAGGGATGTTAGGTGGCTAGTTGAGCTAGTTAAATGCAAAAACAAACATGCATGAATGTAAGTTAGAAATGATCTAGACCAGTGGTTTTTAACCTGGGGTGCACGCACCCTCTGGGGGTGTGAGATGCCCTTTCTGGGGGTGCAAGACATGCCAGCTTTTTTTAGAAGGTAAATCATCGTAAATACAAATTAAGCACAGGCACGTAAGTACAACTACTTTGTTTCATCAAACCTATGTATTTATTAACGTTATACATTTAACGATTACTGTAATATACAAACAAAAATATATCTAGGTTTAAAGAACTGACCTACTTCAACTATTTTTGATCAGGGGTGCGAGAACTTATTTTGAGAACCAAAGGGGTGCAGGCTGCAGTAAAGGTTAAGAGCCACTGATTTAGACACT
The DNA here is from genome assembly GCF_965152275.1 of Natator depressus. NCBI lineage: Eukaryota > Metazoa > Chordata > Testudines > Cheloniidae > Natator > Natator depressus. The sequence continues at coordinate 163,269,961 of NC_134235.1, read as the reverse complement.
GCAAGCAAATTAGTAGAATGCTTTACAAAAATTATAGTTATGGATCTAATCACAATCTGTCATAGTTATGTGTTATTACTCTTTACTTCAAAGAGAAGAGAGGCAAGTATTAGGAGTGTATATATAAGTAAGTACATTCATTTATTTGTGTCTGAATATCCGTGACATCAGAGCAGTATTTTCTGAAGCCTTCACAATCCATCGCTAACCTGGAGCATTCAAGAGCTGACTTCCCAGTGATCTGCTGCACACCATGTCAAGGTTCCTTCCCAACTCTGAACTCTAGGGTATAGATGTGGGGACCTGCATGAAAGACCCCCTAAGCTTATTTTTACCAGCTTAGGTTAAAAACTTCCTCAAGGTACAAATTTTGCCTTGTCCTTGAACCCTATGTTGCCACCACCAAGCGTGTTAAACAAAGACCAGGGAAAGAGCCCACTTGGAGATGTCTTCCCCCAAAATATCCCCCCACGCCTTACACCCCCTTTCCTGGGGAAGGCTTGATAAAAATCCTCACCAATTTGCATAGGTGAACACAGACCCAAACCCTTGGATCTTAAGAACAATGAAAAAGCAATCAGGTTCTTAAAAGAAGAATTTTAATGAAAGAAAAAGTAAAAGAATCACCTCTGTAAAATCAGGATGGTAAATACCTTACAGGATAATCAGATTCAAAACAGAGAGAATCCCTTTCGGCAAAACCTTAAGTTACAAAAAAACACAAAAACAGGAATATACATTCCATTCAGCACAAACTATTTTACCAGCCATTTAACAAAAGGAAATCTAACTCATTTCTAGCTAGATTACTTACTAATTTAACAGAAGTTCTGATACTCCATTCCTGTTCTGTTCCTGGCAAAAGCATCACACAGACCGAGAGCCCTTTGTCCCCCCCCCCCTCTCCGTCCAGCTTTGAAAGTATCTTGTCTCCTCATTGATCATTTTGGTCAGGTGCCAGTGAGGTTATCTTAGCTTCTTAACCCTTTGCAGGTGAAAGGGTTTTTCCTCTGGCCAGGAAGGATTTTATAGTTCTGTATACAGAAAGGTGGTTACCCTTCCCTTTATATTTATGACACAGCATCTTTCCATCTCCTCTCTGGTCATCCCCTACTATGATAACCCTCCAACTCTGCTTCCATAATAACTTTGTCAAGGTTATGTCTATCTTTACACCCAATGTGACCAAAGTACGTACGTTTGCATCTGTTGATTTCTGAAATCAGGGTCTGTTTTTCTCCGGTAATATTTCTAGCATAGGCATTCATCTTTTTTTCTATCCAGGAGATATGCAAGAATCTTTGCCAATACTACATTTCAAAAGCTTCGATTTTCTTTCAATCAGCAGCATTAACTTCCCACAATTGACATCCATAAATTGCTATGGAAGAAATCAGGTTTTTCACCGGTTGCACCTTCATACATTTCAAGATGCCATGGTTTTGCCACACTTTCTTAATGGAGGCTATTGCTGAGTGAACCATCCCTAGTCTTCCTCCAATTTCTTTGGAACAGCCTCCTCGGTTGGACATATATTACCCAGATAATTAAATTAATCTCCTGCCTCTACAGCTTGTCTGTTAATTATGATGTTCATTGCATGCTGTTTTGTTAGTTGTGTCAATGCACATGCATTTTGTTTTTCACATTCAGGAACAGTCCATATTCCTCACTAACTGTTTTTTACAGATTCCAAAATTTGTTGCTGTACATCAGTTGTTGTAGCAAAGAGTTCTGTGTCATCAGCATATCTGAGGTTGGTTAAGAAGTGTCCAGTGATGGAAATCCCAGCTCTTTCCACTTTGTCAAAATCTTCCAAGGCTAGTCACATAATAAATTCTGCATATGTGTTAATGAAGCTTGGGGCACCATACACCCTTGTCTCACACGCTGCCCAGTAGAAAACCACTCACCATCGCCTACTGTTGTTTACACTGTGGTCTCTTGGTGGTGGTAGATACTTTTGATGAGTTCGATGAGATGTTAGGGAATCCCCAGGTCTGCCGATATCCTCCAAAGATGTTGGATGGTATCAAATGCTTCTGAATGTATTTTTAGGGTATGTAGCATGCGGTTAATATTAGTGGTTCCGTTTAGATTATCAATTAACAAGACATCAGATAACTTGGCTCAGTCAGTTTATTAAACATAGACAAATCAGCACAAACTGAGACATTCATACATTAGCAAACAGGCTTGCAGCAGTTGCAATTTGTTTCAAAGTAATGAACCCAATTCTGCTCATATTTATGCCCCACTTGTTTATGACAGAACATTAATACACTGTATTCCCCCTTTCTCATTTAGTTTCATGCCTATTTTTAAGGGTACAAAGAGGTCCGTATCAACTGTACACAATAACTTGCCAAATGTTACTAGACTGCAGAATACAAGTAGCACTAACTATACCTGCACACAGTTCAAACATAACATTCCTAAACAGTACATACGTCTTACTTCTGACATACTTTTCACATAGAAAAAACAAAGATTGGAACAGTTTAACGATCAGTAAATCTCACAACAAAACTTAGCATGAGTACAAAGCATCCTGGGAAAACAGTTCATAGTAATACTGCTTAGCAGAAGTACAAAGCATTCTGGTTCATATATAATACTAGCTAACATAAAAAAAGGGCAGACCTAGTCAATCTTCCTGTCCGCCTTCCATTCTGATGTTCCTTTCTTCCTATTTCATAGAATCTAAAAGCTTTTAAAATTGTTTCCTGATCCTTAACCTATGATTATATATTATTTATTTATAGTTGTAGTCAAGCACTAACAAGTAGATGTGCTTGCCCTTCACTTTGTGAGAATCTGGCTTAACTCTAATCGACACTTTCATCAGGTCTGTCAAGACACCTAGGGCCTTGCCTCCACTCCCCTGACACAAAACATTAACACACAAACATCAACCTATTCTGCTCCAATTTTCCTGGAAATCTAGTTAAAGTTGGCAAGTCAGGACACAGCAAATGTCAGCTAAGTTGCAAGGGAGAATTGGAGCAGACTGGAAATCTGTCAGTCAAATCTAACTGGAACCAGAAATGTTGGGGACCCAGTTGGGAAAGGTAGCTCAACAGGGATACGATGAAGAATATAAGAAAATCACCTGTGGAATAGTCATTCTTCAGCTTACTAGCCCTGCTTTATTGGCCTGAGAGAGGACAGCTGCTTCAGTGGCTAAGCATTTGATGAGAAAGCTGGAAACTTTGATTCCAGCATCAGCAGTTATTCTTCTCCATAATTAATTAATTAGCCCTTCCAAGGGAAGTGTGATAACATGCCAGTGCAAATCAGCAGCTCCAGAGCCTGGTCTGGGGGCCCTGACCATGAATTTATATCTGAATTTAATTGTATACAATGCACTCATCTGCAAAGTGCAATGGTCCTGCAGAGCTGGTGCCAGCTTCTGGCATGCTTCCCATTTCAGACAGAGGGAAACTTGCACCCATGCTGAAGAAAGTGTCACACTTTTCTGTATATGACATTGTTGCACTCTATCTGAAAAAGAAAAAATGCTACGTAAAGGGAAATTGAGGTGTAACTAGGACACTACTGACTTAAATTGGTACATCTGCCTGTTTGCCTCATGCATATTGCTTGGAAAGCAGAAGCCCACCGTGGGAATAGATGCCTCAGTAATGCCATAGATTACAAAGATGAACAGCTGTTGTGTCATTGCATTGTTCCATCTGTGGACTCACTATGATGGGTGAAATTTATTTGTAGTAGTAAAAATGTAATGGATGGGGAGTTAATATTCATACCTTTATCTTACCCTCTATGCTGTTATCGTTCCCCCCCTCCCCACCCCTTCAGAGGAAGGTCATATTGCACAGACACTAGCATCAGACAGAGAAGTCATACTACGAGGGATAGGAAGAGAAGTACAGCAGAGGGACATCAGCACCTCTGGGTTAGTGTTTCCTTTCTTCATGGATCCCTCAGCTTTGTAAGATTCTGAAGCTATTTGTAAACTTTTCAAAGACAAGTGTCAGGCTCTTAAATTCCATTTTCAAATGTGATTTATGCACTTAAAATGCTATGTCCCATTGGCTTTTAATGAAACTCAGAGTTTGTCTATACAGTGCCTAAAAGTTTCCTAGTCCTCATTAATGTTGTCCCGTTTCAAATAGTACTACATTAGTACACACCAGGGAACTTCTAATGTACACCAGTGGGTTCCACATGGGCCAGTTAGTGTGTGACACACTAGTGTGCATTAGACTTTACATTCCTGCTGGTGCAGACTATGGTACCATTGTAGGCAAACCCTTAGGCTCCTAAGCACCAAAGTCACTTCTGAAAATGGGACTTAAAAAGCCTGTCACTTGGATGTTTTTGAAAGTGTTTCCCTCTGTCCCTTTCTCCTGGGCAACCTCCTCAAAAGAGCATGTATGTGTTTGATGTGAGCCATGCAGAGATTCCTGAGCCTTTGTCCCTTTTTGCTGTGAGTTTCACCACAGACATGTATTGGATGGCCCAGTGTGTCTTTATGTGTTTTCTACACATCCTTAATAAATACAAGATCACCTATCTTCAAGGCAAAGAGTTCACACCAAATAACAAATCAATAAATAATCCCCGAGATTATATTTACCTCTAAGGAACTGTATCTGCCTTGAAATAATTTGCTGCTTTCACTGACCTGTACTGCAAGTTATACAAGAAGAATGTAGACTATTTAAAGAATCATATGCTGCATCCACATAGTCCTAGTGAGAGACAAAAAGGATGAAAACGGACATGTTGAAAAAAAGATTATGATGGTTGGCAAAATAAAGAAGTCCGTGGAAAAAATATGTAATGCTGTAGCTGGAGCAGGCACTAATTCTTTTGAAGAAACCTACTGTTCCTTTTCTGTACCATCTAAAAGGAAATATGCTTCTGTTTGCTGAAGGGTGCGATTCTAAGTACGCTGGTTTAAACATAGGATAATTGAAGTGCAGACATTAGTTACTCTGGACTGACACCAGCATAAAAGAGATCAAATGTGCCATCTCCCACACCCCCACCAGAAGTGCTGCTGGATTCTTGAGGCCTGATTCTATTCTTACTGTGTAAAACAGGATTAATTCCACTGCAGTCAATGGGATTACAACACTATGAAACTAGTGCAAGGGACATGAGAATCAGGATATTAATGTCCGTGACGAGTCTTGACTTATAAGGTCCCCGCACAAAAGGCTATCTAGTACTTTGTGTATGTATCCTGAAGTATGAATAGCTGGGTATATGCTGCTCAGATTGAAGTCTGTGGTCCAAGGAGTGTAGGTAAATCAGACCTGGGTCTTAAACCTCAGCTGTATTCCCTGTACTTCATTTGGATACCAGTGTGGTGCTAATCTCTGTTGTAGATCTTTCCACGTGGCCCACAGTGCACTATCTAGACACTACAATGATAGGTGCTATAGAATATCAACAGGTTAGAGTTCAAGAGAAACATAGGAAAGGAGGCTTTCTAGATCTTTGAGTTCTCATAGCTGATGCTCGGAGTGCATTTCTGTTACAAGTTCTTTATTTTATATCTCTGAAGGTGGAAATTTTAAAAGGTCAATAAAGACAACAGTTTGTGCCCAAGAGCATTACATAATCCATGCCCCACTTCAACCACAGGATTGATCAATGCAAGCAAGTGCAAGAGAGGGGGATACAACACATTCAGATGCCACTTAATTCAACTGCCATTATTTTAAGGCACAAAGGCTTTACCTGAAGGCACTGTAAAAACCATTCAGCAGTATCACTGCGGTCTGTCACCTGTTCTGAATCATCATGATCATCACTGACTCTCCGCTGTAGCTGGTACTTAATGGCCTGGAAAAATGCAGGAAAGTTGGAAAGACTCATACAGCCCTCTTCTCAAGTTCACATTAAGAAAAATGAAACATTCAGCCTAACAGACAGCCTAAGATTTTTTTTTCTAGTCTCCATTATATACATTCTAGAGGAAGAAAACTCAGCACTACTACCTATATATGCTTCACATGAGCATATTTTATTCTGTACCTACTCAAGGCAAATAAGCTGGATTTTCAATATTCAGTTTTGTGTGAAATCCAGCTGATGTATTCTGTCTATCTACACACACACACACACACGGTTTAAACTCTGAAAAGTATCTGATTTTGCTTCTGTTTGATACATGGCTTAAACTCTGATTTTGGATGCCTCAGTTCCACTTCGGACACCATAAAAGAGAGGCATTTATCCATATGTAATGTTTGTTACCTGTGGTCTTTCATTTAAGGGGTCTCAGCTGAACAGAAGCAGAGAGAGAGAGAGTAAAACATGGACACATACATACCCAAATATTTCTCATGAACATATATATGTTTGTATTAATATACTCAGTATGCACGACAGTTAAATCCTGCTGTAGGAAAGCTGTTTTTTTCTTCTTCTCCAGAAAGTCTGTGTTCTTGGCTGGGTTAAAGCTGGGTTAAGGTCTATTAGTATGATAAATGTCATCCTCGAAGGGTAGTGTCTGGAAACCATTTGTGTAAGTTTATGCAGTGCCTGAGGGTGACAGTTCAAAATTTCTTAGCAAAACGGCAAATCCATCTTCCCCGAGTGTGCTGCTCAGACTGAGTTGCCCTGTCAAACAGGTAACAGCAGATGAGAATCCACTGGAGCTCCTGCCTATAAAAGTCATTATCTCTCTTGCTTTAACAGAGTCCAGTGCAAACCGGCCTTTTTCCTTTCTTAAACCTCAGCTATATTGCATGATTAATAATCATAACATCTTGCACTGTGATCATCAATAGGATTTAGTCATATCTGCCCCTTACCAGGCGCCTGGGGAGTGCACTGGAGGGAGATAGATTTAGTATTAATTTAGACAGTGAAAAAAGATTCAATTTAACCTGCAAATAGATTGCGGCCAAGCTGCAAAGATCTGATGCTGAAGTGTTAAAAATCTGTGAGAGAGTATCATGTTTCTGAAAATGAAGCTTCTGTTCAACTAGCCAAACCAGGCAAACTGTTCCTTTACAAATTTCCTTGCTTCTTCCAGCCCCGGCCCCTGGACAGCCTTTTGTCACATTGTGGTTTCAGTTTGGGATCTGTGTGCCATTCCACTGCAGGTCTGTTGGCCGATTTAAATTATTGCAGACTCTGACCCAAATGAGCAGTAAGACTCCAGTGACCTGAAGTGAGATTGTTTCCCTTCTTTATATGCTCTGTGACAGGGCAGGGATGTAGGCAGGGTCTGCTTGCTCATAAATCTAGACTAGGATTTTGTGTTCACAGATGAAAAGTGTAACCTTGTAACCTTTGAGCCACGATCATGCTGGCAGAAAAACTTATCGGTGTGTTTATTCCTTGGGGAAGAAGTCCCTGTAAAAATCTATCCTTATTCCTATCTCTCTCCCTTCTTTCATATTATCCTCTACACATTTCAAATTGCCTTCTATTTCTCTTGAGGCAAACAACACCCTTGTCCTCCTTCAAATCCTTCCTTAAAACACACTTTAATCCTTGAAAAGCTCCTCTAGAGGTAGGGTAATCAATTCCCTAATGCCTGCTACAAAAACATCATATTGGAATTGTTCCCTGATGTCTCATATTTGTCTAAATTAGACTGTAAACCCTTTGGATGCAGGGACATGCTGGACATAAATAATCATTACCCTTTCTGCGGGGTGCACCATAAGATAGTCAGTAATATTAAACCTCCCAGCCCCTATATAAGTTAGTTAAGTTATTCCCCTCATTTTACACATGGGGCAAATTGAGGTACAGAGACTGAGTGGCTTGCCCAAGGCCACAGAGAACATCAGAGTTCAAGCAGGGACTAGAACTCAGCTGTTCCTAGTTCCCAGCCCAGAGCAAAATGCACTAGACCGTGCTGCATCTCTCTATAATATCATGTACACTTTTATCTCTACAAATAAATAGTAAGCATCCTGCTGCTTCCCTGGTCATTCAAGGCTCTGTTTATCTCAATGTTGCTAATGTCCCTGGAACATGTTGTATAAATGAGGTTGCACTGTACATGTTAAATCCTTGAATTTTAAAAACTGTAAATGGATTTCTTAATTATTAATGTTCAAAATCCTAACAACTTGAGTGATAACTACCTAATCTATAAATCTATCTCCTTTTGGTAGACAGCTATCCTGTTAGATGATTTCCATATACACCATTGTTTGTAAATATGGTAGTGAAGCACCCAGTTCTGCTTGCCCTGAACCTCAGCTGTAGCCAAGGAGCTAAATGGTAGCAAAGGTGGTTTTAAACAATCTTTGTGTTGATCATGTGGTCATCCTAGTGCTGGGCTTCTCCCAGGTGTACCTTAGAACACCCTTGAGACTGCTTTAATCTATGCCAGCTGCCAGCAGCCCAAGCGGTCATGGACTTTGGGGCATAAGGATGAACATGCCCACCACTTTTTTCTCTAGCCACACCCCCATACACCAAGGACTACAAAGAAGAAAGGAACAGCTGCTATGACAATTCTTTGTCACAAGAATCGCTATTGGGCATCATCGAGATACTGGATCCACCAGTGGTTAAAGGTGGCTTCTGGGCAGGATCTAGCCATTAGACTTTACAATTGACTTCAATAGGAGTAACCAGGTCCTAAGTAATTATTGCAATGTTCATAGAAGGTCTCTTTTAAAAGGGAAAGCAGGACGGTTGCCATCTGCCAAAAGGATGGTAGCCCCACCAGCCCCACACTGTTATTTTCTATCTTCCTTTCTTAGTAGATATAATGACACTCATACCTCGCAGAGAAGTTGTGGAGCTTGATTAGTGTTTAGAAAGTAGTTCAAGATCCTTGGATAAAAAGAACTGAAGTTATTTAGTAGAATTTTCAGCCAGAACAGTCTCTGATAGGAGTGTTATATAATTACTGAGATTCAAGAAAATGAAAACTGTCTCCACTACTTGTCCTTCTGCCAAATACAATCCATGCTGGTTACAATCCTAATTGCAAGTTATGGTTTTACACTTTGTTTCATATTTAAAGACTTCAGTGTCTGCCGCCTGTCTAATGCAGTACTCCAGGGGTAAATAGCTGGTTTCTCATCTGCTGCAGTTACAGACCACTCACCACCTTGAATGTCATTAACAGTTGTTGGCTGCAGTAACTGCAAACTTATGTTTTCATACTTCTCTAGTGGGTCAAAACACTTCCACAATCAAGCTCAGACAGCATGCAATAGAAAGTCTGAGCACATCTCACACACTACAAGCCCCACATTGACCATTTCATTAATAAATTCTCTGCACTTCATACAGAGAGAGATCTATGCTAGCTTATCCAGCCATACAGCATATTCAGTGTCTGTGCTAACCAGTGCGATGGAGCAGATGGGGTAGAAGTGGACTGTGAATGAACAGAGATTTGTCATGAGTGAGAAATTGCACCAATGATTTGTACTGTAGACATGAGAAGCCTAAATAGCATGGTTGATACTGGCCATATGGTCTGTCTATTTGACTAACACTTTTAATTCACTTTTTTCAGTCAGAGCAAGAGACTCTTTATTTTTAAATAAATAAATTTGATTTAGTAATCTGCTGAAAGAAAAGATCTATTTTATAATAGAATACACAGGTTCTCTGTGTTGGAACCCTAGCTACAATTCAAAGGCTAATTAGAAATCTATTAATTAAAGCTGGTTGGAAAATGTGTATTTTTGTTTTGTTACCACCAATGTGTGTATGTGTGTATATATATATATATATATATATATATATATATATATATATATATATGTGTGTGTATATATGTGTGTGTGTGTATATATGTATATTAGGGCTGCCGATTAATCACAGTTAACTAATCCGATTAACTCAAAAAAATTAATCGTGATTAAAAAAATTGCGATTAATCACAGTTATAATAGCACTGTTAAACAATAAAATACCAATTGAAATTTATTAAATATTTTTGCATGTTTTTCTACATTTTCAAATATATTAATTTCAATTACAACACAGTATAGAAAGTTGAGAGTGCTCACTTTATAGTATTATTTTTATTACAAATATTTGCACTGTAAAAATGGCAAACAAAAGAAATTGTATTTTTCAATTCACTTCATACAAGTACTGTAGTGCAATCTCTTTATGGTGAAAGTGCGACTTAAAAACTGTACATTTTTTGTTACATAAATGTACTCAAAAACAAAACAATTTACAACTTTAGAGCCTACAAGTCCACTCCGTCCTACTTCTTGTTCAGCCAATTGCTAAGACAAACAAATTTGTTTACATTTACAGGAGATAATGCTGCCCACTTCTTATTTACAATGTCACCTTAAAGTGAGAATAGGCATTTGCATGGCACTTTTGTAGCCGGCATCGCAAGGTATTTATGTGCCAGATATGCTAAACATTTGTATGTCCCTTTATGCTTCGGCCACCATTCCACAGGACATGCTTCCATGCTGGTGATGCTCATTAAAAAAATAATGCGTTAATTAAATTAGTGGCTGAACTCTTTGGGGGAGAATTATATGTCTCCTACTCTGTTTTACCCACATTCTGCCATATATTTCATGTTATAGCAGTCTTGGGTGGTGCCCAGCACATATTCATTTTAAGAATATTTTCACTGCAGATTTGACAAAACACACAGAAGATATCAATGTGAGATTTCTAAAGATAGCTACAGGACTTGACCCAAGGTTTCAGAATCTGAAGTGCCTTCCAAAATCTGAGAGGGACGAGATGTGGAGCATGCTTTCAGAAGCCTTAAAAGAGCAACATCCAATGCGGAAACTATGGAACCCGAACCACCAAAAGAGAAAAGCAACCTTCTGTTGGTGGCATCTGACTCAGATGATGAAAATGAACATACGTTGGTCCACACTGCTTTGGATGGTTATTGAGCAGAACCTGTTATCAGCATGGATGCATGTCCTCTGGAATGATGGTTGATGCATGAAGGGTCATATGAATCTTTAGTGCATCTGGCACATAAATCTTACGATGCCGGCTACAAAAATGCCATTTGAATGCCTGTTCTCACTTTCAGGTGATATTGTAAACAAGAAGCGAGCAGCATTATCTCCTGCAAATGTAAACAAACTTGTTTGTCTGAGCGAATGGCTGAACAAGAAGTAGGACTGAGTGGACTTATAGGATCTAAAGTTTTACATTGTTTTATTTTTGAATGCAGTTATTTTTTTGTACATAATTCTACATTTGTCAGTTCAACTTTCAGGATAGAGATTGCACTACAGTACTTGTATTAGGTGAATTGAAAAAAACTCTTTCTTTTGTTTTTTACAGTGCAAATATTTGTAATCAAAAATAAATATAAAGTGAGCATTGTACACTTTGTATTCTACGTGTGTAATTGAAATCAATATATTTGAAAATGTAGAAAATATCTAAAGCTATTTAAATAAATGGTTTCTGTTACTGTTTAACAGTGCGATTAATCATGCGATTAATTTTTTTTAATTGCGCAATTAATCGAGATTAATTTTTTAATCGCTTGACAGCCCTAATGTGTATATATATGTATAATAAAACCACCCGTTGTTTTTTTTTCCAGTTTTCCGCAGATTAAAACTTTTACCTGAAATCTGACACATTTTGGCTAAAACTTCTTGTTTTACAGTTTTTCTTGAAAATATATGATTTTTTTTTGTCAGAAAGCGGACACTTTCCATGCGCAATTTTCTCTTGAAAAAGAATTTTACAATGGAAATTTTACAACCAGCGTTAGTACTGATCTAATTCTATGCTGTAGTTGACTTTCTCCTGACCTGCAGATCACTAAATTCCCAGTCCTGCAAACTTATTTGTGCAGGCTGATTCATGCTCATAGAGTCCCAGTGTGGGCATGAGGGTCTACCTACTTTGTAGGATTCAGTGTTTTTAGTAGATTTTTTTTAAATAGAGTAATTTTACTTGTTTCATAAGACAACCTCTGGCCTTTTGAAAATTGCCTCCATTTTAATAGCAGTAAATCTCTGTCATATAAATATTGTATATCATGGGATCACATACAGTACACTAGGGATGAAAAAGTAGGAATAGATTCAAACCAAAACCCCCTCTGTGATAGTACTTAAACTGCATCATCTGCAAGGCAAAGAGCCCCAATTAGTCATAGTCTGCACCTAGGGGGGTGATTAACTAATTGCCTCCTGGCCAGAGAGGGCAGAGCTAGGTCTTATAAGTAGAGTGTGGGAGCTCAGTTAGAGAGACTGTAGAGGTGATAGGGCTCTCTAGGGTTTAACCCAGTAGGTAATAATGGAGGTGAACACTACAGAAGCAGGTTAGGCTCCTGTAGGGGAAGCCTGGAGGTAGAGTCAATAAAGGAATTACACTGAATGCTGAAAGGAGCAGAAGAGTTATTAGTTTGAAGATCTGTTGGACATATTTGTGTTACCCCAAAATGGTTTTAGACTTTTATCTGACCTAGCCAGAGGGCCAACTCACAGAACACCTAGAAGGGGAGTCAGGAGAAGATTCAAGTCTTAGGGACAACCCAGTAGGGGATCCCAGAGATGAGGACCTTGTGGAATGCCACATCTAGGCACAAGAGGATGCCCGAGAGGTGAGGACATGTGCTTACAGTCCTCTTCATAACAGCTTTTTTGGGGAGAATGAAAGTGCAAATGTGGACCCAGGGGCCAAAATAAAGTATCTCAAACTATGGCAGGTTTAACACCTGGAAATAAATATGAGATTGGTGGCTCTGGCCTGTATCTGTGGAGACCTACTAGGTCATCATTAATCATGGTAGACAAAAAATGTGGGGATATGGGTTTTATCAAAAAATTACTTAATTAAACTCAAAATTCAGCTACTTTCAACTAGTTATCTAGTTATCCCTCTATCCCCCCCAGACCTAGTTATCCCTCTATTCTCCAGTTGGTGCAGAATTGTTGCCTAAATGTGTTTCTCTGTTGTTTTGTCTAGTCCAGCTTTAAATATCTCCGGTGGTAGGGCTTTCACTGATTTCCTTGGGATATTATTCCATGGCATAATACAACTACATCCCACTAACAATTTTTTTCCTGATATTCATCCTAAATTTTCTTTTTCTTAATTTCATCCTGTTACTCCTTGTTAGAGTAGCAGGTCATATACACTGTATGGGAAAAAATTAGTTATTTGCTCCTTACAAATATCTGCAAACTATTTTATGCTCCCATTTACTTTTTTTGCCATTTTAGGTAACCTGTACTTATTTTGCTCTTTTTAATCTTTCCTTATAAATCAGTCTCTCCAATCCTGGTCACTTTTGTTTCTCTTTTCTGAAAATCCTAAAATTTGCTAATGTCTTTCATGGAATCCAGAACTAAACATGGCACCGAAGTTTCACCTAGATCAGAGCTGTGCAGAGAGCAGCTGATCAGGTGTCTCACGATCTGGATGCCACCAAAAATAGAATTCAGTGATCTGATTTTGATCCTGAAAAAGATCTGGAATGGAACTCAGGTTCTGCAGGAGCCAGAGCATACTCCACTGAGGCTATGTCTATACTACCACAGTAAGTCAACCTAAGTTACACAACTCCAGCTAGGTGAATACCATAGCTGAAGTCGACGTAGTTTAAGTCGACTTACTGCGGTGTTTACATCATGCTGGGTCGACAGAAGACACTCTCCCAAGCACTTACCTTACTCTTCTCATTCCTGGTGAAGTATCAGGGTCGACCGGAGAGCGCTCTGTCATCAGTTTAGCGGGTCTTCACTAGATTCGCTAAATTGACCCCCAGTGCATCAATCATCAGAGTCTCAATCCAGCTGTAGTGTAGACATAGCCTAAGTTATACGATGCTTAGACTGTATGGGTATCTGAGGGCTGGGAAACAGTCATTTCCATCTGCATGCTGTGAATATTCCCATTTAAGTAACAATACTGCTTACTTTACTGACCCACATAATCCCAACGAGTCAAATATATCACCTGTGTGACTCCATTGAGAACTATGGAGCTCTACCTGGGATTAATTTAGTTCATTGATTTCAGATGGCCCACTGTACTGATATAAATGGAACAGGATTTGATCCCACATAAACCATGAGTATAACATCCCAGCATTAGGAACATTTGCTAACAGGTAAATACATTTCCACTTATTTCCCAAGGAATCTTTGCTGTCTGATAAATCCCAAGTGTCACTTAAACTGTAAAGCACCGAATGTTACCAACTTACCTTCAAGTGCTGAAGTACCAGGATGTGGATTACATTTACAATCAAATGTAGCTATGTATAGTGGGGGGGCGGGGTTTAAAGTGAAGAGCACTTTAGTAAACAGTCAATGGCTTGCCAGACTATCCCATATATACTGTATATCACCTGCAATATGCAAATCAGCACAAATCAGATGTGTATAATGGACAATTGCTTTGGGGTGTATTGATGGATAGACAGTGGCTGTGTACTGCATGCTGCAACTGCAGTGGTGGTGATCTTTGCACACCACAGCAAAACAGAGAAGTAAACTATAAGTAGTCAACAAGGTTGGTGAAAGTGAAGTGAATATGGGCAAAACACACAGAGGTTTAAAGTAAAGTGAGGGATAAAGTAAATGGGAGAGGAGAGTGGAGCTCCCATCCCCCTTCCATGTTTGGGTAACCAACCCCACTCCTTCCTTGGCTGGTGTGGATAGGAGCTGTCCTTTGTATTTCAACCACTTTATCCCCTGTAGAAAGGTATGTTTGTATGTGTGTAGAACTGCACTTTATTGTAGCTTAGAGTCCATTGACATACCTGAATGTGTCTGTTTGCTGAGGCGAGTTACAGCAGGAAGAATACCAGTGTTACGACAGTGGGGTGAGCAGGTTATGTCTCTCAGTTTTGAGAAAGGATGGTGAGGTTTGCAACCCACTGAGGGAAATTTTACCTAGTCCTTCAATTCCTGGGAAGTTGAATTGAAAGACTAAACTTTGAACAATAAAGAAACAGCAGGAATATGAAAATGCAATTAATATTTATGGGTGCAATATTTTCTCATGACAAGAAATCCAAAATTTACTTAGCTCTTCTCCCTTCATCAGCTGCTATTTTATTTCTGTCAGAGACCATTCTACGGTTACAAAGTTGACACCAATAAACCGCTTAATTATCTGAGATTATTTTCATTTTCCTCACCTTTTGGATCTAATTCTGATCTCCCTTACACCACTGGAAATCAGGAAGCCAGTGAAGTCAATAGTTGCATCACTCTTACAACAGTGTAAGTAACATAAGAAATATAATCCTTGCTCCTATCAAAGCACGACTGGAAAGGAAGGAGTCTTTTGTGTGTGTGTGTGAATTTTTTCCACCATATTACAAGCAGTACCTAAGTGAACTATCCCTGAAAGGAATAAGAGAAAAATATTTCTCTCTGTTTCAGTTTATTTTCTTAGTGTATTTGTCTGCAGTCTGTATATTGTCAGTTTCACAGGAAATGACTACTACTCTCTTGGAACAAAGGGGAGCAGAGGTAATTGTTATTTTAGCAGTCACATTATATCTTCCCTGAGAACCTTCTAGGGCAGTGCTGCGGCTGTCTGCTTCCTCTCACTATGAGACTGATCCTGCACCACTGACGTTGATGTGGGTTTTGTCATTGATTTCAATGGAAGGAGGATCAGGCCTGAAGGGCTTTGTCATTGTAGCCCAAAATGAAATTTCATGTTTATATCTCTTGTTTCTGCCCTCGCTCCTGCAAGGTGCTGAATGAGCACTCTGTGCCAGATCCAGCAAAGCACTTATGGGCAGGCTTGACTTTAAGCATAGATTGGAATCACAGTGAAGCAAATCCTTAAATGCTTTGCTGACTGAGGCTAAGAGTGCTCAGTGTCTTCCTGGATCAAGCCCAGTTTGAGCACTCATGCTTGTAAGCACAACACTACAAATAGCCCCAAAAGCCTTACGGTGGTGCATTCATGAGATGTGCTGAGTCAAGTCTTCATGTTTGAAAACGAGGCACCAGCAAACATCGACAGTCGGTGCCCTCATTTCTGTTAGCATCTTTAGGACTCTCAAAGCTTTATAGACCTCCATAATGAAAACTAAAACACCATTAGGCTTGGCACTAGTCCAGGTAAAACTACCTCTGCCACAGAAACAAACATGCTCCAGGGCAATCTCCTGTAGAATTAAGGTCAGTAATAAATTATACAGTCACAGGATATTAAATTCCAAAGTCAAAACTCAGAGGATTATTCACTCCATAAGTGCAGAGATTTCCAGCCTGAGAAATGCATCATTGTGTTTTCGTTACAAATCTTTGACCCTGATCCTGCAAAGATTTCTGCAGGTGTGTAACTTTACTTGTCTGAGTAGGCCAGTTGAGTTCAACCTGTCGACCCACGTGAGTAAAGTTATAAATGTCACAATTCAGGGCAACCACATCTATAGTC
This sequence comes from Natator depressus, assembly GCF_965152275.1. NCBI lineage: Eukaryota > Metazoa > Chordata > Testudines > Cheloniidae > Natator > Natator depressus. The sequence continues at coordinate 163,253,626 of NC_134235.1, read as the reverse complement.
CCCCTCCGTGATCACTCAAGGGCACCCACTCTAGGCTCCTCAGCCATCATCGCTCTTGGGTAGGGACCCATCTTGACTGGGTTTTTTCCAGGCTACACAGTTCCCTGCTTACACTCTGATATTCCCAGCAAGCCAGCCTGCCTAAACAGGCCAGCGTCTGAGCTTTGTTTTCTCTTCTAAGTCTATGAACCGCTGCAAATGCCAGCAGGTGTAAATTACCACGCAGCCCTTTATAAGCAAGCACATTTATTCCTAAGAGAAAAACATTAAAACAATAAAAGAACCTACAGGCATGCTAATAAGCTTAACAGAGATCACCTTCTGCCAACTCCAACAATGGCTCTGTTAGAAGTCAGTTCTTCAAACCCCATCAAGGGTTTTTTCTGTAGTTACAAGTTCATAACAGCCTTCTCTCAGAACAAATATCCCTATGAATAGTTCAGTCTTTCCTTTATACAGCTTAGATCTTTGATCCTGAGACTCTGAAAACTGATAATACGCAGACAATGGTCCCTTGCTCAAGGCATAGCTTAAAAGGGCTGGGGGGTTGCACAACTGGGTGGAGAGGAGGGAATTTGCATTGACCTCCCCCTAGATATTCCCCAGGAAAATCACTTGATACATATTGTCCTGAAAAAAACATTCTTGTCCACCACATTGTTCAGTATAGTTCTATGATCATCCATATATAACTTTTACATTTTAATACAAGGGACTCCAAATTTATGAATCTTTTCAGGATCAGGGCCAAAATGTAAATCCTTAGAAAGTTTAGTGACTTATTTCATCCTGCAATCTGTCCGTGCCCAAATGAGAATACTTTGCATGCCAGTTGCCTGGTCAAGTCCTGGCTAACATGCACTCTAGGGGGCATTAATCAGGAAGGAATTAAATTATTTGAATCAAAACACAGACTACTGAAACAAATGAAGCGGGAAGACATGCAGCTGTAAACACACAGTTGATAAGGTGTTCTCTTTTGCCCTATACTTATGCAATACCTGATTTCAGTGGAGCTGTGCCAGTTTTCAATAGCCCAAGATCTGGACCAGTATCTAAAACCTGTAGTTTCTCACTCACTAATATATGACTAATTTCAAATCCTAACTGGAACCATGCTTGAATTATTAAAGACAGGCAATTTGTTCCTTCTTTTTATCTTTAGAAAGCAAAAGCAACTAGCAAATTAAATGCAAAAGTCTGCATTGTTGCGGCATAAAGGGTGCATAGCTACAACAAGCCAGGAATTGCAAAAGCTAAGGTCCAAGCAGCACTATTAATATGGCAATTTTGCATATTGTCATGGGGTGTATAGACCCCATGCTGTCCCTGCCACTAAAGGGTTAACAGGGAGACTAGCTGCCTCCTCAGATGGAGCTAATTGGTGGCCATGAACAGCTGGGAAGATAAAAAGGTTGCAGGTCAGACAGGAACAGTGACTGCCAGAGAGGATGAGGCGCTCTTGTGAGTTGTGTCCTTCAACAACAGACTGATGAGAGACTGCCTCGGTAGCTGGATCTCTAGAAGAAGAAGATGACTACAGAAAGTGAGTAGGTATGGTAAGTGTGGTAGGAAGTATTCCAGGATTGAAGTGTTTAAGAGAAACCAGTTCCACTGCTTCATATGGTGTCCCTGGACTGGAACCCAGAGGAGTGGGTGGGCCTGTGGTACAAAGAGGACTGAACACCAGGAGGCTGGAGACTCTTGATGGTTCATTAGGGTTACTAACTTTCTGAGCCTCTAGACTCTAGAGGGAAGAGACTATTAACAGTTTGGCTGGAGCACTGAAGTCCTAGTGAGGAACTAGCAGGTACAGGGCTGAATGTTGACTGGCTCAACAAAGGAAAAACCTGAGGTGAACTTATCATAACATCTGCTCAACTATGGTAATAGTTGGTAAACCAATAGGTAAAGGCAGCCCCAGACACAGAGAATCCTGCACCAGTATTTCCATTCCTGGTTTTTTTTCTAGTTAAAGCTGCATCATAATAAAATATCAGGGGGCTAGAGAGTGACTTGGACAGCACTCCTCCATAGTGGTATAAAGAGGAGTAAGACCCCTACTTATGGCCTGTATGATCTACTCAGACTCTGAGTCTAGGTGTACAGCACCTGTTTACTCCCTCTGGGTTCATGTGCCTGGAGAATGGGCTTCAAACTCAGTGCATTGATGTGGGATAGATGCAAATAATTTGAATTTGAAAAAAATGAACCCATGACACACGTACCCTGCCCACTACCTGAGCAAGCATACTTATACATACACATACATGCACAGAGAACTTATTTACAATAGAGGGATCACAATTCTCCTCTAGGTTCAGTGACAATATGTTATGCATGATACCTGGGATTGAGCCATATAAAGCAAACATACATGTATGTCATTTGGCGCCTGACTTGGCCAGGATTTAGATACCTTGTAAAACTCTGTCAAGCTTGTGGCATTTGTCAAATGAAAAGTCCTTAATGGTAATTGTGACAGGTTGCCCCCCTTTGAGGTGCTACTTGATGTACTGGGATACCACTGAGCCCACCTGTTCCACCAGCCTGGGCCCCCTTTATCCTGTCTTCCTGAGCCAGCCTCTTAAGACTCCTCTAGTGTGCTATGTGCACACACATAGGCAGGGCCACACCCAGCTTCAGAAAGACACCGTCACTGAGATCAGCTCTGGGAAGACTAAGTTTAAGGGACTTGCCCCAGCACTGAAGTGCCCACCTCCCTTGAAGTGCAGATCCAAAGATATATTGGCTTGCACTGTATAGTAAGATCTGCACAGTGCAAGCTCCTAAAAATTCACCCTCTCCCTCAATGTGAAGAGAGATATGCACTGCTTGCCCCCCACCAGTTAGAATTTGCACAAACTGGGTTTAATAATAAACGAAACAAATTTTACAACTATAAAAGGCAGATTTTAAGTGATTATAAGGGATAGCAAACAGAACAAAGCAGATTACTGAGCAAATAAAACAAACCATGCATACTAAGCTTAAGATCTTAAAGAGGCTGGTTTCAAGAAGAAATTACTCACCTTAAATGTTAATTTAGGCAAGTTGCAGAGTTTCTGTAGCTTAGAGTTCCAGTTATTTTTGCTACAGACTGGATCCCTGTCTAAGTCTGGACTCACCCCTTTGTCCCTTCAGGTACTTTCAGCAGTCTTTCTTCTTGGGTAGGCAATTCAGGAGAGTCCTGTTTGCCTTCCTCCCCAGCCTTAAATATGATTTACATCAGACTGGAACCTTTTGTTTCCCACAGTTGACCTCCCCCTCCTGTTAGTGGAAAATTACTAGAAGTCCAAGATAGTGTTTAGTGTCAGGTGACAGGACCACCTGACCTCATAGTGTCACAACTATGTCCCAGGACAACTCTCAGGAAGGAGAAAGATTAGTATCTTCACAGTCTTGTTGTTTCTTCCTAATGGCCCATCAAGGCTGATGGCCTGTTTTCTGGTGGGTGTCTCCTAAATACACACCCAGTTGTAATTGTTACATAGTCCATATTCCTAACTTTAGATACAGAAATGATACATGCATACAAATTTGATAATCACATACAGTAACTTATAACCTTTCCAATGATACCTTACATGAGCCATCTTGCATGAAGTATATCTTAGTTATGCCATATTCATATCATAACTATATTTCTATGAAGAATATTGGGTGTAACGTCACAGTAATGTCACTGTCCTTCCAATTATTCCCCCAGCTGATCATCAAATGACAGCACTCTATAAATAAATGAATAATGGTAATGCCCAATAGACTTACCAAAAGCTGGATGCCTATGGGGAGCTTAAAATAGCCCTGAAAGACTGATTTGAGGCAAGGATTTAAGAAACTTACTGTATTTACCCTACTACTCTAGCAAAGAAAAGGTTAAGGGGTGACATGATCACTGTTCATAGTTAGCTATACAGTGTACTAGAGCCCTCTCTGGTGCTAGAGAGCTCTCTAATTTGGCAGACAAACTGGAAGTTGAAGCTAGACAGACTTGAATTGAAATAGAGGTGCTGATTTTAAAACAATGAGGGTTATTAAGCACTGGAACAGATTGTCAAGGGATGTGGTGGATTCTCCATCTCTTGGAGGCTTTAAAGTGGGGTTGGATGTCTTTCTATAAAATGTGTTCTTGGTCAACCAGAAGTTATTGTGTTGGATGCAGAAATTACTGGGTGAAATTTCTATGGCCTGTGCATCAGACTATATGACCACAGTGGTCCCTCCTGGCCTTAAAATCTATGAGTAAAATCTTGGCCCTGTATAATTCAATGGGAGTTCTGCCACTGGTTGCAGTGCGCCAGGATTTTGCCCCATGAATCTATAAATCCTTACAATTTGTGCTGCTAAAGGGCCTAATGTATTCCCAGTATCCACAGTGGTTGTTAATCTACTAATCCGCACTGTAGCTATTAACGATCCTTAGTCTCTGCAGACTCTGCTGTTTGCCCACTGGAATTTATCATTCATTACCCCATTAGATTAAGAGCTAGAGTGTCCCTTTCTCCCCCACCTCCAAGAGTGAAGTTCACTCCCTTTTTCAGCCTTGTATTAAGGATTTAGTGAGGGGTGAAAGAGGCTCACAGGGCCTTGTGTGGGTAATCTGCAATGGGATGAACTTCCCCCTATGTGTTAACACTTTCCAGTAGTACTGGGGCATGGAGCATAACTCATTGCCTTAATGGAATTCTGTGGTAGGGTCATTTGAGACCAGCTAACTCCCTCAACTGGTTGACTCAGTCCAAGTTCCCACCCTACCACAGATGTTACCTGCTGTTCTGTGCATTTTAAAAATAGCTGTTTTCAGATATTTTGGAAAGTACAGTTCTGCAGTGCAAAAATGAATGCTTGAAACAGGACAGAGTATACATTCCTTCAGGTGCTGAACTGGGGAATAATATTAAGGCACAACATTAAACTGTAGGATACTTGGGATCCTCTTTACCTGTGGTGACTATAACACCAACAATTAGATTAATAAGGCTGGGTCTTTTATAAAGGAAGTTGTACAGTGGAACCTCAGAGTTACAAACACCAGAGTTACAAACTGACTGGTGAACTCCACATCTCATTTGGAACCAGAAGTATGCAATCAGGCAGCAGCAGAGACAAAAGCAAAGTAAATACAGTACAGTACTGTGTTAAACATAAATTACTAAAAAAAAAAAGGGAAAGTTTGGGGAAAAAAAGAGATTTGACAAGGTAAGGAAACTGTTTCTGTGCTTGTTTCATTTAAATTAAGATGGTTAAAAGCAGCATTTTTCTTCTGCATAGTAACATTTCAAAGCTGTTTTAAGTCAATGTTTAGTTCTAAACTTGAAAGAGCAACCATAACATTTTGTTCAGAGTTATGAATATTTCAGGGTTACGAACAACCTCCATTCCTGAGGTGTTTGTAACCCTGAGGTTCTACTGTACTTCCTTTTTTTTCCAGTTAACCAGGTACATGATGGATGAGGACTGCACGCACAAAGCCCTATATACCATTAATCTTTGAGTGTGATGGGGTTATTAGTGCTGTGTCAATACATCAAACTCTCACATCTATCTGCCCATCAGAATGCATTACACACTCCACTGCACCCAAGAGACAGAAAACCAATACCAGCTGACAAGCCACCAGGACATCTTTAAAGTCTGGCATAATCCTCTTACTGCCCCTTAAATTATGTTAGCCTATATATTTTTGCTGGGATTCAGTAAAAGAAAGTCAATGAAAAGATACTATAAAATCACAAAGTTCATTCTTCTGGAAAAAACTAAAATAATCTTTTGGTCCTATTGAAGGAGGAAACCTTCTTGGAAGAATTTCTTGCAAAGGTATAGTGATAATGATAGGATGTTTTTGATTTAGTGGATGGGTTGATTACATATATATTAATAATAAGATATATATAAATAATATATACACACCTCAATCTGAAATAAGTAAGAAATAGTTTGCCGTGCAATACACTAAAAAGATTAGAAGCTTTTATATTCCTTTGTTCCCTTGTCTCTTCCTGTGTCCCATCACATAGGTACACGTTGCATTTATTTACATTCCAAAAATTGTCTAGTAAGATTTTTACTATGTATATTTCTGACAATCATTCATAATCGACCAATTATGTGAAAATGGGTGTTACTTTCTTCAGGCTTCGAAATAAAATACAGAAGTAGTGCCAGAAATTGACTGCATGTAAAATTTTATTATGCACTTTAGGAAACATTTTCAATATGCAGGATGGCTAAAGACAGATTGAAACCTATAGGAGACAGGATACCAGGCAGAAGTAGTGATGGGACTAAAGTATAAAACATGGAAATGTCAACAAGAAAAATGGATTAGAAGCAGAGGGGTTTGTTTGTGGGGGTTTTTTTGGGGGGGGCCGGGGGGGAAGGGGCGTTTAAAACCTACATATTGATGCCACACTAAATTATAAGGAGGAGGATCCTCTGGCATAACTCTCATCTTCCCCAAATCAGACTTCCACTGATCGTTAACTTGGTCATATCATTACTTCTAAACCATTCTCTTGATTTTTATTTTTATTTTTGAAATCTTCTCTTACCACACCTACTATGTTAGTAAATTTGCCCTTCTTGCTGTATCCAACTATCCTGTCATGTGCACCACTCCTACTGGCTGAGGGAATATTCGGGCCCCACTGTATCTTTTTTTCTCTAGGTCGTGTTACTTGTAGAACACCAAATCCTGCTCACCTTACCCAGGTGATGTCATGGGACTTGGTTGAGTTTGCAGATCTTAACAGAGATGTGTTGGGTCTGTAGTACATATAGATTGCTGAAATTGAACAGTGGCTTCAATTCTGTTGATTTTCATGATTGTGACCAATTAGCATTTCCCTACATCCTAAATATCCTATATATTAATCCATAAGATCATATATCTTGTATAAAATTGACCATGCACAATTACCAGCACACACACTTTTCCAATATGATACATCATGAGCTATGCAAACAAATCCAATTCCCATATTATCAATTGAGAAGGCCATTGCAGTCTGAACCCTTGTTCTCATTGCCTAGATCTAGAGGGCCAGATTTCTACAAAACTTAGTACTTAGGTTGAGTAGTGTTTACATAAATTGTTCTCTTGACAGGACTATTCAAAACAAAAGTTGCAGGAGGATATACAATTTCATTCAGTGGAATAAGTTATGACTAACTTTAATTAAAATATTATCCCTTGACTCTGTCCTGAGACCACCAACCAAACATTACAGATCTGGCATTCATTTCTGTCTTTTAATGGCATTTTCAAGAAGTTTATTCTTGGTAAGAAATAATTTGACTTGTAATATGTGGCCACTGAAAAGAGAGATTCACTATTTTTTAAAAAATATTTTATTTTGCTGCATGGAAAACTTGTTTCTCTAACAAAGTGTACTCCACTGTATAAGTTAAGAAATGGTCTCTAGGTTCCCAACTAGCCTACAAGCCATTACTTTAATTTTCATAATACTTTTCATCTAGCCACCTCAAAGCACTTTACAAACATTAATGAATGTCCAAACACCATTGTGTGTGAGAGAGAAGTACTGGACCATAATGAACTCCATTGCCTGTAATGCCTCTCTATTCAGCACTATGTAGAATGCCTCCATGCCAACAATTGCAAACTACAGGTGATCTAATTTCTTGTTTTGTGGGTTTCTCTGTAAAGCATGCATTTACCTCCTGACCCTGCTCCTTGCTCACATTTTTCCAGTCTGGTGTTGCTGCTTAATGTTGTTACTGGTTTTGTCTGGTAGCTGTTTCACAGTGCAACTGAAGTGAACTTGTTGATCTAGTTAGCAGGGTTGTGGGACTTTGCGCTTGCTAGGGTCACAGCCAGGATTACTTCATATCTCAGTCACCCATATCAGTCACTGAAATAATTTATTCATTTTTCTTCCTGGGGTGACGGTGGGAAGTTGGCCATACATTTGGCACCTTTCTTTCGTCTCATGTTGCAGTACAGTGAACCATGCTCTGTCCATTTTCTATCTTCCTCTGAGGTTCACTTGGTTTACCCCCATGTTTCTGCTCTGCACTAGGGCTTTCAATTCCTCTCATCTCGTTCTACATTGCTCTTGTTACTTGGAGGTATTTCTCCAGAGTTGGCCAACCTTGTAATAGATATTAAACCTGAATCAGTTGTGCCATAAAGAATTCTGACTGATCTTTTATTCCTGTTTTATGTCGCAGAGTTGTGCATGAACAGTAGAGCTCTCAGCACTGATAAATGCATCTATCCTTTCTCCTACATCTTGGTTTCATGTTCAATTAAATAAGAGGAAAGCGGGAGACCTTTGTACTGGCTCATTCTTTTTAGGGTCACAGGGCTCAGTTATTGTAGTGTTTGTGGCACTATCCATGGAAATAGTGTCTCATTCACTTCTCATATTTTCCTCCCCCAGTCAGCTAATGGGAAAAGCTTTGTTTTCATTTTGTTTCCCCTGGCCCTGGCACAAAGACTCCTCGTCTTTGTTTTTGTTTTTTTCCTGGCCCTACAGTTAGTTCTATACACAGACTCATTTATTGCTTAGTCTTTGCATGCTTCAGTCAGACTTTTTATCTAGAAACCCATCTTCTCCAGTGGTCTGAGTAGAGTACTTAGATCCAGTCTTCTCAGTGTGTTATATCTGCTGCTTTTGGCTTTCATTTAATCACACGCTTTACTCTCTTGCTAAACCACTGCAGTCATGATTGATGTGGCTTCTGCTGGGCTGCAGTAAAGAGAGGGCACAAAGTTGACAGAATTAAACTGTTTTTATTCAACATAGTGATACCAAGCTATTCTGTAATGGCAGCCAGCGCTTCATGTCTCTCCTAACAATCTGCCCTTCAGACCTTTTTTTTTTTTTTTTATTTCCTGGTGTTTCTCAAATGTTTATCCCTTGAGAGAAACTATCACCACAGGGCTTCTGCAGCCAGTAGCTGCCACCCAGCCTGCCATTAAGGAGAGAGGCCATATAATGATGATGCAGCCCAAGGCTGGATTTATTCATGATTATTAGTGGATGATGCCACGTCTGAGGGAGGAATGATGCTAACTCCTTTCCCTAGTTCACCCATTGCCCACTTCCTCCCCTCCCAATGAATCCCGAGACCTGTGGAGAGCCCCCATGCCCACAGTTGGATTTGGGGCAAGGGAGGGAAAGCTGGGGAGGTGGGAGAGGGAGATCTGCTCAGAGGGTTCCATCTAGGTATAGGTCTTGTGGAGAACTACTGGGCACCATAAGCCTGAGCCCAAATGCACTGGTCAATAAAATGTCTACTATTGATTTCAGTGGGTTTTAGATCAGGCCCTATATTCTTTTGCTCTTTGCAAACTGTTAGGATAGATTTTAGTGATCTAGTATTTTTAGATTTTTATTAATACAGATTTTTTTCAAAATCAGTTTTAATTTTTTCTCCCAGAAAGACCTGTTTCACTTTTCAGTCCACACCTTTTAAAGCACAGATTCATTTTACTTTTATAAATCATTAGCATCTTGCAGATAAAGCTGGCTTTGTTTCCTAAATGAATGTAGTCCTTTGATTGTAATAAGAATGAAAGCGAAAATAAAATCTGTAAAGTGTAATTAAATCACTTGGTTTATTTGTAGTGCTAATGTCATTATTTGGTTGAGAGGATTTCATTAAATCTATGAAAAGTCGGGAACAAGTGATGAACGCTCCAGGAAGACCTGTTCAGTGGCTGATAGAAGATTGACACATGATACCAATTAAAACATTACAATGGCATGTTTCAATGTGGAAAGTTGAGATAATGACATGGCTCAATCCCAGTCTTATTCAGTTCTACTTTATGCTTACTTCCCAGTGAAGTTAATGGGAGTTTTGCCTGAGTAGGAAACACAGGATCCATCACAGATTGACCTATGCCTTATGCCTGAGTTTCTTCAGAACTCTTGAGTGCATACTATCTGGTCCTGGTGACTTATTACTGTTTAATGTATCAATTTGTTCCAAAACCTCAATCTGGGGCAGTTCCTTGTCACTTTAAAAGAATAGCTCAGGTGTGGGAATCTCCTTCACATCTTCCACAGTGAAGATCAATGCAAATAATTCAGTTTAGCTTCTCCAAAGTGGCCTTGTCTTCCTTGAGTGCTCCTCTAGCACCTCAATTGTCTAGCGGTCCCACTGACTGTTTGCATAGTAAGCATCTCATCCTGCCCCTTTAAGTCAATGTCAGTGACTCTAAATGGGAGCAGGATCAAGCCATGCTTAGCATGATCCTGCATAGCACTGAGCCTTATCCACCAGAGCAGGGGTTGGCAACATGTGGCTTTGGAGCCGCATGTGGCTGTTGGGGTGGCCCCTTGCAGGCAGCCATTTTTTGAGGGGGTGAGAGGTGCAGGCTCTGGCTGGGAGGTACTTACCAGAGGCGGCTCCTGGCCAGCAGCTCCCTGAAGTGGCTGGCTGCTGGCATGTCTCTGTGTGCCCCTTGGTGGGAGGGGGGGCAGCAGGTCTCCGTGCGCTGCCTGCACCCACAAGCACCACCCCCGCACCTCCCATTGGCCGGGAACCTGCGAGGACAGTGCTGGGGGCAGAGGCAGCATGCAGAGACCAGCCAGCCACTTCTGGGAGTGACATGGGGCCAGAGAAGGCAGGCAACCTGCTGAGCCCTGCTGCGACGCCAGCTGGGAGCTGTCTGTGGTAAGCGCCTCCTGGCCAGAGCCTGCACCTCACACCCCCTGCCCCAGATCAGAACCCTCTCCTGCACTCAAACTCCCTCCCAGACCCCACGCCCTGTCCTTCCACACCCCAGAGCCCCCTCCTGTTCATGTTCATATTCAAATTCAAATGGCAAAAGTATTAGTGAGTAGTAATAACTGTAAGATATTTTAGTAGTAGTAGTCGATAAATTCTAAGTTTACAAGTAGCTTTGCATGTGATGCGGCTACCAAAATATTTTGGTCAAAGACAAAAACAAAAATATGGCTCTTTGAGAGGTTGCCAACCCCTGAACCAGAGCATGTGGATAGAGTCCCCAACTTCACTGACTCTGCTCAGCTTTAAGAGACATGGTTAATTCTGGGCACAAACCACATTCACCAGCTTCTGGACTGCCGGTGAGCACAGAGCATATTTTCCAACACGCCCTAGTTCATGTGTGGAAGCAAGGCCAATATTTTTCTATAAACTGAGATAAAAATCTGTCTGCATCCAGGTGCTAATTGTATTATGTGAAATAGTAAGTGGACCAGATTGCAATGGCCCTTCTTCTCTCATGAGAACACAGGAGGGACACAATCTTTGTACAGCTGTTCAAAGGCACCCTACAACAACAGTACCTAATTCTTTATCCCCAAAGAAAAGCATTTATTATGAAGAAGAGACTTTCTGTGATTGGAAGGAGAAAGGGAAACTTATAGCTATTTGGATGTTTTTTACCAGTTTTATTCCAGTTCATTTTTACCGTAACTACTTTTCTTATGTGTATTAACAGCCAGATCCAAAGCCCACTGAAACCAATTGTAGACTTTCTGTGATGTCAGTGGGCTCTGGATCCAGCCCTTAATATAGTTTCTAAACACAGTTCCCTGTCTTGGCTCAGTCCCTTACAGTAGTGAGTTCATGTCCATTAAGAGTAATATGAACCCACAAATCTAATGCCCTACTATGGAGGTAGGGAAAAGATTAATTAACTCCTTCAAATCCTGTCTTTTACATTTAATTACCACACTGTCAATACTAAAATCCATTTTCCATTTTTATATTGTCATTTTCTCCTAGTTTTAACTGGGAGTTATAATCAAAAAGGTCAGTTACAGTAAGTTAAATTACTTGAATCTGAGGATGAGAAACTGACATTTAACCTAATGGAGGGTGCTTTTTAACTGTGAATCTGATTAATTTAAAAACGATTTGAATCCATTCTTTGCTTCATTGCCTGTGTATTGCAGCACTGAAAATTTGACCCAAGAGGGGATCATTCAAAGCAGAATAGCTGTTTAGTAGATATGTCTCTCTTTCAACTTGTCTAAATACTGGAACAAATGCATTTAAACCAAAGAAGTGTTTCAGTTAGCTTTTTGTGTTACTTTTGTGACTTCACTTCCTAGAAAAGTGAAATTGGGGACTTTTTTCCCGGAAAAACCTGTTTCACTTTATTAGGTGGACATCTGCATTTGTTTACATTTCAGCAATCTAATGCTGCGAGCCCTAGATCTGGGCAAAATGTTTTTAGTGAAACATAACCTGCCCAAATTCAACTGTGATATCCTCACAGTTTTATGCCCCAAGAATTTATGTAAAGCCAGGTTCTGAAACCTCTTACATGCAATGTTACTTTTTTCCATGAGTAGCCCTTCTGAAGCCAAGGGGGCTTTTTTCAGAGTGAGGTACTACTCAGTTTGAGCAAGGGTATCAGAATCTGCCCCTGAGGAGTTTGTTTCCTTTTGTACCTACATTGCTGTACAATATGTTGCACTTCTTTGTATCCATTTTGAAAATCAAAATCAGAGCTACTGTTTGAAAGTGTGCAGGCACACAAATAGCCAGGTAAGTGAAACCCATTTGAACACTTGCTCTAGGACTGTGGTTTTCAAACTGAGGGTCACGACCCAGTAGTGGGTTGCAGAATGGAAGGAACTGGGTCGCAACAGCTCTGATCAGCACCGTCGACTGGGCTATTAAGCATCCGGTCCGGCTCCTAGGCAGGGGGTTACAGGGCTCCGCGCACTGGCTCTGCATCCCATTGGCCGGGAACCAACCAATGGGAGCTGGGATGGTTGGTGCCTGTGGGCAAGAGCCACATGGAGCCACTTGCATGCCTCCACCTAGAAGCTGTACCTGCTGCTGGCTGCTTCCAGGGCACAGCACAGTTTGTGGTGCCAGGACAGGCAGGAAGCTTGCCTTAGCACTGACACTGTGCCACTGATGGGAGCTGCCCGGGGTAAGCCCATGCCCCAATCCTGAGAGAGAGCACTGCCTCTCCCCCAACCCAGAACCCCTTCCTGCACCCTGAACCCCTCATCCCTGGCCCCACCCGAGAGCCCTGACCCCCTCCCGCACCCCAACCCCCTGCCCCAGCCCTGAGTCCCTGCCACACCACAAACCCCTCATCCTCAGCTCCACTGGGTCATGGGCATTAACAATTTTCTTCAACTGGGTCGCCAGAAAAAAAGTTTGAAAACCACTGCTCTAGGAGATGGCCATGGATGGAGTTGCTGGATTTATGCTGAGTGTGCATGCCAAAGCATAAGTATGCAGAAATGGACTGGATTGTTTGTGTGACCACAGGGATAGGTGCTGCAATCTATATTTATTCAGAATTGCATGAGTCATACCCAGGCCAGTATATGTGTGTGTGTGTGTATATATATATATATATATATATATAAATTAGAGATGGATCAAGTGAGAAGTCACTCATGGAAGTGATCTACTAAAAGCCCTCCACTGGACCATACACTATAGCTCAAAAGAGAATCTGAGGTACATGTTATAGTTGTGTTGTCTCTGGGTACTCCTCCATATGGTATCCAGAACACCCTTCCCACATCTGCATGGTCAGTGTCTCCCAGGCTTCTTGTCCAGACAACTCCTGTTCTCTTTTGGCTAGCTGGCCCTCCTTTAGCTGCCCTTATACAATGCCAGCTGACCTTTGCACAATAAGGAGAAGTGGTGGGACTCTTATTTCCTTCACTGTCCTCCTGTATCCTCTGATGGCACTGATCCTGCCAGGTATCACCTCCTCACATAACTATCTTCCAACCACTATTCATCTCCCAGGAGCCTTGATTCAGGCACCACCGCTTTCTCTATAAGGAGCTTCAGACTCCTGTAATTTGTGTGCTCTCCTTCTGGCCTCTCTCCATCAGCAGTGAAGCCCATCCTAACAGTGCAGTGACAATATCACTATACTGATTCATCCAGTCATCTTTATAGTAGGTGTTTTGGGATATGCACCAGGACACTGTGTGCATATTACTGACCGATTAGCATATGTTAATGTGGCACTTGTGGACATGGCCAGGCAGGCTTTGGTAGCCAGCCTCATTAGCATGCAAGCTGTGAACACTGGACAATCAGTTGGATACACTAGTGAAAGCAAATGCCTAAGATCTGTGCACATTCCTCAAACTTCACATAGCAAAAGCAGCCTGCAGGCAAGTAAGGGCTAAAACTAGGGTTGCCAGGCATTCTGTTTCCAGTTGAAAAGGGAGCATGGCAGCTCCGGTCAGCACTGCTGACCAGGCCATTAAAAGTCCAGTCAGCAGGGCAAAGGCAGGCTCCCTGCCTGCCCTGGCTCCATGCAGCTCCCGGAAGTAGCCAGCATGTCCCTATGGCCCCTAGGCAAAGGGCCAGCTAGGGATGCTCCGTGTGCTGCCCACGTCTCGAGCACCAGCTCCCATTGGCCAGGAACCATGGCCAATGGGAGCTGTGGGGGCAGCACCTGCAGACGTGGGCAGCCCACCATGCAGAGCCGCCTGGCCGCACCTCTGCCTAGGAGCTGGATATGCTGGCCACTTCCGGGAGCAGCGTAGAGCCAGGGAAGGCAGGGAGCCTGCCTTCGCTCCTCTACGTCACTGACTGGGAGATGCCTGAGGTAAATGCCACCCAGTCAGAGCCTGCACCCCAAACTCCCTGCCCCAGGTTGGAAACCCCACCTGCCCGCCCAACCCTCTTCCCCAGGTCGGAACCCCCTTCCACACCAAAACTCTGTCCCAGAGCCCACATGCCCTCCTGCACCCCAAGCCCCTGCCTGAGCCTGGAGCCTAAACCCCTCATTTCTGGCCCCACCCTGGAGCCTGTACCTGCAACTGGAGCCCTCAACCCCGCCCGCACCCCAACCCTGTACCTTAGCCCAGTGAAAGTGAATGAGGGTGGGGGAGAGTGAGCAACAGATGGAGGGGATCTGGAGTGAATGGGGGTGGGGCCTTAGAGAAAGGGCAGGCCCTCGGGGAACAGGCAGGGAAGGGGTGGGGCAAGGGTGTTAGGTTTTGTGCAATTAGAAATTTGGTAACCCTAACTTAGACACTTAGCAACCACACAAGACAGCCACCTTTAATGGGCAAAGTAGCTTGGTTTGCCCACAAATGCAAAATTTTGACTTTATTCTGGCATAGCATACTCTCTGGAAACCTTAAAGAGCTATCTGGTTTAATCCAGACAGGTTCAAGGGCTCCTCCTGGCCCACCATTCCCCAACCCAGTAACTCCTAGTCCCCGTTATTCATTGGAAAATGCATTTTAACAAGAATGGGCTACTGCAGCCCAAGACTTGCAACATCTCTCCATTGCTACAGTATATAGTGGGTCAAAGCTCTCTCTCAGACCACTTACTTCCACTCATACTGCAGTGCAAGCTGCCTAGACCCCATTTCAGTATTTCTTGCTACAAAAAGTCACGTGCCATTTGGACCGCCAGCTGTCCCAGCAGCCTACTGTACCAGGATGGCTAACAGAAGCCAATTCTCAAACTCAGTGTTTTGCACACAAACAAAATGTATTTGTGCCCAGACCTGGGCACTAGACTCTTCTGTTCTGATGTTCAAACTAGCTAAGTTTACACACCCATCTTTGGGCGCCATTACAATGATCCCTCCTACATGCAGAGAAGAGTACACACCTACAAGCTCTACCGCCTGCATGAGGGGCCAACTCGACTACAAGTGTAAACTGGCATGGACCTTCAACAGAGCTGCATCAATTTACATGTGCAGAGAATCTGGCCGAAGGGTCTTTGAAAACCGGGACCTCGCTTCCTAGTCCACTTATTCATCAGTTTCCCAGCGTTCTTCTCAAAGTTTTCTGCATCCTATTGTGGTGCAAGATCCTGTTCCACACTCTTGTCTGTCACGTAGGGCTGCTTCTTAAGACTACAATGCCATAGAGCAGCTGGTAGTATTAGTGACCTCCTGCTCTATTAGTTCCATCTTATGTGGCTGGAAATTGATTTTCCTCTTTCTGGCAAGTAAAAATCTATACTGTGCTCTATCAACCTCGTCTGCGCAGCAGCACTAACAGTTGAAATTATGGAGGAAGAGACAGCTCTTCGGCATTGTAAGTGGCAGCATCTTTCCTGAACTTTAGAATAAGCAGACTGTGCTAACACAATTATCTAACACCCGACCAGCTTCCTGTATGGGACTGGTAGGCTAGCAGAGATTTCTCTTTAGCTCTGTATGAGCTGAATACCCTATGAAGAGTTCAACTATAGTGAAGTGATAGGGAATCAGTCCCACAAAAAAGGTCACAAATAAAGGAATTCTGCCTATATTTTGAGCCCATATTTTGAAACCCATGTTCATACTTGGCTAAATGCTGCCCAGAAACCAGTATTTATATACATGTTAAGATTTTCTTTTGGTTGCAGGCAATTTATCCATCCCATCAGAGAAATCCTATAAGAACTATTATAATATGCCAAATATTTGTGAAACTTTCAATACACTAAAATCAGAATGCTGCATCCTATGAGACTTTCAACCGCTCTAGACAGCAGTACTCCCTGGGACGTTGGAACTCTCTACCTCAGAGGTGCTGCTGGCTAATGCACAACACAAGCAGTCTCAGCTCTGGGCCCAAAACTTGGGAATTAACTCCCATTGAATGTAAGTGACACACAATTCACTCACTTTCAGGTTTCACTGAAAACTGTGTTTCTCTGATTTTACTTTCTTCGTAGCAACTCGGAATCTATTAGCATCTCAAGAACACACAAACCTCATGTACAAAGCTTGACGGGGCACAGAACAGAGAGGAAACTTTGTTGACATAACTCACCTTGATGGTTGTTTAGCCGTATGAAAAGTTCAGACATCAGTCTTGGGTGCTCTATAAGAAGCTGAATAGAGCACACTATACTCTTTCCCCCCCTTCTCATAGGTGTCACAAAACTGAAGGAATATATAGCAATGTGAACACTGTGGGGAAACTTTCCACGTTAATATAAAGAAGCTGTCACTGGGAACAATACCCTGTATATTTTCAATAGCAAACTGGATGGATATTTCCAAGCAGACATACCATGAAAGGAAAATGAAAACAGACATTCACATGGTACAAATGAGCACAGTCTCAAGACACTCATAAAACTGTTATGAAAATTGGTCAAGCATATGTAATTCCTTATTTTTATCATCACTGTCAGTGAGAAACAATGTCTATCCGTGGGTAGAATAAGGAAGTAGGAGTCAGGAACATGTGTTTCCATTTCCAGTTCAACCACATAGTGGTCTAGATAAAGTCTTTTAGCCTCAAGCCAATTGCCTTAGTTTAATGGCCTGTAAAATGGGAATAATAATACTCACCTCCTGTACTTCCCTTCAGTGTTTATAAAGCTTAATGATTTAATATTTAGTAAACACCCTGAGGCCATCAGGTAAGACAATAAGAGCAAAGTATTTATTATACTAGTTCCTGGAGCTGGTCGAGGAAACTTTTGACAGAAGGTTTTGCATCAGAAAATGCCAATATGTCAAAAAATGAAACATTGTGGCGAAGGGTCAGCTTTGACAAACTTCCCCATTTTGGAACAGAATGTATTTTGAGATTGTATGAAATGTCCTATTTTGACACTTTCAAAACAAAATCTGGTTTTTGAAATTTAAGTTTGTTTTCAGCCTTTATTTTAATTTTTTAACTGTATGTTTTGAAATTACCAAAACAAAATATTTTGATCTGAATTTTTTGTGTTTTCAGTTCATGAAGACGTCAGGGATTTCAACTTTTCATCCCAATTTGGGATGGGAGGGGTTAAAATCTTGACTCTCATGTGATGGGAAAACTGTTTTCTGCCCAGGTTAGTAACACTTTATACTGTAAAAAGAAAAGGAGTACTTGTGGCACCTTAGAGACTAACAAATTTATTTGAGCATAAGCTTTCGTGAGCTACAGCTCACTTCATCGGATGCATCCAATGAAGTGAGCTGGAGCTCACGAAAGCTTATGCTCAAATAAATTTGTTAGTCTCTAAGGTGCCACAAGTACTCCTTTTCTTTTTGCGAATACAGACTAACACAGCTGCTACTCTGAAACCTGAGTTTATACTGTATCTTTAATTACATTTATTAGTGTTGACATCCCTGATTTAGGGCCAGATTGTGACTTTGTCTAGACTGAATGGGCAAGAGATTGGGGGTATGGGTAAAGTATGCTTTTCTTCTCCCTTAAGCAAGATGTAACTTTAATCTGTGTGCTCTAAAAGGTGCAGGGAGTGCAACCCCCAAGTCATAAGATGGGAGCCCAGTGATCCAAAATGGTTGGGAGAAGACAGTGATGGCCATCGTCCACAAGGAGCAGGCCAGTCATAGCTGGTAGAGCCAGCTACACCATCCTAAAGGATGTTACACCTAACAACAAAAGTTGGGAGGGAATGAAACTTGTGAGGACAAGAATTTGACTCTATGCATGAGTTCTGTTTCCCTGTTCCTGAATGCCCCCCAAGAGCACCACATCATACAGTTATATCCTAAAAGTGTGTGTGTGTGTGATTAATGCTGTGTCCCCTGGTATCCCCTCCAGCACCTATCACTGTGGGGTCCTGGTGCATGACAGGGGCTCCTAGCTGCAGTAGTAATGCAAATAAATAAATAGTACTGTCCCCCACTGTTCATTTCTGTACCCCTCTATACCCCAGTGCTGTACAACTGGCCGGTTTGTTTATCTGCTGTGTCCACAGATTCGGCCAATCGCGGCTCCCAGTGGCCGCAGTTTGTCTCTCCAAGCCCATGGGGGCTGCGGGAAGGGCGGCCAGCACATCCCTCAGTCCATGCCGCTTCCCGCAGCCCCCACTGGCCTGGAGCGGCAAACCGCGGCCAGTGGGAGCCACGATCGGCCGAACCTGTGGACGCAGCAGGTAAACAAACCGGCCTGGCCCGCCAGGGGCTTTCCCTGAACAAGCAGCGGACCTAGCTTGAGAACCACTGCCCTAGTCCAAACTAGCGCCTGATACACTGCAGCCACTCTTCCTATGATTTAAATACCCTTGTATCACCCTTGGGTCCTCTCTCCCAGCTGTACTTTCCTGCTTGTTGGGAGAGATGCCAACCAGCTCCCTCTGCTCTCTCCCATGTGCTCCAGGTCGGCAAGATGGGGGCTCTTCCTCCCTCTGTGAGTGCAGCTAGCAGGAGGGAAACCGGACTTTTCCCTCCAGCACCCACTGCTGGCTTCCTCTGCTCTTCATCTTATCAGTTGCTAAGTGCTCCATGGGAGAAGTGAGGGCTGAGCCTGCTGCAGTTATTGCACACAGCTTCACTTTGGGGGCTGGAACTGGCCTCCATTTCCCTCCATCACGACCTGTTCACCATGGACGCTGTGGGAGCGGGAAAAGAAAGACATCATTGTTCCCTCTGCTTGAGAGTTGTGGGAGAAATGGTCTGTTCTTCCCCTCCCCCACCCCCATCTCTGCCAGTGTGCGCTGTGTATCTGCCCTGCATAATGTTATGCGCTGTACTTCCCCAAGGCGCAATCCCTCCCTCAGTTACCCCGGGACAGTACAGCTCTGCACTGTCTCCAATGTACGTCTGTGCCTTAAAGGTACTAGGCACCCATTTAGTGTTTCTTTCTCTTTGTTTTCAAGGAATGAAATGCATTTCTTCGGCTTTAAACCAAGTATTTTAACAAATC
The DNA here is from genome assembly GCF_965152275.1 of Natator depressus. Classification (NCBI taxonomy): domain Eukaryota; kingdom Metazoa; phylum Chordata; order Testudines; family Cheloniidae; genus Natator; species Natator depressus. Next base: position 163,234,052 of record NC_134235.1, on the reverse strand, counting down.
TGTCATAAGACACATTTATGTATTATGGCTTTCTGGAAGTTAAGGACATTGCTTTGCCTGGAATATTTCTACACCAGCTTTGAAATATCACATTTCTTCATTGTCCCCAGCAGTACAGTGCAAATCTACAATCATGCATTTTCAATAGACTAAGTCTATTGACTTATAAGAAGAAACATTCCTGCCCCTTTGACTCCATTCTTAGGATTTCCTGTGACCTGCAGGGCCCATCCTCATGGATTGTGGTCAGCAAGAAACTCTGGCCAGACACCAAAGATCCCTTATCAGATCTCCGACAGTCTGCCAGAGGGAGCTTCTTCCCTTTGTGTGACTCCTCCTAAGATATGAAGGAACAAGGTTCTTTGTCTAACAAAGAACAACATTTTTTAAAAAGTTCTCACGCAGCAAACTTCATTAAGATAAAGTTAGTTTCAAACAAACATTTAAAAAATCCATACACATACATAATGCAAAAGCTGCATTAATGGCTGTATTCTCACAAAGACTAGTTCCTGACAGTTCTCCAGTGCAAATTACTCCTAAGTATTTCTAAGAGTAGAAATCATGTCAGATCCTTAACTGATGTAAATAGTCAATGGAGCTACACTGATTTGCACCAGCTGCTTATCTGGCCCAATGTGTTGACAGAACAGGAGATTTGGTAAGTTTTTATCTTCCACTTCTTTTTGTTTTCTCTTCCCCTTGATTTCTCTCCCCAATAATTTTTAGTTTTAATTTAATCATATTCTAAATCCATGGTTATCATAATTGCCCTTTGAGTTATGCCAGGGCCATTCAGAACTTCATAGCAACAGCAGGGTGAACTGTTAAAATGTATGCCCCTATACTGAGCTGGAAGACAATCTCCACGTTAAAGGGCCTATGACCTACAGTGGATAGCTTCTGATTCCATCCAGCAGAGGACAGTAGCAAACATACAAACTAGCCACATGATTTTCAATAGCTTTACTTAAATATTTTAAAATGCTTATTGAATTTGTAAATGCACTTAAGGAAAATGTATATATTTCAGTAGTTAGCAAATTATAACTATTTATTTCTCTCCAGTTCACAGAGCTGATCTGATTCCCTGCCTTCTCAAATTGCTTACACCCCAGCAAAGCTATGCACCTGAGAATGGTAATGCAGCTGTGTGTCTGTACAGGATTTTGTAGTGGAGGTTGCATCATTGTGTGGCATGACCCAGTGTAACGAAAAGGAAAACACAATCTGGTTTATCATCTGTGGTGTCATGATGCCTCTTTCAAATCTTGTGTGACATGCCAGTCATTTCACTGAGGCATGCCACATGTCTGAAAATACTGCAAACCACCTCACACTGGTATCCATTCAGTTCTCTTCCCTCATATGTGAGTTTCAGAACAATTTTAGAAATCTATATCTATATATTAACAGGTTAGAAACTATCGAACTGTGTGGATTAAACATTCTAGTATGTTATCAGGAATGAGCAGACTAAATGTAGCGATAAATGAAACCATGAATTGATTTATGGATCTGATGTCCCTCAGGAAATAAGACATGATTATCCCTGGGTATTGGTATGCATTTTAGAAACCACATGTGTATAGCTTAGTCCCAGCAAGTACAGGGAAGAAGACTCCACCTATGGTAGTTTTAGATAGTAGAATGTATTTAGAAATGAGCCTGATCAGGAACAGCTCATTAGAACCCACTTAAATTATGGGGAATTTCAGGATTGAATCTGGATCAACTGTAGCATATCTATATAATAGTCTTAATTGTATCGATTGTCAACATCCCTGAAGTTTGAAGAAGCTTGGATTTGCATCCAGTTTTGATTCTGAAATTCATTACTTGGGTCCATCTCTACTAATGCCTAGACTAGGTCAGAAGATTGTTCCCCACACACACTTTTTTTTTTTAAACGAATCCAAAAATGCTTTCACTTGTCTGTCAACATGTCTATGGAATTTAAGGGTTTTTTTTGTTTTTGAAAACTGAAACCCTAGAAATTTTACTTGAATGGCCTTTCAATTGCCTTTTTTTTAAAAAAAAAAATCAGTTTTTAAATGTTCAACAAAAGCATAGTAGAAAATTGACATTTTCTGCAGAAATTTCCATCTTGATCTGTCATTTTTCACTGGGAAACAAATATTTCAAATGAGAAACTTCTACCTTCTCTACTAGTAACTGGTATATAAGGCAAAAGCCATTTTCAATATTTTTTTTCACCATTTTCAAGTTAAGAGGAGCATTAACTGTGTGTAGTATTCATTAATCAAGTATCTTTCTTGTGCATCAAAGCAGCTTGTGGTTATAAGAGAACCAAACAATAGCCTAAGACTTAGCATTTATAAATATGACTGCATTTTATTTCTGAAGCAATAAATCCATATTTAAAAGATGCAGGTGATCGGCCGCCCAGGCACACAAATTAAGGTGTAGGAACCTAACTTTAGGCACCCAGGTTTAAAAATGTTGAACTCAGAGAGTATGTGAAGGTGCCTGGACTTTTTTAAGAGGGGAGGCTACAAAAATATTTGAAAGAAAGCAGTTTTTGTTGGCATATCAGATTTTCACATTCATTTTTTCAAGAAAAATATTTCAAGTGTTTTAAGAAATGAAAATTTTTGTTTCATTTTGAAAAAAAGTCATTTAATTTTGAAATCTTTAATTTTCCAGTTTGGGCTTTTCCCGACTTTTATTTTCTTTTTCTTTCTTTTTTTTTCTCTTTTTTTGCTCACTGGAGGGTGGGGGGGAGATGGGAGGAGTAAAAATGTGAGAAACCCAAAGGAAATCTTTTCTAGTGGGGGTGAAAAAAGTAAGAAGGTATGGGGTTTTTTTCCTTCTTTCTCTCACTTTTCAATTCTCCCTCCCTCCCCCTCAGTGGCAAAAATGAAATGAGTCATTTTACTATTGGGTTAAAAAAAAGGAGAGGGAGTTTCTCTTGACTAAGTAAAAACTTTTAATTTTGTTCAGAAATGAATTTTAGCACATTCTTAAACTAACCTGCGTTTTCAGAAAAATGACCAGCCTTAGTTTGGACAATAAAAGTAGCATACTCAGTTTCACTTTTTTCCCCACTCTGGTTCACTTACTACTTCTCACACACTAGCACAACACTGAAATACTTGAGTTCCCTGCAGTGCCGCGGATGTCTTAATCCAAACAAAACCTTTTAATTTAAAATTAAATGTAAAGACCCATGAAACACTTGTTGCTATTAAGTGTAGTAAAACCCTTTAAAACTAAACACAAGAATTTAGTGAAACTCGCTGCCGGATGCATTGTTTACTGATACATTCAAGGATTAAGCTGCAAGAGGTTCTGCATCTTTTGCAGGACAGCTCCATTCCTGAGGGACAGCTGCTAGCCTCTCCAGATTTGTGTGTGTGTTCCACGTTTTAGTGCTATGTCTGTACAGATCAGATCTCAGTAAAGAGCCCTCTGTGACTTCCTCAGATAGACAGAAATCCTACTCTGTGTATCTGTGAGTTGGAATAAATGTTTCCAATTCTGTTGTAGGCTATTAGAAATGTATTTATTCAGTATTATGCAAAGTTCCTCACTTCTCAAAAGCACCTCTATGTAGCGGGTACTCTGTTCTGCATAACAGGCCTGCATACATTTTTCAGAGCTGCACAGGATTTAGTCACATGATTACCATTAAAGCAGAAAGGAATTGCTTGTGCCTAATTTCCCTGCAGCTCTTAGAAAATTTATAGTAGTAATAGCTTATACAGTAGGTCTTAAAGGCTTTAATAAAACCACCTTCATTAAAATCTACAGGCATAGCTTTGTATCAGTTTTACATTTTGTCCCGAGACCTTAGAATCTGTCTCAGTATTTCCATTGGAATTAATCTTCCCTGGTCATGGTAAAGTTACAGCACAACCTATTAACAGCTTCACATTACTTCAGAATAAAGATGCTGTTATTAATGCTTGTTATCACTATGGCTACTTCTACATTCTCAACTGGACATGGGTCCATGCCCAGGGTTGTGCCAGAACCTACACTACAATCCACATCGAAACCCTAGAAGCACAGGTTTCAGGGTGTGCAGAGAAAGAATACTCTAGCATGCCTCAGGCTGTGACACAGCCCTGTACCCGTGCCATTTTGTAGTGTGGATGGAGCTAAAGGATATGTACCATATCCTTAAAAGCTATTTTCCACTGTACTCTTTTCACCAGTACACATGACCAGTACATATGACCATGGAACCTGATCTGAAAGCTGTGACCTGGTCAGCCAAGCACACCCAAGCACTCACCAGTGTGTTACTGGAGTTCACTGTCCTCCATGACTTCTCCCACATCACCAGGAACATCCATCTTTACGAGGCATCCTTGAAGAGGCTGGCACAGGCAGTCATTCACTGGACTCCAGCTCAGTGCTGGGAACCAGTAAAGCACCTCAGGCTCCAGTATTGGAAGGCAAAAGACTCAAGCAGGTGCTCTAGTAGAGGTAATGCAACATGCCCCTTCTTCAAGGAGCTGGACTGGGTGCTCTTTAGCCTAAGTGCTAAGCCTGAAGTAATTAATAACCCTTCCTCAACCCCACTGCCTCATCACCCAACAGCATGAAGAGGAGGGCCAAGGCGAGGTGGCAGCAGGGACCACAGAGGAGGTGGCCCTGTAAGACATGGAGGAAGTGAAGCGAGTTATTTTGGCCTCTACTCACAGGAGCTGGCTCAGCAAACCCCTTCTGATGAACCAGAGGAGGACTCTGAGACTCCACAGGAACCAGAATCTGAGGCTAATAAGTTAAACTTATACTCTCCCTGCTAACATCTCCTCCTTCTTTCTCCAGGGCTGTGTGCAGGACTGGAAGGCCGCCCACTTCCTCCTTCCCCCCCCCCAGAAAATGGTCCATAACAAAGACACAACTGTAAATCCAACATTTTGTTGAATTACCATGAATCACTAAAAAGCTTTTGGCAGAAGTATCATAGTGCCCCTGGCTCTGTGAGTGTCTGCCAACAGGCTGTCAGCCAGGGAGGAGGTAGAAAGGTATGGCTGGGGGATGGGACTCTTGTACAAGATTAATGGTTCTCCAGAGCTTCAGTTGTGTTGCGCTGCTTTCAAGATCACAGACTTTAACTACAGTAACATCCTCCCCCTAGAAATGGGGAGTTGTGCAGAAGGGGTGTGGAGTTAGCATCACAGCTGGTTATATGTAGGAAGGGGAACCTTTGCTTCTTTGAGGAATGCAGCAGCCACCTGTTACAGTACGTTTTCAAGCATTCCTGGTCCCTGGCTTTCAAGGTCTCCATTCTCGGAGTCATGCCACACAAGCTGAGAGAAAGGGGTAAAGATGGGGAAACTGCTTCAGCAGCTGCACAAACACAGTATGGTGTCTCTTTGCTGTGGGGTCTTGACTGGAAAGTTCATGGAACAAAGTATATTTTCTGTGTGACTTCCCTCCCTCCACCCCCTTCTTTCTCTGCTCTTCACTGAATGAAGGGGCTGGAATTATGGATGCTGCAGGGACAGGTGGGCATTTGCAGTCGTTCAAATGCAGTCTGTCTGCTAGCTTAGACTATATTCTATTTCCATTTGGATTGCCTTCCTATCCTGTAAACCTAGGTCTGCAAACTTCTACTGCAGGAGCTCATTCTTAAGGTTTAGTGGCATCACAAATCCAGCTTGTTCCACCTTTAGAGCTCACCAAACCCCTCCATTCAGCAATATGTAGAGGGGTATCAAGGGGCACAAACTGCTGTAGCATAGATTGCTGGATCCCCGTAACAGGACTCGAAAGCCACAACACTTTTCCAGTTTGTTACTTTCAGAACTGCTATGTTCTCCAGTTGATGGCCAGCTCTAACAGAAGAGATTGGGAACTATTAACATTGGCCCTGATATAAATGCACCCCCCAGCTTCACACACTATGGATATTATTTTTTTTTAAAAACTATTAGTTCATGCCCCCTACCATTTTCAGCAGGTGTTTCTTTCTCAGGGGCTGCAAAATTTGTCTGGGAAATAAGGTAAATGAAACAATCACACTCCTGACATGGTGACAAGTATCTCTATTGTGGCCTTCAACAGCAAAGTTATATTATGTAGGAGGATTTCTTACCCACTTTCCAAGGGGAAAAAAACAATATAATGCTGCTTTTGTGACTGACTTGGCAGGACCTCAGGCCGAGGAGGGTGAACCCCTCCCCAATTCCGCCCAGGAGCCAGCAGCCCAGGGACATAAGGACAGATCGAGAAGGACACTGAGGACTGTTTATTGGCATTAACAGAAGGTGCTAAGAGCAATTTCCCTTTGAGAGAAAAGGAGGAAGGGGTTTATGATGTGGTGAACTCTGTAGACTAGCTGTGCAAGAGATGAATTAGGCTAGGTGGGCCCAATCAGCTAATTAGGCTGCAAGCAGGGGAGATTTCGGCTGGAGGCAGCTAAATAAGGACAGGTTCACCTGTGCAGGAGCAGGCAGAGCCAGTATAAAGCCAGGTAGCTGGCTATAGGGCAGGGGGTTGCTGTAGCATGCTTTAGGGAAGAAGCTGCAATCACTCCCTGAGTGGAGGGCATGCATAAACCCAGAGAGGGGAGAAGCCCAGGGAAACAGCAGCAGGACTGTACAGGGATTGTGGCTGCTTGTTAAAAGGTCCCCCAGTAGAACCCACTGTAGAGGGTGGGCTTGGATTCCCCTCCCAGCCACTGGGGAGTGGTGCAGGGCATTGGAGACCACAGCTAGATAGCAGATCTGGAAAGACTGAATTCCGTGGAAGGGGAGGACTTTAGTGACCTCACTGGAAGGCCAAGCCACAGAGAGGAAGCTGCAGACTCAGGAGTGAGTGGGGCAGCAGAGCAAGACAAGATAGGAGAAAATGCTAGAGGAAGAGTGCAAGCTGGCAGAGCTAATCCACAGGATGACCAGCAGGAGGCATTGCTTGTTGTAAGTAGACCCTGTGATAAAGTTACTAAGCAGGAGGAATGTTTTTTCTTCTAGAGGCAAGACTCAATGATCTGGTTCCTGGAGCAGGTCACATGATAGAACAAGAGCTTACTTTAAAGGGCCTGGGTGCATGCCCTGTAGCAGTCCCTGGTACCAGTGGTGGAAAGGACTAGAGTCCCATGTGCTGCAATAGCTACTGCCAGTAATGGGGAACTGACTCCTCCTCCTGTATGTCTGCCCCAGGGTGCTTTGTGGTTGAGGATCCAACCCTGGCCCCCATTCTCAGCAGAACCTGCACTAGCACCTGAAACTTCTCCCAGGGGAGCCCTGTGATGGTACAGGAGGGGAACAATGAGCCTGAGATGGTGTCTGACAGCCAGCATGTCTGGCCCCCAAACTCCACAGGAGATGCCCCTATTGTCCCCCCAGGCTACTTCTTGCAGCCATTTTTGCCCACTGTCTGGGGGAAGGGCCCTCCATTCCCTCTAGGAGGGAGAAACAAGGACACATGGTCATAGGCATTAAAGTTCTTTGGGGAGTCTGATCTGTTCTTCCTTTTTCACAATTGCTGTTTTAAAAAAAAGTTGAGTTACTAATTGAAATGTTTTTTCATTTCTTTATGTATGAATGCTTCATTCAGGCTGTAATGAAAGAGTAAATTTATTTTGTCCTCATTTCTTTGGCTTTGGGCTCCACCAGTTGATGCCTGGAGTTGCATAACTCCCTGGGGCAGAAAATGAAGTAGTCCTCTCTCCCTTCCAAATTTCCACCCTCTGTAGCCAGGTAAATGTGAAAATAACACAGTAAGCTGGAGACATGTGGAAAGTGTACTGTTCAGGGAAATAAACTACCATATCAACCCTTCTCTTTTTCAATTCATAATTACCTACAGGTTTGAGAACAGGAAAAACAAAGCAAAGTCACTTTGCTACTACCTAGTTAACAGTGCTAGTATGGCTCCCCCACCCCCTGAAAACCATGACCCCTTTGAATGATGGATTTACCCATAGTTAAAAGACAGTAAGTGCTGTTATGATGGGGTGTAGGGAATATTTGTCAAAACCAGTTGTAAAAGCCCTTCATCAGCTGTTCTGAAGGTCCTACAAGCCTTCGGTATTCCCCCTAAACTGGGGTTAGGTTAACAGTTGTGAACACTGACACAACAAAAGAGTGCCTGACCTTAGGTTGTGTTTTTGCTGCAAGGAGTACAATTTTACAGAAGTTATACCTGAGGAGGTGCCCTGCCCCAATTACCTGTAATGAGTGGTTAAATGAGTGACTGACAATTGGTAGGAGGGGAATTAAACTGCATTGAAACCCAAGTGAGTGGGAGTGTGTTTGCTACAGCAGCTGCAGGGTGTGTGATGGGGGTCCCAGTGGGGCCAGCCAAAGTCACTCAATTAGGGTGAATCCCAAAGGATGGGGGCAGACAATCCCCCCCAAAAGCTGGTGTATATTCTAATGCTTCGATTTACCAAGCCAGCATAAAACAGCTTCTTTATTACCTCACTGGTTGCCCAAAAACCAACACCAAAGTTCCCTTAAAACAACCCAGTTTCAGGCCTCCATTCAGGTACCAAGTCAAAGATTTCTGAAAATTATATAAAAGAAAATGTTCTACCAATTCCAAAAGATAGGACACATTACTTCCCAGGTTATTGAATATTTTGGATCTTACCCAAATACATGTTTACAGCCAATTCTTAACTAAACTAAAATTGTCTAAACAAAAGATCAATTGAGGATCAATATACATATAGATAGGAGTTCAATTCTTGAGGTTCAGATTCATAGCAGAGATGGTGAGCTTTGTAGTTGTGAAGAGTTTTTAGAATTTAGTTCATAGTTTATGGTCCAATGTCCAATATCTATTCAGGGTGGACCTGTAAGCACTGGGATCCCAACCTTGTGGCTTAAGCTTTCCCACTATGAAGCATCAAGAAGATCTGATAAGGGTCTTTTTATACATTGTGGTCAAATGGATGCTAGAACAAAGTCCTGGGTAAACAATAGGCTTCTGATGTAACCTATTTTCTAAACATCACCAGTAACTAGTTGCACAAATTAACATAGGGCAACGTATCCATTAGGTGATCTATCACAAACTTCAGAAACATGTAGACAATGGTATTATTTCACCCAAGATTCATCTAAATCTTAATATCCCTTTTGATCTTTAGTAGCTATAGTGACAGACATTTCAAAGTTCTATCCTATTTAGCATGAATGGGCCTAATTACAATTCGCATACCTTCTAATGTGACTTAAAGGTTGGCTCTGGGTCACTCAGCCTGCAAGCTGTTTAATCCTTTCTGGCCATGAGTTATATTTAGCAGAAGATTTGCTACAACTATATAGCAGTGGTAGCAACAATGGTTTGCATAATTCTGTTTTAATCAGACAATGTCACAGATGCCTTATTTGGGATTAGGCTGAGGTCAGCGGCTATTCTAAGATTTCCTGGCCTGCTGTGATCCAGCACCTGTGTGAATGTTCACTTGATCAAGCTGTCTGTAACTGCTTTGCAAGCTACTTCTGTCCTGTGCACACGCCCTCACAGATTAGTCACCTTTAGTCTCACAAATGTTCTGAAACTCTCAGCATGCCACAATAATGCTTATGGTGTTGGCCACAGTGGCATCCAGGCAGGTGTACAGGCCTGGCTAATGAGCCTTCAGCCATTCAGAGGGAAGCTCCACTGCCATCCTGCAGCTGCTTAGCTTGACGTTGAATTCCCATTTTGCTGGGTCATTGATGCTGGGGTAGGATTTCCTTAGCCAGAGTAGAAGTAAGTAGGCGTGGTCTCCCAGAAAAAGTGGGCATGGAGATGACCTAAAGAACTATGCCCTTTCTAGGGAATGAAGTTCCTTACTCCCCTCTTCAAGTACAGGACCCTGGCATGGTCACCTTTCCTGTGTCTGACAGTCTTCATTAACCTGCCTTTGTGACTCACTAAGTCTTGAAGAATGAGAGAGTTGTAACTTATTTTAATGATGTAATCACTTGTTCCTCTTGGTGCGCAAAGTATGGGGATATGGGTGCCCTGGATGGTCTCCAGTGCAGATTCAGAAACCCTATTCTCTGGAACCCAGCTACAATTTCAACCACCTGTGGGTTGATGAGTGTTGATAGTTTGGCAGACCTGCACCATCATGAGCCTGACAGTTGGCTTCCTGAAGTGGTTTGTGACTGACTAAAAGCTGTACAGCAGTACCAGCTTCCAGAAGGCAACAGCCACCTGTTCCTGTACTAGGATGGGTCTACAGAATGGATTGTGGGTTTGGGGCCAGCATCTCAGTGATCCAGGAACATCTGCCTCATTTTGAAGTTCTGTAGCTACTGGTGGTTATCCCAAGTTTCCAAGATGATGTGGTCCCAACATGCCTGCCCAGTTCTACAGGTCAAGAAGCAGCAGTCCAACCACAGACACGGTCACAACACCAGCAGTCTCCTGTGTCATGGAACAACAGTGGGTCAGCTACTGTCCTAGCCGCCTCTTTGACTTGTGAGAAAGGTCTGAGTCCATTTATCTGAGATTCTCACCAGTTGCATGCTGCAATGCATGCACATTCATCCCACGAGAAGGAGCAGCAGCAGAAATGTATTGTTGGTTACTTGCTCCATGTCTTCCACCAAGTTGGGCAGGAGATAGGGGTGAGCAGGAACTACCGCTGACAAATGTGTGAAGGCAGTGGGTAGTACCAACAGCACACTGAAAGGCAGTTCCTAGTGTCTTGTGTCATGCACAGAACCCTCAGATACCACCACCACCAAGTGTGCCAAAAAGCAGTGATGTTATTGTGGATGTGTGCATACACCTCGTACCTGTGTCCAGCACAGCATATGAGCATGCAGAAGCATATAGATGGGTAAGTAGCAAAGTATGAGCAGCAGTGTAGACATAGCCCAGGAGTGGCCAAACTGTGGCTCACAAGCCACATGTGGCTCTTTTACTGTTAAAGTGCAGCTCGTGGAGCCCCCCATTACCCATCCATTCTCCACCTACCAGACTAGTGGGGGAGCTCAGGACCTCTGCCTTGCAGCAGGGTGGTGGGGTAGGGGCTTCTGCCCAGTGGGAGTAGGGAGTCACAGGGCTTCAGCCCTGCGGGAGGTGCCTGGTGGGTCTCAGAGCTTCAGTCCTGCTCCTGCTGGAGCCCTGAGCCCCAGAGGTACCTCCCATGTGGTTGGAGCCTTGGCAGGTGCACCCCAGCTGTTGAACTTCCAAAGATTATGTGGCTCAGAGGGTCAGTAAGTTTGCCCACCCCATTGCCTATATGAGAGACCTAAATGGGTTTTATTCCTCAAATACAGAAGATGCTGGTTAAGTGCGATTATCTTATTTCCAATGGCTTGCCTTTACTGCCCTCAAAAAGAGGTACCATAATGAGCTGCTATTTTCACTTGTCGGTTAGCAGCTGGTTAATCGAAATCTGATGTCAGGTAGCTTAAGATATATTTTGCACTGAGGGAAAGAGGACTCATCTGTGCAGTAGTTCTAAGTCTACAAAGTGTAGCTTCTAAACTGGAAATTGGGTGCAGACCTAACTATGTTGGTTAGGAATGTGAAAAACTCTGCTGGTAAAAGCTTCTGTGTAGACGTAATTAAATTGACAGGAAAAGTGTCTGTTTGGCTTAGCTAATCTCATCTGGAGAGGTGGTTTTGGTTTGTCAGCAGAAAAACTCCTGCCTGCTTACATGGCAACTCCCCAACAATGTTAACATAACCTAGTCATGGTTTAACTCTTAACTGAGTTCAACGAGGTCCTGGGTCTGGGATACAGAGACTTCAGCCTGTTTAGTAATATGACAAACATTTTGTTAAACTTCCCTCTTCTTAAAGACAAAGACAAGAAACTAGTTAAAACACTTTACATTTAAAGTATTAAGGATCTCATTTTAACATCCCTTTCCTTTCTCCTTTACCTGGAGAGATTTTTAGAATGGAAAACCCCCTTGCTTGACAGTCTTAGATACTATCAAAGACAACTGTCCTTTTGGGGAAAAGAGAAGTTAGTTGAGATGTCCTGGTACTGGTGCTGTTGCTGTTGAAATGCAATTGGATTTCATCCCAGGTGGTGTCTGGGATTCAGCTGGTGCTCTAGAGATGACAATGTTATTTGGATACTCCTCAGATTTGGTCTGATCGGGTCATGTCTCAGGATTAGGATGACACAAGTCCGGAGTCCCAGTAGATGCTGGGGGGTGGAAGCTGTGATGAAGTTTGTTCTCTGTTCCATCTTTCCCCCAGAAGGGTCTTTCTTTAATGACCCCAAAGGGAGTGATGGATGGAATAACCCATCCCCCTCATTTTGTCAACTAACCTAGTTTCTGACACCAATTTTGGTTGACTGATTTCTGGACCCACACTTTCTAGTTTACCAAGCATGATCTTACCAGTCCTTTAATTGTATCAGCAGACCATCTTGTTTGGACTAATTCAGTTTTTCTGTCTGGTTTTCTTGCACCTGTCTAACTTTTTTTATTAAAAATAACTTGACCTACTCTTTGTTCCCAAATAGGCAAAAAGTTATAGGCCCAATTCTCATTACAGGGGTCTGCTGACATAACTAGACTACAAAATCTCTGTAGTGTAGACAAGCCCTAAGTGAGCATCAGGCTGTAGAAAGTAAGTCCTACTTATGGACGAGCAGAGCTAACATTTTGTTTGTTTCTTTGGTGTCAGGTTCTCAGAGCACCGTTACCTAACCCGTTTAAAATGATTTGCCCAGAAGCAAAAACAGGACATTTTTCACTGGCTAGAAAAGGCAATTTCAACAATTGCCACCCTGTTGGCTTTTTCAGCAAGGACAGGATAAGCACTGACACTAAACTTCCCCCATCTCTCCCCTCCCTGCGCCCTGGTACCCATGGTCCCTCAAGGTTACAGCCTCTGCCTGTGCTTTTCTTTACTCTGACTAACTAGAGGCTTTTAGGTCCCAATGCCACCTTTCATGAGTCCTGAGCTCTCTATTAGAGGTATCAGATGAAGTATTCAATGAGGTCCCTTATGGGGAAGTAAAGATCCAGTGGCAGGTCTGAAATAGTAGACAACCATTACTCTTCCTGGCAACATTCTCCATTTACCCTCCCCCAAAACTCTATGTGAACTAATGCTAAGCTATGTGTTTCTGTTGGTTTCTTTCCTTAAACCAGCTGAGGCCAAGATAGGCTTTTCTGAAGGTGGCACAACCTACCTGCCCTTGTGTCTTCCTAGTAAGATGTGTTTTCACCATTTGATCTTTGTTCCTTTCTTTTTTTCCCCCTCTACTTCTTTGTTTTCCATTTAATGTGTTTCCCCCCAGCCCCCTGCAATGTTTCTGCTCTTACACAGATCCCCATCCCACTCTTCATCTGTCATTCCTTTGCTTTTTCTTCTTTCCTCACCCATCTTCCTCCTTCAGACTCAGGGTTCTCTTCCTTTTGCTCCTTTATTTTCCCTTTCTGCCACATTTTATGCTAATGCCTGGTAAAAGCAGTTCTTTTAAATGCAAAGAAACAAAACCTAGCTGTTTAAAGGAAAAAGATAAGCCAGTCTTCACTGAGCTTTCCTGTACAGGTTTGGTATTGTGCTCATGGAAATGTAGGAGGGGAAGGGGGGTTTGTGGAGACTTCTAGTGTTCCTTTCAATAGGAGACAAATGTACTGCAAAATTAACAGCTTTTTCTTTATGAAGCATTTAACTGATAATAGATGACGACAAAAGGGAGAACTTGTAGGATTTTTGTTTTATTTACAAAAATCTTATCGTCATCCCCAGGATCTCCACACCTACCACATTTCCTATATGATGTTCAGCCTCAAACACCCTGGCCAATCTATTATGCCTCCTGCTGAAATCAGTAAACAATATTAATGTGATACTTGCTTAGTCTCCCCATTTTACAGTACTACATTAACCTAGGACTTGGTTATGTCTGATAGGCACAGGGCTGCATTAGGGATAGTCCACATCCATTCTGTCTCCAGTGGGGATTGTGCCTCTTGTGCTTACAGGTGTACTGGGGCAACATGCCTGCTGTACCATCCCTTCGGATGCAGGAGTGGGCTGCCCTCCCTAGACTGCCCAGTAATGTGTTCATGAACCCACCCTCTACCTGCCTACTTCAGGGGCTTTTCATCCCCAACACCAATAGGGCAGGCTGATGCCTGTGCTCGGGGAGGTGGAGGGACTGCTCAGCTGCCCCCCACAAGTATGGTGGGATGAGGAGTTTTCTTGTGCCATCTCCCTTTGCACAACTGCACAGTGATGGCAACATTGGGTCTTTACTGGTCAACAATAAACATTCCTAGAGAGAGGTTCCTAGACTTATGACACAGCATTATTCTCCGGAAACTGTCCAAATGCTCTTTATAAATTCATGTAGTGTCTTTGTCAAGCAGAATGATGGGAAAGAGTAGAGCAAGAGGACAGAGGGTGCTGAGCCTCTTCCCGCTGACATCAGCAAAAGCTTTTGCAATTGATTTCAGTGGGGACACTGAAAAATGAGGAAAATATGGTAGGGGAGGGATGGTTAATTACAGAGGAGGAAAATGGACAGGGGAAAGGAAAAAGGTATAAGGAAGGAAGAATCACCCTCTTCCTTCTATTTATTTTTCATGGAAGAATAATAAACTGCCTTAAAGTAAAATTTAATCAAATGACCGGTTCCAGTGTTCTTGTAGAAAAAGAAACACAGCAAGATAAAATTGCACCTGATTCTGCAGTATTCACTCAGGCAAAACTCCCACTGATCTTTGGGGTTTAACCTGCATAAGAACTCTGGGATTAGGCCCAACAAGTGTAAACCACACAATATAACACACAAATGCTCCTGTGTTTACTAGTAAATAACAGTAGTACATTTTCAAAAGCAACTGGTGGTTTTTTGGATGCCTCCAGTGTCCAACTCCACGTGCTTTACAAGGGGTCTGATTTTCAGAAAGTGCTAAGCAATTGCATACTGAAAATCAGGCCTCTTTAAGGTGCCTGCTGAGGTTATGCGGCAGAAAAATTAGCTATCCAAAATGACTAGTTGTTGTTGGAACTTTGAACTATGCCATATTTACTTCAATAACACATTTCATCCTGTCCTCTCAAAGCATACTGCCAACATTAACAGGCCTCAAGACTTGTGTGAGGGAGGTAAGGGATAGATCGTAATCTGTCTTCCCCCTGCCCCCCCCCCATTGGAATGCAGCCACATCTGGTTTGAAGCAGCATAGCTATTTAACAGCTCACACTAGCTTAATTTGGATGTTCCTGCTTAGTGCCTTGATCCTCTAGTGTTTAAGTAATCCCATCCCAATTCTGCTCCCAGTGAATTTAATGGAAAAAACTCCCATTGAAATCAATGGGAGCAGAATAGTCCTCCAGAGATTGATATGGTTTCATATAACAGGAAAGTCAGCATATCTTTAGAATAACTAGGAGTCCTTGTGGCACCTTAGACTAACAAATTTATTTGGGCATAAGCTTTCACGGGTTAGAACCCACAAAACTTATGCCCAAATAAATTTTAGTCTCTAAGGTGCCACAAGGACTCTTCTTTTCTTTGACTAACTTTTCCAGGTTTTTTAACCACAATTCATCCCATTCAGTTAAACATCACTAGTTGTTGGCACTCACAAATATAAAATTGACATGTATCCATCTTATGGGCAGCCCAGCCTAACCAGTTATCTGACAGGATAGGTGGGCTTTGGTTCCATCCAGGAATCAGAATGATGATGGCCTTGAACACAGAGCTCAGGCCAATCCAATTTGGTGGAGAATTTTGTTAGTGCTTTTGAGAATACCGCCATTATTGGTCTTGTGAGCTTTCCAGAGTGCTTGGAACTGGCCTAACTGGGGAACAGAGTTAGACCAATGCTGAGTACTCAGGAAAATCTCACCCTGAAATAGTAATACGTTCCCAACTGTAACAGCACCTACAGTATTTCTCCAGCTTTTTATTCCTTCATACTGATGAAGTTCACAAAAAGTAACAAAGTACAACCAGTTTAGATTCCTTCTCACTTCTATATTTAATAGACACAGGGCCAATATTTTGGCCAAGGGTACAGGAGATAATGAAGACAACACTGTCAGCCCTTGTCTGAATCACCCACTACCATTGATCTCTATTTTTTCCTCTGCTTTTATATTTTATGGCTTTAATAAAAGCAGCTGCTGCCTTTTCTGAGGTGGTAAGCGTGTCTTGAAGGACTTCAGACTCCCATTGACTTCACTGGGAATTGAGAGCGCTTGGCATGTTACAGGATCAGGCCCCTAGAAAGCAAAATATAAAAATAGATCTACCGTGGCTCCCTGTAAGTTGAGCCAGACAGAGCGCTTAGTGCTCAGTAAGTGCCTATTCTCTAATCTTTAAAAGTGATGCAGTATAATGCAGGTATCAGACATGTTCATCTCTGTGCCTTGAGAAATCCGCCCCTGTAATCCTTAGCAGCTTTTGGAAGGGTATTTCTAGTCAAGCATTTCAAAAATTACTGCTACATATATTGGAGTGTTTCATACAGTGAAGCTTGTTTCTTAAAGTGAAATCTCCTGCCTGAAATCAATGTTCTTGGAATCTGGGAGATTCGCATTCAATTCAAACAGTTTTTGAGATTAACTCATTCAATATACTAAGGGAAACCAGGGAACCTCAAATTTTCAAGACAGCCATATCAGTGACTAAGATTATAATTTGTATTACAGTATCACTTAGACTAGGACTCTACTGTGCTAGGCACTACAAACACATAGTAAAAGGCAGTGTCTGCCCTGAAAAGTTTACAATCTAAACTGACTGGGGATAGTGTGAGAAGGGAAACAGGTGCAGTAACCTGTCCAAGTCACCGAGCAGGTCAGTGTCATGGGTGGGAATAGAAACCAGTTTATCTAATTTCTAGTCCAATGCCTTATATACAGGACAATGCTGACTAGATATTGATAGTTTGGAGAAAAACAATTAACCCACAAGGCTCAATTCTACCCTTGCAACATCCACCGAAATCTGAATATTAACATTTATTCACACATAAAGAACTGATGTCAAAGTTAAGGTTGCTACCTGCATAAATACCAGACAAAAAACCAAGTGAATGGAAAAAGTTGCTCAACACATTCCCTTTACTTCTCCACCTACAGACCACAACTCTACCTCTGCCCTTTGTGGATGCTTGCCTTCCAGAAGTGAGACTATAAATTCTTTTTAACTCAGACTAAAATTTATCAAACTGTTTTATTGGATTAGCTTCAGGAAATTTCAGTCTTAATGCTGTAAATTTGGGAAAGATACACAACCTCTTTATTTTGTACAGAGGATGCAATGTATCCAACTCAAATGGAAAACCTCAATGATGCCTTATATGGAGTAGTGAACAAGTGACTCCATAACATAGTGATGTAATTTTGCATGGTGATGTACAGATTTCAAACCTGAGTTATACAAACATAGAACATGACAACAGGAAAGAGTAGGGATTCTATGCTAGGAGGCATAAGGGCCTGATCCAAATCATGTTAAATCAATGAGAGCCTTTCCACTGACATCAGTGAGCTGTAGCTCACAAAAGCTTATGCTCAAATAAATTGCTTAGTCTCTAAGGTGCCACAAGTACTCCTTTTCTTTTTGCAGATACAGACTAACATGGCTGCTACTCTGAAACCTGAACATGGGAAGCTAATCATATATATTCTGATATTTTAAGTAGGAATAGAGTAGATAGAACAGCATAGGTGGGAAAACAAAAAGACACCGGGGGGGGGGGGGGATGACAAAAAGACACAAGTAGATAGTGGAGGAAGGATTTGGCAGAAGAAATTGTGGGCTTAGTACATGGGAAGAGGATAATCTTCTAGGAATAAGGGGCAGTGTGAAACAAAGTTTGCTCCTTTTGTCTCTTCCTACTACTTTTACTTTAAAAGTATGAATTGTCCAAGCGCAGGATTAAGTGGAGGGTAGAAGGAGATGAGATGAAGGTAGAGGCAGTTTTACAAAGGCTTAAAGGTCTGAAGCAGTTTGAACTTTATCTGGAAAAAGTCAGGAAGGCAGTGGAAAGAGGAGATAATTTTCCTCTGCCTTTCTGAGAACTATGTAGGTTGCAGAATGTTAGACTGAAGAGTGGAAAAAGTGAGGCAAAAAGAGGTCATGGTCATCCAGGCAAAAGAGAATCAGTGGCATAAACCAGTGTCTTGTCAGTGGGGCTGGAGATGTAGGGAGATTAGAAAAAATTAAGTGAGAAGATATGGCAGGTGTATGGGTGTGAGGAGAAAAGGAAAGGGAGTCAAAGATAAGTCTGAATTTGAGCTGTGAGGATTATGGGTGGCTATTCAACAGTGATGTATGGTGCAGGTAAGGGGAGACTGTTCATTTGTACCATGTTTGGTTTAAGGCAGAGGTGGAAACACCTATGAGGAGACATCAGAAAAATGGTGTAGGGGAGGGAAATGTGAGCCTGGCCTGAGAGGGAGAATTCCTCAGCATAGTGAAGAGCGCATATAAGAAGGGAAAATTGAGTCATTGGTGTCCATTTTTGGGTAGAGCAGTGGTAATGACACATCTAACAAGTCTGTGTCTAATCAATATTCTTGGACATCCTTTTTCCACTCTTTACTCCCCCACAATTAGCAGTCAGCAGTTTTGCAACCTTGTATTTCTTTTTCTTGCATGTTTAGATGCATCTTCCTTGTTTCCCATGTCATTAATCACTGAGAAGCATTGTTAGAATGGGGCTGCCAAAACTAATCTGGCCATTCATCAGGAGAAGTACTGTGAGGCTATTTCTACAAATACAAAAACACAACCCTGGCAGGTTCTGGCATTATTTCCACAATGTAAAGGAGATACGTGCCATAGATGTACCTCCTGCAACATCTGAGAGAGCTGTGCATCAATTTCGTACTACAAGGTCCATGGCAAACAAATATTTCTTGTCATTTTGTTTGGAAGTGCTTATGTGCAGGACTTCAAAATATGTAAAGTCTGTCTCCAGGGGAGCAACCAGGAAAATTAATCCAAAATAACAAAAAGGGGTGACTGTGAAGTGAACCACAATATTCACTAAACCACAATAAACTGTGTGTGATTACCTTAATTCGCTATGGAAGTGAATTAAGGTAATCTGATTAAGATCACCTGAATTCTGAATAGCAGAATCACACACAGTTTATTGTGGTTTAGTGAATAAAGAGCCTTAATTTGGTTTACTTTAATTCTGAATGAGGTGTTCACAGAGGTTTAATGCGGTTTAACCAATCCGCTTCAAATTCACATCTTTAGTTAATTCAGAATAATTTTCCTGGATGTCCCATGTAGACAAGCCCTAAAACTTAGGCTCTCAGATCTCATTAACTTTCAATGAAAATGAGCATCTTAACACCTCAATGCAAGTTGGAAATCCCATTTCTGGTTATTTATGAGGAAATATTATCTAATTACAAGCTGGGCCACTATGGCAGAAACTGTTGGTATTTTGAGGTTGATAGGATGATTGTGCTTTAATTCTTTCATATCATGAGGATACAAAGATTTTTTTTTAAAAAAAAAGATTGATTGGCGGTTGAGAGTGGAGTGAGACTCTTGTAATAGATTTATTGTTGGGTTTTATTAGTTCTTGTTGGTGTCATGTTATCTGTGGGTAAAGGCCAGAATCGAATTGTATGAATGTGTCTTTAAGAGTTTGTCAAGGGCATCCAGCTCTCCGGGTACTCTTAAGTTGTGTAGTATAAATAAAGCTGGCAAAGCAACAGGATAGAATGAATGATTCAGCAAGCTTCACCAATTAGGGCTAAATTCTTGTTCATGTTAGGTGTTTGGATACTATGATGGGCATGGGATAAAAATACAAACAATTTTTAAAATTGTATAAAACTCCTATTCAAGGTGAGTATGTTTTGGTCCTTTAAGAAAAGTAGACTTCTTCTTGGTCTTATTTAAGAGTTTGTGAATTTTGCTCACTTTCTTCAAAACTTAAAACTGGGGGGTTAAGGTTTCCTGAGGAAAATGAGACCCACCAAGAAGGCCTCAAAAAAGCAACTTTGGAAGAAATCATTAAAAAAAAGCTCTGTTTATAGCCCAAGATGCTGTTGTATGTGATTGAAAATGGATCATTTTACAGTGCACACTAAAAATACTAAATTTGTCCTGTTATGAGGCACTTTGTTCTTAGAGACAAACTGAAATAAGTGGCTTTTCCTACTTTTTTTGCTATTTAAAATTTTCTTGTAAAAATCTGTTTTTGTTCAAAAGCTCTAATATAGTGGTTTAAACCCATTTTAAGATGCATATAGGCATAGCAAAGATATAAATATAATTTGGGAACTTACTTTTTAACTTTATAGATAAAATTAATTGAGCAAAATCAGCCCTATTGGCTTCTGTAGACTTCAGAAGCCTTGGAAAGCATTTATAGTATAAAAATATGAATCTTCCTCACCAGATTAAAGAGCTACTAATAGTTACTGTCTCAAATTATGAACATTGCATTGAAGTTCTGTCTTCTGGGATGTATGCTAGCCACAGTAAAAATTCTACTTGACTATTCCAACTAAAGTTTCTGTATGCCCAAGTTTCACACTTCAGTGCCTAAACTAGTCCTCTTTAATCCATCGTTATGAATGTTGAGCACACAAGTGTTGGTTTTGGTACACACAGGGATTTAGCATGCCTAAATAATACTTCAATTCCTAAAGAAGGTATTTATATATTTAGGGGGGTAATCTGGGGCACCTAAAATTCAACCTTATAAGAAATCCTCTGAAAGGGAGCAAAAGTATTTAGTGTCTCAGACTCTTGTAAATGAGGGCCTACCATGCTGTGATCAATATTGTTGTATAATAAGCATAGTCGCAATTTATCTTGACATAAACAAAGGTATATGGCAAAGCATTTATTACGCTGCATATTTTTCAGTGCTGCACACATGAAGCCAACAATGACAACAGTTACTAGAGAGTCAATCGGAAACCAATTCATTGCAGAATAAATAGAACAATAATTTATTTTTAAAGCTGTTTCATTACCATCTCCTTTACTACCTGGGGCTGTAAAGCTGGCAGATTTTTATGTAGGTTTGTGCCTGAACTGCTCTTGGGAGGTGTCTGAAGAAAACTTGGGGGGTGCTACGGAAAGCAGTACTTCTCTCTTTATCCTGGCCAAAGCCAGCTTGGATAATTGTATTCTGCCTCACTAAATTTTCCATACAGTTTCAATTGGATAAAGCATTAGTCTTCACTTCCTGGCCTAAAATGTACACAGTAACACTACTGAACAGTTAACTAGCTACAGCTTTCTGCACCAGGAAGCTAAATTTCACTGATGGGTGAAGTGATGTGTATCATATACCTTTATATACTAGAGGCCAAATTCTGCTGTCAGACACACAGAGCACATTGCATACAAGAGCACAATTGGGTTCTGCCTTTTAACAAAGTGGTTTGGGGGTCCTTTAGAATGAAAGGTGTGTGTTTTGTGGTTATAGTTAAAGCTTAGGTGCATGGAAAGCCTCTGATAGAAAGCACCGTAGAAATGAGTATTTTCAAGTGTTTTTTATATGAGAGGAGTAAACCATTTCAGAATAAGAATCCAATTGATCCTCAGATCAAATATCATACTAGGTCAAACACAAACTTTCTCAAATTTGAAGATCCGTTTTGAAACTCCTCCTTCCTAATAATCCATGTTTCCTGCAGTTTCTCTCAAAGGTCACTGGTGATCTCTCCTTTTCTTGCTGCTGAATTCAGACCTCATGAGGTCAGACAGAAGGCAGTTGGTCAGATTCTGAACTGTGCTCAACAGAAGCTAATTGGACGGCTATGCATTTACAGCAATGTAAATGTAAGATCAGAATCTAAAAGTAGCATTCCTAGGTGTAGCTAACCTAGGAAAGCCACAGAAATCATGACAGGGAGAGAAGTTGGTCTCGTATAAAGAGTTCCCAGACCTGAGATGTTGCCTTTCAGTGTGGTGTCCTGAACTTGGATATAATGAATAGTTTTCAGAGTAACAGCCGTGTTAGTCTGTATTCGCAAAAAGAAAAGGAGTACTTGTGGCACCTTAGAGACGAGTCCCATGGAGCGTAGAAAACCCCATCTAATCTGAATTAGCCCTTCCTCTGCATGGAAGTGGACCAACTGACTAAACAGCTACAGAAAAGCCTGGCTTTCAGAGGAGGGAAGGAAGCAACTCCAAGAACACTTGTGAAAGGGCTCAAAGTAAGCAGCAAGATAGAGAAGCTGTAGAGCTAGGAGCAGGGGCTACTCTGCAAAGTAACCTAGCTTACAGGCAGTTTGGCTATTTGTAGCAGGACTGGCTAGAGTATGTAACTCCCTTTAATTTCCTTGTTTCCTTCTTTTGGATTGGGCTGCAGAAACCCTTAAGGGCTTAATGGAGTTGTAAGCTCAAGTTTTACATTGTTTTTTTTAGTGCAGTTATGTAACAAATACTTAAATTTGTAAATTGCACTTTCATGCTAGAGATTACACTATGGTACTTGTGCTTCACTTGAGCTAAATTGAGAAATACTATTTACAGTGCAAATATTTGTAATAAATATAAAGTGAGCACTATGCACTCTGTCTTGTGTCATTGAAATCAATATATTTGAAAATGTAGAAAAAAATCCATAATTAAGTTTCAATTGGTATTGTTTAACAGTGCAATTAAAACTACAGTTTTTTAATTGTCATTAATTTTTCTGAGTTAATTGTGTTAACTGCAATTAATCAACAGCCCAAGTTTCAACCCATTTCCCTTTTACTTAAATTAGATTTGGCAGCCTGTAACTTCCAGGATTGCCTCTTGAGCCTTTTTTCATAACTGGAATTACATTAACTATTTTCCAGGGGCTGACTTAAGTGATAGGTTGCATACCACAGTTCTGCAATTTCATGGCAGTTCCTTCAGAACTCTTGGGTGAATACCATCTGGTCCTGGTGACTTATTCCTGTTTAATTATCAATTTGTTCCAAAACCATTTCTATTGACCACTCAATCTGTGTCAGATCCTCAGATTTGTCACCGAATAAGAATAGTTCAGGTTTGGGAATCTCTCTCTCTCATATCCTGTGCCATGAAGACCAATGCAAAGATTTCATTTAACTTCTCTGCAAAGGCCTCATCTTCTTTGAGTGCTTCTTTAGTGCCTTGATCCTCCACTGGCCCCACTGGTTATTTGGCAGGCTTCCTGCATCTGATGTACTTACCCAAAAGTAATTGCAATTTCTTTTATTTTGAAAGTTGCTTTCCAAATTCTTTTTTTGGCCTGCCTACTTACACTTCAACTTGCCAGAGTTTATGCTCCATTCTGTTTTTTCCTCCATTTGATTTAACTTCCAATTATTAAAGAATGCCTTTTTGCCTCTAACCACCTCCTTTTCTCTGTTTAGCCATGGTGTCATTGTTTTAATCCTCTTACTGTTTTGATTTTTTTAATTTGGGGTATAAACTTTAATTTGAGCCTCTATAGTGTTTATAGTTTCCATGGAGCTTGCAGGCATTTTACTCTTGTGACTGTTCCTTTTTAATTTCAATAACTAGTTTCCTCACTTTTGTGTGTGGTTTTTTCTCCCTTTTTGAAGTTAAATGTTACTGGGGTGGGTTTCTTTGCATATCTCTTCTCCCCCCTCCCCCCCAAAAAATAAAATGTAATTACATTACTATAACTGAGCAGTTCATCTATATTCACTGCTTGGACCAGATATGCTAAATTAGCTAAAAAAGTGTCATGGGAACACCTGTTCTCACTTTCAGGTAACATTGTAAATAAGCAGCAGGCAGCATTATCTCCTGTAAACGTAAACAAACCTGTTTGTCTGACTGGCTGAACAAGAAGTAGGACTGAGTAGATTTGTAGGCTCTAAAGTTTTACATTGTTTTGTGTTTGAGTGCAGTTATGTAACAAAAAAATCTACCTTTTTAAGTTGCTCTTTCGTGGTAAAGAGATCGCACTACAGTACTTTTATAAGGTGAATTGAAAAATACTATTTCTTTTGTTTATTGTTTTCACAGAGTAAATATTTCTAATATAAAGCAGGCACTATATACTTTTTATTCTGTGTTAATGAAATGTTTGAAAATGTAGAAAAACATCTAAAATATTTAATAAATGTAACTTGGTATTCTGTTGCTTAATAGTGCAATTAAAATTGATTTAAAATCACAATTAATTGAGTTAATCATGGGAGTTAACTGCAATTGACAGCCCTAGTTTTAGTGTTTTGCTTTTTTGAAACTTGTGTTAGCAGTGCAGAACCAAGAGTGAGTTGGGTTCTATCCATTGTGCACCATTAGATTTGTTTACGAAGCGCCTATGTGCTTGATCAGGTCTTAAACACCCAACCATATGGAAGGAAATGGGATTGCACACATGATAATGAGCTGTACTTTAGCACTTTTAATCCTTAGATTTCAAAATGTTCTACCAAGAAAGGCAAGTACCACTAAAAACATGGTTTGGACAGTAGGACATTTCTATTTCTTTCATATCCCCTGAATAAGAGTTAGCTGGACTCTTGTAGCCCCAGTTGAATCTGTGGAAATATTTTTTTTTAAGTAAGTCTTACTTGTGTCTATTACATTTTGTGTGTAAATTGTTGGGAGACAACAAACATGGAACCCAGCCATGTATTTCTTTAATTAAAAAAATTAAAAAATAAAAAATTCAATTTTCAATGTAGTACCGCACTTTGAAGTGCATGTAGCTCCCTCTGAATAAAATGACACTGATTTCAACTGGGGGGGGGGTCCTCATTCTCCAAGGAGTTAGGGTTTAGACTGAGTGTATTTCACAAACTTTGTGAAAGGTGCAATGGTCTGATGCTTGCACAAGAGGAGGTGGTATGGGGCAGGGCTGTATATATTACTGTCAGGTACAGGGATGAAATTTTAATAAGTTACCATATAATTTATGCAGAAAAGGCTCTGTAAAGGGAGCTTGTGGAAACAATAGTGATGGGTTGATCCTTTTAGGGGAAATCTAACACCATCCCTCTAACCACAACCCAATACACTGGAGGGTACCTACTACTATTTAATGTACACTAATACTTCATCTGTTCAGTGCCAAAGATCTAGCAGTTCGGCCTACTTTCAGAATATTCTGAAATCAATATTCAGAAGACCACCTACACTCCTTATTCAGAGTGAACTGCTGATGAAATGCTATAGGATTTTGCATACATATACACTTGTAGATTTAAGTGTGGTTCTAAGTGGGATTCTCACTTGTACGGTTGCAAGCTGTCAACCTCCACCTCAAACCTTGCTTTGCCTCCAGCATTTATAATGGTGTTAAATATATTAAAAAGTGTTTTTAATTTATAAAGGGCAGGGGGGTTGCACTCAGAGGCTTGCTATGTGAAAGGGGTCACCAGTAAAAAAAAGTTTGAGCGCCACTGATCTAAGACATTCTTAGAATATATGCTGCAGAATACCTACACTGTCACAGGAGTAGCAAGATCAACCCCACAAGGGGGCAGCATTTCCATCCAGCAAGAGCTTCCCAATCTAGAAGAAACCACGAAATGAAAAGTACAGATTTCTGTGTACAAACTTCTCAGCCTAGAGCTGGTTGATTTGTGAAGAGTTCAATTACACACTTTTTTTGGTTTAAACTTGTCTAGTAGATTTGCTAACAGTATTTTTTCCCCATTACTTGACCAGCCCCATCTTTAACCAACTTCATCAGCTGGGTGTGCGGGGAACATATTCCTCCAGTTCAGGAAAGACCATCACTCTAGCTGGTATAGACATACACTAGGACCAGCTCACTTAGAAAGTGTTCTGTTTCAAATGTGGAGATTCTAAACACCTCACTTCTGTATATGAAGGACGATGCCTGTTGAGGACTCCCCCATACTTCTATGGTCCCCATTTTCTTGCCAGCACTCTTGTCTGTCCTTTATTTCACTCATGTGCATGTCTTCCAACCCACCCACGCCCTCCACTTCCATATTATGTGCATAAATACTAAAAGAACGTTCTCAGTATCAAATATTTGGGCTCTTCCCTAATTTAAGGGAACTCAACTTATTTGGACTAGAAAGAAGGTGCACATTTTTAACAGTGAGCCTAATCAGCCGTTGGAGCAGCATACCTAGAGATGTGGTGGATTCTCCATCACTTGAGGTCAAGAGCAGGTATCTTTCTCAAAAGGTATGCTGTAGCTTAGAAGACAGTTATGGGCTTGAGGCAGAAATTGTTGAGTGAGGTTATGTAGTGTATGTTATGAAGGAGATCAAACTGGATGACTATAATGGTTGATCCCTTTTTTAAAAAAAAAAATCTATAATTATGCTGAAACTGTTACTTGCCTAAAAGCTTAGATAAGTTGACTGCACACCTCAGATGTACTACCTGCTGATTAAAAGGTGTGTTATACATGTGTGTGTCATGGTAAGTTATATATTGTATTCATGAACACTATTTCTTGTGAAGTAGCTGCTCTCTTATCTAGCATCCTTTACTCAGCTGCCAAACAACAACTGGGCTAGTATTTAACACTGAAGCTTGGTAATTTAATCTGATTGATAACAGCAGGGCTTCACAGTGAGACTGATTTCACCATAAAACTTGGACTATAATTGAAAGGGTAGATTTTACAAGGTCCTACAGGAAAATGCTATCCCAGTCTCCACTACGTATTTCTGTGCAATACACAGATCAAGCCACAAAAAAAATTGTCTTGGTATAAAAATTCTCTTCTGCTCTTTACCACCTCCGCATAGAAACTTTTTTTGGTGGCCAACTCATGACAGCACTAGTAGCACTGCAGCATGATTAGGGCAGGGGTAAATACATTAATGTTGTCATGACAACATTTGTACATGCATTTAAGGCAAAGTGTTATGTTGGTCTGAAGAAAACATCTATGCTTGGGTCCATGTGCAATCATATTCACAAACACTCTTTTATATGCAAAAGTACTTTGTCAGTAGTAGCATAAGAACAGTGGACATCAGCCTCACAAAAAAACTAACCCTACTGTGCATTCTCCAAACATGAATTCAAGTAACGCCAGTAGAATGGTTACAAGGTATAATCCAGCCAGCTGAATTGCTATATTTTAATTGCAGATCTGAGATACTCAAGACAACACGCATCTAGCTGGAAGCAACTGTTTCTCAAAACAGTACATTTTCCAAAATTAGTTCTGAAAAGCAGGCCCTTGAGAAGCACTTTTTTTTTTTAAGAGACTCCCAAGAATTTAAATAAAGTGGTTTGTAAAAGAACATACAGTGCCCCAAGACTTCCCACTCCTCACAACACAGAGATGCCCTGTTTTGGAATTTTGGAGTCTTTGACTGTATTACATGTGATTATACATAACTTAACCTATTAACACTATTTTTAAAAAAAAGCTTCCCCAGCAAAAGATTTATATATCCCATCGTAAGTCCAACTTTTCTAAGTGTTTCCACCTTTGGACCTACTTCTCCATTATCTTGTACTTTGTGTAGTTCAGCAGTTCACAAACTCTGAGTTGTGACCCCAAGTGCCAGCAGATGGGGTTTCAGTGATCCCTAGTGTGCGGAGGACACCATTTTGATCTGCACAGCATGACCTCACATGTATGGTGCATGCGAGGTCATGATGCATGGAGGATGCCATTTTACTCTACAAAATGGCATCTTCCACACAGCGTGACCTTGCACACCCCAGGCATATGGGATCACGCTGTGTGGATGATGCCATTTTGTACAGCAAAATAGCGTCCTCCATGTGGCGTGACCTCTCACGTGCTGTACATTCAAGGTCACACTGTGTGGAGGATGCCATTTTGTTCTTCAAAATGGCATCCTCTATTCTCTTTGGTATCCCGGGAGAAAATAGATCATTTAAAATGTGATTGTGCCATCAAAAAGTTTGGGAACTGCTAGTGTAGTTATTTGCACTTGCGAAGGAGGTGTAAAAGACTACTGTAGCAAGGTACTGGCCTTTTAAGGCCTAAGAGGACAGTCTGGATGGCCAGTTACCCTGCTCCAGATGTCTGTGAAAAGCAAATGTAGGCTAGATTGTCAGGCTCAACGGGTAGTGATCAATGGCTCCATGTCTAGTTGGCAGCCGGTATCAAGTGGAGTGCCCCAAGGGTCTGTCCTGGGGCTGGTTTTGTTCAATATCTTCATAAATGATCTGGAGGATGGTGCGGATTGCACCCTCAGCAAATTTGCAGATGAGACTAAACTGGGAGGAGAGGTAGATATGCTGGAGGGTAGGGATAGGATACAGAGGGACCTAGACATATTGGAGGATTGGGCAAAAAGAAATCTGATGAGGTTCAACAAGGACAAGTGCAGAGTCCTGCACTCTTAGGACGGAAGAATCCAATGCACCGCTACAGACTAGGGACCGAATGGCTCGGCAGCAGTTCTGCAGAAAAGGACCTAGGGGTTACAGTGGACGAGAAACTGGATATGAGTCAACAGTGTGCCCTTGTTGCCAAGAAGGCCAATGGCATTTTGGGATGTATACGTAGGGGCATTGCCAGCAGATCGAGGGACGTGATCGTTCCCCTCTATTCGACACTGGTGAGGCCTCATCTGGTGTACTGTGTCCAGTTTTGGGCCCCACACTACAAGAAGGATGCGGAAAAATTGGAAAGAGTCCAGCGGAGGGCAACAAATGATTAGGGGACTGGAACACATGAGTTATGAGGAGAGGCTGAGGGAACTGGGGATGTTTAGTCTACAGAAGAGAAGAATGAGGGGGGATTTGATAGCTGCTTTCAACTACTTGAAAGGGGGTTCCAAAGAGGAACTCTAGACTGTTCTCAGTGGTAGCAGATGACAGAACGAGGAGTAATGGTCTCAAGTTGCAGTGGGGGAGATTTAGGTTGGATATTAGGAAAAACTTTTTCACTAGGAGGGTGGTGAAACACTGGAATGCGTTACCTAGGGAGGTGGTGGAATCTCCTTCCTTAGAAGTTTTTAAGGTCAGGCTTGACAAAGCCCTGGCTAGGATGATTTAATTGGGGATCGGTCCTGCTTTGAGCAGGGGGTTGGACTAGATGACCTCCTGAGGTCCCTTCCAACCCTGATATTCTGTGACTGAAGGAATAATTAAAATGGATATTGGCTGATAAGATGGTCTTGGAGACTAGTTAGTGTCTGGCAGGAGTAGAAAAACTCAGCCTACTGTCCTTTAGAGCCTGTGAGCAGGATCCTTGTAAAGAGGGTGGAGTAACGCAAGGCTCCCTTGTGTCCAGCTGGCAGAGAGAGATGTTTGGGATTCTTAGCCTTGCTTAGTCAGCCTGCCTGCACAGTGAACCAAAGGGTGAATGGAAAGATCCATTCATAAATGGGTTCTCTAAAGTTTATCTTAAAATGCTAAAGGCAAAGTTTTAGTCTCAACTTTATTGATTAAATTCTGTTTGTGAAACTTCCTTGATTTTAAAACCTCCTTGCCTTTAAATTTACATTTCTTTGAACCTACTGAAATAGGCTTTTTGTGAATCAAATTTATTTCTAGTCTATACTTATATGCTTTTGATGGTAAGAAAGAGTATGGGTTTGCAGAATTGGGCTTTAATCATTACTGAACTCTTAAGAATGGGTTCACTTTCATAGTATCTTTTAAGAGAGTGCTCTTGAGATGGATGGTCTTTTTAAATCCAACAGACAGGCAGCTATATCCCTTAGATGGAAATTGAGGCTGCTGCTGCTGGTTGCATCCCCAATCTCTTCTAGCTGGTAAGTATTTTTAGCAGCTGTTACATTTTCTCTTATTCCTGACGGGTGGCTCATCCTTGCCCCAGCTCTGTCTAGGTTATTTTAGAGTGCACATTACCATGGTGTCTAAGAGAAAACATGAGTTTGATTGTTTGCTCCTAGTTAGTCTCTGATGCATGTGGCATGACAGTTGCAGTTAGCAAGGAAGAAGGCATGTGTAATAAAGATCTAAGATGGATTTACTAAACAAATGAGCTATTTGGTCTGACT
Source organism: Natator depressus (assembly GCF_965152275.1). Classification (NCBI taxonomy): domain Eukaryota; kingdom Metazoa; phylum Chordata; order Testudines; family Cheloniidae; genus Natator; species Natator depressus. Next base: position 163,204,259 of record NC_134235.1, on the reverse strand, counting down.
CAGTCCTTGAGGAGGAGGGGGGAAGAATATAAAGGACATTTGTTAGATCCTGGTACTCTGCCTGAACCAGATGGGAGACAGAGATTGCAGGAATGCTAAGCCATCACCCTACCTGTGCTCCATATATGGTTACAAGCTTTGGTTACATGTTGTATGTATGTCTCAAAATTCCTAATGGTGTGTGATGGAGTGCATACCCAGTTAATCACTCGTTGCCCAGTGAGATTTAGGTAGAGATGGGGAATCCCATTAACTAGGGGGAAATAAAGGCAGGGATTTGAAACTTTGAAAAAGGTGGGAAAGTGAATCTGAAGCAGGCACCCCCAAAACACAGCATGAAGGTTGAGAAAGGCTAAGTGCCTTTCTGCCAGACCCTAAAAGACAGCAGTTGTTTTGGGGGGACCAGGCTAGTTGGCTGGTTGCAAAAGCTTTGAGAGAAAGGTGAGTTGCAGGCCATTGGGCCTATTCCTGCATAGGACATCCAAATACAAGTGAACCTGGAGACTCTTTTGGGGCTGTTGGGAGAGGCAGATTGGGAAGAGAGGTTTATGGGATGGCCTAAATGCTCTCCAAGGTTTGCCATCCTACTCTTGCTAATGGGAGGCTTCACAGTCTTATTCAGCAACTGCTCTCTAACACTAGACCTTCTATAACAGTAAAAGTTGGAAAGCAAACATATAAAGCGACAATGGAAATGTTTTTTCCTAATGCCTCAAGAAGGGAAGCCTAAACTTTCACTTCTAAAGAGGTTAAACCTGCACTGCTGCCCAGTAGGGTGAGGCCAGGACATTATTAGCAGCACTACCTTCAGCTCCAAGCTGTAGCTCAGAGTGCTTTAAAAGAACAGTTCCCCTTTTAACTTAGACTTGGAATAAGACAATTATATGAGGAAAACCAGAGAACCATTGCTATCTGGAAAAGGAATAAGTAGGGCTGTGCAGCTCTAGAAACAGTAACGTTAAGAGAGCCTTCCACACATGGCTATAATGAAATACCTAAGCAATCATAAATTACTTCCCAAAGCAAGTCAGTGAGAGAGATCAGAATAGAAAATTTCCATGAAGGTGGTCTTTTGTTTCCTACATATCCCTCTTGTTCTGCAGTGTCTCCTCACATATTCTTTGTGTGAGAAAGGTGTGATCAAACTTCTGTGAAGAGACAGTGAAAATAGCTTCAGCTACTTGCAGAGTTCCCCCATGTCCTCTTCTGGGGGGTTGACAAGTATTTCAATCTCATGCAGTAGCTTCAGGGACCATTGTATTAATTATTATTGTTTATAATTATGCCCTGCTCAATGGGGGAGAGTTACCACAGCTCTTACAGGCGCTAAAAAGAGACTCTGTGTGTGTGTGGCAGAGCAGAAGGGGTGACTGAAGCAGTTCATTAAGAATATAAACAACTTCAGATTGGTACAATCCCTGTGGTTTGTGTATACTGGTTCAAAGTGGGTTTTCCATAGACCTTGAGACAAAGACAGAACTTAGTTGGTTCAAGGGTCCCTGCCCAGTGACAGGTGATGACTGCAGTCCTGAGATGTGATTGAGCACTCCAGGAGTTAACCACAGAGGGCGAATGCCTGTACTCCCTGAAACTGAGGCAGGGAGGGTAACTGGAAACACTTCTGATCAAGTGTTAGGAGATGTCTGTCTACAGCACCAACAATTAATAGGAGGACTTGGTTGGGGACTTAGATATAGGGCATCCCACACATCTAGCTTCTACTAATTCAGACTAGACGATGACCTCAGACAAGTATCTCAAACTTTCCATGAACTGCTATGAGTTTACTGTATATCTTCTTGTGGTTTAGCATTAGACATATCAGAATGATTTTTTTTTTCCATCTCAGATCATGTTTCTCTGCTCTGGTGGTGATATTGGGGACATACCCTCCCCGGATGGCAGAACATCAATGTGGTTGTCTGCATTTTGTTTTATGACCTTTACATTTTCAGATGTGTGCATTGATATTCTGTACATATGCCCATCTCCTTTAGGGCTCTTCATGTACGGAGAGTCATTGCACATCAGTTACTCCAGCTGAGAGTGGAATATCTCTTATGCCTGAACTAACCTTCCCTTCAGCCAATATTAGGACAGTAGAATTCAGAAGGGAAGCATTGTACTAAAAATGCCTTAAGACCAGGCCACACCTCCGTTTTATAAATTCATATGCTCCAATCGCTCCATGTTGTGTATAGCTAATGTAAATCCCTATCTGGAGTCAAGAAGCAGTGATTACCAAATTGCACTATCTTTTCTGCTGCTTATTTCACACCAACTCTGCTGTGAAGGTTTCACCCAAACTATTGCTTAAAAACACAACTCTTGAGATTAACTAGCACCACCTAGTAGTTTGTTTATATGGTTGCTTAACTGCAATATATATTAAATGAATACACACTTTAATAACAAACTGCCTAACCTGCATAATTTCATGCATTACTCCTCTGTGTGGTAGGTGATCAAAATAGTCCATTGCATTTTTTGTACTGTGTATAATGAAAGCCCCACACTTGCTTTTAATCTTTCTTTCCAAGTACTTTAATCTGGAAAGATCCCTTCAGACACGTGTCTGATCTGCAGAAGCTCATGCACCTGTCACATCAAATGACTTCAGTCTGTTTTTTCACACATCATGAATCCTGGCACATGCAGTGGAAAAAATGAATCCAGGAAGGGTCATTCTGTTTGCATTCAACAATTTCCATTCCCACCTCCCAGGTGATAAGGTACTTTTGATATTAATCTTTAATTTTTTTAACCAAATGATTTCATATTACCGAAGCGGTTATGTTTGTACTTGGGGAACACCGAAAGACTCTCTACTCCTGTTTTTAAATTGGCTAATCCTATTGATGCTTTGTTTTTTATGATCTGAAAGGCCTTTCAACACCACTTGCAAAGCGCAGCATTATCTTGTTTATTTGAACTAAGTTGGTATCGGTAAAAGAGTTTTTAATGTTGCATTTTAATGATGGGCAAACAACAAAAGATTTGGTTCAGTTTGAATAAGCTCCCAAAAATATTCAGATATGCTTATCCAAGTTTCTTACTTCTATAATTCTAGAAGTGGAAGTCTCTCAGTACTGGAAATCATTCATGAAGACCTGTTCTATCTGCTTCTGAGTTGGGCCAGAATTACAGCAAGAACAGTCTTTCTTGCACTATTTAGGTATTTCTATTTCTGGAGCTAGATATTGTAATATTCTGAGTCTCTCCTGAGAGGTGCTGGCCCAGTGTGTTGTTACAAAATTGAGACCACCTACTGCCATCTGGAGTCTAGAAGTGTAAAGGTTTGTGAAAGTGAAAATTAGTGGTGAACAAAAAGTTTCCAAAACTCAAACACCACAAGTGGTTGAGTTCAACTTCTGAACCTAGGTAAAGTCTACAGTGTTCTTCAGTGGGAGTAGAATTAGGCCAAGGCTGTGTGCTTTTGAATCCCTACCCCCATCCATATGCACTTTAAATCGCAATCTGTAATGATTTAGTATTTTAAAATGTCAGCCAACTGGATTTTAAAACTTGGTGAAATGAGTTGCCTTCTTACTGAAACTGGAGATCAGAAATTTTGATACGTCTCTCTTCCCCAGGAGTTATCCTGGGAAGCCATTGGAGTCCTCTTATCAGAAAGGATTGGAACCTCTGTCCTTCCTCAGGCAAAACTGCCATTTATATCCAAACAATGAGTACATTTTCCATTGGTATCAATGGGAATTTGCCCAGAGGAAGGATATAGGGCCAAGTATAACAAACTGTTTTGGGGTGACTTAATTTTTAGGTGCCCAAATACCTTTAAAGGGGACCCAGTTTTCAAAAAGCACTGAGCATTTAGACTCCTAGACTTTAAGGCCAGAAGGGACCATCATGATGATCTAGTCTGACCTCCTGCAGATTGCAAGCCACAGAACCTCACCAGCCCACTTTTGTTGTAGACCCCCCTAACCTCTGGCTGAGTTACTTAAGTCCTCAAATCATGATTTAAAGACTTCAAGTTACAGAGAATCTGCCATTTATTCTCTGCAAAGGTCTCTCTTAAAGGCATTTCTTTTGTGTTGTGCATCAAACACTTGCTTCACCTGAAATCACTGCTTTCAGTCTTGGCCAAAAGCCTCTGTGCAATGCACAGAGCAGCAAAGGAAAGAGGAATTTCCTGATGAGGAAGTGGTGTTGCTACCTTTTGTGGATTGGGGTTGGAGGAAAGACTACAGAGTACACTCCCCTCAAAGAACAGCAGATTACCAAACAGAAATCTGTGTAATAGTCAGTGCTGCTAGAAACCACTTAATCCTCTCTAGGACTTCCACCCCTTCTGGAGAGTGAGAGAAAGTGCTTGACTGACAGTGAGAGGTAAAGTGTCGGCAAAGATTGGTAGGTTTGTTTCATTTTGAATAAGCCCCCAAAGTCCTGATGCACATAAAAATCATTTCCAAAATCTTTTGTTAAGAAATAGGGCTGGAAATTTTGCAAGAACAGGATTTCTAGTGTCTGGTAGCTTAGAAATATTACAAAAGCAGCTTTTTCTCCCTTAATATCTTCTTTAGTTTCCTCTCCCAAAATGAGAATTTTCAGAAATGAATGACAGCATATTTTTGAGTTTGTATCATCAAATTTGAATAAACCCTTGGTGCCTAGCAGCAGGATTCCTAGACTGACCTCTGTGAAATGCCAGCTAGCAATTACTATACACTAACCTACCTTGTCCTTCAGTGGGAGTTAAAACAAAACAAAACAAATCACACTTGGGGTGGGGGAGCCATCTGCAGAACAATGTCCGATAAACAACTTGTCATTCATTTATTCTGCAACTACAATGTTGCAAACCTGGTATGTGCTTGGAGATTACTTGATTCTGACTAGTCTTTGTGGCAAACACCTACTTTCTTTCCAAATTCCTTAGATGCTACCACACTTTCCTACTCATTTGCTCACTGAAGTCTGCATTCTAGAAGCTGAGTGCACCTCCAGTATCCCAACTTCCACAGAATCGTTGGGTGTCTTCTATTTCTATATTCTAAATATTCTATTTTTTGTTTGCTGTAGGATTTTTTCCGCTGATTTGTAATCTCTTTAACATCACTTCACTTTGTTTTATTTAACAGTAGTCAAGGCCATTTTTCAACCAAAAATGTAAGGCTAGCTATTTTTGAGTTACCATGGAGCGAGACCCCAGGAAGGAGATGAATTTGGACACTAGATCATGGTCTCTGTGAACACAGAGTATGCTCTCTGCTCATTTACAGACGGAGTATAATTAGAGTTGGATGAACAATTTAGAGTCTAGAAACAATTTCATAACTAAACCTGTCAAGCTTGATTTGCCAATTCATGCTGTCCAATTTGAGAGTGAACTGATCTTTGTCTCATTACAGATGGTGGTGGTTTGAACTATTATGCCAGACATGATCCCTTCAAATCATTGACTTCAGTGGGCTTAGGATCAGGCCCTACATTGTCTCGTCTATCTTCATAAAGGGACCTGTCAAAGGGTAGCCCACTTTTGCCAAACTGGCTCTGTTCTGTTCAGCTCAAATTAACCCAGTCCATCGATTTATCATAAAACAAATTAATCAGTCCTGAGCTCAAGGGCTTGCAGTCTTCCTTGTCTCACTATCAGTTCCTTGGAGGCACTGTGGGCTGTTAACCTGGCTCCCCTTTGATTGGAAGTTGGCAGCTACTTTGTCCATATGGGACTTCCAATCCTTGCTATAAATAACTACATTGTCCAAGTATGCTGTCGCATATTTGTGGTTGGAGTAGTCAGTCCAACAGACGTTGAAAAGTAGCTGCTGCTCTATGCAACCCGGAGCACATCGTTTTAAAATGAAATAGACTGAGAGGCATGGGAAAAGCCATCTTTTCCTGAGAGTCAGGCATTAATGGGGATCTGCCAGTACCTCTTCATCAAATCCAGAGTTGTGAGGTACTGGACTTCTCCCAACTTGTCTAAGAGTTCCTCCACTTGCCACTTGAGGTAGGCATCAAATTTTGAAACTGCATTCACTTTTCTGGAGTCTGTACAAAAATGAAGTGAGCCATCCAGCTTTGGGCCAGTACAATACAACTCCTCCAGTCACTTTGGCTAGGTTCTTACATGGCCTTGAGCTCTTTCTCAACAGCTCTTCTCCATTTGTTGGGGACTGGTCGGAGCCCTTCCAGTATTACTTTACTGGGCTCAGTATTAATATAATGGTGGGCAATGGACATCTTCACAAGGGGGTCTGAGAGCATTGAAAATGTGGCCACCAGTTAGATTGCCTGCTCCTTTGCTCCAGGTTTAGGTTCTCTCCAAGGGGCACTGAGCTTTTTTACAGTCAGTCATTGATTTGGGGCCCCAGGTCTGGTTCCTCAGGGTACAGCATGACAAATAAGTCTTCCCTGGCTTTCTAGGGCTATTGCAAATTTACATGGAAGAGTTGTTCCTTTTTTTCCTCTCTTCCTGGCTGTGTGATTAAATAGTTGGTTTCCAACCTTCTTCACCACCTCATAGGGCCCTTTCCACCTGGCCCGCAGCTTGGATTCTGAGCTTGGAAAAAGCAACAGCACTCTTTAGCCCAGCTGGAAGGTGCATAGTTGTGTTGCTGCTGTTCCTGCACTTCTTTTTGAGATGTTTGTCAAGCATAGATACTCATAGCATCCAGTCTTGTGCATAACTTTAAGACATGTAGTACACATAGTTTTGCCTCTTGGAGCCTGGCTTTCCCATGTCTCCCCCACCAGGTCTAGTATGCCTCCTGTTTGTCACCCGTATAACCATTTGATTGAAGAGACTCCTGTTGAGATTTGCAGAACTTTCTTAATGGTGAAGAGCAGGGCTGGGAATAGTTGGTCCCATGTAAGGGTCCTGGGTGATGAATTTCGTGAGCATTTTCTTTAGTGTCTGGTTAAATCTTTTGACTAGATCATCTATCTGCCTGATACATGAATGTGAGTAGCACTTTGATTTTCAGTATCCCACAGAACTCTCTCTCATCAGCCAGGACATGAAATTCATTCCTGGTCTGTCAGGATCTCCCTGGGGATCCCTGCCCATGCAAGACCTTCAGCAGCTCATTAGAAATAGTCTTGGCCTTCATGGACCAGAGTTTTATGGCTTGCAGGTAGTGCATGGCATAGTCTATGATGACAAGTTATGTGCTGGTGTCTGAAGGTGCTCTTCTCTAGGGGGCTTATAAAGTCAACTCCTACTGGTTCAAAGTGGTTCTCCACCAAGGGAAGGTGTATTAGTGGAGCCCATAGGACTCCCTTGCTGGCCACTAATTGGCAGCCAGGGCATAATGCACAGAAATTCTCTACTTTTTTGAGGACCCTTGGCCAAAAGTATCAGGCCAGGACCCTAGATTCTTATCCTTCCCAAGGCGTCCTACACATGGGGTTGCACGTGCCAGATATAGGAGCTCACAACAATATAAACATGTCACTAGTAATTGCATCTGTATCTCCTGCATCTGCTGTCTTGGTCTACCCAATACAGTAAGTCCCTCTGGAAGGTGTAATGAGGGTGCTACCATGCCTTCAAGAGATCAGCTTCCTCGTTATCTATCACTACTACTTGTTCAAAGACCCAGCTGAAGGTCTCATCATTTCTGTGCTCCATAAGGAAATCGGAGAACCCTGTTAGCCTCTCCAGGTCCAGTGGCAGAGAGGGTGTCTCATCTGCACCCGTGGAAGTCCCTTCCTTGGCATTGTCTGCTTTGCTCAGATCAACTATGGACTCTGTCATCTGTTATGCCTACAGAGGGAATCATATCGCTCACCTCTCTGCTCTTTACTTTCTATCAATTTCTCTCTTTGGGACGTTTCCTTCTGGGCTGGGAGGTAACTACCTCGGGATACTTATGGGGGAAAAGAACCCTCAAAACTTCTTCCAGTGCATCCTCTTCAGGCTCATGAGTTAAGGAAAGTTCTACAAGAAGTCAGGGAAGTATATCATCTCAGCCCAATATCACTGGGTAGTGGAGATCTGGGGAAATGCCTACCTTCTTCCAGCCCTGGTTCCCAGTAGCAAACAATGTTACTATCCTGCTGGGGTACCATAGAACATCTCCATGGATGCATTTAATAGGGAGTTCTTCTTCTGCTATCTTCCCTGTAATTCTCACTCTTGGCTCCCAAAGTCTATAAGGGCCAGTATTTCTTGGCCATTCACTTTTGCTGAAATGCTGAGTTTTTCCAGGTTTTTTCCCCCCAGGCTCTATTCTCTCCATACTTGCCTGAAATTACACTAAATGCCCCAATATGGTTGTTGTTGGGGAAACAAGACCATCACTTTGCTCTCGAATTCACTCACACAGGAAAATAAGACAAAAACACCCTATCCCCTATGGGTGAACACTTTTCACAAAATGATCACTCCATATCTAACCTATCAGTCCTCATCCTCAAAGGAAACTGGCACAACACTTTCAAAAGATGAGCCTGCGAGCTTAAATTCATAACTTTGCTAGGCAATAAAAATCATGGTCTTAATAAAGACACTAGATTTATGCCTTATTACAACAATCTGTAACCCACATTTTTTCTTCTATGACCCCTGGGGTCTTAATGGGCCACTTCACCTTGAATGGTCCCTTAGAATTTGTGCTAACTATTTATGCTAAACTATCTTGTATTTAGCTGTGACAGTCTTAGTATCTTTCCCAAATCTGTCTCGCCCAAAAGCTTGTCTGTCTCACAAACAGAAGTTGGTCCAATAAAATATATTACCTCACGTACCGTGGCACCCCATGTATGGGCAGTTGAGAAACTGTATCCCTCTTGTCCACGGAATAAGACTATCGATTCTTCCCTTTCTGTACCAGCCTTGTCATCCTCTTTTTTGAGTTTCACTGGACCCTTGTCCCTGTCTTTGTGGGGCATTTAAAATTGTGGGCCTACCATCCCAGGGGAACCTTGGGTTTCTTGGCCTCTCTTTTATAGTCCAGTGAACCTTTTAAATGGATTCGTCTGAAGGATACCTCCGGATAAGTCTATATCCAGCTGTGAGATAGGCAACGTAGAATCTGTCTAGAAGGAAGTTTTTGCTGCTGCTGCTTCTTCCCCTGCTGGAGTAGTTTGCTAAAATACAAATGATTTTAGTTCCTTCCTCTTCTGGTGCTATTGAATGAACATTGACTATCACATGTCGCTAATCTCCTCCCGTACTGTGATAGTCTGAGGTTTACTTCCACCCCTTGTTCGTTTGATGGGTCTGTTTATGCAATATGTAAATACGCTTTGAAAGACCCATGAGAATGTAACTCTCTCTGGTGGGGAAACTACATTCCTTTCTCTGGAAGAGACCTGTTTAACAACTTTACCTAGGCAAGGGCAGTGATGAGCTGCCAAAATCTTAACTGGTTCCCTCCTCATTGCCCACTCCTGCCCCATCCAATCCCCCGCATTCCTTGACGCCCCCCCAGGACCCCTGCTCCATCCACCCCCTCCCCTATTCCCTGACTGTCCCCAGAACCAGGCAGGAGGGTCTCGTGGGCCACCATAGTGAGTGCCCACCCCACCCCTAAGAGCCAGAGGCAGCTCCCGGGAAGCATCCGGCAGGTCCCTCCGCCTCCTAGGGGCGGGGGAGCATAGCTAGGGAGGGAACAAGGGGAGCGGCTGCTCCCCCCACTGATCACCTCAAAAGTGGTGCCTTAAGCGCCGACTCCCTGGGTGCTCCGGGGCTGGAGCACCCACCGGCAGCTCCCCGCCCAGCACCACGCCCTGCCCCAGCTCACCTCCACTCCGGCTCCACCTCTGCCTCCTCCCCTGAACGCACCGCCCCGCTCTGCTTCTCCGTGCCCACCCCCACCCCCTGCTTCTCACGAATCAGCTGATCAGTGGGAACCCTGGGAGGACTGAGAAGCAGGCTGCGGCTTCCTGCTCAGGCCGAGGGTGGCGGAGGTGAGCTGGGGCAGGGAGCGGTTCCCCTGCGCCCGCCCCCCCCCGCTTACCTGCTGTGGCACGGGTGGCCCTCCTCGTGCACCCCCCCCCCCGCCTGAGCTCCCCTCCGCTCTGCCTCCCTGAGCCTGAGCGGGAAGCCGCTGCTAGCTTCTCAGCCCACCCCAGCTTCCCGCACAAACAGCTGATTCGTGGGAAGCCTGGGGGGGTGTGTGGAAAAGCAGAGCGGGGTGGCGCGTTCAGGGGAGTAGGCGGAGCAGAGTGAGCTGGGGCTCAGGGTGGGGCAGGGAGCTGCCGGTTGGGGCTCTGCACCCACCAGATTTTCCCCTTGGGTGCTCCAGCCCTGGAGCACCCGTGGAGTCGGTGCCTAAGGCGCCACTTTGGGCCGGTTAAATTTAGAAGCCCTTTTAGAACTGGTTGTCCCTCTCGGAACAACCAGTTCTAAAAGGGCTTCTAAATTTAACAACCGGTTCTAGCGAACCAGTGCGAACCGGCTCCAGCTCACCACTGCATACACTACATAAAATGCCTGGCAGAAATTAATGTTAGATGCTTTTGTAGTACTCTGTTTTTTGCCGGTAACTATAGATATGTCTACACTGCAATTGCAAACCTGCAGCTGGCCTCTGTCAGTGGATTGGGGCTTGGGTTTTAGGGGCTGTTGAATTGTGGTATAGATGTTCTGGCTCCAGGGGAGGGTCTCAGAGTTTGGGCTCCAGCCTAAGCCCAAATGTCAGCTTTGCAATTAAACCGACCCTTAGCTTGAGTCAGCTGACACAGGCCAGCTGTGGGTTTTTAATTGCAGTGTAGACATACCCTAAAAGGCTAGTTAATTCATTCTCTGAGTGTATACATGTGGGCTGAAGTGGAATCTGTGAATCTGCAGGAGTAAATGAGTACAACTTCAGTGAGTGAATTGTGCTTACTCGGGCCAAAAGTCAGTTTCACCCTGTGTGTCCACTGTTTGTTTTGAGCTACATGACTCTTTAGGATCATTATGGAGTACTCCATTAGCTGTCTGTACCAGTGGGTTAATTAAGTTGTGTCTGGAGTCAGAACCATGCAGGAAAATAAGGAGATGACTTAACAGTAGATCTTTCCAAGAAGTAATATTTGGGAACTTTTTTTCTTTGGTTTTAGGAAGTTATTCCAGTTCTGCCCTCCATCACAAAATGGGCCTGCCCTCTTCCATTTCTGACATGCAGCCAGCTTATCCCAGAATGGCCATTACACCTGAGACAGGGGAAGGTAGGGGAGTATGCCAATGATACATCACCTGAACATTCCTCTGCACTAGTGGAACAGATTGTTCTCCATTTTACTGACCTTCAGTGGGAGCTGCCACTATTCAGCACTTCTTAAAATCAGGACATTTACTTAAGTTCCTATGCTGGGGTTTAGATGTCTAAACTAGGGTACTGCATTTTGCAATTTTTGGCCTCATCACATTGCCAATAAAACTGATGGTTCCTTACTGAGGATCTGACCCTCAAGGTACTGAGCAACCTCAGCGGATTCAGTCCTTCACGGTAGCCTTGCAAAACGAGCTCTGCCCATGTCGGTGCATGCAGAATTTCTAAGAAGAAAAAGAACTCAAAAAGCAGCTCAAAAAGCTATTTCTTGTCCCCAAAGAAATACAGCCCCCTGAAGAAAATGCTACAACAATTAATCTTTCTTATTATAATGTCTCATACTCCAGTGTTCCCCCTCCATTTGCACATAACAAAAATCCCATTGGTTTTCTCATTTATGGTTTCTGGGAAGAAGAGAACAGTCCTATACCTCAGGTCTGAAGAGTGAGGGTATCAGACGCATTTATGACTCTGTAAATCAGAGTACTGACTGGACACAGGACCCATGTGTAAGAATGTTTCGAAGATGGATATGTTTAGCAACTTTCTGCCAAGAAGAATGTGAGCAACTAGGAAGCTGGTTTTTCCCCTCTTCTTTGTCTCGGTCTTCCCCACCTCTCCTTGTTCAGGAAAAAACTGACAAAGTTGTTGTATTTTGTGACTCAGTCAGCTTATGACCTTTCAGCTTCCATTACATGTTAGTCCATTCCCTTGCTCACAAAGGAGGAGAGTGGAGTTGGGGTAGAACAGGAGAAATGTAAACATAGTCAAAGGCCACTGTGTGACTTTTAGATGCAGGAATAAACCCTGGTGGAGAGCTCAGTCTCATAAAAAAGTCTTTAATATTGCTATACATGAGATGAAAAGATTTTGATCTAACACTATTGAAGAAGCCTTAGATTTGCATAACGCCCTTAAGGCTTGTAATAAAAAATATTGGATTTCTGCTGGTAAGGGTAGGCATATTCTTCACACTAATTTTTTTTTTAAAATTTCCAGTGGATAAACAAGATGTAGTGGATAGAGTATGCTACAAACGTATGTAATAAGCAGGACATGAGGAATTGTAAGGCCAGACTGTAGCTTCCAAATGTCTGGTGAAAATTCCAACTGCCAGTATATTCTCCCTCACATAATTATGCTTATGAAAAAATTATATATAGCAGGAAAAAATTGAGTAAGGAAAGCTGTCCTCTCTGCTACTTATTTAAATGCTCAAATACTACATAGTTTAAAGCCTGTTTTTCAAAAAGACATAGATAGTGTAGGACCAAAATGTAAGTTTGAAGCAGGGGGAAAGAATTTCACATAACCCAGTAACTGAATGAAATGTTTCCGTGAATTAAAAACCACTCATTTGAATCTAAACACTTCCTTCCAGTGTTTGCAATCCAAATTGCAGCATTTATAAGAACTGAAAAGTACAACTGACTTGGAAATTACTAGAAAAAGTAAAATAGTGAAACTGACTTCTCCATTTTTATTAGCCAAATGAGAAATGCTAAAATTTAAAAAGAGAACCTCCTAAATAGAGGAAAATGAACCAGTTTTCTCAATTACTTGAGTTTTAACCTAAAGCGGTGTTAGTGTCGTAGGTTAGGAAATTTAGCTTTAATTTTAAAGACTTTAATGTGACCATCTCTGTAAAATGTTGTTGTTTAAACAGTAGTTGCAGTGATACAAGAATTCTTACTACTTTGCTGAAAGCTGCTGCCAAGGAATTTCCAAGGAAACAAATACCACATTGGTCAGTTAAGCGAGATGCTTTAAAATAATAATTTTCATATATTTAAAGCCCTCTATTCCATTTTCTGTAATCCAGAAGCAAAACACAAATGTTATTAGCAACTAATGAGTGCAACCTCCAACTTCCATGAGCTTTGATAAATCCCAGATAATGCTTATATGTACAATATACTCTGATGCAACTCTGGAAATTAAAGACTCATTGTTTACATTCTGATATATGGAACTGAAATATCCACTTAAGACACACAGGCATTTATTTTCACTGGAGATACAAGGCCATGCTAAAAAACTGCTAAGAGAACATTATGGATATACAGTTAAGAACTTAACAGTGAGGAAATGCCAAAGTTAAGGTTCCCTGCTTAACCTTAACTTTGCCTTGTTGTGCATATGCATTATGATAGTCTTTAATCACGATTCCATATCCTTTCTCAAATGTGAAATAGCGTACATATTTTACACTGTGAGGTACATATTAGTGTGTTGTAATAAATTTGTAAGTGCTAAAAGTTTATGCAAAAAATTATCTTAAGATCTAAAATATGACAGTGAAATGCACATGTGCAAGGATGACCTTAAACAACTCAGCCAAACCTCAACCAAATATTACTGAGGTAAGCAAAGATTCTTAGGCTCAGTGTGGCTTGCTTTTGTACTGAATTTCAATTTTCTATGGCCAGCCCTTTTCTGTTTAGAAACAGCTAATTAGAAAATGGAATTTCTGTCATGCAGGAAAATCTGACATTTCAAAACTTGTGCTGAATCAGGACAAAAAGTCAAAATCTTGAAATATTTCACAAAAGGGAAACTCCAAACTATTTTAGGTTTTTTAAACATCAAAATGACCTAATTGAAACAAAACACTCCAGTGACCTCGAAACATTTTGGAATATCATATACATTATTAAATGTTAAATTAATATGACAAAAGTCAAGATGGAACAAAAGTCAGAATGAAATATTCATTTTGATTTTGAAACTTTTCCATCAAAATTCATCTAAATCAACACATTCTACTGAAACATTTTGATTTTGAATAACCAGCATTTTCTGATAGAAAACTTTCTAAAAAAAAAAAAAAAGTTGGACACCTATTGTTCTGGAGTTGTACAAATACAGGCCACATTTATGTATGTATTTAATGGGAAACATATGTTTTCCGCATCCCTTCACTCAAAAAAGGAATAACTGTCTTTCTGCTCAAACTTTCTATATATAAACCACACCTGAAAAATGTCAACCTCAAAAATTATGAGCAGTTGGTAAACAAGGGGTTACCATGGAAACACTTAAGCAACATTAACTACTGTGTAGATAAAGCAGCACCCTGATATTAGCAACTCCATTATGTGAATGCAGAATACTAGATGTATGAAGATTCCCATCCACCCAAGGAATGCAAAAAAAGTGTGCAAAGTAAATAATAGATGTGGAACAGTAATATGGAGGATGCACAAGTAAGTCTGTGTGCACATGATATTGCAAACACTTCCCTCTTGCAACCTGTGCTCCTCCCTCAAGTCCCATGTAGATTGCTACACAATGGGCACCCAATCAATATATGGACCCTTTTCCTCCTTCCCCACCCTCAAATTGTGGCAAGTATGTGAAAGCAGCAGCAGAAAACAGGGATTATACTTTCCAGCTGCTCTGGTATGGTTAGGACAGTCTCAGGTTTTAAAGCCGGACCCAGATCTCTGAAGGTTTGTCTACAGAGCCGTAAAAGACCAGCAGCTTGCCCAGGACAGCTGACTCGGGCTCACAGGCCTCAGGCTGTGGGGCTATAACATTGCACAAGGTGAAGGGTCTTAGAAGCCAGGCTCCTGTTGAAGCCCAAATGTCTATATTACAATTTTATAGCCCTGCAGCCTGAGCCCTGAGAGCCCAAGTCCGCTGACCTGGGCTCTAGGACCTGGTGCTGCGAGTTTATCACTGTGTAGTCCATAGCTACTGTGTCACAGCTAAATACAAGGCAGACCAGATTGTTTCGCATAAGTAGTTAGCATATATTGTTAACATATATTCATAAAGTGAAGTGGCCTGTTAACACTTCTGCAGTCATAGGGCAAAAAAAGGGGGGGGGGGGGCTAGTAGGTTACAGATTGCTGTAATAAACCATACATCCAGTGTCTTTATTAAGACCATGGTATTTAGTGTCCAGTGAAGTTATGAATTTCTGCTCCCAAGCTCATCTTTTGAGGGTGTTGTACAGGTTTCCTTTGAGGACAAGGATTGAAAGGTCAGATATAGATTGATTGTTTAGCAAAAAGTGTTCGCTCACAGGTGATGTGGTGTTTTTTGCCTTTTATCGTTTTTCCGTGTGAGTTCATTCAAAAGTGTAGTGCTTGTCTGGTTTCACCCACATAGTTGTGGTGTGTGGTATTTAGTGCACTGGATGTGGTATACTCCATGTTGTGATAAGCATGCATAGGACCTATGGATCTTGAAAGGTGTGTTGTGAGGGGCATTGATCATTGCAGCAGTGGAGATTTGTCTGCAGGTTTTGCACTTGTTATGGCAGGGTCTGGTTTTGCTTGGAGTAGGTAGGTCCTGGTGTGTGGGGAGCTTGCTTCTGATGCTGATTAACTTGGTGAGGTTGGGGTGGGTGAAGGGCTGTTTGAAGGGCAGAAGATGGAGTTCAGGAAACATTTCTTTCAGGATGTGGTCACCATTAACTATAGGTTTCAGAGTAGCAGCCGTGTTAGTCTGTATCAGCAAAAAGAACAGGAGTACTTGTAGCACCTTACAGACTAACTTGTAATTGTTTAATAATATCTCGTATGGGCTCCAGTGTGGGGTGGGTAGGTACTGTGCAAATGCAGAGAGCAGCAAATTCACAGTAGCACTGCCCTGTATTCTTGGAATTTAGGGGAATTATAATGTCACGTGCATCTTTTAGTACCTTGTATGTTTTCAGCATCATTATCATTGCAGTTTTTCTCAGATCACATCTTGAGCACCTTGTATGTATGCACACAAGTGAAAGAAAAGCTTGATAGTATGAGAATGGACATCTTATATATTTAAAAAGTCTTGGTTGTTTGGGTTAAATGTGGAAAAGCAGCTACGTCTACATTATAGATGGCTTATCAAGATCTGTATATGCCTTCTTGTGTATTCCTAATCTGATGAGACAGCTAGGGCTTTAAGAAAACAGCATTGGTTATGGAG
Organism: Natator depressus; assembly: GCF_965152275.1. Lineage (NCBI taxonomy): Eukaryota > Metazoa > Chordata > Testudines > Cheloniidae > Natator > Natator depressus. The sequence continues at coordinate 163,188,111 of NC_134235.1, read as the reverse complement.
CAATTGTCTGAGCAATTCACATAGTGATAAATTGATACTCTTGCCCTACATATACATAAGATGTCGTCTGAAAAGGATAGTTTTAGCTATCAATAAAAGCTACTTTAAGCCAAAAAGTCAAAATATATATTTTTAGCATATTCATTGCTTTTGGATTAAAAAGAATCTCCACAATCAGGCAAGCTGGTAACCCTCAATGATGGCCAGTTACTGTCAAAGAAAAACTAGCACAAAAACCTAACTAGTAGAAACGGGCCTTATTTGTTAAGTCAAATAGTAGTTTGAGGTTCAGGTTACCAAAAAAATAATCAGAGAAATAATCTTCAGATATTTATTTTTAAGCCTAAACAACAAATCGAGATTGAGAAGAATTTGTTCTTAGAATTCAGCTTTTCCATCCATTTAGTATTACCAAAAAGTAACACAGAAGATGCCAGCAAAGAGAAATCCTCTTTTATCTGAAAATACAAATAACTGACAAAGACCTACAAAATGACAAGGGAGACTGAATAATAATAATTAATAATACCATGTGTTTCTAAAGCAAGTTCAATCTATGAATGTCATGGTCCTTTTCAAACGTTGTTGAATTTAGCAGTGGGAGATACAGAAGTTCTATAGTTACTATTCTAAAAATGAAGCACAGCTATATTCAGTCAGTTGTCCAGGGTCACAGCAGAATTCTGTTGCAAAGTCAGGAGCAGAACCCACATCTTTTAAAGTGAAGACCTGTGCTTGAACAACAAAACCATCCTTCTGCTCTAGTTTCCTTCTAATCCCCTAGCTAGCAAAGGGAATGGGTAAATGGGCTAGGGCTTGGAATGCTTCACATCAAGGGCACCAGTTTGAATCAGACTTAATCAGTAGTGACTGTAAAGTGTTACCATATGACAATTATTCAGTAAGCCTATGTGAAATGAGTAGTTGGTCTTAGCACAGTTTCTAATCACAAAATAAGCATGAGTAGTCTACAGCTCGTCAGAAATTTTTCCAACAAAATGTTTTTATATTAGAAAATGCTGATGTGTCTAAATCAAAATGTTCTGGAGGACAGGCTCGCCTGACTTCCAGGCTCCTGGCTCCTCATCTATTAACCAGGTAGGCTGCTGAGGACCTAGGAGTCTGGAAATCTTGAGAGCAGGGGCTCTTAGGGAGCTTGCCAGACAGACTGCTGCAGAGCTGGGGCTTTCACGCTTCCAAGGAGCATGTTTCATTTTGTAAACATGGGAACATTTTGGTGTTTCTGAAATGAAATATTGACAAATTTCAATTCAGTTAAAAAGTTGAGGTTTTGGCTTTTCATCCCAGTTTGGAACAAAAATCTTTCCAGCACCTCAAAATATTTCACAGAGCTGCAATTGTTTCCTGGCCAGCCTTAATTATGAGTGGCACTCATGTAGAAGTCTTGTTGGTAGGCACAGTAGGGGAACAACTTCCATAGAGGAGTTATTTTAGTCTCTATCAATTCTTTCCCCACTCTGTGGATGAATAGAAGTCTTCAGACTATCATGTAGCTTCCTTTGCCCTTTCAGAACCCAAATGTAAAAATACTGTCTCTTCTGGCTTTGAATTTGAAAAACATGTTTATATTGAGCACAGCTATAAGCAAATTTCCTTATACTAAACCAATATTCAACCTAGTATAGTAGTACATTTGCTATAATAAAAATAACATGAAAAAGGGGAAAGGAAAGGACAAAATTGGGGTAGCATTCCCTAAATGCTAAAGCAGATGTCTGGGAGTCAGGAGATCTTTATTACCTTATTGTCACATAAGCGCTCTGTGCCTCGGTTTCCTAATCTATAAAGTGTAGGTAATGCTTACACATCTTTGTAAACAGCTTTGAGATTACTGGATGGGGGTGCCAAATACGAAGCAGCATTACTGTTTTTAGCTCTGCCACTGCCTTGAGTGTGACATGGCTGAGATTGGGTAAACCTGTCTATATTTCTGTTTTCCCCATCTGTAAAATCACAGTAATCCTGTGAAACTTAATTCCTTGTTGGCTGTTGAGACCTTTGAGATTCTTTTTATACATGTGCGAAGTAATAAGAAGGGCAAATGAAAACGGATTTTCTACTATGAATACAGTCAATCTTGACGGAATAGTTTACGGTTCTCACATACTGATTGGCTGAAAGTAGTGTAATATTAGTAAAGTAGTTCAGAAATTCTCATAAAGGGCAGGTCAATACCCTTAAACACTGGCAATCTACTTGCAGGAAAAGTACTCGAACAACCTAGCCAGTTCATTTAAACAACTATGTGAATGTGATATCAGCTGTGCAGTGGAAATCCATTTTTGGAGCAGGACTATAAATCACAGCCCTCACTTGGAAGGGGTGCAGAATTAGAGGGCGAGGAGGGGCTATGTCACGGGGGGGAGGGAGGGGGAGTCTTTGTCATTTGGGCTTATTTATCCAGAATACTTTAGGGAGGAGTGCAGCCCTGGCATGTCCCACTGGGATTGTGCCTGGCCTCTGCACAGATTTGCAAAGGAGGGGGTGGGCAAAAGGTTCTTTGCTCCATCTTTCCCCACCATGCATCCCCATACAGAGCCAACCTGAAGCTGGACTCTAACAGGGTTTACTGGCCCCTTAAGGCTTTTTCTGAGGGGAACCCTGGTGGGCCAGCACTACTCTGTGTGGGGGTGGGGTGTGGGAGAAATGTACAGACTTTTGGGAAAGAGAAGGTGGACACCGAGGAATGGTCACAAGGAGGCAGTCTGCAGTTTACAAAGGAGCCTAGGTTTCTGGCCCCAGTTTTAGCTTTTGAGGCTGGAGACTTAAGAGCTAGGCAAATGGAGCACCTCCTTTCACCCTATTCTCTATGGTAAGGGATCAAGATGGCTCCTGGCTGTTCCATCCAGTCTGCCTATCTCTCAGAACCAGGAAAACAGGACAGACTGGGAAAGGTAATCCAGAAGGGCATCCATGTCAGTCACTATAGCCTGGGGGAAGGCATTTTGGGAAATAAAGGAGTATACCCTGTCACAGGTGAAGAGACTCTTGGCGAGAACCAGGCTGTATTGATTTCTCTTAAAGGGCATCTACAGCAAATTACTGTGTTTTATTTTAAGCCTTTGTTTTGAAAAGATTTAGAGACAAGACACCTGTGAAGAGTTTAAACGGACAGTGAAAATACCTTCCAGCCTTTACCCTTTATAATGAGGGGTGAACTGAAATAAAGATCCCTGTTTATAAGTTCCAAGGAATGTGCTTGTGGGATATTTGTTTTGCGTAGCCTAGGACAGTGACTCTCAACCTTTCCAGACTACTGTACCCCTTTCAGGAGTCTGATCTGTCTTCTGTCTTCTGTACCCCCAAGTTTCACCTCACTTAAAACCACTTTCTTACAAAATCAGACTTAAAAATACAAAAGTGTCACAGCACATTATTACTGGAAAAATTGCTTACATTCTCATTTTACCATATAATTAAACACAATTATTTATTAAATATAATTATACATAATTATAACATGAATCAATTGGAATGTAAATATTGTACTTACATTTCAGTGTATAGTATATAAAGCAGTATAAACAAGTCCTTTTCTGCATGAAATGTTAGTTTGTACTGACTTCTCTAGTGCTTTTCCTGTAGCCTGTTGTAAAACTAGGTGAATATCTAGAGGAATTGATGTACCCCCTGGAAGACCTCTGTGTACACCTAGGGGTATGTGTACCCCTGGTTGAGAACCACTGGCCTAGGTCATAGTCATAATTTAGTTTTTGCTGCTTGTGGGGGGGATGGATTATGAGAGTTGTAAATCCCAGTTAAATTCCTGTCAAAGACAAATATATTGGATTTATGGATACTATACAGTCCTATCCAGAATTAAGCTAAGTATTCTGGAGACCCTCCTTTAAATGTCATTCACTGACCCAAACTTTCACATGTGTAAAGTATACCATTATGTCTCCCCATTTTTAGCATTTATTGACATCTCAAAACTACTTTCCCTGCTTTCTTGGCATCTGGTATACACTTGAAATGAGTATCACAATGTTCAGGGAGCTTTCAAGTTACTCCACCAAATACAAATGTGGTTCCTGTTATAAAGGTTATGATTTAAAGTAAAGATGACATGTTGCAAAGACATCTCAGATAATATGGGTTGGAATCCTGAAGGTCAAATTAGACAAGAGGAGAGTAGTGGTTCTATTTTTCTAAGGTCTGTGATTCAGCACTGACCTATAAGACTTCATTGGCATGATGGGGGCAGGGAGTGGACGAGAGACTTCAGTTCAGTACATTACGTTAGCTAGAGTGCAAGTATTACCACTGCCCTCTCGTGGATGGAATATCAGCCCTCTTCAAGTATATGCCACTACTTTTTCTTCAGTCGCTGGTCTGCGCTACTACTAGTGTTTAGAGGTAATTGAATCATGACAAAATATATTAGCAAATATATTTTGGACCGGTAATTTTTTACCGTCATAACTGATACATGTTTCCCATCCTAGATTATTGGTAGTGTATATATATCATTTGACCATCTGTAGAGCTGACTGAATTCAGATTAAAAACTCCTTATTTGAATAAATGTACCAGAAACAGGATCACTATCGCAACAAATAATTCAACCACTTATTTTTTAAATATCTATTTATTTAGGAAGCTTTAACAGGTTTACAGATCATTTTCCGTGTAAATATCAGACACAAAATGGTAATCATTACAACAGTAAGCTTTAGTTCTGAAAAACACTGTACAGTAATATCAGATCTCCCTATTTAACAGGGTGTTACAATTTTGTAGAGTGAGCTTCTTTACAGAAAATACAATGTGGTGTTTCGGGTGACTTTATTAAACTGAGTGAAACTTCTCATTATTCATTTATCAAACCAGGCATTTCTTTCCAATGTTAACAACAAAAATATTAGACAGGTGTGCTGGGCTTTTTGCAGGCTAATGTATTTTGTCGGGGTATTGTAATTCAATCATTTCTGCTAGCAATACTAGAATTCTTAGCTCCAATTGTAGTTGCTTGTGCCTCTGCATACACGGAGATTTAGAGCTGGACAAAAATTTTCAGACAATTTTTTCCCCAAAAATGCAGATTCAGGTTATCCAAAACATTTTGCAAATTCACATTGAATTTGCCAAATTGTTTTTGTCAAAAAAAAAAAAGCAACATCTTGATTTTTTTTCAGATTTTTTTTTAAATCAAACTTTTCAATTTTTCAACTCATAATGATTTTTCACTTTGAATTTTACTTGTTTTATTTTTTTAAAAGTTCAGGGTGAAACATTTTGGTTTGAGTTGGACAAAACTTTTCAACCCAAGACACATTCTTTTCGGTGGTTTGCTTTGGCCAGAAAACCAAGAAATTCACACAGTTCTACAGGATTTGCTTTTTGTAACTAATTACAGATTTTTCAAAACACCTATTTGAGCATGTAAGAGAAGATAGAGATTGGATTTATTATATTAATCTAAGAGATTAAATTAGACATTTCCTCTTGGCACCAATAACTGGTTTTGCATAACCTGGAGTGATACACTGAAATCCAGCTTTCTCCCAAGTCCTTATAAAAAAGTCTACAGTACCCAAGGGGGATTTAGGATTATTTCTGCTTGGTGGTGAAGGTGTAGAACTGGCTCTTGTTCTGACCCATATCGAGAGCTTTATTTCCTTAAATATGCATTGCCATCAAAGAGAACCGGCTATCATAATAACCATATTTCCAGAGTAATTCTTATGTTCATGAAGAAGGTACTTTCTTTGCCATCTGGTGGGAATGTCCAAAAGTAGATACATTCTGATTGCTTAGTCAGAATGTGTGGGTTTTTTGTTCTATTTTGTATTACTGAATCCAGACTCCACCTGTACCTTTTTAGTAGTACTTATGGCCTTCCTATAAAAGGCTTTCATGTTAAAGAACTGATTGGCTATAGCTCTCATCTGATTGCACCAAGATACTCTTTAGCTGACTATTAGAAAAAAAAAGAGACCCAGATATGATTGTGTAGATGCAAAGTATGTGGGAAACACTTATTGTGGCAAAGTCTACAGATCAAAATCAGGAAGGCCCATCTTTTGACCGTTCTGTCTGGTTCCCATTTTGTAACGTGAGGGATAATTCCTGAATAATATCAAGAAAGCAAGGTAAATATAGTTTTCACTTTATTATGTACATTCTCTTCCTGGTCATGTGTGTGTTTAAAAAAAAAAAGGGGGGGGTAATTAACAGGAGCCTGAGAGCTCAATTAAAACACCTGCTGGCCCCTGGAGGGCTATTAAATAGGCCAGTTAGCAGGCCTACCTAGAAAGGAGTCAGGTTTCCTGAAAAGAACTGAGAAAGCCCAGATAGAGAGACACCCAGGAGGTTATTAGTTCCTCCTTTCTGAAAATGGTCTTATAGAAGTAAAGAGAATTGGGAAAAGCTACAAGAGGGTAGTTAGCTCCTCTGGTGGTTCAGAATATAGAAGCAAGACCCCAGGGAGGCATTCCTGGGGTGCTAGTGTTCAGCTGAGAGAAACAGTATTGGGAAGACTTTTGAAGGATTAAAGTTCAAGCCTAAGAAGGTGGGAAGTGGTTTAATTTAAGTTTTACTTTATTTGAGATTTGTCAGAGAACTCCAGGGGAAATCCTGTGAAGGACAGGTGGAGCCTGACACAGTGTGGTAGGGGTGTCCACCCCACAAAAAGCCTGAAGGCGTTAAGGTGGATAGCTGGGCCAATTAACTTCCCAGACTGCACTTGGAGGAGGAACCAGGGAGCAGGGATTAATTAGACAAGGTTCAGCTGGACAGGAATGGGTGGTGCCTGTATAAATCCCAGTAGTTGAGAGCAGCCAGGGGCTGCAGGGAAGTAATCTGCAGTCATTCGCTGGGAGAAGGGAGTTTGGGCTGGCAAACACGGAGTGGAGAGAGAGAGTGCGCCGGAAAGGCTCAGGGGAAAAACAGCAAGTCATTGGATAGCATGGCCCTTAGCTGCTGAAGAGAGGGCCCCTGAGCTGGAACCCAAAGTAGAGGGAAGGCCTGTGTTCCCCTACCAGCCACTAGGGAAATGGCACAGACCAGAGTGTCGAGAGTGGACTTTCTGGGACAGTTTGTCCCGAAAGACTTTGCTACCCTGGAAAGGAAGGACCCATAGTGACCTGATTGAATGGCTAAGTCTCACAAAGAGGAAGCTGCAGCTCCTGTAGCAAGAGGGGCTGCAGGAAAACAGAAGAGGTGGGTGGAGAGATTGCCCAAGAGGAGCGCAGCACTTTGAAGAATCTATTTCCTGGAGTGGTCAGGAGTAGGTGCCCCTAGCAGTGAGCGGACACCAGAGTATACAGTGGGCCCAGGAAGAGTTGGTGGGAAAGGCCTGTGGAGGAAGTGGCCCATGGAGGCAGAAAGTAGTCTGAATAGATGGACCTTGACACCTTTTTACAGGGTCCCTGGACTGCAACCTAAAGAAGAGGGTAGGGTTGCCAGCCCTCCAGGATTGTCCTGGAGTCTCCCAAAATTAATCTTTAATAATTATATCACATGATGAAACCGCCAGGAATACATCCAACCAAAATTGGCAACCCTAGGAGAGGGTAAGCCTGTGTTTCCTCTACTGGCCACTGGAAAAAATGATGCAAAAACCCTGGAGTAAAACGAATACTGAGGCAGGACTCAATCCTGCATCCTCAAGTCAAGCCTCTATGGCCCATTGTTTGTACTGTCTGTTACCCCCGAAGTGGGTTACTCTTTCCCCAGGCAGCGTATGTGATAAAAGATGTGGTGGAAAGTTTCAATTGCAAAGCTTAGGGAAGGCCATGTCTAGAAAGAGAAACACTTGATTTCACAAACAGTGAGAATCTGCCCTGAACTGTCCAAATGAACTATTAGTATGCTGTGTACTTTGTAGGGAAAGCAATGAAATCAGATTTTTGTAATTTAGCAAGGTTTTTTATATTGGTCTAATCACTCTTGCTGTGCAAATGAGTCTCTGAGTTCAGTGTTCGTTGCTTCAGGAAGGGGGTCTGGGTACTCAGTATATTTCATTATACTCATTACCCCAGGTGACCCATGACTTCCCCATCTGCCCCTCTCTGGCAGGAGTATCCTTGGATGTTGGTGATCATTTTAATGGGATTCTCTGACTGTAAACTCCAGAAGGTACTGTGATTAAGAGCTTATTACCCACAGCAACTTTCAGGGCAGCCTGCAGGTATAGTCTCCCCAGATCCTCTTCTATTGCACCCAGCTGGTGGGCTACTAGTTTCCAGGATGTAACACAACTTGTCCTCACTGCTTGTCAGTTGCCTGTGTGATTGGCATTTACACTTCTCCTTAAGAATCCCATGAGGTTTTTTCCTCTCCAAGAAAAGCTGAAGGTCACTTGGTTATTGTTAGCATAGGAGAATGCTTAGATAATGTCTTGTAAAAAGGGCTGGAGATATTGAAATTCTGGAGGTGGGGAGGCATCTGTTGGGAAAAAAGATATAAATTATATTTCAAATTTGGTTCCCTGTTATGTGCTTTTAACACTGACATGTTATGGGGACCTTGGGATCAATAACATTTATGTTCTGACTTCCCAGAATAACTTTTCTCCTGTTTATAAGCACCCCCAAAGCTATTGTCATTTTGCAGTTCGGCATTTGAGTAATGTCAGTGAGGCTGAGAAATAATTAAACAGATACAACTTGTCTCTCCTCTCTCTTGGCTGTGAGGGCTAAGGTGGGCCGTGGTGGACTACTGGTGAGCCGCCACTCAACTGCAAAAGAACAAAACTACCTCTGACTGGAGACTCTCTTTCTGTTTATTCAAACAAATCAGCATGATTGGACCTAAACAATATCAATGCAGATTGAAATCCTGTCTATGAAATATTACAAAACATGACTTTTCAACACGGGAATGTCCAAATTTAGGCAAAATAGTGCCTGATTCCACTTTCATCCAGAAACGCCTCAGAGTATTTTGTGCTGAGATTTCATCCTGCCTAACAATCACTATTTAACACTAGGGGAGTTTTTTTTTCTAATGTGACTTTATCAGAGCCTGGTGCAGAAGCTAAACCAATTTACAGCCTTTCTCTTTCTCTCATTTTAAACTGCAAAACCAGAATTTATTCGAGTACTTGCCTTCCTAATCTATTAATTTGTCGTTGATCCAACTACTCAGGAATGTGGGAGAGGTGGGCTTAAAGACAGGCTATGGGTAATAAGCCTCCTCCTGCTTCTCCATTTGCAGCCAATGACAATTGTCCCACTGGTACCCATGCTGCTTGCCCCCTAAAACACCACTAGTTTGTTCTTTGTAAATTATTGTATCCTTCAAGAATAACCCTTATGATATTAAATGTAAGGCTGTCTACACTACAACTGTCAGCATAATTTGTCGCTCCGCAATGTGAATAAATCTCCTTTCCAAGCAACGTAAGTTACACCAACATAGCACTGTCCACATTGGCGCTTATGTGGGCAAGAAAGCTTCTCCTGCCGACGTAGCGACCACCGTTCACGGAGGTGGTTTTATTATGCTGACAGGAGACCTCTCTCCTGTTGGAATAGGGCGTCAGGTGCAGCTGTGCTGCTGCAGCGCTGTATGTGTAGGCTGCCCTGGAACCTTTTGCTTCCTTGAAAGAAATTAAGATAAACTGAGTCAAAAGCAGAAAATGCTGTCTGAGGCTCAGGATCTAAAAGCTCTATATTATTGATTCTATTCTTGATAGTCTTTTCATCACACTTGTTGCAGTAACGTCTGAGCATCTTTCAACTGTGCATTAAGAAACATGGCTGCAGAACTGTTACATGTTTGTTCTCTCATCCTCTCTGCAGAGGGAGAAGCGTGTGCAGTGGAGTGTCCTGTTTTGGTATGATTTATTTATTAAATAAATATACCTGTTGCACTGTGTGTGTGTGTGTTAGAGACGGCAAGGTCAAAGAAACATGACTGGCGTTTGGAGTGGAAAGTAGTGAGGCTTGTGATGATCCTTAGTGTGACTGACTGACAATATGCTGAACAAACCTTACTGAATTAAGGTAATTCACTGAAATACCTTTGGGATGCATTGTTTTAAACATGTAATGTATGTTGTGGTGTGGCATTGTATGTAACTTCTTCTAGTAGGGAGGGGAATGCTATTTTAGTTTCTCTACCCTGGTGGATCCACACCCTGGTGAAGTCTACATATACTAGTTCACACTGGATTCTCCAGTGACCAACAGACAGAGACAGGATTTTTGAATAAATACCCTAGTGTTAAACTGGCTCATGGCCATCTTCCAGCAAATGGACAGGACCTCTACTTCATGGAGGGCATTTATCCATTGGGAAAGAAAGGAATGTCTGGGCCTACTGAGGCGTCATAAGATGGAATGTTTGTTCTGAGCTGATTCTAACCACAATGAATCCCCTTGGGTGGCGTTGGAAGGACTACTCCTGCCAGAATGCATGTTAGGGTGATGTCTAGTAAGCTTATTAGCATGCACGTAGATTTTATTATTGTTAATGTTTTCTCTGTCGTGCTTATTACCTTAAGAATAAAGTTAGCTTGCACAGGAAGTGCTGTGTGGTACCTTTATAACTGTAGCACTTACACCTGGTATATTATACTAGTTGGAATTTCCAAAGTGCTAAAGGTTACATGCCCAGGTATATCACATTGCTGTAATCCAAGCTGAGAGGTAACAAAGGCAGGAATGACAGGCCTGGTCTTCATCCTCTAGGATCTAATCCTGGAAGCTTTTAAGAACAAAGTAGAGCATATAAAATAATTGTGTGATGCAGAGAACAGAGGCCTTGGAAGAAATGATTTTCTGCTTGAGTAAACAAAAGCTTTAGACAAACACAGAGGAAGGTCAAGCACTAGAATTGTTGCAATGTAAAGGGGGGGGGGAATTCAATTTTTTTTATAAAGAAGCTGTTCAGTGATGTCCTAAAGCCTTTCAACCAAGAGTAGCCTCACCATAGGCTAAAATCCAACTCTCAGGACAATGAGCTACCGTGGCACATAATTGTTGCACTGCTCTGATTTCAGGTTGCAGAATAAACTGGGGGGTAGTAACAACTCTCAGAACTTTAAAATTTCAAAAGAAACACATTCTTTCACCAGGATCTTAGTTTGGAGATTCTAACTCAACACAGAGAATGGAACAAATCTAGAGCTCGGCTTACCAAACAAGACACTTGGCTGCCATATGGTAGTCTGCTAACATGGACTCCTTCAAAAAAGCCCTAGATTTTCACCACTTTTCAGGTAGGGTGATCCACTGGTGCATCCTCTGGGGAAAAAACCAAGCGGTTCTCCCCACAAAAGTTCGGTTCCTGGTGCTGGGAAGATAAATGCTATTTTTGTCTCTAGCTCAGAAGGGGCACTTTAGGGCTTGTCTTCACTGCAGAGTTACCTTGGGCTCTTACTTTAGGTATTGCTTCTTAACCCATCTCTTTCCAAACATAAAATCCTGTTACCCAAGCGTGGTGGTGCTTTACAGCTGGGCTAACTGGCCCATCCTGAAGTATAGGCTAAAGCCTAGATGTTGCTAATGCTACAGCTGATAACCCACTCACTTTGCAGTAAGGATGAAGGCTAAACCACTTGACTGCCAATAGTCCTCCAAAGCCTTTCCACACTTCCTCCACGTACCTTGAAAGCCAGACAAGTATTCTCATAATTCAGTGGGAAATAATCATAGAGCAGTACAAAGAGCATAGGGTATGACCCCAGAAGCCCTAGTGATGCTGTAGCAGTGTGTGGCAGGGCCCCCTTGGCTTCTGCCTCTGCTAGGTTCACAAAGACCCTGGATTTAGTAACCACTGGTGCACTTTGTTCTCAGGCTTGTTCCCACTACCATTTCACCATCCCCAGCTCACTCTAATTGGTTCCTGTAACAAGGAGCGAGCGTGATAGAGGGCTGACTCTGCAACCCTTTGCCCAGCACCCTATCACAGACACGCACAGATGAGTGCAGCAGTAATGAGGACACAACCACTTGAGTATGGCTTTGCAGTGTGGCTGTTAATGACGGGGCCAGGCTAACACAGATGCTTCAATGCAGATGCTGGTAGAGAAGATATACCCTTAGTCTAACTGTTTATGCATGTTTACCTTTATGCGTACTGTTTAGGGCATTCTGGTTGAAGCTTCTCCTAGGTGCAATGGTACCCAATGAAACCTGCCTTTTGGGGGAATGTGGTGGCTATTTCATCCAGAATTAAAAAGTCCTACAGGGATTAAAAAATTCTGACACTGCAATTGACTAAACTGCTGTAAGAAATATTCATAAGAGAAAATCCTTACACATGACACATTTGTCTCCCTCACTGTATAATGCAAAATCTCTAATTGCAATTTAAGCAATATTTGCAAATATTCGGCGCTGACATGTGAACAGGTGCCATATGCCATGTGTTCTATGCAGGGGGGAGGGCTGATATCCAGTTGTAAACCTCATTGGAGTGGTTTACATCCCTAGGGGCACAGGGAGGGTGGTGTGTTGTCCCTTATATCTGACACAAGGAGGAGTAATGGGGAAGCTCTTTGCAATGCACTGTGTCCCCTACATGGCTGGCTTATTGCCCAGTGATTAAAGATTTCCAGTGTCAGGCTCTGTCAGTTTATGATCTGTCATTAATGCATGACCTGATAGGCACATAGTTTATTCTAATCCCTGATATAGGATTTTAATTTCCCTTTTTATTTACTATAAAAGATTTTTAATCTTTTACTTTTGGGGCCTTATAGATTTGAACAATAGGTTGCTATGACACGGGTTTCACACACACCCAAACATTTGAATTCTGCACTATGCAGCTCTCTATCTGTACTCTCTGCTCTTCCAAACCAAAAAAAATCCTTTAGGAGGATGGGCATTTTCCAAAGTATGTATTCATTACAAAAAATCAATGAAAAATCAACTGATTACAAAAAATTCTTGCAATTTTTCATTCTGAACGCTGCAGCCACAGAATGATTAAAATGTTAACTTAACAAAATTGCCCCTCTAAAAGTTGTTGTGTAATAAAAATAACTTCAGTGGGTTTGAGACCCACAGTGGCCATACCATGCTTTCAGAGTGATGCTAGTCAAACTAATTGTCATGTAGAAATCTATATATAACATCCATTTTGGAGCCAAAGAGAAGGAAAATTTATTGAGATGATCGGGCTCTGGTGACAAGCAAGGATATGCTGCAAAAGAACAGGCCAGACTCAGAAGAATTTTTTTTTCACTTTCTGTTCATTTCAACAAACCAGTATTGAGGGACAGATCTGAATAATATCAGTCAAGGTTGAGCTGACCCCACCCATTAGAGTCACTGGATAAATATAAGAATGGATTTATTGGATTTGAGGAATTTAGAGAGACATTGTGGTGGATGAAAGAATTGATGCTCAACTCTTTGTAAAGGGAATATTCCTGGTCGTATCAAGCCCTCCCTCCATCACCACGCCTGGCTTCCCAGTTATCTGTGCATCCTATTTGTAAACTGCCTTCCTGGCTTTTAGACATGTTCAACTGAATCTGCCTTCAGGTTCACCCAGATTCCTACCCATTCAGTCTCCTCTTTTGAGTCTCTGATGCTTCTCAATCACCTTCCCATGACTGGAGAGTGGATCACTTTCTCCTTTGTGCCACCAAAGTTATCTTGAATTATTTTCTTGGTCCTGCTGAGATGAGTCACTTTTCCTGCTTAAATCTTCATGTTCACTTTAGTTTACTGAGGGAATTGATTATAAAGTGTCTTGTGATAGTCTTTTTTTGATGGTGACACCAAATAAAGGTAGCAGAGGGGGGAGTAATTATGGGCAAAGCTTTCTGATTTCTTGCCACACTCTCACTAAAGAGGTTTTGTACCCCCAGCTAATTGGTCCATGCAATCTCCTCTCAGATTTTCTCTTATAGATTTACCAATCTGAGTCTTATCCCTGGAAATGCATAAACCAACAGTTTTGCAGAAATATGCGGGTTCCTTTCACCAGGAAAATAAAAATTCATAATTACTTGCGTATACCCTTATTAGTATCTTTGATACACAACATTTTATATATAACAAATGTAAAATACATTGACACCCACTATAGAGCATGGAACTGTAAGCCGTGCTTTGAGCCCGTCTGTGCTTGTAGATGAGATGTATGTGTTACAAAAAATCTGTAATTGTTGGGATTGCTCCTTCATGCACATTCCACTTCAATAATATGAGACTTCAGTGCTAGGATCTTTGTAACTGTACAATTACACCATGAGTATTTGAATAGGGCTGCCACTCTTCATTAATGAGAGATTTATCCATATTTTGAAAGGTGAAAATTATTCAGTATTTGTGGGCAGACTGTTAAACTTTTTATAATGTGAATGACCAGATCACAGATGAACATGCTTTTTCTTTTATGGTGTCATCAGACTCAATTCCTCCTTGGTGTATCTGACAAAAAAAGAAATTCTCTTCTGTTTGTGTTTAGCTCCAGTTAGGTGAATGGGCATGCAGTTCCACCCTTAATTTTAAAAAAAAATTGCTCCTATTGATCATTTTAATCCATGTGAAAACTTCGGTGTGCAGTTTACCATTCCAGAAATTACAGTTAGCATGTAGTGTTTTAAAAGATCTGTTCTGATGCCTTGAACAAACTTATTCTACTCAATATTGTGAGAGAATATATTCCAGGGGTGAAATCCTTGGATCCATTGAAGTCTATGGGAGTTTTGCCATTGACTTCACTGGGACCAAGGATTTCACCCCGATCATTCTAATCTGTTTCTAGGTCAGTGACTGGCCTTTGCCATTTTGGCTGTGTTGATATCCCCTTTACTTTTTGATGTTATGCTTGATTAATCTTGCAAGCAAGCCTTAGCTATGTACTGAAGGTGGGGACAGTGCCTCAAGAATAGCAAGTTAAATCAGTGAGTGCCTCTGCTGTATTTAGACAAAGTGACAGGCAATATATATACATTTTAAATTCATCTAACTGGCCTCTGAATTTCTCACTGACATTTTGTTTGTAGCTGGGTGTGCCTGAAAAATTAGGAGCACTTTGATTTTTTGCATGTGCAAAACTGAACTTGCAAAAGAAGTGATGAATGACTATTTGATTTTTTTTTTGTTGATGTCTGTAGTTTATTTAAAGCCTCTGGCTAAAAGAAAACAAAAAATGGAAAATTAGTTCCTTTTGACTGTGAAGCCTTAAACACCAATGGGCCCAGTCTTGACTCCAGTGTGGGTGGGGAGCGAGCACTCTGATGGATGAGAACAATGGTGTTAATTTGATGGTGGGTCTCTTGGTAAGGAGTAGATAGGCCCCACAGGGTATGCCTGCACACTAAGCCTGGGTTCTGAGCCAGGTTTCACCTTGAATCTATGCCTCATGTCTGCATAAAAATCAGTCTGACTTGGGTCAGCAAGCACTCAGGACCCAGGTCCTAGGACCCTGCTGGGGTGGGGGAGCAGAGCCAGAGTCCCACGGAGATTCTGGTCCAAGCCCCATTGTTCTGCAGTGTGGACGCAGCTCAAGCTGCACCCCAATTCAGAAGGTCTGCATAGTGCAATATGGACATGTTAGGATGGCTTTGAGACCGAAGTTCTGTAGTTGTAAGCCCAGGTTTACAATGCCATATGGACACTCAAGCATGGGCTTGGAAACTAAGTCCACAAACCCAGGTCCCACAAAACTGAGCTTACAATGCAGTATAGACATATCCCTGGTGATGTTAGGTGCAGCCAGAGTGCTGGAGGGCCTCTTGATGGTCTGTGGCAGAAGCTTATTGTGGGTTTTGGCACAAGCGTGAGTGGTGATATTGTGAAGCTCCTGTTGGGCACCTTGTTGACCAATGGTGCAGAGGGTTCGTTTATTACTAGGCGTTTAGGTGGCTGGTGACACTCCCTGTGGAGACAGGACTACTGCAGTTGGGCAGTTCATGGGGAAGCTGGTATGTGCCTTGATGGTCTGTGATGAATGGAGCCATTGATAGAACTGTCATAGCTAGTGTTCTGGCAGGGGAACTGGCTGGGTGGCAGACAGAACAGAGGAGAAAATGGAGCTCCTATCTGGTGGCTAATAGTCTGCTAAATGTTTGGACAGTCTCTTTGGACCATCCTCTCATCTCCTGTTCTTAAAGAGCATGTCATACCTCTCAGGGACAGCAGGGAGAAGGATTAAGGTGTGGCCTTGATATAGAAAACAAATAATCACTAGATTGTTCACCCTAAAAATTAATTTTAGGAACTACGAGTTTGTAGACAATAACTCCTTTGATATCAGGAACAATTTGCTCTAGGATGCCATTAACTTCATCAAAATTACTTCAAACATAGCCACTTAGTAAAATGAGCCCCACTTTTCTGAGTGTTCATTTTCAGCAACACTTGTGTCCAGTACCACCTCCTGTTAGAGAGAGCTCTAAGGAGGATTTGCTGGGGAAGACAGGAGGGTTGGGGAGCATTTGGACCTTGGTAAAGTATTAACCTTCTCTATCCTGAAACATTTTCCTGTACATTTTCAGATCCCTGTTTGTAATGGTGCTATTGCGCCTGTCATAAATATAAAGGGAAGGGCAAACCCCTTTAAAATTCCTCCTGGCCAGAGGAAAAATCGTCTCACCTGTAAAGGGTTAAGAAGCTAGGATAACCTTGCTGGCACCTGACCAAAATGACCAATGAGGAGACAAGATACTTTCAAAAACTGGGGGGAGGAAAAAACAGTGTCTGTCTGTGTGATGCTTTTGCCGGGGACAGAACAGGAATGGAGTCTTAGAATTTAGTAAGTAATCTAGCTAGATATGCGTTAGATTATGATTTCTTTTAAATGGCTGAGAAATTAGGTTGTGCTGAATAGAATGAATATTCCTGTCTGTGTGTCTTTTTGTAACTTAAGGTTTTGCCTAGAGGGATTCTCTGTTTTGAATCTAATTACCCTGTAAGGTATTTACCATCCTGATTTTACAGAGGTGATTCTTTTTTACTTCTATTAAAATCCTTCTTTTCAGAAACTGAATTCTTTTTCATTGTTCTTAAGATCCAAGGGTTTGGGTCTGTGGTCACCTATGCAAATTGGTGAGGATTTTTACAAACCTTCCCCAGGAAGTGGGGTGCAAGGGTTGGGAGGATTTTGGGGGGAAAGACGTTTCCAAACAATACTTTCCTAATAAATAAACCCAGATAAATGTTTGGTGGTGGCAGTGGAAGTCCAAGGGCAAAGGGTAAAATAATTTGTACCTTGGGGAAGTTTTAACCTAAGCTGGTAAAAGTAAGCTTAAGAGGTTTTCATGCAGGTCCCCACATCTGTACCCTAGAGTTCAGAGTGGGGAAGGAACCTTGACAGTGCCATACAAGATGTATAGGGTCATGTGCAAAAGGAATGAGGTCTGAGTATTTCATATAGGGCAACAAATCTCATGGGTGTTCTTTACTTTTTGGATTTGGCAGTTTGTCACTGACTGATCCCACATCAGGCTGACTCATCTCCACTCTGCATCCAACCTCTCAATGGAGCTGATGCAATCATAGTACTCTCTCCACTTTGCAAATTCAAAGCCTTTTCCTTTGCTATGTAGCTTGCTCCTGCTGTCTGTTCTTAAAAAAAATCACTTCTCTGCCACTCTCAGAGGAAGGACCAAGATTGCAACCAGCAAATTACAGCAAGAACAAGCTGTCCTAGCACTGAATTTTTATTGCAATGTAATGAATTTTCCATTATCAGGCAAAGAAACACTAGGAACTGATCTGAGAGCAGTTTAAGACCCATACATCATCTCTGCCCCTCACTGAGTGACTAAAATGTGAAAAGGGGTAGTCGGACTAAATTTAGGTTTTTGTCTTGATAGAACAGGAGCTGGTTTATAGGAGCTGGCTCCTTGAGGAACTATAATAACTGCATAAGGGGTTGAATAGCAGAACCTTTTCCTGTGCAGCTGCTGTCACTTTTTTTAGATAAGGTAAAAGTAAGAATACAAATGACATATTAAAGAATGAAAACTTGTTTTATATCCTTCTGCTGCATGGGATGAGGAAAACACCCAGGATCTGATTAACAGTTTATTTTAAAAGTGAACACAGACTTCAAGACAATTCTAATAGTTTCCGAACCAAATTTTAATTCTATCTGTGAATCTCTTTGGAAAGATAAACCTGTTTCTGTCCTAGGATAATGAGGTATGCAATTTGTCAGTTTATCCTGCATGCCCCATGTACTCTTTTTAGATATTTGCCAAATACTCGATTTCTTCCATTTGGGGTAGTTAAAAGATGAAGGGATGAGTGTTACCTGTGTAGGGTGGCCAGATGTCCCAATTTTATAGGGACAGTCCTGATTTTTGGAGCTTTTCCTTACATAGGCACCTATTATCCCCCCAACCCCATCCTGATTTTTCACACTTGCCATTTGGTCACCCTATACCTGTGCCAACATTTCCGTCTTGGGCTTGATACTTGACATGGTTGCTTCAGAGCTGGCAGGGGTTATTTCCTCTGCAGAGGCCAAGCTGCAAATAAAAAGAATTCACAAAGAGCTGAGGATGTTTGTTTTAGCTTTCTATTAATTTAACAAAAGCATGTTGAGGAGCAGATATGAGCAATATCATTTCAGCTTAAAACACTGTGTGTGTTTCAAAAGGTGTATCTAGCTGGAGCTAATTCAACATCCAAAAACCTTGCCCACAAAATTCCTCATCGTGGGAGAACAAGGGGAGAGGATTACTGCTGTGCTGCCAAGATCTGGATGAATGTTGCATGCTATTCTCCATAAATATTCTGTAGAACTTTTTAAAAGAATTTTGACATGACATGTATTGTAAGCACACCGCTTATCTGGTGTTCACTTCCCATAGATGTTCCAGCAAATGTGTTCACTAGCAAGACATAACAGCAAAATTGTAAAGGGAAATTGCAAGGTATTTTTGGAAAGCAAATTTTCATTTCATAATTATGTGGATTCACAACAGAAATTTTCATGGAATAATTTCTAGCTAGTGACCAGCAGGATGATTTCTAATTAGTTGACGTAATTAGATTTATTTGACTTCTCTACCAGGAATAAGAAGAAATATTTTAATATTAGTACCTCTGAGTTGCTCCAGCAGGAGTGACCTTGGGCTCTCTTTTGATTCTTGTATGAGGCACTGGCAATGATGATCTCTTTGTAGATCTCGTGAACTAATGGAAGTGGGATATTTCCCAGCCAATGCGATGAAGAAGGTGCCATTGACTGTTGGGGTGCTGACGTCTGCTACATTCTGTAAAGTGAAATGACAGAATTATGTTGGAGGAGGTAAAATTCAGAGTCATCCTATGAGTGTTGCCTTCAGTTGTGCTTTACTTTCGGACTGTCTAGAAATTGAGTTTTGGGGAAAGACCAGGAACATTAGTAAATTTTCTAGACTTTTATCTCTATGGCCCAGGCCTAGCATCATCATTCTTCAGTGAACCCGAGTGTCTGTGCCCTTGAATCTTTAATAGTTGGGGTTCCTTCAACTGCACTTTCCTACAAGGTTTAGGATATAGTTTCCACAGTTATTGTACCCACACCACCAGATTTTGGAGGCAGTCCTGACTTGATGTGTTACTTGATCCTATCACTTAACTTTTTTGTTCCATTTCCATATCTGTAAATGGAGATTAATGATCACTGTACTTTTCTTTGTAAAGCACTTTGACATTTCCTGATGAACAAAAAAACTGAGCCTTCTATAGGTGCCAAGTAAGACGGAGATGCCCTATGGGATTCTGGTAGAATTCTGGATTCAGAATTGGATTCAATTCTGTCTGTAAACTCTGGTTGGCAGGAGATAGTGTTGATGTGGTACATGTATTTTATGAAATAGGATGGCTTAATCTGCAGAGACCTGTTGTATCACAATGGTTGAACTGGAAACCTTTAGCATACTGCCCTGAGGCATATGACAGATATGGCAATTCTTACAATATCTTTGGGAGATCTTACTCTATTAAGTTCATCTATCCTTGTGGACCAGGGATTGTCTGTAATTCCATGGCAAGGGATGGAGACTACAGCCCTCCAGGAACTAAGAACAGTGGGAGGTGGTTAGGCAAATTCACTCAGGTTGTAAGACCTCCAGAGAGCTACCACCACTTGGAGAGGCTCGCATATACTAGTTAAAAACTGGATTCTCTAGAGATCAACACACAAAGAAGGGACTTCTGGATAAATAACCTGAGTTTATACCAACTCGGGGGATTGCCTGATCCAGCAAATGGACAGAACCTTCTGTCCAAGGGGGGCCCCAATCCTTTAAAAGATTTGGAAGGACTTTGGCCTACCAGCACCCTATAAGACCTGATAGGTGACATCTGGTAAGCTTTTAGCAAGTATGTAAGTTCTTGTTTTAGTATGTTTTCTCTGTAACGATTTTACCTTGAGAATAAATGTACTTGTTTAGAAATGGCTGTGTGGTAACTTCCAACTGCTGGCAATTACAGCTGCTCATAGTACTCAAAGAGCAACCAACTCACAGATGCTGGTCCGTTTAGGCAACCTGTCTTATGGGGGAATATCACAGTGTAGGCCGATGAACTGAGCTGCCTAGAAAAACCCCAGTCGGGGGAGATGGGGGGGGGGGGGGGAGAGACATGGGTCTTCGCCCAAGACAGGCAATGTCTGAGAGCTGGAAGCCTAGAGTGGGTGCCCTTGGTGCATCACAGAGAGGGAATACAGGTACAGTTGTCCTGAATGGTGACAAAGCAAACCAATATAGACTAGATCCTTTACTACGATGTCCTTCCTTGTATGAAGATTATTCTTAATGATAAGCATCCTCTTAAAATAAGAATCACAAAAGGATAAGTATAACTATTAATCTTTATGATATATACACTCCTCCACCATACTTTGATTTTAAATGAGTAAAATATTTTTCTCCACATATTTGATATGGTGTACTGCAAAAGTCTCTTTTCTGAGGTTAAGAGCATATGAGGAAGCAGAGAGCAAAAAACAGCAGGAAGCTTGTTTATCCAATCTAGTATGTACAGTTGCTGAGGTCAGAGCATGTTTCTATCTGCATCTACATTTATACAAAACATTTCAAGCAGAAGCCACAACAGAGAATCCATAAAATTTGGGAAAAAGCTTTCATTGCAGGTTCATGGTACTGTGTGTACTTTGACAGAGTTGCCTTGTTTTTCAGCACAAGTGGCTAATGGGTCACCCATTTAAATACAGTCATAAAGAAACTAGATCTTGAAGAGCTGTCAGATTTCAGAAATGCCTTGAACCTGCTCCTGTATCTTATGTGGTAGACAATGACATGAGTGGAGCACAGTATAACAGTAATATTGTGCTAGTGTTGAATGGAAATCAGAATCCCTGCTGCAAAACTCTATAAAATAGATATAATTTCCATCAGGGTGGATTTGATTTAAATCATGATTTAAATCACTAGTTAGGAAGACTCTATTTAATCATGGATTTCTCCATAAAAGTGCATTCTTGTTGGTTGTTATAACCTTAATACATATTCTTCACAATCCAGAGATGTAGGTTTCATTTTTAGAAGGTACACACCATACATTTTTAAAGTGATTTATTTTGAAAACTTTTCAGATTAGTTTTACAGCTATATAAGAAAATGAATAACTGGTTATTTCATTCATCAATATCTGCTTCAGTTACCTTTGGTAAAGTCAATGGGAGGTTAACTATCTCCAATTCAACAGGTTAATCATTAATATTTGGAGGATTTTCTTGCCATGCTGTATTAGGAGGAGAACATCGTCACCAGACATATGTTCAAATTGTTTTATTTAACTAAAACAACAAGGTTATGTATTCTGGATTTTTTTCTTCAAGAGCAAACATATAATATTTTAACAGAACAAGCATATGAATTTTTGAATTTAGTTAAACATTCAAGTTTTTTAAAATCTGATTTGTTTTTGTTAAAGTTGTTTTTTCATTAAAATAGTTAAATGAAATATTTAAAACAAACAAATTAAATCAACTGTCAACCAGGTCAACATGAGAAATTTAAAATATTGGCTTCTGCAGGTAACACAGTCGTCTTCACCTTCATTTTCCTGTTTGTTCATAATCTGGAAAAGAAAAACAAGCTTTCCTGCTTTTTCAGGTCCCAAACAATTTCTCAGTTTGGAATGAATTAGTCCAAAGGAAAAAAATATTCTTTCTACATGGGCAGAGGAAGCTACTGCTGTTAAAAGTGAGATTATCATTTCAACAGTCTCTGAATCCAAGTGCTTAAGTGACTTCCACCAGTTGACTGGTGTGACTTTCTTTAAAACATCATCAGCAAATGTCTATTTCTTGAATAGTTCACCCGTAGCTCTGAAGTTTATTGTAGTTGGCATTATGGAGGGATGATTGCTGCATGTCCATGTCATAGCCAACTCTTCTTCAGTGGTTAAGATTTTACCCTGGTACCAAGTATTGAGAACATTTGCAAGGAAATGAGCTGGAGACAGTGCTTGTCCCATTTGTGGTTTTTGTTTTTTTTTTAATGCTTGTAATTTAACTCTGTCATTGCACATTTCTCTTTTTAAGATCTCACTCAGTTCCTTCCAAATTTCAACAGTGTCACCAATAAAACAGCTATGTCCCTGCATTTTGTCCCAGGCTACAGAAATAGGCTTCAGGGTACTCGGCATGTGTTCAACATTTCTCTTAAGCCCAATGTTGACAACTTTGGCTGTGACAGTGCCATCTATTTTTTCACGATTTTGTTCACAAACTGTCATCAGATTAGGCCAGTTCTTGATATAGTGCTCAAAATAGACCACTACTGAGTTCCATCTCACATCTTGTGGGAGAGTTAGCTTGGTTCCTCCCACTTTTTTCAGAACAGCTGCTGCAAAGTGGTTGTTATGGAAGTATTTTGCAATTTCAACAACATTACCGTTTATTTCTGGAACACTGAAGTCTTTGGCTAGGAGGTGCATCAAATGAGCACTGCAACCGTATGTTATTAGCTTGGGACTCTCTTCTAAATAATTTCTTCACATCTTGGGTACATTTGCAGCACTGTCTGTGACCAATCTGTGTACTAGACATTTTAATTTTTTTCAGTTTGTTATAGCTTTTATTGCTACTTGTAAGTATTCTACTCTATGTGCATTTCCTGATGTATCCATTGTTTCTGAGAGGAAAACATTCCCATCTTCTGTTGTCACACAAGTACATACAACAGGATCATTGTGGAGATTGCCCCATGCATCAAGACTCAGGTTAACAATTTTACCTTCTAGACCTTTTGCACGCTGCTCAATTTCTCTTTCATACACCTTATCCAGCAATTTGCCTGTGACATCTGCTCTGTTGGGTGGACTGTATCCTGGTCTTAATGATTGAACCATGTTAATAAAGTGTGAATTCTCAATCATACGGAAAGGAGTTTGTTGCATAAACAAATAGCAATTTTTTCATCAATTACCTCTTTTTGTAAACTGCTGGTTATCACAAATTTATCTATTGTTTCTGGATGATGATTTATTTTATTTTTGCTACAGGTGATATACTGTGGCTATGTGACATACATGATGTGACTGAAACACTGTCATTGGCAGATAACTCTGAAACTATAGAAAATTATGGTGATCTTGAAGGTGGATAGTCTTCAGAATCCTGTTTGTTGAGGATGGATTTGTGACAGTGCTCCCCATAAGGCTTTATGGTAATATGCTTATGAATGCATATATGACATAACTGGAATATATTTTATGCTACATATGCCATGTAACACGTCTCTGTAAAGAATACATTCCTCCCATTCGTATGCATGTATCATTTTTGTACTTGAAGTTTCTTGTATATAGTGGTCTGTAGGACTCCATTGTTCAAGCTGATCATGGTGTCCAGGAAGTTGATGCTGGTGCGTGAGGGTCTAGAGAGCGTTTGATGGTTCAATGGTGGTAGTTATGGCTATGGTGGAAATCTGAGGGAGTTCAGGTCATCTGTCCAGAGAATGAAAACACATCAATGTATCTTAGTATATCATTGATTTTGTGGTGCGTATGTCCAGAAATTCTTCCTCAAGGTGGCTCACAGGCCCACCTCTGGAGGTGGGGCAGCAAAGGGGACAATTGGCCAGGGTGATTTAAAAGGGCCTGGGGGCTCCTTGCCGCCACCACCACCGCTGAGGTGGCAGCTGGGCGCCCCGGGCCCTTTTAATTCACCCGGGTGGGCCACAGGGCTCCTAGGTGCATGTGGGGTGGTATTGGCAGCAGCAAAGGCAGCTGGGGGGGTATGTGAAAGCCCTGGCTGAGCCGGAAGAGCACAGCCAGCAGTGCAGCCAGTAGCAGCTCGCTGAGCACCAGCTGGCACAGCACTGTGTGCACACACAATTCAGTGAATATCGTTGTCGCTTCGCATATTTGTATATTAAAAAAAATCTAGCAATATTCAGGAAGGCATCTTTGGCTATGATGATTTCAGGCAGTTCAGTATACTCTATCAATAAGATTGGTCTCTGTCCAAAGATACAAAGTCCCACATTCAGCACATGCATACAAATGACTTTTCCTCTCAAGATCAGATAAAGTTCAATATTTTTTCTAGCAATGAAAATTTGTGTTGTATGTTTTATTTCAACTGCCTCTTCCATAGCATATGTACTGTATGCGATCCTTCATATCCTATAAGAAATTAATTTCATACCAGGTCATTGAAGGCTGCTGTCAATCCCGCGCGCCCCCCCCACCATTCAAACTGGATGCAATACTCCAGATGTGTCCTCACCAGAGCCGAATAGAGGGGAATAATCACTTCCCTCAATCTGCTCACAATGCTCCTACTAATGAAGGCTAACAGCATATTGGGCTGCACCTTGGCACCAAGGAGACACTGCTGACTCATATCCAGCTTCTCATCCACAGTAATCCCCAGGTCCTTTTCTGCAGAACTGCTGCTTAGCCAGTCTGTCCCCAGCCTGTAGCAGTGCATGGGATTCTTCCGTCCTAAGTACAGGACTCTGCACTTGTCCTTGTTGAACTCATCAGATTTATTTTTTTTGGCCCAATCCTCCCCCCAGCTTAGTGTCATCCGCAAACTTGCTGAGGGTGCAATCTATCCCATCATCCAGATCATTAATAAAGATGTTGGATGAAACCAGCCCCAGGATGGAGGTTGCAATGGATGAGTTTAGGGATGTGTTTGGGATGGATGTCAGAGTGTTGTCCATTGTCTTGTGGATATTTGAGACACACCGCTATATGCCATCATTGTGAGGGATGTTGGTGTATAGGGAGGTGACATCCATGGTGGCAAGGATGGTGGTCTGAGGGAGGTTCAGGAGGAAGTCAGTTGCTTCCTGGAGGAAGCTTGTCCTTTGTGTATTGAGTGGTTTGAGGATGTTTCTATGAGTTCTGATAGTCCTTCAGTAACAATGCCATGGCCAGATATGATTGGTCTGCCTGGGGTCCCTTGTTTATGTATCTTAGGAAGTATGTAGAAGGTCCCTGGAGTGGGTTCTTGGGGGATGAGGTTGTACCATTTCTCTTGGAGCTGTTTGGGAAAGGGTATGATGATATCCTTAAATTCCTCAGTGAATCATGGGGTCGAGTAGTCTTTGAGTTCTTTACGGTAGGTGATGTCAGTTTTGTCATTGTCATGGTTGAGAACCATCTGTCTGCTTGTTTGGTGGTTAGATTTCAGGTACTGTATAGCTATCCTCTCAGCAGTGGAGAGATTATGGTAGATGTGGTGATTAAGGATTTCAGTCTGCTTCAGGGAAAAAAACTATCAAATTTCAAGATCAAGTGGGGGGGGGGGGTTGTCAACAGTGGTGTGTCCAGTCAGATGATGCTTTTTTTCTTATGACAGTCAATGGGGACATGGTAACTGTGGGTGTTGGTGTCATTGTAGGGAAAGAATTTTTTGAGGCAGAGTTGGTGAAAGAAGTCTTTGAATTCTCCACGTCAGTGAGGTAGAAGTTCAGTCCCTTGGAGTGTACAGATAGTTCTTGTTAGGGGTAGTCTGGATGATAAATTGATGTTGGGGTGTCCGTGTAGTGCTAGGGTTTTTCCTGAAGGTGCTGTCCTATGTGTTGTGGAGTTGCTGAAGAATAATTCTGGCAGCTAGCAGGCTTCTGTGATAAGGATGGGACACATGGGAATGATAAGTGGCTAAACTACATTTCTCATCCCCAGTTACATGGTGATACAGGTACTGTGTGATCCCTTACATGTGGCAAAGGGTAGCCACAGACTGTAGTGCTTGCAGTAATAGCGTCTATAGAGACTTTAGCAATAATAATACTTAGCACTTTTCATCCAAAAATCTCAAGGTGCCTTACAAAGACAGGTAAATATTTAATCCTATTTTATAGATGGGGAAATGGAGACACAAAGAGATTCAAAGTCTCAAAACAGGTCATTAGCAGAGCTGGAAATAAAACTCGGGTTTTCTGATTGTTAGTACAATATGGTATCGACTGGACAATGCTGCATCCCAGTAAACTACTATTTGTGAGGATGCCTAGGTTATCAGCCCTGGGGCTTTGGAAGAAGAAAACTCTCTTCCTCCTGTTGGACTGAATTGAATTATTTTGCTGTCACTTTGTGATACCAGTTAGACACCAGCTCAGCCAGCCCCCAGTGCTGTTCTGTATAACTCCTGTACTCTAAACTGAAAATGTTGGCTATATAGCTGCAACCGAGACCCCTGTAGTTTCTGGTCATGTAAATTATATGGGCCACCCTTTTCCACAATTCATCACCTTGCAGCAGCTGCATCCCAGTCAGGGTGTATCAGCCCTTTTTGTGTTTGGCCCCATACTCAGCTGGTCTATGTCAATCCCAACTTAACAAAATTGGGCCATGCTTCTGATTGACGGAGCCTTCCTTCCTCAAGTCTCTAAAGAATTCTAAAATTTAGCAGCACGATAACTCAGCTGTTGAATTGTTCCTTTTGCAATCACTCTCAGGGCACCAAGCCAATGAGTGGCCGCACTTGGCAGCAGCATGCATCTCAGCCTCTGTCACGTCTTCATGCCATTTCACTCTTTTTTTTTATCATTGTCTGCAGGGGTAGCAGGTCACTAGAGGCAACGTGGGCTAACCCACCCCAGGCATATGATACCTGCCTACCAGACACCACGTAGTGTGCAATACACTTGGCTGCCGCTGAAGACTGCTGGTCCTGCAGCACATAGATTGCAGGCAGCAGAGGAAGGGAGGCACAATGAAGGGTTTTGTACAGGGCCCCCCCCCCACCCTCAAGGGATACAATAACACACCGTCTACATACAGTTATTGAAGGCTAAAGAATATGCTGCTTTATTGTTGGAACTATGTATTCAAAAAGCTGGTACAACCCCCCACCAACAGACAGGAAGTAAGGTGCAAAGGAATCAAGGCTCCATCCCATAATACTCTGAGTGACTCAGTTAACTTCTTAGTAGCCACTTTACTACAAAAGGAATGCAGGCTTCAGAGGGATTATAGTCCAGAATTGCCCCACAAAGGCAGAAAACAGGAATCCCTACAAGTATCTAGCCCTGCAGACAGGAGGCACAGAGCAGAAAATGCAGGCTTCTGTGGGATTCATTCAGATCCTCCCCTCAGAGGGAGAAAATTGTATTCCCTCTTTCCTTTTTTTCCTGATTCTCCAGGTAAAGCAGCAAGTAAGGGATGTTTCTGAGGTGGGGAAGGGGGCTATTGGTGGTGGACATCAGATAGGAGGGGGACAGATTCTGAGGGAGAGGGTTTTGTATGTCAGGTGAGGGAGGGTGGAGAGAGTGTCTTAAAGCTGAGGAAGATGCTTCTAAGCAGCAAAGAAATCGGGTATGTGGAGGAGAGGAGAGGTTCTCCCCTGCGTGAATGGATGGTGCAGGTTAGGTTGGAGGCAGCTGGAGAGGCTGTGAGCCAGGAGAGGGATGGGAAGGCAGATCTGAGTGCAGAGCCAAATGGAGTTGATTGGTGAATCGGTAAAGACTGTGTGGGCATGGATGAGAGGCAGACATGGAGATGACAGGGTCCAAGATGGATTGGTGGGGGAGAAGTTGGGAACTGGTGGGAATGCTAAAAGGGTCACAGGAGGGTAAGTACGGTTTTCTCCCACCCTGCCTGTTACTGTAGTGTTCCCAATTTTCATTTTCAAAGGGAGCAGGGGTGAGAGAAGGAAGAGAATGCCCCTGTTGTTTTTTTTTCCACTTAGCTTCCTTGTACTTGACCAAAATGCTTCCTTGTGACCTTCCCCCTTGCACAGAACCCTAGTTTATTTTGAAAATATGATGAACCTGCAGGGAAGAGTAGGAGATGTGTGTATTTATGAACACACAGGTGGGGATAGAAGGGAAGGCAGCTTGCTGCCTGCGTCCCACCATTTATACTGGTGTCCAGCTAACTCTGGTTTTACAATATTTAACTGAGTAAATGACTTATCCTTTCCTTTTGGAGCTTTTGCTAATGAGTTGGGTATCTGCATTACCACAGGGTTATGTCTCATCTGTTCCCTTTTGACAAACCCCCAAAACAGCAGTCTCTCTTCCCTTCGTTTTTTAATTTTTGTCTGTCTTCTTCCTCAAGTATCTACATGGGGAGGTGGGGGAAGGAGAATAGAGGAAGGGGACTCTTGACTCAAAGATAGAGCCTGCTGCTTGTCACTTTTTTCATGTTCTCATCTTTCATGATAGATCAGTGTCTCCATGAATTCTTGCTGTATCCATATTCCCTGCCCCCACTTTGGGGAGAAGAACCCGCACCACAACCTATGGGGTATTTTAGTCTGGGCAGAACTCAACATGAGGTGGCTAGGTGCAACGCAGATTCTTTGGCCATGAGAATCTGCTAAAAGCTTAGATAGGCAGAACTGAATTTTTATAAGCAAGATATCATATTGTTTTGTATCTACCTATGCACACCAGTCTTTTATGGTTGATATTCTTGTCTTCCCTGACATAATCCTAAAAGGGTGGTTTAACCTTGTACAAATCCAGAAATATCCCAGATAAGGAGGCCAATTATAGTGCACTTAATGAATGGAACATCACGATGGTTAACTTATTTAAATCACCTCCTGGAGTGTACAGGGAATTAATGGCCCCATTAGTCCAAAAGAGATTCTAATTCAGTTTTAAAGGATGAAGCTAGGCATGGCTCTTCAACAGGAGTGAGGTGCTCAGTAAAGAGGAGGCTGAAAAGCTCTTCAGTGAATATGCTGATTCCCATATTTCTAGCTCCTTTTTCTAAATTAATTGTGCCCCAAGTAAACTCTGCCCTCTGTACAGACAAGAAATCTATAAGAAAGGGCCATCTTACTCTGCAGCAAGCTGGAGCATAATTCTGTGACACGATCCCTGGGACTCTGGTGTGGCAGCTTCATTTAGATTAAAAAAGAAAGAGCAAGTGAGTAGTAAAAGCGATTAATATAATCACTACAGTGTTCTCCAAGTTGGTTGTGTTTGTATTAAATTCAGTATATTTTTATGTTCCAACACTTTGTTTTCAGTATGTTCCAGATTTTTGTATTGACAACGCATTACTGTAGGGTAGAAGATGTTTTGGTGGGAAGCTGAAGTGTAGGAAACAGCTGAGCCTCTTTGGAGGGTGTGGAAAGTAGTTTGAGAGTCTGGTAGAATCTCCAGATTATCCAGTTCTTTCTGATAAAATGATCAGCAGTGAAATTGTTAGCAATGGTGACATTTAAATGGTCATCAATATGTTTTCAGAGTCAACTCTCAAAGATGAATGTTGGGACTTCTCAACACAATTGTTTAGGCTGCATGAGGACTCGGAATGAAAACACTATCTGTTAACCTTAAAATGTGAATTTAATGTAATCTACATAACAATGAAGGCAAGAAACAGCTTTTTATTTTTTCCAAATGAAACACAGATATACTTAGCTAGAGTATAGCTTGCAAGGAATCAACTCCACGGCAAATTCTGTGGGAGGAGAATCATGGTATATACTAACCCTATCACATGTGCTCACAGCTGACAATTTTTAACAGATGTTTGTGTGCATGCAAAATTGGACACACAAGTAGAGCTCATACAAATCAAGCCTTCTGTAACAGGGCCAAAGTTTTTAAAAGTATTTAGGTATCTAATGGGATTGTTTTATAATCACCTAGGTGCCTAAAACCTATTGATTTGAATGGAGGTTAGGCACCAGGATGCTCTTTAAAAATCCCACTGTATACCAAAATGCCTTTAAAAATCTGGTCCCAAAAGTAAAAGGTGGTTAAAACTCCCTTCCCTCCACAGACCACAGTAGGTTTTCCAATGGATAATTTTTTAGGTATTCAATCAATATCTGTCTCTCATCTGAGAACAAATAACACTTTTTATTTGCTAATCTAGTTAAGATTGATGTTCTTTTCTTTGTAATAGTGAAATTAACATTTTCAAATAACAGAATTATCATGTGTGATCTATATATCTGTCAAAGGGGTATTTTTTTCATTCTTTGTTGTTTTCACTTGGCGTTAAGCCTTCAATGAATATCATGATCACCTATTTAAGATTTAGTCACAGTGAAGAGGATTTGTTATTCCTTTAGTATCTTGGAACTTGAAACTGACTTCTTTTCCTTGCTATTTAATACTGATTCTTCTGAACTCTGTTAAGTGCAAATGGTCATTTTTAACCTGTTTCTTTTTGAAGGCATCTTTTCTCTCTGGTTAGTTCTGCTCAGTTCTTGTTAGCTGAAAGGTTTCTTTGATCCATGTCCATTTGGCATATTTGATTTCCAGTATTTCATGAGAACCATGTTAATCCCAAAAGTCTCCTGATCTTCTGATAACCTAGTAAAATTAGGTTGAACCTGGCTTGGGAAACTTGGGGGGGTGGGGGGAATAGCTCCATCTCTACACTCATGATAAAGCTATGAGAGATGCTAACTTCTTAATAACTTGCAAATCCATGCTGATTTTTTTTCTGTATTGTAGTAACATGAAATTTTCAGTCATTTCCATTGGAGGTCCACCAACTTTCATATCATCCTAAACCTGCCCCAATTATGTCAATGATAAGGAAAGAGGGAAGGTATTGGTCAGACCTCTGATTCTTTACTATATGTTCTTCAAATGTCCACATGCATTTCTAACCAGAAGATGCATACGTAGTGAATGTTGGGTTGGTTTGTTGTTTGACTGTAGTTTTGACAGCCCTGCTGGTAGAAATATTCTGTTTATCCATAGAACACATGAAGCACACATTAGTGCAGCACGTGCATCTTTCCTGTTCTGGAGGGCCCTCCAATGGGATGAGACTATAGTTAACTATTTTGCCATTCAGTCTTTGGCCTCTCTGCGTAGTCCATCAGTTGTAATGGAATGATTCCTGCCTGCTGGGAACCACTTTCTTCAATATTCAAACAGCGGTCTGAGGACAATTGCTTTTACCAGCACTGATCTGAGTTGAATTTGAACTCAGAATTGTGGGGAGGTTGTACAGCACTGTGGTGGGGTGTGCAAACCCTACATTGGAGCAGGAAAACAAGAGGTTAATTACCTATGGCGAAAGCCAGGTACCATCCCTGCCCAATAGAACCAGCCTTACATGATGATTAAGGCAAGAAACCTTTCACTCAGCCCCAAGAGTATTGAAACAGGAAGGAAAGAAGGGGCTACTAAAGAAAAGAAAAATGTACCTTTACTCCCAGGGAGAACAGAGAGAGGAGCCTGTCAGAACCAAAGCTTGGAGAGCCTGAGGATTAGCCTGCTTCCTGAAATCTGTCAGATAAGGCCTGCAGATGGGACAGCTTAATTCCTTGTTTTCTATTTTGTGACTGATTTAAGAGTCTGTTCAGGAAAAAGCCTTGGGTCAGTGCAGCATATTCCCTGTGAAACAGGCAAAATCCTTAAAGGGACAAAGGCACTGTATTCATTTAGACACTTTTCCCTTATTTTGAAACCTGATGTTACTGTCCCAAGTTAACCTTGCATAAGCACCTCTACAAATCCCTTGAGCTATCCAATATCTGCTTGGGTCTGAGACGACATAAAGTCAGACTGCAGTTACCTACTCAAGTAAAAAAAAAAAATCCTTTCAAGTTCTATTTCAACTTCCTATCCAGTAAAGTTGGGTAGCATTTAAGTCTGAGTCAATAATTCTTATTTGCTCAAGCAATTTCTTCCATGAGTATATTCCCTTGTCCAGTGTATAAGATCCGTTCCTTTTCTGTTTTTGTGGCTCCAGTGCTTACTAATGAGCCTTTTATCCAGTGGTGCACAATGTAGTAA
This sequence comes from Natator depressus, assembly GCF_965152275.1. Lineage (NCBI taxonomy): Eukaryota > Metazoa > Chordata > Testudines > Cheloniidae > Natator > Natator depressus. Next base: position 163,156,031 of record NC_134235.1, on the reverse strand, counting down.
ATTGCTTTTAACAAATATTGATAGATTTCACACTTCTCTTTATTGACTTTCTGGAGTAAATCATCTGTAACTGTTGTCAGGAATCTGATTCTGGGAATTTGTTTGTTTTAAAGTAAGCTTAAAATATGGAGTATTCCAACAATGAGACAGTTTAACGGTGAGAACTGGAAAGTAACCTCATCTGTTAGTAATAACTTTAAACCTATTTGAAGCAGGTCAGCCTGAAACATTACTAATCTGTACAGTTACTAAGCTGTGTCTACCCCTTCAAGTAATTTGCATTAGAGATTTTTCTAAATGGTGTCAACTTTTGGTGAGTTATCATGAGTCTTAACAATATTTAGTGTTTCTATCCCTCCTGGTTGCAGAGAAAAGCCTGCAAAATTTGAACTGTAGAGGCTCAAAAATCAGAAGCCAGACTCATGGTTCTGTGGGGGACCTGACTAATGAGTTGTGAACACTTGAGGTTTCTCAATGTTTGATGCCTAGCCAGATGTTCTAATGGTCTAATCTGAAGCCTATTAAAGTCCATGGAAAGACTCCCTTTTATTTAGGGGACTTTCAGTCAGGTTTATTATGCCTTATTAGCCTAATTCCTGCCCTGGGAAGCTGTAACGCCTGAAGGTATAGCATAGTTTTAGTTAAGCCACATCTATCTTCTGCTTCCTTTCTTTCTCCCACCACCTCTCGTAAAATGTAACTACAAGTGGTCAGCATTTCAGTTCTACGTCTTGTCTAGAACAGAGCCAACCTACCGTCATGAAAGCTGTAGGCGTTCAGCACTGACTGAGGGAAGAGCACCATATATTGAATCACCCTTGCTGGTTCCTCCAGCATCCGGTTCTTTCGGGGAAACAGTCATCTTTTGAAAAGTATGTTGTCAACTGAGTACACCGTTGCCATTAAACAGCCATTAAATTTGCAAGAAGAGGAGAAGATTAGTGTTCCCAAATTAACAGTTGGCTGATTGTGATGAAAGCCTGGAAGTAATTTTTTTTTTAGCAGTGAAGTAAGGAGGGGAAAGACACAAGTGAAATTGTCCCCTCTAATATGGCTCTCAAATATTCAAGAACTCCTCAGCCAACCATGAAACACAATTTTACCCTTCTTCAATACAACTTTGTGTAGTTTACTAAATAAATTATGATCTACATTGGTCCATAGCTTCAAGGGTTTTGCATGGCCTCTCACGCTCCTAGGAAATTCATGAATAATTAGGGACCAGACTTGCTCCTATTTAAATTGATGCCAAAATTCCCATTGATTACAGTGGGAGCAGGAACAGGTATCTTATCATTGAACCCTGCTGACCAGTGAGGAAAATCAACTTGCTCCTAAGGCCAAAACCACACTAATAGTTCCATTTTTTATTAAGGAAATAGCAATAGATAAATTTAAAGTTGCAATTCTATATTTCCAAATTGTTGGCTGAAACAATAGGAATAAGGGTACAGTTTGTTCACTTATTCCTGAGGGTATCATGGAGGGCAAATCATAAATATCTAACGTTTCTACTTTGAAAGGCATCATAAAAGAAAATTAGATAAACAGTGAAACATAAATCAGAAGTGCTGCCAAAAAGTGATGCAGTGATTTAGAAAAAAATGCCAGACTAGTAACCAAGAACACTCTCATTTGTTCCCTGGAAATAAAGAAGAAAAAAATCACTTGATATCTTCAGTAATACCAGCATTGATTGATTGCTTCCCATAATGTTGTCTTATGTATCCTCTAGAGTATCACATGAATCACTGGTTCATCTGTTTTAAATGGTGGTTTTAGTTATTCTAAATAATTTATATTGACAGTTGAACAAAGGAAAGCAGGACCTGAGTACTGTAGGCCCCTTCTGCTACTTTAGGCCTAATTTAGTAAAGTACTTAAGCATGTGAGCAGTCGCATTACATTTATATTTGTGTGTAAGTACCTTTCTGAATTAGGGCCATGTGTTCTCGCTCAAAGCACCAGGACTGTCGTCTGCCTGCAGATCTGAAAAATATTTCTCTGACTTCAAATTAATTTCAATAAATCCATGTTTTCCATGATTCAGAATAGCGCATAGATCGTAAGCTCATGACCTCTGTACTATGTGCAGGAGGAATCTGTGAACACAATACAAAACTTCAGGAAGGAAATGGCATAGCAAATGGATGACGAAGTCCAATGGAACTACCTTAACCTGTGAAGCTTCTCTTCTGCGGGTTCCACTTTAAATGCTTAAGCAGTCCTCGGGTCGGAGAGCGACTGACTCCATAACCTAGTGGTTTGGGTACCCACATTAAAGACTCTGGGTCGGGTCCAGTCCCTCTACTCCAGTCATTTCCATTATTTATCCACCATGGAACAGCTTCAACAGGAGAGCTTGAGGAAGTCCTACATAACAATATTCACTAACTAAGTGGTTAGACGTTAGAGCATTCTCCTTGGCGGTGGGGGTACCCTTTCTCCCTCTCTCTCCAGCAGCGGAGGGAGAGAATTGAACCTGGGTTTCCTATATCCTAGGCATGTGCTCCAAAGCACTGGGCTAAGACTTGTAAGGGTGGGGATGTGAGCAGCCATCACATCTTTCCCTTCCTGCTCCCCAGCTTTGCAAGGGACCTGATCAGGTAGGCAGTCTCTTGAGCACACTGGCTGGTTCTGGCTCCACACACAACTTAGGTAGTCAAATGCCTATCTTCCCTGGTTTTGTGACTTGCTCTGGGGCCATAAACATCCAAATGCCTAGAGGGAGGCAGCAGGGTATGTGCTTACAGGCTGAATCGTCGGCACCTAGCGAACTTTCACTGCAAAAATTTAGATGTCAAATGAATTTTGGTGGGAGTTTTGTGAATTTCAGTGGAGCCAAAACTGGGACTTAGGCACCAAAGTCTATGGTTCGGGGCTTAGGTTCGTACAAATAGGCTGTAATTTTGATGAACATTCTATGAATTTGTAATTAAAACTCAAATCAGATTAATTTCACATGGTTTCATGTTTCTCTACAAATAGTTTTGTTCAGTTTTATATTTAATCTAACTTGAATGGAAGGCTGCAACAAGATTAACAAGCCAAGAATAACAAGTACAAAGGAATAGAAAATTAAGGGCACTGGTGTAAAACCTGTGCATGGCATAGACTGGAGCAGGCAGTCACTCCCACTGCACTGAAAGCAGGCAGACCTTTGCCTGTTTGGTTCATGATGGCAAACTTCAAGAGATTCAGAATGTAGGTGCAGTTCAGATGGCACCCAAATGTTTAGGTGATTACCTGTATCTGAACAACTTGGCTCTACACAACCAGGTGAAAAAATCTCCTGCAAGGGGAGATTTTCAACACTTTTGTGGCTTTTCCCATCATGCACCCAGAAATACCAAAGTGGGAGGAAAAGAAAGGGAGAGAATTAGCCAAACCTTTTCAGACCTCAAAAATGGTTCATGGCTGGGTTTTGTTCAGAGCTTTTTGCGGGTTCTTATTCTTTCAGAAGCAGTTCATCCTTCCATAACTCCCCGTGCTTTACAGTTACATGAGAAACATGGAAGAAAAGTTTCAAAATAGAATCAGGAACACACTTAGATGCTGGATTATGTTATAACTCTGCTAGAAAATGCACTTTTCTGAGCATCAGCCAGCACAATGTTGATTACTGCATTTTACAAAAGTTAAGTACATATCTCATTAAAGCATCTGTGATTAAGTGCTTTTGTTATGCCCCTTTTTACAGTTGGGGAAGATCAGGCATACAGGTTATGCAGTAAAGTCACATAGGGAATCCATGTCTGCATCAGGAGTTCAGGGCTCACTCAGCTTAGATCATTAGCCCACATCGCTGTGGTGGAAAGCAGAGCACTAAATCTAAATATATGTTAGCATCTGTTTTAAATTGCAAACTCCTCTTTCATTTTTAATCTGCCCTACTGAAATGGGCACTCTTGGCATTTTTTTCTCAAACTATTTTGCTATATTTTATACATTATTGCTGTAATATGGAATCATATTCTGGTCTTCTGTGTGGACATCTTTTGATGTGTTAAGCTTTTTCAAAACATTTATTATTCCTGGAATCATAGTTAGAGACGGGAAGAAACCTCATTAGATCATCCACTCCATCTCCTGTCACAGAAAAAGCCAAACAAAGCAAACACAAACTACCTGTATAGAAACAGCCAATGAAAATTATATGCAGAATTATAATTATTAGATTCTCAATGAAAGCCTCTTCTCAGAGGTTATATGTGACACATAGTAGCTGTTGAGGTGGTTACAGAGTCATGCTGGAGAGGGAGTTCAGAGGTTCATGTGATCGCCTTGTTAAAATCCTACCACCACCTTATAGGTGGGGCTTGGGTGACTTGCCAACTTCTGATGGAATCCACCCCTGTGATGTCCTGTCCCTTTAAATATTTGAACACTCTCCCCCACCCCAGTAAAAAGCCTCCATTTTGTGTTGGCCTTAGTTTTGCAGCCAGATCAATAAACATCACTTCCACAGCAGCTAGGTCAAATATAACAACCCTGACTCTAGAGATGACTTAACCATCCTTACCAGAAATGACACATCCCTAGGGCTCATAAGAATACCTCTGAAGACTACTTTTTTGCTTTTGATGCAGACTAGATTGCAGGATTTTGCAGAAAAAAATCATGGGGAAGGATATCTCCAGGCACCTCTGCAAGAACTTTGTCTCCAATTCCACTCCCAGTTGAGTAGATAATCAACATACTGGGCTAAGTTCTGCTCTTAGTCACAGCTGTGTAAAACCAGAGCAACACCACCACACAAGAACTACTGCAGATTTTACATGGGTGTCAGAGCAGAATTAGATAGTATAGTTAAAGAACAAAGTGTAGCTTTCTAGAGCAAGTCCACTTAATACAAGCTTGTTTACAAAGTGGTGCGGTCTTCCTGATGGGTTATTGTTATGAGTATTTTTGTTGAGAAAAATGAATAATCTTCTTAATTCTTCACTATCCTGTCTAGGAGCTCATGCATCCCAAAGTACAGAGGGTTTATCACAACCTATTGTAAGAATTGGGGTAGACTTTTGTAGCAGCAAAATAGTATCTCCTTACTCTCATGGCTTATAGAAATGAGAGATTATAGAAATTTCACCTCCAGGTTGCCAGTCTGAATTCAGACAGGTTGTAATGACAAAGCTCTTCAGTGGTACATGAGTTTTTGACTCTGTCCAGTTTCCAAAGAACAGGAATCCCTCCCTCCCCCAGTTAGTATACTGTTTTACATTTTCAGGAGAGAGACCTAGAGACAAAGGAGCATGGAGACAGAGGGCCTGATTCTTCTCCAGTTTATACTGCTGTAAATTGGGAGTAACTCCATTAAAGTCAATAAAGTGACACCTACAAAAAATGTAGTGAGATCAGAATCATGCTCTCAATACTACTGTTGTCACCCCTTGTCCCCTTACTGTAACATCCCTCACCCGCTTGGAGTGGTCCACTCACCTGGGAATTGAGGCATATTGGCAGGATTGCATGAGAGAGTCTTATAATGTCAGTACATACTCTGTGACTAAATACAAGGCTTCATCTTCTAGGGCTGTCAGTCTAGCACCTTCCAACAGCACAAGGGAGAGACAAAAAATTAAAAATAACAAACAAAGCCATACCAGAAGCTCTCTAACAGAAACAAGATTGAAAGTCCTGTAGAGATTAGCATTCCTTGGTTTTGCAGGATACAGTACAATGCATTTGTAATCTCCCTATTATAATGTTGTTGCCTTAACGTTTCCCCATAATTTGTTTCATGTGTGAGATCAACTATAAACATGGATTGTATTTTGTTAAGCATTAGCTTAAGTAGTGTACAGTACCAGGTCACTGAATAGCAATTCAATTCCACTTGCATATTTCCCTTCCCACATGGAACACACACATTTAGTTAAAATGTTTGAAAGCTGTTGTTGGTTTTTTTTTTTTGGTACTTTAAATCATTGGAGTCCTGACCCGTTCTTTGATGATTAAATCTGACCATGACACTTAAATTAGAACATTAGCTAGCGGCACAGAACAGTGTCACTAGATGTCTGTTTGGCCCTGAAGAACACTAGTAGAGTATAGAATCTGTCTTCTGTAGGTCATCACTTCAAATCTTAACTCAGATGTCATTTCAGAGTTGGGTAACATCTAAAGTAAGTTTGCTCGCTTGTCCTTTTAAAAATACATTGGTGGTGTCAGGCCAATTCCTAATGGAGAGGTATCCATGCCATAATTCTCATGCTTGACAAAAATTTTAACAGAGAGCAAGGTTTACATGGGCACCGTGGAGAATGAACTTCTGTTCCTTTCTTTGCTGTCTGATATATTTTTACATGCACTAAGTTCAACTTTAAAGAATAAAACAACTGTTCTGAACCAGTGCTGTCAGAGAATGTGCAACATGCAGATCCATTGATCTGAGAACTATGAAGCCCATTGAGAGCAGAAGCCTGTAGGGCTTGGCTTCCCCCTGATTACAGTGATCAGTCCTCAGCAAAGCCAACCTCCTGCAGAGAACATAAATGCTAAGCATGATCGAAAGCAGGAGAAAAAAGAGGGGAAAGTCAGTAAAACAAAAGCAGTTGGAATAAAACAAAAAAACAGAAAGCTAGAAGTAGTATCAGTAATTAAAGAAAGAGTCTCCAACAAAATAAAACTAAAAAGAATAACTAGCTATAAAAGTTAAGCTGTTCCATAAGAAAAATTAGGATTCAATGTGATACCATCGCAAAATGATACATCTTTGATATAGAGACAATAGGTCTTTTCAAGGAGAACCCTTTCAAAAGGGCATTGAATGTTCTCCACATAAGAGAGGCTGGAAATCCCATTTGTTGTTGTTCCATTTATCTTTGCGAGTAGTAGTATGTTTTATAATAATTTGCATGTATAAAACACATTCCTCTTCAAATTTAGTCCTGTCTCATAAATTTTCTGAGGACAAACTTAACTTTTTTACAAATATATTAATTATTTGTAAGCACCATAGAGCTTTGTCAAATGTCAGCTACTAATGTTCATAACCTGTTGGCTTTGAGTAATTAGTATCCATTATTCATAGTAAGTTGTTGGTCCTTAAGTGGTCACAATTAAACTATTTGCACTGTTTTGAAAGAATTTGCTGGTTTGAGAGACTCTTCCTGCACAACCTAAAGAACTTGCTCCAGGAAGCAACTGAGATAAGAGAAGATCCATATTTAGCACTATTCACTACAGAGCAATACCACTGCAATATAATAAATCTCTGGAAGAACTTCTATATAACAGATACTCTCTTGCCAAGTTACAACCAATGGTGATAAACAGGGCTGTGATCTTGGCATAGAGCTTGAACTAGCCAAAACTGATTTAAAAAAAATTAGAGCTGGAACAAATTATAGCTTTGCCACAGTTGAAAAAACAAAGACTTAGAATTTAGCAAGATAGCTAATAGCCAGAACAAGCTACAGTGATTTAAGAAAACATTAGCTTGTTTGTGTTTCATGATCAAAGTGGAAACACCTCACAAAGTAACCATAAATATCTTCTAAAAAGAAGACATGAGAAGGATCCTGAGGCTTCAGCGGGACGCTTGTCCAGCTGTCATCCATAGTATCTTACTCAATGTAACAAGCCATGTCCACTGTCTTCCACCCTGAGCTGTGACACCACTCATTTAACATAAATCAAAACAAAATTTAGTTTGACCATCTGATTAATATGGTGTTCTAGCTGATAGGAAAAATACAAGACTAGTTGTAATTCTGTCTGGAGTGACTCACAACTGTGAGTGCCAACCTCAGGACAGATAGTCAAAAAGCAGGGCAGAAACCCCAAACTGGTTGCATGTTCTATAATTAGATTTCACCAACTCAGTAACAAGTATGAACTCCAAAAGTACTGTGACTCCACAGTGGGTCAGTTAGACTGCAGTGCCCAAGGGGACTGTCTATGCTGCCACCCAGGCAAGCTGGACTATGTAGTAGATGGTCATTTTACACCAAAAATCACAACAAACTTCAGGTTGCTCCCAGTCCCACAGGACCAGTCATTTACCCCAAGTCAATTGCGCTCAGATCTCAAAACAAAGACAATGTCTGTAATGAATCCTGTAATTAACTAAAGATTTATTAACCAAGAGAAGAAATGTTATTTACAAGATTAAAACAGGAAACATACACACAAATGAGTTGCAGTGTGTCTTGGAGATAGCTGCATCTCAATGAGGAGTGAAGTGAATCAAGTTTGTAAAATGCTTTGGGATCATTTGGGTTGAAAGATGCTATATAAAAATAATGTATTAAAATAAATGTACTACAAATTATGGGGCAGCATTTGTTTCATAATTACTTACAAGGTTTTTAAATGTTACATTTCACGCAGTCACTTTGACAACTCGGATACTTCAAGACTTAACAGTCCAAAAGCAATATTAAGCTGGGGGAAATTTTTTATGGAGCTGTTTCACTGTTTAAAAGCCATTTTGTTTTCAGTAGTCAGTCATTTGAGGAAATGAAAAGAATTAAAAGGCACACTGATTTAAATGTCTTTCTTCCACACCTCAGGAGTATCTTCAGGGTAGTTTAGCAATGAAATATTGTTATCTCCAATACTCTTTCGCAACTGGCCTCTCATGTACTGCAGTACTTAACAAAATACAATACATGTAAGCCTTGTGAGGTTAAGATGACCTTTGTCTTCCCTTTAAATTAAGATAAAGAGAACATTGTTCAACCTGATGGAAATTTGTGTTTGGGTTAGATCAAGGGTAGGATGCTTTGGTCTCTTCCTGTTTTTCAGGTGCTCCTGAGAATAAAGCTGCAAAATAATGCTGAAGAGAACTTTGCTTCCTTGTCCCTGCTCTGACTCTAAGGATTTAGGCTCAGCTCCTCAAAGGTATTTATGCTTCTAATGTCCATTGAAATCCTATGCAAGTTGGAAGCCTAAATACCTTTTGAGGATATGGCCTGTACAACCTTGTGTTTCAGGAAATAGTTCATGTTTGGAAAATATTAGCTAACACATGTGAATTAACACAATTTAAAACATGACTTTGTACCTAGTGTAGACACAATACTGTAACTTCTTTAAAAATGTGTTAGCTGAGTGAGGTTGACTCTAGTGCAGTGGTTCTGAAACTTTTGTACTGGTGACCCCTTTCACATAGCAAGCTTCTGAGTGCGAGCCCCCCACTCCAATAAATTTATTTTTTTTTAAATATATTTAACACCATTATAAATGCTGGAGGCAAAGCGGGGATTGGGGTGGATGCTGACAGCTTGCGACCTCCTCTCCATCCCCCCCATGTAATAATCGCGCGACCCCTTTTGGGGTCCCGACCCCCAGTTTGTGAATCCCTGCCCTAGCGGAAGAGAAACTACCTCAAGTGTAATTCCATCTCTGGGCCCATAGGCTGAAAAGCTTGGCCACCACTGTTCTATTTATGGATTGGATGTATAATTCTTCGAAGTGTCACATTGTTCATATGTCCATTACAATTTAATCAACAAGAATATCCAATTTCAGCTATGAAATATTCACAAGGATCTTTATTGTGAAAGAAAAACAGAACAAGTCTATTTTCAGAATGTATTCAGGGAATCCATTTTGAATAGTGAATGAATACAAAAAATCATAAGATCCTTTCAGAGTGGATTGATTTAAATTGACATTTAAATCCCCAATTTTAATCATGATTTAAACTAGTAAGCAGGAAACATTCATGTTTTTGCATTTTTGTGCTATTTTGTTATTTTCCTGAAGGAAGGTTGATTCTCATTGATTGGTGATGACTAAAATATGTTTGTTTGCAACTAAATGTAGCCTTGACACTAAACTTGGTGCTTATTGCTAACCAACAGGATACACTGTAGCTATACATATTTATTTAAGAAATTATATAGCTGAACATACATTCATTCAGGTTCTTAATTTTTTACAATTTTTATGATAAATGTTGAATGATGCACTTCTTATTTATAGGCTGTTTTACTTGTGATTTGTGTCAAGCTCTAGTTGGACAGAGATTCAAATGCAAATAAAAATGCACATAAACAGTATTTAATTTTTTTTAATTAAATAAAACTACCTTAACTGGGCTGGTTAAATAAGGGGAAAAACATTTTTCAAAACATGTTTTACTTAATAACTCAGTTTTAACTGTAAAAGGTGTATCTGTAGTTACTGACTTGAACTGATTGTTTCTGGTCCTATGGCCTTCAAGAGTTTAGAACCAGCAGATCTCATCTTCTAACACTAGTTTTATGCATCGATTGGAAGAGTAAAACAAACTTTCCTGCTTTTTCAACACTCAAATGATTCCTTAACATTGAATGAACCAGTTGTTGAATGGAACTAGTTGAATAAACTGAACTGAAGAAAATATTTTTCTGCACCTGTAGAAGAGGCTACGGCTGTCTAAAAGCTCATTTAGCACATAAAACAAATTCTAGTTCCAGGTGCTTAGCCAGTGACTTCCACCAGTTCAGTGGCTTGACTTTCTTTAAAACTTGGCAGCAAACATACTGTTCAATGTTATTTTTATATTTAATAGATCAGAGTTGAGTTAGGCTTTAACATTGGTTGTTGATTTTCAAGTTTAATTTTAAAAAGATTTTTTTTAAAAAGCTATTGAATTTAAATTTTAAAAATCTGATTTTTTTAATTCAATTCACCCTGCATGCCTGTAATTAAACTGATCATTTTAACTGTCAACCTTGTCTTTTAGAATGTTTGTTTCAAAAAGGAGAACCTAGCAACTTTACATATCTCCATCTCTTTAAGAACAAGTAATAAGGCAAGACAGAAAACACACACACAAAATCAGTAACCATCCTTGGAAATAAATATAAACTCTGCCTATAAAACTAGAGATACTAGTTAGTTTCTCCAAAGGATGTGCCTCTTCACTCTTTTTCAACTGATATACTAAAATCTGTCTCAATTTACAGGGCTGTGGTGGTGGCATGTCTCTCCATGTTTTCAACTGCTCTGTTGCTCATTATATGAGCTACGCTCTTGGCAGCATGCTTCGGGGTATTCACTTCTACTGTAAGTAGACAGCTCAGATTAAAGGGAGCTACTACATGTGAGCTAGCAGTAATCAAATCCTGCATGTGTCCTAAATGGGGGAAATGAAGTTTGGTTTTTTTTAAGTACAGATTTAGGTTGGAGGAGATAAAAAGGGAGTGAAAAACATCTGCACTGTCTAAAATTTCAATTTGGCAGTGTTAGAAGCTTCATGAGGGGGTGGAAAGAACCAGTTAGTATTACGTAAAAATGATACTACTATTGTAAAACTATACAGCACTTTTCATCTGAAGGTCCCTGTGCATTTTATAATAAATAATTAAGCCTCAAAGCATTTCCATGAAGCAGGATGTGCAACCTGAATTACACTTTTCCCACTTGACCTAAATTTTTGCTCTCTCTTTGTGGGGCCCAAAGGTTATTTGGAAAAAATGTGGGTCCAAAATATTCAGAGTGATCTAAGGTACGCATACTTTTATTAAATCAGAGCAATTTATCCCTACTGTAATCCTCCCACCAAGCTGTCTGCTACCAGTAGGGGGAGGAAACAGATTACAGGTAGAGAATGATGGTGATTAGAATGTGGAGCCAGCTGTAGCTCACTCCCTCTGCCCAGCTTGGTTGTGGGGCAGGTTTCGCCAATATCCTTCATACACAGTTCCACATGGTGCAAATGCAAAGATCTAGATTTTTTTTTCCTGTTGATTCTGCAATTGTTTTCAGTTACATCTATGGATAAGAGAAGTTTGTCTTTCTTCAATCTGTCCTTCAGGACCACAAGTACTTTTCTGGATACTTAATGCATCTTTATGAATACAGTCGGCAAGGTTCTGTTTTCACTTAAATCTAGAATAACCCCATTGACTTCAGGGAAGTTATTTCAGATTACCCTCTGTGATATCAGTGTCAAACTCTGGTTCAGTGGGCCTCTAACTGTACATTGATGGTATCAAAATATTCATGATCTGTGAGTATCAGAAACAATTGAAAATGTCTGACACTCACATCAGCTCAGGTTGTTCATAAGGCCACTTTCCTGCGGCTGCTCACTCACTGGGTTTGCTGCTGTCACATATAGCAAAAAACACGTTTAAAATGCTTCCAAGATCCCTTCATTCTGTTCCAAAACCTTAATTCTGGTGATGATTTTGAATAGTCCGTTCTTACAACTTGCATTGCTGGCATCTTTATTTCCACATTCTGATGTGCTGCTGCATCTCCTTATCCAACAAGGGTTAGTATAGAAACAAATGGAAAACATGCTTACATTTTTACAAGGTACTTTAAAATGAGCAATTTTACATAGAATAAATGCAAAATTTGCTCTTTGCTGCCTAGACCGATGCAATTGACTTTGAAATGGCAGATGATGCAAAAATTGGGGGAGTGGTAAATAGCAAAGACAGGTCACTAATACAGAGCAATCTGGATCATTTGGTAAGCTGGGCGCAAGCAAAATGAGTTTTAATGCAGCTAAATGTATGCATCTAGGAACAAACAATGTAGGTCATGCTTACATGATGGGGATTCTATCCTGTGAAGCAGTGCCTCTGAGAGAGATTTGGGGGTTGTGGTGGATGATCAGCTGAACATGAGCTCCCAGCTTGATCCCACAGCCAAAAGGGTCAATGCAATCCTTGGATGCATGAACAGAGGGATCTCGAGTAGGAGTAGAGGGGTTATTTTACCTCTGTATTTGGTGCTGATGCAACTGCTGCTAGAATCCTGTGTCTGGTTTTGGTGTCCACAATTCCAGAAGGATGTTGAAAAATTGGAGAGGGTTCAGAGAAGAGCCATGAGCATGATTAAAGGATCAGAAAACCTGTCTTATGGCAATAGACTCAAGGAGCTCGATCTAATTTAACAAAGAGAAGGTGAAGGGTGACTTAGATTAATCTAAGTATCTACATGAGGAATGAATATTGGATAATGGGCTCTTTAATTTAGTGGAGTCAGAAACAATTGAAAGTGTCTGTGGCCCTCATACCAGCTCAAGCCGTTAAGGCAACTTTCCTCCTCCTTCCACTCACTAATTCTGGATTTGTTGTTGTCACATATAGCAAAAAACTATTTTTTAAAAAATGCTTCCCATATCCTTTATTCTGCCCATAAACCTTAATTCTGGTGATGATTATGAGTAGCCCGTTCTTATGACTTGCATTATGTCTAGGGCAGGCATCTGGAATAGTGTTGGCAGTTTGTCAGAGCTGCTGTCTTGCAAATTGGTTGCTTAAAGCACTCATCCATTTTACTTACAAGATGAGTTATTCTAATTGTGCTGCTCTCAAATCCTGATATGTTGTTCTGTGCCTTTCTGAAAGGAGGATGACGACTTGGGTACAAACCTCCATTCTTTGCACACCAAAAATTCCCATTCATTTTGGAGGGTGATTTGTGTGTGTAAGGAATGCAGGCTTCTGCCTCTTGCTCAATAAACTATTTAATTTTTAAAAACCTGCATTAAAAATAAAAGGCCAAGTTCTGCTCTCATTGACAATAGTGACAGTGTAATAACTTCAGTGAAAGCAGAGTAAGGTCCAAACCATTGCTATCTATCTGAGTTCCTATATGGGTACCGTAGAATCCGACTCTCTCTTAAGGGTAGAAATAACAATCTCTCCCTCTCTTTCCTGCCAGCAAAAGGGGTAGGTTTTATGGTTCAATTTTTCAATTATTATTGCATATAGAAGACTAGAAGGGTTGGTGTGAGCGAGGGAGCTATTGCCAAAAAGCTAACTGTTGTTTCCAGCACAATAAGGGGCCAGTTATGCTTCCCTTCTTTGAGCTTTCTCTCTGACATAAATAAGATCAGGATCAGTCTGCAGTCAAGAAAGTGAGTGCGTCACCACCTCAGGATGGACAGTGGTCTTTCTGTTGCAGTAGTCGCATCCTACATGCATATCTCATTGCTCATTTGCACAACTAGTAACTCAGGCTAATCATCACAGGTCCAAGTTAGTCTCTCGTTTAATATGCTGCTGCTTACTAGTTTGACTATTTCTCAATTAAATCACCATCACTACAGGTTTTCCTTGGAGGACTATCAATTGCTAGCCAAGTACAATCCTCTTAATTAAGTTGACCAGAAAAATGCATGGTTGCTTTTTTTTTTTTTTTTTTTTTTACCTTAGGCTCATAAAAGTTACAGAGAATGATTTATCCATGCATCCGTCTATAACTAATTAGCTACCTGTAGGCCTCGCCATATCGAGATAGATTCAGGTTAACTTAATGCCTATATTCTGACATCTCCTTTCTTCTCTCCAACAAATATACCTATATTCTTTAGGCGACAGAGCACCAGATGGACAGGAAACTCTACTAAGCATTATTCTGGAACCCAATATCCATTGAACAGAATCCTACAATATTCTTATGCTCATTCTACTAGAGGCAAAAGTAAATAAACTCAAAAGGCGACATGAAGTGAGCTGTGTAAATAATCTTTTGTTATACAAACAAAAAATTGTATAAGTATGGTCACAAGGAATGTTACCATAATAATGAAAGACTTTCACTGGGCATGACATTTACACATACAAACTTCTTCACAAAGGGTGTCAGCTAGGAAAAAATTGTTGCGTATTCTAAGAAAATATCAGACGCCTGTTTCTTAAATGTCAGCTAAAATAATACATTTAAACACAGCTTCTGCGAGTGAATCAGAACAGGTAAGAGGGAATTCACTTTAACTTAGTCAAAGGAGTTTAGACTTACAATCTGAAAGTTGTGACTGAGACCAAACTGTCAAGAAAGATGAGAGAGGGGGGTCTAATACCTGACTCATGTACATCTGTGTAGCTCCATTGACTGCAGGAGAGCTACATAACTTACACCTGTGGAGGATTTAATTCCATGAGCATGTACTATACTTTTCATGTGACCTCTTAATGCAAATATTTTGTGTGGAATTTCTACGTCGTGTTTTGTTTGTTTGTTTTAATGATAAGACAAATTATTTTATTTTTTATTACTTCTGTTATGGTTGTGCTGAGGGATCCCAACTGGGATGGAGGCACCATGAACTGTACAAACAAAAAGTAAGAGATACACTTCCCTGAAGTGCATACTATCTAAATACACGAGGCCAAAAAAGATGTTGGAAAGGGATATAATATACAAGTAGAGTGAACAATATAGTGGTCTTCAAATGCCATATTAGGGTTGTGATTTTTTTGTTGATTCTCTTTGAATTTTTGGATGGGATTTTGTTGGGAAGGAATTACTTAAACAGAGACAAAGGAAGGGGCAGGAGACATAGAAATGTTAGGGGTGAGGAAGATAGGGAAAGAAGGTTGGTGAGGGGGCAGGTGGAGTGAGACTGCGAGGGAGGGAGTCAGAGTGAACAGTCAGTCAATGGAGTCAAGGATGTCCAGAGTAAACACTGGGGAAAAAAGCAGTTGGACACTGAAGATATCAGCAGCATCCAAAGGCCCCTGCAGCAGCTGCTTGTCTCTGCTCCTGCTGACTATTCTGGAGAGCCCCTCCCTGCATCTTTTCTTCCAGGAGCTCACATGCCTGGAGCTGCATGGGTCATGGTATCCCTAGAAGGGGGCTCTCCCTGCGCCATTCTTGGGCTGGAAATTTTGGACCATAGAAGAGCAGTAGAACGCTGAGTATCTGGATTCCTGGGTTGTGCTCCTGACTCTCAGAGGGGAATATGGTATAGCAATGAGAACAGGAAACTGAGAATTAGGACTCTCAGGGACTGTTTGTTAGTGATGATGGTACTTGCATAGTGTTTGTTCATTCATCTGGCGGGCTTAAAGTGCTTTGTGGAGATGAGCATTCAGGAGTAGCCCAGTTTTACAGACAGCAAAGTCAAATGTGTAGATTTGGTATATTGTCTCTAAGAGTTTGGCATAGTGGATGGACTTGGATTTGTCATATAAGAGACATAGGTTGCATTTCCAGCTCTGCCAAAGGCGACATTACCCCATCGGCATAATGGTGGGGAATAGTACTTGCCTGCCTTCTATGGTAAGGCTATGAGGCTTTGCTCAGTAATAAGGGTTGTGAACTGCAGAGAATTATTATGGTCTGTCAGTTTTGAAGAGGGGGGCTAGAATGCAAGGGGTCCTGGTTCCCAGCCCAGTGTTCCCAGTGCAAAGGGAATTTCGGTGCAGAAATCATCAGTCGGAAGAGGGGGATCCATTTTGCCTATGTATTCATATGCATTTTGAACTTTCCTGTGTTCAGTTTGAAGCAGTGAGGGAAACTCTTTGCAGCGTGGGAGCATGTGTAGTACAGCCTGGCAGGAATTCAAATATTATAATTTGTGTTACCATTGCATCTAGGATCTCTAGTCGTGGACCAGGACCGGTCAGGAAGTTTGAATTCTAGTTCAGACTCTAGTGCCATTTGTGCATACACATTATTCTTTGGTTTATAATTGGGCCAAATCTGAATTGACTTTCATGGGGACCTGAAAGGCACCTCACTGACCTCCAGACTTTTCTCAAATTTTCCCTTTTCTCAAATTTTACACCAACTCCCCTGACGTGATAGAGCTATTTAAAAAAAAAAAAAAAAAAGCTGTGAACGTTTCTAAGATTAACAACGCTGCATTTCCTCCCGCCTCTTCCCCCCACCCCCCACTAACTTCATTCTTGAATGTGACTGAACAGTATTTGATCAAACTTGGAGCGGTCACCTTGAAGTTGAGACCAAGACTGAAAAGTTCAGTTCAAGAGATTACACTTTGGAAAAGTTTATAAGCAACTGAAAATGGGTTTATAATGGACAATATTGGGCCACCTTAATATAACTGTTGCTACTAGGTCCAGGCACACACGATAAAAAAGAAAGAGAGACAGAGAGGTGTTAAAGCCATGCAGGCTTCCCCAAAATTCTCAAAGTGCGAATGGAGACTCTCTAGAATTAGAAAATAAGGCAGTGTGTCACTTATCTGGTCACAGAAACTTTATTCAGTAAAATATATTTTAATTTTAAAAATCAGTTCATTGAACCAGTTTGTCCTGCTGCTGGCAATACTAGAGAAAAAATATCTGATGTGTGTACAGTAACTTGTTTTTCTTCTAAAATACATGAGTCAGTTTATTTCTAATGTTAAAACCAAACCAAATGTCTCCCGTTAATAACACTTTTTTTTGGCTGTTTAAAAGAAATTTGTCTTCAGTTTTGCCAGACTTTATAATTGATGCTAACCGTGTAATTCATTCCTAATAGAAATGTTTCTACAATGTAGATTATGATATATCTTGGAACTGTCAACAAGCCATAAGTCTTCATAGTTTTGAAGGAAGGCAAGCTGTTTGATGCGAGGTTTAGTATGCTTTGCCTAGCAAGCACAGAGCCCAAAAAGCAATGGTTTATCCTTTTGAACACACATACGGCAAGAATGCTGCATAATCTTAATTATGAAGTCATGCCTGTGATGATGATCAGTTTTCATAGATTCCAAAAAGGGACCATTGTTGTTATCTATTCTGACCTCCTGTAGAGCACAGGACACAGAAATTCCCTCAAATAATTCTTAGTTTTTTTCCCTAAAAGATATGCTCTATCTTGGTTTAAAAATTGTCAGTCGTGGAAAATCCATTGTGACCACTGGAAAATTGTTCCAGTGGTTAATTACCCTCCCTGTTAAAAAAAAAAAATTGTCACCTTATTTCCAGTCTGAATTTGTCTGACTTCAATTTCTGGCTATTAGATTTTGTTATACTTTTCTCTGCTAGATTGAAGAGCCTATTATCAAATATTTGTAGGTACTTACAGACTGTAAGCAAGTCACCCCTTAACTTTATCTTTGTTAAACTAAATAGGTTGAGCTCTTTGAGTCTATTGCTATAAAACAGAATCTCTAATCCTTTAATCATTCTTTTGCCTCTTCTCTAAACCTTCTCCAGTTTTTTCAAATATAGAGAGAATAGGCTTGTTTTTACTGTTTTTCATTGTGTATTTACTCCATGTAAAATTATTCATTTCAAAGTACCTTGCAAAAATTGTAAACATGTTTTTGTTTGTTTGTTTCCATTCTAACCCTGGTTGGATAAGGAGATACAGCAGCACATTAGTATGTGGAAATACAGGTGCCAGCAGTGCAAGCAGTAAGAATGGACTATTCAAGATCCTCACCAGAATTAAGGTTTTGGGGCAGAATGAAGGGCTTTTGGAAGTATTTTAAACATGGTGTTTTGCTGTATGTAACGGCAACAAATTCAGTTAGTGAGCAGTAGCAGGAAAGTGGCCTTATTAACAGTTTAAACTGTCACACACACTTTCAGTTGCTTCTGAATCTCACTCACAGACCATGAATATTTTGATATCACTGTGTTCAGTAAACCAGAGCACAGTAAACCAGAGTTTACCATCTGTGATAGCCGTGTCAATCTGAAATTACTTCACTGACTTCAGTGGGGTTATTCGAGCTTTATGGTGTTGTAAGTAATATGCTCTTCACTGTTATGTGGCATACTGCATGAGGGTGGAAGTGTACATATTTTAGGCCCCTTCAGCCATACCCTAAATCATAGTCCTGTTCTCCTGCAGTAAGCCCTTAGTGTACTTTTGCGCCTCCAGTGGATTGCTAGAACATTTCAAGTGGAAAATCCTGTAGGATTCAGCCAAGTATATTACAGTCTTGAAAGTCATACCCAGAAAATTGCAAATGTTCTGTATGAGTTAGTCCCATTCCTCCCTGATTAGTACAAACGTTTCAACTCCTGCTACTGATCCTTCTGTAAATCCCTCATGTACAGCATCAATCAGTTTTTGTTTGTTTGTTTGGGTCTTGTTTTGTTTATGATAGAAACTAAAAAAAAAAATTACTCATTCAAATTCTGCTCATTCAGGGAGTTACATTGGCACCAGTATTCTCTAGATTACATGCTATGCAAGTCAAACATTGCAAAAGATATGTAGCATTGGATATGGGTTTTAAACATCAGTTTCCAAAAATTGTTGGGAACAGGACCATGCCCTCTGGATAAATTAATCAGTTCTCAACCTAAGTGAAACTGGTAGCATGCCTAACGCTTTTCATTATAAACCCCTTTTTCAGTTGCTTATAACTTTTTAAATGTTCAGGCTGAAATTTTCCATGATTGCTCTCTGCTTCAGGCTTTTCCTTTTTGGGGAGGGAAGGGAGGTGGAATTTAATTGAGGCTATTTTCAAGAATGAAGTTAGGGAAAAATACATGGTGTTGCTGCTGTTAATATTTTTCTACAACCGCTTCTTTAAAGAACATGAGTGATTCTATGCTTTGAAGCAGGGATTTCAAATTTGGCAGAATTCCCATGTGATATTGGGAAAGATTCCACTGTAATGCATAAATACAAGCGAGCCAATTAAGGTTATAGGAGAAACCTTCTTTCTAGTATTTTGTAACTTTTGAGTTCTTGACTTAACATCATTTTAACTTAGGTTTTTTTTAATGTAATTAGATAGAGAATAATTGAAATTAGAGCTGAAAAAAGCCAATTAGATTGTCCACTCCAGCTCTCTGCTAGTGAGGGATCACTTTCTACAGAATATTTTCTAGTACTAGAATTCAGTTCCATAGAACTCATTGGAAGGAACCTGTCAAATTCGGGTTTTCCGAGAGTGAAATTAAACTGTGGTATGATCACTGCAAAACATCTGGAATGTAGGAAGTGCCATAATTGAGCGGACTCAAGGTCTATCCAGTCCAGTGTCCTGTTTCCAACAATGTCCAACAGCTGTTTCACATGTAGAATGTGAAGAAACCCTGCATTAATAGGCATACTGTTAGGATAGATGGAGAGACAGACAGACACACTCACTCACCCTGGTCTGTAATAGTTACAGATGCCTTAAACCCTGAATCATGAGGTTTAATATCCCTTCTGATTTTTTTTTTTACTATTATTAATTTTTAAATGAAGATTGGATGTTTTCCAAAAGAAATGCTCTAAGAATTATTTTGGGGGAGTTCTATGGCCTGTATTATGCAGGAGGTCAGACTAGATAATCTCAGTGTTTGCTTTTGGCCTTGGAATCAACATAATTCATATTAAGAAACTCTGGATATTATTTATATCCGTTAAATGCCCAGGCTGTTTTTGAATCTTGCTAAATTTGTGGTGTTAGTTCTAAATGTATAGAGCCAGAAAGGAGGAAACATTTGCTATTTACAGAGCATAAAGACAGTCTTGTATTCACCCCAGCCACAGTGTCCTCGGTCTCTGTAATCTCTGCAAAATCCTTGGCTGCAACATCATCCTGTGGCAATGAGTTCAATGGTCTAATTATGTGTTTTGTGGGAAAGTATTGCCTTTTATTTAAATTAATATCCCCTTAGCTTGGGTTATGAGATGGGAAGAACAGAAGTTCACAATCTCTCTTCTCTATACTGTTCATTTTAACATGGCCCCTCATATTAGTCTCTGAACAACCGCAATCTTTTCAGTCTCTCTTCAGATAATTGTCATCACCCTTCTCTGAACCCCCTCCACTTCTGATCTTAAAAAAAATAAGATATTTCAGAAGACAAGTACTGCACACAGTATTCCACATGAGGACATGCTATTAATTTTATATAAAAGACATAATAGTATCTGTATTTTTCATCTTATGCAATTTAACATCTTGTTAGCTTTTGGACTGCAGCTGTACACTGAGTAGAGATCTAAATTGAGCTGTCTACAGTGAAACCCAGGTACCCTTTTTGAGTGGATTCAGTTATTTTAGAACTCTAAGATCTATGACTCATCCCCACCCCCACCATCTCCCGTGTGCATTACTTTGCACATACTGGCATTGTTTCATTTGCCATTGTGTTCCCCATTCACCTACTTTGTTCAGGTGTCTCTGAAGTTTCTCACCATCCCCTCTGGTGCTTACTCACCTAAGTAACTTTGTTGTACCTGCAAACTTTGAAACCTCACCACTCATCCAGGGTCCTTTCTATTAAACAAAACAGGACCTCGTAGGAACTGAGTAAGATTCTAAGGCCAGAAGGGACCATTGTGATCATCTAGCCGACCTCCTGCATAGCACAGGCCATAGAACATCCCCAAAATAATTCCTAGAGCAGATCTTCTAGAAAAATATCCAGTCTTGATTTAAAAATACCAGTGATGGAGAATCCACCATGGCCCTTAGTAAATTTATTCCAATGGTTAACGAACCTCATTGTTGAAAACGTATGCCGTATTTCCAGCCGCTGGTCCAATATCTGCGGAAAAGGTGCTGGCAGCACCCCTGTCTGTCTGGGGTCCACCAGAGAGGAGAGGGGCAGGGTGGGTCTGAGAAGGGGAAGGGGAGGGATTTTTGGTGACTGGGCTTGGGTGGGGTGTTCTTTGGGGACATGTGGCTGATCTCATTAGGGGATTATCTCTGGTATTTGGAGATGGTTTGGGGGTGATGGGATGATTGGAGATCGGGGCTGGTAGTTGGGGGTAGAGATGTGTTGCTGTTGGGACTGTTGTAAGGGGAACAGTGATGGAGTCTCACCAGATGATTTATTTATGTTCACTAATAATACTCCTGGCGGATGCTCCATCACTGACCATTTTTAAATCAAGATCTAAAAGGGATCTGCTGTGGGAATTATTTTGGGGAAGTTCCGTGGCTTGTGTTATGCAGGAGGTCAGACTGACTAGATGATCACAATGGTCCCTTCTGGCCTTGGAATCGATGAATAAGAATGTAATGCTCCAAAAAGAGCTTCAACTAGTGCATAAGTAACATGTCAAAGAGGGACACACAAACCTTGGGGGATTATCGTGAGAATTGTCGTACTTCCACAGCTGTGGGTTTATAAAGCCCATGAGGGGATAATAGGTAAATGTATCATTATTTAGGTCACTAGTTAACGTTGGGACCCTCCCTCTCCCGTATATTAGTACTCTGTTTGTTTCAGCCAGACTTTTAGTTGGGATTTTCCTTCATGTTCTGGGTGGGAAATTGGCAGAGGGAGGGGATTAGCTGGAACACAATGTCACAATGAATTTGGCTCAGGGAGATTAAATGACTTGCCTAAGGAAACCCAATGAATCAGTGGCACAGAGAGAGAACCCAGTGTGCTGTTCTAACCTTTAGGCAACATTATATTAAGTGTTCCCTAAATTTAGGCATAAAGGGCCATATTTTTAAAGGAACCTCAGTTTGGCCTCCTTTTCAGATTGTTGCAGCTGCAAATGATTATATGTGCAGAATTGTATGACACAAATGTAGTGTGTTGGGGTTCATTTAGCCATAGGCTTTAGGAATGGGTCAAAAAACTTGACTGCCTTTCAGTGTATTTATTGTCATGTCTTGGAAGTTCATACTTATTTCTGGGAAGAGTTTTTTCACCGAGATGAAGGATGGTTCTGGGGGTACAGCAGTAGGAGCTCTGTGTTCAATTTCCTACCTTCCATAGCTGGAGTGTGCAGTGGGGGCAGTGTAGGGCTGCCTATGATGGCACAATGCAGTGCCCATGGCAGGGGAATTCTCTGGCTGCTTGTGGGCTCGTTCTGGTTCGGTGGAGGGGGGACAGAATGCCACTGTGGGTAAATCACTTAATCTCTCTGGGCCTCAATTTCCTATCTATAAAATGGTGATAGCAATCCTTCCTTTGTTTGTCTTGTCTGTTTAGATTGTAGTCTCTGTAGGGCAGAGAACTGTCTCCATGAGTGTGTATAGAACCCTGCACAATAGGGCCCTGATCTCCGTTGGGACCCATAATACTACTACTGTAATACAAATGCATAAATAATAACAGCTGTAATGGTTCTGCCCTGGGGCCCAGAATTGCTGTCGGCAGGCCTGAGCAGGTCATAGGCGCAGGAAAACTCTGGCAGGACAGGTTAAATTGTGAAACTCCAGGATTGTACCATTTCTCCAGCAAGTAAGACAAACAGAGGGGCTATTCTCCGCTCTGATTGTGCCTAACTCTTTTTTGTCATTAGTATGCATATTCTCCTTCAGCCTGATCTAGTTCCAGAAGTGATGAATCTTTAATACAGGCTGCCTTGGGTATGCTTTTAGGTCTCTCTTACATTTGCAAGGCAATGCATGTACCAATGGGGAAACCGTGAGACTGCTCAAAGCAGAATGTTATACAGTAATAGTGTCCTGCATCACTTCATCACAAAGATTTACCAGTTGTAGGGTCATGCTGCCTTCAATCTGTGTGTGAAACTTCCATTGACACTTTTGTGAGAGTCAAGGGGAGTACCTGGGCTCTAGATGTATAACTAAAATCTTTTCAGTCATCCAATAAGAGATTAATCTGGCCATCAAAGCTCTGTGAATGTGTTTCTTAAATGGACAATAAAGATCAGGCAGTGCTGGACTCAGTGAGTCCCATTTAAATTCATGGGCCTTTTTGCCTGTAAAGTTACTACAGAACTGGCCTCTTAACAGAGTTTCTGCATTTTTCTTGATTCTTGATTTAGACAGGTAATGAAGACTGTCCAATCAAGTGAACTGTGTTGTAATTATAAATCCAACATTTTTAATAAGCTTAAGTACAGTAATGGAAATCCTGCTAAAATGTTAGCTAAAATGGGCATCATAAGGAACTTCGTGTATCCTGGGAAAACATTGTGACTGTAATGATTGAAGAATGAGCAGTCTTCCAGAGGCACATGCATCCAATCCTCTCTCCACATTTCTACAAAGGTGCAGAAGTCAATTGAGAACATGAATTAAGAAGCCACCATAGGAGAATGCACACTGTTAGGGTGCAGCTACACTGCATGCTTCTTTCGATGGCATATAATGGAGAGACCTGTGTAGCGTGGGCATAAATAGCAGTATAGACAGTGAGGCAAGGCTTAAGTGAGTAAAGACAATTCTGAATTGTGTGGGTATCTACGTGACTCTTTATTTGCCCAAGCTGTGCCTCCCTATCTACACTGCTGTTTTTAGTAGAGTAGTGTCCTGCTGCCCCTCTGCTGCTGGAGCCTTACCCCACTCCTGAGAGAGACTGCGAGAGCCTTTCATGGACACATGTAGCTATGCACCACAGTGTGAACATGGATGCGCTTTTCACTGCAGCATGTAACTACACGTATGCTACAAAAGAGGTGTGTGGCGTAGAGGTAGCTCCAGAGATTATTGGAGGAACATATTAAGGACTTTTACCCCTTTATTTATGGTAGTCTTCATTTGCTGTTTTTTTTTCCTATTACTGTCAGTCATAGGGCTTTAAAGGATGTCAGTGCATTTGCATTGTGACTAGTTTTGTTGTGTGTTGATTGATTAGGATGCTCAGCATAGCCACACTACAATGTAGTCCACTGGCTAGATTGAGTTAAAGGAGGTGGGTTCTGTTCCTAGCTCTGCTACTGACCTCCTATTATCTTCAGCAGATGTTCACCTCTCTTCGCCTTAGTTTCCCCATCTATAAAATGGAGATCCTGTGTTACTTACAGTACCTCCCTTTGTAACAAGTGCTTTGAGTTCTAAGGATGAAAAGTTCTAAATAAGAACTAAATGTTGTTGTTGTGGACAGCTCAATGAAGAGCATTGCACAGTTGAAGCAGTGGTAAAAAAAAAAAAAAAACTATGGTAGGATGTATAAGAAATGGCTTATAACAATAACATGGATGATAAAATGTCACAGTTCAGGGCAACTGCACCTGTATTCCTCTTCTGTGGTCCAGTAAGGGCACCCATTCTAGGCTTCCAGCTCCCCAGCCCTTACCTGTTTAGGGTGCAGATCCACATCTCTCTCTTCTGATGGGAGTATTTCCAGGCTGAACAGCTCCATGCCTTCACTGTTGTTCTCTGCAAAAGACAGTCTGCCCAAGCCTAGGGTGCATTAGGCAAGGTAGTTCCAGTAGAGACAGGGAAGTGTTATTACCATTGTACAAGGCTTGGGTGAGACCCCATCTGGAATACAATGTGTAATTCTGGTCTTCCATGTTTAAGAAAGATGCATTCAAGCTAGAACAGGTGCAGAGAAGGGCTACTAGGATGATCAGAGGAATGGAGAACCTGCCTTGTGACAGAAGACTTACAGAGCACGGATTCTTTAGTCTAACAAAACAAAGGCTGGGAGGAGATCCGATTGTTCTCTATAAATACATCGGAGGGATCAACCCCAGCATGGGAGAGGAGTTATTTAAATTAAGGGTCAGTGCTGCCACAAGAAAAAAGAGAGAGAAACTGGCCATCAACAAATTTAGGCTTGAAATGAGAAAAAGGTTTCTAACCATCAGAGGGGTGAAGTTCTGGAACAGCTTTACAAGGGGAGTAATGGAGGCAAAAAACCTAACTTGGCTTAAGACTAAGCTTGATAAGTTTAGAAAGAGGATGGTATGATAAAGTTGCCTATGATGTCATATGGCCCATCCATGATTCCTATTAGCAAATATCTCCAATAGCTGGAGAGGACTCTGAGTTACTACAAAGAATTCTTTCCCATGTGCCTGGCTAGTGGGTCTCTCACACATGCTCAGGGTCTAACTGATCACCATATTTGGGGTCAGGAAGGAATTTTCTCTAAGGTCAGATTGGCAGAGATCATAGCATCATAGGACTGGAAGGAACCTCAAGAGGTCATCTAGTCCAGTTCCCTGCACTCCTGGCAGGAGGTTTGAGCATTGGCCTGCTAAACCCAGGGTTGTGAGTTCAATCCTTGAGGGGGCCATTTAGGGATCTGGGGCAAAAATTGGGGATTGTCCCTGCTTTCCTAAGGTCCCTTCCAACCCTGATATTCTATGATTCTAAGTATTATCTAGATCTTATAGGGGTTTTGGCTTCCTCTTCAGCATGGGGCATGGATCACTTGCTGTTTTGAACTAGAGTAAATGGCGGATTCTCTGTAACTTTAAAGATTTCAAGTAAGATTTGAGGACTTCAGTAACTCAGCCAGAGGTCATGAATCTATTACATCAGTAGATGGGTGAAGTTCTATGGCCTGCAACATGCAGGAGGTCAAACTAAGTGATTGTGATAGTCCCTTCTGACCATAGTCTATGAATCTAGTCTATGACTCTAGCAGGCCTGCCTCACTCTTCTCCTCAGAGATGGTACACATTGTAATTGCTTCAGTTTTAAGTTACCACACAGTTCTTTCTAAGTAAGCCTTTTTTTATTCTTAAGGTAAAAGCAATGCAGAGAAAACACTAAAAACAATGAAAACCTAAATATATGCTAATAAGCTTACTAGAGATCAACCCAACTGCAGCTTGGGCTCTAGCAGGAACAGTCCTTCAAAACTGACCCCGCCCCAGTGCAAGAGTTTTCCTATAGTTTCAGGATTATTACACACTTTGCTCTAAACAAGATCAACCGTTGACTCTTTGAAAAAACCTTGAATAGGTCATCAGCCAGAAAATGTCTGTTTAAAATGCAACTTCAAAGAATTTTTGGGGACGATATGTGTGAACTGGATTTCTGAGGAAATACTGGGGAGTGAGGGGAATGCAAATGACCTACCTAGAAGCCATCCTTTTGAAGTCCCTAGTATCTCCCAGAGATTGCATTAATCCTGCCTTCCTTTTACAGAAGTTCTATATAACCCCACAATAATATACAAACACTTGTGTTTTCGATACAATAGACTTGCCAAATGTTTAAAAGTTAATTCAGTAAAGTTTGTCTTGGATATTGTCATATCTGTCACTATTTAAATCAGTGGAACACTCCCCTGAAATACTGTGTTCGGTTCTATTCACCCCTTCTCAAAGTAAATGTACCAGAAATAAATAGAGTCAGAGATAAGTGATGAGAATTATTAGGGGTGTGGATAAACCTTCATATGGAGAGAGATTGAAAAGATTGTTACTGTATATGGTAGAGAGGAAATGAATAAGGGGAAATGTGATAAAAGTATACAAAATAATGAATTGCATAGAGAAGATAATCAGGCACTCCTATATGTGCCGTTTCATAGTGAAAGAACCAGGTGACCATCAATGAAATTGAAAGGGAGTAATTTTTAAATTAATAAAAGGATTTATTTTTTTTTACATAAAGTACTGTCAGCTTGTGGAACTCATTGGCACAAACTGTCATTGAAGCCAAGTGTATAATGGGATTCAAAAAAAGGATTAGACATTTATATTGATAACAAGAACATCCTGAATTATGTTCATAAGGACTTCCAAAAAAAAAAAAAAAGTTTGGAAGGGATATAAACCCTCATACTTCTGGGAGCCAACTACAGATTGGTGGGAGTTAGGAAGAAAATTTTCTTGAAGGCAGTTTATCTCATAGCTGCCAACTGCAGGGTTTCTGAACCTTCTTCTGAGGCACTGGGTAATAGTTACTGTCAGAAACTAGATACTGGACTACATGAACCACTGCTCTGATATGCTATGTCCAATCCTATGTTAACATTATCAAGCTGTCTGTTTTTCTCTGAAAAATCTTTATATTTTGCAAATACCCTGCCACTTCTCCCCAATTTTTCTCCATAGAAAGACAGTTTAAAAAGATGTTCTTGCGTTGTACATGCTACGAGATGGGAATATGTGGGCATTTTCACAAGGCAGTGAACTTTAGGAACAATAAATAATAACAGTAAAGAAACCAAACAGAAAATGGTTTCTGAAACTTCCTCCAGAGTTGTTCAAGAGAACTGATTCCTCCATTGCAAAGTTCAGCAGGAATGCAGTGAGTTCTGGCTAAACTTTGCAATGGGGGAGCCTATCCCCTTGAACAACTCTAGAGGAAGTTTCAGAAACCCTTATCTCTTTGGTTTTATTATTACATACATCAAAAAGTTTGATTGCCTAGGCCAAGTACATCCCCACAACACCTCCATTTTAGTCTTACATTCTCCTCCTGACCTGGGGGTTATAGTACATGCACAGTTCCTATTAAAATGAATAGAAGAGACATGCCTGAATTGCTGTACAGAGCAATGAGACTGTGCCCTGAGGCATTCCTCGTACACTAATCATAGAGCTGGTTAGTTTCCAGGAATAACTATTTGGGAGACCTGCCTGTGGAAAGTGACATTGATTGTTAAATAATTCAGAAGGAATCCCCTTAAACAGAAAGTGGTATACTGGGAGAAGGGGAAGGGCTTTGAAGTCTATATTCAAGAAAAAAAAGGAAGGAAATAGGCAATCCAAAGAGCTGAGATGTCTCTAGTGACAGGAGGGTGACAGGAGGAACTAAGGGTGAGAGAGATGCTTTATTCTACATAATCACTTACTGCCCTTACAAAACCCTTTAATCCTACATTCGAAGGTCTTATTGCTGCAATCAAGCCTCTACTTTGGCACCGTGCAGTGCCGCACTCCAACAATGTTAGCTCCAGGTGAAAATTTTCAAAATTTGAGGCCTCTGGTTTTGGATGTCTCTGTTTTGGGGTGCCCACCTTCAGTCAGATTTTCAGAGGTGCTGATCCCCCTCAACTCCAGCTGAAATAAATGTTCCTTCATTTTTGGGAGCTGGGCCTTGTAGTCTGCCTACAAGGTGGTGAAGGGTCCACTTGAGATGGGCATTTAGAGAGGGCATTGAGGGACTTTGTGTCTCGTAGCCTGGCAGTCAAGGAGTCCTGGAGAATGCGAGGTAACTGGCGATAAGAAAGTTGCAGGTCCTGAGCTTAAACAAATTGCCAATATAATGGTGAAAAGGGATCCATCTACTGTAGTCTGGTCATCAGGTTTATTAGAAAGATCTTACCTGTAAAATGCCACGTGTTGTTCTGACTAACCAACAAATTCAACTGCTCTTATAGTATGCTATGTCTCTTCACATGATCAACAGCCAGCTACCTCCAACAGATCTTGTAGGCCTTGCAACATGCAGTACTAACATTGTCAAATCTATTTAGAACTCATCCTTGTCAACTTGGTGGTCTTAGCCTATGCACAACATGCCTCAGGTGGCTCGTGACCAAGGTTAATCACTGAATTTTGTCAGCTGGTTGGACCATTAGCTTCCCCAGCCCGGGCCAAGTACTGATGGGGAGTGCAACATGAATGCTGATCCATGCCCCCCACCCCCGGGTCACTTGATAATCATTGAGTTATGCTGGAAGACTCTATCTTGCCTTGTAATGATAGCCTTGGAAATGTAAATCAATGCAGACTGATCACTGAAAGCATCTTGGGGATTCCTTCTAAAGTTTACAGGTTCTTCATACTCCCCCTTACAAGCCATCCAGGGCTGTGCTTTGGGATCCAGAACAACCATAAACCTTTTTTTTGGGGGGGGGCGGGCGGGGGGGAGGAGGAGACCCCAGATCAGTTCAGAGCTTTAGATTTCAGCGCTGCTGAGGCTACTGCTGTTAGTTGTAGCACTGCCTCAAACTCCTTACTGAGCAGTTGATGTGACCACTGGCTATAGGAGGGGCAGCTCATTAGTGTGAGAGGTAGCATGGCCTAGTACGTAAACAAGGGACAAAGCAAGGTACTAATCCCATCTCAGAAATGGACTCCCTGTGGGGCCTTTGTCAAGTCACATAGGCCAAAACTTTTAAACCTGGCTGCCTAAAGGTAAGCATCTAAGCCCAGAGGTGCTGAGCATTTACAGGTCCCATTGATTACAGTGGGAACTACAGCTGCTTGACACTTCTGAAAATCAAGCCAGTTTTATTTAAGAAGCTAAATATGGATTAAGGTTACTCACTTGATACATCTGAGATTGAAAATATTGGCCTTAACCTCCCTGGGTATGTCTACACTGCAGCACAGTTGTGGCAGGCCTGGGTCAGCTGACTCTGGTTCCTGGGGCCTGGGCTACAGGGCTAAAAATTGTAATGTAGACATTTGGGCTCAGGCTGGAGCCCAGGCTCTGAAACCTGCAAGCCCAAACACCTACACTGCTAACTTTAGCCCTGCAGTCTGAACCCTGCAAGCCTCAGTCAATTGACCCTTGCTCTGACACTCGCTGCAGTGGAGTTTTTATTGCAGTGTAGACGTACTCTCTGTGTCTCAGTTCTCACTGAAGTGGAGCTAATAATACTTACCTACCCCGCAGAGGTTTATTGACAAATTTAGTAATTTATGTTTGTAATGTTCTGAACAGTACTAGTGCTTAAGTTCTACAACTCACCAAGAGCGGGGACCTAGAACTGTCCCTAGAATCAGTTTTATTTGGAAAATTGTCCCTTGCCAAACTTCTCTATAAGTTGGCAAATATAGACAGACTCCAGTATAAACAAGGGGGAGAAATTATGAAACCCTTACTCACCAGGCATAGAATATTGAACCACATGAGTGGTCCCACTGACTTCATTGAAACTACTCACGGAGTACCATAGTATTCAACATGGAGAAGGGAATCAGAATCTAACCCTAGTGGAAATATAGGTCCCCAATTCAACTCCTCTTAAAGTCATTGGCAGTCTTTCCATTGACTTCAGCTGGGATTGCATCAAGCCTGTAAATCTATATCTAAAGACAAATGTTAATTTTCATACACTTCTATAAGCTTTTTAGTACCCCATTTTTAAATATCTATTTAGTTTGGTCAGCATGTATAGCGGACGGGTCACTGGTGTCTGAGCACATGGCATCTGTATGTCCTTATTGGCATTCGTAGAATCAGAAAGGATTTTCAATGCCATAAAAGTCATTGTGCCGTCTGATTGAGTTTAGCATCTGAAGTATTTGGCATATTTGTGCCACTCAAGCGATGAGCCAGACACACCGCAAGATATGAAAACACTAACGCAATGGTTTCCTTGGCCTTGGTACAATTAATATGCTCAGCACCTCCGCATGAAAGTGTTTTAACTGTAAGGCAATAAATTTAGAAAGAAGAAATTAAATGAATTGTGTTGGCTAGAATTGTGAAGCATGCAGTAATTCCATTACCTGGGGAGTTCTTACAAAGGGGCAGACCTTGTAGCTTGCCAGAGTTTCAGACTATCTTAACACATGGTGATGTTTCTAACAGAAAATCCTTAGAACTGACTCATTAATATGCATGCAAATATTCAATAGAACCTTCATCCAGTAGTGCTTTCTCCTTAAAATATAAACAGTTTGCAGTTACAAGGTGAGCAGTTTAAAAAACAAAACACATGAACATTTATAATAAAGATCTATTGTATCTGAAAATAATTGGGATGGATCATGCTAGTGAAAAAAGGGCTGCTTGGTTTGTATATATTTTCATTTCATTATATTTCCTATCCAATTGTAGTTTGCTTACATTCAGGTCAGAGACTATTTATGTCGCCTATTGATACAGCACCATTAGTCAGATTTGAGAAGAAGCTCCTTTTATCAATTTTTAAGACTGTGGTGTGAAATACTGTGTTAAGTTTTATTAGGCCATTTGTGTAACTTGCTGTAATTAGATGACAACTTGGCAAAAATCAGCCAGCATGGGAAAAAAAACCTACTCCTCTAAAAGTGAATTTCATGACCTTAACTTTTTCAGTATATTATATGGCAGAACTTACTAGTAGCCTGTTGAGATCTGCTCATCTCTAATTTAAATAAGGGTCTGGTTCACCCTGGCACAGTTTGTGGTTTATAACTTGTTGACATTGTCAGTGCTGTTGTAAGCATGTAAATGAGCACAGACCTTGACCCACTGTCTGAGTTTTCTAGGTTATTAACATAGATTCCTTGTTAATATATATCACTTACTTACTTTAGCATGTAGCAAATATTTTCTTGGTCTTACAGTGGCCATATTCCACATATGTAATGCATATTCCTTTTGGTAACACTGCGGTAAACAGCATATTTCTTTGCTAACACTGCAGTAGACAGCAAAAAGATTTTTTTATTGACCCATGAATGCTATTCTCGGGTTTTAAAAATATCTGCCTGTATTTTTGCTGTGTAACTTAGAATTTTCTATAATGTGTAAGACCCTTATCCTACAAAGATTTAAGCACATGCTTAATTTTAAGTATGTGAGTAATCTGATTAAATTCAGTTGAACTATTCAAGTACTCAGTGTTAAGCACAAGTTTAAATATTTGCAGGATCAGGACCTAAAGTCTTAATCAAATAGCTAAGAGCCTGATCCTGGAAACGTGCAATTATGTGTGTAAAGTTATTTTAAATTAATTGAAAATTCCTAAAATGGTCTTTTGAGGTTGTCATCGTGTACTTCATACAAAGGAGGCAACTGGATCCTGAATAAAATCCAGATTATTTTATTTATTTTAGAAAAACAACAAAGAACAAATAAACACCACTAAACAAAAACAAATAGAAAGTAAAAACAGTACACTTTTGTTATTGATAATCTAGAGGTATTTTATAGCAAGGGCTCTGTAATCTGGTAATTTTAGAGCCTGTAAACAGCATCAACCAGAGCTATCTTCCCTGTGACTGATTATAGCTAAACTTTCAGTTTCTCTTCCCCCGCAGTGCCCTTTCCTGGGATACCTTCATAGGAAAACTGGCCCTTTAAACCTGGGATAACCTGCTACCTGCAGTCCACAGAGAGCCATTTTGGACTCCGTTAGTGGTTCAGGTTGCAACTCCTTTTCTCAACTAGTAAGTCCTGTGGCTTGTTTTTTTGTTTTCTATTGGATTTTACATTTACAATTAATTTTATCTCATCATAGCTGCTCGGATGTTTTGTGGATTGAGGGAGTGTTTTCTTAAAGAATTTTTGGTAAATGATTGTGTATAGGAAAAGTTTCAAAATTAAATGAGGGAAAAGAAACCTTTTAATATGTGGAGAGCACAGAGTATGTCATGGACCATTCTTCTTCTGAGAGTGGGTAGATGGTTTCCCTTTTTAGGAGGTATGTAGTTTACTCTTGGTTTAGGTTGAAGCTAGGCATGTGTTTCTACAGCCTTAATCCTGCATTAGGATCCTCTTATGTGTATTCCTGTACCCATAGGCAGTTGACTCTGTACAAGTTTAAGATGAGGGCCTAAAATACATCTGCCCTAGATAAGTTATTTGGAAAATTTTGCAGTAATGTTTATAGTTTGACTGCAGGTTATTTTTGAGTAAGCTGTTTGCCTGTTTTACAAAAGGAGTGGAATTAATAAACTGCATTTAGTATAATCCCTTGTTTGTCCTTGATAATATTCCTTTATATTTACTCTTTTAAACTAATAGAGTTTTTCAGACTGATTGTTGTTTTAATTGCTCACTTGTGTCTTGATTTGGCAGAATCTATTTTGTTGTCCAAATTCTGTTTGATTGGTTTAGTATGTTTGTTTTTAAAGGGTTTTAACTGCAAGTATATTATAATCCCTGTATTGTAGGTTAAGTCTCAAGGAAGTTAAAAATAAAACCAACAGCATAGTTAGTAACAAAATTAACATGTGAATTATCCCTTTCTGTTGTAAATATATTGAGGAACCAATTATGAATTCTCTGATTAGCAGCAAGAGAAGTGCATGTTTAATAAATGACAGCAGTCTTTAGTAAGCTCCGAGCAGACAAAGGCTACCAAAGAATTTTTTTTGAGAGAGAAATTTGATATAATTTTCTAATGTCAAAGTCTGATGAAGAGCAAACACTAACGACATGTGATTTATAAAGGATGGTTGAAGTAGAATAGAAGGGTTCCATTAGCCTGGGGCACACCTCGGACAAAGTCCATATCTCATTCCTTTTATTAAACTACTAAGTGTATAAAGAATTACCTTAGCTGTACATGTGCTTTGTAATTAGGATCTCTTACAAAAGTGCCCCTGTGTGCTGTCTGGTGTCTGACAGTAATGCTGTCACAGAGGCTGTGTTCCGTAATGATCCAGTTGATAAGCTTTGGAGTCTGCTCTGGTAACGTCCAGAGTGGGAGGGGGCCTTGTGAGACCCAGGGTCAATTCTCTGCTCTCCCAAATGGTTCCTGTATGATGTTGTGAGAAGTTTCTAGGCCCAGATGATCCTTAAATGATTTCAATGGACATTAGGAGCATAAATACCTTGAGGAGCGTGTCCTCTGTTCTCCAGCTCCCCATCAGTAAAATGGGGTCAATAGTACTTTCCTACCTCACGGGGGTATTGTGAGGGTAAATATGTAAAAGACTGTGAGGTGCTCAGATACTGTGGTAATGGGGGCCATATAAGTAGGTAAATATATTTAATAATTTTGCTCTTGAAAGTGACGTCCTGTGCCGTGTTGCTCTTGTGGAGCTGTTGAAGTAAGGCTTGCTGCAG
Organism: Natator depressus; assembly: GCF_965152275.1. Lineage (NCBI taxonomy): Eukaryota > Metazoa > Chordata > Testudines > Cheloniidae > Natator > Natator depressus. Next base: position 163,122,085 of record NC_134235.1, on the reverse strand, counting down.
AGGCTCTGAATAGGATGTGCACTGTATCTGATGCTATGTGCACACGCAGTTAAACAGCTGTGGCCGATCTGTGTCAGCTGACTTGGGCTTGCGGGGCTTGGGCTGTGGGTAGGGTTGCCAGGCACCATTAAAAGTCCAGTCGGCGGTGCAGTGGGGGCCCAAGGCTAAGGCAGGCTTCCTGTCTGCCTTAGCTCTGCATGGCTCCTGGAAGCGTCTGCCAGGTCCCTGCAGCCCCTAAGCGCATGGACGGCTAGGGAGGCTCCGCGTGTTGCCCTCGTGCCCGCAGGCGCTGTCCCCGCAGCTCCCATTGGTCTCAGTTCCTCACACTCCAACCCACTGCCCCCAGGCCGGAGCCCCCTCCCGCAGGCCGAGCCCCCTCCTCACCCAAAACCCATCATCCCCAGCCCCACCCCAGAGCCTGCACCCCCAGCCGGAGTCCTCACCACCCCACCCCCCTGCAGCCCAACCCCCTTCCCGGAGCCCTCTCCTGCACCCTGAACCCCTCATTTCTGGCCCCACCCAGAGCCCGCACCCCCAGCCCAGAGCCCATACCTCCTGCAATCCAACCCCCTTCCCCAGCCTGGAGCCCTCTCCTGCACCCCAAACACCTCATCGTCGACCCTACCCCAGAGCCCGCATCCCCAGCCGGAGCCCTCACCCCCCTACTGTACCCCTGCCCAGTGAAAGTGAGAGAGGGTGGGGGAGAGTGAGGGATGGAGGGAGGGGGGATGGAGCGAGTGGGCGTGGGGCCTTGTGGAAGGGGCAGGGCAAGCGTGTTCAGTTTTGTGCCATTAGAAAGTTGGCAACCCTAGCTGTGGGGCTATAAAATTTCAGTGTAGACAGGGTCCCAGAGTCCAGGCTCCAGCCTAAGCCTAACATGTACACCTCAGTTTTACAGCCCAAGCTCCCAAGTCAGCTGACATGGGCCAGCTGAGGGTGTTTAATTGTAGTTTAGTCCTACCCTAAGGCACTAGAGTTACTGCCCTGTGTGGATTTTTCATTGTGAGCGGCTAGTCTTGTAGTGTAGCAGCTGTGAATGGTGTATATAATTGGAAAGAGGTCAAAAGAGAAGGGTGGTTTAGTAGTAAAGGCACAGGATTGGAACTCAGGAGAGCTGAGTTCAACTCCTGGCTCTGCCAAAGACTTCCTGTGTCACCCAAGGCAAGTCATTTAATCATTGTGCCTTATTTCCCCATCTGTGAAGTGGGGATCATAGTATTTTCCCACCTCAGAATGGCATTTGAGAGGATAAATTCACTGATGTTCGTGAAGCCCTCAGATGCTAGTAATGGCACTCATGTAAATGCCCAGGGAGATTTTACTCTTTCACTTTTTCACTTTTCTGAGAGAGGCCGTGGCCGAGCCACCGCAGAAATCCAGGCTTTTAATCATGTGGTTAAGTGCTGACCTAGACGTTTAAGCACGTTAGTGATTTCCTGAATTTGGGCCTGGTGACGCAGACTAAAGATTAATCTTTGCTGTAAAAAAAGGAGTGTTTCTTTTCACAGTGAGATAGCTAACTCAATGTAAAATCCTAAAGGAGACAAGTGGTTTTTACCTTGATGTAGTTGTTCAAGGTCAACCTATTATCCCACCTGAGATTTACGTTGACTAGCTAGATCAAGCTAAAAACTATCTGAGCCTTGTCTTCACTAGGATTTTACACTGTTAGCTATCTTGATGTAAAAATGCATCTTTTATTTCAGTTAAGACATAACCTAAATAATTGAAGCCCTGATTTAGCAAACCACTTAAGAATATGCTTAATTTAAGCTTCTGCTTAAGTCTATACCAGTTCAGCAAAGCACTTCTGTATATAATTAAGTAAAATTGAGATCTGTGGGACTTAATCATGTGCCTTAACCTCACTTTACCCATCTTTAAAATGGGTATAATACTTACCTACCTCTCAAAGGGTGTTGTGACAACTAATGTTCAGAAATTGCTCGGTGAACTTTTGATTAAAAGTGCTACATGAGTAACCAAGTCTTATTTTAATCTGATCAAATTCTTTCATGATATCACTTCCCTTACAAACAGTATGCTGCATGACTCTCTGCTTTTGAACACAGGCTGGTCTAAGTGACTATTAGTGAGGATTATTGAAAGACTTTTTTTTCTCATTTTCTTTCTACATTTATAATTGCTGGTTTGGGGGCACATCTACTGTTTTAGCCTAGCTCTTGTAATAAATTAAGTCAGAGACAGCTTTACAAGTATTGCTTAGATTAGAGAAGACCATTGGGCAAAAACGTTAGTCCTTTTTTTAGATCATTAGCATAGTTATATAAAAATGCAGCTGAATTATATTGTGACGTAGATGCACTGCACTGATGACTGTTAGATTTATGTATTTTTTACAGTACTGTGAGACTTCAGTTAAGAGACAAGGGTATTATGGAATCTCATGAGAAGAGAAGGTCTAACATTGTTTCAAGAAAACCCCTTCAAGCTATGGTCCTGATGTAAGCCTGAAAGGGAGAAGTGGGCATGTAACACTCTGTACCTCAAAGTAGCACCTTGGGACCCCCATATTTACCACTTTGATATGATTATGATATGTTTTGAACAAAGAATGCCTTGTGAGGTATCGTTTGGTAAACCTTGATTTGTTGAACAATAATAATCTGTTGGATTGTATGTGTTATCATTGTATGTGAAGTTATGAAGCATTGTATATGTGTCGCTGAAATATGTTGAGGTTGGGAGATTCCCACAGCCAACCTTTCAATTGCAACAAAGGACCAGCCAGAGATGTGTTGATGGCCCATTAGAGAGAATCCACTCTCCCAACAGCCATCCCTGAGACTTGTCAGAGGGAGCGCCTAGGCAATGGAGACTGCGTGACCAGTGGGAGCTGCCTGATCCCCACATCAAAGCAAAGATCTTTCCAGCAAGCTGGAAGAAAATATAAAAGAGGGGAAGTGACATTGTCACTTGGCCTTTATCCTCCCCCAACTTAACACCTGGAAGAATGTCTGGAGGAGAAAAACTTTGAAATGGGGAAGGATGGTCCCAGGCTGGACAGGGAGTCCAGTCCTTATATTGAGGAATTGTAACCTGCTTACCATCTGCCAGGGTGAGAAAAGCTGTTCAATTCAACTATTGCTTAGACAAAAAGTTTAGGATTTAGAAAGTGTTTACTTTTTATTTTCTTTAAGTAACTATCGCTGACCTTTATGCCTACCACTTATAATCACTTAAAATCTCTCTTTCTGTAGTTAATCAATCTGGTTTATATTTTGCCTAAAATGGTGTGTTTTGGTTGAAGTGCTTGGGAAATCTCAGCTCAGGTTTACAAGGGCTGTTGCATGTGTACTACCCCGTTGTCAGAGTGGCAAATTAGTATTACTGTAATAAAACTAGTAGTGGATTTACACTGGCCAGGCTTCTGACCAGTGCAAGACAGGTACAGTTCTGGGATGCAAGGCTGGGGAGCTGGGGGGAATTGGCTGGAGCCTCTCTCTTGTTGGTTCATGAGTGACTGGAAAGTCATTCATGTAACTCGGTTGGGTGTATCCCTGCCTGTGGATGTTTGTGTAATTCCAGTGCTTGCCAGAGATTTGCAGCTTGACATTAATACACAGTGTGAGGGTTTGGTGGGACAGAGGGCTCAGCAATTCCACAGTCCAGGTTGCACCCTAGGAACGCCATCACAGGCAGTAATGCTCAGATGATGGAATGTATCAGTCCTTTATCCCTCACAAAACAGTAACATTTTAATTCACTGTCTCTTTAGCGCCGTGCCCTATGCTGCATTGCTCTTCTGCTTCCGAGATGTGACTAAGTATCTTTGTTCCTGACTGCTTAAAAACCCCATCAACGTGACTTCTCTTACTGCAGAAATAAAATGAAAGTCTTAATAGTGGCACAATATATTCCACAGACCCCTGAGCCATTTTTACTGCTGTGCTTCATGGAATCTTCACTAATTCGTGAATTTATAGCCATGTCAGCTTTTTCACTAGTCCACTACAAAATATTGTATATTAAATCTATAATTTCACATCATGAAAAAGTGAAACAAAACTAATATCATGAATCTCACAAACTAGTGAAGATTACATGTCCTGCTGTGTTTGGATTCATATTTCAGGCATCTCTGTCTGTCTCCATTGTACTTACCTTTCTCAGAGCAAGCATGAGTAATTTTAGTAAAGCACACTCTAAACTGCATGCTTCAGACTGGCAGTCAGATATGCTTGTTTTGATGTATTAATAAAATACATCCAATCTCTGTTATTTAAAGAACAAATGCCTTCTTTTAGTCCCATTCCCATTCCTCTGTCTCTGTGTGTTGCTTTCCTATTCCCCTGACTCTAAAGAAATAATCTTTAAAGCAACCTTGCAGAATTAATATGAAAATTTACTAGCCCAGGCACAAAAACTATTCACCTGTTCTTTACCATGACAGTTGTTTCCATTATCAGTGTATATTTTCCACACACTTTAAACCTTGGCTGAGTGGGTGAGTTGAAAATGTTGCCATTCTGCTCTAAAGTCTGCAGATAGATGGTTAATAGTATGAAGGAGTTCATGTGCCAGGGTGGAAATACAAGAGAAGTAGCTGATAGGGCATGTGTCTGAACAGGCTCTGAGACAGTATGGCTATGGGGAGGATGGGCCAGGGCTCTGAGGTGGCACCAAGTATCCTCTCTTTCAGGTGCTTGGCTGGCTCAGGGTCTAACTGATTGCCATAGCTGGGGTCAGGAAGGAATTTGCTCCCAGGTCAGATTGGCAATGATCTTGCAGGTTTTTCACCTTCTTCTGCAGTATGTGGGTGCAGGCCACCTGCCAGTATTATCTGGGTGTATCTCACTTAACCATTTCCCTGCCATTGCAGGGTGCTCGATCATTGGTGCCCCTCGATCCCTCCTATTCTCTGCATGTCACACATAATCGCTTCCTCTCCTTAGGGCTGTAATACTTTGGTCTCATTTCTGTTATTGAGTTTAGTGTGCAGGGGCTGGGAGAGTGTCCTGTGATATACAGGAGGTCAGACTAGAGGATCTGGTGGTCCCTTCTAGCCTTAAACTCTAACTCTATGATAACCAGAGTTGTTATAACAATTTTGGAAAGGTTTAAATGTTAGGCTTCAGGGCTTAAGCCAGTCTCTAACTAATAGAAATGAGGATGAGACATAATGTGGTGGGGTAGATTATCCGACAACTCCCTCCTGCAGAATTCTTATATCTTCCTCTGAAATTTCTAGTGCTGGTCAGTGCTGAAGGCAGGAAATGGGACTAGATGGACTTTGAGTCTGATCCAGTGTGGCAGTTCCTGTGTTCCTAGAGTCATAAAATATTTGGCCAATTTATATTTAAATGGGACGGGGTGCACGCACATATTATATAGATATATCGATATCGATATCGATATCTATATCTATATCTATATATCTAATCTATCTACACACACACACACACATATATAACCATACGTTGCTTTCAGTTTTTAATCTAGTCACGTAACTTTCCAGATATCACATTCACTTACCTTTTGTGTATTTACTGATTGTTAGCCTTTGAACACCTACAATCCACTACAGCAAGGCAAAGTCTTTATTGTATCAACTAGCTTTAACTACTCTTCTATGCTTTAGGGGGAAAATCTTGCATAGTAGCTTTAAAAAATTAAGCAAATCATGTGTGGCCTTTAGGTATGGGTGGCCAGTTCAGTTAAAATGAGGACTGGTCTGTAACTTCACCCAAAACTAAATTTCAAGCTGAAATTTCAAAGAAAGTTTAACTTGGGGTGGGGGCGGTAAAAATCCACACCTCTGCACAGGGAGGGGAGCAAGGGGTAGAGAATGTACACATCAAAGGGGGGGATTAGAAGGTGAGAGGCTTGCGGGGGGGTGATATGAAACAGGGAAAGAAGCAAGAAAAGCAGAGAGAAGAAAGGGAAAGAAAACCATGTGGAAGAGGAGCAAGATAAAGGAACATTGAAGAGCTGAGGAGCAGTGAACAGTATGGGAGTATGAGTGAAAGGCAAAGAAAAGAAGAGGTAGGAGAGAGGATTAGCTTTAGCCACAATATATGTGAGCAAAGTCAGTATGGTCTTATGCTTAAGGACCAGGAGCCAGACCATGAGTGGTAATGGTGCTGTTTAGAGTCCCTGAGTGTGACGTGTGTACGTCGCTTGGGTACTTGTGCAAATTATGCCCACAGTCCCTAACCAGAAGAGTTTACAGTCTAAATTGTATTCCATCTTGTGTTCCAATTCTGATGCTGTCACAGACTATGACCCTGGGAAAATGTTTAACACTTCTCCATGCCTCAGTTTCCTCATATGTAAAAATAAGGGTAATGATATTTAACTGCTTTGCAGTGGTGTGGTAAAACTAAATTCAATAAAGTTGGTGTGAGAGAACAGGTGGACCAACTTCTGTTGGTGGAAGGGATGAGCTGTTGAGCTTCACAGAGTTGTTCCTGAGGTCTGGGGAAGGTAACCAGAGTTTTCAAGCTAAATACAAGGTGAGACAGACTATTAAGCATGAGATATTCACACATGTTGTAGGAGACTATTTAAAATAAGTGACAATTAACACCTTTGCAGTCACAGGAAAAAGTAGTCCATGAGGTGCATTACAAATTGTCATAATGAGCCATAAAACCAGTATTTCTGTTAAGTCCGTGGTTTATCATCTCCATGAAGTTATGAATGTAAGTTCCTAGACTTGTCTTGTGAAGGTATTGTTCAGGTTTTCTTTCAGGACAAGGACTGAGGTCAGATATGGAGAGATTGCTTTGTGAAAAGTGTTTGCCCTCCTGTGATAGGGGTATTTGTCTTTTATAATTTTTCTGTCAGAGTTCATTCAAGAGTGTAGTGCTTGTCTGGTTTCACCCACACTTAATTGTTATTGGGGCATGTGATGCACTGGATAAGGTACACCACATGTTGTGATAAGCATACATAGTACTCATGGATCTTAGAAGGTGATTTGGGTGGTGGGGTGTTGATCATTGTAGTATTAGAGATATGTCTACAGGGTTTGCATCTGTTATGGCAGGGTCTAGTGCTCCTCTGAGTTGTTGTGTCCTGGTCTGTGGGGAGTTTGCTTGTGATCAGGAGATTGGAGGGTTGTTTGCAGGCCAGAAGAGAGGGTTCAGGAAAGATTTCTTTCAGGATGTGGTCCCCATTGAACATGGCTTGTAATTGTTTAGTGATACCCAGGTCCAGTGTAACCACTAGGCGAACTAGGTGGCTGCATAGGGTGCCAAGATTTGGGGGTGCCAAAAAGTGGTGCCCCCCAATTTTTTTTTACAGTATTGCTTAGGGGCAGGTACCTGTCAGTCTCCAGCGCTTGGGCCACACCAGGGCCAGCACCCTTGGAGTCTCCCCCACTTGCCCGCGGGCCACTCCTCCTCTCAGCTCCCCGGCCACTGCCGCCGTGGAGGACGCAGGCAGGGGGTGCCGCCACAGAGGAGACGCAAGGGGCCAGGCTCTGCTGGGGCCCCGCACCTGCCAGCCGAGAGCAGCAGGAACCAGGCTCAGGGGGAGCTGGGCGGCCTGAGCCCAGGGTGGGGGCAGCCTGCGCAACAGCAGGGGTAGTTGGGGAGCGTAGGTGCTTTGGGCTCAGACCGTCCGGCTGCCCCCGAGCAGCGGCTAGTTCCTGCTGCTCTCGGCTGGCAGATGCGGGGCCCCAACCGAGCCTGGCCCCTTGCGTCTCCTCCACAGCGGTGCCCCCTGCCCGCATCGTCCTGGGTGGCCGCGGCAGCAGCGGCCACGGAGCCTGAGAGGAGGAGTCTCTGCCCGAGTGCTGGAGACTGAGAGGTACCTGCCCCATCCCGGCAACACCTGCCCCACCAGCCTCAGTGCCCTGCCCCATACTGTCAGCCACCCCAAGCTCACTATGACACCAGCACCCCTTGGCAAAGGGCCCCCTGATCTTCACAAACAGCTGTCACTGCAGGCCTGACAAACTCACTACACCCCACACGTGTCTTACAGGGCACTTACCCACAAAGAGGAACGTGGAAGGGATCTACACAAGGCTGGTAACTTGTCAAGAGTGAGAATCTTTGTGAGATGTGTGCATGGGTAATATTGAAGGAATAATGTATTTACCTTAAAAGTCTGTTTTACAGACTTGGAGTAGAAATTAGTCAGCAGGGAATAATGGCCCTTTGGGGCAAGGGGGATTTGTCACCCTGCCTAACCTGGCTGGTGATGCAATGCAAGGCTCAATTGTTTAGCTTTGCACAATAGTAAGACTTTGAATAGGACACCATCAGAGGCAATGGCAAACAACTGAAACGCCTTAAAGGTAAAAAAGAAACATTATAACAGCCGTTACCCATTCTGACAGGCTGTTTATAATGCTAAGTTTACTAGTTTTCGGAGGTTGTCGGGAGGGAGGGGGAGAGGTGGAAGTTTCGTCTAGGGCGCAAAATATCCTTGCACCCGCCCTGGTGATACCTATATAAGTTCCAGAGTGGGGTGGTAGGTGACAACTAGGGGTGTGCAGTCAATGAGGGTATTTTTTCCTGTATTGAAGCAGGTTCTCTCAGAGTGTTTGGATGGCCCATTCCATGATGCAAACTTATTTCTAGCCTGAATCTGTCTAGTTTCAACTTCCAGCTATCAGTTCATGTTCTACCTTTTTTTCTGCTGGACTGAAGAGCCCATTACCCATTTTTTGTTCTCCATGTAGGTACTTATGGAGTGTGATCAAGTCACTTCTTAACCTTCTCTTCTTTAAACTAAACAGATTGAGCTCCTGGAGTCTAGCACTATAAGACATGTTTTCCAATACTTTAATCATTCTTGTGGGTCTTCTCCAAACCCTCTCCAATTTATTAACATCTGTCTTGAATTCTGGATACGAGAACTGGATGCATTATTCTAATATTCTTAGACAACGGCTTGAATCAGAACACTAGATCCAACATTCTTGTCCTAAACCTTGTGGAAATTTAGCTCTAAATCCAAATCCACATCCGAACCTTGGTTTGGATCCATTTTGAGATTACTCTTAGCACTTAACTTTGCTTTTCAGTGATCTATCTCAGTGTTTTATGAAGATGGGTGTGTATCCTCTCCATTTTATAGATGAGAGGAGACAGACACAGAGGGATGAAATGACTCGCTCAGATGTACACAGCCGGCATGTTCCCGAGGCTGTACTTGAAGACCGGTCTCCTGGTGCCCTGTCCTTTGTTCTATCCATTAGATGAGAAAGGAAGATAGTTATAAGGTGGAAATAGACCAGGGGTGAAATAAATAAGGATTCTTTGCAGAAGTCTAAAGAGATTGAAGCCTGGAAAGACATTAAATGGGGATTTTTTTAATATTGAAAAATGTTTTATGTTAGAATTCTGTAATAATATAGACTCGGGTCCATACCGTAGTTGTCAGAATTTTATTCAGACCATTCAGCCACCATGTCACACAACACTGGTCAAACTCCTCTTGCTGAACACTCACCAGGCTGCCATGTTTAGGTCCCACATGCTGGGCTCATGTGCTTCTAAGCTTCCCTTAGTCTGAGTAGGCGCCAGAATCATCTCTTTCTTTGTCCTCTCTGGCACACTTCCTGGGCATAGACTAGCAGTTACCCCTTCACCAAAGTAGGACTTTGCAGTCCAGCTGCCCTAGTAGTCCCCCACAACCAGTGCTGACCCCCCCATGACACCCCAATATCTCAAGCACACACTTTCCCAGAGTTCCTGTTTTGTCGGCACTCTGGTTTGCAGTTTATCTCTCCAGAGACAAGTGATAGTTTAAGCATTTAACACAAACTTTGCAAAAGGAATTCTAAAAGAATTACTCTTTATCTTAGACATCACAAGAGACCTACAGATCTAGACAAAATAAAACAGCTATATGCTCTTCCCTTCCTTGCTTTCCTCACCACTCTGGAGCATTCTTTGGGCTTAGGTCAGAGTCCCGTCTGGTGTCCATGATCTTCTCCGAAACAGCCTTGCTTTTGGCTTCTGCCTTCAGTCTCTTCTTCATGTCTCTAAAATGGTTGGTGAGAGTGTTCAAAATAAGAGATCAGTTGCTTAGTTACCGGTCCATCTGAGCGAGTTGGTTTTCTTGGACTGGCCATCGTCTTTGTCCAAGGGGGCTTCCATTTGAATAGAAGACTATAATGATTTAGCATTGTTATCTCTGTACCAGTAATAAGAATATCTCCTCTTGGGTGTTCCAGCACAGCATGGAGCCAACAGAACAGCTTTAAAAGCAAAATGGTACGAAAACCAAAATGGAGGATGTATGATATATACAGACATACATTAATCATCACACGGCTACTTTAAATTCAGTTGTAAAAGTATCTTTTTTTCCCCCTCAGCAGAAATGTTCAGGGGATTTCATCTTCAGAAAAACAAGGATTTTATTTTTGTAATACTTGAATAACACAAGTTGCTGTTAATGAAATATCCCAAGGATATCTAGAGCATGCATTATGTAACAATCATCTGCAAAGGAAGCAAACTGAGCAAAGCAGGTTCACTGCGATGTTTTAATCATGCCTTTCTATAGGCTTTGGTATGTTACCTTTCAGCAAAATAATCGGATTATAAGGTTATATTGAAAAGTCGTCAGAAGGGCTTCTAAAGAGCATTGAGCTCTTTACATATGAAATAATTGTGTAAGATTCATAACATATGAGTGATCCTGTGTGTAATTTTATTTTTTGTCCGTTGTAAGTAGATACCTTAAATTGACACACAGGATTCTTACCGCATGGTTCCTTTTAATGCTAATGAGCTAGCTACAGCAAGAGCTGTACAGCAGCCTCTGCACTCCACTCCCATCTCCCTAAGTGTCATCCTCCCCCCACAGCTTTCTGCTACCCTTTATAGGGAATCAGCTCCTCCATACTCAGCTGATTCTAATTAAACCCACATTTCATTGCAGGTATGGCAGGCAGAGCTAATTGTAAGAGGTTGGCCAGGCTTGTGGCCCTTAAAGGGGCAGGCCACCCTATCACAATATGTAAGTGATTGCAGGTTCAAATCCCGCTTCGTCTGTTGCAGAGGACTCAAGTTTATGAAAATATAAGCCTGATTATTTACTTTACATTTAGAAGATTAGCAGACAGAGGGCCAGATACTGACTGCTACTGCTGCATCTACCTTGGTCAGTCTGCTGTGGGGGCTTATTGGAATTGTTCACAGTTTCTCCCAGCTAAGTGTTTGTTTACTCCAACAGTATATGCAGTGATGAGCTGCCAAAAGCTGAAGAACCGGTTCCTTCACTCGCTCCGGGTCTTCGGCAAGTGAGTGAAGGACCGCCACCGAAGACCCGGAGCGAGTGAAGAACCTGCCGCCGAAGACCCGGAGCACCGCCGGGTGAGTAAAAATTAAAAAGGGATTCTCAGGGGACCCTCTCCAGCCGAGAGCTCAGGTGGGCCAGACAGGATGGAGTTTGCCCACCCCTTTAACAATCTGTTCTAAACTGGCTTCAAAATTTAACAACCGGTTCACACGAACCAGCTCCAGCTCACCACTGAGTATATGTGATGTGCTGCAATGGTTTACTTACTCTGGCAACCGCAGACCCAGTGCTGAACTCCTTCCACAGCCCTTTCACATATAGTCAGTGAATGGACTGCAAGATTCAGCCCTGTATTTCTATTCTACTCTATCCTATATAGGTTCTTACAGTGCTCAAATCACTGTAGCATGTGAGTGCCTTCCGGTAATGCATTAAGTGACGTGACTAATATCTGTCACATGTGGTTTATCTCATTCTTTTCCCAAGGGAAGTCATCCTATTTGAAATCTGTGTTGTTTCCTCCTTGCATACTTTGCAATATGAAGACTTAGACATCCGTAGTTAAACATATTTGTGGCCCTTTTAAATTTATAATTATTAGTCAATGAAAATATGTAAATAGATATGCCAAAAAGAGCAATATTTAAAGCTTTTTCCAAAATCTTCTGCAAAATTCATGATTTCCCAAAACCTTTTATTAAAAAAAAAGTCATAAAAATCAAAATGTATTTACACTGAGGCTGGAAACCAGTAATGCAGTTTACAAAATCTAAAATTGAATCAAGCGGTGTGTTTTCGGAGGGGGGGAATGCATTGGGATCCATTTGAGAAGGACCCATTTGAGAGAAAAGTCAACTGCAAAGCCTGCAGTCACCTGACCTCATATTATGGCTATAAAACCAAACCTTCTAACTTAACTCTCCCCTAGCCCCCATTAAGTGGCTTGTTTAGCTGCTCTATGGTTATATAGAAAATATCCACCCTGCTTCTTTTTGGTTGAATTTAAATTATTTACTGTGATATTTTTACTTATTCATAATGGAGAGAAAGCCCTTTCCTTAAAGTCTGAGCACTAAATCTATTCTTTAAATCTGAAGAAGGGGTGAGGTGGTTGAGCTGGGGATTTGCGTATTCAGTTTTTGTACTGGGGGAGAATGCATGATCCTATGCAGAGTAAGGTTAGATGCAGTTTGCTTCAAATTAGGTTGATGTTCATACACACACACAAGATCAGAATTCAGGCTCAGCTTTATTATGCTCTTTTAGAATCAGTAGTTGCTGGGACTTGCCACTCCTAAATTGAAGGCTCTAAGAAGGGCATCTTAAGAGCTGTTGGCCCACTTACTTGGACAGTTCACAAATTCTTAACTTGCTAATTCACAAAATGTGCTTGATCAGTGTGTATTATACAGTGTGGCAAAGGCAGCAGTAAAGGATGACAACAATTTGGCTAAAATTCATCCCTGATGTAATTCCATTGAAGCAAAGAATTACAGGGATGGAATTTGTATACTGACACCAATGAAGGTCAAGAAGATTGACATTAGGAAGGAAATGAACAAGATCTGATGGAAATCTTGATATATGCAGAAGAAGACAGCCACAGGGGAGAGGTATAGATAATCTCTTTGAACTAATGACACCAGGATTTGGGGACAAGGATTAAAATTAAAGAAATAACAGACAAAATCAGAATGGAAGCAAAATGTTAACACATAGAAGGTGGTGAACTCATACACTGGGCAGCAGATCTAATTAATATAGCCGTATTCAAAATGTAAAGCAAGACAGCAACTTCACATGAAAGTCTTCTGGGTCATTACTGGATAAATGTAGTGAGTTACTCTCAGTACCTGGATTGCACACAGCAAGCTTCTGCTCCCATTTTTCTATTAGGTTCTCGTAACAATTCTGTACAAAATACTACACTATAAGAGAATGTTAAGGTTGCATGGTTACACATTTGAAAGTCAAAGAAATATCAAAGCTAAGGTTGCACTGCAACTTTGACTCTGCCCATTTGTGCCTATGCATTACAATGCAATCTTCAATTACATACATGTATATCATTTGAGAAATAATATACCATATTTATAACCTTAAATACACACTTGGAGCATCATATTTTCCCCTTGTTGTATTTGTTCATTTACACTAATTTTGTAGTTAAAATGGTCCACTGTATTTTCATTGATTTTTGGTTCTGATCGGCTCAGTGACAATTACTTTGTTTAGAAGTTAATTGGCCCTGCCAGGTCAAATTCTGACAGGTGCTGAACATCTGCAACTTCCACTGAGTTCAAAAGGAGATAAAAATGCTCACCCATGTCTCAGGATTTGGCTCTTACACTCTTCACACGCGACGTTCTCTTTTCTTCAAGGTCTGCATTTTAATATTTTTCTCAGCCCTCACACTCATATTGAAGAAGATATTTTAATACAAATATACCCTTTAGGGTTTCCACCTCTGAGATACAAAGAAATGGGGTGCCTGAGAGGGCCCCGAGCCCTACAGCTGGCAAGCTGGTAGTGTGTACTGAGCACCCTAGGAGATTTCCTGGGACAGCTACCTCAAAAAAGGGATGATCCTGGGAAAACCTGGACAGGAGACAACCTGACTGAAGTGTAGTTCAGTATTAGCAGTTCTGACATTGTTTCTCAATGAAATACACATATGGGTGAATGAACTTGAAAAATATTCTGTTTTGCCAGTTTCTACTTGGTCCAGGCATATTTCCCTATTACTGATGTAGTCCAAAGCCAAGTGAAATCACACTGTCTCCCTTGGCTTCCAGGAGTTTTGGATCAGGCCCCATACAAATGGGGAATCTCTCTCAAATTGGTAGAATCTGCCAAAATTCATCCATGTTTTTCTTATTTTTATTAGCAATATATTTTTGTTTGACTGGTCTTTTGTAGCAGTGTAACTCTTGTATTTTTCATGTGGTTTAGCATCATAATTCCTTTCTCTTGTTCATAGATTTACTTTCCTTAGTATATTGCAAAATTTCTCCTTTAGGCCCCGATTCAGGAAAGTATATAAACATGTGGCTCGACTATTGATTAAAGCCCCAATTCAATGAAAAGTGAGTAACTTGTTTACAAAATTTATAGTCAATTACATTAAAAGGCCAGCACATTTAAATTGATAAAATAATATACTTTTGAAACACATACATTAAAGTACACATAAAGTGGTACTCATTGCTACAAGATGCCATCCAGGCCAAGAGATTAGACGGAATTTAAAATGATTAAACATTTCCATGGATAATGAAAACATCCGCACTTACTTTAAATAGGATATTAGATATAGCTCCCTACTATACTAATAATAGAAGATAATGTTGAGACAAACCCCACCCTAAATATAACTGTGCAGAAAAGGAGGAAATAGCACCAATCTCAAAGATTTACCTACTAGCCAGTGTTTACTTGCACTTTTTATGCTTCTGTGTTCAGAAAGAAACCAACAAAACCTTAGAGCACTGAAGTGCTGTGCTGTGAAATATCTTCAAGGGCTGGATTTGGGCAAAGGGAACGAGAATCTGGAAGAGAATAAAATGTGAGGGGAGTCATAGTAGGCAGGGTAATTCAAAGACAGATGGAACAGAATTGACAAGAACAAACTAAGAAGGGTTAGATTGAAGAGAGACAGTGGAAAGCGCAAAAAAAAAAAAAAAGGCAGGAGCAGGACGGAGGATACCCAAGAGCTGGTTAGACAGATGGAGTGCCAAAGGCAGCAGGGAATCTTCCTGGGAAAAGCAAGCACCCTAGCAGAAAGAAGCAGAAAGCATAGTTGACACATACAACATGTTAGTCGTCATCCTGATTCAGACAATGTCTTTATTACCTTTTTTTAAAAAAAAGGATTTTTTGCTAAATGTGCAAGAACGTTGTGCAAATCCAGAAGAGTAGGTAGGGTCACATTCAGCTCAATGATTAAAACAAATCAATATTGACAATAGCTGTGTTGCTAACACACTCCAATTTTGCCATGTTATCTATTTTTTCCCCCTTCTGCTTTAAACTTATATCAACTTGGCTTAGCAGTATCGTAAGGGTTAGATCCCATTAGAAGAAGGAATGCATGATGATTGCTCTTTTAAAGCTGTCTTTACCAACCCTTTTCTCGTTGCTTGAAAATGTAATTCTAGCCAAAGAGCTTCCATAATTAAAGAGCAAACCTGTCCAACTAATTAGAAGTTTTCTCATGCCCTGAGCATAACTATGGGCACTGAAACAGAGTTTAAGGCAAACCGCACAGCAGCGGAAGCAGTTGAATTATTTAAAATGAATGTCTGTTTTCCAAACCATATGCGGTGGAAAAAAATAAACCGTGAGATCAGAAACAACAACAAAAAGGTTGGGATTTTCCTTGGCCAGGTAAGCAACCCAAAGAGCTGTAGAAGCCTTCCACAAATAGTATTGATAACATGGGAATGTGTCAAAAATACTGAATGTCATGCAATTCTGACGCCTGGCCTTGATTATGTAATTGCTTTGTATGCATGACTTGCTGCCAACTGTGACTTATATAGGAACGTCCTAAGGGAAAGTATGACAGTGAAACCCTAGTAAAGAGTTTTTAATGTAAAGGGATACTGTCAACTAGGGATGCACAGGGATCCTGATGTTCTTATTTGTTTTCTGCTGAGTGAGGGAGGCAGAGAGAAAAGAGCCTGTTTATTTTGTCTAATTATATATACTTCATCCAAGATTCCCTCTTGAATACCTCCACTGTCTCTCAAAATGAGGTGTTCTCACTCCCTCTTCAGGGACTGAGTAGGCTGCAGCCACAACACTTTCAGCTTTTGATGGTCCAAGAACAAGGGAAACAGAGCTCAGAACTCCAAATTTAATTCCCTACTCTGTAGTGCAACCCTGTAAAATGTACTCACCCAGTTCCCTGAGCTGATAGTATTTTTGATGAGTGTGTAAAATGTCATTAGCTTTTCCAATATCATTGACACTGACCAGTTTGAACTTTTCAGGTTGCATGGCTTCATTTCTAGAAAGTATTTGTAAAAATCAATTCTACAGGCCATCATGCATGGATCGCCATCACGGGGCTTGATAGGATGCAGTGTAATCTTTTTCCAGTCAAAGATTAAAGTGTGCATTTTTCTGCCACCATAGTTATTTGGACAGCCAAAGTTATGTTTGATCTTGCAGTCCTTACTGAAGTCAAATAGATTTTTGCCTGAGATGAAAACTACAAAATTGGGCCCACAGACATTTCCATCCACTGTACAAGACAAGGTGGTAAGTACAGCATTCTTGGGGTTTATCATCCCTCCAATGCTCTGACAATGGGGATGTTGCCTGATCTTTAGATTATGTATTAAATATATTGATTACTTAAGAATCCCCAGTTATCACTTTGAGGGTTGCCAAGTGAGGGTTATCACTATGCTGGGATGCCACTTTTATAATATGTTACACTGACGCCGCTATGTTTGATGCATATTCAACAGGGGATTTTCCACCTTTTCCTTATTTGTATTTCCTCACCTTACTAATGTTGGAGTGTCTTTTCCCCATAGGTTAGTATATCAGTGATCTCAACTTATTATCATATACGTCCATTCGTTACCATGGCCCTTTTGTGGTTGGTAACACATTTGTTATTTCTGTCCTAATTGGTTATTTTGGTTCTTTCCAAGTTGTGGTGTACCTGTTAATCTGCTTTAACGCATCCTCGATGTTAAAGGTGGCAGCCATATAGCTCATCACCATCTATCTAGGTCAGTGGTTCTCAACTGTGGTCCACCGCTTCTTCAGGGAAAGCCTCTGGTGGGCCGGGCCAGTTTGTTTACCTGCCACGTCTACCGGTTCAGCTGGCCGCAGCTCTCACTAGCCGCAGTTTGCTGCTCCAGGCCAATGGGGGCTGCGGGACGTGGCAGAGAGCACATTACGGAGAGTTACGTTAAAAGTGGAGAACCAGTGTTGACAGGGCCAACTCAATCAGGGTGGCTGTGGTCCACTCCCTATAATTGATGAGGTGTCAATACCAATAGAGGGAAAATTGCTTTTGTAGTGAGATGTACATCAGTGGAACTTCATCAATATACAGTAGCTGAAGATCTTGCCCATGGTCTTCAAGAAGGTCTCCCCAACCCATCTCAAAAAAGTTGAGAGCTCCCTTTTCATCTTCAGCAGGTGAAGAGGCTACCACCAAGTAAAGAAGTATCTTTTGCCAAGGCGGGCCTTCTCCTGTTACAGAGAAACTCCGCATAGACTGAAAAAGCAGTTGTCTCCACAAGAGGAGTCCCATGAAAAAAATGCTCACACTAGATCTTGGTATCGCTGCTGGCTTCTTGGATTGCTGTATACAAACACCATCAGCCAGTTAGTCACATGCAGTATGAAGGACAGAATGCTAATATCTGGGACCAACAATAAAAGCCTGGCATACAATGCACTGAAGAAGCAATTCAAATTAAATCATGTTGCTAGTTGTTTCATAAGTCTATGTCCAAAATAAATTCACCCCAATGTGCACTGTGGTCCTGCACATTTAACTGATACGAGGTTAGATTTAAGCATCTATTTCTTTTTTCCTTTAAAAAATAGACTGGAGATGGGACAGTGGAACTGACAAATGTTAGAGAGACTAGGTGCGTGAGGTAGTATCTTTTATTGGACCAACTTCTTTTGGTGAAAGAGACAAGCTTTTGAGCATCAAGAAGAGCTCTGTGTAAGCTGGATCTTTCACCAACAGAAGTTGGTCCAGTAAAAGATATTCACTCACCCATGTTGTCTCTCTAATATCCTGGGACCAATGCAGTTACAACAACACTGCAAACAACAAATGCTAGAGAGACTTTCTGCCTGTTTCTCAGGGAACCCAAGAAGACTGACCTGTAATGTACAGTGTATTGGAACTGTGTTAACACCTAGAAAATCCTAGATGGGCTCCCATTTATAAATCCTTCAAACTCAGTTTGTGCTCTCTTATCAATCCTAATGGAGGAGAGAGCAACATGTGCCTCCCCATTGTTGGCATTGAAATACATAGTAATAAAACAAACACTATAAAAATTAAAGATGGGATAGATTGAATGAGGAAACAACAAAAGGGAATGTGTGGAGGGGCACAGGATAGCAGGACCTAAATATGGGGTGGCAGGTGTATGGGGGAATGGGAACTATTCTTTTTCTTCTCAGAGTAATTCAACTATCAGAAACAGCTGTGTGAAAGAAAAGGTTATGGTCTAAATTTTCAAAAATGACTAGCAATTTTTGGAGACACGTTAAAGGGGCCTGACTCTTCAGAGTACAGGTGCTCAGCACTGTTTGAAAATCAAGGTCCTTTTAATGTGTCAAATTGGGCATCCAGATAGTGAGGCACCCTGAATCACTTGTGATGTCTGAAAATGTAGGCATATGTCTGTTCAGTGAATGTCTGTTCAATAGGTTTTGTTTACTATTGATTGGCTATAGCCATGTGATACGAAACAATTTTGAGTTCTTTAAACAATCTCAGCCTGTTGTAGCCAGCACGTTAGAGCTCCGCTGCATACCCTGAGAACCAATCTGCCATGTTGGCTCAAAGAATCATGCTAAAATAGATTACACATTGCACAGTGGTGGGGAAAAGGAACACTGTGGTCAATGACAAACTTTTACTGTTAGGAAAAATGCTATGGGTTTTTAATATCCTTGCTGAGCTGATGTTTTTTGTTTTGTTTTTTTGTTTTGTTTGCTGTGGTGAAAATCTTGTGAGAGAAAGGATGGTCTTGTTGGTAAGGCTCTAACTGGGACTCTGGCTCTGTTCCAGACTGTGTGAACCTTGGACAAGTTATTTGATCTCTGTGTCTAAGATCCCCATCTGTTAAATGGATCTTTCCCATCTCCTTTCTTCCCTGTCTGTTTAGATTGTAAGGTCTTCAGGACAAAGACTGTCTCTTACAAGTGTTTCTCAGTGCCTAGCACAATGCAGCTCCAAACCGCACTCCGGTCCCTGTTGTTCATTAGTTGTCTCCCATAAGTATTTGGTTTTCCAGGTCCTGTGGACCCCCCTCTTAGGCTGTGGGGGGATCCTTTAGCAGTGGGTGGGCTTTGTCACTATAATCAGAGCCATTCTTCCAACGTTGAAGACCATGAAATGAATCAAAGTGCTGCAGCCCCACAATGCTCCAAACTCTTGAAAGAATTTCACATACAGCGCATTTCCCCGCTTAATACATTTCAAACTACAGTAACTGCTAATAAGATAAAAGGCAGCAAGAGGCAATGACAAATCAGAGACTCTTGCCTCCAACAATCATGCATGATTTACCATGGCAAACAAGTGCACTATAAGGAAAGTGAAAGCCCAGCACTCGTTTCAGGCCTCCTGCTGCAGCCTTTTATGGCTTTTATTATTATTATTTTTTATCCTGTTTGTCAAAATAATGGTCCTTTATCAGCACTGATTGCAGGGATTTTGACTCCTTGCCTGCTGGGTTTCCCCTCTGCTCTGTATGGGTCTCCTAATTGAATATTTTTCCATTAGTAGAAAGGTTTCAAATAAGAACTGGGAAAAAGATATAGCAAGACAGAACTGAGACCTCCCCCTGCTCCTCCAGAAACAGGAAATATTCTCTTCTCACTGTACAGCCCCAATGCTCACTAGAATAGACAATGACATTTGTAAGCAAACTACAGTAAAATCCTAATGTGGAAGTTATACGTGATGATTATAGACGAATCCCCCGTACCTCATTTCCCATCTCAGTGAGTTCGGAGCAAAGAATAAATTTGCCTGTGGTGTGATCTTGTATTAGCCATTCCTGCCTGTCTCTTGGTATCCTATTGGCAAGTGATCATTTCATAATTAAAAGGGTGAATTATTAAATGTTCCCCTTTGGTACTATCATTTTTACTGAAGCACCAGCAGGCTGTACGCTGCAGATTCTGTAAGTGGCACCAGTGAATTGTGTTTCAGTCCTCTGTGAGCAATGTACTGTAAGTGCGGTGGGCTTGGATGTCGACAGGGAAGGGAGAGTACTTGTCAAGTTCTTATCCTGAAGGATTGGATACTGCAACCAATCATTTTGTCTCCTTCCTTGTGAAATATTGGTGCCCATGTGGTCCCACTGCGTCTCTGAGCAGAGGAGGCATGACCGGCCTGATTTTAAAAGCTGGATGTATAAAATTGCACCTGCCTAGCTTGTGTGCAAAAATATGTGCCAGCTATGCAATTGCATTCCCCTGACTTTTCAAATTGGGTCTACCTGTTTCTAAATGGGATCCCTGCAGGTTCACTAACTATGCAGTGTTGCTCACTTGCATTTCTTTGGTTAATGAAAATTTCAGGGCTGCTCAGAAAGCCCCCAGATGGGACTTTTAAAATAAAAACGGGGAGACTAGGCAAATATGGGAGAGATTTCCCCCACACATCAAGTCCCTGCTTTCTCTTCTTGAATCCCTTTGCTGTTCTTTAAATTGTGGTTTTATTATCAATGCTTGTGGAAACTGCATCACATAGGGGAGATACATCAATATTGATAAAAATAATACTAATAAAACTATTACACCTTAATTTTCATGAGTTGTCACAAGCTTGTTTGCACCTTTACTGATTTATTAAGATATAACTACACATATATTATAGCCGGGATGCTTGGAAATATAACAATACATATGTTTTGCTAGTTATGTTTCAAAATGTTAAAGCTAATTTAAAGGAAAAGAATCCAGACAGTTTCATCTTTTATCTTCTAAGGACAAGCAGACAAACCACTTTTAGAAAGAAACTGATAACATCCTACATCCCTTTTTACAATTCAGAGCCAGAAATCTAGGTTATAAAGTGGGCTTTACCAATCCCACCCTCTTGCAAGAAAACCTTATGTGACAGGGTCGGACCAGATGGCTATAGGAGAGTAATAGAAGGCAGATACATTAGCCCCAGGCTAAGTAGGTCTCTTTTCCCTGGGTAAGGTAACAGGGAAGGTTCCAGAACAATCAGGAACCTTCTGGAGACAATTAAGACAGGCTGATTAGAACACCTGCAGCCAATCAAGAAGCTGCTAGAATCAATGAAGGAAGGCTAATCAGGGCACCTGGGTTTTAAAAAGGAGCTCACTTCAGTTTGTGGTGTGCGTGTGAGGAGCTGGGAGCAAGAAGCAGTAGGAGCTGAGAGAGAGAACGCGGACTGTTGGAGGACTGAGGTGTAAAAGCATTATCAGACACCAAGAGGAACGTCCTATGGTGAGGAGAGAGAAGGTGTTGGGAGGAGGCCATGGGGAAGGAGCCCAGGGAGTTGTGGCTGTCACACAGCTGTTCCAGGAGGCACTCTAGACAGCTGCATTCCACAGGGCCCTGGGCTGGAACCCGGAGTAGAGGGCGAGCCCAGGTTCGCCCCAAATCCTCCCAACTCCTGGTCAGACACAGGAGGAGTTGACCTGGACTGTGGATTCAGAAAAACGGCCAAGCTGAGGGCTGCCGTGAAGCTCCAAGGCGAGCAAATCCGCCAACAAGCGCAAGACCCACCAAGGTAGAGCAGGAACTTTGTCACACTTAGTAGAACATAACGGCCGTACTGGGTCAGACCAAAGGTGGTGTGTGATGTGTTCCCTGTCGCCCATTACCAGCTTTTGGCAAACAGAGGCTAGTGACACCATCTCTGCCCATCCTGGCTAGTAGACATTGATGGACTCCATGAATTTATCGCGTTCTTTTTTTAAACCCTGTTATAGTCTTGGCCTTCACAACACCCTCTGGCAAAGAGTTCCACAGGTTGACTGTGCGTTGTTCGAAAATATACTTCCTTTTGTTTGTTTTAATTTAATTTGGTGACCCCTAGTTCTTGTATTATGAGAGGGAGTAAATAATTCTTTATTTACTTTCTCCATACCAGTCATGATTTTATACACCTCTATCATATCCCCCCTTAGTCGTCTCTTTTCCAAGATGAAAAGTCCCAGACTTATTAATCTCTCCTTATATGGCAGCCATTCTATACCCCTAATCATTTTTGTTACCCTTTTCTGAACCTTTTCCAATATATTTTTTTTGAGATGGGGTGACCACATCTTCACGCAGTATTCAAGATGTGGGCGTACCATAGATTTATATAGAAGTAGTAAGATATTTTCTGTCTTATCTGTCCCTTTCTTAATTATTCCCACATTCTGTTAGCTTTTTGACTGCTGCTGCACATTGAGTGGATGTTTTCAGAGAACTATCCACAGTGACTCCAAGATCTTTCTTGAGTGGTAACAGCTAATTTAGACCTCTCATTTTATATGTATAGTTGGGATTATGTTTTCCAATGTGCACTGCTTTGTATTTATCAACACTGAATTTCATCTGCCATTGTTTTGCCAAACAATGCCAAAGGTTGTGCTCTTAAAAACTTAAAAACTTTTTTGTTTATTTCTTCAATGTTGAAATGACAAATTCCTTTGTGCAGTGCATACTTGCAAATTTATTACTTAACTGCAAAGTTCCGAATGTCATTGCTCTGTAAACAGTAAAACACTTTACGTATCAACATGGAATCTAATGGCCTTGCTGAACTAGTGTCAGAAGCCATTTTAATATTTATATTAATTGAAATTAATTAATTTCTGGCAGTGCTCAAACAATTCTCAATCCACTCAAGAAGTGGAGGAAAATCGTTTTTCTCAAAATCGTCGTATGGAAGCAACAACTTAAATAACTCTTCAAAAGTATTTAGCTTAATTTTAAAAGGCTCTTTTGAGAACTAAAAACATATAAAAAACCGGAGTGTCTGGATAGTTTGAAAACAGAATTTTATTTCCTGTCACACTAAAGCAGTGTTTTCCAAACTTGGGACGCCGCTTGTTCAGGAACAGCCTCTGGCGGGCCGGGCCGGCAGCCCCCATTGGCCGGGCACAGCGAACCGCGGCCAGTGGGAGCCGCAATCGGTCGAGCCTGCAGACGCAGCAGGTAAACAAACCGGCCCAGCTCGCCAGGGGCTTTCCTTGAACAAGCGGCGTCCCAAGTTGGGGAAACACTGGTCTAAAGAATATCTCAGAGAATGCACTGATAAAAAAAGAATGTGTTAAAATGTCCTTGGAAATTGTATGGTGCTTTCCTGCCTAAATAAGATCAAGAACAATTAAATGTTGCATATTCATTAGTAAACTACATATTTACAAGATGAAGTGGCTCTTAAGGACAACCCATGAAAGCATGAAACAATAACCACCTTGAATCTAAACAAGCCTGAAAGAGGTGTGTTCCTATAATTTCATAAAAATAGGAAGGAAGAGGGTATAAAAGATGTGAAGTGAGCCACCCACATCCTTCTGCTACCTTGCTTACGCAGCAAACATTCCACAACTTATCCCACCCACCTCTACAAGCAAGCTGCCACAAACAGAGAAGACTCAAGCGGAGACCAGCTCAAGGAAAACCTTCCCAAAGCTTCAACCTGGATTGGTGAGAGAGAGTCAATTAAGACACTGCCAAGATTTAAACTCTTGTAATAATTTTATTAGGTTATGAAAATGCTGTTGTAACTTAAATTACTAATAGTTTCTCCTGATAATCATCCTTGGTTAGGCCAAGTATTCCTAGAGGGGAGACGGGCTAAACATAGATAAACAGAGAAATAGTGGTCTGAAATTCTTAATAGTCATAATTGATTTGACTTAAGACAGCTCTTTAAATGGCTTGTTCTAAGTAACTCAACTAAATTCTATGAAATTGAAAAAGATATTTAAATAAGATTACGTACTTTGCCCAATTCTAAATTGTTTAGGTTATTATTAATAACTAGACAGGCTTCACTTGTCCTTAAAGTTATTTTTCCCATGCATAACAATTGTAAGTATCTGCTAAAATACTAAAACTTAATTTACAGTAATTTTGGGAAACAATATACTCTGATCCTTATTTACCAGAGAAAAGACCCCCAGAAATGGTCCACTCTCAAAAGTATAATTGTGACAGACTTTCCTGGGGTGCAACCTGGAACTGGGGTACCACTGAGCCCTCTGACATACCCATCTGGGCCCCCTCTAACACTGTGAGGCTGTGACAAGCTGAAGGCCGCACCCAGTCCTGCACTCCCACAAACATCTACACAGGCAGGGACACACCTAGTTGCAGTTACATGAATGCTTCTCCTCGGCCACTCATGAACTAACAATAGAGAGCTCCTGCCAATTCCCCCTCAGCTCCACAGCCTAGGACCCCAGAGCTATACCATCTTGCCCTGGTCAAAAGCCTGACCTGTATAAGTGGCCTCAATGTGGAGAGGATAATGCACCAGTTTTTGTTCCTGAGCAGATTCTCCAAGCACTTATAGCAAAACACAGTACTTTAGTTAAAAAATATAAAATAAATTTATTAACTACAGAAAGATAGACTTAAGTGATTATAAGTAGTGAGTGTACAGATCAAAGCAGATTACCTAAGAAATAAAACAAAATGCAATCTAAGCTTTATAAACTAGATAGGATTTCAATCAAGCAGTGTCTTGCCCTGCTAGCTATTACAAGCAGGTTACAACTTTTGCATACACAGGCTGGAATTCTTCTGTCCTGCCTGGGACCCCTTTCCCCCATTCAGTCTTTGTTCCTCAGGTGTTTTCAGGTGTTGTGTTGTAGAGGGAGTCAGGCCAAGTGATGTCACTTCCCCTCTTTTATAGCTTCTTCCAGCTTGCTGGAAAGGTCTTTGCTCATGACATGGGTGTCTGCCACCTCTGGTCAAGTATTCTCCATTGCCTACATGCTCCCTCTGGGAAGCCTCCATTGTAGACAATTCCTGAGAGAGTCTCTGGGCGTGAGGATTCCCTTTAATGGGGCCATTAGCACTGTCTAACTTCTTCATTGTTGTATCTGAAAGGCTAGTTGTGGGTGTTTCCAACTTCACAACATGTTTCAGTAACACACACAGAGCAAAACTTCATAATTTCACATACAATGACAGCACATCCAACAGAATATTGATGTTCAACAGATCAAAACTTTTAGAATGATACCTCAGAAGGCATACTTTGTACAAAACATAATTATATGACAGTGGTGAATATGGGGGTGCCAGGGTCTTGCTTTGGGGCACAGAGTGTCTCAGTCATCATCTCTGTTTTAGCTCACTTCACAGATGGATACAGAAGAGATTGTAACAGAAGTAACCAGTTTGCCATGTGTGCTGTTTTGTTTAATGTTTTCCTTTCCTTTCTTTAATAATAAAATAACCACACAAAATAATCACAGTCCTGGTATCCCTTAGGGCAGTGGTTCTCAGCCAGGGGTACTCATAGGTCTTCCAGGGGCTACTCAACTCATCTACATTAGTGTTTCTCAACATGGGGGTTGCAACCCTCAGGGGGGTCCTGAGACAGGTTTAGGGGAGCTGTAAGTGCAGGGCCACCATGAGGGGGTGAAAAGCAAGGCAATTGCCAGGGACCCCACACCTCAGGGGGCCCCTCAAAGCTAATTTACATGCTTCAGCTGCGTCGCCCGGGGCTTGGGTTTCAGACAAGGCTCACAAATGAAAAATAGGCTCACGTTTTCACACTGAAATGTAAGTACAATATTTAATATTCCAATCGATTTTTTTTGTAGTTATATGGTTAAAATGAGAAAGTAAGCAATTTTTCAGTAACAGTGTGCTGTGACACATTTTTGTATTTTATGTCTGATTTTGTGAGCAAGTGGTTTTTAAGTGAGGTGAAACTTGGGGTACACAAGACAAATCAGACTCCTGAAAGGGGTGCAGTCGTCTGGACAGGTTGAGAACCACTGCCCTAAGATGTGTAAAAGAACCTCTATAACCAAATAGTGGGAGCCAGACCTGGGGATTGGCAGGAAGAGAAAATAGAGTAGAGCTAGCCTACTATTTCTTCTTTCTCCAAACGAAACATTTTTAGTAATTGTTAAAATAAAATTAGTTTGTGTCTAACAATTTAAAACTGCCTTCTTACACAACAGATCTGTTCCTTGTGTCATTTTAATGACAGAAGTACATTTTCCCTGCTTTTTTCCCTCCTGTTAGCCCTGCAGAGCCAACACGGCTAATAGAGAGTGAACTGGATTCTATTCCTCCTTGTGCATCATCAGCAGAATAGTTCACTAAATTCTAATTACTTGTGCACACCACTTGAAGACAGTGAGATAACACAGATGGCACTGAAGGCATACTTTGGCTTGCAGGACGTTTGTTTACCATTGCTGACTCTCAAAAAGGAAAAATCCTGACCTGGCTGAGAGCCCAGGCTGATTTTGCAGTTAGAAAAAATATATCCTTTTTTTACTTGTAAACAAAACAAATTTGATATGGAATCACTGACAAAGAATAAATGTGAACCCTCCCACTATGCCATTTTTACAGTCACTTTTTAGCGCAGAATTGCACTTTTACAAGGCTCCATCAGATCCATGGAGCAGCATGGGAAATAAGTTTTTCTCCACATATCTGACCTGTTACATAGCAACGAAATGGTTAAAGGCCAGAGCAAAATAATCTGTAGCATTGCATTGTTAAATTCCTTCAGGTTTCTACAACCTGTCCAATAAATGCAGCACAGAGGAGTGACTATTAACAGTGCCAGTTATCATGGTCACACAATGAAACAGCATAGCCATAGTGTGAGGGGGAAAGTGCAAGCACCAGGAAACAAAGCAAAAGCTTTGGGCACAGAAAAGAGCCAGAAAACCACATTAGTATTAACATAAAAGGATCAATATATATTTATCTGGAGAAATGCATGGTAAAAAGGGGAAACCCATTAAAAAATTCTTCTATATTAAAGAAAACAAAATGTGAAAGATTTGCACCTTTATCTGAGGGTAGAACTGGCCCTGTCTAATTTGGTGGTATTAAAGCTTGCACTTTCAAACTTAATAGATGATCCTGTGTATAGTAATGCTAAAACACATGTGGTATGTGGTTCTGTATTATGTAACATGCAAGTGCTTGCATAATTATATAGGTACTTGCATATTACAGGCCACATTTTCATTAAAGTGCATGTGTGTTTGTGTATGTATGATCTGATCCTGCAAAAGGTATCACGAGTCTACATGAAGCACTGGGGGGAAAGAACAAGCCTCAACTTCCATTGAAGGTTGTGTTCATAACTCACATATGTGCTTACTATAAATGTGTGCTCAAATAAGCATTTGGATCAGACATGCCAAACCCACAAAAAAAAAGGCAGAAATTGGCTTGTTTTTGGCTTAATTGGCTTGTGAGTTACTTGTTGGCTAGTTTTTTTGCTTGTTTGGCTTGTTGCAGCTTGTTGCCTTTTTTTTTTTTTAATCTGTTCCCTGTTTAATTCTGTTTTTTTAATCTGCAAGCAGGGGTAAGGGGCAAGCAGGGGCAAGGCGGAGCGAGTCAGGGATGCACAGAGGGCCCACCACAGTCCCAGACTGCACACCAGGGGGATCTAGTCACATAGAGTGTTGGGGTTCTTAGGGATTGGCTTGTTTTCGCCTTGTTTTGAAATGGGATTAGCTTGATTTTTGGTTTATTGTGAAAGTCAGGGTGCTTATGTACCACATGAAAGCTGGCAACTGTGATTTGGATGTGTAACTGGTACTTTGCATGTGCATTCTGCAATAAGCTTGTATAATATTTCTGCAATCAGATCACAAACACAAATGCACACATTTTCCTGAGAATCTGAGCCTACAGTATATTAATCCAGTGCAGTTAAAGAGTCTTACTCCCAAATAAACAATGAAAGATACAGAACACCTTATTTAGTATGTTCCCGGAGAAGAAAATTGAGATGGAGTGTATTTTAGAATAATAATTAATACTAGAGGTCTTAGAGGTGATTACTAGTCTTTTTCACATTAAATTAGAAATGTATGTACCGGTGGGAGGGGGGAACTGTAATATTTCTAAAGCAACCTTTTCTTTTAAATATTTGCAGCTTGATTAAATCTTGTGAAAATTGTCCAGTACATTTCCAGGCATCTCTATTATTACTTTACATCATCTTTGGATCACTTGTGTCCTAAAGCTGTACAAATGGCTTCAGATGAGTCTTCCTTTAGTTGGTAGATGTGGCAGATATAAAGCCTGGGGGCATTCTTCTCATCAGAACACATTAGTTTTATCATCTAAATTATGACTGTACTTTTCTCTAAAAACAGTTTACTTGATATGCTGAGCACTCAGATTTAGAATGAATAGATAAGTAATTTTTACTACTAATAATATGTTGCACTACGTAGCCTCTTTAATCTCAGGATTCTTCAAATCATTAGGTTTCTCGCTACACTACAAAAGCAAATAAGTTTAAGAATGTTGGTTAAACTTGGTTCTGGCCCACCCATTTTCCAATATGGTGTGTTCCAATGTTTGTTATCAGAGCCAAATGTTATAACCATGCTTAAAAATATATACTTTAATATTAAAGGTAAAGATAAAGGCTGTAGCCTGGTACTTTAATTGAGTTATATGTTTTGCCTCTGGTGGCAACAGACCATCCCAAACAACATATTAACTTGGCTGGGCCACAACCATTGTTGAGCTCATTTGCTTTTGTAGTGGAAGTTTGCAATTGACAGTAAGCTGTCTTGGGTCAGATTTATCAAGAAAGTCACGGGGGTTTTGTTTGTTTTTTGTTTTATTTTATTTTATTTTATTTTTTTATTATTAAAGCTTGCACAAGTATTCAGATCATTCTGAGTCTGTGCAGGCTTCAGGATTTGGTTCATTCACAATGAGCCATTCGAGAGACTTAACGCAGGGATTTGCAAGTTCACTTTAATACTAATATTACATCGTCTTATTTGGATCCTCGCTGCCATACTGTAACTTGACGCCCATCCTTTCCAACAGGTTCCAGATAATTAAGCCACTTGTGTGATAGATACTATACATGGGTTTTATATATTGTAATACCTACCTACTTCTGTTTGCTACAACTCAAATACAATTTTGAATAAGCCAAATGGAGGTTGATTGGCTTGCCCAAAGTCACACAGTGAGTTGGCAGCCGAGTGGGGAATAGAACACAGGGTTCTTGATTTCAGTTCCTTGCTAACCACTGTGTTGCATTTTAAGGCTCACTTAAGTAACAGGAAACATCATAAGAAGGGTATAGTTTTACACTGAAATTGGTGTACAATCTCTCTTCTGTAGGCCAGTTTCATGAACAAGAAGTATAATATTGATATTAAAATATCCAGAGATGTTGGGAATTGCTTTTGTAGAAAGCTGTGTGTGTTTTTTCTAAACATTAGTAATATGGAATTCTTCTTTGAGTTATCATCCCTCTAACTGTGCCACGTTAGTTGTGTGCATGCACCCACGTGCCTTTGATTGGTGATTTGTCTTCAGCAATGTCCATGGTTCTGCCCCTGCACCCTTTGCATTCTTCAGACTGAGCATATAGAGAGAGGGGCGGACCTGCCACCCCTCCAGTTCTTTTTCAACTGCCTGTGACTAGAGACAGAGTATTGCGGTGTCAGTTAGCTTGTCTTCTACCTATCCATGTTTCTTTGTTTACTTTTTTCTTTTTTTGTAGTAGTAGTAGTATTTTATTTTCCCTTGGCACAAGTTTGTGCCTTCCCCCCACCCGCCCTGCTTTTTTGTTGGTTGTTGGTCGTGGCTAAGGCCTCTGCTATCCTCAGCCTTTCCTTCCCTGTGGCCTTCCTTCTGTAGGTTATGCCTCAAACTCTGAGCTTCAAACCCTGCCACACCTGCCCAAGGTCTTTCCCCCTCAGTGAAGGGTATTCTACCTGTCTCTGCTACCTCAGAGTCCCACATTCCGTTGGAGTGAAAAGTCTGCACCAGAGTCAAGAATAGAGGGAGGACAATCTCAAGCTGCTCACTAAAATCTGCAGGGTCTGGTTTCTTCTCCTTACCCCCACCCTCCAGTACACAGCCTCAGCCTGTCAGCCTCCAGTGACCTCTTTGGCTTCAGCGGGCAAAGATCACCTCAGAGTAGCCAATAACCCAGTGGTTAAGGCCTTTACCTTGGAAGTAGCAGACCTAAGTTCAACTCCCTGACTGGTTTCATTGCAATGTAAAACAGAAATTTTCGGGGAAGGGATAGCTCTGTGGTTTGAGCATTGGCCTGCTAAACCCAGGGTTGTGAGTTCAATCCTTGAGGGGGCCATTTACGGATCTGGGGCAAAAATTGGTCCTGCTTTGAGCAGGGGATTGGACTAGATGACCTCCTGAGGTCCCTTCCAACCCTGATATTCTATGATTCTATGAACAAGAAGCAACTTCAGAGACCTTCAAATGCTCTAAGAGATCTCAGTCTGCTGACAAGTCCTGCTCTGAGGTGCCTGGTTCATTGAGTGCCACCAAAAAAGTCTTCTAGAATTCTGCGCACTGAGAAGTCTCTTGGCCAACAATTCCTGCTCAGCAGCAGCCTCAGTACCTTCGGAGCCCTCCAGACACAGGGACTCCTTAAAGAAACCACTGGCACCCTTTGGGGCCATGGGCATAAGGCGCATGAAGGCCATTCATGTGTAACATGCCTAGTATCACTTGACTCAACTCAGCTCAAGGAGTACTGTCGGGGTCACAAATACAGACGTCATTCCTTTCCCATGAGGACCTCCATGTTACAGAGGATCCTAATTCCTCTCTTCTGAGAGATGTGGAGAAGATTCCCTTCCTGTTACACGCACATTCTCCTGCACCAACCTATCAATCAGTACTGCCGTGTCCCCCCCACCCAAATCTTGACCACTGGTACCGACAAGGAT
Source organism: Natator depressus (assembly GCF_965152275.1). Taxonomy (NCBI): domain Eukaryota; kingdom Metazoa; phylum Chordata; order Testudines; family Cheloniidae; genus Natator; species Natator depressus. Next base: position 163,091,213 of record NC_134235.1, on the reverse strand, counting down.
GCCACCTCCTACCTATATGACCACCTCAGCACTGATTCCAATGGAGGGGGAATGAATCTCTGTGCAGGATTTGACCACCTTTCCTTTCCAACCTCTGTCCCCTGTGGCATACCCTGATGAGGAGACTTCAGGAACAAGTGGCCATTCTCATTGCCAATTCTGGCACTAACACATTTGGTGTCCCACTCCCTTTCCAGGTGCCCCGCCACATTGGGCATTATGGAACCCTTAGGCCCCCTACAGAGTGCCTTCACATAAAAGGGCCCGCAAAGAGGACCAGCCTCTGGTACACTGAGAGCCTCTTCCTCAGGAAGCTCCACCTTCTCAAGGAAACTTCACAGAGGATGAGGAACCAAGAACCAAGGTTTTGTTGCAGAAATCAATAAATCCTCATCATCCTCTAAAGAAGGTGTCATGCCCCATCCACCATCCTACACAATTGATTTTTAAAGGTATTTCAGGACTTCATGAAGCAGTGGCCAAAACACTAAAAATTCCCCTTGAGGAAGTCCAGGATCCCCAGCATTCCACAGTGAATATCCTTCACACTCAAGGCAAGCTGGCTATTAATGGTGCCCTCTTGTCACCAGCCATTAACATCTGGCACATACCCACCATCTTTCCACCCACATGCAAGAGGGCTGACGAAAAAAATCTATTTTCTGGCCAAGGGCTTCAAATAGCATTTTTTTTCCTCATCCCACACCCAACACTGTGGTGGTCGACGTGGTCAACAAGAGGAATAGATAACACCAATACAGGTCTATCTCTCATGACAAAGAGTTCAGGTGCCTATATCTTCTCTCCACAAGAGCTGATCCTCGCCTGTATTACAATTCTGAGTTACTAACTATTGTTAAGGCTATGATTTAGTCATGGAGGTCACTGGAAGTCACAGATTCGTGACTTCAGCCTGCGGTGGTCAGGAGCTGCAAGCCACCATGGGCGGCAGGGGAACCCCCGGGGACCTCTGGAGGTGGAGGAACCTCCAAGCTCCTGGCCACCATGGGCAGTGCGGGCCCCCAGAACTGCCAGTGGTCGGGGAACCCCCAAGTTTGCAGGCGGCTGCAGCAGGGGAAGCCCCAAGCTCCCAGCATCGTTGGCGGCAGGGGAACCCCCAAGCTGCTGGCCGCTATGGGCGGCGGGGATTCCTGCAGCTCCTGGCTGCTGCGGGGGAACCCCTATGCTCCCATTCAACATGGGCCCCCAAAGCTGCAGGCGGGAGGGTTCCCCACAGCCCCCAGATGCTGCAGGCAGCTTCTAGCTCCTGTGCATCTGCCACACTTCAGGCAACATGGTGACCTGCAGATCCCCATTTTGTTAGGGATATTTTTAGTAAAAGTCACGCATGAATTTTTCTTTTTTGTTTGTGACCTGTCTGTGAATTTTACTAAAAATATCCATGACAAATCTTAGCCTTAACTATCGTGCCCCATTGGTAAAATATGATTACATTAACTATTCAAGGTTTTCGCTATTTATTGACCATCTGTAACAAAAATGGATCTCGGAAATCTCTCTTGATGCAGCTCACAAATTGTGGCTCAATTTTTCACCTCCCAGAAACTGATTGAACCACCAAGAAAGAGTTCCTGGGACCTCAAGAAGCTATTATCTTCTACCACCACACCTCATCCAAGCAGCCATTTTGACCATTTGGTTGAGGGCCACAACTTGCCTCACTCCATGGATCTTAAGCTTCATTATCATGCCCTCCATTCAACTTATGGGAATTGCATCTCCCCTTTCACACCTTCTTAGAAGCTCATCACATTAGACAAATGGATATTGGAAGTAACTGTGATGGGTTGGATCACAGAAACCCCCTTGGGGCTGCCAACTGATTTGCCAAGACTACTTCTGCCCCTGCTTTCCTGCCCTGGCAGCTTAGGACTTCAGTGCCCTGCCAGGTTTGAGCGAGACCCGCTAGCCTACTGCAAACCCAGACCCAGGTCTGATCCACATCCCCTAATAGCTGTAGGCTTAAACTGAAAGCAGCTTAAGAAGTATTCCTGTCTTTAAACACTCAGATGCCCAACTCCCAATGGGGTCCAAACCCCAAATAAATCCATTTTACCCTATATAAAGCTTATAAATTGTTCACCCTCTATAACACTGATATAGAGAGATGCACAGCTGTTTCTCCTCCCCCCCCCAAGTATTAATACATACTCTGGGTTAATTAATAAGTAAAATGTGATTTTATTAAATACAGAAAGTAGGATTTAAGTGGTTCCAAGTAATAGCAGACAGAATAAAATGAATTATCAAGCAAAATAAAATAGAACACGCAAGTCTATGTCTGAGAAAACTGAATACAGATAAAAACCTCACCCTTAGAGGAATTCCAGTAAAATTCATTTTACAGACTAGTCTCCTTCTAGTCTGGGTCCAGCAATCACTCACACCCCCTGTAGTTACTGTCCTTTCTTCCAGTTTCCTTCAGGTACCCTTGGGGGTGGAGAGGCTATCTCTTTAGCCAGCTGAAGACAAAATGGAGGGGTCTCCCACAGGCTTAAATAGACTTTCTCTTGTGGGTGGAGACCTCCTCCTCTCTTGTATACAAAGTCCAGCTACAAGATGGAGTTTTGGAGTGACATGGGCAAGTCACATGTCCACGCATGACTCAGAAGTTACAGGTAGCAGCCATAGCTCACATGCTAGCTTGAATGGCCTCATGTAGACTTCTTATGTGGATTGGACCCTTCCAAGATCCATTGTCCATTAATTGCTTCTTGATTGGGCACTTAATATGCACAGTCCTTTCTCAAGAAGCTGACCAAATGCTTTACTAAGGCTACTTAAAAATGAAGCAAGTACACAGCCAATATTCATAACTTCGAATACAAAAATGATACATGCATACAAATAGGATGAATAGATTCAGTAGATCGTAACCTTTATAGAGAGATCTTACATGGCATAGGTGGCATAAAACATATTCCAGTTATGTCATATCTATATATTCATAAGCATATTTCCATAAAGCCTTATGGGGTGCACCGTCACAGTAACTTCATCAGACTGCATTATACCCTTCAACTCCTTTCTCCCCCTCATCCAGGTCCCTCTTCAGGGACCCTTCTCACACTCTTGGTTTGGAGCAGGATGATGTGTAGGATGCAGGTATGGACCTGTGGACACTACTAAAGAAAAATCTGTGACCAAAGGTGAACGTGTGTGTGCATGCACCTAAAATGGAACACCCATAGGGACAAAACATCTAGAAGAACTCCAGTTACTGTACAGGTAAGTAACCTCTCCTTTCTTTCTTTCTCTTATGTGAGAACATCTCCTTTGCAGGGTAAAACTGTGGGCTGCAACTCCAAAAAGGGTTCAAGGGAAGATAAATCAGGCTGTGAATTCATGTCGAAATACTTTTACAGCATGTGGGACTATGATGAAACCCAAAGACACTGAATACTTAAATTGTGACAATTCACACACAATTCAGTTATATGCTTTCCTATATAGTACCATCTTGTGGACATTTAAGTTTATTGTAATTCATTAAAATAGACAATGCAATAGTCCAGAAACACATGAAATATTAAATAGTATGGCAGCTCAGAAAGTGTGTTGACTCAGGACATCTCTTTTGATATTCCATAGTGCCGTCTCTGTACTGTTTCCGAGAAAGAGTTTTCTTAAATATGCACGCAAACGCATATTAGATGCTACCATTTCTTCTCCATTGGGAGGACTCTTTGATGAGAGATGGCAGCTCCTTGGTGAAATGCCATGCAGAAGGGCTCATCACTGAAGTCACAAAAGACAACAGCAGAGCTCGGCAAACTCCAGTGAGGCCCCTCCTACTCAGCACCAATAAAGCTGAAATTGCTATAGCTGATTTAGGTGGTGTAGCCTCAGGTCAGGCGAAGCAGCACCTTCCCAAGGGATGGAAAAAAGGCCTGCCTGAGTGCCCCTCAGGTCTTTGGGACTGTTACCCACTAACACCAAACTGTAAGTGGCGTTTGGTGTGTGGAGAAGAGGGAAATGACATGGTATAGGGACGCTTGCCTATTGGATGTTCACACTGGTGTATGGAGAACTGAGCTGACTGACTACTGCCAAAGTTACCAGTGGGAGAGAGTTTCATTTATTATTCATGTAGATCTGTTGTTCCCCTCGCCCAAGTTGACGCTGTGTTCCCTTTCCTCCAATAAAGTTTTCCTCATTAAGACTCAGTGTTTGTCAGTGGGGAACTAATACCTGTTAGGAGGCTCAGGGAAGATATTTAGTGATCCCAGAAATTCTGCTTGGAGACTTGTGCATGTGATGATTGTAAAGGGACCTCTAGCAATTTGAACCCAGTCCCTGTTGCTGCTGATACCACCTAGCAGAAGGTTTACATAAAGAACTGGTTACTATGTGTACCTATCATTACCATCTACTGGATGGAATCAAGAACTACTCAACTGTGTCTCATAGACCCTAAACTGCAGAGACATAAAGGAGATTATCCATTGGCGTGTAAGGACTTGCGTTTTGGAACAGGGCAATTCCTATTGTCCTAAGAAATTCCAAAGGGCTGCGGGCTATAGCATAGTCACAACTGTGAAGTCGCAGATGATTATAGATTTGTTTCTATACATTGCATAGGGAGACAAGCAATACAGCAATCGGCTTCCTTGCATTATAATGCCACGTGCACCACTGGTATAGCAATAAGTAGTCATTAGTGCCTAGGTACTATGATGATCAGTGGTTTATAAATAGATTGTTTATTCCATATGAGATTGGCATCTATGTGATACAGTGCTGCAACGTGGCTTGTATTGCATAAAATAAGGTTCACTATTTCATGCTGGTTCAGAATTGGAACATATTTCCTCATTCATTTTAAATAAGTAAAATGTTTTTGTATAGCGAAGCAGTCACTGGAGATGAAACATTATGTAAGGGCAGGAGGACTAAAAAAGATAACCATAGAAAAGAGGAGATAATGTGTAGATCTTCATTCCATATACATATTTAAATTAGATATATTCAGCAATGAGAGAATTTCAGTTCAAACAACATGAGAATATTAAATCTGAATGCACAAACAAAAACTAAATATATTTGGTGTCATCAAACCTGACAGAAGATTCCAAATTAAAGAGGGCACAAGAAGTTAAAGATTTCAATATTTTGAGAAATAACAAAATACAGTAGCTAACTTGCACTGGGCAAATGAGATCTTGAGCAATGAGTAGTATTTCCTAATGGACAGGACCTCTCCCTAGAATGAATTATCCTCTTTAAAACAGACAAAATACATGTTTAGATAGGGGAAAGGAAAAATTTGTTGATTACAAAAATGTATTTTTCTGTCAAAATAACCTCTGAAGTGCTCGTGATGAGGCTGTTGCTTTACTTAACCTCTATGATATCCCTGTACTCAGAATTCTGTTGCCCTCTATATTCATTATGTATGTCTTCTGATACGTTGAGAGATATGAGCTAACTAGTGCTTTTTCACACTCCTCGGTCTCTAGTTCCCATGACTCAGAGGCTCAGTGAAATTCTTAGCACTATTAAACTCCCCAGAGGTTGCTAAAGAGACATGAGTCAGTATGTGCAGCTTTTAATCTACTGTAGAGGAAATAAAATTTAGACAAATTGGAATAGAACAAAAGCAGACTTGGCAGTGTGTTCAGAACTGAAGCAGATCTGCAATAGTCTGTTCAGAGTTTTGTATCTATACTGAGTGAGTGTGTTATAGGTGTGCACATATATGCTGAACTATTTGCATATTCCAAGTGGTAGTCTACTTAAGAGACCATTATGGTTACACAATGAAGCACTCAAAAATAAGGAAATGCAACCTTTGCTCTGCCCCCTTGAAGGCAGAAAAAGAAGTATAAAAAGGAATTCCATTCTCCATGACTTCAAAGCTCTGCTGTCTAGTGGGCAAATAAAATAAAATAAAGGCAACCAAGTGCTCCAGTTGCATAATCCTTTGACTGGACACCACAAGAATGCCCTTTCCCACAAACATTAGGTCTTTAGGAGGGAGACCTTTTCCTGGAGCCTTTGGAGATCCTCATAGGTAGCCCCAATCCTATAGATCTTTTAGGAGCTCTACATCTTCCCCAGGTGCAGTATTTCTAAGGTGGACCAGAGTGGGATTCCCCTTTTTAGTACCTTAACAAAGTGTGCAAGAATCTCTCTCCCTGTTCCTTCACACCTCACAAAGGGTTAATCCAGGACACTCCTCCACCCCTCAGCTTAGAAAGAGAGCCTTTCCTCGACCCCTTTGCGCATCGCTTTATTTTTTTTAAATGAGTTTGTAAGAGTGGCTATATCTTTATAGGGCCAAAGTATGGTCTGTTTTACCAACGTAAACCCAGAGTAACTCTTCTGAAGACAGCAGAATTACTCTGGATGTTTGAGAGAAGAAGGGAATCCTGAAACTGAGAAGTGGGTTGATGTCTAATTATTTCTTCACTGGGCCTATAGTTATGTACAGCAGAAGAATTCTGCCAATGAGCATATAAAGCTTTGTGTGTTAACATTGCACATTTTTCAATATGGTTTCTACCAGCATCCGTACAAATCTCAGCAAGTGAATAACATTTTCTATGCATCAGGTTCGTAGAAATTTAGGAGTTCACCTGCTGTGTATATAGGATGGGGAGGAGAGAAGCATTGCTTCTACTTCTGACATAGACATCTTCTTTCAATCCCCTCACCCCTTACAAAGCCTGCAGGGATTGAGAGTATGGCTTCTGCAGATCCTACACCTCAACCCAGGACATGTTGCGTGTGTTTTTACAATAACCAGCTAGGTTATTCTCCCATACATGCACAACATTTTCTCTGTGCTGATATTTTCAAAGGAGCCTGAAGAAAATCAATGGGATTTGGGTGCATAACTCCGAGACCCCTTTGAAAATCCCAGCCTTCCTTATCTGCATGCTTTCTGAATGGAATGCAAAAACAGTTGCTTATGCTGCTGAACGTGCTCAGCGTGCAATTTTCAAAGTCTGTTGACTGTCAAATCAAAAACCCAATTTTCAATGGAACGTGCAATCCTCAGGGAGAACTCTTTCCGTGCCTCTACCCATTTCAGCTGTAAGGCTGCTCAAATACAGGTCATGACCATTTTTTTAGCATAGGAAAGTACTTTTTTTCATTCTTAAAAACTGTTGAACTGTGATTTCCTCAAATTTGAGAAACTTGCAGGCAGAGATGAACAGGTGAAACTATGGGAATTTTCAGCCCAACAGGTGAAAATGTATGCGGCATAAAAGAGCCTAGAGTGGTGTAAAGGGACTCTAAAAGCTCCTTGTTCTGGGTATGAGAGGGTTCCCTTGCACAGACACTGCAGAAGCTTAAAGCTGTCCTCTGAGGACCCCTTGCAGGGGATGGGACTTGGGGGTGGGGGACAGGTCAGGGCAAGGGCCATCACACTCAGCAATGTAGCAGTTCTGGGCCATGCTACAGCCCATAGGACGCTTCCAAGAGGCTGCAATAACTTAGACCTGGAGTCTTGTTTGTTGTGCTGAGGGCCTTGGAGCAACCCAGGACCAAGAAGGTGCAAAAGTGGTGTAAGGCCATTTTAGATATGTAGCTCAGAAGTTACCTCTGTTATTTTGCCTGTTTCAGGACTATAGGATGAGGCCTCCTGAGGTGTTTTTTTTTCCCCTGAAAGCACCTTCACTTCACGCAGGGACCTGCTGACCAGGAAAAAACCCAAACCTGCTACTTAATATTACATCATTGCATTTTTCTAGGTGAAAAGATGTTGATCCTTTCTTCTTCCCTGTCTGGCTTCTAGCGTGACCAGATGTCCAGATTTTATAGAGACAATCCTGATATTTGGGGTTTTTCCTTATATAGGTGCCGTGATGGGTCAAATCCCTCTTCTGGGATGCCACCTGATGTGCTGGGGTGTCACTGAGCCCAACCTTTCCACCAAACTGGGTTTCTTCTCCCTGTTCTTGCTATGCTAGGCTCTCAAGCCTTCTCCAGCACACACACAAGTAAGGCCAGACACAGACTGAAATCAGCTCGATGGGGGAGGACTTAGCTAGGAGAATGGCCAGCACTCATGTGCACACCTCCTTTGGGGTATGAACCAAAATAATATTGTCTTGCACTGTATGGAAAGATCTGTACAGCACAAGCTCATAAAAATTCACCCTCTCCCTCAGTGTGGAGAGAGATGTGTATTGCTTTCTGCTGCCCCTCCCCCCCCCCCAGCCCCCGATATGAATTGCACAAACTGGGTTTTGAAATAAACAAGAAATAAGTTCATTAACAACAAAAGGTAAATTGTAAGTGATTATAAGGGATATCAAACAGAACAAAGCAGATTACTGAGCAAATAAAACAAAACAAGCACACTAATCTTAATACACTCAAGAAACAGGTTATAAAATGTAATTTCTCACCCTCAGTGTTGTTTTAGGCAGGTTGCAGAGTTTCTGTAGCTTTAGAGTTCCAGTTATTTCTCTTTACAGACTGAACCCCTGTCTCAGCCTGGACTCAGCCCCTTCCTTTCCCTTCAGGTGTTTATAGCAATCTTCCTTCTTTGATGGGGAGGCAATGGAGAAGAGTCCTGACTGACTTCCTTAAATAGAATTTATATAAGGCGGGAATCTTTTGTTTCCCAGTCTGACCCCCCCCACCCCCTCTTAATGAAGAAAACACTGAAAGCCCAAGATGGGGGTCTAGTACTAGGTGACCCAATCACCTGACCCTGTAGTGTCAAAGCAGCAACCCCGGAAGCTTCTCAGGAAGGCAGGAGATTAGTATCTTCCAAGTCTTATTGTTCATCTTAATGGCCCATTCAGGCTGATTGCCTACTGCCTGGTGGGCGTTCCCCCAAATACACACACAGTTGTAATTGTTACATAGTCAATATCCCTAATCTCAGTTACAGAAATGCTACATGCGTACAAATTGGATAAACACATTCAGTAGATCATAACCTTTCCAACGATACCTCACATGACCTATCTTGCATAAAACATATCTTAGTTATGCCATATTCATATGGTAACAATATTTCTATGAAGAATATGGGGTGCAGAGTCACAGGTGCCTATTACCCCCACTACCTGTACCTATTTTTCACACTTGGTATCTGGTCACCCTACTGGCTTCCCAGTTGTGTGTTTCTTCAATTTGTAACAAAGCTCTGCCATTTTGATCTGATCCTTTTTCCATGATGCATGGTTCCCTCACTTCAGGGTGTGAGACTTCTTATTTGAAATTAATCAGCTGCTTTCAATATTACCCAGATCAAAATGGCAATAGTTTCCCCCCTCTCTTTTGTATGCAGTGGGGGAGGGAGGAACTATTCTTCTAAGGAGGGATCAAAAGAGATTGTTTAGAGATGGTACATTTTCAGCTGCTGTACAATGAAAATTTAGGGCTGTGAGCTACTAAGAAGGGGTTCTTCGTGGACCATTAACGCTCTATCCTATACAGCTTTCCTTTTAATTAAACACTGTTATGGATTTAGTGCCAGTGAAATATGCCAGACTGACAGCCTGCAGAGTGAAATCCTTTTAATCTGCAGAATAGGTCAGCTTCCCACCACACTGAATGAGTATGCCTCAGCGTGGGTGAGACTCCCTCTAAAAGTGAAAGGGCAGTTCTAATTTCAATGCCAATTGAATCCCTGACTATCATTATGGATGCCAGTTAGTGCTGGTCTATGTGAAATGGATATTTATCCACTGGGAACTGGACTGAGACCAGCAATTTATTTCACATAGGCTAGTCACTGGTGACAGCGCGCTGTTTCAAAACTAGGCGCACTCTGTGAAAGGTTCCATAGCCTAAAACTAGCCTTCTGCACAACCCAGTTCCTCAGAAATACCTAACTTTCTAAAACAGTGACTCTCTTTCTGTGATTATTGGAGAACTAACTCCATTAGTCACATGTAGCTAACTCTCTCTCCCCTGCTAAATACCATTAAAAGATAGCTAAAATACATTCAATACTTGTCTGTAGATTAATTTTCCTGGTGTGTAATTGCAATAGCTGATGTGAGGTGACTGAGATGTGAACGGGAGGCCTGGATACCAACAAGATCATAAATGAGAAAGTGGTCCAGGAGTCAACGTCTATTAAGATATAGTCCATGTATTCTAAGGGATTTTTCTTTCACTATCAGGGGGTAGCGTGTTAGTCTGTATCCACAAAAACAATAAGGAGTCTGGTGGCAATTTAAAGATTAACAGATTTATTTGGGAAAATACGAAAACGAAAAAGCTTATGCCCAAATAAATCTGTTAGTCTTTAAGGTGCCACTAGACTCCTTGTTGTTCTTTCACTATAAATCTTGTGTTTTTTCACCAGCCATTTAATAATCTCTTATTATAACTAGTGGCATCAAACAGGTTTTTTAGAAACACGAGGTAACATGCTGAATAGCAAATATATTGGAGTGCAATTTTTGAGAAGGATAATTTATTTGTTTAGCTTTATAAGAACATGTTTCAGACAAGGCATCACTCATGGGAAAATCTAGGGAATCGGGAAATTCTGACAAGTATGATCGATTCAGTCATGCAGGATCTATGTTTTCCTGTTGTGTGGTGGTCTTTTTTTCTGGTTTTACACAAGGTGGTTGTTTGGCTTCTTTTTTTTTTTTTTTTTTTGCAAAATTGTGCTTTTGTTTTTGAAGAGTACAGATTTGTACTCTGTCAGGGGTGTAAAAAATTCTTTCCATCACATTGTTATATGGATGAATTGGGCTACTTTTAACCTTCATTTCTTGTAAGTGAAAGGTTTTTGGATCCAATGTCACTACTTTTTTTTTTCTTTTATGAATTACTGGCAAATTTTATAAGAGAACATATTTTATAGGATTTAAGCGAGTTTCCTTTGTGATTTAGGACTTTCTCACCATATCTCATTCATGGGGATGGCATCCTTTTCTCATCTATGATATATCAGTCGTAGCTGTGTTGTTTCCTGAGTGCAACAGAAGCATAATGAAAATAATAATGATTAGAAAAATTAAACATAGACTATGGTGTTCAAAACAATCTGTTCCTAGTTCATGGCCTCGTCAACAGCTGCTATAACTTGCATGTCTCAATATATGGTTACTGAAAGGTGCCAGATTGAAATTGATACTGTAGTCCTAGGCCTGATGCCAATCCCACCAGTTTTAAACTTGTGCAGCTCTATGGAGTTACTTCTAATTAACAACTTTTTGGACACTGTCCTCCTGCCTGGATTCAAACCAGCTATCTAGTGACCCATTCCTGCAAATGTGTTCTCGTAGGCAGGATCCTATTGCCATGAATAGCCCCGCTGATATCAGTTGAGCTATTCACAGTACAAAGCACTGAGCCTGATAGCTGATGCTTGCAGGATTGAGTTTTAAGACTGAAAGTCTCCTTAGCCTATTGTCAATTCCTGGAACTATGTAGTCCCCTGACAGCTGCTATTTATAAGTGATTCCTAAACACTCTCAGTGCTCTTGCTGCTTGCTCTGCATCAGCAGTTACCTTAAAAAAACAAGAAAAAAATAAAACATGAGAGAAGAATCTTTCTTCATTAGCATAGGCACAGATGCAATGAGAATGGTGTCAGTTAAACGGTAGTCTCAGTTCTCAGGGGCTCGTGGAAACATGTTGTGCTGGGAGGTTTTGCTGCAGCTTTATCAATGGCTTGAAAAATAGGCACGGGACAAATTATTTTGTACAATATTATGGTAAGCTTGAGCTGTTTAGCAGCCATTACAGAGCAAAGAAGCAGAATTAAATCCACAGGAGGGAAATGTATGGCAGCAAATTTCTATTTATCTACACCTATGGTCTGAGCCTTAAAATCCCACCAGTTCTGTAGGGTAAATTCCATTGAATGATACTGACTACTTGTAAAGCTGATGCACTCTTTTTGCAAGAGAGGATGAATTTTACAGCTTTAAGAATGTATTGATCATTATATTGACAACAAAGGCACACCAGTTACATTTCACACCTGGCTTATTTATCTGTTGTTCAGAATCAGAGTGGTGACCATATTGTCTTTCTATAATAGGCATTTAAATTGCCCTCATCAACCTAGTATCTGAGCACCACGCAATCAGTAATGAATTTTATCGTCACAGCACCTGTAAGAGCCAGGGAAATATTATTACCCCATTTTACAGATGTGAAACTGAGGTGTAGAATAGATTAAATAACTTTGATGAAGAACATCATAAGCACTGAATTCACTTTAAAAGATTGTTAAACCAATCATAATAATGAATGTTATTTTGATGGCTTCTTTCTGTTCCAGCCCAGTAAGCATGTCACAGACAATATTAAAGCCATAAACATGCTAAACATGACAAGATAAAATCCCCAGAGATAAGTAAAGCCAACTTATTGCAATGTGCCAAATGACGTTTTTAAACAAAAAAGCCTTCACACCTCTCCACATGTACGATCTCACTTCAGGGAAACTCGAGAGACTGTTGAGGAATATTTCCTGAACTGCTTTATAACATGCAGTGTGACTGCTCAAGTAACAAATGGGATGTGGGGGACCCCCACTGATGGAGCAAAATTGACGATGGTGTGCCATTTCACCAGCCACCTAGAAATAAGAGAGGATAAACTGTTCTTTGCTGGTGCAGTCATGTTTTTTCTTTTGCTTTGCAAAACTGAAACTTTTGATTCACGTGAGACGGGGGATCAAAGAGTAAAATCTGCTGAGTCCTCTCTTTGCCCTGGTCTACACTAGGAGTTGAGGTCGAATTTAGCAGCGTTAAATATATTTAACCCTGCACCCGTCCACAGAACGAAGCCCTTTTTTTCGACTTAAAGGGCTCTTAAAGTCGATTTCCTTACTCCACCCCCGACAAGGGGATTAGCGCTGAAATCGGCCTTGCCGGGTCGAATTTGGGGTACTGTGGACGCAATTAGATGGTATTGCCCTCCAGGAGCTATCCCAGAGTGCTCCATTGTGACCGCTCTGGACAGCACTCTCAACTCAGATGCACTGGCCAGGTAGACAGGAAAAGGCCCGCGAACTTTTGAATTTCAATTTCCTGGTTGGCCAGCATGGCAAGCTGCAGGTGAGTACAGAAGCTCATGAGCAGAGGTGACCATGCAGAGCTCATCAGCAGAGGTGACCCATGATGGAGTCCCAGAATCGCAAAAGAGCTCCAGCACGGACCGAACGGGAGGTACGGGATATGATCGCCGTATGGGGAGAGGAATCCGTGATATCAGAACTACGTTCCAGTTTTCGAAATGCCAAAACATTTGTCAAAATTTCCCAGGGCATGAAGGACAGAGGCCATAACAGGGACCCGAAGCAGTGCTGCTTGAAACTGAAGGAGCTGAGGCAAGCCTACCAGAAAACCAGAGAGGTAAACAGCCGCTCCGGGTCAGAGCCCCAAACATGCCGCTTCTATGATGAGCTGCATGCCATTTTAGGGGGTTCAGCCACCACTACCCCAGCCGTGTTGTTTGACTCCTTCAATGGAGATGGAGGCAACACGGAAACAGGTTTTGGGGACGAGGAAGATAGCCCACAGCAAGCAAGCGGAGAAACCGGTTTTCCCGACAGCCAGGAACTGTTTCTCGCCCTGGACCTGGAGCCAGAACCCCCCAAACCCACCCAAGGCTGCCTCTCGGACCCGCCAGGCAGAGAAGGGACCTCTGGTGAGTGTACCTTTTAAAATAGTATACATGTTTTAAAAGCAAGCATGTTTAATGATTAATTTGCCCTGGCATTCGCAGCTCTCCTGGATGTACTTCCAAAGCCTTTGCGAAAGGTTTCTGGGGAAGGCAGCCTTATTCCGTCGACCATAGGACACTTTACCACTCCAGGCCAGTGGCACGTAGTTGGGAATCATTGTAGAACAAAGCATTGCAGTGTATGGTTGCTGGTGTTCAAACAACATCCATTCTTATCTCTCTGTGTTATCCTCAGGAGAGTGAGATATCATTCATGGTCACCTGGTTGAAATAGGGTGCTTTTCTTAAGGGGACATTCAGAGGTGCCTGTTCCTGCTGGGCTGTTTGCCTGTGGCTGAACAGAAATGTTCCCTGCTGTTAGGGGAGGGAAGGGGCTAGCCACGTGGTGCGGGGAGGCAAAATGCGACCTTGGAATGAAAACACATGTGCTATGTATGCAATGTTAACAGCAAGGTTTACCCTGAAAGAGTGTACCCATTGTTCTTTTAAATGTGTCTTTTAAATACCACTGTAACCCTTCTGCCCATCAGAGTTGGCAGCAACAAGGGCCGGGTTCAATATCTAGGGGATCCATTCCAATAACACAATGCAAACCGGCTCGAGCCCCCACCCAGTGACCTGGGACAAATATATACCACCCCCGCTGGGCACCTCCAAGAGGCAATACTTCCCCTCTCGCAAGCACATAGTCTGAGTGTAGCAAAAAGCCTTTTAATAACAGAGAGAAACAATGTGGCATTATGTTGGGGAAACACCACCAACAGGATTCATAACACAACCCATGAGCAAAAAAAACCACCCCAAGCAAATTGGGGCATGCCCCTTTCCCTCGGGTTCTAGAGTCCCAGCACCCAAACGTCTCTTGAGTCCAGCAATCCACAAATCACCCAAAGTCCAAAAAGTCCAGCCCCAGAGTTCAAAAGTTCATCTGCATAGTGTTACTCCCCAGTCTGGCTAAAATGTGCCTGTGTGTGGGGGAAAAGGGGCAAGGGGCACCTTACGTGTCCTGAAGCTGACTGCCCCACAGGGCTCTGCTCTGCTACGCTGTCTCACGAACGGCTCTGCTCCACCACAACCGGCTCCGCTCTGCACCGCTCGCCGTCTCACAAACAGCTCTGCTCAGCTCGCCGTCTCACGAACACACCGCTGTCTCACGACCGGCTCTGCTCTGCACCGCTCGCTGTCTCAAGAACAGCTCTGCTCAGCTGGCTGTCTCATGAATGGCTCCGCTCTGCACAGCTCGCCGTCTCATGAACACACCGCTGTCTCACAGACAGCTCCGCTCCACCACGACTGGCTCCACTCCGCACAGCTCGCTGTCTCACGAACAGTTCTGCTCAGCTCGCCGTCTCACAAACACACCGCGGCACTCTAGATCTTCCGGCTCCCCACTACTTGACACAGTGCTTAGTGATTTCAGCTCTTAGTGATTTCAGCTCATAGTAGTGGGGGCCTTAGTGCTGGTGCACCTTAAGGCCAAAGTGAATGCAGCATAGTACCTGTAGCAAGACTCTTAATAGACCCAAAATTAGCTCTGACATTCCACAGTGGAGAGAGACAGAGGTGCAATTGGTGCTTCAGGCCCTCACAAAGGGGCCCACACCACCAGGTACTAATACCTGTCTCAAGTCTCTCTCAATTCACACAGTTTTGGAACCCATGACCCTTGCCTAGCGAGTGCTACTTAGTTGATGGTGAGTCCCTCCATCATAGCAAAAGGCCAAGTACAGTTCCAAGCACAGTTCCCATAATCAGGGTAATAACAATTTATTCTTACTGCCCCAATAACAGAGACACTGGGGATCCCACAGCAGCCGAAGTGACCATTTGGGCAGCTATGGCCTCAGTCTAGGCGGCGTGGGTGTGCCTATGCAAATGAGATCAGCCCCTGAAGTTTTTTTTTCCACAACTTGCCACACCTCACCACCAGATGTCAGGGTGGAGCTCATCCTGACACTGCTTACACCACTATCCCTTTTTTTTCCCCCTCCATCAGCTGCATGTGTTTCAAGGATCACAGGATCTTCTCCTTCCCAGAGGCTAGTGAAGATTAGAAGGCAAAAAAATGCACTCGTGATGAAATGTTCTCTGCACTCATGCTGTCCTCCCACACTGACAGAGCACAGACGAATGTGTGGAGGCAGACAATGTCAGAGTGCAGGAAAGCACAAAATAACCGGGAGGAGAGGTGGCGGGCTGAAGAGAGTAAGTGGCAGGCTGAAGCTGAAAGGTGGTGGCAGCGTGATTAGAGGAGGCAGGATTCAATGCTGAAGTTGCTGGAGGATCAAACTAATATGCTCCAGCATATGGTTGAGCTGCAGGAAAGGCTGGAGCACAGACCGCCGCTACAGCCCCTGTGTAACCAACCGCCCTCCTCCCCAAGTTCCATAGCCTCCACACCCAGACGCCCAAGAACGCGGTGGGGGGGCCTCCGGCCACCCAGCCACTCCACCCCAGAGGATTGCCCAAGCAACAGAAGGCTGGCATTCAATAAGTTTTAAACTTTTAAAGAGCTGTGTGGCCCTCCTCCACCACCCCTCCTGGTGCTTCTCTCCTCCACCTCCCCTCCCAGGCTACCTTGGCAGTTATCCCCCTATTTGTGTGATGAATTAATAAAGAATGCATGAATGTGAAGCAACAATGACTTTATTGCCTCTGCAAGCGGTGATCGAAGGGAGGAGGGGAGGGTGGTTAGCTTACAGGGAAATAGAGTGAACCAAGGGGCGGGGGGTTTCATCAAAGAGAAACAAACAGAACTTTCACACCATAGCCTGGCCAGTCAAGAAACTGGTTTTGAAAGCTTCTCTGATGCGCATTGCGCCCTCCTGTGCTCTTCTAACCGCCCTGGTGTGTGGCTGCGCGTAACCAGCAGCCAGGCGATTTGCCTCAACCTCCCACCCCGCCATAAACGTCTCCCCCTTACTCTCACAGATATTGTGGAGCACACAGCAAGCAGTAATAACAGTGGGAATATTGGTTTTGCTGAGGTCTAAGCGAATCAGTAAACTGCGCCAGCGCGCCTTTAAACGTCCAAATGCACATTCTACCACCATTCTGCACTTGCTCAGCCTGTAGTTGAACAGCTCCTGACTACTGTCCAGGCTGCCCGTGTATGGCTTCATGAGCGTGGCATTAAGAGGTAGGCTGGGTCCCCAAGGATAACTATAGGCATTTCAACATCCCCAACGGTTATTTTCTGGTCTGGGAATAAAGTCCCTTCCTGCAGCTTTTGAAACAGATCAGAGTTCCTGAAGATGCGAGCATCATGTACCTTTCCCGGCCATCCCACGTTGATGTTGGTGAAATGTTCCTTGTGGTCCACCAGTGCTTGCAGCACTATTGAAAAGTACCCCTTGCGGTTTATGTACTCGCCGGCTTGGTGCTCCGGTGCCAAGATAGGGATATGGGTTCCGTCTATGGCCCCACCACAGTTAGGGAATCCCATTGCAGCAAAGCCATCCACTATGATCTGCACATTTCCCAGGGTCACTACCCTTGATATCAGCAGATCTTTGATTGTGTTGGCTACTTGCATCACAGCAGCCCCCACAGTAGATTTGCCCGCTCCAAATTGATTCCCGACTGACTGGTAGCTGTCTGGCATTGCAAGCTTCCACAGGGCTATTGCCACTCGCTTCTCAACTGTGAGGGCTGCTCTCATCTTGGTATTCTTGTGCCTCAGGGCAGGGGAAAGCAAGTCACAAAGTTCCATGAAAGTGCCCTTACGCATGCAAAAGTTTTGCAGCCACTGGGAATCGTCCCAGACCCGCAACACTATGCGGTCCCACCAGTCTGTGCTTGTTTCCCAGGCCCAGAATCAGCATTCCACTGCATGAACCTGCCCCATTAGCACCCTGATGCCCACATTGCCAGGGCCCGTGCTTTGAGAGAAGTCTGTGTCCATGTCCTCATCACTCTCGTCACCGTGCTGATGTCGCCTCCTCGCCTGGTTTCGCTTTGCCAGGTTCTGGTGCTGCATATACTGCTGGATAATGCGCGTGGTGTTTAATGTGCTCCTAATTGCCAAAGTGATCTGAGCGGGCTCCATGCTTGCCATGGTATGGCGTCTGCACAGAAAAAAGGCGCGGAACAATTGTCTGCTGTTGCTCTGACGGAGGGAGGGGCGACTGATAACATGGCTTACAGGGTTGGCTTACAGGGAATTAAAATCAAAATTTACATCAAGGAGAAACAAAAACAACTGTCACACAGAATGGCCCCCTCAAGGATTGAACTCAAAACCCTGGGTTTAGCAGGCCAATGCTCAACCCACTAAGCTGTCCCTCCCTGTAGTATTTCAGGCAGGACTGAATCTCCATTAAAGTTTTCAAGGTGCCCCAGACAGACCTCACCAAAACAATTGTCAGCCGTTGATTTCATGGAGGGAGGGGGGAGCAAATGAATACAAAACAAATCTGGTCTATTTCTTGTTTTGATCCACTCCATCTATCTTTTACATCTTTGGCTGGCAGCAGATGGTGCAGTAGGATGGCAAGCCATCCACATCTCCTGGCTGCTCAGCAGAAGATGGTGCAATAGGACTGCTAGCCATCCTCATCTCCTGCCTGCTCACCAGTACAATAGGACTGCCTGAAGGACTAAAGAGAATGACCTGGTCGAGTCACTCCTAATTTAGTTCCTGCGCCCATGTCTGCCCACGTGCTCCTGACTGACCTTACCGAGGTGGCCAGGAGCACCTCGGGTATGATGACAATGCTTTTCAGGCCTATTGCACCGTCTGCTGCCACAAGGCAATGGGTTGCTGCTGCTGTGTAGCAATGCAGTCCCACGTCTGCCAGCACCCAGGAGACATATGGTGACAGTGAGCTGAGCGGGCGCCATGCTTTACGTGGTATGGCGTCTGCACAGGTAACTTAGGAAAAAAGGCGCAAAACAATTGTCTGCCGTTGCTTTCACGGAGGGAGGGCCTGATGACCTGTACCCAGAACCACCCGCGACAATGTTTTTTGCCCCACCAGGCATTGGGATCTCAACCCAGAATTCCAATGGGCGGCGGAGACTGCAGGAACTGTGGGATAGCTACCCACAGTGCAACACTCCGGAAGTTGACGCTAGCCTCGGTACTGTGGAAGCACTCCGCCGAGTTAATGCACTTAATGCACTTACAGCATTTTGTGTGGGGACACACACAATCGGCTATATAAAAACGATTTCTAAAAAAAGACTTCTATAAATTTGACCTAATTTCGTAGTGTAGACATACTCTTTGTGATCAGTACCATGAACACTGCTAATAGGGGAAGCAGAGATGGTGGAAACTCCGTATGGGTATCTTGGGAGAAAAGCTGAGAGATCCTCACAAAAAAAAATCCCTAAATGTGGCAAAATCTCACCCAATGTTCATTTAGTTTGTGTTCTCCCATTTTATAGAGGCAGAAAAGGTCGTTAATTCTTCTCTTTTGAAGGCTACAAGAAAGAAGTATGTGTGTGTGGAACAGAAAGATGGGGGTGGGCAGTGGTGACTGGTGAACTTTGAGACAGGTAGAGCTGCAGAAGAGTCAAGCCCCTGTTTCAAGCGATGGTTGCAGCAGTCATAGGGCTGAGGTCACTGGGCACTGCAGGAGAAGGGAGTCAAGGCCCTGTTTGGTTTGAGGTGATGTTCTTTGCCTTCCGGGAGCTTTTCTCACCAAACCTACTGCTGATGGAGATTCTCTGCAGGATCCAAATGTTCGTGAGCTTGGTTCCTTTTCTTATGGGGTAAGCCACTGGCTGCAGTGACTGTGAAGCATGCAAATGTGTTGCACTCTAACTACCCTGTGTAGACCCTGCTGGCATGCTGTACAAGGTGCCAGGCAGTCTACACAGACAATTAGAGCACAACCTGTTAGAGCGCTCTTCGATCACAGCAGCCTGTGGTTTGGGCAGTGAATCCAGAACTCCAAGCCCCACTGAAATCCCTGCAGCACTTTCCCGACTCAGATATTGTCAATCATTACTGAACAGGTGCCACAGGGACAGCAGAAAGACACCCTACGGCCATGATAGATTTGTTGTGTTTGTGTCAGATGCACTTGCGCGCGCGTGTGTGTGTATGTAATTATTAAGGCTGTCGATTAATCATAGTTAACTCATGTCATTAACTCAAAAAAGTTAATCATGATTAGTATACCAGTTGAACTTTATTAAATATTTTTGATGTTTTTCTATATTTTCAAATATATTGATATCTATTACGCTACAGAATACAAAGTGCACAGTGCTCACTTTGTATTATTTTTATTACAAATATTTGCACTGTAAAAATGATAAAAGAAATATTTTTCAATTCATCTCATACAAGTACTGTAGTGCAATCCCTTTATCTTGAAAGTGTAACTTACAAATGTAGATGTTTTTTGTTACATAACTGCACTCAAAAACAAAACAATATAAATTTTAGAGCCTACAAGTCCACTCAGACCTACTTCTTGTTCAGCCTTTGGTGAGGGACCTTGTCAAGCAAGATTGTTTACATTTATTTATCCCATGACTGCTTATTTTGCTTAAGAGCCTTTGGTGGGGGACCTTGTCAAAGGCTTTCTGAAAATCTAAATACATTATATCCACTGGATCTCCTTTGTCCGCATGCTTGTTGACCCCCTCAAAGAATTCTAGTAGATTGGTGAGGCATTATTTCCCTTTACAAAAACCATGTTGACTATTTCCCAACAAATTATGTTCATCTATGTGTCTGACAATTTTGTTCTTTACGATAGTTTCAGCCAATTTGCCCGGTACTGAAGTGAGGCTTACTGGCCTGTAGTTGCCAGGGTCACCTCTGGAGCCCTTTTTAAAAATTGGTGTCACACTAGCTATCCACCCGTCATTTGATACAGAAGCTGATTTAAATGATAGGTTACAGATGACAGTTAGTAGTCCTGCAATTTCACATTTGAGTTCCTTCAGAAGTCTTGGGTGAATACCATCAGGTCCTGGAGACTTATTACTGTTTAGTTTATCAATTTGTTCCAAAACCTCCTCTAATGACACCTCAATTTGGGACAGTTCCTCAGATCTGTCACCCAAAAAGAATGGCTCAGGTTTGGGAATGATAGACATGACCTTAGAAAAATAAATGAGCTACTTCCTAGAGGAATGGATACAGCCAGCAAAGATTATGACTCCAAGCTGGTTTCTGTGTATTTCTTTTGCTCCATCTTCATAGGCACACACCCTAATGGAGGCATGTGAAAGGAACACAGAAGAAGAATACTGTGTTTTTGTCATGAGTCGAGGAGCTGGTCTGCTCTAGGAACAGGCCTGGGTCTGAGGGAAAGAGGAAAGTTGACCTTGGTACCTTTCTCTAAGGCTCTGTCACTTGCTCCTCCAGTCACACCTATTAAAGCTCTTTCCGCCTCATTTATTTTACCGAAGTTTGAGCCTCCATGGCTGATTCTCCTCTCACTTACATGGATTTAAATTCACTGACTTTAGTAGGGTACTCCTGAATTCATACTGAGGAAAGCGAGAGCAGAATGAGGCCCACACCCAGTGGCAGCTCGTGTATGGGGGGTGGTGGGGCAGTGCCCCACCAAAGCAACAATCTCACACTTTTTTATATATCATTACTAGGGCTGTCCAGTGATTAAAAAAATTAATTGTGACATTAATCGCACTGTTAAACAATAGAATATCATTTATATAAATATTTTTGGATATTTTCTACATTTCAAATATATTGACTGTAACACGGATTTCTTACCAAAAGCCCAATCATTGTTGATAGTTGCACTTGAGTTAGCAACATTGACAGCCCTACTGCTCTGTGGCATCAGCAGCCACTTCCTTCGCTTCGGGAGCCCCTGTTCCAGGGTTAACTGACAATGTCACAAAGACAAGTGTGACTGCATTGAAAATTCTCCACCTAAATAAAATCTTAATGGCTCAAGCAAGGTGGACTTAGTTTTGTTTCACGTGGTGGAACTGCTGTGTATGACCAAGACAAAGAAGGCTTGAATCTCAGCAATGGCAGTGTGTGAAATACATTTACCACAAGCCCAGTCACCAAATGCGACATTACTAATTAATACACTCTATTTTCTGACCACCAACAAGAAAATAAGAACAGTTACATATTTACTCAGCATCTTGATCCTGTGATGTTTTTGGCACCAAGAGTTAATGTACCTTCAGCATCAGTTTCAGTGATTTCCTCCAACGTCAGGGACAATTAATTTGTGTTACATGTATGTCAAACCGGTGGATCATTGTCTTCGGTATTCAACTCTGCAGCACAAATTATGTCAACAATCATATCTGAAAAAATATTTTTTTAAATAATATTTCTGTAGAGTTGCACAATATGAATGCTAAAGTGCAATGTAAAATTAACATCAGGAAACAAGACAGGTAACTAAGAGTGAAAAAGACTGAAAACATTATTATTAAACCTCCCTTCTATCAACAGTATGAGTCATCCTGTCAAAGAAATCCCATTGCTACCGCAACAAGAGACTAACCACAGACACAGTGAACTTCTGTTAGCTTTTTACCACTGCACAAGGGCAATTTCTTTTCCATCTGCAGTTCTTAGTGGATTTGTTCAGCAGCAGTAATGGTTTGTTTAAAATCTTCAGATGTGTTTTTGGTTTTTTTTTCAATAGCAAGTGTAATCTTTTCTGTTTTTAAGAAAAGGCTCCGGTGAAAAAAGCATATGTGAGGAGAGGAGATTGTTTCCCTTCATCTCATTCAATGGTATTTTAAAATGTATATTTTAATTGAAATGTATTGGAAGTCATCAGAAAGGCTACTCTTAAACAGTAGGTACATTTACCTCCATTCTGTAAGGTGTTGTCTTCACTAGGAAGAAAAGATGTGTTCTTATAATCCAGTAGTGTGTTTGTGTTACAGATTCCCCAATGTGCTGATCTACAAAGTATAAGTGTTGTTATAGCCTCCAGCTATAGAGACCTAGCTCGTTAGCTCAAGTTGTAGCAGTTGATGGTTTTGGGTCTACAGGTCCCCGGTTCAGTCGCCAGTGTGTCAGCCATGAGGGAAGCTGTCACATTCTTAACTTGAGTTAACTAAATTGGGGTAAAGTCCTAGGTAAGCAGTATGTGGGAGCCTAGTCTTTAATTTGACCTGCTCACTTGTATGTAAACTACAGATTGCCTGGGATTTTACCTCCGGTTAATACATCTTTTTTCCTAGTGAACTCGCAGATTTACAGAGGTGCTGAGCACCCGCAATCCCGATTGACTTCAGTGGGAGCTCAGAATCTCTGTAAATCAGAGTCTATAGGAACAATTCAGCACCACAGGCTCAGAAAAAAATGGGACTTTACTTAGTTTAAGCAATTACTTTCCTCATTAGACATTAAAGTGATTACAGATTTCTTTTAGGGGCCTAATTGGACACCCTTGTGTGGCTTTTGATGGAATTGTAGTAGCAGCTATGTTCATAGCTACAGTTAATGTCAAATCGTAGCCTAACTCTAATTTTAAAAAGCAATTGGAAATTAATTATTTTAAACTGATACAGTTATGAGAGGGATTAGGTTATAAAATGCATATCGGTTAAATAATGTAATTACGTATTCTAGGATTCTCAGGTTTTTTAGATCTATGTTCTTTAACTAAAGTGTGGACTGGAGAATTACTATAAATTGTTGAGTTTCATTAGCCAAAATAACTTTTAAAGCAAATAAGAAATTACAGAAGGCAAAATAAAGATGATTAGATAAGTGTTCACAGTGTCAAAAATTTAACTCAACATTGGACGTTACAATTTTCGAGAGGTAATAAATCAGTACAATTCAAGTTTTACTCATAATCTTGTTCCAAAAGGAAACTTTTATTCTAGTCCTATACTAGTCTGGGAGGTGACTTTGGTACCAACATAAAATTGTGGATCCTTAAATATACATCCTTATTTACTTCTAGTCAAGTGTTGATGTAAATGGAATTATGGGATGCCTCACGTCAGTGCAACCAAACTATTCTCAGTAGAATTTAAAAAGTTAATTATGGAAGAATGTCAACTCAGTTCAAAATTACCTTGCCTGGGTCATGCTTACAGCTGAGCTTTGCCACTTATACATATGAGATTATCCAGTATTGCCAAGCCATCATTCAAAAATCCTGACATGGGCCTCCCAAAATCATGACATTGTCTCACAAATCACGAGATTTAAAAACAAATAATAATTTGGGAGGTTTTTCTTTGTCTTCTGGTTTCTGAACCTTTAGTGTGAACTTGGATCACTTTTGAGTTTTTTCTTCACAGCCACAAGGGTTGGAAACTTGTCCTTAAAAATAATAAAAGTTATCTGAAATTCACATAGAATTACATGAATCTTTGAGCTGCACCTGTAAGAAAAACACCAAAATATCACATGGCTCGTGATTAAATTGCAAGAGCTGGAAACACTGAATTCTTACATCGCCTAGGTGTACGGCCAGTCCTCAACTCGTCAAGCATCTGGGTATCTGGTATTCATTACTGCACTTCTAACAGTATCTCCTAGAGTATTTCATCACACAGATGCAAGAATAGAAACCCCATATGTCCTGCAGCAACAATCAATTGAGGGAAAGTGTTTCTTCTTTCTGCAGCAGTAAAAATACCAAACTGTTACAAGGATTGTGCTGAACCAGACCTCTTGTGCTATGTGCACTGAAAACAATAAAACCTGCATTTCTCCTGTAAACCATAAAATAATCTATTGGTGTGGCTGCACAGTGTATACATGGCATGTTTAGACAATTGTGAGAGAATTCTCGTATCCTGACTAACATTTCTTGTCTCAATAAAATAGGTTCTAAGGTCCAAATTGTGTGGGAGCTATCAAATGGTTATTGGGTACAAACCATATAACCACTTTGTGCCTCAGTTTACCCATCTATAAAATGAACTTGTTCATCTTTGTGTACTCTGAAATCTACATATGAAACTTGCTGTATAACATAACATGGTACTGAGTATTTTATTATTAGAATTACTATTATTTTCTTACTGATAAGGATGACGGACAACCTTGGCAAATGTTTCATCCTGTCTATGAGATCTGTATGTAGGTTTAAGGGCATCTTTAAACTTGGTATTCAAGAGCTCCATACTATTAGGTGCTGAGCAATCGGGCCCTGATCCAACAGAACGCTTATTTGTTTACTTAACTAGTCCATTGACTGGCAGTCAAGTATCTACAGCACTGGTTCTCAAACTAGGGGTGCCGCTTGTTCAGGGAAAGCCCCTGGCGGGCCGGGCCAGTTTGTTTACCTGCTGCGTCCACAGGTTCAGCCGATCATGGTTCCCACTGGCCGCGGTTTGCCACTCCAGGCCAATGGGGGCTGCGGGAAGTGGCGCAGGCTGAGAGATGTGCTGGCCGCCCTTCCTGCAGCCCCCATTGGCCTGGAGCTGCGAACTGCGGCCAGTGGGCACTGTGATCGGCCAAACCTGTGGACACAGCAGGTAAACAAACTGGCCCGGCCCGCCAAGGGCTTTCCCTGAACAAGCGGCACCCCTAGTTTGAGAACCACTGATCTACAGAACAAAAACACCAATCAGAACTGACACCCTCAGTGGCTACTTCAGGCTTTGTCTAAATGAGAAAGTTGAACTGGTTCAATGTAAATCAGTTTTTGCAAACCCCTACATAGACATTTGTTTTGCAGTTTGGCTTATTTTTGGTTTCGCTTAAACCAATTCCTAATAAACTTAAGCTAAACCAAAATAAGTGTGTCCAAACAGGGAATTGCGTTGGATTAACTAAATCAGATTTTAAATCACAGCTTTAGTTAAGTCAGCACAACTTTCTTATGCAGACAAATACTGAATGGGAATGAAGACTATGCTCTCGGCCAGAGGAATTATCTGTTCCCACTAGATCACATTGGTAGAGATGAGTGGGAAAGCTTAGACATCTGTTTCTTGTGTTGTACCTGTTCTATGAATAAATGGAGGGCTTCATTCTCCAGGGCTATTAATGTGACCTAAATTCACATTAAGAAACTGATTAAAAATTGGCCTGGAAGTCACTGTGTTCTCTGTTTTGCAAACCCAACACTCAAATTGCTGGGTAGGAAACACATTTCTTCCATGCAAGTCATTCGCCCAAGCGAGTACAATACGCTGTGTGCTTCACTACTATCATATTAATCAAAGAGATCTGATCTCAGCTTTACAAGGTGATGACTCCAATGTCAGTGCAGCATCCATCACTTAAAAACACTTATAAATCTGGATAACCAGAGAATGAACTCTATTAACAAATCTTGTTGGTAAAGAAAAGATGGTGTTTAGCTTTAAAATGTTAATGTTGAGAGGTTAAGAAGTCCTGGGTTTTGCTACTGCTATAGGACTGTCATGTTTCCATCTTTTTTATGGAGAGACTGTGATGTTCCCCTCTGGTGTTATCTGGACCAGTGATTTGCTAGGTCACTCCAATCCTTGACTCTGGGAGCCAGCCTTACCCTGCTCTGCTGTGTACTGAGAACCTCCACTGCTGGCCAGTTCACGCACAGACTCTGGCATGTAAACTGCTCCCAGCTACTTGCAACCAAATGACACTAGCCAATATCTCCAGTCCCAGATACAAGCCCAGGAACCTCCATCTTGCAGTGTCCACTTATGCCCGCTGGATGCTGCAAGCTTATATGAGTTTGTCAATTTAACAAAGAAATTGATATGTACCAGGCTTGTTATCCCAAGGGGAGCCTCTGACACTTCAAACCAAACGCACTGCTTCAGATGTAGATGTAGGTGGAAGAGAGAGAGAGCGAGCATGGCAAATGTCTCTCCCTTTTATCATGTCCTTTCTTCCCTCTTGGCTTTGCCCCCCCCCCCCCCGCCCCCTTCAGAGTCCCCTGAGCGTTACCTCATCACAGTTCCAAACTGACCAAAGGAAGGGGGTGACTCCCTGGAGAGTCTAACAGATTATTTTGTTGCTCCCTAGGCCAGCGTCCTTTGTTCCTGTGAGGCTAGGCTGGGTTTGTCCCATACCTGCCTGATGAGGTGTGAATTGCCTCTCTGTTCTTGGAGAGCTTAAGGTCCAGATTTCCAAAAGAGTGGGCTTGATTTATAAAAAGAATTAGGTATCTAACTAACACTTTAGGGGCCAATTCCCAGAATCAGGCCCGACTGAGATTCACAAAACCCCTGCTCAGCAGCCACTGAACCCTGTAAGTGCCTAAACTCACTTGACACTTAGATTTTTGCAGTAAAAGTTCACTAGGCACCTATGTTTTGGCTTCTGAGTATGCGCACTGTAGCCTCGTGCCAGGCATCTGGACAGCTAGACCCCAGAGTGATGAACAAACTGGCGAAAGATGGGCATTCCTCCACCTAACTTGCCTGTGGGGTCCAATACAGTAAGCATGTCCAGGGCTTGCCACACACCCCTCGCCTTGGCAGAGTTACATTGGTGAGTTTAGGTAGAGTTCTGTCCAGCATGCTGGCTTTTTTACTCCCATTCTGAGGTGCCCATCTCTCCCCATTTGTGAACCCAGTGATTTTCTAGGTGCCTAAAAGTTAAGTCGGTGATGCTGAGCATTGCCACACCTAAGTTTCTTTGTGAATCTGGCCTAGCTACTCCCATTTAGGCACTTAAACAAGTGACTGATCAATTCTGAAAATTCAGTGTCCATTTAGGCATCTAAATGTGAAGTGGCAAGATTTGCAGAAGTGCTCATCACCCAACAGCTTTCATTGCTCTCAGTGGGCTCTCCTGAGTTTTGCTGCTGCAGTGCTGCCACCTAAATGAGAACACTTTTGTAAATCTGACCAGTTGAGGTGTCTACATTGAGCTCTTCTGAAAATGCAGCCTCAGTCGTGGGTGCTGAGCACTTTTGAAAATCTGGCCCTATGTGTATATGGAAGAGCTTGCTGAACTTGTTAAAGACATAAAGATGTGAGTAAGGCCCTGACTATACTACAGAGTTTTGTCGACCAAAGTTATGTCAATGATCAAAGAGCGCAATAATATTGCTATTGCATGTTCACACTACACTCCCTTTGTCGGCAGAGCGTGTCCACGCTTGGTGGTGTATCATCGACAGTAAGAGCAGTGCACTGTGGGTAGCTATCCCACTGTGCTACTCACCGCCTTCTGCCACTAGGAGTTCTGGGAAGGCAGAGTAGATGGCAGCACATCTTGGGTGTGGGCTCAATGTCCCATGATGCATGGTTTTCTATCCCAGCATTCTATTGGCTTCTGACTGTGTTTCGTGGCATTTTTCAACGGCCCCGGTTTACTGTGTCCCCGCCATCTCTGTCTGAAAGGATGGATCCCGCACAGCTCTCTACTGTTATGGTAACTTTCGTTAACACTTCACGGATGGTCACATAGTATAATGAGCTTGCTATCTGAACAGGAATCAGAATTGCCTGACCTGCTGTGTACCATGGAAAGAAACTACACCAGATTACTTTTGGCATTCATGGAGCAGCTGAACATGGTGGACCATCGCTTTTGGGCTCAGGAAACAAGCACTGAGTGGTGGGATCGCATTGTTATACAGGTCTGGGATGACGAGCAGTGGCGACAGAACTTCTGGACATGGAAAGCCACCTACCTGGAACTGTGTGCGGAGCCCTGTCCTGAGACACAAGGACACCAAAGTGAGAGCAGCCCTCTCGGTGGAGAAGCTTGTGGCTATTACTGTGTGGAAGCTGGTGAGTCCAGACTGCTACTGGTCAATTGCGAATCAGTTTGGAAGTCAGAAGTCGACTGCCGGGGCAGCTTTAATTCAAGTGTGCAGGGCCATTAATTGCACCCTGCTCTGAAGGACCATGACTCTCGGCAATGTGCATGAAGTAGTGGATGGCTTTGCAGAAATGGGCTTCCCTAATGGAATATTCCAGTTTTGGCCCTAGACCATCTTGCAACGGAGTGCATCAATAGAAAGGAGTACTTCTGCATGGCATTGCAGGTGCTTGTGGATCACCGTGGGTGTTTCGTTGATATCAGTGTGGGGTGGTCCAAGAAGGTGCATGACGCACAAATCTTCAGGAAGACTGGCCTGTACAGAAAGCTGCAAGCAGGGACTTTCTTTTTAGACTAGAAGATTACAGTGGAGGATGTTGAAATGCTCATAGTGATCCCGGGAGACCCCGCATACCCCTTACTCCCATGGCACATAAAGCCTTACACGGGAAACCTGGACACCGGCAAAGAGAGCTTTAATGATAGGCTGAGTAGGCGCAGAATGTGCGTTTGGCAGATTAAAAGCATGCTGGAGATGCCTTGATGGCAGGTTAGATCTCAGTGAGGAAAACATTCCCATGGTCATAGCTGCCTGCTGCACACTCCATAATCTTTGTGAGGCTAAGGGCAAAACATTTTCCCAGAGCAGAATGCTGAGGCAGATTGCCTGGCTGCTGATTTTCAGTAGTGAGAAACCAGGGCCATTAGAGGTGTACAACAAGGGACAATTTGAATCAGGGAGGCTTTGAGGCAACATTTTGAGAATGAGAACCAGTAATGTGTGTTTGTATACAGCAATCTGCCATCTTCATTCACTTTAGTTTGGTTTGTTTCTCTAACATATGTGATGATTACTGACCGGGATTTTCAGTAAGCAAATGATTAAACTGCATGTATATGTTTTATTACCAGCCGCTATCACAATTTGTAGGACACAAATAAAGATTCGCTATCTTTCAGAGGCTTCGTTTTTATTAAACACCAATTAACACACACACACAAAGCCTCGGTGGGAAGGGAGGTACCAGTGAAGGGAAGGGTCTTAAAGCTGAGCGTAAATCCAGCTATCATTTTGGAAGCTGTTCGAAGGGGTGGATTGAATGGGAAATTGAGAAGTTCTGGAAAGTTGAAAGGAATGTGTGGGAGGAGTTTGGGGTGGGCATGGAAAACAGTTCTGAATGGGCTGCAGGGGGAGGCAAGCAAGAATCTGTTCTGACTGTAGCATGATTAGGGACTTTAGCATCTCTGCTGCTCCATTACTTTTATCATCCACTCAGTGGCCTTTTGAACAATCTCCTGATTTTCTTTTCTGTCCAGCCTTTCCATTTCTCTCCATTCCCTGTGTTCCCTTTTTTTCTTCCTCAGAGGATTGCAGCACCTCCCGGAACGTGTCCCCCTTGCTCTGCCTTGGTCGCTTAATTATCTGGCGGAGGCGCTCCAGCGGTGTGTAGGGGGTTCCCCTGAAGGCCACGTCTGCAGAACCACAAGAAACAATACACAGAAGCATGATTGTTAGTTCATGCACAGCATTGAATCATTACAGTAAAAAATATACCTCTTGTTATATACCAAGCACTTTCTCACTGATCTTCAGCAAGCACACATCTTGGCTAACACCCTAAACATGGTGAGTTCTGCCTGGTGGGTGGGGGTTGTTGAAGCTGGGGTAAAAAGTGATCGGGGGTGATTCAACGGTAGTGGTGCAGGTGACTAGAGACAATATTGTAAATTCGGCACCATTTTCCGCAGGCAGGGGTCATTGAAGCAGATATCTCACTCCTGAGGGTAAGCAAAGGTGCATCTACTGCATGCTTGTGGTTTCAGACCCAGTCCTTATGCTGCTCGTCTGTGTGCCACTTTGGTCCCTGCATAAGTGATTACTGAGTGGCGTGGAAAAGTTTCCTGCAATGGGGGAAGGAACAAAGCAGCTCTGCCAAGGAATCTTCGGCAGAGGATTAGCAAGTACCTCCAGGAAAGATTCCTAGAGACCTCTCTGGAGGATTCCTGTGTAATCTCTCTGTGCATCAACACACTATTCTGCCGCACAACGTAGCTTTACAGGGGAATTTGGAGCACACTCAAACCCAGTTTGTCTTCCACATTTCTATCCCTTCATCCAGTCTTACAGTATACAAAACAAAGAACAGCTGTATGTCATATAACCAAGCAGCATTAATAGAAAGAGATCACTTACCGGCGTCTCCTCTCCTGCTTCTTGCTCACCGGAGAGGGACTGCTGGGACTGGCTGGACACCTCTGGAGTGGTGAAGAGTTCCTGACTCGCTGCCCCATTGGGCAACCCTGCTGTGGGCTCCACATTGTCCTCCAATTCCACCTCCTCATCCATGACTTCGTCTTGTGGGTTAGGTCCACTTTCTGCCATTTCCAGTCCCACCGAAGTATCCAAGGAGTTCTTGGCGGTGGAAGTGGTGTTGCTGCCGAGGATAGCGTCCACCTCCTTATAGAAGCAGCAGGTTTTTGGCGTAGCACTGGAGCAACGGTTCGCCTCCCTTGCCTTCTGGTATGCCTGTCTCAGCTACTTTATCTTCACTCTGTACCACAGGCGCCAACTCCATGGGTGCTCCGGGGTTGGAGCACTCACGGAAAAAAAATAGTGGGTGTTCAGCACCCACCAACTACAGCTGATCAGTGGCCACTGCTGAACAGCTGTTTGGCAGCTCAGGGAAGGTGTAGAGCAGTGAGTGGGTGGGGTCCTCGGGGAGGAGGGGAAGGAAGAGGCGGAGCAAGGCAGGGCCTTGGGGAAGGAGTGGAGCAGCGTTGGAGCACCCCTGGGGAAAACTAAAAGTCGGCACCTATGCTCTGTACCACACCCTATCCCAGTCATCGCCCTTTTCACACAAGCTGCGAGAAATCTGCCTGTAGGTATCGAAATTCCAATGACTGGAGCATAGCTGGGACTGGACAGCCTCCTCTCCCCATATACTCAGCAGACCCAGCAACTTAGCTGTGCTCCATGCGGGAGAGCATTTGCCGTGTGGAGGTGCCACGATCAGCTGGGAAGATGCGTTGTGAGCTCTCCTTACCAAGCAAACAGGAAGTGGAATTTCAAAAATCCCTGGGGCGTTTAAAGGGGAAGGGATGGATGCTTGTTTACCTGGTGTGATGGAGTCCCAGGGGAGCCACACTGAGGTTACTCAATTAGGGCAAACCCCAAAGCTGGGGGATATTCCGATACTTAGATTTAGAAAGCCAGCACAAAACAACTTCTACAATATCTTATTGGTTGCATAGAAGCCAATAAACACTTCCCTTATGGTAAGCCAGCCTTGGGCTTCCACCCAGACACCCAAGTCAAATATCAAAGTTCTACCAATCCCAAAGGATCAGACACATCACCTCCCAAGTTAATGAATATTTCAGATCTTACCTAAATACATGTTTACAGCCAATCCTTATTAATTAAACTAAAATTTATTTTTAAAAAAAGGAGAGAGAGTATTGGTTAAAAGATCAGTATACATTACAGACATGAGTACAGTTCTGAGATCAGTTTCACAGTGGAGATGGTAAGCTTTAGAGTTACAAAAAGTTCTTAGAATTAGTCCATAGATTCAGTCTAATGTTCATATGCAGGGTGATTCAGGTGGGACTGGAGATCTCAGTCTTACAACTTAAGCTTCCTTGCATAAAGCACCAAGCAGATCTGAGATAAAAAGGATCAGGACCCAATGGTTTTTTTATACAGTTCCAGGCCTTCTCTTGACAGCTCGGAGTCCTTAGGCGAACAATAGGCAATCATCAGGACTTTGAAGTAGACCCCTTTCCAAAGCATCATGGTAATTAGCTACATGGATTAACATAAGGCAATTGCCTATTTTCCATTATTTACAAGTGATTTGCTATACATTCAAAAAGAGATCAATACAGTGATATCACTATATTTACAGTTCATTTAAATGTTAGGATCTCCTTTTGATCTCTGAATTAACAGAATACAGCATAGGCAGAAACCATTTGGTTACACTATTAACCTCTAACAATATATATGTAAACACACAATATGTCCCTAAAGTTTGAATTTGGGTCATTTATCCTACAGGATGCTTAACTAGCATTGCCGGGTGTCTGGTTTTTGACCCGAATGCCCAGTCAAAAAGGGACCCTGGCGGCTCCAGTCAGCACTGTTGACCAGGCCATTAAAAGTCCAGTTGGTGGGGCTGGCAGGCTTCCTATCTGGCTTCGCGCAGCTCCCCAGAAGCGGCAACAAGTCCCTTGGCTCCTAGGTGGAGGTGCATCCAGGGGTGCTCCGTGCACTGCCCCTGCCTTGAGTGCCAGCTCTGCAGCTCCCATTGACCGGGAACTGCGGCCAATGGGAGCTGTGGGGGTGGTGTCTGTGAGTGGAGGCAGTGTGCAGAGCTGCCTGGCTGCACCTCCACCTAGGAGCTGAGGGACATGTCGCTGCTTCCGAGAACCCCCCCCCCCCGAGGTAAGCGCCAGCCAGAGCCCACACCCTCTCCCGCACCCCAACTCCCTGCCCTAGCCCAGAGCTGAGTAAACCCCTCATTTAAGGACCCACCCTGGAGCCCACACCCCCAGCCGAGCCCATACCCCATCCCACATCCAAACCCCTTGTCTCAGTCCACACTCTGAATCCCTCAGCTCCACCTCCCAGCTTGGAGCCCCCTCCTGCACCCCAAACCCTTCATCCCTGGCCCACCTCAGAGCCTGCACCCCAACCCTCTGCCCCAGCCTGGAGCCCCCTCCTGCACCCTGAACCCCTAATTTCTGGCCCCACCCTGGAGCTCACACCCCAGCTGGAGCCCTCCCTCCCACCCACACCCCAACTCCCTGCCCCAGCCTGGTGAAAATGAGTGAGTGAGGGTGGGGGAGAGTGAGTGACAGAGGGAGAGGGGATGGAGTGAGCGGGGCCAGGGCCTCAGAGAAGGGGCAGGGCATGGGGCGGGGCCAGGGTGTTTGGTTTTGTGCAATTAGAAAGTTTGCAACCCTATCCTTAACCCTTTCTGGCCATGTGTCACACCTGGCTGCAGGGGAGTTTGAACTGCAAACCAGCGTGGTCAGGATGGGCATTCTGGGACATCTCTTGGTGACAAAACCAAGCACGGTATCTACAATGACACTTTTTTGATTAATCTTTGCCATAAATAGCCCTATGTCGCTCGTTGAGGTGATTTTATTTTGTTTTGTTGCCAAAAGTTGCATTGTAGCATGTACACCATCACTGTTTTGTTAGAAAAGCTGCCTTTTGTTGACAAAACTCTGTAGTGTAGACAATGCTTTTAGAGATTACTTTCTCCCCTTTACTTTGTCTGAGTTATTGTGCTAACATTCTGGCCCTACCAGTTTCTGCCTTCATTTCTTTAATGCATTGCTCTGCTCATTTTCTATGTTTAAAATATTTAAGTAACAATTGTTTAAGAAACAGACATAAATGTGTAGAGACAAAACTATAATGTGCATCCGGTAATAAGTTGAATTGGTAAGTCATAGTTCTTTTCTACACTTCTGAGAGTTTGCCACTATAGCTATACCAGCAACCCCCCCTAGTGGAGATGTACGTTATACTTGGCAAAGAGTTCTCTTGCTGGTATAGTTTATGCCGTTCCTCGAACAAAATAAGTGATACAAGCCCAAAAGTTATTTTGCATTGCTATAACTGCATCTATGCTCAGGTTTTCTGCCAATATCAAAGTCAAAGAATCACAACCCCTAAGTGACATTATACCGTCACAGGTTTGAGTGTCGACTTAGCTGTACATAATTTCATGAAATACCTCAACTGTGTTTCCTGTCTGTTTTTGAGAGAATCCAACCTGCTTTATGTATACCAAAGTACCTATTTATTTTTTTCCTCCCTCAGTGGATGAGTCTGCCTGTGAAAGGCTTTGACCTGGCAAATAGATGGCAGACGTCTCAGAAATAGGTCACTTCTGTTTGGTGCCTCAGCTGAGCCCAGGAGGGACTGTGAATCTCAGTGGGGATTGCATAGGTGCTGGAACTAGGGGTGCTGGGAGTACGGCAGCACCACCTGGTTTGAAGTGGTTTCCATCATTTACAGGGTTTATGGTTTTGTTGAATGGCTTTCATCACCCCCACTATAAAAATTGTTCTATCACCTAAGGGGAGGAGAAAATGGGTGGAGGGTAGAGACAAAGAGAGCAGGAAAAACTAGGAGAGAGGAGAGAAAGGTAAGTGGAGAGAAGAAAAAATCAGAGAGGAATGAATGGTAGAAAGAATGAGTGAAATACCAATTTCAAAAAAAAAAAGGAAAGCGAATTCTGTAAAGTAAAAAGAAAGAAAATATAAATAAAGGCAAAGTGAAGAAGGGAAAGAAGGAACTGGCAAGGAAAGGAGAGAGTGCAGCCCTGAATCTTATCTTATTTGCATCAGTTTTATATCAGTGAAAGGGCTTGTTTACAACTGCAGTCAGCCAGGACTCACTGCACCTGTGTGGCCACCACTATTTTGGAATAAGAGTGGCCATACCTGGAGTTATCCAGGAGTAGCTCTTGCCCTTTAAATTCACACCCCACCATTCCCACTTCCCCGGCAGCTGCAGACAGGTAGAACCCTCCTGAGCTCGGTAAAGTGCCTCGCTTTCCCCCCGGGGCTGGCGAAGAGAGGCGGCGCCCCGGGGAGGGGAGAGGGGGCAAGCTGGAGGAGGAATTGCGAGCAATGGCGGGAGTTCATGTCAGGGGAGAGGCAAAGAGGACTGAAGGGTAGGTCGAGGGGCAGGGGGAGGTAAGATCCCAGGAGGGCGCGTGTGTGCGGGCGGGACTCGGGAGCTGAAGGGAGGCGCGCGAGGGAGCCGGGCGGGGTGGGGCCCGCTGCGGCCCCAGCAGAGCCGAGTGCGGGCTGCGCACGGAGCTCCCGCTCCCGCTCGGCCGGCGGCGTTTTGCTTCTCACCTCCCTCGCCCGGGCTTTGCAGCCAGCCAGAAACCGCTGCCACAGCAGAGCCTGGGCGAGCGGCCGGGAGACTCCCCGCGCCGGAGAGAGCCCAGAGTCCTCGCAGAGGCGGGCTGCGGGGAGCCCCGGAGTCCGGCGTGAGGCTCGGGGCGGCTCCCCGCCAGGATGCGAGAGGAGTAGGAGCGGGGGCCGGGCGAGGGCAGCCCAGAAGGACTGAGCCGGTGCAGCCGGTGGCCGCTGTGCGTGTCCCCGGAGAAGCTGATTTCCCCCTTCCGCGCACGCCCCCCGTGTGGCCAGAGGATGGGAGCCAAGCTGGAGCTGCGGCTTCTCCTCGCCAGGAGCCGGCTGCTGGGCTGAAGCCGCGTCCGCGGGGCTCACGCTCGCCTGCATGTAGGTGACGGGGCGCTGCCCCCGCCCGCCTTTCCCCGCCCTCCCGAGCCTGACCTCCTGCCGGCTCGCCCTAGCCGGGGAAAGTTGGGACGAGGAGGGAGGGCTGCTTGGGAGGGGAGAGCGGGGCGGCCGGAGGAGTGAAGTGCCAGGCGGAGAAGGGGAGGGCTGGCTCTGAAATCGCAGGCACCGAGGCAGAGAGCTGGCTGCTGCTCCTGGGGCTGGAGAGGGGCTTAGCAAAGGTAGGTTGTGCTGGGATAGCCTGGTGCTCGTCAGCCCCCACTGTCTGCTTTCCATGGGAAAGTTTGAGCAGCCCCCTAGGAGGGGAGGGTGAATGCTGAACAGTTGTCTTGCAATTGCTTATCCCCTGCTCCATCTCTTCTCAGTTTCCCAGACGCAGAGGTGGCTTTCTGCTTTTCACTGACTTAGATATTATCTTGCCTTCCGCAAGCTACAGGAGCCCCCAGAAATCAGGGTGTGTGTGTCTGGTGGGGGATCAGTTTTGTGTGTGTTTTTGTTTGTTTTTTTTTTTTTTTTAACCTGCCTCGTCAGTGAGAAACTCTATAGAAAGCAGACAGCAAAGTGCAATATCTGATATGCCTGCCATGGTCTGCCAGAACTACATGTGAGAGAGGCTGAGAGGTGCATTTATTCTAGGGCTAAGCATATTCTGATCGGTGGTGGTGGTTTTTTCAAAGGGCTTTGTGCAAAGGTAGCTCAAATGTTACTTTATACAGAAAGTTGGAAAACAATTGTAAAGGCTGTTTATGTTTACCTAGCATCTCACATTTTTTTTGTCCACAACATAAAATTTTAAATATATTTTAAATCAATAGCTGGGGTAATTATGTTGGTAGGGCTTCTGCTAAACTCCTGAAACATTAGCTTTAAATAAATCTCTGCTGTAGAGTCCTGAACTATTTTGCTTTGCTGTTGTAAACCAGAGGAAGAAACAGGCAGCATATGCATACTGTTAGAAATTGCAAAGAGATTTATTTGGCTTTGCTGGCTTTAATAACATGCTTGTACTTACTTTTTTTTTTTTTTAAATAATGCTCACTAGTAGTTATTTTAAAACAACTCTTATCAGACTGAATAAAAGATTAATGAAAATCATCATGCATGAAGTCAGGAAATGGAAGTGAATGGTTGATGTTTGTTCTGGAGTCTGCTGTGATTTAAGGAGCTTCATTTGATTCTAGGTACATCCACTTTACAGCAGTCATTTTTTTTTAAAAAAAAAACCCTCTGATTTATGCCAGCTCTTATTAATTATACCTCACTAAGTTTGTGTAGCATTTTTAGAGATGTAAGAAGACAAGTCACTGTCCCAAACAACTTGCAATCTATAAAACAACATACAGGCAAAGTGTAGAGGGAGGGATGCAGCACAAGATCTTTGATGATTTATACAAAAGACAAACAAAGTTGCATGTTGTTTGAGATGTTGCATTGGTACAAATGCAAGGTGAAAAATGTGTGAGCTGAAGTGTTCCTAATTGTTCTCTTCCTAGGGACTGTGGATTTACATAGTGATTCTCTCTGATGTGAATGCAGCATCTCTTGTCCCTCTGGGATGCCGTAGGTGATGGCTAGCTCTACTGCAATGGCAATTGGAGCTCTCTCTAGTTCTCTTCTTGTAACCTGCTGTCTCATGGTTGCTCTCTGTAGCTCCACCATACCTGTGCAAAAACTGGCCAAGGCTCCAGACAAACAGGAGATAAAAACAAGCCAGGAAAAGAGGGATCATACATCAACCAGGCCGGACAGTCAGAGTCAGACAGGCCCAGGGAAAATGAATGAAATTGGAAGGAATGGGCGGGAAGAGAGCACCAGAGATTGGAAGAGCAAAGGAAACAGAAATTATTCGAACAAAGAATCTTGGACTAAGCAAAAACAGGTTTGGAGTAGTCAGGGAACAAGCAGTAAATCTGGGAACATTCAAGCACAGGAGCAAAGGGATGGTGTTCCAGAGGAACCTCAGGCTGCTGAAGAATCATCCCTCCCAGAAGTTGTTGCTAGTACTACTCCTGAGCCTCCGGAGGAGTATGCCTATCCAGACTACCGTGGGAAAGGCTGTGTGGATGAGAGTGGCTTCGTTTACGCTATCGGGGAGAAGTTTACTCCAGGTCCCTCTGCTTGCCCCTGCCTTTGCACTGACGAGGGACCTCTGTGCATTCAACCTGAGTGCCCAAGACTCCATCCACGGTGTATTCATGTAGACACCAGTCAGTGCTGCCCACAGTGCAAAGAGAGGAAGAACTACTGCGAGTTCAGGGGAAAGACCTACCAGACACTAGAAGAATTCATGGTAAGGGCGTGGTTTTTTTTTTAACTCATTTGTGACGGTTAGTCTGTGATCTTATGTTCTTGAAATGGTTTTAGAGAGGGATTTTTTTTCTTTCTTGTTAATATTGCACCTGCAGTGGTATATAATTTTCCCTTTAAACATTTCCTTTCCAATTCAGTGAAACCATAACATTTTAAAAATGAGGGAGCTGATCTTTATTAATTCCTTTGGTATTTATAGAAGAAAAAAAAAAACCCCAATGAAGCCATTCAATATTAATATGTATGTGCCATGACAGTTTCCATAGGATTTCCATTGCATTTTCAGCATTACATTTACTGTTCCCTTATTGTACAATATTAACCATAAAACTTATCCCTGTTGAAACCTATTTGCCATTTGGGGCTGATTTCCATTGTTAATAGCTAGTTAGTGACAGTAATGCATCCTTTAATTGACTTTTTTTTTTTTTGCCTGTTCAAACTGGGATGTCAGTTACATAATTTTCTGTGGGAATGATTATGGACCTTGGTGTATTAATCAGAGTATGGTTCAGAGGATAGATTATGGCAATATTTAAATTGTCAATTTTCTATCTAGTGGAATACTTTTATAGTGAAGCATTTTTGTGTTGTGGTTTTTTTGTTTTTGTTTTACAGGAAGCTTCACAATGGTGGAGGTTCATTATCATTGCAAATACATCTTGCATATTGAAACAGTGTTGGACTTAAGGTCTGATTGTACAGTTACTTTTTGTTTCTTTTCCCCTTATAAATAGATTTTCATTATAGCTGAGTTCTGTAAACCGGTACTGTTGTGCATGGACACTAGCAGATGCACACTCCCAAGATGCGGGCCTGAACCAAAACCCAGATCTGAATGCTCCTGCACTTTTGGGAGTTAGAAATTCAGCCTAGTATTTTGCAGTTCATGCCTCTCTCTCATATATTTGAGAGAGAAAATTCATCTTTACGAAGGTTATAAATACACTGTTTGAATCTTCATTGGTGTCATCTGTGGTATTTGTGTAATCTTAGGAACGTATTTTTCTTTTGAATGCCTTTCCATATTTTTCACCTTCTAAAAAAGCCAGAGAATGATTCTGTTCAGAGAATAAATCGGAGCACTTTCTCCCTGCCATCCCTAGGTGGCTATGCTCCAAACACTAGCACTGTTCAAGACATATGCCAGCAAACAATAGGCCCATCTCCTCTCCTCCCTCCCCAGCATCTTGAGTCTTGGCACAGCAATTTATTCCTTTAAAAATGAAGAAATGTGGGTGGTTGGTGTGCCCTTTTTAGGGCCAGATTCTGAAATCCTTACTGTTTCAGCAAAGTACATTCAGAAGCAAAGTCAATATAATGTGCTTCCCTACATATGTTGTCTCCAGGTCTCAATAGCTTAGTGTTGTTCTTCATCCACAGCTTTCCAACCCCATCTATGTCTTCATTTAATGTAAGAATCTTGCATTACTGACTGTAGAGTAGCCTTAAAATGCAGTTAGATTACAGTTCAGTGTGTGTTGGAAGAATAAAACCAACGGGCTCACTGGTGTCATACAACTATCAGGCATGATTGTTGTGGAAGTGTAATACGGTAACTCCTCGCTTAACGTTTTAGTTATGTTCCTGAAAAATGTGACTTTAAGCAAAACAATGTTAAGCAAATCCAATTTCCCCATAAGAATTAATGTAAATGGGGGGGGGGGGGGGGCTTAAGTTCCAGGGAAATTTTTTTTACACACAGTATAAGTTTTAAACAAACAATTTAATACTGTACACAGCAATGATGATTGTGAAGCTTGGTTGAGGTGGTGAAGTTAGAGGGTGGGATATCTCCCAGGGAATGCCTTCCTGCTAAATGATCTAGCTTTTGGCTAAGCCCTCAAAGGTTAACACATTGTTAATGTAGCCTCACACTCTACAAGGCAGCAGGAATGGAGGGAGGGGAGGCAGCATGGCAGACAGACCCACACCCTGTGTGTGGGGGAGAGAGAGAGAGAGCTGTGCATTGTCCCTTTAAGTATGCTGACCGCACTCTTAAGTACATTGTCTTTTAAGTGGATCAGGCAGTTGAGGCAGCAGTTCCTGCCCCCAAGCTCTCTCTGTCTCTCTCCATTTATGTCCCCACACTGCCCTATATGGAGAAGGGGTAAGCAGGGTGCAGGAGCAGGTGGGAGGGGAACACCCTG
This sequence comes from Natator depressus, assembly GCF_965152275.1. Taxonomy (NCBI): domain Eukaryota; kingdom Metazoa; phylum Chordata; order Testudines; family Cheloniidae; genus Natator; species Natator depressus. The sequence continues at coordinate 163,051,172 of NC_134235.1, read as the reverse complement.
ACATTAGCCCTTCCCATCCCCCCCCACAGCAAGCAGGAGGCTCCAGGGAGCAGCTCCAAGGCAGAGGGTGGGAGCAGCACATGGCAGTGGGGGGAGGGACAGCTGAACTGCTGGCAATTGATAGCCTACTGGGCGGCTGCTGCACAGGGAACTTAGGGGGGCTGCCGGTCCACCCTGGTTCTAAGCCCCCACCAGCTAGCTCCAACGGGCTGCTCTTCCTGAAAGCAGTGGACAAAGCAAGCGATTGCCAGTTATGAGGGAGCATTGCACAACTTTAAACGAGTATGTTCCCTAATTGATCAGCACCGTAACAACGTTAACTGGGAGGACTTTAAGTGAGGAGTTACATAGTTCTGAAAAAGATTTGGGTTTTCAGCTTTGTTTTGCCCCATTCTGACTCTGGCAGTTCTAATGAAAGCTTCCCATAATACAGTGCCTTTTTTTTTTTTTCAATTATTCGTATTCTCTGTTAGAATAAGTGATAAGTAGGATGAGTAAGGGTGTGTGTGTGTGTGTGTGTGTGTTCAGGGTGGATAACTAAAGCTATACAGCACTTTAATTGCAGCCTATACTGCATGTTTTATCATACTGACACCGCATAGCTGGGCCTCAACTTGGCCAATAATATTTGTGAGTGCAAAACAGTAGGCACAGTTATTTTCATATACCATTGCAGTCGATTAAGATGGAAGGGAAGTAACTTATATGTGCAATCAGATAACCACTAAATGCATGCACAATTGCAGATGGAAATAACTGCAGCCAGTATTGGAAGCCATTTTTATAACTGTAGTCACAACTGTCTTGTGGATGTTAAGTACAGCACTCTCTACCATTTGATTTGGGTCAGGGAAGTATTTGCAAACAGGTAAGTCTATTTTCTCTGTATGCATGTGTTCCGTTAATGGGAATGAGTTACGTATTCTGATAAAGAAAAACATATTGACTCCTTAAATGATTACATGAACTTATATAAAAGAAAATGTGTATGCAGATTCACATGTGTGCATACACAAGTGTGTGTGCATGTGTATATTGTATATAAATGGAGTTTGACATATGCTTTATTTAAAAAAGAACAAAAAACAACTCTCCAAAGAGGAGAGAGTACCAATTCCCAAGCAGTGGTACATCAAATTTCACAGAAACAGATTTTATCTCCCTCCACTCCTATCTCTGCGTACGGAATTTGCTTGTATTTGTGTGTGTGTGGTAGTATCTGTTTTATACTAGAGTTACAAAGAAAAATAAATTTTATTGCAAACCAAAACTGGAAAAAACAAAACCCCAAAACTCAGAAGCCTAATAAAGATGTCTTTATCACTTGCCGTATAACTTTTTGTGGGGGCCATGCTGCAGTATGGGAAGTGTTTCAGCTTATAGAGAACTTTTAATGGGATTGGGAGCAAAAGTACCATACAAAAGAACAGTCTACCAACTGTGATTAAAATGGAATTCCTCAATGAAGACAGAATTGTATTAGAATCTCTTTTTTATTATTTGTATTCGAATTTTAAAGAAGCATTCCAGTGATCATTATTGAGCTTTGTTACTTAGACAAATAGGATACTTCATAAATATGATTTCAGAATTCAATATACTCCTATATGTAATGACCCCACAAAGGGTCAGAAATTAGAATAATTTCTAGAGCTGTTAAAATAGATTAATAATGCTGCTTATATGGTAAAACCCCAAAGCTGTTACAGATTTTGCTTTATCACGACTTCTGTCCTGTCAAATAACTTAATTTATGAACAACTCACTTGAAATTCTTGACGACAACAAATCCAGATGGATTTCAAAGCATTTGTTGTGCTTTGAAGCCACAGAGAAATATAAAGAAGGCTGATATATTAACGCTTGTCAGCCTAACCATGTTCATGATCTCTTGGGGGGTATAACTGAAATGAAAATGTTATTAGAAATACCAACCCAAGAGTAAATGGATATAGTTTTATGGATTTATTTATTTATTTTATTTTACTTAGTTTTCAGAGATGCAAGGAATGAAATATAGACTTCTAGATTTTTTTTTTAAGAGTTATTTAATCCCTGTCTTGGTTAAAGTACAAATAGAGAACTTCCACTTTCTGTAACCCAGGTGGGGTTTTTTCTGAAGTCCAGAAAAAAATTGCCTAAAACAGAGTACTTTGGTATGCATGCTGGGCCAGATCCTCAACTTGTGTTAATTGGCATAGCTCCACTGACTTCATAGAATAACAGAGTCGGAAGGGACCTCTGGAGGCCATCTAGTCCAACCCCCTGCCCAGAGCAGAACCAATCCCAACTAAATCATCCCAGCCAGGGCTTTGTCAAGCCTGACCTTAAACTTCTAAGGAAGGGGATTCCACCACCTCCCTAGGTAACGCATTCCAGTGTTTCACCACCCTCCCAGTGAAAAAGTTTTTCCTAAATCCAACCTAAACCTCCCCCACTGCAACTTGAGACCATTACTCCTTGTCCTGTCATCTGCTATCACTGAGAATAGTCTAGATCCATCCTCTTTGGATCCACCTTTCAGGTAGTTAAAAGCAGCTATCAAATCCCCCCTCATTCTTCTCTTCCGTAGACTAAACAATCCCAGTTCCCTCAGCCTCTCCTCATAACTCATGTGTTCCAGTCCCCTAATCATTTGTGTTGCCCTTCGCTGGACTCTCTCCAATTTATCCACATCCTTCTTGTAGTGTGGGGCCCAAAACTGGACACAGTACTCCAGATGAGGCCTCACCAATGTTGAATAGAGGGGAACAATCACGTCCCTCGATCTGCTGGCAATGCCCCTACTTACACACCCCAAAATGCCATTGGCCTTCTTGGCAACAAGGGCACACTGTTGACTCATATCCAGCTTCTCGTCCACTGTCACCCCTAGGTCCTTCTCTGCAGAACTGCTTCCTAGCCATTCAGTCCCTAGTCTGTAGCGGTGCATGGGATTCTTCCGTCCTAAGTGCAGGACTCTGCACTTGTCCTTGTTGAACCTCATCAGATTTCTTTTGGCCCAATCCTCCAATTTGTCTAGGTCCCTCTGTATCCTATCCCTACCTGCCACCGTATCTACCACTCCTCCCAGTTTAGTGTCATCCGCAAACTTGCTGAGGGTGCAATCCACACCATCCTCCAGATCATTAATGAAGATATTGAACAAAACCGGCCCCAGGACCGACCCTTGGGGCACTCTGCTAGATACCGGCTGCCAACTAGACATGGAGCCATTGATCACTACCGTTGAGCCTGACAATCTAGCCAACTTTCTACCCACCTTGTAGTGCATCCATCCAGCCCATACTTCTTTAACTTGCTGACAAGAATACTGTGGGAGACCGTGTCAAAAGCTTTGCTAAAGTCGAGGAATAACACGTCCACTGCTTTCCCTTCATCCACAGAACCAGTTATCTCATCATAGAAGGCAATTAGATTAGTCAGGCATGACTTTCCCTTGGTGAATCCATGCTGACTGTTCCTGATCACTTTTCTTTCTTCTAGGTGCTTCAGAATTGATTCCTTGAGGACATGCTCCATGATTTTTTCCAGGGACTGAGGTGAGACTGACTGGCCTGTAGTTCCCAGGATCATCCTTCTTCCCTTTTTTTAAAGATGGGCACTACCTTAGCATTTTTCCAATCTTCTGGGACTTCCCCCGATCGCCATGAGTTTTCAAAGATAATGGCCAATGGCTCTGCAATCACATCCGCCAATTCCTTTAGCACTCTCGGATGCAACACATCCGGCCCCATGGACTTGTGCACGTCCAGCTTTTCTAAATAGTCCCAAACCACTTCTTCCTTCACAGAGGGCTGGCCACCTCCTCCCCATGCTGTGCTGCCCAGTGCAGTAGTCTGGGAGCTGACCTTGTTTGTGAAGACAGAGGCAAAAAAAGCATTGAGTACATTAGCTTTTTCCACATCCTCTGTCACTAGGTTGCCTCCCCCATTAAGTAAGGGGCCCACACTTTCCTTGGCTTTCTTCTTATTGCCAACATACCTGAAGAAACCCTTCTTGTTACTCTTGACATCTCTTGCTAGCTGCAGCTCCACGTGCGATTTGGCCCTCCTGATATCTTTCCTACATGCCCGAGCAATATTTATATACTCCTCCCTGGTCATTTGTCCAATCTTCCACTTCTTGTAAGCCTCTTTTTTTGTGTTTAAGATCAGCAAGGATTTCACTGTTAAGCCAAGCTGGTCGCCTGCCATATTTACTATTCTTTCTACACATCGGGATGGTTTGTCCCTGTAACCTCAATAAGGATTCTTTAAAATACAGCCAGCTCTCCTGGACTCCTTTCCCCCTCATGTTGTTCTCCCAGGGGATCTTGCCCATCGGTTCCCTGAGGGAGTCAGTCTGTTTTTCTGAAGTCCAGGGTCCGTATTCTGCTGCTTTCCTTTCTTCCTTATGTCAGGATCCTGAACTCGACCATCTCGTGGTCACTGCCTCCCAGGTTCCCATCCACTTTTGCTTCCCCTGCTAATTCTTCCCAGTTTGTGAGCAGCAGGTCAAGAAGAGCTCCACCCCTAGTTGGTTCCTCCAGCACTTGCACCAGGAAATTGTCCCCTACAGTTTCCAAAAACTTCCTGGATTCTGTGCACCGCTGTATTGCTCTCCCAGCAGATATCAGGATGATTGAAGTCACCCATGAGAACCAGGACGTGCGATCTAGTAGCTTCTGCGACTTGCTGGAAGAAAGCCTCATCCCCCTGGTCCGGTGGTCTATAGCAGACTCCCACCACGACATCACCCTTGTTGCTCACACTTCTAAACTTAATCCAGAGACTCTCAGATTTTTCTGCAGTTTCATATTTGAGCTCTGAGCAGTCATACTGCTCCCTTACATACAGTGCAACTCCACCACCTTTTCTGGCCTCCCTGTCCTTCCTGAACAGTTTATACCCATCCATGACAGTACTCCAGTCATGCGAGTTATCCCACCAAGTCTCCGTTATTCCAATCACATCATAATTCCCTGACTTTGCCAGGACCTCCAGTTCTCCCTGCTTGTTTCCCAGGCTTTGTGCATTTGTATATAGGCACTTGAGAGAACCTGCTGATCGCCCCTTGTTCTCAGTATGGGGCAGGAGCCCTCCCCTCTCACACGCTCCTGCTCGTGCTTCCTCCCGGTATCCCACTTCCCCACTTACCTCAGGGCTTTGGTCTCCTTCCCCCGGTGAACCTAGTTTAAAGCCCTCCTCACTAGGTTAGCCAGCCTGCTGGCGAAGATGCTCTTCCCTCTTTCTTTGTTAAGTGGAGCCCGTCTCTGCCTAGCACTCCTCCTTCTTGGAACACCATCCCATGGTTGAAGAATCCAAAGCCTTCTCTCCGACACCACCTGCGTAGCCATTCATTGACTTCCACGATTCGATGATCCCTACCCCGGCCTTTTCCTTCCACGGGGAGGATGGACGAGAACACCACTTGCGCCTCATACTCCTTTATCCTCCTTCCCAGAGCCACGTAGTCTGCAGTGATCCGCTCAAGGTCATTCTTGGCAGTATCATTGGTGCCCACGTGGAAAAGCAGGAAGGGGTAGCGGTCAGAGGGCTTGATGAGTCTCGGCAGACTCTCTGTCACATCACGAATCTTAGCCCCTAGCAAGCAGCAGACTTCTCTGTTTTCCCGGTCAGGGCGGCAGATAGATGACTCAGTCCCCCTGAGGAGAGAGTTCCTGACCACCACCACCCGCCGCCTCCTCTTGGGTGTGGTGGTCGTGGAACCCCCAACCTTAGGACAGGGCATCTCATGCCTTTCAACTGGTGGAGTCTCCTTCTGCTCCCTTCCCCCAGACGTATCATCTGGGCCACTCCCCGCAATGGTACCTGTGGAGAGAACATGAAAACGGTTACTTACCTGTGTCCGCGTTGCTGGTACATGGACGTTCCCCCTTCTTCTTCTGGAGGTCACATGTTGCCTCCTGTCCGTGCTGTGCAGCCTGCTCTGAATCTTCAGAACCTTGTGCCTGTAGAAGCATATCCTGACATCTGTCCAGGAAATCTTCAGTTTCTCTTATGCAACGCAGGGTCGATACCTGTTGCTCCAACTGAGCTATGACATTAAACAGCTGAGGATCTGGCTTGCTGCCTGTATTAAGCTAGAATTTTTCTTGCTCTTCTGTTGGGGAACCCTTAACTGATCTACCAACTTGTTTGCATAATTATGTATGCAAACTTTTCTACTACATCTGTAGCTCCACAGAAAAGCATTTATATACTTGTTCATAATCTTCCTTTAAACCCTCAAGAAGACAACTTCTTTAGATTTCCTATAGGTTTTATGGCTGCCTGGCAAATTAGGTCAGATTTATCTGCTGCTTATTAGTTCTTCTATATGTTAGCATAGGAAAATCTGCTGTTGTGATATAGTTAATACTTAGGAATGAAGACTACTACTTAAGTGTTAACTCTGAAATTGCTTTACAACTAACTGCATGTTTCAATCTGTTAGATTGTGGAATAGTGTCTCAAAGGAGCTGGTGGCAGCCCCATCGCACCAGCCATTAGAACCTATGCTGAAGTAAGAGTTCTTCCATTACAGGGGAGGGGAAAATGGAATAGAAGCACAAATGGGCCTTCTCCAATTCTGATTTATGATTCCCTGCTAACTACATGGTGTCATGGCAAGGAAATGCCTTTCTAGACTCTCTTATACATTGATCCTTATTAATATTACTTTTTTGGCCTTTTTCAGGCATTAAGATTAGAAAAGGCATTCGTTTTCTACAGTTTTAACCACATCTTGCCTATATTGAAAAAAGAAGCAGCAACAAGTGAGCATTTGGTCCAAAGACATGCAAATAAGGACTCCCTGGGCATTTCTATAAGGGACAGAGCTAATGCTGCTTTAACAACTATTCTGCTTCACTTCTACTGAAAATGTACTTGACTCGTACTCTTGAAAATATTACAAGACAGAGCAGAAAGACCTACTTATGTGCTCAGTTTACTGCGTTCTTAAAGGACTACATTGTACAACTCTTATTCATGTTGGAGAGCTTGTATGAGTAAGAGTAGTCCCATAGACTACAACAGACTCTGCTAGTGATCACCAACGTGAATATTTGCACAATGAAGTCGAAAGTGAAGAAACTGTTGTGGCTGGAAAAACAGGATGCCTTAGCATCAGATTCTTATCTTGGTTACACTGTGTAAGTGTGGAGACACTACACTGAGGTCGTAGATTTCCTCCATATTTACATCTGGTGTAACTGAAATGAGAATTTGTCTCTGTACTAAATCTTTTCCTGATCACCAAAGTGCAAGGTGCTTCTAAGTAACAAGTTGCCGTGAAGTATGTAAAATAGATCACATTGTAGATGTAGGAAATATATGTGGTGGTGTATCCAGGGAAGAATATGTTTCATCCGAGGGGGGGGGGGGGAAACAGAACAAAACAATGTATGAGAGATGTTAGTGCTTATTAAAGGATCATTGTAAATATTTCTTTGCAATAACCTGGTATATATTACACGCAAAAAAGTGTTCATGACCTACTGCTTGGACATCTGTTTATCATAGAGCGTTCAGTTTCTGAAAGGTGTGATCTTCAAAAGTGCATTATATTTGAGGGAAACACATCTTTATGAACACTTATATCTGTTCAGACTTTAGATCAGGATTGTCTCCTTCCACAGTGTCCTTAATATTTTATTAAATGGATTCATGTTCTGGGCAGTCTATGCTTTGTTGAAGGCAAATGGTTCTGTCAAATTTCTGTTGAAATTCCAGTAAATAAGCTGCTGAATTAAAAGATGCTTAAATTTTATAAGGCTGAATAAATGTACTTCCTAACTTTTTTTTTTTTTCAGTCTTGATTGCTGCTTCATCACATCAGATACAAGGTTATAAAAAATCATATAAAAGCTGGCTGTGCCATAGTATATGGAATACTTGAAGAGGGAATACCCATTTTTGCTGTTGATCTTATCAAGCTGTCAGAGACAACAGAGCTAAATTCACCTCTTATTTAAATGTGCCCAAGTATTATGAAGTCTATGGAATTGTGCCAACTTAGGTTCTTGGTGAATTTAACCCCAAGACTTGATTTCTCGATTGTTTTGTCTGATGAATAAGATCTTAAAAGCAAACCATATATTTTGTACCGGGTTTTTTTTTTTTTTTAACGCCATAGTATATTTTATAGGGAAGAGCACTAGAAGAGGATGGCTAGCTGTGGAAGTCTAACTGAACAAGATTTAAATGTAATGGAGGAGGGCAAGTAGCTAGATATACTGGGAGAGAGATGCTGGTCTGAGCAGAGGGGACAGCATGAAAAGAGGGTCAAGCACATGAGCAAAAAGAGAGGAAGAGGTTAGTGAACGGAGAAATTGGTGGCAGAGCATAGAACATAGGTGTATAGGAGGAGACAAGGGCATTGATGTAGCCGTGTACCGAGATTTGACGGTGAGGAAGAGAAGAGAGAAGCAGGAAATGTGGAGGAATTCAGGCACAAGTAGCTGTGAGTATCCAAGATAACATTGGATGTGACAGGTTGAATAAGAAGTAGGGAAGCAAGGGAGAAGGATATTTCTGTAGTTCAGATGAAGGAGAATACTGACTCAAATGAGAGTTGAGGTAGAGTGGAAGGTCTGGCTTTTGGGGATGTTTTAGTGGAATAAGTAAGAACCTTATCTGAGGGAGGAATCAAAGATGACCACAAAGATGCAAGCTGGAGTGATCCTCTAGTGAGCACAGACTTCGTTAAGATTTCTGGCAATTCCACTTTGAGTTTCAACAGAGATCCAGTGAGAACAGCCTGTCTGACAGTGTGTTGGTGCTTCTGTTTCACTGGAATCTGGAATTACAAACGGCATGGAGAGAAGGAGGCAGAACCTTATCTGGGCACTTCAGAACCTCAAGTTCATTTCTAGAAATAGGAAAACGTTTGGGTGTGGAAGATGTCCAGGTCTTAAACATGGAGGAGGGGAGGGGAGGATGTCACTGGAAACAGTGTTCTATCGCATTTCCTTCTCTGAACTCTGCTGTGTGTACCGGTGCCATTTGGGGTACAGCAGTAGTAATCACACCCTCAACAGAAGGGAGAGACCAGATTTCAAATGTCAAATATTGGTAGCTATAGAAAATACCAGTTGGTTTTCACAGGAAATGTTGAGGGGGGAAAAAAATTCAATTTTTGGTCTGAATTTTCTGTGGAAAATATTGAGGTTTTGGATTTTCATAAAAAGAAAAAAAAACATAAAATGAAAAATTTAGACCTAAAGCCATTTTAAATCAAAATTACTTTTAGTATAATATAAGACCAGCTCTAGACTAACCCCACATCAATCCTTGGAGCCATGGGGAGTGTCTTCCAACTATTACTTAATGGCCTCACTTGACTCTCTTCCTCAGAACCTTTTGCGTTGCTCAATTTGGAGCATGGATTCAGAACAGTGCCTGGGGCTAGTATAGTTTCTGCCCTAAATTGAGACTGCAGCAGCCCTACTTTTGTCTGAATAACTGTAGAAGACAAGATACATATAAAATAGAGGAAAAGACAGTACAGAGGCAAAGAAAGGCATTATGCTGTCTGGGAGAGAATATTGAATGGATGAATTAAAAAATGAATGGATTTGTGTTTCAGGTTTCTCCATGTGAGAAATGCCGTTGCGAAGCCAATGGTGAAGTGCTGTGCACAGTGTCTGCTTGTCCTCAGACTGAATGTGTGGATCCAGTGTACGAGCCAGATCAATGCTGCCCCATCTGCAAAAATGGTAGGTAACTAATGCAACATCCAGATGGTTGGGGTTTTTCTTTCTCAGAGCTACCAGTTGCTCATATTTCTTTGAATGAAATGTGATTGTCCAAGCAAATGTGCAGAAATATAAGAGAGCTCTGTTGTGTTGAAGGGAATGTTTTCCTTGACCTGAGTAGATTTACGATGATCCACAAAGATTTTGCTGCCCGAGAATCATGTGTGGCATCAACACCAGTCTCTGGTTGTGTGTTCTGCATATGGTCATTGTGGATGTGACTTGTGTGCCATTTCAAGTCTAGGCCCTGTGATTCTTCCCAACTGTAATGCCCGGTGGCTGATGTGGGTTAGGCAGCAGTCCTGAGTCCTAGTCAATGATGCATGAGTGGCTGGGTAGCCAGCTGGTCAATCCGTATTGCAGGCAGTCCAGAGCAATGGCCTGAGTTTGCACAGGGGTCAGTAGGTGGCGGATCCAATCCAAGGGGCTGGGTCAGTGTGTTGGGGAGGCAGGATCAGGTGAGACAGCGGGGCAACAAAGTCGGGTCAGTATGAACAGCAAGGCAGTCTAGACAGCAGGTAACGGCCTGTTGCTCAGTCAGCTTCCACTTCCAGTTGGGGCCTTTGTATAGTCCAGGCACCCAGTGAGAATGCTGCCTGTCCATCCAATCGGGGCCTGGGGTGTGGCTGCTGTAGGCCTTTAGCATTGGAGGTGTTGGTCAGGCGCAGCTGTTCAGTGCATCATCTAAGGATGCTGCCTAAGGGTTGGTGGCAATATTGGGGTCCTGATACCAACTTTCCATTATTGAGCAGTTGAACTTACTTTTATTTTACCTTCATATTTCTTCCCTTGCAGAGGGTTTTTTTCTCTTGAGGCAAATCAAATGTACCTTGTTGAGCTCATTTAATTTTCATAACTAAATGAATTAAACTTCCATGTTTGTTTGAATATTCTTTGTAACTAAAGTAGGTAGAAAGTCTCTACTCCCAGCAAGGCTTGCATTAGATCAAAGTCTTGATCTATTTAGAAGAACAAATTATGAGATACTTCAGTTCGCCATTTATAAAAAAAAAAAAAAAACTTCATTATTAATAAAAATGAATACTGCAATATCAAATGAAGCTGTATTTAAAATGAGAAAAACATTTAAAATTATTCAGGTAACTTTGCCGTCCTATGTTATTTCTGTATATAAATATAGGGCCATTACATTAGCTAAAACTAATGAAAACTGTGTAAAAGCTAGATGGAGAGGACTGTATAGAACTCTCTGAAGTGACGTCTACACTGCACGCTTCTCTTTGGCATCGCTAAGAGTACATGGACTGCATGCACCCCTATCCTGGGTATCAATAGCAGTGTCGATGATGAGGCACTGCTTAGGTGCCTAGCGCAAAGATGGATCTGAACCTTGTGGGTATGTACCCTACACGGCTCTCTACTCCCGCAAGCAGTGCCTCCCCTGTCTGTGCTGCTGTTTTAAGCAGTGTGGTGTCACACTGCTGGAGTCTTTCCCTCCGCCCAGAAAGATTCCAGCAGCGGGGAAAGGCTCAAACAGCTCCTTCCTAGGTGTTGACCACTGTCCAAGACAGGATACAGGACCTGAGGGTGTGACACATTGCCCGTCCTATAGGTCCCTGTAGTGTGTTTAGTTTAGGAATGACAGAAGACACACCCATAGGGGTATTTGCTTTCAGTATCTGCTGTGTTGTCTGTAGCTCCTAGCACAGACTGGTTGTGTCAGGGAGGAAGCCTGTCCCAGGGTAAGTCTACACAGCAGCCGGGAGATGTGATTCCAAGCATGGGTAAACATACATGCACTAGCTCTGCTCGATCTAACGCATTAAAAATAGCAGAGTGGCTGCAGCGGCACAGGGGCGATTCAGCATAGTTGCCGGAGAGTTGGGTGGGATTGATCTTGGATAGCTAGCCCAAGCAGCTGCCCGTGCCGCTTAAGCTGCATTGCTATTTTTTAATGCACTAGCATGAGCACAGCCAGCACACACACGTCTGCCCAAGCTGGGAATCCCACTTCCCAGCTGCTGTGTAAATATACTCCTCTGATTTTAGGGTTTGGGTTAGAAGAGCAATATGCTACATACACTTCATCCTTTCCAGTGGATTTCCCAGAAGGCGTTAATGCAGCTCTAAGTAGCAGTAACTCCTACGTGATTATTTATTTTTCCCTCAGACAAAAGGATAGTGCAAAGTGGTGGGTACCTACCAACGATAGCTTGACCGTGAATGAGCCAGGAGGAGGAAGTGGGGCACGGTCTGGCTCTCTGAATGGATTCCCTGAGACCCGCAGGTTTCCTTGCACACCTGGTTAGAGGATTGAACACCCTGCCCCAAGAGAGAAGACCTGTGTACTGTCATAAGCCTCCCTCCCCTTAGAGAGGGTGGTGCTTAGAAAGTGCACATAAGAAACCAGGCTGAGTTTCTAAGTGAGCTATTCTCTTCTGTAATAAAGGGTGATGAAAGCCCTATGATCCTGAACATTGAATATTTTTCTGTAATTGTAACCATATGTGCCTTGTATATTCTAGTGTAGCGGCATCACTGACACATCACTGGCATCACTGACGCAATTTCAGACAAAAATTGCTGGAGATGTTAGACATTAACAGGAGCAATAAGGAACTGAAAATATTTTTCCTTTTTAGGTTTTAGACAAGGAAAAATGCCATTAACAATGACAAAAACAAGATAGTCCCTGAGAGGCTTAGCTTTTCCGGTTCAGTGAAGAAGTTCATAAAGAAGCTCCTCTGTATGGAAATTGGTTTTAAAAATATCAGGCTCCTTGCTGTCAAAGCAGGGATGTAGCTGTTTAGGAGTATGGCACCGACACAGCTTGAAATTGTTCGCCTTCACAGGCAGAAAAGAGATATCAGTGAATGTTTTTAATTAATGTCTGAGCAAACTCATCAGCCAGGAAAGCCTACCCTGCCTCATCAGTCCTATGCAAGCCTGTGATACAAATTCACTGTGTATGTGCATCACAGTATTTCATTGCAAAGTTGCTCACAGTATGATTGTCATCACATCACCTTGCTGACCCAGAAGACCCTAAATGAGCACATGGGGAAGGCCATCTATGCAACCAGGGAGGAGAGAGAAGACCAGCTGAATGTGGAAGCAGCTACTATGGAGTACCCTACAGCCCAGAAGTCCATAAAGGAGCGAGCAGGCTAGTTCCAAAGAATCCACTCCATGGGAGACTTGTGCTCTCATTCCCTGTCCTTGAAGTGAGTACAGGAGGAAAAGATTTAGATTTGGGTTCTGGAAATTTCCTGATCTTTGTGGCAAACTGCAAAATCCAAACTCCAATTTATCTTGGTTTTCCTGGCGCTTAGTGATACACAGCAGTTCCCCAACCTCCCTGGCCAGAGAGCTCACTGTCAGTGCAACAAAAGACCGAGACATACACTTTGCAAATAAGACCGTGTACACAGATATGGGACTAATGAGTGTGGAGAATGATTAGTGAAAGCATGACATACATGGAGATGAGCAAATTCAGGCTGTACTCCTGCAGGAATATGGAACGGGATGGGGAGTCCTGCTATGCTCTAGCACTGTCCTGGCACACTATCAAATGAGACAGGTGGCTTCACATTTGATAAATTTTAACTCTGCACATACGCACCAATACAACTGGTGCATTGAACGTGATGAGAAAAGTGAATGGGAAAATCTAACTAGCTAAGAATAAATGTCTTCTCTTAAGTCTCACTACACCAGTCAAGAAGGAAATCAGGTATTTTGATATCTGGGAACATTTGGATGTAGGTAAATAATAATGCTCTTCCATATGGAACAGAAAAGGTTTAAAGAGCAATCACGGTATGTAAAAATGGCACCTTCTTACTCAAAGGTTCTGCTCCTTTGCATTGAGTTCTAGCTTATTGGTTTGGTGTCCAAAATAAGTTTTTTGCTGCTTTTTGTTTCTGTTAGCCCTACAGAGACGACATGGCTGAGAGAAAGAGCTGTGTTTTTTGTTTTTGTGTGGGTTTTTTTTTCCCTTGTGCATCAACAGAATTAATGCATGGTGGGTGAGATCTTTTATTGGAACAGTTTCTGTTGATGAGAGAAACCAGCCTTCAAGTGACACCAAGCTCTTCCTCAGGTCTGGGAAAGGTACTCCGAGTGTCACCGCTAAATACAAAGTCGAACAGATACTTTAGTATAAGTAGTTACAACTTATTTTAAGGGACCATTCAAGGTAAAGTGGCCCTTAACTCCCTATAGTCATAGCCCAAACGGGACATTAGTGGGTTACAGATTGTTGTAATAAATCATAAATCCACAATTTCTGGTGTCTAGTATGGTTATGAATTTACGCTCCCAGGCTAGTCTTTTGAAAGCGTTGTACAGATTTCCTTTGAGGGTGAGGAGTGATAGGTTAGATATAGAGTAATCACTTTGTGAAAAGAATTAAGGTACTAAGTTCCACTTGCGAGGCGGTCAATAACTCTGGGCGTAATTTGGTCTTGTGAACCTCTAACAAAAATAGTGAAGCAAAAAGAGCAAAAATAGTGAAGCAAAAAGTCCTGTGAGATGGGACTAGACTGCCTGAGCCCAGGGCTGGCAGTTGTGGGGGCAGGAGGAGTAATCCTTGTTTTGTTTTGGCAAACTGAATACATTTTTTTTTCTCTAAATCACTGAGACACTATAAACAGGGAAATTCAGAATACTTTTCAGACAACTTATAGGTAGGGAGTAAAGATTAAATATGGCAAATAAATTGCTTTCGATGAATAATTCAACCAGGTCTAGTTTACACTGATTGGTATGGAAAAATAACACCAGGGAAGTGCAATTTCTTGTGAAAATCCTCTGCAGATTCTTGACCAAGATATTGGACCCATCTCAAAGACTCTATCTCAGATTTTACACAGGACTTTGCACATGCTGGGACAGGACTTGTGGAGTTGTAGGGAAAGCTGAGTTACCACAGAGTCTGGACAGTTTTTGTATATATTATGGTTGCATCTGTGTACACTGTCAAATCAAGCACATTAATTTAAGTGTCTTAGCCATTTGGTAGCTGAGGATAGGGTGTTGTGCAAGCCCATGAGAGAACCAGGCAACTCTTGCCTTCGGATGCAGCCTGCAAGTATGTGAGCTACATCTTCTAATTGGCCACAATGGCAAAGGTGGGAGTGACGGAAGCCTCACTTATGATCATCAGTAGCACATCTAGTCACTCCACATCTGAAGTGATGTGCTTTACCCAAAGATGGTGTGGAAAATCAAAACCAGGGTTCTGGACTGTTGGATCTGTCACAAGATAACCATTGACTGCGTTTGAATCTTGTTCTTGCCACCTGGAGGGGATGTTGAGGTTCCTTAGGGGAATTGTCCAAATGGGATGCCTTGAGCTGAGGTGTCGGCTTGGTGGATTAAACACATCTGTAAGCTGGGGTAGATATAGCCGGTCTTGCACCTTGAGGAGCAGAATCTCCATGGTGACTTGTTGCCTAATATCAGAAGGGTTGATGTTGGTCAGGACTAGCAGCCAGGCTAAGTTAGTTGGTCTCAGGGTACCTGTTATGCTCATGGGTTCATTCAGCTGAGTAGTGACTAGTCCTAGTGTGAAAAGAGTTTGAACTGCATCGGGGGTGTGTGGGGGGTGTGATACTCTGCTACAAAATAGCATAAGGCAAGCCCAGAGTTTCTCAATGTCTGCTCATTGGCTTCCCAGGAAAAACCATCTAGTTTGCTGATCAGACTGTTTCTTCTCTTTCTTTTCAATGAGGTCTTGATAAGATGCTCCTCGAAGTTCAAGGTATGGTCCAGTGTAACACCTAGATACACAGGCTTTGGGTTGTGGCCCAGTCTGTGGCTATTCAGGAAGTGGGGGATCTGTTTGTTGGCCTTTGTATAGCATAGATGGAAACTTTTTTTTTTTTTTTTTTTTTTTTAAATAAGGTTTAAGTATCCATCTTTTGCAACAGCGAGCCTCTCTTTCATGTCAGCATTCAGGACTTCTTCTAGATGTCTGAAACCCTAGTCCTGTACTGTCAGACAGATGATGTCTGCATAGATAAAATGCTTGGCAGTGGTGTTGGGAAGGTCACTTGTGAAGAGGTTGTGAAGTGTTGGTGCTAGAATTGAGCCCTCGGGTAACCTGTTATGCTCCTGGAGGCTCCAAGTGGGTGGGGTGTGTGGGGGGGTGGGGGTGGGCAGGGGTTGTTTTTGTTTTGGTCTGAATGAAACTTGGAACCAGCAGCCTGTCAGCAATAGTTCCACAGCCATGATAACCCACCTGAGTAGGGCCAATGACGGTTTGTAAAGTAGGCCCGTTTGCCAGGCTGTGTCATAGGCAGCAGTAAGATCTAGCAGTTACTCCTGTCTTCCTCCTGGTATGGAAGCCATTCTCAATATAGTTGTTGAGAGCCAGCACTTGATCACAGGGAGTGCAATTCCGTCTGAAACCTGCTAGATAGACACTCGGGAATGTTGTCAACAGTAGGGGCAGTTCTGTGAAGGTTAAGACTTTCAGGTAATTTGTGTACACAGCTTAGCAAAGAGAAAATCTGTAATCTTTCTCAGGTTTTGGCAAGGGTATTACTCTTGCGCTGTGCCAAACCTTAAACCTTAAGTATTTTATCCTCCTGGGTAACTTCTTCAGGAGTTTGGGGAAGGTATTGTCAAGTTCACAGGCTTTACCTATTTTCATAGAATCCTAGAATATCAGGGTTGGAAAGGACCTCAGGAGGTCATCTAGTTCAACTCCCTGCTCAAAGCAAGACCAATCCCCAATTTTTGCCCCAGATCCCTAAATGGCCCCCTCAAGGATTGAGCTCACAACCTTGGGTTTAGCAGCCCAATGCTCAAACCACTGAGCTATCCCTACTGCCCCCAATTTTCATTGTTTTGATCACCCTTTCTGTTTCCTCTGCAGTGAAAGGCTGGAAGTCTTATTTGATTTCAGGTACACACTGTTTTTATTGCTGCCATTTTGTCTTCCCTGTCCTTCGAACTTTTTTGAAGGAGAGGTTGCTTTGCAATATTTATCAGGTGGGCAGCAATGCTGTTTGGAGAGAATGGGTAATGGCGCTTTGGTGGAAGCTTCTGAGCAGCACCAAGTTTTCAGATTTGTGCCCAGACTTTGCAGCTGGATCTTGACATGTTTAGTTGTGCAGTGGCCTGCTCTCATCTTTTTCTTCTAGAAGCATACAAGCTGTTTAAAAGCTGTCCGGATTGCCACTTTCTTCATATTGCTTGAGGAGTTCTACATGCTACATTCCCTGGATAGATGAGGAGCTCTTATAATAGCCTATTGGAATTGACTCCATGGCAGCTTTATAAATGGCTTTTTTGTACTTCATGTGAACTTCCTCAGTAGAGATGGTGTGTGGGATACAAGCAGTCAATGAACTGTGTAAAGGCTAGGTCAGTTTGCTTTCCGATTGTTCCAGCGAGGGTTTTTATTGGAGCTCACAATAGGTATGGTTACCTCATCTTTGGTGAGGATCAGAGGATGTTGTCTACAAGAGAAGTTTTTCAATACACTGGTTATAGCTTGAAGAGGATAATTGCCGTGCTGATGGAGGTCAGGAGAGTAGTCTTTCTTTCCAAATGAAAAGTACCCCCATTGTTTTGGGTCATGGGTGAGATGAAGATAATGAAGTGAGAACCAGTCCAAAAGATCAACTCCATTTTCATCTGACCCGCTGTATCCCCAGCGGGGATATGGTGTGGTGGCTATTAAAATTTCCAACATAGATGGCAGGGTGTTGAAGCTTTGGGAGAATATTTGGGTTAGGCCAGGATTGGGTATGGGGCTTGTACATATTTGCCACTCTGAAATAATCAAATCTCACAATATCCTAGAGGTCTGAATGAGGTGGGAGTGGTTCCGTACCAGTAAGATCTGCTCTAACATAGGTAGTGTGTGCATATTTGCTATGCAGAGAGTAACTTGAAAGATCATAATATTTGATGTTAAAGCAGCTGGTAGAAAGGAGGTCAATATGTACATCTGTGCTTTCAGGAGAATCTGCAGTGTTTGGAAGGTAGGGACTGGAAGAAGGGAGCATTTAGCATCTGGGACCTTCAGCGCTCATCATGGTTAAGATCCCTGACATTGCTTGAGAGACCATGCTGGCCAAGATCTGAAAGATTTGCAGCTTTGGCTATAGGGTATACAACAAGAATGTAGCTGCACAGTACCCCCAAAGGTTCAATACAATTGATGATTACTATAATGCCAAGTTTTATTGGATTAATTAAAGAAGACTGGGACACTTCAGGCAGCTGATAAATTAGTCTGCCTACACTAGAGTATAAAGACCTGATTCTTTATCTCATTTCATGTTTACACTGGCGTAACTCAATTGACTTCAGTGGAATTAATCCTTATTTCTGGCAGTGCAAGTTAGATCAGAAGCGTGTCTGTCAGATTCTGGAATACATTTCATCCACTTAAAAAACCAGAATAACGAGCATAAGATTCCTTTCTCACTCGAAAAAGGATGGGCATTTGTTACTACTTGTGGTTTGGTTGGTTTTTTGGTGTTTCGATGTTGCAAAGTGAATTATCTTTCATCATTGAATTATCTTGGTTGTCTTTTTCACTTTTATTGTTAATGCAAGACTCTAGTAGGCATCTCCATAAATGTGGCTCTCACTGGAAAGGTTGCTACTCCAATTAAGTTAATGGAGAGCCTAGTGTCTGTGTCGGTAGGACTTCAATTAAATCAGTGCCCCAAATGGAGGCAGTGGAAAAAAACGATAAGTTGTAAGATCCAAAGACATTTCTTTCTAAGGCTCCACAGAGATTTTCTTCCTTACTATAGCTAAGGCAGCATCCAAAACAAAATGCAGTTAATACCTGTCTCCTAGCTCTCAGCCGGCAGATAGCTGATGGAGGCTGGCAGCTCTGTTACCTCCTGCATCAGCAATCCTCTCCATAGCGTGAGGGAGGAGTGAGGGCATGACCTAGCAGAGCAGATCTCTACGTGTCCTGTCCTTCATAAGGTCTCTTAAGGAACTTATGCCAGTGTATTTATAGTCTACACTACATTATATTTATTTACAGAGAAATTGATTGGCAAACTTTAAAAGAATCAGTTTGGATAAGGACCACAGAGTTTGGAAACTTATCCAGAACTTAGCCAAATTATCCAATCACTTTGGGCTCAAATGCATTACAGGGATGAAGAAAGTTAAATTTTTGACACTGGGAAGCCAAATTGATTTCAGTGGGGGTTCTGCTGTGGATAGACAGTGGTATATGGCCCTAAGGATATAACATCTTGTCTTTCTGTTCATGCGTACAAGGACAATTGGAACAGCTACAGTAATGCTTAATGTTTAAAGTGAAACTTTTATAGTTGAATGGGAGGAGGGGAATATAAAATATTCTATTAAAACATAAAAAGCAGTTTCCTCACAGGTTTTCCAGAATTGGCTTTGCCGTATTTTCTTATTAGTTAGTTCTGCCCAGACTAAGTTTCCCCCTCCTCCCACCCCCTCCCCCCACCAAACAAACTATTTTCTGTTTCTATTTGATACTGCAGTGAAGTCATAAGGCTTATTCTGCAACATTGCAATAATTTCTATGGCAACTTCCTCCTTTACAAACAGAGCCCTATGACTTCACAGTGGGCTTAAACAGAAAAAGATGCTGGAATGTGAGAGAGACCTTATTTCAACATGTCACTTGAATAGCAGCAAGAGGAATAGAGAATTATGTGGTGAACTGGCTAGTATGTATGCGAACCACTACCATCTACTGGGTGGAATCAGAACTGCCCTACTGTGTGTTACACAACCTATATTGATAATAGATATTGTAGTTTATCGTTTGAAGTAGAAAGACTTGAATTTTATCCCTGTTACTGCTCTGAGGCACCAAATGACCCAGTGCACACTCAAGTGTCAGTGTTGATGTTCTTGATGATATTAATTATAAAGTAAATTACTTACTCAGCCTTCAGCTGTAGTTGCATGCCTCCCAGACTACCCAGCCATGGGGGCTGCTCCCAATTCAGACAGGGACATACCTGTGTGCAAACAGCCATATAATGTTGTAATAGGAAATAAATTGCTGCTTAGTTTTTCCCTGTCAACTCCACATTTTCCATGGAGATGGAGAAGGTTGTTTTTTTTGTTGTTTTTTTGTTTTACCTTCTATGTGATGGGCAAACCTTTTTAAAAGGTACATAACTTTGTTAAAAATATGAATATTGAGAATGGTGGTTTACCTGTACTGTTAAAAAAAAATGTTTTTCGCTAATGTAACTCTTCTCACTTTACTGTTTGCGGATTTCCCAGTTCTCTGAATGAGCACCAAACGGTTGGACTGATATAGCATGTGAAGTACACAGAGCCCTGCTCTGACACATCTGATGAAGCCCGTCAAAGCAGGATTTCTCTGCTGCAACAGTAACAAGGCCACAGAAGGGGTGGGGGAGGTGTGAGTGAATTATGCCTGGTTGGGCATGTTACTTTTTTTTAAGTCGCAATCTTTTTTAATGTATCTTACCTGTAATAACACACTCCCTGTCCGTTCCTATTGCTTAAGTGGTGCATCATGGGAACTTCCTTACCCTCTCTGACATCAGACTCTTGTATTAGGAGACAGGTGATATTCCTGCCCAGCTGTACAGCCACCACCAGTTGGAGACTCAATTGCTTGCTTATTTGAAAAACTATGACTTCATATTAAATCTACTCCTCGTACATGGTTGTAAGCACTCCTCACCTTGTGAACTTTTGATTGCTGCCCTCGGTATAATCTTCTGTGCAGCTATCATTTTATTTTTAAAATTTGTATTTTTAAAGCAATTCCTTAGCTTTATGTGCACCATTATCAAAATGAAGAATTTCCAAGGAAGTAGGGCTTTGCTTAGTTTTCCGAACATTAAAAAACAAAGTCCAAATACTGTGAAGATCATGCTTTCGAGTAGGAAAACATGTGTGCCCAACTTTTTGCAGTACAGGGCTATTTAAACTCGCAGCTCAGTGATGTTTCTCCACCCAAAAACATCACTCTCTCTTCCAAACATTCCATATTTTAGCGGACTGTTCAGCTCTTTATTTGCTCTATGTTAGTAACCCCTGGACTGTGGTTGGTTTTTGTGGTCTCTGAAATGATATGCACAAATCCAGTTTGCCTGTTAATTTTATGGTTGAGCAATATTGTGCTGCTTCTTCTTGGGGAACTTTGCCACTGCAAACCAAATAGTGTGTGGTTTTGTTTTGTTTTTTAAACAGTGGTAACTGACCACTTCCCACCCTCTTTTTGCATCCTGCATAGAAAGTCATTCTACCCAAATGTAGGTTTCATTTCCAAGGAGATTGATCAATGAGGGCAGCAGCAAAAAGGCAGTGTAAACCAAGTTGTGTCGGACAGCGTTTTATTTGAGAAATGCTTGTGAATCAAAACTCTGGATCCAAGCACCTCTGAATTTGAGGGAAGGATCAAAATTCCAGATTGGATCCAGATCCCAGTTCTGGGCCAGATTGAGAGATCCTCTCTCATAATATGTTGTCTCACTCCAGAGTAACTCAATTGACTTCACTGGCACTGCTTACAATTATAAGGCACTGTTCATTGTGAGTAAAGGTTTCACAAATGTGTCCCAAGTGGTCCCTCTTTTTATGATCGTATAAACCAAAATCCTGGATCTAAATACCTCTGGAGATTTAAGTGTTCAAATGGAGAGCATCTTGGAAAGAGATTAAATGTGGTGCCCTTGGGGATCTTGTACTACTATTGGGTCTAGCTAAACCTATAACAGAAGGAGATTCTTAAGCAAAGTAAGCAGTCATGAGATAATAGAGAAGGTCCTTTCATGGATCAGTAACTGGTTGAAAGATAGGAAACAAAGGGTAGGAATAAATGGTCAGTTTCACAATGGAAAGAGGTAAATAGTGGGCTTCCCCAAAGATCTGTGCTGGGACCTTGTGCTGTTCAACATATTCATAAATGATCAGGAAAAGGGGGTAAATTGTGAGGTGACACAGTTCTCAGATGATACAATACTACTCAAGATAGTTGGACTCAAGTCCAAAGCTGACTATGGAGAGTTACAAAGGGCTCTCACAAACCTGGGTGACTAGGCAACAAAATGGCAAATGAAATTAATTGTTAATAAATGCAAAGTAATGCACATTGGAGAAAATAATCCCAACTGGACATACAAAATAATGTGGTCTAAATTACCTGTTACCACTCAAAAAAGAGATCTTGGGGTCATTGTGGATAGTCCTTTCAAAATATCTGGTCAATATGCAGCAACAGTCAAAGCTAACAATGTTAGAAACCACTAGGAAAGGGATAGATAATAAGACAGGAAAATATTATAATGCCACTATTTTAAACCCATGGTTCTCCCACAACTTGAATACTGCATGCAGTTGTGGTTGCACCATCTCAAAAATATATATTAGAACTGGAAAAAGTATGGAGAAGGGCAATGAATATGATCAGGGGGTATGGAACAACTTCCATATGACAAGAGATTAAAAAGACCAGGACTGTTGAGCTTGGAACAGACAAAAGGTGGGATGTGAGAGAGGTCTATAAAGTAACGAATGAATGAAAGGTGTGGAGAAAGTGAATAGGGAAGTATTATTTACTTGGTCATATAACACAAAAGCCAAGGGCCACCCAATGAAATCAATAGGAAGCAAGTTTAAAACAAACATAAGGAAGTACTTGTTAGCCTATGGAACTCCTTGCCAGGTGAAGTTGTGAAGGCCAAAAGTGTAACTGGGTTCAGAAAAGAATTAGATAAGTTTATGAAGGATATGTTGATCAGTGGCTATTAGCTAAGATGGTCTGGGATGCACACACTAAACCTCTGTGACTGATTAATTTAAAATAATGTTGTATTCAGCAAGACAGCTGACTTGCCCTTACTACCAAGTTTTTGCAAATAAATCTGACAAACTTCAGGATATGTCAAAAAACCTGTGATTGACATTTTTTATTTCCAAGTTTAGTGCTTTTAATTAGGTATCTTCTGCAAGTCCAGTCTTCACCATCTGGCATGCAGTGGAAAACATGCTCCATTTTCTTTAGAAAGAAATTGCAGAAGAAGCAAATGACATCTGAAAAAATGGCTCATTTGGGTCCAGGTATTTGGCTGGAAGGGGGTGAGCAGGGTGGGGGAAGGAAGAGAGGAGGGAGACAGTGGGAAGAGGACAGGGCCTCAGCAGAGTGGGGTGGGGCCAGGGCAGAGCAGGAGTGGAGTATGGGTGGGGCCACAGGCAGAAGAAGTGGACTGGGGAGCTAGCCTCCCCAAGCAGCAGCTTCACCCACTGCCCATGACAGCAAGTAAGAGCGTATCAGCTCCCACACACTCAGTGCACACTGTAGCCTCCTTAGGCAGGGACTGTATTCACAGAGCCGAATGCACCAGCACCGTGTATTCTGTGTGAGGGAGAAGGTACGGGGGTCTCTGTGGGGAACTGTGACTCTCCACCACTGTGAGGCGGGCCAGGCAGCTCAGTATCCTTTGCTGCCTTGTCTCTCTTCCCACCCCTGCTCCCCGCCCCCGGCTGTGAGCCCTGATTGCCGTCGGGCATACGGGCACCAGTTTAATACTGTTTAGGGCTCCATAAACCCTGAGGACAGCCCTGCACATTTTTGACAGAGGGTGGTTCACCATTGGAACAGTTTACCAAGAGTCATGGTGGATTCTCCATCACTGACAATTTTTAAATAAAGATTGGATGGTTTTTTTTTTTTTGGGGGGGGGGGGCAAAGTTTTAGAAATTATTTTGGAGAAGGTCTATGGCCTGTATTATGTAGGAGGTCAAATTAGATGATCACAATGGTCCCTTCTGGCTTTGGAAACGTAATCTATAAAGTCAAGGGAGGATTCAATGAAAATGAAAGGTAACCTACATAATACTGTCTTTAATGCAGCTTGTAATTAGCCTGTGTAAAACGCACACATTATTGATTCACAGCATTTACTTAGATTGTGGGGGAAAAAAGAGACCTTTGATATGAATGGTAAAAGTACCCCCAGTTACACTAAGGTGAATATATCTGAGGGATATCAACCCTCATGCTACAGAGACTGGAGGCAGGAAGAAACTTCTCCCATTAGCGTGGTGTTTCATGACTGTCCCTTATGATGGAAGGGAAAGTCATGATTTATTTATTTTTAACCCATGGAATCAAACTTCAGATTTTCAGGCTTTCTACATTTTGTTTTCTTCTTAAATTGCATTGTGGGTTTGTTTGTTTGTTTGTTTGTTAAAGGCAATTTTCAGAAATGTGATTGACATTTCTGGGCTACCTTAATTCCAGCCCAATCAAATTTTTGCTTGGGAAAAAATGTCATTTGTTACTAATGGTTATTAGTGAATCTTGGCTTTAATATAGTGCTTTTTCCCACACATGCATTTCATAATCATTCTGATGTGTCATGGAACACAAAGTACATTCTAAAAAGAGGCCTTCAAGGCATTCAGACCAGGCAGATGGTGGAGAAAATAGCTAATGAGAATGTCTTTGACATGTTCTCCTTTCAGGGATCCTATCAAGCTTTACTGAAATGACCTAAAGGCAGGTCAGCTGTGAATTGCTGTATAATCACTATGCGCACAGCCTAACTTGGCCGTTTATGAGTGATGGGGTCTCCCTACATATAGCACTTCAGTATTTAAAATGATCAGCAGAAGGGTAAATTAAAGAGGTCTAAAGACCAAATAAAGTGTGCAATGTGTGCAGTTACTGCTTCTCTGTGTGAGAGAGAAACGTGCAGCCCCAAGAGGGAAAACAAATTATTTTCCAGTAATGGCAGTTTGCTAGCTTAAGATATTCTTCATGAACTGATTTAGACAGGGGTCTGGCAGCATTATTAACATACGGGAATGACGATTTACTTAATACTAATGCTTAGGTTCCAGCTAGATTGGGCTTGATGTCAAACACAAACTCCTAAGCATTTCTGTGTTTAGTACTGAGATTATAAATACAGCAGAAATTTCTTGGAAAAATCTCTTTGCTGAAAGTTTCCAGCAGAGCCTGGTGGTATTAAAATGCTATTCTCATGTCAAGGCTTGGCAGCCCAAATATTAGATCTGCTGGTTGTGATTTGGTTTGTGAGTGTGTCTGAGCAAGCCATGATGTCCTTGTTTTGTTGTGAGCTGGCAGGGAGATGAAATGTATAACCCTTATGCCAAATGCTTCAGAGAACAAGTTTTTTGTATATTTCAAAACCCTGCCTACTCACAAGTAGAGTAGGATAGTGGGACTTGCATATACGTGTGGTAATGAGAAAACAGCACCTTGGCAGATCATTCAACAGAGGAGGATTCTGTCAATGTTGCCCCTTCTATTTTGAGGGGGTGATGCGTTTTGCCAGGATCAGGAGGAAGAATTTTTTTTAGAATTCACATCATTATAATCGTTCTCTAGTTGGGGGGAGGGTTTGGAGAGAGGTCCCAAGATCAATTCCTGACTCTTGTGTCTTGATGTTCAGAGGGGTCCCCAATTTTTCCTCGATGATTTAATCCCCCAACCCCACCCCTCCCAGATGGCAATAGCATGAGACCCCTTTCCTTCCCAGAGAAGCAGAGGCAGCAGCATGGAACCTCCTTCTTCTCCCTAGGAGTGGCAGTAGGGGGCCTTTTCCATACTCTGAGAGGGAACAGGTGGCAGGCAGGAGATGGAAGGCACTCTTCCCCCCCCCCCCCGACTTACCACCTTTAGCTATGGTATATTTGCTTGGGTGGATGGACCCAGCCACACAGCACCCTTCTCTTCCTGCGACACTCGAGTCTTTCGTTGGAGTGGTGTTATGGGGTGCCCCGAGCAGCAGGTCTTGGTGTTAACAATCCATAGAGATGAATGGGGCAGTTCACTCCTCTCAGAGCAATTGTTTTAGGCTGTCTACAGACCTCACTGCATCAGTTGTGTTTGGTTTGTATTTTCAAGTATTTTTTCCCACAGTTATGAGGGCCAAAGATTTATTGCTGTGATGTGTGTTTTTAATGACACCTGAAATTCTGATTTAATCATGGTTCCAAGAGCCTATGTATAGGCCTATAGTGCCACGATAAGTAATATAGAATTGCTTTCAAATTCATCTTTAATTGCATACTCCTTGAAGTGGGCATGAATTTATGGAGCAGTTAAAGGTGCAAACTTCAGAGAAAAATCTTACCAATTGTAACCGTAGAGAGATGCATTCCTAGTAGTGTTGAATCCAGCAGCACCTCCAAAAGAAAATTCCTA
This sequence comes from Natator depressus, assembly GCF_965152275.1. Lineage (NCBI taxonomy): Eukaryota > Metazoa > Chordata > Testudines > Cheloniidae > Natator > Natator depressus. The sequence continues at coordinate 163,025,280 of NC_134235.1, read as the reverse complement.
CCTCCCGGCACTAGAGGTCAGCATTAAGATAATTTTACATTTGCCTTTAGGCCAAAACTCTTTCCAATCCACGTTCGATTTCCTGTAGCATACCTATCTGTTCTATACTGTGCCTTTGGCACCTGAATGGGTGGTGCATCAGTAGTGGCTTTGCGTGTGGCCCGAGTGCACAATAGGTGTATGAAAGTGATAGTGTGCCGCGAGTGGAGCTATCCTGTGAGTTCTTCTTTCAGGAATCCGAGCTTCACGTCACGAAAGGAATAACATGTAAAACCTTTAGTTCTGTTAATTCCGTTTTTAAGAAGTGTTCTGTTGTTGGCCTTCTTGCTGTGAAATGTGCTGTATTTGTTAAAATATTCAGTATCTTATCAGCAAGTAGTGACATCACTGCTAAGAAATAGTACAAGAAAAGGAACAGGGTGTATGTAAGAAAAGAGTAAAAGAAATCTTATTTTTATATATAAATATATATATATTTTTTTTTAGAGTTGCGTCCATATAAACTGTGTTAAACACCAGGTTAAATCTCTCCTACACTAGTATAATTCCCTTGAGTTTTGGTGGAGTGATTGTTGAGTTTGCCCCAGTGTAAGCGATAGGCAAACCAGGTCCATTAATTCTTCTTTTAAAAAAAAAAATCCTGATCATTTTTAATTTGTAAATTGAATCAGCTGTCAGTGATAGATCAAACTGAACTGCTGTTAAAATCAGCAGCAGCAAGGGGGGGTGCTGTCACTTAAAGCTTAGGAGGCCATGTGCACGTAGAGTCTGAGCAAAGCCAATGGAAGACCTGAAGATTCTGATTACTTATCCTGGCTGAGCCTCTGACTTTGAATCTAACCTTGGGCAGATCACTTCACTGTCTTGTGCTCCCCCCCACGCCCCCATAAGGACTGGATAAGAGCTGAAGCTTGCTGGCCACCAGCTGCTGAATCTGAGTTGAACGTAACTGAGAGAATCTATTTTTTTAATTAAATCCATTAACATCTAGCTCTCATTTTTAATGGATACACCTTTGTCTGTTTTTTGCCAGTAGAAAGCTGATACTTTATATATAGAAATAAACTTCTTACTGCTTCAGGTAAGAGACAAACCAACTAATGCATTCGTTCCTTTAGGACTCTATACCCCTTTCCACTGCATGCTAGAGAGGGTAGCAGAAGAATGAATTGTGATGAGAATACCTGGAAAGTGATGGAATGGAAAAATGGTGGCTTGCTCTATACAAGCGCTCTTCTCCCCTCCCCCTCCCCCCCCCATCAGTATGGTACAGGCCTGTTCTTCCATGTCTGGGAAGGAGGAGTGGAACATGGGCAGGAGGTGGTTTACATGGCATGCTCCCTTTATCTACTGTCAATACTTCCATCTGAAAGTGAAATAACTTATCTCCTACCCTCTCAGGAGGTACAAGGGTATAGGTGTAAGAGGCAACCGGTATTAACAATGTTCCTGAGGGACTAACACAGGGGTAGGGTTGGAATTGGCTTTGGCTTTGGCTTTGTGTGGCCTGGAGGCTATACCGTGGGGTCTTATCTAGATTGGGAAAAGAAGTTGCAGTTCCAAGTTTGTGTAGAAAGAGGTTAATAGCATTTAATATGAGTTTCCAGGCTATGGTCAACCCTAAGCTCCCCTCTGCCATCATTGTAGAAAGAGATTCACATGTGAAAGTCATGGTTGTCATTATGTCAGTCTCAATCGCTTCTCCAGTCTAGATGGGAGTTTGAGAATCCCTCCCTGTGGTGAACACGTGGCAAAATGTGGCAGAGTTTCCTGAGTCCTCTTTCCCCGCCCACAGGTTTATAAAATATATCAATTGGAATATAAATATTGTACTTGCATTTCAGTGAATAGTAAATAAAGCAGTATAAACAAGTAATTGTATGAAATTTTAGTTTGTACTGACTTCACTAGTGCTTTTTACGTAGCCTGTTGTAAAACTAGGCAAATATCTAGATGAGTTGATGTACCACCTGGCAGACTTCTGCATACCCCTGGTTGAGAACCACTACCCTAATGTGTGTTAATGTATTCCTGAAACAGTGGTATATTAACATGCACTAGGAAACTCTTATTGCATGCCAGTAGGTTCATGTGGGCCAGTTAGTGCATGACACACTAGTGCTTACTAGAATTTACACCCTTCCGGTGCAGACTAATGCACTGTATAGACAAGCTGTTAGACTATGTAAGTCTTATTGAAAGTCAGTGGGACAGAAAGTCTCTCGAGCTTGTCATATTTGAAAATGTGACTGAGGTGCTTTTGAAAATTTCCCTGTAATCTGCTAAGTAATATGGTTAAATAGTTATAATTAAACTGTCTTGTTTGTAGCAGTCACTTGTGTAACAAAAGACACGCCTCATAGGTTTTTCACAATATATAATAGTGTGGTGAAATTCTGGCCCCATTGATTTCAGACAAAGGAGCAGGATTCCTCTATGCATTTATAAAATCTGTCCCTATGCAAGTCCAGTGAAAGGTGTTTTTTTTTCTCTAGTGACTTGAAACTACCAGTGAAATCATAGAGTTTTCAACGTTTTTTATTGTTAAAAAAAGGATATTTATTTGATTTTTCTTAAACTTCATATGACAAACTTAACATTCATTAAAATGTATGCCACAATTTTCCTTTTTATGAGTGAAATGACTCTTGCATTTTGTGCCATGACAAAGTCATGACTTCCTCAATTTTTTGCCATGACACGCCAGCCTTCGTGATAATTAGAGGGACTACATTAGCATAAATACATATGCTTCAGTCATTTGAAGCTTTTTCAGAGAAAAGCAGTGAAGTGAATTCACAGCATTGCACTCTTAATGCTGTTTTCAGCAAGGGTAAAACAAGGTTATAAACTGCTGGGAACACCTGGACCCCATCTCCGATCCCTCCTTTCCTCCCCGAGATGCAAACATGGAATCTCAACTGCCTGGGTTTATACAGATGGTTTTCATGGGCTTTTTGGAAGGTTAGGAATGTGGCACAGAGTTGTCCCGTCATCTTTACCCCCCTCCTCCCATTTTTAGGGTATTTCCATCACACATTCTTCCTATTTATTCTCCTCTATATCTCCAAGCATGGGTCTTAAACTACTACTATGTTAGTTGGTTCAGCTCTTCATTTATTTCCGTAAGATGTTTCTTATGCTCTTATAGTAACCATAACAGCTGGAATTTTCAAGACCCTAAGGGACTTAGGGACCAAAATTCTAGCACATAACTAACTAGCCATGTGACTCTTAAGTACTGATATGGCCCCTGTAATAAATAAAGAGGGGGACAGCACCCTTTGATGGACAGCCAGCCAGCCAGTTAGCTGTAAAATCCCTCTTTGTAGCTGTTCTTTACTTGCTTTACCTGTAAAGGGTTTAAAAAGTCTCACAGGTAAAGGGGGGGGGGGGGGAAGTGGGTACCTGACCAAAAGAGCCAATGGGAAGGCAGAACTTTTTAAAATTGGGAAAGAAACTTTCCCTTTGTCTCTCTGGGCTGAAGGGACAGGGCAGCCATGCTATCAGCAGCTAAGCCAGGTATGATTATAAGTCATCGGATCATGCCTAGAACTACTTATCTGAACTCCAATGTGTAAGTAGATCAGAATGTTAACTAGATGCAATTAGGGTTATTTCTATTATTTCTTATTGACTTGCGGACTCCTCTGTGCTAGCCACAGATGCTTTTGTTCGCTTGTAACCTTTAAGTGGAACTCCCAAGAAAGCGGTTTTGGAATTGCTCTTTTAAAATCTAGCAAAAGCCTAAGTTCCAGATGAAGTATTTTCTTTCTTTCTTTTTTTAATAAAACTTACCTTTTTTAAGAACAGGATTGGATTTTTGGTGTCCTAAGAGGTTTGTGCATGTTGTTTGATTAGCTGGTAGCCACAGCTAATTTCCTTTGTTTCCTTTTTCATCTCTTCCCCGGAGGGGGTGTGAAAAGGCTTGAGGGCACCCCTCAGGGAGGAATTCCCAAGTGCTCCTTCCTAGGTTCAAAGGGGGTTTTGTTGCATTTGGGTAGTGGCAGCCTTTACCAAGCCAAGGTCAGAGAAAAGCTGTAACCTTGGGAGTTTAATACAAGCCTGGAGTGGCCAGTATTTTTTAAAATTCTTGCGGGCCTCACTTCTGCACTCAGAGTGACGGAGTTGGGATTCAGCCTTGACAGCCCCCATTACCACAGTATCTGAGCATCTCAAAATCTTTAATGTATTTATCCTTCCAACCACCCTGTGAGGGAAGGAAGTACTATTAGCCCCACTTTAGAGATGAGGCACAGAGAGACTAAGCGATTTTCCCAAGGTCACACAGGAAGTCTGTGGTGAAACAGGGTCACGAACCTGGCCCTCAAGTCCCAGGCCAGCACCCTAGCCACTACTAGACTATCCTTCCCTAGTAGACTTTTTGAAAATCCCAGCCAGCATAAATATGGAAGAAAAATAGTGAAGCTGTATAAACTATTCCCTGTGGGGCTCTGTGAGAAACTAAAATCCCCTGAGACATCATTATTAATTGAAACTATTCAGACATATGTAGTAATATGATATATATTTTAAGCAGTCCATTTCTATGCTGGTTAATCCTATTTCACGGAGCTTTGAAAAGAACATACTGTAATATGATTCTCTCCTCCTTTAAATGCCGAAGATGAATCTATAAATTCAGCTGAAGCAACATGTCCTTTATCTGTTGCTGAGCTTTCTTTAGTGGCTCTTGACAAAACAGTGCTATGTAAAAGGTGACAGTCACACAGATAAAAATCCAATTTTCTTTGTTTAACCAAAAAAGGGTACATGGTCTATATATTTTTTTTCCTATGAGCTTTGAGACTGCTGGCAAGATTGAGATAGGTCTTTAGCTAGAATCAGTCACTGGCCATTTTCCAGAAAGAAAAATATCTATCAAAAGCACTGACATCACAAATCTATGTTAAAAATGATAAATCTTACAATACACCAAATCTAAAAAAGGAAAACAAAAACTTCATTGTCTTATTTTGGTAGGGTGATGTTTTATAGATGTTAAAGTGAAATAACGGGGGAATCTAAGGAAGATGCACCTATTTTGTTTTTTAGTCTGAAAAAGATTTGAGAAATTAAAGTAACCTCATAGTGCAGATTCAGACTGTGCTACAACTTTAATCCCGTTGGCAGTGGTGTAGGTGTATTTGTGTACACATTAGGGGGTCAATAAACGCTGTTCTGCAGCTTGAATGAATAGAGGTGAGTGTGTGGTCTTGCTTTCTCTTACATAATTATATACAGAAGCTGGGAATGGGCAAAGGGGGATCAATCACTTGATGATTACCTGCTCTGTTCATTCCCTCTGGGGCATCTGGCATTGTCACTGTTGGAAGACAGGATACTGGGCTAGATGGACCTTTGGTCTGACCCAGGATGGCCGTTATTATGTTCTTAAGTACACACATACTCACCAATAATATCTAGACTTGTCGTGTGTGTGTGTGTCCATATGTAATTATATTAGTGTGACCAAGAACCTACCTATGTTCAAGCTGCAGAAGAGCTTTGTTTTCTAAGCCCTGTAACATAGTATACCAAGAGGAATACTGCAGGCTCCTCAATTAGATGGCAGTCTGAAAAATGCCAGCATTGTAAAATGCTTTATTCTCTAGTTTTCTTTTCTGAGAAGCTTGAGTTGGCACAATAGTTTATAGATCCCCTTGACTGAAGCACCATTCGTGGTACATGGGAGGAGAGGGCTATTTATACTAGCCTTTAATTCTACTGAGATCTGAGTTCAAATCCTGATTTAGGTGAAAAGAAGATGGAGAGACTGGGAATGAGGAAAAAAAATTGGAAAGAATGGAGTAAAGAGGGAGACTAGCAGGAGAGAAGTGGAGGAAAATATGAAGGGGAATGAACTGGAGGGTGGAGAGGAGGTGTTGGAATTATAAAAGGGAAAAGAGATACTGGAAAAGACTAAGGATTGAAATAACTATGACAAAATATAGGAAAAAATCAGAAGAAATAGCTAAAAAGAGGGGAACTTAGTTACTTTATTATTGTATAGAATAGCAAATAATTATACACAGGCTGGGTTTTATATATTTTAAGGAGATGTTCGAGGACATGACTGAGCAGGATGAGCGGAATATGAGGGACTTGGCTGTAGATGGCAGTGGAATGTTGGAGCTGTGTATGGAGAGGGACTAGCCTGCTTGACTGGGTTTGTTTTTTGCAACATTTGCTGCTGGCTATTTCAGGCTGCTTGTATAAATTCATGTACACAGTTAATGGTGAAATATCTAAGTACAGTTTGGGTGAGAAGTATTATAATGGACCTGAATTAGACTGGCAAGTTAATTTATTATGGAAATCTAGAGAAATAGCAGGTAGATTCCCTAGCTTCTGACCTACCATTTTAATTTGCTGACTAGATTTGGAGAAGGATGGCCTGTCTCTTTCCTGGTCAAGTCTAAATATTGTTGGGGAGTTGAGAGGAGAGAATAAAGGGACTCTAGGTATATGCCCTTTCACAGCTCTGCATTTTGTCCATCTCAAGCCAGTGCTCTACTGATTCTTTACTTTCTCTAGCACCATATTTTAACCATAAACAGTCATAAATCAGAGTCTCCTAAGAGGAGAATTAAGTAACCATTTTATTTATGAATTGATTTGAATTACATATTAACATGCATCTGACAGTGACTCTTTTCACAGAAGACATTTGTTTCAGCAGTTCAGTTGTGACCAAAACGTGTAAGATGAAGAGCAGTAATTCTGGTGCTAATACTCTGAAAGAGATCTCAATGCCCTGTACAAAGTGGGGCACAGAGAAATGAAGTGACTTGTGCAGCATTCCACACCAGGTCTATGGAAGAGCTGGGTTAGAACCCAAGTCATCTGATTCCTGGTCCAGTGATCTAACTGCTCCCTTGATTAGCTGGTGAGGATTCATGCAAGCTCCTTGTTAAGAGCCGGTCTTTGGGGGGGGCCCACACCAGGATAGGATTTGTTTGTTTTAAAAGTAAATGTCGTCTGTGTCCTAAAATAACAAGCCTGAAATATCTGAACTAATGCAAATGGATTGCTAGGGTTTAAAGAAACAAGCAGGTGGGTGCCTCTTCTGCAGCTGGAGGAAGAGAAATGGGAAACCTGGAGAACAAAAGAGAGCCTACCTCCACACCATGCACACTCACAAAGAATCTTCTCTCTCCCCCAAACCCATACGTCAGCTCTAAACATCACGATGGGATCATAGACTAGAATTATTTCAGTGACTGGTAGAGAGCAAAGCAATGGTTTTCAGGACCAATCAAGTATGCTGGTTTGCTCTCCTTGTTAAAATGTTCAGACATGTCTGAGCCAGTTGTTGCTTGTTCAGACCGCTGCCTTACCACGCACATATGCTTCAGCAGCTGCTTCAAGGGGAGCTCCCTTTTTGTGTCCCTCCATGAATACCCCTAGGAGTTTGAGTGATGCACTGTATAATTCCTGCACCTCCCTCCCCTACTCTGGCCACTCCAGCATCACATAAAGAGTAGGAAAAACAGGAGGCAGAACCAGGTTTCTGTTCCAATGAATGGGAGTCCTGTTGTTGCTGAAGCCCTATTTTCTCTCTCGCAGTACCTGGTTGCCCAGCCCCAGTCCAGAGTTTGAAGAGCCAGTCCTGTAAAGGAAGCCTTATTTCTTCCAAATTAACTTCCCCACAACACTTTCCACATCAGCTAAGGAGACTTCCAGCAATCAGTGGGAGAGAACCATCCACTTCAAGAACCAAAGGAGACCAACTCCTCACCTGAGCAACCACCCTATAAAAAGCAGCTCCAAGATGACCCACCTTCTGCCACCGCTGCTCCTCTGAGGAATAGCCGCCATTTAGGGCAACCACCTATATATTGCTTCCATGAGGCACTAGAGGAGGGGATGAGTCAAGAGGTACTGAGCCAAGGATGAGTGTGGAAGGATTGTAAGACTTAAGGGCAGAGAGAAGAAAGAGTACAGAATTGAGGGATTTTTGAGAAGAGGGGAACATTGTATTTTCCCCAGGGAAATCTCACGTGACTGAGATGGAATATATTTTGGGAAACTCTTGTTAAAATAGCACTGGCTCTAATCCGTAGACCATGCAGAGGTATTGGGGGAGGGGGGGCGTTCAGATAACTGCGCAATCTGATTAGCTGAATATTCATAGGTGGTGTTAATTAGTTGTCCTTCACTATAACCAGGGCCGGCTCTACCGTTTTTGCCGCCCCAAGCAGTGAAAAAACCTGTCCCCGCCGAATTGCCACCATGGATGGCAAGAGAGAGAAGCTGCCGCCGGATTGCCGCCACTGAAACTCTGCCACCCCAAGCACCTGCTTGGAACGCTGGTGCCTGGACCCGGCCCTGACTATTACATACTATCACCCTGCTTGGCACTAATTGGGAGTCCTAGCTGAAAGACTAAAGACTGAATGAGCACCCTTAGAGATGGTTCCTCCTGGGGAAGGGGAAGGCTGTATTGATGGGACAGCACTGTGCCTGTTCTGTGCCTAAAAGGAGGGCGACATATGCCAAGGCTATCAAAGCTCCAGCTCCTTTCATTACCATAAAATTCACATGAAAATTTTTATAGCTGTTGGAAGATCTAAGCTCTCAAGTGCAGCACTAGGTGTAAAGTAAAATATCCTGTAAATCCAATATTGCACTCAATTTTTGTGATGTCCTTTTATACATTCTCCATTTTGACACACTTTCTGTGTCCAGGGCAAGCATGATGTGTGAGAGAATCCCAGGGGAGGCTGACATAAGGCCACCTTATCAAAGATGAGTTAATGATGTCCTTGCAGTCTGTTTTTGGGGGAAGAGTATATTACAGTGCCTGACTCTGGTTTGTCACTATCAAAGTCAGCATAATTGATGCTGACCATGGGAAAATTGGAGAAGAGTTGCTTTTTAGCTGTATTTTATTTTAAAGGGACACAATCCACTTAAATTTAGCCTAAAATTTAAATGGTACAAAAACTGATTCTAGTAGAAGTGATTTATCTTTTGGTTTATCTTCCAGCACTGACTCCAGGTCTCCTCTTTGCCTATTATCACTCTTTCAAACTAACCAAAATAGCATGTTAATAGTTTTAATTTGTGTTTGCAGAAGCATCCAATGCGGGGATTTGGAGTGGATTTGGTTATAGGATTGAGCCTCATGTTGTGACTTCCTAGGGTGTGCATATGCTGCCTCACCTCTCCATCTTCTCCCTCACACAGTCACCAGCAGGATTCAAGCCCTTGATCAAGTTAGAACTTCAGTTGGGACAAATTTCTCCCCAGTTGGTGGTTTTGTATTATGGTGGTGCCTAGGAGTCCCAGTTGTGGACCAGGACCGCATTGTGCTCAGTGCTGTACAAACAGAACAAAAAACCTGTCTCTGCCTGCAATGGTGTGTGCACTCCACACTAGCTCTGCAAGAAGAGATGAATTAGGCTGCAAACAGGGGAGCTTTAGGCTGGAGGCCGCTCATTAGAGGCTCACATGTGCAGTGGCTGTGAAGCGGCCCAGGGAAAGGCAGCAGGGTGCAGGGAACAGACCTTGGTTGCTATATAGAGGGTAACAATGGGTGTTATCATACACGCTGTAAGGAGAGTGATCAGATAAGGTGAGCTATTATCAGTAGGAGAACGGGGTGGGGAAACATTTTATAGTGATAATCAAGGGGGCCATTTCCAGTAGTTGACAAGAACATCTGAGGAACGGGGGCGGGGAGGGAGGAATAAACATGGGGAAATAGTTTTACTTTGTGTAATGATCCATCCACTCCCAGTCTTTATTCAAGCCTAAGTTAACTGTATCCAGTTTGCAAATTAATTCCAATTCAGCAGTCTCTCGTTAAGGTCTGTTTTTTGAAGTTTTTTTTTGTTGAAGAATTGCCACTTTTAGGTTTGTAATCGAGTGACCAGAGAGATTGAAGTGTTCTCCGACTAGTTTTTGAATAGTTCTTGACGTCTGATTTGTGTCCATTTATTCTTTTATGTAGAGACCGTCCAGTTTGGCCATTGTACATGGCAGAGGGGCATTGCTGGCACATGATGGCATATATCACATTGGTAGATGTGCCGGTGAACGAGCCTCTGATAGTGTGGCTGATGTGATTAGGCCCTATGATGGTGTCCCCTGAATAGATATGTGGACACAGTTGGCAACGGGCTTTGTTGCAAGGATAGGTTCCTGGGTTAGTGGTTCTGTTGTGTGACGTGTGGTTGCTGGTGAGTATTTGCTTCAGGTTGGGGGGCTGTCTGTAAGCAAGGACTGGCCTGTCTCCCAAAATCTGAGAGTGATGGGTCGTCCTTCAGGATAGGTTGTAGATCCTTGAGGATGCTTTGGAGAGGTTTTAGTTGGGGGCTGAAGGTGATGGATAGTGCCGTTCTGTTGTTTTCTTTGTTGGGCCTGTCCTATAGTAGGTGACTTCTGGGTACTCTTCTGGCTCTGTCAGTCTGTTTCTTCACTTCTGCAGGTGGGTATTGTAGTTGTAAGAATGCTTGATAGAGATCTTGTAGGTGTTTGTCTCTGTCTGAGGGGTTGGAGCAAATGCAGTTGTATCATAGAGCTTGGCTGTAGACGATGGATCGTGTGGTGTGGTCTGGGTGAAAGCTGGAGGCATGTAGGTAGGAATAGCGGTCAGTAGGTTTCCGGTATGGGGTGGTGTTTATGTGACCATCGCTTATTAGCACCGTAGTGTCCAGGAAGTGGATCTCTTGTGTGGACTGGACCAGGCTGAGGTTGATGGTGGGATGGAAATTGTTGAAATCATGGTGGAATTCCTCAAGGGCTTCTCTTCCATGGGTCCAGATGATGAAGATGTCACAATGTAGCGCAAGTAGAGTAGGGGCATTAGGGGACGAGAGCTGAGGAAGCGTTGTTCTAAGTCAGCCATAAAAATGTTGGCATACTCTGGGGCCATGCGGGTACCCATAGCAGTGCCGCTGATTTGAAGGTATACATTGTCCCCAAATGTGAAATAGTTATGGGTGAGGACAAAGTCACAATGTAATTCTTAAGGTTTAAAAAGAGAGTTTAGGGTTGTGTGGTGTTCCTCCCTGTTAGCTTTCACCATGGGCTTTTGTGGTATCAAGAACAGGAGAGTTTGGCATGCCACTACCATAATTTTATAGGATTTCTCTGCCACAAACCTACAGGGATGTGATTTCCCACCCCATTATGGGCCATTTAGATACAGTTACTATTGTGATACTTCTTGGTGCATTGGTCTAGGGACCATCAAAATTTATTTGGTCACAAATTTTGGCCAGTCCCTCGCTGCAGCCCTGGCAAATTCAAGTTAGATGTGGGATTGTTTCTAAAGATAACCTATGGAAAAGAAATACATAATCTAATCTCACTGTTCAGGGATTTGTACACAGGAAAGTCCCGGTAATCCTTGGGACTGAGACCTGTCGCATCCCTGTGAATAAGCATGAAGATAAACCCTTTAAAAATGTATAGCTTTAAAAAAAAAAACAAAAAAAAAAACCCCAAACATAGTATACGTGTCTTGGGGTCCTGTTTCTTGTGCAACAGTCAAGGGTACAACTGATTTATCCTGGAAGGCTCTATCTGACTACCAAACCTACATGTCACCTCTAATTTTTTTTCTATCGATGTGCGGAATAAATTTTGTTATGTACACTGAGGTAATGTGCAGATGTGCACCACCAGTAGAAACAAAAAAACTAATATATATATATATATATATATATATATATATATATATATATATATATATATTTAAAAGTTGTTATATCATAAAAACAAGACTAACAGGGTCTTGTAAGAGATAAGGCAAAATGCTGCATTTATTGTAAATACAATAAAAAGATAAAAACAGACAATTCTGTACTACTACTGTTTATGTATTCATATATCCATTCATACAATTATTCATGCAAGTTCTGCATAGTTGTTATAGTTGGCAGCCTAGAAGCTGCTCGTGACAGAGTACGGGCCAGGTAGCCTATACACGAGAACGGAGCAGTCCATGTCAGGTGCGCATCCGATGCTCCTGGAGGGTGGTGGTAGAACCAGACTCGAAGTTCCCAGTCCTTAGCATCTATTTTTATAGGAATTTATTCCTATGCCAGTCCATGGGAGTTGCTTCGTCATGCTGTTTGTCATGATGGCTCCATGATGGCTGTCAGGTGCTCATCAGTTTTCTCATCCTTTGAGATGGTTGGGTGGATTCCAGTTTGCCCTCCGGGAGTCCTGTGGTTGTTTTCACTTGACGCCTTCTTCGGCTGATTGACACTGAATTCCTAGGCTGGCATTCCCTGACCATTCATTTATCATCTAAACCAAGCATTCATTCACATACATTCTCTATCTTAATCACATTTTATTATTTCACGGTCTCTTTAACTTTTGGGGTGTTACAAATTTATTTGAGACTCACTGCCTTTTAACATTCATGATAAATCGAGATTAAAAACTATGGAGGGTGGGAGTCTCTATGTGCTAGTTCTAAGAACAGTCGTTGTTACAAGGGATACTTTTGTAAAGTATTTCCTTGAGCGCAGTGTCAATTAACGGCTTACAAGCTTCACACAGATACAGTCAACATCTTGCAAGTTAACAAGAGATCTTTTAATTGGTAATGCCCTGGAATTTAAATTGTGGGGGACTAATTATGGGGAATCACACTCCCTTCTGATGTGAATATAGACCTTCTTTAATATGCCTACATAATATACCTACCTAATCCCCCTTTTGACACTAATATATAATCATCAGTGTCGCTTTGTATGTAACCTATTTAAGAGAAGGTACTGTGAGGCAATTTGAGTTTGTGATTCCAATTTAGTGTACATTCTTTTTATCCAGAAACACATACCACACATTACGATTAAGCAAATACAATTTAATACCAAGACTACTACCCAGGGGTGTAGCATTACTGATAGGATGCCAGTGGTGGTTGGGGACCATCCAGAGAATATATCATACCAGTGATAAGTTATTTGTTTTTCTGTGGTAGCAATTCTTAACATGTCCCCGTTGGCTTGTATAATGTGAATGGTTCAATTTCCCACTTGGTCGTTTGTCTGTTACTGTTACTTTGCTTTTTATCAGGCTATCGGTAAGCTCTTGCCATTGAATTCCAAGGTTAATGGAGAACTTGGCCAGTCAGAATTTAATGTCAGCTGGGACTTTTTTGGCTGGGGTAAATAGTACGTGTGATTTTTAGTGAATACAATACTTACATTGCACTTACATTCATCTACTAGGGGACTGCTAACACTCCCATCTTCCCAAAATACTTCCTCTTAAGAGTTAATACACACACCTTGTCCATTGTACAACACTTTGGTTTCATTATCCAGTTCATCCCACATACATGATCCTAGCGATGTATCTTTACTACAAGGCTCTGGAGCAACAGGCAAGGTGAGGCATACCCATTTTTGAGGAGTGCATTCAGTATAACCTCTAGTGTCCAATAGTTTTCCTCCCTCCCCAGCCCACTGGCTAGAGGTTCAGGGCAGCCAGAATGATCCCATGTGTAATATGGGGAGTGGGCTAACCTTCCACACCTTTGCCTCCAGAGACACTTGGTGTGCTATTTTTACAACAATTTCTCCAATTAACAAGTCTGGTTTTAGAACACTGGAAACATATTGCATCCATTCATAATGATAAGTGTCAAACAATTATCTTTTTTTCTTTGTTTTAACAAATGCATCAAAACCTTAATATTACCCAGAACATTTTGTGTTCCAAAGTGGATATGGCAAGTATCTGCATTTCAGTGCATCCCATAGCTATGACCGTGTAGTTTCCTATTTCTAAATTTTCTTATGCATAAGCCAGGTGGTAGTATTAAGCCATTGCCAAAGATTCCATCTGGTTTTTAGGTTTCCAAAAGTCTGGACCAAGTCTACATTGGCATATACTTGTTTTTGTATCAGGCTGTCCTGCAGTCGAGCGAGGGAGCTTAATTTGTTCTTAATAGTTTCCAAATCCACTGGGTTGGCAAGTCCTGCTCCTGCTCCAAACCCACCCAGCATGGTATCCATAATATCTCTTAGTTCTGGGATGAGGTGTATCTGCGAGGGACAATTTGTGCATTCTCATCCAGGCTAGCAGTATAGGGAGAGAAAAAGGCATGCACTTGGGCTCTATTCTTGAGACATTTAATCATGTCCAATTCATGTCAATTTTTACTTCCTCCAGAAGGGGGCTCACCAAGACTTTCACTGGAGTAGTCTGGACTTTAAATAAGGCAGGTTTTGCCAAATGTAACGGACTGTTTCTTATAAACGCACGTTTGTTCTTCCATTTCCAGTCACACCCATCGGGGAATGGCAATGCATGTGTATGACTCTAGCAGTGTACTATGATTACTGTTACAAGGGTCCCTGATTTTTACAAACCCATCCCATACATAAGGGAGCGAGGGGTAGTCTGAAAGCATGTTGCTATCTCCCACATACCCTTCTGTTCGTACCCTGACCATCCAATGTTTTCCCCTTCCTGCAGGGACTGAAATATTTGCTTGTAGCCCCAGTTCCCCTTCCCCCAACGTATACATGAGTTTTCTCTAAAGGTTTTAGTGTAAGATTAGTATTTAAATCAACCCATCTTAGGTGTATATCTGGTTGTTGTACTGGGGTCCATGGTATGTTGTCTGTTTGTGAGTTATGTATCAGTAAGGTGGTGAGAATTTTTACCTTATCCCAGGTATCCTGGAGCATGGATATCATTGTTATGGATGGGCATGGATGTGTTTGGGTGCATTTTTTCTTCGGGGATAGGTTGTGTCTTTAATACCATGATTAGGGCGAATGCTTTAATCCAGACCAAGAACTGCCATGCCTGCTGCAGCTCTGTGTTCCATTTCATTCGAGGCATTGTTCTGCCTTTCTTCCTCCCCCCTCCCCCCCCCCCCTGGCCCTTTCAATAAAGCGGAGATATGATTAGAACAGCAGCCTAAGCAGCAGTATTCCACACCCAATAGTCGTGCAGAAATAAAAATACACCACGTCCACGGATCCTGGTTCGCGATTGTTATCGGGGTGTTGTGTCTGAAAATATAATTACAACAGAACAGAATTAATTCATGCAAACAGCTTGATTTTGTGAAATGTGAACCCACTTTAGTTTACCATTTTTTGTCAATGCGGTAAATGAGAGGGCTGAGGCGATCAACTATGGAGTAGGGACCAGTCCACTTTGACTCCAGTGTGTGATCCCTTTTGCCCAACTTTAAGTACATTACCTGATCCCCTGGCTCCCACAGTAGGGAGTCCCCAGTTTTCTTCTGATCCATTTTTTTTTTTTTTTTTATTCATGAGCTCAATGGCTTGGCTCACCCTATGCTGTAGGATGGCTTTATCTTCTTGTAACTGTTTTTAACCACTGCCAATGCTCATGTGTTCCAAGCGGATTGTTTATCTCTGTATCTGCCATTGCTTGGAGTTGATGACCCGCCTCGTTGCCTGTCCGAAGAGGATCTGGTATGGCTGGATTTTAGTTCTCAGCCTGTTACTGCTGCAAATGGCTGCCAGTATTAGTGGCAGCTTTTCAGGCCAGTTTTTACTGGTATGGTCTGCAACTTTCCTGAGGGCTTCTTTAATGATGCGATTCATTCTTTCCACTTGTCCTGAGGCCTGGGGTCTGTATGAGACATGGAATTTGTGTGACACCCTCAAGGCTTTAAGCATTAGGGTAAATAGGTCTCCCACAAATGACCCTCTGTTGTCTGAATCAATCTTGGGAGTCCCATATCTGCAAAATACTTCAGAAAACAGCTTCTTTACTCCTTGGCAACTTGTCAATGAAGTCAATTTGGATCCTGTGCCAGGGACCGAGCCTTCTCTGATGTAGCATTTGAGGCTGGTGTGGGGGCCGAGCTTTATCTTTGGCGCACTGTACACAATTCCTGACCCATGTTTCTACATCATGTCTTATCCCCCTCCATTCTGCCACTTGCTTTAACCATCCCAGTGTCCCTTCCACTCCTTCATGCATGAACTGGTGAGCTGTATTCACCAGTTCCTGCCTTTCAATTCTTCCTGGGACGCGGACTGATTCTAATACCTTCTGTTCCTGTCTTCGGGTTACCGCTGCTATCCCTTCATAATCCCTGGCTATGGTGTTGGCACGGTTATTCCACACAGTTTCAGCTGCCAAGCCTTTTCCGTGTGCCTTTACATGTTTGATTTTTAGCTGGTTGGGATGAGAGGTAACCCAGGCATAGATCCATCTCCACTCATCTACATATGCTATCTCTTTACTGTCTGCGGCTTTCCAATCAAACATCCAATATTGCACCCCGTTTACACAATAGTTGCTGTCAGCATAGATGTATACGGTCTTGGGACAGCTCTCTGCTTCATACTGTTTTAGGACTTGGTATATTGCATGGAGTTCAGCATGTTGTGCCAAGCTGTGATCCAAATACCCTTTTAGTACCTCTTCTTCTAAATGTATGGCTGCATATCTGATTCTCTTTTTACCATGAACCAAATGTGTCTCTCCCGACCCACGGTATCTAATTCTTCAAGGGGGGGCGGGGCGGCGCTTGTGCGATTCTCTGTTCTAGTGTGACTACCGGACATTTATGCCTTGTCCCCCTTTCGATAAGAGCGTGAGTCAGGTTTGGATACTGTCAGCCCAGACTCCTCTGTTTACCAGGGTTAGAGTCCATTGTTTCATCCGGGTGTTGGACACCCTGCCTCCTATTAATTTTCCAGACAGGATGTATTTCAGAGGCATATGTGTGCTTTGTATAGTAATCGGGGCACTGCCAGTAAGCGGCTCAAAGGACTGAACTCCCTGCAGTTTCTTAGCTTCATATGCCACAGGTACCAATTTCTGCTTTGCATTTTGTTGTAGGAGAGTGGCCGCCATGGCCACTTCATTTGCTGCTAACTGGATGGTTTAGATTTCTCCAGGAAGCATAAAGCAGGGGCGGTTAGGGCTTTTTGTTTCAAAGTATTTAAAGCGGTATCCTGGTCCGGACCCCATTCCCAATGTGTCTTTTTCTTCAGCAGCTTCCATAAAGGAAGGGTGATCTCTGCATATTTATAGATATGGGGCTGTAAAAAGTTGAATCCTCCCAACAGAACCCTTAATGGGTGCACATCCGTAGGGGCTGGCATTTCAATTAATACCCTTATTTTCCTTTGATCTACCTGTCTTCCCTCCTGGCCAATGATAATACCTAGGTAAATGACCTGGGTTTGCACCAATTGTGCTTTTTCCAGGCTTACCTTGAATCCGGCGTCCTGGATCAGTGTGAGAACGTCCTCCATAAGTCTTTGTACCTGTGACTCGAGTCCTCTGAAAACCAAAATATCCTCCACATAGGAAAAGACGCGTGGTCGATCTGACGGACTTAACCAGTCCAGCATATCCACTACATGTCTGTGGGCAATAGCTGGAGAGTCTTGGAATCCTTGAGGTAAACGCTGAAATGTGTACTGCTGATCCCTTATGGTGAAGGCAAACCAGTCCTGTGAATCCGGGTGTAATGGTATTGCAAAGAAACAGTTAGCCAGATCTATAACTGAAAAGTACCTGGAGGTGGCTTGTACCTTTTGGATAACTGGGGTCATATCTGCCACAATGGGGGCCATGGGCACGCTTCCTTTGTTGATCCTCCTGTAATCAATAGTTAGTCACCAGGATTGCCCGCCTGCCTTCATGACTGGCCATTCAGGAAAATTGAAGGGAGAGTTTGTTTTCCTGAGAACCCCCTGTTTTTCCAGGTCCTTGATGATCTGGACCAATTGTGCCTCAGCTTCGTTGGGGTACCGGTACTGTTTCTGGGGTTGTACCAGTTCACCTATAATTTTGACTCAAGCATTGATTTTACCACCATCTGTCATCTTCTGGGTCCAGACCGTGGGAAACTTTGCACGCCACCCCTCCTTCCGTTCGGCAGTGAGGGCTGCGATCGGTCGGTTTCCTCTTTTGGCAACAGTGTTTTGGCTCTCTGTTGGTAGAAAACGGGGGAGGGCTTCCAGCCTCCATAGAGCACTCCAGGGTGAATCAATTATGATATTTTTAAACAGCCAGTCTGTTCCCAGGATTACACCGTTAGTCATGTATTTCATTTGGACTAAATTCCCGGTTGTGTTAAAGCATTTTACCAAGAAGGGAAAACCTTGTACTGTGAAAGGGACTTGTACCCATTCTTGTCCCATGCTGGGTTTCCCCTGAAATGATTGCAGGACCACTTCCTGCCCCTTTTTGCCAGTGTGGGGGGTTGCTTTAATCAGGGAGACTGAGGCTCCGGTATCAATCAGGGCTAGGGTAGGAGCTTGATTACCCTGCTGAGCATATATGAGGGGTCTTCCTCCTGGATCCCAGGTCAACTTTCCTATGAATCTCCACTGCTGTGCTCCTATGCCAAGTGGAGATTGTGTTCAGCAGGCTTCCCTAGAAATATTCGTGGCCCTCTGCCGGGGATGGGAGCGAATTCATTGGAGGGGCAGTTACCCCCAATACATTCCTTTTGATGATTTTGCAGCCTTAGGATTTCCCTCATGATATCTGTCATGGGAGCCCTATCCCAATTTTCCTGATCTCCCCCCAACTGCATTTAAAAATCTCCATGTCATTCGGTGCATATCTGAACCAGGCTTATCGGAACATCCCTGAGGTTCTCAATTATTTGAGTTTTGGGTAATTCTGGATATAATTTCCCTCTTGGCTGATGATTTCCCCGTCCTCGAGACCTCCCTGTTGAGTAGCCTCCGCAGGGTCTTACAACTCCCTTTGTTCTGCTCTCGTTCGAATAAGTAACCGTTGGCTCCATGGCCACCACATACACGACTCTTTCCTTTTTTATATTAGGTTTTGGTCCCGCATGCGTGGTAGTTTGTTGCACCATCCCCCTTAATTCTTCTAGGGTAGGGGGGTGCCCGTCCTGCCAAACAACAAGTTTCCCTGAATAATACGGTAGTAGTGATGTGGCACAATCTCTCAGGGATGAGATGGGGAATGGTAATGTGTATAGATTAGTAATGCCAGTCACTGTTACTAGACCGGCCATTACCTGCATTAATGCCCATCAGGTGAGGTAGTTTTCCAGGTCCTCATGGGGGCCCTGGGTGGAAGCTACAGCCTGGGCGATAAAATCTCTCCTGCCTATTTGTTCCCTGAAGACTGCCATTAAAGATAATTCATTGGCGGCTTCCGCTACTCTAATGCGGTCCAGAGTAGCTCTTATTTCTGGTGCCGCACGTATCCCCATAAGCCGATAAATTTCTGTAGTGGTTAGTGCTTCCCTCCCTGCTAATAGGAAGGCATTGGTACACCACCGGGAGAAGGATTCTCTACTTAGTATACTTAGGTGGTCAGCCATTGCCTTTAGGTCGGCTGCTGACACCAGGATAGTTGTAATTTGTTCATTACCCCCACCCTCGGCGTCTGCTCTGGGGCTAGTTATGGTGTGCTGTTCTAAAGCGGCCACTGGGGCCGTAGGACTTTCCTTTAGATCATCCCAAATTTCCAGGGGGTCCCACGCTGCTTCTTCCCAATCGGTTGGCAGGGTTCCATTCTCCTGAGCTAACGGCCGCTATCCGGCGGGTAGTGAAGCCCAATTTTAGTTTTAGCTGCTTAATAATGGGTTCACAGCGATTGTGGTTTGCTGGGGCTCTGCCTTGTTCCAATGCTAACTTTTTAACCGTCCCTTGTAGCACCTGATTTTCTTTAATTAGGGCTTGATTTTCGCCTTCTAAATCTTTGTGTGGTAACTTGTTCAGTCAGGAATCTTTCTTTACCTTTGCATTCCTGCAGTGCTTCCTTTATCATCTCCATCTGATTTTGTGAGTTTATTGCCATCACTTTCCAATTTTCTATCCCCTTTTCTAATTGAGTTAGCTGTTCCTGCAGAGAGATTCTTTTCTTTGCAGGTAGCTAAGCGGAGGTAACTGTCATTACATGCCTCCCATAATAGCCAAATTGGTGCCGCGTCTCATTTGGCAGCGCTAGAAGCTTTGTACATGAGGGTGTATTGTGCAAATCTATCCTCTAGATCTAAAATAGTACAGACATCTAGGGCTTGTTCAGTCCAAGGACTGTGCCCATATCTTTGAAGGACTTGTTTGAAAGGCGTAATTTCTTTAACGAAAGGCGAGGTTGGAGTGCCTTCCGGTTCCATTCCTCCTTCTGTACCTGATTTACCCTGTCTTTTCCTAAACATCCTAACAAATTTTTAATTTCCCTGTCACCCCGATCTTACTCAGCGAGTGGCTTCTTCGTTGCTCCTGATTTTACTCAGCGGGTGACACAGCCTAGATTCTCTGATCCTGCTACTTCTCGTTCCAGCGAGTAGCTTAGCCTGGCCCTCGGGCCTTCTTGTTGCCTCTGATACTTCAGTGAACAATAGGACTTGGATCCGGTAATCGTAGCTTAATCTTATATTATACACTTTCCCCTGCTACCTTCCCGGAGGCTAGCAGGTTTGGTTAACCCGATTGTAATTTGCCAAATCACTTGGCGGTGTGCACACTAATGTTTACAATAACTGAGGTTTTTTACCAATATTCCCCTTTTCGCAATTCTCCACCAATTATGTTATATCATAAAAACAAGACTAACAGGATCTTGTAAGAGGGATAAGGCAAAATGCCGCATTTATTGTAAATACAATAAAAAGATAACACAATTCTATACTACTACTACTCTTTATGTATTCATATATCCATTCATACAA
This sequence comes from Natator depressus, assembly GCF_965152275.1. Lineage (NCBI taxonomy): Eukaryota > Metazoa > Chordata > Testudines > Cheloniidae > Natator > Natator depressus. The sequence continues at coordinate 163,004,642 of NC_134235.1, read as the reverse complement.
TCATTCATGCAAGTTCTGCATAGTTGTTATAGTTAGCAGCCTAGAAGCTGCTCGTGACAGAGTACTGGCCAGGTAACCTGTACACGAGAGCGGAGCCGAGTCCATGTCAGGTGCGCATCCGATGCTCCTGGAGGGTGGTAGCAGAACCAGACTCAAAGTTCCCGGTCCTTAGCATCTATTTTTATAGGAATTTATTCCTATGCCAGTCCATGGGAGTTGCTTCATCATGCTGTTTATCATGAAGGCTCCATGATGGTTGTCAGGTGCTTATCAGTTGTCTCATCCTTTGAGATGGTTGGGTGGATTCCAGTTTGCCTTCCGGGGGTCGTTGGTTGTTTTCACTTGGTGCCTTCTTTGACCGATTGACACTGAATTCCTAGGCTGGCACCTCCCTGACCATTCATTTATCTAAACCAAGCATTCATTCAAATACATTCTCTATCTTAATCACATTTATTATTTCACTGTCTTTAACTTTTGGGGTGTTATGAATTTATTTGAGACTCCCTGCCTTTTAACATTCATGATAAATCGAGATTAAAAACTACGGAGGGTGGGAGTCTCTATGTGCTAGTTCTAAGAACAGTTGTTATTACAAGGGATACTTTGTAAAGTATCTCCTTGAGCGCAGTGTCAATTAACAGCTTACAAGCTTCACACAGATACAGTCAGCATCTTGCAAGTTAACAAGAGATCTTTTAATTGGTAATGCCCTGGAATTTAAATTGTGGGGGACTAATTATGGGGAATCACACTCCCTTCTGATGTGAATATAGACCTTCTTTAATATGCCTACATAATATACCCACAAAGTTACCACAGGGATAATTACTCCAGCCAGGACAGGTTAGGCATTTTAGAACTCACTACTCAAGAATTAAATTTTAATTCTTTGAGAGAAATAAAAATTATGAAATGCATGGACTAGTCAAAAAAACTAAAATAACACACTTCACATGAATAAAATTACAGAGAATATATGTGCATTGCAGGAAGTACTAGGAAGTAACAACAACAAGTATGTGTTGGGAGGTGAGCGTGAAAGACTTTGTGTTTGTGTGTGACACAGAAACTGTGTGTGCTGGCTGCTAGGGACGTTTCTGAGAGAGACGATGCGCTGTCTCTTTAAGGCACTCACTGAAAGCTCTCCTGAGCCATATCCCTCCTCCCCAGCACTGCAGAGATGGGTGCATGGGCCTCAGGGAGGGGGAGAGACACGTACGTGTGTGTGTGTGTGTGTGTGTGTGTGAGAGAGAGAGAGATTTTGTGTGTGCTGGCTGCTGGGAAGTCTCTGAGAGACCATGAGCTATCTCTTTAAGGTACTCACTCATCGCCTGGAAGGCTTATCCAGACCTCCGACTCTCCTGCTCCAAGTCCTGAACCCTGTCCCCTGCTTTGTGGAGAGGGGTACAAGGGTAGGGTGGGGGACACCCTGACATCAGCACACCCCCCCACACTCTGCACAGCCAGCAAGAGAGTACCGGGAACAGCTGCAGGAGCATGGCTGCAGAGCGCAGGGGAGGAGCATATGAACACACGCTACCGGATGAGCGTGGCTCTGCTAATCAAGTGTGTGGCACTTGAATCACTCCTGGGTGGCCGCCTGACCACGCAGCTTAGAGAGAACACAAATATGGAGGTACATCTCTCTCGGGGCTATTGCTTTTGAGCAGATTTAAGGTCCATTCTAATCTTTTTTCCCCCTCTGCACGTCATGGTGAAGGGGAGCACATGGCCCAATAACAAACATCTAAACCAGCAAAAGGGACTCGTCCCTCTGATCTGCTTGCTGCTCCTCAATTGTTGCAAGAGGAAAACTCGACCTGGTTTGAATTTTGATCTTGACAACTAAGGAAAGGAAGAAAGTCGACTTTGTTGTTTGAAAATGTTGTATGTCCCTTCCTAATTTTTATTTGTGTGTGTGTGTGTGTGTGTGTGTCATTAGCAGAACTTACATAAAATTGAATTGCAGGATGATTGTCAAAAAATTGTGGCTGAGTTGTGGGCAAGCCATGGAAAACCAATAATGGACCTTATTTGCAGTAATAAAGTCCATTATTACTTTTCCACGATTTTCTGCTGATGGCCACCCAGGGCTAAGTGGGGAATGAGGCTCCATCTGTCAAAACTGCAGTAGAAGCCTAATATTTTGGAATCCACAATTTCTGTAGCATTGCAAGCTAAGTAGGGCCTTTCTATAATTCTGCTAATGAGAGCGAGAGATTTTTGAATAGAAAATGAAAATCCAGGATTTCATTTACAGACAGATATATTCAAAAAAAATTCTGCTATTGATTTGGGGTCATGGATGGTTTACAAAATTAGGGCCTGACTCTCCACTGTCTTGCAGTTCTTGTAGTCACACTTGTGCAGAGTGGGTGTAACATGGTCCAGGGTGTATGTGATGATACCAGTTTCAGCCCACTGTGTGAAGAGGCAGGCAATGTCAGAATCTTCATGTGTGTGCAAGCACGTGTGCACAGAGAGGAAAAGGTGGTAGATTCTACTGACACACCAACTTTCTCTTCTCTCCCTCCTCCTGGTACTGGGAAGGCAGTAACAGAATCTTCATCCTCCATCATTCCTGCAGGAGACAAGTTGTGTTACTCATTATAAATAATAGGGTAGGCCTGCTCTGAAGAACTCAGGATTAAACTGAAGACAAAAACTTGTATCTGAGTGTGCAAACAAAAGGAGGGAGTGGAGGATGGTGCTAAGCTTGCCCATTTACATTACCTTTACATAGTTTAGCTCTGTGCACAGCTTGAGGGACTCAGTCAAGTGGCACTGTCTTCCCCTGTGGCAATGTTGCAGAACTCAACATTTCTTGACTTTTTTGAATGCTTTCCCCCCAATCAAATTATGACATTAAGTCTTTCTTAACCAAGTCGTTCTAGTAATTTTTCAGAGTGGTATAGGTAGCGTAGATCTACGGCTATAACTGCAGCTTTTCTCTCCCAAATTGAGCCTAAATCTTTTGTACGGGTTCACAATGAGTTCAGTTGAGGAGACCTCCATCTACCCCACAAACCAGGCCCCAAGCTATGGCCTTCTGAAGGTGCCCAGCCTATTCAGAGGCTTCTAGTTCCCCTCCTATTCCCATCAACCCTCCTCTTTCTTCAAACTCAGGCCTCCCCTCACCACCAAAAATATAACCCTGCATTGCTCTGTCAGGTCAGACGCTCTTCATGTTAACTCTTCAAATGTATTATGGGGACCCAGGGTGCCCCACTTACAACTCTCATGTGTTCTGTTTGGCAAAGTGGCATGAAGTTCCTCACACTCAGAGCCTGCCAAAGCATGAAAGAACTGCAAGTGGAGACAGCAGTGCCTAGCAGAGTTATAGCTGGAATCTGTAGTGTATTTCAAAAAGGTAGACCAAGCTGGAGGCATGAGGGGAGACTGGGGGCCAGATGGGGAAACTGGAGTACAGCAGTGATAAAGGGGCATGGGAAGGAGCAAGAGAAGTGACACTTGGTATTTGGAAGAAGGAATGATGCTGAACTGGTAAGGACAAGGTTGCCAGTGAGGTGCTACTATAGGGATAGCAAGGCAGATACAAGTATGTGAGCTTTTGAGTGCTTTTATTTTAAAGTGAACTGCCAAACTTAGAATCCTAGAATATCAGGGTTGGAAGGGATCTCAGGAGGTCATCTAGTCCAACCCCCTGCTCAAAGCAGGACCAATCCCCAACTCCCTAGATGGCCCCCTCAAGGATTGAACTCACAACCCTGGGTTTAGCAGGCCAATGCTTAAACTTTTTGAGGCTCTCCCATCAATCCTATCCACTCATGTAATAAGCCAAATCCAAATTCAGTACTTAGATTCAAATGCCTTTCTGACTTGATTTTTCAATGCTGCTGAGCCATCTGTCACTCCTATTGAAAAAACAGGCTGTTAAGTTTCTCACAAGTCAACCAGAAAAGATTACTACAGCCCTGGGAGAGAAAGCAGTCTCACCGGAGTCCGTCTCACTAGGTTTGAGATAAATGAGCTGCTTCAGTGCTGGGTGTCCGCCAGTCTTGCCTGCAGTATTCATTCCCCCAAGTGAGAAAACTGTCTGCAGCACCAGGGATTGTTCCTTACACATCAGAGAACAGAAAACTATAGTGTGTAAGCTTCCCTTTCCTCTACAGTGCAAATTTGCTTTGAAATTTTTCAATATAGAAGAGTTATGTGCAAGGGCACTGTAAAATACATATTCACCATATTGGAGTGGAGTGCTAAGGAGAGCTGTCTTCATCAGGAGAAAAATTAACAAGCAATATGTGCCTGGCTATGAAAAATCCAATCCAAGCTTATCTTCTGTTTTCTGTGCAAATGGCAACTCATCTTTGGTTTAGTGACATAAAAGGATATGTTGATGCACTTGTCTGTGTTGTCTGACGATCTGGAAATGACATAACTTGGTCACTTGAACTGTGTCTGTGTTCTGAGCTGGAGTTCTCAGTTGCAGTAATGTTGACCTCAAGGATTAGGTTCAGCATTTTGCATCTGTCTTTGCCATAAGTGTCAAATATAATTTCAAAACAAGTGGAAAAGTGTGTGTGTGTGTGTGTGTGTGTGTGTGTGTGTGTGTAGGGGGGAAATAGAATACTAAATTGAATGGTCATTAAACTGAAAAAAATCAACATTAAAACTCTTCAGCCTTTGTTTTGGTTGTTTAGATCACATAGCATTAAAAATGGGCTTAAAAATATCTTCATTTTATATATCATCTGTCAGCCATTCCAAGGGCTTTCAAGTTGGAGTCAGTTAAAGAGGCTTTAATGATAATGACCCAATTATTTTTAAGACTTGGTAGTAAACATATTCTGTAGAGATTTTAAGGGTTTAAATTAATGGTTTCAGCTTTTAAACTTGATAAAAGCTACTGTAAATAACAGAACACTCTATGAAATTCCATTGGCCAGACACTTTAATCACATTTTAGTCTGACTACAAGAAGATGCGTTAATTAAAATTTTGAAACCTGGGAATATTTATTCCTTTCTCCAATATTTCTGAATGACATTACCATATTCAAATCATGTGACGAGGGCATTGTTAGGCGCTTTGAACAACAAAAAATCATTTTCAGTCTTTTGGAAGCTTGAGATTATAGTCTGTTTTGGGGTTTTTTGGTTTTTTGGGTTTTTTTTTGGATGACTTACAGAATTTGAAATGTAATACAGACCCTTTCCCCCACTATATAATTGATGTGAATCTGGGCTTGATTAGTGGTGACCAAAAGTGATTTCCATTTGACTGTGAAATCAGTTTGGTCTGGGGGACAAGGGTCCCAATCACAAAATCCACCACCACAATTGACACTCTTGTTAGCAGACTAAGCAGAGAAGCCAAGGACTGAATAAGAACGGAGCTATCCCTTCGATCTTGCCATTGGCCCGTCCGGGACAGGGTTGACTCGCTTGGGAATGGGTAGTGTGGAGAAGCTTGTACGGTTTTTATACCAGTATATAGTATTTCAGGTGGGGGGGGGGGTGGGGGGGTGTGTGTGTGTGTTTTATCCAAATGATTATATCAGTACAACACCTAATGAGGACACATTTACACTGGTATAAAGGATTAGGCCAGGTCCAAAGCTACAAAGTTTTGTCAGCATAGCATTGTTGGTTACGGGTGTGAAAAAACCACACACCCTTACCTGATATAGCAATGCCAGCAAAACCCCCATTGTAGACAAAGCTATATTGACAGAGGAGAGCTTCTGTTGGGACACTAATGTCTTTTGGGGAGGTGGTGGTCCTTTATCAACAGAAAATCTCCTGTCAGCATATGCTAATGTCTACACTAGGGGCCGCTGTTGGTATAGCTATACTGGCAAAGGATTTGTAGTGTAGACAACACCTTATATTGGTCTAGCTTATACCCCTTTTCTTGTGCAAATAAACTATACCAGTATAAAACACTTAATACTGAATAATTGTGCCTATACTGAGGGTTCTTTAGCTGTCCTAGTGCAGCTAAGGAGCTAAACTTTTGTGTGTAAAGAAGTGTGTGCATGGACACTGCATGTGTCAGCTTGTATTATTCAGATTTTATTAGATAAGAAGTTGGATCCTGCAGTGATTTTTTTTTTAATACTCTGGACAGTGCATTTTAATGGTAAAATGCTAGTTCTTTTATTTAGTAAGGGAGACTGAGAACACCAGTATGTGATCCTTTCTCAATGTAATTGAAAAAAGGAAAGGAGTACTTGTGGCACCTTAGAGACTCACCAATTTATTTGAGCATGAGCTTTCGTGAGCTACAGTATGCTTTCCACAGTATGCATCCGATGAAGTGAGCTGTAGCTCACGAAAGCTCATGCTCAAATAAATTGGTGAGTCTCTAAGGTGCCACAAGTACTCCTTTTCTTTCTGCGAATACAGACTACACTTTTCAGAGTAACAGCTGTGTTAATTGAAGTAACCCTCCTTCACTCAAATCATGTGCTGGTTACCACCACCATTTAGAACGCTTCATGCTGGGACAAAGACAACTACACATAGGGAAAAGTAAACAAAGACAAAAGAAGGAACAATGACATGAACTCCTTCTCTGGTTGGCAGCCTGTTTCCTTTGTTCTTCATCTCTTTTCTCCTTCTCCTTATTCATAGATGTGTGGATTCATAGATTCCAAAGCCAGAAGGGTCCACTGTGATCATCTAGTTTGACCTCCTATATAACACAGGCCATACAACTTCTCCAAAATAATTCCAATAGAACGTCTTAGGAGAACATCCAATCTTGATTTATAAATTGCCAGTGATGGAAAATCCTTTACAACCCTTGGGAAATTGTTCCAGTGGTTAATTACCCTCTCTGCTAAGAATGCATGCCTTATTTCAAGTCTGAATTTTTCTAGCTTCAGCTTCCAGACATTGGATCTTGTTTATAGTTTTCTCTCCTAGATTGAAGAGCCCATTATCAAATATTTGTTCCCCATGTAGATATTTATAGACTGTAATCAAGTTACTGTAATCTCTTTGTTAAGCTGAATAGACTCAAGAAGCTCAGTCACTGTAAGTAAGGCTAAGATTTTGTCACAGATATCTTTAGTAAAAGTCACGGACAGGTCACTGGGAATAATGAAAAATTCACAGGAGCCCATTACCTGTCCCTGACTTTTACTAAAAATATCCATGATAAAATTAAAAGCCTGGCCAGCTGTGGGTGGGCTGGGAGCTCCAGGGTTCCCCTCCGCTGGTGTGTGCCATGTTGGCTTTATACTCTAATTTCTTAGTCAAAATGTCATCGATGCTATACATAAGTCTTAAGTATATCACAGTAACACTATTACCTTTATCAACCAAACTTGTAATCTAATCAAAACAGATATCCAATTGATTTGACAGGATCTGTTTTCCATAAGCCCATGTTGATTGGCATTAATGATATTCTCTTCCTTTTAATTATTCATTGTGTCCCATATCATCCACTCATTACCTTGCCCAGGATTGATGTCACACCAGCAGGCCTATCATTATCCAGGTCATCCTGTGGACCCTTTTTAAATATTGGCATAATATTAGCTTTCTTCCAGTCCTCTGGAACTTCATAATGTTCCAAGATTTATTGAAAATCAACTATGGTCCAGCAAGTTGCTCAGCCAGTTTTTAAAACTGCCGAATACAAGTTATCTGGACTTGTTGATTTAAAAATGTTTAACTTTTTAATAGCAGTTGTTTAACATCTCTCTGGGATAATAGTGGAATAGAAAGTGTATCCTCATGATATGATGTGACTGTATCTGTTTTTTTCCCCAAATACAGACTAAAAATATTTATTGGACACTTCAGCCTTTTCTGCATTATTGATAATTCTACCATTTCCATCTAATAATGGACCAATACCATTATTAGGTTTCTATTTGTTCCTAATATACTTTAAACACTCCTCCTTTTTGGCCTTAACTCTGTTGGCCATAGATCTCTCCCTGTGTCCCTTTGGTTCCCGTATCAATTTTCTACAATTCCTGGTGTCTGACTTATATCTATTGCTATCAGGTTTCCCTTTCTTCCATTTGTTTATAATGTGTTGCTACCTTTGCTTCACCTGTAAACCAGGTTGGGTTTTTAAACCGCTACAGCCTTCTGCCTTGATTTTGGGATTGTGGCTTTTGGGCCATCTAGTGCAGTGTTCTTGAACAACTCCCAGTTATCATTCACATTTTTCTGATTAAATTCTTCTTCCCAGCTGATTTGGCTCATAGTTTTCAGCTTTGTGAAATTGGCCCTTTTGAATGCACTCGTGTGTGTAATCACTGGTGTATACTTTATTCTGGTCTGGACTTTATTCCCTCTATTGGACATCTGCGAGTTAGCTCTCTCAGGTGTTGAAAGGTGTGGCAAGTCTCATCATCTAGGTCCAGTGAGTCCCAGTATTTTCTTGAGTAACAGTGCCAGGCAGTTATAAGCAGTTGTAAAGTTTCTTAGTTCACACAAAGTTCCAGGAGTTTTAGGTTAAATTTAGTCTTTCAGTTTGACCCGTACAGACACCTGGGTAGGTGGTTAAATTTTCTAAGCTGCAAGTCTGGCTTCTTTGCCAAAAGGAAAAAATGAGAGAGATCAGTTCCAGAGAATGGGAACAAAGTCAAGAAAGGAAGAGGAGAAACAGATGGACGTTTCTGTGGGGCTTTGGCATAGTATCTTTGCTTTAAAAAACATGCAGTTGTTTACATGGTTTGTTATGTTACAGATTGGTCCTGATCCAAATTCCATAGAAATCAGTGGGAATATTTTTGCTGACTTCCATGGGCTTTGGATCGAGCCCTTTGTTTCCCACCTTCTTCTGTCAAAACATGCAGGGTTCATGATCACACTGGAAACTTCAGCACAGGCATTTTGTAAAATCTCAGCAGAAGAATGAGCCCTCTCCTGTCAGTCTTTTCTCTTGGTTTATGTAAATTTAAGGTGACTGGTGGCAACACTGTCTGTTCTGTGGAGGACTTCAATCTCCTGGACTACCAATCTGGCACCTTTCACCGGCATGAAATTCACTTAAAGAACAATTTATAGGGCCTGATTCACCACTAGGTTACTTCAGTTGTACATCATTGAAATCAGTGGAATTATAACCATGTAAAAACTAGAGTAATACAGTGGTGAATCAGGCCCTGAATTTATGGTTTTATTTTGCTAGAGTAAAATAAGAAAAATATTTTCACTAATTCTTTAATGTGGTTTTTCTCCAGAAAGCCTGGTGAGATTTCAGGTGGCTTTCACTATTTGGAACACATATTTAGCTTAGACTGGCCAGGTCTGACAGCACCAGTGGTGAGCTGGAGCCGGGCAGGAGTCCCGGAGGGCAGGGGTGGGCAACGACCCCTTCATGGGGTGAGGAGGGAACCTGTTAAGGTTTTGGCAGCTCATCACTGGACAGCACCCATTATGATACTGATTTACAGGTGAACTGTGGAAAGCTGCTTGCCTGGTAAGACCTGTGTTTAGAGTTCAATATTTTTCACACAACAGTGATAACACCAATGTCCTCTAGAGCAGAAGTATGTATTTCCTGTATTCCTTGCACCGCTTTAGTGATAGTGACCTTGTCAAGGTCCCTTGTATCAAGGGAAACATAAGACCCTGGTCTTGGCAGGTATGTAAAGGAAGAACTGATTTTCATTGGAAGTATTTTGTTTTAAATTGTATTTGTCATTTTTAAGTGTGTGCACACTCGGTTATTGGTTTGGAATATCTTTGCTTCTCTATAAAACAAAAATCATTTAATCTTTAAGGCCCTGCTCCTGCAATAAGCACTATGGGTCTTCCCACAGAGGCCCATTGACTTCAGTGTGTGGGTAAAGAGGTCTCCCTGCACAGAGCTGCTTATTGCAGGATCAGGGCCTAGCACCTTAAGATACTGACCATAGAGTGTGGTGCCATAATTGTTATACTTGCTGTTTTCCAACGTATATGATGTCATTAAAAAGCTTTTATGGATGCATTCAAGATAAATTCTTTCAGTTCATATATCTGGACCTGTGTGCATCTTGCTCCTTTCAATTCCATGAATGAGAGCTGGAGACTCAGAGTGAGCCTGCGGCTATCACAGGGAATGATCAGGATTTGCTGTACTTGAAGGGATAAGTGCTGTTGTCACAAAGCTCTGCAAGGTATTTTTTTTTTCTTGCAACCATGGATTGAATGCAGTTGCTGCTGTGACTATGGGCTTGATGCTGCTCCCATTGTTTTGAATGGCTCAGGATCAAGCCCTAATTGCATTGATGCTCTATATTTTGTGTAGGTTTTTTTTCCCCCCAGGATGTTTCTTTAATTTTGACATATGGAATTTTATTTAATAAAAATAGAATTAATAGGATGAGACTTGGAGAGGGCATCTATTTACTGGAAAATAGTCTATATAGAACAGAAAATTAGTTTCCTTCCTGATGAACTAGGCAGTCACACCAGATACATTTTCTTGACAAGAACTTCACACCCTCTGAAAATCTTTTCATGAAAGGGCAGATGGGTTAATATAATCCTTTAAGGAGCAGGTAAACTATTCCACATTTTTCTTCCATCCAACCTTCTTATAAGTCTGTGCCTTAATTGCAGGATCAGTGGAAGAGAATGAAGTCTACAGATCCATTTGTTGTAATGGTGTACTCCAACACTGGACAAATGACAAATAAACTAATATGTGTGCCTCTTTTTAGGTGGTATTGTGAGATGGTCCAACAGAGAGCGTTGATATAGGAAGTTACAAACTATCACTTTAATCAAAGACCCAACAGTATCATTTAAACAGTGGCAGCAAGACTGATAAATGCCCCGAAGTTATGTAAAGTCCCTGGAGTTAGTTCCTTATTTCAAGCAAGAGAGGTAAAACAGATATTGAGTAAAGAGTTAACCTCCATTCAGATCATGTAATAAATTGGGAGGTAAAAGTAAAAAACCAGAGAGGAGCTATTGGCTCTTGATTAACTATTTCTTATTACATGCAAAATTGTAAGTAAAAATCTCTGGAGTGCAAGTATGAATTTCCATTGTAAACATATTTAGCTTTGTGATTTGTTCTAATTGCATCTCTCACTTGGTGCAACTTCCCATGTCACATATTTGGACTTACGTAATGTAAGATGTGTGATGCTAATTCAGACCTAATCTTCTTTCTCCTCTAATCCTTCAAATGGCCTCCTATTCCAAAGCCTTGGCTTACAATCTGCTGCTAAAGCTGTTTAGCATCTATGTCTGTTTGCATCATCTACTGAGCTAGTCATCGGTGAAAAGCAAGGATATAGTTCAAGATGTCCAGATATGATGGCTGCCTTCCTCCTAAGACCCCCCTCTCCCCGGGATTATAGAAGCTAGCACTAATTAGTGTAACATTTATAGACAGAGTAAAGGTTTGAATGAGTGAGAGGGTGAAATTAGAGCTTTTTACTGTATTTTTTAAAAACTTTTATTATGAACTGTCTTTATTTTTATTGTGAATTTAGGGCTTGTGAAAGGAGCCAGACTGACTGGCTTAATGAGACCAAAAGTATCCATTTTGTCAAAGCATGGTACAGTATACGCAGTCACAATGTAAGCTTCTCCTACCCCTTACACACCTGATATGGTAGATCAATATCAATGGAACAGATACCTGGCAAAATTATATGCAGTGCAAGTCAGGTTGGGAGTGCAAGGGTGGCTTAAAGCTAAACTTTGGATTCTGCTGATCCTGTAGCTGCTATGTGCAGGGCCAGTCCTGAGTTACAGCAACCTGTGAATTGCTCCAATTTATGCAATCAGTAAATGATCCAAAGTGACTAAAAATGCAGCCTAGGAATTGGCATAACCTGTGGGCATCCCAGCCAGCCTCCTTTTATTCTGCCCATAACTTTTTCCCCCTGCTACACTTGCAGCAGGGAGTAGGGTCATGCAAGAGGCTCTAAGTGGATTCTGTGTCACCAGAGGATCCCACCTGCACTGGGATCTCATAAACTTCAGTCTATATTCAGATTCCCAAACAAAGCAAAGTGGCTATATTCACCTGAAAATCTGGCTTTGTGTCCTTTCTACAGAGAGCCAAATATCAAGGTGTTTTTTTGTGACAGGGACACCTGTCCATGAAGGACTGGAGTGACTCCTTCAATGATTCTGCAATAAATATAAAGGGAAGATTAACCACCTTTCTGTATACAGTGCTATAAAATCCCTCCTGGCCAGAGGCAAAGTCCTTTTACCTGTAAAGGGTTAAGAAGCTCAGGTAACCTGGCTGGCACCTGACCCAAAATGACGCATGAGGGGACAAGATACTTGCAAATCTGGAGCGGGGGGGGGAAGGCTTTTGTTTGCTGTGTGATACCTTTGCCAGGAACAGATCAAGGATGCAAGCCCTCCAACTCCTGTAAAGTTAGTAAGTAAGCTAGCTAGAAAATGTTAGGATTTGTTTTAGCTTGTGAAATTTGCTGTGCTGGAGGAAATGTGTATTCCTATTTTTGTGTCTTTTTGTAACTTAAGGTTTTGCCTAGAGCGATTCTCTGTTTTGAATCTGACTGCCTGTAAGATTATTTTTCGTTCTGATCTTAGAGTTCTCTTATCCTTTTTTGTTCTTCTAATAAAGTTCTGTTTAAGAATCTGATTGGGTTTTTTGGGTCTTAAAAATCCAAGGCTGGTTTGTGCTCATCTTGTTTGTTCTCAAGCCTCCCCAGGAAAGGGGGTGTAAGAGCTTGGGGGGATATTTTGGGGAAATAGGAACTCCAAGTGGTCCTTTCCCTGTTCTTTATCTAAATCACTTGGTGGTGGCAGCATACTGTTCAAGGACAAGACAAAATTTGTGCCTTGGGAAAGTTTTTTAACCTAAACTGGTAAAAATAAGCTTAGGGGGTCTTTCATGCAGGTCCCCACATCTATACCTTAGAGTTCAGAGTGGGGAGGGAACCCTGACAGCTTCCCATCTGAAGAGCCATCAGACAGTACTTACTTTGTCTCTTCTGATTCAGGTGTGACCAGGAGGTGAAAGGTCTCTTATCCCATTACCAGTCCATGAATCATCTAACCACTTTAGTAATATTGTTCTTCAATAGCTGTTATGTCCAATGAAATTAATATCCCTTAAGATATTTCACTTATTTTACCTGTTGTAAGACTATCCATGATTATTGAGGAACATGTGCAGAAAGTTCACTCTTAAAAATCCATGTACCCATGCCTGACATACTTATACCTCACAGCGCACACAGATAGTTTTAAGTCTTTCCCACTAGGTAAGATCATCGTTTTGAGCAGGTATTTCCTATTCTTACAGTAGAGAATTCTGCAAAAACTGGGAATGCCTTACCTACGTGGTATATCTTGACTTTAGTAAAGCTTTTAATACTGTCTCGCATGACCTTCTCATAAACAAACTAGAGAAATGCAACCTAGAGGAGCTACTATAATGTGGGTGCAAAACTGGTTGGAAAACCATTCCTACAGAGTAGTTATCAGTGGTTCAGTCATGCTGGAAGGTGTAATGAGTGGGGTCCCTCAGGGATCGGTTCTGTTCAATATCTTCATCAATGATTTGATAATGGCATAGAGTCCACTTGCAAAGTTTGCAGATGATACCAAGCTGGGAGGGGTTGCAAGTGCTTTGGAGGGTAGGATTAAAATTCTAAATGATGGGGGGAAAAACTGGAGAAATGGTCTGAATTAAATAGGATGAAATTAAATAAGGACAAATGCAAGGTACTCCACTTAGGAAGGAACAAACAGTTGCACACATACAAAATTAGAAATGACTGCCTAGGAAGGAGTACTGTGGAAAGCTATCTGGAGGTCATAGTGGACCACAAGCTAAATGAGTCAACAGTGTAATGCTATTGCAAAAAAAGCAAACATAATTCTGGGATGTATTAGCAGGAATATTGTAAGCAAGACACGAGAAGTAATTCTTCCGCTCTACTCTACTCCAGTGAGCCCAATCAGCGTATTGTGTCCAGTTCTGGGCACCACATTTCAGGAAGGATGTGGACAAATTGGAGAGAGTCCAGAGAAGAGTGACAAAAATGATTAAAGGTCTAGAAAACATGACCTATGAGGGAAGATTGAAAAAAAAAAAATGGGTTAGCTTAGTCTGGAAAAAACAGTTTTCAAATATGTAAAAGGTTGTTACAAGCAGGAGGGAGAAAAAATGTTTTTCTTAACCTCTGAGGACAAGAAGCAATGGGCTTAAATTGCAATAAGGGAGGTTTAGGTTGGACATTAGGGAAAAACTGCCTAACTGTCAGGGTGGTTAAACACTGAATAAATTGCCTACGGAGGTTGTGGAATCGCCATCATTAGAATTTTTTAAAAGCAGGTTGGACAAATGGTCTCAGGAATGGTCTAAATAATACTCACTCCTGCCATGAGTGCAGGGGACTGGACTAGATGACCTCTCAAGGTACCTTCCAGTCCTATGATTCTACCTGGAAAGAGTTAAAAGAAAACTTTTAAACTGTGCCTGCTGTACGTAGCCTTATGGCTAAAGGCCTCATTGCAAAATAACAGTAAGCCAAATCCACAGCTAGTGTAAATTTGCATAGGTCCTCTGAAATTTAATGCAGTGAAGTCAGTGGAACACTCTGATTTATACCATCTGGGCTCTGGCCCATTCTTCACTTGCTACACTAATTGTTATTAGTGCACATTTATACAGTTCCTCACTTTGCCACAGACTTCCCTTGTGACCTTAGGCAAGTGACTTAATGTCTCTGTGCCTCAGTTCCCCATCTGTACAATGAAGACAATAGAAAATTTCCTTTTTCCCACCCTTTGTCTGTCTTGTCTGTTTAGACTGTAAGTTGCTTCTGGCAGGAACTATGTTTTCACAGAGTTTGGCGTGATGGGACCCCAGTCTTGCTTGTGGCCTCTAGTCACTAATGTAATACGAATAATATTTATTATTACTATATTCTAAACAATTTCCAGTTAAAATGAAGCAATTTTTTTGTAGCTCTATAGCACACTAGTACTCGGTCTCCATCTGGAGAACACACACTGACGGGTAGTTGGTATTTGACATCACGTAGGACAAAGAGATTTAATTTCTAATTGCTATACCAACTGACATCTACTCATTAATTTGAAAATTTGTAAATCTGTTAGCTGTCATAATGTTTTTCTTCTTTTATCACCTGCCCTGATATACAGAAAACCCTAACTCTAGGTTATATCACCAAAGACTAATAATTTTTTTCTTATTAACAGAAAGTTGGGCAGACTGCCATAAACACCACTCTAAGTGACATGTTTATAGTGTGACTTCTTAGCAGGAAAGAGTTTAAGTAGAACAAATAATTGTACAGAATGAGCCGGTACTCCCGTGCTTTGTGCCTGATTTACATCAAATCAAGCTTATGATAGGTATGTGCAGTATGTGACAAAGTCAGACCACACAGCCACCAGAGTGGTCCTGTTGGGATCCAGGAAACCGCCCACTGCTAAAGGACCTCCCCTCAGCCTAAGGGGAGGATCCAAAGGTCCAGGATTCCAAATGATTGCGGGGGACAGCTAAAGATATAACAGGAATGGGAGTGAGGTCACAGGGCTAAATGAAAGGAACCTGACGTGGACACCGAGCCGAGAATTCCGGACAGCGCCCACTGCTCCTTGAAGGTGTCAAGGGAGCCAGCGGACGCCGCCCAGAGGAACTCTGCCCGGATACATGAACGGACTGAGGAGCGGAAATAGGCCGCACAGTTGCAGGAAACCCCGTTGGCCAACCTCCTCTTCCTGGTTTTGTAGATGACCGTTTTGGCCAGGGCTAGGAGGAGGTTGACAAGGAGGTCCTGCGACTTTGTGGGGCCACAAATAGGGAGTGTGGCAGGCAACTATATCAGTCTTAGAATGGGAAAGACCCTTTTCCCCATGACCTGAAAAGAGGTTACCTCAAGTCAATTAGGGACACCTGAGTCCAGTTAAGGGCTGCCTGTGACCTTTAAAAACCCGTCTTCTGGTGAGAAAGAGAGGGAGGGGACAGATGAGAGACAAGCTGTAGCAGGGGTAGTGGCAGCTGGGGGGAAAAAGCATTGCTTTGGAAGGTTGCTCCCCTCCATATAGGGGAAGCAACAGAGCTAACAGACTGTTTGGGGAAGGACTGGCACCCAGACGCCAGCATACCAGAGAGGGGGCAGGGAGAGGTATTCCCTTTTTGTGTTTTGAACTTGTTTCTTTTTGTTTGATTGAAGAGAACTCCTTGGGCCTACCTTAAGGCCCACCTTGTAAATACTGAAAAATAAAACCTGAGTGAGGAATAAAAACTTTCTGGGGTGGGACGGATTCATTCCAGGCCCCCACCGCCAGAGGGGGAAATGCTGAGTCCAGTGAGGCAAAAGAGGAGCTTTGCCATGTGATGTCATGAGTGGGATTTGACGCAGTGGATTAGCCTGGGAGCAACATAGATTGCTCCTGAGAATGGATGATGTAATGAGGGTGCTGGTGCAGGCACAATGGCACAACACGAGGCTAACCAGAGTCCAGATGGCTGCTAAGCAGGAATCTGTGGGTACAAGAAGAGAGAAATCAACTGCTGATGAACCAGGCAGCTCAGGACAGAGCCACCCTACAGGAGTTAGTGGAACAACTGAAAGCTCTGACAGCTCTGGCACGTGGCCATGATGGGGGACAATCCCTGAGGGCCAGCAGTTACCTGCAAAAGATGATGATGGAGGATAATGTTGAGGTGTATTTCCTCATGTTTGAAAGAACAGCTCTACGTGAGGCCTGCTCCAGTATCCTTGCCCCTTTCCTGTGTGGGGAGGCCCAGAAGGCCTACTATGACATGGCAGCAAAGGCTGCTACAGACTACTCCCCAGTTGACAGCTGAGATCCTGGCAAGATTGTTTATGCCCACTGCAATAATGGCTCAGAGATTCTACAAGTAGAGGTACCAGGAGAACAAAGTGCCCAGGTACCAACTGTTCGACCTGATCCATCTCTCACCCAGGTGGCTTAGTTCCACAACCCATGCTTACAGAACTCTTGGGTTTTGGACAGATTCATGAGAGGACTACAACCAGACCTATGAGGGTAGGTTGGCCAAAATGACTCTCTTGCTTATGATGATTTGGTCACCTTTGTGGAGATGCAGTTAATGGTCAGAGAGCTTTCTCAGATTACTGGGGAAGAGAGACACTGGACGAAGAGGGCAGTCCCAGCCCCGAAGACCTGGAACTCCAAAAAGTTCAGGTAGGACTGTGTTGGGGAGGAGGGTTGCTAAAGAGCAGCCCGAGGCCTAAAAGGGACTAGGGGAGCCAGACAGAGAAGGCCGAGGGGTGAGACCCAATAGCCTAAAGAACAGGGGGATATGCCAGGCTGTGTGTAGATGTTAAGCTTGTGAGAACTAGAGCATATAACTGCTCCATGTTCTAAAATTGAGGAGCCCATGCAGTGCCGTCTGGGTGATTGTGAAGATCTGTGTGGACTAATCAACCTTGTCAGAGTTGTTATGACCCCACATAGATACACGTGGTCAGTTAGAATGAATGGTATAGAGACCATTGCATTAGTAGACTCAGGAATTGCATCACACTGGTCTCTGGGAAACTGGTGGGGTGGAACCAGCTATCTCAGCCAACCTGTGTAAAACCTGTGTACATGGAGAAGTTAAGTACTACCCAGCCATTCCTGTACAAAGGTTCAGGGAAACGCAACAAGGGTGACTGCAGGAGTGGTTCCTAAACTCCCATATCTAGTGCTCATTGGACAAGACTTTGCAGGATTTGGAAATCTCCCCCCAGTGGAGGGGTCAAAAGAAGGTAGTAACCCTGGGGCCAATACCATGGCCCCAGGAAACAGCCATCCTCTCTCATTTTTTCTGAATTGCTCAGGACTTAGTTTCTGTACCTGGGAAATCCTGGAAGTCTAGGCAAGAAAGGAGGGTAGATAAAGGACTGGGGACCAAAGTCTTGACTCAGAATCAAAAGGTAGTGCTCGTGGGTCAGCGGTCTTGTCCAGAAGGCAGGGAAGCAACTTGGAAGGTTGGCGAATCTGAGAGTAGGCCCAGTTCCACTGAGATCAATCCTGGGAGTGATATAGAAATAGTTCCCTTTGTTTTGTCATGTAAGAATTTTGGGCAGGACCAAACCAATGATCCTCTCTATTATAACATTAGAAAAGAAGTTGTTGAGTTGAACAGGGTCCTGGTAGAGGGGAAAACCAAAGGCCCAGGATCGCATTTCATGATGAAGAGAGACCTATTATCTAGACTAGTCCAACTATAGGAGGAAGAACTGGAGCAACTTCTGGTACCCTGAGAACACCAAAGGCTAGTATTAGACCTAGCCCACAGTTATTTGTGTGGGGGACATTTAGGGGTGAGTAAAACCCTACATTCCTAGATGGAATCCTACAAAGGTTCTTTTGGCCAGGAGTCTATTTGGAGGTCCGACGCTATTGAGCCTCCTGCCCAGAATGCCAATTGCACGGCCCATGCCCTCATTTAAGGGACCCTTTAATACCCATACCAATTATTGGTGTCCCATTTGAGAGAATAGCAATGCACCTGATAGGCCCTTTGGAGAAGTCGACCCAAGGTCATCAATGTGTGCTCCTGTTTCTGGACTACGGTACCTCTGTGTGAAACACAGTGTCCAAGGTGGTAGCAAAGGAGTTAATCCAAATTTTCTCTAAGGTAGGAATACCACAGGAGATTGACCGATCAAGTAATAGAATCCACTGGGGAGGCTGACTATAAGATTTGACAGCCTGATCCCCCAAAACAGGAGCAAATCTACCAAGTCAACACGGTGAAGCCATGGCAAGACAGAGAAACTTATATGGTCACACTAGAGACACCAACCCAAGAAAATCAACCTCATGAACAGGTAAAAATATCACCTGAAATGACTGCTGAACAATGTACAGAGGCCATCAAAATGATTTGAGCGGAGCCATACGTTACTGGAAAAGCCAGGCAGAACCACAGAAGCCCATCATCACAGATTCAGGAGTAAAAGTGACTGTTAGACCATGTTGGATCCCGGAGGCTAAAACAGAGGAGATGACTCCCATAAATTAATAGAATGTTGGAGCTGGGAGTCCTTGAAGAGTCCCATAGTCAATGGTTCAGCCTTATCATTCTGGTATCTAAGCCAGATGGTACCACAAAGTTCTGCAACAGCTTCCAAAAATTAAATGTGTCCCAGTTTTGATGCCTACCCTGTACCTTGGATAGATGAGGTAATTGACCAGTTGGAAAAAGCACAATTCTTGTCAACCCTTGACCTGACCAAAGGTTATTGACCATTCTCTCTGGCAAAGGAGGTCAAGGAGAGGGCCACTGTCAAGGTTCCTCCCCCACTCTGAACTCTAGGGTACAGATGTGGGGACCTGCATGAAAACCCTCCTAAGCTTATCTTTACCAGCTTAGGTCAAAACTTCCCCAAGGTACAAAATATTCCACCCTTTTGTCCTTGGATTGGCCGCTACCACCACCAAACAAATACTGGTTACTGGGGAAGAGCTGTTTGGACACGTCTTTCCCCCCAAAATACTTCCCAAAAACCTTGCACCCTACTTCCTGGACAAGGTTTGGTAAAAAGCCTCACCAATTTGCCTAGGTGACTACAGACCCAGACCCTTGGATCTTAAGAACAATGAACAATCCTCCCAACACTTGCACCCTCCCTTTCCTGGGAAATGTTGGATAAAAAGCCTCACCAATTTGCATAGGTGACCACAGACCCAAACCCCTGGATCTGAGAACAATGAAAAAGCATTCAGTTTTCTTACAAGAAGACTTTTAATAAAAATAGAATTAGAAATAAGAAATCCCCCCTGTAAAATCAGGATGGTAAATACCTTACAGGGTAATTAGATTCAAAACATAGAGAACCCCTCTAGGCAAAAACCTTAAGTTACAAAAAAGATACACAGACAGAAATAGTTATTCTATTCAGCACAATTCTTTTCTCAGCCATTTAAAGAAATCATAATCTAACACATACCTAGCTAGATTACTTACTAAAAGTTCTAAGGCTTCATTCCTGGTCTATCCCCGGCAAAGACAAAATGTAGACAGACAGACAAACCCTTTGTTCCTCTCCCTCCTACCAGCTTTTGAAAGTATCTTGTCTCCTCATTGGTCATTTTGGTCAGGTGCCAGCGAGGTTACCTTTAGCTTCTTAACCCTTTACAGGTGAGAGGAGATTTCCTCTGGCCAGGAGGGATTTTAAAGGGGTTTACCCTTCCCTTTCTATTTGACAGCCACCTTTTCTAAACCAGAATGCTTATACCAGTACGCTGTCCTCCATTTTGGATTATGTAGGACTCCAGCAACCTTCCAAAGACTCACTGATAATCTATTCTATCCACATGCCAAGTATGCTGCTACTTACCTGGATGATGTGGCCATACATAGCCAAAACTGGGGGATGCATCTAGAAAAGGTGGGAGAAGTACTGGATACCCAGGGGAATCCAGGTCTCACCACTAATCCATCCAAATGTGCAGTAAGGTTACCAGAAGCCAAATACCTTGGGTACATTGTGGGAGGAAGCATAGTGAAACCCCTACTGAACAAGTTAGTGGTGACACAAAATTGGCCCCGACCAATCTGGAAGAAACAGGTCAAAGCATTTCTGGGAATAGTGGGGTATTTTGGTGATTGATTTCCCACTTTACCTGTGATGAGTCTGGTAAAGGCCAGAGGCCCAGACATAGTGAAGTGGACTGATGCAGCTGATGAAGCTTTTGCAGATCTGAGAACCACAGTAATCCAGCGCTAGTAGCCCCAGACTTTCTCAAATGGTAGGAGAGGAAGAACACCCGGTCCTGCTCCCATGTCCATACTACTATTTTTAGTGTGCTAGGTCAAGCTGCGCTAGTGCGGTAGGCTGGGAGTCACATCTCCCAGCTGCAGCTTAGACGTATGGTAGGAGGCCCACATGCCTACACACCCATCTCCTTTGCTATGCATGAGAAATGCCCTGTTTGTGAGGACCTACTCTGCAGAGGCTCTCAAGAGTAGATCTCTTGTTCGATGGGGTCTGAATCATCAGTACTCCTCTCCACAGCATAGTGTGGTTAGGAAGGAGACTAAAGGTATGTCTACACTGCAGGTATAAGCCTGCAGCTGGCCCATACTAGCTGGCTTGGGCTTGAGCTAAAGGGCTGTTTAATTGCGGTATAAATGTTCGTGCTCAGACTGGAGCCCAAGCTCTAGGACCCTGCAAAATGGGAGGGTGCCAGAGTTCAGGCTGCAGTGTGAGCCTGAATGTCCACACTGATATTAAACAGCCCCGTAGCTAGGTGTCTATCTGCAGTGTAGATGTCTCCTTAGTGGGCAGCAGGTCAGAGGGCATCCCCTTCTGTGATCCTAGCAGAGTGTGCTGGAGCAGACTCCTGTCAACATCCTAGGTTTTGCTGGGACAGGGCTCCTCTCCAGCAGGGAGCTTTAAAAATAAATAAATACATTACTGCTCACTTTCACCTAACTTTTTTTTTTTGTGGGTAAAGGATCACGGAAGATAACGAAACACTGTGTTCTGCTGAGAAACTTAACTTTAAGTTAAAATTCCAGGAAATTCAGAGGGAAGGGTGCACTTACACAAGAAGTGACAGAATCATACTCAATCTCCATAAGTTTACACATACATGAAATTACTAAAACTCCAATATATAGCCATTAACTGAAAGAGCTTTTAAAGTTCATTCTTTGTTGCAGCTAGAATTAGAGTTCTTACTGATTGGAGAAGCACAAATATCCCTTTTACCAAGCAATGGTTTGTTAAATTATGGGATATTCTTCTAATGGAAAAAATTGACTTGTCAGTAAAATTATCTGCCACAATGCCTGGTATCATACTATCATCCATAGTAAGTTACAAATACATGCAAGCAGCCAAACCATAATCTCTAGCATAATTCGAGCTGGAATGATCAAGTCTGCGACTAGCAATGACAATTTTGAACAGTGATGATAATACTGTCTAGTAGCGAATATAATTTGATTGTGTAGTGTCAGGTATCATCACGTTGCCTTTTGTTCCCAGCATAAACTCTTCCCTCTCCCCCACTCCCCCGTTCTATTACACAATAAAAAATATTGTAATTAAGGGTTAAAATCTTGGCTTGGTTTGAAGTCAATAGCAAAACTCTTTAGTGGAGCCAGGATTTCAGTCTAATGGTCTGTCTACACAGCAATAAAAGACGCCTGGCACTGAATCGCAGAGCCTGGGTCAGCTGATTCAAGCTTGTGGGGCTTGGCCTGTGGGGTTAAAGCAGTGTAGATGTTCAGGCTCGGGATGGAGCCTGGGCTACGAAAACCCACAAGATGGGAGGGGCTCAGTGCCCGGGTTCCAGCTCAAGCGTCTACACTGCTATTTTTAGCTCTGTAGCCTGGGTAAGCTGACTTGGGCTCTGGAACTCAATGTCATGGGTTTTTTTTAATTGGTACGTAGATACACACTAAAAGTGTTTCTGAATTCAGTTCAATGCAACTAGCAAGGTGTTCTAAAAAGAACCCATAATATATACAACTTAAATGTGTGTATTAAAAGTTATGGCTAAAAGTTTCAAGCTACAGTGACTATCTTCAGCTCTTAAATGCATATTTAGACAGCTCAATAAAAATGTTATAGAGATACTGGGCACCCACAAATACCAATGCAGTCGCTTTAGACCCCAAGGTTTGTAAACATTGGCCTATATATTTTAAATGTTTAAGGCCAGTAGATAATGACAGGTCTTTCCACAATTTTTGCTAATAGCTTATTTTAAAAAATGTAGATCACTCACTTTTTTTTTGCAAAGACTGACCTCCCTGTTGAAACCATCACAATATTGCACTCTAAAGGCAGTCTTGCATAGAGAGAAATTCAGCCAGAGAATGCTAGCCTCAGCAAATGTTATGAGGCTACTACCACTATACTTACCTCAATGAGATGCCTCGTTGGAGCCATTTAAATTAGAATGTTATTAACCAAAGTCATTTAATATTTATTATCTATTTCACTGCTCTATGGCGGTATTGCATTTATGGTCTTAGGAGCAGTTTCAAACACAAGGTTCATTCAAATGAATGGGCTGCCCAGTCCCCTTCATAGAGCAATCTCATTAGATCTCACAAGTGAAGTAGGGATTTGAGCTTGGTGTGCACTTGAGTGGGACGTCACCAAGGATAAATTAAGGTGATGCAGAAAGTAATGTTGGAGATTCTATGGGAGCTGCTCCTTCCCTCTCGACCAATGCACCAAAATGGCATTGTGGGGCTGGAGGTTCCTTTTTTACAATGAGATGTAGGTCCATTTTGTCCCTAAGTTTTCATAACAGTTCTTGGTGAGTCTGCCCAAAAGTACTCTGGCCAAATTCTATCTTGGGTGATTACATTTTCCCTAAACCATTTGTGATGGTGGTTATCACTATAGCTGCCTTGTTTTACCCTAGAATCAGCTGCATTTCATTCCTGGATGAAATAATCTCTGTGCGTTCATACTCACTTTAGAGACTGTAAAAGTGCTCTGAGGCATGCGAAAGGTGATATAGATCTGTATATAGATATATTATCCAGTGGCGGGGGAGTAAAAAAGGGAGAGACAGTAGCAAGAAAACTGCAACTTTGGAGTTTTAAAAACTGCAATGAAATGAAAAAATCTGGTATGAAATGAAAAATTAGTTTATTTTGAAAAGCCTGTTTTAATTTTAAAAAGTTTGGCTAATTATGTTTTACTAACCCTACTTCCTAGATATCATTTACTGATTATACATAATTATCCAAACTTTTTTCAATTAAAACAGGCTTTTCAAAATAAACTAACAACTTTTCATTTCATACCAGATTTTTTCATTTCATTGCAGTTTTTAAAACTCCAAAGTTGCAGTTTTCTTGCTACTTTCTCTCCCTTTTTTACCTCCCCCTCCAGATAATGGGGGCGGGGGGAAGGAAAGAGGAGTAAAAGTGAAAAAGAGGTTTAGGGGAAGTAAAAATGGGATAGAAAAGGAGTCAGAGGGACAAAAAGACTCAAAGTAAAATGGGGGGAGATACAGAATAAAAATATTTTGTTTAGATTTTTTCATTAGAATGGAAATAATATTTTTGTAACAAATTAATTTATATTTTTCAACCAGCCTTACTAGAGAGACACCTGGTACATATCAAGGCACATTTGAGGCTGTGCTGTGTTTAGCCCTCTTAACTCTGACTGGTAGGTCTTTGTGTTCAAGTGCACACACTTAAAAATTATTTTATGGCTGTCTGAGAATCCTGTTGACAAACCAGTAGCAAAAAGACTGTGGAGACTGAAGCAGATGGTGACAGCTTTTCTTTATATTGTTGTATGTTAATTTAATTAGGCATAGGTCAAAGAAAGCTTTGTATTCATCTATAGCTCCCCTAGGCTTATGCATGTCATACTTCTGATGCAGGGCATTCAGAGTTCCAGATACTCCATTACTATATATTCCTAAATATGTAATGGGTCAAATCTTGCCTTCAGCTTAGCTTTTCTTGCATTGTAAAAGAGTAGAATGTAGCTCCATGAATTTATTTGTAAGGGTTGCTGGCAGGAAGACGAGGGAATTGTTTAATCACTCTGACGCTGTCACTGTTTTTATTGTGGACTTTCATTGTTCATAAATGATTAATGTTCATATGAAATACCTTAAAATGAGATTTCATGATGAACAAAATTTTCAGTCTTTTTTTTTTGTGTGCTTTAATGGATCAATGGATCTTCCTCCTCCCCCCAACCTAAAATTTCTTGTTTAGAAAGATTGTGGTGATGCTGTACAGATGTAATCAAATCCCCTGCCAAGTTCAACCCTTTATTGCAGTGAGAGAATTCCCTGATGCAGATCATCTCCCTTGCAACTTTGCAGCAGTAGATGGCATTAACTGGTTGCTCTAAAACAGGAGATGACTGTGACATTTAGCCACAACAACCATTACAGAAAATCAATTCTGTATCAACTCACTAGCTTTCAGCAAACAAGAAAGTCAGACCACACTGCAGTAAAGATCAGGGAGTTCATGGAAAAACTTATGGGCCCATTCCAGCAAAATATATCTCTGGTCTTCTGAACCACGCAAATTGTGAAAGGTTGCAGCCATTGGGTCTGTGGCAGGTTTACCTGGGAACAGGCAGTCAGCAGTGGAAGCCAGAAAAGAACAAATAAAACTATGTCTATGCATTGTGGAGCTTTCTAGGGGAAAAAGCTTGTGCAAAGGAGTTCCCAGCCTTGCGTACATTAATAGTCCCTATACTTGGTCAACCTGTCAAACTTTCTCTGCATCTGTTCACTCTGCAGAAGTGAGTCCATAAAGCAACCCTCACTTTGTAGATTCAAATCGGAAAGTTGAGGTTCCTAGTTCAATGTTTAGGCCATAAAAGCAAGTGGAAGAGGAAACAAACTGATTATCATTGAGGAGGTTCACTCTTCGTCCTGCAATTGTTGCTTGTTTGGCAGCTGGAGAATGAAGTAATCTTTGGGCTACATAATCCATCATGGACTTCTGCTCCAGATATGGACTGGCTACAGAACTTGTTCATACACACCATGTGTTCATCATAAGATCTTTTCATGATCTACCAGGTGTGGCTAAGGTTTGTTTAAATAAGGTGGTATACACACAGCACCGCCTAGTGGCTGAACAGTGTAATTCAATGATGACAAGGCCAATTCAGTCAGGGTGGATGTGGTCCACTCCCAATAACTGAGGAGGAGGTGTCAATACCAAGAGAGGGAAAATGGCTTTTGTAGTGAGCCAGCCACTCCCAGTCCCTATTCAAGCCCAAATGAATGGTGAGTGAGTTTCCACCTCAGCCTGGACCAGTCCACACAAGAAATCCACTTCCTGGACACTACAGTGCAAATAAGTGATGGTCACATAAACACCACCCTATACTGGAAACCTAAGGACAGCTATACTTACCTACATGCATCCAGTTTCCATCCAGGACACATCACATGATCCATTGTCTAGAGCCAGGCCCTAAGATACATCTGCATTTGCTCCAATCCTTCAGACAGAGACAAACACCTACAAGATTTTTATCAAGCGTTCTTAAAACTACAATACTCACCTGGGGAAGTGAGGAAACAGACTAACAGAGCAAGATGGGTACCCAGAAGTCACTTACTATAAGACAGGCCCAACAAGGAAAATAACAGAACACCACTGGCCATCACGTACAGCCCCCAACTAAAGCCTATCCAGTACATTAATGATCTACAGTGTATCCTGGAAAATGATCCCTCGCTCTCACAGAGAGTGGGAGACAGGCCAGTGCTCGCTTACAGACAGCCCCCCCAACCTGAAGCAAATACTCACCAGCAACTATACACCACACCACAGAAACACTAACCCAGGAACCAATCCCTGTAACAAACCCCATTGCCTACTCTGTCCCCATATCTGCTCTAGCAACACCGTCAGAGGACCCAACCACATCAGCAACACATCAGGGGCTCATTCACCTGCACATCTACTAATGTGATATATGCCATCATGTGCCAGCAATGCCCCTCTGCCATGTACATTGGCCAAACTGGACAGTCTGTATGTAAAAGAATAAATGGACACAAATCAGACATCAGGAATGGTAACATACAAAAGACAGTAGGAGAACACTTCAGTCTCCCTGGACATTCAATAACAGATTTAAAAGTAGCCATCCTTCAACCAAAAAAAAAACTTCAAAAACAGACTTCAAAGAGAAACTACAGAGCTACAGTTCATTTGCAAATTTACCACCATTAATTTGGGCTTGAATAGGGACTGGGAGTGGCTGGCTCACTACAAAAGCAATTTCCCCTCTCTTGGTATTGACACTTCCTCCTCAATTATTGGGAGTGGATTACATCCATCCTGACTGAATTGGCTTTGTCATCATTGATTCTCCACTTGTAACTCCCTTCTCTTTATGTGCCAGTATATTTATGCTTGTATCTGTAATTTTCACTCCATGCATCTGAAGCAGTGGTGTGTTTTACCCACAAAAGCTTATGCCCAAATAAATCTGTTAGTCTTTAAGGTGCCACTGGACTCCTCGTTGTTTTTATGGATACAGACTAACACGGCTACCCCTCTGATACTTTGAGTATAATTCAATTTCACACTCCATTTTCCTGTTTAAGTTCTACATTCCTACAATTTACACTATCACAATGTCTTTGAAGTTCAGTATGTATCAGTCTGTTAAGCGTCTCTGAATCATACTGGTTTCCTAATTACATGACACAAAAGCATAACAATTTGGTTCATTGGCTATCCATTAGTTGCAATAACTGGCTATCTTTGGTCTACAATTCTTGAGTTGTCATCTTGTTCTGCACCTACCATCTGCAGAGTATGCTCTGTTCATTGTTCTCTCTGCAGAACAAACTGCAGATGTTGACAGTTTTTGATGAACTCTGTCAGTCTCGATCACATATGATTTAGGTGCTGAATTTGTTTTCTTTGAAACTTCTAGTTGTCCATCCCTTTTCTTCATCCGATTTGAAATAAACATAGTCTCCAGGTTCTGGACCCAGCAGTTATCTAATTGAGTGACTTCTGTTGTAAAAGCATGAAGCTCTTTTAGCCTTTTAATTGAATTTTTGGTTATTCTCTTCATGTCTGTCCACTTTGGAGACACATTCTTCTCCAAAGTTGGAATGGTAATTCTGAGTTGTCTTCCCATCAGGAGTTGTGTGGAATTATATCCAGTAGTTGTGCTTGGTGTTGATCTGTAACTCAGAAGAGCAAGGAATGGATCTTCCTGCTGTAGGATTTTCTTGGCTGTCTGTACAGCTCTCTCAGCTTCTCCATATTAACCGCAAGCTAATGGACTGCTACTAATATGACCAAGATCATATTTCATTTGAAATGACTTAAATTCTGCTGCAGTGAGCAAAAGTGCATTTCAGTTTCTTGATAACACTGTGTCATGTTATATCTTTCAATTACATTATTTCTATATTCCTGAAAAAATAGTCCATGGTCACCAGATAATGATGTCCTCTGAATTTGCATAAATCTGCAGCTAGTCTCTTCCAAGGTCTGTCTGATAGAGGTGTTGTTATTAAATGTTCTTTGTGTTGTATTGCTTTGTTAGTTCTGCAGTATTCACATGCAGAAGAACTTTACGTCCTTGCTGATGTACGGACACCACACTGACTGGTTGGCCCATTCATGACATTTAGTTAATTTCTTGATGTCCTTCAATGGGTGAGGTTTAAGATTTCTCCTCTCATTTAATTTGGAATTACGATGCAATTACCTTTATTTCTGAGTCCATTTGACTTGCTTAATTGTTCATACACTGCAAAGTAGTCTCTTGTCACTTCCTTAGTGTCCTTTAGATACTTGGGCCTGCCATCCCTAATGTAAGCTAGAGCTGCCATGTTTGTCAAGGTTGCTTTTTGTGGCTGGTGTAGTCTCTTTTCTGACACTGGTCTGTATGTGTCGTGACAGAGTTCCTCCTCTGCCTTGGTGGGTCCTGCGCTTATTGGCAGCTTTTCTTGCCTCAGAGGTTTACGGCAGCCCTCAGTTTAGCCACTTTCATGGTTCAAATCTGCCATTCATTGTTAGCCTCATCACTGGCCAGCATGGGGAAAGGAAGAAGAACAATCCCTGCAGTCTCTGCTGATCCACCTAGTGGATCGGAGAACAGGCTAGAGACCTTCCCCTCTGGTGGAACCCACAGTCCAGTTCAATTCCTCCGGTATCAAGTAGGGAGTTGAGGGGGCTGGAGGGATGGGGGGAACCCGGGCCCGCCCTCTACTCCGGGTTCCAGCCCAGGGCCCTGTGGATTGCAGCTGTCTACAGTGGCTCCTGTAACAGCTACATGGCAGCTACAACTCCCTGGGGTACTACCCCATGGCCTCCTCCCAACACCTTCTTTATTCTCACCACAGAACCTTTCTCCTGATGTCTGATAATGCTTGCACTTCAGTCTTCCAGTAGTACACCTTCTCACTCTCAGCTTCTTGCGCCTCTTGCTCCCAGCTCCTCGCACGCACCACAAACTGAAGTGAGCTCCTTTTTTAAACCCAGGTGCCCTGATTAGCCTGCCTTAATTGATTCTAGCAGCTTCTTGATTGGCTGCAGGTGTTCTAATCCGCCTGTTTGCCTGAATAGTTTCTAGAAAGTTGGTGATTGTTCTGGAACCTTCCCTGTTACTTTACCCAGGGAAAAGGGACCTACTGAACCTGGGGCTAATATATCTGCCTTCTATCACTCTCCTGTAGCCATCTGGCCTGACCTCTGGCCTGTAACATGTCACAGTGTCCACAGCATCTACATATGCATTTACATTACCTTCAAGCTCATGGGTAGTTGAGTGTGATACTGGGCTCTGTGACAGAGTGTCTGTTACTACCTGATTTTTCCCAGGAACATATTTTGCAATTGGGTTCAATCCCATTAACTTTAGCAATAGACACTGGCATCTCAGAGGTACTTTATCAGGTTTTCTCCACTGATACAAGGGTTACAAGCGGTTTATGGTGTGTTTTCAGTGTAAATGAATCCAGTTCACTCAGATATATTTGTAAAAGTTCTCATATGCCCATACACTTGCCAGGCACACTTTTTCAATCTGTGCAAATCATTTTTCTGCTTCTGTGAGTGAGCAAAATGCAACTGGCTTCAACTGAGAGCCATACAGTACACTGCCTAGGCCGTAGCTGTTTGGCTCCGCGCTGATCACTGTGGGTTTGTTCACATTACAGTACTTGAGAATTTAAGCTGTTGAATTTTTTGGATTTTTTTGGGGGGAGGGGGATTTTTTTTAACCTTTTTAAAGGCAATTTGCTTGATTTGGCTCCCATAGCCAAAATATGTTTTGAATTTAATAGTTTACTCAGTGGTTTTGTTACTACAGAATAGTCTTGTAGGTATCGACTAAGGTAGTTTACCATCCCCAGTATATGTCTCAGTTCTGGTACATTTAATTGGTATATTCAATTCGCAAATTGCTTTTACTCTATCAGGGTTAGGATTGATTCCATCTTTATTTATTTTATGTCCCAAAAAACTCAATTGGGAGTAAGTGGAAAATGCATTTTTCCTTGTTTAGCTTCAGTCCAGACTGATTGGAATTTTTTCCATTGAATATCGTTCATGAAAACTACAACTCTAATATGTTCCTTAACAGTTCTGCCATCTTTCTTTGAAAAACTTCAGGTGCACTGGAAATCCCAAAATCTCACAAAGGGTGTGAAAATTTAATCAGTTTAGCATTTTGGGGGGGGAGGGGCTAACAGAATTTGCCTGAAACCACTCCAGACATCGAGCTTGGAGAATACTGTAACTCCTTTCTCTTTGGGGAAAAAGTCATCTAATGTTGGGAGGAAATACTTTTCTCTCACTACGCTTCATTAAGACTTTTTTTAAGATCCACACCAATTTGTATTTTTCCAATTTTCTTTATAATTTGTACCATTGGGGCACACCATGCTGTTGGCTCAAAGATTTTCTGAATTAGGCCAATTTGCTCCATTTTCTTTAACTAAGTTTCCACTTTATGAAGTAGTGGGATAGGAATCCCACAATGTGTGTGTGTGTGTGTACGCTGTATGTTTCAACATTGTCTCTTAATGTTGTTTGTACTGGATTTCCTTTAAAAAAATCTAATATAAACAAATATTCTGTCAAGTTCTTCTGCTTTTCTCACTAGGCCCATGATGGCCAGGGGTCCTGGAACAGGGGAGGCCAGGGGGCCATGGTTCCATCACAATTTAAAAGAGGGAGGGCTATGCTCTCCCACTTTTTGGCTGTAGAGTTAAGCGATGGGGGTACCGGGGGGTGTGTGGCTCAGGTGCCTGTGCCTTCCCCACTTTTAGGGTGCTTCCGCCACTCCTGATGGCTACCACACTGCAGCTGAGAAGGCTGTTGGTCTGTGGTCCTTTGATCACACTCTCTGAATGCATAGCTTTTGTCTTTGTCTAAGCAGTTTCTGTGGTGAACTAGCCCAAGCAATTCAGAATATATCCAGGGCTAGATCAATTGACTTCAGCTTTGGGAGGGTTGAAGGTGATTGTAAATCCCTTCTGAGATGATTGTGACGTCAGCTCCTGAGTCAATTTTAAAGTCAATAGTCTTGCCATAAATAGTCTGTTTCACTCTCCAGGCAGGTTCTGTGTCTTCATACATGATAGAGACCAGAAACAATGACTCTTAATTGTACGTAATACAAGTTTTAACTCCCCAACTGCTTTGGTGTGGCAAACAGCAGCAAAATGTCCATATTTCATCATTTATTACACTGTGCACTTCTGGCTGGCTAAGCATCATCTCTTTTTCACAGCTTGTGCACGTAGGCTGCAATTTGTCCCCCTTAGCCTGGGAGTTCTCTCTCTGTGTCTCAAGGATTTTATGGTAATGGCTTTTAGGACTCATACTGCATCTGTCAACATCTTCTAAGCTAGTATCTTGTTTTGCAAGTTTGGGAAGTTGCTCTTGGTTTTGCTGTGTTACCAGCCCAGACTGCTTTGCTATTTGAATAGCTGGGACTAGGGTTACATCTCTCTTCAATTGTAGTTGTTGTGAAAGGTTTTTATCCGTTAACCCAATAAACAACCTGTGTCAGATATTTTCCAGTTTTGCATTCCCAAAATCAGTTTTCAGTCAAGGTATGTAGAACTCTTACAAAACATTCAATATTTTCCACTGGTTCTTGAATTCTCTGGTGAAAACATGCTTTTTCATGAATTCCATTTCTCGGTGGTATAAAGTATGCATCAAACCTAGTTGTTCATGACTGTCAACAGTAATAGTCATCTGTGACTGTCCTGAGTAAAGTCAAAAGATTTAAAGGTATGCTCTGCTTGCTTTTCCATAGCATAAATTAAAGAAGACACCTGCATATTTCCAGTTTCCTTGTGGATTTGTTTGCAATTCAAAGTTGTGCAAAGTACTGCTTCCAGTCTGTCCATTGTGAAGGTTTGTCAAAGCTGATGCTCTCTGAGGCATTGAAAAGTGGCATGTTGATGAGGTCTTGCAACCTTTGTTGCTATTTTTCCTTCCGTTCATGTTCTCACAGCTTGCTCATATACATGAGACATGTTTATCATAAGATCATTTAACACACTGCCAGGTATAGCTAAGGTTCATTTTGTCTCTTACACGCAGCATCACCTAGTAGCTGAACAGTATAATACAGTTTACCATTCCTTTACCTAACTTTTTTTCCTCTCCCAACTCTGAAATGTAACTATCAGCCCAAGAGCTTGAGCAGTTCGGACTGCAGATCTTTAAGAATTCTTCATCACCCCACTTCTTCATTCAGGCCCTGAGTCAGGAAAGTATATCCAGGACATGAAGTCAATGAGATCTAAGCACAAACTAAAAATTAAGCATGGGTGTAAATGCTTCCCTGAGTTGGAGCCCGAGTTAGGAAAGAACTCTTGCTGTGTGTCAGGAGAGTTCTCTGACATGATTTCCAAGAGTGCTTCCTTCCCCAGACCTGAAGAAGAGCTCTGTGTTGCTCTTAACCTTGTACCTTCCACCAACAGAAGTTATTTCAATAAAAGATATTACCTCACCCATCTTGTCTCCTCTTGCAGCTCTTACTGCACACTGAGAAGAGGCTGAAAGAAGCTGTTCAAGAGGTACCATCTAGGTAGTGGAAACTTGCGTACAGAGACAGAGAAGGCTTCTGAGCATTGTGAGGGGGCAGGCTGCGGTGAGCTTAAGTTGGAATAATGGGAGGGTCATTGAGGCAGGGAGGAAAAGGGGGTGAGATCACAAAGGGGAGAGATTTCAGTGAAGAGATCCTGTATGGCAGGGCAGAAAGTGACTAAGAGAATGAAGAGAGACCAGGGGAAATACTCTCGGAAAAGAGAAATCCAAGGGTGTGCGCCCAGGATGATTGAAGGAGAGACTGGAGAAAAGAGTGATTGTAGCAGGAAGGCAGCAGAGACGAGATCGGAAGAAATGTCCAGTGCAGAAAGTGTTGAAGCCACGGCAGGAGGAGAATTAGGTCCTCTTGATGTTCTAAAATCTGGTCTTGCAGTGTAGACAGGACCAAGCCATGTTCCCAAACTGCTGTACCCTTGAATTTTTAACAGGGTTCTAGCATGATTTAAGAGCACAAATCAAATACAGTTTAAAACCTGTCTACGAAACCATATTTTAACAATGATGGGGCACTACTGTATTGTGATCCCCAACACTGTAGATTCCACAGTGGAGATGGGAGCACAGGAGGAGGAGGAAGGCTGGAAAAGAAATATTAGAGAAAAAGGTGATGAAAAGAAACTGAATATTTCTATGCACTTTGGGCCTGATTTTCAGAAAGCATTCATACAAATTCTTGAGTACAACATGAGTGCCACGACTCTTCAAGCATTGACACCTGTGTGGTTAGTTAACTGCACTGGTAGCTAACAGATTCAGTCATCAGTGCTTGTATAGAACATACAAAATTGTTGTGCTCTCAAATTGCCATGTGCACAGAAGAATGCCACACTAAGGCCTCTTTGAAAATTAGGCCCCAAATGTTTCTATATGCATGTGTCATAAATATAAAGGGAAGGGTAACCACCTTTCTGTATACAGTGCTATAAAATCCCTCCTGGCCAGAGGCAAAACCCTTTCACCTGTAAAGGGTTAAGAAGCTAAGATAACCTCGCTGGCACCTGACCAAAATGACCAATGAGGAGACAAGGTACTTTCAAAGCTGGGGGGAGGACGGGGAACAAAGGGTCTGTCTGTATGATACTTTTGCCGGGAACAGATCAGGAATGCAGCTCAGAACTCCTGTAAAAAGTTAGTAAGTAATCTAGCTAGAAATGCGTTAGATTTCTTTTGTATAATGGCTGGTAAAATAGCTGTGCTGAATGGAATGTATATTCCTGTTTTTGTGTCTTTTTGTAACTTAAGGTTTTGCCTAGAGGGATTCTCTGTTTTGAATCTGATTACCCTGTAAGGTATCTACTATCCTGATTTTACAGAGGTGATTCTTTTACCTTTTCTTTAATTAAAATTTTTCTTTTAAGAACCTGATTGTTTTTTTCATTGTTCTTAAGATCCAAGGGTTTGGGTCTGTGTTCACCTGTACAAATGGGTGAGGATTTTTATCAAGCCTTCCCCAGGAAAGGGGGTGTAGGGCTTGGGGGGATATTTTGGGGGAAGACGTCTCCAAGTTCTTTCCCTGTTCTTTGTTTAACACGCTTGGTGGTGGCAGCATAGGGTTCAAGGACAAGGCAAAGTTTGTACCTTGAGGAAGTTTTTAACCTAAGCTGATAAGAATAAGCTTAGGGGATCTTTCATGCAGGTCCCCACATCTGTACCCTAGAGTTCAGAGTGGGGAAGGAACCTTGACAGCATCAAATGGGAAATGTGAGGGCATTTGGAAGCCTGGTTTCATAGTGCTTAGTGTGCACTAACTGCTGTCACAGAACCTAACCTGTCATACTGTAAAACTTCCCTAGTAGAGAATTCCAGATAGCTACTTTCTTTATAATTAAAATAAAAGTCCTAAAATATTTGTACATCTTCTAAAATGCAGGAAATTGCTTCTGGTGTTTCAAAATGGTCTGGATGAAAGGATGCCTGGAAACATCCATTTTTGTTTTATATTTTCTAGAATCTGAATATTTTCATCTACAGCCAGGGGCAGTAGCCTATCTTTAGATAAGAATGAGATGTCAGTCATACCTGAGCTTTCTAGCCTTGTCCCTTAATCACTGTCTTCCACTTTCTGATGATCTTGGGGTAGATTCTGGCTTTTAATAAATCTCCTTATGTTTGGAATGTGTTTAACAGCAATGTCATATTCAAGAAAAAGCTTCAATAGAGTAGCTATTAGAAATAAGTGATTGAGTGTAGCCTCCTCATGTGGGAAACTATTAGAGATAAAAGGCAGGTTTCTACAGCTGCCTTCAACTAGATTTGACATTTTATCCAATCTGAAGGGTTCACCTCTTTCTGACAGTCAGTATCTGCCTTCAATCACTCCCCGTCAACACAGTTTTGTTTAGGATGAATAAATATGACATAATTAGCTAAAAAGAGTCCCATAATGACAGGTGTAAAGTTCTTTTATTTGCTAAGACTTCGTGCCTAAGGAAAATGACACAACATGCCAGGAGTGTTTAAAATGTGAAATCTAAATTTATCAATGTGATTATTTAACAGTGATTAGGGTATTTTGACTTTGTCCCAATTTTCTTTGACAGTTCTGGTGCCTGTAGCATTAGCCAGAGATGCATTTGCTTTTAAGCTGTAGTTGTTGTCAAAGGCATTCTAAGACCAGTTGCTATACTATTTTGGCTACATGATTCCCTCAGATAATCTTACCTTTACAGCTGGATTATTTTGTCCTGCTGTTGGTACATTTTTACCTAGAGCACTGTTCTTAATACAACAGAATTGAACGAATGTGGCAACGCAAATCCTCAAAGAAGGGTGTAAAATGTCTACCAGAAACCACACACATTCCACTAAAGCTTCCATTTCTAAATGCTTTAGTCTCCTTTCAAGTGTTAAAGTGGCCTTTATAGTCAAGGGTCTGCCAGGACTTCCATTATAAATTACTGTTTTTCACAAGTTAGAAATCAGACATAAAATATTGATGCAGGTTAAAACTTGCATATGAGGATTAAGTCTACGAGGACATAAGGGAACAATATTCCCTGGGCATTCTGGATTGGGAACAATTTAGACATTTTTAGAAATTGGTTAGTGCCTCTTTACCCATGTGCTTAAGAAAAAATGTCACTTTTTGCTAAGGGACTACACAATTTATAGTTTTCTCAAAGAACTGAGCAGGCCTCCCTGTGTATCTTGAAAAATAAGTGGTATGCTTGTGCTTAAAAGGAGGATGGCACCCTCTGAATTAGCATTCAAAGCACCTAGTTTCACCAAGCAGAGCATGTGTCCCATTAAATCATTTGCATTTCTGTGGTGCTTTCCAGCTGAGGATCTCAAAGCCTTTTATTAAGGACTTCAAGCAAATCATCTTATGAAACTGCAATAGTGACTTCACAGTTATGATTGTAAAGTCAGTCATTTTCCAGTGTAAACCAGATCTTAACCCTACCCACTCAACTTTCTGAAAAAGCTCCTTTCCACCTCATATTATTTCTGAGAGTACGATTTTCTGAGGGGAAGGACTGGGGTGGGGGGGAAATCTTGATGTTGATTGGACAAGGCATTTTTCAGAAATGGGACTTTGGGGAAAATGTTTTTCACTTTCTAAAAGTCTCATGGGGGGTAGTGTATGTATTTTGCAAAGTTATATCAAAAATAGGATAGTCTAGGAATTTTAAATTTGTTTCTTCATTAGTCCTGAATGAGGTTTAGAGCCTGATTCAAAGTCCTTTCAAGTCAGTGGAAAGTCTCTCACATTGACTTTGGGTCCATCCTTCAGTGCACAGGACAGTTTTCTGATGTGAGACAAAAGAGTTAAGTTATTTTTTCAGAAAATTCAAATTCAGTCTCTCTAAACTCAATCAGATTAAAAATTCCTTGTCCGGTTTTACAGAGTTTATAACTTCTCCTGGCTACACTGGCATAAGTGTTAAGCTCTGTCCGCCCCACAGCTCTCATTCATGAAACTTTCAAGCTCCACAAGGCATATCTGCCAAATATTATAAGCCAAATATTATTGGCCAAAAGTACCTAGTGATTTTTAGTGCCTCAATTTTTGGGTACTCAACCTGAAACACCTGAAAGAGGACTGGTTTTCAGATGGTCAGTGCTGAGTACTTTGATAGTCACACCCCTTTCAGGTGTTTCAGGTTGAGCAAACAAAACTTCAGCCCTCCAAAATTCTTAGGTGCTTTTGAAAAACTTGGCAATTATGAATATAAAGCAGTTGTATTTGTGGACAGCATTTATTTCAATTAATGCATACATTATTAACAGAAAATGTTCTCATTATATAATCAGCTCTGGAATATTGAATAATAAAATAAATCACAATAAATATCAATGGATTTTAATATATTTTTAATATTTGTATTTAGAAAGTTTTTAAATTGAATTTTGAATTTTACACTTCAGAGCTACTGTTGTTCAGAACAGGTCAGTTTTTGGTTTTACAGTGGGCTTCCTTTCACTGTAAAAATGACTTTTTAAGCAAAATAAAATTGAAATAAGTTGTAGTTTTTTCCCTAATAAAGTTGGGGTCATTTTAGATTTTTGTAATGAAATGTTTTAAAAAAATAAATCTGATTCCAAACATAGAAGTCTTACTTGCTGTTGCAAATATTTGACACACTTTCACTAATTACTATTTACAGTAGTACTTTTAGCAACAGCCTTTGACACATCCACAACTCCACTCCATATCAACCCCATTAGCTATGGTGCCTTGGATAAAGACAGTCCTCAGGAGGAGAAAATACAACTCTCAAAGCAATTTTAGAACATCTTTTCTTCTGGGGAAAAATAATTTAAACAGAGTTCTAACCTCAATCAGGCCTTGATTCAGCAAAGCACTTCAGCGCTTGCTTAAATTCCATTCATCTAATTGAACATAAGAACATGCTGAAATGCTTTGACTGGGGCCTTAATCTCTATGCCTACCAGTAACTTTGGAGGAAAGGAGTCAGGATTCTTAGAGACCAGTGCTGATTCTGTATCATACATAACCTACTAAATAGTGTGGGCTTTTTTTGTTTTAATCAGTTAAATGGTTTGATCTAGTTTTGTGGCTCTCCCCTAAAACATGTATTAAAAAGTAAGTAAAGAACTAAAACTCATAATTATGACCCAGGAACTTGCAATATCACTTAGGATGTTACATCCATTCCCTTCTGATTATATGACTGATTGCATTGTGATCATGTGACACCCAAATTGTGAGGATTTCTCAAAATGACAGCATGTAAAACTAGCTTCTCTCTTCAGTAATGGTTTAAGAAACAGGTAGACTCGGTGTGGAGGGGACAAGGTAGACCGATTTTTAAATCTGAGTGATTTAAATCACTGATTTTAATAATTTAAATTAGTGAACAGAAAACCTTTATTTGCATCATCAATTTTAATCTTGTTCGCATTTGTACTTTTTAATTTTCTTAAAGGGTTGATTCTTATTGATTGGTAGCCATTAAAACATGTTGATTTACAAACAAATATAGCCTTCATTCAAAATGTGGTACTTTTTTGCTAACCAGGAAGATACTCTATAGCTGTATATGTTTATTTAAGCAATTATTTAGCTCAACGTACATTCTTTTTCATTTTACTTTTTTTGTTAGAAAATGGGGAATGATGTTTATTATTTACTAGATGATGCTTAATTTTTTTTACTTGTTGTTGTGTCAAACTGCATTCTGATGGAAATTGAATTAATTCACAAAACTAACATTTAAGAACTGTTTTTCATTAGTTAAATAAACTATCTTAAATGTCCTGAGCATATAAGAAAATAAGTTTCTCAAAATATATTTTACATTTTTAAAATGAAGTGATTTATTAAACAAAGGAAGCCTTATCTGAAGTTGGTGAATTGAACTGATTGTTTCTAGTCATAGTGTCCTCTAAGATTTTTAGAACTAGTAACTCTCATCTTCCCGCACCGAGTTTTTGGTCATAGATTGGAAGAGGGAAAACAAGCTTCCATGCTTTTTAAACTCCTGTCATTGAACTGAATTAGTTGAATGACTTGAAAGGAAGAAAATATTCTTTATGCACCTGCAGAAGAGGCTACTGTTGTCAAAAGCTGGTTTAACACACAGCACAAACTGGTTCCAGATGCTTAGCCAGGGATTCCCTCCTGTTCAGTGGTCTTTCTTTAAAACTTTGGCAGCAAACACCTACTGCTTGAATATTCTTTATTTGATTTAAATGATTGTAATAGGTTATGGTAAGTTTAGGACTTAAAGTAGGTTGTCATAATTTCAAATTTAAGTTTAATCAAATCTGATAAAAATCTTTTATTATTTTAATCGACTTTGGGAAGGGGACCATTTAAAAGGGTTCGAGATCCCCCAAGTGGTCATTTAAATGATATAACATGACTTTATTAAATGCGATAGCTGGATAATGGAGAGCTGATTGAAGGATGGTACAAAGAGGTGTTCCCTGCCTCCTATAGTAGTTGAGATGACTTATTTGGTAGGGCATAATAAGTAATTTCACAGAATTCTGGGGATAATAGAGGCGCTAAATTCAGGAAGCTGCCTATGCACGTGCATAATTTTAACCTGATTCTTTCAAGTGCTTAACCCCAATTCAGCAGTATTTTTATTTTATGTTGTGCCAACGTAACAGTGCAGGGCAGAATATTCTTTTCAGTGTTGAAATTAGTGGCCTTTTGGAGAAGATATTTAGGCCAGCATAATCTTCTATTTTTTCTTTTATGTTTGTGATGGAAATTTAATAAAATACTTTTGTTGGATTGCTATGTTGAAGAGTAAATTACAAAAGAAATCTTTCTATTGCTTGCCTACAAATGGAGATATACTTGCAACCTTTCAATTGCTGCAGAAACTCCTTGGTATTTGTGAATGTTACCGTATGGTATGGCTTTATTATTGTCAATGTCCTGAAAGATCTGCATCCTTCAAACTGCCAATCTAGAGATTTTATGTTTCCTTTGTTTCATAGATATCTCTGAGAAAATTAATTTATATTTAACTTTTTTCTCACCACACAGTTTGATTTAACTCAAATTTCTGAGCCAGCTAGGGTGACCAGATAGCAAGTGTGAAAAATCGGGTTGGGGGAGGGGGCTAATAGGAGCCTATACAAGAAAAAGTCCCCAATATCAGGACTGTCCCTATAAAATCGAGACATCTGGTCACCCTAGAGCCAGCAACCTTGTTATTTAGTATCGAGGACCTAGTTCTGGATGGCTCATAGACATAATTATTAACTGTATTACTGTAGCACTCAGAGACCCAAGCTGAGATTTGTACCCCATCATGCAAAGTGCTGTACTAAGAAATAGTAAGGAACAATCCCTGTCCTGAAGAGTTTATAGTCCAAAAATAGACAAGACAGAAATGTTGGGAGGGGAACAGAGGCACAGCAATTGTGACTTGCCCTAGGTCATACAACAGTCCAGTGGTCAGAGATAGGAATCAAACTCAGGTCCCCTGACTTCCCTGCCAGTGCCCTATTTACTGGGCCCCAGATGAGCCACACCCCAAAAATTCTGATTCATGATTAATTTTATGCATGCAAGTAATACACTGACTTCAGTGGCTCTACCTACATGTATCAAGTTACTGGTACCACTCACAATAGTAAGCAGTAAATGTTAGCATGATCAGATCCTAAGTGAGAAAGTGTGACACAGGGATGAATCACACTGGGCAAAGACAAACGAGTCCAAGAAGAGGAAGTTTACTCCCCATTGGAACAAAAGTCCCATATTCCTTCAGTGCATGTGATTCTCACATTGGAACCATACTGATAGTACTACAGAAATATATGGGAGACAGACATCTAAGCTATCCGCACAATAATTAATAGTTGCTGCTTTTCATTTAGGCTATGTCTACACTAGTACTTATGTTGGCAAAACTTATGTCGCTCAGGGGTGTGACAAAACACCCTTCCCCACCCCCCCCGAGCAACATATGTGATAGTTTGCACAGCGTTATGTTGGCATGTGAGCTTCTCCTGCTGACATAATTAAACCACCCCCAATGAGAGGCAGTAGCTATGTCAACAGGAGAGCTCTGTCCTGTCAGCATAGAGCAGCTACATGAGAGATCTTACAGTGGCACAACTGCCTCGGCCTGCTTTTGCTTGTAGTAGGTAATCATTGGTGGAAGTGGTCTAGAAATTCACTTTTATTACTGTTGAACAGAAGAATGGTATGAAGATAAATGGAGTGGCTGGCAATGTAATCATACACATAAATTGAGCTTTTAATTGTCGCTTGAAGGAAACAATTTAATTAGAAGAGTAAAATGGAACTTTTTTATTTTTTTTCAGTTTCCCTCTTTTTTTTTACTCTTTTCTGGTGCACTAATCTGAGTTTTATGAAAATCAGGCTGGAGAGTCATTTCTAGTTTCCTGTAGTTCTAGTGTTGCCTAAGAAGATAAACATTAAAGTACCAGCTGTTCTCTTCCCCCTCCCCTCCTGGAATTTTACATTTCCATAATACTTGCCTTTGAAGATAATTTTACAAAGAAAAAACATAATACAGAAATATTTCAGAACAGGTTTATAATAATTAAATTACAGGAAATACAAATACTAGCTTTCATATCTCAGTAATTGCTCCAGATGCCTGATGTGTTGGAGAAAAGGAGGTACTTGCCGGTTGCTAAGTCTCCCTACAACAGTAAGGTGCCTAGGAGCTGAAGGTGCATTGCTCTTAGCTAGGCTGCAGTGTCATTTTTTAGCAGAAGGCCTGAGTTGTGTTATCTTCTCCTGAGGTTTCCATTATTAGGGCCATAAAGGCTCCTTTCCAGAAATACCAGCAATCAGGACAGAAGTGCCTGCTACCAGTATGCTTTCCATCCCAGGGCGGAAAGAAGTTTTAAATGTCAGTCATTTTCAAGACATCCCATCTACTCCACTCTACCTCAAGGAGAAAGAAGCCCACAGGAGCCATATTCCCAGCTGCTAAGCTTGTGGGACTCTGGTTCACACAAAACCATGAGCCTGGGCTGGATCTCTCTCTAAGCACTCTGACCTCTCTAGGGGGAGAGGAATGTGGCAGTGCATCATTATAGAAGGCTGAACTAGTTAATATGAACAAAATACTGAAGAGGGATATCTCAATATTAATGTTGAAGGCTGACAGTACAAACCAGGCTTGTTGCTAGCTCATGAAAAGTTGTGCTGGGAGTGACTGAGGGAGAAATCTTGGCTATATTTTCTTCCTTTAGCTCTCCTGTGAAACTTGCTCTCATCAAAACATTCAATTATGCAGAAACCTGGCCCTTTTAGAAAGAGCCACAAGACTCACCTCTTCACCCTGGCTTTCCCAACTTCAGAGACTCATGTAACACAGAGAAGAGCTTCAAGTATGTGCTTATAACAGTCTGAAGAAGAGCTCTAGGGAACTTAACAGTTTGTCCCTTTCACTAACAGAAGTTGGTCCAACAGAAGATACTACCTCCCCTACCTTGTTTCTTAAACAACTGTAAAAGAAGAAAGTGAAATATTATTAGGTGGACTCAAACTATTGGCCTCCACTTGGATTGACATTCAAGGAAAGTTTAATGTTAGATGGTAACACTGAAGACAAGGGAGCTGCGCAACAATTTCTGAAATGCAAGAGATTTCCTTATACTACTATAGATCCTCATCTGTTTTACCCCTGTGGCTCCAACTTGCAACTTCAGCAAGATTAGAGGGGTTGTAGCATTCATGGAGCACTTCAACCCTTTGAGTTTTACAAAGCCAGATTTCCTCCTCCTCACCCCAAAGCAGCCTGACCTTCTAGCGATTATTCAGCCCACCAGCCATTCCTACTAAACAGAATAAATACAGTCCAAATGCCCCCCACAGTCCCTGTTGCTAATGCCCTTGGGCCATTTTACCCACAGCCCTGCCTGCCTCTGCTGCTTCATTTCCCCCATTGCTTGTGTCCTGGCTACTCTTGCTTCTCACTCTTTTTATAACTCCCCCAAACTATTATTTCTTTCTTTGCCTCAAATCATCCTTCCATCCTCTGGCTCCCTGCCTCCAAATATCTCCTCTACCCAACTGCTGATTTCTCTCCTTTGTTTCTGAATTTTCTGGGACTGGAGAGAGCGGAAATGAGAGGGAGTTAGAATTCCGTCATTGTTTTCAAAGTTTCTTTATATTTTGCATTTACCATGTATCTGATTGTGGGTGTAAATAGTTCTTTTGGGACCAATAGGTTTAATCTAGTAGATCAGTAAAACTATTTAACTGTTACCACATTATCTTTAATTGATTAAGCCTGCTGCTGATGAGAGAAATAAATCTATCCTGTGTAATCCAGTGACTCTTGCCTTGCCTATTGAACAATACAGATAAACACTGTCCAGATTAGGGCTACTCATTACCTGGGTGGGTATCTGTAACACAGGCAAAACAGCCTAAGTAAAATTATTACTGTGTTTACACTGCAAGCTAGGAGTGTGATTCCCCTGCTGAAAGAAAAGGAGTACTTGTGGCACCTTAGAGACTAACCAATTTATTTGAGCATAAGCTTTCGTGAGCTCCTCTGCTGGTGTATACATGTGTGTGCTTGCTCTCATTAAGTTAACACAGGTATAAATAGCAGTGTAGCCACAGTAGCTTGAAGTGGTTTTATCACATATAGGGTTTACAATTTTTGGTTCAATGGCTCTCAGCATACACACCGCTCCAGTATCCCTGAGTGGCAGAGGAAGCATGGCTGAAACCTGCCTGAAATGGGTAGGTATGTACCTATGCTACCACAGCTACACTGCTTTTTATACTCTTGCTAACTAAATGAAAGCAACTGCAGGAACAGGGAAATCACATCTCTCGCTTGCACTGTAGACATAGCCTTAGAGATGACATCTGCTGCATGCTGGCATTAGGAGCAGGTTTTCAAGGAGATAAGTATTAAGTGGATGTCTTCATTTTTTACATTAATGAGAAAAATGTAGAAGAATGGTTTAACATGGTTAGACCCTGATCCTGGGACTATTCACAGTGTGTGAAGTTAAGCACACACATAAGTATTTGCAGCATCAGATCTTTAAATTTTGCCTAACTAGGAGCAGGGACTTGAATCTGGGTCTCCCATGCCCCAGGTGATTGCCCAAACCACCAGGCAACTGCCTATTCTGAGATGGGTCTCTCTTGTGCACGTGCTGTTTGATTTTTGACTAGAAATTCCACCTTGGATCCAAGAAACCATCCCCAGTAAATTTCCATCGAAACAGATTGTTTCCATGAAAAGTTTTGGATGGGCATTTTCCAATTCTAAAACATTTCGTCAAAAAGTTCCTGATTAGCTCTAAAGGTCATACCTGTTATTCCAATAAAGAGGCAATCTGTTTATACAAGATATATTCTTAGCATGTAAATAAAGCTGAAAATACACTCGAAAGAATGTAGTTAAAGTTTATTATTGAAAAGTGATATCAGTAATGTTCTCAAATTATGTTTTTTAGTTAGCAGGCTGAACCTCACCCCATTTATGCCCATAACAGAAAACCGATGCTGTTTTTTAGAAAACAGATGTTGTTTTTTAGGGGGGAAGGCACAAACAAATGGAAACTAAAGGGAATTTAGTTTTAAAAAGCAGCCAGTGGTCAGCCACAAAGAAGTTAATCATCCTGAGATTTTTTTAATAAAGCACTTCATTTTTCTTGTTAACAACCCCAGGGCTATGCTCTGACGGGCAATTTTTGCCCCAATCCACATGTTATTTTAAAATTAAATCTCAGGCAGATTAACTTCACTTCTGGAATACACTTCTCATGTGCTTGCTGCACTTAAACTCACTG
This sequence comes from Natator depressus, assembly GCF_965152275.1. Taxonomy (NCBI): domain Eukaryota; kingdom Metazoa; phylum Chordata; order Testudines; family Cheloniidae; genus Natator; species Natator depressus. The sequence continues at coordinate 162,960,410 of NC_134235.1, read as the reverse complement.
ACCGCTTTCCACACGAGATGGATAATTGTGTGGCTTTAGCATTGAAAGTTATAGTTCATGTCTCCAAAAGGCAGAGAGAGAACAGAATGATGGATGGCTGGAGTAAAAAATCAATTGTGAAATATGTGATGCGCAGAATATTCTGGATATGCTTGTCTGAAGTGCGTGTAGATATCTCATACAAGAAGAGTGACTGGGCTATTGAGCTAAGATGGAAACCAGTACCGTTTGAAATTAAACAAAGATGATAATTATTTACAAGGTGAAGACAAAGGGGGGATGGTGCTGGGGGGGCAGAGGTACTGGGGGGGGGGGGGGGGGCTGGTGGCGGTGCGCAGCCTGGGACCTCTGCTGTTCCAGGGGGTGAGGGGTAGGATTGGCAGGGCTACCAGGCTCCCTACCCAGCTCTGACCAGCATGTCCCTATAGCTCCTAGGGAACCTCAGCCAATGGGAGCTGTGGGGGCAGGTGTGAGCAGAGCGCTGGCCTCTCTGCCTAGGAACTGCATGGACATGCCGGTGGGAGCCAGGGAGCTCCCCGCAGGTAAGCACTGCCACGCACCCCAGCCCTGAGCCCCCTCCCACACACCCAAACTGCTGTTGCTGGCCTGGGGGCTGCCTGAGCCAGCACCGGGGGCTGCAGAGGTCACAGAATCTGTGACTTCTGTGACAGACACGCAGCCTTAATTGGAAGATAACACTAGGACTGTGTTTTTTAAAAAAAAAAAAGTATATTGGATCTAAAAAGAGGTTAAACGGTGGCTGATATGGGATATCATTCTTGGTTTTTTAATTGCATAATGCCTACCAAGCAATAATTATTGACTAAACCTGGATACAGCACTCTGGATGAGGGCTCCCCAGTGTTTTACATAGATAGACTGTAAAACTATTTACATTGATTTATATCTTACTCAACTACCAAGGTAGCATAATATTATACTTTGGTTTCATTTTATCTTTTTGGTTTTCACTGCTATCCCCCTCCACGCTTTCCAAGACATCATTTTGATGGTACACAAGAGAAGTCAACCAGTCCTTGCGCATTTAGTCTCCCCCACTATTTTGATGACCACCTGGCCCATTTCCTTTCAATGTGGCAGCTTATGATTTTGGACAAATGGGTCTTAGGCAACATTTTAACTGGCCATACAATTAAATTACTGTCTGCCCCTCTTCATGAACCCCACTCACAAGAGGATTCTCAGACAAGAGCTGTACTCCCTAATCTAGCTAGAGGTTATAGAGCCTGTACCCCCTCATCATAGGGAGAAGGGTTTTACTCTGGAAAAAGAAAGGGGGCTGGAGACACATCCTGGACCTCAGGCAGTTGAACGTCTTCATCTGCCACTCAAGTTAGAGGATGATTACCCTGGTGGCTATAATCCCCTCCTTGAACAAAAGCAACTGGTTTCTGGCTCTTGACTTGAAGGACACCTATTCTCATATAGACATCCACCCAGAAGATTCCTGCATTTTACAGTGGATTTAGAGCACTTCTAATACAAAATGCACATGTTGGGCCTTCTGATGGCCCCAACACTTTCTATAGATTTCACAGCTGTGAAAGCAGTGCACCTGCACCATCAACACAACCCTGTATTTGCATACCTATATGACTGCCTGCTCATGGGACAATCGCATCAGGAGGTGCACTTAGCAGTCACATCCTTACTTAACCTGAGTCACTCCTTGGGACTTCAGGTAAATCCAAGAAAGTCCACTTTAACACCAACAACTATATAATTTATTGGAGCCAATCAATACTTAATTGCAGCCAAGGCCTACTTACTGCAGGACACATGCCTCACAATGAGAGTCCTTCAACTCAGTCCTCAGATGACAATCCGATCCTCCTAAACCATGTCACTGTATGCACCCCCTTTGGCAGGCTCCACCTTTACGGTCTCCAGATTTGGCTGAGGGAGGTCTATGCTCCTAGCAGACTCCCTGGACAAAAGTCTCATTTCCTCATGGTGTCCTGACATTGCTCACCTGGTGGGTGCAGAAGGACGCTATTTGTGTAGAGGATTTCCCTTGTTCCCACACCATTCACAAAAACACTTGTTACAGATGCCTCTGGGCTGGGGATTGCACCTGGATGACCACACAGCTCAATTTCCTGGACTCCACATCAACCTTCTTGAGGCTTCAGGAAGTTCACAAAGTGTGGAAGAGGTTCCTGTCTTTCATTCAGTCTGTTCATGTCCAGGTCAGATATTTTCCATTGTTTATTAGATAAACAGAGGAGCAAGGTCTGCCCTACTCTGCAGGGAATCAGACAAGCTCTGGAATAGGTCCATTCAGCATCAGATTACCCTCTCTGTAGTGAACCTACCAGGCATAATTAATTCCCTCAGCTGGCATTTTCATGAGACTCACTGGTGGGAGCTCCACTTATCAGTGGTCCAGTGGATTTTTAGTCAGTGGGGACTCCCATCATGGTGCACTTTTACACCCTAGGGAAAGACAGGCCTATTGTTGTTGGGCTGCCCAAGGGCACAACTTCAGAGGGGATACCTTCATAAAGCAGTAGTCGCATCTGTTGATGTATGGCTTCCCTCCCGTGCCCCTCCTACCTTCTATCCCCTAAAAGATCAAGTTGGATACAGCAATGGTGATCCTAACAGTACCATGGTGGCCATGATCGTTCTTGTTCACCACTGCTCTGCAGATGGCTTCTCACCTGTGCATTCACCTACTGCTGTTTCCAGACCTGTTGTCACGGAATGAGGCAGGTCCAACCATCCTAACCCAGCATTGCTCCATCTGATAGCCTGTTTTTTGGGATGGGCAACTGACTTAGAGAGATCTTGCTTGGAGGAGGTCCAATCCATCCTCCTCAATAGCAGGATACCCTCTACTAGAAAGTATTTTGCTGCCAAATGGAAGCAGTGCTCCCTGTGGTGCTAGAAGCATCAATTGCCTCTGGAGGAGTCAGGGATGCCTCTTATCCTGGACTATCTCCTCTCACAGAAGTCATAGGGCCTATCTGTCAGTTCACTTGTAGATACATTTAGAAGTTATTGATGTCTTTCCTCCTCCTGTGAAGAGCTACTTGGTTTTTACCCACCTCAAAACAGTAAACCTGCCTGGGATCTGAATCTGGCCTTCTACCTGGACAGGACAAGATCTGAGGTTATTAGTCTCTCTTGCCAAGAGGCAGTATCTTCCCAAAGACTCTCAAAATGTATTTCCCACTGCATCCTCCTTTACTATGAGCTTGTGGAAGACCCTCCTCCTCAATCTACCAGAGCTCAAGCTGCCTCAGTGGCTTCCCTGCCAGGAATCCTACTGTCAGAGATCACTAAAGCAGCAACCTAGGCTCCATTCAAAAGGCTACCAGCCACTGTGCCCTGATTCAAGCCTCTGCTCAACAATCCTGTAAACTGGTACAAAGCAGTTCCTCATATCTGCCTGCTTGGAAGTCACCCACAGGTACCAGCACTTGAAGAAAAAAAGGAGGGTTACTTACCTTACAGTAACCAGAGTCCTTCAAGGTGTGTGGTCCTTATGGGTATTCACGATCTGTCTTCCTTTTGCTATTCTCAGCTCACCTCTAGATTTGCAGTAGAGTAGAAACTGGGCAGGCGGTCAGTCTGTGTTGCCCTTTTCCTCCTCAGCAGGGAGTATGAGGAGATGAAGGGCACAGGCACGCACCTACAGACACTGCTATTGGAGAACGTCTGGTTCCAGGAGCACATGCACACCCACAGTGAATACCCATATTGACCACACATCTCAAAGACCTCAGTTACTATAAGACAAGTCACCTTCCTTCCTTCTACTGACAATTCTCGTTAGCCTGTCTGGTGTTAATAGGGATAGAGGACTTCAGATGCAAATAAGCAGAGCCTGGCTTATGAGTGCTTTGAACCTGTGGCATCCAACATGAATTTATAGTTTATAAAAGCACCACCACTAACTCCATAAACACCAAGCTGGTGCCTGCTGAGTTCTAAAGAAACACAAGTACAAAATGTTTAAGCTGCTTGTGAGTTTCTAACAATAACTAAAGTTTGCAGAGAAATACACACACTTCCCAAAGGTATTCACCTCATCTCTAACTGGTACAGTTCCACAGATTCTCCAGGGGATTCACTCTTCTACGCCTTATTTTTGAAAATAATTTTAGGGTAAGTATCTCACTTCCACCATCTTTATTACTTCTTCTGATCAAGAAGCTTGTTTGATGTGCCTATTTTTATGACTCAAGTCTCTGTATTTAATTTGGCCCTTTGTATGCTCTGATGCTTTGTTTGGCTTATATGATATTTGATAATAGTGTTCTTTCTACTTCAGCTCAATCCATTTGTTTTCTCTGGTTTACTGGTTTTCTTTGGTTGACTAAAAAGATTTTGAAAATCCAGTCCTCTCAAATAGCACACCTTACACATTTTCATGTGTAAAGGGAAATGTTGTTACAATACTGTGTTCCTGATTCCCTATTACCTTGCATCTTGTACAGTCATTTACACCTATGCAAAATTAATATAAAACAGAACAGTTCTGAATGGCTAGCATTTTACACTGTATTCGCACAGGTGTAAATGCTGCCACTAGGAGCAAGGCAGTGAAAAATCAGGTTCTACACTTATGTAGAAAAGTGCAGAATACTTTTACTGAGTAAGGTGGCTTTGTTTTGTTGAATTTCTGCACTTAAGTGGACATCACACATGGGGCCAGAGCCATGAAGTGTAAAATTTAAAAAAATCATCAAGGTTTGTAAGTCTCACTAACCTCAAAGGGAGCTTAAAAAGCAGCTTTAAATGGAGATTTACCCTAGTTGGTGAAAAAGTATACACAGACCACAGCAAAAGCAAACTTGGTAGCACTTGTTACTATACGTTTTGTATAGCAATGCCACAAAGAACACTTCCAACCCTCTTCACTGCACAAATACTTAGTTCAGCTTTCTTCGGTCTGGCTACAGATGCTCTTCCACCCGTGTTCCTAAATTGTGGCATGTTTAATAGTTTTTACTATACCCGTTTCTCTTTCAGTTTTTTTCAGTTTTCTGTGCATATAACAGGAAAATCAACCCTAGAAAAAGTATTCTTGGCTTTCTTTTGCAACACATTAAGATTCTGTCTAGCACGAACAAAACAGTTTTTATGAACAGCAGCATAGTGTGCAATCCACCTTTTTCTATAGAAGCGAGACAGAATTACAAGCAGATGGGAGCTTTTTTCTGTTCTTTGAACATACACATTCACTAGCACTCTAAACAGATGTCTTGATGATTTAGGACTTTAATACACAAAGTGAAGGCATTGATTAAACTATGTAAAGCATCCACTGTTAGGGCCTAAAGACTTCCAAATTGTTCTTAAAATTTGAAATTCAACTCTTTATAACTAAAACCACTCCTTTAGTCTGGTACAGTGGTATCCAAAGATATACCTATCTATCAAGAGAGTTAGGCTAGTAAGAGGCAAAACTGGATTGACAGTAGTCAATAGTGTGGCAGTGACAGTGGTGATTAATTTTTTTAGAAGAATGCAAGTCAGCTGTTCTAATCTCAGACTACCTCTGCTAGTTCATCTAACTGCTTTCTCCACTTTTCAGAGAAACATTAGTGTGAAAGATATGTTATATCTACACACCTGATGGGGAAAGTCAAATCACAAAGATACAGACTCTTTAGATGAGATCAGAGAGTGGAAGAGGTTGAAGCAGACAGGGATACATCTTTTGAGAAAGCAGTGATTGGATTTTGGGGGGGTGAGGAATAGCCTGCAGTTTGATGTCTAGTCTGGGTCTGCGTTAAATGGGGGACTTCCTTTTTTTATTTTTTCTCTCCATGCTGTTACTGTTTTAAAAAAAAATCAATACATAGAATTGTTCAGCAGGCACAGTAGGGTCTTGAGTATAATGTTCCAGTTGAAGGGAATCTTTTTAACTACAGCACTGGGAGCCAGTCTCAATAATCTGAAATTTGTGGTCTGGCCCTTAGCTTGCCTAACCCTAAGTACAACTCTATGAAAGTTCTTTTCAACAAAGAAAGAGCCTGATGAATTTGCTTAAACAAAGTATGCAAAAGGTCAGGTGAAACTGATTGATCTGTAACTTTGTTTTATCTATGACATATCATTGCCTTCAGGACAAATAGGTTTAAATGTATCTGTCCATTTAAATAGGTGGAGAAAAGCAAAGCTAACTGGCTTTTTTAAATATAATTGGTAAAGTGCTTGGGTACCACAGTGATGAGTGCAGTATATAAATATCTAGATAGATGTGCTGTATGATGCCTGACAAGCCACATGACTATTACAGATTAGAAGGGCAATTACTAAGGAGTGTAGGACAGCTAGGACCAAAGGACAGAGAAGTCTTACATCAAAGTATTATTACTGATGGTGGCATGTATTTCGAAGGGGCTAAGTTTTGCTTTGACTTGTACCTCATGCATTGAAGAGGTTATTTGCCCATCATTTGGCCTAATATATTATGGAATCATTGATTACAATGTGACTAAGTTACTGCACCTGTCTGAATAGGTGAGTGCATATGCAAAAGCAGGGTCACTCTGCAAAGGAGTTAAACACAATTAATACTGTAAAGCACAACTGTTTTTATGGAAGGGGAGGAGCAGCGGCTTGAAAGATTCTCTTAAAAGGTTGTCAGGGTTACAAGGAATACTGCACCTGTAGGTGAATGGCTTGGGCACTTTCTGTTGATAATTGGTATCAGGATGTTTTCTTCTGGGATGACCAAATTTGCATTTTAATTAAATCCTGTTGTATTTATCAACATTAGAGCATAGAACATCTTAATTCACTGGAAGCTTTTCATGGTATCAATTAGAAACCTCAAAATATTGTACAAGAGATGCATTTATGCCAACAGTTGTTTTTAAAAACATATTTGAGGATATAAGAAGCCGCCTCAACCTATATAGTCCTAATTAATACCTACCTATGTGTTTACCTAATTAGGCTGAAACATTTCAATGTGATCAAGAAATTTAGGATTTCTTACTTAACTGTCCAAGAACTTGGTTCTGATCTCACACTCGCTTTACACTGATGTAACTGCAGTTTTCATGGAAGTTATTTTTGATTTAGTCCACTGTTACAACAGAATCAGACCTTTAGACTTGTGAAAGAAATCTCCCTAGTCAAGAGGGATCAATGCAGGATCAAGCATATACTTTTGGGAAACAAGTTGAAGAATTTCAAACTACTTCTGGGATTGGTCCTGTTGCGACTATCCTATACAAGATGAGGCTACATCGTCAGCTGGTTTAAATAGGTGCAGCTCCATTGATTTCATGGGAGCTACACCAGTTTACACAACCTGGTGACCTAGATCATGGTATTTGTAAAGTAAATTCTTCTCAAACAAACGCTATTGGCTGTTGCTACATTAAATTGTACAGATGCTAAAGTTGGAATGATAGTATTAAAAAGAACAAGTTTAGAAACCACAAAGCATGGCAGGTAGCATGCTTTATTGGCCAAGGAGAAGAGATTCGTTTTCCATTATGCTACTGGCAAACAGAGAAGCAACATTCCAGATCACCATAATATTGTAATCAGCAAGTATTTGGATAGTTTAGGTTGTAAAAGAGTTGCTGCTTTACCCTCACATAGTTCTTTTTTAATTCAAATGTTTTGAGTGATAAATCAGTAACAATTTTTTAAACCTTGGTTTGTCTTCAAGTGTCCAGCTATATACCAGGCCATCTATCTTATTAAATAATGTATTAAAAATTCACAATTTGCAAACGCCAGAGTTTTGCTTAAAACCCCTTTAACTTCCCTGGAGTGAGCTACGGGGGAGAGGCTTCCTTCCCCTCCCTGGCTGCTCAGGCAGGGCATTGGGGAAAAGTTTTGATGGTTAGTGAGTAAATAACCAGACTGATTTACTATTAACTGTTCATTATATTTTAATCAGGAATTGCCCTCTCATCATGGGGGGGATGTAGAGATGATGATGTCCAGTTAGATCAGTGTTTCTCAAATGCGTCCACCATGGCCACATGCGGCCACCAGGGGCTTTTCATGCGGCCATGACAGCCTCCTGAGGAGTGATCAGGGGAAAGGGGGGGGGGCAAAGTATCAGCCCCTCCTCTTCCCTCCTTGTTGCTCCTGGATGCGCTGCCCTGCACTGCCTCTGGAGAGAGATGGGACACAACACTGCAGGAGCAAGGTGAGTTATTGACCCACATTGTGGGGAGGCGGGGGTTTGGGCAACAGGCTCCTGCTGCGGGACTTCAGGAACCTGGCCATGCGGCTCCAGGCTCCAACAGTGGGACAGCAGTTACTGACCCCCCGGGCTCTGGCCACGTGGCACTGGCCTTCAGCTTCGGGGTGTCAGCCTCTGGCCCCTGGTTCCAGCTGCATGGCAGCAGGTGCTGGTTCCCGGCTCGTCCCAGACTTCGGCCACAGGCACCAACTCCCAACCTCAGCTTCAGGGCAGCGAGTTCCAACTGAAGGGCTTTGGGTGCCAACCCCTGGCTCTGGCCGCAGGGGAGCAGGTGCTGCCCCCTAGCTCCAGTCGCAGAGCTTCAGTCAGCCTCTAGCTCCCAGTTCCGGCCATGAGGTGGCAGACACTGGCCCCAGGCTCCAGCCACACAGCCCTAGCCCCTGGTGCTGATCCCCTGACCCAGGCACTGACCCACAGCTCTGTTCCCGGGCTGTGGTCACATGGTGGCAGGAGCTGGTCCTGGGTACCGACCCCTGGCCCTGGCTGCGCTGCAGTGAGTGCTGACTCCTGATTCCAGGTCTCCAGCACCCAGCTCCGGGTTCTAGCCGTGTAGCAGCAGGCACTAGTCCTGGGCGCTGACCCACAGCTCCTGCTGTGTGGCAGCGGGCTCCGATCCCTAGCTCGAGTCACGCAGTTTCTGGCCATGGGCACTGAGCCCTGGCCCCATGGCAGCAGACACCACCCACTCCCATGTATCCATCCCCTGTCACTGCTGCCTCCCCCTTCCATCCCCCTATCCAGGGCTTAATAAATCCTGGGGCTTGCTGAGAAAAGTGATACTTGCATGTTTGTTAATATCACTTTTCTCAGCAGACTTACTAGCTATCTGTGAAAAGTGATACTTGTATGTTTGGCAATATCACTTATCACTTTTCCTAGCCTCCCAGGTAGCTACTAAGTGCGCTATGATATTAACAAATATGAAAAATCACTTTTCACAGCAAGCCCCAGGACCCATTAAGCCCTGGGTAGCAGGGCAGAAGAGGGAGGCAGCATTATTTTTGTTATTGAATCTGCCAAAAAGCCTACAAATATACATTACAATGATTTGGATGTGAATATGTGCATATTTAATTGTTTTTCCTAAAGTTAATTATTTTAGGAAAAAAGTGTCAGTGCGGCCAGCAAGGAGAGTTGGTGGCCACATTCTGAGGCCACCAAAAATTTTGTTGCGAGAAATCATACCAACTGTTTTATATATTTCTAATAAGATTGAAAAATATCTTTACAAATATAAATATTTCCTTTCTTGTTGAGTCAGGAGTGTCTACAGTGGAGCAGTCCCTAAGCATAAAATATCTTCTTGCACATCTGTCTATAGGGAGTCTCTCATCTCTGGCAGAACAAACATTAAATGTGCACCTTAATTTTCATGAAGTCTCCAGATTTATCTTTGCAAATGGCCCAGAAGACAGAAAAGAAAAAAAAAGTACAGCTTTCTGGGGAACATCTTACTAAATTCACAATAGTGTAGATATTAAAGAGGAGGTATAATCACACACATATTTAGCAATTCACACCTTCAAAGTGCTGTTCATATGTTGTTATACTATCAATGCTCTTGTAAGGAGGTGTTATCCCCATTTTACAGGAAGAGGACATTGAGGCAAAGGTCACACAGCAAGTTGATAGCACATACAGTTCACCTGACCACTCTGGCTAGCGTGTCAAACTTAAGTCAAGTTATGCTTTAGCATCAAAAGCCATAGAAGTTGAAGAAGGAGAACTGCAGAATACATGTACATGTAGCATACACTGATGTCTGTGTGCACATAAATTCCCAGTGTTTTGTTTGATGTAGCCTCTTCAGTGTAACACTTTTATATCATAACCAGACTAAGTTTCATCTATTGTTTTAGTATGGTGGTTTATGTTATGGAAAGCTCCCTGATCAAAGCTTTCTGTAACAAAGAGGGAGAATAGCTAAAGACCACTTGAAGTGAACAAGGAACTTTTAGTATACCAATCTAATTAACATGAAAGATGCTCAAATGCTTCAGTGATGGAAGAAAATACAAAACCCTAAAATAGATAATTTCCCTTGTAGTTAGTGGTCATTCAGACCATCCACATGAAAATTAAGAAAACATCTTCCTTGTTAATATCTTGCTGTCTCACCATTATTTTGTGATAGGCCTACCCTTCTCAAGTAGGTGACTGATACTAGACTTACCAATATAAAACGGCCTCTCCAAACTGAAGTAGTTTAACAATTTGTGATATGGTTACTCATGTTAAATAATGCACTGATTTCAATGGCACCGCTCATAGCATAAGATACTTTTCAATGTAAGGGAATTAAAATAGCGCAATTAATTAAATTCACTAAGGGTCAAATTGTATTTCATTTCTTGTTGCTCGTCACAACAAAATATAACATTTACTCTCTCAGAACAAAATTTAGTTCCAATGTCCCTCAGTGCTTAGGTGGATTTTAAGTAGGATATAGGTCTTGTGTAGATTCCCTGTACAGCAGTGAATTTCACCCTAATAATTTAGCATTTATTGCATATCTTTTACAGTGAAGGTCTCTATAGGATGATACCCACGCATCTTTATATCCCAATGAAGAGAAAACTGCTGTGTTCTACCCCAGAAGTGTAGGTACAATAATAATACTGTATCTGCCTAAACTTTCAGTTAATCAGAAAGTGTTAACTCTAGTATCCTGGTCATATGACAAGTGATAACAGCTATATTGGTAGGAAAAATCTAAAATCTTAAAAAATATATACACACACACACAGTTGTTTTTAATCAAATCCGAAATCTTAAATATATATATACATACACACACACACACAAAGTTGTTTTTAATCGAATCTGAAAGATAGCATACCACCCACAGGACTGTGTTTGGGGCATTAGTTCAGTAGTGACTTAGAAGAAAGAATATCACTTTCTGCAGTAGCTGAAGTCTCCCTTTCAAGTACTGATCTAGCCCAGTGATGCTTAGCTTGTGAAAACTGAAAGGGTCAGAGAACAAGGTGGTACCACTATAAAATTAGATGTTTTAAATGTGGTATGCTGATTTTAAGCTCTGAGTGGTGAGCGATGGCAATTCTATTATGTGCAAAACTTTGAGCAAGAATCCAAAAACAAAGCCTAATACTTTAGTTGTCTAAGTTACGGTCAGTCAAATATACAAAGAATAAAATTATGCAAGTTGAACTTCATTTAAAAAGTACACTTGAGTTTTGCAAGTTCTAGAAGGTATTTTCTACAGGGGCAACTCTTCAGTGGTCTAAGGGTCTAACGCAGTGTCCATTGGAACTCATTGGGCACTAGCTCAGCCTATAGGTGTAATATATCTGGTACACAGACCCTGAACAAAATGATATTCTTTTATCCTAAGAGACTGTTGTTCAAATTAACATATGAATCATTCCATTTGTGCTCAACAAATAGTTGGCTTCTACTTTTTGTTTGCAAAGAAAACTCAGAAACACAGTGTTTTATAAGGGGTAGTGTACCAGCCTGAAGAGACTACTGTCAGGTAGTTCTCCTGCCTTGTAGTTGGAAACAAACATGTTTCTGTGAACTCTAAAAAAGGGTGCTTCGCTTATTGCTGGTTAATATATCAATATATAGAGTGCACAGGTGGTGATACAGACTTAAATTATTATTATAACATTATACTCTGTTATAATGGAGACAGGAAATACTTTTCTCAGCTAACACAAAATAAAGCTTGGATACTTTACAAGTATATTCTAAACATGTTTCCAGTGGAAGAAGCAATAAAATCTGAAGTAAAATGCTTGATAACCTGTAGTCATGCTATAGTGTTCTACTCTTTCTGGACAATATGGAAATCTGTATTTATCTACCGGAACAGACTCTGTCCAGATGTCTATCATCGCTGTGTATGGTCTTACTACGAAACACTGTACAACTAGCACACATATACATATTCCTGAACGGAGGGGACATGTGCATACAAACCCCCCAGACAAACACAGAACAGAGGGTTCTCATTGCCTTTTCTAATTAAATATCCTGTTTTAAAAATCACAACTATATGACATTAAAAGTAACATACTTTTTGTTACTAATTTCATACTAGGTCTGCAGCATTAAGGAGCAAAAACTAAACATATTACAGCTTATATATATTAATTTTTTTTTTTTTTAGGCCCAAACTGCTTTGCAGAAACCACTGTCATTCCAGCTGGCCGAGAGGTGAAGACGGATGAATGCACTATATGTCACTGTACTTACGAAGAAGGCACTTGGAGAATTGAACGACAAGCTATGTGCACTAGACATGAATGCAAACAAATCTAGGGAATCTACAAATCAAAGTACTATGATGTTTTTATAAAATACTTCACTGCAGTGAAAACCTAGATAAGCCTGGGAAAGATTATTCATTGTAATAAGAATATTTTTGGTGAGGAGAAAAAGATCATCATACTGGTATTTTGTTTTTCATAGTAATGGAATACTGCAAGACAAAGAAATCCATATACTTTAAAAAGTTTGGACATAAAAAATCCTGTCTTAACGTTTTATTTTCATGGTGAGTGCACTGAGTACACGCTATCAAATATTCTATGTATTTATATAATCCCATTATAGAGGTTAAAATAAATGTTTTATATAGATACAGATTAAAATATGGTACGGTCACCTGTCCTACTGTGTACATGCACCATGCCTAAAACATTTCCGTTTTAGTTTTATTAGGACTTTATTTTTGGTGGGCAACAATAATAGACGTGTGGCCAGGAAATAGCCAGCAAATCACATATTTCAGGTACTTCAAAGTTCTACCTTTTGAAAATATATGGTATAAGCTTTAAAATAATGTGCTAAATTTATTATATGTGCAAAAGTAGACCAAATTCTCTTTTCAGTTATTCTGCGTGCATCTCCAGTGGCCCTGCACTAGTATAACTGGGAAGAGAGTATGAAATTGTGACTTTGATTATAGTAATTAATTGTTTCAGAACTCTAAACATGGATCCTATAAGAATTAATTTCAGGTATTTACACATCACATCAGCATGAATTCTTTTGTGATGTAAAGCATCCCATATCTGATATAAGGACTGTAAGTGACGAAACAATTCAGCTTGCAATGATTTTACATTTAATGGTTGTGAAAAACAAGTACAACTGACAACAGAGTATGACGGGGAGTATAATAGGAGAAGCAATTAACAGGTGTAAGATAAAATAGTGGAGACCTGCTTTATTTAAACACGCTCTTGGTTTTTCTGCTACTCTCATAAATTACACTTTGGTTGAATCACTAGTGAGGCCCAGGTTCAAGAAGGCACTTAAGTATGGACTTAACTATAGCATATGCTTTGCTGAATTATTGCAATGTTAGTAGTTAATTACATGACACCTGATGCGTAACTTACACTGTTTAGCTCTCAGACTTCTATCAGGATTTCAATGGAAGTTTTGCCATTGACTTCAAAGGGCCAAAGTTTGGATTTTGCTCATATAGCTATCAATCGCCAGACAACTGTTTCTCAGCCAGATCATGGACAAGAAAATGATGAAACTATGAAGCAGCAAAGACATAAAATGCACAGCAGGCTTAAGTAACCATAACAATTAAAAATCTGAAGAAAAATAATCCTACAACAAAATGTACTTCAAGTTCACATATAGCCTCAGTCCATCGAGGTGGACAATCGAGGAAAGTAGGTTTTGGACTGATTATGATTTTTTCAAATGTGTTCTGAACCCATCAACTATCAAAATGATTTTTCTCAAGCCTATGTACATGTATATAAAGTACATCAAAATATCATACTAAAAAGCTATCATCAATAAGCAGCAGAAAGAATGCCCAACACATGTACCCTAAATGTTTCACTCTTAGCATAAAAATATTACTCTGCTAGCGGTAGTAAATGGAAATCACTAATGGGCAGATTGTGAAGAGCTTCATCACATGTGTGCACCCAACATGTGGAGCACTCTTGCAAATCTGGACATAGAAGTGCTTGATCCTGCTACCTCTACCAACAATAGTACCTCATTCCCTGAGTGGAAATTACTAGCGCAGTAAGGTCCTACTCAGTCTAACTAAAGTTGGCAGAATTTGGCCCTAAATCAGAGCCAAATCCTATTCACCTTACAAAAGTAGTTATGTTACTCAGCTGAATAAAGCAAACAGATTTTGGTCCCAAGTTGCTAAGGGCTAGATTCACAAAGATACTTAGGATTCCAACATTTAGGTGCCACTGGCATTCTCAAAACCACTACTCAGCTTCTGCCTAGCCCTGCAGGTGCCTAAATTTCTATCAGTCAGCACGTGCAAAGCCCTGATGTTGCCCCACAGCTAATGAGTGAGGCTTCCGATCAACCCAAGCCAAAGCCCTCCTGGGATTCTCAACCCAGGCGTCTCCCACCTTCAACAGAATTGATTGAAAGACCCAACAGAGAGGTTAAGGCACTCATCTGGAATGTAGGAGAGGTGGGTTCAAATCCCTGTTCCAATTCAGGGGCATAGTTAATACTGAGCATTTTCCACTTCACATTTTTAATCCTGACACCAACATAACCGTTTCAGCCTTTTTCTAATTTCATCCAGAATTTCCTGTCTGATTTATGTGATTTCTTATGATCTCTCAGGTGTCTCTGGTTTACTGAAGATGTTTCTCAAATATTTTTGAGTTGCAGAGACTGCTTTTTAAAAATCATGATTGGGAGGATGGCAAGATGGCTATGGAGCCTTTTACATCTAGGTCACTGAACAAAACCCAGCCCAGGTCCATAATAACTACTGCCAGTTGAGAACTGTTCAGTGGCCTGTATGAAATTGATGGGCAAAGGCAAATTTCTAGCGCAGATGTTAACGCTGCACAAAAAACAACCCATAATGGGCTCTGACTGGCATTCTTGTTGACAGCCTCAGTAAAGAGGCAAAGAAGTGAACAAGCAGAAGCACTGTACTCTACAAGGGTGATTCTACTATGTCAGTGAACAGGAACATTGGCAATGTAATGTGTGAGAGCATGTCAGTATGTAGCTGTGATACCTGTAGATGTGAACTTCAGGCTCCAGCGCTGTGAATTTGGCACCTTGTAGATGCACTAATTTTTATTTAGAGTTTATCTTAATTCTTCCCATCATCACCTTTTAGACTAGTGCTGATTTAGCCACTTTGAAAGAACAATATCCTCTCCCCTTCAAAAATAAAAAGAAAAGGAATGTACAACCTGCAGTGGGATGTTGTCCCCCCCAGGTGCTGAGGACTGCACCAGAAAGAAAAAAGGTACATCTTACAGAGTCTTTCAAATAGCAGTGGAAAAGAACAATAAAACCTTGCCAAACATGGAATACAGGAAACAGACTGTCCATCTGTAGACTTTTTTCTAAAACTTTTTAAGCAGAACAGAATGTTCCTAGTGTCCATATTAGATACCGGTGTTGAAATCTATATTGTTCTACCTCTCACCACATAACTGAAGTAATATTCCTGTTTGAATGTAGAAGCACATGCGGTTTAATTTCTTCATGCAAAAGTACAAATAAGATCCAACTACATAGTTCCTAATGAGCAAAGCCACACAGTGTATTGAGTTGCATTGACTATCATACTGAGAAGTGTTCAGCTGAGGTTTGAGCAAAAATGAAGAAACATTAAAACAAGCTCTCTCTTGCTAACAGACAATTTACTGGAAGTTATATTTAACTCTTTCCAATTTATAATTTTAATCAAGTAAAACATAGAAGAAACATCAGTTTGCCATAAAATGATAGTTTTAGAATCTGTGGTAAAAATATGTAATACTGCAAATAATATTGGGTTATCACTTAATGTATATTGTCAAAAACGGGAAAATACCTCAAGCCAGTTAAAATGGTCAAAGACACCTGCCGCTGTTCAAGCAGTGTTACTTATTTCAGCTGGTTGGCAATTCTCTATCTTGCAGTTTTTCATCCATAAGAACTAGGACCCTACCAAATTCAGCATCCATTTTGGTCAATTTCATGCTCATGGGATTTTAAAAATAGTCAATTTCTCTGAAATTTCACATGTGAACATCTGAAACAGAGTGTTGTAACCGTGGGGGTCCCTACCCAAAAAGGAGTCATGGGGGGGTCGCAGGATTCCCACCCTTACTTCTGTGCTGCCTTCAGAGCTGGGCGGCCAGAGAGCTTTTGAAGCCAGTGCTACCGCCAGCATAGAAGTGAGGGTTGCAGGGTATGGGGGGGAGGGCATTATGGGTTGGTGACTGCCAAGGGCTGTAGGGGGCTGGAGTTGGGGAGGTGCAGGGCTGGGGTGCCCCAGCTGGGGACTCCTACCATGTGCTGGGCTCCAGCTGCTTCTCCCAGCCAGGCAGGGTAGGGATGGGACTTCCTCATGTCCTGCAGGGGCCACTTTAGGGGCCAGGTGAGACCTACCCCCGGGAATCTCCCATGGCTACCTGCAGCTGCTGGTTGGGAGCCCAGCTCTGAAGGCAGTGCATCTGTGGAGCTTCCTGCAGCCAGGGGAGATTCCCAGAGGTAGGTCTGATCTGGCCCGGGAATGGCCCCTGCAGAGGAAGAGCAAGTCCCGTCCCTCCCCAGTCCAGCTGGGACTAGCAGCTGGAGCCCAGCACATGGTAGGAGCCCTCCTCCCCTACAGTAGCCAGATTTCACAGCTCATGGCACATTTTTCATGGCCATAAATTTGGTAGGGCCTTAACTAAATTTCAAAACCTGCTAATGGGTCACGAATAAGTCTGTATTTCATGGTGAATGGATGTTTTTGTGGGTGAGTTGTGAAGATGAGTGGGCATTCGTCTTTCCCGAGTTGTTTTTAGTGATACTTCCATGAACACAGGGTCTCTGCTTTTAATTCTCCTGCTTATTTCCTATCTGAAATCAGAGCCAACTTAACAGTGCAACTCTGACTTCTGTGGCTTTACAACAGGAGTGAATTTGGCCTCAAATACGCATAAGTAGGTTCTGCAGAGATCTTGCCACATATGGTTTCTGATAGGGGAATAGGCAGAGAATATTTAAAAAAAAAGTCTTTCATATAAAATGTTCCTATTACTAAGAATGGGGGGGGGAAATAGAAAATGTGAGATCAAAACTATTTATAAATATAACTTCTTTTCCAGCTTTCTCCATGAAGCATTCAGTTGTTCTTTATTTGTTCTTTTCTGTTAGATTCAAAGTGATGGTCAGGAGGGATGGAAACATAATAGATGGAAAGGTTAAATGCTTAACAAAAAACAAAAACAAAAAAAGCAGCATTCAGAAGTTTGCTCCCACGTTATACTGTAGCACAACTGCCTGGTACATTATGAGAGCCTTTAAACTGCTCAAGTTGAAGCATTGGTATGTTCCTGTTTAACTATTCTTATTGGGATTTGGGGGCAAGGGGACAGGAAAGACAGAAAAAGACACCAAATAGAGAAAATATTGTAAAGGCAAATATAGCCATTCTTAAAGGTTTTTATTATGGGAAAAAAGGTGAGAGCAGAAGAACATCAGAAAGAGGAAGAGCCATAATGGTATGAGTGTGACAATGGAAGAAATATATCAAGCCAAACAATAAGGAGAAAACTACAGAATTTGAGTATAGGAAGGTGATGGAACAGAAAGACTATGAGTGTGAGGGAAATTAACAAAGTAAGAAGAGGTTCACGGGGTGGGGGAACAAAATGGGTGGGAAAAGACAAGGAGGTTGCAATAACATATCGTAGGACAAAAGAAATGAGGAGTATAATAACAAAGCAGTAAAGAAGTTGACACAACACAGAAGAGCAGAAGACTGAGGCCCTGATTAGGAAAGTGCTTATGTAGCTGTCCAGAATAGAGATGGATCCTTAAACTGGGGCCTATACCACCAAAAAAGAGAGGAAAACAATCATAATTAAGAGATTCCTCACTCTTTGGAAAAAATATCTCATCTCTATATTCTCACACTATGTTTACATTACACTGCAGGACTATTAATTACTTTTAGTGTCAAAAGTCTATCTTTTGAAGGCAATTATACTAAATGGATCATGAGTTATTTCCACATTAGATACAGGGGATTTTGAAAAGGAATTCATTTAAAAGTCAGGCTGACATAACCCATTTCCCTTGACAGCCAACATGTTCCCTTTATATACTGTGTTTATATGGCTTCATGAAAAGTACACTCTGCCCAGTACGTTGCTGAAAAACCCCAAGGAAAGAAAAGACAAGACCATGGTAGGGAAAAAAAATATTACTTTCCACTTTGCTATCCATACATCCAAATCATTCATCAATTCTAGGTAAAAAAGGAATTTTAGATTAAAGTTCAAGCATCTTACCATTTGTGATGTTAAAGACAACCCTAAAATCAATCATGCTCCAATACAAAAAAGGCATTGAGAGTGTTAAATTGTAGATGATGATGAAATATCTCATAGAAACACTTTGCAGTAAGAACCAGATTCTAATGTAACACTGAAACCATGGAAGCAAATGTCCCACGAAGCAGAAAAATCAAGGCTAAATATCAGAAAAAAAATGTCCAGTCTGAGATATCAGACTATGGATCAGCCTCCTACCAAATGAGGTAGAGATGCTACTACCTGATTAACTTTAAACAGGATTGTTTAAAGTTACAACAGAATCCTGAATTGGTAAAGAGATAAGTAACATGACCTAGTATATATTTTTGATGGCTAATTATGGATCAGTCATGAAAACACCGCATCTTGATTAGCTGGAGCTAAATTAATTGAAAAAAAATCTTATTTACCTCTGAATTTATGAGGTAACATTTACTAATTTCTGCTTCCTGATGGCTCAACTGAGGCTAATAACACATCTAAACCCTGTAACTTCATTTCTTGTTAAGTTGTAAAAGGAAAAAAAAACAGCAACATAAGAAATGAATGGCTATAAAAAGGAGATATTGCATTCTGAATATTTTCATCAGGATGTATCAACACATAGAAGTGACAATATTTTGACATAGTCAACATTCATTATCCCTCAAGGTAAATATTGGGCTTACCCTTGCATCAGTCAACAGTCTTGGTGTTCACCGTAACAGCAGTCAACATCTCATCTGGTGTGAGATCCTCCCTTCCATTGGTTCCCCTCTAGACCAAGTAAAAGGGCTAGAATGTCTTAAAGGGACCCTCAGCAGAGTGGATTGTGGGTGGAGAATTCTCCTGGTGCAAATATTGTAGAAGGCAGCTGCAAGGTTGCCCTCAAAGTACCTACAAGTCCTAGTGGGAGTGCTGAGGATGGGCCTAGGTCTGAATTAAAAGACAAAATTAATGAGAAAATAAAATAAAAGCAAAGGTGACATGGCAATATCAGTTCTTGCACAACAATGAAAAGTAGCAAACTAAGTAACAGGTATAGCAAGATTAAATGGGAAATATAAATACAAGTCTTACATGGAATTATCACTGAGAACTGAAAAAGACAGAAAACGAAATTTTCTGATTTATATGCAAAGAAGTTTGCAATTTCCAGCCAGGCTTTGAGAGAATAAGGAAGTATTTTGAAGGAAATACAAGAGAGAAAACTGAAAAATATGGAAATATTTTGGGAAGCATGAAAAATATCGATGGCATATCTATATACAGAATGTACACAAACATTTGCTGACAGCACGTGTAAATATATTCACAAATTCTGATCTTGGTTACACCAAAGTAAATTAATTTCCAGATTAACACCAATGTAACTGAGATCAACATTTGTCTCATAGACTATATATCATAACTATTTAATTGTGATTAATGAATTATCAGATATGAGAATGGGTATAAGTAATATTGTGAGGAATGCACGTTCATAGAAGGTGAAATTCCCTCTATGTAGTAAAACAGCACAAGGCCTATGTACTAGTGGTACTATTTAATCCCTCCAAATAAGTCTCAAGTAGGATTTAAGTGGTATATAGGCATTGAGTTGGCCTGATTCATGGAATGAATTTCACTCATTATGAGGAGCAGAAAAAACAACCATTTTCCACACTATGCTACAATGTGTGCATAGAGACTCAAGGCAAGACCCTTATAGGATATGACACATCAAAATAAAAAGAACTATTGCAGCATAACCCTTATCAATTCAATTCTATCCCAAGAAGCATGGTTGATATTTCATAAATGCCTTTAGGGGATGGAATTGTGTGCCAACTACAGTTTTTTTTAAAAGGTGCATCAGATTGATAAATGTACTTCTCTATTTATAAAAAAAGTTAAAAGTGCATCTTAATCTATATTTCTACTGCCTTAAAAACTAATAATTAATTCCAGAGGGTAATCCTGGCATTTATTTGCAGTAGGTACTGTACAAAGCTCCATCTGCTTACATTACTTGGCATGTTACCAGCACAAGACTCACCGTTTCCTATGCTTTATTAACCATTGATAAGTCAAACTAATGCTAAGTAATTTAGTGTTATTGTGATTGGCTAATTATGGAGATGACATTTTATGTGCAGTGCTTCAAATCAGTGTAACCACACTTACAGTTTGCATTCTGTTTATCCCTGTTTACCAATGAAAATGCGGAACAACTAGGATTTGGTCATTTTGTAGATTCCAGTTGAACATAGATTAATTTCATAATTTACTGCTAAAGCTCCCCCCCCCCCCCAAACACTGCTTTTTCCCAGCTACTTGTTTTAAAATGGCGTTTGATAAAAATAGCTATTTTATATATTCTGCTAAATATTAGATATGCTGTTTATACAACTGTTTCAGCAATAAAAAGTCATTCTGTTAATCTTAATTATGTTTTTGCATTTATTTTTGATTAATTAGAGGCCCTGGATATACATACATAAATATGCACTACAGAGAAACTAGTTCATTAAAACTGAAAAAGCAGCCACTATGGTTTTTCAAATGTTTTAATTTTTTGGCACAATTCACATCGAATCAGAACCTTTATGAAGTCTTAGACCTTTATGTATAAAAATATACAAATAGGTGCTTGCAATATAATTTCTTTAATTAATTTCCCTTACGTTTAAGAAGTAACATTAAGTATGCTGAAGCACATGTATTTAATTCTCCTTCTCAGAATGTAATAAGTGTAACAGATCCAAACGTTTAAACATGGTCTATGTGTATAAGGCTACGACTTGAAAATCCCAAACTTGAAGAGCTATTGTATTAAACTGTTTACCTAGAAATATGTCAAAATAGCTAGAAACTGCCCCTGCTATCAGCTCTTTTATTTTGCCATGCAGGGAATATACTAGGTGAGCTGAGATTACTTACAAATGGAATTTCCTGAGATCAGAATTAGTTGTTTCCTTCAAAAGTAATTCTTCCCCACTTTGAGGATATAAACTCCAAGGAAGTGTCTACAATAAGGAAAACATGAAATACTTTAAAAAAACAAATGAAATACTCCACCCCCACTTCAAGTCACCTACTGATCCAAAAGGAAAAAAAAAAATCAAGGGTCAAATGAGTTAGACCAGTGATTCTCAACCTTTCTAGACTAACTGTACTCCTTTCAGAGGCCTGATTTGTCTTGCGTACCCCCAAGTTTCACTTCACTTAAAAACCACTTGCTTACAAAATCAGACATAAAAATACAAAAAAGTGTCACAGCACTATTACTGAAAAATTGTAGTTTCTCATTTTTATCATATAAATTATAAGAAAATCAAATCAATATTGTACTTACATTTCAGTGTACAGTATATAGAGCAATATAAACAAGTAGTATGAAATTTTAATTTGTACTGACTTCGCTAGTGCTTTTTATGTAGTTGGTTGTAAAACTAGGCAAATATCTAGATGATCTGATGTACTCCCGGAAGTCCTCTGAGTACCCCCAGATGTACATATACCCCTGATTGAGAACTACTGAGTTAGACTATTTTCAATACTGATACTGATTTTGCAGCACAAATTAGACTTTTCAACATGAATTTGTTTCCACTAATGCTAGTGTTTTATTAAAACTATATTGAGAATTCCACAGGGGCTGCTCTGCAAATCTCCTGACTAGTTTCAGAGTAACAGCTGTGTTAGTCTGTATTCACAAAAAGAAAAGGAGTACTTGTGGCACCTTAGAGACTAACCAATTTATTTGAGCATAAGCTTTCGTGAGCTACAGCTCACTTCATCGGATGCATACTGTGGAAAGCACAGAAGATCTTTTTATACACACAAACCATGAAAAAATGGGTGTTTACCACTACAAAAGGTTTTCTCTCCCCCCACCCCACTCTCCTGCTGGTAATAGCTTATCTAAAGTGATCACTCTCCTTACAATGTGTATGATAATCAAGGTGGGCCATTTCCAGCACAAATCCAGGGTTTAACAAGAACGTCTGGGGGGTGGGGGGGGGTAGGAAAAAACAAGGGGAAATAGGTTACCTTGCATAATGACTTAGCCACTCCCAGTCTCTATTCAAGCCTAAGTTAATTGTAACCAATTTGCAAACGAATTCCAATTCAGCAGTCTCTCGCTGGAGTCTGGTTTTGAAGTTTTTCTGTTGTAATATCGCAACTTTCACGTTTGTAATCCCGTGACCAGAGAGATTGAAGTGTTCTCCGACTGGTTTATGAACGTTCTAATTCTTGACATCTGATTTGTGTCCATTTATTCTTTTACGTAGAAACTGTCCAGTTTGACCAATGTACATGGCAGAGGGGCATTGCTGGCACATGATGCCATATATCACATTGGTGGATGTGCAGCTGAACGAGCCTCTGATAGTGTGGCTGATGTTATTAGGCCCTGTGATGGAGTCTCCTGAATAGATATGTGGGCACAGTTGGCAACAGGCTTTGTTGCAAGGATAGGTTCCTGGGTTAGTGGTTCTGTTGTGTGGTATGTGGTTGCTGGTGAGTATTTGCTTCAGGTTGGGGGGCTGTCTGTAGGCAAGGACTGGCCTGTCTCCCAAGATTTGTGAGTGTGTTGGGTCATCCTTCAGGATAGGTTGTAGATCCTTAATAATGCATTGGAGGGGTTTTAGTTGGGGGCTGAAGGTGACGGCTAGTGGCGTTCTGTTATTTTCTTTGTTAGGCCTGTCCTGTAGTAGGTGACTTCTGGGAACTCTTCTGGCTCTATCAATCTGTTTCTTCACTTCCGCAGGTGGGTATTGTAGTTGTAAGAATGCTTGATAGAGATCTTGTAGGTGTTTGTCTCTGTCTGAGGGGTTGGAGCAAATGCGGTTGTATCACAGAGCTTGGCTGTAGACGATGGATCGTGTGGTGTGGTCAGGGTGAAAGCTGGAGGCATGTAGGTAGGAATAGAGATCAGTAGGTTTCTGGTATAGGGTGGTATTTATGTGACCATCGTTTATTAGCACTGTAGTGTCCAGGAAGTGGATCTCGTGTGGACTGGACCAGGCTGAGGTTGATGGTGGGATGGAAATTGACTAGCTAATGATCTGAGGCTGGCTTCTGTCACTGTCCTTAACATGCCCTTAAGGATCAGGCCCACTAAGGAACAACAATGAGAAGGCATTAAGGCATTAAGGATATAAATAGATCTTTTTATCTAAAGATTTAGCCTACTCCAGATAAGAGCCAAGAGAGCTTTAATGTTCAATTTGGGACCTGCTGGCACGGCCATAAGATTGCAGGGAAAATACTGATAATATTATGACTGATTGATTAAATTGAAATTCTGCCATTTTGGGAGAGGAATTGCATATGGGCCTGTAGCACTAATTTATCCGTATGAAATTTAATGTGGGATGACTGAAGCCCTGCTTACCATGGAAACTGAAGTCACTGCTATCAGAAAGAAATAATTTCTTACCTGGTAATTGTTCGCGGAAGAAATACAATTTAGTAGAACATCACATTTGGATCTGTGTCCCAGTGTGCTGCTCCTCTGAGCAACTGCTGTGGAGCCTAGGCTCCTCACAGTCCTCTAACAGTCTATGAAAGGATTGGATGATCAGGCAGACTAAATTACATGTACACTCCTAGAGGTGGTACTTCTAGAAAAAGCAGAAGCACATTGGCAAGAAACTTGTAGGAAAGTATACATGCCCACTGCCGGTACTCTGTGTGTTCTGTGAGTAACTAGAGAGCTTTAGTCGTCATAGCAGTTAATCTGGCATATTTCATAAACACTAAATGTAGTTTTAAAAAAATCAAATACTCAAAAATGGTACAAGACCTAATATTTTATTAAAATGACTAGATATTACTCCTTTTTAAAACAAATTGATGGAACCAAAATTCACTGTACAAGTTGTTAAAATCATTTTATTGATATTACTATATTAAAAATGAAATACATCAGAGCTACTGAAGAGCAATGTATTCCTACTGACATTCTGCTAACATTTTGCTGCTCCATATATCAAAGTATGGTTGCACTGAAGACAGTGAACTCCATCGTGGGGATTATATGATCCTGGGCTGCAGACAACTACAGACAAAGAAAACAGAACAAAAGAAATTTAAAAAAACTAAATGAATGATTTCTAAAATATTGCTTAGATTAGAAATGTTTAAAACCCTTTCCTTGGGATGTAATATTCAACTAATTGGCAAGATCAGATTTTTCTAACACTCTAATATTTGAATTTTTTAAAAAAAGGACAAATGTAAAAATCTATTTTTACATGCCGTCCATTTGTTACATATAATATTCTTCTCTTCACAAAAGTAGTTTGTATGACGTTCTGATTCCCCATTGCTCTACCCCAAGTAAGTTTTTTCACTATTGAAAACCAGTGAGCAGCAGCTGCCAACGGATTCTAATGTGGTCAACACCCTGTAATGTTTGAACTAAATTGCTTTAGCTCCACCTAGTGGACACAGATATACTTAAAAGGAAATTTAAAACAAAACTGATGTTTAAGAATCTATTAATAAGTAGCAAGTGCACAGAGAATACAACAAACAAGCAGACATCAATGTGCGGGGCCAAAGATGGTGTTGTGAGCAGAATAACTTTTCTACTGCTTAACTCATGCTATGCGATTCTGTGAAATCAATACACACTCAGCTAAGGACTGACTATAGCCCTACCCTGTATAGGATATGTTAGCCCCCAACATAAGTCATCAGGAGGAAGCAAGAAGGATCACAGCCAGGTGACTGGTTTGTCTGTGGTTCTCCTGGATCCCTTGAACATCACTATACTTTGACAATTATAGCATTTTTAGAAGAAAAGGGGGACAGTGAGGGTGTTAATGCTCAGCCCGACTGGAAACTGGGAAGCTCCTACTCCTGTAGCTGGAGCACACCTGCTTCCCCACTTTGTAGCCCAAAGGTGGCCACTAGGTCTTATCCTACCTGAACCTATTAATTAAACAGGATTTGTGGAGCTTCACCCTGCCTATTCCCATTTTTATAGAACTTTAGTGAGGTTCATCTGACCTGTGGTAACCACCAGGGGTTGCCTGACTCTGCTTGTTCCTTTCTGGTAACTCAAAGGAGTTTTAGAGGTCTTCTCAAATGCCATTAGAAATGGGCAGAGCTTATTCACCATTTAGCAAGACAGGCTTGCAAGTGGCCCCTCATCCCAACCCTAAAAATCACTGTATTAACTATTTGGATTAAGGTAGTGCCTAAAGGCCCCAAACAAGAGCAGGGTCCCATTTTGCTAGACACTATACAAACATTATACGTGTATTAGACAATCATCATCCTTGATTCAGACATTTTCATTAATAAGCATTAATAAGGGAAGCATCACAGTAACAATGATTGGTAGGAGGATTCAGGAGCCCCTATCTCTCTGCAGGAGAGTCACAATTTTTCTCCCACTGCTGGGGAGAGTGAGGAAGCGTGTCTGGAAGTGGTACGTGAAGCTCTGTATCCACCCTTCAGCACACCTCTGTGGTTCTGCTGGACGAAACCCTAGATATACACGCAGCTAACAGCACTTCCCAGTCTCCACATCAGCTGGGCTGGTAAACAGCCTTCCTTCTCCCCGGAGTGTCTCAACAACAGAAGCAAAACTGCACTCTCCCCACTTCTTCTCCCAGAGAATTCCGTGTTATATGATAACAATCATATAAAAAGTTATTTGTGAACAGCTCAATCTCAGTCTGCCATCTAGGGGAAGGCATGAAAAAGAGAAAAAATCTTAAGCAAACAGCCAACTGCTTGCTGAGCTGGCTGCCGGGAAAAGATCTAAAGTTTCTTACAGTAAACAAAACTTGCCTCGGTCTTCCTTATTGAGCATAAATTCCCTCTGGCCTAACTTCACCCTTCATGTATAAACATCTCCACAAAATACTTCACCTCGTGTATTTCATTTGTACCTATTTAATATACCATTTCACACCTCACAAACTTTTAAGTGCACTTGACATGTTAATTTCTTCTTGAATTCTATGTGCTGATATTTTCTGCTCTACTCCAATTTTTAGTACTATTTCAATATTTGCTTGAGCAATACATTTTATTTAGAACTTTGAAATGATTATTCTTCAGTTATAGTTTCTTTTTTTTTTAATTCACTTTTTTGAGAGAGCTGGAGAAATTCAAATTACTGTAATGGCAAGCTAAATTTGTACCTAGTCCATTAAAGCAAATTACTACAGGAAATCAAACTATAAAAGATAACGAATGAGGACAAAGACTACTAAGTTATAAATCAAGTGTGGGTTTCTGATTATATTATCCCATGGGACAGAGGTGAGCAAACTACGGCCCGGGGGCCACATCCGGCCCTTCAAATGTTTTAATCCAGCCGTTGAGCTCGTGCCGGGGAGTAGGGTCCAGTGCTTGCCCCGCTCCAGCAGGGGAGCGGGGTCGGGGGCTTGCCCTGATCGGTGCGTGCTGTGACTCTGCACAGCTCCCAGAAGCAGCGGCATATCCCCCCTCCGGCTCCTACATGTAGGAGCAGCCAGGGGGGCTCCACACGCTGCCTCCACCCCAAGTGTTGCCTCTGCAGCTCCCATTGGCTGGGAACTGCGGCCAAGGGGAGCTGCAGGGGTAGTGCTCTGAGCACACAGAACCTCCAGGCTGCACTGCCACGTAGGAGCCGGAAGGGGGATATGCTGCTGCTTCTGGGAGCTACTTGAGGTAAGTGCCATCCAGAACCTGCATCCCTAACCCCCTTCCCGTGCCCCAACCGCCTGCCCCAGCCCAGAGTCTCCTCCCGCACCCTGAACTCCTCATTTCTGGCCCCACCCCAGAGCCCGCACCGCCAGCCAGAGCCCTCACCCCCTCCCACACTGCAACCCCCAATTTTGTGAGCATTCATGGCCCGCCATACAATTTCCATACCCGGATGTGGCCCTCAGGCCAAAAAGTTTGCCACCCCTGCCATGGGATGAAATCAAGTTGCCAGGAATATATCAGGAGACCACAAAAGATATGAATTTTGGTACTGTATTTCATCTACAACTGTAGCCTAACTTCTGAAGGAAAATGAAAACATTGCAGGAATGTTTTTGAGACCAACCAATCCATTGTAACGGGGATGGGGAGTGCGTCATGGAATATATATACCTGCAACAAATCTCAGAGCCACAGTTAATGTAGTAAATAATTGTTTCATCTTATTCTTCTTAAGTGCTTGTATACGTTTATATTCCAATGAGATTCCCAAGCAGTTCTCTTTTGGAGATGGAAACTCACTGAGGTCTATTTAAACTGCAACTGAAGAACTGTTGTTTCAAAGTTGGCCTCAGCTCTGGATGCTTTCACTATGGCATAAAGTTGAGTGAACGTATGGATGTAGCAACTCTATAAATGTCCACGAGGAGAATGCTCCTCAGAAGGGCCACAGCGGCAGCCTGGGCTCCAGTTTAATGCACAATAATACTTGGTGTCACATTTTAACAACTCATAATAAGTACAGATACAGGAAGAGATCCAGTTAGAAATCCTCTGGGCTGAAGTGGCCTGACTTATCATTCTTTCCGTTTAAACTACAAAAAGTCTTGTTTGCTCTCTATAAAATGAGAGCACCATATGGACATTTGAGAGTGCAGCTTTTCCTCATCCTTGTTAGTATGTGGTTTCAGAAAAAGTATCACTAGTGATATAACCACATTTAAGTGGAATTTCAAAACCATCTTTAACCGGAATTTTGGATGAGGTTCTAATGAGACCTTATCTTCATAGATAGGCTTGGAAGGATTAGATTTTTATCAGTAATTGTTGGTAAATGTTCATTTCACCGTACATACAAACCAGTGCAAAACCCTTTCCATCGATAATGACAGAAATTTACAGATCGACAGAAAAAGAAAAATGATGCTTGAGAACTTAGAGTTTGATTTAAGGAGATTTACTTTATATATTTAAACATGTGATACTGCCAACGTGTGTGTTAATGGTTACAATGCTTTAAATTTTTGAATCTACTATTAAATAGTTATTGTCCCCGGCCCCAGAATTTCCCTCAATCATGAAAATTTAAATAGATACAAATGGGGGGGGGAGTGTAAACATCTAGATTATCTGTCAATTACATATAAAAAACCCCGACAAATTCTGCCAAGACTACTTATAGAAGACAGTATATGGAAGTCCTGCCATTAGAGCCTTTAATTGTCTCACTCTCTTTGGTGATGTTATTGCAACTAGAAATGCTGTCTTCGCTAATAAGTGAGAAAGGCAGCAATATGCCAGCGGTTCAAAGGGGAATCCCATAAGGCCTGTGAGGACTAAGTTAAAGTCCCAGAGAGGGACTGGTTCTCTTGTTGATGGATCAAACTCTTATTAGGCCTTTTAGAAGTCTTCCTACTACAGGGATGAAGAAAACAGAACATCCCTGAATAGGAGGGTGAATGGTGGAGTTAGCTTGCTGAAAGTTGACCTTGCAGCTCACTGATAGGCCCAAATTCTTTAGTTCCAGTAGGTATTCCAACACCTCTTGTATCTGCGCTTTGGATGGAGACAGTTGATGATGCCAGGCCTACACTGAAAACCTCTTCCAATTAGCCAGATAAGTCTTTCTGGTAGAGTCCTTCCTCCTGTTAATAAGAATATTTTGAACTTTATGCAAACAGTTTCTTTCTGATAAATTTAGCCACTCTGCATCCCTGCTGTGAGGTGGATACTGCAAGGATTGGGGTACAAAATCTGACCAGGTCTCAGCAATTGCGTCCAGGAATAAAGATAAGGTTATGGGAGGCTGCACTGACATAAGAACAACCAAAGATCCATCTAGCCCAGTATCCTGTATTCCAACAGTGGCAATGCCAGGTGACCAGAGGGAATGAACGGAACAGGTAATCACCAAGTGATCCATCCCCGTCTCCCATTCCCAGCTTCCAGGAACCAAAAGAAAACACTAACCCAGGAACCTATCCTTGCAACAAAGCCCGATGCCAACTCTGTCCACATATTTATTCAACTTACACCATCACAGGACCCAATCACATTAGCCACGCCATCAGGGGCTCATTCACCTGCACATCTACCAATGTGATATATGCCATCATATGCCAGCAATGCCCCTCTCCCATGTACATTGGCCAAACTGGACAGTCTCTACACAAAAGAATAAATGGACACAAATCTGACATCAGGAATCATAACATTCAAAAACCGGTAGGAGAACACTTCAACCTCTCTGGCCACTCAGTAACAGACTTAAAGGTGGCAATTTTGCAACAGAAAAGCTTCAAAAACAGACTCCAACAAGAAACTACTGAGCTTGAATTAATATGCAAACTAGATACCATTAACTTGGGTTTGAATAGAGACTGGGAGTGGCTGGGTCATTACACATATTGAATCTATTTCCCCATGTTAAGTATCCTCACACTTTCTTGTCAACTGTCTAAATGGGCCATCTTGATTATCACTACAAAAGTTTTTTTCTCCTGCTGATAATAGCTCATCTTAATTAATTAGCCTCTTACTCTACCTTTTCATGTTCTCTGTATGTGTGTGTGTGTGTATATAATTTATTTGAGCATAAGCTTTCATGGGTTACAGTCCACTTCATCGGATGCATAGAATGGAACATATATATAAAAATAAAAGCTTCTTACTATATGTTCCATTCTATGCATCCGATGAAGTGGACTGTAACCCATGAAAGCTTATGCTCAAATAAATTTGTTAGTCTCTAAGGTGCCACAAGTACTCCTTTTTTTAAAAAAAAGCACTGTGTACTGGTAGTAGCAATAGTACTGGTAGTAGAAATTTTATATTTTCCGTGGCTTAATTGACTGACCACATGAAAATGGGCATCCTGTAGCCCAAGAGCAGTGTACCAGTCATTCAGATCTTGGGATGGGATGATGATGCCAGCAGGTTTGCCTGGTGCCCTCAAATGTGACAGTCTCACTGGTACGAAGGTGGATACTGAAACCACTGTTTGCTGTGGGACCTGTTGGGCCACAAGCAGAAGAGTGTCTGGGACCAGTGAACACAATATATCTTTGGCTGCTATGCAGGCCCAAGGAGAAGACAGTACTGATAGGAGCGGTACAATAGTCGATTTGTGCCAACAGTGAAACTGGACACAGCATCGGTACCAGGGCTGTCAGTACTGGAGGAAGAGATGGAATAGTCGGGGCTGGCCTCATTGGTACTGACCACCTCGGTAGCAGAGTCATTGATACCACTGTATACTGAATCCCTGGAAACAGTACCTGAATTAGTGACACCTGTCCCCTTTAATCAGCCAGATTGGTACCTAACAGCTTATAAGGCAAGTTTTCACTTCTTGCTGAAGCATGATGTTCAGAGCCAATGGTTCTTGAGGAGCCTTTCTTCGGTCTTGAGCCGCCCTTATGCTCTGAAGAGCTAGAAGTCTTAAGGGCTTTAGATGAAGGTCCAGGAATGGATTGCTGCCTCTACTCTCTGGAATTTTAATGGGGCTTCCTCCTTCTGTCAGAGGCAGAGTCTTTCGGTGACAGAACAGCAACTGAAGATGAGGTAGCTGCAGGAATGCTTCTGGAGGAGGCATAATCAGAATGATCAGCCCTGGGCATACCAGGATCAGAGCTCAGGCCATCAACCTCTTCATGACGTACATCATAAGTCAGGACTCTCCAGCTCTTTCAGGTTCTTTTCCAAATCAACTCAATACAGCACAACTAGAACTAACAGATTAGACGCCTAGTGTGTCTGTCATTTAGTGACATTACTGCCTCACATGTCAAGCAATTTTGAAATCTGAGGATTTACGTACCAACACAACTAATCTGTACAGGAGTGTGGTGGAGCGGTAGGTAGATGGAGGGTTAAAGCAGCCCGCAAGGAGGCTACGCAAAACCCAACCAATGGGAGGAGAGCTTGTAGAGAGCCAATCAGGAGAAGGCTTGTTGGAGCAGCGAATCAGGGCCAGGGAAGGCCATATAAGAAGGGCTGCTCAACAGAGCAGGGACAGTCTCGCCCTGGAGTGCTGCCTTAGAGGAGTACCTTAGATAGAGCAGTGCTCGGCAGGGTGAGGGAAGCAATAGGGAGCTCCAGCCTGAGGACTGCCAGACTGAGGCCCCGATACAAAGAGCCAGGAAGGTGCTAGGGCTACCAGGAATGGCCCAGGGAAACAGGCGGCGGGAGTTGGAGCAGCATAACGTGGCTGCCGGCTATAGGGTCCCTGGGTCGGGGCCTGGAGCAGCAGGCAGGCCCGGGCTCCCCTTTCCTCTTTCCCCCCACTTGCCACAGAGGGGGTGGCTGGTATTCGGACTGCAGTTTACCCCTTGAGGTGAGGGGCTAGACCGAAGGCTGCAATAGGCCACAGCAGCAAGTGGATGGACTAGAGACAGCCAGTTCCGCCGGAATGGGGGATAAAGTGGAGTGAGGCACAGCCAGAGGGCCGTGCCCAGAAGAGGACACCGCGGTCCAGGGAGCGACGCGGCTCTTAGAGGTGGAGCAGAAGTGATGATGGCGAGATACCACTAGAGGAAGGTGCACCGGCCACCAAGAGCTAATTCCCAGCATACCCAGCAGGAGGCGCTGAGGTGGTGAGACCCACCCTGTCACAAGGATTACCACCACAAGAGACAAATGAAAGAAAATAGCCTCCTCTTGAAAGAGAACAAAATAAGCTCTTACTGAAAACTAATACTAAACTACCTATCTACTACCATGCTAAGCACTAGCTATTTACAAAAAAGCTGCTGATAAGCAAGGCAATAAATTGTGAGCTAAGAGGCATCACTGGAAGCGCCATCGAAGAAGGAACTGAGAGGCAGCTGGAGCAGCCCTGCTCTTTGTTCCCACAGTTGGAGGCACAGTGATACTCAGGGCGCATGCACGGCTCCACACAGTACTGATGACTAAAAGTCTCTGGTTTGAATGCACCAGGCACACATACCCCAACAGTGGAACATATGTGTACAAGCACTCAAAGGACAACCAGAGTTTGTTAAAATACTAAATTAGCTTCTGACAGAAGTGACATCTTCTGCAGGTGCAGAGAGACTATTTTCTTTATTTCAGCTCATTCAACAAATTCAGAGCTAAATGATTAGTTCATTCAAAGTTAAGAAACTGACAGGGAATTGAAAAAGCAGCAAAGCTTGTTCTCCTCTTCCTTTCTTGAATTAAAAACTGTGTATGGGAGGATGAGATATACTAGTTCTAAAATCTTGAATGACATGATGACCAATTCAATTCACTAACTACAGCGAATACTTCCTTTGTTTAATACATCAGGTTTTAAATGCAAAACCTGTTTTAATAAATTTATGTTTTTCTTATGTATCCAATACATTTAAAGGTAATTTTCAATAATAAAAAATGCTGTTCTATGCATTTTAATTGTATTACTATTTGCATCCAAATGCAGCTTAACACAAATCATGAGTAAAAAATGAATCCTATACTAAATAAGAAATTCACATTTTCTAAAAAAGTGTAAAAATCAAGAATCTGAATAAAAGAATCTTAAGCTACAAACTGCTTAAATAGATGAGCATAGACACAGTTTATCCTCCTTGTTAGCAAACAGTACCAAACTTAGAGTAAAACCTATACAGTAAAAGCTGTGTTACTCAGCAAAGCTCTATAAACCGGCATTTCTGATCTTCACTGAAAGTCCGGTTTATAGTCCAGTTGGCGCAGGGATGGCAGGCTCCCTACCTGGCTCCCTGGAAGCGGTGACATGTCCCTGCTGCTCCTAGGCAGAGAAATGGCCATGAGGAGTTCGGAGCACAGAGTGTGGGAACCTCAGCCAATCATAGCTGCGGGGGCAGCGCCTGCGGACACAGGCAGCGCGCAGAGCCGCTTAGCTGCGCCTCCGCCTAGGAGCAGCAGGGACAGGCTGCTGCTTGCGGGGAGCCTCCCGAGGTGAGCACAACCTGGATCTGGCACCCCGCAACCTCTCCCATGCCCCAGCCCTGAGCCCCCTCCTACAACCAAACTCCCTCCCTCTTAGTTAACCAGAATTGTTGACTTACTGGCACCCCCCATTCCCCCAACATAAGAAAGCTTTTCCTGCATTTAGTTACAAGTCAACAAGTTCTAATGGTTACCAACCAATGAGAATGAGCTTTTCTTTAGGAGAAAAAAAAAGTAAATGAAAAACAAGATTAAAGTTGATCATTTAAATCAAATTTTCTAGCTTGTTGATTTAAATCATGATTTAAATTAGTGGCTCTCAACCTTTCCAGACTACTGTACCACATTTAGGAATCTGTGTTGTCTTGCATAGCCCCAAGTTTCACCTCACTTAAAAACTACTTACTTACAAAATCAGACATAAAAATACAAAAAATTGTCACAGCATACTTTTACTGAAAAACTGCTTGCTTTCTCATTTTTACCATATAATTATAAAATAAATCAATTGGAATATAAATACTATACTTACATTTCAGTGTATAGTATAAAGAGCAGTATGACCAAGTCATTGTATGAAATTTTAGTTTGTACCAACTTTGCTAGTGCTTTTTATATAGCCTGTTATAAAATGAGGCAAATATCTAGATGAGTTGATGTACCCCCTGGAAGACCTCCAGTTGAGTACAACTGATTTAAATCAATCCACCCTTTATGAGGTAGAAAGGCTTTACTGACCATTAGTAACTCATCTTCAAATGTATTGCCTCTATAGCACCACCCATTAAGAGTGCCTACCCACATGGCCTCAGAAACAATTTTGAGTAGTAGGCTGCAGTTACGAGTTCCAAGGGCATAAATACTTTGCCTCCTCTAACCGCCCTTCAGTTACTCTCTACCTCAAGAAGTCTTACTTGGAGCTGGGCCTTGAAGTTATGTTAACAGAGGGTGACTGTGGCTCTGAGATGGCAATACATTCAGAGTATAAGAATTACCTCTAATAAGTTAACAACCTTCTGTAGTTTCATGACACTGCCTCCACAGAGCCCTACTGTAGAAGACTAGCTAACCATGACATCCCTTAAAATGCAAGCTTGTTCAACAGCAACTGAAGCATTGTCCTTCTCAAACCAGAGTCTGCTGTTGACAAAATGTCAAGGGAGTAAGTTGAGAACAGAACTCCACATATATCAGCCCTAAAATAGTTTCCATGAGTGCTCAAGTTGGCAACAGAGAGGAACTGATGGATGGTTAGAAGGAGTACAGCAATTATACTCTTGGTCCATAGAATGTAGGGCTATAGGGAGATGTGTGTGGACCTCCTAATGCTAACTACTGATCAAAAAGGTTTTATGGCCAGCCATGTGGTTCCTACAGTGGGGCTCTGTGGAGGCAATGTCATGAAGAACTATGTTTTTGTAATGTCTATATTTAGATTGTTTGGGGACCTGGGAAACGAAAAGATCAGTTTTACCAAGGGGCAGGCTAAAGGAAGATCTCTGTATTCAAGTGTGTTACCAGAAGGGCGTTCAGGGACAGTCACAGGGAGTAGCCACAGAATTACTGGGAGTCCACTCAAAATACAGAAGCTCTGAATGGGAGGCAGTCAGCAGAGAGGGGTTGAGGTGCAGGATGGACTCTGCCCCTTCTTCAGGGCTGAATGCTGCCCTTCCCAAGTGGGGTGCATCACAAGTGAAAGCTTGCTGTTGTCTCTTGTGAAGTTACCAGCAGGCAAAGGGAATTGGCTCAGGAGAAAGGCATATTCCTGTAGGGAACCCAGAGACAGAGAGAATGAGCCTCTCTCTGATGTTTATTTAACATCATACAGTCAATTCTATGATCCCAACTGATGTGAGGTAATAAGGTCTATATAGCAACTACTTAGCTCCAGTATGTAATCATGTGCTTGTTCTGCCTGCTTCAGGAAGGATAAGGAACAAGGCAGCTAAAACGAAGTGTTTGAAAATTAGTATTGTTCTCCCGTCCACCAAGGCTGAGGAAAGAGGAAGATTTTGATGTGAGGAAGAGCAAATAGGACTTGGTTCTGGGAAGGAAAAGGGCTTCAAATCTGGGGCTGAGACAAAAACACTGCTTGGATCTATATTAAGGGAAGAAGACATGCGCGTTAGGTAGAACAGATATTTCTATTCAGAGCAGGGTGCTCAGCTTTGGAAAGAGACTGGAAAACAGAACATTGGGGAATCTGGTTGAGCTGGTGGGAACCAAAACTTCTGGTGAATCTAGGCACTAGTTATTCTTAGGGCTTATGTACACAAACATTTAGTTTGTGGCAAGTTTGGGTGTGAACCTACCCCACACTAGCCTGCCATACACTAACTGTTCACATGGACTCTGTTGATGCACACTAACAGTTCATTAATGTGCTTTAGTCTACTCCCGTTTCAAAGCAGCAGGCTAGAATGAGGTAGATTCACACCCCAGCATGTCACAAACTAAATGTGTGTGTAGACAAGCCCTTGAGTTTTACCTCAAAACTCTAACAGAACATAACTAAAATATTTCTAAGAACAAAATCTGTTTTTAATTATCAAAATTATAATAATCTTTTAGCATGCACCACGTAGGAGCTGACAACAACATTAACAAACTAGGGAAATGCAACCTAGATGGAGATACCATAAGATGGGTGCAAAACTGGTTGGAAAACCATTCCCAGAGAGTAGTTATCAGTGGTTCACAATCATACTGGAAGGGCATAACGAGTGGGGTCCTGTAAGGGATAAGTTCAATATCTTCATCAATGATTTAGATAATGGCATAGAGAGTACACTTATAACATTTTTGGACGATACCAAGCTGGGAGGGGTTGCAAGTGCTTTGGAGGATAGGATTAAAATCAAAATGATCTGGACAAACTGGAGAAATAGTCTGAAGCAAATAGGATGAAATTCAGTAGGGACAAAAATGCAAAGTACTCCTGTGGTTGGGCGGCTTCCCCACACAGGGAGAAGAAGGGGTTAAAAGCAGCACCAGGGAGGCTGCGTAGAACCCACAAATCAGGAAAGGGCTTATCGAGCCCACCAATAGGGGAAGGCTTGCTGGAGCAGCCAATCAGGGCCGGCGAGGGCCATATATGAAGAGCTGCTTAGGACAGCAGTAGGCAATATCTCCCTGGAAGGCAAAGGTGGAGGACTGGCTGCCTGAAGAAGTGCCATAGATAGAGTAGTGCTGGGCAGGAGCAACAGAGTGTGAGGGTGAGCTGCTGGCTGACCACTGCCAAGCTGGGGCCTTGCTACAAGGGCTGAGAGGGTGCCAGGGCTATGGGGGAAGTGGCCCAGGGAAAATAGGCAGCAGGTTGGAGGAGGACAGTAGGTGACTGTCGGCTATAGGGTCCCTGGGCCGGGATCCAGAGTAGCAGGCGGGCCTGGGTCCCCCTGACCTCACTTGCCAACGAGGAGAGTGGCTCGTATCCAGAATGCAGTTTGCCCCTGAGGCAAAGGGCTGGACCTTGGACTGCAGTTGGCCACTGAGGCAAGTGGTGGGACTAAGGACTGCCAGTCCCCACATCTGCCAGTCCCCACATCTTTCCCTATTCCCTAGCCATGCAGGAAACTGCCTTCACCAAAAGACCAAGTGCAGCTTTATTCTATTCTTCCGTATATTTCTACATTACACCACACTATTGAGATTTCAGCCTCAATGTCTAACTGGGATAATTTGAACACTATTAAGGAAAAACAATATAAGAACAATTTAAAGTCAAAGTAACTTTTTAAAATTATGATCCAAACCTTGGTCACTTTACTCAAGTGTGATAGCCCACTGATTTCAGTGAGAGAACTGGTATGAATAAAGTGAGCAATATTTGGCCCATTCTTTGTTTCCCCTTCTAGTATATTCTAGAATAGTCTCTTTTGCTTGGTCATTCTACAAATCCGGGGGGGGGGGGGTTATATATGCGCCCTATGCTGGAAAAAACTGGAGGGCAAGGAAGGCTTCTAACCTTTCATCTTTCCAACTTTTATTTTTGGTTTTCTAATTTCTCCTGTGATTAAAAAAATCTCTGTAAATATTTTCCTCAAATTTTGCATTAATTTTCCTGGTTTTCTACTAGTGATCTTTGCACATATTCTTTGCAAAATTCGTTAACTTTACCAGGAAGCTTCAGATAAATGATCAGCACTATTGATAAAGATCTTACATTAGTAAGACACCTTACATTCTGATGGATCAAAAAGTTCTATAGAAAGTTAACTTACTGATATGAAAGCTATTCACCTGGATCATTTCATCCACAACTTAAATTTCAGCCATTCTTGGGGTGAAACTTGAACAACTATGTAAGAGTGTATTACACATTACATACTATTTAGAACAGGAAATGTGGCATAATTTCAATTGCAACTACAGACGGAATTTAAGTAAACCAAATGTAATTACAAGACTTGTCACATGATCAGGACACTGTGTTAATACTTCTGCTGTTACAAAGAGTGTCATAGGGGCCTTTAGTAACAACAAAGAGCAGTCAGCCTTTGTTTTGGTCTCACTTGAAAGATGGAACCATGAACAGCACAGAGACCCTTTAACACTTTGCAGGGTTATATGTTTAGCCTTAACTCACAAGGAAGAGCGTCATCTGAGGATCTGATCCAAATACCATTGACTTAAACGCACTGTGGATAAGACCCTAACTCATCAAGACTGCTTTCTGCAGTATCATGATGTTCCTTGAAAACATCAGTCTAAAATGGTAAAACAGGTCAATCTTGATTAGCTTCAGAGAGAGCTGACAGGATAATACCATAAGGTGGGTATGAATGACTACTCTGAAGTTAAACAATGTATAGAGCTCAATCAAAGTGAAAATTATCTTGAATTAACATGTATTTAATGTGTATGATTTGTAAATTTATCACATACCACAACAATCAGGACAATCTGGATGTATCAGAGTATTTATTCCATATCCTGGATAGCAGCGATTAACCCATACCATTTGCAGAGTACCTTCAATATAGTATATTTCAGGTAAGGGTTCAGAACGTTTCCCCAGCACTTCCACTTGTTGGTTAAAAAATCTCTCTATAAGGTTTTTTGCCTAAAGTAAAACAAAAAGATGTTGTTAAATCCTCCATTCAAAAATAAGTAAAATTAGTTTGTTTTTTTCCTAGTGTACTTAAGGTGGGAGAGGTCTTAGGGTACAGGATCTGGGAGATGTATTACTGTCATTATTGATCTTTGCTGATGGGGGGGATAGAGCTGGCTGGCTAGTCTATCCTATTTTAAATTCAGACTACTATAACAGTGAATTTTAATTTCCAGGAAGTGGTCAGAGCTTTGGCAGGCACTAATAGCTGTCACGAGTCAGCAAAAGTAAAGAGTACCAGCAAAAACATTCCAAAAATGAGTGACAGTTTTTCCTATATTATAATAGGGATTTCTATGATGCAGCATCAGCAAAATAGACTCATGGGTCTTCCATCTGCACAACTACTGACATACAGGATGAATCACACTTCAAATGCTCTTCTCACCAATGACAGGTCATCTGTTCAAGACGCAGACAATGCAAGCATCTCCCCAGAATAAAGCAAACTACAAAAAATTATGCTATTGTAACCTGTAAGCTATTGTCAAATATAACATGGGAGATTATTCCCATTGCTGGAGTGGTTTCGCAGCAATCCAATTCTAGGTAACAAATTATTTTTTTCTCTTAATGCATCAATTTTAGCACTGAAAAACAGGTGGAACTCCATGGTCCATAAGCTCAAAGTGAGCCCTTCTTCAGTGCCGGGAGGAGGGGTTACTTAACTGAACAGTAAGTGATGTTCTTCAAGGTGTGTGGTCTGTATTTGTATTTCACAGCTGGTGGTTACACATCTAGAGCATATGCACCAGAGATCTTTCTAGTCAGCACTATCTGCTGGGGTGACACATGCTCCATTCACATCCTTGTGTGCGCAGGTGAAGGTAAAAAAAGGTATACCTCAGTTCCTTCACCACCTCAAAAGCCTGTTGTCTGAAGACTCTGAAGTAGGGATGGTGGATGGGTCATGGAATATGTATACTGACTACACATCTTGAAAGACATACAGATAAGTAAAGAATGGTTAGTTTGTACAGTACATAAGAACGGCCCTACTGGGTCAGACCAAAGGTCCATCTAGCCCAGTATCCTGTCTTCCAACAGTGGCCAGTGCCAGGTGCCCCAGAGGGAATGAACAGAACAGGTAGTCTTCAAGTGATCCATCCCCTATCGCTCATTCCCAGCTTCTGGCAAACAGAGGCTAGGGACACCATTCCTGCCCATCCTGGCTAATAGCCATTGATGGATCTATCTTCCATGAATATATCTAGTTCTTTTTTGAACTTCACGGAGGAGAAGGGCGTGAGAAACCCTGCACTGATAAGCGGTATGCTCTGCTGAAGGAGCTGTCTGCTGCTGAAGCCTGCACCAAGGTGTAATGCTTTGCAAAGGCATGCACGGAGCCTCATGCTGCTGCTGCTCCTCAGATCTCTAGAAGAGGGATGTCCTGTAGTGAAGACACACAAACTGACTGGGCTCTGAGTGTGCTCTCACACCCTGTTGGGCAGGTGTATGAAGCAAAGCAGGATGGAACTCAGAATGACTGAATGGAGATAGCTTCTCCTGTCATACATTCAATGAAGGAGACAAATAGATAAGAGGATCTTAAGGGTTTTGTCCTCTATAGGTAGAAAGCCAAGGCTCGTCAAACATCCAGAAAATGGAGCTTCATGTCCTCTCTGGTGGCACATGGTTTCAGGTAAAAGGCAGGTAAGTGGATGGCCTTCTTCAGATAGTAATTCCAAGATCACCTTCCAAATGAACTTACGATGTAACCTTTGGGAAACTAACACTATGGAAGACTGTATATGGAGGGTCGGCCATAAGGGCTTCCAGCTTTCCTACTCTTTGCTGAGGTCACTGTAACAAAGGCGGCAACTTTCACAGACAGATGACTGGAGGAACATGAGGCCAAGGGTTCACATGGAGGATTCATTCAGGCACAAAGATTATATTGAAGTCCCATATCAGCACAGGTTTCAGCACCGAAGGAAAGATTCTGACAAGGCCCTTCAAAAATCTCTCTGTAACCAGAGAGATAAAAATTGTATAGTTGTCCACCGGTAGGTGAAAAGCACTAAGTGCTGCCAACTGCACTCGTAAGAAGCTGAGTGACAATCCCAACATTTTCAGAGGGGAGAGAGACGCAAATATAGCTGAAATCTCAGAACCTTCTGGGGATAACTGTCAATGCTGGCACTGTATAGAAAAATTTCTTCCATTTTGCTGTATAGCATTTCTCCGTAGAGTCTCTTCTGCTGTTGCTAAGGTCTGACTATAGAGCAGCAGAACACAATTGCTCTAAGTCTGTTGTCCACCCAAATACCAATCTGCCAGCTGGAGAGCTGCTGGGTTGGGGTGGTAGAACATGGTTTTGTCCTGGCTTAAGAGGTCTGATGACGTTTGAAAGCAGATGGTGCACAGTCATCTGGAGAACGCCAGTGAACCAGAACTGTTTTAGCCACATAGGAGCTACCAGGGTTACTGTCACTTTGTGCTGTCTAATCTTTCTCAAGACTTGCAGTAAGACTGGATGAGTGGAAATGTACATTACTGTTTGGGACAAAAAAATATATCTTCTTTGGAATTCTGGCCTTGGGCTATTAGGAGCAGCAGGACAGGCATTTCTTGTTCTCATCAGACACAGAGATTTCACAACAAGGTCAACACAACACTGTTGAAAAATGCTCCACATCACCAAACTGTGTAGTTTCCACCTGTGTTCACTAGCGAAGTGTCTGCTGAGGCTGTCTGCCAGCTTTTTCTGCATCACAGCTAGGTTCTCCACCTCTGACCAACCAGTTATTTAGACAGGGGAATTTCTTAATGCCTATTTTTAGGAGATAGGCAGCTCTACCACCAAGCACTTGATAAATATCCCTGATGATGCAGAAAGCCCAAATGGCAAAACCAAATGGCAAAATAGCATCAGCAATGATTGTTGTCTACAGTGAAACTCAGGTAGCATTTCTGGGCTGGAGGTATTGCAGTGTGAAAGTATGCATCCTGAAAGTTAAGGGCAGCATATCAGTCCTTCTGATACGGGAGATCAAAGTGAAAGATATCATCCTGAATCTGAACTTCTTGATGTAAACATTCAGGTCTCTGATGTCCAGTATTGGCCAGAGTTCCCCTTTCTTCTTCGGAATGAGAAAGTATCTTGAATAGAACCCTCTCCCTCTTTGACAGAGGAGCACCTCTTCTATTGCACTAAGAGCTACGCAGGATTGTGCCTCTCAATTGAGAGGGATCACCGAATACAGATGGGGAGGATGAGGTGGGTAGCAGGATAAGAAAGGAACTGTATCATATAGACGATCTCTATCCACATTCAACACCCCAAGATTTGAGATGATGTTGGACCAGGTGTGATGGAAATGAACCTGATGGTTGCCAAGGAAGGGAAGCGGGGAGATATCCGAGGCTCAGAAACAAGACATACGCTGTTGTTGGACACAAAATCAAATTTTCTGCCTTGGGGAAGCAGGAGAGTGCTGGAACAGAGTGGCAGTTGCACCCAAGGACTTCCTTCTTGAAAACCTTTGCCTCCTTCTAGTGTGCTCAGGTGGCCTATATTAGTAGCAAGGAGGCTGTCTCTGATGCAGTGGAAGCACAGTGTGCCTGAACTGCAGTTGTTTGAAGGCCGGGCGTAGACCACTAAGGATCTGAAGATAGCACTTGAGTCCCTGAGGGTTCTGATGGCCTCATCAGTCTTGTAGAACAAAGAGCATCCCTCAGAAGGTAGATCTTCAACCATGGACTGCTGCTTCTTAAGTATCCTGGATGAGGACAGCCACAATGAGTGATGCATCATAACTGTTGTCATCATTGCCCTGGAGGTCATATCTACAGTACCCAATGCTGCCTATGCTAGGATAGCTTGGAATTTACTCTTGTGATAGTTTGTCAATAAAGCATTGCATGGTACACCAGCTGAAGTGGTGGTACTTTACTCAGACTGCTTGACAGTGTAAGGACCTGGGGAGTAGAATCCTGGCCTGTAGAGCATGGAGCAACTAATATTCTCACAATGCCACCAGAAGGCCTTGTTAAGGCATAGCCAGGGAGCACTGTGGAGAATAGACGCTTCAGGAAGGACGCCCTGTTGTTTTTGCTGATACAGACTAACACGACTACCCCTCTGAAACATGTTCTGGTGGTTAGCCTACTTACCTGGGATGTTGGTTCAAGTCCCTGGTCTGCATCAGGCAAGAGGAGGAATTTGAAACTGGGTCTCCCACATCCCTGCTGAGTGCCCTAACCACCATGCTATTGGCTTCTGTCTCTCTTTCTCTCTAACAACGCTGAAAGCAGCCAAAACCACTTGGACAAACCTAGGACAAGGGCCACGATAGCAGATGACCTGGTTCAGATGCCAAATTCTAGAAAGAGTTTAACACCTGAGCCTCCCAAGAAGAGGGAGATACCTATCTCTGGGCCATCAGCCAGGTACAGAAGGCCTACATTAATGAGAATGACACATCTAAATATCCTTGAGGATCTGGGCCTAAGCCACACACTTTCTTCAGCATTTCAGTCATGGCCAACTTACAGAGCTACCTGCTCAGCTTGTTGGCTTCTGAGGATCCCTTCCCTAGACAGCTAACTGTATCCATGCATTGTGGGCACCTAACTAAGGGCTTTAGATTCCAGTAAGCAGCAGGCCACCTCGGGGTTAACACTGCAACACTGAACAGAGCAACCCCTACATACCTTTGTGGATCTGGGCCTAAGTGCCAACAGTCTAGATCCTCAGTGGAATTTGGACACCTAACTCCTAATGAAGTCAATGAGATCTGGGCTCCAGGCACTTTGAAAAATTTTACCTTAGGCACCATTATGGGTTGTCTTACAAAAGGAGATAAATATTGGGTTGTGCTCCCCTCACCTTTTTGTTGTTGTTGTTGTTTTCTAGTGATGCATAAATGAACTAACGACTTCTTTTAAAATTTTGGTTTTTTACCATAAGAATTATCAGGAATGCCAAGTCTAGCATTTCTTGGTTTTGCTGAAGGACTCATTTGAGAACTTGGATATGGACTACAAGTTCTTTCAGCACTCACTTGAAGAGCTAGAGGATTTGAATTTCTAACAAAGATATTTTTCTCCAAGTGTTTCTCAGGCATTTTGGATAAACAGATGTTAAAAGTCTGGGGGCGGGGAGGGATCCTCAGACAGTGTAAATTGGCACAGATTCGTTGTCCAAAGAGTTTCTTGAACAATCTGAATGATTAAACCATCTCGAGCTTGTTTCATTTGCTTGTTTTTTCTGATATTATTAATCCTACCAGTTCTCCAGTCATCCACAAAATCTTCTGGGGAAAAAAGTGGATAGATACACCCAAATTTCTAATATATTAAGATTTTTTTCTGTTTATGTCAATGATACAAAAATGCACAAATTCATTTTTCCTTTTGTCAGATTAAGTGAAAATCTCAAATAACTGAATTTTGAAGGTTAGTTTGATAAAACCTGTTCTGGAATCAAAAAAACTAAAAAATATTTGTCTTCTTTGTCTTTGTCAAATATTTGTCTTTGAAATGTAGTTTAATAGTCCACAGGTCTGAAAAATGTCCTCTCCATCTTATAAATAATACATTAAGTAAGGCAATATTTAACTTTT
Organism: Natator depressus; assembly: GCF_965152275.1. NCBI lineage: Eukaryota > Metazoa > Chordata > Testudines > Cheloniidae > Natator > Natator depressus. Next base: position 162,916,427 of record NC_134235.1, on the reverse strand, counting down.
TCTATTTTACTGTAGCACTTTACTTTTTAAAGTCATGGTAAGCCACACACCAACATCAGGGTTACTTTCAAATAACGTAAAGACATGCTTTGTTGCAAACTATGGTTAGATTTATAACCATACAAACCTCTTTTGATTGTTTTACTACTATTCACACTCAATATCTTACTTTTGTGTAATTATCTCAACACCTGATATCAAACAGCTCAAGCCTGTTCTCCAAATAAAGCACAATGCAATTCACCCTTTTCACGTGGCAAACCAAAAATTAAACAATATTAATAGGTGATAAATTACATGTAAGTGCTCACTGGTACATCCATTTGCACATACGTTAACGTTTTTAATTATTATACTCATTCTTTAGATCAATTTATTGGCTCTAGAAAGAGTTAAATAATTATTTTTGCTGGTCTTCGTGTTTTTTCATTTATCTACAGTACCTTCTTTAATCTTTTAGCAGTATCACAACTCTTTTGCTGACATGGATTGTTGGTTTTTTCTGTATCTAAAGAAGAAACTGTAACAAAACATACTTTACTTTACAAAGGAACAAATACACTGAAATCAACATTAAACTTGCTAATATCCCAAAAATATACTTTAAGATTTTCTTTTCAAATTTATAAAATTACATTTCTGATTATGCCTGAAGGAACTATACAGACAATATTTTTTGCATGTTCGGATGTCTGACTAGTATTACTGCCTTAAAGAAATAATCAGAATTTTGCTCTCATGAACATATAATTAGATCATGGTGCACTTAAATATTATTTGATATCTCCTTTTTAAAAAAAGTGTAATTGAAGGCAATACTTATTTGCAGATTTTGATCGCTAGGAAATTAGTAATCTTAGAAATCTACCAATGTTGTAAATATTCTAATTCTTTAAATTCAGATGAGTAATCCACTTGAAAATTATTTAACTACAGTGGCTGTTTAATTATGGTATAAGTCTTAATATATCACTTTTGGGTTGAGTGTGTGGCCAGACAGGAACTCCAAAAGCTCAAAGTTCTAATCAATTATTTCTGCAAGGACCATCTTGAGCTTCCCCTGAAGAAAAGCCATGATAATCCCTAGTGCTTCCAATGATCAGTTCCTTTCTAGTGAAAGACCAATAGTACAGTAGAATATAACAAGGATTACTTCATCAACTCTAGTTCTTCAAAAATGATTGCCTTATGGATCTACATTCTTGTGAAACATGTATGCTCCGTAGGTATAAGTGTCTAATGCCTAAGCCTGATTGCATAACAATGGATTGCAGCCCTAGCTACCACTCTGTTCCTTCCATTTTCGCAGGAATCCTTATACAACTCTGACATGAAGGATGGTGAGAAGCCTGGATCCAAACAGGCAAATGATTACACTCACGCAATCATCTGCCTGTACAGATCCCCATTCTTTGGAGATTAACAAGCACTAACAACTCAGTATGATGGAGGGCCAGAAGAAATATTAATTAAATAGAGATTGAAGTGCTCCTCTCCGCCCTTTTACATTAGAGTAAGCTGCCAAATGAAAAATATGAAATGTGTAAATGTATGAATTGAACTCCTTTTTCCAACAGCTTAACATCGCTCTGTAATGGAAATATTTCTGAAATACGCATTAGAAGCTGCTTAAATCTAGTAAAATATGTTCCAAGACACTGGTCACAACAGGTTTGTTTGCACATTTTGATCCCCTTAATCTCAGATAAGAGATCATACAGTCTGTGATTTTGATAAGCCTCAGATAGTCTAGGACAGGGGTTCTCAAACTTCATTGCCCCATGACCCCCTTCTGACAACAAAAATTACTACACAACCCCAGGACAGGGGACCGAAGCCTGAGCCCACCCAAGCACAGCTGCCTCGGGTGGGGGTGGGGGACAAAGCCAAAGCCTTAACTCCCACCAGCCTGGGTTGGGGGGCCAAAGCAGGAAGCCTGTAACCCTGGGCCCCACCGCCCAGGGCTGAAGCTCTTAGGCTTTGGCCCTGGGTGGTGGGGCTTGGGCTTTGGCCCCGGGCCCCAGCAAGTCTAACGCCAGTCCTAGTGACCCCATTAAAATGGGGTCACGCCCCGCCTTGTGGTCCCAACCCACAGTTTGAGAACCACTGTCTAGGAGACTTACATATTGTCTTAGTCCTATCTGCATAGTCTAGATAATAGCTAAGAACTCTCAATATCTAGGTTATATAATCTGAACTCCCCCCAGTAATGACACAGATTTAGAGGAGAAAAACAGCAAACTATTAATGACTGGTTTGGTGAAACATTTAGGGTTTGTTCTTTCAAATGCTTCATAAAGATGTTACAGCTACTGTGAATGGAGTCTTCAGGAGGAAAAGTAGTGCAGTCAGCATTCTGCAAGGACTTCCACATTGATCATTTTTTTAAAACAAGTTCAAATCCCAAGAATGAGGTGATTCATCAACAACAGAAATGAAACTGGAGAATTAAACAGAAATTTCAGCCTTCTGAGAGAATCCTTTCTACTTCAAAGTATTTCTCACCCTCCAAAAAGATCTGCTGCACCTGTAACTATAACCACAATCTAAGTTGCACAACAAAGCAGCAGACAAACCAACAAGCTCATTAATTTCAGTTCTAGGTGGAAGAATTAGTCTTGATGAGATGGCAAATTTGGGAAACAGAACAACAGAACAGGAGAGTTTCAATGCAAGAGCCAGGAAATCTGAGAAAATACAATGACATGCCACAGTTGCAGCTATTATGAACTCATGGACTTTGTCTTGTTTGATCGTTCTAATGATGGCAGAAGAGCTATTGGAAGGAAGTAATATAGAAACTCCTGATGCGAATCTAGTAGAAAGTCACCTATCAAAAATTTTGGACCTCTGCTACTCGTGTATGAAGACATTTTGCATTCTCTGTTGAGACACCAGGTTTATTTGTGCTGTTTCTCACACCTGAAAAAAATGAGTAGTTTACATTTAACACTGACATTTGACTGGAATAGACTACACAATGGATCCCTCTTGAAAACTGAGCTCTCAACAAGAAATCTGGGTAGAGACCAATACAGCTACCTTGACATCTTACATCTACTGACAGACACTTGATAAATATTCTTAAGGAAAAAGATGTAAAGGAAAATACCCTATATTGAGAGGAGTCTTCACCCAAGCCAAGGCTCATATAGTTTTTGATCAATAAGACAGATGAAAATATGAAAGTAGGCATCCTTTACATTGAAAGCCTAAACCTACTGAGTGAACTCTCTTCTTAGATCCAATATGCCTCTTATTTTCTCTTTTTTCCCCCAGGGGATAATAAAGAAACAAAAGAATGTGGATCTAGTCCAAAGTCTCAAATGGGACTTGGACTCAGTGATGCAGTGCCTAACTTTTAGGTCCCTGCTGCCTAAGGAATTCCACAGGCCTGGATTAGCTACCCAGGTTCCTTACACAATATAAGGGGAGTGTCAGGGGCCTAAGAATGGGATTCACAAAAGTCAGCATACTGAATAGAAAGCTACCTAAGCTAGCCAATAGCAAATTTTGGGGAGGGTGGCAGGGCCTAAGCACCACCCCTCAAAATGAGTTAGCCACCTAATTGGTGGCACGTCCCTCTGCTTGAGGTTCCCTCTGCTTGAACATTCTCCTAGAGTTAGAATAAACCAAGTTAGAATAAACCAAGGCAGCCCTTTCATGCAAAAAGTGGTGGTGGTGGGGCCTGTTGCCCTCCCTCCCCTGTGGTTAGTGCATTCACCCCAACTGGGGAAGACACAGATTCAAAGCCTCACTCAGCCTGCTGTTGAACAGGAACTTGAACATGGATCTCCCATACTCCAGGAGAGTACCGTAACTAGTCAGTCATTCTCTGTCTCCCTGACCCAATGAATATTTATGTATTTTACAAAAAGTGGGAGAGAGACTGAGCTTCACCCCAAAATACCACATAGCTCAGGGTTTAGAGAAAGGAAGATCTGGGTTTAAGTTTCTGCTCTACATTAGGAAGTATAGGGATTTGTATCCAGGCCTCTTACATCCTCTGTGAGTTCTAGTCAAGTGGTTAGAGGGGACACTACCACCATCTCCTCCTCCATGGACACATACTGGACCATGATGTGCAGATGATATAGGAGGGGAATGCCTAATTTGCAGATCCATTGGGACATAAGAGATTTTACACATATCCACCAGCAGAATGCTAGGTGCACAGGGACTTTAGGAGCCTACACGGTTAGGCAGCAGCTGCATGGGGGTTTTCAGAATCTAATTTTTTGCACCTTTGTGGATCTAGCCCTCTGAGTCTTATTTTCTTGTGAGACAGATTTGTAACAGTTAGGAAAGAGTCAGTGATGAGCTGCCAAAATCTTAACAACCGGTTCCCTATAAAAAGTTCTGATTTAAGGGATGTGCCACAGTATGTATTTTTTGTACCTTTCTCCATAAGAAGTGGCAATGCATTGAATCATTGGGAGTCATACTTAACAATAAAAAAAATTTTTTTACATGTTTATTACAATAGAAACAAAGTATTGCTTTATTAAATGCATATCAACATAATGAACGAGGCAAGTGCAACCCCTGTTAATAAAATAATAAACTAGACCGGGGTGGGCAAACTTTTTGACACGAGGGCCACATCGGGGTTGCAAAATTGTATCGGGGGCCGGGTAGAGAAGGCTGTGCCACCCCAAACAGCCTGTCCCAGCCCCCTATCTGACCCCCCACCCACTTCCTGCCCCCCTCAGAACCCACAACCCATCAACCCCCCCCCGCTCCTTGTCCCCTGACCACACCCTCCCGAGACGCCCCACCCTAACTGCCCACCAGGACCCCACCCCTACCCAACTTGCCCTGCTCCCTGTCCCTCTGACTGCCCCGACCCCATCCACCACCACCCCAACAGACCCCCGGAACTCTCAAGCCTACCCAACGTTCCCCACCCCATCTCCCGACCGCCCCCCCCAGAACCTCCGCCCCCTATCCAACCCCTCCTCCCAGCCCCGGCCCAACCCCCTTACTATGCTGCTCAAGGCAAGCGTGTATGGATGTCGCGTGGCCTGCTGGAGCTCACAGCCCCACCCCCCGTACCAGGCTGCTCAAAGTGGCTGGAGCTGCAGAGCTGCCCAGGAGTGGTCCAGAGCGCTGGCGCCAGCGGCACAGCACACTGAGGCTCTGTGAGAGGGGGGAAGCTATGGGAGGGACTGGGGGAGCCTCCCTAGCCGGGAGCTCAGGGAGCCGTAACAATTTTTAACAACCAGTTCTAAAACTTCTTCAAAATTTAACAACCGGTTCGCACGAACTGACTCCAGCTCACCACTGGAAATAGTGTGGAGCCACCTGGAGTAGTACTGGACAAAATTTCTTTTGTTAATTACAGGATTTAATTGTCCAATGAATTTTAAGGAGCAATTACATGGACAGCTGTCAAATTAGAAGATATGCAAGATAACTGAGGCAGCCAGCCAGCACAGCAACCGCTGGAAGCTCCTTCATCAGCTATAATAAGAAAGGAACATAGGCGGCAACTTGTATCTCCATAGCTGTTCTGCAGGGGCTGTTTGTAATGCCCCTGCAGGAGCTGTAACTTTACGCTGTATAAGTTCCCTCTTGGCCATGTGCTTGGAGCCTGGGCCAAAGAAGAGGAATCAATTAGGATAGGTATCATTTTCTCATCTCTTGGTGATAGTTTCAGGTAGCTTAGCAATTCTTGACAATTTTTCCTGATAAAAATATACATTCTAAAGGTGATGTAATATGCTCTTTTTTCCACAGCTCTCCACTCAATGCTAAATAACGGAAAATGGAGTAAAGCTGGAGCAAAAATGATTTTGCTCCAACACAACTATGCTGAAGCACACTGGAGGCAGAGGGATGGATTCTTCAATTTGTGATTTAGGGCTCTTCAATCCACTATCCCTCACACCCAGTTAATTTGGGGATAAAAACAGTAGCAGACTGTTAAACAGATTATTAAAGCTTTGTCACAAACCTTGCCACCAGGAGCAGAACAGGAACTATATTGTGACTCTCAGTCACACAGTGGTCCCTCCTTGCTTCAGGGAAAATCCACACATGAGCCACAGGCCTGGCACAGGTTACTTCCCCAGAAGGCTGAGTGGTGGTGTGTGGGGAGGTGGGCGGGGGACACAGTGGAATGGTTTTGCTAACTCCTCGACCATGGCCTCCCTTCCTCCACACATATGCATAGGAGGGGGAATAACAGTCACACAGTAGCTGCTCTCCCAATGCACTGCTCCTCACAATATATTAAGAGGGCATATTATATCCCTTTACTTCCCTGTGTGGGCATGCCTCAGGCGTCACAATCTCACTCTATGATAAGACCAACTAAATAATTGTGTCTGTGGGTAGAATCATAGAATATCAGGGTCGGAAGAGACCTCAGGAGGTCATCTAGTCCAACCCCCAGCTTAAAGCAGGGCCAATCCCCAACTAAATCATCCCAGCCAGGGCTTTGTCCTTAAAAACCTCTAAGGAAGGAGATTCCACCACCTCCCTAGGTAACCCATTCCAGTGCTTCGCCACCCTCCTAGTGAAGAAGTTTTTCCTAATATCCAACCTAAACCTCCCCCACTGCAACTTGAGACCATTACTCCTTGTTCTATCATCTGCTACCACTGAGAACAATCTAGATCCATCCTCTCTGGAACCCCCTTTCAGGTTGTTGAAAGCAGCTATCAAATCCCCCCTCATTCTTCTCTTCTGCAGACTAAATAATCCCAGTTCCCTCAGCCTCTCCTCATAAATCATGTGCTCCAGCCCCCTAATCATTTTTGTTGCCCTCTGCTGGACTCTTTCCTATTTTTCCACATCCTTCTCCATCCTGTGGGGCCCAAAACTGGACACAGTACTCCAGAGGAGGCCCCACCAATGCATAAAAGCTCCTAACTTGGTTTGTGGGCTATTGTGAAGGCTATTTTTTGGAGTCAGACATCTGAATTTTCATAATTTTTACAAGGATTTACCACGTAAATTATTTTTGTGTGTTTTGTTACAATCTAGATAACTCTTTATGAATTAAACATGTAAAATGCTTTCAATAGGAGTAGTGAAGATAATCCAGGATATAAACTTTGCTTCACCATGAAAACACTAAGCAGTCTTTAAAAGATCGATAATTTTTACCTGTAAAAGTAAAGAAGATTTCATTTTGTAGACCTGCTTTCTGCATTTTTACATGATGGCACTCTGACTTGAGTAAAGTAACCTCACAAGAAAGTTCAATGACAAGTTTGCTTAGTATTTGAAGCAACTTCTTCTCAAAAGAAATATTGTAGATACTGTTGCAGGGGGCTGCATGATACCGGGCTGTAAACTCATAGTAAAAGTTAGGATCAGAATAAGCTGCAGGTGAAAGAAAATACAAGATACTGAGAGATGCACATTTAAACATGAAGGTTAAGTTAAAGAGAAAGCATTTTTGTGTAGTTCATAAACAAAATTGATTTACATCCCCACAGAAATTTTAATGAAGGATTCATGTGTCAGAGAACAATGGAAAATACTTTATAATTCATCATTCCTGTTTGTTTCCGTAGATAAATATCACCTTTCATTTTGCAAAACATATCCTAACAAGGACAACGCCGCTATACATTTTTGTTTCACTTTCAAGAAATGAAGAGACTATAGTATAAGTGCTTAAAAATATAAAGGAACCTAAGGACAACAGCAGTTTCAGAAGACAATTCAACATGAGGTGCAATTTATCATCACAGGCACTGCATTCAATAACATATAATTATAATACGGTATTTTGCATCTTTCCAGTGAGAACCAAAAAAGCTTCAGGATTGATTCCTGATCTCCAAAATGAGATGTCCCCCCAAGAGAGCTCTAGCAACTGAGTAGTGGCTCAACAACACGTCCCTCTAGATCAGTCTCTCTGCGGGTCCTGCTGAATAGCTGATACGGCAGAGGGAGGTGAGGAGAGTATCTTCTGCTGCAATCTGTACTGAATTGAAGTTAGCTACCCCTAGCTCCCCACAATCACAGTCTTGCACATGGTGAAGGGGGTCAAGATGACAGTAGGGGTCAGATATTAAATGGATGGATCACAAGGAGACAGAGGAATAATAGAAACTAAAGAAAAAGAAGCAGGGAGGTGTCAGAGCAATAGAGAATGAAGGAAGGGAGAAGGGAAAAATTAGGCATACGAGGAGTACATGACAAGGGAAAAGAGAATGTGGAGACAGTAGAGAAATCAGGTAGCCGAGTTAAAAAACAATGCCATACAGACTACATGATGGTGTATTGCTACCCATTTAAAGATAACTCACTAGACCGTTCACTGCTTGTTAAAATGCAGTATCCCATATTCATTCTGAAATTTTTTAAGCCATACCATCATGTATTTTAATACATTTATGTATAAATTATTCCTGTACATTGGGAGACCACATCTGCTTCTGTGCCCAGGTCCAGTATATTCTGGAAGCCCTGTACATTTCTATAAAAATCATTTTGCTTTCTAATATTTAGACTGGAGCCTTGTTGTGGGGAACAAGCAAGCTGAAACAAGACTGGAAGATAACACTGGAAAACATGCTGGAAACAATAAATTTTTCATGAAAATTTTGATCATGAAAAAATAAAATTGAAAAGAAGTTCCCCCTTTTCAGCTATGTTCAGCAAGTTGACAAACTACTAAAACAATCAGACTTCTTTTTTAAGGTTGGAGATAGTGGGCCAAATTCAGGTGAATTTAAAATCAGGAATTAATTTGGCTTATTCTGTTCTACTCAATATTTCTCAGCTAACACTCGCTTCAACCTAGCTCCAATTGAAGTCAACAGCAGTTTTGCTATTGGCTTCAGTTGGAGTAGAATCATGCCCTAAGAGAAGAAAAGAGTAATGAAGAAATGTAATTTTATCTGTAATACTTGTATTTCAGTAGAATCATGGGGCATTCTGCTATATTATGCAACAAAATTTACTCTGAATAGTGAAGCAGAATTAGCACGTTCAAAAAATGCTAACACTTTATATTTCATTACACAATATTCACTCAGAAGAGCAGAACTTACTTGACAACACTGTAAAAACAAAACTGAATCAGAGCTTTACATTGGTGTAAAGTGTGTCCTAGTGACTCTCTTGGAGTCCCAGGAATAGGAGGTAAAAAAGACATTAAAATAAATCTCCAAAGGAATAATTCAGCATGAAATGAAGTTACTTTGGCATAGTTTTTAAGAATTTTCACCCACCCAGTTTTTCAATCTTCTATTTTCCAATTATGTTCCATGTCTCTTTTTAAAAGCAGAGAGCCATGCTTAACAATTTCTCAACCAAAAGACCAGAAAATTTCCTTTAAGGCACTGAAAATTACATTCCATGAATTCTCTGGTAAGTGACAATTAACAGCAAATTATTGAGAGATGTACAGAATTCTGCAACTCTACTCAAATTAAATTAAGCAGGCTTATCAGAATTTCAAAACATCAACATACATTTTAAAAGTGAAAGAAAAAACATTTTTGTACTGTAAATTAACTATTTTGATCTCTTACCATAAATAACATATTTGAGCAAATAGTTTTTTTCAGCCTGCTCTGCAGTTGGTTTAAAAACGAGGGAACAAGTGTAAATTCCACTCATGTCGTATTTGAAGTGTCTGAATATTAGGGTTCCTGTTGGTGTTATTTTCACACTGCTATTTTCTAGTAAATAAATAAATAAAATAGTACAGTGAGTTTAGCCTTACTTTTCATTATAACGTGGGAAAATACAAAAGGAGGAATCTGAATGGCTATGGTTCTAACCATGCACAGAATGGTACTTATAGCCTTAATACAAGAAGGAAGCTCACCAGTAACTGTAGTTCTTTGGCTGTATTAACACTGCATATTCACCATTATACATAGGTGCCCCAGTACTGCTGAGCTTTTGGAATTTCGCACAAAGTAGTGCTCATTGGGCTGCACAAGCACCCTCACACAACACCAAATGTTCAGTTATAAAAGCATGTTATGATCCTAACCATCTCAGTTCCTTTTAGTAAACTATAATGTCTCATGATAGAGAACTCCCAGAAGAGGGGAATGTGCGCAGATTGCCTGTAACTATTCAGACTATACAGTAAGAAAATATATACATTTATTCTACAGTTACTGGTAAGTAATCTTTCTGACAATTACCCCTGCATATTACTAGTTGTGGAAGTTTGACAATTATCAGAACTCAAAAATAGGTAGGCTAAAAAAATTATAGTTAAACAAAGGACCACAAGACAAAGCTTCCCAAAATAAGTATCACGTAGAGATGCTAAATTGCAAGAGCAGTGCTGTGTAAATGTGTGTACAAGACTGAAGGTAGCAGTCATACAGATTTCTAGGATGGAAACATTACAAAGACATGAGGCAGCAGAGTGGGCTCTTAAGATATTCAGATACTGACAGCCAGACTAAATAACAACAGGTATCAAGGCAGACTCTGAATCACTTTGATAAAAGCTGCATGGGAATGGCTTTCTGTCGGCATTACCAAGGGCATAAAATGTTTAGTGGACTTCCTAAATATCTTAGTCCTGTCAAGATGAAACATCTGTGCTATGGAGCCTAGATTTTTCTAGTGAGAGTGAAGCTTTGGGAAAATATAAAGAAATTAATGGCCTGAATCAGGTGAATTTCATGCATCACTATTCATATACATTTGGCATGAGGACACTGGACAACTTTGTCGTTATGGAATACAGTGAACGGAAGATCAACTATTAAAGCTTGCGGTTCACTCAGTCTTAACAGGTGTGACTGATTTAAAAAACTGCTTTCTTTAGTGACAAGTGAAATAAAGACTATAATAAAAAATTAGAGAGTGAGTTCTTTAACTTCAAGATGCCAGGTTGAGATTCCATATCAACACAGGTTCACAAATTGATGAGCATACCTTCACCTGTCCTTTAAGGAATCTTATGATGGTGGGTCACTGAGGACAGGAGGTATCAATTGGAAGGTTATATGCTGAGACAGCAGAAAGCTGCACCTTGGTAGAAAACAAGCAGAGGCTTAAGAAATATGGGCCACATGCTCAGCCCTCCACTCAGCTGCTCTGTGTTGTCCAGACAGTGCGAGACAGCCGGACCAGTGCCTGAATCAAGGCTCTGTTGCTAATTTGTAAAGATAATGTCTCCGGAATGATTGGGGTTTACTGCATGGGAAGGTCTGAAAGAGCTTTCAAAATTGGCACCAATGGGCAAACCTATTTTGGCTCCTTTGAATGTCAAAATCCTACACCACTGAAAGAGGATCCAAGTGCATGGAGCTACTAGCCAGAAATGCAAATCAAATCCTTAAAAAAAAAAAAAGTATGTTCAAAAGCTATTTTGTTCAGCTGCACTAAATTCTACAGAACAGATGGACAAGAACCTTTTTGCTGTGCGATGCAGGCTCTTTTACTGGTTCCAAATGACTATATTTTAATTTCAATAAGTCTACCCTTGTGTAAAAGGATAAAACAGGCAGATCAAAACTATGCTGGATATGTAGAAAACTTCAGTTACATTCCTTTCCAGGCTAAACAATATCAGTCTTTTCAATTGCTCACAATAGTTAAACCCTGCCATATTACTAATATTTTGACACTTCAGTTTGCACTGAATTCTTTTTTACATAAGGCAACCAAAACTGAAGATAGATTGTCATATGGAGTACTAGCAGATTGTAATCTATATCATATCATATTTGTTTGGGACCAGATTCAGTTTGGCCTTTATGTCTTTGCACAAGGCAAGGAATCTTCTACCACTTTACATGTGCTATGAAGGATCAGCTGCACTTGCAGCACTTGTGCTTCAGAGTGCTTAAGGATTGTTTCTTCTCTACACCCCAGGGAGGAGCAAGGAGAGCCATGCACGGACACGCCCACACTCATCCCTGGCGCAGGACCAAATCAGAGGGAAGAGCAAGCTAGATCCCATAAACAATAAGGACAGCTCCATGTCAATGTTCCCTCTAATTTTTTACATCCATGTGCGGAATTAATTTTGTTATGTGTACCAATATGGAGGTGATGTGTGGCAGGGTGGGGCTGAGGGGTTCAGAGTGTGGGAGGGGGCTCTGGCACAGCTGGACCAGAGGGTTGGAGTGCGGGAGGAGGAAGGCTCTGGCTGGCGGTGCAGGCTGCCCTGGGCCTGCAGTAGGGAGAGAGGACACCCGCCAGCCCGCTCTCGATGCAGCAGCGCTGGGGCCAGGGGCCATGTGCCTCTTGCCCGGCCGGGGCCAGGGGAGAGGCGCCTCTCCCTGCCTGCACAGCCCTTGATAGCCTGTTGCGCAGCCACACAGCTTAGAGGGAACTTAGCTCCACGTTAATGCTATGAGACTCAGTCACTCCGAAAGTACTCCTGAGGGCATTCTTTCCCCCAAAATTAAAAATTCTGCAAGTTTTATTTGTTAATAAATAAATGCAGAGGCTCCAGCATGGCAGTGGGGCGGATAGGCCACTGGCTGCACAAAAGTGGGAGATCACCCTGCAGCCTCCCCACCACTCACCCCAGGCACACAGATTCAGTGGTGAGGCTGCACCCGACCCTGACAAAGCACAAGGCCTGGGCCTGCCCCAGAAACACCCTGGGGCCCTGGCCCTCTGCGCCAGGCACACCAGGTGTGGAGCAGGCAGGATTTAAGTGTGGAGGGGCTCAGTGTGGGGTGAGAAGTTTCTGTGTGGGACAATCTGGGTGCAGGCTGCTCAGTAGGGGGTATAGGTGTGGGGGGATCTGGATGCACAGAGGCTCGTTGGGGGGGTTCTAAGTTCAGGGGCAATAGGACTCTGCAGGGGCTTCTAGGCGAAAGTGGTTGGGGCTCACCGGAGGGGTCTGGGAGTGGGGGGCTCTCACAAGGGGGGTCTGCGTGCTGAGGGAGCGGGGCTTGGTGGGGTAGGAGTCTAGGTACAGCTAATTGAGGTCAGTGGCATGGGGGTTTGGATGTGGGGGGCTCACCATGGTGCAGGGGGTGTCGCTCATCAGGGTGTGAGTTTGAGTGCAGGGAGATCAGTGGAGGTTCATCTGGTTACAGGGGGCTCCAGCTGTAAGGGCTGAGGTTCAATGGGGTGGGGTTTGGGTATGGAGGGCTAAGGGGGGTTTGGATGTACGGGGTGAGGCTTGGCAGGGCTGTCTGGGTATGGGAGCTCTGGATGCACGGGGGTTGGGTGGATGGGGGAGCAGCTCCCTGTACAGTGACCCCTCACCTTACAGCTGAGGAGTAATGGGGACAGGAAACAGGGGAGGATACTGAGCTTCCTGTAGCTGGGGGAGGTTTCTGGGGGTGGGTCTGACAGAGCCCCAGCTACTCCTTGCAGGGGAAGAGAAAGTCCCATCCTCTCCTGCCTCCCGCCCAGCTGGGACTAGCAGCTGATCCTGGCTCAGGGTTGGAGCCACTGGCTGGGGTGTCCCCAACCCCGCGGTGATTCACGTCTCCACTGACTGCTCCAGGTGCCTGAAACAATGTACCTGCACAGTTAGGGAGTGGTGCATGACTGCTCTTGCAGCTTCCCTTTCTTACAGGGAAGCAAAGTCATTTTTCCACAAGGAAGCAAAGAAATCTGCCAGGGTCATGCACTCTGCACCCATTCAGTGGCACAGAATTCTCCCAGGAGTACAAAACAGATGACGAGACACAGCTATGTCTCCGTAGTCAAGGAGCAGAGTTTACACTTAATGCCTTCAGGATACATAGTAGTGGCCACTTTTCCCTATCTTTTGGGGAACTCCAAGAGGTATTGCACCTCCTTCAACAATACTTCCCAGAGCCCGACTGGGATCAATATGTGCAAGTTCCCTAAAGGCATAACTGAAACCTATTAACCAAAAAGAATTATAATGTTTGCAAATCAGCACGAGTTCTGTAGACTTCTCATATCTCCCCTCGTCATTTTATTTAACCTTTCTTTACAACTCAGTTCCACCAGACAATCATAATTTTGATTTCTCTTTTCTGACCTCCTTCCATCCAGGGCACATAAATGTCAATGATTTTTTTAAAATTTAAAAGAAAATCAGATTTTGTAATCTACATTAAACACATTTTCTTGTTTAAAAATAAAACTATTTAAAATTGTTCACATCTGAACATGTTATCAACAGGGTGGATAAAAATCAATGATTAAAAAAATAAAAATAGAATTTTTTTATTTAAATCGGATTTTTTTGATAAAATGCTTTTTGAGGGAAAAAAACCTATCTGAAGATATATTATAGCTCAAAGATATCTCATCATGGAATAGGGATTATAAATTTGAATTCTATAGTATGAGAATATATTCATGTAATGTTTAAGAAACGTTCTGTAAATGAGTTCCAATAGTTCACGGATTAGGGACCTAATCTTATGGGGTTCTGTATAGATTATTTAGGTTAATCTTTCTATCTACCCACTGGGACACAGTGCTCAGTCTAGAAGAGACCATCAGAGGTGCTTAGTCTTGCTGTTCTATAGATATATAGATATATATATAAAAAATACAGAGAGAGAGAGAGAGAGAGAATAGACGTGAGAAATAACAGACCTCAACTCTATTGTCCCTCTGCAAATTTGTGTACATGGAGTCCATCCCTTACCTCTCTCTAAAAGTGCAAAGTTTCAAAAAGTTCAATTAATAGAAGATTGTTGGGGGTGGAATAGATCTGGACAAGGAGAAGAAGTTTGGAGATAAATGTGAGAAGCGAGAGACATATGCTTGTTTTGTCAAAATATTATAATGTTGCTGTTGAAGAAAAAAATCCAGAATACTTAACATTGTTGTTTTAGCTAAATAAAACAATTTAAAATATCTGTTTGTCTGGTGATGTTCTCCTAATACAGCATGGCAAGAAAATCCTCCAAATACTAATGATTAACCTGTTGAATTGGAGATAGTTAACGTCCCAATGACGTCATAAATATCTGCTTCAATTACCTTTGGTAAATGAAATAACCAAACAATCATTCATTTTCTGATATAGCTGTAAAACTAATCTGAAGTTTTCAAAATAAGTCACTGTTTAAAAATGTAGAGCATGCACCTTCTAAAAATGAAACCTACATCTATCTCGGAGTTCTGAAGAATATGTATTAAGGTTATAACAACCAACAAGAATGCACTTTTATGTAGAAAACCATGATTAAATCAAGTCTTCCTGAGTAGTGATTTAAATCATGATTTGATTTAAATCAAATCCTCCCTGTTGTCAATCTATTAAAATCATCTGCATTACATAAATATTCAAGTAGCACATTTGTCCCAAAGTTTTAAATAAACTTAAACCACTGAACTGGGGGGAAGTCACTGGCCTGGCACCTAGAGCCAGAATTGGCTGAAGTGCTAAACCAGCTTTTGACAGCAGTAACCTCTTCTGCAGGTGCAGATCATTTCTTTCCCCCATGTCAACTAGTTCAGTTCAATGACTAGATTATTCAGAGTTGAGAAAACAATTGGGAATTAAAAATGCAGGAAAGCTTGTTTACCTCTTCCAGTACAGGAATAAAAGCAAGCTGTGAAGAGATGAGATTTACTAATTCTAAAATCTTGAAGGAATAGTAACAAGTAACAATCAGTTCAATTTACTAACTACACATAATACTTCCTTTGTTCAATAAATCAGTTTTAAATGTAAAACGTGTTTTGGACAAGCTTTCTTCTTATGTCCATCTCATTTATGCTAGTTTTATTTAATTAATTATAAAATGCTGTTTCTGTGAATTTTGTCCTCAGATCTTGGTCAATAAAAAGACATGACAGAGCAACTTTCCGAAGGATAGGTTGTGCCAGTACGTCCAGTGTTCCATTTCCACATCAAGATTGGCTGTCTGGGAGAGGTGGCTGTCTGGGAGAGATGGCTACCAAGGTAAAGGAAATGCTCAACATTTTCCAGAGGTTCACCACCTATGACAATTTGTGGGAGAAGGGGGACAATTTGTGCTGGCCAGGCTGGTGAAGTATCTTAGTCTTCCCAATGTTGAAGGAAAGTCCCAGACTATAATAGGCACCTGAGAAAAGATCTAGGGTGGATTGCAAGTCAGCCTCTGTGTGTGCAAGGATAGCATGGTCCTCTGCATACTGAAGGTCAGTAACAATCCTGGTGACCTTGGTTTTTAAAGTGAAGACACCGCAGGTTGAAGAGCTAGCCGCTCACGTGACAATCCCAATTCTATAAGAAAGGCAGTCATGAATAAGAATCAAGCTCACGACAAGATGGATGGAAAAAAGGGTTGGGGCAATAAAGCAGCCCTGCTTGACATCAGTATGGATGGAGAATGGTCTGTCGCCAACCCATCACAGATGACGGTGGCGATCATCCCATCATGAAGTAGCCCGAGAATGCAACTGAACTTCAATGGACAACTGAACCTAGAGAGCACCTTCCATAACACTTCATGACTGATGGAATCAAAGTCCTTCGTTAGGTCAATGCATGCCATAAGCAATGGCTGGACATCTTCGCTACACTTCTCTTGGATCTGTCCTGCAACAAAAAAAATTCACATTGGTGGTGCCCAAAGACAGTCTGAAACAACACTGGGATTCAAGAAGGATGTCTTCTGCAAAACAGAGGAGATGGTTCAAAAGGATCTGAGCAAGGATCTTCCTGGAGACAAGGGCAATATTTCAGTAATTCCCACACACTGACTTGTCCCCTTTCTTAAAAATGGGCACAATATTGGCACTCTTTAGGTCAGGCAGAATTTCCTCATTAACCCAAATTCTAACAAGAAGTTGATTACGTTTTTGCATAAAACTTTGAAGACCACCACCAGGATGCCATCTGAGCCTGGCGCCTTGTTTCTAATGAGTGATGGTACGTCAAACTTCCTCGGAAGATGGTGGGTCAACAAGACGGTCTATTACTGGACGCTGAGGAATGGACTCGAAGGTGGCAGCTGAGACTTCAGATTCGCAGTTCAATAGAATCTCAAAATGCTTCTTCCAACATTGCTTGGGGACTATACTGGGTGGAGAAGGGTGGAGCTGTCCAGGGATCGCAGAGCGGTTGTGCCGTTTGAACTTGGCCTGTAGATGGCTTTTGTTGCTTGAAAAAAAGATTCTCAAGTCATGTTGATCAGAGCAGCTCTGGATCTCCATGGCCTTTGCTTGCCACCACTGATTCTTGATGTCACGCAGCCTCCTTTGAACTACAGCTTTAAACTGGTAAGTCTCTCGTTTTTTGCTGGTTAGAGGATTCATTTTGCCAAGTGCAAAGTGTGCTTCTCTTCTGATGAAAAAGTACTAGGATTTCCTCATTCTCATTAAATGAATCCTGATGGCAGTGAGTGGAGTATCCACATCAATTCAGCACATGCCTTGTGAATAATGGTCTTGAACTCCTCCCAACATGGTTGGATGTCACTGATGTTGTCAGGAGGGCCAGAGAGCCTCCCCACCAAGGCGTTGCTGAAGAGTCTCGCAACTAGCATGATTCTGAAATACCTTGATGTTAAATTTCTTCTGCATTCGTCTACAGCAGTGGTTCTCAACCAGGGGTCCAAGGTCCACTGGGGGTGGCAAGAGCAGGTTTCAGGGGTCCACCAAAATAAACCAGAGAGCCGGGCCAGCATTAGACTTGCTGGGGCCCAGGACAAAAAAGCCGAAACCTGAGCCCCACCGAGGGCTGAAAGCCAAAGCCAGAGCAACTTTTAGCTTCACGAGGCCCCTTTTGGTGTGAGGCCCTGGGCAATTGCCATGCTGGCTATCCCCTAACGCCAACCCTGACTTTTAATCTACTGGATATGCAGAAAAACAGTTGTGGCACTAAATTTTTTTAGCATGTTGGTTGGGCCTCAGAAAGAAAAAGGTTAAGAACCCCGGGTTTACAGTGTTGTTGTGCAAGCTGCACGTTCATGATTGATCTGACCAAGTAATCATCTGTACCTCTCATGGCTTGTGTAATATGGACATCAGTACGATCACAGGCTCTGACGATGATGTAGTTAAGAAGATGCTAGTGTTCAGAACATGGGTGTTTCCAAGTGATCTTATATTTGTCCCTCTGTCTAAAGACGGTATTTGTGATAAGCAAATCATGCTCCACACATCAGCTGAGCAGAAGAATGCTGTTAGAGTTAACTTTCCCCACTCCTTCTTTCCCAATGCTGCCTCTCCAGAGCTTGGGGTGTCACCTCTTGCACTGAAGTCACCCATGAGGATAAGCTTGTCTTCCTTGGCTGTGGCAATGAGGACAGCATCAAGAGCATACTAGAACTGCTCCTTGTTGTCTTCATCATTGTCAAGTATGGGAGCACACATACTGATACCCATGGTATACTGGTTGTTACTCAGCTTGACGAAGAGTCAGGAGATGTTTGTTAATACCCATAGGGAGTTCTAAAAACTGGCTAGCAATCCTGTTCTTGGTGGCAAAACCAACCCCATGAATTTCAGATGGCTTTCCTTTCCATAAAGAAGTTATAGCCACTTCCATCTTCTTTCAGTTGGCCTTCATCTGCCTGACGTGTCTCATTTAGGGCAGCATTACTGATGTCATATCTTGTAAGTTCTCTAGCTATTATGACAATTCCTTTAGGACAGTCACTGTTTGGGGAATCCATGAGAGCGCGAACATTCTAAGTGGCAAACTTTATTACTTTGTGTGTTCTGACCGTAGGTAGAGTGATTCCGTTGGTCACGGCCATCCAGACAGGGGAGGGGTGGGAGTCTGAGACAGCTTATGTTCAGGGCACCTTTTCTAGGCCCTTCCCCATTCAGGATGAGCAGAGGGGATCCTGAAAAGGACTGCTCAGTCGTGGCTGCAGCTGCCGAATTGCGCTTATGTCTCACAAGCCCGAGCGCAAGATGACCAACATGCAGCCACCGCCCGTGTGTAGAATGATCCCAGAGATCGCTGTCCTCACCACCACTCATCCATCAGCACAGACTTTGTTCGTAGGAGATGTTAACACCCTTGGCAAAGGCCTACGTGTGAAATCTTAATGTGGGGAAGCTGGTGTGTAGGCGGCAACCTCACAAAACTTGAGAGGAAGGAGCACTGAACCCAGTGGCAGGGAAGTCCGAGACAACCAGAGGTCTCCTTCCTGATGCAGCCCTCATCCACTGTCACAACCACAGAGAACTAACAAGTCCTCAAATAAATCTGTTCCACTTATGGGGTCTTGAGAAGTTTGGACCCCACTTCATCTGGAACCTCACCTCAGAGCTGTTCGCCAAGGGTGGCCCTACCAGGAGTACAAGACTCAGGACAACATACTTCTGAGGATCATTGAGAAACACAAGCCACTCCACCACAACAAGGTATGCATTCAAGGAGAGGACCTTATATTCTAAGAACCTACAGAATAGGACTATGTCATATGAAATACACCCAGGGCTTACAACATGATGTAATAAAGGCCATATACTACAGCAACTGATTCTGTTTGAAGTACTATCATTTTGTTATACAGGTGTATCACTTCATATAAAGTAATATTGAAAAACTGGAGAAGATAACTGAAGATTATGGCAGCGATTCTGTCAACTCCTTCATTCAATTAGCACAAGCCCACCTCCGGTTACAGTTTCACAGATTTACAATTGGAAGATACTGCTAGATCCTCAAGATGCAGCAATGGTCAATTGTGCATTTTCCCCATCCGTACTTTACTCTTGGGGGAATTCCACACCACTACACGTGCACAGAATTCATGTCCCCCCCAGATTTCTTTGCTTCCCCGCAGAAAAATGACTTTCTGACAGGGAAGCAAAGGGAAGCTCCAAGAGCAGTCATGCACCACTCCCTAGCTGCACAGGTACATTGTTTCAAGGCAGCCAGCAGAGAGGTAAATCACTGCAGGGCTTGTGACGCCCCAGCCAGTGGTTCCTACCCCTGAGCTGGGATCAGCTGCTAGTCCCAGCTGGGCTGGAGGCAGAAGAGGACGGGACTTCCTCTTCCTTCCAAGGAGTGGCTGGGGCTGTGTCAGACACACGCCCAGAAACCTCCCCCAGCTGCAGGAAGCTCAGCATCCTTCCCTGCTTCCTGCCCCCATCGCTCCTCAGCTGTGGGGAGAGGGGCTGCTGTGGGAGGGGCTGCTGTAGGGGGAGCTACTCCCCTATCCACCCAACTCCCGTGCATACAGACCTCCCATACCCACACACCTCTGCCAAGCCTGCCCCAGTACATCCAGAACTCCTCTAGCCCTCCATACCTGAGCCCCAACCCACTGAAACTCAACCCCTGCATCTGGAGCCCCCCTGCACCCAGACCATTGATCTCCCTGCACTCAACCCCCACCCTGATGCCCCACCCCGAGTCGCCACATCCAGACCCTCATGTCACTGACCCAACTGACTGCACATAGATGCCCACTCCACCAAGCCCCACACCCTCCTCAGCACCCAGATCCTCACCCTAAGACTCTGGAACCCAGACCCGTCCGCTGAACCCCAACCACCATCACCTGAAAGCCCCTACAGAGTCCCATTGCTCCAGCACCTGAAACCCCCCCCCCCGCAACAAGCCTCCGTGCATCCAGATCCCCCACACTTAGACTCCCCACTAAGCTGCCTGCACCCAGATTGTCCCACACAGAATCCTCTCACCCCACACTTGGATCCCCCCACATTGAACCCCTCCAAACTTGGACCCTGCCTAGTTGAGGCTGCCTGCCCCACACCTGGTGCAGAGGGGCAGGGCCACAGGGTGTTTCTGAGGCAGGCCCAGGCCTTGTGCTGTGTCAGGGTTGTGTGTAGCCTCACCATTGAGTCTGTGTCCGAAGGGTGGGGGTGCTGCAGGGTGATCTCCCACCTTCGTGCAGCCAGTAGTCTGTGCTTCCCACTGCTATGCTGGAGTCTCTGCATTTATTTATTGACAAATAAAACCTGCAGAATTTTAAGAATATTGTACACAGAATATTAATTTTTGGTGCAGAATTTTTAATGTTTTGGCACAGAATGCCCTCAGAAGTAGTATTTGATGTGATAATGTGGCGTGTTGTTGCTTGATGCCTCCATATCATAGTGATTGACACAGCTAAAATAAATAGACAGGCAGGCAATGATGTACATAGTTTAGTTTTAAGACAAAAAGTGTGGGGCAAGACCTATCTTTTTGGGGAACTCCAAGTAGGAGAACAATAAGAGTGGCCAGGTAAGACTTTTTCTGTCTCTCCTCACCCAGAAAAAGGGGAAATTATGACTTTTACTCTTGAACATGAAATTCCACAAACCACAGCAATGAGTGATATTCCCAGGCCCCCAGGACACTCTCCTGCAGGACTCTGGGGTGGGTGGAGAAACTGTCCCTTGGTGATATCCACTTTCCCCCTCCTCTAACACTGAGTCTATGTCAGGATGCAGAAAAGAGGGGGGATTTTCCTGCTTGAAGAGGGGTCTGGTACATCTGCAACAGATCCCCTGACAACAGAAGAGGGGTGGGGGAGAAGCAGAGCCTACTGCAGGATTCCTAAATATCTTTATCAAAAGAGGACACAGTGGCTCTCAGATTAAATCTGGTGTTGCAAGCTCCATATTGGATTCAGTTGACCAGGATGAGACCAAGTTCCTTAAGACAGTTATGCAAGTCATTAAGCCATTCTGGTGAGCAGTCCTTTACAGCGGAGAAATCTCTGTATCAGTGGTGCTAGACTGAGTCAACAATAGGAGTCTAAGGTGGTGCTTCCCAATCCTTGCGAATTTAGTTGGAGAAGATGAAGCACATCAATTACATCTGGGCTGTGACCCTCTTCTAGGCACCAGAGACTCTGAATATAGGCATCTGTAACAGACAACACAGCTTTGCACGAACCACAAGGCTTTTGAAGCTGGTTTTCTTTCATGATTGAATCATCAGAATGTGGGACTGATGGATCCAAGAAAGAGGGGGGAAAATCAACTTAACAGAACTGATATTGAAAGGGGAAGCAGCCCGAGTCAGCTGTGCTCTGAAGACACCCACAACAACACGACCAGCAGAAAAAAAAAGTGGGGATTTTCTGTTTTTAAGGAAAAAAAGGCTGGTGAACAAGCTAGTGAATTATATACTAAGACTATCATGAAAAGGAGCAAAGAAAGGAGAAAACCAACAAGGGAAGGCAATTGCACCCTAGGCAATTTATTCCAGTGCTTAACTACCCTGACAGTTAGGAAGTTTTTCCTAATGTCCAATTTAAACCTTCCTTGCTGCAATTTAAGACATTAAGACATACTGAGTGTGCTCTGAACTCTTGTACCCTAGGTAGTCAGAAAGATGTGTGGTTGTGCCCACTTCCCACTTTACAACCTCAGAATCCTGTGCAAGGGAAAACAGTTGCTGGATGAGTGGCCCTAACAGATACTGTTTTGCCAAAGGTCTTGCACTGAAAAGAACCCGTACCCAGGAATGGAAATCAATTTGGACACCATCAAAACAGGTAAGGCTGGGTTACACAGAGCAGCAGTAGAGTTCTAAATTGAAAATGATATTTTTTGTAGTGATAATCACCCATTTTTTCATGGTTTGTGTGTATAAAAACGTCTTCTGTACTTTCCACAGTATGCAGCCGATGAAGTGAACTGTAGCTCACGAAAGCTTATGCTCAAATAAATTGGTTAGTCTCCAAGGTGCCACAAGTACTCCTGTTCTTTTTGAAATTCCCTAGTAGAAGCATTTACAGCTATTACATAAATCTAATAAGATTGGATATCCAATTTTCTTGCACTTGTTTTGAAAATTTCAGCATTATTCCTCAGTGTTTATGTAAAGAAACTTGAGTGTAAGCCAAGAACCTTCGCACTGAACTAGAATTATTCAGTTTTATTTTATTTTCTAATGTACACTAAGAAAAAAGCCTTCTTGTACCTCAACAGGAGGATCATTTTAGTGGAATTAAGAATTTTAATGTTATAATTACCTGTTTGACGAGCTATAGCAGATCAATTCCTGAGTGAGTCATATCTGAGTCACTATTAGGCACAGGAGGCTTACTCTGAAGCAAAAAGTAGGTTGTTGACAATTTTCTTTCATTCCAATTTGTTTCTTGAAAGTACCTCGGGACATTGAAATAATGTCAGATGTTTCTAAATCTGACTTCCTATGTGACCTGGAACCATTTACACTTTTCTTAGATGTCTTTTGTTGTTCTGCTTAACCAGTGGATCTATGAAAACATTATGTGCCTGCACATATGATAGATGTGCCCAATATTTAAGACATTTGGAAAGCTACTGGAGCCTCCATAAGGAAGATAAGCGGTCAACTGTTAGGTAACCCCTTAGTATTTTTATTAAATGGTCCTGAAAACTCTGAGTTTTATAAAAGCCATAAAGAACGGATCTCATCTCCTAGTTGCAGCTAGAATTAACATCAGCAAGGTGGTAGAAGAGGAATGATTCCTGTAAAACTGGTTATCAAGAAGTGTGGGAAATTCTGGTACAAGAAAAACTAAATCGAGTGAAAGTTCTACAGGGGAGAAGGAAAAACAATAACTACTCAAAACTATAATTGCTGGTGGAACTTTTTGGAGTCTGTTGAAGAGGGTCATTGCCCACCACCAAGAAAAAATGGTTATTTACCTTTCGTAACTGTTGTTCTTCGAGATGTGTTGCTCATGTCCATTCCATTCTAGAGTGTGTGCGTCCCCACATGCAGTCGTTGTAGATTTTTGCCTTACCGGTATCCGTAGGGCCTTTTGTGGCGCCCTCTGGAGTGCCACACTGATGCATCAGTATATTAGGCGTCGCCGGCCCTACTCTCTCTCAGTTCCTTCTTGCCAGCAACTCCGACAGAGGGGCAGAAGGGTGGGTAATGGATGGATATGAGAACACATCTCGAAGAACAAGTGATGAAAGGTAGGTTACCGTTTTTTCTTTGAGTGCTTGCTTATGTCAATTGCATTCTGGGTGACTCACAAGCAGTTTTCCTAGAGGCAAGCTTGGAGTTCACACTCGTGCGGCTTGCAACACTGCTCTACCGAAGCCAGCACTGTCTCGGGTCTGCTGGATAAGTACATAATGCAATGTAAATGTGTGGCCAGATGACCAGGTAGTGGGTGCAGAAGACAGTCCAAGATCGCCTGCAGCGAGGCCTGTTAGGCCCGAATACCTTAGTCCAAGGTCCAGCTAGTGAACCTTTTCCATTTAGCCAGGTAAGTCGTTCTAGTGGAGGGCTTTCTTTTACCCAACAAAACCTGTTGAGCACAGGTCGAGCATTCCTGTTCTTCTGCATTCAGCCATGCAGTAGCCAGGCTGTCAAGTGCAGCACTGCCAGGTTCGGGTGTAGAAGGCTGCCATGATTCTGGGACAGCAGATCCAGCCAGAAGGGCAGTTGCAGTGAAGCGGCCACCAAAAAGTACAGCAGCATCCCAAACCAATGCTGGCAAGGCCAAGACAGGGCTATCAGGGTAACCTTCACCTTGTCTTGTTTGATCTTCATGAGGACTCTGTGGGTGGGAAGGCATACAACAGAACCACCGACCACGGGAACAAAAAAATTGTCCAACAGGGAGCCCTTGTCCATCCTCCGAAAAATCAAGCAGAAAACATAGCACTTCCTGTTCTGATGGGACATGAACAAGTCCACCTTGGGAGTTCCCCTCCTCTGGAAGATCACACTGACTGCCTCCTGATGGAGCAAGAGAAAAGAAGGTCCTGCTGAGGCAATCTGCTAACACATTCCTGGCCCTGGGAAGGTGCACGGTCACCAAATGAATGGCATGCTGCACACAGAAGTCCCAAAGGTGGAGAGCTTCTTGGCAAATGGCCGAAGACCTGGCTCTGCCCTGCTTGTTGATGTAATACATCGCAGCAGTATTGTCCATCAGGACTTGTACCACTTTGCTCTCCAGGTGGGGCAGGAAAACCTGGCAGACCAGGCGAACTGCTTTGAGCTCCCTGACGCCCATGTGGAGGAACTGATCTTCCCATGACCAGAGGCCTTGAGTGCTGAGCTCACCCAGGGGGGCTCCCTAGCCCAGGCCCAAGGCATTGGAAACCAGAGTCAGCTACAGAAATGGGGCCACAAAGAGAACTCCCTCCAACTCCGATCTGGGGTCCAACCACCAATCCAGGGACAACCGTATATGATCCGGCACCATGACTACCCGGTCTAAACCGTGTCTGATGGGGACTGACGCCAACCATGCTTGCATTGGCCGGAAATGGAACTGAGCATGACAGACCATGTACAAACATGCTACCATGTGGCCTAACAATCTCAGGCAGGTGCGAGCGGTGGTGAGTAGATGGTCCTTCACATGGGACATCAGGTCCAGCATTGCCTGGAAATGGGCCTCTGGAAGGAAGACTCTGGCTCGTGTGATGTCGAGGACTGCCCCATGAACTGTCTGCATTGTACCAGCCTTAAGGTCGATTTCTTTTCATTTATTAACAGGCCCAGCTCGTGGAAGGTGGAACATACCAAATCGAGGCTCCTTTGTACCAGTTTCCGAGACCTACCCTTGATGAGCCAATCGTCGAGATACAGGTAGACCTGGACACCTCGACGCCTCAGTTAAGCGGCCATTGGTACCATACATTTTGTGAACACCCTCGGGGCCAACAAGAGTACAAAGGACAGTGACATGAATTGGAAATGGTGACGGCCCACTATAAAACAGAGGAACCGCCTGTGCCCTTGCAAGATGGACATATGGAAATAAGCGTCCTTCAAGTTGAGGGCAGTCTACCAGTCTCCCAGATCAAGGCAGGGGATGATGGAGGCCAGGGAGATCACGTGAAACCTCAACTTCTTGAGAGATTTGTTGAAGCGCCGCAGGTCCAGGATTGGCCTCAGGCCCCCTTTTCTTTCAGGATTAGGAAATAATGGGGAGCAGAACCCTTTTCCTCTCATTTCCCAAAGAACCTCCTCTACTGCCTGCAGTTGCAGGAGGTTCTCAATCTCTTGAACGAGGAGTTGCTCGTGAGAAGGGTCCCCAAAGAGGGATGGCAAAAGGGGGAGGGGGCGAGAATTGTAGGATGTAGCCCAGAAATAATTTCTAGCACCCAGAGGTCCAAGGTCACTCATGACCAGGCCAAATGGTAGGGGCATAGGCGGTTGAGGAAAGTATGAGGCAAGTCCAGGAAGTTGACTGAGGTGTTGCTCTTGAGCACACCCTCAAAATGAGTGCCTTCTGGCCCCCCATGATGCTTCACCACGCTGGGTTGCGCAGGTGAGCAAGAGGAGGAAGGGCGGTGAAGACTAAAACTCATGTCTCTATCCCTTCTCCTTGCAGACCCCTGTCGAGGCTGCCAAGGCCTTGGAGGCGGGGGCGGACAGAACTGCTTCCTCACCGACTGCCAGCGGATGCAGACCCAGTGAGCGGAGGGTGGCCCAAGTGTCCTTTAGTCCATGCAACCCCACATCCATTTGCTCTGCAAAGATTTCATTCCCATCAAATGGGAGGTCCTGGATGGAGGACATCATCTCCTGGGACAGGCCCACGGTTTGAAACCAGGAATCGCGGCGCCTCATGACCACTGCTGATGCAACCACCCTGCCAGTCAAATCAGCCACGTCCCATGCCATTTGGAGGGAGCATCTTGCTGCAGCTGTACCCTCCTCAACTAGGGCCCTGAATTCTTGAGCTGAGTCCTGGGGCAGGGACTCCTTGAACTTATGGAGGGAGTCCCATAAGTTAAAGTTATATCTCCCCAAAAGACCCTGGTGGTTTGCCATCCTGAAGGCTGGCTGTTGAATAAATTTTCCTTCCAAAAAGGTCCAGGCTCTTGGCCTCCTTATTTTTGGGGTAGAACTTGTTTGCCCCGTCTGTCTCTCTCATTGGCCACAGAGGTGACCAGCAAGCCTAGAGGATACAAGTATTCGAAATCCTTAGCTAGGACAAAATACTTATTTTCAGCTCTCTTGAAGGTGGGTGGGATGAAAGACGGGGTTTGCCAGAGGACTTTGGCTATTTTCAAGACTCCATTATGCACCGATAGCACGACATGTGTGGGAGTAGATGCCAAGAGAACGTTAAACAAAGTGTCCAACTGTTCTACCATCTCCTCCACCTCCAGGCTCAAGTTCGTGGCCACCTTTTGAAGCAGGGCCTGATGCTCTTTAAAGTCATCCGGCAGGCTGACATGAGAGGGCCCCACAAACGCCTCATCTGGGGTAGGGGAGCGAGTGCCCACACCAAAACCTCCTTCCCGCACTGGAGATGATTCCCCTACTGTAAATAAACTAAGAGCTCGAAAAAAGGAGAGAACCGCTAACCACTTGCTAGGCAAGGAAAAAAGGCACTTGACCAACCACCCTGGGCAGTAAGAAGGAAGTGAGAGGGCGTAAGGCTGGCAGTACCGAATATACTGATGCATGACCGCGGCACTCCAGAGGGTGCCACAGACAACCCTACCACCACTGCTAAGGCAAAAATCTCCGACGACTGTGCATGTGGCCGTGCACACACCCTAGAATGGAATCGACATAAGCAAGCACTCAAACTACTTTTGAATAGTTAGGAAGAAACCCCTTCAAACAATAATCAAAATTAAAACTCAAAATTAAGATACTGAAGCACGGAAAACAGGAGTATAAAGGAGAAAAATTTAACATGTAGAGTTTTGACAGGACAACATAATACATTTTAGTTATGAAACTTATTTAAGAAAAACAGAAGTTTGGACCCAAATATGAGATAATAAAAGACTAACCAACATTACCAACTGACAAGACAGAGGAGGAAGATGAAGAGTAGAAAAGCTTCAGCCACAATATGTGACCGATACCACAAAGCTGAAGAAAGTAGCACGTCCCATCAACAAAGCTTTAGGGATTTCTATAGGCCAATTTATAATCATGTATTAGTGTATATACTAAGTTTATCTCTATTTTAGGTGTAAAACAAGGTTGTTTTTTTTTACATAAATGATAAAGAATGGCTTTGTTAATAAACAAATTAAGGTAAAAAAGAAAACCTACATACCATAATCTGTTTATGGGGAAGACTTCAAAATGACAAGCCTGCCACAGAAATATATCCTGGCACTACGGGTGAACAAATCTCTTGCTTAAGCTAAAAGCCAATCTTCATACAGGTATTGTAAGTGTACTGAGTTGGGGGAGGGGGAACACTGACATTGATCTAAATCATCAGGTGTTGGTCACCGCCAGCCAGTCTTATTAAACTTGATGACCTTATGGTCCTACTTGTATGACAAAACTTATGGGTCAGTGTAACTTCAAAGCAAAAAGTAGTGATACCGTATTTAAAGACCACTGAAACTGTTAATAATAAACCCCCTTATATTCAAATATTTTTTCACAGTGTTCGTTACTTCTACTATATAAAGATGTGGAGCAGATATTTTGTCAGATACTAGACAAATATTTCCTTGAGAATATTTTGCAGTCAAATTTATAAAGGTGGTGTATTGCTTCTCCTTCTGTATCCCCCCAACAGCAGATAAAATAAAAATTTACAGGAGAGTAGAAACTTTTTTTCCTCTGCAGTACAGTCCAACAACACACCTGCCTGTGCAAGGCAGATGACTTGTGAGTGTAGAGATAACGTAATATTCTTCCCCAAAGGGCATGAAAAGATGATTGGATCTTCTGCAAAAACAGGTCATCTGGGGGACAATTTATCAGTCTGGATTTGCAGCAGACCTGATCACACAAATAGCTGTTAATTTTGGCTTCTCTGAAATACAGAGTAAAAAAAAAATTCAATGTTGACCACTGCAAATGATAACAAAAATGGTTCAGAGCTACACAAAACAGTGGAAAGTAAAACAGAAATAGTTTAAAACTGTCCAATTATTTGACAATATTAGAAGAATTTAAAACTCTTAAATATTATCAAATAGCAAAACCTACTCTATAGTAGTGCATTGTTGCCTGCTTATATCCTTGGAAGTATCAGCATAGGAATGTCAGATAACCACTGATTTAATCTGCCCCGTATCCACTGTTTGGGCCTGATTCTTTCAATTATACTTTGCTTTAAAAATCAAATGAGTGTCTCCAGAATTATATTAGTCTAACTCAGATCAGATTCTGGCCCTCTTGTGTGTAGCTATATTCAGCTGCCCCTTCATGCCTCCTGTGCAGATAGGAGGAGGGGGCACTGCTGAGCAAATTATGCTCCAGCAAACCTTGACTGTTGCATGGTTCCTTGTCATAACAATGCTCTATCACAAAGTCTGGAAGAGAAAATCCAAAGCAGATGGGAAGAAGGATGGGTAGTGGAAACCCACAGGGATACACATCTCGAAGAACTCCAATTATTGCACAAGATAAGTAACCGCTCCTTCTTTGAGTAGTGTCCCTATGGGTGTTCCATTTTAGGTGATTCCTGAGCAGTAACCTCATAAGGAGGACAGAGTCCAATACTGAAAACAGTGAACAGCATTGCCAACTGAAACATCTGATTTAGAGGCATGAACCAGAGCATGGTTAGGAGAAAGCATATACTGAAGTTTAAGTTGCAGCTCTGCAAGTTTCAGCAACTGGAAAAATCTTGAGTAGTGGGCTAACCCTCTAGAAGGAAGCTGAATATTGGCAGAATCATAACTAAATAATCCATCCAGAGATCAATCTTGAGTCTCTGGGTGGAGACTGTAAAGCCCTTGGATCTGTTTGCAATTGAAAGTCTGGGAGAGTTGTTCAGAAAGCCTTCTATCTGGACAGAACTACACCGAACACCTTCCTGACATCCAAAGTATAAAAGGCAGATTTCCTGCCTCATCTGTTGTGGCTTCAGGAAAAAAAACTGAAAGGTGAATGATGTATCTAATTCAAAAGACACTTTAGGCAGAAACCTGGGATGTTGTCACAACAATATCTTTTCCTGAAAAGACACCGTAAAAGCAGGGTCTGTCATTGAAGGCCCAAGTGCTCTGTGCCCCTGGGCAGATGTGATGGCCATCAACAAAGCTGTTTTCATGAATAGGTGGAGCAGTGAACATGGAGCAATGGCTAAAAGGGGCATTTCAAAAGGCAAGTAAAAACAAAATTCAAGTTCCATACCAGGGTAGGTTCCCTAGTCTGTCAAAGTTTCATCAGTCCTCTAAGGAATCTTGACATTGCTGGATAAGCAAATATACAAACTTTCCACAGCTGAGTGAAAAGCTGGTACAGCCACCAACTGAACCTTGACAGAACTCATAACAAGACCTGATATTTTAATTCCAACAGGTAACTCCAGAATAATGGAAAGAAAAACATGAACAGGAAAGACTAATCAACAGATACACCACTGGTGTAATCTCTTCCATTTCTGAAGTATTTCATGTAGATGTCTCTTTTCTATTTAACGGTACCTCTGTTGAGCAGGAGGTATCTATCCCCAAGAACAGTTGAGGAATCATACCAGGAATCACAGTACTTTGAGGTTGGGGTGAAGAATCTGATCGGCATTCTAAGACAACAGATGCCAACTGACAAAGTCTCAGTGGTGGACAAGAAGCAAGTCAAAAAAGATAAGGATACCAAACCTGTCTCAGCCAAGTCAGTGTAATTAAAAATGACTTTGGCCCTGTCCTGTTCGATCTTATTCCACACCTTCAAACGTAAAGGTGAAATAAGGAAGGTACCCCCTAGTGATTAAAGGTCTCATCCCCCTCTAGAGCAAAGTTCCTTGAAATTTGTGTCGGCGGCCGTTGAAAAGACGTTCAACTTCTGGAAATCCATACACTAAAACTATGATGTTGAGTACTCATGAATCAAACTCCCATTTGTAATTTTGGGAGAAGAGCCTGCTGAAGTCATCAGCTGTGGTGTTCTATACACCCAGGAGGTAAGAAGCTAACTATCAGGTGACTATCTGGTTGGCTATGCAGAGAGTTTTATTGCTGCAGCA
Source organism: Natator depressus (assembly GCF_965152275.1). Classification (NCBI taxonomy): domain Eukaryota; kingdom Metazoa; phylum Chordata; order Testudines; family Cheloniidae; genus Natator; species Natator depressus. Next base: position 162,885,765 of record NC_134235.1, on the reverse strand, counting down.
AAGTCCTGCCCTGTTGATTGATGTAGAATATGCAGGCCAAATAGTAGGTCATGATCTTGATGGATATGACTCTGACCAGAGGAAGGAAGCGAAAAGCAAGCGTTTCTCATTGCTCTAAGTTCTAAACGATTAATGTGAAGATGCTCTCGGGACAATTTGCCTTGGATTGTGTGTGACCCTGGATATGTTTCCCATCCCAAGAGGGATGTGTCTGATCTTAAAATGACGGTAAGAGGAGCTTGAACAAAAGAGAATCTGGCACAGACCCTTTGGTCCTTCCACTAATTGAGTGTTTGCAGAATGCAGGTGGGTACAAGCACCTGTTTGCCCAGGCTGTGCTTGTTCGGTATACATACATACACTGTCTTGGGCCATCCTTGAAGGTATCAGAGATGTAAGCTTGAACCTTCGTAAACCAACGCTCCAGATATCACATGCCGCAGTAGTTGAAGACGATTCCTTAGTGAGGTTTGAGGGCTGAGTTGGATCTTTGAGATGAGATTCTTTAGGGTGAGAAATCTGTCAGTTGGTTGATAAGCCCTGCCCACCACCACATCCAAAAACCCCTACGAAATCTATCTGCTGTACCGGTGTCAAAGCGGACTTCAAGGTTTAGTTGGACTGTGTGCTCGCCACATGCACAGGTGCCAGAAGTTTTTCCCTCAGTGGTATCCATAGGGGACCAGCTCTGGCACCCTCTGGAGTGGCGCACATATGTGCTGGTATAAGGGGCGCACACAGCTCCCTCCCCCGTCCCAGGTTCCTTCTTGCTAGAACACCGACGGAGGTGAAGGAGGGTAGATCATTGAATGGACATGAGCAACATATCTCTAAGAACAGTTACGAAAGGTTAGTAACTGTTTTGTCTTCTTCGAGTGCTTGCTCATGTCCATTCCACGTTAGGTGACTGCCAAGCAGTATCTCTGGATGCAGGTGGGAGTTTATGGACGTGTCGATTGCAACACAGCTCTGCCAAAGCCAGCATCATTTCTGGCCTGCTGGGTGATGGCATAGTCCGTTGTGAAGGTATGTACTGACGACCACATTGCAGTCCTGCAGATGTCCTGGATAGGGACCTGCTCCAGGAAGGCTGCCAATGATGACTGAGCTCTAATAGAATGGGCCATCAGTGGAGGCATAAGCTGTGCCATCTCATAGCAAGTATGGATGCAGGTGGTGATCCAAGGCAAGATCCTTTGAGAAGATGCCGGAAGGCCTTTCATCCAGTCAGCCATCGCAAAGAGTTGAGTCGATCTGCGGAAGGGCTTAGTACCCTTCAGACAGAAAGCTAGGGCATGCCTTATAGGGTATGCAGACGCCTCTCTTAGTTGGACGGGTGACGCCTTGGACAGAAAACCAGGAGGAAGATGTCCTGGTTAACATGGAAGTGCAACACCACCTTTGGCAGGAAAGCAGGATGGGATGCAACTGAACTATATCCTTGTAGAACACCATGTACGGGGGCTCCAATGTAAGGGATTTAATCTCGGAGACTCACGTCGCTGAAGTGATAGCTACAAGGAAAGCGACCTTCCACAACAGGTGCGAAAGAGAGCAGGAGGCTCGAGGCTCAAAGGGAAGGCCAGTCAGCCTACAGAGGACTAGGTTGAGGTCCCATTGGGGAACCAGGTCCTGAACCGGTGGAAAAAGTCTTTCAAGGTCATTCAGGAACCTGATTGTCATCTCATGGAAGAATGCTGATCTGCCTTGGCTGTGGAGATAGAAGACTGATATGGACACCAGGTGCACCTTGATCAAAGAGAAGGCCAGGCCCTCGTGCTTTAAGTAAAGCAGGTAATCCAGAATGGACTGCAGAGACGACTGGGTCAGGTTGATATTCCACTCCGACACCCAGCAGAAGAAGCACTTCCACTTTGCCAGGTAAGTCACTCTCATGGTGGGCTTTCTACCTTCCAAAAGAACCCGCTGGACAGGACTAAAGTAGGCCTAGCATGGAATGGACATGAGCAAGCACTCAAAGAAGAAATACTTTTTTCGCCACCTTCCCCAATTTTTTTTTTTTTATAATTATATATAGTGTGATACAGGAGAGCCAGGGAGCAGTGGGAGAGTGCTAGAGTGGAAATATATAAACTCAAGGCTAATTAAGGCATGGTTCCCTGTAGACTAGGAAAGGTGGCTGCAGGTTAATTGGAGCACCTGCCATCAATTAAGGCCCTGTTAGGAACCTAATAAAACCCCCTGCTTCACGCAGACAGAGAAAGAGGAGAAAGGAGAGAGGACTGGAGCTTGGAGGTGTGCTGTGCGACCTGGAAAAATCAGAGAACTGAAGTAAGGGGGACCCTGCCCAGTAGGGGAGGGAGATTCCCTTCCCCAGCATCTAAGGACAGCAGGTATCCCACCCAAGGGGAAAGAGGGTTAGAACCCACAGGGGTTGAGAGGGGATTGGGCTCAGAGTGAGGAGCAAACCCAGACCTCTCCCCCGCTTCCCTCCTTTACCACTTTCCTGGGCCACTAGTGGAGCCATCGACGCCCCAAGAACAGGGGCAAGGGGTGGCATCTTAGCTCCCCGCCAAGAAAAGCGCAGGACCCACCAGACTAACATTGGCCATATTGTCACAACAGTTACCTCAATTTCATCTTAAAATTTCTTTTTTACCTTTCCCTTCCACCTACGTGGTTTAGGTGCAGTTTTGTTACCCATACTACTTTTTTAAAAAACTTTTTGAGAAGCAGGAACATCATAAATCCTGTAAGTAATATTCCATCCCAAGTTAGATATCAACACATATACCACCATAGGAAAAATTAAGAATGAAGCAAGAAAACAAATCTCTACCTGCAACAAGGTCCCCTCCTGGTCCATGCCATTGGAATACTGGATCAATCAGCTCTGAATTTCGTAGCCGATTTGTTACACATAGAATACGTGGACTGTTGTGATTCAACTTGACATAAATTTTGACTGAAAATACAACATATGGTAATTAGCAAGTTTCTTAGGTAATAAATTGTCTGTACAGTCAAGTAAGATAATAACCACAATCTTAAAATATGTTTGAAGAATGACCCAAGATATTGGGATTGGTCCTCTTATTTCCATCACCAGACGTGAAATGTTAAAGACATTCTTTTTCTGTCCTACATGAAATCAAATGAAAAGCACTGGAGATTTGTTCCAGTTCTATTTCATATTCTTCTATAACATCTAGGTCTGTTCTACCTGACTTGATTTAATCTAGTTCCCTAAAAAGAACAGTACCTCCTAGTGCCCACCAATGACCCTTTTGACAGAACAGAATACATTTGCATATTCATCCAGTAAGTTCTCACTTGTGGGGTTCTGCAGAGTTTTATTTTGTCTCCCCTAGAGTTCAATTTGTACATAAAGTCAATGTGCGGGGACAGAGAGTTAGCTTGGAGCCTGGGTAATTTTGCCATTATAACAGGCTCTTGCAGTTCTAGCTGGCCTGTGAAAATGTGGATTGGGGGCTTTCTTTGTGCCCTTTCAAAAATTTATGTGGAACCATCCATAATTTTAACAGTAAGAGTCTAACTCAGGAGAAGACTGGTGTATAACTCAGGAGAAGATAGGTGTATAGCAAGTACCCACAAGAACCTTGAGAAGCTGCTTTCCTGACCTTATGTGGCATGGAACATAAACTTTGTTGTGTATGATGAATGAGTACTTCTATTCCACAAAAAAGAAAGATTTAGTTAAGGTATTAAGGTTGTAAGTATGTTACAGTGAAATCCTGGTAACTCCAAAACACAGTATTACATTTTGTTTACCAAAATTCTATACCTTTTAAATAAACCGAATGTTAGGCTGGGAAATTAACAATTAAAGGATCCAGCTAGATCTCCAGTGCCATATTACTCACTACCTCCCATTTGGTTTACATTACTCACCCAATCTTAAACTTAATCCTTTAAAATTTGCAAAAAAAAATACAGTCATAGGTCAAAACACAAATTATAGGGAGAATATAAAATCCCATTTCCAATCCAAAGGCACAGGTATTTGGCAAGGTCTGCATCTGAGGGAGAAAGTCACAACTGTTGTGCAAAAACACCGGTGGGAAAAAAAAGCACATTGGCCACTGAAGGCTAGACTCTGAGATCAACTGAAGGTCAAGAAGTACCTCTAAACTACAAATCTCATAAATGAAGGATGGGCACACCTGCTTCTCAGTGGGAAAAGAATCCATCCCCAGCATGCTCCAGATCCTTCCCCACAAGACATCTTTCTTTCTTATTTGGATAAAGTATTAGCCAACTCACTCTTATGCAAATCCCTATCTCGGCCAACCAGAAAGAAAGCAACCACACTCCACCATCTGGGTCTGTTAAAAAGGGGATATAGGAGTTGCTTGCTATTAGCATACTAATGGCAAAATAGTGACCAAAGTCCCCATAATTGTTATTTTAACCATCAGTAAAAACTAAGGTTTATTATTCCATTTATGAATACCTGGAAACGTGGTTGATCCTACTATTTTCAAATCATTATGTTTTGGATTTGCACTTCCAGAGAATCTCCTTGAAGACTGAACTGTCAAAATATAAAAATTAAAATAAGAATTTAAACTTATCTGGAAAAGTGAACAGTGAATTTATAGGCTGATTTTTAAGCTTTAATAGATGTGTTCTCCTATTATTTGTAGTGGGGTAGCACCATCAATACTAGGTCTGAATAGAACAATTTTATACAAAAGTACCTCCCATTAAGTCAAATGACTAAGGCATGGATTCATAAAAGCATCCCTATTATACACTGCACTAAAGCACATACTTAACTTTAAGCACATTCTTAAATATTACACAAATGCATAAGTCCTGTCCAGAATAGGGATAGATTTAAACATGTACCTTTCGGAATAGGTCCCTTAATCTGTGTACTGACCATTAATAAAACAAGTTTAACCATATTTATTTTATTACGGTAATCTCATAATTAGAACCAATCTGAAATAAATGTATACACTACAAATTTAACCATTTTCTGCATATAAGAATGCCGTACACTAAACAGCAATACATAAGAATCAATGCCTGCTCCCCTTACGCCAAACTCCCCTTGAATTCTGACTTCCCCAAACAGTAACTTGAATACATTACTGACCAATATTAAGGCACAATTTAACAGCATGTATATTATACCCTGCAACTTTGGTTCCTCATCCCAGGCCCCCATTTCCTCAGCTCTATGTCCCAATCTTCCCACCACCCCCAAACCCTTTTCCTACCACCTCAGGGAACCCGTCTACATTCCAGTCAAGTTGCTTCCTCCCCCTTGCTCCCTGGGAGCCGGCATGGGGACCACTGAGAGCACGAAGACCCAGTCTCACTGCTATCAGTTCCAGTTCCTGACACCCCCAGGCCCTTAATAGTGAGGAGGAGTAACTGCAGGGAAAGCCTTGCTCTGCTCCTTCATCCCTGGGCTGGAGCGTGCTCAGTACAATCTTCGAAGCATTGCCAAACGTGTTAACTGAGATTTTCTGGGGCTCTTATTTGGCCAAATTTTGGCAAATTTTCATGGAAATCATCAAGAGTATCCCTGACACAAGGGCAATACCCCATGACAAATCTTGAGTCCCTGCTCCAAAGAATGGGGCACTAGAGCATCTCAATTTAACAGTTTTAAGAATTTTTTAACATAGACAAAACAACCTATTTTTTCCACAATTCTTGTTCTAAGAAATGGTTGAACAATTTTTGATAAAATTTTCAAAAACAATTCAAGCTAAGGTAGGCATCTGGCATGGAAAATTACAGCCCAAAGGTTAAAGTTTGACAAATGTATAAGAAACTGAAAACAGCATCTTATAGTGGAAAGTGTTGGGCAACTTTAACAATAGGTATCACTACCTACACTGCCTTTCATATACAAACATGCATGACTTGGGGGGGGGGGGGCGGGCAGTAACCACAGCATTATAATGAAGGCATTTTTAGTGTTTGTGGCCACAGATTAGATTAAACTGATTTTTAAAGACAGGATTTTTTCATATTTTCACTTTCATGGTGACACTACAGGGCAGAATTAAGGATGTCTGAATGCCTTAATATTGTATTTCCATACAACAACATGTTTTTGGATCTCTCTTAAGTATAAGTTTAACTCTCAGTTTTCCAATTTGTAATGCTTGGTTTGGGGATAAATTACAACAGCTCTGTATTTTTTTTAAAATCACTAATTACTGTTACATACTCTCAGTCTTACCTCCATTTTACCAGTATTTTATCTTGGAATTTCCTTGGTTTATTTTAAAGTTAAAAGCTAATGAACATGAACACTAAATAAGAAATCCAATGAAAATGCTACCATGTGCTATTTCTAGTTATTTGAAGAGATGTACTGTTAACTTTAAACCTTATCCACTCATACATCAGAGCAGCACAAAGCAGCCAACCCATTTAAACTGGGTTCACAGCAACTTTGCATCACTGGAACAGCACAGAACAGCTGGCTATTATCGTGCAACTGACTTATTGGTTATTGGGCAGTATTAGTGAGACTGGTGCTATGTGAGAGGAGTGAAGGGTGCCCCATACCTGAACCCCTGTGTCTCCACTTCGAAGGTTCCCACTGTATTCCTATGTCAGATCCCCCAGCAGAGTTGTCTGGATGTGCAGTGGAGCTGTGGCAGCAGTGCCTTTAGGAGTTTTCAAATACTGATGCCAAAGCTAGCATGTGGTCTTGGAACTTTTAAAGAGCAGTGACAGTTGGGTCAAAGTAATCTGCCTATAAGAATTCATGGCACATGACCGCAGTCTATCCCATACCACTGACTCCTTACAATCAAAATAACCATTGCATGCAAATTAACTGTAGAAGGATGGTGATGGAGTGAGATACTTCTGAGGTAACAATGGCCCATTTAAGAGTTACCTGAGCTGTTTACCTGACTCCATATGCTCATAAACAATTAGATACAACACTGTAATTAAGTTAAATTCTTAAATCTAATTTCTTCAAATATAGCCTATGAACAAGATACCATTTTTAACTATGTGGGAAATTCAGAGTCTTGTTAGTCTGTTATCATTTAGAACTGAGAAAAAGACTCACGCTAAATTTCTGAAAGGACTCAGTTTTTAATTAGTATTATTAGCTCACACTAATTAACAGATTTACTTGTAAAGGCTCAGAAATCCATGCTGTACTCAAATAGTAAATGATGTAAGTCAGCGGACGATATGCTGTATTGTATTTATACATATGAAGGTTGAATACATGGATTTAAGTGCAAAATAGAACTCAATCTTAACTACAGAGTCACTACTGGTGACAACATAATATCTAGATATAGATATGTTACAAAACAAGCAGCTCTTACAACTACTGAGTGAGCTACAATTTAGAATCTACTTTATTTTGTATGTTTAAATACTCAAACTTAAGGTTGCAACCATTGCATTAAATTTAATTGAGTCCTTATAGTAGACCAATCCATTCTTAACTCTGAATTTCCCCCTTAGAATTAGAATCAGACTTTTAAAGTTATTTTAACCTGTGTGTACTATATATTCAAGCAGATATAAAGCAAGTAGGGCTATTGATTAATCGCAGTTAACTCACATGATTAACGCAAAAAAATTAACTGCGATTAAAAAAATTAATCGCAATTAATTGCACTGTGAAACAATAGAATACCAATTGAAATTTAATATTTTTGTATGTTTTTCTACATTTTCAAATATATTGATTTCTATTACAACACAGAATACAAAGCGTAGAGTACTTTGTACTTCTTTATTGTATTTTTTATTACAAATATTTGCACTGTAAAATTGATAAACAAAAGATATAGCATTTTTCAATTCACCTCACACAAGTACTGTAGTGCAATCCCTATTGTGAAAGTGTAACTTACAAATGTAGATTTTTTTTGGTCACATAACTACACTCAAAAACAAAACAATGTAAAACTTTAGAGCCTACAAATCCATTCAGTCCTACTTCTTCAGCCAATCACTAAAACAAACAAGTTTGTTTACATTTACGGGAAATACTGCTGACTGCTTCTTATTTAATCACCTGAAAGTGAGAACAGGCATTCACATGGCACTTCTGTAGCCGGCATTGCAAGGTATTTACGTGCCAGATATGCTAAACATTCATATGCCCCTTCATGCTTCAGCCACCATTCTGGAGGTCATGCTTCCATGCTGGTGATGTTCGTTAAAAAAATAATGTGTTAATTAAATTTGTGACTGAACTCCTTTTGGGAGAATTTTATGTCTCCTGTTCTGTTTTACCCATATTCTGCCATATATTTCATGGTATAGCAGTCTCAGATGACCCGGCACATGTTGTTTGATTTACGAACACTGTCACTGCAGATTTGACAAAACGCAAAGAAGGTACCAATGTGAGATTTCTAAAAATAGTTACAGCTGTCGACCCAAGGTTTAAGAATCTGAAGTGCCTTCCAAAATCTGAGAGGGATGAGGTGTGGAGCATGCTTTCAGAAGTCTTAAAAGAGCAACATTTTGATGCAAAAACTACAGAACCCGAATCACCAAAAAATCACTTCTGCTGGTGGCATCTGACTCAGATGATGAAAATGAACATGCATCGGTCCGCTGTGCTTTGGATCGTTATCGAGCAGAACCCATCATCAGCATGGACGCATATATTCTGGAATGGTGGTTGAAGCATGAAGGGACATATGAATCTTCAGCGCATCTGGCACGTACATATCTTGCGACACCAGTTACAACACTGCCATGTGAACGCCTGTTCTCACTTTCAGGTGACGCTGTAAACAAGAAGCAGGTAGCATTATCTCCTGCAAATGTAACCAAACTTGTCTGTCTGAGCGATTGGCTGAAGTAGGACCGAGTGGACTTGCAGGCTCTAAAGTTTGACATTGTTTTACTTCTTAATGCAGTTTTTTTTGTACATAATTCTACATTTGTAAGTTCAACTTTCATGATAAAGAGATTGCACTACAGTACTTATATTAGGTGAATTGAAATATACAATTTGTTTTGTTTTTTACAGTGCAAATATTTGTAATCAAAAATAAATATAAAGTGAGCACTGTACGCTTTGTATTCAGTGTTGTAATTGAAATCAATATATTTGAAAATGTAGAAGACATCCAAAAATATTTAAATAAATGATATTATATTATTAACAGTGCAATTAATCGCTTGATTAATTTTTATAATTGTGCAATTAATCGCAATTAATTTTTTAAATTGCTGGACAGCCCTAAAAGCAAGTTTTATGAGAAACAATCAGGTCTGACAGAAATATAAAACTTCTGAAGGAAAGACAAAAAATATATAGTCAGTCATTCTAGTACAAGTCAGACAAGCCTTTCTGTTGTACACCTGCTGGAATCAGAAATAAGCAAGGGTACACGGTTAACATTCTTGTTAGGCTTCGGTTTCCCATTATTCTATGTTCTTTGTCTCCACCCATTATTTGGAAACAACATAACCATACAATGATGTAAGGATATGTACTAGTATATAATTTTAAATTAGGCAGATTACTTGGAAACTTGTAAGAGAAGCCAGATAAATTAAGAAATAAGAATACTTAACACAACTTAGAGGTTTAGCAAAAATATTGAAAATTTGAATACATCATTAATATAAATATCAATACAATTTTATAAAATTTATCCAAAGTAATTATAGTTTTAGCACAAATAATTTGCTGTGAAGAACAATCAGTTAAACTGGTCATCCAATTTTTTTTGCAGTGTTGATCCCACGACATGAGACAAAGTGAGTGAGATAACATCTTTTACTGGACAAACTTCCACCAACAGAGAAGTTGTTCCAATAGAAAATATTACATCACCCACCTTGTGTGTCTCATATCATATTTTAGAAGACATTGTACAATGCAACATTTGACAGTACAGATTAACAACATGCACCATTTCATTCCCCTATATTCTCAAAGTAAAAGCAATGATGAATAAATTGATTACTCTGTAGGAAAACAGTCATATGTGGAAGGTACTTGTCAGGGACATAGGAGATTTGGGTTCAATTCCCAGCTCTACCATAGGTTTCCTGATAATGGGCAAGTAACTTCATCTCTGTCCCTCAGATCTCTATCTGCAGAATATGGCTAATAATACTTCACCACATAAGGTAGCTGTGAAGACAAATACTTGGGAGGTACTCAGATCTTGCCACGATGGGAGCCAGATAAGTATGTGAGATACCATCTTTCAACAAATTTGTCTGTGTCATCTCAGAAGGTAAGCACAACTCTCCACAGAGGTGTGCTCAGGCAGTAGAAAGCAACAGTCTGTCTTCCCTTGGAATTTGTCATTCAAAAATGCAGTCATAGCCATCACAGGGTAGACACATTCCTGATCAACTTCTGTGATTAATAGTTCCATTAATTTTGCAATAGTTCTTTATACTTTGTCACTTTCACACTTTGCTTGAAAGGACCACCATGTCAAATAAATTTCCTTTCTCCCAAAAAGACATCCTGAAGGATTTCAGCCTTCTTACACCACTGTTAAATTTAGGTCTCTTAGAATACTGCTGCACATATACAAGAGCTGAATTCAATCTTCTCATTAAAACATGGACCTCCAAAGAACAGAGGACCAGATTCTCAGACAATGTAAATAAGAACAAGTGCCTTGACTTCAATGAAGCTATGCTAGTTTACATCAATTCATAATATGACCCAAGGACTACAGTGATTTTTATGGACTCCTTTTGCCTATACTATATAATGTATAATTTGGCTGGGACAGATTAAGAACATTTTATGAACTGACACCGATTAATTTATACGCCATGACTAAACGTTTTAATGTTGATTTAACTAGAGCAGTAGAATATAAAGTAGGAATGGATGAATCCAGGATTTTTGTTTGTTTTTTTCTTTCCTGTTGAATAGCAGGTCTGGACCTAAATAACACAATATCTTGACATCACTGGCTAACTTGCACAATAGGATGAACATAAAAAATTATAAGCAGCTGAAAACAGGATTATAACTGAAACACTCAGGCAAACTTCACTATACCTAGGGCCCTACCAAATTCACGGCTATGAAAACTGCATCATGAACTGTGAAATCTGTTATTTTGTGAACTTTTACCCTATACTATACAGATTTCACAGGGGAGGCCAGCATTTCTCAAACTGGGGGTCCCGTCCCAAAAGGTTATTGTGTGTGTGGGGGGGGTGTTTTGTGGTATTGCCACCGTTACTTCTGCGCTGCCTACAGAGCTGGATGTCCAGAGAGTGTCAGCTGCTGGCCAGGTACCAGATCTGAAGGCAGCAGTAGCGCAAAAGTGAAGGTGGCAATACCACGACCCCCCCCCCCCCACATAATCTTGCAACCCATTCCCACAACCCGCTTTTGGGTCAGGATCCCCTACAGTTACAACACTGTGAAATTTCAGATTTAAATATCTAAAATCATGAAATTTACAACTTTTAAAATCCTATGACCATGAAATTGACAAAAATGGACTGTGAATTTGGTAGGGTCTTCACTATAGTGAATACTCCTGATTTAATTTAATTACACACATTTTTCTTTAAGCAAGCTCTATGGGCAAGTTAGAGATTAGTTATAATAGCAGTTGCAGTTCTAATACCACAATAATGCCAAACTAGCAATAGGGAAAGCTGCCAGCAGAGCAGTACCTTGGTGGTAATCACTTTCTCTTTTGTTTGCTTCCTATGGTTGTATGAGAACATTACCCAAAAAGTTTTCACTTTTAACTTTTCAGTGCTGACTAATTTATTGACTTGATATTCAAACTTATTGATAAATTGACACCTGTTCACAGAACTCCTCTGAAAGAGCTGCTTAACAATGCTTAAAATTACAATATATATTTTTTTCAAGGATTCCTCTATGTCCCTGTCGGAACCCAGAGAACGAACACACACACAAAATCATCTTAGATTTATATCTCCAAGCACCACCTTTGCCTGTCTGGGCAAACAAGAGATTGGAATCAAACTAGAGTCCTTCATATGTTAGGGCAGAGCAAAATAATACAAGAATCCCAGTGTGAAAGAAATGTTCCACATATCTGTATAAAGCCACTAAAACTCATTTAGATGTTTCATTGCATATATGCAGCTAGAAAGATGGAAACTGACAAGCTGAAAACAGATGTATAGTATTGATAGGGGGATGTTCTTCCTGTACTTAATGAATACAATCCTGGGGAGAATATTTTACATTAATATATTACACCCAAAGATGGAGCTCTTGAACCACTAATATAAAAAAAATTGAAAAAAGTAAAGGTTATGCAGTTGTGTATACCAGGGTGTATAAGACAAAGATTCTAGAATTATCCGATTCTCCCTCAGAACAGGAGATAATTTAGACCAGCAGTGGGCAAACATTTTGGCCCGAGGGCCACATGTGGGAATAGAAACTGTACAGCAGTCCATGAATGCTCACAAAATTGGGGTTGGGGTGTGGGAGGGGGTGAGGGCTCTCGTTGGGGTTGCAGGCTCCGGGGTGGGGACAGAAATGAGTTCAGAGTGAGGGAGGGGCTCTGGGTTGGGGAGTGGGGGGGGGCAGACTCTGGGGTGGGGCTGCGGAGTTTGGGGTGTAGGAGGGTGCTCTGGGCTGAGGGGTTTGGAGGGCAGGAGGGTAATCAGGGCAGGGGTCTGGGAAGGGGTGTAGGCTCCGGCTGGGGGTGCAGGCTCTGGGGTGGGGCTGGAGATGAGGGGTTTGGGGTGAAGGAGGGTGCTTGGGATTGAAGGGTTCAGAGGACAGGAGGGAGATCAGAGCAGGGGGCTGGGGAGAGGTTCAGGGGTGCAGGCTCCAGGCGGCACTTACCTCAAGGGGCTCCCAGAAGCAGCGGCATGTCCCTTCTCCAGCTCCTACATGGAGATGTGGCCAGGCAGCTCTGCACGCTGCCCCATCCGTAGGCACCACCCCTGCAGCTCCCAATGGCCACGGTTCCCAGCCAATGGGAGCTGCGGGGGCAGCACTTGGGGTGGGGACAGTGTGCAGAGCGGAACCCCTGGCTGCCCCTACGCATAGGAGCCAGAGTGGGGCCATGACGCTGCTTCTGGGAGCCGCGCAGAGCACTGGAGTGGAGCAAGCCCCAGACCCCGCTCCACAGCAGGAGCTCAAGGGACAGCTTAAAATGGCTGGCGGCCCGTAGTTTGCCCACTCCTGATTTAGACCCCCAAGAGCCATGCTGACACTGCGTGCCAGATTTTGAAAACACACCTTAGCTTTTGTTCCTTAAGTTGTTTACAGGTGCAGCTTAGTCATTTTGATGTCTAAGCCCTAACTTCATGCACTGCGTATTTTTTGACAACCTTTGAACCACATTTGTCTAAGTTATTCTTCTCCAGCTTTTTTCAGATTTCCTACTTTATTTGAATTCCTTTTCCCTCCTCCTGATCTCCATGAACCCAAATGCTCCTACTGCAATAGTCTGGAGCACAGAGTCCTCTTCCCACTCTCACTTCCAATTGGATTCATTAAAATTGGACAGGTTGAACAATTCAAGCTAACTTTAGTCACAGAAAGCGAAAAACTAAAGTTTAATTAAAGCCACAAAGCACTGCAGAAAGGACAACAAAGTTCACTGTGGAAAAGTCATGGAAGCAATTTTAAATTTGCCTTTTTTTAAAAACAATCTTTGAGCATCCCCAACCCAATCCAGCTTCTGAACTTTACAGGAAATGCAGAAGCTTTTAAGTTTTATCCATCCTAAAAAAGTGAACTGAGAGTTCTGAAACAGCTCCTAAGACAGCTTTCAAAGCAATTTGCCTTGTAATATCTGTGGAATGCCACTACTACACTAGAAACCTCAGAGGGCCTGATTTTCCACTGCCTTATAATGTACCATCTCTGACTTCCTCAATCATGGGACCAGCCTGATACAACATAACCCCCATCACTAAGTTTTTGCAGCCTGCGTGGGACCATTGCAGCAGGTAGTGATCACTGAGGTGCTGGGGGCTCACTGGCCATGTAAAGAGGAATCCACACCACCTGAATTCACTGATGAAAAATTCACTGGGGAAATTCTCAGGACAGCAAATCCAACAGCATTGTGACTGCTGTGTGCCTCCAAAGCAAGACCAAGGATCTGTCACAGTAAGTGCAATATGGATAAAATACTAGCAGTCTGCTTTGGAAGCATTTTAAACCCACTCTGTACTCACTTTACACAGGTGTAAATACTACACAACATGAAAGGCAGTAGGGAATCTGGCTCAGTTTCCCTGATATTTTTCTGTAGGGGGCAAATTCCACCTCTTGACCAAACGTGACAGATGGATTCCCCCAATATCTTATAGACCAGGTCTATCTGTGTGGAGGCCCTGCATCTCCAAACTGGCTCCTCTATTCTCCTCCTGCTTCCAGACAGTAGAGCAATGATGTTGTCATACAACCAGGGCTTCTCCTGACAGTTGCTGTCCCAAGAATCTTACTTTGACATGGAGGGAACACTAATAAAAAAAACAGGCTATATAATGTAATTCTATCAACCCTATAAAATATTATTATTAATTCTGCAGTCTCAGAACAAAAACTAAAATCAAATAGTAAAATTAATCAACTTTAAAACAATTCATCAGAACATTAAATTTGGTCTGAAAATGGTAGTGGCAAAAAATAGAGTTTAAAGACGTGTTTTGAATAATTAAACAATTTATTAACTAATAAAATATTATTACTAGAATGCTAAATTGGCATAGCTTCAGTTTATTTAGAAATGAAAGTTCTTTAAAGTGATGGAAAATGTTGGCACAAGACTATGGTAATTACTACAAAATTTTAATTATGTTTTGAAATGATTCTGTAGAGATTTCTGCAGCAAAAATATATAGCTAGCTAGTTTACTTACTCTAATATTCAAGTATTTTCCTTGTGATTTTAATTACAAATGGTATTTCTCAGCTGTCTGATGATGGAAATGATTATGCTGAAATGCTATCATTTTAGCAACAGAAGTATGAAAGCACAGTGGGAGAGACTGAAATCCAGTTTCCTTTCTGCTCTAACAGTTTAATGATAAGAATTCTTATACTTAAAATGTTTATTTAAAAAAAAATTTATAAATCTCTCTTTTGACTGCTACTCAACTACTAAAGCAGTTTGTATATTAGTTTGGAGTCCCTTCCATAGCACTGTAAGAAAGCTAGTGTCAAAAATGATATCACATTTCAGTGAGATGGACACCCCAGCCAGATAGCTCAAATATGCCAACTGTAATTAAGACATTTGAAAGAAACATTTCACACTTCACTATGGCAGGTGTGTCACATCTTTGGACTTTCTAGATGGCTTGGCCTGACTAAAGTTTTTCTTTAAAAATATAAAAGGCACAGAGGGTTATGCCTTTCAGTAAACTGGAGACAAAAAAATTCTTCAAGGTTCTTTGTCCTCTTAAAGCAATCTAAACTCAGTTGCCATCAGCGGCTCCCCCTGTAATAAATGGGGCTCATTATTTGCAATAGTTTTATTATCTATCATGTAATATTTAAAGTTACTGAACTTATTGTCAGGTTTTAGAGTAGCAGCCATGTTAGTCTGTATCCTCAAAAAGAAAAGGAGGACTCGTGGCACCTTACAGACTAACCAATTTATTTGAGCACTTCATCCGATGAAGCGAGCTGTAGCTCACGGAAGCTTATGCTCAAATAAATTGGTTAGTCTCTAAGGTGCCACAAGTCCTCCTGTTCTTTTTGTGAATTTACTGTGTTATTCTATTGTATTAATTACGACTATCCACGTATTATTATGTTATTTATTTGCACCCGCGTTATTGCAGCACTTAGGACATAAGGACCAAGACATTAGCGATACAAAAATTAAGATCACGCCTCTCGCAGGCGGCGCCAAAGCTGGGGGTGGGGGAAGGTACCTGCGGGGGGCCTCTGAAGCAGGAGGAAGAGGAAGGTGACGCCGAGCGCTGGAAGCCGGAAGGCCGAGGAGGGACAAGCCCCCACCCGCCTCCTACCCCGGCCCCGCCGGCGCACAGCCCCGGGGGGCGAGTCCGCCATCCCTAAAGCCCCAGCGCCTCGCACCGCTCGGTCCTGTGCCTCGCGCGCGCGCGGCGGCCTAAAAGTTCGTTAGCCGGCGTCGA
This sequence comes from Natator depressus, assembly GCF_965152275.1. Taxonomy (NCBI): domain Eukaryota; kingdom Metazoa; phylum Chordata; order Testudines; family Cheloniidae; genus Natator; species Natator depressus. The sequence goes on along the minus strand of NC_134235.1, from coordinate 162,869,719 downwards.
ACCCCGGTGGCGTCACGCTGGCGCTCGAGCGGGAGGGGAAGAGGGCAGGGCAGCTAAGCGGGCGAGGCCCGGCGGCGGCGCGTGCCGACCGCGTGCGGCACCCGCTTCCGCTCGTCAGTTCTGCTCCGTCCCCTGCCGGCGCGCGGGGGCCGCCGGGCTCGAAGCTCGAGACGGCGATTTACTTTGAGGGCCTGCAGCCGACGACTGGTCCTCGCGTGCCGACTGGGAGGCCGCCGTACTCTCTGACCTTCCATGACAAAGTGGGGTGGCTGGTGTTCCCGGCCCGCGCTGACTGGCCGCGCTCCCCATTTGCGCTCCGCAGCCGGGCCTGCGTTCCCAGCCCCCGGGTCCGGCGGCCCAGCCCGTCCTTGGCAGGTGGCGCCGGCGCAGTGGGGAGCGTCCCGCGCGAGGGGGACTGAGCAGCCCAAGGCCCCGTGTCTCTGCAGCCAGGCTTTGACCGCTCTCCCCTCCCGGGCCCGGCAGGGCTCTGCGTGGAGGGCAGCAAGCGGCTCTGTGTGGGAAGCAAGCTGATCTTGGCGGGGGGACAGATTCGCGAGCATGGCTGGCTAGTGGGCCCCAGGGCCGGATTAACTTTTTGTGGGCCTGGTTCCAGACATATTTGTGTGGGCCCCTGGGGAGTGATTGTAAAAGGGGCGGGGAGCAAAAGCACAGCGGGGAGAGAGCTAGGGTTGGTCCCTGGAGCAAGGGAGGGGCCAGGGATAAACAAAAAGCACAGAGGGGGTAGACAGGATTCCCTCTCCCCCCCTCCGCCTCTGCCCACATAGAGCGGGTACCTACCTTCTCCCTGGTTCAAGCCCATTCTCTTCCTCTCCCTCTGCACTGAGCTGCTCCTCCTCCAGTGTGACATAGTGGGAAAGTTCTTAATGTTTTCTCTGACTACTGTGTGGGTGCCTCAGTTTCCCCTAAGCATTTCTTAAATATCTAGCTGGTGGGATAAGGGGGTGTGATTGTTGCAGAGCCCTAGGGAGGTGTGATGCTGTCTGAACAGAGAATGGCTGACACCCTGTGTCCTGGTAGCTGATGGCCTGGGCCCCTCCCCTGCAAGGTGCGAACTGAAGGTGTTGGAGAACAGAGATCAGGTGGCCTCCTGGCCCCAGAAAGAGACAAAGGACAGAGGAGGAGCTGGAGGGGGTTGTAGTTTGGAGCTGGCTGGGGAAACAGAGGAAGGTCCAGTGCTTGTGTCTGGGCTCCCTACCCCACAAGATGGACCTGACTGCGGGGTCCTGTTTTCCATACCTACAAGCTCTGCTTTGACTGTGTTCCTTTCATCTAATAAACTTACTGTTTTATTGGCTGGCTGAGAGTCATGGTGAATCACAGGAAGTGGGGGGTGCAGGACCCTGACTCCCCCCACACTCCGTGACATCCAGCAGCAGCAGCAGGACAGGTTCTCTTCCAGCCCTCTGGGGTGGGTGTTGGGAGTGGGAGGAGCGGAAGCTAATGTGGTTACTCCTATAACCAGACTTTTAGTTTCCAGTCAGCACTGCTAACCGGACACCCAGGTCCCATTTTCTACTGGAGTTTCCAGTCTAAAACTGGATACCTGGCAACAGGGATTCTAGAAAAGCCTGACGGGGGTAGGAGGGGCAAGCATTCTTTTTAAAAGTGAGAGTGCTAAGCCTTGAGCCTTAAGCTGTGGGAAGTAAGGGGTGGGTGGGCTAGGGAGTGGAGAGGAGCAAATGGGCAGGGCCATGTCTGCTGTACTGCCCAGCTAGGCTGGAGAGTGTGGGGATCAGCTGACACAGTATCCCTAACCCAGGTGATGTTACAGCCAGTGGTGGATTTAGAGTTAGTGGGGGCCCCTGGCCCTGTGCTCAGGTTCATTTTTGGGGCCCCTCCTTGGAACCCAGCCAAGAAAAAGAACATTCTCTCTTATCTGCCCCTGCCCGCATTTTTCATTCCTTTTTTCTTCATCCTCCTCCTATAAGTAATAGCAAGTAAATGAAAATAAAGTGAAGTACCTTGATTGTTCTTGTAGTCTAACTTATTTTTCCACAGACCACTTGAAAATTGAAGAGGGTCTCAACAGACCACTGAATGATCTTTCCAAATATTGTAAAAAAACATTGGGATGCGGGTCTGGCCAGGAGATAGGGTGAGGGAGGGGACTCAGGGTTGGGGCAGGAGGTTGGGGTGTGGAGTGCTTACCTGGAGCAGCTCCTGTTTGGTTCGAGGGGTGCAGGAGCTCCCTTTTGATGCTCAGGATTGGGGTGAGAATGGGGGGGGTTCAGGAGTCAGAGCATGGTGGAGGCTGGGTATGTGTTGGGGGTGCAGGAGTCAAGGCAGGGGGCTGGAGGTGTGGGGGGGCAGGAGTCAGGGCAGGGGGCTGGGGGACTGTGAGGTGGTGCAGGGGGCTAAGGGGTGTGGGGGGTGCAGGAGTCAGGGCAGGGGGGTGGGGAGGTGTGTGGGGGGGTGCAGGAGTCAGGGTGGGCAGAGGGCTGGGGTTGTGGGGGTGCTCATGGCAGGGAGGCAGAGGGGATATGCCCCAATTCCAGCCCCTTCGCCAAGGTCCTGCCCCCTCTTCTCCTCCGCAGAGCGGAGCAGCGAGCATGCTGAGGCTCTGCTCTTCCCTCTCCCTCCTGCTGGCAAACAGCTGATCCGCGGCAAGGAGGAGAGGGAACATAGCACGTTGGGGGAAGAGGCAGGGGAGGAGTTTGGCTACCAGCAGGGTCCGGCAGCACAAAGCTTCTGCCCCCACAGGGGTGGGCGGAGAAGAGCGGGCCAGGCTGGGGGCCTTTTGGATCATGGGCATGGTGCCAGTGGTGCCATGGTAAATCTGGTACTGCTGGGCCCTGGGAAAAAGTTGGCACCTCCCTTTGTAAATCAACAAGGAATCAAAACAAGAAAGAGCCATTCTTTGGGCATCTTAACAAAAATGAGCAATTATTCAATTGAGCTGGTATGGGGTCAGCCTGAACAGATATGAGTTGCGCTTGTATCTAAATCCACAGGGTGTGCTTAGGAAAAGTGACTGTGTAAAAATGGCATCATCAGACTTAGCAGATTTATAGAGCCCTGGAAGTCTGCGGATATCTGCTTTATATCCGCGGATCATTTTTGCAGATTGCGGATCAGATGTGGATACAAATTTTGTATCTGTGCGTGGCTCTACAGGTTTACTCTCTAAACTGGGGATAGAGCAATACTTTTGTCACTGAAGACCAATGATAAGTTTTAATTGCTTTTTATTCTTAGTAGAGCCAACACAACAAGGATTGAGTGAGTTGTGAATTCTGTTCCATCTTATGCATCATCAACAGATTCTCTATTAAATTCCAACTATTTGCAGCTACGTAAAGCCAGTGTACATGAGAGAACATTCAGGGCCTGTTTGTTCAATCACATCTCCAAGTGTCTCCTAACAGAATAATAAACTAAAGTTTTAAGTCAGTATTTTCAAAGTTGGGTGCCTAAAGTTGGGCCCCTAAATCTGTGTTTAAGACACCCAATTAAAAATGTCTTGATTTTTGAAGGTGCTGAACACTTGCATTTAAATCAATTGGGAGTTGGGGGTACTAAACACCTCTGAAAGTTAGGCTGCTTTTTTTAGATTCCCTAAATATAACTTTCCAACCTAACATTAGGAAATCAAGTTTGAAAACTTTGGCTTCAGCCTTTAATGGATCATTGCCATTACTCCTAAAATAAGTTACAGTAAAAACAACTGGTGAAACTCTAGAGCAGTGTTTCCCAAACTTGGGATGCCGCTTGTTCAGGGAAAGGCCCTGGCGGGCCGGGTCGGTTTGTTTACCTGCCGCGTCCGCAAGTTCGGCCGATCGCTGCTCCCTCTGGCCGCGGTTCGCTGTGCCCGGCCAATGGGGGCTGTGGGAAGCGGCGGCCAGTACCTCCCTCGGCCCGCGCCGCTTCCCACAGCCCCCATTGGCTGGGCACAGCGAACCGCGGCCAGAGGGAGCCGCAATCGGCCGAACCTGCGGACGCGGCAGGTAAACAAACCGACCCGGCCCGCCAGGGGCTTTCCCTGCACAAGCGGCGTTCCAAGTTTGGGAAACACTGCTCTAGAGAAAAGCAATATTTTACAGAGCAGATAATGTTAGTGCCAGTGATCAATAGAATTTATTTACTCCTAGTAATAATATTTTTCTTTTGTATGTTTAATAACTCATATCAGTTAAATCTGTTTTTATTCTGTTCCTATTATCTAAATGTCAATTTTGTAGTTTACTTTAAAAAGTACTGATACAAAAATACTAAATAATTCTTGGGAAAATTAAAAACATTTTATTTGTGTGTCCGTGGAATAAATAGTTGTACTCTTATTTAGAGATATCAACTGTGTTTCCTCAAGGGATCAGATTATTATGATATACACAATTACAAGTTTCATTGTGTGCTAGTGTTCCACCATTGCCAAGCAACCAAGAGACTCTTTGCTCATTTGACAGCTTCATTCTTTCTCTGACTGGATCACTCACTGCTTTTCAGGGAAGAATTCACCATTTGAACTCCTGTCCTGGCTTTTATGGTTTCTGTTCAGTAATTTTTTGGAGGAGGATCTCTAGTTTTACTGTGGTTTGTTGGACAGGATTTCAGAAAGTCCAAGAAATAGAAGAGAGCGGAGTCTTTTTAATTTACTCTCAGATAAAACAATAAAAGAAAATGACCCTGGTTTCTCAGGGAACTGAAAGGCAGGTAAATGCCTTTAAAAGCTCCAGTCGGTCAGCTGAGCCACTTCACAAGATGGATCACGATCAGTATCGAAGCCTGTTAAAGAAAATGTACATGCCTTTAGTGAGAGGACCTGATGACAAACATGATTTTGCCAGTTTCCAAGAGAAAGACAGTAATTCTTTTCTTAAATTCAATCCTTACAGCCCTCCTGTGGGGCCAGATTACCCTTTATTCCCACACCGGGACAATGTGCCTTTAGCTGATCCCTGCTCAGGATTCATGAGCCCAGGAGCTGATGCTGATTTGCAGCCCTGCTGTGGCAGAACCATTGAGTCCCTGGTGGATTACAGTGATGTGAAACCTCACCAGCGGGTCCCCATCCCAGAAAAGAGTGCACAGACTTCACACACAAAGCACGTCATCTTGTTGGAGGAGGTGAGCCAGGACAGACGGTGGAACTCCAGAGCAGTGTCAGATGCTTCTATCAGGGCAAGACTTGGAGGTAAAGCAAATTATTGTTATGTATTATTTGTTAATCACCAAAAAAGGATGGTACTGTACAAGACACAAGTAAAGACAGTCTTCTCCCCAAAGAGCTTACAAACTATGAATTTAGCAAAATATGTTTGCACTGGATGCTTCCACTGAAACCAGCAACTGGAAAGAAGTAGAATAGTTGGATGATTAATTGATTTAGCTGAAAGCATCAACCAGGTGCCAAAATAGCAAATTGTAGCATACATTGACAGAGCAGAGGTCTTTGGAAATAATTGATGTTTAAAAGAATTCAAATTCTGTAAACAAAGAAGTAAAAAAGAATAACTAAAATGAGTCTCTACTGTAATGCGAGCTGATAGAGCAGATTATTTTGGAGAGTAAGGAAATCACCCTGTACACTTCTGTGGCATTTTAATGTTTTCTGGCTGATAGTGTTAAGTGATTCATATTTAGGACCTGTTCAACATCTATCTCCTTGGATGGGTCATTACACAAAGTAAAACTATTTCCCCATGCTTATTCCTCTCCCCGCCCCCTTCCTCAGACCTTCTTGTCAACTGCTGGAAATGGCCGACCTTATTATCACTACAAAAGGTTTTTTCCGCCCCCCCCCCCCCCGCGCTCTCCTGATGGTAATAGCTCACCTTACCTGATCACTCTCTTTACAGTGTGCATGGTAATACCCATTGTTTCATGTTCTCTGTGTATATAAATCTCCCCACTGTATTTTCCATTGAATGCATCCGATGAAGTGAGCTGTAGCTCACGAAAGCTTATGCTCAAATAAATTTGTTAGTCTCTAAGGTGCCACAAATACTCCTTTTCTTTTTGCATAAAATCTCTGAGTGCCACAAATTGTTGCAGTGTTCTTAATGTCTGGTTTGTGTCTCTTAGAACTTTTCACTTTAAACCTGAAACTTTAGGCATACTATGACCCTAAAAGAAATATTATTTTTTTAAGATAGAAATTTGAAAGAGAAACATAGCCTTTATAGGGCTCTCAGCCCTTTGTTGTTGTTCTGATTTACCACTCAGACTCAATTTTTTAAAGTTTTTACTCTTTTAATATTTCTTTTTTTATATATAGTTGTAAACTAGAACTTTGCAGGGGTCAAAGACTGGTAAAATGCTGGACTGCTGCTAGTTATGGAGAAGTGAAGGAAGGTTGGAGACACAGAACTCCATGGAGGAGTTATGATTATAGCCTCTCTAGCAGGCAGACAGCAGACTTTGCAGCTGGAGATGATTTCGAAGGGATAGAGAATAAATCTAGAACTCTCTGTGGCAAAGTCAGTCATTCAATTCTCAGTCAGAGTAGTGACCTGAAATAGAGGATAGATCTGTGATGCAGGCACAGATCATCAGGGGCTTTTCTTCAGACACCCAGTAGGGCCCAAGCTTTTTTCTTGCTTGAAGTCCAGCAAATCCCATTAATATCAATGGGGCCAGGAATTCACCCTTAGAGTCTAGTTTAGGAAAAAAATCTGTATACACCGCAGAGATCCAAGAACACAGAGAACTCCAGCACCAGTTTTTAAGGGAGGCTGGACAAAGGTTTTGCAAACCTAGTTTTTATATTTAGAAGTTTACCTGTGGTGTTGGGGTGGCAGCTGGGAATATACAAATGTAGTTGGCATGTAAGAAGTGGTGAGATTATAAACTGGTCCTGCTATGTTTCAACAGGATAGCAAAAGCAAATTCCTCATTTTAGCCTCACAGTCCAAAGACCCATCAAGCAAGCCCTGGTCAGCTCAGCATGTGATGAGTTAAGATTGGTAAATTTTACGAATTTAGGTCCAGAGACATTCCACAGCTTGGCTATTTGGAGAATGCCTGCTGAAAAAGATGATTCTTGCATTATGACCTGGAGGTTGTCAGACATGGGTTTTTGCTGTTCTCTAGCAGTAAGACGTTCTACCGCCAAGGGATCCTCACAAAGAACACCATTTTTAATTCCTTGTGTGTTCTGGCCTGGTTTTGTATGACAGTCTGTATCCCTATGTCCACCCATTTTTCAAGACTATGATACATTTTGTACAAACTATGTTTTGTAAGGTATCATCTGAAAACTCATGATATGCTGATCATTATTGTCCTGGTGGACAGTGAGAGTCTGGCTACCTGGGCACGGTGGCTCGCTCCCCACTGCAAAGTACACTTACCCAGAGAGGGGGACTCTATCACAGCCCTCTGTGATCTGTAAGCACAGCTGTGGAGTTGGCAGGGGAGGTGAATGTAAGCCACCTTCCCAGTTTCCAGATTTCAAGGCAACTGGAGGAGTAACTTAACCTAAGGGCTTCTCTTAAGTGCATGCTGTTTCTGGCCCTAGCATGCCTCCAGCAGTAGTTTGCTCATTGCGCTTAGGTTAGTAATAAGCCCATTGGGCTCGCCTGTAGTGTTCCCTTTCTCTCAGTCATATGAAACTGGAATTTCAGTCTCAGTCCCCTGTAGGGCTCACTTAAGGTCCCTTCACACTGCTTAGTGTGTCCCAAGGATCTAGCCCTAAGTGTATAAGAAGAAGAAGAAGCTGGAGAAGAAGAACCTGGAGAAGCTCAGGTTCAGGAAACCTTGTTGGATCCAGTTGTAAAGTGTTATTCAGTTGCATATGCCTGAGACAGCTGTGTGGCTGGCAGGAACACCCGTCTCCATTCAACCACCAGGAATCTGGATCAGTGTTTTGGAGGTTGGGGTAAAATACCTTCTGTTCACAGAAATCGGAAAGACAGCTGGAGATGGTCTGGTAGGGAGCATCTGTGACCCCTTTCCCCCCTTGAATCTGAGGCACCCCTAGGAATTGGGGCGGGGGAGGGAACAACCCCCTCAAGAAGATGGGAGAGAGTAAGGGAACACTAGATGCAAGCGTTAGATCTTGTTACTGACCCCATCTGTGAGCACTGAGCACCCTATTCCTGCTGCTGTAGAGCTGACTGTGGCCCGCTACACTCCCCACCCAGTAGGCCTTTGATCTGCCACTGGGAGGGAGGGAGGGAGAGAGAGGAGTTCTTCCCACCCCCGAAAACCTCTCTCCAGGCTTATCTGGGTAGATACCCCACACTTGGGTGTGAGGTAGACTCAAAGGACCCACCGTCCCTTCCCCGCCTCCCAAAGAGCAGGTGGAAAGGAAGCACTAACCCCACTGGCTCTGCCCTGTGCAATGATGTAGATATCTACCCGGATGAGGTGTATACCTGCAGTTAAGAAGAAAAGGAATCGGGGACAATCAGAGGCAAAAATGTAAACAAAACCGAAAAAGCCCCAAAACATAAAATGAAAACATTTTTTTTAAAAGATCAAGCCTGGTCAATCACTCACCAAATTACCATAGATTACATATTTCAGAGTAACAGCCGTGTTAGTCTGTATTCGCAAAAAGAAAAGGAGTACTTGTGGCACCTTAGAGACTAACCAATTTATTTGAGCATGAGCTTTCGTGAGCTACAGCTCACTTCATCGGATGCATACTGTGGAAGCTGCAGAAGACATTATATACACACAGAGACCATGAAACAATACCTCCTCCCACCCCACTCTCCTGCTGGTAATAGCTTATCTAAAGTGATCATCAAGTTGGGCCATTTCCAGCACAAATCCAGGTTTTCTCACCCTCCGCCCCCCCACACACAAACTCACTCTCCTGCTGGTAATAGCCCATCCAAAGTGACCACTCTCTTCACAATGTGTATGATAATCAAGGTGGGCCATTTCCTGGATTTGTGCAGGAAATGGCCCAACTTGATGATCACTTTAGATAAGCTATTACCAGCAGGAGAGTGGGGTGGGAGGAGGTATTGTTTCATGGTCTCTGTGTGTATATAATGTCTTCTGCAGCTTCCACAGTATGCATCCGATGAAGTGAGCTGTAGCTCACAAAAGCTCATGCTCAAATAAATTGGTTAGTCTCTAAGGTGCCACAAGTACTCCTTTTCTTCATGGATTACATAGTTCACAGTCATTACCTTGTACTGCAGTATAAACAGAGTTAACCAATAATTGAAAAATGCCAGCTGGTACTAACCAAAATAAATGCTCTTAGCAACATATGTTCTTAAATAATTATGAAGCATGCATTGAAATGTGTAATAGTGTTCCTGCTAATCCTGTAAGTAGCTCATCAAGAAAGTACCACATAAAAATCCAGAGTAATCCCTTGAGGATCCTGTGCTATTAGTAAAACGAATTGTATTTCCTCAAGGGATTTGATTATTATGATTTACAGTTACATATTTCATTGTGTGATACTTTTTCACTGGTATCAAGTAACAGAGAAATTCTTTGCATCTTCAGCAGCCCCAGTCCTTCCCTGTTGCTACTCCTATCATGAAAGTCTTTACAAATTAAACTACCTTTTTTTATTTTTACGTTTCTCTGAAATCATTTTTCAGTGGCTGATCTGTAGCTTCAATTTGTTGGATAGAAGTAGAGATAGGTGGAGAACAGCCATGGGGTATATTTATTTTCAGTTATATCAAGCAGTACAGTACAGTTTACACAGAGATAAAAAAATAAAACACATTGCTGCTTGATTAAATGATTTAGCTCTAGGGCTTCAATCACTTCAACAAGGCAGGATGTGAACAGCATTACCTGCTGTTAGGGTCTGATCCTGCTCCCTTTAAAATCAATACCAACAATCCCATTGACTTCAGTGGATGTCCAGTACGGTGCATCACTTTCACGAGAGGATCGCACTGTTGCCAACTCTTGTAACTTTGTGACTCTCGCAATATTAGTTGTTTTTCATAAAGCCTCAGCTCCTGGTTTTATGTGATTACATAAGAACCACAACTTTCACTTAAAAAAATAACAAACAACAAGCTCAATTATTTATTTCTCGTAGTTGTGCAGAAAATCTTGAAATTGTGACTCAAATGCACCTTAAAGAGGTTCAGGCTCAGAAAACGTAAGACAAATAAAATGGACCCAAAATGTATTATACATATCATTGATCCCTGCAATGTGATGGGTGAAGGCCTACTTCAAATAGCAAATAGGATCATTAAGTTCTTGGTAAATAAAAGTGTTGTTGCAACCAAGCCACTGAGTTCCCAATGTGGTCCAGAGAGGCCAGACCATACCATCTTCAATCCTGTGGGATAAGCAAGACCAGGAGGGACATTGGGAACTCCAGACACTTGAGCTCTGGACTAGAATTACTACAAGTATGCTGAATCTCTCCACAGAAACTAGAGAGAGAGAGAAAAAAAAAAAACAGTCAGAAGATTAATTATCCCAACAGCAAAAACCAGATGTGAAAATAGCAAATTATAAGATACTGCAGAGATCTCTGAAAATGTGTGTTCAATTAGTAAAGCAAATGTAAAATTAGAACTACCTGTGTCTTCTGTATAAAACGTGTGGCAGCACAGCTGTCATATTTACTTTATATGTACAGCATGAGGAATAATGTTCACAGCCTTTGAATCCAAATCTACATTCTTTAACCAAAGAGCTGAAGGAACAATGTTTTGGCATAACCAGTAGACAGTGCCTATATGTGTATATAAGCAGGTCTGCTTCTCTGCAGTAGAGGGCAGTAGTACGTACACATACATACCAATTAATTACAGCATTACAGGAATAAAACTATTCATAGCAAGGTTCCCACATGAGTGTGTTGAGTTTACCTGGTCCCAACTAGCCTTGAAATTCACAACACACTGAGGCAAATGGGGATGACTTTCACTGTGCTGTAGTAATGTCCAAATGGGATGTTGCTGTGCAGCAAGCTGGAGTGTTGCAGATTCATACCCTAGCTTGCTGCGCAATAGCTCACTATATAGATAACTTCCTAGTGAAGTTTTACCATAATTACTGATTTGGATATTTTTCCTGTGTACGTTAAATAAGATAGCTTCATTTTCATTGATGATACATTGCATTTTGTTAAGTAGGGCCAAATCACAGCAGATGAAATGCTAATTATTGTTTCTTTCAGCTGCCTTTTACTTGAATGACTTTTGCTGAAGGTCTGTAAGTAACTCTCTCTATAGAGTCAGGAATGGGTAAATATATATGGATGTACTGTATTATAATCTTTATGGTAATGTCCAAACTATTTCATTTCATTTGTTTAATTTCTGTTAAAGAAATTAAGTACAGTTGTAGAATGAATAGCACAATACCAAGTCTTTTCTTTCAGGTTGGACAAGTCCAATGAAAGTTACTCCTGCTTCATCTAAACAAAGAGATTCTTTTCAAATTCATAGCTTTGCATTTCATGTGGACCCAAAACTTAAGGTAGTGTGTCTAGTACTGTTTGTTTCAATGATTATACAAGCCTGGATGACAGAACAGACTTTTAAATCATGTATCTGAAAACTTCCAGTCTTCAGAGGTACCGCAGTCAATGATCAACTTTTGCCAACATTTACCATGCAGTGGTGTAATCTAGGATTCCACATTCTTTTCCTGGTCTAATTACAGATAAATAAGCATAATATTTCAGATAACTGTATAGTACCTGTTGACATACTCACTTTGTAATATTGACCACTGCCCCTGATTTTTAAAAAATCTTCTTTTATCACAAACCATGAATGAATGCTTAAAAGTAAGATTAATACGGGTGAGATGATTTCATCAACTACATGCAGCCCTGATCCTTGACTGAGGTTTCTAAGTGCTGCTATAAGCTAAATAATAATAATATACAGAAGGCATATATATACCTACATGCCCACACCACACACAGAGCTGATGCAGATTTCCAGAATTTACATAATGTGATACAATTGAAATTAAAATAAGCATACCCTGTTTATATCAGTTACTTCCCCTTTAGTCTTTTGCTTCAAACAGTTAACTTCCAACAGTACAATTCTATAGTGAAAAGTCTAGTGGTCCTTCATCCTTCCACATCAAGGCCCTGATCTTATTTAAAATCAATGAGACTACTGTCATGCTTATAGTTACACAATGCTTAAGTAGTTTGCTGGATTGTTGCCCAAGAACATAATTTTTTCTGGTAACACCCAGCATACACTATAATAGGCATGTGTCAGGAGCTGCGAAAGGTAAGTTTGCACTGCCATTCCCAAAGAACATTAGAAGTGGAGTCAGCTGGTACATTTCAGATGATTAAAGAGGTGAGCTGACTGAGAACCAGAAATATCAATAAAACACAGAGGAAGTAGAGCCAAATAAAGAGGCATCTTGCATAGCCTTGTGTGGTGGAAGTGGGATAGTTTGTGAAGAATGTGAAACTGCCTGTTTCACATTCTGATATTAGAGGAGATTAAACATTTTACAGGAAGAGACCATAAATCCCATTCAGCTCATCTTTTTAAAAAAAAAGTTCAGAATTTTATGAGTGTTCATGGAGTTCCCAAAACTAATTTGGGCATCCTGTCATATGCTATCTCTCATATTATGTTCTCTCTAGAAATCAAGTGATCCTCCTTCTGAAAGTTGGCGAGAAGAAAAAGCGAGGGACTATTTCTACATCTCAAGTACCCAAAAGTGAGCAACTGTTTCTATCAAGAAGAGATTTTTTTGTTACTACCTTTGCAGAGGGCATGGGGAAGGAGTGCAGGGGGCTAGTGCCACGAGGGAGTGCAGGGGCTAGGGGAGAAGGGCACACATCCGGGATTTAAGGGCAGCTTCTGGGATCTCCGTTCCTTGCTGTGTCATTTTCATGTCAGGAGCTGATGTGCTCCTCTGGGACACTGGCATCACATTAAGGGAGAAGCTGAAATTCCATTGGGGTGCTGTGTCAATAAAAAGTATTCAGTGCCCAAGCAAGCACAAGTTCATTTGAAAGAACCTCTTCATGCTCCTTTATGTGGTATCGGTGTCCCCCTTCTCAAAGACACACAAAAGGAGAATGCATATATATGTGTTATGAAGCGACGAGTGCCTAAAGTAGCAGAGGTTGCCCTACCTTACATCTTCTTCCCTGTCAGCTCTGTAGCCACAGAGAAGAACTTTAGTAAATATTAAAACCTACTTGTCGACAAGAGGGAATCAGTTTCTGAGGAAAACACTAACAGGCTAACCATAATGTATCACAATGGAGATGTCTGCCAGATATGGCAAAAATAATGACATTGACGTTTGTCACTTTATATTGCTACTCAGCAATAAACTATTGATTTGATAGTTTGAAATTATTTAATGAAATTTGAAATTAATTGAAGCATTCCTTCAGAATGTAGGAAGCTTGAAAGTACCGAGTTTAATTTAAAAGGCAACAATGACTGCTAAGGATGAACTATTTTATGTTTAGTGCATTATTTTTTTAAATTTTAATTATTCAAATATGAATTCAGTTAAATGATACTGTAATAGGCTCTTCTGTGGACTTCTTGTGTTACTGTTCAATAATGTTAGTTTAGTCATGTAACTGAGTGCTACTTTTAAAAGTGATTTAGAATGTGTTACTTTCACTGTATACTGTATATCTGCAGAATGTTTTGTTGAAATTGTAGGGGTTTCTTTTGTAAAATCAGTTTTTTCCTATTGCAATCCAATTCTGAACATTTTTGTGCATTTATAGGAAGGCTACTTAACTGTTGTCAATGTATCAAGCAATTTTGATTAAAAAAATATAAAGAAAGAACTATATTTTTAAATGGAAACAAAACACAATCAGAAAATAATAAATCTGAAAATCTACAATAATAAATTGGATTTCATAGGGCCTTACTTAAAAGAAGCATCCATTTTGGTCATAAATTTATAGCTCATCTTAGATGTGCTGGTACTAGAGGCTTTGCTGTCCCTTTCGCTAGCAGTTACTTAATCATATTATAAACTCTTTAATGTCTTCTAACCTTGTAAATAACTGTCCTCCCTAGAGTGAGGTTATTATCATTTTTGCTGAACATAATGGGCTAATAACAGGTTGCATATGTCTTTATTCTATGCTGAAAATCTAACACAAATGTTCCACAAATCCTGGCAGCCAGAACAGAATTCCATGGACCATGCTGATGGGATACACAGATGGGTTAGTATAATGTTGCTTGAAAAGAAGCAACATGGTATCCCAACTAGGACATGCTTCTTATCCATAGTATTCTCTGAAAAATGTAGCTAATGATGATTTACACTTACATGCACGTTTTAATCTGTGGATGTAAAGATGCATGACAAAGGTGGGCATAGAGTTCCTAAAAACTTACCCAAACACCTAGATCTGATTCTTTAGGAAATGTTCCAAGGCCTTCCTCTTTTAGAAAACCTTTCCATCATAAGTGATACAATTCAAACACCCCTTTTATGGCCAAACCTCTACTAATTCTCCAGGCCCCCCCCCCCAAAAAAAACAACAACAACAACAACAACAACCTAACCCAAGCAGAGTTTTGACACCAAAAAGAGAGATGTGCCAGAGATTCCATGAAATCCATTAGAGATTTTGCTATTGCTTTTTTTTACATGGAAAGTACTCATATACTATGGTGGTGGATGACAGTATAAAACCTTCAACAAAAAAACTTCAAAAACAGACTCCAACTAGAGACTGCTGAATTGGAATTAATTTGCAAACTGGATACAATTAACTTATGCTTGAATAAAGACTGGGAGTGGATGGGTCATTACACAAAGTAAAACTATTTCCCCATGTTTATTTCCCCCCCACCCCCCACTATTTCTCAGACGTTCTTGTCAACTGCTGGAAATGGCCCACCTTGATTATCAAAAGGTTCTCTCCCGCCCCCCGCCCAACTCTCCTGCTGGTAATAGCTCACCTTAAGTGATCACTCTCTTTACAGTGTGTATGGTAACACCCATTGTTTCATGTTCTCTGTGTATATAAATCTCCCCACTATATTTTCCACTGAATGCATCCGATGAAGTGAGCAGTAGCTCACGAAAGCTTATGCTCAAATAAATTTGTTAGTCTCTAAGGTGCCACAAGTACTCCTTTTCTTTTTAGTATAAAACCTTAAGATAGACAGGTACTTTTTTTTTTCAGAGAGGCACTGTGGCTTAATAGATGAGATTCTGCACTGTCATCTGAGACTTGTATTTACTCCCAAACTCTGCCACTGACTTCATCTGTAATCTTGGGCCACCTCTCTGGTCCTTATTTACTCTGTTTGCAAGATAACAAGATATGGTATTTGCCTCTTGTAAAGGAGGGGTGCGAAATGCGGAGCCTGCTAAGGGCATTCAGTGGAAGAGAAGATCTCCTGGATCCTAACTCAGTGCTCCTTCCCATAAACTAAGGGGTATTTTGGTAAAACACGTGTGGCCACTTTAACTAGCTTTAGCGGCTCACAGTATGCTAAAAATTCCTCTCCCAGGAGGCAAGTCTTTGTCATTCATTCTCTTTCACTGAGCAGCAAGAAAAAAATCACTCTTTCTCTGCAGTTTCTGAAATATGTTCTCATGTGCAGATCCAATATAATGTTATCAGACTATTAGGAGATTGCATTACGAAATCTAATCCTCACATGCAAAGTACATTTTAATCCCCTAGTTATACATGTCACACCATGCATCACTTCTAATGATTGTTTTAAATATGTTCCTTTTCTTCTTCTTTTTTTTATTAATGGTCTAGAGCTTATGAAGAAGTTCCTTGGGATAAGATATTACCATCCAAAATCCCACAGCTAGAATCAACAGTAGAAGTGATGGCTGATCCCATCTCCCAGTGTTTTACACTAAAGAGATACAACCCTGCGCCAGAAATAAGCCAAGTCAGTGAACTTTTTTTTAAAATGACAGTTTATGGTTTTTGCTAATGAAATATGCACAAATTATGGCCTGTGGGTCATAACCTTTTAGAAATAGGCCCAAACCAATACCCTAAATCCAAACATCCCTGTAGTTTGGGAAAGTCGAAAACTGGATCCTGACTTGATGGCTAAAGCCTATCTTTTGTTTTGTTACTTAGTATCTGACAAAGAAAGGGGTAGTAAATGAGTCAGTTCATGAGAATTCAAGGATGTGAAACTGGAGCATTTACAAGCCACAAAAGCCATTTGCCGAAAATCCAATGCCCACTGAAGTCAATCAGAACCTTTTCTTTAGAGCTGGGCAGAAATGGGCTCTTTTCCATTAAAAATGTCAGTGAAAATGGGAAAAAATAGTTTTAATTGAAATTTTCTTCAAAAAGTTTTGACTTTCAGTTATTTCAATCAATATCTTTTTTTTTTTTTTTTTTTGGTTTGGAATGCTGTTGTGGTGTTGCCATGTTGGTGGTTAGTTAAAATTACATGTGCTCTGATTCTCCTCTATAACTTGGGCCCTCTCGCTGGACTACATCTTTCGTGATGCACCACAGTCTCTCCTCCAGGTTGTTATATCTCGGGTATCACTTGCCATGATAGGAGATGTAGTCTGAACAAGGAGCCCATCCCATAAAGGGGAATGGGGAAATGAAGAAATCAAACTTCAACTCCCATGAGGTACTGTGGAATGTTATCTGAATCTAAATGTTTTGATTTTATGGAAAGCACACTTTTCATGGAAAATTTCATTTAGTCAAAAACCCAATTTTCTATTGAGAAACAATTTTGATGGATAATTTTTGACCAGACTTCCTTTTTATTGATTTCAGTGTTCATTGGATCAGGCCCATAGTTTTATCTCACCTATATTTTTTAAAAATATTAACTGTAACATAATATTAAAACATATAGTCCCCTTTATTAGAGTCAGACAGGACTGGATTGCTTAGGGGATTGATAATGAAATATAGAGACTTTCACCACTGTGGTACCGCTCTAAATGTGGTGAAGAAATGTTCCCATCCGATAATTGCTAAAAAGCCTGTTTGACCTGGGTCTCCATCTAGTTCCCAGTGGGCAAATGTTCACGTGACAAAAAATGCCATCACAATTTATACTAATTGGCACCTTTAGCAGCCAACAGAGACCAAGTTTTGAATTGGCATGAGAATGAGCTATTCTCTCATCCCTTCAGGACAAGATCAAGGCACTTTTGGGTGTACAGTATAGGAAGTCTCCTCCCTCTGCTTTATAGACAAAACCTGTAGCTTACTCACCTCCCCAGTCAAATTGATTGCATGCAAATACATCACAAAACAGAAAACAAAGTGCCATGAGGCATGCATCAGGCTGCTTAGAAAATCAGTACAAAACTATGGGATTCATGCTCACAAATGCAAGGATGTTTCCTTTAGTTTTCAAAAGTAAAAAGCAGGGTCACTGTATTCATAGAGGAGACTCTACCACTTGACTCAGAAAGCAGCATTTCAGCTGGCTTCACAGGGACTGGCATCTTTTTTCTCTTTTCTAAAGACTGCATGCAGAAAAATAGGTAATACATGCAAAGTGTCAAAGAAGAGAAAGAAAAACATCAGTGAAAAATGAGAGCAGAAATTATCCTGTAGCATGAAAAAGCATATAATGTATTTATTTCATGTAATTATTTATTTTAATTGTTAAAATAATGTGTCCTAAGGTCACTGCTATAATATCTACAAATTGCCTGAGGACAGAGGAGTTTATTTGTTATAACCTAAATCACTGAATCTTTTGAGGGAAAAGTGCATGAGAAACACAGTTCATTTTGAAATTTTCCTGTCAGGAATGAGGGCCTGCAACAGAGCTAGTCTCCTTGAAGCCTATCAGTGCAACTGGCCTGCAGCAAGCTGCCTGATTAGCCATACAACCTGACTGGCTGCAGAGGCCAGCAGGCTGGCTCTTAGGCCAGCAGCAGCCACAGTTTGCTGTCTTCTCTGTGTTTGCTCCTGTGTTACCTTGTTCCTGCTGCTCCTGCCTTGCACCTACCCTTGCCTCTGTCCTGCCCCTGCCTTGAACCCCTCCTGGCGTGATATCCTGCTTGCTCCAGTTCCTGACCTCCAGTTTGACCCTTGGCTCTGGCTCCTGACCATGGACTCCAGCTTGACCCCCAGCTCTGCTAGATCAGTTTCTGCCTTCCGGTTTTGATCCTTGGCTTTGGCTCCTGATGATAGACTATGGCTCTGACCCTGGCCACTAGGCTAGACTGCCCTCATCCCAGTTGGCTGACACTTCCAATATGTTAACAACTTGATTCAATTTAGTCAGCTCTCAAAAAAAAGAGGATTCAAAACTTCATATCTTTTGGTCTAGACTGTACACTATATTTTGGTTGTCTAATTAATGATAGTTTGGAAACTAAAGCCCAGTTTTGCAATTGGGTCTGCACAGGCCAGCAGATCTGATTGCAGGATCAGCACATAAAAATATATCCGGCTTACCTAATTAAGTGATATTGTGTTACACAGAGCTCATGTTTCAAGAAGCATTCTGATTGTGATTCTAGATTGTTGGGGGCCTCTGGGACAGATTTCAAACAAGATCTTTTACTTCACCGCAAAAACCAATTGATTTGTAAGTTTCTTTTTTATATTTTAACTGTCTTTTAATCACCATGTTTCCTTTATGTTTATCTCCACCATGTTATCTCCACCATGTTTATCTCTCTGTGTATGGTATAGTTCTTTTTTCAAAGATAATTACACAGATTCCAGGTTGTGTATTGTGATGTCATCTGAGCTTGCAGTGATTGTACATTTCACCAACCTACTGTAATCAGAGAGGTAAAAGATATTCCATTAATAATTTTATTGAAAAATATACCAGAGATATATCCTGTGGGAGGATTAGACATGAAAACATAACTAGAGAGGTTCCCAGTGGCTAGTTCCTGTATAATTGCTGCACCTCTGACTGTTTCATTGACAGGTGCGCTTTTATTGTAAAGATTTTACAAGTAGCATATATTTACAAAATCCAAGACTTTGTCCTTTTTCGTAATGTTAGAAATTATCAATGCATTTCAGCTGAACAGTAGGGGAAAACAGGGAAAGATCAGTAGGGGCTCAGAGGGTTAGTCAGGGACAAGTAAAGAGAGGATGGGAAGTGAGCCAGGGACAGATTAAATAGAAGACGGTAGGGTGAGGGCGGGAGGAGAAAAGACAGGTAAGCAGAGTGAGAAGGGAAGGACAGCAAAGCCCTAATGTGATGGATCAGAACAAGAGGGACAGAGTAAGAGAGAGAGAGCAAATTCAAGCCTGATGTTAAATTGATGTATCTCCCATTGAAGTCCATGGGATTTGAGCTTCCCTCTGAAGAGCAGCTCAGTTATTAAAATGCTTTGTCACACAGTGACTGAAACAGCAATTACCTGTGATATGGTTTGAAACCCCAAAACTCTGCCTGCTGAATAGGGACATTCACATCCATGCCAGCCCCCCAGCACAAAGATCATTCACCACTACTTGATTTTGAGCTCCCTTCACCCCCATCATTCCAAAAGCAAAACTTGGACTTGTCTCTGCCACTCCTGTGCATCCTCAAAAATAGGTCTCTAAGTCACTTCCTCTTTATCTTTTCATGTTTGCTGCATAAAAAGTTTGCTTAACATAATAATCAGTTAAATCAGTTCCATCTTTTTTCTAATAACTAATATATCTTGCATTTTTCTTAACAGTGTAAGCCCAAGCTCTCGAACTCAACATATTCCTCTCTACACGTAAGTAAAGATTTAGCAACATTATGTATTTTTTCAGTTTTGATTTAATGCAATCAGCCCATTTGTCTCATCTTCGTAATGCAAGGTTTGCAGCTTGACTATTCTCCTCTGCTTATTCTTGGGTAACTCCACTGACTTCAGTGGAATTACTCCTCATTTACAATATTGTGAGTTAAGAATGAGGCTCTATTGTGTCCTCATCTCAATGGTATCATACTTTACTTTGGCACAGTATAAACGTCAAAAAAAAATAGGGATGACAGATGTTTCTCACGTTACTTCCAGTTTTCCCGAAACTGATCACTGCACATATGTGGTAGAGTTGTCATTAATTATATGCTGCTGGTTCTGTGTGTTTGTTTTTGTCTTGGGACGTTACTGCACAAAGGCTAGTTCATCTCCATGTATTTTCTTGTGGACCATTTTAATAAATAACTATAGATGTGGAGCTTGAAGTATGATTCAGCTGCCTCTGCCAGCTGTCTTATGAATAATGTATATGTCTTTGCTTTTCCTTTTTATTCAAACAGTGGCTGTGCTGGTGCAGAGAATTTTGAAGACCTAGACAATGCCAGTGTAGATGTGATTACTCTTGGTAGTGTTCGAACTTCAAAACCTCGCTACACAAGAACTGCTCAGTATGTTGCCTCTATTACCTTGCTTTTACTATAATTACTGTTGGAGTTTTAGTCATCTTGAAAAGAAGAAAAGGGCCCAAGGCCCTGGTCTTGCACAAGAAAGGACATAGGATTTTCACTATCCTGGATGGAGGGATCTATATGAGGGTCTGTTGCACAAATGATATTATTGGGTTTTAGGTACCAGAGGGTTTTCACTGTGTGGCTCACTGAGCACAGCAAAGGCCATTACAGTCAAAGGAAAGATAGCCATTGACTTCAGTGGCCATTAGAATACAATGTAATTAAACATGGATCAATTTGAGCCAATTTAAAAGACAATTCTGTCTGGATACAAAAAATGTAGTCACAGCAGCAGCTACAAGATGGGGGGAGATTTTGCTAATAGGATTATCTTGTACAGTATGGCAAACATTACCCTTCATGTTTGTGTTAGATTATATCTCCCACCTGCAGCCTAACCTATGAATGAATTCATCACAGAACCCTAGGGCTTGATTCTCCATTGCTCTACTCCAATCTGGTGCTGAACAGTGCTACTCATTTTTGTAGAGCTGAAGTAGTGTAAAACTGGAATAACATTGGCCCTTCAGAAATTCAGAGTAAACCTTTTTCCATCTTTCAGAAACCTGATGCTTTTTCAGCTGTCTTGCTTTTTTTCTCTCTCGCCTCTTTTTATTCATTATCCAAATTAGACTTCCTGTGGTATAGTTGTTCCTGAAACTGCTTTAATAAGCACTTCAGAGAAAATGAAGTTAAGCAGAAGCTTCTGTTTTCATTAATTTACAATTCTATAGATGGGTTACTTTGGAAAAAGATAAATAAATTAAATAAATTAGAAGCACCTCTCAACCTCATTAATTCCTGTGTTTCACCAAGTGTATATTCTGTTGGATAAGAATTATTATGGCAAATATCATACTGTACGTCTGCTTAATACTGTCACTCCTCTGCTGGCAGATATTAGGGCAATGCAGGTTGATTCCCTATGGAGGAGAAATGAGTGACATGGAATCTGGGCATTTTCTTGTAACTATTTTACTCCTTTTCATGGAACGTTTAATTGATATTTTGCGAAATGACCTTGGCTTAAATATGTAAAGAAAAATATCTTTGTGACTGGAAAACATTTGTACTAATGTAAGTTAAATATGTAAATTCATATCCATCCCTCAGTAGTGTGGTGTTATCCATGATACTAGAACATGTTTGTAATAGCCTACCCACCGTTGTCTGTCAAACTAAATCTGCTCTGATAGTGCAGACACTGGGAGGTGTAGACTACTTGCGATAGTGCCTATACACCATTGTGTCTCTATAATGTGTTATTTATGGTCCAGCGGCTATGGAACAGTGTTTGGAGCCAGAAAACATTATATATAAGGGATTATATATTCCTTCCTTTGCTGTTGATCCACTGGGGAAAAACACTTAGGACCAGATTTACAAAGGTGACTTCAATGGAAGTTAGGACCTAACCTGCTTAGATGCTTTTGAAAGCCCCACTATGCATTTATCTGTGTGTTTAGGTGCCTGAGCACCTGTGTAAATCTGGCCATTAGGGCTTCACCCACATCTACTCCTGAGTCAATTGAAAGACTGCTCCCATTAACTTCAATGAGGCTTTGGATCATGGCCTCAGACCCAGAGTTTCACAAGTAGTTTCTAAGTTTGGATGCTTCTGTTTTCAGGTTTTCAACTTTAGATATCACAGGCCTGATTTTCAGAGGGGCTAAGCATCCAGAACTCCAGTTGAAGTCAGTGGGAGATACAGACACACCATACCCTTAAAACCAATTTCTGGGGCCAACATTTTCAAATTTTACTTTCCAAAGTTAGGGGCCCCAATCCAAAGTCCCCTGAAGTCTTGAAGTCTTTCCATTAATTTTAATGGGCTTCAGATAAGGCTGACGCTGAGCAATTCCCACGGATTAAAATAAGAGCTAGAAATTGGCACTAGAAGTGCTCATCACTTCTGAAAAGTCACTTGTTA
This sequence comes from Natator depressus, assembly GCF_965152275.1. NCBI lineage: Eukaryota > Metazoa > Chordata > Testudines > Cheloniidae > Natator > Natator depressus. The sequence continues at coordinate 162,847,504 of NC_134235.1, read as the reverse complement.
GGTGTCTAAATATGAATAGTTGTGCTTGATACTAAGCCCCTGAGTTAAAAATTTTGTCATATGTGTATAAGGTTGGACACCTAATACTACTGCTAACTATAATCTTCTTGAAGCTGTAAACCTTTCAAGGCAAAGATTTAGTTTTTACCATACTTTCAATAAACATAACAGGGTAAAGTCCTGGGAGAAACAAGTATAAGAACTCAATAGTTTTGGAGAAGAATGTAGCAATTTATGTACGCTATCACTCTGCATACATAGGATACATGGCTATATAGCCGTATTCTTTTGTGACATGCACAGAATCACAATATTAAACAAATAAAAAGTCAAGTCACATCAGATGCATTTAATACAACGTCCTTAACAAAACCACTACAAGGAGATGTGGAATTTTCTGAGGCATGCTACAAGGACAGCAATTTCTGGAATTCAGCATTCTGTTTTTCCCCGCGGGGGGCGAAGAGGAGAGAATAAGGAAAAGTCCAATCCTAAATTAGTGTACAACTGACTATTACTGTGTTACACTGCAATATTAATGAACAAGTCCATAGATAGAAAAAAAAAAAAGGCATTGTTTCTGAATGATAAGTAAGAGTCCTAGAAATCTGTTTGCCGTGGGGAAAAACACAGAATTTGCATTTTTACAGAGAATCTTTAGTTTTTATGTTTTGTGAAAAAATGAAAGCATATTAACTAAATTTTAATGAAAGTTAGGGTGACCATATTTCCCAAAGCGAAAATAAGATACTGCACAGGGTTGGCCTGAGCTGCCTGGGGCTGGGACTGACAGCCCAAGCCCCCACCAAATGTTGCTCTGTGCCCCCCAACGGCAAAACTGGGCATTTGTCCCATTTGCTTTTGCCCAGTTTTGCCAAAAAAGTCAGGACGTCTGGGACAGGGTTTAAAAAGGAGTCTGTCCTGGTCCAAAACAAGCAATACTGTTATCCTGGTTGTGGCTAAGGAAACTAAAGTTCAGCGTTTCATTTTAATCATGGAAAAACGCAGATTTTAATGTTTTTTTTACCAGAGAATTTTGGCTTTTGGTCACAGAAAACTGGGATGTCTCATGATAAGATTGAGTGTTATAATGCTAAACAAGTGAGTACTAGCTTTGGCCACTAGATGTCCTCTGAGTTTACAAAAGGTGTTTATATTCTATTAAATATATGATTTCCTTTTACTTACTTTATGAACTTGAAAATATTTTTTTTCTTGTTATGTCCTTCCTGAATTTTTCTTAAGCAAGCTGAGCTGGTCGGAAGCACTTACCTGGAAAGCTGGGGTAACACATAAAGCTGGTAAAACAAAAGACAAACAAACTTGTTTTTTGTGTACAGTTTCTCATTGGCTAGATCTTTTCTTTCTATAGTTTTCAGTGAACAGGGGTAGTCCACATTTGTAAGGAAACCACAGGAGGTATATTTTTTGTGGTAAAAATAAGCTCTAAAAATGTCCCCCCTCTCTTCTGCAGAAAAGGCAAACTCCCCTTGTCAGAGAGATGGGCCTGCATCACAAATTTCAGAACATATGCTAAACAAATGTCTGTAGCAGGTGTGGGGATGGCTGGTTTTGTTGTGTTCTCTAGTAATCATTAGGTCCAGTCATCTCTATTAATTTAATGCAGAATGCACATTACTTTAAATAGCGCCAGGTGCTGCTACCCTTACTCACTCTGAGTAGCACCTTACTCTTCAGGTAGCCCTACTAATTTCAGTGGGACTATTTGCAGATTAAGATGCTATTCCCTATGATTAAGGGGATCAGAATCTGACTCCTAGTATAGACACCATATCCACTAAGCCTAAATAAAAGATTATAAATTTATAGATCTTAAGGGCAGACATGACCATTATGATCATTTAGTCCGTCCTCCTGCATAACACCGAATTTCATCCAATAGAATTTCATCCAGTCTTCATCATCCATAACTTCTGGTTGAGTTGAAGCACAAAAGAATAGAAAATGGTTATCCTGAAATACATTTTTTAAAATATATGGTCACTATGTTAACCCTATGGGTATGTCCACACTGCAATAAATCACCCATGGCTGGCCCATGTCAACTGACTCAGGTTCACAGGGCTTGGTCTGCTGGGCTATAGAATTGCAGGTGGACATCCAGGTTTGGGCTGAAGCCCAGACTCAGGGACCCTCCCCTGTCACAGGGTCACAGAGCTCAGACTCCAGACCAAGCCTGGACATCTACACTTCAGTTTTATGGTCTCACAGCCTGAGCTCCAGAAGCCCCAGTCAGCTGACATGGGCCAGCCGTGGGTGTTTTATTGCAGTGTAGACATATCCTTTGAAACTGAAGTGGTGGCACTGTCCAAATAAGCACCATGTTCCCTGCCCATATTCCCAGCATTCTCTCTTTGCCATGTCCCTCTTTTCCTGCTTCTCAGAAATATAAACTGTTACTGTAGGTGAAGTGGACTTTCTGTAGCCAGAAGGACTGACAAATACATAGCTGGAAATCTCATAGGCTGCTGTAGAAAGCAAGAGTCTTGCAAATCAAACTTCCATCTGAGAATTCTGTACCCACTATTGTTAGGCCTTACCAACTATTTGGTACATACTAGTATTAAATGGTAAGCTTACTGTAACTTAAACAGATAACAGAAAAGTAATTTTCTGTTTTTTTCCCACTGCATTTGACAGCAGTTTATATAATAAGTCACTTTCAATGTTTTGTTAAAGATCAGGTGCAACTCCTGTGTCAAGCACTAAGGTGATGACATCACTTTCATGTAGTGCTCTGGGGCAAGTTCATGTTCTTCCCCAGGCCCTGCAAGAAAGTATTTATCAATAAGAGCAGTAACAAATCTGAAACCAGTGCTTCAGGGGCAGACAGTGGGCCAGATTGCAGAGACAAAGGGGAAGAGAGGTGGTGAGCAGGTTGGTGTATTCCTCTTGGGCCCATCCATTCTCCCCTGTTGGGGAATAGAAAGCCATCTTTTTACTTTTAAAGGAATTAGAAAAAAACAAACTCTGGTCATTATTATTTGTACTGTGGTACTAAGGACCCCAACCAAGATTGGGGGCTTATTGTGCAAGATGCTGTACATAGACATAATATAGTCCTTGCCCTGAAGAGATTACTGTGTAACCAGGAAATAGTACTATTCCACTTTACAGATGGGGAACCAAGATGCAGAGATATTAAGTGATTTGGCTGAGTTGGACAGAGAATTTGTGGCAGACCCAGTAATCAGACCCACATTTCCTGAATCCCAGTCCAGTGCCTTAATCACGAGACTGGAATTCCTCTATAATACTGTTTAAAGCGTGGTCTGTTAAAAAATTCATTTAGCGTGAAATACAAATAAAGATACAGAGATGTATTTGTTCTCATAAACCATTTTTTCCCTGTGTGAATCAGACACAAAATAACTAGTGGAACCCCACTCCCATATAAGAAACCTGTGACTTAGCCACAGATGCTAAACTTCTGAACCTATATTTATATTATCAAAATCATATTTGTGGTCTGGCTCAGTGTCCTAGCATGATCAGTCTGCGTTGCCATGAGAGAGACCTGGAAATTGATTTCTCAATGTAATCTCTTGCTCCTCGTCACCCAGTAAGAGATCCCAAATGGCAATGTGCTGCATATCACCAGGCCAGCCCTGAGTAGGCCATTGTTAAGGACATTTTGTTTGCAGATTCACTCCCGACCTAGCTATAAACACACTGGGGTTGATCCATCCTTCCTCTTTCACCTTTATTACATTGGAACACATGTCTGAGGACTGGAAGCACCTAGGATTTTAAGAAAGGGTGAAATACGTGTCATTAGAAAAGCAAACGGGCAGACATAAAACTTTTCTGTGTGTGTGATAGTCAAGTGAGCTTCCAAAGTAAATGTTCTGGTTATTTATTGCCGGTTTTCTATATAATTTTGCCCCCAAAAAGTATGCTGGGCAACACTAACACCATGGCTGTTAGGTCTGCTCTTTGTGTGTCTTGTCCCTCCCCATCACTTTTGTCTGGCTTCCTCCTGCTCTTCGCACTTATCTCCTTACTTCCTGTTTTCATATTTGTTTTCTTTTCCTTCTCTTTATCTCTTCTCCCTGCCCGCAATTCATCAAAGCACTTACACTCCTGCATAAGTCCCATTATAGCTGATGGGACTCACACAGGTGTGTAAGTGCTTTGCTTATAGGGATGGAATTGAGCACATGTTTATGTGCTTTGACGGACTGGGGCCTTTGTCGTTTATTCTGGAGCTACTTTGGGGTTTGAAACAAGCTAGTTTGAACTAACTAGTTTGCTTGTTTTTTTTATTTGTTTGTAAAAAATGAATAATGAAGCTGTTTTTGTACATTACATAGCTGGCCAAGTGTCAGGCAGGGAGAAGTTATGGGTAATGAGATAATGAGAAAAGTGGACTGTGGTCCAGATTTTCAAAATAAATCAACAGCTGCAGTTAGGGCCAGATTTCCAAAAGAGTTCAGTATGCTGGATGCTTGTCGGGTGCTGAGCTATTATGAAGAACTGGCCCAGTGTCATAATGAGATCTGTTGGCTGTTGAATATTTTTCAAAATTTGGCTATGTCCGGGTGAACTCCTGTTGCAAACATGCATACTGTGGGAGAAAAGAGAGCCTGATTCCTGGTGAAACTCCAATTCCTGTGCATTTTCAAAGAGTACGGCAAGTCATGTGAGCTAGTTACACAAAGGAGGAGATTTCAAAAACATCAAAGTGATTTAGGAACCCAAGCCCCATTGAGATTCAATGGGATTTGTGCTCCTAAATTCCTTAGCTGCTTTTGAAATCCATTCTCCCAATAAATAAAAAGAAAATGATAAGAACATAAGAACGGCCTTACTGGGTCAAACCAGTGGTCCATCCAGCCCAGTATCGTGTCTTCTGACAGTGGCCAGTGCCAGGTGTTTCAGAGGGAATGAACAGAACAGGGCAATTATCAAGTGATCCATCCCCGGTCGTCCTGTCCCATCCCCCTCAGTCATCTTTTTTTCCTAAAAGGAACAGTCCCAGTCCTTTTAATCTCTCCTCACATGGAAGCTTTTCCATACCCTAATCATTTTTGTTGTCCTTTTCTGCACTTTTTCCAATTCTAGTATATCTTTTGTTAGATGAGGCAACCAGAAAGGCACGTAGTATTCAAGATGTGGACTACCATGGATTTATATAGTGGCGTTTGTCTATTTTCTGTCTTTTTATCTGTCCCTTTCCTAATGGTTCCTAACATTCTGTGAGCTTTTTTTGACTGGCACTGCACATTGAGCATATGTTTTCAGATAACTATCCACGATGAGTCCGAGATCTCTTTTTTGAGTGGGAACAGCTAAATTAGAGCCAATCATTTTGTATGTATATTTGGGATTATGTTTTTCAATGTGCATTACTTTGCACTTATCAACATTGAATTTCATCTGCCATTTTGTTGCCCGGTCACCCAAGTTTATGAGATCGCTTTGTAACTCTTTGCATTCAGCTTTGGACATAACTATCCTGAGGAATTTTGTATCATCTGCAAATTTTACCACCTCTTTGTTCACCCCCTTTTCCAGATCATTTATGAATATTATAAGTAATGACACAATTAATGTTCATGTTAATTAACAAACAAAAATATTTCATTCAAAAATGCATAAGAAGGTTAATTTTCAATACCAAGAGAAAACTCTGTTCTAACTTTAGCACATGGATTCATGACGCCACCTTACTCTGTTTATTTAAATGTCTTTATAGGTCTTTTTCTCCTCCATCTGCCAGCCACCAGCTTTTTCCTTTATCTGACCCCTTCCCCCATCAGCTGTTGCAATGAGAGTATGGTCTAAGTGATATTTTAGTTCTGCAGGTGTTCTAAGGGTCAATGGAAAAAACTCCCACACTGTTGAAGGGGATTTCCTCTGTAGCATTCATGTGGGGGGCACCAGTAAACGCTTGGTGTGACAGACACTGCATGAACAATTTTTTTTTATTCCTGGAACGGCTGTAACTAACTAATGCATGATGTAGTAACACTTAGTAAATTCCAACTTACATAGCAAAGTTTCTTAAAGTGAGAGCTAACAGATCGCCTGAAGTGGCAGCTTTAATGCTGCATCTGTCTCTCACTATTTTTGTACCTTACATATTGTAACAAACATCACTTTCTGTTATTCACACTGCTCCGTATCACAGCCTCCTGGAACTACACAGCAGTCAGGACAGAACTCAAATTCTCTCACTTCAAAGCACTGGCCCTTGCCTCCTGAGCTAAATAAGGTTATCTGGCACTCATTAACAATATAAGGCAGGGACTGGCAAACTGCGACCCAGGTGCCGCATCCGGCCCTCCAGATGTTTTAATCCGGCCCTCGAGCTCCTGCCGGGGAGTGGAGTCCAGGGCTTGCCCTGCTCCGGCACTCCAACCAGGGAGTCGGGTGGAGGGCTTGTCCTGCTCCACACAGCTCCCAGAAGCAGTGGCATGTCCCCTCGGGCTCCTACGCATAGGGGTAGCCAAGAGGTTCCTCATGCTGCTCCCACAGCGCCGATTGGCTGGGAACCGTAGCCCATGAGAGCTGCAGGGGCGGCACCTGTGGTCAGGGTGGCACGCAGAGCCACCTGGCCGCGCCTTGCACGTAGAAGCCGGAGCAGGGACATGACACTGCTTCTTGGAGCTGCTTGAGGTAAGCGCCGCCCAGAGCTTGCACCCCACCTCCCTGCCCCAGCCCTGATCCCTTCCGTCCCTCTGAATCCCTTGGTCCCAGCTCGGAGCACATTCCTGCAACCCCAACCGCTCATCCCCAGCCAGAGCCCTCACCTCATAGAGTCGTAGAATATCAGGGTTGGAAGGGACCTCAGGAGGTCATCTAGTCCAAACCCCTGCTCAAAGCAGGACCAATCCCCAATTTTTGCCCCAGATCCCTAAATGGTCCCCTCAAGGATTGAACTCACAGCCCTGGGTTTAGCAAGCCAATGCTCAAACTACTGAGCTATCCCTTCCCCCAATCCATGCAATCCACCCCCAGTTTCGTGATCAGTCATGGACCGCCATACAATTTCCATACCCAGTTGTGGCCCTCAGGCCAAAAAGTTTGCCCACCCCTGATATAAGGCCTGTGACAAATAGATCAGCAGTTTTCATTCCCTTCAGTAGAGGGCAGTGCTACATGCACTCACTCACTCACACCCACACACTGTTTAACTAACATTTAAGACTTTCTGCTTAGCAGCACTTTTTCAAGTGTTAACTAATTAATCTCCTTAACACTTCTGTCCACTAAGAGTTAACTTTATTTCCTCAATTTTCATATCTGGAAAATAAGTGTAAGTGACTTGTGCAAGGCCACAGTTGATGTTGGTGTCAGAGGCAGAATTAGCTCTTCGAAGACCCACTCCTGCAAGCTCTTGTTTGCAGTGGGAGCTCCGTACATGCAGTCTCTAAAGGATAAAGCCCCTGGAGTTCCAAGTCCTGCACTCAAACCATTCTCCTCCGATAACTTATATTCCCTTTCTTTGTAGATGTTCCTCCAAGTTTATCAGCACCCTTACTGTCAGTGCCCCAAACACACTGAGCCAGATTATGATCTCACACGTGACTTTAGTTGTGTTACTCCAAATATACACGTGGGTTGAGATCAGCCTCTAGCTCACTGTTTTTATGTGTCCCTGAACCATCTTCAAGTCATAACAGAAACTTCATAGACCATAATTAGATAGACACGGGGTCCTTCCAATGTCTTTCACCTTGTGTATTCATTTACTAGAACTGGTAAGAAATTTTCTGAGTAACATCTTTTTCATCAGAAAATGACAGTTTGGCAAAACTGAAACTGTTGCGGGAAAGGGTTCATTTTGATGAATCTCCCAATAAAAAAATTATTGGGTTCAAAATTATCAAAACGTCCTGTTTTGACATTTTCAAAATGAAAAGTTACATTTTTCTGTTCAAAACTATTTTTTATCTCAAGATTTTAGTTCGTGTGTACTATATTTGACCCAGTCCAGGGTTTATTCGGATTATTAGTTTGTGAATATTTTTGAGATTTAGAACTTTTTCCTCCATTTTGGGATGGGAAAAATTTTGAACTCTTGAAAACTCTCACAGGAAAACTGTTTCCCACCGAGCTCTATCATTTACACTAGTGCAAAGTGAGTGTGAAACACTACCAAATCAAAATATGCCATTAGTTTATGGTAGTGTTTTTCATCTGCTTTTCACAGTTGTAACTAACAAAATACCCAGTTTTGATCTTACATGTATATAAATCAGAAGTAAGACCACACACTAAGTAAAACAGGTATAAACGAGATCAGAAGCAGACTTAGGTACTCTAACCTACTGTAGGTGTTCTTTAACGCTTCATGTGAACACATTATGGCTTTATTCAGTGCTTTCTGTTTGTGGAACTGAAGCACTAGGGTCTAAGAAGGAGTAAGAAGCTGTGGGAGCTCTTCCCTGCTCTAAGAGCAGTGTATAATGATCATTTAGCAGTCTCTGTGAAAGATTACTCTTTTGCAGAAGTTTCTGTTTTGCAGGGAGAGTTAACGACGACCATGAACCTGTTTACCACTCAAGCTAAAGCACAGGGAACTTTAAAACCTACATTTTCAAAAGTGATTACTCTTTCTGAGTGCCTCAGTTTTCAGGTGCCCAACTTAAACCACTTTCTGATTTTCAGAGAACGGTTACCCAGCACTTTCTGATAATCAGGCCCCTTTAAAGTGTCTCAAAATGGGTACCCACAAATGGATGCACCCAATTTCTGTTTGAAATCTTAGGCCTTGTACAGCTTCAATTGCTTATGCGTTGAATATGGTGGAGGCTTGTTTTGTTTTTTGTGGGGAGTGAGGGCTGCTAGTGTAATAACAAGGAAGCATCTGAGCAAGATGAGAGAAACGTCATGGTGACAGAAAGAAAACTTGATGACGAGAAGCCTAACCACAAAGAGTGTTGCATGTTGCCAGTTGTAGCCTGGCACTCAGTTGTTTTTTTCAGCAGAGATGATCTGGTTCAACATCTCAGCAAAGAAAACACAAGAGAACTAGACAGCGTGATCCAAAAACAAAAACCAAAGGGGTATTTTTTTAACCTCAGTCTCTTCTACCTTATCACACGCATAACCGCAGCACATTTCTGCATCCCTTCTTCAGGTTCCCATGAGGGCAGCTGGTTAACGTAGTGTAGGCTTTCTTAGTATCCTGGTACTTTTAGCTTCTCTTTACACAGCCTCCTCCTCTTTCAGTGTAACATCCTTCAGCATGCTATGAAGTATGTTAACTCTGTGAATCACTTCTAAAAGGCAGACAACAATCTAGAACAAATCTGAATCTGGGACTGTCTCTCGCGCTCATTTTGCTGTTTGTATAGCACATTTGGATATTCATGTTGCTTTTCTCTTATCTTCTTTCCAAGGAAAATATGTTAGTGAAAGAAATTAAATTGTGTCACTAGCAGTGCTAGGTTAGGCGGTTTTGCAAGCTTTAAAGGTCGGAAGATTTTACAAATCAGATGCTTCACAATGCATAATAAGACTCAGATGTCTACACTATTATACAGTTGTTATGTGAGTTAATTTCAACTAGCCTTATGATATATTGCAAGATATTATGAGATTTCATGCAATGGCCCAAATTCTCTGTCACACTGGTGCAATTCCATGGAAGTCATTAGCATTTCATTCTATAACTGAGAGTCTAATGAGCAATTCTTATATGATATCTTATTACAGTAGAAACCTCAGAGTTATGAACAACTGAGTTACGAACTGACTGGTTAGCCACACACCTCATTTGGAGAAGTACACAATCAGGCAGAAGTACACAATCAGGCAGCAGAGACACACAAAGAGACAGAAACAAAATGTTATGATTGTTCTTTCAAAAGTTTACAACTGAACATTGACTTAATGCAGCTTTGAAACTTTACTATGCAGAAGAAAAATGCTGCTTTTACCCATCTTCATTTAAATTAAACAAGCACAGAAACAGTTTCCTTATCTTATCAATTATTTTTAAACTTTTCCTTTAATTTTAGTAGTTTACATTTAACACAGTATTATATTGAAGTGGTTCTCAAACTTTAGCAACCCGAGGACCCCCATTTTGATTTAAAATTTTTCATGGACCCAGAAGCTGGCTTCTAATTTTCCCCAGGAGGTGCTCAACCCCCACTCAGCCCCAATCATAACGTTTTGATCAGAGTTACGAACATTTCAGAGTTCAGAACAACCTCCATTCCCGAGGTTTTCATAACTCTGAGGTTCTAATGTAAGTATCACATCGTCGGGGTAGTAAAATTCCAATCATAGTAAGATTAAAAATAGTCCTTATGGACCAAATGATCCGAGATAGGTAAATGCATGTGTTTGCACAAATGTACCCATTGTTCTTATAAACCCCTGTATCTGAATACACACATTAGATATTTTCACATGCAAATAGGTATATGTATGTGCAATTGCCTGGTCTGCACACAACCAGATCATTGTCCATTTGTCCACGAAAAGGCAGAGTTTTGCACACACACCATTGTAACTATTTCAGAAAATGTGCCCCAATATTAGCCCAGATCCTCAGGCCTGCTAAGGCTGCTTTGTGCTGCGATGGTGCCACAAAGCAGTAGAAATGCTGGTTTGACCAGCTATGTGGCGATTCCTCATAAGTAAAGGGAATCCTCAGGTGGCATAGAGTTGCTGTCCTGGCTGCAAGCCACCTCTGCTGATGTAGGAGCATGACAAAGGGGATAAGAAAAAAAACTCATGAAAGGCCCCTTGGAGCCATGGGTATCTAGATATAACATAGAGCACCCCCAAAACTACTCCTGTGTAATACTGTTGACCAGATCAGCCTTCCATCAGCCACTGGATCTGAGTGGGCATGACATAAAATCCACCTTTCCCCTCTGATGTTCCTATGCTGAGCACAGCTTAGCTGGTCCAGAGGATTGAATCTCTTGTGGGACAAATGAATTTTCCAACAAATACGTCATGTTTTATCTCTGTATCACATACTCTATAGATGCAGCATGTTAACATTATCTCTACCCCAATAAGAAATTAGAGTAACAAATGGCCTAGGTACACAACCAAAGAATTATTTAATAAACCACCTCTCCCATAAGTCGATTCTTGAATCCTGCACTGAATTTAGCTTAAAGGGATTTCTGGTCATTGTACTGAAAATTAATAGCTATGCACTATCTCACACGCTAAGATTTATTTTTCTAGGGAGCACACGGGTGTCAGAAAGCACCTCGGAAGCAGTTCCTAAATGGGCATTGTTGTTATTTGCAGAACGTACGAGCCCACAAAAGGGTTTATAGTCCCTTGTACTTTACAGTCCCTTGTACTTAGCTGAGTCACAGGCTGAAACAGCTTGTCATGAAAGACTTGTCTGCTTGTGTATGGACAGTCTGGGTAAATATATAGTTCAATGGTTACCTATTTTGAGCTGGCAGAACAGGAAATAGTTAACTACTGATGCCAATAACTGGTTGCCCCTAATTCTATATCATGTAAAAATGGACATTTTTTAAACTATGCATGGGCTCCCTCTCTGACCTCACATGCTTTTACTCCTCCAGCTCTCTTTCAACCTGCTTCTGTCTTCTCTCCTTCCCCTCCCAACAACTCTTGCCATTTAGGAGTTGATCTTTCAGTTGTGCTGCCCTCTATAGCTAAAAATCTTTCCTCAATCTGTTTGCATCTCACATGAAAACTTTCCTTTTCTCTTTATCATTGACTGTCAGTGTATTTCATTTTGTATGAATTATCAAGTAATATACAAAGGCTCAATCCTGCCAGGTATTGAGCATTCTTGCCCATCCAACAAAGTATTTAAGCGAGTACTTATCTTTAAGAAAGTGAATAGTCCTAACCGGACTACCTATGTACTTCAAGTTAAACATGTGCTTAATTTTTTTGATGGATTAGGCCAGTGGTTCCCAAACTTGTTCCGCCGCTTGTGCAGGGAAAGCCCCTGGCGGGCCGGGCCGGTTTGTTTACCTGCCGTGTCCGCAGGTTCGGCCGATCGCGGCTCCCAGTGGACGCGGTTCGCTGCTCCAAGCCAATGGGAGTTGCTGGAAGTGGCGCGGGCCGAGGGACGTGCTGGCTGCTTCATCCAGCAGCTCCCATTGGCCTGAAGCAGCGAACCGTGTCCACTGGGAGCCACGATCGGCCGAACCTGCGGATGCAGCAGGGAAACAAACCGGCCCGGCGCGCCAGGGGCTTTCCCTGCACAAGCGGCGGAACAAGTTTGGGAACCACTGGATTAGGCCATAATCCAGGATGGATTCCCTGGATCATATTGTATCATTGCACATCTTTGTTTCTTTTCTTTATATGGAGAGCTAAATAAGATTAAATTAAAGACACTAGTAAAAATTCAGATGTTACATTGGATTTTTTAATAATATACGTCTAACATCTTAAACTGCCTGTGTAAGATAAAAATGTATTGATGGTTCAATGCTTTGTATCCAACAGAACAGGAGCAATGTAAATTTTTTTTTAGGAAAATCACCCAGAATAATATACCAGAAGTCATACCTGAAATTTGCAAAACTGTAGAATTGTTGTAGGATGTTGGTTTTCAAACTGGGGGGAACCCCTTCTTGTGGGGGAGGGGGCACAAGGAGTTTATCAGGGCACCGAATGACCTGACTAGTTACGGATTTTTTCTTGTTTCTTCAAAATATTGTTGATAAAATAAGAATATGTTTCACTAGCTGAGTCGCCAGCTCCTGCCAGGCTGGTAGAACAAGGAGGAGGAAGGGTACAAGGAGAGAGGGGGAGTGGTCTCTTCCTGGGCAGGGAGTGGGGGTGACTCAGTCAAGCTCATTCATCTCTTCAGAAGCGGATGTGCATGGGTCCCCTCGGGAGGTAGTTTCTCCCTGCCAGCACAGGCCCTTGCTTATGCGTGCTGGGGATTGTGCCAAGGCCACAGAAGCCTGCGGCCTGTCAGTGACACAGGGGAGTCCTAGGGTCACAAGGAGAGGGGTGAAGTCCAGCTTTTGGTGTCCTGCTGGGATCACCCACCTGGAGCATGTACCTGACAAGGGATGCTCGCGGGCTGGACTCCCAGACCCCAGGCATCCATGGAAATACTGTTTCTTAGAAAGAGGCGGCTGCACATGTGACATGAACCTCCAAAGCACAGGGAGCATTCAGCAAAAAAAGTTTGGGAACCTCTGTTGCAAGAACTTTGGGCATAGGCCAAAAATTTCAGACTGAGCTGCCAAAAGGAGGTCACCTAAGTGCCATGTTTGAAATTGGGACCTAAATCCCACCTAAAATATAATCCATGTTTGAAATATTGGCTTTAGTGCTTTTGTGAACCACTTTTTCTAGTTCTTTCCTCTTGGTGAAATGTTGTTCTTGGTCATGAGTAGTGTACAGACAATCAAATAAAACCCATCATTTCAAAACAAGATGAGAAACACTGGAGAATGGATTTTTGCCCTCTGTAATCAAAATTAAGCTTGTGGGCCAGATCTTCAGGTGGTGTAAATTATTGTGGCTCCATTGATGTCAAAGAAGCTATGACAATTTATATCAGTTGGGGATCAGGCCCGGTGTTTTCATGCAATATAATATCACACGTTTACACCCTGTATCACCTATCTACCTTGGATATAGAAATACAAGCTAGTGGTTTTACAACTGTCTGTGATTGATTATTTCAAGCCTGTACTCATTTAATTTAGTCCTTTCCTGCCCTTCCCCCTTTTAACTTTTTCCTGTAGCACTCCGAATATCCCTGGATACACTGGCAAGGTTCATTGGACAGCAACCCACCCGGCAAATTCTAATCTTCCATCAACATCCCCATCGATAATTGCACAAATGCATGGGTAAGTAAGTGTAAGGCGTATTACTCAATTTGTTCAGATACATTAGAGGAAAAGTCCTAATTATAGTTATTTAATTAAAGAACAATTAAATTTGAAGCATGACATTTCCTTGGTTTAAAGAAAAATATTGCGAGTCAAATCGAATCATGTGGCTGCCAACACAATCTAAGATCGTTCCTGGTTTTCACGATTCCTTTTAAGCTTACCACAGGAATTCATTAAAATGTACATTAATGCTGAGGTTAACCAGGAGTCCTAAAATAGTGATTGTTTCCACGTTATGTGATTGGATATGTTGGCTAGATTATGACCCCTGTGTTTAAGTTTTGATTGAGATCTGTCTGTGCTGAAATTTTTTGGACTATATTACATTTAATAATGCCAAATATGAGGTTGCATTTTGTTGGCGGGTCTGAAGCCCTGAAGACATGGATGCTTTCCTCACAGAAAATTGTTACAGTTTTCATCACTCTGTGTTCCCCTTCTATACCAGGTTCATCACTGCAGTAGCTGAGTGCCTTGCCAAACATTTTCATTGTAAAAGTCCCTCCTGTGATTCTCTATCCTGCTTTCCTCCCCAGAAGCAGCTGGAGAATTTATTTAATAACTATTTGTTGTCCTCTCCCCTATATGCTTTTGTATCTCCCCTTTAGATCATGGACTATTTTTTCTCCCATAGTGATCGAGGACTTTACGATGACATTGAAGTCTCCACTAATTTCTAAGACATTCATCTTTTAAACACTCTTTTATTTCGATTAGTTTTAAGACAATATACACTTTCACCAGTACAGGGGGAGCTGACTGGCTACTAAAGAATTCTTCTGTCAAAGCGGTTCATGACTGAGTGTGACATACTGGCACTCTCTCCTGATACCTCTGCCTTTTTCTTCTGTGGCTATACTTGGAAAATAGGCATTCTTCTATAATAGCAGTTTTCAGGTTATAAAGATTGGAAATACAGAACCGGGTCTTTGAGATTTTATAGGCTAATCGAGCTGAACTCAATCAGCTTGCTGTAAGACCAAGTTACTTTTAAATGTCACACACATAGATGCTGATGTGCCTCTGCAGAGATCACTGGCAGCATTCAGACAAATATCAAATTTCAAAAGCAAAGAATCAGGTGCAAATGCGATCTGAGAAAATAAAATATGTCTGTTATTTCCTTTGACTTTCTGCAGGGTTATCATGCAAATGCAGTAAGCAGTGCAACTAAGCATTTCTCTGGTTCTACAATTGGACTTCACTCATTAAAAATAGGGACAAAATTTGTCATGACATTTTGCAAAAATTAATCCATATGGCAGCGCATGGATTTTTTTTCTGTAATGTGTGAAAGGATTCTTGTCCTGTGCTACTGGGGTCTTTCTGGAAACAAGGCAGAGTCACAGGGCTTTTGTAAGGGGTGTGTGTGAGAAAGACATAGAGAGAGAGTATAAACAGGCACTGAGGACTAGATTCTGGCACCATTACTCATACTGAGAAATGCCTTTCTCTATGAGTAAATAACAGATATATTTTACTTTTAGTAGGATTACTCATGGAGTGAGATACTATTCACCATGAGTTAAGATGGCAGAATATAGCCTTATATTTGAAACTGCTGTGTTAAAAACAAAAATGCAGATCCTATGAGTACCCAGGAATTGGTCAGCACAGTACATATTGGAGAATAGCGCATACGGTTTCATCCTGCACTTTTTTAAGTTAATGGCAAAAGTCCCACTGATTTCAGTGGTGCAGGATGGGGCCATTAATGACCTGTGATGGAGAGGTGAATTCTGGTATTTCTGGGTCCGATCACTCTAACCAGGAAATGGAGTGTATTTTTTAATGGACCCGTAGTCTCCTTTTGTGGGGAGGTTATCTCATCCTCTTATTGCTTTCATGGATGATGATCCATTTTGTTTCTACATTTTGGTCTTTATGGACTACCCTTATCGTAACACTATTGATATGTAGGACTCTCAGTGATGGATATCTTTGTGGCTACCTCATTTGACATAGCACTATAGATTCATTGTTCTGTAACTCCCACTTAAAGACAATTAAGGGCAACACAGGAGATTACTGTAGTCTTCTGCTAATATACTTTTTACATGAACGTTCATTAAACTATCAGCTGTGGACAGACCAGGCAATATTCTAGACAACTTCTGCACTTTATTTAATTTGAATAGAGATGCACAATATCTGGGGTGAAATTCTTTAGGCTGCTCGTAAATCTGCTGAAATCAATAGGGTCACATGGGCTATCCAACAGCACAAAATTGTCCTTTCGTCTTTGAACGTGAATATCATTCTTTTATAAATAAAGTATTTTTATTATTATTATTATTATTTGTGTGGTGTTCAGATACTGGGGTGTTGGGTAATAGATCATTTCAATGTCTTTTAGTGCAATTGAAATATGGGAGCTGAATACTGCATTAGAAATATTTTGTTGAGACATGATCTACTAGGGAATGTTACAGAGAATGTAGAATGTTTTTGTTTTGCAACTTTTAACGTTTTGGTCTCTGTTTGAAATATCTGTCCATAGCCATTCATCAAATAAAAATCCACATGGAATACATAGTGTGGTATAAATATGATGATCTTATCATTACAGTAGACCCTCAGAGTTATGAACAACTCAATAATGGAGGTTGTTCGTAACTCTGAAATGTTCATAATTCTGAACAAAACATTATGGTCTTTCGTAACTCTAGTGTTCATAACTCTGAGGTTCTACTGTATAAGCCTTCTTATCTTTTCAACACAGGGTTGCCACTGATTTTGTTTAAATAAGTAGTAAACTCATAATTGAGTGTGCATAGCATTTGATTGCTTTTGGAGAGAAGGATTGGTTCCTTTCAGCATGCTGTTTGTTGGATTTTGAGCAAGTGGCACTTTGTAAGAGCACGAAAGGGAGCTTTAAAGAAGAGGAGAATGGATTTGTTTGGGGAAGTGCACAAAAGGTAAAGTAGGATTTAAAAGACATAGGACCACATTCTGCTCTGATTTACACCCAATGCAATCCACCCATTGAAATCTGTGGGGTTATACAAGTGTAAATAAAGGCAGAATTTGACTCACTCATGTGTATGTGTGGTAGGTATCCCATAGGTACATACAGTGTAACATAAATTAATTCTGCTAAGGAAAATATGGGAAAACAGTAACAAATCTTGGTATTCTCAGTGAAAGCAAATGAGTTGGCACTCATACAATCTGTAAAACCTGAGTCCGCAGCCATTGCTCCCACCACAAGACATAATGAGCCAGGTTCTGTCCTACAGCCAATCTGGGCTTAGTGCAGGACAAGCGGGGGGAGCCAGGAAGTTACAGCTTCTTGAATCTGGTCTTTTCTGCACCAACCCAAGCCCTGATGAGAATTACAATAACTGAGAAATTTTTCTAACTTTCTAAACTTTCTAAATCTTTCTACATCACAGGTATAGGGTCCTTAAATGGCCTGTATGCCAGGGATTGGGGACATCTGGTGTAGGAACTGCCTATGCCAGCTTTATGCTAGCTGGGAGTTCTCTTATGCCAGGGGGATTCACTGCTAGCTACATGCTGTCAGAATCTGGCTCTATGTCTTCACCATAACACCTCAGAATACAATGGAACACTTTGCCTAGGCTGGATGGGGGACAGTGCCACCAAAGACAACTTTGATGAATTTCCTGCCACCATTGTTGAGCTGGCTGAATCTAATAGTGTGGAACTGTTGTGAATTGTATACATTTTCTCCAGAGTCAGTGGTCACAACGGTTAGCAAAGAATGTGTTTCTGAGAAATATGAAAAAAGATTATTTTTAAAAGAGATTTTCTTCTTTTTGTAATTGCAGATACATAGCAAAGTGTGGCCGCTCATCTCGATTTAATCACCAGGGCCCTTTGTCTCAAATACTTACTCCAGTTTATCCTCAAAATTCTTTCAACAAGGTGGAAAGAGAAACTATTAAGGTTTAACAATACCAGCCCTGCTGCCAGTGTGACTGTGAGTCCCAATGGCTAATGGTGGGAAGGAAGGAAATGTGTATGGTACGTACACCTTAAAAATGGAACCATAGTAAAAGAATACAGAAGTGGGTGTCTGTGTGGACGTGCTAGTCTTTATTACATGTTCTTACTATACTCAGTATTTATGACTTGCTGTTTTTTATGGTTAAAATCATTTGAGAAGTAGGAGGACTCTTCACGGTTTGAACTATAGTTACTGTATTGAATTTCAGTATTAAGGTAGAAAGTGATGTATAGAAGGGCTACCCATATATACTGTATTGCATATGCAGTGTAGTCTGTGTATATAACATTTTTTCAGTTTATTAAAAAATAGTCATCCTTTGTGCCTCTCATCAGTAGCTCTCAGAGTGCTTTACAAAGATGGGTGTCATAGGGTGAGAGTCTAGGCTACGCCTCTTGGAGATGCAGCACAAAACAGCTTTGGGGAAAGGGAGAAGAAAAGGTGCCTTTTTTACGTCTTTACACCCTTGGAATTCCAGAATGATCCAGGAGTCAAAATGGCTGCCTTTATAATTTAGACAGCCTGCGGTTCTGTGCTAGGTTACAACAGCCTATCCTGGACTCCCTGTGGGTGGCAGCATTGCCAAGAATGTGCATCGTGCTATGCGATCACTCATTCCAGGCCCTGGCCATCCCCCTGGCACCATGGCCTGTGATGGGCCTGTGTATTCAGCATATCTCCACTGAGGGAATTCTCCCACAGCCAGCTAAGAGGATTTCTATGACTCCTATATACTGCAGAGTGATGTACACAGTCCAGTCCTGGTCATGGGTCGGAGAGAAACCCACCCAGAGAAACTGAAAGATATAGAAGTTATACCCAAGGTCACAGAGCAAGGCAGTGGCAAAGCTAAGAAAAGAACCCAGATCTCCTGACTCCCTTTCCTGCATCCTCACTCCTGGATCATGCTAGCTTCCTTTATTGGGGCCACAATGGCATGTAGTCTGGTGGGTGTTCTCGCCTTCTTCACAGCCTCTCGTTAGCACAATTGGCTTAGAAACAATAGGATTTGAGGTTCATATAATGTTGTTATGATTACTGACTTGTCACAACTTGCCACCGGTGTCGAGTGTGGGTAAAGCATAAAAGGGCCAGATCCCAGAGGTAAATGAGACTCAAGATTGTGCAGTTGTATCTTATGCTTATAAAGGAGGAGGAGTTTGAAGTCTTTGCAGACTGAGGTTTCCCCCACCCAGCCTTGTGACCTCTGTCACTCCATCTACCTTAAGCCCAGGGAGGGTCTACCCCAAGTTATTGTTTGATTTGTGGTAAAAGCCTTGTAACCCACTGTGGAACCAATTAAATGCCTGGTATGTGAGAACTGGGGCAGGCAATATAATGCCCTCCTGAAGGTATAATTAATAAAGTTGTGGCCTGATGTTTAAACCCATCCAACATGTCTGTCAGTCATTCACCTGTTTGTTCTGGTCAGCTTACACATGTCTGTGTTTACATCTACAAAACAGACATTTTAATTCACATGTGAATTTGCACATCAGGGAAGTGAATGCTCAGGTGCACATTTGATGTACAGTTACTTGGTTTGCAAAATTGGGTGTGCATATGACTTTTTCCGGCATAATTACAGAGACTCTTTTGCAAATTTCGTCCTTTGTGTTCCATTGAATTAATATGTACCTTACAAAGGTGCTTGAAAGTTTGTAGTCAGCTCCAAAAGTTGTGCTTGAGAAGGAGAGAGACTGGTATTCAGATTAAATCTTCTAGGGTCCCGATCCTCTCCTGTGCCTGTGCAATGCCCCATTGGGTGAAGGGGTATTGCAGGATCAGGGCCCAAGTTTTGAAAAGTTTGAGTTCCACTAAAACAAACTCTGCTAATGTTTTAAACTGGAGATGGGTCAAACCCACAAATATCAAATAGAATTCCAAACTTCTCCAAAGTTCAAGTGGGTTCAGATTAGGTATTTAGCTCATCTCTTTTGTATTGTATTATACATGACAGTCAGACTCACACAGAAAGTCCGGTGGTTTAAAGAGATAGTTGTCAAGTTAAAAAATATGGGCCATGTTCTAGATGGTGTAAATTAGTCTAACTCCCTTTGATGTCTATGAACAGAAACAATGTTTAATGACTTCAAGGAACTCTGGCAATTTACGGCAGTTGAGGATCAGGATCTGTATATTTTTAAAATAACAAAACGAATGTCCTTACCTCTGTGTTAGAATGATGACCAAAAATAAAAAGACTTCTAAAAGGCTGATTTACATTTAACTGTTAATGCTGTTTGACCAAACTGAGAGAAAAATAAAAAAGTAAACAGTGGAAAAAGAGGGTCAATGAAATGTTGTTAATATCAGTTTAAAGTCACTTTCACTTTCTGTAAGACATGCCTAACAGGCAGAACCCTCCAGCTTTTGGGTTGCAAACACGGCAGAGCAATGTTTACATCCAAATGACTCCCTCCCCCATTCTCATTTCACTGGCAATAAAAGCTATGCACATGCTTAAGCACCTTGCTGAATCAGGACCTTAATATGTGTCTGCTGCTCATAAAGCAGTGGAAATTTAAGTCACTAAAAAGTCACTCCTAGACCTGCCCTGTTATGCTATGCCATTGGTACCTAGATGAACAGGAACAGAGTTGGCTTCCGGTGTGCAGTTAAACCACTGCAAAACAATGCTGCTGAGACAGAGCCAGTTTCCTGGGTAGAAATCGGTTGTTTTTCTTTTAAAAATAAGAATTTAAAGCTCATCATTTAGGGCACACAAAGAAATACCATTCCACTCATAAAGTGTGGCGACATCATTACTATTTAAAATGCAGGCTTTGAAAATGAATTAACCTAAAGTCACTCGGTATAAAATAATTATCATGACACTGTGAGCACGTTTTTAATAGAGCAACCTAAATGTATACAGTGAATAAGTATGTCTTCAACTACTCCATTCTATACCTTCTTAAACATCTTTAAACAAGTCCTTGTATGATTTTAAAATGCATGCGTATTAAAAAAATCTCAAATATATTTGGTCTTCTTTTGCATAGTATGCATCATAATGAAACATTTTGACATGGAAAAAAATGTAGGCTACAGCAGAGAAATTATTTTAACTTTAAATAACGTTTACAATCTTGTCAGAGTAGATTCTTCTCTCTCTTGCTCCTTTCAAGGCCAGGATCAGAAATATGCATTTTAAAATATTGGTTTCCTTTGGTTTGTTTGTTGTTTTATTCCTAATGCTTCTCGTCTGCCATCTAGTAAAGGTCACAGAAATATTAATGTACTTCCAAAACAAGAGGACCAAAAAGCTTAGCTTTCAACATAACTTAGAGTGTGGTGATGCAAATTGCAAAAAATCAGTGGCCTGTGTCTTCTCACAGAATTATTTAGTAATGAATATCCAAGTGAAAGAGAAATATCTGTTGGGTAAACAATACACATCAACAACTATGGTAGAAAATGATCAGATATCAGAAAACGTGGCATTCCTGATCCTGAAATCCAAAAATGATTTTGGAGAATATAATATACTTAAAGAGGTGGGGAGGGAGGAGGATGATAAACTAATCAAAAGCTTCATTTCATTTCTTTTTTGACTGAAGCATTTTTTTATTTCCTAAAATGCGATCAAAAATAAAAAAGCAGAAATCTAATGTGGCAGAAATCTGTACAACCTTGAGAAACAATTTGAAAGTAAAAGCATCATTTAATTGGAGAAAGACTGGCAGACTAGATGGTAAAACTAGATAGTAAAGCAAAGTGTTGCCTAGTTGGTGGCTAAAAGCCCCTGGTTTATGCTGAGTTTCAATCAACTACTGTTACCTTTTTTCCCTTCAGCATTACCTAGTAATAGGCAGAGAGATCCACTCTGGTGGGACTGGAATTGATGGAGGTCAGTAGAGGAAGAAAAATATTTTCTCTATGCATGGAGGAAATCTGGACCAATTGGTACAGCGTGTGCATGTGGGAACCCCAGAGAGATTGCCTTTCAGGAGGCACTGACTCTCCCAGTGCTGAGACAGCATGGCTCCTCACCACCTGCTCCACAGGGCTCTGTGCAAAGTATACTGAGATGGGAATAATATGTTAGGAGAGGAAATGCATGAAGCAGAATAGTGTATCCAACAAACTGCAGAGTAATTTGAGGTTGGGAAAATATAATTGTCTGCACTGGAATTAAGGCCAGGGCACTGTGGCTAACAAAACCACCTTCTCTTACACAAATTGTCATATGACATTTAAAGAGAAGCAGAGGTCAAGACCTCTGTCTTATGTCTCATCTGAAAAATAGCACCTTGCTTCAAGAGCAGAACGGGGCATTGGCTCTGTATTGACTTACAGATCACCATCAACTGAATCATCCCTTCCTGTATCACCCTGGATTTTTATTGAAGGTCTCCCATCTAAGTAGTGAGTGGGCCTGACCTCTTAGTTCACGAGATCTGACAAGATCACTGTGTGAGGTGGCATGTCCTTTGCAAGCATTGGTAATGTGCATAAGAAGCATCTTTCTGACAAGGTTTGTACACTATGGGTTTGTCTACAATGCAACTGAATACCTACAGCTGGCCCATGTCAGCTGACTAGGGCTCACAGGGCTCGGGCTGGAGCCTAGGCTTTGGGACCTTTCCCCCTCATGGGGTTCCAGATCTTGGGCTTCAGCCTAAGCTTGAACATGTACACTGAAATTTTATAGCCCTGCAGCCTGAGCCCTGGAGGCCTGAGTTAGCTGACACGGGCTAGCCAAAGGTATTTAATTGCAATGTAGACCTACCCATAGCTAACTCTGTTTTCATTCTGTAGAATTTATTTGTAATGTTGGACAGCTGCTAATTGTTCAATGGTTGTGTATCAGTAAAGAGTCCTAAACAGTCCTTTGACAGTGGATGGTATTGCACAGCTGCTGTTAGTCCCAGATCTCGGCCATCTTTTTTAAAATCAAGTTCCTTTTTTTAAATCAACGATGTGGCCCCTGGTTGTCATCCATTTTGAGCAAGTTCCTTTATCTCTGTCTCTCTCTGACTCAGTTTTCCCATCTATATAATGGGGCTAATGATACCTGCCTTTGCAAACTGCCTTGACATGTGGGATAAAAAGGGCTAAATAAAACCTAAGTGACATTATTTTATTAAAATTAATTTCAGAACAACACAAAGCTAGTTTCTTGTCCTGTATTCTCCACATTGCATTTCCTATTTCTATGTTCAACCCTAACTTGAAGAGCTGTTAGTGGAATTTTACTGCATTTCCTAGGCTCATTTTCATATTTTTTGCTGACAGCCTTGCTTGTGGACAATTAAATAATTTGGGTAA
This sequence comes from Natator depressus, assembly GCF_965152275.1. NCBI lineage: Eukaryota > Metazoa > Chordata > Testudines > Cheloniidae > Natator > Natator depressus. Next base: position 162,824,404 of record NC_134235.1, on the reverse strand, counting down.
GCAGTCACCCTAATCAAAATGTTTTTCCAGCTAATTAGCAGATCAGATATCAGTGAAAAAGCATATAATTGTATTAGCCACAAACGGTTTGACACGGTAAATACACTGGTATTTACACAGCCAAAACAATGGTACAGTCAGCAGACTGTAAACCTAACCAACCTGTCCTTAAAATGATTTGAGAATGAAAGAGAAATGATTGAAATAACTGGGTCACATACATTCATGAGAAACAAGCAACTTCCACTTATTTGTTTTTAAGTGCTTAATGAGAATATTGATAAAATTGTCTCAGTCAAGTTTTTCTGAGCCCTAGACATGATCCAAAGCCAAATTCCAGATATGACTAACCCTAGTTATAGGGAAAGTTTTGTCCAAATTGCAGCTGACCACTGAAGGCCTGATCCAAAGCTCATAAAAAGTCAGTGAAAAGACATCCACTGACATCACTGGACTTTGGATCAGGCCTTAACTCTCTAATGGCCAAATCAATATCTTGGATCCAAAAATCAACCCCAACTCCAACTCTGGTCTAAAGGAATGTTTGAATCAGGGCCAGGGCCAAACTTTATGTCTCAAATCCAGTCTTCCTCAAAACTATAGAATATATACATGACCTCAATCCTGCAAACATTTAAACGTCCTTACCTTTACTCACATGCAATCATAGTGACTATACATGAGAAAAGTTACGCATGTGTTTGTGTTTGCAAATCAGGGCCTCCATGACAATAAGTTACCTGCCCTGCTACTTTGCAAACTCCCAAAGCTAGTTCTGTCTCACAGAATATGTCTACACTGCAATAAACACCCATGGTTGGCCCATGTCAGTTGAATTGGGCTTGTGGGACATGGGCTGCAGGGCTGTAAAATTGTGGTGTAGGCATTCTGGCTTAGTCTGGAGCCTCGTCTCAGGTCCCAGAACCCAAACTCCAGCCTGAGGCTGAACATCTACACTGCAATTTTAATTGCCTGCAGCCCAAGCCCACTTACATGGGCCAGCCGCAGGTGTTTTATTGCAATGTAGACATGCCCACAGATTCTGATCTGAACTGTTTTCCTAAAGCAGCTTCAAGCACTAGGCACTATTCAATAGCGATTGACTTGCAACAACTAGCTTGCTTCCATACAGACTCTGCTTGTGGGCGGTGAGCAATGAGTTTCCATTATATCAGCCATGCCTAGTTCTAATTTATCTTTTAAGTGGGCTAATGAAATCCAGTGCTACAGTTCAGCCTTATATGAACTATTTCTAGAGTACTGAATTGCAAAGAAAAAAAAAATCAAATGTGACAGAGATGATCGCCCATCATATTTGTAAAACTTTCCCAGGAAGGAAATCCTGTCAACTTTCAAAAGTTCCTCATCCATCCAGACATTTCAGTTAGAGCTGTGTTTTTTGTGTATAATAAATTGCTTCTAGTTGGCTGAAAATCATTTTTTAGCCCTTATCTCTGTGATCGGTTACCTTGGCTGTTCTTTAATGGACTTCACCTCATTATGCGACTAGTCATTAAAAGCTTAGTATCCAGTACAATGGTATCTTATGTAAAGTGATCTATGAGAGCTTTATATAGGCTTACCAGCCGCAGCCTTAATTTTACTCATTCGTCTTAATTTTTTGTAATCATTTTTTGTAAAGAGGGTATAATGTCAGGCATGCTACCCTGCTACTGACAGATCCAATCTAGCAGATAATTACCATAAGGAAATTGATGCTTTAGTGTGCAGGGGAGAATTTAATTTACTCAGACATCCTACAGTACAATGCATTCCAAAAGATATGAGGATTTAAGTTTTTAAGAAATTAAATTTCACTATTTAACATGATTACTTATGTTGAACATCATTAACTAGCTTTTTTTTAACTGTTTGATATAATTACAAGCACAGTTATTTGGTCCAAAATCCAAAATTTTCTTTAAATAAGGGTTAAAGATCCATGAAATGTAAAAGAGAAGGCTGTAGTCTTTCCCCCACCCCTCTAACTCTGGCCTTCTAGCAACAGCATTTAAATGCCTATAAAGACTAACTGAGACCATGGATTCTTTGAACTATAGAGCTTTTCCCAATGATGTTTTAATAGATCCTTTACTATCAATTCATTCCAGTTCAACTCTGTTGGCCTGGAAAAAACATTCAGAAGCATTTGAAAATACTAACTGCAGAAGCCTAGAAGGATACCAGAGGCCACAACAGGACACATCTTTGCCAAAGTGGCAATACCGGTTTAGGCCCCAATTCAACAAGGTACTTAAGGATGTGCTTAACTTTAAGCATGTGAATAGTCCCACTGAAGTCCATGGGACTTAGATTTCAATTCATGCTTAAGTGCTGTGCAAAATCAGGGTCTTTAAAATGTTTAAAACTTCTGAGGAAGCCTTCTCCTTAACCTATTACAGAATGTGAAAGCAGGAGATGTGAAAAGCTACCAGGAAGGTCCAAAAAGTAGTTAGTCCTAATTTGGTTTATACAAGCTCTGAGATTTCTGCCTCTGCCCAGTCCCATTGCTTATTTTTGAATTTCCGTTATTTCCTTGTCTGGAGAATTACCCCAGCTAAACTCTAGCTTTAGCTCTTTTTATTGTCTTTTAAAGCCAAAAGCAAGAAAAAATAGGAAGCATGATACCATGTCAAGATGGCTGAAATTTTCCAAATTTCAATATTTTGATGAAATAATGAATCCAAATTTTTTAATTTCAATAAAAAAAGAATGATTTTTTTGCAAAAAAAAAATAGGAAAAGGTTTTTTTTTGTTTTTTTTTTTTTTACCAATTCTAAGATCTAAAGTAAAGAAAAACTGATTTAATCTGAGTAATACTGTACAGGATAAAGAACAGACATCTGGGAATTACCGATAACATCATCAACTACCCAGATCTATGAGCTGATGCACACTCAAAAGCTCCCATTGGCTTAAACAATGATTGTACTTCAGATTTAAGAAGATCAGAACAGCCATATTGGGTTAGACCAGTGGTCCACTTAGCCCAGTATCCTGTCTTCTGACAGTGGCCAATGTGCTCCCAGGGGAATGAACGGAACAGGTAATCATCAAGTGATCCGTCCCCTGTTGCCCATTCCCAGCTTCTGACAATCAGTGACTAAAGAAGTAGTCTTCCAAGAGAAGTGGTTTAAGTCCCTATTATTTGGAACATTTAAAACTAGGCTAGACATATTTACTAATATGCTATAGTTCTCTCTCAGTAGGGGCAATCATTTTTAAAAATACTTCCAGGCACAGGCTCTGTTTGATAATGCAAAATAGAATTGCAAGGCCTGAATTCCCCACTGCCTTGCAAATTGTGCCATCATTTACACTAGTGCAATGTGAATCCTGATTTGGTAACATTTTCAACAACTTGGCACTTCCCTTTGCCCAGGTGTAAAGGCAAGGGTAAATCAAGCCCAAAGAATTCACATCCAATGAAGTGAGCTGTAGCTCATGAAAGCTTATGCACAAATAAATTTGTTCGTCTCTAAGGTGCCACAAGTACTCCTTTTCTTTCCCTTTAGAAAGCAGTGGCTATGGAAATCTTCAAAACTGTTATAAGGTGAGTACCCTGCATGTTAAAAATGTGGGTTAATGTCAAAGTTACTTACTAACTTGAAAGTTAATTTTAAAAAATGGTCTTTAAAAATTATAAAACTTTTTTCCCAGCAACTTTGGAAATATGATTCCCAAAGTTTCCTTTCAGGGAAATAGGTCTCTCACTTCTGTTTAGCACGTTTAAGCTGTCAAGCTTCTAACTTCTTTGTTTGCTTTATTATATGGAAGACCCTTTGAATTGTGTTGGATTTCTTCTTCCCTAACCTTAGATGTAGTGATTAGCTGTGAAATCTCGTTTCACACTGGAGTTTTTGATTAGTGTTATTTCTATTGCTGTAGTGCCTAGGAGCCCCAGTCATAGACCAGGACTCCATTGTGTTGGGTGCTCTACAAATGCAGAACAAAAAGACAGTCCCTACTCTGAAGAGCTTACAGCGTTAGGCTCCAAGCCTACAAATATTTAGGCATGTGTTTAACTTCACTGCCATTAGTTGTCCCATTGATTTCAATTAGACTACTCATCATAGTAAACTTAGGCATGTACATAAGTTTTTGAAGGATCTGGACCTCAATAAACTACTTCTCCTAACAGTGCTAAATACATTCAAGTTTTGGTTTTTGAATTAAAAACTGAACTTAAAATATGTTCAGTTTTGAAAAATGTGTTTGGTTTTAGCTGAAAATGTTTGCTGAATTTTTTTATTTCTATTTTTCATTGAAAAACCAGAAATTTTTTGACCAATAAAAATATTTTCCATAGGAAAAAATTGTTTTGATAAATCTCAATCATTTCTACTTGACAAAGTGCCAGACAGAGGGAAGGGGAGGCAGAGTGGAGACAGTAGTAAGCGGTTTAAAGAACAAAGGGCCAGATCGTTCCCCTACTGGTACCTGGGAAACTGGGGAAGGGACAGGAATCTCAGTAAGGCCACCATGGGAAGTAATCTTGGTGTGCTCCCCTCCCCGCCCAATCACTGAGGAACAAGGCAGTGGTTTTTGTTTCAAAAGCATGGATCCCCTAATTTCTATGTGATCCATTAAGGCTAAGGTTATCTGCTTGGAACTCCCTGCTCCTTTCCTCCACAACCTTGTCTGCACAAGAGCAGAGATACCATGCTGAGAAGTCTTTCACCTGCCACGCAGCTGCTCCAGGAAATCCATTCAGAGGGGGAATTCCACAGGTCAGAGGGGCTCAGCACAAAATGTGATGCAGCCCTCCTTCCCCAGTTTTGTAAGTAACCTTCTGCAAACTTCCTACTTGTTTTGGATAAATGACTACCTGAGAGAAGGCATTGGAGAAGGTAACATGGGCCAGAATTTTGCCCACTGAGTGACAAAGGAAGGAGAGCTTGGAGCGGCCCTGGGACAGAGAAGGATACTGTGAAACGGAGAGAAGAGAGATGGGAAAGATTAGCCAGAAATGAAAGTTGTGAGAGGAGATTGAGGCTGAAGCTGGCATAAGGGAGAATGGAGAAGGATATTGAACCAGATTCATTAAACTGCCAAAGGAATGTCTGGCCCTGGGAAAAGGTTGAAATTCTTGGGCGCTTGCCCACACAGAGCTAAGGGGGCCTTGATTTATATGGTCTCCTCCTAAAGACAATCAAACTCCAAACTACACAATAATCAATTGATCCATGATAGCAACAACTGAGCCCATTGGACTGGGAGTTGACCCTGTGGTTCAGGGAGTAAAGAAATTATACACCTGATGCTTTAGATCCTTGAGCTACCTCTTTCAGGTAAGTCAGATGCAGAACATTCAGTTTATCACACATGTTCAGTTGCAACAAAACACAACTGACCACAAGAAGAGTTTTCAGTCCCATGTATGTTTGTTCATCAGCTCACAAATACTATATGCTCAATGGCCTGCAAAATACTTCTAGTCCAGCCTTGCAAAATTCCATTCACCAAGGCTCTCTTTTTTTGATGGGTGAGTAAAATATCTTTATATTTTCATTATAATTCAATCTATGACAAAAGTTGGACAAGTAGATACTGGGTACAATTTTCAAATGAACCTAGGTGATTTAGGAGTCTAGGTCATGTTTTCAAATGTGACTTAGGAGCCTAAGCTTCATTGAAAGTCAAGGGAATTAAGCTTCTAAATGCTTAAGTCATGTTTGAAAATGGGAAGTATTCTCCTAAATCACTTAGGAGTGAATGCTTTTGAATATTTTACTCATCGTGTCTGGGTTGGTTAATTTTTCAGGCCAATTTCAGCTGTGTGCTTTAGTCTAACATAAATTTTAAAGCAAAGAAATAGTCTAATAAACTTGGCTAAAATAATGCCACAAAGACAGAGAATTAAATCAACTAGATATGGTTTCATGCAGGCAGGACCTTCTGCATGATCAGCAAAGGGCTGAGACCTAGCAATTTGCTGCTGTTATGCAGCATCTAGTTAGATACCGAAGACAGAATCTGAGTGGTAGCTTGAGAGTAAGAATTTGAGTAGATTGTGTTCAAACCTTGGAGAAATGGTGTGGAGGGGGAAAGGGGCTTGAAGGGTTGCAATTTGGCAAGGCACACAGCCTAAATTGACAATTGTGTCAAGCTTGATTAGGTGCCTGATGATATTCCGATTAGTGTATCCTAGCCTTTTGTGGTTTTGTTTCCTAAGTGCAGCTTCCATCATAAACCACATTGCATCTCAGACAAAAGCAGATCACTGCAGCTAAGCTATATCTCACAGCATGTTTGCTAGTGACTTGGACTCTACTTGGTAAGTAAAGGCTTGGTTCTAAGACGCCAGTCAAAACTCAGTTGAAATAGAGGAAGCCAAAGTAAGACACACATATACAGCCTTTAAATTCTGATCCCCGCTATAGGTTCTCAGCCAGGATATATGTTTTTCTTCTTCTGTATATACATTTTCTGCAGTTTGCATTACCACTTAATATGTTATGACATGCAATTTATTGTAGCCCACAGCTTTGGGTGCTGTCCTTTTAATTGATAGGAATTTAAAAAATAAATCACAGACGTACAGTATTGCATTTGGAAAATTATTTGGTTGCTCTGATGCTAGAAGCAATTTCACAGTTGCTGCTGTAGTAATTGGGCCAAAGTTTTTATGTTATATCCCCAAACTTCCTAGATAGGGTTGCCAACCCTCCTGGTTTGTCTGGGAGTCTCCCAGAATTGGGCTTCATCTCCCGGAGGTTACTGAAGCTAATCCAGGAGATTTTAGGCCACTAAAAATCTGGCGGTGCAGTGGGGCTAAGACAGGCTCCCTGCCTGCCCTGGCTCCGCACCGCTCCCGAAGTGGCCGGTATGTCCCTATGGCCCCTAGGAGCTGAGGGATCTAGGGGAGTCTCTGTGTGCTGCCCCCGCCCTGAGTGCCAACTCTGCAGCTCCCATTGGCTGGGAACAGGGAACAGTGGCCAATGGGAGTTGTTGGGGCAGTGCCTGCGGACAAGGATGGGGCAGTGCGCAGAGCTGCCTGGCCACTCCTGAGCTTAGGAGCTACTGCTGGACATGCCGCCACTTCCAGGAGCCACCTGAGGTAAGTGCCGCCTGACCAGAGCCTACACCCCAAACCCACTTCCACCGCTCCACCCCCTGTCCCAACTCTGAGCCCCCTCCCAAACCCAAACTCCCTCCCAGAGCCTGAACCCCAAATCCCCTCCTGCACCCCAACCCCCTGCCCTAGCCCACTCCCACAGCCAAACTCCATCCCAGAGCCTGAACCCCAAACCTCCTGCCCCAGACCTAAGCCCCCTCCTGCACCCAAACTCTCTCTCCCAGAGCCCACACCCTGGACCCCCTCCTATACCCCAACCATCGGCCTAAGCCCTGAGTCCCCTCCCGCACCCCAACCCCCTGCCTCAGGCTCAGCCAGGATCCCCCTCTAACAGTTTGAACCCCTCAGCCCCACCCCCCAGTGCAGAGCCTGCACCCCAACCCCTGCCCCAGCCCGGTGAAAGTGAGTGAGGGTGGGGGAGAGCAAGCAAACAAGGGCGGGAGGGGGCTAGAGTGAGTGGGGGTGGGGCCTGGGAAAGGGGGCAGGGGTGTGGCCTAAGGGAATGGGTGGGATAGGGGCAGAGCAAGGGTGTTTGGGTTTATGCGATTAGAGTGTTAGCAACCTTAATGAGACTGTCCGTTCACCAAGTTTGCGAAAAGAAAAGCAGTTCCATTATTAGTTCTTTTCTATTAGAAGCATTTCTGAGGCTCCTTTCACTACTCCTTAGGTGTTGAAAATGCATTGTGGGTGCGATTTGCAAAAGGGATCAATATTACAGCCTAACTGTGCTCCTGCTGAAGACAGTTTGTCATTAATGCTAATAAGTGTAGAGTTAGGCCAGCACCGAGCTCTTTTTGAAAATCCCGCCCTGACTTTCTAAAGAATTTTCCATTCAAGAATGTTAAATCACTTTACAAACATTAATGAAGCAAGCCCTGCAGCACCTCTTTGAGGAGGGTGGTATTATCCTCATTTTTTTAACTTGGGCCAACAGGGATTAAATTACTTGCCCAAGATTCCACAGAAATAGGACTAGAAAGCAAGTCTCCTGATTTCTCAACCCTGGGCCTAAACCACAAAAGCATGCTTCATCCTAGAAATGCTGGAGGAAAGCCATATCACAGTCAGATTTGTAGACACAACGGTAAGCGTTGGGACATTTATGCTTCTTTCCCACTAACTCAGCATGGTTACTACATATATGCATCTACAGTTTTGTAAATCATGTGTTTGGGAATCCAAACTCCCCCAGCCCATGTAGGCAGTGGGTTACATGACTCCCCAGTATTATTTTCAGTACTTTTTTTCCCTGTGAATCAAAGCAAGGGCTATTTGTCACTTGTAGGCACACACTAATAAAGGTAGGAGTTGGAAAATGGGTTGCTCAGAGTGAACTGTATGACTAATGATATGTTGTTTAATGCGGTCTGCTCCATTCTTCTCATCCTCCCTTCCAGAGGCATGAGACACTTTTAAAGAAACTATGATGCAGCCATGTCTAGTTGCTTGTCCAGTTCTAGTTTAATGTTTAACATGCCTATTTCTGGTTTCATCTAGTTCTACTGTGGGGCATAGTTTTAAAATTGCCCATGCAAAAAAATCTTAATGTAATTGAGGGCCTAATTTGCATAAATCAGTTTTTGTTAAGGGCAAACAACCAGTTATGCATTTTGAATGCGCAGTCAAGATAATTGATCATGGGCTAGGCAAATAGTGACAAAATATGTTCACTAAATCTGTCTTGCAGTTTGATCGGACCTTATTTATAACCTTCTTTATTCACTTTTCTGCAAACATTTGGACAACTGTTTTTTGTTTGAATGACTGTTTGGGGAACAGTGTTTATTTCTTTAAAAATGGGCATTTGTGTGTAAATGAGCAGATTCCTGCTAGAAATGCTGGCATATCCACCTCTGAAGATACCAGAGTATGAGTTTGGTAGAATGGATCTAAGGAGGGAGGAAGAGACAGGTTTAAAAAAGAAATCACTGGCGCTTTCAAATAAACTTCATATAACATGAGGAGGATCAGCACTGAGGAGGTGATAGATGTGGGTAAAGTTGAAGGGAATCTCTAGCAGGAAGATCAGCACCATATCTACATTCAGACCAGGGCTATGTATGTAGTTTTGTAGTGTAATGTATATGGGGACAGAGGCTTACACAGCAGCTCTCTGAAACTGCCTGGCCAAAGTTCTGAAACTCAGGCAATGAAATTATCCACATAGGGATCTTGCTGCAACCTTCATTAATAGGACCATGTATGTACATGCATATGCACTTACTTGGTGTCAGAGTGGCAAGAAATAAGTAAATGTAAAGTGTGGTAGATAGCTTTGGTCTTTCTCTCTACCTCAGTGATGAAGGACCCCAGCTATTTTTAAAACTGAGATCCACTTCTGTAACTTAATATAATCAAAAAGAGGATAGGAAAAGATATAAAATGTCCTACAGTTCTCCACGCCTGCTATTTCTTCCTACCCCTACAAAGTGCTCCCTTCTTTTCTGCTCTATGAGAGAATCAAAGCCCCAATGACCTGCTCAGACATGCCTCTTGTTTATAGAGCTAAGGTCCGCCAATGAAGGAACAGAAACAATCACACCATTAAATTTACAGATAATCCAAAAGCAGAAAACAGATTGCCCAGTGGTTAGATAACTAGTACAGGACCGGGGAGACCTGGGCTCAGTTCTCTGCTCTGCCACAGACTTCATGTGTGACTTGGGCAAGTCACTTAACCTCTCTGTGCCTCAGTTCCCCATCTGTAACAGGGGGATAACAGCACTTCCCTACCTCACAGAGGTGTTGTGAGGATAAATACATTAGAGATTGTGAGGCGCTCAGATGTGATGGTAATAGGGGCCATATAAATACTGTGGAAAGGTTAAAACAGCGAGGAGTCCTTGTGGTGCCTTAGAGACTAACAAATTTATTTGGGTATAAGCTTTTGTGGGCTAAAGCCCACTTCATCAGATGCATGGAGTGAAAAATACAGTAAGCAGAATACATATTATAGCACATGAAAAGATGGGAGTTGCCTTACCAAGTGGGGGGTCAGTGCTAATGCGCCAATTCAATTAAGGTGAAAATGGCCTATTCTCAACAGTTGACAAGAAGGGGTGAATACCAAGGGAGGGGAAATTACTTTTGTAGTGCTAATGAGGCCAATGCAATCAAGGTGGCCCATTTCAAACAGTTGACAAGAAGGTGTGAGTATCAACAGAGGGAAAATTACTTTTTGTAGTGACCCATCTACTCCAATTCTTTATTCAGGCCTAATTTGATGGTGTCCAGTTTCCAAATTAATTCCAGTTCTGCAGTTTCTCGTTGGAGTCTGTTTTTGAAGTTTTTTTGCTGAAGAATTGCCATTTTCATGTCTGTTATTGAGTGTCCAAGGAGATTGAAATGTTCTCCTTCTGGTTTTTGAATGTTACAATTCTCGATGTCTGATTTGTGTCCATTTATTCTTTTGTGTAGAGACTGTCTGGTTTGTCCAATGTAGATGGCAGGGGGCATTGCTGGCACATGATGGCATATATCACATTTGGTAGATGTACAGGTAACTGAGCCCCTGATGGTGTGGCTGATATGGTTAGGTCCTATTATCGTGTCCCTTGAATAGATATGCGGACAGAGTTGGCAAAGGGGTTTGTTGAAGGGATTGGTTCCTGGGTTAGTGTCTTTGTTGTGTGGTTGCTGGTGAGTATTTGTTTCAGGTTGGACGCTATAATATATATTCTGCTTACTGTATTTTTCACTCCATACATCCGATGAAGTGAGCTGTAGCTCACGAAAGCTTATGCCCAAATAAATGTGTTAGTCTCTAAGGTGCCACAAGGACTCCTCGTTGTTTTTGCTGATACAGACTAACATGGCTACCACGCTGAAACCTGTGGGGAGGTTGTAATTTGTCCACACAAATGACTTCATTATGAATATTGACCAAATTTGGGGAAGATTGTGATCCATTCATGAACAATTCACAAACAAAAAGCAGTTACAGGAACTGGATAAATGATAAGTTATGAATAGCTCAGCCAGCTCTCTTGGTCCTTCACATTAGGTGCAGAGTGATGCACACCCAACTTTAAAGAACAGACCATTCATATCTAGCTCTGGTTCTAGTATAATGATGCCTAGTTCTAGTTTCCAAATTACAAATACAAGAAAGCCCACATGGCGAAAGCACATGTGACTCATAGAATAAAAAGAAGAAAATGTAGTTAGAGACCCCCACCCCAATACATTACACATTTATGCCAGGAGCATGTTCAGGACAAACCAGCCCCTCAGCTGGTGTAAACTGATGGAGCTTTATTAAAGCTCTCCTGATTAGTACCAGCTGAGGATCTGGCCATCAGTCCTTAATTATCCCCTACCAACCAGCAGATGGATTTCACTCCAATGCAGCAAAGCAGCCCGAAAATGATCTTACCTGTTATCTGGGGATTTCTCTTACATTAGAGGAATCCCTGGATGGAATAGAATGAGCGTAGCAGCTCTATGTCACCCCCTCTCCTGCCTGGTATGGGAGCACTTCTAGGAGAAAGGGGGCATGGCCAGACTGGTTCCTCATTCAGGTGTTCTCTGACTGCTGGAACAGCCTGTTGGGGCCATAGGCAGCCAGGTCTAGATCAGATCCACCTTGATGCTGCTCTGTGTCACTAGGCACCATACTGGCTCCCAGATGCCTCCAGGTTTGGGGTGCTGCGATTGTGCCCTTTCTCCCCACCGGCTTAGTCCTTTCCTCCACACAGCCAGACCAGAGAATCTAGGCCCTCCTGCCAAGTTCTTTTCTCAGTTGCACCGTGTGTACTATGGCGTAAGTGACAATAAAAGGTGGCCCTTATCCTTTTTTAATATTTTTCATTGAATACTGCAATCGTTTCAAAATTGTGTTTCATCTCAGAGAGCTGGTTTTGGTTTTTTTGTTGGGATGTTAGTTCTAGGGTAGATTAGATGAACAGAAACACTTGACACTGAACCTGTTCCTTGCTCTAAGTGCTGGCATCTACATAGAAGCCCCTCAACCATCTCTCTTTTAAGTTCCCAATGATAAGCACTCAGATTTCACGGTGATAGATGCAGTATAAGCATATGACTAGAACAGGATATTAGTGAGAGGCAAAGGCTTGGTTTGGCTAAACTGCCCATTGGAATGTTTATCTGACTCTTATCTAAACACCTTTCATCTGGAAATATCTCAAGATGATGCTCCCTAGGGAGATTTCCATTACTTCCTTCTTTCAGCCACCCCTGAAATACTGCTAGAAAAATCTCTCCTACCATATTTCAACTACTTCCCATCCTCTAAATGGGACTCAAAGCCACTGAAAGCAGATTACCTCTAAGTGGGACTCAAAGCCACTGAAACATTGGGATGCATGTGGGAAGAACAATCATTTAGTCTTTTTGGTGTGTGTGTGTGAGCGAGAGAGAGAATGTAGATATGTAAACTTTGTAAAGAAGAATCTTGGCTTTCATTTAAAAATAAACATGGGTCTCTCTCTACCCCTGTTCCTTATGCAGATTGTCTTGAAAATGTGCGTGAATGGATCCTGATTTCGTCCCATTCATGCCAGGATAGAAGGCAAAGGTGCATGAAAAATATTTGTAAATAATTAATTGCAATGTTCAAAAAAAATTGCAGTTCGGTTAAAAGTTTGGGTCTCTTCTGATTTTATCTGAACTGGTCCTCCTGCCCCACTTGACAGATATCTGTAATCCAGCTAAACAGGAAAACGCAAATCTGCACAGAAAGATTGGATTTGGACCCAGTATGGATCCAAACTTTGTGGTCCACCTTCTGATTTCAATTACTTTGGCATACATCCAGAGATGTGAGTCACTTTGATTATATTCCAGATGAGTTAAGAATTAGTAACCGAGATTAGAATCTAGCTCTGTGATCCAGGCCTGTCTATAAATTGGCTGACTTGGAATAATTATTCTAACTCCACTATACTCTGGACAAACCGTGAATTGCGCCTTTGTAGTTTAAGAATTGGATGTGATCTATGAAAGAGTATTTGTTTTTGTTTGTTTTTCAGGGGGAGGGAGATTGGTATTAAATAGCCAAAAATGTTTAAAATGACTAACTTCAGTTTTACAGTCACAATAAATTTACTTCAAAATTAATTGCTTATGGGTTGGGGAATCAGAATTCCATCCAACACTGCGCTTTTTAGCTCCAGTATTTGCAGCATAGAGATTTTGTTGAATAAAATGATTTCTCCTGTGCTACCTCCTACACAAACAGAGCAGTTACATGTTAGAATGTTTACCATAAAATACAGAAGTTTCTGTGCTGAGAAGCATCATTTTGAAGAATTGAGCTGACACTAGATCAGCTTTTAGTGGTTTGATGGGCGTTGCATTGTTGCAGTGGAGGAAATTACTGTATTCCTTAGTCAAAACATTCCTATAAAATCAAGTGTGAATATTGACTGTACTTAATCATACAAAAGGAGCCTGCAGAAACGTAGGTGTTCCCCTTACATCAACTTATATCCTGTTGACAACTTAAATGGCACCAGGACATTTATTGGTTTCTAGTGGTTTAACTGCCAATGTCTTGGTCACATAAAATGTACTATAAATACCATACTTTGTGCTGCTTTGCTGTTCAGTGGTACACCGAGCTTTCAGATGGCTGAAAATGTTGTTTCCCAATGGGAAATGTGGCATTTGGCAACCAGTTGCTCCTGTTTCCTTAGAGGGTGTTAAGGGAAGGTTTACAAAAGAAATCCCTGAACAAAAAGGAGCTGTACGAGACCAAAAAACAGTATGCACTATTGAATGGTAAATTGTAGGCAATATTTATCATGCTCTGGGATGAGATAGTGACTGCATGTTTTTACTTCTAAAGGGAAACTAATGCTTGTTCATTTCACCCACTAAGTTGATGGAAAAACTCTTTAAAGTTGATTTCAGTAGTTTGGGAATGAACTCCATTCTTGAGACTGATTTTTGCAGCCAGAAAGCGGAACCCATCTGGCACTGTAGTTTTAAGAGTCACTATGGAACCAATTCTACACCCATTGCAGTCAATGGGCAATTTAACAATGATTTCAACATGAAGCGGATTGGGCCCTGAATAGACAAACTGTGTCATCTTGGAATCCCAGAGCAGGGTGAAAAACACCAAACTCTTTTTTATCTGAAACAGGGATGTTTGTAGAGAGATGGGAAAGAAACAGCAGTATTCATCCCTTCCTCTGAGGAACTATATAGTGCCATGGTGCCACTATTGTGTCCAATAAAACCACAGGAATGAAGAAGCGCTTACAAGAAGAACCAGGAAAACCTGGGGGTTAAACACCATATAAAATTAACACATCTGCTGCTCTTTAGCCCTAATTTATTTTTTCCATATATAACATATTTGTCACCCTGGCTTTTTGTCTCTATCATCAGTGGGACTTTTATGCTTGGCCTTTTGCTCTGTATTAATTTTAAGCAAAAGCTTCTGTCTCTCCCGCACCCCACCACGGTTTCATTTTTCATGACTCTCCCTCCCACGACCACTCTCATCCACATCATTCACCAAGGCTTTTACTCCATAGAATTAGCAGTTGTGATGGGTGATATTAGAGGAGAAGGGCATGGGGCTGAATGTTTTCTAGCTTCATCAGGATGAATTTTAGTATAATTACAACTCCCAGGTGAAAGTGCAGGTATAATGAAATGAAACCGTTAAAGGCTGATCTGAGAATAAGACATGAGAACACAAAACCATTTTTAAAGCCTTGGAGTAATAGTCTCACTGCTTAAGCAAACAGAAAATGTGTTGCCCATGCAGATAAGGGAGAGCCTTAGTGTATATTAGAAACTGTGACTCAGCACTCTTTCAGGACTACTGTTTTACAAGGAAGTGCTGACTCATTTGCTACTTAGACATTGATGGCAAAACTTACTGGAGCATTCTCTTTTTTCCCCCTCAAAAAACATCACACGCTACTGCTAGTGAACCATGAACACAGAAGGACAGGAAAGCGATCAGATGCTCTCCAAAGTTAACAGGCCAAATTTAGAAACTAGAATTGACCTTCGGGAATCCAATAGTGGGAGGGAGGGGGAACATCTTGATGGTTCTGGTTGCTGGGCCTCATGGGATACAGATTTTCTTTGGAAAGGGACAACCGAAAAGTTTGAATGCTGCCCCGGGGAATGCAAGTGGCAAAAATAAAGGCAGCAGAAAAGACCAATTCAGAGCTAGTGTTTCTGCTGCTGGTCATTCCTTCCCAGGCAATCTGATTGGCTGATTCTCAGAGACCTGCTTTTCACAGCTTAAAGAAGGAGGGAAACAAACCCTGAGCTGCTATATAGTTACATAACTTCAGTGAAGATCTAATGAAGATCTGTACTAGCAATTCTATTTTTCTTTTACATTTTCCATGTGAATTTAATCGTTGGCCTCCAAACAAAACATTTTGCTAGCCTATAGTTAAGGTTGTTCAAACAAACCTCCTGTCAATGCAGTCACTAAAAACCAACAAAATTACAATTAAGCTACCATTAATATCCAGACCAATCGCAACTGGCATACTAATACTCCATCCTGTGTGGGGACTTATCCCCCCTAGGAGAAGCTGTGTTTCAGTTCTAGTGTATGACCACCCACATTGCACACATTCGTTTCCTTAGGCTCACTTTCAAATGTACAAACCTTAACTCCAGCCTCCGTATTACTGTATTGATACATCCCCCTGAGTCACAGAATTGCACTATAAAAGTATGTCGTGTGCTATTACTACCTAAAAATTCTGAAGTCAGAAATTGTTTGACTGCAGCTTCATCTTGAGTGGGACTCAGGAGGAGCCAAATTTGCTGTGTGTCAATGTCTTGTGTGCCAAGATAGCAGCACCATGGAGTCCTTCAGTTGCCAATGCCTTGTTTCCTCAATCACACGTCTCCCTGTGACTTATAGGAATGGGGGAAGTATCCCTTTAAATTGTTGGGAGGGATCTAGTAGTCCTCCCTGTCTTCTATTGCAGAAACCACCAGACCCCTGCTGGAGCCACAGTGTACATAAATATACAGGCCTAGCTACAAATTATACTTATAGTTAGCACACAGTCATTTGGAACCCAGTTGTGTCCCTGTGGTTTCCTCACATTCTTAATGTTATGCAGAGAGCAAAGATACAACTCCCCTTCCCATCTTGGCTCAGTCCCCTTCCCACCACACTTTCCACCTGCCCTATCAGCTGCCCAGGCATGCTGTGGGGAGATATGGGGGAAAGAGCAGCACCATGGGAGGGCATAGGGATTTGACTACCACTTCTGATGCAACTTCACTTGCAAGCTTCCTGTCTTCCTGCCCCTGGTTGGGGAGAGTAAGGGCTGCTCTGAGTTACTCCCAGCTGCAACAGCTGTTAATGGACCACTTCAGCAGCTGAGTCTCAGGAACAAGGGCCTGCAGCTGAGCCTGGGACTAACTAGCTTAGTCTGCAGGCAGAATAACGAACACAGTGGAGCCACCTGATTGGCCAATGTGCCTGACTGGCATGCTTTTGAGCCCAGAAGGAGCAGTGGACTGTTGGTTGCCCAATGCTTATGGCTGCAGCTATGATTGTTTCTGTGCCTGCCTTGTTCCTAGCCCTGCTCCCTTGCCCAGTTTCTGACTCTGGCCCTGACCTTAGCCTTGGCTCAAACCAATAGGTCAGGCCACCCATGTCTCAGTTGCTGACGCATGCTCACCAGAGCATAACTAAGTTCCTTTCCTACAGTCATGCCACTGACCTATCCCCTAGACTGCAGCTTTGTGGGGCAGAGGGTTGATGTAGGCCTGGCTCTGTGCCCATTTTAACCCATTAGAGTATTCCCTCTAGGCAAAGGAAATCCACGACAGGATTTTAGGATGGTTTTGTGCCTTTAAAACTACTCTGTGCCATCATAGCAGACCTAATGGGGCCTCAAATCAGGCTTGGAGATTAAGGTCAGTCATTAAGGTTAGAAATAGTTGACTGTCTCTCTCAACACCACATTAACACTGGAGTTTCCAGGATGCCTCCAAAATCAAAGATGCCGTGTAAATAGGCCTGCAGGTTAGAGTCTTCTCTGTCAGTGGGTCTCAACAAGGGGTAAGTGTACCACTGGTGATGTGCAGAGGTCTTCCACGGGGTACATCAACTCATCTAGATATTTTCCTAGATTTACAACAGGCTACATAAAAAGCACTAGCAAAGTCAGTACAAACTAAAATTTCATACAATGACTTGTTTATGCTGTTCTATACACTATACCCTGAAATGTAAGTACAATATTTATATTCCAATAGATTTATAATTACATGGTAAAATGAGAAAGTAAGCAATTTTTCAGTAATAGTGTGCACTTGTATTTTTATGTCTGATTTTGTAAGCAAGTGATTTTTAAGTGAGCTGAAACTTGGGGTACGCAAGACAAATCAGACTCCTGAAAGGATTACAGTAGTCTGGACCACAGGCGCCGACTTTCCAAAGTGTGGGGGGTGCTTGACCCCCTGGCTCCGCCCCAGGCCCCGCCCCCACTCCACCGCTTCCCCCAAGGCCCCATCCTGCCCCACCTCTTCCCACCCAGTTTTGCCCCCTCCCCTGAGTGTGCTGTGTCCTTGCTCCTCCCTCTTCTCCCCCGGACTCCTGCACGCTGTGAAACAGCTGATTGCGGTAGGCAGGAGGTGCGGGGAGGGAGGGGGAGACGCTGATCCGTGGGGTCGCCTGCGGGTGGGAGGCACTGGGAGGGTGGGGGGGAACTGAGAAGGCGGGCTGCCGGTGGGTGGTCAGCACCCACCATATTTTTTCCTGTGGGTGCTCCAGCCCCGGAGCACCCACGGAGTCCATGCTTATGGTTTGGAAAGGTTGAGCGCCACTGCTCTATCTGACCAGAGGACAGACACAATCGACAAGGCCGGCTCTACCTTTCTTGCCACCCCAAGCAGCGAAGCCAAAAAAAAAAAAGCGGCCACCGAAGAAGAAAAAAAGGAAAAGCTGCTGCCAAAGTGCCGCCGAGGAAGGAAAAATGAAAAAAAAACACCCCAACGCCGGAGTGCCACCCCTTCTGATTTGCCGCCCCAGGCACCAGCTTCCTTAGCTGGTGCCTAGAGCCGGCCCTGCCAATAGAGGCAGCAGCAGGGCAAGCTTCCCCACATTGCCCTGCCAACATGCCTCAGCCCTAACCTAACGGAACAATTTTTAGGGATGAGGGGCTAGTTTGTTCTCCATACCTATTCACGTCTTTGCTGGGCATAGTAATACATATCCCTGAAGAGAGGCTCCACATGTAGGTGCCTAAATAAAAATGGCCTGACTTGCACCTCTCTAAAGTCCTCAGTGATCTGTGTATGATGAAAGTGATATATAAAACACTAAAGGTGAAATCATGGCTCCATTGAAATCAATGGGAACTTTGCCAGTGACTTCAACCGGGCCAGGTTTTCACCCTAAATAGTAATGTCGAGAATATTTTGTTTCTAATTTGGGATCTCAGGCAGGTTTGGTTTTTTTTTTTTTAAATAAAATATTTCACTTTCTCAGGACAGGACTATTTACAGCTAATGTCTGAATGAATGTGTGATAAGTCACTTTACATTAGTTAATGGAGCGTTGCTGCTTTACACTAGGCGAGGATCTGGCCCTGAATCTCCACTGCCATACCCCTGATCTAGTCATTCACACCTGTGCAAGATGAGTATAAGCCACTACCAGATCATAATGATTGCATTTCACACCCACTCTGCACTCACTTTACATAAGTATGAATGAGTGCACCAGGGAACAGGCAGTAGGAAATCAAAACTCATACTCTTGCTCTCCCCAGGAATGTCTTGGTGCCTGGTTCACCGCCACTTTACTTCAGTTTTGCACCAGTGTAACTACGTTAACAAAAGGGCAAGTGTAGAATCAGATACTGGCTTTAACAAGACTGACCACAAGTTAAATGAAATTACCACTACCCATGATTTGGGAGGAACCCTTACTGAGCTCTGATTTTTAGACTTAATTAAAGGACACCAAATCAGGGACATTATCCCAGTAGTGAACCTCACTTCACCAAGACCCCTACCCTTCCCATCCTGTAACGTTTAGGAATAAGAGAGTACAACTTTAAGTAGTTTGTGAGCCCACTAGTGTTCAAAGTTATAGAAGCTGCCAGAAACCAGCCAGAGCGTCAATATGTATGTAGCTAAACCTGGCATAGTTGTATACACAGTTCATTTGGACCCAACTGTGCCCATGTGGTTTCTTCATATTATTATTTTGGGGATAAAGATCTAAAGACACAACACATCCTCTCCTGTCCTACTTATCTTCTCTTTCTCCTGACAGGCCCCTGTCTTCCCTTCCTGACGTGGCATCCCCTTTTTCTTCTTTGAGTGATTGCTCATGTGTATTCCACAAGAGGGGTGTGTGCTCGCCACGTGCACCAGTGCTGGAAATTTTTCCTCTAGCAGTACCCGTAGGGGAACGCCCCTAGCAACTCCTGGACCAGCACCTCCATGGTGCGGAATAAGCGGCGCTGCGCACTCCCCCCACCCTCAGTTCCTTCTTGCCACCAGTGAAGGTGCTTTGGAACCGCTCTGCTCCAGCTTTGCTGTAGCGTCCCCAGAACTGCTTGTTCTTTCGGTGTGTGGTACCTGTAGTTAGTTAGTTAGTCGATTAGTTTAGTTTAGCTAGAGCGCCCAGGCCGGGGCATGCCCCGTGCCCCGGGTTTTAATTCGTGCAACACTTGTAGGCTACCTATGCCAGTGAGTGATCTGCATGCGGACTGTTTACGCTGTTTGGGGGAAACCCATCTCAGTGATCGCTGCAAGATTTGCAAGTTGCTTATGCCTCGGACCAAAAGAGAAAGGGACATTAGGCTCCGGGCTTTTCTGATGGAGTTGACGCTGACCCCGGCTCCGGCGCGCCGCTCCGAGTCGGCACCGGGCACCGCAGTGTTGGTGCATGGCAATCCTTTGGCGCCATCGACTATTCGGCACCGCTCCCCGTCCACGGGGAAAGCCAAGAAGGCTAGGAAGAGGAGTTCTTCACCGTGGCACCGGAGTAAACCCTAGACAGAGGCTAGACCCATGTTGGGCAATCCTTGATCCCCACCGGCCTCTAGGCCTCCGACTCAAGTTGAGCTGAGTAGCCCTCGGAGGAGGCCTCGCCGGATGTCCAGATGCCCTCTACACCGGAGGCCCTGCAGGCGGCCTGGGATGTCATGTCCATGCCGGTACCAGGAGCACCGCCGATGTAAGCCCCACTCTCTAGAGGCTAGCTGCCGCTGCGATCTCTGCAGTTGCCCCTGACTTGGTACTGGTCTCAGTCGAGGGAATGTTCCTGACGCCGTTCACTGCTCAGCGACAGTTCCATGTGTAGTCCACGTGGGTCGCTGTCGACTCCCACCAGGTTGTCTGGCTGGGTTCCGTCTGACCGAGACTCCTGGCACTGCTCCGCCTTGAGGAGCAAACACTGACGGGACCGAGACAGACGACACCAAAGGTCCTCGTCTTGGAGGGGCTATCACAGCTGGTCACGACACGAATGACGACACTGTTCCCGTTTGTTGTCCTGCTCCAGGACCCCACCACGACACTGCCCCAGCAGCCCTCGGCATCGATCGCTAGCGTTTTGGCATCATGGTCCGCCCACCAGAGCCGATCGTGGAGCAGCTGTTACTGACAGTACCAATCCTCCACATAGGGATTGCGGTCCCATGGTCGGCATAGCTCCCGGTGCTGCCACTCCTCCCAGTCCAGGGACAGCGGCAGGTCGTATGTCTGCCCAGCCTCCCTTCATAGTTGTCCGTCAATGGGCCAGGCCAGCCAGGCCGAACAGCCAGCTCCGCCGGTGCTGCAGCAGGTGCGGTGGCACTGGGCCCCGTGGCTGGCCCAATGGTACCAGTAGGCACCGTGGCCCCTGATGCAGCCCCCGGTGGGGGCTCGCTCGGTGGCCAGAGCCTCAGAAGGACCTTCGACCTCCCTCTCCAGACCTCCAAGGAAGGAGTAGGTGGGATGTACATCCTCAGCACCATGCCTGGTGACCTACCAGGTGGTGGATCCTCTGGTGCTGGTGGACACGCAAAGTACTGCGCTGGCCTCCTCACCCTCCCCTGAGGAGGCAATTATAGCCCCTCCTCCCTCCATCCCGCAGGAGGACTTTAGGGCTCACCAAGAACTCTTAAAGGGTGGCATCAAGCCTCCACCTGCAGGCAGAGGAAATGGAGGAGCCCTCGGACTCCCTGTTTAATGTACTGTCCTCATTGGCACTGGGCAAGGTGGCCTTGTCTGTCCACGAAGGGGTGGCAAAAGTTTCAGATGCCCTGTGGCAAACCCCAACCTCATTGGCCCCCGTCAATAAGAGAGCAGAACGCAAGTATTTTGTGTCCGCCAAGGGGCATAATACTTGTACACCCACCCGGGGAGGCCTGCTCCTAACTCCCTTGTGGTCAAGTCGGTCAACCACAGGGAATGGCAGGGCCAATCAGCCCCTACCCCAAAAAATAAAGATTCAAGGAGGCTGGATTCATGTGGAAGAAAAATTTATTCATCATCGAGCTTCCAGTTGCAGGTGGCGAACCACCAGGCTCTCCTGGGCTGGTATGAGTTCAATCTGTGGGGCTCCCTGCCCAAGTTCAAAGACTCCCTCCAGGAGCGCAACAGGAAGGAGTTCAAAGCGCTGGTGGAGGAGGGTACAGCAGCTGCCAGGGGAACCCTGCAGGCAGCTTCGGATGCAGCAGACACGGCCGCGTGGTCCATGGCCTCCGCGGTGTCCATGAGAAGGGCATCGTGGCTGCTGCTTTCTGGGCTGTCCAGTGAGACGCAGACCTCCCTGCAGGACCTCCCATTTGACGGCAGAGCTTTGTTTGCGGAAAAAATGGATACAAAGCTGCATGGCCTGAAAGACTCCCCGCATCACGCTCCAGACTCTGGATCTCTATGTTCCGGCTTCGGCTAAACCTAAGTTCAAGCTGCAGCAGACTCCTACCCAGGCCACCCACTCAAAATACGAGACCGCTTATAAAAAGTTGCAGGACTATAAGAAGCGCCCACAGAGGCAGTCTCAACCTGCCCCCCAACCTTGGCCCTCCAAGGGCAAGCAGGCGGGGAAAAGGTGTTTTTGACGGGACTCCCGGGGCTCCCTGCCAGTTCTTATCAGGGATCCACCCTCAGTAAAGCTTCCCTTCTCCAAACAGTTGCGTGCTTTCCTCCCGGAGTGGTTGTGGCTGACCTCGGACCAATGGGTCCTTAACACCATCTCTTGGGGCTACACCCTCCAGTTTACTTCCATGCCGCCCAACCACCCTCAGCCCCCGTCCCTCTTGGGGGACCCCTCTCACGCAGCTCTGCTCAAGCAGGAGGTGGGGCAGCTCCTGGGCCTAGGAGTGGTGGAACATGCAGACCCAGGGTCTGTGGTCGGCTCAGGATCTGACCCTCCACATAAACGTCAAGGAGCTCAGGGCGGTATGGCTGGCATGCATGGCCTTCCGCTTGCACCTGGAGGGCCGGCTACTCAGTTCTCACGGACAACATGGCCTCGATGTTTTACATCAACAGGCAAGTCGGGGCCTGATCCTCTGCCCTCTGCCATGAGGCCCTCAGGCTGTGGGACTTTTCTATAGCCCACGACATCTGCCTACAGGCCTTCCACCTACCGGGCACCCAGAACTCGTGGGCAGGGAATTCTCCTCTCAGCATGAGTGGTCTCTCCACCCAGAGGCGGTGCACAGATTTTTCCAAGTGTGGGAAACTCCCCAGGTGTACCTGTTCGCGCCTCGGCAGAACCATCGCTGTCCCCATTTCTCCTCTGGTGGGGGGGTGAACTGGGATGGGGCGCTATCTCTGATGCCTTTCTCCTATCCTAGTCAGGCCAGTTTCTCTATGCCTTTTCGCCCATTCCCGCTGATCAGCAAGGTCCTGGAAAAGATAAAGACGGACAAGGCCCAAGTCCTTCTGATTGCCCCGGCATGGCCAAGGCAGCATTGGTATGGGACCCTCACAGGCCTGGCGGTCGCCCCGCCATGGCCATTGCTGTCCCGCCCGGACCTACTCTCCCAGACCAGGACCGCCTCTTCCACCCCAACCTAGCAGCACTCCACCTCACGGCATGGCTGCTCAATGGTTAGGCTGGAAGGAAAGGACGTGCTTGGAAGGGGTTCAGTGCGTTCTCTTGGAAAGCAGACGTCTCTCCATGCGCCAAGCCTACATGCAAAGTGGTCTCAGTTTTCCAGATGGGCAGATGAGCAGGGCGTTTCCCTGGTGGCCTCCCTGATCCAGCTGATTCTGACTACCTCCTTCACCTTAGAGCCCAGGGCCTGGCGCCCTCGTGAGTCAAGGTGCACCTGGTGGCCATATGGCCTTCTAACCACCGATGCAGGGCCACACGGTATTCTCCCATGCTATGACTGGCCGATTCCTTAAGGAATTGGATCATCTCTTCCTGTATGTTAGGCCCCCAGTCCCGCAGTGGGACCTGGTGTTGGCCCACCTCACGGACCCCCCGTTTGAGCCTCCTGGTCGCACCTTTCGTGGAAGGTGGCCTTCCTGGTAGTGATCACGTCAGCTAGGCGGGTCTCGGAACTCAGGGCCCTGACCTCCGAGCCTCCATACATGGTGTTTCATAAAGATAAGGTCCAGCTCTGCCCACAGCCTTCGTTCCTCTCAAAGGTGGTCTCCGACTATCACATGGGTCAGGACATTTTTCTGCCAGTTCTCTGCCTCAAGCCCCATGTGTCCGGGAAGGAGCGCCACCTCCACAGGTTGGATGTGAGATGGACTCTGGCTTTTTACCTGAAGCAGACTAAGCTGTTCAGGAAGTTCTCGCAGCTGTTCAGCACCTCGGCCGAGTGCATGAAAGGTCAGCCGATCTCCACTCAGCGGCTCTCCAACTGGAGCACCTCGTGCATCCGTACGTGTTGTCACCTGGTGGGAATCCCTCCACCACCAATTGTGAGGGCACACTTGACTAGGGCGCAGGCCTCATCGGCTGTCTTTTTGGCCCATGTCCCCATTCAGGACATTTGTAGGGCTGCCACGTGGTCTTCAGTTCACACGTTCACCTTGCATTATGCGATCGTCTCTCAGGCCAGGGAGGACGCCGGGTTCAGAAGGGTCATACTCCATCCCGAGTGTCTGTGAACTCCTACCCACCTCCAACAGATATAGTTTGGAACCACCTATTGTGGAATACACATGAGCAATCACTCGAAGAAGAAAAGACAGTTACCTTTTCCAGAACTGGTGTTCTTCAAGATGTGTTGCTCATGTCTATTTCACATCCCGCCCTACTTCCCCTCTGTCAGAGCTGTCTGGCAAGAAGAAACTGAGGGTGGGGGGAAGTGCGCAGTGCCCCTTATACCGCACCATGGGGGTGCCACTCCAGGGGTTGCTAGGGTCGCTTCCCTACGAGTACCACTAGGGGGAAAACTTCCGGCACTGGTGCACGTGGCGAGCATGCACACCTATTGTGGAATAGACATGAGCAACGCATCTTGAAGAACACCAGTTATGGAAAAGGTAACTGTCTTTTCTTGCCCTGATGTGCCTCTTTCTCTGGCAGGCAAAGCTCCTGAGTAGGAGGAGCAAAGCTGGTGTAGGAACTGATGGCACTATCTCGATCAGCTTTACGCTGGTGGAGAATCCCCCTGCAGAGGGGAATCCTCCAGGGAGCCAGTTTAGGTTCATTTTGCACTGCATAAACAACATATAGTGCATTTTAGTGGGCTGGAGAATCTGAAGATAATGTAATGGCAAGCCAAAACTTAACCTACATAACTGATTTAATTTGGATAATTATTGTATACTTTGCTCTTAAATTTAGCTTTCTCCACTCCTTATGCGATACCTTCACAGGCAAGAATGAGGTGTAGCTCACAAAAAATTGTTTCCAGAATAAGAGTACAGTCAGGGTAATGCATCCTGGAGATTAGTTCACAGTTGGTATGACTCACCCTGATATAAACTGATCTTATCAGGTTTAGCTGATCACATTTCTGCCAAGAGAGCCTGTGTGTACAGCCTAGGATACAACTTTAGGGGGTTGAGCCTGTTCCCAAAGAAGTCAGAACTACCACTGACTTGAATGGTGAAGGATAGACCTTAAAGGCTGAGCTTTCATAGGCTGACTAGTGCCTTGTCCTTGTGGCACAGCACAGGGAGGGAATGTGGCAGTGTGCTATCTGTACCTATTGTATTTGCACTCCTGTGGCCATCTGCATGCTCTCTATCATCCTTTGTTTCTCTGTTCACATTCTTAATCCTGACTCAGTAAAAGGATTACATTCAAAGAGGGCTGTGCTGTTATGCTCTGAACACAGGACTGGTAGCCATGTGCTCCTGAATTTGATTTCAGGTTGTGATACTAACTCCCATAGTACCCTTGAGCATGTCACTTAACCACTCTTTCCTGATCTATAAAATTGGGATTGTACTCCTAAATGGACATCTTTCAGAGGGTTTGTGAGATTCATCAGGACCAAATCCTGGTGCATTAAACTCAATGGCAAATCTCCCATGTGCTTTAATGGGAACAGGTTCTGACCATGACCATTAAATGCTATATATGAGTTACGTAAAACTGTCAAAACCATTTCTGTCCAAAACCAAGTTTTAGAAGGAAAATTTTCCCATGGGAAATATCCACTTTTGAATATTTTTGGGGAGGATTCTTAAAGGCAAAACCACCTGAAAACCAAACACGTTGCAGTCTTTGGATGATTTTAGTTTTCAGATTTTTGATGTAAACCGGGTGGGGGGGGGGGAATTAAAAATTTGCCAACCTTTTTTTTTTAATCCAATGTTTGTGTGTGTGTGTGTGTGTGTGTGTGTGAGCATTCCTCAGCCAGCTCCAGTATTAAGCATTGTTAATATAATTAGTGTGTTTAATTATAATTTCATTATTACAAGCATATTAAATGTGATTTAAGATCTACTGTAAATGTGAAGTGGCATTTAAGTGACACAGTGCCTGTGGCCGTTAGATGTTCCTCCTTGGAGATAATAAAACTTGTGTACATAATTAAATAGCTGTTGTCTATTGATTCAGGTTTAACAATTGCACAGTAGATAGAGATGTATTTATAAGTGTCCACCACAAAATTGCTGATGCTCAATAAGAACAGTAACTATTCTGAGGCAGGATCTGAATGTGGCTCTAGCCCAGAGGAATGGAACACACACATCACCTGTGGGAGAGAAGATGCAGTGATCTCATGCATGATCTCTCCCACTGGCTGAATTGCTGCCCACCCAGATTATGCCAAAGTCTGAATACTTTACTATATATAGGCATTAGGCCAGGCTATTTATTCCTTCCTGCTTAGGACAGTGGGAGGTGCTGAAACAAAGGAGACAGAGACAAGGCATGTGTGAGTAGAGGATCTTGAAGCTGAGCAGGTACCGGGAAGAGATGGGTCAAGTCTGGTAGTCACACCCAGCAAGGCAGATGGTGGGTGTGGAAGGCAGGGAGGTGAAGCAGAAACAGTGGCAGATGGTGAGGTGGAGGGACGAGTGGGGTGATAATATTGGAAGGGGAGAATCAGTGTGAGTGAGGAGGAAGGGGTAAAATGGGGAAGAAATACTCAGCTGAGAGGAAAGTGTGAATGTGCTGGCAGCTCTCCTTTGTGAGCTGGCAGATTGAGTGCTGGGACAGTCCCCTTACTGGTTGTGTAGAGAGAGGAATTACTTGCTGCAGTGCACATACTGCTGGAGAAGCACCCATGGAGGACAGGAGCATCCTGACTAGGGCCATGATGTAGTGAGCCCTGCCAATTTATTAGTATTTATTTATTTATAAAGCTGATCAGAAAATGAGATTTTTCCATGAAGAATTTCAAAATAAATGAAAATTTGTCATTTAAAAAAATCACTGAATTTTTTTTGACAAAAAACTGAAAAATGGAAAATGTGGAAAGAAGCAAACATTTTGCATTAATGCTGTCATTTTGAACAAATGACATCATTAATCAAAGGAAGTTTGTGAAGGAAAATTTCCACCAGCTCTAATTATTTATTCCTATTAAAACTGGCATAGAGGAGTCCTGTGAGAGGCTGTACAAACATTCAGGAAGAAGCAGGCCTTGCCCCAAAGAGGTCTCAACCTAAATAGACAAAGAGACAGACAGGATAAGTCTACACTGGGAAAATGACATTTAAGACATTTTAATTAACCTGTTTTAACACATTTTTAACACCTAGAGTGGAATCCTGGCTCCTCTGAAGTCAATGGAAAAACTGCCATGGACTTCAATTGGGGGCCAGGATTTCATCCTTAGCGTAGACAAAAGCATGGAGCTTCTGATTAACCATAACTAACAGTCACACTTTAAGACACCTCCTACACTAGGTGCTAAGTGTATGTTAAAAACATGTTAATTTTAAATGTGTTAGTTAACATACTTTAAAACACCACTCATTTTCCCAGTGTGAACAGGATCAAAGGATGGGAGAAAGAAATTACCTTCATTCCCATTTTATGGATGGGGAACTGAGGAACCAAATGACTAAGATGACATCGGAAGAAGAGCAGAGTCTAGAAATGGACACCGATATCCTGACTCTCAGTCAATGCATTAACTACAAGACTTTTCAATCTATTTGTATTACATGAGCGCTCACAGGCCTCCATCAGGATTAGGGTTGGACACTATGCAAACGTAAATAAAAGATGGCTGCTACCCAGAGAACTTGAAGTAGCTTTCAAGGAGATAAAAGAGGGAGCGTTTATGTCTGGTAGGTATTCCAATACAGATATACAGTATGTGTTTACTGACTGGTCAATATGGTAACTGGCTGAATTTCTCTTTTAATCCTATTGAATGAAAAAATTGTTGATATATTAGACAAAACTCTGAACCCTAGAAAACAGTGAAAGTTGGAAAAACTGTTTTATTTGCTTGCAATTTACAATCTTTACTTGGCATCTATTTCATTATCTCCTGTTTCCTGAGTGCGACATAATGTACTCCCTTTTCCTGTTACCCAAGGTAAGTTATTTGCATTTCACAGAACATATCTCTTGCATATCCTTTGGTAATCATGGACAATGTGACATTCTCCACTCATTTTGACATGACTGCCTTCCTTCCATTTTCAAATAAAACTTGCATAATTCTTATGCCCTTTGTAAGCAGAAGATACATGTATGGATGGTCCATTGTCCAGCTACAGTATGTATTACTGCTACTGAAGAAGATTGGTATGTGTATTTTGATCTCAGTGAGCTTTCTTACTCATTACTGTGTGTAACTTTAGCGCCCTCATGGCCAAGATGGAATCTGCTCTGCAGGCAGCTCTGGCCAAGAGAAGGCATGCGCAGGAATACAGCAGGGAAAATCCCTTCCACCCCGGGGGCACCTGTTCCAAACCCCGCAGAGTGAACGAAAACACACACACACACACACACACACACACCCACCCCGAAGAGTACAGTGAATATAGGAAAGGGAAATATTTATTTACAGAGGGATGAATAGAGAAAAGTGGGGAGGGTTAGAGGGGGAGCAGTAAAACAGGGTTACATTCAATACAAGGCTCCACAGGCCCAGTAGTACCACAGAGGGTTGCCACATGTCCAGTTTTCAACCAGAACATTCAGTTGAAAACAGACCCCAGTGGCTCAAGTCGACACCGCCAACTGGGCCAGTCGGTGGCGCAGTGGGGGTACAGGACTAAGGCAGGCTCCCTACCTGCCTTGGCTCCATGTGGCTCCCAGAAGTGGCTGCCAGATCCCTGCAGTCCCTAGGCGCAGGGATGCTCCATTTGCTGCCCCTGCCTGAGTTCCGGGTCCACAGCTCCTATTGGCTGGGAACTGCGACCAATGGGAGCTGTGGGGGTGGTGTCTGCAGGCGCGAGGGCAGAGAGCGGCACCGCAGAGCCTCCCTGGCAGCCAATGCATCTAGGGGCTGTAGGGACTTGACAGCCGCTTCCTGGGAGCCGCAGTAAGCACCGCCGGGACCCCCCACACTCTCTCCTGCACCCCAACCCCATGCCCCAGCCAGGAGTCCCCTCCCGCACTCAAACTCCCTCCTGGAGCCTGCACCTCGTACCCCCCCCCACTCCTTAAAGGCCCCTCCCTCAGCCTAGTGGGACCACTGGACCCAGGGACCCAGTAAATGCGGGGGACAACTAATGAAAACCAGGGATCGGAGTGAAGGTCATAGGTTCAAAACAAGGGTACCGGATGAGGATACCGAGCAGAGAACCCCAGATAGCGCCCACTGCTCCTCAAAGCTATCAAGGGAGCCAGCGGATGTTGCCCCATGGAACTCTGCCCGGATGTGTGAGACGAGGGAGGAATGGAAATAGGCTCCACAGTCGCAAAGTACCCCCTCGTCCAACATCCTCCTCCTGGTGTTATAGATGGAGACTTTGGCCTGAGCCAGGAGGAGGTTGATGAGGAGGTCTCATGACTTCGTGGGGCCACAGATAGGGTGTGCGAAAAGGAATAAATGTGGGGAAAAGTGCAGCCAGAACCTCAACAAGAGGTTCTGGAGGAGCCAGAATAGGGGCTGCAAACTGGCGCATTTGAGATAGGCGTGCGCAAGGTTCTCTCTCACACCGCAAAAGGGGCAGGCTTCAGGTATAGGAGTGAACCGCGCCAGGTGCACGGCCATACTCACGGCTCCATGAAGGAGCTGCCATCCAATGTCCCCGACGGGCCGTGGGACCAAGGTGGAATAAAGGCTGGCCCACCGGGGCTCCTCACACTCTTTAGGTGGAAGATAGTCCCGCCATTTGGTGTCGGGGCGGGATGTGAGAGTGAGGAAATGTAACGTATGGAGCACAAGCGTGTACAGATGGTTTCTGGGCCGGGTCGAAACCGGAGCAGCTGCAGTGTATGCAGTTGGCTCGGAGTATAGGAGTGGGGAGGCCGGGGAGGCTCATGGAACAGGGGCCCAAGAAAAATGTCCAGAGGGCCGGGGTGAGGGGTGGGCAGGGAGCGCCCTCTCGCAGGGCTCGCCACATGAAAGCGAGAGAATCGGGTGACAAGGCGGCCTTCACCTCCTGGAGTACGCGCCTAGGGGACGGAAGGGTGGAAAGCCCCATGCGTCATCCAAGCACACGGGGCTCCACCCAATCCCCCCTGTTGTAGTCCAGGAGGTCTCCGACTCTGGTGGTTTCTGCCAGGACCAACCTCCGACACACCAAGGGAGACTTTGCCACCTGCATATGTAGATCTGTGTTGTGTATCGGGGCTCCGCAAGGAGGTCCGCCCCCTCGGTGGCCACAAAGGACCTTGTTGCCAAAAAAAGCTTCCAGGTCTGGAGGAGGTCCTGGTACAAGACCAGCAGCTCGGAGAGGTCTCACAGAAGGCCTCTCGGATGGAGAAAAAAGAGCTGCCGGTCATATCAGAGCCCTTGGAGGCAGCAGAGGAAGGCGTGTGCCAACGTGTTCCACACCGGACTACCTGCACCATAAAGGAGCCTCTGCAGGGCCTGGAGGCAGAAGACATGGACCTGGCTGCGCAAGCAAACCAGGCCCTGTCCTCCCTCCTCCAGGGGAAGACTCAAAGCCCCTGCAGAGACCCAGTGCAGCCCCGGCCAGAAGAACTCCAGAGCCATCCTCTGGAGCCTGGCCAAGATCCTTGGGGCTGGGCTCAGGGGGTTGAGCCGGTGCCAGAGCATGGACAGGACCAGTTGGTTCAGCACCAGTGCCCTCCCTCGCAAGGAGAGACACTGGAACAGTTCTGTCCATCTCCACAGCCGCTCACCCACCCTGGCCTCCAAATCCTGCCAGTTCTCCAGCGGAGAAGGATGCGTGGCGGATAGATAAATGCCAAGATAGAGCAGCGGACCTGAGCTCAACCAGATGGCTTGAAGCGTGGGTGGGAGGGAGCTCGCCTGCCACCCGTCCCCGACCACCAGGCCAGAGCTCTTGACCCAGTTGACCCAGGCAGAGGAGGCCACCGACTAAACGGCCTGGCAGGCCTCCACCCACACCAGGTTGTCCGGGTCCTGGACCACGAGGAGCACATTGTTGGCATACGCCGACAGGAGCAGCCGCAGCTCTGGCTCCTGAAGCACCAACCCCATCAACCTCCAGAGGAGGAGATGGAGGAAGGGCTCCATCGCCAGAGCATACAGCTGGCCCGAGAGGGGGCACCCCGCCTTACTACTCCCTGCCCAAAGCTGACCGGCTCGGTCAGGGTCCAGTTGAGCATCAGCGTACAGCACCTGGAGAAAGCCCTCAAACTGGGGCCCAAAACCGAATGCCCTCAGGGTGCCCAGGAGATACCCGTGGTCCACCCTGTCGAATGCCTTCTCCTGGTCCAGGGACAGGAGGACGAACGGCAGACCATCCCTATGCCCCAGCTCCAAGAAGTCCCGGACCAAATACAAGTTGTCAAATATGGTCCGACCCGGAACAGTGTAGGTCTGGTCAGGATGGACCACATCCGCCAGCGTGGACCCCAGTCACAGCGAGATGGCCTTTGTTACAACCTTGTAGTCCGTGCTGAGGAGCGAGACGGGACACCAATTCCGTGGGTCGTGGAGATCCCCCTTCTTCGGCAATAAGGCGAGCACAGCTCGCCTGCACAAGAGAGGGAGGACACCTCTCTGCAAGGACTCGGCCCAGACGATGACAAGGCTGAGGACGTCCCAGAACACGTCGTAGAACTCCACGGTCAGACCGTCCATGCCCGGAGATTTATTGGTGGGCATGCGGCAGAGGGCTTCCGAGAGCTCGGCTAGAGAGAGAGGCAGCTCCAGCCGGTCTCGGTCACCTGCGCTGACTGGTGGGAGTTCGGTCCAGAGCACCCTGCAGGCTTCGGCATCGGTCGGATCCAGGGAGAAAAGGCTAGCGTAGAAGGCTCTGGCCCTTCCACACATCTCCTCCGGATCCGTGAGGGGGGTACCATCCTCCGCCAGGAGGCAGGTGATGTGCTTTTTGGCCCCTCTCCTTTTCTCTCGGGAATAGAAGAAGCAGGAGCCGCGATCCATCTCCGGAAGGAGACTGATGCGGGATCGAACAAAGGCACCTGGGGCTCGTTGATCCTCCAAGGCCTGGAGCTCCTCCCGCTTCTCCCGGTATGCTGCGCGGAGGAGTGGATCTTCGGGGCCGGAGGCCAGACGCCTCTCTAACTCTAAGACCTCCCACTCCAACTGCCCTATCACCACATCCCTCCGCCGGGTGGCGCCCCAGGTGTAGTCGCGGCAGAAGAGCCGTGCGCGCACCTTCCCCACATCCCACCACCGCCTCGCTGAGGGAAAGGCACGCCGCTGCCCCCGCCAGGCCAGCCAGAACTCCCGGAATGACACCACGAAGCCCACGTCCTCCAGCAAGCTGTTATTAAAATGCCAATAGGCCGGCCCCGGCCTCTCCGAACTGAGAGAGGCCATCACGGTCACCAGGTGGTGATCCGAGAAGAGGGCCAGCCGGATGCTGGAGGCATGGGCTCGTGCCAGATGGAAATGTGAAAAATAAATGCTGTCCAACCGGGAGTGGCATGACCGATCCTCCTCCACTCGGATGTAGATAAAGGTAACATCATCGTCCGAGCGGTGGTCGTGCCAGACGTCCACCAGGGAGTGATGGTCCACGATTTCCCTGAGGATGCCCGCGGCTGCCTGGGATGTCTTGACTCCTGAGCGGTCCCGGTCCTCGAGGATGGTGTTGAAGTCCTCGCCCAGGACCAGGCACTCGTGAGGATCCAGGGTGCCAAGGAAGGCTGACACCTGCCAATAGAAATGCACTCATTCTGGGCCCGCGTTCGGGGCATAAACGTTGACCAGATTTAATATCAGTCCCTCCATGCAGGCCCAGATGTGCAACAGGCGACCCGGCACAACCTCAGCTCCCTCCAGCACCTCGGGCCATAGCTCGGGGGAGAACGGGGTGGCCAGCCCAGCCGAACGAGAGACGAGGTGGCTAAAGTAAACCTCGTCCTCCCACTCCAGCCACCAGCTAGCCTCGACTGCTGAAGCCATGTGGGTCTCCTGCAGGAAGATCACAGAGTACCTCTCCTCCTGAAGGAAGGAGAGCACCTGGCTCCTGCGGAGACCCATGCTACAGCCCCTGGTGTTCAATATAGCAAAGATGGTATCCTTCATAGGGAGGGCTGGGGCGAATCCTCACGGGCAGGGTGATAGATGGCCTCCAGCAGGCCCCGCAACAACCCATGTTCGACCCCCAAAGGTCATCAGGGAGTCATGGAACTTGCGGGCCCGCCATGAGTCCCTGCCTCCTGGTCCCTCTCCCTTCCCCGAAGAGGGCCTTCATGGCCCGGAGGACATGGTGGAAGTCGCCCCAGCCCTGGAGGGCAAGCTGCACCTTTGTCCTTTGAGCCACGGGTGTCCAGCAGGAAATGGCACAGCTCTTCCCTCAGAGCAGAGGGGGACACGGTAGCCAACCCGCTGCCGTCCTCCGGTGGGGGCCCTGAAAGATCTTCGTGGCCTGCAGAGACGGGCAAGCAAGGAGCAGAGCCCCGGTGCGCTTACACCAGGCAGCCTGTCCCCATCCCTGGCACGGGAGAGGGCGGCGGAGGGAATAGTACAGCCCCCATAGTGTTGGGAAGAGAGGACACAAAAACCGCCCCCAGAGGGTTGTCCATAAGTAACGGGAATGAGACAACCTCGAGGGCGGCAATAGCATGGGAGGTGGCGGGGAAGGGGGCAAGAGACTCATGGTGAATGGAAATAGGATCGGGGCAGAAACAGGGCCAGGGACTAGGACAGAAGAAGGGGCAGGAGCAGGGACAACGGTTGATATTGGGACTGGGACAGGAAAGGGGTTGGGAGTAGGGGTAGGAGCAGGAGTGGGGACGGGTGGGTTCACGGTCCCCGGCAGCCAAGCTGCCGGGGTGCGGCTCCTCTTGGCTGGGATTGGGGGCCAAAGGGACAAGGATGAGAGGGGGGCCTTCAATGATGCCGGGTACGGGAGCTGTGATCAACATGTCACCCGCAGCTACGGCATCAGGCACTACGGAAATTTCAGTGGGGCCCCCCTCCGGAGGGGAGGCTAACCACTCCGTCCGGGTGGTAGAGGATGCGCCCACAGGCTCGGGGCCTGACTTCTCAGCATCAGCCATCGCCTCTGGGGGCTTGGCAGCCTCAGATGAGGTGCCATCCGCAGCCGGGCAGATAAGGAGATCCAGGGGCGCCCCAAGGACCAGAGCGGGGCTACAACTGGGAGTGAGGGGCAGGGAGAAGAAGGAGGGGGCGGTGGAACTGAGCTGCCGCCCAGATCAAGGCCCGCTGACAGAGGGTCGTCCTCCCCCTGGGTGACCGGGGTCAGACCCAGGGCCTCGATCTCCTCAAATAGAGATGTAAATTCAGTCCCCATGGCCCCAGAGTCCTCCCCGCCAGTAACCAGGGCAGTAGTAGCCCCAGTATCAACGGTGGTGGGGGGCACAGGTGGCAAGAGGGCCGGGGGAACTCCCACAGAGGCCTCCTCGGGGGGGACTCAACAAGGGGGGCAGTGATGTATCCGTCTGCTGCCATGGGTCCCGTGGTTAGTGCCTCCTGCCATGCTCCTTCCGGGGGCACGGTGGAAGATGTAACACCGTCAGCCCCCCGCAGCATCTTTCAGGAGGCCTCCTCTCCCTCCTCATCAGAGGGGAGGGATCTAGCCCGCGATTTGCGGGCACTGCATTTCCCCTGGACAAGGACCAAGCCCTCCAAGGTGGAGGTGGAAGGCTGGTCGGCAGGGGCAGGGCCAGGGGGCAAGGGTTCCGGGGCGGCAGGGGCGGGACATCGGGGGGTAAGGGAAACCTCCCCTGGGGTGGGCCCTCTCCCTCAGCCGGCAAAGGTCTTGCCATCCTCTCCTGCACGGGAGGAGGGGCAGTGGCAGCAGCAGCCGGGCTGCCAGGGCTGCTGGCGGTGACAGGGCCTCCTGGGTCTCGGGGGTCCCGGACGCTCCTCCAGGCCGGGCCTGGGTGCAGTCCCTCCGGATGTGCCCCATCGCCCGGCAGAGGAAGCACTGGGTCTCCCCCATCGAATAATGGACCTGGCAATGGGCCCCCTCATAGGGTACCAAGAAGGACCCCTCGAGTGCCACCCCACAATGCGTCGCCGGCGGCACTTGGATCTATACCTGCCGGTGGAAGGACAGAACGTGGTGGAGGGTGGGGTCCTTGCAGGCCAGCAGGAGAGGGCTGATGACGGAGATGGGTTTCCCCAGGGTGGAGAGGGCAGGCAACAGGGCAGCGCTGGGCAGGAAGGTTGGGACGAAGGTCAATACCACCCGTACGCCCATGTCCTCCAGAGGTTCTAGGGAAACGAACATGCCCCCCACTGCCAGGCCCTTCTCTACTGACTCCTGAGCGGCGGCCTCTGATGCTAGGAAGAACACAACTTTACCATACATCTTGGAGGCCGCCACAATGGCCATGGGCCCTACCACTCTCGCCAGCGCCCGCACATACATTTCAACATGGGGCGAGACGGGCATCAGGAGGCAGCAGACGCCGTGCCTCCTGGTCAATGAGGGGAAGGGGCCCCGGCCGCCAGGAATGGTACCAGAGACGGCAGTTGGGGCAGATGGTGTGTTGGCACGTGGGGGGGTGGCGGCCACCTGGGCGTATGCTTTAGGGGCTAGGGATTGAGTGCCCCCAGAGCCAGTGGAGGGAACAGCTGGGGAGGAAGGGACCGCAGCAGATGTCAGGGCTGCGGCAGATGTTGGGGCCGCGGCAGGGAGGGCAGCCCCGCCAATGGGAGGTTTTGTTTTCCAGGCGGGGCCTTTGCCCTTTTTATTCCCCTGGCCCTTTTTGCTGGTGGAAGGGGCAGCCATGGCAGTGGCAGAGTCTGGGCTAGTGGTGGCCGAGAGGGCATCCACTGGGACAGGCAAGGGAGGAACCACGGGGTCAGCAGGGGCAGGAGCAGGGTCCTCCTCCATGATGGTGAAAAGCAGGAGAAGGCCCTAATATAGGGGTGGGGGCACGATGGGCAGCCGCTCCTCCCCGCTAAGCAATGCACAGGGGAGGAGGGTTCAGTGGGAGGGACAGGGGAATGTGGGGGAAGGGGCTAACCACTCCTCCCTTTTAAGCTGTAGGCAGGGAAGGAGGGCACCCCTGGGGTAGGGGACGGGGCGGGGGAAAAGCGAACACTCCTCCCCGCTAGGCTGCAGGCAGGGGAGGAGAGCATTAGCAGTGGGGGATGGAAGGGCAAAAGGGGAGGCCCAGGTACTGGGTAGGGATACGGCTCCTCTGGCTGCACTGGGTTTGGGAGAGCTACAATATCATTGGGGAGTCTGTGAACAGTGATGGGGGGCAACTGAAAGGGGGAGCACAAGCTCTTATGGAGGGGGCATGGACACTTAGGTAAGAGGGACTGAACTTGGGGTGGGCAAAAAAAGGACAAGAGAAAATGGGGACCAGGCAAAGCACAGGAGGGAGCTTCAGGTCTAAGGGCGGGGCAGGCAACCAAACCAAATCTCAAAGTTTGGGGCAGGGCAGGTAGCAAACGCGGAAGGGCCAGGGTGGGAGAGGCAAAACTAACAAAAGGGAAACTCCCAGGGGAACAAAGCAAGTAGCAGGCGGGGCGGGCTGTGGGGCGGAGGGGGCAAACTAGCACAGGAGGCTGGGGGGCACAGCAGGGAGGGGACCCCACCAGCCAAACGCAGCTGGGGGGAGGGAAAGTGCAAGGTAGGGAGACATGTGCGCCCATGTAGCTCAGTCCAGTGCCGCTCACTGCTGCAAACAGTCCCAGGTGGTGAAGGGAGGGAAACAATCAGCCACCTCGAGGGGCAAAAAGCAGGTCCGGTTGGTATGTGGGGCGGTGGAGGGGGCAGCGATGATGGTGGGGGTGGGGAGAGGAGCAGATGGACAAGGGGGAGGGCTCTACGCCTCTCCCTCATGCTCCCCACAGCAGCAATAAAGGTCACCACCACCCCAGGAGCAGAGATGTCAAAAAGTCACTCAGTTTATAAATAAACCCCTTCCACAATGTCCCTCTGCAGGAGTCCTCCTTGACAGCAGCAGCAGTCCCAACACAGCAGCAATCAGCCAGCCAGGCAGGAGGGACCCATAGATGGTGGTGGAGTTCTGACTCCTCCCTCCAGAGGCTGTGGGGGGTGGGCAGGCTGACAAGGCCCCCCCCACTCAGCAACAGCAGCCCAGGGAAGGAGAGGGTTCTAGCCAGCAACAGCAGCAGCAGCCCAAGAAGGGAGAGAGCTCCAGCAAGCAGGGCAGCCCGAGCAGACTGACCTCTCCCTCCTGTAGTGAGGTCTTATTGGAAAACCCGGGAAGTGGGTGGGCGCAAGCCCACCCACTGCTAAAGGCCCCTCCCCCAGCCTAGCGGGAGGGACCACTGGACCCAGGGACCAACTGATTACGGGGGACAACTAATGAAAAACAGGGACCGGAATGAGGGTCAAAGGTTCAAAATGAGGATACCGGATGAGGACACCGAGCAGAGAACCCCGGACAGCACCCACTGCTCCTCAAAGCTGTCGAGGGAGCCAGCGGACACTGCCCAGTGGAACTCTGCCTGGATGCGTGAAACTAGGGAGGAACGGAAATAGTCCCCGCAGTCACAGAGCACCCCCTCGTCCAACATTCACCTCCTGGTATTGTAGATGGAGACTTTGGCCAGAGCCAGGAGGAGGTTGACGAGGAGGTCTCATGACTTCATGGGGCCACGGATAGGGTGTGCAAAGAGGAACAAGTGTGGGGAAAAGTGCAGCCAGAACCTCAACAAGAGGAGGAGCTGGAATAGGGGCTGCAAACTGGCGCATTCGAGATAGGCATGCGCCAGGTTCTCCCTCATGCCGCAAAAGGGGCAGGCCTCAGGTGTAGGGGTGAACCGTGCCAGGTGCACACCCGTGCTCACGGCTCCATGAAGGAGCCGCCAACTAATGTCCCCGGCGGGCCGTGGGACCAAGGTGGAATAAAGGCTGGCCCACCAGGGCTCCTCACCCTCTTTAGGTGGAAGATAGTCCCGCCATTTGGTGTCAGGGTGGGACATGAGGCTGAGGAAATGTAACGTATGGAGCACAAGCGTGTACAGATGGTTTCTGGGCGCAGTTCAGAACCAGATCGGCTGCAGTGTAAGCAGCCGGCTTGGAGTGTGGGAGCAGGGAGGCCAGGGGGGCTCGCGGAACAGGGGCCCAAGAAAAATGTCCGGAGGACCAGAGGTAAGGGGTGGGCAGGGAGCGCCCTCTCACAGGGCTCGCCGCATGAAAGCGAGAGAATCGGGTGACAAGGCGGCCTTCACCTCCTGGAGTACGTGCCTAGGGGTCGGAAGGTTGGAAAGCCCCATGCGTCATCGGAGCGTGCGGGGCTCCACCCAATCCCCCCTGTCATAGTCCAGGAGGTCTCCGACTCTGGTGGTTTCTGCCAGGACCAACCTCCGACACACCGAGGGAGACTCCACCACCTGCACATGGAGATCGACGTTGTGTAGCAGGGGCTCCGTGAGGTCTCTGAAAAAAGCTTCCAGGTCTGCAGGAGGTCCTGGTAGAAGACCGGCAGCTCGGAGAGGTCTCGCGGAAGGCCTCTCAGATGGAGAAAAAAGAGCTG
This sequence comes from Natator depressus, assembly GCF_965152275.1. Taxonomy (NCBI): domain Eukaryota; kingdom Metazoa; phylum Chordata; order Testudines; family Cheloniidae; genus Natator; species Natator depressus. Next base: position 162,785,969 of record NC_134235.1, on the reverse strand, counting down.
CCAGTCATATCAGAGCCCTCGGAGGCGGCGGAGGAAGGCATGCGCCAATGTGCTCCACGCCGGACTACCTGCACCATAAAGGAGCCTCTGCAGGGCCTGGAGGCAGAAGACATGGATCTGGCTGCGCAAGCAAACCAGGCCCTGTCCTCCCTCCTCCAGGGGAAGACTCAGAGCTCCTGCAGAGACCCAGTGCAGCCCTGGCCAGAAGAACTACAGGGCCTTTCTCTGGAGCCTGGCCAGGATCTTCGGGGCTGGGCTCAGGGTGTTGAGCTGGTGCCAGAGCATGGACAGGACCAGTTGGTTCAGCACCAGTGCCCTCCCTCACAGGGAGAGACACTGGAACAGTTCTGTCCATCTCCACAGCTGCTCACCCACCCTGGCCTCCAAATCCTGCCAGTTCTCCAGCGGAGAAGGATGCATGGCGGATACATAAACGCCAAGATAGAGCAGCGGACCCGCGCTCCACCGGATGGCTTGAAGCGTGGGTGGGAGGGAGCTCGCCTGCCACCCGTCCCCGACCACCAGGCCAGAGCTCTTGACCCAGTTGACCTGGGCGGAGGAGGCTGCCGAATAAATGGCCTGGCAGGCCTCCACCTGCACCAGGTTGTCCAGGTCCTGGACCACGAGGAGCACGTCGTCGGCGTACACCGACAGGACCAGCCGCAGCTCCGGCTCCCGAAGTGCCAATCGCTTCAACCTCCAGAGGAGGAGATGGAGGAAGGGCTCGATCGCCAGAGCATACAGCTGGCCCGAGAGGGGGCACCCCTGCCCTACTTCCTGCCCGACACTGACCGGCTCGGTCAGGTCCAGTTGAGCCTGACCAGACACTCCGCGTCAGCGTACAGCACCTGGAGAAAGCCCACAAACGAAGCCGAACGCCCGCAGGGTGCCCAGGAGATACCCATGGTCCACCCCGTCGAATGCCTTCTGCTGGTCCAGGGTCAGGAGGGCGAACGACAGACCATCCCTACACCCCAGCTTCAAGATGTCCCGGACCAAATACAAGTTGTCAAATATGGTCCGGCCCGGGACGGTGTAGGTCTGTTCGGGATGGACCACGTCCACCAGCACGGACCCCAGCCGCAGCGAGATGGCCTTCACTACGACCTTGTAGTCCGTGCTGAGGAGCGAGATAGGACGCCAATTCCGTAAGTCGTGGAGGTCCCCCTTCTTCGGCAATAAGGCAAGCACAGCTGCCTGCACGAGAGAGGGAGGACCCCGCTTTGCAAAGACTTGGCCCAGACGATGACAATGTCCGAGCCGAGGACGTCCCAGTACACGCGGTAGAATGCCACGTTCAGCCCGTCCATGCCCGGAGATTTGTTAGTGGGCATGCAACGGAGGGCTTCCGAGAGCTCAGCCAGAGAGAGAGGCAGCTCCAGGCGGTCTCGGTCGCCCGCGCTGACCGGCGAGAGTTTGGTCCAGAGCAACCTGCGGGCATCTGCGTTGGTCGGATCCGGGGAGAAAAGGTTAGTGTAGAAGGCCCTGGCCCTTCCACACATCTCCTCCGGATCCGTGAGGGGGGTACTGTCCTCCGCCAGGAGGCAGGTGATATGCTTTTTGGCCCTCTCCTTTTCTCTCAGAAATAGAAGAAGCGGGAGCCGCGAGCCATCTCCGGAAGGAGACTGATGCGGGATCGAACAAAGGCACCTGGGGCTCGTTGATCCTCCAAGGCCTGGAGCTCCTCCCGCTTCTCCCGGTACGCTGAGCAGAGGGGTGGATCTTCGGGGCCGGAGGCCAGACGCCTCTCTAACTCTAAGACCTCCCACTCCAACTGCCCTATCACCACATCCCTCCGCCAGGTGGCGCCCCGGGTGTAGTCGCGGCAGAAGAGCCGTGCGCGCACCTTCCCCACATCCCACCACCGCCTCGCTGAGGGAAAGGCACGCTGCTGCCCCCGCCAGGCCAGCCAGAACTTCCGGAATGACACCACGAAGCCTATGTCCTCCAGCAAGCTGTTATTAAAATGCCAATAGGCTGGCCCCGGCCTCTCCGGACTGAGAGAGGCTGTCACGGTCACCAAGTGGTGATCCAAGAATGGGGTCGGCCGGATGCCGGAGGCGTAGGCTCGTGCCAGATGGAAACGCGAGATATATATGCGGTCCAACCGGGAGTGGCACGACTGATCCCCCTCCACCCGGACATAAGTAAAGGTAACATCGTCGTCTGGGTGGTGGTCGCGCCAGACGTCCACCAGGGAGTGATGATCCACGATCTCCCTGAGGACGCCCGCAGCTGCCTGGGATGTCTTGACTCCTGAGCGGTCCCGCTCCTCGAGGGTGGTGTTGAAGTCCCCCCCAGGACCAGGCACTCATGAGGATCCAGGGTGCTGAGGAAGGCCAACGCCTGCCAATAGAAGAGCACTCGTTCCGGGCCCACGTTCGGGGCGTAGACGTTGACCAGGTTTAATCTCAGCCCCTCTACGCAGACCCGGACATGCAACAGGCCACCCGGCATGACCTCGGCTGCCCCCAGCACCTTGGGCCGTAGCTCGGGGGAGAACAGGGTGGCCAGCCCAGCCGAACGAGCGCCGAGGTGGCTAAAGTAAACCTCGTCCCCCCACTCCAGCCGCCTGCTAGCCAGGAAGATCACAGAGTACACCTCCCCCCCCAAAGGAAGGAGAGCACCTGACTCCTGCGGAGACCCACACTACAGCCCCTGGTGTTCAACGTAGCAAAGATGGTATCCTTCATAGGGAGGGCTGGGGTGAATCCTCATGGGCAGGGGAATCGACGGCCTTCAGCGGGCCCCGCAACAACCCATGTTCAACCCCAGGGAGTTGAGGAACTTAAGGGCCTGCCGGTAGGCCGTGAGGCCTTGCCTCCCGGTCCCTCTCCCCTCCCCCAAAAGGCCCTTCACGGCTGGAGGACACGATAGAAGTCCCCCCAGTGCTGGAGGGCGAGCTGCATCTTGCCCTTTGAACCACGAGTGTCCAGCAGGAAATGGCGCAGCTCTTCCCTCAGCGCAGAGGGGGACGTGGCAGCCAACCTGCCGCCGCCCTCCGGTAAGGCCCCTAAAAGATCTTCACAGTCTGCAGAGACGGGCAAGCATGGAGCGGAACCCCAGCGCAGTTGCGCCGGGCAGCCCCTCCCCATCCCCGGCACAGGAGGGGGCGGTGGAGGGAATAGTACAGCCCCCATGATGTTAGGAAGAGGGGACATGAAAACCGCCCGCTGAGAATTGTCCGTAGACAGAGAAAACGAGACAACTTCGGGGGCGGCAATAACATGGGCGGTGGCGGGGAAGGGGGCGAGCGACTCATTGGGGACGGAAATAGGATCAGGGGGCGGGGCGGGGCGGGGACTGGGCCAGGGGCGAGGACAGAAGAAGGGGCAGGAGCAGGGACAAGGGCTGATATTGGGACCGGGGCAGGAAAGGGGCCGGGAGCAGGGGTAGGAACAGGAGCGGGGACACTGATGGATTCACGGTCCCCGGCAACTGGGCTATCGGGGTGCGGCTTCTCTCGGCCAGGAGCGGGGGACAACGGGACTGGAGTCAGAGAGGGGCCTGCACTGACGCCGGGCACGGGAGCTGTGAGAAACACGTCACCCGCAACCACGGCGTCAGGCACTACGGAAACTTCAGTGGGGCCCCCCTCCGGAGGGGAAGCCAACCTCTCCGTCCGGGTGCTAGAGGGCATGCCCACAGGCTCGGGAACCGACCCCTCGGCATCGGCCATCGCCTCTAGGGGCTCGGTGGCCTCAGGTGACGTGCCATCCGTGGCCGGACAAATAGGGAGAGCCAGGGGCACCCCCAGAACCAGAGTGGGGGCTACAGTTGGGAGTGAGGGGCAGGGAGAAGGAGGAGGGGGTGGTGGAACTGAGCCACCACCCAGATCGAGGCCCACTGACTGGGGGTCGTCCTCCCCCTGGGTGACCAGGGTCAGACCCAGGGCCTCGATCTCCTCGAATATGGAGGTAAATTCAGTCCCCACGGCCCCAGAGTCCTCCCCGTCAGGAGCCAGGGCAGTAATAGCCCCGGTATCAACAACGGCAGGGGGCGCAGATGGCAAAGGGGCCAGGGGAACTCCTACAGAGGGGACTCAACAAGGGGGGCGGTGACACCTCCGTCTGCTGCCACAGCTGCCATAGCCAGTGTCCCCTGCTGCGCTCCATCCGGAGGCGTGGCAGAAGATGTAACAGCATCAGCCCCCCCGCAGCATTTTTCAGGGGGCCTCCTCGTTGGAGGGGAGGGATTGAGCCTGCGATTTACGGGCGCCACACTTCCCCCGGACGAGCACCCAGCCCTCCGAAGTGGAGGTGGAGGGCCGGTCATCAGGGGCAGGGCCAGGGGGCAAGGGCGATTGTTTTGGGGCTCGGGGCGGCAAAGGCGGGACGACAGGAGGAGGGGAAACCTCCCCCTGGGGCGGGCCCTCTCCCTCAGCCGGCAAAGGTCTTACCGCCCTCTCCTCCATGGGAGGAGGGGCAGTGGCAGCAGCAGCCGGGCTGCCAGGGCCGCTGGCGGTGACAGGGCTGGCACCCTCCTGGGTCTCGGGGGTCCCGGACGCTCCTCTGGGCCGGGCCAGGGGGCAGTCCCTCCGGACGTGCCACGTCGCCTGGCAGAGAAAGCACTGGGCCTCCCCTGTCAAATAATGGACCCGTAGGGCACCAAGAAGGACCCCTCGAGTGCCACCCCTCCACGTGTCGCCGGCAGCACTTGAATCTGCACCTGCCAGCAGAAGGACAGAACGTGGCGGAGGGCAGGGTCCTTGCAACCCAGCGGGAGAGGGCTGATGATTGAGATGGGTTTCCCCAGGGTGGAGAGGGCAGGCAGCAGGGCAACGTTGGGCAGGAAGGAGGTCAATACCACCCATACGCCCAAGTCCTCCAGGGGTTCTAGGGCAACGAACATGACCCCCACCCCCATGCCCTTCTCTACCGCCTCCTGAGCAGCGGCCTCCGACGCTAGGAAGAACACAACCTTACCATACATCTTGGAGGCTGCCACGATGGCCATGGACCCTACCACCCTCGCCAACACCCGCAGGTATGTTTCAACGTGGGGCGAGGCTGACACCAGGAGGCAGTGGACGCCAGGCCTCCTGGTCAGCGAGGGGACGGGGCCCCGGCCACCAGGAATGGTACCAGAGGCAGCAGTCGGGGGAGATGGCGCAGCAGCATGTTGGGGGGGCGGCGGCCACCTGGGCATACACTCTGGGGGCTAGGGATGGAGCATCCGCAGAGCTGGTGGAGGGAACGGCTGGGGAGGAAGAGGCCACGGCAGATGTCGGGGCCGCGGCAGGGAGGGCAGCCCCGCCAATGGGAGGTTTTGTTTTCCGGGGGGGGCCTTTGCCCTTTTAATTCCCCTGGCCCTTTTTACCTGTGGAAGGGGCAGCCATGGCAGCGGCGGAGTCTAGGCTAGTGGTGGCCGAGAGGGTAGCCGCTGGGATGGGCAAGGGTGGTGGCAGGGGAGTAACTATGGGAGCAGTGGGGGCAAGGGCAGGGACAGGGGTGGGGTCAGGGGCAGAGGCAGGGTCCTCCTCCGTAGTGGAAAGAGGCAGGAGGAGGCCCTAAATTGGGGATGGGACAATGGACAACTACTCCTCCCTACTAGACAGCAAGCAGGGGAGGAGGGTCCAGCAAACAGGGTATTGGGAATAGGGAAGGTGGGACAGGGCCAACCACTCCTCCCTGCTCGACTGTATGCAGGAAGGAGGGTACCAGCGTGGGCAGGGAGGAACTGTAGGGGGGCGCCAGGGGAAGGGAAGAAGCAACCACTCCTCCCCGCTAGGCTGCAGGCAGGGGAGGAGGGTGCTAACAACAGGAGGAGACGGGGACAACAAAGGAGAGGGGGACAATCACAGGCGCAGGGTGGGGCGCCGGCTCCTCCGGCTGCACTTGGACGGGGAAGGACTAGAATTGCATCAGCTGATTGGCCAAGCAGCCTCAGCTGTGGCCACACCCCAATCAGGGCCCAGCTGGCCCTTATAAGAGGGAAGTGGGCCAGGACAGGAGACTCTCTCTCTCTCTCTCTGCCTTTAGAGGGAGAAGGGCCTGGCTGCTGGGGAGTGTACCTGGGTACATAAGGTGGAGCAGGGCTGGGGGAAGGCAAGAGGAGCTGGGGAGTTCTGGCCTGGAAACCCCTCAGGCTATAGGCCTAGAGTAAGGCCAAATAGGTACTGGGGTTGCAGAGGGCAGCCCAAGGGGTAGGCAGAGGCAGCAGGTCCAAACCCCCATTACCGGCGTATGGGGGCTAGATGGTGACTAGACAGTAACCATATAGTGAGGCAAGGTGGGGATGGGGGTTGGGGGTTCCCCTGGGAGGGGGAGACCCAGAGACTGTGGGGGCACTACCAGGGGGCAGCATCCCAGGGAAAGGGGCACCGGGGTCCAGGAGGGACACGGGGCTGGCGGCAGCGAGACACCGGCCTGCAGGGGGCGCTCCAGAGGCTGGAATGCTAATTCCCTGAGAGACCAGCAGGAGGAGCCACAGGGGTGAGTCCCGCACTGTCACAGTCCCCTAAATAAAACAAACACTAAACTAGAGAAGGGTAGACTGCTTCCGTTCCCAGCTAAATCCCAGGGATTATTTTGCCCCATAACAATGGGTTCGACCTAGCTAAAGATTCAGCCATTGAGGAGGTCTTCTGTCTCTAGGTGGCAACTTTCTAATAGCACAGAAGGGGCAGACACCGAGCAATATGTTCAGGAGTCCTGGGCAGAGTTCCAGTCCAGTGCTGAGTCTTGGGTGTTCCTGGTCGTCTTCGGCGCCAGTAAACTTTCCCCAACAAACCCCTCTGGTGCCCTCTTCTGCCGCTCTCTGCAAAGCCACGCAGAACAACAACTTCCCCACTTAACTAGCTAACGGCTTCCCTCCTTGTTCCGAATGCAAAGTCACAAGCCCCATGCAGTACTCACAGCCCCATGCAGCTCTGGGCAACAGTGATGCTGGGTCCAGCTCCGGTTTGTCCTTCTCGGGCAATTTCTCCCTGGCGCAGTGCTCCTTCTCGCTCCTGTCCTGGGGTGTCCCCAATCAGTCGTTCTATCCTTCCCAGACTTCAGGCAGGTTCTCGGCTGCTTCACTCTGTGAGGGTCTGCTTGCTGCAGTCCTTCTGTCTGGAGCTCCAGACACACACCCCTGTGTCTCTCCCCTCTCTCTCTGCTACACCCTACCCCCCCCCCCCAACAATTTCTCCTTCTGAAATAATCAGCTCTTCCCTGCCTCAGGAAAAAGATTTAAAGGGGCCACGCTCTCTAAACCCCAAACTAATATTTGTGCTACAACAGCTATAGTGTTGTCAGCAATCCACATTAAGCATGTCTGCCTAATCTGGGCCAGGATTTAGACAGACTCTGTATGGTGTGACATGTAGTACAGATTGTGTTCTCTAGTTTGTGAGCCAGAAAGCCAGAGACATACATATACAAACCCCGTAGACCATCCTGAACAACGCATCTCCATTGTATACTTAGTGCACTTCAGTCCTACCTCTTCCCTATCACAAGAGACAAGAGTTAGCAGTAGGCTGTGGGGTTACAAGAAGATATTCTTAATCCTAGACCACCACAACATCTTGACTCTGCTGACAAAAAGGCCTGGTAACAATTTCCACTGAGTCCTTGAGGAAACTTGCAGGAGGCCTCATAAAGTCTAAGAGTACATCTACACTTGAGCTGGAGGTGAATGGGCAGCAGGTAAACCACCCCCTTTGGGGAGGCTAGCCCCTGGCCCTGAGCCCTCCCTCCACTCCCTTTCCCTCCCCGCCCATGGCCGGAGGAGCCCAGGTTGGCCCAAGCCACCAAATGGGAAACGTGCCGTGTCTCCCCTCCCAAGACCTCAAGCCGCCTGGTAGGAAAAGCAAAAGTTCTTCCCGAAGAACACTGAGGTTTTTATATGTACCATGCTGGTTCTGGGGTGGCTCAGGCCGACCCGTGGCTCCTCTGGCCATGGTGGGGGGAGGGTGGAGGGAGGGCTTGGGGCTGGGGGCTAGCCCCCCCGAAGTGGGGGGTCCACCCGCCACCCATTCACCTCCAGCTCAAGTGTATCTGCTACTCAACCTCCTGGGTTCATCAGTAATCTCTCTGGTGCCAGAAATTACTGATGAACCCGGGAGGTTGAGTAACAGATACCACCTCCCAGCCGTCCCGGAACCTGCATAGTGCACAATACGCAAAAACTTTCTCTGGCGGAAGCCCAGCCCACTCCCAGCCCTCACAAACCGCAAAAACCTGCAAACCAGTGGCGGTGGCTGTGCCGGGGAGGCTAAGCCTATTATTCCTGCTGCCTAGGTGGAGGTGTGATTCCCAGCTTAAGGGACACATTCTTGCTAGCTCTCATTGGATGAGAGTGATAAAAATTGAGCATAGCCATGGGAGGAAGAGCAGTGGGAGGGGCTAGCTGTCCCCAGTACATACCCATCTGAGACCTTAGGCACATACTCAGGGCAGCTGGTCCGCTCAAACTGCCACAACTACATGCTAGTTTTAGCGAGCTAGCTCAATGAGAGCTAGCATGAGTATGTTTCCTCAAGCTGGGAATCTCACCCCCAGCGTGAAGTGTAGACTTACCTGGAAGTGTTTCAACCATTGCGGTGCCTAGTTGATCCTGCACATCTCTCATGGTCATAGGAGTTCCTTTTTTGTCATTCTCTTTAGAAACAAACAGGTTGATCTCGTGTTCTCATCTACTGCATTTTCAAACGCACTGCAAGTTCCGTAGGCATTTGGTATGCTAGGAAATATAGTAAAGAAACAAGGTGGGCGAGGTAATGTCTTTAATTGGACCAACTTCTGTCTGTTGGTATCTCTCTCACCAACAGAAGTTGGTCCAATAAAAGAGATTCTCTTACCCGCCTTGTCTCTCTAATGTCCTGGGACTGATGTGGCTACAACTACACTGCACATAGGAAATACAATACACACTTACAGCTCGCTGGGAAAGAGGGACCCATTTAATTACCAGGGATGGCGTCAGCCATACAGGATGAGAAACTGGTATGAAACCACCATATCGGTTATTTAAGAAATTTCTGCGGGCCCAGAACTATTAAGGGTCAATTTTTATGAAAGTTCAATTTATAAATAGTTTTTAAAGGGTTAATAAATGATTGGATGATGTTTTATTAAATGGTTAGTGAATTGTTAGAGTCCAACAGGTCAATAGGTTAATTAAAACCATGGTTTATAATACTCTAATAACCTCAAGTGATGTGCTTCTAATCCTGTATAACGTGTAGTACTCCTATCAGTAACATGTTTAGAACATCTATTAATCACTTATTAACCATTTATAAACCATTTATAAGTGGAACTTCATATAAGTTCCTATTCCCACCCTATTAAGCCCATGAAAGCCTTTGCTTCTTGTCAATTACTTTCAGGGAAAGAGAGCAGAGTGATTCAGCTGCACCCAGACTTTCACTATTCTGGTTTGCCCACTCAGATGTCCCACATACCTTCTGATGCCAATTAACGTCAATGATTCTGCCCCACAGTTTGAGCTCCTGGATGAAGAAACCATCACTTAGATGTGAGAGAGGGGAGTGAATGTAAAAAGTCACCTAAAAGCCTGACTTTCCTCCAAGCAAAAACCTAGATAGATCATTATATTTCACTCTACAGATGCTCCTTTCACAGCACTAGTTGAGCAGTGCTTCTGAAAACCCCTCTGTCTAGTAAAATATATGTTAATGGGGTTTTGGGGTTAGACATGACAAATTTTCCTGTATTGTGATCGTACATTGTGGAGGTCTCCCTGCACTGTCCTGCCAATGCATGTGTATTCTGCAATACTTCAATCATGGGTCCCATCTGGAAAGAGAGTAATAGCCTGATTTTGACAGCATTTAAAATTTCATTTTTTCATTCCAGCATTTAATTTCATTTCCAGTAAAAATAAGGCCACTGAGTGCAATGATAGGATTCCAGGAGTCCAGAATGAAAGAACTGCTCTTGACCCTTTTAAACCTCGTAGGCATGGATCTTTGGCTAGAGCACTATTGTACAGAACGGCATTGTACAGAACGGCATTGTACAGCTACTGCAGAAGTACAATTGAGAACTGAACTCTATTGAGAGGAAAAAAATTGGCTTGATTTCCAGGACAGTCCTGGAAATAAGATATTTATTTTTCATTGTGATTTTACCTGGTAAAATATTATATGTTCTAAACAAAAATGAAAGAAAGTGAGAGAGAAAAAAGGACCAGTAAAGAGAAGTAACTTAAAGGAAGTGGGTTAGATTCTTCCATTTTGTAAGGAGAATAAAAAAGCAATGAAAAACAACCTTCTAAAATCAGAGAACACTAATTGCATCCTATCCTCCCATCAAAGGAAGAAATGGAGTGCACCTGCGCTCTACTCTTCTTATGGAGTAAATTTTGGAGTGTATTTTTCATCTGAAGTATTGTTTGCATGAAAAGGAATATTCCGGCTCTCTGTATTTTTCGAGTCCATGTTGTTGGATGTTCTATATAAGGTTCCATGGCCTAAATTTTTAAAAGTGACTAGGGATTTTGAGTGCTTCCATTTTTGGGTGTCCCACTTTAGTCACCTTACAGGGGTGTGGTTTTGAAAGGGCAGCCAAAATCATGAGTCATTTTCCAAAATGTAGGTGACTAGTGTGTGTATTGTATTTTTTTTTCTTCAGTGCTCTCTTTCCTTTCTTGTGTGGATGGCCTTGAAGGGTAAACATTTAAAGAACTGTAAAACTGCCAAACATCAAACATTTACAACAAAGAAGTCTTAAGGTGTGGCTCTGACAATTCTGTAGTTTTCTCATCTGAATGTCATTTTAGGGCATGTCTACCCTGCAATTAAAAACCCATGGCTGGCAATGCTTTTTTTGCCTCCGTCTTCACAGACAAGGTCAGCTCCCAAATTGCCGCACTGAGCAGCATAGTATCGGGATGAGGTGAGCAGCCTAAGTCACGAAAGAACAGGTTAAGGACTATTTAGAAAAGATGGACATGCACAAGTCCATGGGGCTGGATGTAATGCATGATGTGATTGCAGAGCCATTGGCCATTATCTCTGAAAACTTGTGGTGATCGGGGGAGGTCCTGGATGATTGGAAAAAGGCAAATATAGTGCCCATCTTTAAAAAAGGGAAGAAGAAGAATCCGGGGAACTTCAGATTGGTCAGCCTCACCTCAGTCCCTGGAAAAATCATGGAGCAGGTCCTCAAGAAATCCATTTTGAAGCACTTGGAGGAGAGGAAGGTGATCAGGAATAGTCAACATGGATTCACCAAGGGCAAGTCATGCCTGACCAACCTGATTGCCTTCTATGATGTGATAACTGGCTCTATGGTTATGGGGAAAGCGGTGGATGTGATCTACCTTGACTTTAGCAAAGCTTTTGATACGGTCTCCCACAGTATTCTTGCCAGTAAGTTAAAGAAGTATGGATTGGATGAATGAACTATAAAATGGCTAGAAAGCTGGCTAGATCGTTGGGTTCAACGGGTAGTGCTCAACGGCTCAATGTCTAGTTGGCAGCCAATATCAAGCGGAGTGCCCCAGGGGTTAGTGCTGGGGCCAGTTTTGTTCAATATCTTCATGATCTGGATGATGGGATGGATTACACCCTCAGCAAGTTCGCATATAACACTAAGCTGGGGGGAGAGGTAGATACGCTGGAGGGTAGGGATAGGGTCCAGAGTGACCTAGACAAATTGGAGGATTGGGCCAAAAGAAATCTGATGAGGTTCAGCTAGGACAAGTGCAGAGTCCTGCACTTAGGACAGAAGAATCCCATGCACTGCTACAGCTGGGGACTGACTGGCTAAGCAGCAGTTCTTCAGAAAAGGACCTGGGGATTATAGTGGATGAGAAGCTGAATATGAGTCAACAGAGTGCCCTTGTTGCCAAGAAGGCTAACGACATATTGGGATGCATTAGTAGGAACATTGCCAGTAGATCAAGAAAAATGATTATTCCCCTCTATTTGGCACTGGTGAGGTCACATCCTGAATATTGCGTCCAGTTTTGGGCCCCCCACTACAGAAAGGATGTGGACAAATTGGAGAGAGTCCAGCAGAGGGCAACGAAAATGATCAGGGGGCTAGGGCACATGACTTATAAGGAAAGGTTGAGGGAACTGAGCTTATTTACTCTGCAGAAGAGAAGAGTGAGGGGGGATTTGATAGCAGCCTTCAACTACCTGAAAGGGGGTTCCAAAGATGATGGAGCTCAGCTGTTCTTAGTGGTGGCAGATGACAGAACAAGGTGCAGTGGTCTCAAGTTTCAATGGGGCAGGTCTAGGTTGGATATTAGGAAAAACTCTTTTACTAGGAGGGTGGCAAAGCACTGGAATGAGTTACCTAGGGTCGGGGTGGTATCTTCACCCGTAGAGCTTTTTAAGGTTAGGCTTGACAAAGCCCTGGCTGGGATGATTTAGTTGGGGTTGGTCCTGCTTTGAGCAGGGGGTTGGACTAGATGACCTCCTGAGGTCTCTTCCACCCCTGATCCTCTATGATTCTATGTGCCAGCTGACTCAGCCCCACAGGGCTTTGGCTAAGGGGCTGTTTAACTGTGATGTAGACGTTTGGGCTAGGGTTGCAGCTTGGACTCTGGGACCCTCCCACCTGCCACAGTCCTGAAGTCTGCAGCCTGAGCCCAACCGTTTACACCACAATTAAACAGTTCCTTAGCCTTAGTCACCAGCATGAGCCAGCTGCGGATGTCTAATTGCAGTGTAGACATACCCTTGGTGTAGTTTCTTTAATACTGTCTTAGGCTATGTCTACACTTAAAACACAACAGTGGCACAGTTGCAGCAATGCATTTGCTGTAGCGCTTCAGTGTAAACACTTACCACAGTGATGGGAGGGGTTCTCCTGTTGCTGTAATAAATCCACCACCCCAAGAGGTGGTAACTAGGTTGATGGAAGAATTCTTCTGTTGATCTACTGCTGTCTAAAGGCTATGTCTACACTACTCACCGTACAGCGGCACAGCTGTACGACTGCAGCTGCGCCACTGTGAGGTCTCCTATGTAGCTGCTCCATGCTGACAGGAGAGAGGTCTCCCACTGGCATAATTAAACCACCCCCAACAAGCGGTGGTAGCTATGTTGGTGGGAGAACGTCTCCCGCTAACAAGGTGCTAGTCCATACCGGCGCCTTTGTCAATGAAACTTGTCGGTCAAGGGTATGTTGTTTTTCTTCACATTCCTGACCGACAAAAGTTCTAGTGTAGACAAAGCCTATGTGAGGACTTTAAGGTAACCTAACTATGTCACTCAACGGTTTGGATTTTTCACACCCATGAGCAAGGTAGCTGATCGATATAATTTTCTAGTGTAGACTAGCCCTAATACTGGGAAGGAGGATATTGGTTAAGAGGCTGGTAATTCTCAGAATTATCTTGTGCATTTTAAAGTTTCATGCGTTCCTCCTTTTTTTTTTTTCTTTTCTTTCTTTCTGGATTTATCAACAGAGATAGCAACACTTACTTGTATCCATTTTAGCTGTGGCTAGTGGGACTAATTATGTGCTCTCTCTCTCTCTCTCTCTTTCTCTCTCTCTGTCTCTCGTAGATTAAAGTATTCTTATGTGGCATGCAAGTCCTGAACTCATTCAAGATACGCCTTAGTTCCATAACCTCTGTATAAGAGGAAATTAAATGGCTCATCCATTTTAGGACCCAATGCTGAAATCCTTGTGCACTTCTGATTCCTACTGACGTCAGTGAAAGCCATGGATGCACATGAACTGCAGGATCAGGCACTTAGTAACAAAACAAACATTTTTTTTTTGGCATTTAAGTGCTGAGCTTCCATATGCCTCATGGATGTCAAAGTGAATGAAAGATCCTCAGCACTTGTAAATCAGGCTATAATATCCCCTGTAAATATTCAGGGTCTGTAGGACTAGCTGATGTGTCCCCACAGGGAGCTCTGAGAGGGATTCTGCCTCAGGAAACACAACCCTGCCTTCTTGTTCTGCAGCATGCAGGGAGTGTGCAGGCTACACCACTCCTTTGGATGAGCAGGCTGTTCTTTGTGCCCCATCAGCTACAGGGGCCTATTGAGATGGGGGCAGAGCCACAGCTTCACCTTCTGCCTGCCCCTTTGAGGTGGATTGTACCCTCAGGAGTGTAACTGTAGCAATTTAAGTCAATGGTAAAATACCCCTTGGCTTTAATGAGGCTGAGATTTCATCCCAGGAGTGCATGTCCGGAGCACACTCTGTGTTGTCCCAAATATAGGGAGTGTGGTGGTCTCTGGCCCTTCTGTAAGGAGCAAAGTGGCGGGGGAAGCGGAAGGCTTGTTGTACCTTCCCTGCTGTTGCACATCCGTTGGAGGGCAAGTTAAAATCTGTCCCTAAACAAACTTCCTTTGATCCCGATGGGACCCTGTATGAAGACACAAGATCAGGTACTCCTGCGCATTCTTCAGTAGTTAGCTATGAGCTAACTTGGCAAATAGAAAAAACTATCACAATGCAATGTGAATATTACATGAATTCTTCTTGACATTAGCCATCCTGGAAAACTCGTAACAATTCCATTTGGTCAGGAGTTCCCGTCACACAAGCTAAAAAACCCAAAGCCATTCGAATCAACACAAAAATGACTTAGAGTCATTTTCTAAATGTTGAGCAGGGAATTAGATTCATGCCTCTCAATGAAGTTAAAGGGGTCAAGTGGCTAAATTCCCATACACCACTTTGAAAGTTACCATTGAGACTTTTAATTAACCAAGAACAGAAGGGAATTTCAAGTTATATCTGCCATTAGGCCCTTCATACCTACAAATAAATATTGAAGCACATTTAGGGCCCAGTCCTGTTCACCCTATCCATGGGAATAACCCAGCTGATTGCAATGGACTCATGTGTCTGAGGAAAAATGACCTTATGGTAAAGGCATTGGACTGGGGACTCAAAAGATTTATGTTCAGATTGTGGCTCTGTTGGGTTCTTTCTGTGTGACCATGGGCAAGTCATTTAATCTTGTGCCTCCGTTCTCTATCTACAAAGTAGGGATAGTTTACTTATGTGCTTAGATTGTAAGCATTTCAGGGCAGAAACACTCTGTGTGTGTGTGTGTGTGTGTGAACACAAGGTGGGGACTATCGGGCCTTCTTTTGCATTCTGCTGCAGGTGCCGATGCCCTGACACCCCCTTCTCAAGAAAAACCCACTCAGAGTGGTCCAGCAAAAAGACTTGGCCATCCAGATGCCTGGAAGGGCCAGGAGGACAAACTGACCGGTCAGGAGCCAGTAGGCAAGTTAAGAAGGCTCATCTGCTTCTTCTTGGGGCATAGCTAGGTGAGGAGGGACAGAGAAGGGCTCCCTCCTCAGTGCTAGCCCAGATCCCGGGGTCAAGTCAGGGCTTTGCCCTCAGTGCTGCAACCTGAGCACTTGCCTTGGTTTGTTTAAAGGTGCAGATGGCCAGACTCTGAGTGTTTTGTTATCGTTAGTTAGCAGTTTGGAGACTGACGCTTAGCTTACGGCACAGGCCAGCCTCCTCTGAGCAGGCAGCCGCAACTTGTGGACTAAGGAAGGGAGCCCCTGCAGCACCATGCATGGGCTACAAGGGGTGCTACAGAGCAGCCCCACCCATAACAATATAGTACCTGACAGAATGGGGCCCTAATCTTAGCAGAGGCCGTTAGCTGCAACTGCACTATAAATAATAATTGTGTAATGGAAGCAGGATTCAGCTCATGGTATGTAGGATCATGCACTGTTTTGAGTTTGTGTAAGAGCAAGAGGGCCAGTCCTGCAGCCTTTACTCACATGAGTAGACCCTTGCAACAGCAGTAAAACTGCAGATAAGTCTCCTTAGAGAGTAGTTACAGTTAGTTAGTCAGGTAAAGCAATTGCATACGTCTTGTTAGACATTTTTATAAAAAGACCTCTCCCAGCCATGCTGAAGCTCTGTGCCCCATTCTCAGTGGCTGAGCGAGTCTAACCCCAGATGGGTTGCTGAAAATGAAAATGGTTCCAAAGTCTGAGTTTCCCAGTGTAGATGGACCCTGACCTCTCTTTCACCTTTAGCACCTCAGGCAATGCACCTGGGATGTCCCACTGAACCAGATTGCTCTAAGGAAGGTTGAGTGGAGGAACCGATTACACAGGCATAGACAGGGAAAACTGAAAGGACGTAGGTTTTGAACGAATGACAAACAGGTAACTGGATTCCACCTCTGGCTATGGTCAAATCCTGTTAGCTGCCAAGCATTAACAGTGTTCTATGACTCAGACATTCATCTGTAGAACAGCTGGGGCCTGAAATATTGCAATATTGTTGATGGTCTTCTGCAAGATGCTGAGCTCCATCAGCTCCCAATGAGAGTTATGGGTCAGAGTCTCACAGAATTGGGCCCTTGCTTATCAGCAGTTAAGGTTAGTGGGTTTCTCTGAGAATCCAAGCAAAATCAGGAGCAGTTAACCCAGTTGCAAGGTCATTAATTACCAAAGAACCTACTTTCAAAGCTTTATTACTGTTACAAACTGTAATAGCAATATTACATAATCATAATAACAATAGTACATCTCTAAATGGCTGCAGACTGCTTCCTTTGACAGCCATGGTGGAAGATGAATCACTGGATAGTCATGAAATGTATATTTTCCCTAATCAGAACGGAGAGCTTTATTACCCTTATAATTACTTGTTTAGCAGTCACTTATTAGATATTTTTAAAGCTCTGTGAGTAATAAAATGAGCTTGTTTATTAAATAATATTTTAATTAGGAATCATTTTTAACATGTGCCATGTTCTTAATGCTTTCTCTTATGCAATTTTAGATGAGTGCTTGTATCACTGATAACTCCATTCTCACGATCAGCCAAAGTAGCTATGCCGAAGTTCCCCACTATACGGCTGGTTTCAAATGACAGATTCCAGACATATTAACATGTAGTCTTGCCAGGATTTTAACTAGTAGCATCTCTATTTCTTTCAGTACATTGCATTTACAGCACTAATACTCTGAGCTCCTTAATGACTTTATAGTCCCTCTGAGTCCAGATATACCAAGTAAAACTCCCATTGACTTCAGTGGGAAAAAAGCCAGTCAAAATTTTCTGAAATTTTGATATTTTTCAACACTTTGAGGTGAAATTTCAAATTTCTCTCTCTCATGCTGACTCACATTGTTTACAACAAAATTACCTTGAAATGGTTTGTGTTATTCAACCAGCTAAAAGCTGGTCAAACTATTTTGAACGTTGATGAAAAATTTACTTGAAATTTGAAACTTTGAGCAAAAAAGACTTCAAAAACTTTTACTAAACTTTTCATCTTACAATTTTTCCCCCTGCATTTCACAACCTTCTCAAAAGGAGATTTGCCTGTGAAATGACTAGAGGATCGGGTTCTTTCTGTCCTGTCCCCCCCCCCCCGCCTCTTCCTTTTAGAGACTAGCTCTAACAATAGCACATGGTCCACAGCGTCTTTCACTTCATGGGTCAGATCCTCAGCAGGTGTAAATCAGCATAGTACCATTGACTTCAATGGATCTCTGCCAATTTGTACCAGCCTAGAATCTTGCCTGTGAGTGCAGATGCTTCCATTGTGCCCCACTCTTTTGACATGCTCTGCCTCATTTGTGTACCCATGTAAGGACTAGACAAAATCTGTCCCATATTGGTGTCAATGTATCTTAACTTGCTTGATATTTAAAAAAACCAATATTGAATAGAAGCCACTATTTCATTTAGTATAATTTATAGCCGTCTAAATCATAGGTCCCAAATCCATCCCTGATGTCAGCCATTCAAAATCAATAGAATTCCACTTGGCCATTGTGTCTCGTCCATAAAATAAGGGATTAGGGCTATTCGGGTGTGACATTCTCCATAAATAAGCTTCTTCAGAGTTATTCCTGCACGCAATTGACTGTGGGCAATGTATAATGGATGCAGAAGGCCCAGTACACCATTCAAACCTCATTTAAACCTTGGGGTAAGGGTTTATGTAGGTTATAAATGAAGCATAGGGGCTTGTGTGGGTATGCTGCACCGAGGTGAATGTTACCCAATATGTGTCCTGCTCTCCCAGGTGGGGAAGAGGAGAAGTGTGAGCAAAAAATTCCCCGCTGCACTACAGAATCTCTGCTTTGGAAATGGTGGTTATAGATAGATTGTCGGGGGTGGTCTGGCAATACGGAGGAAATTTGGGTTTGGCCCTTCAAGTATAAGGCTGGGAGTACTCTAGAGGCAGCAAGCTCAGCACCTGATAGTTATACCTTGAGTGCCACCGTCTGATCATTTCAAAGAAGGGACCTGAGAGAGAGAGCCACAACCATTCCTTTGGGCAGGAGAGGGCTTTTTAAGAATGGTGGTGGTGATTGAATGGGGAAGGGGAATTGGGAGATCTCCCTTCCCTTATCAAAATGGGAAAATCCAGAATTTTGTCCATTAATCAGATTTATACTCTTTAGAAATTATGGGTCAGATCCCCAGCTGGTGTAGATCAGAGTCACTCCATTGACTTCAGTAGAGACATGCTCATTCACCCTAGATGAGAATCTGACTCTTATCAGCTGTAGATTTAATATTGTCTGCAAATTGCAGCATAAACACACACTTATTTCTCCTTTGCTGCTAAAATTCTAGGTTTGCTGCTTGTAAAGATTCAGTTCCCACGTCATGTAAAACCTGTTAATTGTTTGTCCCCAGACAGAAACTGCTCTCATAACCAGCAATATTTCCTCATATTCAAAGAGGAGGAATAATTAGCAGATTAGAGATACGAGGCAAAGTGTTACAAACAAATAAGCCAAGCAAAGATAAAATGCTTTTATAAAGGCGGTTTACTGATACCCAGACCCTGATTCCTGTTGCATATTTGACTCCTGATTTCCTGTTGCTTGACGTCAGCATGCATTGCTGACTCTTGGGACTAAATTCATCCTTTTGTGTAACTTCATTGACTTCAGTCTCTCATTGGATCTCACCCTAAATCATGAAAGTTTTGCCAGTGACTTCAATGGGAGTAAAATTAAGCCCTTAATGGAGTTACCCCAGGGTTGAATATAGGCACCATGTCCTGACTAGAGCTGGATGAGTAGTAGAAACACTTTCCAGTAAACATTTGTTAAAATTTGTGAACAAATTTACTTTGACTATTTGTGCCCCTTTTTGGTTTTGCTTTCCATGACCATTCTGGCAGACAGGTTTACTGGCAGGCATGTTTGAGGAAACTGCGCACTTTAAGAAAATATAGGACAGTAGTCCTTTAAAATTAACTGCAAAGTCATAATTGTGAATATGTGGGAGAGAATAAGAATACTGTTGCAAGGGGCTTGAAGATTCTGCTCTCAGTTACAAGGCATAATTGAGGAGTAATGCCACTGAAGCAGATGAATTTACTCCTTTATAGAACAGGTGTAAGTGAGATCAGAACCTGGTCCAGTATGTTTAAACTGTTTGGGCCCAATTTACTATAACCCTGCACTTTGTGTTGTCATTTACATTGGTGCAAAGTGGGATTTAAAACACTAATAAAACTAGGCTTCCCTATTCACTTACACTGGTTGGAGTACTTTACACTCTCTGGCACAGGTGAAAATGTTGACATAGGGTAAGTGTAAGATTTAGATAGTCCCTGCCTCAAAGAGCTCACAGTCATCTACTGTACATTGGTAGGGTGCCTGGTAAAATGGGTTCCCAACCTGTTTGGCCTCTGGTCGCTACCACAATATGAATGTATAATAATAAATAACAGTGCAGTAGAGTGAAGAATCAGTTTCTCTAAATTGCTAACTCCATCCTTGCCTTCAGAGGCTCAACTTATGATAAAGTGCATAGTGAATGGCAGAGTTTGTCCCTGAGTTCTCTCCATAAAGCTGCTCCTGCCTCTCACCCAAACTGCATTGACTTGCACCGCCGCTGTATTAGGGCCAGATTGCAGCAGCATGGCTGTACTCTTTCTGTTCAAAGGAACATTCGAATCGGTTTCATAATTATTCATCGTTTCTGAACAATGTAATCGCTGAACCCTTATTCAAATCTTCTATTATTGCTGTTATACAATAACCTTTTAGACAGGAGATCAGGAGCCAGATCCTGGTCCCTGCTTTGGCCTCTTTTTGTGGCTCCTGTGACACAAAAGGGCCAGAAAACTACTCTCAGCCAGAGGTTTCCCTGCAATATCTCCTGTAGCTATCTATATGCCATTCACTCTAAGCTCCCCCCACCCTCCCCCTGCAGCAGAGGGGGCCGTGTCAGAGGGAATCCTGGGAGTAGGGGCCTGACCAGGGCACAGTAGCTTTCTGGTGGCTCCTTGGGGGCTGATATCAGCTGGTGTAAATTAGAGCAACCTGAGGCTGCTCTAATTTACTTAGGGGCTAAACTAGGCATTGGAATCCTTGGCATCAGGGGCACACAAAGATGGTGCCCTCCACAGTTGGACTGAGGTTTGGACCCCCATATATCTAAGCTACTTCTTCCTTTCTTAAAAAAGAGCCTTCTGATCATAAGATTGTCTTATCAGGACAACCTTAAAAGTCACCAAAGTGTTTGGAAACATTCTTCACAATCAGATACGATTAGTTTCCCTTAAAGAAAAAAATGAGGAACTTTGGTGCTCTCAGGATTAACAGAAGCTTTCTACTTGATCAGTAAGCCTGAGAAGCTGCTCCCATGTCTAGCTTTTCTGGTATCAAGGGCAGAGGCAAACAATGGTTGTCAAACTTGACTCTTTTGAAAAGACACTAGCTCTTTCTCTGGTGATGCCCCTCAGTTTCCATTGCACGGACTTGTCCTATTTTAAATTTCTAATGGGGGAAAAAAAAGAATTCTAAAGCTGGTAATCATGCGCCTTCCTCATATAAAAACACATCTTGTTTTTTATCATCAGTAACCTGTACTACATAAGAGCTCTGACACATACGTTTCTGGATAGATTAGGAATTGCCTGCTGCATTTACATAACATTAAAATCACTGTCTAGATACACAAAATAAAATGAATACCTTCCTGATTCCCCAGCATGGGCTTGCATAAAAATGATTTTACCTTGCTTCCATTTTTTTAAAACACACCAGTCCTTTTTATATATATTTCTTTACTGAGTTGGAGGGGACAGGTTTGCTAGCGGAGTGAGGGGGCACCCACGCAATCTATTTTCCTGGCAGCCTTTGGACAGCAGGCTTGCAGCATTTAAAAAAAAATGTTATGAAAAAGTGTGTGTGGACTGTGTAACAGCCCAGCTCTCTCTGACTCCCCATCATTCCTTGCAGCTGCAGGAAGCCACCCGCCTGTCTTTCCAAACCACAGGCTCGTGTGGGTTATGATATGATTTCCTCTGTCTTGTATTTTTTCGAAAAAAGAAACTCAAAAAAACTCTGCACACCCGGTTAATCAAGACAGTCCTGGCCCCTCTCATCCTCCTTTTGAAGTGATTCTTGCAAAACTGGGAAAAGCAGTTGGAGGATATTTGTCTCTGTCATGAATGGCCCATTCTCAATCTCAATATAAATAGTCTATTTTAATCGTTCTCTATTCTGCCCTAAAATGGGGTTATTTTATATTGGGTGATTTGCTTTGCTTTTGCTTTGTTTATTTGGGTTATGTCCCTTCTCACATTACTAAACAGCATTTCCCTCTAATCAAAGAAAGAAAATGGAAGACCTATAATCTGTCTGTCATTTGTACTAATGTAAAATCTTTATCAATGGACACTGATGAGCTAGTCAGTTGCCTATTGCGAGATGGAATTGCAGAATCAAGACTGGCTTTTTCTTTTATCATCACTGCTTTCTATCTAACATAGTTATGCCAATCTCAGTATATCTAGACATGTTTTAAGTAACAGAATTTTTACTATGAAAAGTCACACTAGCAATGAGTTTGGAAGTGTAGCCATATTCAGATTACTGGAGATTTAAGGTACCACATTATTGTCCAAGCAGTCTTCCCCATGCAGATTTGCTGAAGTCACATTGTCTTCTAACTGTAACATCGCCAGGCATTTATGAAAAGACTATTTCAAACAAACTTGATTTTAAATTGGCTTAATGAGAGAAAGTAGTAATCTGGTTTCCTAAACATTAAGAGCCAGAGGTGAATGGCAAAATGCATGTTGAGTTCAGTGTGGCGAGGATTTTACCTCCAATGTTCAAAACGGACTCCAAAAATGTCTTAGCTAGGCACAAATATGTCTGCAAAACATGCAGTAGACTAAATGGGCTGTTGAGTGTGCAAATGCATTTGTTTGCCCAGGCAATTACCTGGTTTCACATGCAACAGCATATTTTGTGACTGCAAGTAGCTGTGCTTGCATACATCCATTTTATATTCACACATGAGGCATCTGTTTTGAAAATATGGCTTTATCGTTTCTCATCCAGACAGAACAGTGAAGAATTAATAAAAAATCCAGGTCACATTTTCTATTAAGGTTCCATTTACAAATGGTTTATAAAGGGTTAATAAATGATTAATAGATGTTATATGCACATTACAGATGGTAGTAGTGTGTGTTGTATAACCATCTATGAACATCAATTTAAGGTGGTACAAGTGGCTATTTACTAACCCCTTTTGGACTATTTATAAATGTGTGGCTAAAGTTGGATATCCATTTTCACACTTTTTTGTGCCAAAACAATAAAAGCGAAACAATGTCTATATTATGCATATTTTTCCCTGTTAGTCATTAAAAAGAATGAGATGTTAATGGCACTAAATATTGAGCATGTTGTGGACATACACAAATTCTGCAGGGGAGATTGTGAGTTACTGAGAAGGCCACAAAATGTAGATCCCCATTATTTTTACTTAGGGCCTAATCCTGCTAGCTTAACTCATGTAAGAAGTCTCATCAGGCAAATTCTGTGCTGACTTACACCTGGTGCAGCCATGTTGGGCCAGACTGGGGCTTTACAAAAAGCTGTATGTATGGGATGACCCATTGCTGCACTACCCAGAGATATGCACAATTGTCCCTTTCCTTTCCCCCTTACTCCAGAGGGCTAGTAATTTGCTACTGGCATAAGCCCCTCCTCCTGCAGATACCCATCTGCACTGGCCAGCCTTGGCTCCATCCACTCTCTGCCCACTTGTTCAAGGGGAGTATTTGGACACTGAGCATCTACTTACTCCTGTACACCCAGAGCAAAGTCTGGATAGCACGCACAGCACATGAAGGTTGGGGGTGAGTTTACTCTTCCTTACATCCGTGGGTGGCTATGCTGTCCAAGGAACAATCAAGCACACTGACTTGAATGAGATTGCAAAGGGTCTTGGGCACTGGATTTAATGTCAGGAGACCTGCATTTTTTTACCAACTCATTCACTGACCTGCTGTGTGATCTCAGGGCAGTTATTCTGAGGGGGATTTTCAAAACCACCGAAGTGGAGCACAAATCTCATTGGCTTTCAATGGAACTTATACACCTACCTGACTTAGATGGCTTTGAATACTCTACCCTTCATCCCTCTTTTTGCATTATTTCTCTCCTTTGTTAAAGCACTTTGAACTCTATTACTATTAAAGCAAGCAAGATTTAGCAGTAATGATTAATTGAAAATTGTATTTAAAATATATAAATAAAATCAGTGGTGACCCACAAATATCAGCATAGCAGTCTAAATGTTAAAGGTGAACTAAAACACTTTTTATCTGCTAGATCTTGAGATCCAAGATCTGTGTTTCCTCTGCAAAAGCTGATGATATCACAAATTCCTGAACACTGCAGACAGCTTCTGACACTGCATTAGGTGTAATGAAGTAACAGGGGAAAGCAAGAACCCTAAATTCAGGTCTTGGAGGGTAAGTAAAGGATGGACTATTTTTCAAGTATTTTACTTGGAAAAGTATATATTTCTACATGGACCCTTTCCTGCTTTCCTTGTGCATGCTAAATTGCCCATGTGTCTTGTGTGTTTAATGATTTGGGGCCTTAAGCATTTTGTAATTTTAAAAAAAATCATTTCAGTTCACCTTTAAATGATAGAAATGGTAATATTCTGGAACTTCTGAGTGTCAACCTGTTGAACTGATTTCTTTTTCTAATTCTCCCTGAAAAATCAGGATAAAGTTCATTACCAGAAACTCTTCTTTGTTTACAAATATTTCAGTAATTTTAATAACTCTATTCCCTTATAAAATGTCTGTGAACTATCGTATGTTAAATGTTGAGAGCTAATGGACCAGATCCTCAGCTGGTGCAAAGGAGCTACTTTGATTTATACCAACTTAGGGTCTGGCCCAATTTACATAAATTGAGCTTTTTTTTACTGTGAGTAGTAGCTATCGTACAGAATTTTATCGTGTATGCATCAGGTGGGGAGTTTCATCTTATAAGATGTAACCTATATAAAGAATTGTTTAGTACTGACAACCGACAGCAGCACGGCAGTGGAATAACAGAAAAGAAACCATATTTGGAACATTTGTAAGCTTATTTGAAAGGCGGGGCAGAGCCATAGCTGATGTAAATTGTCATAGCATCAGCTCCAATGGAGCTATGACAATTTACAGCGGCTGTGGATCTGTCCCAGTAATTCCAAGGTGTGCGCTAGCCATAGGTGCTAGGTTCCTGATCTTGCTGTCATATCAGTCAATGGGAATTGCGTCACTGACTCTGTTGGGTGCAGGATCAGGCCCTATACTTAACAATCAGTTATCTGTATTTTAGTGGTGGTTATTTTTTCATTCCTTTTATCTGTAGTGTGTGGGTACAAGGGTGGGTGGGTGCATGTTTCGTGCTCATTTCATAATATATACTTATAGAATTGCACCATTAATCCAGTAATCTGCACCCTTCAAAATGTTAAAGAAGCAGTATTAGCAATTACAAACGCTAATGTGCATTATGTTTGACCTTTCTTAAGGAGTTTCTTTACCCTCCTATTACAGGCATGGAGAGAATCTTCATGGACAATTAGCTCTTTGACTGCAGTAAAAATGCATCCACCATTACTTACTGACCTAACTGCTGGAGGGCTAGTTCCTCAAAGAATTGTTGTGAAGGTATAAGCACATATCCTCAACTATATAAAGGAAATGAGTGACTGCCCCCTTTATAGTGCTATTAAGGGGTCCAGTGCAATTTCCTTGAACTCAGTGGAAGCCTTTTCATTGAGTTTAATAACAGTTGGATCAGGCCTATAAAGAATTGCTTAATATCTTTATTTTTTTAAAGAACAAATGAAACACCTGTGTATGAAATCCAGGCAGGTGAGGGTCACTTGGAGTCAGTACATGAGCTCTAAAGTAAGATTGTGTCAAACAAGAGTTCAGATGCAGAGCATGGAGATGTACAATGCACAAAGCATCTTCCCTGACTTCCTGACCAATGCATATCTGTTTAAACACAAGAAGAGGATCCCAAGAAATTAAAGATCAAATATATGCCCACCTTATAGCTTCCTCAGGATTATCTTCAGATTCTGTGAGGGGGAACTGAAATTCCAGTCTCTTCCCAGGAATATCCTTTTGATGCTGGGCAGGGAATGGGGCCATTGGTGTTAGCCTGACTGCAACTGCATAAAATTTCTTGCCCCATGAGTTCAATGGGCAGGAATACATAATTTGACCATTGTACTTCATATGTATATTGGATCCTATTTTTAAAAAACAATCTAGAAAAACATCACAAGAAGAAGGTAAGCTGAATTGGTTTTTACTTCAAAATCGTGATAAAGCCTTCCATATGGATCCTTTAATTAGCCCAGTAAGAACTGGTAGAACAGAAGAATTACTTTTAAAAAGTTATTCTGTAGAAGAGACAATCAGCAGGCAGAGATCTGAACACAATATATCTGGATACCTGAGTTGGGTGAGTATAGTTGTTCTCTTGTCAAGGTTCCTTCCCCACTCTGAACTCTAGGGTACAGATGTGGGGACCTGCATGAAAGACCCCCTAAGCTCATTTTTACCAGCTTAGGTTAAAAACTTCCTCAAGGTACAAACTTTGCCTTGTCCTTGAACTCTATGCTGCCACCACCAAGCGTGTTAAACAAAGAACAGGGAAAGAGCTCACTTGGGAGACGTCTTCCCCACAAAATATCCCCCCAAGCCCTACACCTCCTTTCCTGGGGACGGCTTGATAACAATCCTCACCAATTTGCATAGGTGAACACAGACCCAAACCCTTGGATCTTAAGAACAATGAAAAAGCAATCCGGATCTTAAAAGAAGAATTTTAATTAAAGAAAAAGTAAAAGAATCACCTCTGTAAAATCAGGATGGTAAATATCTTACAGGGTAATCAGATTCAAAACATAGAGAATCCCTCTAGGCAAAACCTTAAGTTACAAAAAGACACAAAAACAGGAATATACATTCCATTCAGCACAGCTATTTTACCAGCCATTAAACCATTAAAAGCCATTAAAAGAAATCTAACGCATTTCTAGCTAGATTACTTACTAACTTAACAGAAGTTCTGAAGAGCATTCCTGACCTGGTCCCGGCAAAGGCATCACACAGACAAACAGACGCTTTGTTCCCTCCCTCCCCCACCTCCAGCTTGAAAGTAACTTGTCTCCTCATTGGTCATTTGGGCAGGTGCCAGCGAGGTTATCCTAGCTTCTTAACCCTTTACAGGTGAAAGGGTTTTGCCTCTGGCCAGGAGGGATTTTATAGTTCTGTATACAGAAAGGTGGTTACCCTTCCCTTTATATTTATGACACCTCTGATAGCCAATGTAAATAGCTACTTATTGTTTTGGCTCAGCAGATGTGATTGATAGTATTCACCAACCCTTGGCAACAGCCAATGCGGACACAGTTGTTTACATGTTCACCCTGGTTTTTTAACACATTTCCAGAATTATTGGCATCTGAGAATAACCAATAAACAATAGAGAATATTCTGACTTATCATGTCACTGCTTTCAGCCAGTTATGAGTAAGGCTACGATTTTGTCAGGGATATTTTTAGTAAAAGTCAGGGACAGGTCATGGGCAATAAACAAAAAATCATGGAAGCCGTGACTTGTCCCTGACTGTTACTAAAACATTCCTGACAAAATGAGGAGGGACCAGCTGGTGGGGGGACATGTGGCCGCTGAGCAGCTCTGGGGTCCCCCTGCCACCGGTGGCCGGGAGCTGTGGGGGGGTGAAGGGAGGGGATGGCTGTTCGCAGAAGCTGAGCTGCAGGACAGTGGCAGCAGCTGGGCAGCTCAGGGGTCCTCGCTGGTGGCAGTGGCCGGTCAGTTGCGGGGGTCCTGCCACCCGCAGCTGCTGGGCAGCTGGAGAGTCGGCCGCAGAAGCTGGGCTGCTGCCGGGGTCCCCGGCTGCTGCAGGGGTCCCCCACTGCTGGCTTCAGAGTACGTTACTGAGCATGCTCAATACTCCTTAAGTAGCAAATTAGTTGGGGATTGGTCCTGCTTTGAGAAGGGGGTTGGACTAGATGGCCTCCTGAGGTCCCTTCCAACCCTGATATTCTATGACGTCAAATAGCAGTTTTTCACACTGCACTTGGCTGGTCAGCTGCAGAGGCCCCCAGTGTCACAGAGATTGCTGGAAGTCACGGATTCCATGACTTCCGCGACCTCTGTGACATAATCATAGCCTTAGTTCTGAGCCAAGATTTGCTTGAATGTAGCAAGAGGCAGATATTGACTTCTATGTTGGATGAAGATACAGATGTATTGATTTGAAAGGTAAATAGTCAGCACTGGCACCTTGATCAATATTTACCTTGAAGAACAAAGCATCTTGATAGTCACTTCAGAGTCAATATATGTATTATTGCATTCATTGCTTCAGTCAGGTCACTGGTCTAGATTTCCATCCAACTATAATAATAAAACAACACCATCAGGATTTTTTTCCCCCTTGAAATGAGCTTCCTAAGAAGACAAGGCAAGTAGAGGACCAGAAAAAGAATTATTGTTCTCCTTTGGGATAATATTTGTCAATGAACACAGCTGAGGCCTGTCAGGATGCACTGATTTCAGTACGCAGTATGAGCAGTTAACATTCCTCCAGACCTCAGCATTATTGGCTTGTGTAAAGTTGAAACTAGAAGCTCAGTGGCTCATCATGTGACAATGGGGTAGGAATTTCTTCTTGTATGAGTTCATTGACACAGAATTAACCATAAATTATATAAAGGTAAACTAATTCTAGAGTAATAGTGCAGTTGTGGTACCCATTTCTTTTCATGACATTTATTCTCTGTCCTATAATAGCTGTAACACTGTGTTAATCATTTTTTGCCTCTTCTTTATGGCTAATTTCCTTCTAATAACACCCATCTCCATCTTAGGTCTCCCGAGGCACATCAACAACTCTAAGATAAGGCCTTTCTTTTCTATCCACATAGCTAAACCTCTCAACTAGGCTTTTCATCCTATTGTGTCTTGATTACAGCCACGCAGGGCGGGCCCTAGACCAAATGGCACCCCAGGCAAGGAACATCTTCAGTGCCCCACCCTCCATTTGTTAAACTTTTGAATACCTTGTATTTTATTGCATTTGTAGTCCATTTCACGACCTTGACATATGATTTGCATGCATGATTTATCCCTGTCATATAAAACGATAAATTTGCACACCAGGATCTGTAAATCTGTATTGATCCATGCCATACCTAAGAAAATAAAAAGAATTGTTTCCTCTTAGCTTATAGAAACTTTTTAATTTTAAGAATAACTGAAATGTAACTTCAAGAAATTGAACTGTGTACCAACATTGGGTGGACCAGTATTAAATAATGTTACAGTAGGTGACAGCCTTAGAATGTTAACCCTAGTCCTTTAGTTCAAGAGGTGCTTTTTTCACTTTTTGCCCTCATGAACTGAAGCACAGCATCCGAGAGATCCGAAGACAGGCTAATGGCATTTTCAAGCAGTAGAATAGCAAGCAATATCGATCATCGGTCAAAGATATGTTTAAATGTGCCTGAGCTTTGAAAAACTGCTTTCATCACTTGTGATTATGACTGGCAGCATGAGCAGGATCCTCAAAGCTATCCACACATTAGGAAAAGTGTCCTTCAGCTCCACATCATTAATGAATTGCAGAACTTGGAACAGAGAGTGCTTCTCATATTGCAAAATGTGATGGATGTTGTCCAGTTCCACATAGAGGTCTTTATCATTGATGTCCAAACATTCTCCATGTGTCAGCTTCTGGTGAAGGTCCATACAATTGTTCACAAGTGTTTTCCTGTCCGCCAGCAGCTTACTTAGGTCATAGAAAACTGCCCACATCTTTTTGTGATGCTTTATTTTTCTAAACCTTTCTTCAATGGACACTCAAGCAGTGTCAATGAGCAAGCAAAAATACTCCCTCTTGAATTTTTCTTCTGAGCTCCCCATCACCTCATCTCTACCCTCGTAAACAAATTGTCTCTTCTTTCGATGAATACAAGTTTCATTGAAGACAGGCTGAACTCCTAAGTTTTCCGCCCTTTCTTTGGCAGCAGTGATGGCATCTTCAAATCTGTTGTCTCTGTAGGCCACAATGAAATCAAGGCAGCTTCTCATCAAAGTAGTAGCGGTCGCGATGTCCATCAACTGAGTTTGTAATGCCTTGCTCACAATGTTTACTTGGAAGAGGATATTGTGCCAAACCACAATTTAGACCAGAAATTTGAAGTCAGTGATGTGATTTGCAAGGTTTTGCACCTTGTGTCAGATTCTGG
Source organism: Natator depressus (assembly GCF_965152275.1). NCBI lineage: Eukaryota > Metazoa > Chordata > Testudines > Cheloniidae > Natator > Natator depressus. Next base: position 162,756,470 of record NC_134235.1, on the reverse strand, counting down.
CCTTGGCTTTACTCAATTGTGCCAGTTCTATCAGAGCATTGTAAACCTCAGTCATTTGCTACCTCACTGGCCTTACTCTCTCAATGCGGCTCTCCCAGTGAGTGTCAATCAGTGGCTTCACAGTCAGATTTGTAACATTGTCCATAAGGATTTTCCACCTGATAGTTGATGCTGAAAATAGAACATATATCCTTTGCATGCTCCGAAGAGAGATACTGAATCAAAAGAAGATGACACTGCATCTGAAAAAACCAGGCTGAGGGAATGGCAGCCACAAGGCATGAAGAAAGCTCTTGGATTCAATACAAGGATTCTTGCCTGGATGCTGTTGTTTATTCCCTTCGTGTTCTCACTATTGTTGTAGCCTTGGCCGTGTTTTATTTTATCCTCATTCACAACATTCATAAACAGTTCTGTTAGGCTTTTTCTAGTAAAGTCGTCCACAGACCAGAAACAGATGAAGTGTTCCTTTACTTGGATACAGCCATCCTCATTGTCAACAAATCTTACTGTAAATGACATCTTTTCACTGTGTCTGATGTTGGGAGTGCAGTCCATTATTATGGCGTAGTATTTCGCTTTGTTGAGCCTCATCAATATGTAATCAAGCACTTCCTTGTCATAAGGTCAATCAATTTTTGAATTGTTTTGCTGCAGTAATAGTCCATACCTTTTTTTATGATCTATTTGACATAGCTGCTCATGCATGACATCGTCATGTTTCCCAAGGAGCTCTACCAAACTGGGAAATTACCGTTAGGTTCAGTGAATGTTTTATCTGATGAGCCCCAGAAAGCCAAAAATTTTTTTTTTCAAGGAAGAGGATAATTGAGATCAGACCCTTGAGCACGTTCCTCCAATGTTGGGTTTCTATATTAATAATGCACTGTTTTTCTGCATCTGTGTGTGTGTTCAGCTTGAGCCTGGACTCGACCTCCACCCATTTGGAGTAGGCTGTAAAATGGCCAGGTGATTTTTCATGCTACTTCAGAGCATTAGCTAATTTATGCCAGTAATTGTACCTGGAAAGCGCAAGCAACAATTTGGCATTCCTGTCAAATATTTTGCAACAAAACAGAACACTTTGTCAGTTGATTTTGAATAAACTAGCCAATGGCGATTCAGTTTCTCGCTATTCTTAAGCACTCTTTTGCAGTGTGACTTTGCCAAGTGTTGCTTCTGCTCATTTACTGGAAACATCATATCCTTGATTTTGCCCAGCCCATTCAAAATTGTACGATCAATATCAGCAGAGTTTAGGATCACCAGCCATAAAGCAGGATCTGATATATCCATTTGTGGTGTGCAATTTTTCTCACTGCTGTTTCTGTCACCATGTGAGGCTGATTCTTGTTTATCATTTCTCTCCCTTTCCCTAAACCACATTCTTCTTTATCATCACTCTCCTTTATGCCACCAGGAAAACTGGATGATTCTTCATCATTTTCATCACATTTCCATTCCTTATCTTCAGGTAAATCTGCTAATTCCTTAGGAATAGGACTGCTATCATTTATGCTGCTCTCCTCAATTTCTTCTGTACTGGGACGACCGCTATTGCCTAAAGCTCGGTCTATGTTGTTCTGTTTCAGATATTTTCCCATCAGATTTGCCCCTTGCTGCAAACTATATGCAAATGAGCTTTTCACTTCCTATACTAAGCTCCTGAATGCTTCTTCTGGGGAAAACAGACAGTATTAGGGAGAGCAAAAGTCTATGTTCCGCAGTCTTAGAAAATCATTAAACATTACGTATTAAGCATGGCAAAAGAAGTAACAGTACTTCTTTTACATGGTTGCGTAAATAGGGGTTTGATAGATATCTCGGGCATCTCATTAAATATGTCCTTTATTAATCGCTACTTACACTCTTCAAGTCTTAAAACACAAGTACACTTTCTCAATTACACAATAAAACAAGGTTCACAATATTGCAGCTGGGCTCTCACTTGGTAGTTATATTTCACTGATTGTAGATGCCACACCCCTTGTATAACTGCGAGGGCATGGCTGACAATATTCTAGGAGGTTCAAGGAAAATGTAGTTCTCAGAAAGTCCGGAAGGTTCTGCAAGATTCTACAAAGGTCCAGAACATTCTAGGAGGTTAGTGAAAAATGAATCCACATACGGAATACCTGAAACATTTTACTTCAAACATTCCATTTCCCCTTTTGTTGCTAACAACAAAAACAGCACCCCGAGCCTGGCGCCTCTCTTTCTCCCCCACCCCCACACCAAGCCCGGCAACCCAGGCAGTCGCATGGGTCGCCTACCCCTAAGTCCAGCCCTGCTGCCACATCTTTTTCTCTGGCCTTGACAAATGCAATCTTGCCCCACTCATGTCCATTCAAATTGCTGCTGCATTCTCTTAATCTATCACTTGGACCATGTCACCCCTCTCTTTGCATCTCGGCACTGGCTCCCTTTTTTCTTTTGAATCAAACATAAGCTGCTTGTCTTCCCTTTCACAGCTCATTTCCCACCCTACCTATCCTCCCATTCACTAGTGAGATGTCAGCTTCCACCTCCAATCTGCCAGTGATGCTAAGCTCTTCGCCCAATTGTTAAATTTTCAAACAAGCATGTGATGGAACACTTGGTGCACTTCACTTCCTGAACACCCTGTAAAAGTGTCCCAAAGCACTTTGATGTTTTCTCCCATGCTGTCCCTCATGTTTGGCAGGAGATCTCTATAAACATCCGCAAAGCTACCTGAGTATCCTCCTTCAAAATGCTTCCTTAAAATGCTCCTTTGCTGATGCCTACAACAAACAACTGGTAGGATGCTGTTGAACTGATACCACAGTCTATTATGACAACTAATATTGTCTCACTGTCTCCTTGTACTCCTCCATCTGTCTGTATCCTTCTTATAACCACTTGTCTTATTCAGGGTAGGGACTACATATATCTAACAATCTGTCCTTTTTGTTCTGTGTTGTACAGTGCCTAGCACAATGGGATTGTAGGTGCATGAATAGGGCTCCTAGGTATGTCTGTAATAACATTTAGTGTGGCTGTTTACAAGCCTAGCAATTTAAGTTGCTCTTCCATTTATCTGAAGTAGACCTTGTGTCCATGCAATCTTTATGTTTTCTTCTCACAACACTGTATGGAAAACAGAAATACTATAATCCCCATCTGATAAATGGGGGACTGTGATACAGAGAGGCTAAGTGATTTGCCCAAGGTCACACAGGAAGTCCATGGCAGAGCAGGGATGTGAATCCAGATCTCTCAAATCTTAGACTAGTGACCAAACCATTGGACTGTCCTTTCTCTCTGTTTGTTAAAGATTTACACAGCAGCCACTTGGATTCTTTAATAGAAATTCTTAACTGTTATTAATCAAAGTAAGGTTTCCAAGGAGCGATAGAGATCACAACAGCAGTCTGACCACATACCTGTCATTATTTGAAAGCTATAGTCATTTGGAGAGGAAACTAGGGGCACACCTCTTGGCTCCATTGAAATACATTGGAACAGAAGAATATACGGAAGTACAGAGCAAAAGAAGACAGATAAATTAGTGTTAAAAAGGGACATATGTAACCAGCTTCCAGAAACTGCTCTCCACTGTAGAGCACCCACGCAGTTCAAATGAGCACATAAGTGCAAGATCCCATAGAAACAGTGCCTTTGATTTTCAGAACAGGTCATTCTGTATATTTGGGGGAAATAATTCATTTTCAATATACGGCTTGGTCACCTGTTCTTTTAAGAGCTATCGAGAGAGGGAAAGTGAAAGGATCCCCATACTAGAAGGTCAAGTTCCCTTCTTGTTACATGTATGGAGTTTACCTCCAGTAAGGAACAATCTCTGAACTTGACGTGTGCTTGAAACAAATGTCATGGTGTCTGTAAAACACTGCAGACTAAATACACTCCAGTGTAATTTCCTAAGGCCAAATGTATCCAATTTTTGTGTTTGCTTATTATAAAAAGCCAAAGAATTGATTTTTACTGACAAAAATGATCGTGGAAAGCAAACTTCTCAGTCACATGCGCAAGTATTTGCAGAAAATGAATTTTAGATTCACACATGCAAGTGTTCTTGATGGTCATCTGGTCAGGGTTCAGAAACAATGCTATGTGACTTATCTAGACAATTAAAACTAAAGCAACACTCATGAATTTTGAATATTCACAATCAGGCTATAGTGTGAAAAGTTCAGAGATATTCATTGAATAAATAGGAATAACAAATTAATTTGAGGAAATCATGATCTGCCCATGCATCTTCCTTGAGCACAAAAGAGGTTAAATAAGTAAATTAGTCGCTGAGAATGATTTGGTCACCTCTATTTCCAACCCTTCCACTTGCAGCCTAACAACATATTTCTCTATATAGGAGGTAACATGGACTCCTCAATGGACCTACTGTGATTTATACCAGTTGAGGCTTTGGCCCAGAAATTTAGGAGATGGTTAATTAGTCTCTGTTAGAGATATTCTTGCAGCAGTACATAGGCTCAATTCCTTTACCTTACATTGATACAATTCTCTTTAGCAAGAGAATATTCTGAATTCTTTGTTTTGTTTTATGTTTGCCAGAAAATCAAAGGGTAATATTTAAGTTTGTTGCCTCTGTGCATGTCAAACGTAGTTGAAGGGATCCACCTATCCGTTATCTATCTGCATTTCTAATGCTCCCTTCACTTTAATGTACAAGATTAAAGGTCATATTATATATGTCCAAAGATGGATCTAAACCTTCTCCCTGTTTTGAAGCCACCTGCTCAAGTGGGATCAACCTTAGTAGTCTTCCAGAGGAAATATTACCAGGCTATTGTGCTATTCCATTACTGGAGAAATCCCTAATTAACTAGATGAATCTTGCAATGATCCTGATGTGTGACAAGACTCAAGATCATCTTGATCTCTGGTGTGGGTTTGGGTCTTCCCCTGACTATGTTCTGCCCCAAGATATTACCTTGGGACAGTTAGCTGCACATTTCTGTCAACTGCAACTGCCATAATGAAACACATGGAGAAATTTTACAATAAACTCCTGTAATATCTTATGGGCTGGGGAACACAAAATGAGATGTGATGTTTTCCCTTTGATATGCTCCCTTGCATCTGTGTGGAGTTTACCCTCCAAAGCTAATGTTTTATTCCTGCCTACTTTTTGTGAGAAAGGGCAATAAACTTAAGCAGGATTTTAACTGGAGTATAGTTTTAGTCCACCCACTTTAGGAACTGACAGTCAGGGAGGGGTTAATCTTTCCAAGATTTGAATAAAATGGGAAATGACTGCTTAGGAAAGAGTACTACAGAAAGGGATCTGGGGGTCATAGTGGATCACAAGCTTAATATGAGTCAACAGTGTAACACATTTGTGCCTTTGATTGTTGAAAAAAAAAATTCTGGGATGTATTAGCAGGAGTGTTATAAACAAGACAAGAGAAGTAATTCTTCCACTCTACTCTACAATGATTAGGCCTCAGCTGGAGTAGTGTATACAGTTCTGCATATCACATTTCAGGAAAGATGTGGATAAATTGGAGAAAGTCCAGAAAAGAGCAACAAAAAAGATTTAAAGGTCTAGAAAACATGACCTATGAAAGAAGATTTAAAAAATTGGGTTTGTTTAATCTAGAGAAGAGAAAACTGAGAGGGGACATAAGTTTTCAAGTACGTAAAAGGTTGTTACAACGAGGGGGGAGAAAAATTTCTTTCCTTAACCTCTGAGGACAGGACAAAAAGCGATGGGCTTAAATTGCAGCAAGGGAGGTTTAGGTGGGACATTAGGAAAAACTTCCTGTCAGGGTACTTAAGCACTGGAATAAATTGCCTAGAGAGGTTGTGGAATCTCTTGTCATTGGAGATTTTTAAGAGCAGGTTAGACAAACACCTGTCAGGAATAGTGGTGTTGGAACAATTTGTATAGTGGGGGTGCTGAGAGCCACTGAACCAAACTGTAAACCCTGCATATGATGGAAGCCACTTCAAGCCAGGGGGTGCAGCAGCACCTTCCCCTCCACCCCCCTTAGTTCCAGCACCTATGATCGGGGATAGCCTAGATAATACTTAATCCTGCCATGAGTGCCAGGGATTGTACTAGATGACCTCTCGAGATTCCTTCTAGTCCTACAGTTCTATGATAGGAACTGGATCAGACTTAAGTTCCACCTAGTTTAGTATCCCATCTCTCACAGTGGCCGGCCCCAGATGCTTCAAAGGAAGGTGTAAGCAACCTGACAGTAGGCAGCATTGGGATAATCTGCTCCCAGGAGTGCTGGAACATAGTGGAGGTGCTGAGAGTCATTGAACCAAACTGTAAACCCTGTATATCATGGAATCCACTTCATGCCAGGTGGTGCGGTAGCACCCCTAGTTCCAGCACCTATGTTTGCTCCCCAAAAATGTCTCACCCTGGACTCTAATAGTTTATAGATTCTCTTAAACCCTGAAGCATGAGGTTTGATGTCTCTTTCAAAAAATGTTATCATCATTAAGTATTATAAGTCTGGATCCTTTTGATATCCATACAGATGTCCAGCCCCTTTCTGAATCTTGCTAAATTCGTGTCCTCAGTGACATCCTGCGGCAATGAGTACCACAGTCTAAATTATGCATTCTATGAAAAAGTTTGTTCTTATATCAGTTTTGAACCACCTTTAAATTCACTGACTGTCCCATCATTTGTGTATTATTAGACAGGGAGGACAGAAGCTCTGGATCTGCCAGTACAACCTTAGCCCATGCCAACTACTGCTCATACTTTTTTTTTTTTTAAGAGGAAGGATCAGTACCTTTTCTAGTGATGCCACAGAGCTGGTTTGAATGGAAAGAGAAAGCTTAAGTCTTTTAGTAGGAGAGCCAGTTCAATTAACCATGTCCTCACCATGTCAAAGATTGTTCAAACTTAGCCAAGGCTTTATCATAGAATCATAGAAATGCAGGACTGAAAGGGACCTCAGTGATTTGGAGAAACATGGTTAGGTTCCATCTATGCTTCAAGGATGAACCTTACTGTATGCATGTTGTAAAGTAATCGAGTCCCCCGACACAGATGAATTTATCATACAGATAGGACATATTTTCATTAACAAATGGTATATCTAAAACTTCAGTCTGGCTTTTTATTTTTTTCATGCAATAACAAGTTGATCACTTTAACATTTGCATTTACCTGATATAGTCCTGGATCAAGTATTTTTTTACTACTCCTTTATTTCTCCCTCTCTCTCTCTCCCTGTAAACTTTAGATAAAATGTGTTGTTTAGAAGAGATCACACAATCATTTTTACTCTTTTCTTTCACATTTTTTTTTCATTTGTCTGTCTTGTTTCTCTTGCAATTGCTTAGCTACTTTGGGTCTTAAGGGAAAATCTAGTAATCTAGAAAATCTGGTATTTCAGCAACAATTTATCAGGGCTTTTCTGTGTTGATGTTTGAGACAGAGAAAGTAACATAGTAAAAATTTGGCTACACAACTACTCTTTTTGTAACACGCTCCTTAATGTTTGAGCAAAGTACTCTCTGAGCCTACTTGATGTAAGTTAGGGCTTGTCTACACTGGCAAGTTTTGTCACTGAAACTAATGTCGACACGAAAAAATTGACAGAAGTAAAGTCGCCAAAGCGAGTCTACATTTGCTCCCTCTGTTGACAGATCATGTCCACGTTCGGGGCACCATTGTCGACAGCAGGAGCAATGCACTTTGGGTATGTATCCCAGAGTGCCTGGTGACACCATCTGTCGCTAGGTGTTGTGGGAAGGCAGAAACGGAGCATAGCACATCCTGGGATGTACAAAATGTACCGTCATGCACTGCTTTGTGTCCCAGCCCTCCAATGGTTTCTGGCTTCCTTTTGCACCATTCTGGCTTTCCTTTTGTGCCGTTTTTCCAACTGTCAGTCTTTGTAGTGCACCCCAGCATCTGCAGTGAGAGAGGATGGATCCCGCACTTCTCTCCTATGCACCGTTAACTGTCGTGAGAACATCGAACATGTAAACAGAGTTACTCGCAAAGCTACTGACAAAGGATGAATCGCAGGCACCCGAGTTTGATATGGACAGCAGCAACTTATCAGTGCTTTTGGCATTCACAGAGCAGCTGCATATGGTAGAGGGTCGCTTTTGGGCTAGGGAAACAAGCACTGATTGGTGGGATCGCATTGTCATGCAGATGTGGGATTACGACCAATGGGTACAGAACTTTAGGATGCATAAAGAATCTTCATGGAGCTATGTGCTGAGCTGGCCCCCGGCCTGCGGTGCAAGGACACCAGAATAAGATCTACCCTTTTGGTAGAGAAGCGTGTTGCAATCGCTGTGTGGAAGCTGGCGAATCCAGGCTGCTATTGGTCAGTTGCAAATCAATTTGGAGTGTGGAAATCCACTGTTGGGGCTGTATTACTCCAAGTGTGCAGGGCAATAAATCACATCCTGCTGCGGAGGACAGTGACTCTGGGTAGAAAGTAGAATTTAGCCCATTATCTGTATAAGCTCAACTAACTAAAACTGATACACAAATTATATTATTATTTGAACCCTGCAAACAGCCACGAAACTATTTTCAGTAGGCCATAGGTTTGGGATTTTGATTTCAGTTACATTTCAGAAAATTCTAACTTCATGGTTATATATCCAGAGTAATTGTTACTGGCCCTTTGAAATGAGATATGGGGTCCTACAACCTCGAATTTTATTAACATCAAAAACAGATTCCTTGTCTGCTGCACCTGGAGTCTTCTGATCATAGACATGCTTGACAATGTTTTCTGTTTTGCTGAGTATTTTAAAAGCCTATTTTCCCCCATCTACCTTACAATTATAAGCAGGTCAGGGGACCTGATTATATCATGGCTGTCTCCTGACCTGGATACAACACAGTTGCATTTTGCTAGATAGGATCTTATCAGCATTGCCTAAAGAGATTGCAAGTTCCCTGGGTCTAGGACTATGTCTATCATAAACAAAGTAGGGAAATACAACCTAGATGGACTTACTATAAGGTGGGTGCATAACTGGTTGGAAAATTGTTCCCTGAGAGTAGTTATCAGTGGTTCACAGTCATGCTGGAAGGACATAATGCGTGGGGTCCCACAGGCATCGATTCTGGATCTGGTTCTGTTCAATATCTTCATCAATGATTTAGATAATGGTATAGAGAGTACACTTATAAAGTTTGTGGACAATACCAAGCTGGGAGGGGTTGCTCATGCTTTGGAGGATAGGATTAAAATTCAAAATGATCTGGAAAAACTGGATAAATGGTCTGAAGTAAATAGGATGAAATTCAATAAGGACAAATGCAAAGTACTCCAGTTAGGAAGGAACAATCAGTTGCACACATACAAAATGGGAAATGACTGCCTAGGAAGGAGTACTGTGGAAAGGGATCTGGGGCTCACAGTGGATCACAAGCTAAATATGAGTCAACAGTGTAATGTGGTTGCAAAAAAAGCAAACATCATTCTGGGATGTATTAGCAGGAGTATTGTAAGTAAGACACGAAAAGTAATTCTTCTGCTCTACTCCGTGCTGATTTGGCCTCAGCTGGTCCAGTTCTGGGCACCACATTTCAGGAAAGATGTGGACAAATTGGAGAGAGTCCAGAGAAGAGCAACATAAATGATTAAAGGTCTAGAAAACATGACCTATGAGAGAAGATTGAAAACATTGGGTTTGTTTAGTCTGGAGAAAAGAAGACTGAGAGGGAACATAACAGTTTTCAAGTACATAAAAGGTTGTTACAAGGAGGAGGGAGAAAAATTGTTCTTCTTAACCTCTGATGATAGGACAAGAAGCAATGGGCTTAAATTGAAGCAAGGGAGGTTTAGGTTGGACATTAGGAAAAACTTCCTAACTGTCAGAGTGGTTAAGCACTGGAATAAATTGCCTAGGGAGGTGGTAGAATCTCCATCATTGAGGATTTTTAAGAGCAGGTTGGACAAACATCTGTCAGGGATGGTCTAGATAATACTTAGTCCTGCGCTGAGTGCAGGGGGCTGGACTAGATGACCTCTCAAGGTCCCTTCCAGTTCTATGATTCTATGATTCTATTTCTGTGTGTTCACAGTACCTAGACTGATGGGACCCTGATACTGACTGGGGCTTTTTGGCATTACCATAATATAAGTAATAATATGCCTTCCTTACAAAATGGAACAGTAACCGGGTCCCTGACTCCAAGAAGGCCTAGCTACACTACAATTACGATGATCAGTCATCTGGCCAACAGGTTGGTTAGTCTGCAAGCGTGGTCAGACTAAGAATTACACAGGTGAGTTAGGAGCTGACAGTTTAGAATGTTGACCAGCAATCGTGGATTCAAATTGTATCTGGTTATGCTTGGTCCTGAGATGAAAATTCTTAGTGGCAAATTTTAGAAGGAAAGGTATTTTACCCATTGAAATAATATAAGCATAGACAACCCATGAGTCTGACCCTGCTTTTCTTGCACACCCCAAATTTCCCTTTTCTATAATGTATGAATTTTTAACCAAACTAGTTAAAACATATTTTAATAAAGCAAAAATATAAAGAAAACATATTTTAACCCCACTACAATTCCTAAATATGTATATGTATAAACTGATCATGGGGAGTTTGCTGTTATAAAAATATTAATTCCTTAGACATTATCTGACATAACCTCCACTTCACTTTGCCAGTCATGATGAGTCAGATAATGTAGCAATCCCTAATGCAAGAAAATATTTCTTCAGTCATATTCAGCACTGTTACGTTCCCTTCCTATCTTCTGAATAGTATTTTTTCATTTTGTAAAAGTAAGATCCTATTAATCAAAACCTTACAATGGTCAAATAAATACAAAAGGTGAGTGAGGAAATCAGTAATAATATGTATGGAATTTTAATACTTTTATTTAATTATATTTGCAATTTAATCGCACAGTTTATGCATATGGATACAGAGCCAAAATCTTATCTGAGTTACGCTGGTATAAATCTGACCCATTATGTGTATGTTACACTAGATCTGAGATGCTCACTTAGCCAATGCTGTCTCACTTAGTCCTTCTGTTGTCTCATTTGAAGTGTCAGGGCAAATAAGCAATATCTCTAAAATAACCCATCTTTCTGTCATTGGCCTTGTTTACCTCTCTCCATTTTAGGAACAGCATGTGCAAAGGGCTAATTTTCATACCGCTCTAACACAAATTAAAAAACACCCACATCTGCTCTTATTATTATAACTATTTGTTTAAGGTAGTGCCCACAATGTGCTGGGAGCTTTCCAGACATTCAAGAAAGGCTGGTCTCTGCCTCAGGAGCTCGCAGACTACGGTAGACACAGGTAAGGGTAAGGGAAAGGAAACATCGAAAAGGATTTCCTAAATATATATAAAAAGATTCACTATAGACAACATGAAAAAACAGGTTTTTATGGGGGACTAAAAATAGAGAGGGTAGGGTCCTTGTGGGTGAGTTCTGGGAGGTCAGTCAGTGCACAGAGGGGTTGCAGGGAAGAGGTCATGGAGACTGATAAATGGGTAGACATGGGTGGGAACACTGGAGGAATGGAAAGGGTGATGAAGCTTGAGAAAAAGGAATAAGTAGGGCAAGGGAGACTGAAGAAGGTGATCACTAGTTTGAATATGATGCAATAGTAGATAGGGAACTAGTGTTTCAAAGAGGGGAGTGACAATAACAATTTGAAGGGAAAAGGAGAGGACTTTAGTGGCTGCATTTTGTAAGTATTGAACAGGAGCAATATGTGCTTTTGGGAGGCCAGGGATGAAGCTGCTGCTGTCAAGTCAGGATATAAAGAGCCTGAATGAGAGATTTCACTGTGAGGATAGAAAGGAAAGGATGGACTTTGGAGATGCTAAGAAGGAAGAAGTGTCAGGTCTCTATAAAAGAGAGGCTCACTCTTTTTTGTAAATTCAAAAGTTCTGAGCCATTAAATAATTGGGTTGCAGTTGATATAAAGTACCACAACAATTGATGAAATAAAGGCATTCGTCCTCTAACTGCCTAATTCATTGCTAGGAACATCCTTGAAGAACTTCTCTGTCTTTGGGAGAGGTGGTCTGAAGAGATTTCTCCTTGCTGTCAGTTCCACTGGGGAAAGCTCCTAACAATGTTGCACAAGAATATTTACTCTCAGATTCATTCCTATTTACAGAATGTACAATACTTGTACTACGGCATATTAAGTTTACCATTCATGTGCCACACACTACGTTTTATAAGATGTAACATGAAGCCATTGTTTTTTCTGTGTACTGCTTCCCTACATTATCGTCTGTTAGTATCACCATACAGAGTCACCTGTAAAGGTCTTATGTTATCTGCCGGTTATGTCAGCCAATGAAACTGCTGGATGGTTGACAATGACTCATTACAAACATGTAAATAGTGAAACATCTGTCAATCAGGAATCAACTTGATGAAAACAGCCTTTACCTCTGATTATCTGAAACACAAAATAGGTTTGTTCTCTACACCAGCTAGAATGCAGCAGATCAGTAATTCCATTACCATTCCAAGAGAACAGATTCTTATCCCCTTAATTTTGTTTCTTTCCCCACCTTCTTTTCCCCTTGTCCAGTTGTTTGTTTCATCTGCCTGTTATGTCTTGTCTTCTAGGCAAAGAGAACCATGTGAGTGCAGGGGTGCACGTTGGTGATTCTCTTTGTAGGACTGAAGCCTTATATTGTGAACACTTGGGGCAGGAGTTGTCATTTTATGTAGCTTTGTGTAGCACCAGAGGCCATGGAGATACTGACCTAGTTGAGTCCTCCACATACTAGTACAGTAATAATAAAGGACAAAATTTTCAAAGGCACAAATGGCAGCTAAGTGTCCAATTACCATTGTGCACTTGAAAATCTCCCCAAAACTGATTAAGCATTTAGTATGATCAATTGTGTTTCACAATCTTAATTCTATATATACACAAATATTGTGCACTTTTGCTCTCAGATCTGTGGATCTCCCACAATTTGGAATAACTTTGGTGCTGGAGAAGCTGTCGGCAGATTCCACACTGATAAACAGCTATTTTGACATTCTCCAGGAAGTGCAGATCACTAGATCTGCATGGGTTCCACATAATGTTTGTTATTGCACAGATGTTTCTTTTGTTCATAGGTTAAAGATCCGTTAAACCGGAGGGCTGATCTGACAGTTTTTACTTATGCAAAATTCCCACTGCAGTCACAGGATTCCCACTGGAGGAAGAACTGTAGCATTAGGCCCTACCTGGGCACTCTGAGAAGTACTGAGGATCTCCGGCGAGTTGTGGATCGCCCTCAGCTGAGACTGCCTTGTAGAGGGCACTCAGCATCTTGCAAGATCTGATTCAAAAATGGTAAAATAGCTCTGACGTGTACGGTTGGTGGAGTCTGACCTTACAACGCCTTATCAACTTTTCACGGAGAAATCACAGCATGTATGTTGTGAAATGCACTTAATTTTTTTTTTTTTTTGCAAATATGGTTTCCCTTCCAGGACACACAAACTAGTCCACTCTATGAACCACTGCCCTGCAAAATTTCATTTAAAAATAATGAAGCAGCTGTGACTTAAAGGAGCTCCGAAAGCATAACTCTTACGTCACAATATCCAAACTCATTTTTTGTAGCAGAGAGCCTCTGGGTACTGCTAACCAGCTTCCACTTTCCATCCCTCTGGTGAGTGAAGTGCTCCCTGTGCATGTTTTCCTGCCTCACTGGCCTAGCATGAAGCTGAACTATTTCTAGTAAAGCTCTTTGGGTTCCTTGGATGAAAGGCACTATCAAAGGGCATGGTGGTATTTTCTTTTTAATGCAGGGGTGAGATCTTGACACACAGAGCCAAGTACTCCTTTCATTTACACACATGCAGTTGCAGTGAACCAAATCGACGTGCTCCAGTGTAACTGAGATGAGAATTTGTCTCCAAGTTCCCGCCCCTAGTAAATCTGTATGATCCATTTATAAATCCCTGAAAACGGATTGATAATAGGAAAGACTGAAAAATTTCTTGTTCTCTAGTGACAAATCACAGTTTTTAAAGTATGGCATACATCAGGTACATTTCCCTTCTTACGTTTCCCTAAAGTGTTTGACTCGGTACCACGTGATATTTTTATTAAAAATCTAGACTGATATAAAATGAGTATGGTATACATTAATTGGATTAAAAGCTGTCTAACTGGTAGGTCTCAAAATGTAACTGTAAATGGGGAATTATCATTGAGTTGGTGTGTTTCTAGTTTCCTTCAGGGAATGGTTCTTGGTCCTACACTATTTAAGATTTTTAACAAAGACCTGGAAGGAAACAGGAAATCATCACTGATAAAGTTTACAGTTGACACAAAAATTGGGGGAGTGATAAATAATGAAGAGGACAGGTCACTCACACAGTGTGATCTGGATCCCTTGGTAAACTGGGTGCAAGGAAACAATATGCATATTAATTCTGGTAAATGTATACATTTAGGAACAAAGAATGTAGCCATACTTACAGGACGGGGGACTCTATCCTAGGAAGCAATGACTCTGAAAAAGATATTGACATTCATGGTGGATCATCAGCTGAGTATGAGCTCCCAGTGAAATGTTGGGGCAAAAAGGGCTAATGCAGTCCTGGAATGCATAAACAGGGGAATCTTGAGTAGGTATAGAGAGGTTATTTTACCTCTGTATTTGACACTGATGCAACTGCTGCTGGAATACTGTGACTAGTTCTGTTGTCCACATGTCAAGAAGGATGTTGATAAATTAGAGAGGGTTCAGAGAAGAGCCATGAGAATGATTAAAGGATTAGAAAACATGCCTTATCGTGATTAGACTCAAAGAGCTCAATCAATTTAGCTTAACACAGAGAAAGTTAAGGGGTGACCTGATTACAGTCTATATTCTGTAAGTACCTACATGGGGAACAAATATTTGATGATGGGCTCTTCAATCTAGTAGAGAACAGTGTAACACGATCCAGTGGCTAGAAATTGAAGATAGACACATTCAGACTGGAAATAAAGCATAATTTTTTTTTAACAGTGAGGGTAATTAATCCTGTTGGAACAGTTTACCAAGGGTCATGGTGGATTCTGCATCAGAGGCAATATTTAAATCAAGTAGCCCCGTTAAGTCAAAGGTACAGCTCACATATACAAAGTTATTCACATACTTATGTCTTTGTAGGATGAGGGCAAAAATAGACAAGACAGGATGGGAAAAGGTTGTACTATTATCCTCATTTTACAGATTGGGAACTGAAGCAGAGAGACACTAAGGTTCCAGTCCTGCAAACAATTATGCATGTTTAATATTAATATTAGTTGTGTGAGTAATTCCATTGAACCAATGGGGCCCTGGATTGAAATTCAGGCGATATGGGTTCAATACCTAACTCTGCTGTATATTTTATGCATGACCTTGGAGAAGTCATTTAAGTTCTGATCCTGCAAATATTTGATGCATGTGTTTATCTGAACAGTACCTATGTCCTTACAGTTTGACTGATTGGGCTGTTAGTGTAAGGACCATCCTTCCTTTCTAACCTCAACTATGGCCACACTACTCAGAGGCTGAATTTGAATTGATAGTGTGTGCTAGCTCACCTGTTTAATTACTACAGGACACTGAAAATAATACATAATTGGAGATTTTGAAGAATTTACAGCAGGTCAGATTCTGATGTATGTCAGTGTAACTCCTGAATAATTCTAGGGACATCAGGGGAGTTATCCGAGATTCACACTGGGTTAATCTGGATCAGAACCTGGCCCACTTTGCGTACGTCGCTCGCTTGTGTACGCTTTATAATACCCTTGCTAAATTCTATTTGTCAGGGTTGCATTTTTCTTTGCTGGCCAAGTAAAATATCATGACAGCAAGGGCAGGTGAGTTGCTTTTCTGCCTAACTTTCAGGATGGTTTTTCCACAGGGCGTTAATTTATTTTATTCTACCGCAAGTGGCCATTGGGTACCCATCCCCAATGGGGCACTTTTACGAGGCTTACGTTCAAGGTCCTGAGGCTAACCATCCCCTGGGGAGAAAGCCAGTGTTGTGCATAAAAGAGGAGAGGGCTGGCCCATCCTGCAGCGCACGAAGGGTTAACGGGTGGGTCAAGGAGAAGCCCCGTCCCGCAGGGCAGCGTCCTGGTGCAGAAGAGGCTCGGTGAGAAAAGAGGGTGTTGCCCTCCTCTGACAGCCTCCGCGAGTCTCCTGCGCTCTTCGGGGCTGCTGGGCTCGCCTTAAAATGAACCGCTTTGCAGGGCGCGGGGGAGCTTAGCGGGAGCGAGATGCCCGCTGGAGCTGGCCGGCTGTAGTCATGTTGCATTGGAATGAGGAAGTGGAGTGGAGAGGGGAGGGACTGAGAGCGGAGCTGCCTCCTGCCGCGGCTCTGCTGCGAGGAGGAGCCGCAGCACATGGAGCTGGAGAGGACTGGGAGAACTGTCTGCAGCCAGCCCCGGCCAGAGCAGGTACCGTACTGCCGAGCCGCCGCGCTCCAGGGGGGCAGCGGCTGAGCTTGGCAGGGCTGGGCTCCTTCGGCGTTGCCTTGCTGCTCGCCCTGTGCCGCCCTCTGCCTTTTGCTGGGCTGCGAGGAGCCGGGGCTGGCACCTGTCTGAGCACTTCGCTGTGCTGCAAACTTTTTTTTTTTGTGGGGGGGGGGGAGGAGGAGAGGGGGTCGGGGGGAGGAGAGGACAAATTTTGCTGAGAAGAGGGGCCAGGGGTGAGTGTGGATGGTGCGAATGGTGGGGAGCTAACTTTTCTGCTTAGGGCAGGAGAGCCCTGCTAATGTTTGTTAGGGGCCAGCGCTGGTGTCCTGTCCTGGTGGTCTTGCGTTCTGGGATCATAGGATGGTCACAAGCCGCGGACAAGGGGGAAAGTTGTCATTTGCAGGTGCCTAGATAAGGATGAGCCGTTTCTTTCGTGGTGCTTTAGCAATGCATATTTGCTTGTTTGCATTATTATTCTGTATTTGCCCTGCTAAAAGCGGATCCGCTTCCCCCCCCCCCCCCCCATGGATCCTAACCTCCTCCTCTTCAGAAACAGGTAGTTTTAGATGAGATCCTGAGGAGTCCCTGGGATTTCTCTGTGTGTCTAGTGTAAATTCCAGGGAAATACACAAGAAAACCTCAAACTAATACAAGGAAGGCTCCCGTGTTTTGTTTTATTTGAAAGAAATAGGGAACAGTGTGAGTTGAGTAATTTCAGGAAGTTGTGAAAGAAAACTGGGAGATTACAGAGACTAAACAAGCTGGTTCTCTCTCTCTCTCTCTCTCTTATTTTTTAAATGAATGTTACCAATGTTCCTTCTTATCCTGACTACGCATGCTAGTAGGAAATAAATGTATTGAAATGTAGGTTGCAAAAAAGAGCCAAGATACTTTTGAATTATTCCCTAAAGTTTTTAGAAATAGGCAAAACCAGTGAGATATTTTAAAACAATTATTCGTTATTTTTAAAAAAAATCAGGAGGGTGAGGAAAGTAAGGGGACAGTAAAAACATAATCCCCTCTCAGGAGCATGCTTCAGTGTCTGTGGATCACCCTCAGCACCTAAGTTCATTCAAAGCTGAAGTTCAACTAGTTTGCCCCTGTAAATTACAGAAAGAAGGCAGTGGGGGTTGCATAAACCATCAGGGACTTGTGAGATGAGCAGAATATATTTATTTGGAGATCTGGCTATAAGGAAGGAACCATCTTCATTGTTTTGTTCATTGTGGTGTAGGCTCTCTCAGTTGAAGATTTGTTCTTTCTCACCACACAGCACAACTTGTTATTTCCATAAGTGACTGTTTTGCCCTGTAGTCACTTTCAAAAAATTAGTATAAAAACAACTTCACACTTCAGATGTCATTTATAAAGAAGCTTCTAATTTTGTTTTTGTTTTTTTAATTTAAGAAATGTCTTACTTTGGGACAATGTTCTACAAAGTACAGCAAGACTGTCCTGCATTGTACAAAGCATCCTCTTAGGATTTTGAGAGTTAAGATCCTTGATAGTATTGTGGTTATTTTCTGTTTACAGATAACTCTTAAAACTACTATCCTAATACAGTTTATAATCTCAAGCCCTTAGTATGAAACCGGTGTTTTGTAGAATGTAATAATTTTTAAAATGGTATGGTCTACTGATCAAGCATAGCAAATAATTTGGGAGGAAAATAATGTACTTTTTTTTTTAAATGTATAAATGAGCATGCTTGGTATTTACACACATTAATGGAACTGGAATTTTCAGAAGGGCAAGGGTAAAGATGGAGAACAAAAACAAGACTGAGGACTCTCCAATTCTATTTTGTCCATAGTTGGACGAACATAGGTTGTATCCAGATGCATGCACTGTTTTACAATCCTTGGAAAAACCACCAAAAAGAGTAGCCTACAAGAGAGATTTTATTTGTTTCATGTGTTCATGACTACTTCCACCTTTGCAAGTTTTGTAACGATTAGTTCATTTTAAAAGTAAAAGACAAACTAAGGGCCAGATTCTGCAAACTCTCACATACACGTGCATTAACATCAATGGACTGCTCATGTGGATTGTAACTCATGCAGGATTACACCCTAATTAAAATTGGATACAATAAACAATCATTAAAATATAAAGATGAAAAGTTAAAATATTACATTTAACCTCCACTTCCCCACCCAAAACCTGTCAAATAAACTAAAAGGTTTGTCTTGCATCAGTTAAAACAAGGAAATTACATGAGTTAGGTTGCCACTCTCAACTTGCCCTCAACTTCCCTCTTTATGCCCTTGTATTTCAGGGATCTAATGTGAGGAGTTCATGAAGCACTTCTGCTGCAGTGTCTAGACAAAATGTGAATTAAGGATGGAGTGGCAGTCTTAAATTGAAATTTCATTGCCTCTGTTGATTTTACAAGCCACTTGAAAATTATTTTAAAAAAGAAGTGGGAATATGTTTTGTTTTTTAATGTAGAAAAATTAAGAAAAAGACAGGAAAAAATCCATGACTACAGTATTGTATATGAGCTTACTTTAAGCCCGGTATTCCTGCTCATTCGGCTGATATGGAATGCACCAAAATATGCAACACTTCTTGAAAAGTAATTACTTCTTTCATGTTGGAGCTGCTTTTTGAATATAAATTGTCCATTTACAAGATTTGTTTTGTTTTTAAATCATGAGTGTACATCAAAAAGAGAAATATGTTCATTTAAGACCCATCTCTATGTTCATAAAGTTGGAAAGGGAAAAAAAACCCATAACACTTGATCCTGCATTGAGCACTTGAACTTTTAGTCTGAACCGAACTTGAATGCCCAAGTGCTAAATCTCTGTCCTCTCAAAGAGCAGCTGCTGGACGCAAGAAATTGGATGAAAACCCTGTGCACCCAGAGTCTCTGCTGACATACTCTCCTTTTAGAAACTACAATCCTCATAAGTAGAACTGGGTGGGGGAAGACTCGGCTAGCTTGTGGAGCTCTACACTTCACTTTGTTTGCGATCCTTCCTTGTTCTAGTGATATCTAGTCCCAGAGATGGGGCCAGGTTTAAAAGTCTTGTAATAAATGTTAACTTTTGGGCATCTTGGAATTGTGTTAGCTTTTTATTGGTAACATTTAGTTAAATATTTCTTTTCTACCAAGTGTTGTAAATGAAAATGTGAATATAAATATAAAATAATTAAAGTTAAAATTCATAATCTAAGAACCCACTTTTTGAGTGAAATCTTGACCCTGTGGAAGTCAGTCGGAGTTTGGCATTGTCTTTAATGAAGCCAGGATTTCACCTCTCATGCATTAATATCTGGAGTCAGGACCTACCTTGAATATTTTTCTTCCAGTGGAGCTGCTTTGGAGACACAGGCATAGTGTGAAATTTTGGAGACAGTGCACATTTTCTCCAGAATTAACTGTTGTTACTGGTCAAACACTGATGTTGAAGGGCACAGCACATGAATTACAGGACTTAAATGCTTGCCTGTTCCACTATATGCTCATAATAATTGTGGAAACTTAAATGTTTTTCCTTGGTGCATTATTTATCCCATATAATGTTTTGCTGAGTGGCCACATATCCTGAAGAACACTAAGTAAATTGCAGCATTTTGTAGCATGTGCAGAAATTACAATGGAGCAGAAGACCTGTCATACATCTGATACAGCCTAGGTGGCATGTCAAATACCATTGCTAACTTTGGACACAGATTGGTGGAATGCTTCGTTGTGTAAGTGTGCGTATGATATTCACGCAACGTGCTGCATGATAACAAAATGCAGCAATCCCCATTCCAATATTAGTAAAGCAGTTTTTTATTCTGTTGTGAGCTTTAAAGACTAAAACCTGGTTCACCCGTTACTTCCACTGAGTAGCTACACTAATGTCAAGTGTGGGAAGAGAATCAACCTGTGGTATTTTAAAATAGTGGTAGAAGATTGTATCCATATTGCTCATCAAATAAATTGGATAACTCAAAAATGATGCCACAAACCTTTCCACAAAAAGAAAAGGAGGACTTGTGGCACCTTAGAGACTAACAAATTTATTTGAGCATAGGCTTTCATGAGCTACATGCAGCCGATGAAGTGAGCTGTAGCTCACGAAAGCTTATGCTCAAATAAATTTGTTAGTCTCTAAGGTGCCACAAGTCCTCCTTTTCTTTTTGCAGATACAGACTAACACGGCTGCTACTCTGAAACCAAACCTTTCCAGATATATTTGTATTTGAACTGAGAGGTACTTATACCAACTGTTTGCACATTCCAGAGGTAAGGAAAATGCTTTGAACAAGACAAAGCACCGAATAAACTATATCTCCTATGTTGGCAGTTTGTGCTTGGAAACTTTAAAAAAAAGAATCCAGTAGGTGTTAAAGTCACTTATCCAACCCAATCCTGTATCTCTTCGGTAGGTAAAACTTCCACTGAAGACTTCAGTGGGATTCTCGTATTTATGAGGACTACAGAACTGGGCTCAAGAGTTAATTTCATTGTCAGGTTTTCTTAATGTTCACCAATGTACTTGAATGCATTTTGAAGTCACAATTTTTCCTGCTACACAGTGTAGAAGAATTAAACCAAAGTTAAAATAAATAGTAACATGTCGAGCTGATTTTAATATTGGCAACTTCAGAAGATGTTAGCAGCTGTACATGTGCAGGTGCTGATGTGCTGCTAATATTTTAAGGGGTTCCCACAAAATTTCCATTTTCATAATTTCTGTGACAAAACCCTGTGTTCCAGGGAAGCATGTGAGCATACAGAGGGAGGGTTGTGAATTTAATAACTTTCCATTTTATAATCTTAAGCGGGGAGAAGGCAACATCCCTGGACAACTAAACTAATATTAAGTGCATTTGCTGGAACTGTTTAGAAAAATATGGGGTATATGTTGTGTCATTTGAAATGTGGACAATGAATACGCTTAAAAACAAATAATGTCTGCCTGGGTGTTTGATTCTCTGGGAAACATATTGAAAATCCCTGCCACTTAGTGAAGCAGCCCAAAGGCAAAACCACTTGCTCTTCTCAAGTGTTTTTATGAGCCCCAAAGAATCATTTGCCTGTGGCAGTGGAAGATTTAGCAATATCCAGAAAGGTGTGTGAACCCTGTCAGAGGCAAGGAAATTACCCCAAATCACCCTTCAGTTTGGTGGTGAATTTTAACAAGGGAATGCGCCAAGCCCCCTCCAGCACGTTATGAATAACTATACTGTTGTATCTCCCTAGTGGCTATGAGTCGGAAGTGATTACGGAGGGCAAGTTGCCTCTACCAAGGTCAGCTTTGACTTGCTCTCCTCAATCCTACATGTGTGCATCATTATGATTTAAAGTCAGTAGGAGTTTTATATGTGGATTGAGCCCTAAATTTGAACAGAACTGAGAATTTTTGCAGAGAGTGGAATGGACTGTGGTACATCTTAAAAAAAAAAAAAAAAAAGGGGCAAAAAAACACAACACCCATAAACCACACCTTTTTCCCCCTAAGCCATGCCCTCTTTTGTGCTCTGAGTGTTTCAACATGAAGAGGTTGTGGAATGGGTAGTGATTGACACTACTTTGAGCTGAGTAGACTGTAACCAAGTCAAATTGTACCTGTTGAGTGCAAATCTAGGCCCCAAATCTGCAGACTGATGTATATTCTTAACTTTACTCAGAGAGTCATCACATTGGGAAGTTGTGTGTGTTAGTGCAGGATTGGGAGCTTACCTTGTGAGTGTCCTTCAATACAACGGAATGAATTCATATTGCATTTTTCCACGAGACATCACAGGGTGATTTAAATAAAATATAATCTAAAATATTAATGATTTTAAAAGCAATGGGAAGCATCTGTTCCTTTAGCTTAATAAGATATATTTTTAATAAAAAATTTAAAACATTTCTATTCCCAGGTTGATGTTTCATTAGCCTTCTCAGTAAAAGAGACACTGACTGACTGACTGACAGATTGTAACCATGAAACTGACTACATACCGTAGACCAGACCCACAGTTAAAACAATGAAGTGACAGCAGTGTAAAACTGGAATAATCAATAGTGGTTTTGGTCCAAAGTATTGCAAAACACAAAGTAACCAAAAGAAAGAAATGGGGGGGGGGGAATTTGTTAATTTATTTCAGTTATAGTAATTTTTAGGAGTTATTTTTAACTGTAGGAAACCCCCTCCTCCCCACATATAATATACTGTTCCAAGCTAATAATGCCCCTTTATCATCTTAAGCAATTTGAACACTGTGAAGAGAAATTAAGAAGTAATTCCACAATCATGGGTATAGGTATTAAACCCCCTTGTCATTTTCACAAACCAAATTGACTGCTGATTCTTACGTCAATATATGGCCTGGGGTATTTGGTAACAAAAGTTCCATCAAATATAAAAATGTCCCTTTCTCTCAACTGTTTTGCTAGATTTGCTGTAATAAACATTTCTGTGTTTTTAAAGTAATACATAAAAATTCAGTTCTGTATGGGATGTTCCCCCTGACTTGAGAGGCAGTGTGCAAGAACGTCCTAGAGCAGAATTTGGCTCTTGGATAGTGTGCTTTGTTCGAAGGTAGAGTCAGTGCCTTAATTTACACTCCTGACTTTTTTACTCGGTTTGTTTATTTGATGGAGGCATGAGTCTCTTCTGTATGATCGTGATTTTATTTGGCTTAATGAAGAAAGGAGTCAGAGTTCAATGAATTAGTAAAGCATGGCCTCAATTAGGAAAATTGTCTCTTTATTTTTCTCATTGTGCAAAGTAATTTTTTTTAAATGAATCAGGTTGCAATCTAAACATTTGGAAGATCCTTTTAATTTTTTGCTTTGGCTCAGGTAGGAATATCTGAAAATTGCAAGAATTTGTATACAAAGTGAATAAAAAGGGAAGATATGTATTCCTTCCCCTCGTAATATACTGCAATAGAGATACAACTGAAATCTTATAGAAAGTGAGTAAGATTATATATGGAATGTATATACTTTTTAAAAAACACCATTTGCAGTGCTCTTACAATAAATTCCAAAAGAACTGAGAATTATATAGGATGTTTGTTTCAACTTTTTTCAGACCCTCGCAATTGTTCACTAACGTGGAGATTAATTTTACAAGTGCCATATATATAAGTATTTTGAATCTGTGCTTTTAGCAGAGTTCTTTTTTTTAAACTCTCATGTCTTGAATTACAGTGCTTTCCTCATTTTATAGACAGAAACTCTCAATTGTATTTTGACTGTACGTTTATAATTGTTTTGTCAATTCCCATAGTTAACCAGAATTTACCCCTCCTAGGAGTAGAAAAATGACTGTATTAAATAAACTCCTCCCTCGACTTTTTGGAAAATGTTGACTGTAAACTGGGTAGAAGAGAAATTGTGATGGTGAGAGGGAACGATTGATCTTTGTTTTAAACTTCTTTTTATAGAGTCTCTTAATAGCAGTGAAGGTATTTTTAACTGTTATTGGAAACATACCGAAATCCATAATGTGATGCTCAATTTTCTGTCTTTAGAAGGGGCCCTTTATTTTTCTTCTGAGTTACTATTTATATTGAGTAGTGTGATGGGGAGGAAATTAAAATAGAATTAAAATGGTTCAAAAGTAGCGTCATTCACAGAGATTGTGAAGTCTACTTTATTAAATTACAGTGATAAAGTTAATTATCATCTGCTTGTAGAGATATTGAAAACTTTTAATTAAAACTAGTTTACAGGTTTCTAGCAATTTTCTACAAGTATTTCCACCGCATCCTTCTCAGTTGATTCAGAATATGCTACATTTTACAAAACTTAATAACCTTCCTTCTTTTTCCTTCCTCTTCATCTACCTAATTTGGCAGTAAAGGGTCCCTTAAAACAAAATGATCTCATCGACAGTAGATGCATTTTTTTAAAAAGATAGAAAAAAATAGAAGGATAAATACTTTTACAGGGTTTTTCCTCTTTGTTAGTTCATCATCTCTCCATGGCCTTTGGGCCAAACCTCAGCTCTAGCAGATTTGAGGGAATTATCTCAGTAACATTCTGCAGTTTGAAGCCGTTTGATGCAGTTAAAGATACAGCTACACTGCAGTTATGCAGATGCTTGCAACGGTTGACTTTTTTCATTAATTGGGGACCCGTACATGCCACTCCTCACTTAGTCATGCTATTAATATACATACACTTTCAAATACTTTGAATGGTATATTCTTTGATGGTACCAGGTTTGCCAGGAAGCTATCTGGGTTGGCTTTATCGAGTTTGACCTCTCTCTGTATTGTTGAAGCTACGACTCATGTGAGATGCATTGCTTTAGCTATGGTTTTTTTATGTTGTATCCTGTCTGATCAAGAGCCACTGAGACTTATATTTCAAAGACCACAAAAAAGGAGACTCACTATAATAATATCAGTAATCATTTAAGGCCAGGTCCTGCAATTCTAACTCAAATGAGTTCCGTTTACTGCTTGCGTAAATGAGGGTTGCAAAATCAGCCCTTACTCTGTATGGCTTTGTTGGGGAGGGTTATGGGTTTTTTTTAGAATAGACCTATTATCCCATGGTCATAGCAATGGAAGAGTCCCTGTTCAGCCATCATGTGTGCTGTATGCATTTTGGGTGGGATTTTCAAAAGTGCCTAAGGCAGTTAGGAGCACAAGACTAATTGTAAATGGTACTTGTTCTTCTGACTCCCTTATACACTTTTAAAGCTCTTACCCTTTAATTGTGCACATAATTTGAGAGAGCAGTATCACTGGCTATGTGGTTGTTTAGTTGTGCATCTCTGAGACCTTTCCACTTAGGTATTGGGGCTTAAAAATCCCACAAATTGGGTAGGAAACAAGTAGCAAGGAGTGTAATGTAGTTACCTGGGCCCTATTCATACTTCACAAAATCAAATAAGAAGAACTATATAAACAGAGGGCCAGATTCTGATCTCAGGTGTGCTGGTGTAAATCCAAAGTAACTGCACTGAAGTCAATAGTGTTACTCCAAATTTTCATCAGTGTATTTGAGATTAGGACCGACCCTACAGTGTGTTATTATAAGCCTTGATCCTGCAAACATGTATGTACTTAACATAGGCATGTGGGTTGTCCCATTGAAGTCACTACCCAAGTGCCTAAACCAAAGAATGTGGAAATGTAGCAGGATTGGGATAGTACGTTGGAGTTGATTAGGCAATAGGCCTTATCTGGTGTCTCTTCACACTCCGAAGACCCATTGGTTTCAGTGGAAGTTTTGGTTGCGGAGGATGCAGGCCTGAGCTCTCATGCTTGTACATCATTTTGAATGTATAAAGCACTTTATAAATGCTATGCTTTAATGTGTATGGTTTACTTTTAAATTTTCATTGAAAAATAGGAGATGAAATAATACACCAACACTCCATTTGCAGAAAACAAGTTTGGTGCATTCTGAAGGGCAACATCCTGAGTTAGAAAAATTAACCTTATAGAGATTTCTTCCCCCTAATAGCAGCCTAAAGGACCCCGTTAACTTTTGGGCCCAAATTCATCATTGATATAACCCTACTGCAATGAATTGCAATTGATGTGAACACTTAATCTGGCCTGTTTTGACCGTTAGGTGGGGAAAAAATAGCTTGGAGTTTAGAATACGCATATTGGGCCACATTCTCCTCTCGCTAACACCAGTGCAACTCAGCTGAATTTGAATGGTGTTGCATGGGAGTAACTGAAGGCAGAGCTTGACCCACTCAACTTTTCTTCAGACTATGAAAGGTTAAGTGTTCCATGTGAACACATTCAAAATTGTGCATGTATTACACTTAAACATGATGTGGCTGGCATACGCATGTGCATTTGTCATGAACAGTGCATAGGCAGAGCTGTAGAGAGGAGTTGACACGAGGAAAAGAAATCATGTGCATGTCTGCATACACAGGATTTGACCAGATGGTACCCTGTACAGATTCTGTGTATTTGTGTGCATATAAATTGTTTTCTTATTTAAGGCATCATTTTGTGTAAAACAGGACCAATATAGTCCTTCCATTTTAGTGTGTGTTTCTCTAGGATTAATAATGTCACAACCCAAAGATTTACAACATTTTGTTTTCAAAAACATTATAATTAATTTTTGCAATCAAGTCTCTAGATTATTAAGAGGAAAATGTATTGGTTTGAATTCAATTTCTAAGGAGATTTGAAGAAACTATATAATATTTTAAAGGGAGCTTTGTAAATATTTTCTGTAATGGCCCAAGCACTTAAATCCATATTTAGGCACCTAAATAAAAGAGGCCAGAATTTCCAGAGGTGCTGAGCACCTGCACCTCCCATTGAAGTTAATGGCTCCTTATTTGGGTGCCTAAATGTGGACTTATGTTTAAAAACGTTGGCTTACATTCACTGTTGGCATAAGCAGGGGCAACTGTGTAAAAGGCAGTGAAATTGCACACACTTGTGCCTATAGTGAATTTGAGTTTAAAATTATTATGAAAATTTGGAAGGGGTTGGTTGTTAATGTTTTTCCTTTTACTAAATAATAGTGCTTTCCCCCAATGTCTCATGCCATATACACTTCTGCAGAAATCTTTTTGTGTCCACCTGTGATAACATTCAAAAGCCAGTCTTAAATTGTTACTTTGGTGGGGGGAACCCTAGTGTCCTTACTCAGGGCTATATCCTGCTCCCCTTGAAGTCTATAGCAAAGCTCCCATTGATTTCAATGGAAGCAAGATCAGGTCATCAGTTCTTACTCACGCATATACCCACGTCAAAGTCACTTGAACAGGTAGTGCTCTCATTACACAAAAATTTGGCCCCATGGGAGATTATGCCTAGGTAAGGATTTAAAAACCTTTGTACCAGTGCAGGGTTACAAAAAACGTATTGTCCCAGCACTTAGATATGAGTCCAGTCATGTGTCCCTGGTAAACCTAAAACTTTCGTTGGAATTGGTTGGGATTTCACTGGTACTTACAATCTGAAGACACTAGCATTACACTAGTATTTTCCCCCCATCAAATTAGGCATCACCTGCTTTAATATAATGAATTTACATTTTTTGAATGATCAATGCTGTGGGTGCTGAACACACATAAGACTAGTTATGAGGTCCAAAAGACCATTTCAAAAAAGACATTCCTTCCTCTTTCCCAACCAAACTAATATATTGCCCATCCACTCATTCCAAAACCCTAATCAATCTCTTGTCCCCCCAAAAAAGCCTGGGGAAAGAAGTGAGCCTGAGAGAATGTACTGAAGGTCAG